>NC_064829.1:14300390-16800390 GCF_024166365.1 Elephas maximus indicus
AAGACGAGACGAGTTGTGGAATGACATTAAGGACATCATACACTAAGAAAGCAAGAGGTCATTGAAAAGACAGGAAAGAAAGAAAAGGCCAAGATGGATGTCAGAGAAGACTTCAAAACTTGCTCAAGAATGTCGAGCAGCTAAAGCAAAAGGAAGAAATGATGAAGTAAAAAGGTGAACAGAAGATTCCCAAGGGCAGCATGAGAAGACGAAGTAAAGTACTATGATGACATGCCCGAAGAGGTGGAGATAGAAAACCAAAAGGGAAGAACACGCGCAGCATTTCTCAAGCTGAAAGAACTGAAGAAAAAGTTCAAGCCTTGAGTTGCAATAGTGAAAGATTCTATGGGGAAAATATTAAACAACGCAGGAAGTATCAAAAGAAGATGGAAGGAATACAGAGTCATTACACCAAAAAGAATTAGTCAATGTTCAACCATATCAAGAGGTAGCATATGGTCAGGAACCCATGGTACTGAAGGGAGAAGTCCAACCTGCACTGAAGGCATTGGCGAAAAACAAGGCTTCAGGAATTGATGGAATATCAGTCGAGATGTTTCAACAAACAGGTGCTCGCTCACCTATGCCAAGAGATATGGAAGACAGCAACCTGGCCAACTGACTGGAAGAGATCCATATTTATGCCTATTCCCAAGAAAGGTGATCCAGCTGAATGTGGAAATTATAGAACAATATCATTAATATCCCACACAAGCAAAATTTTGCTGAAGAGCATTCAAAAATAGCTGCAACAGCATATTGACAGGGAACTGCCAGAAATTTACGCCTGTTTCAGAAAAGGACATGGAACGTTATTTATCCTAAGGAAATAACTGGAAAAATGTATAAAGTTGTATATACAAATATGCTTAGCGCAGTGTTATTCATACTAACGAAAAACTAGAAAGCATGTAAATGTTCATCAATAGAAAATTGATTAGATTACAGTATAGCCATACAATGTATGTTGCTATGCGGATTTAAAAATAATAATGAAGATCAATATTTATTGTAAAAAAAAAAAAAGCTGTCCATGATAAGTTAAGTTTAATAAAAAAGATTACAAAATAGCATGTATAATATGACCACTTTCACATACACGTAGAAAAAATTATGGAAAGGTACACATCTAAATGTTAGTAAGAGTTCTCTGTGGGTGATGGCATTAAAGGAATTTTTATTTTTCCTTTACACCTTTCTGTATGGTCTGAATGTATTCCAATCTACATGTGTTATTTTTATTATAAGAAAAATAAAGATATGTTCATTTTGAGAAATAGCCTAATAAGGAAAAATAAAAGTGAAAAAATTAAGAATTCTCTTCTATATTCATTTCTTTTTAGTAGTTGAAAACCTTTTCAAAGTGCGCTTTCTTTTATTACCATTAATTTACATTCAGGCTGTAGTACAGGCTGTGGACTAGGGGGGACTGGAAGGAGGGAAATGCCATGTCTTAAACTTTCTGGGCAGCTTTAATTCTGGGCAGAGGAGACCTCTCTGGACTCCCTCCCATAAGCTTATCCCTGAAATTTCTGTGAGCCTCTGAATTCATGTCTTCCTTGACCAGTTACAAAAAGATTCATATGAAATTACTTTAAATAGCCAATCTCTTTGTACATGAAGAATATTCCTTGACTCAGAAAAATTACATTTTATCTCAGTAGTTCATTTGTTGTTTCATATACCTGTGTGCTGTAGTGCTGTGTAAACAGCACTAGTTGTGTAATAAAAGAGTCATCAGCGCAGGCAAATTAATCAGGAAAGACATTCATTCATTCATTTACCGTACAATTCTATTTCCAGCCCCCATTATGTGCCAGGCTCCGGGGTGCTAGAGACACAAAGGTGGAAGAACATAGTTTCTTCTTGGGGAGACCTTATAGATTGGCACTGAACAATTATAGTATGGAGTATATGTGCAAGATGAAATGGAAACTTAGAGGACAGGGTGCCAAAGTCTCATTGGGTTGTAGGGTCTGAATAGCTTTCACGGAGTATAGGATACTTGGGCTGACATTGAAGGCTACCTAGGAATTTGCCATAAAAAGTTTTCTTGGAGGTGAGTTTTCACCTGAAAGAAGTCAAAGATGTATATTGTTAGAGAGCTGCCAAAAAGTCAAGGCAGTAAGTAACTAACCTCCTAACCTGCTCCTGCTAATAAAAAAGGTTAAAGGAGACATTTCTACCCTTTCTCTGGAGCCCATTTCCTGCCGGGTGATTTCAGTGCTTCATAGCAAGGTAGTTGTTGTTGGTGCTGGGGCTTTCCTCCTCCTTCATAGAAGCTTCTTTGTAAAGCACTCACTGTGTGTGAAGGACAAGATGATATATGATAGAATTTTCAAGCCGAAAGGTACTGTAGTACCAGGGCAGTGGAAGGACAGGACTTTTTTCACGGATTCTGAGATAGCCTCGTTTGATTAGTTCTGACATCAGCATCTTAGTGCAGGGCATATTAGAAAACACCTGATCCAATCCCCTCATTCTGAAGATTAAAAAAAAAGAAAGAAAGAAAAGAAAATGTTCCTGAGATTGCCTAGATCTTGACAACTGCCTTCCCTGTTAGTGCTTTTTTAGAACCAGTGCTCTGTGTGATGGTGCTCTAGGACACGCTGTGGAACGCAAGGGGGAGGTTTCTTTCGGTTGCTCTGTTTCCCGGCTCGAGCTCACGCGCTTCTTGTATTTATACAGTCAAAGGTCAAAAGCTGACTAAGAACAGATGAGCTCTTTCCTTTTGCATCATTTTTCAACTTTTCAAGGTCTTAAAAATAAACTATCATTTTCCATTATTTACTTAAGGGATTTGTTTTGGAGAATTTGTAGCTCTTGGGAACCCCCTGTGGTTCTTACGAAGTACACAATCTGATTCTTACTCATCTGTCATCATCTCAGGAATGTTAGTATTAATATGTGTGGTTTAAATCACCCAAAACAGAGTGAGAAGGCTTAACTGACTAGTAATGTTTGTGACTTTCCATAAATATCTTAGTGTGGAGAGCCAGAAAATAACTCTTCCTTGAGATAGAGGAAATGATAAACAAATTAATCAAAGATCTACAAGTCTGCCCTTACTCTCTCAGGGACCATACGGGCAGAAGGCTGCAAAAGGCTGCCTTCTAAGAGAGCTACATAGGCCAGTTTGAGTATGTGTAACACTGCAGGCATATGGTGTAGTCTATGAAGCAGTGGAATGAAAAGTGATAGGATTAGCATCTTCCATCTGTCTGTCAGTTTGTCAAACTGTGCCAGCTTGCAGTCTGCTGTGATTCTGGAAGCTGTAACACTGGTATTTCAAATAGCAGTAGGGTCATCCACGGTGGAAAGGAAGCAGATCTTTCAGAGTAAGACAGACTAGGAAGAAAGGACTGGTGATCTACCTCCAAAAATTAGCCAGCAAAAATCCTACAGATCATGACTGAACGTTGTTCTACTCACTTGCTTGGATCATGGCATCAGGAGGGATAAATCACTAGAGGAAGATGTTATGTTTGGTGAAGTAGAGGGCCAGGGAGGGCATTGGAGACCCTCAATGAGATGGATTGGCACAATAGCAGCAATGATGGACTTGAACATGCTGGTAATTGTGAGGATGATGCAGGACCAGGCAACGTTTCATTCTGTTGTACATGAGGTCATCATGAGTTGCAGTTGGGCAAAAGCTCTACTCCTAGCCACTTGCTGGGCAAGAGTCCTACTCCTGTCCACTAACAACAGGGTGAGCATCATTTAATGAAATATGAACAGTGGTTAGAGAAATTTGAAGTTCAACTAAAGGCCTCAATCTGCAACAATCAGTGTCATGATATATTTAAATGAGAAGAGTCATGAAAAGCAATATTTAAAAATTTATTTAAAAAATATACACTCCAACTAAAACTCAATCTGCTTTTGTGGGTAAGATATCTTTGTGAATATTAATGTCTTAGTTATTTAGTGCTGCTGTAACAATGATACCACGAGTGGGTGGCTTTAAAGAACAGGAACTTATGTTCTCACAGTTCTGAAGGCCAGAAGTCCAAATCAGGGTCTTAGCTATGTTGATCCCTTCTGTGGAACGCCTCTCTTGTTTCCCTCTCTCCTGCGCTGCCAGCAATCCTTGGTGTTCCTTTGCTGCTTATAGAAGCATTTGTCTCCATCTTCACATGCTGTCCTTTTCTCGCTGTGTGTGTCACTCCCTTTTTATAAGACATCACTGAAAAGGAATTAGAACTAGGACCCACCCTACTCCTGTGTGACCTCATTTGACCCAACTGTTAGCAAAATAAAAATCCTATTTCCCTAAACAAAGTCTCTCCACAGATGTAGGGGTTAAGACTTCAACATAACTTTTGCGGTGACACCATTCAATCCATAACATTTGATTTGACTTGAAATAAGAGAACAGCTCAGAAAAGCTCTGTTATTTTTATTACATGTCCCAGTGAAATAGGACATATGTATATAGAAGGAAAGAAAGGGAAAAAAGGAAAGAGGGAGCGAGGGAAGGAGGGAAAGAAGGAAGAGAGAGAAGGAACGGAAGGGGAATGCAGGAAAATATATACACAGCATATGGAGAGAGGAGAAAGAGAATAACAGATACCAGTTCTGAGACCAAGGATTATTTCTCTGAATAAATGAGCCTTCTTTTTTGTAACCAGTATTTCATGCAAGGTAAATAATGAGACCATGGACCCTAGACTTCTAAGAGCTTACAAAAATGTAAAGCTGGCCTTGTGCAGAAAAAGGCTTGCACTAGATTTTACAAGGACTCACCTTCCTGCTGAACGTTGATGCTAAAACCTCCGTGTGAACTGCTGCTCACCAGCGTGCACGCGGCACTCAGCCTTGCTCGCTCCTCTCTAGATAAAACCGAGTTCTGAATTGTATCTGCCCCGAGCCTACGCAGCAAAGACTGCTTTAGCCTGCGATGGTGGGTGCAGACTTTACCGAATGCAGTTTCTGTCTGCCCACATCATAAATTTCTGCAGATTAGCATTTTGCAAGTGTATCATTGGAAAAGGAAGACATCCAAAGCCGACATGGTAATGCCTTGCTGACATTCATTTAATCAAATGTTTATTTAGTACCTTCTTCCTGCAATAGTAAACTTCCCCTTTCCATGACTACCCACCACCCGACTCATAGTGACCCCGTAGGGTCTCCAAGGCTGTAAATCTCTACAGAAGCAGGCTACCAGCTGGTGGTTTAGAAACACCTACCTTTTGGTTAGCAGTCAATCGCTTTAACCACTGTGTCACCAGGGCTCCTTATTTCCATGACTACTTTCTAGAATTGATACAACACTTTGTTGAATCTGTCAGTCATTCACTGCACCATTCCTCAATCCATCCAATGTTTGTAAGTTCCTTTCATGTGACAGGGAAGCGTGCGCTAAGTTTTTTCTTCATAATTTTTACTGTGCTTTAAGTGAAAGTTTACAAATCAAGTCAGTCTCTCACATAAAAACTTATATACACCTTGCTACATACTCCCAATTACTCTCCCCCTAATGAGACAGCCTGCTCCCTCCTTCCACTCTCTCTTTTCCTGTCCACTTCGCAGCTTCTAACCCCCTCTACCCCGTCATCTCCCCTCCAGGCAGGAGATCCCAACATAGTCTCAAGTGTCCACCTGATCCAAGAAGCTCACTACTCACCAGCATCCCTCTCCAACACATTGTCCAGTCCAATCCATGTCTGAAGAGTTGGCTTCAGGAATGATTCCTGTCCTGGGCCAACAGAAGTTCTGGAGGCCATGACCACTGGGGTCCTTCCAGTCTCAGTCAGACCATTAAGTCTGGTCTTTTTATGAGAATTGGGGCCAGCATCCCACTGCTCTCCTGCTCCCTCAGGGATTCTCTGTTGTCTTCCCTGTCAGGGCAGTCATCCGGTGTAGGTAGCCGGGCAACATCTAGTTCTTCTGGTCTCAGGATGATGTAAGTTTCTAGTTCATGTGGCCCTTTCTGTCTCTTGGGCTCATAATTACCTTGTGTCCTTGGTGTTCTTCAGTCTCCTTTGATCTAGGTGGGTTGAGACCAAATGATGCATCTTAGATGGCTGCTTGCTAGTGTTTAAGACCCCAGACGCCACTCTTCAAAGCACGATGCAGAATGTTTTCTTAATAGATTTTATTATGCCAATTGACTTAGATGTCCCCTGAAATCCTGGTCTCCAAACCCCTGCCCCTGCTATGCTGGCCTTCAAAGCATTCAGTTTATTCAGGAAACTTCTTTGCTTTAGGTTTAGTCCAGTTGTGCTGACCTCCCCTGTATTGTGTCCTGTCTTTCCCTTCACCTAAAGTAGTTCTTATCTACTAATTAGTGAATACCCCTCTCCTACCTTCCCTCCTTCTCCCCTCTCGTAACCACAAAAGAATGTTTTCTTCTCAGTTTAAGCTATCTCTCAAGTTCTTATAATAGTGGTCTTATACAATATTTGTCCTTTTGCAACTAATTTCACTCAGCATAATGCCTTCCAGGTTCCTCCATGTTATGAAATGTTTCACAGATTCCTCACTGTTCTTTATCGATGCGTAGTATTCCGTTGTGTGAATATACCATAATTTATTTATCCATTCATTCATTGATGGGCACCTTGGTTGCTTCCATCTTTTTGCTATTGTAAACAGTGCTGCAACAAACATGGGTGTGCATATATCTGTTTGCGTAAAGGCTCTTATTTCTCTAGGATATGTTCCAAGGAGTGGGATTGCTGGATCGTATGGCAGTTCTATTTCCAGCTTTTTAAGGAAGGGCCAAATAGATTTCCAAAGTGGTTGTACCATTTGACATTCCCACCAGCAGTGTAGAAGTGTTCCAATCTCTCCACAGCCTCTCCAACATTTATTATTTTGTGTTTTTTGGATTCATGCCAGCCTTGTTGGAGTGAGATGAAATCTCATTGTAGTTTTGATCTGCATTTCTCTAATGGCTAATGATCATGAACATTTCCTCATGTATCTGTTAGCTACCTGAATGTCTTCTTTAGTGAAGTGTCTATTCATAAATTTTACCAATTTTTTATTTGGGTTATTTGTCATTTTGCAGTTGTGTTTTTGCAGTATCATGTAGATTTTAGAGATCAGGTGCTGATAGGAAATGTCATAGCTAAAAACTTTTTCCCAGTCTGTGGGTAGTCTTTTTACTCTTTTGGTGAAGTCTTTGGATGAGCATAGGTGTTTGATTTTTAGGAGCTCCCAGTTATCTATTTTTTCTTCTACATTCTTAATAATGTTTTGTGTACTGTTTATGCCATGTATTAGGGCTCCTAACATTGTCCCTATTTTTTCTTCCATGATCTTTATCATTTTAGATTTTATATTTAGGTCTTTGATCCATTTTGAGTTAGTTTTTGTGCATGGAGTGAGGTATGGGTCTTGTTTCACGTTTTCGCAGATGGATATCCGGTTATGCCAGCACCGTTTGTTAAAAAGACTGTCTTTTCCCCATTTAACTTTTTTGGGGCCTTTGTCAAATATCAACTGCTCATATGTGGATGGATTTATGTGTGGATTCTCAATTTTGTTCCATTGGTCCATGTATCTGTGGTTGTACCAGTACCAGCCTGTTTTGACTACTGTGGCGGTATAATAGGTTCTAAAATCAGGTAAAGTAAGGCCTCCCACTTTGTTCTTCTTTTTCAGTAAAGCATTATTTATCCGGGGCCTCTTTCCTTTCCATGTGAAGTTGGTGATTTGTTTCTCCATCTCATTAAAGAACGTCATTGGGATTTGGATCAGAACTGCATTAAATGTATTGATCTCTTTTGGTAGAATAGACATTCTTATAATGTTACGTCTTCCTATCGACGAGCAAGGTACTTTTTTGCACTTATGTAGGTCTCTTTTGGTATCTTTCAGAAACATAGTGTAGTTTTGTTTGCATAAGTCTTTTACATCTCTGGTATGATTTATCCCAAGTATTTTATCTTCTTGTGGGCTACTGTAAATGGCATTGATTGGTCGATTTCCTCTTCGATGTTCTTTTTGCTGGTGTAGAGGAATCCAGCTGATTTTTGTATGTTCACTTTGTATCCTGATAGTCTGCTGAACTCTTCTATTAGTTTCACTAGTTTTCTGGAGGATTCCTGAGGGTTTTCTGTGTATAAGATCATGTCATCTGCAAATAGAGATATTTTTACTTCTTCTTTGCCAATCTGGATGCCCTTTATTTCTTTATCTAGCCTAATTGCTCTGGCTAGGACTTCCAGCACAATATTGAATAAGAGAGGTGTTAAAGGGCATCCTTGTCTGGTTCCCGATCTCAGTGGGAATGCTTTCAGGCTGTCTCCATTTAGGGTGATGTTGGCTGTTGGCTTTGTATAAATGGCCTTTATTATGTTGAGGAATTTTCCTTCTATTCCTATTTTGCTGAGAGTTTTTATCATGAATGGGTGTTGAACTTTGTCAAATGCTTTTTCTGCATCAATTGATAAAATCATGTGATTCTTATCTTTTGTTTTATTTATGTGGTGGATTACATTAATTGTTTTTCTAATGTTGAACCATCTCTGCATACCGGGTATGAATCCCACTTGGTCATGACGAATTATTTTTTTGATGTGTTTTTGAATTCTATTGGCTAGAATTTTGTTGAGGATTTTTGCATCTACGTTCATGAGGGATAGCCCAGTAAAAAAACCCAGTGCTGTCGAGTCGATTCTGACTCATATCAACCCTGTAGGACAGAGTAGAACTGCCCCATAGAGTTTCCAAGTAGCGCCTGGCGGATTCAAACTGCCGACCCTTTGGTTGGCAGCCGTAGCACTTAACCACTACGCCACCCAGGTTTCATATGAGGGATATAGGTCTATAATTGTCTTTTCTTGTGCTGTCTTTACCTGGTTTTGGTATCAGGCATATGGTGGCTTCATAGAACGAGTTTGGTAGTGTTCCATCCTTTTCTATGCTCTGAAATTCCTTTAGTAGTAGTGGTGTTAACTCTTTTCTGAAAGTTTGATAGAACTCTGCAGTGAAGCCATCTGGACCAGGGCTCTTTTTTGGGGCGGGGGGGAGTTTTTTGATTACCTTTTTAATCTCTTCTTCTGTTATGAGTCTATTTAGTTGTTCTACCACTGTTTGTGTTAGTTTAGGTAGGTGGTGTGTATCCAGGAATTCATCCATTTCTTCTAGGTTTTCAAATTTGTTAGAGTATAATTTTTCATAGTAATCTGATATGATTCTTTCAATTTCAGTTGAATCTGTTGTAATATCACCCATCTCATTTCTTATTCAGGTTATTTGCTTCCTCTCCTGTTTTTCTTTTGTCGGCTTGGCCAGTGGTTTATCAATTTTGTTGATTTTTTTCACAAAAAAAGCAGCTTTTGGTCTTCTTAATTCTTACAATTGTTTTTCTGTTTTCTATTTCATTTAGTTCAGCTCTAATTTTTATTGTTTTCTTCTGGTATCGTGGGTTTCTTTCGTTGCTCTCTTTCTATTTGTTCAAGTGGTAGGGATAATTCTTTGATTTTGGCCCTTTCTTCTTTTTGGATGTCTGCATTTATTGATATAAACTGGCCTTTGAGCATCGCTTTTGCTGTGTTCCAAAGGTTCTGATAGGAAATGTTTTCATTCTCATTGGATTCTATGAATTTCTTTATTCTATCCATGATGTCTTCTATAATCCAGTCTTTTTTGAGCAGTGTATTGTTCAGTTTCCAAGTGTTTGATTTCTTTTCCCTGCTTTTCCTGGTATTGATTTCCACTTTTATAGTCTTATGGTCAGAGAAGATGCTTTGTAATATTTCAATGTTTTGGATTCTGCTAAGGTATGTGGTCTATTCTAGAGAATGTTCCATTTGCGTTAGAAAAGAAAGTATACTTGGTTGCTATTGGGTGGAGTGTTCTGTATATGTCTACGAGGTCAAGTTGGTTGATTATGGCATTTAGATCTTCCGTGTCTTTATTGGGCTTCTTTCTGGATGTCCTGTCTTTCACCGAAAGTGATGTGTTGAAGTCTTGTACTACTATCGTGGAGCTGTCTATCTCACTTTTCAATGCTGATAGAGTTTGTTTTATGCATCTTGCAGCCCTGTCATTCGGTGCATAAATATTTAATATGGTTATATCTTCTTGGTGTATTGTCCCTTTAATCATTATGTAGTGTCCTTCCTTATCCTTTCTGATGGATTTAACTTTAAAGTTTATTTTGTCAGAAATTAATATTGCCACTCCTGCTCTTTTTTGATTGTTGTTTGCTTGATGTATTTTTTCCCACCCTTTGAGTGTTAGTCTGTTTGTGACTCTAAGTCTAAGGTGTGTCTCTTGTAGACAGCATATAGATAGATCTTGTTTTTTAATCCATTCTGCCACTCTCTGTGTCTTTATTGGTGCATTTAGTCCATTTACATTCCAGGTAGTTATGGATAGGTATGAATTTAGTGCTATCATTTTGATATCTTTTTTTGTGTGTTGTTGACCGTTGCTTTTTCCCACTTAATTTTATGTGCTGAGATTTTCTTTATATATTGTCCTTTCCTCATATTTGTTGTTGTTGATTTTGTTTCTGCTGAGTCCCTATTTTTTTTCTTGTATTTTATTTTGATGAATAGGATAGTTTGTCTCCTTTGTGGTTACCTTATTATGTACACCTATGCTACTAAATTTAAACCTAACTTTTATTTCTTTGCATTGCCGTATCTTCCTCTCCATATGGAAGGTGTATAATAACATTTCTTAGTCCCTCTTTCATATTCTAATGTTGTCTTCTTTTTTATAATAACATTGCTGTTACCCTGTTTTGAGCTTTTTTTTTCTTTTCTTTTTTATAATCTTGGTTTGTTTTTTTGGATATCCGTGTCTGGGTTGACTTCTGGTTGCTCTGCCTAGTGTTCTGGTCTTGGGTTGATACCTGATATTGTGGATTTTCTAACCAAAGAACTCCCTTTATTATTTCTTGTAGTTTTGGTTTGGTTTTTACGAATCCCCAAAACTTGTGTTTATCTGGAAATGTCCTAATTTCACCTTCATATTTAAGAGACACTTTTGGTAGATATACGATTCTTGGCAGGCAATTTTTTTCGTTCAGTTTTTTAAATATGTCATCCCATTGCCTTCTTGCCTGCATGGTTTCTGCTGAATAGTTCGAGCTTACTCTTATCGGCTCTACTTTGTAGGTGATTTTTGTTTATCCCTAGCTGCTCTTATAAGTCTCTGTTTATCTTTGGTTTTGGCAAGCTTGATTATAACATGCCTTGGTGAATTTCTTTTAACATCTACCTCATGTGGAGTTCTATGAGCGTCTTGGATAGATATCTTCTCATCTTTCACTATATCAGGGAAGTTTTCTGCCATCAAATCTCCAACAATTCTCTCTGTATTTTCTGTTATCCCTCCCTGTTCTGGCACTCCAATCACTCGTAGGTTACTTCTCTCGTTAGAGTCTGACATGTTTCTTAAGGTTTCTTCATTTTTTAAAATTCTTTTATCTGATTTTTCTTCAAATATGTTAGTGCCAAGTGATTTATCTTTGAGTTCAGAAATTCTGGCTTCTACTTGCTTAATTTTGCTCCTCTGACTTTCTACTGAGTTGTCTAATTCTGTAATTCTATTGTTAATCTTCTGAATTTCTGATTGCTGCCTTCTATGGATTTTTCCAGCTTATTATACTTTTCATTATGTTCCTGAGTAATCTTTGTAATTTCTTCAATTGCTTTATCTGTGTGTTCCTTGGCTTGTTCTACGTATTGTCTCATTTCCTTCCTTACGTCTTGAAGGATTCTGTATATTAAACTTTTATTCTGCATCTGGTAATTCCAGGAATGCACTTGCATCTAGAAGATCCCTTGATTCTTTGTTTTGAGAGCTCGTTGAGGTGATCATGGTCTGTTTCTTCATGTGACTTGATATTGACTGTTATCTCCAAGCCATCTATAAGTTATTGTATTAGTTTATGCTTGCTTAGTGTGTTGTAGCTGCTTGCTTTGTTTTGTTTTGATATACCGCTATGGGTTGCTTGAGCCAGGTAGCTTGATTATTTTCGCTTTTGGAGCTCTGATGTCCTGTTCCCCAATGGCTAGAGCTGTAATCAGGTATCAGTCTAGGAGTCCATTCAGTTTTCTTGTATGAATGCAGCTCAGGTTTCCAGGTAGCTGATCATCAAGTGTGTGGTTCAGGCTCTGTCCTACAGTCTTAGAGGGGCAGGGGTGATTGGCGTACATACCGGTATCTGATCGCAGCAGGAGGTCACGCTCTGAACAAGGCAGGGGGCTGAGAACCGACCCCTGAGTGTCTCTGAGGAAAGTGCGTCCCTGATCCCCAGAGCGTGCAGGTGGGTGGATTCTGCAGATGGACCATGGGCACCCAAAGTTTTTGGTTGTAAGTACTGGGTGGTACAGGTTATCTTTGGACCCCTGTCACAGGTGGCTGGCTGACCTGAGTGGAGCTACCAGTCCTTAGGTCCCTGATGTGGGTAGGCGGCGACCTTGTTTAATAGGCAAAGCAATGTCAAACATCAAACACCCACCTCTCTACCACAGAGCTGAAATGGTTGGAGTCTGCCGACAAGGGCCTATTCTCCCAAAATAGGCCCACACAGGTCCAAGCAGAAGGGAAAGGTGCTCAACGTCCATGGATGGTTTATGCCTGGAGAGGAGCCACTTCTGTCCTGAGCTCCCCCAGTTAGTGGAGCTAGCAAATTATCTTTTCCCCCAAATGCAAATTTTTTCCTTCCCTAAGGCTGGGAGGATGGCTGTAGGTGCTCAGTAGTGCCTATCTCAGGCCCAGGGAATTCAGCTGCTGAAGCCGCTTTGCAGGTGGGGGGGGGGGGGCGTGTTAAAATATACGCAAGTACTTAGCTTTTGCCAAGAGCGCCGTTCTGTTCGGGTTCCAGAGGTGTGAGTGGGTTGTGGCTGGCTTCTTCTCCCTGAGGAAACTGCAGCGGAACTCTAGGACCAGCCCGCCGCTGCCGCCGCCACTCTGGGAATGGTGCCTGAGGGCTCCCTGCAATTCAGGTCCAGTAACTCCTCTTTGCTCCTGAACGGTCTCCTTTTCCCCCTGCCCCTCAGTTTGTTTTCTAAGCTTGCCCGTGAAGCTCAGGGCTCCTAGCTTGTCACAAATATACTCGTTTCACTTGTTTTTTTAGGACTTTGTTGTAAAGAGGGTTCACCAGTAGTGTCTGTCTATTCCGCCATCTTGGCTCTGCCTCCCTCACTGCACTAAGGTTTGAAAAAATAGACATAAAGCATATATTGCTGCCCTCAAGGCAATCACAGTCTAGCCATTAGTACATGACTGTGTTCCTTGGTGGATTTGTCCTCTAAAGAGAATGGAATTCACCACCCCAAATTCTCCTAGTATATCATCTGTCCCCTCTGAAATTTGTTGTTCTTTTACCGTAGTGCAATTTTGCAACTTGCCCTGTTGTCTTAGGAATAATACATACTCAAAATAAGAAACATTACTGAGCACTTACTATTACCAGGTGGTAAGGACTTTGTGGTAGACAGATATCTAAGATGCCCTCAAATGATCCCACCTCCTGGTATTCATAACCTTATATAACCCTCTGTTATGGTTGGAGTGTGTCCCCCCAAAATGTGTGTATATTGACACAGAACTGCCAGAAATTCAGGCCAGATTCAGAAGAGGATGTGGAACCAGGGTTATCATTGCTGCTGTCAGAAGAAACCTGGTTGAAAGCAGAGAATACCAGAAAGATGTTTACCTGTGTTTTAATGACTATGCAAAGGCATTCAACTATGTGGATCATAACAAATTATGGATAACATTGCGAAGAATGGGAATTCTGGAACACTTAATTGTGCTCATGAGGAATCTGTACATAGACCAAGAGGCAGTTGTTTGAAGAGGACAAGGGGATACTGTGTGGTTTAAAGTCAGGAAAGGTGTGTGTCAGGGTTGTATCCTTTCACAATACTTATTCAACCTGTATGCTGAGCAAATAATCTGAGAAGTTGGACTATATGAAGAAGAATGGGCATCAGGATTGGAGGAAGACTCATTGACAACTTGTGTTATGCAGATGACACAACCTTGCTTGCTGAAAGTGAAAAGAGCTTGAAGCACTTATTGATGAAGATCAAAGACCACAGTGTCCAGTATGGATTGCACTTCAACATAAAGAAAGCAAAAATCCTCACAACTAGAGCAATAAGCAACATCATGATAAACAGAGAAAAAGATCGAGGTTGTTAAGGATTTCGTTTTACTTGGATCCACAATCAACAGTCATGGAAGCCGCAGTCAAGAAATCAAAAGACGCGTTGCGTTGGGTAAATCGGCTGAAAAAGACCTCTTTAAAGTGTTGAAAAGTAAAGATGCCACCTTGAAGACTAAGGTGTGCCTAACCCAAGCCAAGGTGTTTTCATTTGCCTTATAAGCTTGCAAAAGCTGGACAATGAATAAGGAAGATGGAATAAGAATTGATACCTTTGAATTGTGGTGTTGGCAAAGAATATTAAGGAATATTGAATATACCTTGGATTGCCAAAAGAATGAACAAATCTGTCTTGGAAGAAGTACAACCAGAATGCTCCTTGAAAGCAAGGATGGTAAGACTATATCAACTTGGCTAGGCCATGATTCCCTGTATTGTGTGGTTGCCCTCCATTTTGTGATCTGATGTAATTTTCCTATGTGCTGTAAATCCTAATCTCTGTGATGGTAATGAGGGCCCTGGTGGCACAGTGGTTAAGCGCTCAGCTGCTAACCAAAAGATCAGCCATTCGAATTCGTCAGCCGCTCCTTGGAAACACTATGGGGCAGCTCTACACCATCCTATAGGGTGGCTATGAGTTAGAATCGATTTAAAGGCAATTTTTTTTTATTATCATTTTTAATGGTGTTAATGAGGCAGGATTAGAGGCAGTTATACTAATGAGGCAGGACACAATCTACAGGATTAGGTTGTATCTTGAGTCAATTTCTTTTGAGGTTTGAAAGAGAGAAGCCAGGAGAGAGGAGGGGGAACTTATTACCACCAAGCAAGAAGAGCCAGGAGTGTAGCATGTCCTTTGGACCTGGCGTCCCTGCACTGAGAAGCTCCTAGTCCGGGGAAGATTGATGATAAGGACCTTTCTCCAGAGCTGACAGAGTGAGAAAGCCTCCCCTAGAGCAGACAACCAGCATTTGGACTACTATTCTCCTAAACTGTGAGAGAATAAATTTCTGTTTGTTAAAGCCATCCATTTGTGGTATTTCTGTTACGGTAGCACTAGGTAACTAAGACACCCTCCTCTTGAGAGTGGTCTAGACCTAGTGACTGACCTATTTCTAGCTAATAGAATATGGCAAAGGTGATGGAATGTCACTTTCATAATTAAGTTAGAAAACATTGTGACTTCTGTTTTATGAGCAGACCCTCTTCATTGTCTTCTTGGCTTGCATGCTTTCATGAAGCAAGCTGTCATGTCAGAGAGGCCCTCAGTTCACCAGTCCATGAAGAACTTAATCCTGTCAACAACCACATGAGTTTGGGAGTGGATCCTTCCTCAGTCATACCTTTGGATGAGACCCCAATCTTAGCCAAGATCCTGATTACAGCCTTGTGAAAGACTCTGAGAAAGAGGACCCAGCTAAACTGTGCCATCTTAGTTGGCTTCAGGGATCTGGCCTGTAAGAGTCTCGTGCCCCCTCAGGTGGGAGAGCACACTGCTGGAGAATTGGTTAGGCTTGAATATCCAGGCAGTCAGGCAGTGATAGCAAGCTCTGTTACCAGGTAGTTGGATTCAGGCACTCAGTCAGGGTCAAGGGAGCTTTCCTTTTTATAAGGATGAGTTGCTGGGACAAAGCAGGGCCCCAACCCTAGAGAGATTTTGATGGGGAACATAAAATAACACATGGATTCAGAGAAGACAAGAGAACAAAGAAGAAGTTGAGACTAAGACCAGGGCCATGAATACAGTGATTAAGAGCATGAACTTTAGAATCTGAGAATCCTTGGTTTGAATCCTAGCTTCCCAACTTTCCAGAAGGATGGTTTTTGACAAGTTGTTTTGCCTTTCTGAGCTTAATTTCTTCATGAATAAAATGAGAATAATAGTACCTCCCTTACAAAATGTCTTAATTTCCTGGGGTGGCCATAACGAGATGGTTTTAAAGAACATAAATGTATTTTGTCAAAGTTCTGGAGGCTAGAAGTCCAAATCGGTGTATCAGTTTTATGGATTGAATTGTGTCCCCAAAAAATATGTCACCTTGGCTAGACCATGATTCCCAGTATTGTGTGATTGTCCATCATTTTGTCAGCTGATGTAATTTTCCTATGTATTGTAAATCCTACCTCTATGATGTTAATGAGGTGGGATTAGTGGCAGTTATGTTAATGAGGCAAGACTCAATCTACAAGGTTAGGTTATGTCTTAACTCAATCTCATTTGAGATAATAAAAGAGAGAAGTGAGCAGTGAGACATGGAGACCTCATACCATCAAGAAACGAGAGCTAGAAGAATAGCATGTCCTTTGGACCCAGGTTCCCTGTGCTGAGAAGCTCCTAGTCCAGGGGAAGGTTGATGATGAGGACCTTCCCCCAGAGTCAACAGAGAGATAAAGCCTTCCCCTGGAGCTGGCACCCTGAATTTGTACTTCTAGCCTTCTAAACTGTGAGAGAGTAAATTTCTGTTTGTTAAAGCCATCCACTTGTGGTATTTCTGTTATAGCGGCACTATACAATAGGCAATGTCGATTCTTTCTGAGAGCTTTGAGAGAGGAACTGTTCTATGCCTCTCTCCCAGCTTCTAGAGGCTGCTGGCAATCCTTGATGTTCCTTTGCTGCTTTTAGATATATCTAAGATGTATCTTAGATGGTGCCTTCCCTGTGCGTGTGACTCTGTTTCCATCTTAGATGGTGCCTTCCCTGTGCGTGTGACTCTGTTTCCATACCTGTTCTCCCCTTTTTTAAGATACCACTCAGAAGAAATTAGGACTAGCACCCACTCTGCTTTGGTATGACTTAACAGATGGTATCTTAAAAGAAAGATCCTATTTCCTCAAACAAGCTTGCATTCACAAGTACAGGGGTTAAGACTTCAATATATCTTTTTCGAGAGACACAATTCAATCCATAACATAAAGTTATGACAAGATTTAAATGATATAACACATAAGGTATCTGGAACACAATACAAAAAAAAACTAAAACAATTATTGGGTATTACTATGGACTAACTGGCGCCCTGGTGGTGCAGTGCTTAGGAGCATGGCTGCTAACAAAAAGGTTGGCAGTTTGAATCTACCAGCTACTTCTTGGAAATCCCATGGGGCAGTTCTACTCTGTCCCATAGGGTCACTATGAACTGGACTCGACTCGACGGTAATGGGGTTTGGTATGGACTAACAAGAGTGCAGTGGTGATACAGTTGTAAAATTCTCACCTTCCATGCAAGAGACCCACTGTAAAAACAGCATGGGTGTGGTGTCTGGCCTTCTCTAACTTCACCAGGTGGAAGGAGAATCAAGATCAACAGCCCAAGTCTGATTCCTGTGAGGTGGAGATCAGACATGCCTTCTCTCTCAACCATCTTTACCAATTCTGACACTGACCATTCCTCCCACAACACTCTGTACTTCTCTCCTGGGTTCGATAATTCATTGCAACAGCCATACAGAACTCACAGACAATACTCATGATTATGGGTTTATTAGGGAAGTAACAGTTTCAATTCAGGCTCAGGAACACTCAGGATACAGTTCTTCCATCAGGACAGCCTCTTCCCAGCGGTGCTTGCGGGCACACCTCTCCCTGACCCTAGGCCTCTGCCCAAAGACACTCAGCTTTCTCTCTCCTTGGGCTGGGAAGCCCACCATGCTCTTGCCTGCTGCTGGAGAGACCAATAACATGGGCTAACCACTGTGTTAATCAGTCAATATGCGTAACCTCATTTCAGAGTGTTGATCAAAAAAAAAAAAATTATTGAAGAATGATGTCAGCAAAAGTAGTAGATTGAGGACCTCGAAAAAAGTCTCTTCTCCATAAAAGCAATGAGAACGTTGGCAAAATTTGTCCGAATCAACTTTTTCAGAACTCGGGAAATTAACCAGAGGTTTGCAGCAATCTAACCCAAACCCATTGCCAGTGAGTTGATTCCAGCTCATAACAACTCCATAGGGTTTCCAAAGTTGTAAATCTCTACTGAAGCAGAATGCCACGTCTTTCTCCCACAGAGCTGCTGGGAGCAGTCAATTGCTTTAACCACTGCCCTACCGGGGCAATCTGGGGAGACTTTATTCAAGAAAAAATGCTGAATCTCACTAAAAACAGCAGGTTTATGGTACCTTAACTTGCCCTATTCTCAGCCCCAATCCCCAGCTCCACAGCAGCCTTGAAAACCAACAGCCTGCAGTCATGTTGAAGGCCAGCAGTCTGGAGGAGACAGAACTGAGTTGAAGTTCCCTAAAAGCCTCATGCCCAGAAAACTGTCATTTTTTGGCATGTCTGGTGGTTCTCTGGAAGATTTCACTTTTAAGACTGTCTTTATTTTACCTGACTTAGGGATCATCCAGTATGAACAGCCTTTTCTCCAGGGGCATTTGTTGAAAACAATCAGAAACAATTGTTGACTATTAAGGCTGCCTGAGGCAGTGTATAAAGTTGGGACACAAAATGGGCTAGCCAAAAAGCTTAAAAGGAACTGGAGATGTCCATAGGGGGTTTTGAGAAACTCCAGCATATTCCTGGGAATCTAGAAGGTCATGTGAATGTGTAAGGCTGTGCGCATGCCCAGAGCTGTATGCATGCTCAGGAAAAATATGAGAAGGCCCTAATATCTCACCTCATGCTAACCTTGAGGCTCTGCAAAACTGGAATTAAAGGCTAAGGAAGAGACGTAAACTGCTTGGCTGAGTGTTGAAGGCCTCAACACATACACAGAGCCCCAAAGCAAAGACTGGGAGACTTACTGGTTTCAAGCATCTAAGGGAATCCTTGTCTAATCATTTGCTGACCATTCAGCTAAACAAGCAGAGACTTCAGTGTCTACATATGACAAAAAACAAAGACTTCACAAAACTAGTTCAGAAAAATCACTAAACAAACAACAAACTCTAGGAAGTGGGAAAATCTGACTTCCAGAATTGTCACACTATACTATTTAAAATATCCAGATTCACCAAAAAAAAAAAAAAAAAAAGAGAGTGAGAGACATTCAAAGAAACAAGAAAGTATGGCTCATACAAAAGGAAAAAAAAAAAAAAACAGTCATCAGAAACTCTCCCTGAGAAAGCCCACACATTGGACCCACTAGACAAAGACTTTGAGTCAGCTATGTTCTAAATCAAATGGGAACCACGTTTAAAAACTAAAGTATGAGAACAATGTATCACCAAATAAAACCGATTGCCATAGAGTCGATTCTGACTCATAGTGACACTGTAAGACACAGTAAAAATGCCTCATAGAGTTTCCAAGGAGCAGCTAGTAGATTTGAACTGCTGGCTTTTTGGTTAGCAACTGTAGCTCTTAACCGTAGCACTGCCAGGGCTCTATCACCAAATAGGGAATAGCCATAAAGCGGTAAAAATTATTTTAAAAAAAAGAATGAAAAAAATTCCAGAGTTGAAAAATGCAATACCTGAAATGAAAAATTCACTTAAGGGCTCAACAGCAGATTTGAGCCGGCAGAAGAAAGAATCAGGATAGGTCACCTGAGATGTTCCAGTGTATCTTAGTTTCTAAGTTCTACTGTAACAGAAATATCACAAGTGGATGGCTTTAGCAAACAAATTAATTTTCTCACAGTTTAGGAGGCTAGAAGTCAGAATTGAGGGCACCAACTCTAGATGAAGGCTCTCTCTGTCTGCTCTGGAGGAAAATCCTTGTCTTAACTTCTCTAGTGTTCTTGGCATTTCTTGGAGATATCCACATGAAATCTATATTTCTCCCATCCAGTCTTGCTTGTCTTGGTGACCAATCTGCTATTCTAATATCTCAAAAATGTTTAGGTTTAAGACTCACCTTACACTGACATGGCATCATTAACATAACAAGGAAAACCCAAGTCTCAAATGCAATTACATCCACAGGTATAGGGGTTAGGATTTCAACACATATTTTTGAGGGATGCAATTCTATCCATAACACAGTCTGAGGAACTGAAAAAAAAAAAAAGAGGCAGAAGAAAAATAAACAGAGCCTAAGAGACCTGTCAGATACTATCAAGTGTGCCAACATACACAATAGAGTCTCAGATGGAAAGGAGCGAGCAAAAGGGTCAGATAGAATATTTGGAGAATATTTATTGAGTACTTTTATGAGTCAAGCATGTGTTATCAGTGTTTGCCTTAGACCTAGATAGTGGAGCTTTTACCCTGGTTCCATGCGTTAGAAAATCTGCTCTGGTCCTCCTTTGACTTCTCCCCTCTTCCTGGGGGAAGATTACATGGAATGAGAGGACATGCCCAACTGGAGTCTGTGCCCTTCCATTCAGACCAGGCTCTGGATACCTGGGGCCCTAAAATTCCCTGCCCAAATAGTTCTGTGCTGGGTGCCAGGGCCTGTACAACCTTTCTCTGGGTTCTTCCTTCAAATAGTAGTCTGCTGCTAGTGTGCACGCTCCCGCACCTGGGGAAGGGTGGCCAAAGCGTCTTTGTCTGCAGGAGTGGAACAGTTGATTGTGGCCCCAATTTTTCACAACTTGAGCAGTACTACCCTACACAGAATTTTGACTTGCTTTGGACAAAAAAAAAAAAAAAACACCCAGTGCCGTCGAGTCGATTCAAGAGTGACAATATTCTGGTTCTGAACTTAGACCTCAAGGGAACTTTCATGTTTCCACCCAGGATACAGTTCTTCCTTCAGGACAGCTTCTTCCCAGCTGTACTCGCAGACACACCTCTTCCTGGCCCTAGGCCTCTGTGTAAAGGAACTCAGCTTTCTCCCTCCTTGGGCCGGGAAGCCCACCATACCATCTCCTGCTGCCGGGTCTCTCCTGCCACCCCTTCTTGCCATCTTCAGGGTTCCGGCTTGCTCTCTCTCCCTCTGTTTCCTGGCTCCAGGAGCTTCTCAGCATAGGAATTCCAGGTTCAAAGGAAGTGCTGGCTCCTTGCTGTTCTTCCTTGTTGGTGGTGGGATCCTCTCTCTCCTGCCTCTGCAGTGGGCTCGTTTCAAACCCAACGGGTTGGCAAAACTGACCAATCCCTTCAGTGGGCCAAAATTACACTATCACATAGTCCTGCCCAATCACTTGGGTGGGAGTTACAAGACCATGGATAGAGGGGCCATATTAAGTAATTCATTATACCACACCAACCTAGATCAACTATCCCCCAGGTGAACACCGATGCATGAGCAAGCTCAAATCAACAGATGACACATAGAACCATAAGTGGTAACAGTTGTCAGGACGATTATCATGCAGAAATAGAAAATTGATGTAGTAGTGTGTGTGAATGTGGGTTTGAGACCCCTTGCAGATGTCAGGTGGGAAGAGAAGGAGGATGGGCCAGGGGCTGGCTCGTTCTATGCTGACTTGTTTCAGTGAGTAACTCAGGAATCTGAGCATTCTAAGGTCCAACGTGGCCTTCCAGGTCATTATGGAGGTATATTTGTCAAGGCAGAAAAATAGAAGTTACTGTAGTTAAGCATGTTAACTTGATTTTCAACTCCTGAACATTTAAACACATGGTACATAGACCTCTATTTGCCTTTTGCTCTGGACTCTGCCAAAGTTAGGATGGGCCTAACGCTAGGCACTGAGAATGCAGTAAAGAGCACAGGTTTGCATTCTAGCAGAAAACAGTAAACGAGTAGAAAGTAAAGAAACAAAGCACATAAAGTGCTCCAAGGAGAGGCACAGAGGTACTATAGGGAGTACAGCAGCAGACCCACATCTGCGCTGGGGCTTCCCAGAAGGCTTCTCTAAGGCACTGATGTGTCGGTCACGAACTAAAGGCTGAATGCAGCATCGAACATCTGCAAGATCAGCAGGACTCACCAGGCTCTTCTGGAGAATGCGGTTGGGACTCTGAGCATAGCCTCACCCAGGGGAAGTTGTAAGCTATTCTCTGTGATGTACTTTCCTTCTGTTATTCTCACTGTCAGTAAACAAATACAAAAGGGCCAACGGAGTTCACCAGGTGATGAGAGCACTTAATGATAATAGTAATAGATGTACTAGAAATGGGCCACAGAAGGAGAAGCGAATCCCAGCGGCCATAAAGATAACTTCTCTCATTCATTCAGCAAACATTCAGTGCCTAATATATGATATGCCTTGGAAGAGAAAGATAAGAAGTCATGGTTCCTTCCCAGGGCCAGCTTCATGGGTGTATGACCTGTGCAGTTGCACAGAGTCTAGTGCTTAGAATGGCTCCATGTTCGGTTTCATGCTTTGCCATTGCTGTCTTGAAATTCCTAATGATTTTATTTTTGTAGTTTTGTAAGTGAAGTTTGATGGGACAATGGCCTGTGTGTGAGCAAAGGAGACATGTGCACTATGTGAGCTCCCACCGATCCTGGTCGTCCCATCTGCACATTGTAGCGTTGTGACATGCCATGAGCACAGAGCTCAGGAGGACCCCTGATGTGTGGGAGGACAAGCATGTGTGGTACGTCTACTGGTGAGGGTGCAGGGACATCCCTGAGAGGCCAAGCTTTTGGTTGGAACCAGACTTGCTCCTAACAGAGAAAGAAGGCAATGGCATTTTAAGAAATGTGAAGGACCAAGGAACCCTATCATATCCTTTCTTACGCATGTTACTTCCCTCTATTAGCCAACCACTTTTGCTGAAAATAATGCTTTCCAGGCACAGGAAAGAGGAAGCAGCATGACATGATTGAAGTCATGACTGGAAGTGTTGGCGGGCTGGCACATCCTGAGAACGGCCTGCAGATGGGCTTGGTGTATGTGTGTTTACGTGTGTGTGTGTGTGTGTGTGTGTGTGTCTGTGCATGCCTGCGTGTGGAAGGGGTGAGGGAGGGGAGAGGTGAGGCTGGAATGGAAGTCAGTGTGCCAGATCATGAGTTCCCCACAGGGAGTTAACCCTAAACCCTGAGTGATGAGTAGAGAGCTTCAGACACTTTCTGCCTAAGGTCTAATTGGATAATATTCAGGGTGAAGATGAGGGTTGCACTGCCCCAGCTAAGAAAAGAAAGGCTGGGGAAGTAGTGGACTAGGAAGGGCTTGAAACGAGATTTCAATGCTGAGACCCCAAATCTGTTAAGACCCATGCATCTAAGGGCAATAATAATCTTATGGTGCAGGGTGATACTCACAATATTTAAATCCTGGCAAGGCTCCAGAGGAGCCCTCAGGGAGTAGTGGTTAAGAGTCGGGCTGCTAACCAAAAGGTCGGCAGTTTGAGTCTCCTTGGTAAACCCTACGGGGCAGTTCTACTCTGTCCTATAGGGTCGCTATGAGTCGGAATCGACTGGATGGCAATGGGTTTGGGTTTTTTTTGGTTTTAAGGCTCCAGAGCACCCCCGGTGGCGCAGTGGTTAAGAGCTCAGCTGCTTACCAAAAGGTCGGCAGTTTGAATCCACTTGGAAATGCTGTGGGGCAGCTCTACTCTGTCTTACAGGGTTGCTGAGTCTGAGTCGACTCAGCAGCAGCAGTTTGGTTTTTGGTACAGGGCCTCAGTACTGATCAGTTAAAACGGGCAGTGATCAGTATGCCAGAGGGGTGTCAGTGCCTGTCTCCTGAATATCAGCCTGTCCCCAGGGGCCTATCCACAGCACCATGAATACAAATCTATTTGCGTTCTAGGTAGGAATTAATAAAACTAGTGGAATTTTCTATTTCCAAGACTCACATGTAACAGGGTAAATTTGTGTTATGCCCTTTAGAAAGGTAAGGAGGTGTTTTAGCATTCTGTAGAGAAGCAGAACTAGTAAGATAGAACCAACCAGTAACCAGTGGCCATCAAGTCGATTCCAACTCACGGCAGCCCCGTGTGTGTCAGAGTAGAGCTGTGCTCCACAGGGTTTTCAACAGCTGATTTTTTGGAAGCCAGGCCTTTCTTCTGAGATGCCTTTGGGTGGATTCGAACCTCCAACCTTTCAGTTAGCAGCTGAGCACCTTTACTGTATGCACCACGCAGGGACTACAGTAACGTGTATACGTAGGTGGCACAGCGGTTAAGAGCTTGGCTGCTAACCAAAAGGTAGGTGGTTTGAATCTACCAGTTGCCCCTTGGAAACCCTATGGGGCAGCTGTACTCTGTACTATAGGGTCCTGTGAGTCAGAATTGACTTGACGGCAAAGGGTTTTGTTTTTTTTTTTAATACAGAGAGAGAGAGAGACAGAGGTGAATTTTAAGAAATTGACTCATGCATAATGGGGGCCGTCAATTCCAATATCTGTAGGTCAGGTGACAGGCTGGAGACTCCTGCAACGCTGTGTCTAAAAATCCAGAGGTCAGGCCACAGGGAAGGGTGGAGGAGCTCTGGCAAGATGTCTATTCATAGTCTGGAGACGGAATCCTCCCTCAGGAAATCTCCCTTTTCACGCTCAATGTCTTTAACTGATTGGATGAGGCCCATCCACATTATAGAGATTAATCTCCTTTACTTAAGGCCGACTGATTTAATCTCATATAAATACTGCATAACAGAATCTACGCTAATGTTTGACCAAAAAACCGGGCACTATAACCTAACAAAGTTGACATAAAATTAACCATCATAGGGTTGCTATGAGTCAGAATTGACTCGATGGCAATGGGTTTGAAGGTTACAAAACACATAGGAACTTTCTGAGATATGTAGCTGTTTAATCACAACACTTATGACTCTTGTATCAAATATCCTTAAACTGACCTAGAAATAAAAGGGAAAAATATCAAGTTGTACTTTTCTCAAAAGAAAACTATTTGCCCTATCTTTTGGTTGTTAGCTGATTTTTTTTTTTTAACGATATAGACTTCTCAATAATTTTTAGAATATCAAACAATATTGACCAAATAAAATCGTTCGTGACAGCTGTAAATGAGCACATTGCTGAGGGGAGATTTACGCCACCCCACCCCTGCAGCAGGCAAAGGCCAACCAGGTCCCAAAGGGGTGGCTGTGCTCTTGCTTTTACCTCTCAGTTGGAAGTTTAAGTCACTACATGGCAAAGCAAACATGTCCTAGTGTATGAACTCTGCTACAGAGTTTGTAGTTGGACGTTGGTTTTATATTTCCTATTTAACAACAAATAAATAGCATGGGTAAATGCGGCCTTTAGTGGCTAACCTCTACTATGAACAAAGGCAGATTTGTGTTTTTCATCAAGAGATTATGGTTGACGGTATCAGATACCTTCCAACATAGCTCCCCAATAAAAAGGCTAGCAGAGGAGAGAGCAGTTGAAATGGAAGAAAACCCTGTAAGCATTCTGCCAAGAAAATACCTCTTGCTCATAACAGTTGTGCTCCTTAGGCATATTTTTTGGGGTCGATTGCTTTGGGGGTATATTTTCAGGACAACTTGACCAATTGTGAGGAGGTAGTCCTCTGGACGAGCCCAGAGGCTATGGTCTTTCCCACTCCTCTCCCAGGTTTTGGAACAAATCATCGCAACCCCCTGTCCAAGCCCAACAGTTTGTCTAAATATCAGCAGGGTTAAAGAGATACAATCCCAGGCTTGCTGCCGAGGTTTCTGAACTCCTCCTCCTCTCTTTCCAGGGTGGTCAGGCTGGGAAATTACATTGGGTCATGTAGACCCTAGTGACATGACCCATAATGACCCATGGGATATAAAAATAGCTGAGTAGGGCACCTCAGGGTCCCCTCAGCTGTAGTACTAGTGGGAAGCACGCATAGCAGAAGTATTAGGCCACCTAAGTAAGCCTACTTGGCCTGGGGGACTGGCAGAAGGTAGGTCCCTCACCCATGGCACAAAGTGGGGTGTGCATGAAAGCGTCGTCATCTCTGTCCAGACAGCTTTTGAGCAAGGGGAGACCACTTGCCTTTGCATGCTGTCTGCTTCTTGTTGTAAGTAATTAAAGCTACTTTCGATGCTCTAGAGGCTGTCTAGGCTCTGATTGGAAGGATGTGATGTTCATGGAGGAACCCCTTTTAGTGATCGATGCCCTTTTCTGGCTATTTAGAAATCAGGGGCAACTTGTATCTCCCAATTTTGGTGTGTTGTCTCACGTCAATCCTGCATCCAATCTGAGTTTTTCTTCAAAGTGCTTTTCACTTCTTTCAATATAATCTTCCTCAACCCAAGAGTTGTTTTTTCCCCCAGTGCTACTGGTGCCTGTTTAGAAACTCTGTTAGCATCTTGGAGTATCTGTGAGTGAGGAGGCGGTCACAGTGAGCAGTCTGATGTATGCTGGGCTCCGCGGCGCTTTTTTCTTGTCGTGATTATCAGTAGAAGCTGAGGCCGGAGTGCCGCTCCCTCTCTCATTACTGCTACAGGCAGCTCCACTCTGGGCTCTGAGGCTCTCCTCCTCTGTGAGTCGGTGGCCAGTGGGAGCCAGAGGCTAAGGAAATTACTTTTATGTTTTACAACATGCTTTCTATGTATTTTTAATAAAAGTAATATAATATTCAGATAAAATTCAGGTCTACTTTGTTCCTCTGCTCAGTTGCATCCCTCTACTTTTCTCCTCAGAGATAACTCCTGATGGTCATCCGTCCAGCACGTGATTCTGTTGTGTATGTGTTTTTATCTATCATCAGTACTTACAGTGTTTTTAAATTTTAAGTAATTTGTACCTTACTCAAGATTTTTCTGCAACCTCCTTTTTTCTCTCTCAATGTTATGTTTTTGTGATCTATATTAGTAAGGTTAACACAAAGTGAACTAGTTCATTTTATAAACTGCTATTTAATATATACTACAAATACCTCCTCCTAGTCCATGTCTTCTTTTTTTAACTTAATTTTTTAGTTAAGTTTTTTCATTTTATCATTTGTAAATTACAAAATTACAAGCAAATTTATAGCTCTTTTTCTTTAAGATTCATGTCCTTTCTGCCTTGTTTTAAGAAATTCTGCTTAACTCAGCAACATGAAGATATTCTACATATTTCCTTCTAATAGCTTAAATGCACACGAAAGCTGGACAATGAATAAAGAAGACTGAAGAAAAACTGACCCCTGGAATTATGGTTTTGGTGGAGAATATTGAATATACCATGGACTGCCAAAAGAAAGAACAAACCTGTTTTGGGAGAAGTACAACCAGAATGCTCCCTAGAAGCAAGGACGGCGAGAGTACGTCTCACATGCTTTGGACATGTTATCAGGAGGGACCAGTCCCTGGAGAAAGAAATCATGCTTGGTAAAGGGTCTGTGAAAAACATGAAGACCCTCAATGAGAAGGACTGACACAGTGGCTGCAAGAATGGGCTCAAGCATAGCAACAATTGTGAGGATGGCACGGGACCCGACAGTGTTTTGTTCTGTTGTGCACAGGGTTGCTATGAGTTGGAACTGACTTGATGGTACCTAACAACAATAGCTTAAAGCTTTTTGTTTACATATTTTAGTCTTTAATCTTTCTGCAACTTATCTGTGAATATGGTGTTAAGGACTTAATTTTATTAACGTATAAGAAGACAATTTTTCCAACACAGTTATTTTTATAATGGAAACTGTTTTCTCCGGTTCCTTTTAGATTATATGGGCAACTTATAATCACTGTTAAAACTCAAAATAATGACTAAGAATATGAAGTAATATGTTAAAATAATGATAATAATCATGTTTTCAATATTCTGTCCTTATGCTCCACCATTTCCCCGGGGGCTCGTAGTTTCACCTCTGTCACACAAGGAGAGACTTTCCTAGCCTTCGGGCCCACTTACAGAATTAACGTTAGATTCGGATGTAATTTATAGAATTTGAAGTGTCAATTTAAAATATTTTCAATTTAGAGTATATCCTATCTCGTTAAGCAGTATATTGTATTAAGCATCTGATTTCATAAGCAGTTAAAGAAGTAAAAGAATGAAAGGGGTGTCATGTGAGAAGTCAGGGTTTCCCAGGAGAGGTCAGTTCTTTATTCTTCAGGGAGTATGTGAACTAAGAGCTGCACATTCATTAAATGAACGAACTCATTCCTTAGTGTCACTTCCAACATGCCAGTTTCATCTTACTAAATGTTTTCAAGTGAAGAACACTAGTGTTTCTCTTACGAATAATTTATCTTGACTTTCTCACAAATGTATACAAGGAAAAACAGAGCCAGTTCCTAAGAAAGAACCATACAACTAACTTGGGTAGAATGTGATGCAAGGAACACCCTTGCTTCGTCTATTTTGGAGCTCTTTGGAATGAAGTCATCTGGGATACTTCATTCACCACCACAGAGAAGCAGATGATTGCATACATGAACCCCATCCTTCGGGATGCTAAGGCTTGCTATTCTTAATGCAATTCACATTTAAATCCCTCCATGCATACAGAAGTCCCTGAGTGGCATGAACAGTTAAGCACCCGACTCCTAGCCAAGAGGTTGGTGGTTCAAATCCATGCAGAGGCACATTGGAAGACAGTCCTGGTGATCTCCTTCTGAAAGATATAGCCTTGAAAACCCTATGGAGCAGACCTACTCTGCACACATGGGGTCAGCATAAGTCAAATTGACTCACAGGCAACTAACAACAACATGTATATGTTAAAAAGTCATCTCATCTGTGAATAAAAAATATCATCAATATACATATAGATCAAATTTAGTAGAATTTCTGATGAGATTACTTCTGCTTTCTACCTTTGGGTTCACTTTGATATCAAGTGAACATTGATGAAGTTCCTCAGCAATAATGCAGGCATCCTACAATATCTGTGGCATGGAGTTTTGCGAATATATTCAGCCATTACTCATTTCTGTTCCAAAGTGGCTTAAAACATTTTAAGTGATTCGAATATTCATTGTAGAGTTCAGTTATTGATTGCAGTATTAAATGAAGAGATTTGGAAGAGTGTTAAGGATTAAACCCTTCACCCCAAATATAGACAAGTTTTTGCTGCTGTTAGCTGCTGTCCAGTTGACCCCGGACTTACGGTGACCCCATGCACGGGAATAAAATGCTGCCCGATTCTGCACCATCCCCATGATCATTGTGATCCATAGGGTTTTCACTGGCTAATTTTTGGGAGTAGATTGGCAGGCCTCCTTCCTAGTCTATCTTAGAACCTCCTCTGAAACCTGTTCAGCATCATAGCAACATGAAAGCCCCCAGTGACAGACGAGTGGTGGCACGCATGAGGTGCGTTGGCCAGGAATTGAACATGGTTCTCCTGCAAGAAAGGCAAGAGTTCTATCACTGAACCACTGCTGCCACTACAGAGAAGTGGAGGTTAAAAGATAAGATAAATCTCATATTATTTTGCTTTATCTCAGTTCTGCATTTTCCCCTTTTGCCACAATCTAAAACCAAATCCGAAGAAACGAAAGCAGCAAAGAAGCATAAGCTTCTGTTACTCCTGTTCAAAAAACAAAAAACAAACCCAAACCCATTGCCATCTAGTTGATTCTGACTCCTAGCAACCTTACAGGACAGAGTAGAACTACCTCGTAGTGTTTCCAAGGAGCACCTGGTGGATTCAAACTGCCGACCTTTTGGTTAGCAGCCGAACTCTTAAGCACTATGCCACCAGGGTTGCCTTAGTCCTGTTTGAGGGACTGAATTCATAGCATGATGCCTTGTGAGTTTGTGTAGACCTGGATGAATCAGAATGATTTCTCTTCAAGGCACATCCAATTTAGCTGGACACTGAAGAGCTCCAGGTTCTCCTTAATGCTCAGCATACCTGCTGCTCAGTTCAACATTTACCCAGGCTGCTGAATGGCTCCTCAACTGTAACACTCTAGATTTGGAAAGCTGTTTTCCCTGAGAGCAATCCTAAGGAGACAAGAGGAGACTGCTTATCTGGTGTTTCTGAGACAACTTCAAGTGGATTTTAGTGGGCAGAAATTTTCCAACCTGTGGTTTTTTTTTTTTTAGATAATTTTTATTGTGCTTAAAAGTTTACAAATCAAGTCAGTCTCTCACACAAAAACCCATATACACCTTGCTACACACTCCCAATTACTCTCCCCCTAATGAGACAGCCCGCTCTCTCCCTCCACTCTCTCTTTTTGTGTCCTTTTCACCAGCTTCTAACCCCCTCCACCCTCTCATCTCCCCTCCAGGCAGGAGATGCCAACATAGTCTCAAGTGTCCACCCGATCCAAGAAGCTCACTCCTCACCAGCATCCCTCTCCAACCCATTGTCCAGTCCAATCCATGTCTGAAGAGTTGGCTTCAGGAATTGTTCCTGTCCTGGGCCAACAGAAGGTCTGGGGGCCATGACCACCGGGGTCCTTCCAGTCTCAGTCAGACCATTAAGTCTGGTCTTATGAGAATTTGGGGTCTGCATCCCACTGCTCTCCTGCTCCCTCAGGGGTTCTCTGTTGTGTTCCCTGCCAGGGCAGTCATCGGTTGTAGCCAGGCAACATCTAGTTCTTCTGGTCTCAAGATGATGTAATCACTGTTTCATGTGACCCTTTCTGTCTCTTGGGCTCATAATCACCTTGTGCCCTTGGTGTTCTTCATTCTCCTTTGATCCAGGTGGGTTGAGACCAATTGATGCATCTTAAATGGGTGTTTGTTAGCGCTTAAGACCTCAGACGCCACTCTTCAAAGTGGGATGCAGAATGTTTTCTTAATAGATTTTATATGCCAATTGACTTCGATGTCCCCTGAAACCATGGTCCCCAGACCCCTGCCCCTGCTACGCTGGCCTTTGAAGCATTCAGTTTATTCAGGAAACTTCTTTGCTTTTGGTTTAGTCCAATTGTGCTGACCTCCCCTGTATTGTGTACTGTCTTTCCCTTCACCTAAAGTAGTTCTTATCTACTATCTAATTAGTGAATACCCCTCTCCTACCTTCCCTCCTTCTCCCCTCTCGTAACCACAAAAGAATGTTTTCTTCTCAGTTTAAGCTATCTCTCAAGTTCTTATAATAGTGGTCTTATACAATATTTGTCCTTTTGCAACTGACTAATTTCACTCAGCATAATGCCTTCCAGATTCCTCCATGTTATGAAATGTTTCACAGATTCCTCACTGTTCTTTATTGATGCGTAGTATTCCATTGTGTGAATATACCATAATTTATTTATCCATTCATCCGTTGATGGGCACCTTGGTTGCTTCCATCTTTTTGCTATTGTAAACAGTGCTGCAACAAACATGGGTGTGCATATATCTGTTTGTGTAAAGGCTCTTATTTCTCTAGGATATATTCCAAGGAGTGGGATTGCTAGATCGTATGGCAGTTCTATTTCTAACTTTTTAAGGAAGCACCAAATTGATTTCCAAAGTGGTTGTACCATTTGACATTCCCACCAGCAGTGTAGAAGTGTTCTAATCTCTCCACAGCCTCTCCAACATTTATTATTTTGTGTTTTTTGGATTCATGCTAGCCTTGTTGGAGTGAGATGAAATCTCATTGTAGTTTTGATCTGCATTTCTCTAATGGCTAATGATCGTGAACATTTCCTCATGCATCTGATAGCACCATCTGTTAGCTACCTGAATGTCTTCTTTAGTGAAGTGTCTATTCATATCTTTTGCCCATTTTTTAATTGGGTTATTTGTCTTTTTGCAGTTGAGTTTTTGCAGTATCATGTAGATTCTAGAGATCGGACACTGATCAGAAATGTCATAGCTAAAAAACTCTTTCCCAGTCTGTAGGTAGTCTTTTTACTCTTTTGGTGAAGTCTTTGGATGAACATAGGTGTTTGATTTTTAGGAGCTCGCAGTTATCTAGTTTTTCTTCTACATTCTTAATAATGTTTTGTATACTGTTTATGCCATGTGTTAGGGCTCCTAACATTGTCCCTATTTTTTCTTCCGTAATCTTTATCGTTTTAGATTTTATATTTAGGTCTTTGATCCATTTTGAGTTAGTTTTTGTGCATGGAGTGAGGTATGGGTCTTGCTTCATGTTTTCGCAGATAGTTATCCAGTTATGCCAGCACCATTTTTAAAAAAGACTGTCTTTTCCCCATTTAACTGATTTGAGGCCTTTGTCAAATATCAACTGCTCATATGTGGATGGATTTATGTCTGGATTCTCAATTCTGTTCCATTGGTCAATGTATCTGTTGTTGTACCAGTACCACAGCCTGTGGTTTTTTGTCTCATCTGAAAAAAAAGACATGTGATTTTCAACAAGCTGGTGCTGCTACGACAGTCATTTTACCTGACCTCCTTTATTAAACAGGCGTAAGAGGAGGCTGAGCTCATACTTTCATTGAAACCACTCTGCCACCTAAGCAGAACTAACAACTAGAAGAGCATGCAAATTGTAATTAGGAAAAACCTCACAAGGCAGCAGTTTTCTTCCAACCACGGTGTTTTTTTTCTTCTGCTCCTTCTGCTGATGCAGCAACTCAGGTGCTCAGTGTGGCTTCAGCTTATGCTCTCATTCGCTGCTCTTCTGATGAGCACTAGGCACCTGTGGACCGTTGTCTCATGTATGTCAAGTTTGCACATCCAGCTGGGCCCTCTACCCCCTTTTACCTGTCTCTTCTCTTCTGAAGGCTCCAATATGGTATTCTATTGTAGGTACTCAATTATTACGTTAAATGAAGGAGGAGGACTGTGGCAATGCAGAAATAAAAATATGAGAATAAGAATCCAATGAAACGAGGCGTACTGCTAAAGTTTCACCAGTTCCATAGAGAAGGTGTTTAGAACCACGTCTATAGTAAGGCTATGTGCGTGTATGGTATTATGCAAGTATTACGTATTTAGTAGTAGATGCATTGGTGGTTCTTGTCTTCCATGTGGGAGACCCAGTTGCAATTACTGGCTGATGCACCTCACACGCAGCAACCACCTGTCAGTCAGTGCGGGCTTGTCTATTGCTATGACACTGAACAGGTTTCAGTGGAGTTTCCAGACTAAGATGAACTAGGAAGAAAGGCCTGAGATCTACTTCTGAAAATCAGCCAGTGAAAACGCTGTAGATCACAATGGTCTGATCTGCAACTGATCACGGGAATGGCACAGGACTGGGCAGCTTTTCGTTCCCTTGTACATGGGATTGAGATGAGTCAGTGCTAACTTGACCAAAATTAACAACAGAATATGTTTAATTACACAAATTTATTTATATATTTATACATATTCTACATATAAGTATGTATGACATTAAATGCTTATGTGTATTATGTATATGTATATGTACCTGTGTCTGTGCATGTGTATGCATAATTTAAAGAATTTGCACCAGATTTCATCTTAGAGAACTGTCTTTGTTTAGAAAAATACCTTGTCAAGCCACTTGTGGGTAGCAAATAAGACTCTGGGGCCACTGGATGGAAGCATAGAAGGAAGTAAAGCCATAGCGAAACCAATCTGAATCTAAAAATCAACAGGATTTTGAGAGTAGGGATGGGGGGTCAGGAGAAGACATCAGAGAAGGATTAAAGATGCTAAAAATGCTCATAACCTGGTCGTGAAGTCTTTTTACCTTTTTCCCCAAGGCTATTTTTAGTTAATATATTAAAATACCAAAGTGATTTTTATACTCCTATGATATGGATGGGCAGCCCCAATGGCACAGTGGTTAAGATCTTGTCTGCTAACCAAAAACGTCAGCAGTTTGAATCTACCAGCCACTCCTTGGAAACCCTATGGAGCAGTTCTACTCTGTCCTAAAGGGTTGGTATGAGTTAGAATCGACTTGATGGCAACGGGTCTTATGATAATGATGGTTATTTTCCTATTTTACAAAAGTAGGAGGCCTATGGTGACATGAGAACCACAGTTTATTGTAGCTTGCTCAGCACTAGTGGAGCAGGATTATGAGTGAGGAATTATGATTTCCCTGGCTGGGCTTGGTTCACTGGACACAATTGTCCTTCTCAACAAAAGGTTCATTGTGCCATGTTTACAAAAGCACTTTTAGGAAGAGTTCAGTGTCTTTTCTCTCCTGGTGGAAATGTGGAAGTATGTATATGAGTGGTGGTGGAGACTGCTCGCAGAAGGGAGAAGGGAAGGAGCACTTGCTGTGTGCTGACCTGGAGGCCAGGGCCAGGGCGCTTTGCCTACAGGATCTGCGTTTCATGAAAGACACAGTGGGAGTGACACACTATGGCAATGTAGTGTTCTATAACTTAAAGGGAGAATGGGCACAGAGGGAATGCATTTGTCAAAAAGCATCAAGCAACACACTTAAGATTGATTAGTATGGTCCACTATTTGTAAGTTTTACCTCAAAAGAAAAAATTGTAAACAAATACCAAACTCTAGTTAGTGATATGGATGTTAAAGTGTTTAGTCTTGAAATGTTCTTATGTCTAAAACTTACTTTGAAATGCATCCAAAAAATAAGGTATATTGGTGGATGAATAGAGGGGTGGTTAGACAGATGTGATAAAGTACGTATAGCAAAATGTTCATTGTAGAATCTAGGTGGTGAATACATGGATGCTGATTTTTTAACTCTTTCAGTTTTTCTGTATGTTTGAAATTTTCATGATTAAGTGTTTTTTTTTTTTTTTTTAAAAAGGTACTGACTGATGCGGAGCCAAGATGCTTCTGGTGAGCCCTCTTATGACAAAGACCCAAAAAAAAACAAGTCAAATGAGTATATTTATGACAAGCTAGGAGCCCTGAACATCAAAGGCAAGCTTAGAAAATGAACTGAGGGGTAGTAAAGGAAGAGATGGTTCAAAAGCGGAGGAAGAGATGGTTCAAAAGCGGAGAGGAAAGCCCTCAGGCACCATTCCCGGAGCAGCAGCAGCGGTGGGCTGGTACCAGTGTTTGGCTGCAGCTTCCTCAGGGAGAAGCGGCCAGCCACCCAGCCTACTCACACCTCCGGAACCAGAGAAGAACGGCGCTCTAGGCAAAAGCTAAGTACTTGCTTATATTTTACTGAGCCCGCCTGCCCTAGAGCCATCCTCCCGGCCTTGGAGAAGGAATAAATTTGCAATTGGGAGAAAAGATAATTTGCCAGCTCCACTAACCAGGGGAGCTCAGGACAGAAGTGGCTCCTGTCCAGGTATAAACGGCCTGTGGACTTTGAGTACCTTTACCCTCTGCATGCACCTGTGTGGGCCTATTTCAGGAGAATAGGGCCTTGTTGGCAGACTCCAACTCTTTCAGCTGTGTGGCGGAGAGGTGGGCGTTTGATGTTTGACATTGCTTTGCCTATTAAACAGGGTCCTTACCTACCCACACCAGGGGCCTAAGGACTGGTGGCTCCACTCAGGTCACCCAGCCACTCATGACAGGGATCCAAGGATAACTGGTACCTCCCAGTCCTTACAACCAAAAACATTGGGTGCCCATGGTCCGTCCGCAGAACCCACCCACCTGTATGCTCTAGCGAACAGAGATGCGCTTTCCTCAGAGTCATGTGGGAGACAATTCTCAACCCACTTCCTTGTTCAGAGTGTGACCCCCTGCTGCAACCAGATACCGGTACCTACACCAATCATCCCTGCCCCTCTAAGATTGTAGTACAGAGCCTGTACCACACACTTAATGACCAGCTACCTGGACACCTGAGCTGAATTCATACAAGAAAAGTGAATGGACTCCTAGACTGATATACCCGATAACAGCTCTAGCCATCTGGGGACAGGACTAAGAGCTCCAAAGGTGAAAATAATCAAGTTAGCTCACTCAAGCAACCCATTTGGGCATATCAAAACAAAACAAAGCAAGGAGCTATGACACAGTAAGCAAACATAAGATAAACTAATACAATAACTTACAGATGGCTTGGAGACAACAGTCAATATCAAGTCACATAAAGAAACAGACTATGATCGCCTCAACAAGCTCTCAAAACAAAGAATCAAGGGATCTTCTAGATGAAAGTGCATTCCTGGAATTATCAGAGGCAGAATACAAAAGATTAATATACAGAACCCTTCAAGACATTAGGAAGTAAATGAGGCAATATGCAGAACAAGCCAAGGAGCACACAGATAGACCAATTGAAGAAATTAAAAAAAGGTACTGACTGATCCTACTAATTTGGCTGCTACAGAAAGTTCAGAAATCTGAGTGTCCTACAATAGATTATTTTTCAGTCAGGCCACTTTTACCACTATGTGAGTTAAAGGCCCTCCTTGAACAAAAAGAGAGATACCAGCTACTTATGCTCGAACTTTTTAGAAGGGAACTTGTTCATTTATAATATGTAGTACTCTCCTACTTGACTACTGTAAAGTGCTTTCCAAAGACAAAGTTACAGTCACCTTCTTGGCCTTTCAGTAGCATTTGAGGTCCGCGACCACTTCTTCCTTGTTGAAGCCTTCTCTTCTCCTGCCTTGTCAGACACACGTTCTCCTGGGTTTTCTCCTACCTCCCTGGCAGCTCCATCTGAAGCTCCTTTCCCATCTCATTCTCCTTTACCTATTTTTAAATGTACTTGTTTCTTTGGGCTTGGTTCTGAGCCTTCTTTCCCTTGTACTCTTTCTTCATAGTAGTTTCATCAGTTTTCATGGATTTTAGTACCACCTCTAGCATGACAGCTCCTGAAGTGGTAGCTCTGGCCTTACCTTTCTTTTCAACAGATGCTTAAATCTAAACGCCTCCTTGACATTTCCCTTTAAGTGTCTCATAGCCACTGAAGTTTAGCCTACAACTGAACTCTTGAGTGCATCCCCCTCCCCAATCAAACCTGCTCCTTTCCCATTCTTCCGTAGCTCCATAAATGACAGTACCATGTGCTTGCTTCTCAAGCCAGAGACCTGGAGGCCTTCTTGATGTGTCCTTCTTCCTCAACCATCATGTCCTACCCAGTGCCAAATCTTGTTGTTTCTTTTCCCTTCACATCCACCACCACCACCACGGCCCAGGTTGGCATCATCTCTCCTGCAGACCACCACAGGTACCTCCTAGCTGGTCTTCTAAAATTCTTCTTGCCCCATCTAGTCTGTTCTCCCCATTCTAACCAGTCAAAGCTGCCAATGTAATCTTTTAAAAACATACATCTGACTACATCTCTTCTTTATTTAAAACTAATCAATGGCTTGCCATTGTTCTTAGGATAAAATTAAAAATTCTGAATGCAGACTCCTCAAGTGACGGGGTCCCTGACTGCTTCCCACCCTTGTCTCCTGCCACCAACTCCTTTGCTCATTCTGCTCCAGCCACATTAGCTTTCTTTCAGTCCCTCCAACTTGCTAAGGATTTTCCTACTCCAGGGCCTTTGAACATGGCAGTCCCTCTTCTTGGAATATTTCCTACAGTTTTTCTGGTGAACCCCTACTCATCATTTAGGTAGCAGCCTAAATAATAGTTCTTGAGAAAAACTCCCTGACACCACCCCACATCTAAGTTACGCCTCCCCCTGTGTTATTTGATCTTGTAAATCTTTCACTTTTGTTTCATAGGAGAATTAGAAACTATATATTTGCCTCTGTGCTTGTTTAGATAATGTCTGTTTCTCCTGCTAGACTTTAAGCACCATGTGGGCAGGGAGCCTGTCTGCTGCGCTCGGAGCACCTTAGGAGCTGCTCAGTAAATGCTCATCAGTGAAATGAATAAATAGGTTTTCCACAGGGAGATACAACTTGAAAGGTGATGGTCAATGCCACAAGTTAGCAGGACATTAGGATTCAGCGTTAATAAGAACTATGGAGGTGACTTCACAGAGCCGTTAGGAAAAAACACACCCGACATTAGGTGTGAATGTGTGATGTACACACGGTCTGTTCTGGACTATTCCTGTCCTCTCTCTTCCTCTTCCATTCCCCTAGCTCACTCCCCACAGGCAGATGGGGAAAAAAAAAAAAGCAATGAAGCACATCCAGTCATTTAAATAAATGATAAAAGCTTTCCTCTTGCTCATCTACATGTATGAAGCCTCTGTGGGAACAGTCTTCCAACCCAGAAAATGAAAGACAAATAGCCTGAACTCGGAATCACGTGGTTGGTCCTATCCTGGCTCTGTTACTTACTTGACGTATGATGTATGTGGAGAACTTTAGGCCCTGCCCCATCTGTCACAGAGCTGCGATGAGTCTGAGGTGAGCTACCGTGAGGGGAAGTGCTGGCTATACTATAAACTCATAAACCAGCACACTGATGTGATTTACTGTGCGGTTTTTCTGTCAGTGTAAAGATGAGTAAAATATTAGATACATGAATTTTGCTGTTTTTAACAGCTGAAGCTACTGCTACCGGCTGTCTTACTAATTGTTTTTGCAAAAAGGATAATAACTTGATACTCTTTCCACTTTAAGAAGGATTCTTAATTGTATATGAGAACACTGTAGATATGACCCGAATTCAGAAATATTATGTCCAAAATTTACAGTTCATGCTCAAGATTAACCTAAAACAAACAAACAAAAAACAAACCCTTTGCTGTTGAGTCGATTCTGACTCATAGCGACCCTATAGGACTGAGTAGAACTGCCCCATATGGTTTCCAAGGAGCACCTGGTGGGTTCATACTGCCGACCTTTTGGTTAGCAGCCATAGTTCTTAATCACAATGCTGCCAGGATTTCCAAGATTAACCTAAACCAAAAAACCAAACCAAACCTAGTGCCATCGAGTGACCCTATAAGATAGAGTAGAACTGCCCCAGAGAGCTTCCAAAGAGTGCCTGGCGGATTGGAACTGCTGACCCTTTGGTTAGCAGCCATAGCACTTAACCACTACACCACCAGGGTTTCCGAGATTAACCTAAACCCAGTGCCATTGATTCCTAGCAGCCCTTAAATTGTGTGAGCATTCAACTGGCTAATTAGTCGTAACTTTCTAGGTGGCGTAGTGGTTAAGTGCTACAGCTGCTAACCAAAGGATCAGCAGTTGGAATCCGCCAGGTGCTCCTTGGGAACTCTGTGGGGCAGTTCTACTCTGTCCTATAGGGTCGCTATGAGACGGAATTGATTCGATGGCACTGGCTTTGGTTTTTTAGGTTTCTGGGTTTTACGGTACTAAAACTTCTGTTTTTTTCTCAGAGTTACTTATTATTTTTGTAATTTTATAACAAATACATGTATTTTTCTATTTGAAAAAATTCATAAAATTTCAAATGTTATACAAATATAAGTTGTAAGAGAGAATCGTTCATAAATATCTTCTCTTTACCTACTTTACATAAGTATTGTAAAAGTAAGTAAGAATTCCAAGTAAATGAGTCAGTTTTATGAATAGGCCTTGCTTGATAAGTATCCTGGTCATCTAGGGCTACTATAACAGAAACACCTCAAGGGGATGGCTTTAACAAAGAGAAATTTATTCTCTCACAGTCTAGGAGGCTAGAAGACTGAATTCAAGGTGCCAACTCCAGGCAAAGTCTCTCTCCGTTGACTCTGGGGGAAGGTCCTTGTCATCAATCTTCCCCTGGTCTGGGAGCTTCTCAGTGCAGGAATCTCAGGTCCATGGCTCTTCTCGCATGGTGGTATGCGGTCCCCCATCTCTCTGTTCAGTGCTCTCTTTTATATCGCAAAAGAGATTGACTTAAGGTACAACTTAATTTTGTGGATTAGGTCCTGTCTCATTAACAATAACTGCTGTTAGTTCCACCTCATTAACGTCATAGAGGTAAGATTTACGACACACAGGAAAATCACATCAGATGACAAAACGGTGGACAATCACACAATACTGGGAATCATGGCCTAGCCAAGCTGACAGACATTTTTGGGGGACACAATTCAATCCATGCTGACAAGGATTTTTAAAGTCTCTTATACATGTGGGTATTTCTAAAGACTGTTTCTACATTGCAAAAAACATATATTTCTGTTTGTGACCAGTTTCCACCTTATCAGCTATCAGCTCTTTCAGGCAAAAAGGCTTGTCAATTTGTATTTGAGGAGACCATCCTTTCAGTTGAACAATAAGGACCAAGATGTTCAACAAATATTTCCAATGACTTGTAGAGCAATTAAGAGATACAGAAATTGTTAGCAATGGGGAAATGATATTAGGACACATGGTATTTTTATAACGTTTCATGGAAGGGGTGGCAGAGAAAAGCTTAATGGCATGTGCTTTCTTTGTAGATTATTAATAAATATAGATATTACATTGGGTTTGACTTTACACAGCAGCAGTTCATCAGCACTGCCTCGAGGAAATAGCAAGGATATCAGTAATTTTAAATGCCAGCCTGTCAGCGAGTATGAAGTCCGGATCCAGAAATGACTCAAGAAGAGGGAGAAACAAGCCAGGACCACTGAGTGACCTTTCAGAATGAATCTGTGTGAATTACTGGGGAAGCCTCCATTTCTAATTCTTCCGTAGCTCCTGACAAGCCACAGGTCAGTAAACAGGGTAGGGAAAGGGCTAGCCCTGTTCTCTGTTGCCATCTAGTGGACGACAGATACCTGTGCGCGTTGTACTTTACCTTTAGAAAGACACCTGCCCTAGTTAGCCAACCAGCTGGTTAACAGGATTTGAGACACAACAAGATGAACTAACCTCTGAGTTTCATTTTTCTTCGGAGTTTAAACTGTGTAGTCAGGCAAACCTGACATTTCATCATCTCAGGTCAGCCTACAGGAAAAATATAAGCAGCATTTATACATGGCATCTCTTCTATTCAAGAATTAAAAATTCATAATGGTGTTAATATTACTACTGACTTGCCATCAATAATTAATTTTTAAATTTCTCTGTCTTCCTCTCCCTCTCCCTCTGCATCTTCCTACCTGCGTCACAAATCTTCAGTACAGCCTGAACTATTCTACTGTGCAATTTTAAGCTTCAGGTTCCACTGCAGTGTTTCCCACACTGCAGAAGCAACACTCAGGTGGATCCTGACGTCAGCAGAGTGCATCTTGACCAGCATTTTAAAAACGGATCAGAATAGAATATGAAATGTCAGAGTGCTTCCCACTTGTAAGGGTTAAGTATTGTTCTGGGAGACCTTTGTTACATGCGTGTGTATTCGAGCGTGTGTCTTCGTGCGTGTGTCCTCACCTGTGTGTATTCGAGCGTGTGTATTTGTGTGTGCAGGGATGAAACGCAAGCACATTTCTTACTGGGTCAAGGCCGAAAGGTTCAAAAGCCTCTGCTCGGCTGGTCTTAAAGAAATTCAAACTAAAATCTACATTGTTTTTCAAATGACTCTGGTTTCCTTGAATGTAAACATACTTCTATATCTTTAAAAAAGGCAGTTTAAGATGCCGCAGCAAGTAAACTGAATGGAACGAAAAGCTTGAAGCCCCACTCTTCTTTCCTTTTGCTGTAAGAGTGATGTAGGACTCATCTGGAGACTGCAGTCAGGAGGCACAGCTTGGGGGCAGGGAAAACCTGATTTTAACTCCAGCACAGAGATGGGCTAGTTGTGCTTGAGCCTCTCTGTGCCTGAGATCCTCATCTGAGAATGAGGCTAATGACTCTTACTGCAGAGGGTGGTCATGAGAAATAGATGACATAGCTGATGTGCACAACATTTGACAGGCATGCAATACATGGTCACTATTGGAAAGAGCAAGATCACAATTCTTATCTTTCTTTATTGCCCTAGATTTCTATATTTTAGAATTGTAAATAAAACCTTAGGCTGAGCCTGCACCCAAATAAGGATTTTCCCCTGTTCTTCAGGGCACTTCAGTGAGAGCATTAACTCTGTGCTTTCTAGTGTTGACGACTCCCTGATTTATCACAAGTCTTGGCACAACTGTTTTCCTTGCATCTGTAGTGCCGTATGTATTTTGCACAGTCATAGGTCTCTGAGGGTTTTCCTTCTGTAAGTGGGAAACTATGTAGAGTGATGTACTACCCAAACATAACAGCAACATTTCCTGTGAGCCGAGCAGCCAGGGAGACGAGCAAAGACCAGACTGGTCTGTTCCTGGCCCTTCCCCTCCAGCTTGATCTCTCTCCCAAGCCCCTTTCTGCTTCTCCTTCTTTCCCTCCCCTACCTGCTGCTGCTTCTTGCAGAGGAAATTGAACTGACCAGCAGTCGCTAAAAATATCACATACCTTGTCTGCCTCAAGGGACTGTCCTGATGAAGAAACGGGGAAGTGTATGAGTAAGCTTGATGAACAATACGAATTCTACAAAGACTCAATGCTGTTTTTGTACCATACTCCACTAATGGTAACGCGAATGAAGCATTGAGTCTGTGAGATTGCTGGGTCGGCCGCTTACTAGCTGTGAGACCTGGGCAATCATCAGATTTTTTGAAGCCTCAGTTTTTTCGTTTGTAAATTTGGGGAAATAGTACCTACCATTCATAGGGCTCTTTAAGGATCAAAACACAAAATGTAGTGAGAGGCCTTAAAATAGATCCTGACCATACTAAGGAAACTCTGGTGGCATAGTGGTTAAGAGTGCAGCTGCTAACCAAAAAGTCAGCAGTTCAAATCCACCAGGCACTCCTTGGAAACCCTGTTGGGCAGTATAACACTGTCCTGTAGGGTCGCCGAGTGAGAATCTACTCGATGGCAATGGGTTTTTTGATTTAACCACACTAAGTGCTCAATAAATGCTAGAGTTTGTTATTATTATTTCTCCCCCAGTTTTGTGTATTCAAAGAACCTTACACTTAAAGTTAACATTTCATACCCTATAACACCTGGAAGTGTGAGTGAAGTGAGGGAAAGCAAGAAATTTGGGGCAGAGGATCCTTCCTGACACCCCCAAAACATACCACGTAAGCAACGATCTGTGAGTGATACTGCTCTGCGTTGGCGTGGCTAACTCACATGTGATTTGAAATTGGGGTGTAGACTGGCCACTGCAGGAACACCTCCATGGATGCTTCAGTACTCTGTTTCAAGCTAAGACTTCCAAACCACAGAGGCTAGTTCTTACCTTATAGCTCTCATTATAATAGTAGCTACTCACCTGATCTGATTTCCCTGCCCCCTTAGTTTGTGCCCTACCTTTACAGTCATAGAGGGTGGGGAGAGATGAGGTGAAAAGGCATTGGTGACAAGAATTTAAAAAGGAGGAAGGAAATAAGAGGGGGAGGAGAAAGGCAGTTGGGGGAGGAGATAGGCAGGTAGAGGGAGGAGAAAGGCAGGTAGGGGAGGAGAAAGGCAGGTAGGGGTAGGGAAAGGCAGGTAGGGGAGGAGAAAGGCAGGTAGGGGGAAGAGAAGGGCAGGTGGGGGAGGAGAAAGGCAGGTGGGGGGAGGAGAAAGGCAGGTAGGGGAAGAGAAAGGCAGGTAGGGGGAGGAGAAGGGCAGGTGGGGGAGGAGAAAGGCAGGTAGGGGGAGGAGAAAGGCAGGTGGGGGGAGGAGAAAGGCAGGTAGGGGGAGGAGAAAGGCAGGTGGGGGGAGGAGAAAGGCAGGAAGGGGAGAACGGAGCCCACTGTGGAAGAACCTTTTTCCTCTTACTGTTCGCTTCAGAGGAAATGCTTGTCAGAGGGCACAACGTGTACCCCTCCCACTGGATGAGATCATTTTAGACCCTACATCGTTGAACATTTTGAAATTTTATAGTTGTTGACTGTCAGCTCCCAGAAGACCATCAGAAAAGCCTGTTGATCAAACAAAGCTGTTTATTAGACTTCTTGCAAAGGGAGAAAGCCACTTTTCTGGAGTTGCAGTTGTGTCTCAGAAGAAGTTCCAGGAAGAACATTCATAGGAGTTGGAAGTCTGGGTCTTCCAACGCAGAGAACAGATTCGGATTGGGCACAGATTCTGGCACAACAATTCAGAACTGGAGCACATGGCAAGGCAAGGGTCTTGATGAGTAAACTGTTGTCTACTAAAAGAGCTATTTGCCAGGTAGGCAAAGTGTTTGCCTGAATAAATTGGTATGCAGGAATTTCCTGAAGTAAAGTTATTTATTGGCTTACAGTCTTATCTTTCTGAGCAACAGTTTCCTGCAACAAACCATTGTGTCATGTTGGCACAGGTAGACTCAGTTTTCATAATTATTCTTTTAGTTGGTATGTATTCAAAAATATATAATTAATGCATCAACCCACTAATCTTGAAGATGGTATTATTTAGGATGATACTGAAGTACATTAAATTTAAAGTCAAAAAATGAGTTGATTTAAAGGAAAATACATTGAATAATTAATGGTACAGGTGGTACTTAACCATGACAAAAATTGTGACTACCGTCTCTGAATGACTGAAAGGTTAGAAAACACTGTTTCAATACTGTAAAAATGCCCTGTGGAGTTTAGGCTAGAGCACAATCTTTTGATGGGGAAGGTATGTTATTCACAGATGAATCACCAGAGAGGACAAGGGAAGGAGCATGGAGTTGGCAGAGCTGGTCATGTGGGCTGGAGGGGTGGGACACTCTCTGAGTTTAGTGTCCAGCTTGGTTCTGCAAATGAACTGTGAAGTAGTCCCCCTGGCAGGAAATTCTGACTTAGTGGTGGATGTATTTGGGACTTAAGCTTTCAAACAGGAAGTAACAGTTTGTGTTGAAAGATCCCATGCAAGGTGGAAGGGTTCCCCAATAGTGGCACCTGCCATTGTGGTCACCTGGCCCCAGTGAGAACAGGCCAGATGCCAAGTGAACAATGTAGGTAAAGAGGAGCCAAGATCCATTTAAGAATAGAGACCTAACCAGAATGGCTTGCTAATGTAAAGGACAAAAGAAAAAGGCAAGGACAGCTTGTTTTCTAGGAGCCAGAGTTGCAGAAACTTCTGGGGTGGGGTTGATATTGGTGAATGAGGTCATATCCAAGTCGATTCAGGCCAAGAATAGCTTGAGTCCAAGGACAGGAACCTTTGAAGCCAGACAGGGAAAAGCCTATCTCAGTGAAACGCTGAGATCAGGCAGGATCCTGCAGCATCAGCCGTTTTCAGTTGGCTTTTTTTTGTTTCTGAGCTCAAAGTTCAGTCCTGGGTCAGAGGGATGGCAGGTAGGGAGGGTTCAAACATGAAAGGCAGGTCCTGATAGCTGCTGAGACTCTCACTACTCTGTTCATCAGTAATGCCTACTGAACTATTCTGGGACCAAAATCTGAGGAGCTTACCCAGCATTCTACTCAGACCAAGTTGGGTGAGGTTCACCCCAGAGCGAAACCAAGAGAACTAGTAAAGAAGTTATTCTAAAAGTAACCCTAGCTCTATTGACTTTTTCTCAAAGACCAGGACCAAATATTGCTAGTATTCTGCAAGTCAACAATTCCTAATGAATTCTTGTAACATCTCTGATCGAGCTCACTGTCTGTTACTCCATGTTTCCCCAGCAGTGTAGTGCGTGGCGGTCAGGGCTGGTTTCCTCAGCAGGGTAGAGCGTGGTGGTCAGGGCTGGGCTCCAGAGTCAGATCGTTTAGGGACAAGTTATTCTCCACCACTTACCCGCTCTAAGTCTGAGGTTTTTCATTTTTACCTACGTCATGGTGGCATTCGGAAGATCTAGCGATAGGGTATATGTAAAATGCTTGGCATACTATGAGTACATAATAAATGTTAGCTGTTAGCTATTGTCTTTATAAACCTTAAGGGAATTTTTTTTTCCGGATCCCTGCTTCCACTAGGCCTGATTATCTCAGGCTTTTTTTTTTTTGAGTAGGGAGAAAGGTAGACCAGAGAATGAATGGGTGGCAACAGTAAAAGGGGCAGGTAGGCAAACCCTTCATGGCCTTTGGGAAAGGAAGTATAGGGATTAAGTTGCCTAAATGCCCTAAATTCCTCTGTCAAAAAACCCCTTCTAGGAAGGGAAGACAAAAGGAGGACGAAGAGAGGGAAGAGGAGGACACCGAGAAAGAAGCAATGAGAAAAGCTGATTCGTAGCTTGGAGCATATGCAAATATATTCCATTTTAATGGCTTACTTGAACAAATGCTGCTTGAAGAGAGAAAGAACCAGAAAGAGCATAAAAATACAACAGCCTCACAGACCTTGTATGGAGACATCCGTGCGAGTGAAATGGTATTCCATGGAAAGATGTAGATACCAATATGTACGTCATACAGTTGCAATTTTGTGAGTCATGCATCCACATTAATAAGATTAGGAGAAAATGTGACACAATTATAATATAGTCAGTAAAAATTAAATTCATATAAAAATTCACTTAAAAAGGGTGAAAAGTACTAAGAGATAAAATTATTTCAAAAACTATATTCTTGGGCTATCACTTTTGATAAGATTTTCTCTCATTTCGCTATTATTTATAAAGCCAATGACTGACACATTTATAATCACAGTTAAAAAGACTCCAGCTCCCTGGGATAAGATGCTGGGTGTGTCAAATTGGGTCTTCAGGATGTCAAAAAGACTTCTTGACAAGTCCTAACATTTAAGATAATTCCCACCTGGTTTCTCCCAGTCTAGCCCTCTGTTATGACCCTGTAACACCCTACACTTCTCCAAATGTGGCACTTCACTAGTATAAGTACCTATTGACTTGTCTCTCTCCACGTGGACCGCAAACTCAAAAAGTAGATGATAAATATTAGCTGAATAAATGATGTGAACAACTACCTTTTGGATATCTAGTGTATGACAGGCAGTTTCCTAGGCATTGAGCATATAGCAATGGGCACAATAGGAAAAAGAATCCCTGACTTCATGGAGCTTTCATTCCAGTGGGAGGAAACAGATAAAAGCAAGGAAATAAAATCTGTAGCATGTCAGATAATAATCAGTGCTATGGATCAAAATTAAAGTAGTAGAGGGGGTGGGGGTATTGGGGCAAGGGGTAAAAAGAACCCTGTGGATATCTAGGGAGGAGTCCCCAGCTAGAGGGAACAGGCAGATGCCCTGAGCCAGGGGTGGGCTGGGTGTGTTCCAGGAGCAGATAGCAGGCCAGAGGGCCTGAAGTGGAGGAGTGCGGGGAAGGCAGTCAGAGATCAGGTGGGAGAAGTAAGTTGGGGCTTCAGATTGTCTTGGTCCTTGCAGGTCACTGTAAGAACTTGGCCTTTTATTTTGATTTGGGAGTCAATGGGGGATTGAGCAGAGGACTAACATGATCTGGCTTTGCATTTTGAAAGGGTCTCTTGGCTGCTGGATTGAGAATCGACATTAGAAAAGCAAAGACTAAAGCAGCAGAAGAGTTAGGAAGGTATTGTAATAATCCAGGCAAGAAAATATGGTGGCTTTGCCATGGAGGAAGTGAAGCATCTGCTTCTGGATACACTTTGGAGGTTGAGCATGCTGTGAAATGTAACAGAAAGAGGAGTAAAACATGATGCCAAGGGTTTTGGCCTGAGTAACTAGAAGGAGGAGAAGCTACAGGAGAAGCAGGGTTGTTGTGTGGAGAAGATAGGAAGTTTAGTCTGGACATGTTGAGTTGAAGTTGCTTATTAGACATATTTTCTTACTATGCTGAGTTCTCTATACAAACTGGACAGTAGGTGTTTCTTTCTCAGTATTACAACAGAACAGGAACTGAGAAATTGCATTATAGTTTAGCAGGAACTGAAAATAGAGGAAGGGTTGGGAAGGAGGGTTTTGAGTGTTTTTGTTTAAATTTAGAGACAGATTTACATCCCACAATCAATTTTTCTTCAACAACTAATACCACATTGGATGGAGTCTTCAACAGCTGGCCCAGGGCCATTAGTCCTCAGTGTTGTGGGCCCCTGGTTTAAGGTAATCCTGAAGAAAGGCTTGGAATTATGACGTGTATGTGGTTTAGGTTTAGGTTTTATGTGGGTGTTGTTGGGAGAGTAGTGAGCCATGGGCCTAGAACATCCGTGCAAGTTCTTGCTGGGTGAACCAGATTGTAAGGCTTCTCTGTCTCCTGATTCCCAGCGGGTCTCTCTAGACAGTCACACAGACAATTATGCAGGTCAAAGTGGAGCAGGACAGGCTCGTTTGCTGCTTGCTCAAGTGCTGGGCCCTAGGCCCTTTGGCTCCACTCCTGTAACACAACCTACTGCAAGTACAGGTGTCACCTGGGGACACTGCTTTACCTAATGTTACTTGGGGACAAGGGGAACTAATGCAAACATGCTGATGTAGCTTGCCGTGCTGGGAGTAATAAAGCCTGTCGTCTCTGACCCAGGAGTCTTGTGTCTTCTGCCAGCATCCATGAAACAGTAACAAAATAACTCTTTTAGAGTATAGATTGAGTTAAATTTCAGACCCTCCACAGTTCTTGACAGGCTTCATCTTTCTTTCAAAGGAGTTATTTAGTACCCCATTCCGGGATGGAGAGGTAACTTGGGGTGAAACAAAGGGGATCAGGAAAGATGTTCCAGGCCTGGCTGGCAGAGGCTCCATTTCTGAAGCACTGAATGATGCAAGATGAAGAGAACTGCATAAATGGAACTGAAGGGCACAGGTTAATTTTCAATTTATTGATGCTCCTTTACTCAATATCTAGGAATAAACGTGAGTCCTTTCTTTTCTTTTTTAAAATTGTGCTTTAGGAGAAAGTTTACATCTCAAGTTAATTTCTCATACACAAAAATTTATACACATATTATTATGTGACACTAGCTGCAATCCCTATAATGTGACGGTACACTCCCGTTTCCACCCAGATCTCTTGTGTCCATCAAACCAGCTCCTGTCCCTTCCGGGCTTCTCTTCCTGCCTTCAGACAGGAGTTTAATTTTTCCTAGTACTCTGTTATGATCCTTTTAATTTCATTTGGGTCTGTTGTGATATCACCCATCTCATTTCTTTTTTGGGTTATATGATTTCTCCCCTGTTTTTCTTTTGTCAGTTTGGCCAGTGGTTTATTGATTTTGTTGATCTTTTCCAAGAACCAGCTTTTGGTCTTGTTGACTCTTTCAATTGCTTTTCTGTTCTCTATTTCATTTATTTCTGCTCTAATTTTTATTATTTCCTTTCTTCTAGTGCCCGTGACTTCTTTTGCTGTTCTCTATTTGTTGGGAGTTGTAGGGTAAATGTTTTGACTTTGGCCCTTATCTTCTTTTTGGATGTGTGCATTTATTGCTATAAATTGACCTCTGAGCACTGCTTTTGCTGTATCCCAAAGGTTCTGGTATGATGTGTTTTCATTCTCATTTGATTCTGTGAATTTCTTTTTTCTGTCCTCGATTTCTTCTATAATTCAGTAGTTTTTGAGCAAGGTGTTTTTCAGTTTTCATGTATTTGATTTCTTTTCCCTGCTTTTTGTGTTATTGATTTCTACTTTTATGGATTTATGGTCAGAGAGGATGGTTTGTAATATTTTGATGTTTTGGATTCTGTTAAGGCTTGCTTTTTGACCTAATATGTGGTCTATTCTAGAGCATGTTCCACATGCTTTGGAAAAGAAAGTATTCTTGGCTGCTGTTGGGTGGGGTATTCTGTATATGTGTATGAGATCAAGTTGGTTAATTGTGTCATTTAGATTTTCTGTGTCTTTATTGAGCTTCTTTCTGGATGTTCTGTCCTTTACTGAAAGTGGTGTGTTGTTGAAGACTTCTACTGTTATCGTGGAGCTATTTCCCTTTTCAGTGCTGCTAGAGTTTGTTTTATGTATTTGGGAGCCCTATTCTTGGGTGCATGTATATTTGTTATGGTTATATCCTCCTGGTGTATTGGCTCTTTAATCAGTATGTAGTGTCCTCCCTTAACCTTTGTGGTGGATTTTGCATTAAAGTCTACTTTGTCAGAGATTAATATTGCCACTCCTGCTCTTTTTTGATTGTTGTTTACTTGATATGTTGTTTTCCATCCTTTGAGTTTTAGTTTGTGTCTTTGAGTCTAAGGTGTATCTCTTGTAGGCAGCATATAGATGGATAGTGTTGTTTTACCCATTCTGCCACTCTCTGTCTGTTTCTTGGTGCATTTAGTCCATTTATTCAGTGTAATTATTGATAGGTATGAGTTTAGTGCTGCCATTTTGATACATTTTTAGTTGTGTGTGTGTTGTTGAGAGTGTCTTTCTTCTGCTTAATTTTCTGTGCCGAGTCAGTTTTCTTTATTTCTTTTTCATTGTCTTTGATTTTGCATTTGCCAAGCCTGTATGTTTTTCTTTTTTCTTTTGATGTGTAGGATTGTTAGTTTGCTTTGTGGATGCCTTAAAACTTACCTGTATTTTTCTAAGTTTAAACGAACATTTTATTTCTTGATATTGCCTTAACTTCCTCTCCCACATGAAAATTTTATGACTACACTATTTAGTCCCTCTTTTTTGTTTTAATCTTGCCATGTTTTACACATCAATGTATCTGTTTCCCTATTTTCAGTCTTTTAGCATTGATTTATTTTTGTGACTTCTCTGTCTGGGTTGATATCTGGTTGTTTTGTCCTGGGTTGTTAGTCTTGGGTTGTTATCTGATGTTATTGATTCTCTAGCCGGAGGACTCCCTGTAGTATTTCTTTTAATTTTGGTTTGATTTTTACAGATTCCCTTAACTTCTGTTTATCTGGAGATGCCCTAATTTCATCTTCATATTTGAGGGATAATTTTGCTGGATGTATAATTCTTGGTTGGCAATTTTTTCCTTCAAGGCTTTATGTATGTCACCCCGTTGCCTTCTTGCCTGCATGGTTTCTGCTGAGTAGTCAGAGCTTAGTCTTATTGACTCTCCTTTGTAGGTGGCTTTTCATTTATCCCTAGCTTCTCTTAAAATTCTCTTTTTATCTTTGGTTTTGGCAAGTTTGATTATAATATGTCTTGGTGACTTTCTTTTGGAATCTACCCTGTGTGGGGTTCAATGAGCTTCTTGTACAGGTATCTTCTCATCTTTTGTGATATCAGGGAAGTTTTCTGCCAACAAATCTTCAAAAATTCTCTCTGTATTTTCTGTTATACCCTCTATTCTCGTACTCCAATCACTTGTAAGTTATTCCTCTTAATAGAGTCCCACATGATTCTTAGGGTTCCTTAGTTTTTTTTAATGTTCTTTTATCTGATTTTCCTGAAATAAATTGATGTCAAGTGATTTATCATCAATGCCACTAATTCTGACTTCCATTGCCTCAGTTCTGCTCCTATGACTTTCTATTGAGTTGTGTAATTCTGAAATTTTGTTAATCTTTTCGGTTTCTGTTTGCTATCTGTCTATGGATTCTTGCAGCCTGTTGAATTTGTTATTCTCTTCTTGTATAGCTTTTCTAAATTCCCCTAGTGCTTTGTCTGTGTGTTCCTTGGCTTGTTCTGTGTTTTGCCTGATCTCCTTCCCAATCTCTGGAAAAGCTCTGTATATTAATCTTTTGAATTCTACCTCTGGCAATTCCAAGAAGTCCTTTCCTCTGGGAGGTTTCTTGGTTCTTTGTTTTGGTTGCTTGCTGGAGCCATCATGGTCTGCCTCTTTATGTGATTTGATATTGACTGTTATCCTTGAGCCACCAATAAATTATTACATTTATTTATTTATGTTTACTTGCTGTGTCCTAGCTTCTTTGTTTTGTTTTGATATGCCCACATAGGCTGGTCTTGTGAAAACCAAAAAACCAAACCCAGTGCCGTTGAATCGATTCCAACTCATAGCGACCCTATAGGACAGAGTAGAACTGGCCCATAGAGTTTCCAAGGAGCGTCTGGCAGATCTGAACTGCCGATCCTTTGGTTAGCAGCTGTAGCACTTAACCACTACGCCACCAGGGTTTCCGGTCTTGTGAGCTACTTTGATTATTGGTGTCTTTGAAGCTCTCACATCTTGTCACCAGGTGGTTAGAGCTGTTATTAGATATGTGAGCCCAGGAGTCCATTTACTTTTCTTGTGTGGATTCAGCTCAGGTATCCACGTCGTCAGTCATTGAGTATGTCATGCACATTCTCACCTATAGTCCTAGATGGGCATGCCTATGTTGGGGTGATTGGAGCCAGCACAGGTATCTGGCTGCAGTAGGAGGTTATGTGTTGATCAAGGTAGGGGGCTGACTACTGCTTCTGAGTGCCAAGGTGGAAAGGCGTGTCCCTGTCCCTAGAGTGCATAGGTGGGTAGGTTTTGCAGCTGGACTTTGGGCACCCAGTGCTGTTGGCTATAAGGACTGCTAGGCACCACTTATTCTCTAATTCCTGTTGTGGGTGGCTAGTAGATTGGGTGAAACTGCCAGTGCTCAGGCCCCTAATGTGGGTGGATGAGGATCCTACTTAACGGGCAGGGCAGTGTCAAATGTCACAGATCTGCCGTTCTCCCTTAGCTGTTGTAGTTGAAAAGGCTTCAGGTAGTACCCTGTTGTATCATGCTAATAAGGGTCTATGCTGTTGAAATGGACCCACACCGACCTAGGCAGGGGTGAAAGGTATTTGAAGTCCATGACCTCCTATGCCTGTGCCAAGGCAAAGGGGCAGTGCCTGCCCTGAGTTCCTGGCTTAGGGTGTGTGGCTGTTTTTTAAAGCTCCAAGACTGGTTTGGGCATGGTTAGTCCTGAGTTCCCAGCTTAGGGGAGCCGGTGACCTGTTTTTTTTTTTTTTTTTGGTTGTTCATTTGCTTATTTGTTCCCTCCCCAAAGCCAGGAGACTGGGTCAGGCATAATGGGTCCTCCTTCAGGCCTAGGAGCTGTGGCAACCACTGAACACAGCCTAACTGGCACCAGAGTAGAGTGGGGAGGGGGCAGATGAGGGGAAGAGAGACACTTTTCCCTTATGGAAGTCCCATAGGGGCAGGGGTTATTTTGATCCTGAGTGGTAGGTTAGATACTTGAACTTAATTTTCACAGATTCAGTGCTGCTTTTCCCTGGTTCCAGAGGCTTGTGTAGAGTCTCTGCCACTCAGTTTCTCCCAAGGTGGTAAAACGTGTCCCAAGTGCTACTGCTTACCTTAGTCTGCATGTGCCAAATGTTCCAGGCTGCAAGGTGCTGGCTAGGTCATGTCTGGCACTTCTTTTCTGCTTCTGAACTGTCTCTCCTTCCCCTGCCACTCTGTCCAAATCCTCAACTTTGTCTTTGTTGCTCAGGGCTCCTAGATTGTCATATATAATTGATTTACTCGTTTTTTGAGATCTTTGTTGTAAGAGGGACCACAGGAAGCGTCTGTCTCTTCTGCCATCTTGGTCCCGCTTCTAAATGCGAGTCCTTTCTATAATCCCTTAGGGGTGAGTAGAGGATGGGGACAGGAGGAAAGTTCATTTTCAAGGGAAAGGTAACAGATAATGGCTGCTGAAAGTGAAAGAAATCCTAGCCCTCCATGCCTACTTTTGCCTGGAAATACAAGCTAGGTCACGAAAGAATGCAGTGCCTTTATTTTTACAGAGAACCAATATGCTATTCACTCTCAAGAGTTTTGAAATGGCTAGCCCGCTGGAGTGCTGAACCTGTCCTGTTCACATTCATTACTGTCAAGTCCACCTCCCTCCTCTGTGGAACTGGTGTCAGAGAGGGCACTAGCCAGAAGAGACCCATGGTGAATGTTGGGGGTTCAATGACATAGAAGAGTTACTGATTATGCAAGGTAACACTGGAAGGGGCACCATTTCAGTAAATCTCAACCTTTTAAAAGTGTACAGGACTAATTTGGTAATGTATTAAGTCTAGTGACCTTGCAAATATAATGTTTGCCTATGTGTAGTGTAATCCCACTTCCTTCCATCGGAAAGGGAGGAAACTGTGATGGTGCTTGCTTAGAAACTTCAACACAAAGAGCACACAGATTGATCTATGTTATAGCAGTAGGTTTGAGGTAGATATAATGAAAATTCACTTTCCCACTGGTAGTTCAACAGTGGTTTAGCCAATGTCTCCCTCTAGCTTCCCTAACCTGTGTGGCTAGCCAAAATCTGTTCTTGGAGGGATGAAAGAGAGGGTCAGAATGGCATGCTGAAGCAAATGACACATCAATAAGCTGATTGATACAAATAGTTGATACTGACAGATGGGTGGTGGCGTATATACATACGGTACCTTTATTTTATGCAGTGTGTTGGTTGAACGAAAAAAAAAAACTTTATATTCCCCCACACAAACAGTCTGCCTCATTTTAATTTGCAAAATTTCTTATTACTACATTTACTCACTATTCCATGTATTTCTATAAAAGAACAGTCATAATATCTCTATCTGAAATCTAGATCATTGACTTCCAAAATAGATTCTAATTATTTCCATCCTCTATTGCTATTGTGCCATACAACAAAAACCACATTAACTGTAAACAGTCTCCGAATCAGGGCTTCTGCAATAAGGTTGGTGAATTAATGGAAATTTCCACACCATTTAAAAAATGAAGAGCACTAACCCAAATACTTATTGTTTCTACAGCAGGGATTTTGTGGGTAACCACTATCTGTCTGAATCCAAAAATAGAGAGAGAATTACTTTCTTCCTTGGGGAATAGTCTGTTGAGAAAAACACTTTTGGTTTTGTTGCTGAGAAGCAGCATTAGGGTTAGAAAGAAAGGAATTTCACTTCTCATATGTTCTGGGAAGGGGTAATGGATGGCTTGAGAAGGAAGCATTTGCCCTGTGAACTCTCTCCTATTGAAGAATTTTGGCTAGGAAGATGTTTCCTTCAGGCTCTGGATTTTTCTGTGGGTTCTAGACCTTTCCCAAGTTCTGGTACTGGATAACCCAACAGCCTATTTTTCAGAGTCAATCACTGCCATACCAGGAAGACAGTGCAGCAGCTCTCACCATCGTGGCTCTGTCCATGCATGATCCAGCAAGTAGCCACAGCCCCTGGTGGCTTGTGAGCACCTGAGATGTGGCAAATTCCAATTGAGATGAGCTGTAAGTCTAAAATACACACCAATTTTGAAGATGTCATTAAAAAAAAAAAAAGAACGTAGAGTATCTCAACAATGTTTATATTGACTACAAGTTGAAATGATACTATTTTGGATATGCTGGGTTAAATAAATATATCATTAAAATAAACTTCACTTTTTCCTTTTTATTTTTTAAAATGTGGCCACCAGAAAATTTAAAATTACATATATTTCTGTTGGAAAGCATTACTCTGAAAATTCAGAACAGTAGAATAATTGCATGTCAGAAAGGGAAAAGGAATACAGATGGGGTGTCATGAATTGAATTGTGTCCCCCAAAAATATTTGTATCAATTTGGCTAGGTCATGATTCTCAGTATTGTCCACTATTTTGTCATCTGATGTGACTTTTCTATGTGTTGTAAATCCTACCTGTATGATGTTAATGAGGTGAGATAGGCGGCAGTTATATTAAGGAGGCAGAATTCAATCTATAAGACTGGATTGTGTCTTGAGCCAATTTCTTTTGAGATATAAAAGAGAGAAGTGAGTAGAGAGACAGGAGACCTCATACCACCAAGAAAGCAGTGCTGGGAGCAGAGTGTGTCCTTTGAACCTGAGGTTCCTGCATGGAGAAGCTCCTAGACCAGGGGAAAATTGATGACAAGAAGCTTCCTCCAGAGCTGACACAGAAAGAAAGCCTTCCTCTGGAGCCGATGCTCTGCATTTGGACTTCTAGCCTACTAGACTGTGAGAGAAAACATTCCTCGCTGTTAGATCCATCCACTTATGGTATTTCTGTTATAGCAGCACTAGTTAACCAAGACAGAATTTGGTGCCGAGAGGGTGGGGTGCTGCTCTAACAGGTACCTAAAATGTGGAAGTGGTTTTGAAACTGTGAATGGATAGAAGACTCAGAAGGAAGTGAGGAGAACTGTTAACACTGGAGAAGCCGCAGATGGTGAGAAACAGTAGCAGAGAACCGGCAGCAGCATAGAACTGGCAGCAGTAGAGCCAGGAGACCAGTGCCAGACAGTGCTGGAGCTCACCCATGGAGCAAGAGAGTGGAGTGCCTGTGTGCAGGAGGCTTCCTGGTGGAGTGGGCTACCTCTGGGCACTTATTGGTGGAGCTAGGCTTGCTGACCCACAGAGCAAGAGAGCTGAGTGCCTTCTGGCTGAAGTTAACTGGTGAAGAGGGGTGCCTCCAGGCACTTACTGGTAGAGCTACAGAGCTTTGGATAACGAGGTGGGATAGGTGACAGTTACGTTAATAAGGCAGGATTCAATCTACAAGATTGGATTGTGTCTTGAGCCAATTTCTTTTGAGATATAAAAGAGAGAAGTGAGCAGAGAGACAGGGGACCTCATACCACCAAGAAAGCAGTGATGGGAGCAGAGCAAGTCCATTGGATCTGAGGTTCCTGTGCTGAAAAACTCCTAGACCAGGGGAAGATTGATGACAAGGACCTTCCTCCAGAGCTGACGGAGAGAGAAAGCTTCCCCCTGGAGCTGACACCTTGAATTTGGACTTCTAGCCTACTAGGTTCTGAGAGAACACATTTCTTTTTGTTAAAGCCATCCACTTGTGATATTTGTTGTAGCAGCACTCGATAACCAAGACAGGGGGTTAATGCATGTTTACTTTTCTTCCTTTTCTAAGTTCTGAGGGATTCAATAGTGGAGGGAAAAACCTTATATCTTAGAATATTAGAACTAGGACTGTTAGAAATTGTCTAGTATGGTATTTCTTAAGCTAGAGAACCTCATGGAACTCTGAAAATAATCCATAAGTGCTGAGGAGTCCTCTGACCCGACTATGAGAAGCAATGATACAACCCAACAAATTTCTTTTGTAGGTAAGGAAACCAAGGCTCCGGGAGGTTCCCAGCTAGTTAGTAAGTGATCTATGACTAGAAACCAGACCTCTCTTTCCCTAGTCTACTTTCTGGTACCCATGGACATTTTTTTATTCCACTCTTATCTCCAAAACTGTCAGTACATGTGGAAAAAAGGATATGTCTCTACAGCAAAGGATTCTCCAAGAATATCCAAATAAATTTCAAGTTTAGGTTCACTTCCTTTCACTCAACATGCTATGACATTTCCATATTTCCCTTTTATCCTAAATACCAAATATCACTAAAATCCTCATTTAAGTTTTATCTTCTAGTTTTTGTCACCACGATGAATCTTTTAAAAAATGGATTTTGATACCTGCCTCTCTGGATCCAAAAGTGATATGAGGAGATTGTATTTCCTTTCCAGAATCTTCTCTTTTTTAATTCTCTTAAAAATATATGGGAAACAAAGAAGCATATCAGATTACTATAAGAAAGTGTACTCTAAAGAATTTGAAAACCTAGAAAAAATGGATGAATTCCTAGAAACACACTACCTACCTAAACTAACACAAACAGAGGTAGAATAACTAAATAGACCCATAACAAAAGAAGAAATTGAAAAGGTAATCAAAAAACTCCCAACAACAAAAAAAAAGCCCTGGTCCGGACAACTTCATTGCACAGTTCTACCAAACTTTCAGAGAAGAGTTAACACCACTACTACTAAAGGTATTTCAGAACATAGAAAAGGACAGAACACTACCAAACTCATTCTGTGAAGCCACCATATCCCTGATACCAAAACCAGGTAAAGACACCACAAGAAAAGAATTATAGACCTATATCCCTCATGAACGTAGATGCAAAAATCTTCAACAAAATTCTAGCCAATAGAATCCAACAACATATCAAAAAAATAATTCACCGTGACTAAGTGGGATTCATACCAGGTATGCAGGGATGGTTCAACATTAGAAAAACAATTAATGTAATCCATCATATAAATAAAACAAAAGACAAGAATCACATGATTTTATCAATTGATACAGAAAGGCATTTGACAAAGTTCAACACCCATTCATGATAAAAACTCTCAGCAAAACAGGAATAGAAGGAAAATTCCTCAACATAATAAAGGCCATTTATACACAGCCAACAGCCAACATCATCCTAAATGGAGAGAGCCTGAAAACATTCCCATTGATATTGGGAACCAGATAAGGATGCCCTTTATCACCACTCTTATTCAACATTGTGCTGGAGGTCCTAGCCAGAGCACTTAGGCTAGATAAAGAAATAAAGGGCATCCAGATTGGCAAGGAAGAAGTCAAAGTATCTCTATTTGCAGATGACATGATCTTATACACAGAAAACCCTAAGGAATCCTCCAGAAAACTACTGAAACTAATAGAAGAGTTTAGCAGAGTATCGGGATACAAGATAAACATACAAAAATCAGCTGGATTCCTCTATACCAACGAAAAGAACATCGAAGAGGAAATCACCAGATCAATACCATTTACAGTAGCCCCCAAGAAGATAAAATACTTAGGAATAAATCTTACCAGAGATGTAAAAGACTTATACAAAGAAAACTACAATACATTTCTGCAAGAAACCAAAAGAGACTTACATAAGTGGAAGAACATACCTTGCTCATGGCTAGAAGACTTAACATTATAAAAATGTCTATTCTACCAAAAGCGATCAATAAATTTTAATGCAATTCTGATCCAAACCTCAATGACATTCTTTAATGAGATGGAGAAACAAATCACCAACTTCATATGGAAAGTGAAGAGGCCCCGGATAAATAAGGCATTGCTGAAAAAGAAGAACAAAGTGGGAGGCCTTACTTTACCTGATTTTAGAACCTATTATACCAGCACAGTAGTCAAAACAGCCTGGTACTGGTACAACAGCAGATACATGGACCAATGGAACAGAATTGAGAATCCAGACATAAATCCATCCATGTATGAACAGTTGATATTTGACAAAGGCCCCAAAACAGTTAAATGGGGAAAAGACAGTCTTTTAAACAAATGGTGCTGGCATAACTGGATATCCATCTGCAAAAAAATAAAACAAGACCCATACCTCACTCCATGCACAAAAACGAGCTCAAAATGGATCAAAGACCTAAATATAAAATCTAAAATGATGAAGACCATGGAAGAAAAAATAGGACCAACGTTAGGAGCCCTAATACATGGCATAAACAGTATACAAAACATTATTAAGAATGCAGAAGAAAAACTAGATAACTGGGAGCTCCTAAAAATCAAACACTTATGCTTATCCAAAGACTTCACCAAAAGAGTAAAAAGACTACCCACAGACTGGGAAAAAGTTTTTAGCTATGACATTTCCGATCAGCGTCTGATCTCCAAAATCTACATGATACTACAAAAACTCAACTGCAAAAAGACAAAAACCCAATTAAAAAATGGGCAAAAGATATGAATAGACACTTCACTAAAGAAGACATTCAGGTAGCTAACAGATGGTGCTATCAGATGCATGAGGAAATGTTCACGATAATTAGCCTTTAGAGAACTGCAGATCAAAACTACAATGAGATTTCATCTCACTCCAACGAGGCTAGCATGAATCCAAAAAACACAAAATAATAAATGTTGGAGAGGCTGTGGAGAGATTAGAACACTTCTACACTGCTGGTGGGAATGTCAAATGGTACAACCACTTTGGAAATCTATTTGGCCCTTCCTTAAAAAGCTAGAAATAGAACTATCATAAGATTCAGCAATCCCACTCCTCGGAATATATCCTAGAGAAACAAGAGCCTTTACACGAACAGATATATGCACACCCATGTTTGTTGCAGCACTGTTTACGATAGCAAAAAGATGGAAGCAACCAAGGTGCCCATCAATGGATGAATGAATAAATGAATTATGGTATATTCACACAATGGAATACTACACATCGATAAAGAACAGTGAGGAATCTGTGAAACATTTCATAACATGGAGGAAACTGGAAGGCATTACGCTGAGTGAAATTAGTCAGTTGCAAAAGCACAGATATTATATAAGACCACTATTATAAGAACTTGAGAAATAGTTTAAACTGAGAAGAAAACGTTCTTTTGTGGTTACGAGATGGGGGAGGGAGCGAAGGTGGGAGAGTGGTATTCGCTAATTAGATAGTAGGTAAGAACTACTTTAGGTGAAGGGAAAGACAGTACACAATACAGGGGAGGTCAGCACAACTGGACTAAACCTAAAGCAAAGAAGTTTCCTGAATAACCCGAAAGCTTCGAAGGCCAGTGTAGCAGGGGCAGGGGTTTGGGGACCACGGTTTCAGCGGACATCTAAGTCAATTGGCATAATAAAATCTGTTAAGAAAACATTCTGCATCCCACTTTGTAAGAGTGGTGTCTGGGGTCTTAAACGCTAGCAAGCAGCCATCTAAGATGCATCAATGGGTCTCAACTCACCTGGATCGAAGGAGAATGAAGAACACCAAGGACACAAGGTAATTAAGAGCCCAAGAGACAGAAAGGGCCACATGAAGCAGCAATTACATCATCCTGAGACCAGAAGAACTAGATGGTGCCCAGCTACAACTGATGGCTGCCCTGACTGGGAACACAATGGAGAACCCCTGAGGGAGCAGGAGAGCAGTGGGATGCAGACCCCAAATTTTCATAAAAAGACTAGACTTAAAGGTCTGACTGAGACTAGAAGGACCCCGGTGGTCATGGCCCCCAGACCTTCTGTTGGCCCAGGACAGGAACCATTCCCGAAGCCAACTCTTCAGACATGGATTGGACTGGACAATGGGTTGGAGAGGGATGCTGGTGAGGAGTGAGCTTCTTGGATCAGGTGGACACTTGAGACTATGTTGGGATCTGCTGCCTGGAGGGGAGATGAAACGGTAGAGGGGGTTAGAAGCTGGTGAAATGGACAATGAAGAGAGTGGAGGGAGAGAGCGGGCTGTCTTGTTAGGGGGAGAGTAATTGTGAGTATGTACCAAGGTGTATATAAGTTTTTATGTGAGAGACTGACTTGATTTGTAAACTTTCACTTTAAGCACAATAAAAATTATATATATATATATATATATATATATATATATATATAGGAAACCCTGGTAAAATATATCCCCTCTTCCTACCCCAAGACTTTTCTTCTGGTTTGTTCTTAGTAAAACACATACCACATAGTGGCAGTGTCTGTGGCCGCCTCACAGCTAACTTTCTGAAGAGGCCATCCTCAAACTGTGCATTCTGGTAAACTTCTTCAGTTTCCTTCTATGGTAGCACCACATTGCCTTAAAAAAATAGAATGTTCGTATTCCCTTCCCAGACTTCCTAAAGGGCAACTTCTTTGCTGTACTTTTTCTCTTGCTTGGTGTGAATGAAATCCTGGAGTGGCTATCTGGCTGATTCTGCTGTAGCCTTTCTTTGGTCTAAAGAAGTCCACCCTGTGCTCATATTCTTGAATACTGGGGCAGTTGGGAAGTTGTCTTATAAAGGTAGTCTGTCTGTCTGTGTTTGCCCACTCTGAGTGATTTAGAATAATTAAATATAGGTATTACAACTGTCAGGAATCTTTAAGATAATCATAGCAATTCACTGGACTTTCTTTCTCTGTCTACCATTAAAAGAAAAATTAGATTTTGGATAGTCTGTAATTATTTTCCAGAGGCAGGAAATAGTTTAAAGAACTGACTCACGCTGGGTCAGTCAGTGTTTCTGTCCATCTGGTGATGACTAACAACATTCTTCTAGCTGTTAAATGTGACAGTTGAGAATTATTATATTTTGTAACCAAAAGATGGCAGTACTCCCTCTTCCTGTTTTCTGTCTTAGGACAAAATGGAAAGGTCATCTTGTTCTTATTCCATTTTTCCTTTACTTACCACAAACTGAAAATAGTGAGTAAAAGTTACATAAGCAAATAAAATATATCCCAAGTCTCTTTGCTACAACAGTAGTTATTAGATACAGACACTTCCAAGGCAACTGCATACAAAACGTTTTCTTTTCTTCTCTACTTGATTCACTTTTCTAACACAGTCTGGTTGCTTCTATTTCTGAACATTTAAAACAGTAACACCAAAACGACCTCCATGACACTTCCTAAACGACAGAGTACAGACAGGTCTCACTGATTGGTAGTCCATGTTTATCCAGGCCAGGAGAAAAATAAAAACAAAATTTGGTCACGGTGATAGTTTGTTTGGTGGTCATTATATTTCCCCAAATTATTACCCCGCATCACCGTATCCCACCTTTTCTGAGGCACCTATACAAGCACACCTCGGAGATGTTGCGGGTTCGGTTCTAGACTACCGCAGTAAAGCAAGTCACATGAATTTTTTGCTTTCCCAGTGCATGTAACAGTTATGTTTACACTACACTGTAGTCTTTTAAGTGTGCAATAGCATTATGTCTAAAAAAAAGTATAACCCGCTGCCGTTGAGTCAATTCTGTATTAAAAAATGCTTTATTGCTAAAAAACGCTAACCACAATCTGAACCTTCAGCAAGTCATAATCTTTTAGCTGGTTGAGGGTGTTGCCCGGATGTTGATATCTGCTGACCGATCAGGGTGGTTGTTGATTAAGATTGGGGTGGCCGTGGCAATTTCTTAAAATAAGATAACGATGTTTGACGCATTGATTGACTCTTCCTTTCACGAAAGATTTCTCTGTAGCATGTGATGCTGTGTGATAGCCTTTTACTCACAGCAGAACTTCTTTCAAAATTGGAGGCAGTCCTTTCAAACCCTATAGCTCCTTTATCAGCTAAATTTAAGTAATATTCTAAATTCTTTGCTGTCATTTCAACAATATTCACAGCATCTTCACCAGGAGTAATGCCATCTCAAGAAATCACTTTCTGTGCTCATCCGTAAGAAGCAACTCCTCATCTGTTAAAGTTTTATCATGAGATTGCAGCAATTCAGCCACATCTTCAGGCTCCACATCTAGTTCTCTGGCTATTCCCACCACATCTGCAGTCACTTCCTTCACCGAAGTTTTGAACCCCTCAAAGTCATCCATGAGGGTTGTAATCAACTCCTTCCAAACTCCTGTTACTGTTGATATTTTGACCTCCTCCCATGCATCATAAATGTTCTTAATTTGACATTTAGAATGGTGAACTCTTTCCAGAAGGTTTTCAATTTACTTTGCCGAGATCCATCAGAGGAATCACTACCTGTGGCAGCTATAGTCTTGTGAAATGTATTTCTTAAATAAAAGACTTGAAAGTCAAAACTACTCCTTGATCCATGGGCTGCAGAATGGATGTTGTGTTAGGAGGTGTGAAAACAACATTAATCTCCTTGTACATCTCCATCAGACCTCTTGGATCACCAGGAACGTTGTCAGTGAGCAGTACTATTTTGAAAGGAAACTTGTTTTCTGACGAGTAGGTCTCAACGGTTGGCTTAAAATATTCAGTAAACTCTGTTGTAAACTGATGTGGTGTCATTCAGGCTTTGTGGTTCCATTTATAGAGCACAGGCAGAGTAGATTTAGCATAATTTTAAGGGCCCTAGGATTTTTGAAACGGTAAATGAGTATTGGCTTCAATTTAAAGTCACCAGCTGCATTAGCCCCTAACAAGAGAGCCAGCCTGTCCTTTGGTCTTTGAAGCCAGGCATTGGTTTCTCCTCTGTAGCTTTGACAGTCCCAGACGGCATCTTCTTCCAACATAAGGCTGTTTCATCTACACTGAAAATCTGTTGTTTAGCGTCGCCGCCTTCATCAATTATCTCAGCTAGATCTGCCGGACAACTTGCTGCAGCTTCTACATCAGCACTTGCTGCTTCCCCTTGTACTTTTTTATTTTTGGTGCTTCAGGTGAAAGTTTATGGCTCAAGTTAGTTTCTCATACAAAAATTTATACACACATTGTTATGTGACCCTAGTTGCTATCCATATAATGTGACAGCGCACTCCCCCTTTTCACCCCAGATTTCCTGTGTCCATTCAACCAGCTCCTATCCCTTTCTGCCTTCTTCTCTCACCTCTGGATACGAGCTGCCCATTTAGTCTAAAGTATCTACTTAAACTAAGAAGCACACCCTTTAAGAGTATCATTTTACGTCTTATAGCCCAGTCTAATCTTTGTCTGAAGAGCTGGCTTTGGGAATGGTTTTAGCTCTGGGGTAACAGAGAGTCCGGAGGCCATGTCTCCTGGGGTTCCTCTAGTCTCAGTCGGACCATTAAGTTTGGTCTCTGTACTTGAATTTGAGTTCTGCACTACACTTTTTTGCTGCTCGTCAGGGACTCTCTGTTGTGTTCCCTGTCAGGGTGGTCATTGGTTGTAGCCAGACATCATGTAGTTCCTTTGGTCTCAGGCTGATGGACTCTCTGGTTTATATGGTCCTTTTTGTCTCTCGGGCTAATATTTTCCCTGTGTCTTTGGTGTTCTTCATTCTCCTTTGCTCCAGGCGGGTAGGACCAAATTGATGCATCTTGGATAGCTGCTCGCTAGCTTTTAAGACCCCAGATGCCACTCACCAAAGTGGAATGCAGAGCATTTTCCTAGTAAGTGTTGCTTTGCCAATTGGCCTAAATGTCCTCTGAAACCATGGTTCCCAGACCCCCGCCCCTGCTACTCTATCCCTCAAAGTGTTTGGTTGTGTTCAGGAAACTTCTTAGCTTTTGGTTGTGCCAACTTCCCCTGTATTGTGTGTTGTCCTTTCCTTTACCTAAGATAATTCTTGTCTACTCTCTAGTTAGTGAATTCCCCTCGCTCTCCCTCCCCACCATCAAAGAATATTTTCTTGAGCTTTTATAATAGTGGTGTCATACAATATTTGTCCTTTTGGGACTCATTAATTTCACTCAGCATATTGCCTTCCAGGTTCATCCATGTTGTGAGATGTTTTGGGTATTCATCACTGTTCTTTATTGTTGCCTAGTATTCAATTGTGTGAATATACTAAAATTTGCTTATCCATTCATCTGTCCATGGGAACATAGGTTGTTTCCATCTTTTTGCTATGGTGAACAGTGCTGCAATGAACATGGGTGTGCACATGTCTATTTCTGTGACGGCTCTTACTTCTCTAGGGTATATTCCAGGCAATGGAATTGCTGGATCTTATGGCGCTTCTATTTCTAGCTTTTTAATTGATTTCCAAAGTGGTTGTACCATTTTACATTCCTGCTAGCATTGCATAAGTGTTCCAATCTCTCCACAACCTCTCTAATATTTACTATTTTGTGTTTTTTGGATTAATACTAGCCGTGTTGGGGTGAGATGGAATCTCATTGTAGTTTTGATTTGCATTACTCTAATGGCTAATGATCATGAACATTTCCTCATATATCTGTTAGCTACCTGAATGTCTTCTTCGCCTGTTCATATCCTTTTCCCATTTTTTAATTGAGCTATTTTTCCTGTTGTTGTTGAAGTTTTGCAGTGTCTTATGGATTTTAGAGATAAGACCCTGACTGGATATGTCACAGCCCAAATTTTTTTCCTGTTCTGTAGGTTGTATTTTTACTCTTTTGGTGAAGTCTTTGGATGAGCATAAGTGTTTGATTATTAGGAGCTCCCAGGTATCTAGTTTCTCTTCTTGTATCTGTGCATTGTTAGTAATGTTTTGTATACTGTTTATGCCATGTATTAGGGCTCCTAGCATTGTCCTAATTTTTTCTTCCATGATCTTTATCATTGTAGATTTTATATTTAGGTCTTTGATCCATTTTGAGTTAGTTTTTGTGCATGGTGTGAAGCATGGGTCTTGTTTCATTTTTTTGCAGTTATGCCAGCACCATTTGTTAGAGAGACTGTCTTTTCCCTGATTAACTGAGTTTGGGCCTTTGTCAAATATCAGCTGCTCATAGGTGGATGAATTTATGTGTGGATTCTCAATTCTGTTCCATTGGTCTATGTATCTGTTGTTGTACCACTACCAGGCTGTTTTGACTACTGTGGCGGAATAATAGGTTCTAAAATCAGGTAGTAAAAGGCCTCCCACTTTGTTCTTCAGTAATGCTTTACTTATTTGGGGCCTCTTCCCTTTCCATATGAAGTTGGTGATTTTTTTTTTCCATCTCATTAAAAAATGTCGTTGGAATTTGGATCGAGATCCCATTATTTCTGTTGATCGCTTTGGGTAGGATTGACATTTTCACAATGTTGAGTCTTCCTATCCAGGAGCAAGGTGTATTTTTCCACTTACGTAGGTCTCTTTTGGTTTCTTGCAGTAATGTGTTGTAGTTTTCTTTGTATAAGTATTTCATATCTCCGGTTAGATTTATTCGTAAGTATTTCATCTTCTTGGGGGCTACTGTAAATGATTTTGATTTGGCGATTTTCTTTTTGAAGTTCACTTTGTTGGTGTAGAGGAATCCAACTGATTTTTGTATGTTTCTCTTGTATCCTGATACTTCTCTGAAATCTTCTGTTAGTTTCAGTAGTTTTCCTGTAGATTCTTTGGTGTTTTCTTTGTATGAGATCACATCATCTGTAAATAGGGACACTTTTACTTCTTCCTTATGAATTTTTTTTTTATGAATTTAAAAATTCATAATTTAGATGCCCTTTATTTCTTTTTCTTGCCTAATTGCTCTGGCTAGGACCTCCAGCAAAATGTTGAATGAGAGTGGTGATAAAGGGCATCCTTGTCTGGTTCCCGCTCTCAAGGGGAATGCTTTCAGACTCTCTCCATTTAGGGTGATGTTGGCTGTTGGTTTTGTACAAATGCCCTTTATTACGTTGAGGAATTTCTCTTCTATTCTTATTTTGCTGAGAGTTTTTATTATGAATGGGTGTTGAACTTTGTCAAATGCCTTTTCTGCATCACTTGATAATATTATGTGTTTCTTGCCTTTTGTTTTATTTATGTGACAGATTGTATTGATCGTTTTTCTAACGTTGAACCATCCCTGCATACCTGGTATGAATCCCACTTGGTCATGGTGAATTATTTTTCTGATATGTTGTTGAATTCTATTGGCTGGAATTTTGTTGAGGATTTTGCATCTATGTTCATGAGGGATATTGGTCTGTAATTTTTTTTTTTTGTGCTGTCTTTACCTGGTTTTGGTATCAGGGTTATGCTGGCTTCATAGAATGAGTTAGGGAGTCTTCCATCCTTTTCTCTACTCTGAAATACCTTAGTAGTAGTGACGTTAACTCTTCCCTGAAAGTTTTGTAGAATTCTCCAGCGAAGCTGTCAGGGTCAGGACGTTTTTTTAGTTGGGAGCTTTTTAATTACTTCTTCAATCTCTTCTTTCGTTACAGGCTTATTTAGTTGTTCTACCTCTGTTTGTGTTAGTTTAGGTAAGTAGTGTGTTTCTAGAAATTTGTCAATTTCCTCCAGGTTTTCAAATTTGTTGGAGTATAATTTTTTTATAGTATTCTGGTATGATTCTTTTAATTTCAATTGGGTCTGTTGCAATATCACCCGTCTCATTCTTATTTGGGTTATTTGCTTCCTCTCCTGTTTTTCTTTTGTCACTTTCGCCAGTGGTTTATCAATTTTGTTGATCTTTTCAAAGAACCAGTTTTTGGTCTTACTCTTTCAATCGTTTTCCTATTCCCTGTTTCATTTATTTCTGCTTTAATTTTTATTATTTCCTTTCTCCTGGTGCCCATGGGCTTCTTTTGCTGCTCTCTTTCTATTTGTTCGAGTTGTAGAGTTAATGTTTTGATTTTGGCCCTTTCATCTTTTAGCATGTGCACGTTTATTGCTATAAATTGACCTCTGAGCACTGTGTTTGCTGTGTTCCAAAGGTTCCGGTAGGATGTGTTTTCATTCTCATTTGATTCTGTGAATTTCTTTATTCCATCCTTAAATTCTTCCATAATCCAGTATTTTTTGAGTAAGGTGTTGTTCAATTTTCATGTATTTGATCTTTTTTTTTTTCTTTCTTTTTCTGTTATTGATTTCTACTTTTATGGCTTTATGTTCTGAAAAGATGCTTTGTAGTATTTTGATGTTTTGGATTCTAGAAGGCTTGCTTCGTGGCCTAATATGCGGTCTATTCTAGAGAATGTTCCATGTGCATTGGAAAAGAAAGAGACTTGGCTGCTGTTGGGTGGAGTGTTCTGTATATGTGTGTGAGATTAAGTTGGTTGATTGTGGCATTTAGGTTTTCTGTGTCTTTATTGAGCTTCTTTCTGGATGTTCTGTCCTTCACCAAAAGTGGTGTGTTGAAGTCCCCTACTATTACTGTGGAGCTCTCTGTATCTCTTTTCAATGCTGTTAGAGTTTGTTTTATGTATTTTGGAGCCCTGTCATTGGGTACATAAATATTTATTATGGTTATGTCCTCCTGGTGTATTGACCTTTTAATCACTCACTACGTAGTGTCCTTCCTTATCCTTTGTGGTGGATTTTGCTTTGAAGTCTATTTTGTCAGAGATGAATATGCCACTCCTGCTCTTTTTGATTGTTGTTTGGTTGATATACTTTTTTCCATCTTTTGAGTTTTAGTTTGTGTTTTTGTATCTAAAGTGTGTCTCTTGCAGGCAGCATATAGATGGGTCATTTTTTTAATCCATTTTGTCAATCTCTGTCTCTTTCTTGGTGCCTTTAATTCATTTATTCAGTGTAATTATAGATAGGTATGAGTTTAGTGCTGTCATTTTGATGTATTGTTTTGTGTGTCGTTGAGAGTTTCTTTGTTCCATTTAGTTTTCTGTGCTGAGTTGTTTTTGTTTGTGTATTTTCTTTTCATCTTTTTCGTTGTCGTTGATTTTTTTATTTCCTGAGTGTTTATGTTTTTCTTCTTTTTTATTTTAATGTGTAGAATTGTTAGTTTTTTTTTTTGTGGCTACCTTAATGTTTACCTTTATTCTTGTAAGTTCAAATGAATCTTTTATTTGTTGATATTGCCTTGACTTTCTCTCCACGTGAAAGTTCTATGACTACATTATTTAGTCCCTCTTTTCTGTTTAATGTCATCTTTTACATATTGACATCTCTGTTTCCCTATTTTCAGTCTTTTAGCTTTGATTTATCTTTTGTGAGATCCTTATCTGGGTTGATATCTGGTTGTTTGTCCTGTTTTCTAGTCTTAGATTGTTATTTGATGTTACTGATTTTCTAACCAGACGATTCCCTTTAATATTTCGTGTAATTTTGGTTTGGTTTTTACAGTTTCCTAAACTTCTGTTCATCTGGAAATGCCCCAATTTTGCCTTGATATTTGAGAGACAGTTTTGCTGGATACGTAATTCATGGCTAGCAATTTTTCTCCTTCAAGGCTTTATATATGTCTTCCCATTGCCTTCTTGCCTGCATGGTTTCTGCTGAGTAGTCAGAGCTTAGTCATATTGACACTCCTTTGTAGATGACTTTTCATTTATCCCTAGCTGCTCTTAAAATTCTTTTTCTTTGTCTTTGATTATAATATGTCTTGATGACTTTCTTTTGGGATCTACCCATGTGGGGTTTGATGAGCTTCTTGGATAGATATCTTCACATCTTTCATGATATCAGGGAAGTTTTCTGCCAATAAATCTTCAGCAATTCTCTCTGTATTTTCTGTTATTCTCTCCCTCTCTTGTACTCCAATCACTCATAAGTTATCCCTCTTGATAGAGTCCCACATAATTCTTATGGTTTATTCATTTTTTAAAAAATTCTTTTATCTAATTTTTCCTCAAATAAGTTGCTGTCAAGTGCTTTGTCTTCAATCTTACTAATTCTGACTTCCATTGCCTCAGTTCTGCTCCTGTGTGTTGAGTTGTCTAATTCTGAAATTTTATTGTTAATCTTTTGGATTTCTGTTTGTTGTCTCTTTATGAATTCTTGCAGCCTGTTAAGTTTGTCATCATGCTTTTGTATAACCATCCTAAGTTCTTCTGTTGCTTCATCTGTGTGTTCCTTGGCTTGTTCTGCATTTTACCTGATCTCCTTCCTGATATCTTGAAGAGTTCTGTATATCAATCTTTTGAATTCTACCTCTGGTAATTCCAATAAATCATCTTCCTCCGGGAGGTTTCTTGGTTCTTTATTTTGGTTGCTTGCTGGAGCCATGATGGTCTGCCTCTTTCTGTGACTTGATATTGACAGTTTTCTCTGAGCCATTAGTAACTTATTATATTTATTTATTTTATGTTTGCTTACTGTGTCCTAGCTTTTTGTTTTGTTTTAATAGGCCCAAATAAGCTGGCCTCGTGAGCTACGTTGATTATTGGCACCTTTGAAGCTCTCACATCCTGTCGTCAGGTGGTTAGAGCTGTTACTACGTACCTGAGCCCAAGAGTCCATTTACTTTTCTTGTGTGGATTCAGGTCAGGTGTCCAGGTCATTGGTCACCAAGTGTGTGGTGCATGCTCTCACCTACAGTCCTAGGCAGGCAAGGGTGATTGGAGTAGGCACAGGTATCTGGTTGCAGTAGGGGGTCATACGCTGAGCAAAGCAGGGGGCTGATGGCTGCCCCTGAGTGCCTGGGTGGAAGGAGTGTCCCTGTTCCCTAGAGCACTTTAGTGGGTGGGATTTGCAGCTGAACTTTGGGCACCCAATGCCATTGACTGTAAGGAGTGGGAGGCACCACTTATTCTTGGATCCCTTTCACAGGTGACTAGGTAGAGTGGGTCGAGCCACCCATCCACAAGCCTTTGATGTGAGGACCCTGCTTAATGGGCAGGTTGGTGTCAAATATCGAGAATCTGCCACTTCCCTTTATTGCTGTTGCAGTTGGAAATAGACTTCTGGTATATACCCTGTGGTACTGTGTTAATGAGGACCTTCGCTGTTGAAATGGGCCCACACATGTCTGTGCAGGCATGAAAGGCATTCAAAGTCCATGGACCCTTTATGCCTGTGCCTAGACAAGGGGACTGTGCCTGCCCTGAGTTCCTTGCTTAGGCGAACTGGCAGATTATTTTTTCCTTTTTGTTAATTTGTTCCCTCTCCAAAACTGGGAGAATGGCTTGGAGAGTGCTATAGGTCCTACTCCTGGCCCAGGACATGCAGCAGTTGTTGAAGCTGGACTGGGACCCAGAGCAGAGCAGGGAGGTAGCAGGTAAATGGGAGAGGTGTACTTCCCAAAGGGAGAAAGTTTTTTGATCCTCGAGGTAGGTTAGACACTTTTACTTATCTTTCAGTGATTCAGAGCTGCTTCTGCCTGGTTCCTGAGGCTTGAGGAGACTCTCCATTGCTCAGTGCCTCCCAATATGGAAAATGCATCCTGAGCGCTACCTCCAGCCTCAGCCCATGTGTGCCGGCTGATCTAGTCTGCAGGGTGCTGGCCAGGTCAGGTCTGGCAAATCCTCGCTGCTTCTGAACTGTCTCTACCTCCCTCTGCTACTCAGTCCAACTCTTCAACTTTGTCTTTGATGTTCAGGGCTCCTAGACTGTCATATATAATCAATTCATTTGCTTTTCCAGTTCTTTGTTGTAAAAGGGACCACAGAAAGCATCTGACTACTCTGCCATATCGGCCTCACCTCCTTCCCTTGCACTGTTATGTTATGGAGATGGCTTCTTTCCTTAAACCTCATAAACCAACTGCTGCTAGCTTCAGACTTTTCTTCTGCAGCTTCCTCATCTCTCTTGGCCTTCATAGAATTAAAGAGAATTAGGACCTTGCTCTGGGTTAGGTTTTGGCTTTAAGGGAATTTCGTAGCTGGTTTGATCTATCCAGACCACTAAAACTTTTTTATATCAGCAATTAAGCTGTTTGGCTTTCTTATCATTTGTGTGTTCACTGGAGTAGCACTATGTGAAATCAGGTGGCAAACTGTGAACATCTGTGTTGAAACATTGTAGTCAGATAGACATGAATTCACTTCCTCACCTTGCTAGGCACTGTGATTTGAAGCAGATTATTCAACTTTGGGCAAGTTTTTCTTTAAGTTAAAATAGGAATAAATTATCCCATTTGCAGGTTTGTTGTGAGAATAAGGTGAAACAGTATATATGAAATCATCTACACTGTGCCTTACAAGCAATCAGCCTAAGCCTGCCTTCTCCCTATTAAGGAGACTTAGATCCATATCCATGATTATTGTGGTTTGTCCAAAAGAAGACAATAAATAATAGAACTATGGCACAGTTCTACATGTATTCTGTTTCTTTAGATTTGAAGATGCAAAGATGTTAGGTATTGTTTTTAAATAGCAGAACTGTTTTTCCTTTGTTCATATTTGGCAGAACCAAAAGTTTTTCCAATGGAATTTATTTTAATACCTTTTTTTAGATCAAATTATTGGTGAAAAATTTCAAAGGCAGCATTTGGAACTACTTTTGCATTTTAAAAATTCAAACTCTTTGTTGTTTTTGTTTATAAAGGCTTCACAACATTCAAGTCTTACCCACACAGCCCCAACTGTGTGAAAAGTAAAAGAAATTTTCTTGTAACCGTTAGGATGTTAATATCACTGTTGGCAACAAGGAGGAATATTTCTCCTTGTAAAAATATTACCTTTAAGGTATTTCCATTTGATTAGGTCATTAATATTTAATGGGTTTTATTGTTTAGTTCATTCATTTGGCAACTCGCAGAGTAGTAACTAACACTTATTGAGTACCAGGACCTTTCTAAATGATTGATTGCTTTCATCCTTGTAGCTGTGCTCTGAAAAAGATTCTGTCATCCTCATTTTATAGCTGGAGCCACAGAGTTGTCAAGTAACTTGTCCAAGATCACACAGGTAGCAAGATGGAAAACTTAGGACTCAAATCCAGCAGTCTCCTTCTGGATTTATGATCCTTTAAACTATTCCACATCTCCATTTTGCCTGATAACAAAGAAGGCAGTAAGTTCCTTGAAAGGAAGATTTCTTTTTCCTTCCTTTTGGAGAGTGCAAGAGATTGGATTGGGCATTAAAGAAAAGAAAGTACAGAAACCTCTAGGCTCAGGGAGAAAGAATAGAGATGTTTCGAAAGGATGTATTTAGGAAGAGCCAAGGGTGGCCTTGATTGCTGAGATGTTAAGTCAGTAGTTAAAATGGGAGAGGGGACAAACAAGAAAATATCTAAAAATGGAGTGGACAGCAAAGTTCATTGAGGTGTTGTAGAACATTGAATATTCTTCAAAAGCTTCAACTCTTCACTTCTTTGTAGGCAGTTATTAGTTCCACCAAAAGGTGAGAACCTTCAGGGTAAATGAATTCCCTTTTCCCTTTCAGCCAGAGAACCAGCTTTTCAGGTATAAAATAACAACCTTGCTCCATTTCTATTTGTAACTCTGAGTTAAAACTAGTAAAGGCTGTGGACTTTCAAGGTCCTTTAGACCTAAAACATGATTGGTTCTAGTTTGCCTGGCCACAGATCATCACTCCACTAGTTTTATTACCAACCTTGAAGAAATTATTTTTACCATATTTAGTCGTCTTCTGCCACTCTTGTCCAAAATGCCAGTTTTTCTAGTTTCCATTCGCTCCTTGACCTCATCCCCTTACTGCTTGTGCTTTCTCCCACTGTATTCCTCCTGTTGTAGACCTCCCTCCCAACACTTCCTACAGTGTTTGCTGGAATCTTGGGTCCATTGTAAACTCCTCTTGCCTATATTTGACTATTAATATTGTTTTATTTAAAGAAATAAAAAAATGTTATTTATTCAAATGTATTCAGTTTTTCTCTCAGTTTTTTCCCCCACAGCTTTTATGCTTAGGAAAATCCCTTATCCTTGTTCTAGTATAGTTTTCTCACAATGGGTGGCCTGGGTGATTTTAAGAGCCAATGGAGACCAGAGTTATGAAATTCACAATAGCTACTTGAAGTTGACATTTAAGCACTTAACCTACTGCTGTCGAGTGAATTCAGACTCATAGCAAACCCGCAGGGTTTCCAAGGCTATAAATTTTTACAGAAGCAGACTGCCAGATCTTTCTCCTGCGGGACCTCTGGTGGTTTCAAACCACTGAACTTTCGGTTAGCAGTTGATCACTTTAACTGCTGGGACAACAGGGCTTCTTAAGCACTTAAGTACTTGTTAATGTTTATATAAAAAACCCGTAGCCGTCGAGTCAGTTCCAACTCAAAATGACCCTACAGGACAGAGTAGGACTGCCCCATATGGTTTCCAAGGCTGTAATCTTTATGCAAGCAGACTTCCACATCTTTCTCTCCTGGATTGGGTGGTGATTTCAAATTGCTGACCTTTCCGTCAGCAGCCAAGTACTTAACCACTGTTCCACCAGATCTCCTTATTATTTATATTTTATACAGTATTTACATTTATATAGTAGCTCTAAATGTTCATATGGTAAACCAGCCTGTATGAAGATATAGACCTACATTATTAGTAATACCTTTTCTGTTTATAACATACTTTCATGTACATTAACTCATTTAATCCTCACTGGGGTCTCACAGGTAGATACTAGCAACATTATCTCTAGTTCAAGGAGTTCCTGGGTGGTGCAAATGGTTAAGTGCTTGACTACTACTGAAAGGGATGGTGGTTTGAACCCACCCAGAGGCACCTTAGAAAAGGTGAGATAGGGCAATGGGTGGTAATAATTTTGGGAAATGTAATGACCACCAAATAAATGATCACTATTGCTGAAATTTATTTTTATTTAATATTTTCTTGATGTGTATAGACATGAACTACCATCTAGTGAAACCTACCTGTGCTCTGTTATTTGGGAAGTGTCAAGAATGTTTTTTGGTGTCACTGTTTTGGAAGTGATCTGCTTCCAAAAGGTCACAGCCTTGAAAACCCCATGGAACAGTTCTGCTTCGCACACATTGGTCACCATGAGTGGAATTGACTTTATGGCAACTAACAACAACATCTCCATTTTATAGGTGAAAACGTTTTGGAAAATAAAGCAAGTAGGCCAAAGTCACTCAGTTAATAATCTGTGGATCTGTTACACATATCCGTGTATTTTACGTTGATGTTTTAACGTTAATGTTTTCTTATGAAAATTTAAGCAATTCATATTCTTACTTGGGTATTCATTGATGTTAGTGATGAAATCCCAAAGATTATATGTTCCTTACTTTTAAAACTGGAGGATAATCAAAAATTGAAACTTATTTGAGTCACTGATATTGTATTATGCTGTCTTCTGAGAAGAAGACAACAGAAGGTTACTTTCTGTAGCTTTAATGTTGTACCCTGCACTGCATGCAGTAAGGTTACAAATTTTCAGCCAAGGGATGAGAAGAAAAGTGAAGAACTGTTACCTGAAATCATAAAAGATTGCCTTGATTTAGAAGAATTTTTAGTGCAAGATTTTGTTATATTCCATTGTCATCAGTTGAATTATGTCTTCCCAAAAATGTGTGTATCAATTTGCCTGGGCCATGATTCCCAGTATTGCGTGGTTGTCCTCCGTTATAATTTTATGTTAAAGAGGATTAGGATGGGATTGTAACATCTTTACCCATCTCACATCCCCGATCCAATGTAAAAGGAGTTTTCCTGGGGTATGGCCTGCACCACCTTTTATCTTTTAAAAGGTAAAAAGCAAACAGAAGCAAGCAGACTGGGGACCTCATACCACGAAAAAAGCAGTGCCAGGAGTAGAACATGTCCTTTGGACCCAGGGTCCCTGCGCAGAGAATCTCCTTGTCTAGGGGAAGATTGACGTGAAGGCCAACAGAGAGAGAAAGCCTTCCCCTGGAGCTGACATCCTGAATTTGGGCTTTTAGCCTACTTTACTATGGGGAAATAAATTTCTCTTTGTTAAAGCCATCCACTTGTGGTATTTCTGTTACAGCAGCACTGGATAACTAAGACACCTGTCTTGTTCTTGTAGAATTTTTGATTTTGAGTATTCCAATAGGACTACCACGAAGAGTGCTCTATGCCCAAAGATAACTAAATGTACTACTAGCCAAATGGTTGGTGGTTTGAACCAACCCAGAGGTGCCTCGGCTGACAGGCCTGGTGATCCAAGAGGTCACAACCCTGAAAACCCTATGGAACAGTTCTTTACACACGTGGGATCAGCATGAGTAGGAATCAACAGGTCTAGAATGCTACAAAGTTGGTCTTAACTGTGTCAAATGAGTCTCGAGTGTTCAGTATCAGAATTGTAATTACTGTGAATCTTGCTCCTTAGGTAGGAGTTAGAGAACCCAGACTGAAGTTTTAGCACAAAGCTGACAAATAATGAGAATATCCAGGAAACTAATGTTATCTTGCAGGCAAAGAAAACATTAAATAGGGTAGAATACATATATTTTCATATCTTCTTAAGAACTGTAAGCCCAGGAACAAGAAACAGACAATATGATAAATGGGCTATCACAATGGAATTAGTAGACTTCAGCAGGGGGACAATCTCTAGGGCACAGAATATATAGTAGTAGCAGGAGAAACTCATCTGTGGAAATCCGTTTGTGATATTCTTACAGCAAGCATGAAACGACAGCAGCCCCAAATCATGTTCATTATAGGCGCCAGATCTGATTTTTATTTTGTAATAAATAGCTTGAAAAGGATTCAATTTTTTTTTGTATATTCTTACATTCAACTTAATTTTGTTTGATTTTCTTATGGGAAAACTCTCCAATAGTTTTTATGGAACTAGAAAACGTAAAGACCAGTTCCTTTAGTTTTCCAGCTATAGGGTTAGGTTTCGATTTGTTACCCATTGTTGATAGGTGCTTTGTAACATAATTGTAGATTTCCACAGAGTTGTGAGAAATAATAGAGAGCCCTTGTACACTTTGCTTATTTTACCCAATGGTAACATTTTGCGAAACCATGTATAATATACACGTCTGTCAGTTTGTTGTATGTTGCATGTTGCTGTGATACTGGAAGCTGTGCCACTGGTATTCAGATACCAGCAGGGTCACCCATGGTGGACATGTTTCAGCTGAGCTTCCAGACTAAGGCAGACTAGGAAGAAGGACCCAGCAGTCTACCTCTGAAAAGAATTAGTCAGTGAAAAGCTTCTGAATGGCAGCAGAACATTTTCTGATGTAGTGCCGGAAGATGAGCCCCCCAGGTCGGAAGGCACTCAAAAGACGACTGGAAAAAAGCTGTCTCCTCAAGGTAGAGTCAATCTTAATGATGAGGATGGGGTCAAGCTTTGAGGACCTTCATTTGCTGATGTGGCATGACCCCAAAAGAGAAGAAACAGCTGCAAACATCCAATAATGATCAAAATGTGGAATGTATTAAGTATGAACCTGGGAAAATTGGAAATCATCAAAAATGAAATGGAACGCATAAAGATTGATATCCTAGGTATTAGTGAGCTGAAATGGGCTGGTATTGGTTATTTGAATTGGATAATGGTATGGTCTACAATGCCAGGAATGACGACTTAAAGAGGAATGGCATTGCACTCATCGTCAAAGAGAACATTTCAAAAATCTATCCTGAAGTACAATGCTGTCAGTGATAGGATAATATCCATATGCCTACAAAGATTAATCCAACTATTATTCAAATTTATTCACCAACCACTAAGGACAAAGATGAAGAAATTGAAGATTTTTACCAACTTCTGCAGTCTGAAATTGATCAAAAATGCAATCAGGATACACTAATTACTGGTGATTAGAATGTGAAAGTTGGAAACAAAGAAGGATCCATAGTAGGAAAATATGGCCTCGGTGATGCCAGAGATCACATGGTTGAATTTTGCAAGGCCAGCGACTTGCAAATACCTTTTTTCACCAACATAAACGCAACTATACATATGGACCTTGCCAGATGGAACACACAGGAATCAAATCCACTATATCTGTGGAAAAAGATGAAGGAAAAGCTCGATACTGTTACTCAGAAAAAGGCCAGGGGTCAACTGTGGATCAGACCATCAATTACTCATATGCAAGTTCATGTTGAAACTGAAGAAAATTAGAACAAGTCCACCAGACCCAAAGTATGGCCTTGAGTATATCCCACCTGAATTTAGAGACCAACTTAAGAATAGATTTGAAGCCATGAACACCGATGACCTAAGACCAGAGGAGTTGTGGAATGATATCAAGGACATCAACCATGAGGAAAGCAAGAGGTCACTAAAAAGAGAGAAGAGAAAGAAAAGACCTAAGTGGATGTAAGAAGAGACTCTGAAACTTGCTCTTGAGAGTTGAGTAGCTAAAGCAAAAGGAAAAAATGATGAAGTAAAAGAGCTGATCAGGAGATTTCAAAGGGTGGCTCAAAAAGACAAACTAAAGTATTATGATGACATGTGCAAAGACCTGGAGATAGAAAACCAAAAGAGAACTCCCTCAGCATTTCTCAAGCTGAAAGAACTGAAGAAAAAATTCAAGCCTCGAGTTGCAATACTGAAGGATTCTACAGGGAAAATATTAAATAACTCAGTAGCATCAAAAGAAGATGGAAGGAATACACAGAGTCACCATACCAAAAAGAATTGGCCGATCTTCAACCATTTCAGGAGGTAACATATGATCAGGAACCGATGGTACTGAAGGAAGAAGTCCAAGCTGCACTGAAGGCACTGGTGAAAATCAAGGCTTTGGGAATTGACTGAATACCTGTTGAGATGTTCCTCCAAATGGATGCAGTGCTGGAAGTCCTCACTTATCTATGCCAAGAAATTTGGAAGACAGCTACCTGGCCAGCCGACTGGAAGACATCCATATTTATGTCTATTCCTAAGAAAGGTGATCCAACCAAATACGGAAATTACCTAAAAATATCATGAATATCACATGCCAGCAAAATTTTGCTGAAGGTCATTCAAAACTGGTTGCAGCAGTATATCGACAGGGAACCGCCAGAAATTCAAGCCGAATTTAGAAGAGAATGTGGAACCAGGATATCATTGCTGATGTCAGATGGATCCTGGCTGAAAGCAGAGGATACCAGAAAGACATTTACCTGTGTTTTGTTGAATATGCTAAGGCATTCAACTGTGTGGATCATAACAAATTACGGATAACATTGCAAAGAACGGGAACTTTGGAACACTTAATTGTGCTCTTGAGGAGTCTGTACATGGATCAAGAGGCAGCCTTTTGAACAGAACAAAGGGATATCGTGTGGTTTAAAGTCAGAAAAGGTGTGCCTCAGGGCTGTATCTTTTCGCCATACCCATTCAATCTGTGTGCTGAGCAAATACTTCGAGAAGCTGGACTATATGAAGAAGAACGGGGTATCAGGATTGGAGGACGACTCATTAACAACCTGCATTATGCAGAAGCCACAACCTTGCTTGCTGAAAGTGAAGAGGACTTGCACTTACTAATGAAGATCAAAGACCACAACCTTCAATATGGATTACACCTCAACATAAAAAAAAAAAAAAGAAAACAAAAATCCTTACAACTGGACCAATAAGCAACAATGGGCAATGATTGAAGTTGTCAAGGATTTCATTTTACTTGGACCCACGATCAACACCCATGGAAGCAGCAGTCAAGAAATCAAAAGATGCATTGCTTTGGGCAAATCTGCTGCAAAAGACCTCTTTAAACTGTTGAAAAGCAAAGATGTCACCATGAGGACTAAGGTGTACCTGACCCAAGCCATGGTATTTTCACTTGCCTCATATAGGGCACTGGGTTGGGTCATACGTATGTGAAAGCTGGGCAATGAATAAAGAAGAGCGAAGAAGAATTGATGCCTTTGAATTGTGGTGTGGGCAAAGAATATTGAGTATACCATGGACTGCCAAAGAATGAACAAATCTGTCTTGGAAGAAGTACAACCAGAATGCTCCTTAGAAGCAAGGATGGTGAGACTGTTGTTGTTGTCAGGTGCCATCAAGTTGGTTCCAACTCATAGCAACCCTGTGCACAACAGAACGAAACGCTGCCCGGTCCTGAGCCATCCTTACAATCATTGTTATGCTTGAGCTCATTGTTGCAGCCGCTGTGTCAATCCACCTCTTTGAGGGTCTTCCTCTTTTCTGCTGACCCTGTACTCTGCCAAGCATGATGTCCTTCTCCAGGGACTGATCCCTCATGACAGCATGTCCAAAGTATGTAAGACACAGTCTCGCCATCCTTGCTTCTAAGGGGCATTCTGGTTGTACTACTTCCAAGACAGATCTGTTTGTCCTTTTGGCAGTCCATGGTATATTCAATATTCTTTGCCGACACCACAATTTGAAGGCGTCAATTCTTCTTCGGTCTTCCTTATTCGTTGTCCAGCTTTCACATGCATATGATGTGATTGAAAATACCATGGCTTGGGTCAGGTGCACCTCAGACTTCAAGGTGACATCTTTGCTCTTCAACACTTTAAAGGGGTCCTTTGCAGCAGAATTACCCAATGCAGTGCGTCTTTTGATTTCTTGACTGCTGTTTCCATGGCTGTTGATTGTGGATCCAAGTAAAATGAAATCCTTGACAACTTCAATCTTTTCTCCGTTTATCATGATGTTGCTCATTGATCCAGTTGTGAGGATTTTTGTTTTCTTTATGTTGAGGTGCAATCCATACTGAAGGCTGTGGTCTTTGAATGGTGAGACTACATCTCACATAATTTGGACATGTTATCAGGAGTATCAGTCTCTGGTAAAGTAGCGGGTCCATGAAAAAGAGGAAGACACCCAATGAAATGGATTAGCACAGTGGCTACAACAGTGGACTCAAGCATAGCAACACTTGTGAGGATGGCGCAGGATTGGGCAGTGTTTTGCTCTGTTGTGCATAGGGTAACTATGGGTCGAAACCTACTTGATGGCACCTAACAAAAACAACGACATGACGTATACACTTCAGAACTAGAGCAGGTTTATCCAAGATTTTTTTTCAATTGTGCTTCCCGTGAAATTTATAGAGCAAATTAGTTTCTCATTAAACAATTAATATGCATATTGTTTTGTGACGTTGGTTTCCAACCCCACAACATGTCAATGCTCTCCCCTTCTCGACTTCCCCATTTCCATTTGTCCAGCTTTCCTGTCCGCTCCTGCCTTCTCATCCTTGCCCCTGGGCTGCTGTGCCCACTTAGTCTCATAGTGTGGTTGAACTATATGTGTTATTGTTTGTGTTATGGGTCCGTCTAATCTTTGGCTGAAGGGTGAACCTCAGTAACGGCTTCATTACAGGGTTAAGAGAGTGTCCAGGGACCATACTCTCAGGGTTTCTCCAGTATCTGACAGACCAGTAAGTCTGGTCTTTTTTTGTGAGTTTGAAGTTTGTTCTACAGTTTTCTTCAGCTTTGCCTGGGACCCACTATTGTGATCCCTGTAGAGCGGTTGGTGATAGTAGCTGGGCACCTTCTAGTTATGCTGGACTCAGTCTAGTGGTGGCTGTGGTAGTTGTGGTCCATTAATCCTTTGGACTAATCTTTTTCTTGTGTCTTTGATTTTCTTCATTTTCCCTTTCTCCAGATAGGGTGGGGCCAGTAGATATATCTTAGAAGACTTTGAAGCTTTTAAGACCCCAGGTAAATGTTATTATATCTCCATTTTTAGGGATAGAGAAATGAGGTCACTGAAAGATTAATTGTCCAAGGCCACTGTCCAAAAAAACAACTCATTGCTGTCAAGTTGATTCCAACTCTGTAGCGAGTGATAGCTTGTAATAATGGCTGCTACAATATTTCCATCAAACATGCTCTTCCAGAACCTTGCTATTTTCCCCATCAAGGAGTGGAGTCTATGTCTCTATTGGGAAACAGTTTTCCATGGATCTCTCACATTTCTGAATTCCTTGTGAGCATAAGCTGTGACAGCTTTTGTTCTGGACTATCTTTTCAACGATCTTGGAAAGTAGAGCAGAAGATAGGTATGTTTGCTGTCCAGAATAATAAAGACAATGTCTTCCTCTGGAGCAAATGTTAAGTAGGTTTGCTTGTAGCTCACTGTTCCTCAGCTATGATGTAAACCCACTGTGTGCGTAGCATCCACTTGGGTCCTTCTGTGTTGCCCCTGTGGGACTTGTTAGGCAAGGTGAACTGACATGAACATGAAGTTCATGCTACCTACTGTGCCATGAGTTATAAAGTCCTTTGTCTCTGACTCAGGAGTCTTGTATCTTCTGCCAGTAACCATGAAACAGTAACAGGTGTGGTGGTTAAGAGTTCTACTGCTAACCAAAAGGTTGGCAGTTTGAATCCACCAGCCGCTCCTTGGAAACCCTATGGGGCAGTTTTACTCTGTTCTATATGGCCACTATACGTTGGAATTGATTCAATGGCAACAGGTTTAGAGTAAAATCTCAGACCTTTTACAGTTTTTGAGAGTTTTGATGATGAAAATAGGATTCCGACAGAGTTGTGGCTTTCTGGAAAAGGGTCAAAGTTCCCATGAGGTGGTTAGATGATAGGAGAAGACTTCCTGGGATTAGGTAGTGAATGCTCTTGCCCAAGTAGTGATGGGTGGGGTGTAAGAGTCTCCCACTGTCATAACCATTAATGAATGTTTACAGGCAGAGTATCAAGAGGTAGGACTGAAACAAGCAATGCAAGTGGGGCTTTGGTTGTCACTCACTGTCCTCCAGGCAAGAGGAGGAAGGAATGTTATCATGGCCTAAAATCCCAGACCAAAGACAATACAGCTGTGAATGCTGAGTCAACGTGTCCCCAAAGCTAAAATAAATGGTGTCAGCAAGGAAGACATAGAGCCTTGGGTGGGCCTAAAACAAAAGTTGCTTGGTTGAGTCTGAGCAGACAACTGCTCAAAACTAAAAGTAAATATGACTAGCTAACTGTTACAGAGCTACACTCTCCTTTTGTGCCCCCAATCCCACCATTGCCTTCCCTCTACCTCAGTTGCTTCAAGAAAAAAGATTATTAAAGATGAGGCAAAGTGTCCCTGCCCCAAGAGGAACAGAAAGCCATAAACACTGGTCTAATTATGCTGGGGAATGCTCGGAGGGGGAATGACTCAAACTTTTATGGCTCTGTTGAATACATGCACCCAAGTGACATCATATTTGGTCCTACAGGGAGAAGGCACACTCAGATTCAACTGATGAGATTTGGGCCGAGTTCTTACTGGGAAGAGGAAGCTAACACAAACTTGTGGATGGGACCCTTTGGGCCAATTCAATGTAGCATTGGTGTATCTATGTTTGAATGTATAGGATGAATTGATGAGTTACATGCTTGTACTTGCCCATGCCCTATGTGCCATAGGGTTTCCTCCGGATCAGGAAAAAATATTGGTAGAGAAGTGATGTTGTTGTTAGGTGCTTTCGAGTTGGTTCCAACTCATAGCACCCCTATGTACTACAGAATGAAACACTACCCAGTCCTGCGCCATGCTCACAATCGTTGTTATGCTTGAGCCCATTGTTGCAGCTACTGTGTCAATCCATCTTGTTGAGGGTCTTCCTCTTTTTCACTGACCCTCAACTTTACAAAGTATGATGTCCTTCTCCAGGGACTGATCCCTCCTGATAACATGTCCAAAGTACGTAAGATGTAGTCTTGCCATCCTTGCTTTTAAGGAGCATTCTGGTTGTATTTCTTCCAACACAGATTTTTTCTTTCTTTTGCTAGTCTATGGTGTATTCGATATTCTTCGCCAACACCACAATTACAAGGCATCAATTCTTCTTCAGTCTTCCTTATTCATTGTCCAGCTTTCGCATGTATATGAGGCAAGTGAAAATACCATGGCTTCGGTCAGGTACACCTTAGTCTTCAAGGTGGCATTTTTGCTTTTCAACAGTTTAAAGAGGTCTTTTGCAGCAGATTTGCCCAAAGCAATGCATCTTTTGATTTCTTGACTGCTGCTTCCATGGGTGTTGATCGTGGGTCCAAGTAAAATGAAATCCTTGACAACTTCAATCTTTTCTCTGTTTATTGATGCTTATTGGTCCAGTTGTAAGGATTTTTGTTTTCTTTATGTTGAGGTGTAATCCTTACTGAAGGCTGTGGTCTTTGATCTTCTTCAGTAAGTGCTTCAAGTCCTCTTCACTTTCAGCAAGCAAGATTGTGTCATCTGTATAACGCAGGTTGCTAATAAGTCTTCATTCAAACTTGATGCCCTGTTCTTCTTAGAAAAGTGCTAGTAAAGGCAAATTTCCTTGCCATTTGGCTCCAGTGAGTGGGTCAGGATTTAGTACAAGTGCCTGTATCCTCTGATATCCAAAACTTTCACTACATAATTGTTGTTCCTTTGTTTGACAAGTCAGAAGCCTCCGTTTCAGTGGCCTTGACTGTTGTGTTATCACACCTGTGTTAGCAGGAATATTTGATAAACCCCAACAAAAATTCAGAGGCCAGCTCAACAAGTAAAGTATCTTGGGACTATGTGGGTAGATTCAAGATGATTGATCTCTCCAGCAATCAAGGAAAAATGCTATTAATTTGACCCACCACCCAAAACAGGCCAGCCTATTATTGGATGACTTGTGTATAGGAGGCAGCATGCTATACTTAGGCATTCTGCTTGGTTCTTGATACTGGCTGTGATAGGCAGAATTACAACATAGCCCGCATGACCTTCAAACCTTGTTGTTACTTCTATGATTATGTTAGTTGGCAAAAACGTTACTAATCAGTTGATCTTAACATAGGGAGGTTTTGTGGGTGGGCCTAACCCAGACATATAAGTCCTTTAAAAGCAAAGAGTTTTCTCTAGTGGGTAGCAGAAGAGTAGTCAGAGAAGGATTTGATGTGCCATTGCTGGCTTCGAAGATGAAGGGGGAATGTACAGGAACTAGAGAGTGGCTTCTAGGACTGAGAGCAAATCTCAGTCAACAGCCAGCAAGGAAATGGGGATCTTAGATTTACAGCTGCATCAAGTTGAATTCTTTTGACAACCTGAATGAGCCTGGAAATGGACTATTCTAGGAGCCCTGGTGGCACAGTGGTTAAGAGCTTGGCTGCTAACCAAAAGGTCAGCAATTCAAATCTACACAGCCACTCCTTGGAAACCCTATGGGGCAGTTCTACTCTGTCTTACAGGGTTGCTATGAGTCAAAATTGATTGGACAACAATGGGGTTAACAGGCCAGAGCACCCACATATAAGCTTAGCCTGGCTGATGCATTGATTTCAGACAAGTGAGACCCTAAACAGAGAAATTAGCTACATCTGTTAGAGGGGTGAGATCTACAGAGAAGTGAGTTAATAAATGGGTGTAGCTTTAAACCACTAAGTTTGTGGTAATTTATTATACAGCAGTGGAAAAAGAACTCATAAATTAATACCCTTTGAGTGGGACCCAAATCAATATCCTGCATTGGAAGCTGCTTGCAAGCTCTCTCTCTCTTTCTAGATTTCACTATATATATATTTACTATTTTTCTCTAAAAATGTGTAACACCAGTCAAAACTAAAACCATAAAAATTTTAGGAGAAGACATAGGGGTAATGCCTCCAGATCTAGTTTTTAACAATGTGTTCCTAGATACAGTAACCAAAAAAAAAAAAAAAAAAAACCAAAACATGAGCAATAAAAGACAAAACAGATAAATGGGGCTTCCTCAAAACTGAAAACTTTTGTTCATCAAAGGACTTTATCAACAAAGTGAAAAGACAACCTACAAATTGGGAGAAAATCTGGGGGAAACGTGTATCTGATAAGAGCTTAATATCCAGAATATATATTAAAAAAAAAAAAAACCTCCTACAATTTAACATCAAAAAGACAAAAAAAACCAATAAAAAAATGGGGAAGGAAATTGAACAGACATTTCACCAAAAAAGAAATACAAATGGCCAACAAATACATGAAAAGATGCTCATTATTCATTAGAGAAAGGCAAATCAAAACTGTAATGAGATACCACTTCATATCCTGCCCCTTTACCTTCTTACCTTTGTTTTAAAGTAATTGCTGACCATTTAGTCTCATATAGGTGATTTTTTAAAGGATACGGTTAAAAGGAAATTAGAAAATAACTTCATTTGCATTAGCATCTAGAAGGATAAAATATCTAGGAATTAATTTAACCATGGAGGTGAAAGACTTGTACACTGAAAAATAGAAAACATTGATGAAAGAAATTAAAAGATTTAAATAATTGGGAAGATATCTCATGTTCATGTATTGGAAGACTTAATATTATTAAGATATCAATTCTACCCAAAGTGATTACAGATACAATTCCTATTAAAATACCAACAGTTTTTTTTTCTCCCAGAAATGGAAAAGCCAATCCTCAAATTTAGATGAAATTACAAGGGGCCAAGAACAGCTAAAACAATCCTGAAAACAATAACAAAGTAGGAGGGCTCACACTTAATTTCAAAATGTATTACAAAGGTACAGCATTCAAAACAGAGTGGTATTGGTATAAGGATAGATATACAGACCAATGGGAGTCTCTGGGTGGTGCAAGCAGTTAAGTGCTCAGCTACTAACTGCAAAGTTGACTGTTTGAACCCCCCCAGAGTTGTCTTGGAAGGAGGGTCTGATGCTATGCTTCTGAATGTTCATAGCCACAAAAACCCTATGGAGGGAGTTCTACTCTGCACCAAATGGGGTCCACATGAATTTGCCATGAGTCGGAATTGACCCAATGGCAACTGGTTGGTTTTGGTTTTATAGACCAATGGAACAGAATTTAGAAACTAGAAATAAGCCCATACATCTATGGCCAGTTTTTTAAAAATAATATTTTATTGTGTTTTTGGTGAAGGTTTACACAGTACTTTAAGCTCCCATTCAACAATTTCTACACAAAATGTTCATTGACATTTGTTACATTCTTCACAATGTGTGAACATTGCCATTATTTTCATTCTGGTTGCTCCATTTCCATTAATCTAATTTCCCTGCCCCCTTACATTCTTATCTTTGTTTTAAAGTAATGGTTGACCATTTGGTCTCGTACAGGTGATTTTTTAAAGGAGTACAATACTTATGAGTGATTGATATTCATTATTTTGTGAGTCAATCTGATATTTAGCTACAAGGTGACCTCAGGCGTTAGTTTCTGTTCCAGGTTGAAGAGTATCTTGGCCAATTGGTTTTTGATAAGGGTGCATGCACAATCCATTCAATGGGGAAAGAGTAGTCTCTTTAAAAAATGGTTCTGGGACAACTGGGTCTCCGTATGCAAAAGAATGAAGTTGGACCCATACCTCACACCATGTGTAAAAATTCATTCAAAATTAGTTTAGGGCCAATAACCTAAATATAAGAGCTAACACCATAAAATTCTTAGGAGAACACATAGGGTTAAAGCCTCAGAACCTTGTATTTAGCAATGGATTCTTAACTGCAAGACCAAAGGCATGATTATCACACACAAAAAAATTTGACTTCATTCAAATAGCTACCAAACACATGAAAAGATGCTCAACATCATTAGCCATCAGAGAGATGCAAATCCAAAGCACAATGAGAGATATTCAAATGGCAACCAAACACATAAAAAGATGCTCAGTGGCATTAGCCATCAGATAGACGAAAACCAAAACCACAATGAGATACTATTTTACTCCCACTAGGATGGCCAAGATAAAAAAAAGAAAACAAATGTTGGCGAGAGTATGGGGAAATTGGCACCCTTGTCTGTGGCTGGTGGGAACATACAATGGTACAGCCCTTGTAGAAAATAGTGTGATAGTTCCTAAAAAAGCTAAAAATAGAATTATTGATTCTGACTCATAGTGACCCTACAGGACAGAGTAGAATTGTACCATAGGGTTTCCAAGGAGTGCCTGGTGAATTTGAACTGCCGACCTTTTGGTTAGCAGCCGTAGCTCTTAACCACTACGTCACCAGGGTTTCCAGAACTCATATGACCCAGCAGTTCCACTCCTAGTGTCATTGTCATGGATTGAATTGTGTCCCTCCCCCAAAATGTGTGTACCAAATTGGCTGGGCCATGATTCCCAGTATTGTGTGATTTTCCACCATTTTGTCATCTGCTGTGATTTTCCTAAGTATTGTAAATCCAGCCTCTACGATATTAATGAGGGGGGATGGGCGGCAGTTGGATTGATGAGGCAAGACTTAAATATGGGATCAGACTGTGTCTTGAGTCAGTTTCTTTTGGGATATAAAAGACAGAAGAGAGCGAAAAGACGGGGGACCTCATACCACTAATAAAGCAGTGCTGGGAGCAGAGCACGTTCTTTGGATCCAGGATTCCTATCTGAAGAAGCTCCTGGTCCAGGGGAAGACTGACGAGAAGGACCTTTCTTCAGAGCCTACAGAGAGAAAGAGAGCCTCCCGTGGATCTGACTCCCTGAATTTGAACTTCTAACCTACTTTACTGTGAGGAAATAAATTTCTCTTTATTAAAGCCATCCACTTGTGGTATTTCTATTATAGCAGCACTAGATAACTAAGGGTTTGGGTAGATAACTAAGACAGTCATGGATTGAATTGTGTCCCCCAAAAATATGTGTACCAATTTGGCTAGGCCATGATTCTAGTATCGTGTGATCGTCCACCATTTTGTCACCTGATGTGATTTTCCTATGTGTTGTAAATCTTGTCTCCATGATGTGATGAAATGAGATTAGTGGCAGTTATGTCAATGAGATAAGACTCAATCTACAAGATTAGATTTTAAGTCAATCTCTTTTGAGATATAATAGAGAGAATCGAGCAGAGAGAGAGAGGGGGACCTCATAACACCAAGAAAGAAGCACTGGGAGCATAGCACGTCCTTTGGACTTGGGGTCCCTGACCTGAGAAGTCTCTCAACTAGGGGAATACTGTTGACAAGGACCTTCCCCCAGAGCCGACAGAGAGAGAAAGCCTTCCCCTGAAGCTAGTGCCCTGAATTGGACTCCTAGACAGTGAGAGAATAAATTTCCCTCTGTTAAAGCCACCCACTTTTGGTATTACACACCTCGGTGTATATCTGGAAGATTTGAAAGCAGAAACTCAAACAGAGACTTGTACACCAATGTAATTATTGTATTGTGTTGATTAATGGTAGGATTGCACAGGTGATTATTGTAATTTCTGTCAATAAGTTGTACACTTGTAAAAAGCTGAATTGGCAAAGGTTGTGTGATAGACATATTTACAACAATGACCAAAAAAAAAGAGTAGTTGCTGAGGCTGCTTAGGTACAACCAAACACCTTATGGAATTTGGTTCCTTGGTTTGAAGGTTTAGGGTCATGGCTTCAAGGGACATCCCAGTTAATTGGCCTAATAACATTCTTCTGTTAATAACATAAATCAGTGCTTCTGTTCTACCTCCTAGTTCATTGAGTAGTGCCTGGGGTCTTAAAAGCTTACAAGCGGCCATCCAAGACACAATTGGTCTCTATTCACCTGGAGCAACAGAGGAAGAAGGAGCATCAAGAATAGGGGGAGGATATGGAAGATGTGGCTAGTTGCCTCCATGAACAATTGCCTCCTTTGCCATGAGATCAGAAGACCTGGATGGTGCCTGGCTACTACTACTGAACATTTTGATCAAAGATTCCATAGAAGAAGCCTGATTAAAAGAGGAAAAATGCAGAGCAGGATTTCAAATTCTCATGGACTCTAAGCTTTCTGGAGTCATAGAGGGTGGATGAATCCCTGAAACTATTCCCTGAGATAATCTTTAAGCCTTAAACCAAAAATATCCCCTGAAGTCATCTTAAAATAGAAAAATAGTCTAGCTTAACTAGTAGAAAATGTCTGCCTTGAGCATTGTATTCTTTTAGGAACTATCCAGATGGGACCAAACTGACAGCAGCAACTTGAAAGATTAGATAGGAAATTTAGGAGGCAGTGAGTGCATGTTAATGAGGTAGGAACAACACAGAAAAGGAGGGTGAGAATGGTTGCAAAATCAAAGAAGGCAATCAATGTCACTAAATTGTACATGTACAAACTATTGAATCAGTATATGTTTTGCTGTGTATATTCTTAACAACAACAAAACAAATAAAATTCAGGAAAAAAATACCACAATGAGATACCACTTTACTCCCACTAGGATGGCTAAGTTAAAAAACAAACAAACAAACAAGAAACAGAAAATAACAAACTTTGGCAAGGATGTGGGTAAATTGGAACCCTATCCATTGCTGGTAGAAATGCAAAATGGTACAGTCATTGTCGAAAACAGTGTTGTGGTCCCTCAAAAAACTAAAAATACAGCTACCATAGAACCCATCAATTCCACTTCTAGGTATATATCAAAAGACTTGAAAGCAGAGACTCAGACAGAGACTTTTACACCAATGTTCATTGCAGCACTATTCACAACAGCCAAAAGGTGGAAACAACCTGAATGTTTATCAACAGAGGAGCGGATAAACAAAATGTGCTACATACACACAGTGGAGTACTACTCAGCCAGTAGGAGAATGAAGTTTTGATGCATACTGCAATGTGGGTGGAGCTTAAAGACATTATGCTGACTAAAATAAGACAATCACAAATAGTCAATGTTGTGTGACCTCATCTATATAAAAAGACAAGAAGAGGCAAATGTATAGATACCAAAGTTTATTAGTGGTTACCAGGGGCAGGAGGGAGGGGTAGAAGGGGGGTTATTGCTTATGGAGTAGAGTTTCTGTTTATAGTGATGGAAAAATTACACTGACTAAGTGTAAGTTTGCACAGCCAATTATTGTAAGCACCATCAATAAGTTGTACACCTGTAAAGAGTTGAATTGGCAAAAGTCATGTGATAGACATATTTATAACAAGGACAAAATAAATAAAAGAGTATTTGCTGAGGCTATTTATGTACTACCAAACACCTCATGGGATTTGGTTCATTGGTCTGGAAGATTAGAGTCATGGTTTCATGGAACATCCCAGTGACTCGGCTTAATATCATGTTTAGTACTTCTGTTCTGTCTTCTAGATTGTTGCATCTAGAGTCATTAAAGCATGTAAGTGGCTATCCAAGGCACAACAATTGATCTCTATTCATCTGGAGCAACAGAGGAAGGAGGGTGAGAAATAGGAGGAGGAAATGGAATATGTGGCTAGTTGCCTCCATGAACAACCACCTTCTTTGCCATGAGACCAGAACTGCTAACTGGCTGCCATTACTGAACATTTTGATCAAGGATTCTATAGAAAAATTCTGATCAAAAGGGCAAAAATGCAGAACAGAATTTCAGATTCTCATGAACTCCAGACTTTCAGAAGCCCTGGGGACTGGATGACCCCAAAACTATTACCCTAACTTCATCTTTAAACCTTAAACAAAAAATATCTCCTTAGTCTTCTTAAAACTAAACAATAGTTTAGCTTAACTGGTAAAGAATGTCTGCCTTGTGCATAGTGCTCTTTTAAAAACTATCTAAATGGGATCAAATTTGGAACAGTAACACAAAAGATTACATAGAAACCTTAAGGGTCAGTGAGTTTATGTTAATGGAGCAGGAAAATAAAAAAAAAAGGGTGAGAATGGTTGCATAACTAGAAGAATGAAATCAGTGTCATTGAATGGTACATGTAGAAACAGTTGGATTGGTGTATGTTTTGCTGTGCATATTCTTAACAGCAACAACAACGACAAAGAAAGTGAAAAGACAGCCTACAGAATGGAAGAGAATATTTGGAACCCATACATCAGAAAAGGATTTAATATCCAGAATATATAAAGAGCTCTTAAAACTCAACAACAAAAAGACTAATAATCCAATTTTAAAATGAGCAAAGGACTTGAATAGACATTTCTCCAAAGAATATATACAAATGTCTAAAAACACATGAAAATGCTCAACATCATTAACCATTAAGGGAATTAATTTTACTTGGATCCACAATCAATGCCATGGAAGCAGCAGTCAAGAACTCAAACAATGCATTGCATTGTGCAACTCTGCTCCAAAAGACTTCTTTAAAGTATTAAAAAGCAAAGATGTCACTTTGAGGGCTAAGGTGTGCCTGACCCAAACCATGGTATTTTCAGTCTCCTCATATGCTTGTGAAAGCTGGGCAATGAATAGAGAAGACTGAAGAAAAGTTGATTCCTTTGAATTATGGCATTGGCATATATACCATGGACCCCCAGAAGAAGGAACAAATCTGTCTTGGAAGAAGTACAGACAGAATTCTTCTTAGAAGCAAGGATGGTGAGATCTCGTCTCATGTACTTTGGACATGTTATAAGGAGGGACCAGTTCCTGCAGAAGTTCACCATGCTTGGTTAAATAAAGGATCAGCAAAAAAGAGGAAGGCTGTCAACAAGATAGATTGACACAGTGGCTGCAAAATTGGGCTCAAATGTAGGAATGTTTGTGCAGAGGGTGCAGGACTGGACAGTGTTTTGTACTATTGTACATAGGGTCACTATGAGCCTGAACCAACTCAGTGGCACCTAACGACAACAAGGAAATTAAAATCAAAACCACAGTGAGATTCCACTTGGCACCCAGTAGAATAGCTATTACTAAAAAAAAAAAAAGCAAAAATAGGAATAACAAGTGTTGGCAAAAATGTGAAGAAATTGGAGCACTCATCCATTGCTTGTGGGGATGTAAGATGTTGCGGCTGCTGTGGAAAACAATTTGATAGTTCCTCAAAATGTTAAACATAGTATTACCATATAACCCAGCAATTCTACTCTTAGGTATATACACAAAAGAATTGAAAGCAGAGATTCAAACAGACACATGTACACCAATGTTCATAGCAACATATTCATGATAGCCAAAATGTGGAAACAACCCAAGTGCCTATCAACAGATAAATGGATAAACAAAATGTGGTATATCCATACAATGAATATACAGCCATAAAGAGAAATGAAGTTCTGATTCATGCCACCACATAGATGAACCTTGAAAACATGATGCTGAATAAAATAAGCCAGACACAAAACGACAAATATTGCATGAAATCACTAATGTGAAACATCAAGAATAGGCAAGTCCATTGAGACAAAATAGTAGTAGTTACCTGGAGGTGAGGGAGAGGGAAATAGGGAACTAAAAAACAAACACAGTTAGAAGTAACATAAAACAATGTTTATACTACAAAAAAAAGCGGAAGCATCAATCATGGGGAAGAGTGGAAGAAACTGGTAAGCAGAGAGCATGTTCAGTGTATCTGGGTGATTGTATTAGGTTTAACCATTAAAAAAAAGAAGAAGAAAGGAAGAAAGGTGGAAGGAAGGGAGGGAGGGAGAAAATTTATATCAGATAATACATAAGTAAAAAAAGTACTAAGAACAGAGAGTGTGACTACATAATGATAACATGTTCAGTTCAACAGGAACATTCTAACATTGCATGCAACTATTATAGCTTCAAAATATCAAAAATTGGTAAACATATGGATTTTCCATTTTTCAATACATTTATTAAACTACCTATAGAAAATCCTCAACACTGGACCAATAGACAGCATCATGATAAACGGAGAAAATATTGATGTTGTCAAGAATTTCATTTTACTTGGATCCACAACCAACACCCATGCAAGCAGCAGTCAAGAAATCAAAAGATGCATTGCATTGGGCAAATCTGCTGCAAAAGATCTTAAAGTGTTAAAAAGCAAAGATGTCACTTTAAGCTCTAGGGTGCCTGACCCAAGCCTCTGGTGTTTTTAACAGCCTCATATGCATGTGAAAGCTGGACAATGAATAAGGAAGACTGAAGAAGAATGGATACCTTTGAATTTTGAATATTGACTATACCATGAACTGCCAGAAGAATGAACGAATCTGTCTTGGAAGAAGTACAGCCAGGATGCTCCTTAGAAGCAAGGATATCGAGACTTCATCTTACATATTTTGGACATGTTATCAGGAGGGATCAGTCCGTAAAGAAGGACATCATACTTTGTAGAGTAGACGGTCAGCAAAAAAGAGGAAGGCCCTCAATAAGATGGACTGACACAGTGGCTACACCAATGGGCTCAAACATAACAGCAACTGTGAGGATGGTGCAGGACCAGACAGTGTTTCATTCTGCTGTACCCAGGATCGCTATGAGTTGGATCTGACTGGGCAGCACCTAACAACAACAACATCTACAGAAAAGAAAATCAGTTTTTACCTGCTATGGTCTTTATAAAGAAATGGTGTTACAATTTCAGATTAAAAAAAATTAAGGCACTAGGATAACTTTGTTGTATTTTTTAAGTGTATTTTTATATAGAACAATTTGAGTTAGCACACAAGCACTTCTCCTCTTGTCACATATTGCATTCAGGGAAAATTACACCAAATTTAAGGAGCTTTGATGGTGCAGTGGTTATGCGCTTAGCTGCCAACTGAAAGGCTGGTGATTTGAAACCACCAGTTACTCCGGGAAGAAAGATGTGGCAGTCTGCTTCCGTAAAGATTTACAGCCTTGGAAACCCTATGGGGCATTTCTACTCTGTCCTATAGGGTTGCTATGGGTCGAAATTGACTCAGTGGCAAGGGGTTTGGTTTTGGTTTATATATGGCTGCTAACCAAAAGGCCGACAGTTCGAATCTACCAGGGGCTCCTTGGAAACTCTATAGGGCAGTTTTACTCTGTCCTATAGGGTGGCTGTGAGTCAGAATCAGCTCAATGGCAACAGGTTAGGTTTTGGTTTATATATATATATATACACAGAGAGACAGAGGGAGAAAGATTGATATCAAGGAAATGGCTCAGGTGATTGTAGAGGCTGGGAAGTCCCAAGTCCATGGGTCAGGTGTGAGGCTGGAGGCTTCTCCTGATTCACGTAGCTGCAGGGGCTGACGAACACAAGATCAGCAGATCAGATGTCACGCTGCTGGCTCAAGTCCCAAGAACTGGAGGTCAGATGATGACGAGCCAGATGCAGGATTTGGAGCAAGCAAAAGCCAGTGAGATTTGCCAGAAAGTCCATATATTGGATGCAGGCCACACTCCCAAGAAAACTCCCTTTCAGCTGATTGGCTTCTCATAGCACATTATATCAAATCTCATCATGGAGGTGACTACACCGTAACATAACTGCCAAATTGCGTCATAACTGCCAAACCAATGGGAATCATGGCCCAGTCAAGTTGATACACAACATTAACCACCACAAAGTATATATTTTTTTCTGATAGTAATCTAGACACCTCAACTCTCTTTTGGTTACTATTTGCATGGAATGTCTTTTTCCATCATTTTACTTACAACCTCTTTGTGTTGCTATATTTAAATGAGTCTCTTATAGACAGCATATAAATAGATCATATTTATTTTTGGTTTGTTTTTATCCATTCTACCAACCTCTGCCTTTTGACTCATTTACATTTAAAGTAATTACTGATAAAGAAGAGCTTATTTCTGCTATTTAGCTGTTTGTTTCCTGTATGTGTTAAAAAAAAAAAAAAAGTTATACACTTTTTATTCTTTAATTCCTCCATTATTGCCTTTCTTTGTGTTTAGTTGATTTTTTGTAGTGTGACATTGTCATTTTCTTCTTTTTCCCTTTTCCGTATATATATATACTTAAATTATATTTTGTTGTTGTTGTTGAGAATATACACAGTAAAACATACACCAATTCAATCATTTCTACATGTACAATTCAGTGACATTGATTACATTTTTTGAATTCTGCAGCCATTCTCACCCCCCTTTTTTGAGTTTTCCCTCAGCATTAACATTCATTCACCGCTCCCTAAGGCTCCTATATAATCTTTTGAGTTGCTATTGTCACCTTCACCCCGTATAGGTCATTCTTAAAAGAGCATAATGCTCAAGGCAGACTTTTTTTGTACTGGTTAAGCTAAACTAGTGTTTGGTTTTAAGAAGACTTTAGGGGATATTTTTGGTTTAAGGTTTAAAGATTATCTTGGGGCAATAATTTCTGGAATTCATGCAGCCCCCTTGGCTCTAGAAAGTCTGTAGTCCATGTGAATTTGAAATTCTGTTCTGCATTTTCCCCCTTTTGATCAGGATCCTTCTATGGAATCTTTGATCGAAAAGTTTGGTAATGATAGTTAAGCACTGTCATGGATTGAACTGTGTCCCCCCCAAATATCTGTCAACTTGACCAAGTCATGATTCCCAGTATTGTATGATTGCCTACCATTTTGTCACCTGATGTGATTTCCCTATGTATTCTAAATCCTATCACTACGATGTAATGAAATGGATTAGTGGCAGTTATACTGATGAGATCTGCAAGATTAGATAGTGTCTTAAGCCAATCTCTTTTGAGATATAAAAGAGAGATGCAAGCAGAGAGACCTCATACCACCAAGAGAGCAGTGCTGGGAGCAGTGCCCATCCTTTGGCCCTGAGGTTCCTGTGCTGAGATGCTCCCAGACCAAGGGAAGACTGACGACAAAGACCTTCCTCCAGAGCTGACAGAGAGAGAAAGCCTTCCCCTGGAGATGGTGTCCTGAATTTGGACTTCTAGCCTATTGGACTGTGAGAGAATAAACTTCTCTTTGTTAAAGCCATCCACTTGTGGTATTTCTCTTATAGCAGCACTAGATGACTAAGACAAACACCACTGAGCTCTTCTAGTCTCATGGCAAAGCAGGCAGCTGTTCAGGGAGGCAGTTAGCTACACATTCAGTGTCCTCCTCTTATTCTTGAACTTCCTTCTTCCTCTGTTGCTCCAGGTGAATAGAAACCAATTGTCATGCCTTGGAAGGCTGCTTAGAAGCATTTAAGACTTCAGGCATTATGCAACAAACTAGGAGATAGAACAGAAACACTAATTTATGTTATTTAACAGAAGCAAGTTATTAGGCCAATTGACTGGGATAGCCCATGAACTCAAGACTCTAAATCATGACCTTAAACTCCTGTGATCATTAAGGTTGTGTGTTGCCTTGGCTGCGCCATGAGTCACAATGATTTGGCAGTCATATTATAATGCAATCAACTCCATGATGAGATCTGATATAATGTGATCACATCCATGATAGGATCTGTTGTGAGTAGTCAATCAGTTGAAAGGAAATTTCCTTGGGGTTGTGGCCTGCATCCAATAGAGGTGGACTTTCTAGCAAGGCTCCTGAGCTTTCTACTTGCTCTGGGTCCTGCAGATGGTGCCTGCTCATCTGACATCTGGTTCTTAGAACTTGAGCTAGCAGCTTGCCTGCCCTCTTGCCTGCCAATCTTGGGATCATTGGTCTTTGCAGCCTGTGAGACAGAGCCCTGCTGTCTGACTTGCTGGTCTTGGGTTCACCAGCCCCTAGAGCTATGTGAGTCAGTAGAAGCCTCTAGCCTGACCCACAGACTTGGGACTTTCCAGCCTCTACAACTGCAGGTTGCCATTTCCTTGATATAAATCTCTCTGTATTTTTACTCTTTGGTATTGCTTCTCTAGAGAGCCCAGCCTAAGATATTTGGTATTGAGAGTGGTACTAGAGATACAAAACTGAAAGGATGAGTTTTCCAAATTGGTTCTCCAGTGTAGTTGATGTTGATGTTGATGTCGATCACTTTGCTTCCAACAGTAAAGATGGCATTGCTAATCCATGGCATGAGGAAGCAATAGAAATATGAAAAATGTCACCACAAATAGATCAGGTATTGGTGAGAGGTGAGGCTCTGGGTGATTGCATGTTTGATTTCTTTCTACAATTTTGTCATAATGAGAAGCATAAGGAAGCTGGTTGGTTGGTCCCGCTTTCACTAGACAAAGTGGTGACAGAAAGAGATGAGCTCAGGGCTTCAGAGTCAAAGCTCAAGCACTGTATAAACAACCTCAAACTTTCCAATTGTGCCTTGGAAGAAAGCCTTCTTTCCCAGAGCAGATAATGCTGAAAACCAAACCCAGAGACTGTCTAAATTATGATGCCAACTGAGTTCCCAACCTCGAGAGTTGTCTGAAGTTAAAGTGAGGTCATTAATTGGGAAGAAATGGGATCCTGAAACTCTGGATGCGGACAAGTGGGCAGAAAATCAGGAAGCTGGAGACACTGAGCACCTGAATTCCATTGAATCACTCCCATCAACAGAACCAGCCCTCTCACTCCTATCTGAAGAGATTACTCCATCTTTGTCAGCTAACCCACCCTCCCCAGTAAAACCGTTAGTCCCTGCACCCCCATCTGATGAGATTAACCCATCTGTGTCTGAAGAGCTTTTGTCTGAGTCATTGCCTGGAGCATCACCAGAAGCAGATGCCTTATAAGACAATGCTGAATGTTCTCAAATCACATCCCACCACCAATTTTGTCTTCTAGACCTATAACTAGATTCAAGTCCCAGCAAGCCTCAAAAGGTGAAGTACAAATGGTGACCTAGGAGGAGTAATGCTATACTCCAAAAGAGCTGCTTGGCTTATCTAACATGTATAAACAGAAATGTGGGAAATACGTGTGGGAATAACTATTAAGGGTGCAAGGAACCGAGAGGTGGATTAGTCTTATCAATATGGGCTCACTAAACACAGATTCTTTATTCAGTGTTTTAGCTCAAGAAGTTAGGAAAGGATCTAAGAATTTATTAGGTCACTGAATCATGGATTACGCTGTGGCCTACACTAAATCAAATTGAAGTATTAGACTTGCCTTGCTATACTGTAGAAGAAGGTATCCAAAGGCTTAGGGAAATTGGCATGCTTTATCAGGTTAGACCCACAGACCCACCCATGGAGTGCCCAGAGGACACACCTTTTACCACAATAGTGCAGAAAAAATTTGTGAAGGGAGCCCCAGCATCCTTGAAGCATGCAATGCTTCTGCCAAAACTGCCATCCGTGGACTTACAGAATGCTTTATCCACCATCATGGTAACTCACACAGCATAGCCTCAGATCAAGGGACTTCCTTCACAGCAAATGAAGTGCAGCAATGGGTCCATGCTTATGGAGTTCACTGGTTTCACCATGTTCCCCATCATCCCAAAGCAGCTGGCTTGATCAAAAGATGGAATGGCCTTCTAAAGAGATAATTATGGCACCAGCTAGGTGGAAACACTTTGCAGGTTTGGGGCAGTGTTCTCCAGGGGGCTGTATGTGCTCTAAACCAGCATCCCATACATGGTTCTCTTTCTCCCATAGCCACAATTCATGGTTCTGGGAATCAAGGGGTGGAAATGGGAATGGCACCATGAACTATTACCCCTAGTGACCCACTCACAAAATTTTTGCTTCCTGTCCCCCTGGCCCCATGCTCTGCAAATCTAGAGGTCTTAGTTCCAAAGGGAGGGATGCTCCCACCTGGAGACACATCACTGATTCCATTGAAGTGTATGTTAAGAATGCCACCTGGCTACTTGGGACTCCTTATGCATCTGGATCAACAGACAAAGAAGAGAGTTACCATACTGGTTGGTGTGATTGATCCTGATCACCAAGAGGAAATCAGATTGATATTACATAATGGAAGAAAAGAAGAGCATGTCTAGAATGCGGACGATCCCTTAGGGTGTCTCTTGCTACCACCAAGCCCTGTGATTAAAGTCAGTGGAAAACTAAAGCAACCCAATTCTGACATGACTACTAATGGCCCAGACCCTTCAGGAATGAAGGTATGGGTCACTCCACCAGGCAAAGAGCCATTATCAGCTTAGATGCTTTCTGCGGGCAAAGGGAATATGGAGTGGGTGGTAGAAGATGGACATTCTACATACCAGTTACAGCCACATGACCAGTTGCAGAAAGGAGGTCTGTAATTGTTATGAGTATTTCTTCCTTATATGTGTGCACCAAATATTTTTGTTTTCTTCAGTTATAAAATATAAGATGTAAAAGGGCTAGTACATTTTCAATTATATGTGTGTTAGTTGTATCACGTTAGGTGCAAGTACGGCTTTACAATTGTCTTTATCCAGAGGTTATGTATGGTTTAAGGAGATGTGTACAGCTGCCAAGTTGACAAGGGGTGGACTGTGATTGTTAGGGTTGTGTGTCAACTTGGGTGTGCCATGATTCTCAGTGGTTTGGCAGTTATGTAGTTTGGCGGTAGTATAATGATGTAATCAACTCCATGAGGAGATTTGATCTAATGTGATCACCTTCATGACGGGATCTGTGGAAGTATCCAATCAGTTGAAAGGGAGTTTCTTTGGGGGTGTGGTGTGCATCCAATATAGGTGGACATTCCAGTAAGGCTTGTGGGCTTTTGCTCACTTTGTGTCCTGCAGCTGGATCCTGTTCGTTTGACCTCTGATTCTTGGGACTTGAGCTAGCAGCTTACCTGCTGTCCTGCTTACCGATCTTGGGATTCATCGGTCTCTGCAGCCTGTGAGCCAGGGCCCTACTCTCTGATCTTCTGATCTTAGGTTTACCAGCCCCTGCAGCTACATGAATCAGGAGAAGTCTCTAGCCTGACCCATGAACTTGGAACTTTCCAGCTTGTGCAACTGTGTGAGCCATTTCCTTGATGTAAATTTCTCTCTCTGTATATATTTATATGCTGTCCTGGTTTTGCTCCTCTGTAGAACCTAAACTAAGACAGCAACCAAACCAGCGAACCAAAATCCCATTAGGTTTTTTATTGTCCTTAAGCAACCTCAGAAGCTACTCTTTTTGTTGTTGTTGTAAATATATCTATCACACAACTTTTGCCAGTTCAGCTTTTTATGGGTGTACAACTTATTCACAGCAATTACAATAACCAGCTGTGCAACCCTGTCCTTAATCACTGAAATTTTTCCATCACCATTAACCACCCTATGCCTGTCCCTCCCACCCTGATAACCACTAATAAATCTTGGTCTCTATGTATTTGCCTTTACTTGTCTTTTTATATAAGTGAGGTCATACAGTATTTGTCCTTTTGTGATTGACTTATTTCAGAATAATGCCTTCCAGCTCCATCCAAATTATAGCTTGTATCAAGACTTTATTTCTCCTGCTCGCTGAGTAGTAGTACATTGTATGTATGTACCACATTTTACTTATCCGTTCATCTGTTGATGGGCATTTCAGTTGTTTTCACCTTTTGACTATTGCGAAGAGTGCTGTAATGAACACTGGTGTATGAGTTTGAGTTTCTGTTTTCAAGTCTTTTGGGTATATACCTAGGAGTGGAATTGCTGGGTCATACGGTAGTTCTATTTTTAGTTTTTGAGGTGCTACCACACTGTTTTCCACAATGGCTGTACCATTTTGCATTCCCACCAACAACAGATAAGAGTTCCAATTTCCCCATATCCTCACCAACATTTGTTATTTTCTGTTTTTTTTTTTTTTTCTTAATCTTAGCCATCCTAGTTGTAGTGAAATGGTATCTCACTGTGATTTCTATTTGCATCCCTCTGATGGCTAATGATGTTGAGCATCTTTTCATATGTTTGGTAGCCATTTGAATGCTCTTTTGGTGAAATCCCTATTCAAGTCCTTTGCCCATTTTACGATTGGTTTGTCTTTTGTTGTTGTCAAAGCTTTATATATATTTTGGTTATTAGATTCTTATTGCACATATGGTTTCTGAAGATATTCTCCCAGTTGGTAGCTTGTTCTTTCACTTTTTTTGTAAAATCTTTTGATGAATAAAAGTTTTTAATTTTTATGAGGTTCCATTTTTTATTTTGTCTTTTGTTGTTTGTGCTTTTGTTATTATACAACCACGCCTCACTTATCAACATGGTTACATTTCAAAGATCAGCTCTTTGTGTGAAAATTGACTTTATGCAAAAATGGCGAATTTTTTTTCTATTTTCAGACCATCTCTTTGTCTGAACTTTTTATTTAGAAAATATGATCATAGAAATAATAACAGCTAAAATTTACTGATGTGCTCCTCACTGTGATGACTCCAGTTATGGATTATTCCTCTGTGAAGAAAGAGGCTTGGAGGAGACAGAGCTGGATAAAGCTGGGCTGTGTGACTGGAAGGCCCATGGCTTAACCACTTCACCTTCCTCCTGTGTTGGGTCAGAGTTTCTCTTGCAGAGCTCCACTCCCACCTCTACAAGCCATGCCTTCACATTCCCAGAGCCTGCTCTGTACTCTGGGCCTGGTGAGTCACCAAGACTTAGGCTTCCTGTGAGGGTGCTGGGAGACTGGCCGTATAGCAGCACCCACTGAGGCAGCTAGGCTTCAGGCTCAATTCGGCTCACTTTGGGAAGTCATTAAACCTGCACACATTTCTTCCAAACTCCCTGATGCCTTCTTCTTTCCTCCCTTCCCACCTCCAGGAAACCCTGGTTGCGTAGTGGTTAAGAGTTACAGCTGCTAACCAAAAGGTCGGCAGTTCAGATCTAGCTGGCACTCCTTGGTAACCCTGTGTGGTAGCTCTACTCTGTCCTATACCATCACTATGAATAGAAATCGACTCGACAGCAATGGGTTTGTTTGTTTGGTTTCCCACTCCACAGCCATTTTCAGCTGAGGGCTTCAGGCCACATAGGAGTTGGGAATCAAGAACAGGCACCCTCTGGCAAGGTGCTGCCTTTGCATCTTCTCAGAGGCCATGGCCACCGAGGTGGCTGGCCCACGTGGCAGCTGGATGCCGTGCGGTCGGGAGGGAAGGGTAGGGAGGTTGGGGGGCAAAGCAGCTCAGCTTCCTGGAGGCAGCCCTCCAGGGAGGGGATGTTTCGCAGACATTGCTGTCATGCCTATTGCCTTGTTAATGTGCAAAATAGTTGGATAGTAGATATTTTTGCTAATGTCATAAATGTGACATGTCAGATAAGGGGATAGTCAATAAGTGAGGAGTAGGTGTATTAGGTAATCCATTGTTTAAAGCTAGGCCTGGCAGCATTGCCCCTGCATTTTCTTCTGAGAATTTTATGGTTTTAGTTTGCACACTTAGGTCATGAGTCCATTCTGAATTTGCTTTTTCTATATGGTGGGAGGCATGGACCCCATTTCATTTTTCTGCATGTGGAAATCCAGTTTTCTCTACACCTTTATTGAAGAGACGCTTTTTCCCTCATTGAATGGACTCAGCACCTTTGTAAAAAATGAGTGGACCTCAGATGTATGGGTTTATTGCTGGACTCTCAATTCTATTCCTTTGGTCTGTGTGTCTATTATTATATCAATACCAGGCCGTTTTTGATTGCTGTAGCCGTATGTTTTAAAATCAGGGAATATGAGTCCTCCTACTTTGTTCTTCTCTTTCAAAATTGGTTTAACTATTTGGGGCTCATTCCACACAAACTCGAGGATTGGTTTTTCTATTTCTGTAAAGGATGTTGTTGGAATTTTGATTGGGATTGCATTGAATCTGTAGATTGCTTTGGGTAATATTGATATCTTAACAATATTAAGTCTTCCAACCCAAGAATACAGAACATCTTTTCATTGATTTAAGTCTTCCTTAATCTCTTTCAGCACTGTTCAATAATTTTCATTGTGTAAGCTCTTCACGCCCTTGGTTAGGTTTATTCTTGGTTATTTTATTCTCTTACATGTTCTTGTAAATGGAATTGTTTCCCTGATTTACTCTTTCAGATTTCTCATTGCTGGTGTATAGAAACCTGATTTTTTTTGGCTGTGTACCCTGCAACTTTGCTAAATTCTTCTATTATCTCTGGAAGTTTTTTTTTTTTTTTCGTGGACTTCTTGGGTTTTCCAGATATAAGATCATAATATCAGCAAATGGAGATAATTTTACATCTTTTCCAATCTGGATACCTTTTTTTTCTTTTTCTTGTCTTTTTGCTCTCACTAGGACTTCTAAAATAATATTGAATAGAAGTCATGAGCACTGGCACCCTTGTCTTGTTTCTGATTCCAAGGGGAAAGCTCTCAGTCTTTCTCCATTAATTATAATGTTGGCCGTTGGCTTTTTGTACATGCCCTGAATCACCTTGAGGAATTTCCCTTCTATTCCAGTCTTCTTAAGGGTCTTTATCAAGAAAGGATGTTGGAAGTCAGCACCACTGGACTGAACCAAAAACTAAGAAGTTTCCTGAACACAACCAAACACTTCAAGGGACAGTGTAGCAGGGGCGGATCTGGGGACCATGGTTTCAGGGGGCATGTAGGTCGATTGGCATAACAAAGTTTACTAAGATAATGTTCTGCATCCCACTTTGGTGAGTGGCATCTGGGGTCTTAAAAGCTAATGAGCAGCAGTCTAAGATGTGCCAGTTTGTCCCAAACCCCCTGGAGCAAAGAAGAATGAGAACTCCAAAGACATAAGGAAACACTAGCCCAGGAGACAAAAAGGGCCACATAAACCAGAGACACCAGCAGCCTGAGACCAGAAGAACCAGATGGCCTGGCTACCATCAATGACCACCCTGACAGGGAACACAACAGAGAGTCCCTGGTGGAGCAGGAGAAAAGTGAGGTGCAGAACTCAAATTCATGAACAAAGACCAGACTTAATGGTCTGACTGAGACTGGAGGAATGCCAGAAGACATGACCCCCACACTCTCTGTTAACCCAGAACTAAAACCATTCCCAAAGCCAACACTTCAGACAAAGAATAGACTGGTCTATAAGACATAAAATGACACTCAGGAAGAGTGTGCCTCTTAGTTCAAGTAGATACATGAGACTAAATGGGCAGCTGCTGTCTGGAGGCAAGATGAGAAGGCAGAAAGGGATAGGAGCTGGTTGAATGGACACAGGAAATCTGGGGAGGAAAGGAAGAATGTGCGGTCACATTAAAGGGATAGCAACTAGGGTCACATAACAATGTGTGTATAAATTTTTGCATGAGAAACTAACTTGAGCTGTAAACTTCACATAAAGCACAATAAAAACAAAGAAAGGGTGTTGGATTTTATCAAATGCTTCTTCTGCATCCATAGAGAAGATCATGTGGTTCTTTTCCTTTGTTCTATTGATGTGGTGTATTATGTTAATTGATTTTCTAATGTTGAGCCATTGCCACATTCTGGAATAAATCCCACTTGGTCATGGTGTATGGCTCTTTTAATATGCTGTTGGATTGTGATTGCTAGTATTTTGTTGAGGATTTTTGCATATTGACCTGTACTTTTCTTTCTTGTGGTGTCTTATTCTGGTTTTGGCATCAAGGTTGTTTGCTTTGTAGAAAGAATTAAGGAGTATTCCTTCCTTCTCTATCTTTCAGAAGAGTTTAAATAGTATTGGTGTAAATTCTCTAAATGTTTGGTAGAATTCCCCAGTGAAGCCATCTTGTCAGGCCACCCACCTTTTTTTTTTTTTGATTGGGAGGTTTTTGATCACTGATTTGATCTCCTCACTAGACATGGGTCTGTTGAGGCTTTCTATTTCCTCTTGAGTCAGTTTGGGCAGGTTTGTGCTTGTAAGAATTTGTCCATTTCATCTAGGTTATTTAGTTTGCTGCCATACAGTTGTTCATAATATTCTGTCATTTGTTGCTGTTGTTAGGTGCCATCAAGTCAGTTCCGACTCATAGTGACCCTGTGTAAAAAAAAACAACAGGCCAAAACGCTGCCTGGTCCTGCACCATCCATCCCCGCAATCATTGATATGTTTTTCCCATTATTGCAGCCACTGTGTCAATCCATCATCCTGAGGGTCTTCCTCTTTTTTGCTGACCCTCTACTCTACCAAGCACGATGTCCTTCTCGAGGGAATGGTCCCTCCTGATAACATGGCCAAAGTATGTGAGATGAAGTCTTCATCTTTGATTCTAAGGAGCTTCCTGGCTGTACTTCTTCCAAGGCAGATTTGTTCATTCTTCTGGCAATCCATGGTGAATTTAATATTCTTTGCAAAGAATATTGATGAAGAATATTCTGTCATAATTATTTTTATTTCTATTGGGTCAGTTGTAATGTCTGCTCTTTAGTTTTTTTTTAATTTTTATTATGCTTTAAGTGAAAGTTTACAAATCAAGTTAGTCTCTCACACAAAAACCCATATACACGTTGCTACACACTCCCAATTACTCTCCCCATAATGAGACAGCCTACTCCCTCCCTCCACTCTCTCTTTTCGGGTCCATTTTGCCAGCTTCTAACCCCCTCTACCCTCTTATCTCCCCTCCAGGGAGGAGATGCCAACATAGTAACAAGCATCCACCTTATCCAAGAAGCTCACTCCTCACCAGCATCCCTCTCCAACCCATTGTCCAGTTCAATCCATGTCTGAAGAGTTGGTTCCTGTCCTTGGCCAACAGAAGGTCCGGGGACCATGACCACCAGGGTCCTTCTAGTCTCAGTCAGACCATTAAGTCTGGTTTTTTACGAGAATTTGGGGTCTGCATCCCACTGTTCTCCTGCTCCCTCAGGAGTTCTCCGTTGCTTTCCATGTAAGGGCAGTCTTCGGTTCTAGCTGGGCACCATCTAGCTCTTCTGGTCTCAGGCTGATGTAGTCTCTGGTTTATGTGGCCCTTCCTGTCTCCTGGGCTTGTAATTACCTTGTGTCCTTGTGTTCTTCATTCTCCTTTGATCCAGGTGGGTTGAGACCAATTTGTGCATCTTAGATGGCCACTTGCTGGTGATTAAGACCCCAGATGCCTCTCTCCAAAGTGGGATGCAGAATGTTTTCTTAATAGATTTTATTATGCCAGTTGACTTAGATGTCCCCTGAAACCATGGTCCCCAGACCCCCGCCCCTGCTACACTGGCCTTTGAAGCGCTCAGTTTATTACGGAAACTTCTTTGCTTTTGGTTTAGTTCAGTTCTGCTGACCTCCCCTGTACTGTGTGTTGTCTTTCTCATCACCTAAAGTTCTTCTCATCTACTATCTAATTAGTGAATACCCATCTCCCACCCTCCCTTCCTCCCCCCTCTCGTAACCATCAAAGAGCATTTTCTTCTCTGTTTAAACTATTTCCTGAGTTCTCATATTAGTGGTCTTACATAATATTTGTCCTTTTGCAACTGACTAATTTCACTCAGCATAATGCCTTCCAGGTTCCTCCATGTTATGAAATGTTTCACAGATTCATCACCATTCTTTATGGATGCATAGTATTCCATTGTGTGACTATACCATAATTTATCCATTCATCCATTGATGGGCACCTTGGCTGCTTCCATCTTTTTGCTATTGTAAACAGTGCTGCAATAAACATGGGTGTGCATATATCTGTCGTGTAAAGGCTCTTATTTCTCTGGAATATATTCCAAGAAGTGGGATTTCTGGATCCTATGGTAACTCTATTTCTTAGTTATGGTAACTCTATTTCTTAGTTATGGTAACTCTATTTCTAGTTTTTTTTTTTTTTTGATGCATAAGTCTATATTTAATGCTTTCCTCTCTTCTGAAATTTTTTTAAAATAATTTTTATTGTGCTGTAAGTGAAAGTTTACAAATCAAGTGAGTCTCTCACACTTATATACACCTTACTACATACTCCCCTTTACTCTCCCCTTAATGAGTCAGCCCGCTCCCTTCTTCCAGTCTCTCCTTTCGTGACAATTTTGCCAGTTTCTAACCCTCTCTACCCACCCAACTCTCCTCCAGACAGGAGATGCCAATACAGTCTCACGTGTCCACCTGATACAAGTAGCTCACTCTTTATCAGCATGTCTCTCCAGCCCATTGTCCAATCCCTTCCATGTCTGATGAGTAGTCTTCGGGAATGGTTCCTGTCCTGGGCCAACAGAAGGTTTGGGGACCATGACCGCCAGGATTCTTCTAGTCTCAGTCAGACCATTAAGTCTGGTCTTTTTATGAGAATTTGGGGTCTTTTTATCCCACTGTTCTCCTGCTCCCTCAGGAATTCTCTGTTGTGTTCCCTGTCAGGGCAGTCATCAGTTGTGACCAGGCTCCATCTAGTTCTTCTGATCTCAGGATGATGTAAGTCTCTGGTTCTTGTGGCCCTTTCTGTCTGGGGCTCATAGTTATCCTGTGACCTTGGTGTTCTTCATTCTCCTTTGATCCAGATGGGTTGAGGCCAATTGATGCATCTTAGATGGCCGCTTGTTAGCATTTAAGACCCTAGACGCCACACTTCACAGTGGGATGCAGAATGTTTTCATAATAGAGTTTATTATGTCAATTGACTTAGAAGTCCCCTTAAGCCATAGTCCCCAAACCCCCGCCCTTGCTCCACTGACCTTCGAAGCATTCAGTTTATCCTGGAAACTTCTTTGCTTTTGGTCCAGTCCAGTTGAGCTGACCTTCCCTGTATTGAGTATTGTCCTTCCCTTCACCTAAAGTAGTTCTTATCTACTAACTAATCTTTTTTTTTTTAACTAATCAGTAAATAACCCTCTCCCACCCTCCCTCCCTCCCCCATCTCGTAACCACAAAAGAATGTTTTCTTCTCAGTTTATACTCTCTCTCAAGAACTTGTAATAGTGGTCTTATACAGTATTTGTCCTTTTGCATCTGATTAATTTCACTCAGCATAATGCCTTCTAAGTTCCTCCATGTTACGAAATGTTTCACAGATTCGTCACTGTTCTTTATCGATGCGTAGTATTCCATTGTGTGAATGTAAAAAAAAACTATTCGTCTATTGATGGACACCTTGGTTGTTTCCAGCTTTTTGCTATTGTAGACAGTGCTGCAATAAACATGGGTGTGCATATATCTGTTCGTGGGAAGGCTCTTATTTCTCTAGAATATATTCCAAGAAGTGGGATTTCTGGATCCTATGGTAACTCTATTTCTAGTTTTTTAAGGAAGTGCCAAATCGATTTCCAAAGTGGTTGTATCATCTGACATTCCCACCAGCAGTGTACAAGTGTTCCAATCTCTCCACAGCCTCTCCAACATTTCTTATTTTGTGTTTTTTGGATTAATGCCAGCCTTGTTGGAGTGAGATGGAATCTCATTATATTTTAGATTTGCATTTCTCTAATGGCTAATGATGGTGAGCATTTCCTCATGTATCTGTTAGCTACCTCAACGTCTTCTTTAGTGAAGTGTCTGTTCATATCTTTTGCCCATTTTTTAATTGGGTTATTTGTCTTTTTGCAATTGAATTTTTGCAGTATCATGTAGATTTTAGAGATCAGGCGCTGATCGGAAATTTCATAGCTAAAAACTTTTTCCCAGTCTGTAGGTAATCTTTTTTTTCTTTTGGTGAAGTCTTTGGATGAGCATAGGTGTTTGATTTTTAGGAGCCCCCAGTTATCTAGTTTTTCTTCTGCATCGTTAGTAATGTTTTGTATACTGATTATGCCATGTATTAGGGCTCCTAACGTTGCCCCTATTTTTTCTTCCATGATCTTTATTGTTTTAAATTTTACATTTAGGTCTTTGATCCGTTTTGAGCTTGTTTTTGTGCATGGTGTGAGATATGGGTCTTGTTTCAGTTTTTTGCAGATGGGTATCCAGTTATGACAGCACTATTTGTTAAAAAGACACTCTTTTCCCCATTTAACTGTTTTGGGACCTTTGTCAAATATCAACTGCTCACATGTGGATGGATTTATGTCTGGATTCTCAATTCTATTCCACTGGTCTATGTATCTGTTGTTGCACAAGTATCAGACTGTTTTGACGACTGTGGCAGTATAATAGGTTCTAAAAGCAGGTAAAGTAAGGCCTCCCACTTTGTTCTTCTTTTTTAGAACTGTTTTACTTATCTGGGGCCTCTTTCCCTTCCATATGAAGTTGGTGATTTGTTTCTCCATCTCATTAAAGCATGTTGTTGAAATTTGGATAGGAATATCATTAAATCTATAGATTGCTTTTGGTAGAGTAGACATTTTTATAATGTTAAGTCTTCCTATCCATGAGCAAGGTATGTTTTCCACTTATGTAGGTCTCTTTTGGTTTCTTGGAGAAGCGTATTGTAGTTTTCTTTGTACAAGTCTTTTACATCTCTGCTAAGATTTATTCCTAAGTATTTTATCTTCTTGGGGGCTACTGTAAATGGTATTGATTTGGTGGTTTCATAATCAATGTTCTTTTTTTGGTGTAGAGGAATCCAACTGATTTTTGTATGTTTATCTTGTATCTTGATACTCTGCTGAACTCTTCTATTAATTTCAGTAGTTTTCTTGAGGATTCCTTAGGGTTTTCTGTGTATAAGATCATGTCATCTGCAAATAGAGATACTTTTACTTCTTCCTTGCCAATCTGGATGCCCTTTATTTCTTTATCTAGCCTAAGTGCTCTGGCTAGGACCTCCAGCACAATGTTGAATAAGAGCAGTGGTAAAGGACATGCTTGTCTGGTTCCCAAACTCAAAGGGAATGCTTTCAAGCTCTCTCCATTTAAGATGATGTTGGCTGTTGGCTTTGTACAAATGCCCTTTATTATGTTTAGGAATTTTCCATCTATTCTTATTTTGCTGAGTGTTTTTATCACGAATGGGTGTTGAACTTTGTCAAATAGGTTTTCTGCATCAATTGATAAAATCATGTGATGGTCGTCTTTTGTTTTATTTATGTGATGGGTTACATTAATTGTTTTTCTAATGTTGAACCATTCCTGCACAACTGGTATGAATCCCACTTGGTCAAGGTGAATAATTTTTTTGATATGTTGTTGAATTCTTTTGGCTAGAATTTTGTTTATGATTTTTGCATCTAAGTTCATGAGGGATATAGGTCTGTAATTTTCTTTTTTTGTGGTGTCTTTTTTTTTTTACCTGGTTTTGGTGTCAGGGATAAGCTGGCTTCATTGAATGAGCCTGGTAGTATTCTGTCCTTTTCTATGCTCTGAAATACCTTTAGTAGTAGTGGTGTTAACTTTTTCCTGAAAGTTTGGTAGAACTCTGCAGTGAAGCCCTCCGGACCGGGCTTTTTTTTTTTGTTGGGAGTTTTTTGATTATCTTTTCAATCTCTTCTCCTGTTATGGGTCTATTTAGTTGTTCTACCTCTGTTTGTGTTAGTTCAGGTAGGTAGTGTGTTTCTAGGAATTCATCCATTTCTTCTAGGTTTTCAAATTTGTTAGAGTACAATTTTTCATAGTAATCTGATATGATTCTTTTAATTTCAGTTGGGTCTGTTGTAATATCGCCCATCTTATTTCTTATTCTGGTCATTTGCTTCCTCTCCTGTTTTTCTTTTTTTGGTGTGGCCAGTGATTTATCAATTTTGTTGATTTTTTCAAAGAACCAGCTTTTGGTCTTGTTAACTCTTTCATTTCTTTTTCTGTTTTCTATTTCATTTAGTTCAGCTCTAATTTTTATTATTTTTTTTTCTTCTGGTGCCTGAGGGTTTCTTTTGTTGCTCTCTATTTGTTCAAGTTGTAGGGATAATTTTTTTATTTTGGCCCTTTCTTCTTTTTGGATGTGTGTGTTTATTGATATAAGGTCACCTCTGAGCACTGCTTTTGCTGTCCCAAAGGTTCTGATATGAAGCGTTTTGATTCTCATTGGATTCTACGAATTTCTTTATTCCATCTTTAATATCCTCTATAATGCACTCTCTTTTGAACAGGGTATTGTTCAGTTTCCAAGTGTTTGATTTCTTTTCCCCTGTTATTGATTTCCACTTTTACGGCCCTATTGTCAAAGAAGATACTTTGTAATATTTCAATGTTTTGGATTCTGCTAAGGCTTGCTTTATGATCTAATATGTGGTCTATTTTAGAGAATGTTCCATGTGCACTAGAAAAGAAAGTATAGTTGGTTGCTGTTTGGTGGAGTGTTCTGTATATGTCTGTGAGGTCAAGTTGGTTGATTGTGGCATTTAGATCTTCAGTGTCTTTATTGAGCTTTTTTCTGGATGTCCTGTCCTTCACCGAAAGTGGTGTATTAAAGCCTCCTACTGTTATTGTGGAGCTGTCTATCTCAGTTTTCAATGCTGATAGAGTTTGTTTTATGTATCTTGCAGCCTTGTCATTGGGTGCATAAATATTTAATATGGTTCTATCTTCTTGGTATCTTTTCCCTTTAATCATTATATAGTGTCCTTCCTTGTCCTCTATGATGGAGTTAACTTCAAAGTCTTTTTTGTCAGAAGTTAGTATTGCCACTCCCGCTCTTTTTTGATTGTTGTTTGTTTGATATATTTTCTTCCATCCTTTGAGTATTAATTTGTTTGTGTCTCTAAGTCTAAAGTGTGTCTCTTGTAGGCAGCATATAGATGGATCGTGTTTTTTAATCCGTTCTGCCACTCTCTGTCTCTTTATTGGTGCATTTAGTCCATTTACATCCAGTGTAATTATGGATAAGTATGAATTTAGTGGCATTATTTTGATGTCTTTTTTTTGTGCGTTGTTGACAGTTTGTTTTTCCCACTTAATTTTATGTGCTGAGTAGATTATTTTTATATATTGTCCTTTCCTCATATTCTTTGTTGGTGATTTTATTTCTGCCGAGTCTCTTTTTTTTTTCTTGTATTTCATTTTGATGTGTAGGGTAGTTTGTCTCCTTTATGGTTACCTTATTATTTACTCCGAATTTTCTAAATTTAAACCTAACTCTTATTTCTTTGTATTACTGTATCTTCCTCTCCGTTTGGAAGGTTTATGATTACATTTCTTAGTCCCTCTTTGTTGTTTTAGTGTTGTCTTCTTCTATATAATAACATTGGTGTTACCCTGTTTTGAGCTTTTTTTTTTTTTAAATCTTGCTTTGTTTTTTTGATTCCCTTGTTTGGGTTGACTTCTGATTGCTCTACCTAGTGTTCTAGTCTTGGGTTGATACCTGATATTACTGATTTTCTAACCAAAGAACTCCCTTTAGTGTTTCTTGTAATTTTGGTTTGGTTTTTACGAATTCTCTAAACTTTTGTTTATCTAGAAATGTTCTAATTTCACCTTCATATTTAAGAAACAGTTTTGCTAGATATATGAATCTTGGCTGGCAATTTTTTTCCTTCAATTTTTAAAAATAAGTCATCCCAATAATGCCTCCATGGTTTCTGCCGAGTATTCCTAGCTTATTCTTATTTGCTCTCCTTTGTAGGTGACTTTTCGTGTATCACTAGCTGCTCTTAAAATTCTCTCTTTATCTTTGGTTTTGGCAACTTTGATTATAATATATTTTGGTGACTTTCTTTTAACATCTACCTTATGTGGTGTTCGATGAGCATCTTGGATAGATATCTTCCCGTCTTTCATGATATCAGGGAAGTTTTCTGCCAATGAATCTTCAACAATTCTGTCTGTATTTTCTGTTATCCCTCCCTGTTCTGGTACTTCAGTCACTCGTAAGTTATTTCTCTTGATGGTGTCCCACATGATTCTTAAGATTTCTTCATTTTTTTCAATTCTTTTTTCTGATTTTTCTTCAAATATATTAGTGCCAAGTGATTTATCTTCAAGTTCAGAAATTCTGGCTTCTACTTGCTCAGTTCTGCTCCTCTGACTTTCTGTTGAGTTGTCTACTTCTGTAATTTTACTTTTAATCTTCTGAATTTCTGATTGCTGTCTGTCTATAGATTTTTCCAGCTTACTAAGTTTTTCATTATGTTCCTGAATAATATTTCTAATTTCTTCAATTGATTTATCTGTGTGTTCCTTGGCTTGTTCTGTATATTGCCTCATTTCCTTCTTGATGTCTTGAAGGGTTCTGTATATTAAACTTTTGTATTCTGGCTCTGGTAATTCCAGGAATGCACTTTCATCTAGAAGATTCCTGGATTCTTTGTTTTGAGAGCTTGTTGAGATGACCATGGGCTGTTTCTTATGTGACTTGATATTGACTGTTTGTGAGCCATCTATAAGTTATTGTACTCGCTTATGTTTGCTTACTGTGTTGTTGCTTCTTGCTTTGTTTTGTTTTGATATGCCCAGATGGGTTGCTCGAGTGAGCTAGCTTGATTATTTTTGCCTTTGGAGCTCTGACATACTGTCCCTAGCTGGCTAGAGATGTTATCAGGTATATGAGTCTAGGAGACCATTCACTTTTCTTGTATGAATTCAGCTCAGGTGTCCAGGTAACTGATCATCAAGTGTGTGGTACAGGCTCTGTCCTACAGTCTTAGAGGGGCAAGGGTGATTGGTGTATGTACCGGTATCTGATTGCAGCAGGGGTTCAATCTCTGAACACAGCAGGGTCTGTGAACTGACCCCTGAGTGTCTCTGAGGAAAGCACGCGCCTGTTCCCTACAGCATGTAGGTGGGTGTGTTCTGCAGGACCGTGGGCACCCAAGGTTCTTGGTTGTAAGGATGGGGAGATACCAGTTATCCTTGTACCCCTGTCACAGGTGGCTGGGTGACCTGAGTGGAGCTACCAGTCCTTAGGCCCCTGATGTGCGTAGGTGAGGACTTGTTTAATAGGAAAGCAGTGTCAAGCATTAAACACCCATCTTTCCATTGCAAACCTGAAACCATTGGAGTCTGCCAACAAGGGCCTGTTCTGAAATAGGCCCACACAGATCCATGCAGAGGAGAAAGTTGCTCAAAGTCCACGGACTATATATGCCTGGACAGGAGCCACTGCTCTCCTGAGCTGCCCTGGTTAGTGGAGCTGGCAAATTATCTTTTCCCCCAAATGCAAATTTTTTCCTTCTTCAAGACCAGAAGGATGTCTCTAACCACTCAACAATGCCTATCTCAGGCCCAGGGAATTCAGCCGCTGAAGCCGGCTTGGGGATGGGAGGGGGGCACAGTAAAATATACGGAAGTGCTCAGCTTTTGCTGACAGCGCCATTCTTCTCTGGTTCTGGAGATTTGAGATGGCTGCTTCTCCCTGAGGAAACTGCAGCCAAACACTAGTATTAGCCCTCCACTGCCGCTCTGGGAATGGTGCCTGAGGGTTCCCCGCGATTCGGGTCGGGTAACTCCTCTCTGCTTTTGAATGGTCTCTTCCTCCCCGTGCCCCTTGGTTCATTTTCTAAGCTTGCCTTTGATGCTCAGGGCTCCTAGCTTGTCATAAGTATACTCATTTCACTTTTTTTGGGGGGGTCTTTGTTGTAAAGAGGACTCGCCAGAAGCATCTGTCTATTGTGCCAGCTTGGCTCCGCCTCCTGCTCTTTCATTTTTTATTTTGGTTATTTGCATCTTTTCTCTGTTAGTCTAGCTAAAGGTTTGTCATTTTTATCGATCTTTTCAGAGAATCAACTTCCAGTTTCATTGATTCTCTCTGTTGTTTTCAGTTTTCAATTTAATTTTTTTCTACTCTGATCTTTGTTATTTCCTTTCTTCTGGTAGTTTTAGGCTTAGTTTGCTCTTCTTTTTCTAGTTCGTGTCGTTTTGAGTTAAGATGTTGATTTGAGATATTTGTTGTTTTCTCACGTAGACATTTGCTATAAGTTTCCCCCTGAGTACGGCCTTTGCTGAGTCCCATAAAATTTGATATGTTGTGCTTTTATTTTCTTTTGATTTCTTCCTTGACCCATTGGTTGTTTCATAGTATTGTGTAATTTCCTGTTTTTTTTTTCTGTTATTGATTTCTAGTTTCACTCCTTTGTGTTCAGATAAAATAATTCCAGTGATTTCAATCTTTGTAAATTTGTCAAGACTTGCTTTGTGATCTAACATGTGATCTATCCTGGATAATGACACATGCACACTTGAGAAGAATGTATATTTTGCTGTTGTTGGGTGGAGAATTCTATACATGTCTGTTTAGTTTGTTTATAGTGTCATTCAGGTCCTCCGTTTCCTTGTTGATTTTCTTTCTAGATGTTCTGTTTAATATTGTAAGTGGAGTGTTAAAGTCTCTGTCCTAGTCGTCTAGTGCTGCTATAACAGAAATACCACAAGTGGATGGCTTTATCAAAGAGAAGTTTATTCTCTCACAGTCCAATAGGCTAGAGGTCCGAATTCAGGGCATGTCTCCAAAGGAAGTCTTTCTCTCTGTGTCTGCTCTAGAGGAAGGTCCTTGTGATGCATCAGTCTTCCCTTGGTCTGGGAGCACCTCAGGGCAGGAACCTCAGGTCCAAAGGACGCATTCTGCTCCCAGCACAGCTTTCTTGGTGGTATGAGGCCCCCCTGTCTCTCTGCTTGCTTCTCTTTTTTATATCTCAAAAGAGATTGGCTTAAGACACTGTCTAATCTTATAGATCTCATCAATGTAACTGCTACTAATCCCTCTCATTACATCATAGTGATAGGATTTACAACACATATGGAAATCACATCAGATGACAAAATGGTAGACAATCATACAATATTGGGAATCACGACCCAGCCAAATTGGAAGATTTTTTGGGGGACACAATTCAATCCATGACAGCCTCTGCCTATTATTGTAGTGCTATTTCTCTCTTCAATTCTATCAGTGTTTGCTTTATATATTAAGTGTTCTGATGTTGGGTGTTCTACTTTGTATAATATTAAGATTGCCATCCCAGCTCTCTTTTGGTTATTATTTGCATGGAATATTTTTTCTATTCTTTCACTTTCAACCTATATGTGTTCTTGACTCTAAGGTGTGTCTCTCGTAAACAGCATATAGTTGGATAATGTCTTTTTTTTTAATCCATTCTGTCATTCTCTGTCTTTTGATTGGAGCATTTAATCCATTTACTTTCACTGTAATTACCAATAAGAACTGACTTACTTCAGCCATTTAGGTTTTTTTTTTTTATGTGTCTTAAGCCTTCTTGTCTTTGTCCTTTGTTATTGCTTGCTTTTGTGTTTTGTTGGTTTATTGTAGTAAGACATTTTTGTTTTCTTCTCCTTTCCTTTTTTGTATTTTTTTTAGATATTTGCTTAATGGTTGCCTTGAATATTACATTTAACCGTTTGTATTCATAACATCCTAGGGTAAGTTGGTACCAATTTAGCTTTAATAACATACAAGAAATTCTATACCCATACTACTCCTCCTGCCCCTTCCTCATTTGTTGTTGTTATCACTAATTATGTCTTTATATTTTATGTGCCCTATAACATTTGTCATTAAAAAGCATGAAGGACAAAACAATTAGAATTATCAACTATGAATACCTTATTACTAGCACTTATACTTGTTTATGCAGTTACCTTTATTAGGGATCTTTCTTTTTATGTAGGTCTTTGAATTACTTTCTAATGTCTTTTCCCTTCCATCTACAGCTGTTAATCTTATGGAAGATTACTCGTGTGTGATGAGTTGCATCTCCTCATGCTTTCAACATTCCCTCTTTGTCTTTGTCTTTTTGACAATTTGACTATAAGTTTATTGGTGTGGGTCTCTTTGAGTTTGGCTTGGAATTTGTTGAATTTCTCGGATATATGTATATTCATGTCTTTCATCAGATTTAGGAAGTCATTGGCCACTATTTCTTCAAATAATCTTTCTGCTCCTTTCTCTCTCTCTTCTCCTTCTTGGATTCCCACTATGTGTATTTTGGTATGCTTGGTGTTGTTCCACAGGCCCATCAGGCTCTGTTCACCTTCCTTCATTTCTTTTTCTTTCTGCTACTCACACTGGAAAATTGCTATTGCTCTTATTTTCAAGCTCGCTGATACTTTCTCCTATCTGCTCAAATCTGCCATTGAGCCCCTCTAGTGAATTTTCTATTCCAGCTATTTTACATTTAATCTCCAAAATTTCTCTTTGGCTCCATTTGATAACTTCTTTCTCTTTATTAAAATTGCCTACTTGTTCATACATCATCTTCCTGATTCCCTTTAGTTTTTTTGTCTAAGGTTTCCTTTAGATTATTGAGAGTATTTAAGACAGTAGGAGCACCTGGTGGATTTGAACTGTTGACCTTTTGGTTAGCAGCCGTAGCACTTAACCACTATGCCACCAGGTTTCCATATATATATGTATAAATCCAGTTTAGTGGTTGTTTTGGTGGAGGGACCATTCCCTGAAACTTCATACCCTCCTATTTTCCATTGAATAATTGATTTTGCCAATTAAAATACCCAGCAAAAGTGAGACAGCCCCTGACAGAGGGAGGCAAAGGGAAGATAACTCTGAAGGGCAATAACAGCTCCATAACTCTCTGTGGGATCAGCTAAGGCCTCTATTGCAAATGAATTTTAATTGAACTTCTTCATGTGCCCTCTCTCTTACAAGCACTATTCCCCAATAAACGCCTGCATAAAAACACCTGCTTCAAAGTTTTTTCTGGAAGAGGAGGCCTTGAGTTTTGGTACTAGGTGTATATAACTGCAGTGTGTGAACTCCTAACCACTATTCATTATTACTTCCATTCTTCAAGTATTGGTCTTAGTTTCAGTCTTTGGGCAGCAGCGCTTTAAAATTTAAAAAATTGAAAGTCTTTGCCCAGGATTGTATTTCAATGGACAAAAAGCCTGGGTACAAGTCTATTGGCAGTCTTTGACTAATCACATGATAAATCACTATCTTCTGTATAGATGGGATGGGAAGGGAAAGAACTGAGCTAAGTTTTCAATTTCGCTCAGTAAGGAATTGGTTGTGAGAAGGAGAGGAACAGAGAGGAGGTCATAACTGAGGTTTCATAAAATTGAAATCAATGTCCTAGAAACATTTTGAAAGCAAATTTAATGAGTGAGATGCAAATGAGGGCAGAATAACAATGCGGCTGTTACCCTGCATACCAGGCAGCTGGTCTGCAGCAAGGCTTCCTTTGTAAGGCAACTAGGGATTCTATTGCTATGGCATCAGTAGTAGCCATTTACTGAAGACTCCAAATAAAAACACACTCCACGCTTTTCTCAATGTCATTCATTTTTTTTTTCTTTAGTATTTTGAAATAATCTTTTGAAGTAAAATATTTAGGGCTGGTAGCCTTAAAGCGCTTTACCTCTTCTTTCTTTCTTTCTACATATATAAGAGCAATACTTTGATATTTGCAGTTTGCATAGAATTAAAAAAAAAAAAGGTTTCACGTAGCTGTGGGCAAACAATTAGGGGGACATGACTATGTCATAAATAATGAACAGTGACTTAACAATCTAGATAATTGTAAAACTGGATTTCTTTTGCACTTGGAATAAAAGAAATTACTTTTTTTTAATCGAAGTGTTAAATGCCTTATTCCTCCCTCCACCATCAGAAAAATGTTAATAAATGACTTTTTGTTATTTTGTTTAGAAACGTTGAAGAATTTCTAAAAGCAGAAGCAAAGTTAAACAATGCTAGAGATTTTTTAGTCTATCATACAATTTGCAAATCAGGCAACACACAGCATGAGGCTGGGTGTTGGCAAAGAAATGGGGTGGTATTGGGGTTGCATAGTTTGAGGAATGGGGAAAGTACAGTTGGTTTCGATCAGCCTTTCAGATATTCATCAAAACATCCCCTGAAGTCCTTTCTTCTTCAGAAATGTCAGTTTCACTAAGAAGGTGAACAGTGCGGATTTTCTGGTGGATAGGCATTATTTTGTCCAGAATGTAGGCACTAAAGATACAGGATGTTGGTTACACATAAATCTGAAGAAACAAACTAGCTATTTTCTCCAAAAGCCAGGTTATTTATTATCTTAAATTTGTCCTGTGAGCTCGGGCTTCGGCCATGTTCTCTGGGCTGGGTAGAAATGTTGTCCTCAGTTTCCACATTTTGTTTTCAACCTCCACATTTCCCCCTTTACATCAAGCCTCTGCTAGGAGGCATTGATCACCCACAAAGAAGTAACCTTTCATCTGCAAGGATTTTACCTTATTTCTAGGTCATTTTGTATTTCTTCGCCTTGCTATGCTATGAGGTCTCATCTTCAGGGTGAGTTTATTTATTTATTTTTTTAATATTTTATTGTGTTTTAGATGAAAGTTTACATAACAAATTAGGTTCCCATTTAACAATTTTTACACAAATTGTTCCATGACATTGGTTACACTTTTCACAATGTGTCAACATGCTCATAATTTCCATTTTGTTGCTGTTAATCTAGCTTCTCTGCCCCTCCTTAGCTTCTCATCTTTGTTTTAGGGTAAATGTTGACCGTTAGGTCTCATATAGTTGATTATTCAAGGGAGCACAGTATTCACGGGTGATATGGTTTATTTTATAAGCCAATCTATTATTTGGCTGAAAGGTATCCATCCGGCATGTCTTCAGTTCCAAGTTCAAGGGATATCTTAGGGTGATAGTTTCGGGGCTCCTCTGGTCTCTCTTGGCCCAGTAAGTCTTTCTTCTTTTAGGAATTTGAGTTTTGTTCTACATTTTTCTCCCTTTCTGTCCAGCACCTTCTACTGTGTCCCTGGTCAGAATGGTCAGTAATGGTAGCTGGGCACCGTTCTAGTTCTTCTGGTCTCAGGCTAGATGAGGCTGTGGTTCATGTGGGCTATGAGTCCTGTAGACTAGTTTCTTCTTTGAGTCTTTGGTTTTCTTCATTCTCTTTTATTCTAGATGAGTAGAGAGCAATAGTTGTATCTTAGATGGCTGCTCGTGAGCTTTTAAGACCCCAGATGATACTCCTCAAACTAGGATGTAGAACATTATCGTCATGAACTATGTTATGCCAACTGAACGAGTTGTCCCATGAGACTATGACCCCAAGCCTTCAAACCTGGTAAACCAATCCCATGAGGTGTTTGTTTATGTCTAGGAAGTATCCGTAACTGTGCACTTATGTGGTTTATTATATATATGAATATATACGCAGCACACATAAACATGTATGCACATATGCCTACAGATACACCTATACATGCACATGCATATGCTCACATATGCCTTCCTACACACGTGTGTGCATGCATATCTACCTATGTAACCACACACACATTTTTTTGTTTGTTATCACTGTTGTTGCAAAATTGTATATTATATAGCATTTACTGACATTGTCCCTTATTCTTGCGTACTTCTTAGTGTCTTCATTTACCTTGGACAAGTTGTGCTGACTTCACACATATTGTATATTGCCTTTCTCATCACCAAAAATTAACAAGTGTCTACTGTCTAGAAAGCGATTACCCCTCTTTTTCCCTCCCAGCCCTGGTAATCATCAAAGAACATGGCTTTCTATGTGTATACCTATTCTTGATCCTTTGTAAAAGTGAAATTATACAGTATTTGTCCTTTTGTGATTGGCTTATTTCACTCAATATGATGTCCTCCAGATTCATCCATGTTGTAAGATTTTTTTGGACTTCTCATTATTGGTTAGAGTTGTGTAATATTCCATTATATGTATGTACCACAATTTGTTTATACAGTCATCTATTGATGGGCACTTACGTTGTGTCCATCTTTTTGGTATCGTGAATAATGCTACAATGGGCATATGTCTATTTGTGTCGCTGCTGTCATGTGTCTAGGATACATACCTACAAGTGGGGTTGCTGGATCCTAAGGTATTTCTATTTTTACCTTTCTGAGGCAGTGCCATGCTATTTTCCACAGCGGTTGTACCATTTTACAATCCCACTAGCAATACTTATCCCCCACAGCCTGAGGAGGACTTGTGTTGGTTTTTTTTTTTTTTTTGATCAGTTTCTTTTTTGTGGGGATGAGATGATATCTCATTGTAGGTTTGATTTGCATCTCTCTAATGGCTAGTGAGGATCCCTGGTGGCACAGAGGTTAAGCACTTGGCTGCTAACTAAAATGTTGGTGGCTCGAATCCAGCCACTCCACAGGAGAAATCTGTGGCAGTCTGCTTCCTTAAAGATTTACAGCTTAGGAAAACCTATGGGGCAGTTCTACTCTGTCCTAGAGGGTTGCAATGAGTTGGAATTGATTCTTAAGAAATGGGTTTTGGGGTTTAGTTAATGGCTAATGATTGCAAGCATCTTTTCATGAGTTTGTTGGCTGCCTGAATGTCCTCTTTGGTAAGAGTCTATTCATCTCCTTTGCCTATTTTTTAAATTGGATTTTGTTTTTTTTTGCTGTTGAGGTGTGAAGTGTTCTATATTTTAGAGATTAGACCTTTATCAGATATGTTGCCACCAAATATTTTTTTCCCAGTCTATAGGTTCTCTTTTTATTCTCTTGGTAAAGTCTTTTGATGAGCCTAAGTATATATAATTTTGGAGTTCCCGGTTGTCTAATTAATCTTCTGTCATTCAAGTATATTTTGTTTTGTTTGATAGGCTATTTATGCCAGAAATTGTTGTTGTTAGGTACTGTCAAGTTGGTTCTTACTCATAGCAAGCCTATGTACAATAGAACGAAACACTGCCTGGTCCTGCATCATCAACCTCACAGCCATTGTTGCAGCCACTGTATCAATCTATCTCATTGAGGGTCTTTCTCTTTTTCTCTGACCATGTACTTTATTAAGCATGATATCCTTCTCCAGGGACTAGTCCCTCCTGATTAACATGCCCAAAATATGTGAGACGCAGTCTTGCCATCCTTGCTTTTAAGGAGCATTCTGGCTGTACTTCTTCCGAGACAGAATCGTTTGTTCTTCTTGCAGTTCATGGTGTATTCAATATTCTTCCTCAACCCCATAATTCAAAGGTATCAATTTTTGTTTGGTCTTCCTTATTCACTGTCCAGCTTTCACATGCATATGAGGCTATTAAAAACACCATGGCTTGGGTAAGGCCCACTTTAGTCCTTAAAGTGACATTTTTGCTTTTTAACACCTTAAAGAGATCTTTTGCAGCAGATTTGCCCAATGCAATGTGTCATTTGATTTCTTGACTGCTGCTTCCATGGGTATTGATTATGGACCCAAGTAAAATGAAATCCTTGACAACTTCAGTCTTTTTTCCATTTATCATGATGTTGCTTATTGGTCCAGTTGTGAGCATTTTTGTTTTCTTTATGTTGAGGTGTAATCCTTACTGAAGGCTGTGGTCTTTGATCTTTGTCAGTAAGGGCTTCAAGCCCTCTTCACTTTCAGCAAGCAATGTTGTGTCATCTGCATATTACAGGTTGTTAATGAGTCTTCCTCGAATTCTGATGCCCCGCTACTCTTCACAGTTTAGCTTCTTGGATTATTTGCTCAGCATACAGACTGAATAAGTATGGTGAAAGGATACAACCCTGATGCACACCTTTCCTGACTTTAAACCACACAGTATCCCCTTGTTCTGTTCAAATGACTGCCTCTTGCTCTATGTACAGGTTCCTCATGAGCGCAATTAAGTGTTCTGGAACTCCCATTCTTTGAAATGTTATCCATAATTTGTTACGATCCACACAGTCAATTGTCTTTGCATAGTCACTAAAACGGAGGTAAACATTTTTCTGGTGTTCTCTGCTTTCAACTAGGATTCATCTGACATCAGCAATGATATCACTCATTCTACCTCCTCTTCTGAATCCAGCTTGAATTTCTGGCAGTTCTCTGTCAATGTATTGCTGCAATTGCTTTTGAATAATCTTCAGCAAAATTTTACATGTGTGTGATATTAATGATAGTATTAAAAAATTTCGACATTCTGTTGGATCACCTTTCTTTGGAATGAGCACAAATATGTATCTCTTCCAGTTGGTTGGCCAGGTAGCTGTCTTCCAGATTTCTTGGCATAGTTGAGTGAGCACTTCCACTGTTGCATCCTTTTGTTGAAACATCTCAATCGGTATTCCATCAATTCCTGGGGTCTTGTTTTTCTCCAGTGCCTTCAAAGCAGCTTGGACTTCTTCCTTCAGTACCATCAGTTCTTGATCATATGCTACCTCCTGAAATGGTTGAATGTAGACCAATTCTTTTAGGTACAGTGACAGTGTGTATTCTTTCCATCTCCTCTTGATGCTTTCTGTGTCATTCAGTATATTTCCCATAGCATCCTTCAATATAGCAACTAGGGACTTGAACTTTTTCTTCAGTTCTTCAGCTTGAGATATGCCAAGCATGTTCTTCCCTTATGGTTTTCTAACTCCAGGTCTCTGCACATTTCATTATAATACTTTATCTTCTACAGCCCCCCTTTGAAGTCTTCTGTTCAGCTCTTTTATTTCATCATTTTTTCCATTTGCTTTAGCTACTCTATGTTCAAGAGCCAGATTCAGAGTCTTTTCTGAGGCTCTTTTTTTTTTTTTTAATTGCACTTTAGATGGAGGTTTACAGAACAAACTAGCTTCTCATCAAACAGTTAGTACACACATCATTCTACGACATTGGTGAACAACCCCATGACATGTCAACACTCTCCCTTCTCAATCCTGGGTTACCTATTACCAGCTTTCCTGTTCCCTCCTGCCTTCCACTCCCTGCCCCAAGGCTGGTGTGCCCCATTAGTCTTGTTTTGTTCTGTTCAAGCTTTGGCTGAAGGGTGAGCCTCAGGGGTGACCTAATTACTAAGCTGAAAGGGTGTTCAGGGGCCATACTCTCAGAGTTTCTCCAGTCTTTGTCAGGTTAGCAAGTCAGGTCTTTCTTTTTGGGTTAGAATGTTTTTCTACATTTTTCTCTAGCTCTGCCTGGGACCCTCTATTGTGATCACTGTCAGGGGAGTCAGTGGTGGCAGCTGGGCACCATATAGTCGTGCTGGCCTCAGTCTGGTGGAGGCCATGGTAGATGTGGTCCATTAGTCCTTTGGACTAATCTTTCCTTTGTATCTTTAGTTTTCTTCATTCTTTCTTGATCCCAAAGGGGTGAGGCCACTGACGTATCCTAGACAGCCGCTCACAGGCTCTTAAGACCCCAGATGCTACTCACCACAGTAGAATGTAAAACATTTTCTTCATGAACTATGTTATGCCAACTGAGCTAGGTGTTCCCCTAGATCATGGTCCCCACAGCCCTCAGCCCAGCAATTCAGTCCCTCAGGGAGTTTGGATGTGTCTATGGAGCTACCATAACCTTACCTTGTACAGGTTGTGCTGGCTTCCCCAGTATTGTGTACCATCTTACCCTTAACCAAAGTTTCCACTTATCTATTGTCTATCGTTTTGCCATCCCCACCTCTCCCCTCCCTTGTAACCATCAAAGATTGTTTCTTTTTGTATATAAACCTTTTCATGAGTTTTTACTGTAGTGGCCTCATACAATATTTATCTTTTTGTGATTGACTTATTTCACTCAGCATAATGCTGTCCAGATTCCTCCATGTTATGAGATGCTTCACAGATTCATCATTGTTCTTTATCATTGCATAATGCTCCATTGTATGTACCACAGTTTGTTTATCCATTCATCTGTTAATGGGCGTCTAGGTTGTTTCCATCTTTTTGCTATTGTGAACAATGCTGCAATGAACGTGGGTGTGCACAAGTCCGCGTGGTTTCTGCCGAATAATCAGAGCTTAGTCTTATTGTATCTCCTCTGTATGTGTCTTTTTGTTTTTCTCTAGCTGCTCTCAGGATTTTTTTCTTTGTCTTTGCTTTTAGTGAGGGTGATTAATGATATGCCTTGGTGTTTTTCTTTTGGGGTTTATCCTAAAAGGGGTTCGATGAGCCTCTTGGATGGTCAGCTTTTCATCATTCATGAAATTAAGGAAGTTTCCTGTCAGCAATTCTTCAATGATCTTCTCTGTGTTTCCCATTTTTTCTTCCTGTTCTGCAACTCGGATCACTCGCAAATTATTGCTTTTGATTGTATCCACATAATCCTCAGTGTTTCTTCATTCTTTTTTCTGATTTTTCCCCAGAGTTACATCCAAGTGTTTGTCTTCAATTTTGCTGGTCCTGTCTTCCATCATTTCAAACCTATTCCTCAGCCCTTCTATGATGCTATTTCTAAAACCATGTTTATTTTTAGGATTTCTACTTGCTGTTTTTGCATGATTTCTATTTGTGAATTTATTTTGGCATTTTGTTCCTGTATTATTTTCCTGAATTCTCCCATTTTTTTGTCTGTATTTTCCATGAATTTGTCTGCCTTTTCCATAAATTTTTTTATTTTTTCCTCATTTTTGCTTCAACTCTTAGCTAGCTCTGAATATTAGAGATTTGAATTCCCTGTCAGGTAGTTCTGGTGCCTTTTCTTCTACTGGAAAGTCATCTGGTGTTTTATTTTGGATGCTTACAGGAACCATCCTGTCCTGTTTTTTTAAATATGTTTTGAAATTGTTTGCTGTCTTTGGGACATCCAGCAGTTATTTTTTCATTTATTGATTGTAGATGTGTTTGTTTCATCCTGCTTTTTTTGTTTTATTTGGTTATGTCTGAGCAGGTGGGCTGTGCATTCTCTGTTGTTTGTTCATCTGTAGTCATGATACTTTTCAGCTCTGTGTCCAATGGACAGGGTCAGTCACTCAGCTGTGGTGCATCCGGGCAGGTCCAGTGAGCTTGCCATTGGAGTGGATACATGAGAAACTGAGAAATGGAGAAAAGCAAAAAAAAAAAAAAAAAAGAAAGAAAGAAAACTAGATAAAAATTTGGAAAAGAAAAGCCCTAGGGTTCCCTCCAATGAGGTCACAAAGACTGAGGGAGTGGCTCCCAGGCTGCGCAGTATAGCTTGGCTAGAGGGAGTATAGATGTCACACAGCGCCAGGTACTCAGGAGACAGGAAAAGAAGGTAAGTACAGAGAGATGAGAACTAAGAAATGAAGAAAGATAGGGAAAAAGAGAAAAAAAGAAGGAAAAAAAGAAATGCCCTCAGGGATCCTTGGAGGAGTGGCTCCTAAACTGTGCAGTGCAGCCTGGGTAGAAGAGGCTCCCAAGCCGCTAAAAGAAAAAGAAAATAAAACAGAACAGAACAAAGCAAAGCAATACAAAATAAGCAAAAAAAAAAAAAAAAAAGCCCAGGGATCCCACCAGCATGGTGTCATGGGCCAGGGAGGAGTGGTTCTCCAGTGAAGTGAGGCTTCACAGCCTTTCAAGAAGAGGCAAAGATGGCACACAGAACCAGGTGTTCTAGAGGAAGGAGGGGGAGGTGGTGGGAGGCACGGAAGAAACCAAAAGGGATGGAAAGAAGCAATGCCAGCTCACGGAACTGGCCATCGTGGAAGGGGTGAATACAAGCAGCCCGGGGCCAAAGCAGATGCCTCCTGGCCAAGAGACTGTAGCTGGCAGGAAGCAGAGAAAGTGGGGCAGGGAAGAAGGTGGGGGTTAGGAAAGAGTATATCACTCCTTATTGGGTGCTCTGTCTCCTGCTGGGAACTTCATGAAGCTGCTTTCCTATACTGGCTATCTGCTGATCTCTGATGTGGGTGGGATGAATCCAAGCGGCACGGAGGCTGTACTTTCCAGCTACTGTAGCCAGCCAGGAAGATCAGAGGTAGAGCAGCAGGGAGAGGATGGGGAGTGGGAAAGCGTGTATCACTGGTTACTGGGTGCTCTGTCTCCTGCTGGGAGCTCCTTGAAGCTGCTTTCCTGTGCTCCCTGTCTGCGGATCCCTGACAGGAGTCCAAGATGGCAAACCCATGCTGCATTAGCTGATAGATGGCCTCAGCACGTATCTCTGCATCTTCTGTCAGTTTCTTATTCCATTTGGTGTTTGGCTTAGTTCTTTATCTCTTCATTTGACACTTTGGGTTCCGGGAATGATGTTTGTATTACTTACTTTTTTGGATCTTTGCTGTGGAGGGACTGCATGGTGCTTCTGTCTAGGGCACCACGTTGGCCAGAAGCCTTTCTTCTGACATTCTTTTTGGTCTTTTCTTTCTTTTTAATGATCTTTTGCTTTCTTCATGTATGATGTCCTTGATGTCATTCCACAACTTTTCTGCTCTTTGGTCATTAGTGTTCAATGGGTCAAATCTATTCTTGAGGTAGTCTCTAAATTCAGACAATATATACTGAAGGTCGTATTTTGGCTCTCATGGGCTTGTTCAAATTTTCTTCGGCTTCAACTCAAACTTGCATATGAACAATTGATAGTTTGTTCTGCGCTCAGCCCCTGGCCTTGTTCTGACTGATGACATTGAGTTTTTCCATGGTCTTTTTTCACAGAGGTAGTCAGTTTGATTTCTGTGTATTTCATCTGGCGAGGTCCATGTGTACAGCTGATGTTTACGTTGTTGCAAAAAGGCATTTGCAGTGAAGAAGTTGTTGGTCTTGCAAAATTCTAACATGTGATCTCTGGCATCATTTCTAGCAGGAAGGCCATATTTTCCAACTACTGTTCCTTCTTCTTCGTTTCCAACTTTCTCATTCCAAGCACCAGTAATTATTAATGCATCTTGATTGCATGTTTGAACAATTTCAGACTGCAGAAGTTTGAAAAAATCTTCAAATTCTTCATCTTTGGTCTTAGTGGTTGATGCACAAATTTGAATAATAATCGTATTAACTGATCTTCCTTTTAGGTGTATGGATATTATTCTATCACTGACAATGTTGTGCTTCAGGAGAGATCTTGAAATATCCTTTTTGATGATGAATGCACACTGTTCCTCTTCGATTTGTCATTCCCAGCATAGTAATTCAATACCAGCCCATTTCAGCTCACAAATGCCTAGGATATCGCCTCTTTCCTTTCCATATAAAATTGGAGATTAGTTTTCCCATTTCATTAAAGAATGTTGTTGGGATTTGGATCAGGATTGTATTTTGTCTACAGATAGTTTTGGGTAGTATTGACATTTTCACAATGTTAAGACTTCCAATCCGTGAGCATGGAATGTTTTTCAATTTATGTAGATCTCTTTTAGTTTCTTGCAGTAGTGTTTTATAGTCTGCCTTATGTAAGTCTTTTACATCCCTGGTTAGGTTTATTCCTAGGCATTTTATCCTTTTGGGGGCTGTTGTAAATGGTATTGCTTTCTTGATTTCCTTTTCAGTCTTTCTTGTTAGTGTAGAGGAACCCAATTGATTTTTATGTGTTGCCACTTTACTGAATCCTTCTATTAGTTTTAGTAGCTTTCTTTTGGAGTCTCTGGGATTTTCTGTGTATAGGATCATGTCACCTGTGAATAAAGATAGTTTTACTTCTTCCTTTCCAATCTGTATACGTTTTCTTGCCTTATTGCTATAGCTAGAGCTTCTAGTACAATATCAAATAATAGTGGTAACAAAGGGCATCCTTGTCCTCTTTCTCAAGGGAAATGTTCTCAATCTTTCTTTGTTGAGACTAATGTTGGCTGTTGGTTTTGCATATATGCCCTTAATTACGTTGAGGAATTTCCCTTCTATTCCTATTTTGCTGAGAGTTTTTATCAGGAAAGGGTGTTGCATTTCATCAAATGCCTTTTCTGCATCGATTGAGACGATCATGTGATTTTTCCATTGTTTTATTTATGTGGTGAATTATGTTGATTGATTTTCTAATGTTGAACCATCCTTCCATCCCTGTTATGAATCCCACTTGATCATGACGTATTTTTTTTTTGATATGCTGTTGAATTATATAGGCTAGAATTTTGTTGAGAATTTTTGCATCTCTATTCATGATGGGGAAACCCTAGGGGGTGGGTAGTGGTTAAGCTACAGCTCTAACCAAAAGGTTGGCAGTTCAAAGCCACCAGGTGCTCGTTGGAAACCCTATCGGGCAGTTCTATTCTGTCCTATAGGGTTGCTATGATTTGGAATCAACTCGATGGCAAAGGTTTTTTTTTTTTTCTTTCTGGTATTCATAAAGGATATTGGTCTATAATTTTCTTTTTTTAAATATTTTTTATTGTGCTTTAAGTGAAAGTTTACAAATCAAGCCAGTCTCTCACATAAAAACCCGTATACACCATGCTACACACTCCCAATTACTCCCCTCCAGTGAGACAGCCTGCTGTCTCCCTCCACTTTCTCTTTTCATATCGTTTTCACCAGCTCCTAACCCCCTCCACCCTCTCATCTTCCCTCCAAGCAGGAGATGCCAACATAGTCTCAAGTGTTCACCTGATCCAAGAGGCTCACTCCTCACCAGCAACCCTCTCCAACCCATTGTCCAGTCCAATCCATGTCTGAAGAGTTGGCTTCAGGAATGGTTCCTGTCCTGGGCCAACAGAAGGCCTGGGGGCCATGACCACCGGGGTGTTACCAGGCTCAGTCAGACCATTAAGTCTGGTCTTATGAGAATTTGGGGTCTGCATCCCACTGCTATCCTGCTCCCTCAGGGGTTCTCTGTTGTGTTCCCTGTCAGGGCAGTCATTGGTTGTAGCAGGGCACCATCTAGTTCTTCTGGTCTCAGGATGATGTAGTCACTAGTTCGTGTGGCCCTTTCTGTCTCTTGGGCTCGTAATTGCTTTGTGTCCTTGGTGTTCTTCATTCTCCTTTGATCCAGGTGGGTTGAGACCAATTGATGCATCTTAGATGGCTGCTTGCTAGCGTTTAAGACCCCAGACGCCACTCTTCAAAGTGAGATGCAGAATGTTTTGTTAATAGATTTTATTATTGCAATTGACTTCGATGTCCCCTGAAACCATGGTCCCCAGACCCCTGCCCCTGCTACGCTGGCTTTCAAAGCACTCAGTTTATTCAGGAAACTTCTTTGCTTTTGGTTTAGTCTAATTGTGCTGACCTCCCCTGTACTGTATGCTGTCTTTCCCTTCACCTAAAGTAGTTCTTATCTACTATCTAATTAGTGAATACCCCTCTCCCACCCTCCCTCCCTCCCCCCCTCATAACCACAAAAGAATGTTTTCTTCTCAGTTTAAACTATTTCTCAAATTCTTATAATAGTGGTCTTATGCAATATTTGTCCTTTTGCTATGAGTTGGAATCAACTTGAAGACACTGGGTTTTTTTTTTTTTTTTTTTATTTCACTCAGCATAATGCCTTCCAGATTCCTCCATGTTATGAAATGTTTCACAGATTCCTCACTGTTCTTTATCAATGTATCATAGTATTCCACTGTGTGAATATACCATAATTTATCCATTCATCTGTTGATGGGCACCTTGGTTGCTTCTATCTTTTTGCTATTGTACACAGTGCTGCAATCAACATGGATGTGCATATATCTGTTCATGTAAAGGCTACTATTTCCCTAGGATATATTCCAAGGAATGGGATTGCTGGATCGTATGGTAGTTCCATTTCTAACTTTTTAAAAAAGCGCCAAATCAATTTCCAAAGTGATTGTACCATTTGACATTCCCACCAGCAGTGTAGAAGTGTTCCAATCTCTCCACAGCCTCTCCAACATTTATTATTTTGTGTTTTTTGGATTAATGCCAGCCTTGTTGGAGATGAAATCTCATTGTAGTTTTGATCTGCATTTCTCTAATGGTTAATGATCGTGAACATTTCCTCATATATCTGTTAGCTACCTGAAAGTCTTCTTTAGTGAAGTGTTTATTCATATATTTTGCCCATCTTTTAATTCGGTTATTTGTCTTTTTGCAGTTGAATTTTTGCAGTATTATGTAGATTTTAGAGATCAGGCGCTGATCGGAAATTTCATAGCTAAAAAATTTTCCCAGTCTGTAGGTAATCTTTTTTTCTTTTGGTGAAGTCTTTGGATGCGCATAAGTGTTTCATTTTTAGGAGCTCCTAGTTATCTGGTTTTTCTATGTTCTTTATAATGTTTTCTATACTGTTTATGCCATGTATTAGAGCTCCTAACGTTGTCCCTATTTTTTCTTCCATCATCTTTATCGTTTTAGATTTTATATTTAGGTCTTTGATCCATTTTGAGTTCGTTTTTGTGCATGGAGTGAGGTATGGGTCTTGTTTCATTTTTTTGCAGATGGATATCCAGGTATGCCAGTACCATTTGTTAAAAAGACTGTCATTTCCCCCATTTAACTGTTTTGGGGCCTTTGTCAAATATCAGCTGCTCATATGTGGATGGATTTATGTCTGGATTCTCAATTCTGTTCCATTGATCCATGTGTCTGTTGTTGTACCAGTACCAGGCTGTTTTGACTACTGTGGCGGTACAATAGGTTCTAAAATCAGGTAAAGTAAGGCCTCCTACTTTGTTCTTCTTCTTCAGTAATGCCTTATTTATCGGGGGTCTCTTTCCCTTCCATATGAAATTGGTGATTTGTTTCTCCATCTCATTAAAGACCGTCATTGGGATTTGGATCGGAATTGCATTAAATGTAGAGATCGCTTTTGGTAGAATAGACATTTTTATAATGTTAGGTCTTCCTATCCATGAGCAAGGAATGTTCTTCCACTTATGTAAGTCTCTTTTGGTTTCTTGAAGAAGTGTACTGTAGTTTTCTTTCTTTAAGTCTTTTACATCTCTGGTAACATTTATTCCCAAGTATTTTATCTTCTAGGGGGCTACTGTAAATGGCATTGATTTGGTGATTTCCTCTTCGATGTTCTTTTTGTTGGTGTAGAGGAATCCAACTGATTTTTGTATGTTTATTTTGCATCCCGATACTCTGCTGAACTCTTCTATTACTTTCAGTAGTTTTCTTGAGGTTTCCTTAGGGTTTTCTGTGTATAAGATCATGTCATCTGCAAATAGAGATACTTTGACTTCTTCCTTGCCAATCTGGATGCCCTTTATTTCTTTATCTAGCCTAATTGCTCTGGTTAGGACTTCCAGCACAATGTTGAATAAGAGTGGTGATAAAGGGCATCCTTGTCTGGTTCCCGATCTCAGTGGGAATGTTTTCAGGCTGTCTCCATTTAGGGTGATGTTGACTGTTGGCTTTGTATAAATGCCCTTTATTATGTTGAGGAATTTTCCTTCTATTCCTATTTTGCTGAGAGTTTTTATCACGAATGGGTGTTGAACTTTGTCAAATGTCTTTTCTGCATCAATTGATAAAATCATGTGATTCTTATCTTTTGTTTTATTTATGTGGTGGATTACATTAATTGTTTTTCTAATGTTGAACCATCCCTGCATACCTGGTATGAATCCCACTTGGACATGGTGAATTATTTTTTTGATATGTTGTTGAATTCTATTGGCTAGAATTTTGTTGAGGATTTTTGCATCTATGTTCATGAGGGATTAAGAAATATAATTTTCTTTTCTTGTGTTGTCTTTACCTGGTTTTGGTATCAGGGATATGGTGGCTTCATAGAATGAATTTGGTAGTATTCCGTCCTTTTCTATGCTCTGAAATACCTTTTGTAGTAGTGGTGTTAACTCGTCTCTGAAAGTTTGGTAGAATTCTGCAGTGAAGCCGTCTGGGCCAGGGCTTTTTTTTGTTGGGAGTTTTTTGAGTACCTTTTTAATCTCGTCTTTGGTTATGGGGCTATTTAGTTGTTCTACCTCTGTTTGCGTTAGTTTAGGTAGGTAGTGTGTTTCTAGGAATTCATCCATTTCTTCTAGGTTTTCAAATTTGAGTAAAGTTTTTCATAGTAATCGGATATGATTCTTTTAATTTCAGTTGGGTCTGTTGTAATATCGCCCATCTCATTTCTTATTCGGGTTATTTTCTTCATCTCCTGCTTTTCTTTTGTCAGTTTGGCCAATGGTTTAGCAATTTTGTTGAGTTTTTTAAAAAACCAGTTTTTGGTCTTGTTAATTCTTTCAATTGTTTTTCTGTTTTCTATTTTGTTTAGTTCAGGTCTAATTTTTTTTTTCTTCTTCTGGTGCCTGTGGGTTTCTTTTGTTGCTCTCTTTCTATTTGTTCAAGTTGTAGGGATAATTCTTTGATTTTGGCCCTTTCTTCTTTTTGGATGTGTGCATTAATTGAAATAAATTGGCCTCTGAGCACCGCTTTTGCTCTGTCCCAAAGGTTCTGATAAGAAGTGTTTTCAATCTCATTGGATTCTCTGAATTTCTTTATTCCATCCTTAATGTCTTCTATAATCCAGTCTTTTTTGAGCAGGGTATTGTTCAGTTTCCAAGTGTTTGATTTCTTTTCCCTGCTTTTCCTGGTATTGATTTCCACTTTTATGGCCTTATGGTCAGAGAAGATGCTTTTTAATATTTCAATGTTTTGGATTCTGCTAAGGCTTGTTTTATGACCTAATATGTGGTCTATTCTAGAGAATGTTCCATGTGCACTAGAAAAGAAAGTATACTTAGTTACTGTTGGGTGGAATGTTCTGTATATGTCTACGAGGTCAAGGTGGTTGATTGTGGCATTTAGATCTTCTGTGGCTTTATTGAGCTTCTTTCTGGATGTCCTGTCCTTTACTGAAAGTGATGTGTTGAAGTCTCTTACTATTATTGTGGAGCTGTCTATCTCACTTTTCAATGCTGATAGAGTTTGTTTTATGTATCTTGCAGCCCTGTCATTCGGTGTATAAATATTTAATATGGTTATATCTTTTTGGTGTATTATCCCTTTAATCATTATATAGTGTCCTTCCTTATCCTTTCTGATGGATTTAACTTTAAAGTCTATTTTGTCAGAAATTAATATTGCCACTCCTGCTCTTTTTTGATTTTTGTTTGCTTGATATATTTTTTTCCATCCTTTGAGTTTTAGTTTGTTTGTGTCTCTAAGTCCAAGGTGTGTCTCTTGTAGGCAGCATATAGATGGATCTTGTTTTTTAATCCATTCTGCCACTCTCTGTCTCTTTATTGGTGCATTTAGTCCATTTACATTCAGGGTAATTATGGACGGGTAATTTAGTGCTATCATTTTGATGTCTTTTTTTGTGTGTTGACAGCTTCTTTTTCCCACTTAATTTTATGTGCTTAGCAGATTATCTTTATATATTGTCCTTTCCTCATATTTGTTGTTGTTGATTTTGTTTTTGCTGAGTTTGTATTTTTCCCGTGTATTTTATTTTGTTGCGTAGGATAGTTTGTCTCCTTTGTGGTTACCTTATTATTTACCCTTGTTTTTCTAAATTTATAACTAATTTTTATTTCTTTGTATCGCCATATCTTCCTCTCCATATGGAAGGTGTATGATTACATTTCTTAGTCCCTGTTTATTATTTTAATGTTGTCTTCTTTTATATAATAACATCGCCGTTACCCTTTGTTGGGCTTTTTTTTTAATTCTTTTTTTTTTTTTTTTTTGGATTTCCCTGTCTGGGTTGACTTCTGGTTGCTCTGCCCAGTGTTCTAGTCTTGGTTCGATACCTGATATTGATTTTCTAACCAAAGAACTCCCTTTAGTATTTCTTGTAGTTTTGGTTTGGTTTTTATGAATTCCCTCAACTTGTGTTTATCTGGAAATGTCTTAATTTCACCTTCATATTTAAGAGACAGTTTTGATGGATGTATGATTCTTGGTAGGCAATTTTTTCCTTCAATTTTTTAAGTATGTCATCCCATTGCCTTCTTGCCTGCATGGTTTCTGCCAAGTAGTCCGAGCTTATTGTTACTGGCTCTCCCTCGTAGGTGACTTTTCTTTTATCCCTGGCTCTTATAATTCTCTCCTTATCTTTGGTTTTGGCAAGCTTGATTATAATATGTCTTCATGACTTTCTTTTAAGATATACCTTATGTGGAGCTCGATGAGCATCTTGGATAGATATCTTCTCATCTTTCACAGTATCAGGGAAGTTTTCTGCCAGCAAATCTTCAACAATTTTCTCTGTATTTTCTGTTATCCCTCCCTGTTCTGGTACTCCAATCACTCGTAGGTTATTTCTCTTGATAGAGTCTGACAAGATTCTTTAGGTTTCTTCATTTTTTTTAATTCTTTTATCTGATTTTTCTTCAAATATATTAGTGCCAAGAGATTTATCTTCAAGTTCATAAATTCTAGCTTCTACTTGCTCCATTCTGTTCCTCTGACTGTCTGTTGAGTTATCTAATTTTGTAATTTTATTGCTAATCTTCCAAATTTCTGATTGCTGTCTGTCTATGGATTTTTCCAGCTTATTAAACTTTTCATTATGTTCCTGAATAATCTTTCTAAGTTCTTCAGTTGTTTTATCTGTGTGTTCCTTGGCTTGTTCTGCGTATTGCCTCATTTCCTTCCTGATGTCTTGAAGTGTTCTGTATCTGGTAATTCCAGGAATGCACTTTCATCTAAAAGATCCCTCGATTCTTTGTTTTGAGAGCCTGTTGAGGTGATCATGGTCTGTTTCTTTATGTGACTTGATATTGACTGTTGTCTCCGAGCCATTGTATTAGTTAATGCTTGCTTACTGTGTCGTAGCTGCTTGTTTTGTTTTGTTTTGGTATACCCCCATGGGTTGCTTGAGTGAGCTAGCTTGATTATTTTTGCCCTTAGAGCTCTGGTGTCCTGTCCTCAGGTGGCTAGAGCTGTTATCGGGTATATCAGTCTAGGAGTCCATTCAGTTTTCTTGTATGAATTCAGCTCAGGTTTCCAGGTAGCTGATATCAAGTGTGTGGCACAGACTCTGTCCTATAGTCTTAGAGGGGCAGGGGTGATTGGCATATATACCCATATCTGATTGCAGCAGGGGGTCACACTCTGAACAAGGCAGGGGGCTGAGAACTGACCCCCAAGTGTCTCTGAGGAAAACCATCTCTGTTCCCTAGAGCGTGCTGGTGCGTGGGCTCTGCAGAGGGACCATGGGCACCCAAAGATTTTGTTGTGAGGAATGGGAGGTACCAGTTATCCCTGGACCCCTGTAGCAGGTGGCTGGGCAACCCAAGTGGAGCCACCAGCCCTTAGGTCCCTGTTGTGGGTAGGTGAGGACCTTGTTTAGTAGGCAAAGCAATGTCATATGTCAAACACCCACCTCTCCACCACACTGCTGAAATGGTTGGAGTTTGCCAACAAGGGCGTATTCTCCCGAAATAGGCCCATACAGGTCCATGCAGAAGGGAAAGGAGCTCAAGATCCATGGACAGTTTATGCCTGGACAGGAGCCGCTTCTATCCTGAGCTCTCCCAGTTAATGGAGCTAGGAAATTATCTTTTCCCCCCAGTTGCAAATTTTTTCCTTCCCCAAGGTCGGGAGGACAGCTCCAGGTGCTCACCAGGGTCTATCTCAGGCCTAGGGATTCAGCCGCTGAAGCTGGCTTGGCGGCCAAGCAAGTACTTAGCTTTTGTGGACAGCGCCCTTCTGCTCAGGTTCCAGAGCTGTGAGTGGACTGTGTGGCTGGTTGCTTATCCCTGAGGAAACTGCGGCCGAATGCTAGGACCAACCCACCGTCGCTGCTGCCACTGCAGCAGCCACTCCAGGAATGGTGCCTGAGGGCTCCCCGCGATTTAGGTCCAGCAACTCCTCTCCGTTTCTGAACGGTCTCTTCCTTCCCCTGCCCCTCAGTTGGTTGTCTAAGCTTGTCTTTGATGCTCAGGGCTCCCAGCTTGTCATAAATATACTCGTTTCACTTGTTTTTTTTTGGGTCTTTGTTGTAAAGAGGGCTCAATGGAAACGTCTGTCTATTCCACCAACTTGGCTCCACCCAGCTGTAATTTTCTTTTTTAGTGGTGTCTTTGCCTGGCTTTGGTATCAGGGTTATGCTGTCCTCATAGAATGAGTTAGGGAGTATTCCTTCCTTTTCTATGTTCAGGAATAGTTTGAATAGAATTGATGCCAGCTCTTCTTTGAATGTTTGGTAGAATTCTTTACTGAAGCCATCAGGGCCAGGAGTTTTTTTTTTTGGTTAGGAGTTTTTCTTTAATGATCTCTTCAATTTCTCCTTTTTTTATGGGTCTGTTCAAATTTTCTGCCTCTATTTGTGTTAGTTTAGGTAGGTAGTGTGTTTCTAGAAATTTTTCCATTTCTTCTAGTTTTTCAAATTTGTTGGAGTACAGTTTTTCATAATATTCTGTTATGTTCTTTTTTGTCTCGGTTAGTTCTGTTGAAATGTCACCTATCTCAGTTCTTATTTTAGCTATTTGCATCTTCTCATTTTTTTCCTTTGTCAGTTTGGACAGTGGTTTCTCAATTTTATTGATCCTGTTAGAGAACCAACTTCTAATCCTGTTGATTCTATTGTTTTTATGTTTTCTATTTCATTTATTTCTGCTCTGATCTTTATCATTTCATTTTTCTGACTGCGAACTTCTTTTGCTGCTCCTTTTCTACTTGTTCGGGTTGTAGAGTTAAGCTATTGATTTTGGCCTTTTCTTCTTTTTTGATGTGTGCAATTATTGCTATAAGTGCCTCCTCTTAGCACTGCTTTTGTTGTGTCCCAAAGATTTTGGTATGTTGTGTTTTCATTCTCATTTGATGCTAATAATTTTTAATTTTCTTTTTAATTTCTTCTATTACCCAATAGTTTTTAAGTAAGGTGTTAGTCAGTTTCCAAGTATTTATTTTTTTTCCTTGTACTTTCTGTTATTGATTTCTAGTTTTATAGCTTATGCTCAGAGAAGATGCTTTGTATTATTTTGTTGTTTTTAAATTTATTCAGGCTTGCTTGTGTCCTAATGCCACTGTTTTTGTTAGGTGCTATTGAGTCAGTTTCAACTCATAGCAACTCTATGTACAACAGAACAAAACGTTGCCCAGTCCTGTGCCAGCCTCACAATCATTGTTATGCTTGAATCCATTGTTGCAGCCACTGTGTCACTCCATCTCTTTGAGGGTCTTTCTCTTTTTTGCTGACCCTCTACTGTACCAAGCATGATGTTCTTCTCCAAGGACTGATTCCTCCTGACAACGTGTTCAGGTATGTGAGATGTAGTCTTGCCATCTTGCTTCTAAGGAGCATTCTGGCTGTACTTCTTCCAAGACAGATTGATTCATTCTTCTTGGAAGTTCATGGTATATGCAACATTCTGTGCCAACACCATAATTCAAAGTTGTCAATTCTTCTTCAGTTTTCCTTATTCATTGTCCAGCTTTTGCATGTATGTGAGACAATTGAAAACACCATGGCTGGGTCAGGTGCATCTTAGTCTTCAAGGTGACATCTTTGCTTTTTGACACCTTAAAGAGGTCTTCTGCAGCAGATTTGCCCAATGCGATGTGTAGTTTGATTTCTTGACTGCTTTCATGGATGTTGAGTGTGGATCCAAGTAAAATGAAACCCTTGACAATTTCTTTTCTCCATTTATCATGATGTTGCTTATTGGTCTAGTTGTGAGGATTTTTATTTTCTTTATGTTGAGGTGTAATCCACACTGAAGGCTGTGGTTTTTGATCTTCATCAGTAAGTGCCTCAAGTCCTCTTCACTTTCAGGAAGCAAGGTTGTGTCATCTGCACATCACAGGCTGTTAATGAGTCTTCTTCCAATCCTGATGCCCTGTTCTTCATATAGTCCAGCTTCTCGTATTATTTGCTCAGCATACAGGTTGAATAGGTATGGTGAAAGGATACAACCCTGATGTGCACCTTTTCTGACTTTAAACCATGCAGTATCCCCTTGCTCTTTTCAAATGACTGCCTCTTGATCTATGTACAGGTTCCTCATGAGCACAATTAAGTGCTCTGGGTTTCCCATTCTTCGAGATGTTATCCATAATTTGTTATGATTTGATAGTCCAATACCTTTGAATAGTCAATAAAACATAGGTAAACCTCTTTCTGGTATTTTGTTTCAGCCAGGATCCATCTGATGTCAACAATGATATCCCTGGTTCCAATTCCTCTTCTGAATCCTGCTTGAATTTCTGGTAGTTCCCTGTTGATGCACTGCCGCAGCTGCTTTTGAATGATCTTCTGCAAAATTTTACTTGGGTGTGATATTAATGATATTGTTCTATAATTTCTGCATTTGGTTGGATCACCTTTCTTTGGAATAAGCATCAATATGGATCTCTTCCTGTCAGCTGACCAGGTAGCTATCTTCCAAATTTCTTGGCATAGATGGGTTAGCACTTCCAGCTCTGCATCCTTTTGTTGAAACATCTTAATTGGTATTCCATCAATTCCTGGAGCCTTATTTTTTACCAATGCCTTCATTATAACTTGAACCTCTTCCTTCAGTACCATCAGTTCTCGATCATATGTTACCTCCTAAAATGGTTGAACATCGACCAATATGTTGATGTGTTCAACGCATCGAATCTATTCCTCAGATGGTCTCTAAATTCAGTGGGATTTATTCAGGGTCGTACTTTGGCTTTCATGGATATTTCTATTGGTTTGTTGTACTGTGGGGGCTTGTGTGTCGCTGTGATGCTCGAAGCTATGCCACCGGTATTCAAAATACCAGGGTCACCCATGGCTGACAGTTTTCAGCTGAGCTTCCAGACTAAGACATACTAGGAAGAAGGATCTGGTCAAGTATACGGTCTATTCTAGAGAATGAACTATGTTCTGAAGAATGTATATTGTGCTGCTGTTGGGTGGTATGTTCTGTATGTGTCTGTGAGGCCTAGTTGGTTGACTATATTATTTAGATCTTCTGTATCTTTGTTGAGCCCTGGTGGTGCAGTGGTTAAAACATTCAGGTGTTAACTGAAAGATCAGTGGTTCGAACCCACCAGCTGCTCTGTGGGAGAAAGATGTGGCAGTCTGCTTCCGTAAAGATTTGCAGTCTTGGAAGCCCTATGAGGGCAGTTCTACTCTATCCTGTAGGGTCACTATGAGTCAGAATTGACTTGATGGCTGTGGGTTTGGTTTTTTGTTTTGACATCTTTGTTGAGTTTGTTGAGTTTCTTTCTGTCCATCATTGAAAGTGGTGTGTTGAAGTCTCCTACTATTATTGTAGAACTGTTTATTTCTCTTCTCAGTTTTGTTAGAGTTTGGTTTATGCACTTTGGAGCTCTGTCACTGAGTGCATAAGTATGTATTATAGTTATGTCCTTTTGGTGGATTGACCCTTTAATCATTATATAATGCCCTTTGTTGTCTCTTATAACGACTTTTGACTTTAAGTGTATTTTATCAGAGATTACTTACTTGACTAGAGGCCAGCTGGAGTTTTTCTTTAGAAGTTTTAATTCCCTTATGAACTAACTGGGTAAGTAAATAAATGCCGTCATAATCAGCTTGAGCTGTAGAGCAAAGTAAAAGATCATCAATATATTGTATAAGGACCGAATTCCAGCCTTGATTATTAGGTTTTTGCACTGGGAACACAGGAGTGTTATATGGATTGGTGCAGAAGGTTATCAGTTCCTTCTATAAGAAATCCTCAGTAATGGGCTGCAACCCTTTCATTATCTCAGGTTTAAGGAACTATTGAGAAATTCCTGATCTGGGCAGATCTGCACAGAATGGGTTCAGCAGATTTTTTATGTCTGTTGAGTTAGTGGCCCATAGGGCAGGGTACACTTGGGCTAATAGACTGGAAAATGTTTCCAAGGTCTCTTTGGACTTTGAGTCAGCATGCTCTAAAACTTGAAACAAGCATAACCATAAAAGGGATTCCTCAGAGGTGTCCTTGGAGAAAACATCAGGAAAGTTTAAAATAGTTTCCCCCTTTTCATCAAAGGTAATGGAAGAACAATTCCATTTCATTAGAAAGTCCCATCCTAAAAGGCTAACAGGAGCATCAGGAAAAAGTTAGAAAGAATGGAAATCTTTGATAGATCCACAATTAATTTGAACAAACTCAGTTTTCTTTAAGTTTGAACTTGGTTAGCTACTCTAACAATATTCATAATTCATTTACTCTGGGGCAGAGGCTGAGCTAATGAGTTTGGGTTTATAGCAGAAACAGTTGATTCAGTATCTATTAAAAGTTTATAGGGCTCCCCATTAATTAAGAGAGTTGTTTCAGCCTGATGATCAAGGGAAATAGCTGGTAACAGCCTCTGAGATTCCCTGGAGCTCCATCATTTCAGATCGTAGTGAGGCAATTGTTTATGAAAATTTTCATCAGCAGTAACAGCTGAATTTACCAGAGGCTTCTTCTTTAACGAAACATTCAGTTTACCAGTAACCAGGGTTTTTATAATAGTGGCAAATGGCAGGTTTAGTTTGCTTTGGATTGGACTAAGGCTTGACTGGCGTTTGTGATTGTAACACCATTAACTTCCTGTACAAGGTACTTTACAAAGAATTTTCATGCATAATTTCATTTAATCCTCAAATTAACTTTATTAGACAAGTGTTAAATTCCCATTTTACAGATATAGCATATTTGCTTAGGTGATTAGAGAGTGTTTATGTAACACAATATCTACTTAGTTTACTATCAACACTATACCTTTGGGTTTAGCTTCTCTAGTGAGGGAGCAATCTAAATAGTTTGTCATTTTCAGCAACAGATCTTTGAAGGGGGAAATGCTTTTTCTTAAACCGTAGGTAAGCCAGATGCTTATTTCTTTGAAATAGAACTTTGAACTTAATAAAACTCAGCAGACATTTATTCAGCCCCTCTATGTGTTAGAGGTGGTGAAACACCAAGACATATAACAAAAGCTCAAGATGGTGCTCTAAGTGTTCTGCACTGGGTCTTCAAAGACTTATTTTTTCTTCTACTTCTTTTTATATTGTATTTAAAAAAAATAATAGTGTTTCCATGGAAACTTTACACTGCAGTTTAGGTTCCCATCAACAGTCTCTACCCAAATTACTCAATGACATTGGTTACATTCTTCACAATGCATAAACATTATCACAATTTCCATTCTAGTTGTTCTGCTTCCATTAATTTAGTTTCCCTGGCCCCTTACCTTCTCATGTTTGTTTTAAAGTAATAGTTAACGCTTTGGTCTCATATAGAGGATTTTTAAAAGAAGCACAGAACTCACAGGTGATATTCTTCACTTTATGAGCCAATTGGTTATTTAGCTAAAAACTGAACTCAGAGGCTATTTTCAGTTGGAGGTTTAAGAGTATCTCAGGGCAATAGCCTTGGGGAGTCCTCCAGTTTCAACTGGTCCAGTAATTATGGATTTTTAAAAAAGAATTTGAGGCTCTTTTCCACATTTTTCTCTCATTCTATCAGGACCCATTGATTATGGCCCTGACCAGAATGATCAGTAGTGGTAGCTGGGCACCATCTAGTTTTTCTGGTCTCAGGGTAGATGAGGCAGTGGTTCATGTGAACAGTTAGTCCTATAGACTAGTTTCTTCTCTGAGTCTTTGGTTTCCTTCTATCTCTTTTGCTTTGGACAAATAGAGACCAATAGTTGTATCATAAAAGGTTATTTGCAAGCTTTTAAGACACTGTTCACCAGACTAGGATGCAGGACACAAATTTTATAAATGATATTATGTCAATTGACCAAGTTGTCCCATGAGACTATGATCCTAAGCCTTCAAGCCCAGAGAACCAACCCCTTGAGGTATTTGGTTATATCCAAGAAGAATCTATAACTGTGTTCCCTAAATCTTTTATTATATATATATGCATGCACACACAAACATGCATATACATATGAATATATACACTCATATATACTTGCCCTGATGACATATTGATTAACAGCTCAGCTGCTAACCAAAAGGTCAGCAGTTCAATCCCACCAGCTGCTTCTTGGAAACTCTATGGGATAGTTTTACTGTGTTCTGTAGGGTCACTATGAGTCGGAATTGACTCAATGGCAACGGGTTTGCTTTTCTGGCATACATACATATACATATATATGACTACATACATACATATATACTTCCATATATATTTTTTGGTTGTTGTTGCTATTGTTGCAAAATTATATATGCCATAGCAATTACCCAAAGATCCTTCTTTTGTGTGTATACTTAGTGGCATCATTTACCTCGGTCAGGCTGTGCACACTTCACTCTCATCCAGGGTAACCTTTCCCATTGCCAAAAATAACAAGTGTCTACTATCTAGAGAATTTGAAATGGTACAACCACTTTGGAAATCGATTTGGCTCTTCCTTAAAAAACTAGAAACAAAAGTACCATGCGATCCAGGAATCCCACTCCTTGGAATATATCCCAGAGAAATAAAAGCCATCACATGAATAGATATTTGCTCACCCATGTTAATTGCATCACTGTTCATAATAGCAAAAAGGTGGAAACAACCTAGGTGCCCATCGATGGACATATGGGTAAACAAACTATGGTATATTTACACAATGGAATACTACACAATGATAAAGAACAATGATGAATCAGCAAAATATCTCACAATGTGGATGAATCTGGAAGGCATTATGCTGGGTGGAATTAGTCAGTCGCAAAAGGACAAATATTGTATGAGACCACTATTATAAGAACTCAAGAAAAGGTTTAAGCACAGAAAAAAACATCCTTTGACGGTTACAAGGGTGGGGAGGAAGGGGGAGATGAATTCACTAACTAGATAAAAACAAAACCAGAAAACCAAACCCACTGCTGTTGAGTCGATTCTGACTCATAGAGACCCTATAGGACAAAGTAGAACTACCCCATAGGGTTTCCAAGGAGCACCTGATGGATTCAAACTGCTGACCTTTTGGTTAGCAGCTATAATTCTCAACCACTATGCCACCAGGGTTTCCACTAACTAGATAAAAACCCAAACCAAACCCACTGCCGCTGAGTCAATTCTGACTCATAGCGACTCTATAGGACAGGGTAGAACTGCCCCATAGAGTTTCCAAGGCGTGCCTGGTGAATTCCAACTGCCGACTTTTTGGTTAGCAGCTGTAGCACTTAACCACTATGCCACCAGGGTTTCCACTAATTAGATAGTAGATAAGAATTATCTTAGGTGAAGGGAAGGACGGCACACAATACAGGGGAGGTCAGGACAACTGGACTAAACCAAAAGCTAAGAAGTTTCCCGAACACAACGAAACACTTTGAGGGACAGAGTAGCAGGGACGGGGGTCTGGGGGCCCTGGTTTCGGGGGACATCTAGGTCAATTGGCATAAGAAAGCTCATTAAGAAAATGTTCTGCATCCCACTTTGGTGAGTAGTCTTAAAAGCTTTTGAGCGGCCATCTGAGATACATCAATTAGTCCCAACCCACTTGGAGCAAAGGAGAATGAACACTAAAGACACACGGAAAATATTAGCCCAAGAGACAAAAGGACCACATAAACCAGAGACTCCATCAGCCTGAGACCAGAAGAACTAGATGGTACCTGACTACCACCAATGACCATCCTGACAGGGAACACAACAGAGAGGCCCTGATGGAGCTGGAGAAAAGTGGGGTGCAGAACTCAAATTCACGTAAAAAGACCAGGCTTAATGATCTGACTGAGACTAGAGGAACCCCAGAAGACAGGGCACTCGGGCTCTCTGTTAACCCAGAACTAAAACCTTTCCTAAAGCCAACTCTTGAGACAAAGATTATACTGGACTGTAAGACATAAAATGACACTCATGAAGAGTGTGCTTCTTAGTTCAAGTAGATAAAAATGAGGCTAAATGGTCAGCTTCTGTCTGGGGGGGGATGAAAAGGCAGAAAGGGTTAGGAGCTGGTAGAATGGACGCAGGAAACCAGAGATGGAAAGGGGGAGTGTGCTGTCATATTATAGGGATTGCATCTATGGTCACGTAACAATATGTGTATAAATTTTTGTATGAGAAACTAACTTGAGCTGTGAACTTTCACCCAAAGCACAAAAAAAAAAAATCATTCATAACTATTTTATTCTTTTTGATTCTACTGTAAATGAAACAGTTTTCTTAATTTCATTTTTTCATTGTTTACTGCAAGTGTATCAAAATATGACTGATTTTTGTATATCGATCTTGTATCCTACAACCTTGTTGAACTTGTTTATTGTAATAGTATTTTTTAGTAGTTTTTTTGGATTTTATATATACAAGATTATGTCATCTGCAAATAAAGATAATACTACTTCTTCCTTTCCAATTTGGATGTCTTTTATTTCTTTTTTGTGCCTAATTGCCTTGGCTAGTGCCTCTATTACAACGATGAATAGAAGTTTTTAGAGCAGACATCCTAGTCCTGTTCCTGATCTTAGGGGAAAAGCATTCAGTCATTACCATTTAGTATGATGTTAGCTGTGAGTTTTTCATAGATGCTCTTTATCAGATTGAGGAAGTTCCTGTCTATTCTTAGTTACTTGAGTGTTTTTATCATGAAAAGGTGTTAGATTTTGTCAGATATTATCTTAACACCTATTGACATGATTGTGTCGTGTTTGTTTTTTTATTCTATTGGGATGGTATATTACATCAATTGACTATCAGATATTATACTCAACTCACATTCCTGGGATAAACCCCACTTGGTCATGGTGGATAATTCTTTTTATACGTTGCTGGATTCAGTTTGTTAGTGCTTTGTTGAGAATTTTTGCATCCATATTCATAATAGTGCCTGTAGAGCTTTTTCTTTTTTTTTTTTTCCTTGTGATTTCTTGTTTTGGTATCAGGGTAATACTGGGCTTTTCTATTTTTTGGAAGAGTCTGTGAATACCTGTGAAGAATTGGTATCAATTCTTTTTTAAATGTTTAGTAGAATTCACTTATGCATCCATCTGGGCCTGAGCATTTCTTTGTTGGTATATATATTTATTATTAGTAGTAGTAATTCAACCTCTTCAATTGTTATAGATCTGTTCAGAATATCTATTCTTTTTGAGTCAGTATCCATAGTTTGTATCTTTTTAATAATATGTCCATTTCATCTAAGTTATCTAACTCATTGGCATACAACTGTTCAGCATATTCTTTTGCATTTCTTAAGGCTGGTAGTAATGTCTCCTCATTCTTTTCTGATTCTAGTAATTTGAGTCTTCTTTCTTTTTTTTCTTGGTCAATGTAGTTAAATGCTAGTTAATTTTGTTGATCTTTTCAAAGAGCCAACTTTTGATTTTATTGATTTTCTCTGTTGTTTTTCTAGTTTCTATTTCATTAGTTTCCATTCTAGTTGTTTATTTTCTTGCTTCTGCTTGCTTTAGTTTTAGTTTGCTCTTCTTTTACCAGGGCTTAAGGTGGAATATCAGGTTGCTGATTTGAGATCTTCCTTCTGTCTTAATATAGACCTTTACACCTATAAATTTTCCTCAGCTCTAACTGCCTCTCCTGTTATGGTATGCTGTGTCTTCATTTTTATTCATCTTGAAGTATTTTCTAATTTACTTTTTGATTTCTTCTTTGACCCATTAGTTATTTAGGAGCATATTGTTTAATATGCACATATTTGTGAGTTTCTCAACTTGTTTTCTGTTACTGATTTCTAATTTCACACCTTAATTTATCAGAATCAGATATACCAGCTTAATATATATATATATATCTCATATAGAACAGTTACTCAAAAAAGCTCTATCCCTTGCCCCGTTTGTGGTATTGTAGTTATTCATATTACATTTGTAAACATTACCAATGCAATAATATATTGTTATAATTATAGATTTTTTGCCCATTATTTTTAAATTTTATTTTGTTGTTGTTGAGAATATACACAGCAAAACATACACCAATCCAATCATTTCTACATGTACAATTCAGTGACTTTGCTTACATGTTTTGATTTGTACAACCACTCTCACTCTCCTTTTCTGAGCTGTTTCTCCCCCATTAATATAAACTCACTACCCTCTAAGGCACTTATCTAATCTTTCAAGTTGTTGTTCTCACTTTGACTCCATTTAGATAGTTCTTAAAAGAGCATAATGTTCAAGGCAGGCATTTTTTACTAGCTAAGCTAAACTATTGTTTGATTTTAAGAATATTTCAGTGGGTATTTTAGGTTTAAGTTTAAAAGATTATCTCAGGGCAATAGTTTCAGGGGTTCATTCAGCACCCATGGCTTTGGAAAGTCTGTAGTCCATGAGAAATTGAAATTCTGTTTTGCATTTTCCCCTTTTAATCAGGATTCTTCTATAGAATCTTTGATCAAAAAGTTCAGTAATGGTAGCCAGCCACCACCCAGTTTTTCTGGTCTCATGGCAAAGGAGGCAGTTGTTCATGGAAACAATTAGCTACACATTCCATATACTCCTCCTACTTTTGACTCTCCTTTCTTTGTTTCTTCAGGCATATAGAGATCTTCCCTCAATGTCCACAGGCAAGCTTTTAAGACCCCAGGCACTAAGCAACAAAATAGAAAGTAGAACAGATGCACTAAACACATTGTTAGGCCAATTAACTGGGATGTCCCATGAAACAGTGACCCTATACCAAGAAACCAAATCTCACTAGATTTTTGGTTGTACATGAGCAGCCTCAGCAACTACTCTTTTTTTTGTTGTTGTTGAAAATATATCTACCACACAACTTTTCCCAATTCAACTTTTTACAGCTGTACAACTTATTGTACATGTGTAAGCTTATTTTGTCTTAAAGTGAGAAGAAACAGCTGCAAACATCCATTAGTAATTGGAACATACAATGTATGAAGTATGAATATAGAAGAATTGGAAGTTGTCAAAAATGAAATGAAACTCTTGAAGATTGATATCTTAGGCATAGTGAGATGAAATGGACTGTAATTAGCCATTTTGAATCAGACAACAACATGGTCTACTATGAAAAATTGAACAGGAACAGTGCTGCATTCATTGCCAAGAAGAACATTTCAAAATCTGAATTATAATGCAATCAGCGATAGCAAGACCAGTTAATACAGCTATTATTCAAATTTATGAACCAACCACTAATGCAGAAGATGAAGAAACTGCAATTTTTTTTTACCAACTTCAGCAGTCTGAAATTGATAAACATGCAATCAAGATGCATTGATAATTACTGGTGATTGAAATCAGAAAATTGGAAACAAAGAAGAATAAGTAGTTGGAATGATGCTAGAGATCACATGATAGAATTTTGCAAGACCAGTGACCTATTCACTGGAAATACCCTTTTTCAACAACATAAACAGCAACTATACATGTGGACCTTGCTAGATGCAATCCACAGGAATGAAATTGACTACATCTGTTGAAAGAGACAATGGAGAAGCTCAATATCATCAGTCAAAACAAGGCCATGGGCCAACTGCAGAACATACCATCATTTGCTCCTGTGCAAATTCAAAGCAAAGGTGAAGAAAGTTTAAAAAAAGTTCATGAGATACAAAGTACAACCCTGACTCATCCCACCTAAATTTAGAGATTATCTCAAGAAATAGATTGGACACGCTGAACACTAATGATTGAAGACTAGATGAGTTGTGGGATGACATCAAACAGGAAGAAAGCAAAAGTTCATTAAAAAGGCAAGAAAGAAAGAAAATATCAAAATGGATGTCAGAAGAGACTGAAACTTTCTCTTGAATATACGGCAGCTTAAGTGAACAGAAGAAATGATGAAGTAAAAGAGCTGAACAGAGGATTTCAAATGTCACGAAGACAAAGTAAAGTATTATAATGACATGTACAAAGACCTGGAGTTAGAAAACCAAAAAAGAACACACTGCACGTTTCTCAAGCTGAAAGAACTGAAAAAAAAAATTCAAGCCTTGATTTGCAATATTGAAGGATTCTATGAACAAAATATTGAATGAAGCAGGCGGCATCAAAAGAAGATAGAAGTAAAACATACTCACTGTACCAAAAAGAATTGGTCAATGTTCAACCATTTCAGTAGGCAACATAAGGTCAAGAAGTGATGGTACTGAAGGAAGAAGTTTAAGCCGCACTGAAGGCACTGGTGAAGACCAAGTCCCCAGGAATTGAAGGGATACCAGCTGAGATGTTTCAGCAAACTTACTGTCGTGGATTGAATTATGTTCCCCCCCAAAATATGTGTCAACTTGGTTAGGCCATGATTCCCAGTATTGTGCACTTGTCCTTCATTTTGTGATTGTAATTTTATTTTGAGAGGATTAGGGTGGGATTGTAACACCACCCTTACTCAGGTCACCTCCCTGAGCCAAGAGAAAAAAGGAAAGGGAAGCAAGCAGAGTGTTGGGGACCTCATACCACCAAGAAAGCAGCACCAGGAGCAGAGTGCATCCTTTGGACACAGGGTCCGTGTGCCTGAGAAGCTCCTCGACCAGGGGAAGATTGAGGACAAAGACCTTCCTCCAGAGCCGACAGAGAGAGAAAGCCTTCCCCTGGAGCTGACACCCTGAATTTGGATTTGTAGCCTATTAGACTGTGAGAGAATAAACTTCTCTTTTTTAAAGCCATTCACTTGTGGTGTTTCTATTATGGCAGCACTAGATGACTAAGACACTCACGCAGCACTGGAAGTGCTCACTTGTCCATGCCAAGAAATTTGGAGAACAGCTACCTGGCCAACCAACTAGAAGAGATCCGTATTTGTAGCTCATTTCAAAGAAAGGTGATCCAAGAGAATGTGGAAATTATCAAACAATATCATTAATATCACACACAAGTCAACTTTGCTGAAAATAATTAAAAAATGGTTGCAGCAGTACATCAACAGGAAGCTGCCAGAAATTCAAGCTGGATTCAGAAGAGGACATGGAACAAATGTTATCATTGCTGATGTCAGATGGATCTTGGCTGAAAGCAGAGAATACCAGAAAGATATTTACCCGTGTTTCATTGACTATGCTAAGGCATTCAACTGTGTGGATTATAACAAACATTGTGAAGAATGAGAATTCCAGAACACTTAATTGTGCTCATGAGGAACCTGTACATAGACCAAAAGGCAGTTGTTCAAATAGAAAAAGGGGATGCTGCAGGGTGGGATTGGGAATTGTGTGCACCAGGTTGTATCCTTTCACCATACTTATTCAATCTGTATGCTGAGAAAATAATCTGAGAAGCTGGACTATATGAAGAAGAAAGGACCATCAGGATTGGAGGAGGACTCATTAACAACCTTCATTATGCAGATGACACAACCCTGCTTGCTTGCTTAAAGCACTTACTGATGAAGATCAAAGACTACATACAGCCGTCAGTAAGGATTATACCTCAACACAAAACAAAGATCCTCATAACTGGACCAATAAGCAACATCATGATAAATGGAGAAAAGATTGAAGTTGTCAAGGATTTCGTTTTACTTGGATCCACAATCAGCACTCACGGAAGCAGCAGTCAAGAAATCAAACGACACATTACATTGGGCAAATCTGCTGCAAAAGACCCCTTCAAAGTCTTGAAAAGCAAAGATGTCATCTTGATGACTTAGGTGAGCCTGATCCAAGCCATTATATTTTCAATTGCCTCACATGCATGCAAAAGCTGGACAATGAATAAGGAAGACAGAAGAAGAATTGATGCATTTGAATTATGGTGTTGGTGAAGAATATTGAACATACCATGGAATGCCAGGAGAAGGAACAAATCTGTCTCGAAAGAAGTACAGCCAGAATGCTCCTTAGAGGCAAGGATGGTGAGACTTCATCTTATGTACTTTGGACATGTTATCAGGAAGGACCTGCCCCTGGAGAAGGACATCATGCTTGGTAAAGTAGAGGGTCAGCAATAAATTGGATTCTCAGAGATGGACTAACACAGTGGCTGCAACAATGGGCTCAAACATACCAACGATTGTGGGGATGGTGCAGCACCTAGAAGTGTTTCATTCTGTTTTACATAGGGTTGCTATGAGTCAGACTCAGTGGCACCTAACAACAACAACTTATTGACAGCAATTACAATGATCAGCTGTGCAATCTTACCCTTAATCAATACAAAATTTTTCTATCACCGTTAACCTCCCATTTCTCTCTCCCTCCTTCTTCTGGTAACCAGTAATAAACTTTGGTCTGTGTACATTTGTGGTTTCTTGTCTTTTTATATAAATGAGGTCATACAATATATGTTCTTTTGTGATTGATTATTTCACTCAGCATAATGTCTTCAAGCTCCACCCATATTGTAGTATGCATCTAGACTTCATTTCTCCTACTGGCTGAGCAGTATCCCATTGTACGCATGTACCACATTTTATTTATCCATTTATCTGTTGATGGACATTTAGGTTGTTTCCACCTTTTGGCTCCTGTGAATAGTATAATACGTTTTAAAGGCTCTGCACGGAAGGGGCCACCGGGCCAAACGCTTTTGAAATGGGCTAGACTATTGGCCACGATGCATTTCCAGTGGTTCTGGTTCCTTGGCATGAATCTTTTGGTTCCTTAAGTTCTGTTGTGTTATTGAGCACACGTGGCAGCCTAGGGTTGTTTGTTAGCCATCACCGTCTGCTCTGCGTGAAGTAGCGAAAATCATTTTCTTTAGTGTTTTAATAATAAGGAGAATATATTTTCTCATTTGTTTTAGTATAGCTGTATAAATCTCTAGTCCTTGGAAAATGGTGCAGGCTCTGTTCAAAATATAGCTGAGCAGCCTGTTCCACTCTTAAACGTAACAAACACCCTAATACCTTAGAACGTTTCCCTATTCAAAATAGGTGATTGAGAGCTTGACATGACTAACGCCATAATGATGCTCAAAGTAATCTCTAAACCTTTTCTTATTGCACCAGCTGCACCGGTCTCTTCCAAAGGGGTGCGGAGCTATCTCAGCTCCTGTGGCCTTGGTCTCTCTTCTTTCTTTGTTCTCTTGAGAAATGGCCTTCAGCCTGCAAACTGACCGGGAAGGTTTTCTTTCTTGCTCCCTATCTCAGCCACAGTGGACTTGGCAAAACAGCTCCACTAGCAGAGAGATTCTTATGAGAGTTTTTCAGCTTGTTATAAAAATACTGATTAGAGTCCAGGTGCCTTACATGTTTATCTTTAGTTTAATAAAGAGTTTTTGTAGTTGTGATGTATAAGACCATATGTGGACTGCGTGCTCAAAACATTAGGTAACCCTGATCTTTCCCATATAAAACCCTCTCATCAACCCTTTAGGGCAGACAGAATTTGGGAGAAATTTAGCCCCCTCTGTCTCTTGAATACTGGTATTCAATAAAGCCTTCTTACTGCTTACCACCTCCTGTCTCAGTATTGGCTTTGCGACAGGCCGCTGGAACCCACAATTTGCGGTAACATGCGCCTGTCAGGCTGCTCTGAGCCGGTTAGATCTGGACTCTTCTAGGGCTTTCCTGAGGATCTGAAAAACAACTTAGAGGAAGTGAGTGACATGGCGGGGAGGTGACCTGGAGTGGCCTGATACCTGGTGTCTTCAGCCTCCAGAGTCCCCTAACATGAGCTGGACTTAACATTTGACATGATTGCAAATTAGCCTTGCCCCACTCCCCCCGCCCCTCCCTCCGCCCCCAAACTCCCCATTCCCTACCCCTGGAGAAAATATGGGATTTACCTGATGTTTATTCAAATATTGTGTGTTAAACTGTTGTTGTTGTCATTAGTGCCGTTGAATTGATTACAACTCATGGCGACCCATGTGTGCAGAGTAGAACTGCTCAAGAGGGTTTTTAAGGCCGTGACCTAGAAGACACAAAAATGGGTTTTGCATGCTAGTCTGCAACTGGCACAAGGAATAGGTTCATTCCGTCAGAAAATACGTTTATATTTTACCCTTGCTACGTTTCTGTTCCATAGTATCCTTCTCTCTCAGGCTGTGTTATTTGTCTTCACTGAGCAGTTTATACATGCGGTGGAAAGGGCACTGAGATGGGGACATTTGGTAATTTGGGCCATAGTTGTGTCTGCCACTTGTCATTGGGTAATTTATTTGAGTGACAGGGGAAAACATCCAGACTTATAAATATCTACAGTTTTCAGCTCCCCCTTCCAAGGAGGAGGGATCCTTTGTTCACCACATCAGACTAGGGTTTGTATTATGCAGATCAGTAAAAGGGTGGAGAGGAGAGAACTGGATAGAGCTGTGGGCTGTCAAATTAATTTCCATTTGAAAGGAACAGACATGACGTTCCTCAAAAAGGAATACAAAGAGGGTGTGGGGAGAAAGGAGTAAAAGAGAAAACTGAAGTAAGCTGATTTGTGGTGAAGGGAAAGTGTGGGGGAAAGATTTTTTTTAGTCAACTTTATTCAAGTATCATTTACATACACTAAAACCCACCCTTATAAGTACAGAGGTCAATGAGTTTTGACAATTGCATTCAATCTCGATCAAGAAAAAACATTTCCATCTCTCCAAGGGGTCTCGTCTGCTCCATCTGCTTTCTGTCATTAAAGATTAGATTTGTCTTTTCTAGAGTTTCAGATTAATAGAACCATATAATATGTAATCTTTTGTGTCTGGTTACTTCTTTTATTGTAGTAAAAATCTGTATAACACAAACCTTTGCCTTTTCAACATTTTTTATGTACATCTCAGTGACAATAATTACATTCCTTATGTTGTGCAGCCATCACCAAAATTGTTTCCAAACTTTTCCATCACCCTTAACAGAAACTCTACCTTCTAAACATGACTCCTTCTCCCTCCCCCCTACCCCTGGTAACCACCAATAAACTTTGGTCTCTATGCATTTGCCTATTCTAAATATCTCATACAAGCGGGATCAGACGGTATTCGTCCTTTTGTGCCTGACATATTACTCAACATAATGTTTTCAAAGTTCATCCATGTTGTGGCATGAACAAGGACTTCATTCGTCGTTACGGCTGAGTTGGAGACTCTATGGGCAGTTCTACTCTGTCCTACAGGGTCGCTATGAGTCGGAATCGACTCGACGGCGCTGGGTAATGACCCGTTGTGTGTATGCACCACATTTTGTTTAGCCATTCATCTGTTGATGGACGTTTAGGCTGTTTCTCCCTCTGGCTACTGCGGATAGTGCTACAGTGAACATTCGTGCACAAGCAGCTGGCATCTGCGTTACTGCTTTCAATTCTTTGGGTGCCTACCTAGGAGCGGAATTGCCGTGTCAGGATAATTCTGTTCGGTATTTTGAAGAACCGCCAAGCAGTTCACCAGAGTGGCTCATTGCTGTACACCACCACCAGCAATGGTTAAGGAATTCGATTCTTCCACTTTCTTGACGACACTTGTTTTCCTTTTTTTTAAAATCATAGCCATCCTAACAACAACAACAAAAAAAACCCCAGTTTCCTCCAAGTCGGTTCTGACTCACGGCAGCCTCACACGTGTCAGAGTTGAACTGTGTCCCACGGGGTTTGCTGACTGATTTTTCAACAGTAGATCACCAGGTCTTTCTTCTTAGGCACCTCTGCATGGACCTGAACCGCCAAACTTTTGGTTACCAGTCCAGTGCCTTAGCCTTCTCACAACCCAGGGACTCCTATTGTTGTTTCTTGGCTGTAACCTTTATAGACGCAGATCACCAGGTCTTTATCCCATGGAGCTGCTGGGTGCTTTCAAACTGCCAACTTCTTTTTTTGTTTGTTTGTTTTTATTGTGCTTAAAGTGAAAGTTTACAAATCAAGTCAGTCTCTCACACAAAAACTTATATACACCTTGCTACATACACCCAATTGGTCTCCCCCTACAGAGACAGCCCTCTCCTGCCTCCACTCTCTCTTTTCGTGTCCATTTCGCCAGCTTCTAACCCCCTCTACCCTCTCATCTCCCCTCCAGGCAGGAGATGCCAACATGGTCTCAAGTGTCCACCTGATCCAAGAAGCTCCCTCCTCACCAGCATCCCTCTCCAACCCATTGTCCAGTCCAATCCATGTCTGAAGAGGTGGCTTCGGGAATGGTTCCTGTCCTGGGCCAACAGAAGGCCTAGGGGCCATGACCACCGGGGTCCTTCCAGTCTCAGTCAGACCATTAAGTCTGGTCTTATGAGAATTTGGGGTCTGCATCCCACTGCTCTCCTGCACCCTCAGGGGTTCTCTGTTGTGCTCCCTGTCAGGGCAGTCATTGGTTGTAGCCAGGCACCATCTAGTTCTTCTGGTCTCAGGATGATATAGTCGCTGGTTCATGTAGCCCTTTCTGTCTCTTGGGCTCGTAATCACCTTGTGTCCTTGGTGTTCTTCATTCTCCTTTGATCCAGGGGGGTTGAGACTAATTGATGCATCTTAGATGGCTGCTTGGTTTAAGACCCCAGACGCCACTCTCCAAAGTAGGATGCAGAATGTTGTCTTAATAGATTTTATTATGCCAATTGACTTACATGTCCCCTGAAACCATGGTCCCAAACCCCTGCCCCTGCTACACTGGCCTTCGAAGCAGCCAGTTTATTCAGGAAACTTCTTTGCTTTTGGTGTAGTCCTTTTGTGCTGACCCTGCCTGTATTGTCTGTTGTCTTTTCCACCACCTAAAGTAGTTCTTATCTACTATCTAATTAGTAAGTACCCTTCTCCCACCCTGCCTCCCTCCTCCCTGCCTCCCTCCTCCCTCTCAGAACCATCAAAGAATATTTTCTTCTCTGTTTAAACTATTTCTCGAGTTCTCATAATAGTGGACTTATACAATATTTGTCCTTTTGCAACTGACTAATTTCACTCAGCATAGTGCCTTCCAGGTTCCTCCATGTTATGAAATGTTTCACAGATTCATCACCATTCTTTATCAATGCATAGTATTCCAGTGTGTGAATATACCATAATTTATTTATCCATTCATCTGTTGATGGGCACCTCTGTTGCTTCCATCTTTTTGCTATTGTAAACAGTGCTGCAATAAACATGGGTGTGCATATATCTGTTCGTGTAAAGGCTCTCATTTCTCCAGGATATATTCCAAGGAGTGGGATTGCTGGATAGTATGGTAGCTCTATTTCTAGCTTTTTAAGGAAGTGCCAAATCGATTTCCAAAGTGGTTGTACCATTTGACATTCCCACCAGTAGTGTAGAAGTGTTCCAATCTCTCCACAGCCTCTCCAACATTTATTATTTTGTCTTTTTTGGATTAATGCTAACCTTGTTAGGGTGAGATGAAATCTCCTTGTAGTTTTGATTTGCATAACTTTAATGGCTAATGATTGTGAGCATTTCCTCATGTATCTGTTAGCTACCTGAACATCTTCTTTAGTGACGTGTCTGTTCATATCTTTTGCCCATTTTTCAATTGGGTTATTTGTCTTTTTGTAGTATCATGCAGATTTTAGAGATCAGGCGCTGATCGGAAATTTCATAGCTAAAAACTTTTTCCCAGTCTGTCAGTAGTCTTTTTATTCTTTTGGTGAAGTCTTTGGATGAGCATAGGTGTTTGATTTTTAGGAGCTCCCAGTTATCTGGTTTTTCTTCTGCATTGTTAGTAATGTTTTGTATACTGTTGATGCCATATATTAGGGCTCCTAACGCTGTCCCTATTTTTTTCTTTCATGATCTTTATCATTTTAGATTTAGGTCTTTGATCCATTTTGAGCTTGTTTTGTGCATGGAGTGAGATATGGGTCTTGTTTCTTTTTTTCCAGATGGATATCCAGTTATGCCAACACCATTTGTTAAAAAGGCTGTCTTTTCCCCATTGAACTGTTTTGGGGCCTTTGTCAAATATCAGCTGCTCATATGTGGATGGATTTATGTCTGGATTCTCAATTCTGTTCCATTGGTCCATGTGTCTGTTGTTGTACCAGTACCAGGCTGTTTTGACTACTGTGGCAGTATAATAGGTTCTAAAATCAGGTAAAGTAAGGTCTCCCACTTTGTTCTTCTTTTTCAGTAATGCTTTACTTGTCCAGGGCCTCTTTCCCTTCCGTATGAAATTGGTGATTTGTTTCTCCATCTCATTAAAAAATGTCATTGGAATTTGGATAGGAATTGCATTAAATGTAGAGATGGCTTTTGGTAGAATAGACATTTCTATAATGTTATGTCTTCCTATCCGTGAGCAAGGTATATTTTTCCACTTATGTAGGTCTCTTTTGGTTTTTTACAAGTGTATTGTAGTTTTCTTTGTATAAGTCTTTTACATCTCTGGTAACATTTATTCTTAAGTATTTTATCTTCTTGGGGGCTACCGTAAATGGTATTGATTTGGTGATTTCCTCTTCGATGTTCTTTTTGTTGGTGTAGAGGAATCCAACTGATTTTTGTATGTTTATCTTGTATCCTGATACTCTGCTGAACTCTTCTGTTAGTTTCAGTAGTTTTCTGGAGGATTCCTTAGGGTTTTCTGTGTATAAGATCATGTCATCTGCAAATAGAGATACTTTGACTTCTTCCTTGCCAATCTGGATGCCTTTTATTTCTTTATCTTGCCTAATTGCTCTGGCTAGGACTTCCAGCACAATGTTGAATAAGAGTGGTGATAAAGGGCATCCTTGTCTGGTTCCCGATCTCAAGGGGAATGCTTTCAGGTTCTCTCCATTTAGGATGATGTTGGCTGTTGGCTTTGTATAAATGCCCTTTAATATGTTGAGGAATTTTCCTTCTATTCCTATTTTGCTGAGAGTTTTTATCATGAATGGGTGTTGAACTGTGTCAAATGTCTTTTCTACATCAATTGATAAAATCATGTGATTCTTATCTTTTGTTTTATTTATGTGGTGGTTTACATTAATTGTTTTTCTAATGTCGAACCATCCCTGCATACCTGGTATGAATCCCACTTGGTCATGGTGAATTATTTTTTTGAATTATTTCGTTGAATTCTATTGGCTAGAATGTTGTTGATGATTTTTGCATCTAAGTTCACGAGGGATATAGGTCTGTAATTTTCTTTTCTTGTGGTGTCTTTACCTGGTTTTGGTATCAGGGATATGGTGGCTTCATAGTATGAGTTTGGTAGTATTCTGTCCTTTTCTATGCTCTGAAATACCTTTAGTAGTTTTTTTTTTTTTTTTAGTAGTGGTGTTAACTCTTCTCTGAAAGTTTGGTAGAACTCTGCACTGAAGCCATCCAGCCAGGGCTTTTTTTCTGTTGGGAGTTTTTCGATTACCTTTTTAATCTCTTCTTTTCTTATGGGTCTATTTAGTTGTTCTTCCTCTGTTTGTGTTAGTTTAGGTCGGTAGTGTGTTTCTAGGAATTCATCCATTTCCTCTAGGTTTTCAAATTTGTTAGAGTACAATTTTTCGTTGTAATCTGATATGATTCTTTTAATTTCAGTTGGGTCTGTTGTAATATCGCCCATCTCATTTCTTATTAGGGTTATTTGCTTTCTCTCCTGTTTTGCTTTTGTCCATTTGGCCAATGGCTTATCAAATTTGTTGATTTTTTCAAAGAACCAGCTTTTGGTCTTGTTAATTCTTTCAATTGTTTTTCTGTTTCTATTTCATTTAGTTCTGCTCTAATTTTTATTATTTGTTTTCTTCTGGTGCCTGAGGGTGTCTTTTGTTGTTCTCTTTCTATTTGTTCAAATTGTAGGGATAAGTCTTTGATTTTGGCACTTTCTTCTTTTTGGATGTGTGCATTTATTGATATTAATTGACCTTTGAGCAAGTCTTCGCTGTGTCCCAAAGGTTCTGATAGGAAGTGTTTTCATTCTCATTGGATTCTCTGAATTTCTTTATTCCATCCCTAATGTCTTCTATAATCCAGTCTTTTTTGAACAGGATATTGTTCCGTTTTCAAGTGTTTGATTTCTTTTCTCTACTTTTTCTGTTATTGATTTCCCCTTTTTATGGCCTTATGAGCAGAGAAGATGCTTTGTAATATTTCCATGTTTTGGATTCTGCTAAGGCTTGCTTTATGACCTAATATGTGGTCTATTCTAGAGAATGCTCCATGTGCACTAGAAAAGAAAGTATAGTTGGTTGCTGTTGGGTGGAGTGTTCTGTATATGTCTGTGAGGTCAAGGTGGTTGATTGTGGCATTTAGATCTTCTGTGTCTTTATTGAGCTTCTTTCTGGATGTCCTGTCCTTCACCGAAAGTGGCGTGTTGAAGTCTCCTACTATTATTGTGGATCTGCCTATCTCACTTTTCAATGCTGTTAGAGTTTGTTTTATGTATATTGCAGCCCTGTCACTGGGTGCATAAATATTTAATATGGTTATATCTTCTTGTTATATTGTCCCTTTCATCATTATGTAGTGTCCTTCCTTATGCTTTATGATGGATCTAACTTTAAAGACTGTTTTGTCAGAAATTAATATTGCCACTCCTGCTATTTTTTGATCATTGTTTGCTTGATATATTTTTTCCATCTTTTGAGTTTTCGTTTGTTTGTGTCTCTAAGTCTAAGGTGTGTCTCTTGTAGGCAGCATAGAGACAGATCGTGGTTTTTAATCTGTTCTGCCACTCTCTGTTTATTGGTGCATTTAGTCCATTTACATTCAGCGTAACTATGGATAGGTATGAATTTAGTGCTATCATTTTGATGCCTTTTTTTGTGAGTTGTTGACAGTTTCTTTTTCCCACTTAATTTTATGTGCTGAGTACATTATCTCTATATATTGTCCTTTCCTCATATTCTTTGTCGTTGATTTTGTTTCCGCTGAGTCTCTTTTTTTTTTTTTCTTGTATTTCGTTTTGATGTATAGAATAGTTTGTCCCCTTTGTGGTTACCTTGTTATTTACCCCTATTTTTCTAAATTTAAACCTGTCTTTTATTTCTTTGTGTCACCTTATCTTTCTCTCCATATGGAAGATCTATGATTACATTCTTAGTCCCTCTTTATTGTTTTAATGTTGTCTTCTTTTACATAATAACATCGCTGTTACCCTGTTTTAAGTGTTTTTTTTTATTTTGATTTATTTTTTTGATTTCCCTGTCTGGGTTGACTTCTGATTGCTCTGCTCAGTGTTCGAGTCTTGGATCGATATCTGATATTATTGATTTTCTAACCAAAGAACTCCCTTTAGTATTTCTTGTAGTTTTTGTTTGGTTTTTATGAATTTCCTAATCTTCTGTTTATCTGGAAATGTGCTAATTTCACCTTCATATTTGAGAGACAGTTTTGCTAGATATATGATTTTTGGCTGGCAATTTTTTTCATTCAATTTTTTATATAAGTCATCCCATTGCCTTCTTGTCTGCATGGTTTCTGCTGAATAGTTTGAGCTTATTCTTATTGGCTCTCCTTTGTAGGTGACTTTTCGTTTAACCCTAGCAGCTCTAAAAATTCTCTCTTTATCTTTGGTTTTGGCAACTTTGATTATGTCCTGGTGACTTTCTTTTAATATGTACTTTATGTGGTGTTCTATGAGCACCTTGGATAGGTATCTTCTCATCTTTCACGATATCAGGGAAGTGTTCTGCCAACAAATCTTCAACAATTCTCTCTGTATATTCTGTTATCCCTCCCTGTTCTGGTATTCCAATCACTTGTAGGTTATTTCTCTTGATAGAGTACTACATGATTCTTAAGGTTTCTTCATTTTTTTAAATTCTTTAATCGATTTTTCTTCAACTATATTAGTGCCAAGTGCTTTATCTTCGAGTTCAGAAATTCTGCCTTCCGCTTGCTCAAATCTGCTTCTCTGACTTTCTATTGAGTTGTCTACTTCTGTAATTTTATTGTTAATCTTCTAAATTTCTGATTGCTGTCTGCCTATGGATTTTTCCAGCATATTAGATTTTTCATTATGTTCCTTAATAATGTTTTTAATTTCTTCAATTGCTTTATCTGTGTGTCCCTTGGCTTGTTCTGTGTACTGCCTCATTTGCTTCCTCATGTCTCGAAGGGTTCTGCATATTAAACTTTTGTATTCTGGCTCTGGTAATTCCAGGAATGCACTTTCATTTAGAAGATTCCTGGATTCTTTGTTTTGAGAGCTTGTTGAGGCGATCATGGTCTGTTTCTTAATGTGACTTGATATTGACTGTTGTCTCTGAGCCATCTGTAAGTTATTGTATTAGTTTATTTTACGTTTGCTTAGTGTGTCATAGCTTCTTGCTTTGTTTTGTTTTGATATGCCCAGATGGGTTGCTTGAGTGAGCTAGCTTGATTTTTTTTGACTTTGGAGTTCTGACGTCCTGTCCTCAGATGACTAGAGCTGTTATCAGGTATATGAGTCTAGGAGTCCATTCACTTTTCCTGTATGAATTCAGCTCAGGTGTCCCAGTTAGTGGAGCTGGAAAATTATGTTTTTCCCCAGTTGCAAATTTATTACTTCTCCAAGGCCAGAAGGTTGGCTCTAGGCACTCAACAGGACCTATCTCAGGCTCAGGAAAGTCAGCCGCTGAAGTCAGCTTGGGAGCAGGTGGAGGAGGGGAGGCTGCGGTAAAATATACACAAGTTCTTAGCTTTTGCCAAGAGCACCGTTCTTCTCTGGTTCCTTAGGTGTGAGTAGGCTGTGTGGCTGGCTGCTTCTCCCTGAGGGAACTGTGGCCGAAAACTAGCCCACCACTGCCGCTCCTGGGAATGGTACCTGGGGGATTCCTGTGATTCAGGCCTGGTAACTCCTCTTTGCTTCTGAACTGTCTCTTCCTCCCCCTGCCCCTCAGTTCATTGTCTAAGCTTGCATTTGATGTTCAGGGTTCCTAGCTTGTCATAAATATACTTGTCTCACTTGTTTTTTTTGGGTCTTTATTGTAAAGAGGGCTCACCAGAACTGTCTATTCCACCATCTTGGCTCTGCCTCCTGCCAACTTTTTGATTGACATCTGAGCCCTTAACCATTGGACCACCAGGGCTCCATTCATCAACTCCTAAAGCCAGGGAAACAAAGGCTGGATTCCAGAGTTTATGTCTCTGTCAGGTTACAGAGATTGGAAGAATAGTCCTCTGTAAAATACTTTGTCTTCTACGTAACTGTGCTAGGCCTGTACAGATTGTTCCCCAGCAAAATGCAGGCATATTAAATGACTCAGGAGGTATGAGGTGGATTTGGAAGGCCATAGTTTTACTGTTTAAAAAGGCACTATCTACATAAAGAATAATAGTGAATACTTGAAACGTAATGTGGATGAATTTGGAGGACATTATGTGAGTGAAATAAGTTAATCACAAAAGGACAAATATTTTATGATCTCACTCTTATAAAAAGATAAGGATACGCATATATACAGAAACTAACATTCATTGGAAACCCTGGTGGTGTAGTGGTTAAGAGTTTGGCTGCTAAGCAAAAGGTGGGCAGTTCAAATCCACTGGGTATTTCTTGGAAACCCAATGGGGCAGCTCTACTCTGTCATACAGAATTGCTATGAGTCGGAATTGACTCAATGGCAATGGGTAATATTCATTGGTGTTTACCCGGCATGGGGAGGAGGGAAAGGGTGAATCATTCTCTAGGTAGTAGACACTTTTTATTTTTAGTGATGGGAAATGCAACACCAAATATAGGAAAAGATGTACACAAGAAAAGAGGACCTTTTGGTAATTGTTGTGACATAGATACTTTTGCAACAACCAAAAAACATCTGTGCGGGTATATATGTATTCATATATGCATATACATATTCCACATATATACTTGGTACCCTGGTGGCCTAGTAGTTAAAAACTTGGCTGTTAACCAAAAGACCAGCAGTTCAAATCCACCAGCTGCTCCTTGGAAACACTATGGGGCAGTTTTACTCTGTCCTGTAGGGTCTCTATGAGTTGGAACTGACTCAGTGGCACTTAATAACAACAACAACATATATATGTATATGCATATGCATGTATATGTGTGCATGCATATATATCCATATGTATAATAAAGCACATGAGGGCACAGTTACGAAGACTACTCAGACATAACCAAACATCTCAAGGGATTATGTTTCTGGATTTGAAAGTTTAGGACTATGGTCTTATGGAACACCTCAGTCAATTGGCATAATATATTTCATAACATTTATGTCCTACACCCTAGTCTGGTGAGTAGTGTCTGGGGTCTTAAAAGCTTGTGTGTGAGCAGCCATCTAAAATTCAACTATTGATCCCTACTCATTTGGAACAAAAGAGACAGAAGGAAACCCAGGACATTCAGAACAAAAGAGACAGAAGGAAACCCAAGACTCAGAGAAGAAACTAGCCTCAGGACTAATAGTCCATGCAAACTATGGCCTTATCCACCCTGAGACCAGAAGAATTAGATGGTGCCCAGCTGCCACTACCAATCATTCTGATCAGGACCACAGTAGATGGATCCTGATAGAGTTGGAGAAAAATGTTGAACAGAACTTTAATTCTGAAAAAGTCCAGAATTACTGGACCAGTTGAGACTAGAGGGCTCCTCAAAATTATTGCCCTGAGATACTCTGTATCTTGAACCAAAACTATCCCCTGAAGTTATCTTTTAGCTATAAAACAGATTGGCTCACAAAATAAAGAATATCACCCATGAGTACTGTGCCCCTATAAAAAATTATCTATAAAGACCAAAAGGTCAACAATTACTTAAAAAAAAAAAAAAAAGAATGAGAAGGTAAGGGGGCAGGGAAACTAAATTACTAGAAATGGAGCCACCAACTAATAGGTTCTTGTCAAGCAGACTAGCGAATTGAAGTCAGCCAGACACAGGGTTGGAAGAACAGAAAGGTTTATTCACAGTTTGCAAACTGGGAGACAGTCAGGGTCTTGTCACCTAAGGCTGCCAACTCCCTGAACCAGGGCAGATTTCCTCCTTTTATAGGGAGTGACATACATATGCATGAACAGTGAGGGGAGGATCTCCAGCCTTGTGATGCGTGTGCAGTCCGCATAATTTTAGTGAATGAGTTTTTGCACAAGGCTCTAAAAATACTGTCCACAGCCCTAAAAAAATGGTGATGGCTTGCTACTGCCACCCCAAGAAGGTCATACAGTGGGTAGATTCAGAGTCAGTGCGCCTGCGTCTCAGTCTCCTGCCAGGAGAAGAGAAGAAACCTGGGAATTCAACCAATCATAGCGAAGTGCTGTAAAAGTTGTAACCAGAATGTAGCTAGAGTAGGCTTTTCTGAAAAACAACTATTATGGGATGGTTAATAACCCTTTCATGACTGCCTGCTTCAGAAATGGAACATTCAGAACAGGAATAATGAGAATGTTCACACATTGTGAAGAATGTAACCAATGCCACTGAACAATTTGTGTAGAAATTGTTGAATGGGGACCTAGTGTGCTGTGTAAACTCTCACTGAAAATACAATAAAAGATTATTTAAAAAACAAAGAAACAAAAAAGCCGCTATCTAGCCTGGATAAGAACTACTTAAACTGGTTTGTTAGGCATCTGTGAACAAACTCAAGGCTCTTCCAGTAAAATCAGACATTTTGGAAATAAAACTAGTTATGATTTGCAAGACTCAAATTAAAGATACTTTGAATTCATGGTACAGCTTGCCAAAAAATGACATTTTTTATCCAGAGAATTCAAGTGGGTGCATTATGTTTAAGAACTACTGCCAGTTTTACTGGAATTGAAGTACAGAAGCATTTATATCTCTTTTACAATAAAAACATTTACATCTCTCTATATATACTTTTTTTTTTAATATGGCATATATATTTGACAGTTTTTACCATTTCATGTAACCTCTTCAGAAATTCCACAATTTAAAAATAAATGAACAGCGTGCAAATTTCAGGCCGACTTTACATGTCTTGAAAAGAAAACAGGATGGAAAGAAAATTGTGTATATAATGGAAGAAGAGTGAGCACTCAAGTCTGAACTTAATAAGGGCAGATGAGCTGAGGAGTTATTTTCCTCTGGAAGCTCATGAGCTCAAAAGTCTTGTTCTGTAAGAAATGATAATGTAGTAGAATTTCAAGCATTCAACCAAAGTTGCCTAGCCACATATTCTTTTACTGCCAAGCAGAAGCTATAATGCATGGATATGGAGCCTCATGACCACAAGTTGTTACTTCTTGAGTTCCAGCAACAGGAAAGTGATGTGAGTAAACACAATGAGCTAAAATGATATTGTCTGAAGATAATTTTTTTCAGCAGTCAAAGGGCTTCTGCTTTCTCCTGTCGTGTTTGTGTTTAATTATTTTCCATCTTCTCAACTTTTGATACTTGCTGTACTTCGTATGAAGTCCTTGGGAAGTGCAAACTGTTAATGTGCTTACCTGCTAACTGAAAGATTGGAGGGTCGAGTCCATGCAGAGGTGTCTTGAAAGAAAGCTGTAGCGATTTATTTCCAAATCATCAGCCATTGAAAACCTGTGGGTCAGTTCTACTTTGACACACATAGTGTCGCCATGAGTTGGAACTGACTCAGTGGCAACTGGTACTTCATATACACAGTTCTCTGAGATACCTAGGTTTGGGGACTCAATGGAAAGAGGTAAAATTCTTTGTCCCTATGAAGACCGTTCCTTGCCAGATAATTTTTCTCTGGCAAGTTCTTCATAATTCAATTTTACTTTCTGAAACTATGGAGAAGAGAATAAAGAATGGAATTAAAGTCACTACACATGGCAGTAGGTCAGAGGCTGCCATCTTTCTGACAGAGGGCAACTTTGCCACTAGAATTGTCAGTGGGGTCAGTTTAATATGTTAACTTGGATTTACAATAAATGTGTTAACTACACAAATTAAGGAGCGCTGGTGGTACGATCATTAAGCGCTCGGCTGCTAACTAAAAGGTCAATGGTTTGAACTCACTTAGCAGGTCTGCAGGAGAGAGATCTGGTGATCTGCTTTCCTAAAGATTACATTCTAGAAAACCCTATAAGGCAGTTCTACTCGGTCACATGGGGTCTCTATGAGTAAAAAATTGATTCAATAGCACCTAACAACAAAAACAGCTACACTGATTATGGGAGCAGCACTCTGAAATTTGGGCCGCAAGAATCACTATGTAACACTGTCTCTCCAACAGAGGGAAATCAAGTGGTAGAAATCCCATGAGTTCACTGATAAGAGTGAACATTTGCAATGCTAGTGGTAAACAGCACACTCCTAAGGTTTTCTTCCTTTCTACACTTTGTATTCATGGTGACTGGCGAATGATCCCAGACTTGACCTAAGCTCTGTCCCACACTGCCTTTCTTGATCTCTTGCCAACAAGGTACATCTACGCTAAAGTGTTTTCATATCTCAGTGTCTTGGTCATCTAGTGCTGTTATAACAGAAATACCACAAGTGGATGGCTTTAACAGAGAAACTTATTCTCTCACAGTCAATAGGCTAGAAGTCCAAATTCAGGGTACCAGCTCCAGGAGGCTTTCTTCTGTCTGTTGACTCTGGAAGAAGGTCGTTGTCATCAATCTTCCTGCGGCCTAGGAGCTTCTCTGCACGGGAACCTTGAGTCCAAAGGACATGCTTTACTCTAGTACTGCTTTCTTGGTAGTATGAGGTCCCTCATGTCTCTCTGTTGGCCCAGGACAGGAACCATTCCCAAAGCCAACTCTTCAGACATTGATTAGACTGGACAGTGGGTTGGAGAAGGATGCTGGTAAGGGGTGAGTTTCTTGGATCAAGTGGACACTTGAGACTATGTTGGCACCTCCTGCCTGGAGGGGAGATAAGAGGGTGGAGGGGGTTAGAAGCTGGCAAAATGAACAAGGAAAGAGAGAGTGGAGGGAAGGAGTGGGCTATCTCATTAAGGGGAGACCAGTTGGGAGTATGTAGCAAGGTGTATATAAGTTTTTGTGTGAGAGACTGATTTGATTTGTAAACTTTCACTTAAAGCACAATAAAAATTGAAAAAAAAAAAAAAAGAGAGAGAGAAGCCAGCAGACGAGTCATTTGGACCCAGGGTTCCTGTGCGGAGAGGCTCCTAATGCGGGGGAAGATTGACGAGAAGGACCTTCCTACAGAGCTGACATAGGAAGCCTTGCCCTGGAGCTGACACCCTGAATTTGGACTTGTAGCCTACTGGACTGTGAGAAAATAAATTTCTCTTTGTTAAAGCCATCCACTTGTGGTATTTCTGTTATAGCAGTGGTAGATGACTAAGACACCTCCCTATCACCCAAGGGCAAGGTAAAGGATGATTTCCTTATGTACCATTGTCACATTTAACTTGACAACAATTCTGTAAGGTGATAGGCCTTTTTTTTTTTTTTTTTACAGATGAGGAAACTGAGGCCCAGAGAAGTGCATTTAATTTCTTCAGGTAATTGTCTGATCATAGCTAAGATCAGAAATGGCACTCCAAAATCCAAAGAACTCCAAATCCAAGTAGTGCAATTTACTTGACACCAGCCCTCCTCCTGTGAAAACAGCACACAGCTCGGTCACCTACTATGAGTCATACGCCATCTCCCTCCTTAAAGGCCACCTTAACAATCATGGTATCAGAGTTGAAGACATGTCAAGATCCTCTAGTTTTCACAAGCATTGATTGAATTTCTACTACATGCCAGGCTTTGTTTTTAAATAAGTAAATAAATAAATGAAATCTTCGTGACAGGAATAATTTAGGCAATTCTTAGCCAGTGAGAGAAAGAGAAAACTAAGAATATTACTGTGAAAGGATGCCATTGATATTCCCGTTTGTATCCATTTTCTGGGTCAGGGAGTTGGGGAGAAATAAATTTTTTGGAGTGTAATGGAGACAGAGGCAAGAGACGAAGACAGGACAAGAAGCTTAACAGGGTCTGGGAACAGCGGGACACAATGCTCCAAGAACGAATTTATAAACCTGGTCCTTCCCCTGCAACAGTAATGGGCCCCCTTGTCTTCAGTTGGCCCTGTGGCTGCACTCCCTCCTACCCCTTTAATCTGAGAATCTGTAGTGTCCCTCCTCTGCTTTGATGCTTGATATCTGCCATAGGATTCAGGTAAGTTTGGAGAAAATCTACACTCCTTAGAATGGCATGCAGGTGTCTGATCAGCTGGCTGCTCCCCATCTCTCCTCTGTTTCGCCGCAGGCCTTCCTTCTGCCCGCCTGAGCTCTGTGCATGCCCTCAACACTTAGTACTTCTTGCCCCGTATTTTCACCCATTAAGGCTTAGGTGACCTTTTCTGTGGACTCCAATGCCCTCTCCATCATAGCCCTGTCTCTCTGTGTTTTATTCGTGGTTTATATGTTTGTCCTGCTCAATGGAGGGTAGCTAATTCACCTTTGAGTCCGCTAGCACGGAGGTTTTCAATCTGTGCTCCCTGGAGCTGATGAGGGCCGGGATTGTCTCTCTGCCTCTATCCACACACCCCACAATCTCCCTCACTTCATCCAGCTCCACCTTCTATAGTGGAGTCACCAGGCGGGTGCCTGGAGTGCAGACTGCACCAGGTGACACTGGCGGAGGCGGTGACACCAAAATGACAGTCTACGTGCAGTGTTTCAGCAGAAATTTATTATTTTTTATAAAAGTATCCCTGTAGTTAGTTACAACAATGAAAATGTTTTTCATAAGCCCAGCTTATATGTACCAACATACCTAAAAGGTTAAAACTATATGCTGATCACTTTTTGGACCTTCTAATGTGCTCTGGTCAGAACTGTCATTATTACCCAATTACAATAATGCTTCGAATCACGTAGTTTTGTCTGCATGCACTGTGGTTTTTGTTGCTGCCGTGTTTTTCTAGTTGCTGATTTTGTCAAATTTTCTGGTGTTTTAGCTACAATATTGTGGTAATTAGCATGAGGGGGTGATACCATGAGTTACCATACTGGGTGACACCAGCCCTAGTGATGCCACTGCTTTTACATCTGTATATTGAAGTTCAGTGCAGTATTTTACTTTTAGAAAAGATTCTGCTATTTGTGGTAAAGCTATGTTATATGTACTTTTGTAGCAAAAATAACACACACACACACACACACTCACACGCACGCAAATGGGGCCCTGGTTGCGCAGTGGTTAAGAACTCGGCTGCTGACCTGAAGGTCAGCAGTTTGAATCTAATAGCCACTTCTTTGAAACCCTATGAGGCAGTTCTACCCTGTCCTATAGGGTTGCTATGAGTTGGAATCAACTCGACGGCAATGGGTTAGTTTATATATATATACGATATATAATATATAATATCCCTGACACACACCGTTCTCTTTGTGAAAGTGAACCACTTGTGGTATTTGTGTTACAGCAGCACTAGATGACTAAGACACATCCTGTGGCTCAAAGTTGAGGAAAAAGATCCAGGAGGCAGTTCTACAGAGCCAATAGGGAAATAGCAGACACAAAAGTGTTATGATGCAGGAATCTCACTGGTGCTCTCAGAACTTTTGAGGGCCAATTGTTAAAAAAAAAGCCTGAGAACGATGTTGTTTTGGGATCAGTCCAGTGAGCCTTAGCTCTCAGACTGGCAATATCCAATTGAAGGAATCGCTGGGAGGCACAAACAGTTAAGCACTGGGCTACTAACTGAAAAGTTGCTGGTTTGAACCCACCAGAGGTGCCTCAGAAGAAAAGCCTGGCAATCTGCTACTGAAAGGTCACAGCTTTGAAAACTCTGTGGATCACAGCTCTATTCTGCACACACGGAGTCACCGTAAGTTGGAACTGACTCATCGGCAACTGGTTGGGTTTTGGTATTCAATTCTTAGAAGAAATGCGATCAGAATGTAATTAGGATGGAAAGGATGTTGAGACTTTAACTCACTTTGGATAAAAAAAAAAAAAATACATTATCAGAAAAGACCAAGCACTAGAAAAGGACATTATGGTTGGTAGAGGGTCAGTGAAAATGACACAATAGCAACAACAATGGGCTCCAACATACCAATGATCGTGAAAATGGTGCAGGACAGGGTAATGTTTCGTTCTGTTGTACATGAGGTCACCGTGAGTTGGACCCGACTTGATAACAACTAACAAAAATAGTTCTACTCTTAGACATATACCTGTCTCTGGGTCCAGAAGAAAAAAGATGCAAAGTTGTCAGAATGGCACAGCTCCCACTGAATAAATGACTGCCAACAGCCAAACACAAAAACCAAACCCATTGCCATCAAGTTGATTCCAACTCATAGCAACACTGTAGGACAGAGTAAAACTGCCCCATAGGGTTTCTGAGGCTGAAATATTTGTGGAAGCAGACTGGCACATTTTTCCCCTGAGGAGTGGCTGTTGGTTCAAACTGCCAGTTTTTTGGTTAGCAGCCAAGTACTTATGTAACCACTGTACCACCAGGGTTCCTCCAAGGTGACTCAGTAATCTTCACTTCAGAGACCTGCCTCACCTCCCACATCTGTATTAAACACATGGCAGACAGTATCTACTTAGAGGACCTGCACACTAAGCTACCTCTACTCATGAGGTTATGTATTTATTTCCATCCTTATCTTGTTCCAAAAAGGATTTAGATGGCTTACTAAGATACAAAGACTACAGCAAGGAGATATAAAATTAAAGCAGGAAAGAGGAAAAAAAAAAAGAAGAAGAAGAAAGAAAAAAAAAAAACAAGGACAAGGACATGAAATATAGTCCAGTCAGAGGCTAATAAAAAAAAATGTGCACAATAGGCCATCAATTTGACTCTTTTTTTCTTTTTCTGCTAGAAGAGAGAAAGCTGATAAGTTACATAATTTACACTGTTTGTAAGTTGAAAGAATTTTAAATTGTTTTGGGCAAACACAACCATTTCTGCATTTCCTGAATTATGCCTTTAGCCTTTAGCCAGAACCCTGGTGGTACAGTGGGTAAGAGCTCAGGCTGCTAACCAAAGGGTTGGCAGTTCAAATCAACCAGCCCCTCCTTGGAAAACCTATGGGGCAGTTCTATTCTGCCTTATAGGGTAGCTATGAGTCAGAATTGACTCGATGACACAGGGTTTGGTTTTGGCTTTTGGTATGCCTTTGTTGTTGTTAGGTGCTATTGAGTCAGTTCCGACTCGTAGCGACCCCATGTACAACAGAACAAAACATTGCCTGGTCCTGCACCATCCTCCCAATCGTTGTTATGCTTGAGCCCATTGTTGCAGCCACTGTGTCAATCTGTTTCATTGAGGGTCTTCCTCCTTTTTCTTGACCCTCTACTTTACCAAGCATGATGATCTTCTCCAGGGACTGATCCCTCCTGATAACATGTCCAAAGTCTGTAAGACATAGGTTCACCATCCTTGCTTCTAAGGAGCATTCTGGTTGTACTTCTTCCAAGACAGGTCTGTTCGTTCTTTTGGCAGGCCATGGTATACTCGATAGTCTTTACCAACACTGCAATTCAAAGGCGTCAATTCTTCTTCCACCTTCCTTATTCATCATCCAGCTTTTGCATGTATGTGAGGCATTTGAAAACACCATGGCTTGGGTCAGGCGCAGCTTAGTCCTCAAGGTGAAATCTTTGCTTTTTAACACTTTAAAGAGATCTCTTGCAGCCTTTCCCAATGCAATGCATCTTTTGATTTCTTGACTGCTGCCTCCATGGGTGTTGATGGTGGATCCAAGTAAAATGAAATCCTTGACAGCCTCAATCTTTTCTCCATTTATCATCATGTTGCTTATTGGACCAGTTGTAAACATTTTTGTTTTCTTTATGTTGAGGTGTAATCCATACTGAAAGCTGTAGTCTTTGATTTTCTCCAGTAAGTGCTTCAAATTCTCTTCCCTTTCAGCAGGCAAGGTTGGGTCATTTGCATAATGCAGGTTGCTAATGGGCCTTCCTCCAATCCTGATGCCCCATTCTTCTTCATATAGTCCAGCTCTCAGATTATTTGCTCAGCATACAGAATGAATAGGCATGGTGAAAGGATACAACCCTGATGCACACCTTTCCTGACTTTAAACCATGCAGAACCTTGTTCTGTTCAAACGACTGCCTCTTGATCCACACACAGATTCCTCATGAGTACAATAAATTGTTCCAGAATTCCCATTCTCCACAATGTTATCCATAATTCGTTATGATCTTCACAGTTAAATGCCTTTGCACAGTCAATAAAACACAGGTAAACATCTTTCTGGTATTCTCTACTTTCAGCCCAAATCCACCCGACATCAGCAAGGATATCCCTGGTTCCATGTCCTCTTTTAAATTTGGCTTGAATTTCTAGTGGTTCCTTGTTGATATGCTGCTGCAGCCACTTTTGAATGGTCTTCAGCAAATTTTGTTGCATCTGATATTAATGATATTGTTTGATAATTTGACCATTTGGTTGAATCACCTTTCTTGGGAATAGGCATAAATATGGATCTGTTCCAGTTGGTTGGCCAGGTAGCTGTCTTCCAAATTTCTTGGCATAGAAGAGCGAGCACTTCCAGCGCTGCATCTGTTTGTTGAAACATCTCAATTTGTATTCCATCAATTCCTGGAGCCTTGTTTTTTGCCAATGCCTGCAGTGCAGCTTGGACTTGTTCCTTCAGTACCATAGGTCCCTGATCATATGTTACTCCCTGAAAGGGCTGAACATAGACTGATTCTTTTAGGTATAGTGACTGTATATTCCTTCCACCTTGATGCTTCCTGTGTCATCTAATATTTTCCCCATAGAATCCTTCAGTATTACAACTTGAGGCTTGAATTTTTTTCTTCAGTTCTTTCAGCTTGAGAAATGCTGAGCATGTTCTTCCCTTTTGGCTTTCTATCTCCAGGTCTTTGCACATGTCATCATAATACTTTACTTTGTCGTGTTGATCCATTTGAAATCTTCTGTTCAGCTCTTTTACTTCATCTTTTTTTCCCTTTTGCTTTAGCTACTCGATGTTAAAACCTGTAAATGCTGGTGGCGTAGTGGTTAAGAGCTACAGCTGCTAACCAAAAGGTTGGCAGTTTGAATCCACCAGGCACTCCTTGGAAACCCTACAGAGCAGTTCTACTCTGTCCTATAGGGTTGCTATGAGTCGGAATCGACTCAATGGAAACAGGTAACAGTAATGGGTACTCGAAGTTCAAGAGCAAGTTTCGGAGTCTCTTCTGACATCCATTTAGGTCTTTTCTTTCATTCCTGTCTTTTTAATGACCTCTTGCTTTCTTCAAGTATGATGTCCTTGATGTCATTCCACAACTTGACTGTTCTTCTATCTTCAACACGTCAAATCTATTCTTGAGATGGTCTCTAAATTCAGGTGAGATATACTCAAGGTCATACTTTGGCTCTTGTTGACTTGTTCTAATTTTCTTCAGTTTAAACTTGAACTTGCATATGAGTGATGATGATCTGATGCACAGTCAGCCCCTGGTGTTGTTCTGACTGATGATATTGAGCTTTTCCATCGTGGCTTCCCACAGATGTAGTTGATTTGATTCCTGTGTATCCCATCTGGTGAGGTCCACGTTTATAGTCATGGTTTATGTTTGCAGTGATGAAGTCATCGGTCTTGCAGAATTCTCTAATGCAACTCTGGCGTCGTTTCTATCACCAAGGCCATATTTTCCAACTACTGAGTTTTCTTCTTTGTTTTCATCTTTTGCATTCAAATCACCAGTAATTATCAGTTGCATCCTGATTGCATCTTTGATCAATTTCAGACTGCAAAAGTTGGTAAAAATCTGCAATCTCTTCCTCTTTGGCCTTAGTGGTTGGTGTGTAAGTTTGTATAATAGTTGTATTAACTGGACTTCCTTGTAGGCATATGATATAACCCTATCACTGACAGCACTGTACATCAGGATAGATCTTGAAATGTTCTTTTTGATGATGAATGTAACGCCATTCTTCAAGTTGTCGTTCCCGGCGTAGTAGACCATATGATTGTCCAATTCAAAATGATCAATACCAGTCCATTTCAACTCACTAATGCCTAGGATATGGATCTTTACGCATTCCATTTCATTTTTGACAGTTTCCAATTTTCCCAGATTCATACTTTGTACATTCCACATCCTGATTATTAATGGATGTTTGCAGCTGTTTCTCCTCATTTCTAGTTATGCCACATCAGCAGATAAAGGTCCTGAAAGCTTGTCTCCGCCCACATTATTAAGGTTGACTCTACTTTGAGGAGGCAGCTCTTCCCCAGTCATTTTTTGGAGTGCCTTCCAACCTGAGGGGCTCATCTTCTAGCACTATATCAGACAATGTTCCACTGCTATTCATAAGGTTTTCACCAGCTAATTCTTTTCAGAACTAGACTGCCGGGTCCTTCTTCTTAGTCTGTCTTGATCTGGAAGCTCAGCTGAAACCTGTCCGCCATGATGACCCTGCTGGTATTTGAATACTAGTGGCATAGCTTCCAGCATCACAGCAACACACTACCCCCACAGGACAACAAACTGACAGACACATGGGGGGAAGGCCTTTAGCCTTCTTTATATTGGCAGATGTCATTAAACTAAAGCCAAGCAAAAAAGGGGGTGGGGGTTGACATCTCCTGGAGGAGTGTTATATGTTCCCCAAAATATGAATTGTAAGTCTGAACCCCTATATCTGTGGTTATAATCCCATGTGAGAATGGGTTTTCTTTATGTTAATGCAGCAGTATAAGTGTAGGATATGTCTCAAGTCAATCTCTTTTGAGATATAAAAAGAGCAGATTCAGTGAGCAAGCAAGCAAGGAGAAAAGGGGGAGACAGATGCCACACCACATGAGATCTCCAAGGAACAAAGAAACAGAAGCTGAAAAGAGACAAGGTGAAAAGAAACAGAGCCCACACAGAGAAAAAGCCTTTCTCTAGAGCTGATGCTCTCAGTTTGGACTTCTAGCCTCCTAAACTGTGAGAAAATAAATTTCTGTTTTTTAAAGCCACTCACTTGTATTTCTGTTATAACAGCACTAAATAACTAAGACACAAGAATACATGCTTTCATTCATTCAGATATTTATTGGATGGTTTTATGTGTTAGACTTTGTGCCTGAAGAGGAAAGCACATCTGTGATGAGGTCAATGAATGTCTTAGGCTGGATTCTCCAGAGAAGCAAAACTAGTTGCTGTGAAGTGAGTCTCTTGATCCGAAGTGATGCTGGGTGGGATACCATGACTGTGGATAATGCATTCTGTAAGTCCATGAATGGTAGTTGTGGCAGAAGCACTGCACACAGGGAAGGCAAATCTGCATCCAGAGTAAGTGTCTATTCCAGTAAGAACAAAAGATTGCCCTTTCCGTGAAGAAAGTGGTCCAATGTAATCAACCTGTCACCAGGTTGCTGGCTGATCACCTCAAGGAATGGTACCACTTTGAGGACTCAGTGTTGGTCTCTGCTACTAGCAGGTTGAGCACTCAGCAGTGGCTGTAGCCAAGTTGGCCTTGGTGAGTGGAAGCCCATGTTGCTGAGCCCATGCATTACCTCCATCTCTGCACCATGGCCACTTTGTCCATGAGCCCATTGGGCAATGATGGGAATAGCTGGGGAAAGAGGTGACTGGTTTCCACAGAATGCATCATCTTATCCACTTGATTGTTAAAATCCTCTTCTGCTGAGGTCACCCTTTGGTAACCATTCACATGAGACACAAATATCTTCACTTCTTTGGCCCATTTAGAGAGGTCATTTTTTATCCACATAACCTCTTCCCAATATCTCCTTGTCACCAATTTTCCAATCATATTCCTTCCAAGTTCTTGACCATTCAACCAAACCATTGGCCACAGCCCATGAATCACTATACAATCACACATTTCTTCATTTTTTCTTCCAGGAAAAGTGAACAACCAGGTGCACTGCTCAAAGTTCTGTCCATCGGGAGGATTTCCTTCATCACTGTCCTTCAGGGAGGTCCCAGAAAGGGGCTGTAGTGCTGCCACTGTCCACTTTCAAGTGATGCCTGCATATAGTACAGAACCACTTGTAAACCAGTCATGAGTTTTCTCTTCCTCACTCAGTTGATCATAGGGAACTCCCCATGAGGTCATAGGTGCAGATTGGGAGAGGGCAGGTAATGTGACAGGAGTGGAGACCATGGGCATTTGGGCCACTTCTTCATGCAACTTACTTGAGGCTTTAGGTCCTGCTCAGGGCCAATTTTGTGTATACCACTTCCATTTAACAATAGAGTGCTGTTGTGCACGTCTGAAGTGTGCATCTCAGTTTATGGCTCTGTGGGTCAGACAACACCCAGTTCATGCTAGACAGCTCAGGTTATAAGGTGAGTTGGTGGGTAAAACTGTAGGAAAGTATCAAACATGTGATCACCCAGAGCCTCACCTCTCACCAATACTTGATCTATTGGTGGTGATATTTTGCATATTTCTATTGCCACCTGATGCCATGGATTAGCAGTGCCCTCTTTACTCCTGGAAGGAGAGTCATCAACATCTTTAAGACTAACCACACTTGAGAACCAATTTAGAAAACTCATCCTTACAATTTTTTTTCTCTAGAACCACTCTCGGTACCAAATGTTTCAGGCTGAGTTCTCTAGAGAAACAAAACCAGTGAAGTGTATATATGTTCATTCATATATACATAGAGAGAGAGAGATTTTTCTCAAGGAAATGGCTCATGTGGTTGTAGAAGTAGACAAATTCCAAGTCCATGGGTCAGGCATCAGTATGGATGGTTCTCCTGACTCACATAGCTGTGGGGGCTGACAAACCCAAAATTCACAGGTCAGACAGCAGCCTGCTGGCTCTCAGGCTGTGGAGGCTGACGAATCCCAAAATCAGTACGTAAACTGCTAGTTCAAGTCCAAAGAACCAGAGCAGGATGCAGGATTCAAGGAGAGAGCCTTGCAGAACACCCATTCATATACTGGAGGTAGGCCTCACTCCCAAGGAAACTCCCTTTCAACTGATTGGCTGCTTACAGCAGATCTCATCATGGAGTAGACTACATCATTACATAACTACAAAACCACTGAGAATCATGGCCCAACCAAGTTGACACTCAACCTTAACCATCACAGTGAGCTTTACTTGGGGGAATGGTTTAATTTTGTAACAACCCTCAGATCAAGACACAACTGATACTTCCTTTTTTAAAATAAAATTTAACCAAGACCTGAGCTCCCACAATCCAGAGTTTGTTGAAACTGTAAGCTTGGTCATCATCATGGCCCTTTCCTCCCACTCTCACACGTACTGCAAAGGCCATGTGTTCTCATGCAGTCCATACTTCTAGAGGGCCTTCTGTTCTTAAGTCGTACATTCTTATGGCCCTTAAAAGACAGGCAACACCACTACTTCCATGACCAGCTTGCCCAGGGCAGGCTAGTTGAGGCTGGGATACTGGTGCCCAGGGTACCACCCTTGAGGGGGACCATGCAGGCCATTTCCCTGAGGCACTGCCCTACCCCTCTACTTCTGGGACTCATTCTTCACTTCCTTCCAGAATGAAGAGAATCTTCTAAGCCACAGCCACTTCTTTTCTCTCTCTATCCAAGCAAGCCCCAGAGCCTATCCCTTATCTGAAGCTGAGACTCACTGTTTCTTCTCTCTGCCCTGCACTCCTAGAAGCCCCAGTCTCATGGAATCACATCCTCATGTGCCTTCAGTGGCCACAGACAGGGTGGCAGAGCAGAGTGGGACAGTGGAAAAGGCCTCACTGGGTAATTTGGAGTTACAGATTCTGGTCTGGAATTGGCCTCTGTAGTGTAGTCATGTGGATATTGCACAGAACCCAGCACTGAGGGATGCTCAAGAAATACATGTGAAGTGAATGAATGAGGGACTTGGGGCAAGCCATTGACTGCTCTGGGCTTCAGTGTCCTCACATTTCTGCCTTCAGTTGGATTTCAGCTTGGAGAAGGTGGTCCATGAGCTCATTGTTCAGTCTGATGTGTCACGGAGAGCAGAAGGGCCAGACCCTGGCTTCTCCTCACATCCAGATTGGAGGCAAAGGGATAGCTAAATGGAGTCACATTCAACCTTACTGAACATGCATGTGTTTTTCTCCATCCATTGGTTGGAATTAACTATGTTTAACTCTGAACTCATATGCTTTTTTAAAGAAAAGCGGAGCTGCTTCCCAGGGCTTTAGCTTAAGGAGCTTAATGATTTCTCTCCATCTCTGTGTTTCTCTTTTAATAGTGTCGAGATTTAAAGCACTTTTGTTAAGCCTTCCCTCTGCCTCCCAGTTCTCCCTCCCCCACTGGCACACAGGCCCACTCTGGCACACAGGCCCACTCTGGAGGCTGGCAGAGCACGTGATGGTATCAACTGCCTCTAGAATCCACAAGCCCTTTGGAATGCGTACATCAATTTTTAAAAAGTTTACTCTTGCGAAAATCAGAAGCTTACTAATTGGCACCAGTTTGCCCTAGGCCTGACCTACAAAAAAAAAGTGCCCCCAAAATCTAAATTGAGATAAACCAAAAAAACCCAAACCCATTGCCATCGAGTTGATTCTGACTCATAGTGACCCTATAGAGATAGACTTAGATAACAAAAATGCTGATAACTCAGGGTGTTCAGCTTTCCATGACTTCTGGACTTCATGCAGCTAAGTTTATGAAGTGGGCATTTTCTGCCCTGATTCTCTCTTCCTTATATGAACACTGATTTCAACCATTTATATCTTTTCCTAAATTAATATAGTTGGAAAGTCTGTTTAAGTTATGTTGCTTTATGTGTCCTCAAGTATGCAGCCCGAAAGTGTGAGGGAATTAGTGCCCAGGGGACAAATCTTTAGCCAAAGTGCGATGAAAAAATGCTTCCTCTTCTCTAACCTATGTATATCTCTATAAATGCTATTGTTGTTTGTGTTAAAATGATCTATATACTTGTCTGTCTTTCTAACTAGATTGTGATCTTCTTTAGCATAGGAATTGTGCATTTTTCATCTCTGTATTGACTTTGTATTTAACAAGGTGCTAGGCACACAGTAGAGGACTAATAAATATTTGTTGAACGAGTGTAAATATCATTTAGCCCAGGGCCGGTTCATCTATAATACAGTACACACATGAACATCTCCAGCTCTGCACCCATAGCCATTAAAAACCTGTTGCTGTAGAGTTGATTCCAACTCATAGTGCTATCACTAAAAATACTAACTGATCATTAATCAGAGCACCCTTTCCCAATAGAATCCTTCTCAAAACAGCATTCCAGGCAGCAACTATTAATAGATCATGGCCAGGACACAAGAAAAAATCTACCCCCCACTCTGCTTTTAATCAATCTAGTATTACCGTTGTTGTAAGCTACAGTAGGTAGTGCAAGACAAGGCATGGATCAGAGTCGATGTTCATCTGAATGCCCCGTATGTCCCACTGGTTGCTTCTAACAAGCACCTACCCTTACTAGCCAGAGCCTATGCTATATCTGCTGTTGAGTAAGTGAATATCATCCTTGGATTAGATGGTCTTTGTCACACATGTTCTCATCCCAAGACCTTAGGCTCGCTCTTCCCCAGGAGAATTCAGATCTCTCTGGTTCACCAAGTCTGACCAAGGAGACACCACTCTGGTCTCCCCAGTGCCAAAAGGTACCATTCCTGCTTCTGATAACCCCTACCCAATGCACGTTTCCAGCTATGGCCATTCTCATCCCTACAGTATCTTCGGTGAGCAATACTGACTGCCCCAAGTGCCTCAAGTTCCCAAATGTCCCTCAAGCCATAGTGGCTTGAGAGTGGAGAGCTTATCCACCGCAGATCCAAAGACAAATCCCCCACATGCCTTCCTATTCCTGACACAGCCCTACTGAAGCTGGTTCCCATGGTGCTCACCAGTGAGCCTTGATCAGATCACACTGATTGTGCCAAAGGATGCCAGATGCTGCTCCTTGCTCTAGCCTCCTTTGCCTTATGCTAATTTGTAGCTTCCGGCTGCTAATGCAGCTACCTCCGCAGTGACACAGGGGATTTGCTTTCCGCTGTTACTGCTGTGCAGTCTGATTTCAGCATACCACCTTGGGTCATCTTACTTTGTGGTCCAGAAAAATAGTCCTGCAACTCCAGATCCTTTGTTTGGAGGCAGAGATAAGACATCATATTGAACACTTCGTACGTGTCACCTCTGGATCCCCTGGGTCTTACCTGTCTTCTATTCCAGCCACTGCAGCCAGTTCTGCATGGGCTCCACCTAGTTTCAGGCAGTGCAGACTGAGAGCTTCTGTCTCAGACCTATGCTATGGTCCCTTGTTTCCTGTCCTGGGGCTCGACCATTTACCTGTGGTGTAGAACACCTCAGAATGTTCAATATCCACAAATGCACAGCCTGAAAATGTGAGAGAATTAGTGCCAATAGGACAAATCTTTAGCCAAAGTGAGATGAGAAAATGCTTCCCCCTCTCTTCCCTCTAACAGAAGATCCTGTAAAGTATTTCCTACAGCTTTTCAGGTTTTTCGTAGGGTCAAGCAATCAGTTCCCGTAGCCAATATGCTAGACAAGTTTGTATTGGCTTTCCCAGCTTCAGGCTCCCTGTCCCTCAACTCTGCTCCCTAGGCCACATGCCTCAATCAAGTACTTGCACAGGACTTTGTGCCAAGCTCTACTTTTGGGGGAGCCCAGGCTAAGACAGACTCCTAAGAGACTGTCAGGAGGAGATGCCTGGCTGCCCTTCCCTTGGGGCAGTATACATCCAGTTTGCCCAGTCTCAGTGTTCTGGAGGCACACTTGCACAAGTGCCTCACTAATGTCAGCCACTTTTGTCCCTGTAGAGCTGAGATAATTTTAAAGACACCTCCAAGGTGGCACCACTTCTCAAAGGGCAAAAGTCAGCATGCAGTTCCTGAAAGGCTTTCTGAGCCTCTTCCTGACGCCTTTACCTCTATGTATAGTCTGGTCCTGGTTTCTAGTTCTATATGTTCTGCCGGGGGTGGGGGGGTGGTGGGCTTTACTTAATGCCCCATTTTGTTTCCCTCTACTCAGGGTTAGAAAGACTCTGAACCACTTTAAAATTTCACTGTCACTTGAAATCAGGTAGTATAAATCATAAGCCTTCCAATTTTTTAAAGTTGTTTTGGCTATTTTAGGTTCTTTGCATTTTCATATAAGTTTTACAATAAGCTTGTCAATTTCTATAAAAATAGCCTGCTGGGATTTTTGTTGTGACGTGTTAAATCTATAGACCAATTTGGGGATAACTGTTACCTAAATTTTATAGTCAAACTGTTTAAAACTAACAATAAAAAGAAAATCTTAGACACAATCAAATAAAAAAGACACATTACAAATAAGAACAGGTTAACTTCTGATCAATAAAAGTGCAAGCCAGTAAGAGGAAGCAACACGTAGATGGATTTTCTAAATGAATATTAGAGTCTCTGTATTTAAATAGACAAATATAATCCATTTACATTTATGTTGATTACTGATACATTACATTTTTTTATCAGATTGTTCTGTGCTTTCCATTTACCACAGTTCCCTCCTTTATTATCTTCTATTGTTTTTTTATTTTCCTTTTTCTACCCCTTCCATTAATTTAACAAATTATCCTCAAGTTTTAATTAAATATTTACTTACATATTAAAGACAGTGTTTCTGTCTTAACAATATGAAGATCTTAGAACTTTTCAAAACCAACCTCCTATTTTTCATGTTGTTACTTTTTGATACTTTATTTCCATCATGTTTTTCCTCCTGACATCCCCGCCCAACACACTCCATTAGTCAATACTAATACTATTGTTTTTATTTATAGTCAGTGCTTATTTAGATTTACCAACATGCTTACCATATGCTTCTTGAATATCATTAAAACTTACTCTTCTTATAGTACAGCTTTAACCAGTTGTTTCAGGGAAGGTCTGTGAATAAATTGCTTGTCTAGAAAAATAACCATTTTGCTCTCACTCTTGAATGATAGCACACCTGGGTATAGAATTCTAGGGATACAGAATTTTTTTTTTTTCTCTCAGAACTTTGAAATGTAATTTCTTTGTCTTTTGATTTCTACTGTTGTTGAAAAGTTTTCTCCAGTATAACTGCCATTCTTTGGCAGCTAGTTTGGTAGCTTTTAAGACTTCTTTCTTTGGTTTTGATCATCTGCTATTTCATTACAATATGTTTAGATGTAATTTTGTTTTTATTTTTCCTGCTCAGGTTCTGATATTTTCTTTTTCCAACTGAAGAAAATCTCCAGCCTTTAATTTTTCAAATATTGCCCTCCTTCTATTTTTCTGTTTTCTTTTGTAGTTTTGCTAGACATATTTTGGGATTTCTCATTTTATCTTTCATGTATCTTATCCTTTCTTTGCTATTTCCATTCCTGTCCTACAGATTTTTAATGATTTTAATTTCAATTCACTAATTCTCTATTTACCTGTGTCTTAATATGCTCAGCTGCTAACCAGCCTCTCCTTGGAAACCCTATCGGGCAGTTCTACTTTGCCTTATAGGGTCACTATGAGTCAGAATCGATTTGACAGCAAAGGGTAATATGCTGTTAGTTAGTTTAACCTTTGGTTAGTTTATATAGTAGAGATTATTAACACATGAACAGTCAAGTTCTTCATGGTTATAATTTTACATTTTACCTACTCCTCTTCCTTGGAAAAATTTACCAGGTTCTTTCCTTACTTGCCTTCCTTGAAGAAATGGGTCTTTTTCCCACATCAGTTACCTCAAAATTACAAACCCAACAAAAATAATCACTACCAGGGGAAAAGATTTTATTTCCTCTATGGCTATTAAAAGGTAGCTGGTCATGTTTCCATAGAAGAAGACAAAAAAGACACCAAAACCTGGGTGTCTCCTCTAATACGCTTTTGCCACTCAAAAGAATCCTAAAACATTTAGGATAAATGTTGGAGGTCACCACAATCTCAGGCTAACAAAGCTCCTCGCGCTCATGTTTTCTCTTTTCTGGGCTGATGTTTAGTAACAAATCTAGGGAACTCTCTCCTGACAGAATCAAGGAGCTGATCCTGATAGAAAAGCTGCTCCCAATGAGATTCACGTAATAGATACTTCATAATAGAGGAATCAACAACAATAATTATGATGTTGAAAAAAATGCAAAGAGCTAATGGATTTCTCAGCAACACAGGTAGAACTGTGTTTTAAGAAATGTGATTCTATGCAGTTTAGAGATCTCCCGATAATTTCAACATTTGGGATCTCCTGCATTTGTTCTATCTAATCAATTCTTTCTTTTTTCTTTTTAATTAACTTTTATTGAGCTTCAAGTGAATGTTTACAAATCAAGTCAAACTGTCACATATGTTTATATACACCTTACTCCGTACTCCCACTTGCTCTCCCCCTAATGAGTCAGCTCTTCCAGTCTCTCATGACAATTTTGCCAGCTTCCAACTCTCTCTATCCTCCCATCCCCCCTCCAGACAGGAGATGCCAACACAGTCTCAAGTGCCCACCTGATACAAATAGCTCACTCATCATCAGCATCTCTCTCTTACCCACTGTCCAGTCCCTTTCTCAATTCTTTCTTACGAAAAAAAAAAAAAATCAATTCCTTCTGAGAAAAAAATAACAAAAGATGACATTTTGTCCCCCACAAATTACTTAAATTGGAAAAGGTTAATTTGGAAACTTAGAAAGATGCTTCTGCTTAAAGACTTAACATAAACATCCTTCCTTCTTAGGTGGGAAGCTACTGGACAATGACAACCTTAAAGACACTCTCATTGTGGCCAGAAGTGACAAAAATGCTGCAGGGGAACTTAAATGTACACATGGACTGTGCTTTTACTGTGTTCTGTGCACTTAGGTTTTCTCCTTAGGTTAGCTCTTTGTCCAAAAGAATTGGAAAGAGTGGCTATGCCCCATAGTCTGGAATCTCTAAATCGACCCCGGCCCTACTCCATCCTTTCACTCAACAATGATAAGGTTAATGGCTGCTTCCGACGAGGAGGGTTGATGGTAAAGTCCTAGATCTATCTCAGGCCCCCTGGTCACCTTGATTACCCTTCCCAAGTTTGTTCACTTGTCTTTAAATAGTCTGGAAAAAAATATGAGCTGAACACATTCCAATCCAATGAGCTAATGTTGGGAGAAATCTAAACAAAAACAAGATACAGTGAAGTAGGCCACTGAAGTCTGAAAGTACCCAACATCAACAGATACATAGGAGCCATCACAGAGGATCAGAAGCTATGAGATTTAGGGGGCTGGATACTAACCCAGGATTCTAGAAATTTGGGGTGTAACTAGAAGATAATACCTTCCTCACACTATACAAATTAAGATGCTTTTAAGCAGCAAGGATACAGTGGCATCTGCAGAATGAGGACTTCCAGCCATGTGTTGCCATTGCTGACCACCTGAGCACAACCTTCTTGTCAGTTCCTTTGAAGCTGTGCAATTCTGCAGCTTGCAACAGGGGTGAGGCTGTGAAAAAGACAAGAACAAAGAAAAAATGCTTTCCAGAGCAATCTGGATACATCTGCGTATCTACAGTGAATATTTTCGGCAACTCGATCAAGCAATCCCACCACCACCAGTTGTTATCATGTTGACTCCAACTCATGGCAAGCCATGTGTGTCAGTGCAGAACTGTGCTCCACAGGGGTTTCAATCGTTGATTTTTGGAAATAGATCCGCAGGCCTTTCCACCAAGGCACCTCTTGGTAGACTCAAACCTCCAACCTTTCAGTTAGTAGCCAAGCACATTCACCATTGGCAGCACACAGGCAAGTTAAAACTATGCTTTGTTTTCCTGAGGAGGGAAAATTATTGGTCTGGATACACTTTTCTGGCCAACAGTCACTTGTTCATTTACTCGTCTATCTAGTTATCCATTCAACCAATATTTATTGAATGCTTATTACAATCATGCTCCATTCTAGGTGCTACAAGGCAGTTATAAATATAAAAGATATTCAAATAAAATGCAATAAAGAAAACTAAAGCAAGATAAGGGGATAGTGAGTGACAAGGGATATATGCCAAAGCAAAAAACCAAAAACAAACCCATTGCTGCCAAGTCAATTCCAACTAATAGCAACCGTATAGGACAGAGGAGAACTGCCCATAGAGTTTCCAAGGAGCACCTGGTAGATTTGAACTGCTGAACTTTTGGTTAGCAGCCATAGCTCTTAACCACTATGCCACCAGGGCTTCCGTGCCAAAGTAAAGAGGGGGCTATATTTGGAGAACATAGTATAGATAACAAGTTTGAATAATAGCTGTGAGAGGCTGGGGGATGACCTTGAATCTTTAGACAAAGACTCAATTTTTAATGGTACTCAGTTTTTTGTATGTTTTATTCCAATGATCATTCTATAAAAAAAACAAGTTTCCCCTATGATAAAAACAAAAAGACACTATTTTCAAGGATAACGAATTTGTGTAGAGGTAGCAATGTATTTATGTCAATGACCAGTTAAGCAAATAAATTCCAACATCTCACAGGCTGGGTTTTCTGGAAACACGTGCTGAGATGAAGTTTGATGTACAAGGTTTTTATTAGAGACCAACACCTGTGCGCAGGAGGTGAAGAAAGAAGGATTTCTCAGAAGGACAGGTCAGATTACAAAGTAGGCTCAGCAATACTAAACCTATGGAGGGCTCCGGATATAAACGGTCTGTTGGGGGTCAGGGGGTACAGTGCTTGCCTAAAAGGCAGGACCACTGTACCCTACAACAATTAGTCAATGGATGCGGGTCACCTCAGGAAGAGCAGGAGCTTGGGCAAGGCAGCTCTCTGCAGTTGAGGTAAGAGACCACTCAAGGTTGCCAACTGCCAGCTGGTAGCAAGTCCTTGCTTGGAAGGGGGTCTAGGCAGTGCATCTCCATGGCCACCACCAGGGGACATCTACATGTTTATAGGTAAACTGGGAGAAATATTTGCCACGTAACAGCAAACAAAGGGTTAAAATACCTAAATGCCAAAGAGCCCTTAAAACCCACTGACATCGAGTCAATTCCGACTTATAGCGACCCTATAAGACAGAGTAGAACTGCCCTTACGAGTCAATAAAGGAGAATATTCACACAACGATTTAAAATAGATACTAAGGACCTACCTGATCAAGAAATTCACAAAATAGGCAATAAATACATGAAAAAAAGTTCAACCTCACTTGAGACTATAAAAAAAACAAAATTATAGAACAATGAGATATCATTTTCTGTAATCACCTTGGAAAAGATAATAAAGAAAAACAGAATTTAATGAGAGTAGGGAGTGGGGAAATGACTACTCTTTCGCAACTACTGGTGGGAGTATAAATTGGAGTAACATTTCAGGAAGGCAGTTTTGCAATATACATGAAAAGCCTTAAACTATATGTGCCTAATAAACTAGTTGTATTAGTTGTCTATTGCTGTGTAATGAATCACCTAAAACTGAGCTGCTTAAGATAGCAAACGTTTGTTATTTCATGGTTTCTGCACAGTAGGAGTTTGGGGGAGGTTAGCTGGGTTGTTCTGCCTCAGAGCCCATCACGAGGTTGCAGTCAAGGAACCAGCTGGGCTAAGTCATCTTAAGGCTTGACTGGGGCTAGGAGATCTGCTTCCAAGATAGCTCACTCACGTAGCTCTTGGCAAGGGGCCTCCCTCAGGTCCTCTGTGGCTATTGGCAGAAGGCCTCAATTTTGTCATGTGGGCCTCTTCATAGGGCTGCTTGAGCATTGCTCAGTTACAGCTAGTCACTTTTCTCAGAATGAGTAATCTAGGAGAAAGAGCATGATGGAAGCCATAATGTCTTTTATGACCTAATTTCAGAAGTCACACATTCTACTCACTGGAAGCAAGTCATTAAGTACAGCTCAGATTCAAGGGGAGGGGCATTAGGCTGCACCAAGGGAGGAGTGCCAAAGAATTTGAGGACATATTTAAAAATTGCCACAGTTTTCCCACTGGCCACAAATTATTTACACTCCCCTCACATGCAAAATACACTCATCCCCTACCCCCCGCCCCTGCCCCCAGTCTCATCCCTGTGAGCATCAGCCCCAAATCCAAGATGCTGACATCTGGTTAAGGTCCCAGTGCAGATGAGGCACCTCAGATAGAGTTTAGAAAGGATAGCTTCTTAAATACATGTATAGAGACCAGTTATACTTCTGAAAATTTATTCTGTCAAAGCATAATTTTCAAAAAGTTAAAAACATAACTCTTATACAAATATAAAACAAATACATGTCAAATATTTATTCAACTCATTAATGAAGGATCTAGTAAAACTAGTTCAAAAGCATTTTGAGAAATTTGGTATTTATAAGCATTTTGAAAAAGAAATGTTAGAATGAAATTCATGGTTAGATACAGAACTGGGTGATATTCTTCAGGGCAATAAAACCACAACCTTTGTGATAATCTTTGTACAGGTCAGAAATCTTATAAAGGTAACATATAATTTCACAGTGTTTGTGGTATATTCACACAGCTAACACCAAAGTCAAACACAGGGACGTTTTCCTAGAGAATTAAACAATCCTTGGGTGGGCTTGTTAAACAACATTCCAGCATGCCATTGAAACGACATGCATACTCTCTTTTAATTTCCTTGGAATATAACAATTTGAAGGAAATTATCATGTTTGTGCACATGGATTCCATTTCTAAGGATGCTCACCGGGGCTCTGTTTGTAACTGCACAGTTTGAAAACTGGTACCTGACTGTGTCTGCTGGGAAAAGGACCTTTCTCTAATATGCCAGCATATTTACCATATCCACCCTCTCGGGAATCCTCCTTTACCTCATAACCATCTAATCCTACCAAGCTATTTACCTTCCTAATGCATTTATCGTTTCTACAAAGAGAAAGTGGACACAGGTGTGATGATGAGCACTTTTGGGCTGGTGAATTTTCAAATTCTCTCTGTGCAACTTTCTTTTGGTTGTTATCTCATACACACTTGAGAAAAATACTTTCTTCCAGAGATGGAAAGGCTAAGATTCATTAATTCTATAAATATTCGTTGACTGTTATCTTGGAGTTAGGTACTCTCTAGGCGCTGGGGACAACAAATGAGTAAGAAGCTCTTGAGCTCAAAAGAAAGCCTAATTAACTACACCAATAGACCCAGAGCCTACATCCTTGTCACCAAACTATAGTCCCTGGACCAGCAGCATGGATGTCACCTGGGAGCTTGGTAGAAATGTGAGATTTCAGAACCTGCCCCAGACCTACTGAATCAAAACCTTCATTTTAACAAGATTCACAGGTGATCTGTTTGCACATTCAAATTTGAGAAACTAAACAAATAATTTCTGTTATAAGGATCAGCACAAAACTGGTTCCTCTAAGGAGGAGGGTAAGATGTCCGAAATGTCTAACTTTTCCAAGTTGCTGTCCCACTCCATCATCTCTGCCATCAACTACTCCTTGCCTCAGTACTCTCTTTCCTGTCTTTGGGTTTGCTAATTTGCTGTAACTTCTCACAGAACTCATGGACCATATGAAGGAAATGGCTCTCGCAGTAGTGGATGCTGGCAAGTCCCAAATTCCTGGGTCAGGTGTAGACTTCTCCCAGGTTCTCAGTCTCTGCCCAAAGGCACTCAGCTTTCTCCCTCCAAGGCCTGGGAAGCCCACTGTGCTGTCTCCTGCTGGTCTCTGCTGTTGGCCTCTCCTTCTTTGGTGGTGGTAGGCTCTCCTCTTCGCTCTGGAATTGGCTCTCTTTGAGGCAAAACTGACCAATCCGCCAGTGGGACACAGTTATCTTACTTGCGCAGCCCCACCTGATCACCTGGGTGGGAGTCATAAGACCGTGGCTAGAAAGGACACACACAAAAGGAATTAATTTCAGCGCAGAAACCCTGTGTTAGAGCCTGCTCTGAACGTGCTTGTATTTTCTACCTCTCACCTTTAACTTAAAAAGCGGAGATATGTCTACTTATTTTTCAAAAATGGCAGAGCCCCCACCAATTGCCTATAATTTTAAAGCTTATATTTAGACATAGTAATACTAGACTGTCTTACCAGCATGTGAAAACAAGAACTTTTCCCTTTTCCTTCCCAAGTTAATTTCTTGGATATATAAGATAACGACAGAGGCTAGGAAGATAGCAATAGCCAGAAGACTTAATTTCCTACCCAGTCTTCTAACCGCAGTTGCTGAATTCTTTTGTGTGTGTGTGTGTGTGTGTGTGTGTGTAGTGAAAATATACACAACAAAACATACAGCAATTCAGCAATTTCTACATGTATAATTCCGTGACATTGATTACATTCTTCTAGTTATGCAACCATTCTCACTATCCTTTTCCAAATTATTCTACCGTGGTTAACATACATTTAATGCAATTTCAGCAAAAACTCCCTCTTCTCCCCTCCCTTCCATTCCTGGTAACTACTAATAATTTTTGGTTTCTATATTTTTGCTTATTTCATGTAAATAAGATCATACAGTATTTGTCTTTTTGTGACTGACTTATTTTGCTCAGCATAATGTTTTCTAGTTTCATCCATATTGAGGCATGTATCATGACTTCATTCTTCTTTATGGCTATGTAATATTCCATTGTATGTACATACCACATTTTGTTTATCCATTCATCAGTTGATGGACATTTTGATTGTTTCCACCTTTTGGCAATTGTGAACAGAGCTGCAATGAACACTGGTGTACATATGTCTGTTCGTGTCGCTGTTTTCAGGTGTTTTGGGTATACACCTAAAAGTGGAATTGCTGGATCATGTGGCAGTTCTCTACTCAACTGTTGGAAGAACCGCCACACTGTCTTCCACAGCGGCTATACCATTTTACATTCCCACTAGCAATGGATGAGGGTTCCTGTTTCTCTACAACCTCACCAACACCTAACGTTTACCTTTTTTTCTTGTTTCATCATTGCCATTCTAATAGGGGTGAGACGGCATCTCATTGTGGCTTTGATTTGCATCCCCCTAATGGTTAATGATTTTGAGCATCTTTTCATGTGCTTGTTGGCCATTTGAATAACTTCTTTGGTAAAATATCTGCTCAAGTTCTTTGCCCAATTTTTGATTGGATTGTTTGTCTTTTTGTAGTTAACTCGTGGAAGTATTTTATGTCTTTTGATATTAGACCCTTATCAGATATATGGATCCCAAAATTTTCACCAAGTCTGTAGGCTGTCTTTTTACTTTTTTGAAAAAGTCCTTTGATGCACAAAAGTATTTAATTTGTACTAATGGACCACATCTACCACGGCTGCCACCAGACTGAGTCCAGTACAACTAGATGGTGCCTGGCTACCACCACTGAGTGCTCTGACAAGGATCACAATAGAGGGTCATGGACAGAGCTGGAGAAAAATGTAGAACAAAATTCCAACTCAAAAAGAGAGACCAGACTTGCTGGTCTGACAGGGACTGGAGAAACCCTGAGAGTATGGCCCTCAGACACCCTTTCAGCTCAGTAATGAAGTTACTCCTGAGGTTCACCCTTCGGCCAAAGACTGAACGGACCCATGGAACAAAACAAGAGTAAAGGGGGGCACTGGCCCTGGGGCAGGGACTAGAAGGCAGGAGGGAACGAGAGAGCTGGTAATAGGGAACTCAGGGTTGAGAAGTGAGAGTGTTGACATGTCTTGGAGTTGTTAACCAATGTCATACAATAATGTGTGTATTAACTGTTTGACGAGAAACTAGTTTGTTCTGTAAACCTTCATCTAAATTTCATTTTTTAAAAAAAGTATTTAATTTGTATGATGTCCCATTTATATATTTTGTCTTTGTTGCTCATGCTTTTCTTGTCATAGCTGATAGCCCATCGCCAAAAACTACGTCCCACAGCTTTGCCCCTTCATTTTCTTCTAAGAATTTTAGGATTTTAGTTTTCCCGTTTAGGCCCTTGAGCCATTTTGAATTGGTTTTTGTGTATGATGTGAAGGCTGGCTCCTGATTCATTTTTCTGCACATGGAAATCCAATTTTTCCAGCACCATTTATTGAAGACAATCTTCCCTTCCCATTGGGTAGACTTAGCACTCTTGTCAAAAATCAGTTGACTGTAGGTGCATGGATTTATTTCTGGATTCTCAATTCTACTCCATTGATCTATATGTCTATTATTATATCAGTACCATGCTGTTTTAACTACTGTAGCTTTATAGTATGTTTTGAAATCAAGAAGCATAAGTCCTCCTATTTTATTCTTCAAGATTGCTTTAGCTTTTCATGGGCACTTGTCCTTCCATATAAATTTGAGGTTTGGCTTTTCCATTTCTGTAAAGACAGCTGCTGGAATTTTGATGGGGATTGCATTGAGTGGTTAATTATTTTTAAATTAATCCTTTATAAAACTCTCTGCTCACATATTTGAATCAGATGCTAATTGTCAGTCTCTGAGTAATGAAGAACTGAGAGAAATTAAACTGGTTCAATAGTAACTGATTTTGGCCAAAATTAGTAAAAGATTGATGTTTCTATGTGGTTCAAAAACTACTTTTTAAGTTATTTTTAGTGAATGGCATTTAAAAACAAAATATTAAACCAGACGATAAGAAAATGCTATTTCTTAATTTCGACATCAATAAATGAATATTTGTGTGTCGAGACTGTTCTTATTTTTAATTGTTTTAAAATAGTGAAATAATTCTAAAGTTGCTTATCAAATTACTAATTCATAGATTGCAGCTGCTTTATGGTATGAACTAGCTAAAACAATTTTAAATTCAATTTGAATTCTTCATATTTAACTTAATAAATTTTAAATTTGGCATAGTTCTGTGGGGTACAGGTAGTATTTGAAATGTAAAAACCATAGGTAGGCTGTGGGTGCAGTGTGGTGTTGAAATCTGGGGACGGGGTGTGGCTGAGGCAGGTGGGATGGGAGGAGACACAGGGCAGACAGCAGAGGAGAGGACACTGACCTGGGTCCTGAAGAATGAACAGAATCCTTGCTTTTCTTTCCATCCCAGTGGAGGTAGGAAACCCCGGTGGTGTAGTGGTTAGGTGCTACAGCTGCTAACCAAGAGGCTGGCAGTTCAAATCCACCAGGTGCTCCTTGGAAGCTCTATGGGGCAGTTCCACTCTGTCCCGCAGGGTTGCTATGAGTCGGGATTGACTTGATGGCAGTGGGTTTTTTCAGTGGAGACAGTAGAGAATAAAATCCAGGATTTTGGCTTTTGGTCCCCTTTAAAAAAAAAAAAACCAAATCAGTTCGGATTCTGACTCATGGAACCACAGGGAACTCAAGAGTAGAACTGTGCTCCACAGGGTTTTTAATGGCTGACTGTTCAGAAGTAAATCACCTGGCCTTTATTCAGAGCTGCCTCTGGGTAGACTGGAACCTTCAACCCTTGGTTGGCAGCTAAGTGCATTAACCGTTCGCCCCACCCAGGAACTCCTGGTCCCTTTACTGACCTCCAAACTGAACAAGAAAAAGTGACTTATAAAACTGTAAAAGCACGCCTGGTATTCCTCTAAAAAATGTACTCTTTTCTAGATTTTTTTTTCCGTCTAAATAGGGCAGATCTGCAAAGATGGAAAGAGAAGGAGATTCTAAAAATAACTTTCCCCAGTTAGTGATAGCCAAACATACGGGAAGATGGAAATAGTTTTAAATGGCCCAAAGTAAAACTGTGATACAAAATGCCCTCCCTAAGTGCAGGGAATAATTAGAAACAGCCACACACACAAAAATAAAACGTACTGACGGTATTACGGCAACGACTGTTGGAGGTGATATTAAGGACATGTGAGGGCTCTGGAAACCCTGGTGTCGTAGTGGTTAAGTGCTACGGCTGCTAACCAAAGGGTCGGCAGTTCGAATCCGCCAGGTGCTCCTTGGAAACTCTATGGGGCAGTTCTACTGTGTCCTGTAGGGTCGCTATGAGTTGGAATCGACTCGACGGCCCTGGGTTTTTGGGTTTTGGGTGAGGGCTCTGAAGAGGTGATGATATTCGCTCAGCTTTCTGGAGCCTGTAGAAATTGAGAGACCCGCTCTTAAAACTTCCACATCTGTAATTTCTTACGAAGGTATCGGTGAGTGCCTTCTTGGAAAGTCAGAAATTCTGGCTTTTTTAGTAGAAATTTTAGGGAGGGGAGTGGGATCAGAACGCCATGTTTCGTGGAACCCAGAGGCTCAGCTGGTTCTCCTCGGCTGGCAGGGACTTTGTTTTTTACTCCGCCTTGTGAAGAACGACCTGTGGGCTTGTGGGGTGGTGAGAGGGCACAAGAGCCCGCCCGATCGGGTTGCGGGGTCTCACTAGCCCGGCTCGGGTCCCTCTGGCCCAAGAGCCAGGCCTGGAGCCACTCCATTACCGACTACTGGGGGCGCCAGACCGGTCCTCTCGTCGTCCGCCAGCCTCCGTGTCGTCTTCATCTCAAATAGCAAGCTTCTCTCCCCTGCGCTGTACACAGTGCTGATTCCCAGGGCGTAGGCACCCTTTGCAAAATAGTGTGTCATGCTGAGCCGCCCACCAGCTGCCACCGCCCCAGGCCCTGAGGAGGCTCAGAGGGAAGGCGGCAGGGACCACCGCCCCGCTGCCCGACTGCCTGCATCCTAGCTCCGCCTCACCTCTGCCTACGCCTGTTATCCTGTCTTTCCTTCCCTCCACTGAGCCTTACTGTCTTACCGCCTCACCCCACGTTCTGCTTTTGGCCTGTCCGTTTACCCCATACTCGCCTCAAGCAGCCTCCCGGCTAGGCCATCTCTCCCTCAGACCCCTGTGCAGGGGCTTCTCCTTTCGCACCCCTTCCCAGCCCTTCCCACCCTTTCCCACCCCTTCCCACCCCTTCCGAGTTAATCAAAGGGAGATTATCCAGGTAGACCTGACATAATCAGGTGAGCTCTTTGCCTTATTGTCTTACCTCCTCACCCCACATTCTGCTTTTGGCCTCTCCCTTTACCCCCTACTTGCCTCAAGCAGCCTCTGGGCTAGGCCGTCTCTTCCTCAGACCCCTGCACAGGGGCTTCTCCCTCCCAACCCCTTCCCTTTCCCTCAATCAGGCATCATGCTGTGGTCACACAGTGTCCTCTGCCCTGTAAGGAATTCTGGTGAGGAGGGGTAACCCTGGTAGACATCACGCAGAGACAGCCTGTCACACCTACGCCACTGCCGGGCTCCCAAGGTTGTCTGAGAATCAATAAACAAGTGACATCGTTTTCTCTGATTCCTCTGGTCAGCCTGCTCAAGGACGGAGCGCCCGGACTGACCTCTCTGGTCCCTGCCTGCTAACCAGTTTACCATAATACAATGTAAACCAAGACTCCCTGCTCTCAGATGCAGCTCTCAGACTGTCTACAGCTCTCTCCTCCCCCTCTTGCTTTGCCTTTGTTTCCTGCCTCCTACTCAGCCGCCTACCTCATCTGTGAGCACGGCTGTGTGCATGTAAGTAGATGAAGGTCAGTTATTCTGTGACACCAGGCATCCTCAGATTCCCACCTTGGTAGACACCAATTTAGAACCAAAAACGTTTTGGTAATTGAAGCAGTTGCCATTTGGTGACTTAAATGAATGGATGAACAAATCTTTATTGAGTGATCACCACATGTAGGATTGTGAGTATGCCAAGATACCACAGCCAAGGACAATGCCCCTCATGAAGTTTTTGGCTTACGGAAAGGCAAAGTAATCTGAGGGGGAAAGTGAAAAATGGGACTAATGGCATAGAAACAAAACGCTGGCAAAAGTTAGAGCTACCATTTCGCCTGGGGGAGTTGAGTGATGAGAAGCAGGTTTACAGTGCAGCCTTAGGTGCGGGGAGGAGGCCAAGCGGGGTTGAACCCCAGCCTTGTCAAGTACTAGTTGTGTGACCTCACTGTGCCTGGGCTCCTTAGCTGTAGAATGGAAACACTCATCCGTGCCCCATAGGGTTGTCATGAGAATTACATGCTCATGAAGCACCGGCATGTGATGAATGTGGACTAAACAGGGTGACCGTTTGGGAAGCCTCATGAAGGAGACACAGCACGCGACCTAGGCCTTACAGAAAGGTGGGAAATGGACATGCAGGTATGGAGAACACAGCCTAACTGAGAGATCATAAGGGTATTTTCTTACCCAAAAGGAGCTTCTAAAGTGACAAATCCCACTCTTTTGGGCTGAGAAGACTTGAGTGATATCAACCCTCTGTGATATCAAAATCTTATATTTCTCTTTACATACAGTAAACCTTGGAGACAACTACCAAAGAAAGCTGCTAATAGAAAAGACAAGCACACAGGCACGCCCTGTGGGAAACACTGCAGGGCCTCAAGGAATCCACCGGTCTCTGAGCAAATAGTACTCGGTGGACGAAGAGAGGCATTTCCACAGATGACCGCTAGGTGGCAATAGAAGCATGCTTAAAGCAGGGGGAACGTTCTGTCCACGACCTCTCTGTAGCAGAGCATCCTCATTCCACCAAACACCCCATGTGGCATCCTCTCTTCCCTTTCTGCCTTGCTCTCTTCAGACATTTCTTGGATATCTAATCACCTCTTAGGCCTATACAGGTACTTAAGAACAGAAATGTCATGTAAAATTCAGTACAAATAGCAAGTCACAAATAATATTAATCTGTTAGGTTGTCACTCTTGAGAAGTGCATATCTGTTAACAAGAAGTCCCCTGAAGGCTCCCTTACATCTCATACCTATCTAAACGCTGTCCAAAGTTTGAGACCATACTGGACTTGAGAGAGAAAAAAAATTCAATAATGCAATACAGAAATCAAATGGCTTTGCCATCAGACAGTTCTGGGTTCAAGTCCTGCAACACCTAATAGCTGCATGAGCTCAGGCATATTATCTAATCTCTCTGAGCCTCAGGCTGTACAACTATAAAGAAATATATATATATAAAGGGTGATAATTGTGTTTAGTAGGCGTTCAACAGGTGTTAGTTCCTTACACTTTGCTCTGCAGCATAGGAAGAGCATCTTGCTACCTGTGTAGAGAAGGGAGGTAAGTGCCTGAGCCTGTGTGTGGCAGCATGTTCTGAATGCTCTGCTGGGAGGTGACTAGTGGACTGAAAGCACTGTCTGCCTACGAGAGGGGCTCCCAGGGGAATCTTGAGCTGGATTTGTCAGCGAGCACTTTAGGCAGGTGTCCCTGATGAGCTCAGTGTTTTGGGACCCTGAGGTTTGTTGTGAAAACAGGGGTGTGGTGTGTGAGAAGCGGCTTGGGCTCAAAACTCTCACACACCTGATTGCAAGTCCGGCTTTACTTCTTACTGCCTGTGACCTAAGACTTCTAACACAGGCCTTACAGGAGGCAAAATTCTCAGATGGTCCCCAGGATCCCCACTCTCTAGGACACATGACCTATGTAATCATCTCTCCCTCTGAAGTGTGGGTGGGACCTACGGATAGGATAGGGTACCACCCCTGTTTATGTGGCGAAGGGGAAAACATTTTGCAGATGTAATTAAGGTACCAGGTCAGTTGATTCTGAGTTAATCAAAGGGAGATTATTCAGGTAGACCTGACATAATCAGGTGAGCCCTTTAAAAGAAGGTCTAGAGATCAGAGACAGCATCGGAAAGATTCTCCTGAAGGCCATGAAGAGCAAACCGCTACGCTGTGAAGAAGACCACAGGTTAGAGAACAATAGCTGGCCTCTAGGAGCTGATAACAGCCCCCAGCTGACAGCCAGCAAGAAGTAGTCCTGAGCCCAACCACCTTCTGCAAGGAGGGAACCCTTACTTTCGGGGATCAGGACACCTTAGGGGCCAATAACCAGTGAGCTTAGAAGACGTCAAGCCCGTCAAGCCTTAGATGAGATCGTAGCTCTGGCTGACACCTTGATTGCAGCTTTGGAGAATTTTTTATTTCACCTCCACCTCCACCTATTTCGTCTTGTCTTTCCTTCCATCCACTGAGCCTTACTGTCTTACCTCCTAACCTCACATTCTGTTTTTGGCCTCTCTGTTTACCCCCTACTTGCTTCAAGCAGCCTCTGGGCTAGGCCGTCTCTTCCTCAGACCCCTGCACAGGGGCTTCTCCCTCCCAACCCCTCCCCTCTCCCTCTATTGGGCATCGTCCTGTGGTCACACAGTGTCCTCTCCCCTGTAAGGAGTTCTGATGTCGAGGGGTGACCCTGGCAGACATCACTCAGAGACAGCCTGTCACACCTACGCCACCGCCGGGCTCCCGAAGTTGTCTGAGCAGAGGACCCAGCTAAGCTGTGCCAGACTCCTGACCACAGAAACTGAGATCATAAATGAGCGTTGCTTTGAGCCACTAAGTTGTGTTCATTTTGTATGCAGCAATGGAAAACGAATACTTATAATCATACTACCTACTTTGCTGGGTTGTGAGGATTAGGGAAAAAGTATGTAAAGTACCTGGTATGTAGGAGACCCCCAATACATGGTAGCTTTTAGTCATATAGTCATAGATCACGAGGATGGCGCAGGACCGGGCAGTGTATCGTTCTGTTGTACATGGGATTGCTCTGAGTGGGAACCAACTCGACAGCACCTAAAGACAATTTAGTAATAATCCTATCCTTTTTGGGGGGACTATAAATCTCTTTCTGAATGAATTCAGGGGAATGCTAAGACTTGTCAAAAGAACTGAATGAATGATGTGGATAACATGACCCAGTGCAGAGACTGGCACACAGCAAACAGTTAGAAAATAGTAGGACGAGGACGATGACGGTAATGGCGATGATGACTGGCAATGATGATGTTTTTTTTCCTCAGTGGAATGTAGACCTTTTTTTTTTCCTTAAAAGACTTTTGACTTGCAGGAGTACCAGAGACCATTATATAATCATACACTGAGTAGAAATGAACCATAGATGTATAGATGTAATCTGGTCCAACTTCAATTTACAAATGAAAAAAAAATTGACTCTAAAGTAGGCTTATTCAATGCTACCAGCAAATTAAAAGCAAAATCAGGACTAAAATTTAGGTGTGTTGATGCCCAGGTCATTTTCATGAGGTTTGATGTAGTACTTATTTCTCAACTACCAAAGGTGAATCACTAAACACTTGTGACTTTTTTCCTTTATTTCCATGAAGTATCAGGATTCTCTTGTTAAACTCACCCTGCACAACATTTATCAGTCATGAACATTTTTTTCCAGCTATCTCTCCAAAGAATTTATTAGTGGTGTTCATTCATGCAATTAATATTTGAGGGCCTGTTTTGTGCTACATTTGGGGCTTATTAAACTGAAGACCTGAATCACTCTAAAATAGTCCCCAAGTTCATTGCAGACCTATTTGTCATAATAAACAATAAGTAAGTGAGTATGACTACCACTACCAGACCTGTGTGCACATCCCAAATGGCTCACTTGCTTGTTTGATCCAGTAAGCCCCTGAGCCTCTTTATGTCCCAAGGAACCAAGTAACAGAAGCTGAAAAGAGACAAGGATCTTCCCCCAGAACCAACAGAGACGGCCTTCCCCTAGAGCCGGTACCTTGAATTCAGACTTCTAGCCTCCTTAACTGTGAGAAAATAAATTTCTGTTCATTAAAGCCACTCACTTGTGGTATTTCTGTTATAGCGGCATCAAGAAACTGAGACAGGGTCCATCCCAGGAAGGCATTCAGGAGCCATCTGAGGAGGGGTCTTGTGGGGGAGGCACCTCCTGCAAATCCTGGGTTCCTGGATCTGGACCAGTAGGAACAGGAAGAGAACAGTGAGAATGAGAGAAATGCTCTGTTAATTTGGGGTGGAAATCTGTGCTTTAAGAACTGAACTTCGAGAAATGCAAAAAGACTGAGTGTTCTCTGCAGTGAGCACATCAGCATTTATGTTCATTTGTGTGGTGCCATAAGAGACAGCAGGAGATGGTTCACATTAGAGACAAAAAGAAGCCAGAAATAGAAGGGAAGGCCCAGGTCAGTACCAGGACAAGGCTAGCGTCACAACCTAATCACAGCTGAATCTGATCTCAGTTTCCCATGTATACTGGTTTAAATTAATTGTTGGCAAATGGTAGTTCGTTCATGCCATTGACTCTTTCTAAATATTCCTCATGTTGTTCTAACAAGCTCTCCTTCTGAAGAACAAATTGAGGCTGTGCTTGTCCTGTTACGTGCTCACTGAGCACTGTCTATGGTCTGGGTTGTATGGAGTGTGGGTGGACGCGGCATGGCTGCTAATGTGAGCACAAAAGTAACTTTAAAATGTTACCAAATTTATTTGTTTAGGTTCTTGTAAATAGGTTTTTTTTTTTTTTTTTTTTTGATAAATGATGTAAGGACTATTAACATCTTAGGGTTCTCTAAAGAGAGAGGATAGATAGAGATTTACTTCAAGGGATTGGTTCATGTGATTGTGGGGGGCTGGCAATTCCAAAATCCATAGGTCAGTAAACAGACTGGAAACTCCTGCTGGCTCATGGGATTGTGGGGATACGAAAAGCCTAAAATCTGTAGGTCAGGTGACAACCCGAAGACTCTCTCCGGCTCATGGAGTTGTAAGGACTGCCAAGTTCAAAATCTATAAGTCAGGTGGCAGTCCAGAGACTTCTGTAGGCTTTTGTCCCATGATCTATAGGTGAGGTAATGGAAAAAGTGCCAAGCAGAGAGAGAATGAGTTCTGCCAAATATCTATTTATAGTCTGGAAGCATAACACATGATAAGGAAATTTCCTTTTCAATGGTTTGATTGATTATATTACACTGGATTACATTATGGCAAGTGATTACATTACATTATAGAACAGCAACTAGTCTAGTATTTAGCCAAACCACTGGGAACCATATCCTAGCCAAACTGACATATAAAATTAACTATCACAGGGACCTCTGAAGTTTTCTGATGTTTAATGGCATCCTTACACTCAAATTGGTTGGGAACCGTTGTCTTTAAAGGCCTAGTTGAGGAGGCAGCTCCACCTGAACTGGGTGAAGTTGCCCTGTAAGCAGTCACCATCACCAGAAACCTATTGTTAGGACAAGGCCAGCCACTTCCTGAATTTTCATGCATATCAAATAGTCCCTTAGCAACAAGCACAACCATAGAGTAGGCCTCTCACATGGTTTCTGATGTATCTGATCTCCTGCGCTGCCTCTGACCTAGGAGTTACCTGACCTAGGAGTTACCAATGCAAGCTAGAAAAAGTATAACTTTTAAAGACACAATTTGACTGGTTTTATAAAATTTATTATACAAATAAAGAGAAATATATTTCTATGCTAATGCTTGATTAATTAATTCCCTATGATACTTGTGAGAAGTAAACAGCTAGTAAAAACAAACAAACAAAAAATATTAACGTTGAACCTAAATAGCCACTGGAACTAAAACTAATACTAGCCTGCAGCAGGTGGAATTTTGTGAGGCATAAACTTGCCTGGATAGGAAATAGTTGAGGCCACTGATAAATCATGTTTCCTGCCACCACAGAGGAATTATGAATGATTGATTCCTTATTATTTCCGCTTCTTAGGCTGTAGCTGGAGACCCAGGGTGGTGCAAACGGTTGCATACTTGGCTACTAACAGAAAGGTTGGAGGCTTGAGTCCACGCAGAGGTTCCTTGGTGATCTACTTCCAAAAACTCAGTCACTGAAACTCTGTGGAGCACAGTTCTGCTCTGAAACACATGGCTTCACCATGAGTCGGAGTCGGCTTGATGGCAACTGGTGCTACTAGGCTGCGGCTCCTACCTGTAATGCCAGCTGTTTCTCTTACTCCCATATAGTCCATGAGATGAAGCAGGCCCTTAGCATAACTGAAGTCATCTCAGTTCCGCCCTGTCCTTGATGTATGTTTGTTGTGCGGACAATCCTGTGCTGAGCTCCTATTGGGCACGGCGCTGGGATATAAAGCCTGGAAGCCAGCTGATGCGTTGGGTCTTTTCTTTTCATCTTTCCTCTTCCTGTTAGTAACCTCCTCCTCTTGCCCTCAGGCCCCTATGCTCTCTCTGCTGCTTCTTATCTTGGCGTTAACCTCCTCCACCAACACAGTGTGACTACGGGTAAGAGAACTGAAAGTTAAATCACTATGCTTTCTATCTCAAGAGTATTTGCTTTTAAAACCTTTTCTATTGCTGTGGATCAAAATCACCTTAGGTCCTTGTTAAAGTGTGTTCAGGCTGAGTGGTGCTGGGGGAGAGATGGCGTCAGCTCCACAATCACGCTGCACTGAACTCTCTTTCTATGTGCACAGGGGTCTGGTGTACAAAACTCCAGTGAATGATCATGGTGATGATAACCTCTTGGTTATTACTCTGAACAGGCATTATACTGAGTACATGAAAAACTTTATCTTGATTTATCATGGCTGCGACCCTATTAGGCAGATGGAAGTTAAGGAACAAGCTCAAGATGACCGCAACGTTGAAGATTGCAGCTGCCCCACCCTGCACGTCTGACCCCTTCAAGTTGTTCTTTCCTCTTCTCTGTAGCATTCATCACTTTCTCATTTCTTCTCTAAGTTCCTTATTTATCAGGTTTGTTGCATATAGCCTGTCTCCAGCCTCTCCCACACCCGACAATGAGAATCTACCTGCTCTACAAAGGCAGAGATTTTTGTCAGCTATTTTTTTTTTTTTATGTTCACTGGAGCATTCCAATGGCATAGGACAGTGCCTGACACACAGTAGGTGCTGAATAAACATCTGTTAAATGAGTGAGCAAAAGTAGCCAAGGTAGGACTTTACATGAGGTATTTTATTCCTGCTTTAGCACCAACTTAGATACAAAGCCCGTATTTTATTATTATTATTATTAACAGACGCTCAGCACATCTCTTTTATGTCCTGTGAGGAAAGCTAGTAGTAGGTTTTATGCAGATGAGGCAAGCTGTGCGGCCTTTTTCGAACCCGCTCACGGGCAGCTCTGGATTCCTCGCCTTCTTAGCTCTAGGAGCTTCAATTGCTTACTGCTGCAGAGACCCATGTTCCCGGCAGGAGCCGAGCGGCTTGAACACCATTAGGGAACACATTAGTGCTACCTAGGGAATCACATCACTGTAATTTTCAAGATACACTTACAGACATTCCTCCTTACTGTCAGTGGGTTTTTCTGTATGAACAGAGACTTAAATACATTTCTGCTCCCAATCACAATTGTCAATAACAAATGCATCCTCTTCTCCAGCCATCCCTGACAACTGCCTTCCAAAATGAACTTGCCTGTGATTTGGACGTGTTGCAGGTGTGCCGGTCTTGTGCCATTTTTCTGGATGGCCTTTACATGCAGTCGTTCCAGATTTCTTCTAGATCTCTGTACGTGGGATTCTATATGTCTGCCTCAGCACTGCCTCACAGCATTATTCCCTATGTTCGCATAACAGTTGGTGGTTTCGAAAGATTCCACATGCATTCTTTCATACGATCCTTCCACCTGCCTGTGAGGTTGGCAAGACTAGCAGTGTTTTACTGATGAGCAGTCTAAGGCTCAGAGAGGCTACGTCTTTCTAAGGTCACAAAGCTAGTAGAGGGTATGGGGGCCAGAACACAGGTCTGCTGAGGCCCAACACCAGGGTTTTCCCACTCTGCCTCCTCAAAGGCCTGTCCTCCCCTTGGCTGTATTTCAAGTGTGCTGGCAAGTTTTAGGTACTTAATAAATGCTTTGTAGGGCTGCAGTTCCCTGAAGCTGAGGTAATGGTCTATGTGAACAATCCAAGGCAATCAGAGAGACTTGAGGGCCTCATGGAAGACAGGAGGAATAGACAGCAGGTTGAGGGAAGTGAAGATAAATTCAGGGACATTCTGAGCAGAAGACGGAAAGAAAAAGCCAGTATAGTGTTTCTCACTTTCAGATAAAGCATCTCCTTTATTCCTCAGACCAAACTTGCTGGATAAGTGTTATTAGAGTCTGAATTTAATCGGTGAAGATAGTGTAGATGAGAGAGTTTAGTGCTTTTTCACCCCAACATGCTCAACTAGTATTGGTCAAGCTGGGATTTAAACCAGCTCTTCTGGCTCTAAGGACTGAATTCTTTCAAGAGCAGAGTATAGATCAGTTTCCTGGGAGTACTAAGTAAGTCTGGGCCCTTGAGTCACATCAAAGTTGTTTTTCTATGGTGAAAATGGTCACTGTCTTGGTTTCTCCCTTTTTCTTGTCAGTTCTAGAGGGAGGTAGTGGTACGCAGGAGTTCACTTATGAGTTCAAATCCCTGCTCTGCCACTTACCAGCTGTGGGACTTCCAGCAAGTCCCTTCCCTTCTCTGAGCCTCAGCTTCACCGTCTGAGAAATGGGGTCAATAATGTTTCCAGTACATAGGATTGTTGGGAGGATCAAATGAGATGTAGCTAAAGTGCTTAACATGAAGCCTGGCCCATAGAAAACCCTCAGTAAGCGTCAGTTGTCATTGTTACCATCAGATGAGACATTGTCTGACTGGCACAAGAACTAGGCTTTTACAGAAAAAGAAACTTCCCCGAGGACCACGTTCTAGGTTGTTGGGGCAGGAAAAATAGGCCATGATTCACTCAGAAGCTCAAATGCCACAGCATCAAGTCCTCAGTCTTCTTTGAACTATAAAAGAGGGCCAATTTTGAATGTTTTCATGAATGGAGGTAAGAGGGTGGGAGAGAGGTAAGGACAATAAATTTAGAACTATATCCCAATTTAATTTTCCATCTTTGTATTTTGATCAAGGTAACGTTGACATATTCTGAGGACATTTCAGGTTTTTTCTATAATAATAATAATAAAGCATTCCAGATAATACGCAGGCACTCTCATCTCAAGGGCAGATCCTGCTATGACGACAACCTCCATCTCCTTGACCCCTCTGAGTGCTTTGCTTGTGTTTCCCAGTGCTGTAGAGACTTGCTCCTGCTCAAGTCCACGTGAATTTGTCTGACTCAGGAGGAACCGCACGCGGGCCCTGTCTTTCTCCTCACACGGTGTCCTTCTCCCTCCTTTTACAGAGGGTCAGACCTGCTGTCTGTAGGGTTCTGACATCCTTCACAGAGTTCCTCCATGTGGAAAAAGCCTTCCGCAGCTCCGTGCCAAGCGCTCTGCCTTTCCTCCAAATCCTGCCTAAACACGCACACCTCCTCTGAGGTCTTTTATGGAGATTTTCTCCCCAGAACGTTGGCATGATTTGTAGCAACTGAGCAGTTGTTTCCCCTTCCAGATTTATCTTTGGGGACAAGGAGCAGCGTATGAGCCTGTAAAGGAGCACAAATCACAGCCCAATGGTAGCATTTATCTTTGCAGCTCTCAAATAAAAACGAGGTGCTCCTCAAAGACAAGGTTGTTAAAAACTGACAAAATGCATATTCTGAAGCTGGTCCAAGTTCCCTAACGGGCTGTAGCCGAGGGGGGCTGGGCTGGGGCTGGTGGAGAAGAGAGCCACAGTGGAGCAAAGGGGCCAGACGGCCCGCGTGCTGGTCAAGAGCTTCCTACTCCCAGGTGCACACACTTCTGCCTGCTGTGTGGCCTGAGCCTGCTTAGCTTAGATTACCAAACCCCTTCTGACCTGTTTGAGAGCAGCAAAAACCAGAGGCATGGCCGAGTCTCAAGGGGACTTTACAGTCCTCTTGTCAAACAACCAATAATGCCTTCAGAATCCCACCTTATCTGAGCAAAGCCTTTTCTTTTAACTCTGCACCCAGCCTTTCACTCTAACTTTGGAGACTTGCTGACACACCTTTGAGTGGATGAAGCAGCTTTCCCTTGCCTGGCAAGCAATAAACTTGGCTTTAGTTTCCTGGCTCCGGCTGTCTTTGTACATTTTAGAATCTGTCTCGGCTACTGAACTAGGGACGTGACCCGAGGTAACCTCACCAAAACTCAGTTCTCTCAGGTGGGCGTAATAATAGCACTTTCCTCATGGAATGATTTGAGGGCTAAATGGGATGACCTGCATAAAGCACCTGCCACAGAGCCTGGCACACAGGCAGTGCTGTATAAATGTCAGGGAAAGTGGGATGGCAGCTACACAGGCAGAGGGCCCTGAAGGGTCTGTTTGGTCTCTGCACCTTTTTAGCCCTAATACTCTGTGTGGTTTGATCCTAATTATGCCTTTCAGGAAATTCAGAGTGGGTGGTACCGCCATCATCTTACAGATGAGGAAACAAGGGTACTGCACCTTAGAGGTCCTTGCCTGAGGTGGCATGACTAGTTAGGAACAGAGATGGGCTGGCCCTGGCCCCCTGGTTCCCTCCCAAGTGTTCCTCTGTCTAGACATAGGACTGCCCCTCAGACTCCATGTTGGACATGTGAGAAATTTGTGGGCTCACAGTGAATGGCTGACTCAGCAGGTCTGGGGTTCTCACACCCTGCACACGCCAAAGAAAGGCCCTTGACCACTCCTGGCAGGTAGCCTCTAAGCCCTTGGAGTGCCCTGCCTGAGAAGAGTGTTGTTGTTTATGTGTCACCTTGGGCCAGCCAGATAGCTATGGGAACAAGGTGGTTTATGGGAGAGGCCTTGGCTGCGCAGTATCGGTTTGATCTCTGGAGAGGCGGGAGTCTGAGCGACTAAGGTCGGCCACACAGGCACTCCATGCGTATATAACAACCCCCAATTTATAAAAACCATGGACACCAACGTTTGGGGGAGCTTCCCTGGTTGGCAATGCCCTGTGCATGTTGTCACACATCGATGCTGGAGGAATTAAGTTCTGTCAATACGAATCCACTGGGAGAGGACCACTGGAAGCTCACACCTGCACCTTTTTATTTGCTGATTTTAATCTATATCCTTTTGTTGTAATAAACCATAACTGTGAGTGTAAGAGCTTTTCACAGTTCTGTGAATGCTTCTAGCAAATCATTAAACCGTGGGTGGTCTTGGGGGCCCTAGTGACACAAGGATCTGCTGCTCATGGTGGGGAAGGAGGACCTGCCACCTGGGACTCAGTGTTTCTGTTTGGAGTCTCTGTCCCTTCCACAGCATAGGCCCCTTTCACTCCCCTCTTGCCACCATATGTAGGCTACCACTGCTGCCCATGTTGGCTGGAAGCAGCCAGTCTGAGGTGTAGCCCTGTTAGGGTGGCTTTCCTGAGAGGGATCACTTTTTCAAGAATGTTCTCTCTGGAGAAGCTGAGAAGCAGCAGCTTTTCTCAGGCTTTGCACTGGGTTGGGGGAGACATGAAGCTGCCTTTCTTCTAGTGGGTTTGATTTCACTTCAGGAAATGGACTAAATTGAATCTGGGGATGTGTTTTCTTCCCTGCTCTTTGCTGGGATGGGGCACCTGGCTCTGACTGCACGGATGTAAAAGGGGTTCGGGCTCTTCCTGTGATAATATAAGAACCTGCCTGCAGCCCCAAGCTGCAGGGTTTCTACCCTATGACTGACCTCACTCCTGGGTAAGGCCTAAGAAAACAAGCTGAGGTATCTGTGTGACTGGGATCTCAGCCTGCCATTTCCTTGCCAATGAGGAGAAGGGAAATGAGGTTTGGGAGGGTTTGGAAGGCAAGTAAGAAACATGGAAGGGAGGAAATTTGGAATCAAACAAACACTCAGGTTTGGAGAGTAGCTTTTGAACCAGTTTGTGACTTCAACTCACGTAAGTACTCAATAAATGGGCCATATTCTTGTTTCGGAACAACTTCCTTCTTTGGGGACACGACTTTTCCCTTTTTATTCCCATTTCCTTTTAAAAATACAAAGACTTTCCACACAGCAAACCATAGCTGCTGTGTTTTCCCGTGACACTGCCCTGGTGGGAAACCTTCCCTCACTTCTCCTGGGCCTCAGCTCACAGGTCACTTCCTCCTGGTTGCTTCTCTTAGCTCCCAGGCCCAGACCAGGTTGCTGTCCGTGGTGGCTTTAAGATGTGTTCATGAAGCTGGGTTGAACTACATTTCCTAGGACTCCCCTCCCTGTATGTTTCCAGTCAGGGTGAGCCACAGAGGAGACCCTGGTCAGAGGCCTAGAAGGTGGGAACAGAAGCGGCAGCTGTTGGCAGTTGACACACGCTGTCCCTCGTCTGCCGGCTCACCTCAGTGGCATGGGGCAGTGGCCGGCCCACCCTGCTCCCTGTCCCTGGATTCTCCTCTGACTTCTCCAGCCCTGGGCTGGGTGTGTGTGTTGAACTCCGTGATGGAGGGCCCTGGCTTCTGCAGGACTTCTATTCCACCAAGGACAGAGGCCACAAGGACTGACACAGGTTTCATTCCATCCTCTGGACTCCAGCTTGGTTTTTTTTTTTTTTAATTGTCGTAAACATGTATGTAACAAAACACTTGCCATTTCCACAACCTTCATGTGTACAATTTAGTGACATTAATTTTATTCATCGTGTTGTACAACCATCACCACCATCCTCTTCCAATTTACTTTTTCCATCGCCTTTAATGAAGCTCAGCATCTCCTAGGCAGTGAGTCCCTTTTTGCCCTCCCTACCACCTACCCATCCACCCTGGGTAGTCACTAATAACCTCAGGCCTGTATACATTTGCCTATTCCGAATATTTAATGTACGTGGAATCATACACTATTTGTCCTTTTGTGACTGACTTGCTTCACTCAGCATAATGTTTCCAAGGTTCCTCCGTGTTGTAGCGCGTGTCAGGACTTCACTTCTCTCTATGGCTGAGTAGAACTCCATTCTATGTATATACCACATTTTGTTTATCCACTTATCTCTTGCCAGACATTAGGGTTGTTTCTACCTTTTGGCTATTGTGAAGAGTGCTGCAATGAACATTGGTCCCAGCTTATTTTTGATCTCCCCACTTAAAAGCCATCTTCCCTTCCTAACTGCCTGCCCCGTGGCCTGAAGCTCCAGCATCAGAGATGAAAACAAGCTTCCAGAAACTGCTGGTGACACAGAGATTGCTGGCTACATGGAGACTGCTTAACTGGCTCTGGCAATTGCCTAAGTCCAAATCCTTGTAACAAATTCTCTCTCTCTCTCTCACACACACACCTACCTACCTGTCTACTTACCTACCTCTCTTTCTATCTCCTGTGGTTCTATTCTGTTTCTCTGATTGAGCCCTGATACACCATTCTAGGTGCTCCCTTAGCTATTCAGACTTCCCCACCACAGGCTTTATGACACTAGGATGTAATTTCCTGTGAGTCCCAAAGTATTCCCTTAGCCCACTAGATTGTGGGTCTCAGAAGGGCAGGGGCTATGGATGAACTGTTCTCAGCTACATTCCCTAGGCTAATATAGTGTCTTGCACATAACAGGAGCTCAACAAAGATTTGTTTGATGCATGAACAAATGAATGAGATTTGTTTCCACTAAATCTTTTTTCCCTGTTCAAGAGGAACAGCTATTTTCTAGTTTTTACACTGAACAACTAGGAAATAGGCTCATTCCTTGTGTGCACCATGGGAGTGAAATAGTCAATGGCAATGACTGTGGGAAGCAGTAAGCATTTAGTTGTGGGATCCTTTGGCAAATTGAAATGATTTAAGTAATTTTGTTGTACTAGAGTCTCTTTTTTTTTTTTTTTTTTTAGAGTCTCAGGCATATAGTCATTGCCATGCTCTTCTGGGTCAGTAAATGTGCACACACACTGTTCCATAAATGGTCATTTTCTCCAGTTCTCAAGTGTATTATAGAGAGAAATAAATCTAGGCAGAGAAGCCAAAGCCTAAGGAGGTGTCATGGGCCACTGAGAACGGACTTCCCTTCCTGTGAGATCTTGGCCAGGTTATTTCACATCTTTGGGGCTCTCAGTTTCCCCTTCTGTAAAATTATTAGGCAGAATCAGGAGATTTATAAAATGCCTTAACATTTTATAATTACAAACAAACCAACAAACTCTTCAACTTAGGTTCTAAAAGGGATCTTTCACCAGACCCCTCTCCCTGGGGTCTTCTATGAGAAAGTTTACGTTTCTTTCATCAGGCTGGCTAGCTGCTTCTACCTGCCAACCTTGCCATCTCATGACTACCTAGCAAAATAGTAAAATGTGGAAAAAATGCCTGTGACTTATGAATAAAAGAGGGTATTTAAGGACAAAGTCTAAATCCTGCCCATGTAAGGTTTTTTGTTTGTTTTTATCCTGCCCATGTAAGGTTTTTTGTTTGTTTTTATATATTCTGATATTCCTACATTTCCAGAGACACAAGCAAAGAAAGCTGGGGTTGGGCAAACCACCAGGTTAGACTCTCCTTACACTGATTTCTGAGTGCTGAACTGTCTGGTTTTCATCCTTGCTAGAACAGCTGTCTTAGTGACATTCGCCTGTTCCTGAACTGTTGATCATTGGTTCAGCCATAACTACTTTCAGCTGTTCACACAGCTGATCTCTGATAAAAGCTGGATGCTTTAATCTCTGAAAATGCATTTGGAAATTGAATTCACTTATATTCGTATTTCATTAGAACCAGTGGTAGCAACCCCACCACTTTGGAGACTTACGGTTGGTCTTTGTCCCCTTGACAAGAGTACATGCTTGCCCACCACCGTATCTTACTAGATTTGGTTTCAAATCTAAGACATGTGGAATGCCTACTTTGGGCCATGCACTATGCTTAATGCTGTCTTGTGTGTTATCTCAGTTAATTCTCCCAATAAAGAATGGTTATTCTCATTTATGAAGAAGGAGAATGAGATTCCAATTTCTTGTTTCTCAAAACAGAATCACACTTGTTTTGAAGATGTCAGCCCCAGGACCCCCTGCAGAGATTTTTTACAATTGCACCGGCTGATTCTTACATACTCTAGAGTTTAAGAACCACTGCTCAAGTGGCCAAGTGGGCTGCTGCAAGTCATGCAGCCAGCAGGTGGGGCCGGGTGGAGCCGTATTCCATTCCTGGTTCTTGCCTCCTGACTGGGGGCACTGTGAGCAGCACTTGATGGGAGAAGAGGCTGCTGGGAGGCTTTCAGGAAGGCGGAGCCTCTAGGAGGAAGGAGGATACTGTAGAGAGGGGAGGCAGCTAGGAGGAGGCCCTGAGCAGCCTGCTCTGGAAAAAGCAGCCTAGCTAGTAGGGCTGATATCTGAGATCAAGTATGGAGGGGAGATGTGTTGCCTGGGGCCCAGCTTTGTAACAGCTGTCACAGTCATGTTGAGGAACATCAACAGCTAGGTCTGGGGGTGAGTGTTCTAGTGGAGCTGCCCAGCCACACTGCTTTGGGCAAGTGGCCATCAGAGGACGCTGCTGTTCCAGCCATTACAAACCTCCATGCAGAGAGCGCTTATCTCCTACAGGCCGTAATTCACCCTCCATGGGTGAATGTGTGAGGACGTTTCTATTTCTAATTTAATGCTGCTTTGATACATAATGCTCAGGGTACTTGCCAGTGCTCAGTAGGGTACGCTTTTCAGGTTTCTGGGAAGAGTTTAACCCAAATAGGCTGGGCTGGCTCTTTACAAATCAATCTAGGCCCATGTGCCAGACTCTCCAAGAGCTGCATATGGTTCCATGATGACTGTCTGAAAACTCTGGGCCTGGAATTTACGACGACGCCAGAAGGAACTGTAGCATTGGCCATGATAGTCACAGAAGCTTACGATCTTAATGCTTTAAACTCCTCCATCTCACAGCCTGGACCAATAAAGCCTGGTCACAGAGGTTGTTAGGCTACCACTAAAATTGGCTTTGAGGCCCAGGGCAGTCTAGAGAGTGGGGCGAGTAAGTGCCTTAGAAGTAGACTCTCAGACTCAGGACACAGCTCCGTTCTATCCTGGCTGTATGATCCCGGGGAATCCATTAGCCACCTCAGATGGTGCTTTCCTCATCTGTAAATGAGCATAATGCCTTACTAACCAGGGTCGTTGAGAAAATTAAAGCCAATACTAATATACATAAAGCAATTGGCCTAGTCCCTGCCATAGAGTAAGGGCTCCACACACCCATTCCATTTGAAAGTCCTTTGTCCCTGCCCCACTCCGGCACCCCCACGACCTTGTCCTCCTCTACTCTCTTCTCTAGAAACCAATCCGCCTTGGCCCATCTCCATACTTCCTGGGCTCACTTTCAATAGATGCCCTTTGAAAGGAGCTCATGGACATGCTCAGGCAGAGGAGTTAGCAGCCCAACGTTTAAGGTACAGGGACCCCTGGGGTGCTGGTTTTGAACAGGACACAAACTTCCAACCTGAGGAAGTATCTTCAATGACTGTGCCTCAGACACTTGGGGCAGACCTGGGGGTGGTGGTTGAGGAGTTGACCTTCACAGTGCAATTTAGATCCTGCTGTGGGCCCCACCACCTACCCTTTCAGGCTGAGAGTGGGGCTGGAGTAGAGGGAACAATTAGCATGAGAAACTGAACACCCTGAGTCTGGTCAATTGGTGAAAACACAGATGTAGCACACATCGTGGATCAAACTTGTGCACAGAGGCTAAGTGACATATCCAGGCTTGAAACCTATGTCTCACAAAATACGTGGCATGTGTTCACTGGAGGCAGCTGGGCCACAACCTTTCTGCTAAAGAATGATGACACCACGGGTAAGCCAGTAAGATCATGTTCTGAGATCAATCCTTCGATCAATAGGACTCAATATGCTGCTACTTTGGCCAGAATTTTCTGGCAGCAATAAACCTTACCATCATAGAGTTTGTTGGTATCTGAAGCTGAAGGATACTTCTTTCAACCAAAAACTGAGCCACGTGCTGACAAGATGAAATTTTGTATTGCTTCCTAGTGTGACAAGTTGTCTGGTAGATGTAGTTTGTATATGAAAACATTGGAATCTGGGACATTTTGATGGATTACAGATAGAGGCAAAATATTAGAAACTGGGATGGTTTCAGAAACACTAGAACATATGGTACCCATCCTACTGAAAGTCACCGCCAACGCCAGAATGGAAAACAGTGGGAATTTTGGGGGAGGTGGATGTGGAGACACGGCCCACAAGTGGACTCTTCCTGCCCTGCCCTGCTGCCTGTAGCCTTGGGCCAAACACTACTCGCGGAGAAAAAGGGAAGTGTGCCAGGAGGTTGCTAAGTAGATGGCATCCTGTAACGTGGCTAGGTATGCCCACTGAGCAAGCTGCAGACTTGACAAGGCTCATATGGTACTCATTTCTGCAAATGTCAACCACTTGTTTATAAACCTAAAAATGAAATCAAGTGCATTTTAAACATTTATGCACAGATCAATCGAGAATATGGTTCTAAGGCTGTGCACATGATGCCGTGACGCTGTTTTTCATGGTGTGTCTTGCACATTCCCTTGATACTCTGTTTTAACCTGTAGGGCAGCAGAGGAATGAACTCACTGTTACTGAAGCTTTCAGTTCTCACGCAAATGAGTCTCTGCAGATCGGGTATCCTTCTTCAAGTGATGTTTAACCTTTAGATCCTGCCTGACTAATGAGAGTTAGGTCACACAATAACCGAAGTTTGGGCAAGAATCTATTCTCAGGAGCATTTACAAATTTTTTTTTGTTTTTTTTCTTTGCCTTAGCCTTTAAATGGTTACTAGTCAGGATAGGCTAGGTTATGCTGCAGAACAAAGAAGTCCTGGACCCTTCCACAGACGTATATATCCCACACAGTTCAGCAGGTGTGGGGAGTAATCTGCTCCACGCAGACACTCCAGAAACCACCTATTTTCTGGCAGCCTATGCAAGATAAGATCCTGCTTGGACAGGTCTCATCTACAGTTCAGACCAGGAGTAACACACATCACTTCTGCTTGCACTCCATTGGCCAGAACAAGTCACATGGCCCCATTTAATGGCAGGGAGGTTTGGCATATAGCCTCTTTTGTCCCCAGAGAGAACTGGAGGTAAGCATTAGTAATGTCTACCAGATTCTAAAATTCATTCATTCATTCAGTGAACCTGTACTAACTGTAATTCTAGGACCTTTGGGGGGTATAGACACATATACAGTATTCTTGTGCCCTAAAAATCAGGAGAGGCCATATCTCAGACTGGGAAAGGTGAGGCTGCAACTTTGACCACTCATGCTCAAATCACATCATTTAGAATTTCTCCCTCTTAAAGAATGGAGAAGAATTGCCCAGAGGAAGAGCAGCCAGATAGTCCCTGACATGCAAATGCCATCAAATGACATGACCCTACCATCAAAGGACCTAGAAGGAAAGGAAGAAGCTGAGCAAAGCAAAAATTCTCTGATAGCTGATTCCTAGCTGGCTCTGAGGCATGGCTGCCTCTGCCCATCATAATGGCTTGTCTTAACACTGCTTCCAACCTTTGTTTAGATTTTGTTATCTTGCCTTTAATATTTCAGATTCATCTGGGTTTTTGAGCACTTTTTAAAAAAGATATACATACTTCTTGGAGGATTCTGACACTATGAGCCATTGAACATGAACTCATTCAATCAGGTATTTTTCTTCTCTAACACCTAGCTCAACTAGGGGGTAGAGAATTGATTAAGGACCAGGGGATTGTAGCAGGACTAGTTGGGGTGACCCAGTGAAGGGCTTAGGACACCACTAGTATTGGGGACCTAGAGGAAAAACACACTGTTACAGGTTGAATTGTGTCCCCCCAAAAGACATGTCGAAGTCTTAACTCCTGGTACCTGTGAATGTGATACTGTTTGGAAATAGGGTCTTCGAAGATGTTATTAGTTAAGTTAGCATGAGGTCAGAATAGAGTAAGGTGGGTTCTAATCTTATATGACCACTGTCCTTACAAAAGAAGAGAAGATACACAAAGACAGGAAAACAGAGGAAGGATGTGATGTGATGTTACAGCTGTAAACCAAAGGACTGCTGGAGCTACCAGAAGCTAGGAGAATGGGATGGAACAGATTCCCCTCAAAGCCTCAGAGGTATCAATGCGGGGACACCCTGATCTCAGAGGCTCAGTCTCCACAACTGTGAGACAGTAAATTTCTGTTTTTATAAGCCACCCAATTTGTGGTTGCTCTAGGAAACTAACACACACCCTGATAGAGGGAAAAAAGCGACAGAATCTTTACCTAGGGCTGACTCTACACCTAGGAAGGTAAGGTCAGAGAACAAATTCATGGAATACCTGCTAAGGGCAGAAACAAAGCTGGGAGATTCACAGACTCTTAGTTCATCTTTTCCTTACAACAGCCTGTGGGTCGGTTCTTATTATCTCTATTCTATGGGAGAAGAAACTGAGTTTCAAAGGCAATAAGGAAATTGTTCAAAGGTCATGGGGCTGGTAAGGGTTAGAGTAGGAATGGAAGTCTCTTTCCTTCCTGTCAGTGACCTCCTCGCTCCTACAGTCATGGCTTCCTGCAATGCAGAAAGGATTCAGGACAGGCCTATAAGGACTAGAGCATGCCAACTTTGTAGTCAAATAGGCCTTGATCGGCTAATTCGGAAACTCTCCCTCCCACAGTCAATACTTCTCCTATGGCAAAAGGCACACTGAGCTCCAAATTAGCTTACTTACCAATGCATTTGGGGAAAAAAATCTAATTGATCATGCAAGGCTGCTTGTATAGTTAACCTCTTTTAAGACAGGGAACAGAGGGGCCCCCAAATATGCAATTCACATAAACAAATTAAAGTAACAAAGTAACAGGAAATGGGCCAGGGTGCAGAAACAAAGCCATTCCCCAGAACAATGGGGCAGGGTATCAGAAAACAGCCCCGAAACTTCCTTAAAGTTGTCTTTCAGAAGCAGCTGGATGAAACTAGCCCCAGGGACATGTGTGGAACATCCACCTGTGACCGCTGTGTGATCTTCCACCAGGGGTAGTGAGGGGCTGCAGCCTCAGCTGTGGAATCGAACTTGGGGAGTGGGCTCCTGCGCAGGTGTGACACCCCATAATAAGCCCTACTACAGGTCCCAGAAGCCTCCGGGATAGAAACCGTCTTAAAACCTTCTTTAAAAGCTGCTGTGCACACACCTTAGTTAACCTATCCCCACCCAAAATGGGCCACTTGCTGGAAAACCCCACCCACGCCTCTGAATAAACATGAATCTCCCCCCCCCCGCAAGAATTTTTAAAAACCTGTGCAAGTCCTTTGTTCTGGGAGATGAGAGTAAGCATTGCCTAGGCCCTCCTCATCTCTGCTTGCAAACCTCTTTTAATAAAGCTTTGCTCATGTGGAAAATTCTCCATGCCTTACCTGTTCATTCTTCACCAGTGAAAGGCAAGAATCTTACTTAATTAAAGGTGTCGAGGCACTGGCAACACTTTGAAGATTCCAAATAGTCTTTAGTGTTATTTTAGTAGACAGTTCTGTAAAGTGTGAATGTCAAAAATATGACTCTATTCTCTAACAACTTTTCGGAGTGAAAAATTTGGAGTCTGACTTGATGATGAGTAGTCAAACCCTTAATGTTTCCAAAATTGAGAAGTACCTGTGCTTTTCTATAATGGATTTAGCTGGTTCAAGTCCTCTCTATCTTATCTATTGAAATCTGACTGGGAGTGATCATGGTTTCTGAAATGAAATATCTTATTCTACAGTGTGAAATAACATATTATAATGAGTAAAAAGATCACTTGATAGCCCAGACCTTTCTATAGTCACAGTTTGCAACTAGAACACCTGGATCCACCTGGGATCCTTCTAGACCTGGATTTGCCACTAGTCAGCTATGGGGATATCATTTAACCTGTCTGGGTCTTAGCTTGAAAAATGGGTGCAAAGAACTACGGGATTTCTGAGTTACTCACTATGCTAGGGATTCTGCAGTCTGTGAGTAGCGGGAGTGAGAAGACCAGTTCAGGACTGATGTGAGCTTTGGGGTCTTTTAAATTTGGGCATGAAGTGGTCTAGTCAGCTTTCTGCTGCCTGGATAGACATCTGGAATACTGTTTCCCATCTGGTGCCTGCTCTGGTGTGTGATCATATTTTCTAGACAGAGTAATTTCTCAGATAAGCAGAAAGACTGCCCGTTCTCCAGGGCCTTGGAAAATGACAAAACCGGTAAAGGAAGTAAATAAGCCATTAATGTTGTCACGGCCTATTCTTTGGAAGGACTCAGCCATCATTATGTGGCCTACTAATGCATTCTTTTGAGGGCAAAGGAGTCACAAGAAGGTGACATGTTTATACTTGCCTGCACACAGAAGAGGCTGAGCAAAGGGCTCCTTTTACCAAGGCCAGTGAATTCAGTTTTAGGATAAGGATAAGAATTTTCTACTGCTGACATTTCTACACCTACACTTCAGTGCTTTTGCTGTGAAACTTTGGACACTTTTCTACTCAAAGATAAAACCTCAGATTCATGCCGTTGTGAACTACCCAAGCTATTGTTTGCTTATGTCAACTCAATAATTTAAAAAAGCAATTCAATTCGATTATTTGGGACTATGCAGACAAAAAACCAATTGTTTGCATGAGAAACCACTTCTCCCACTTCCTAGAGGAGAGGCACCCAAAGTGGACACTTAGCTCTGCAAACAGAAACTTGTTCAACAGTGTTCATTACAGCAGTATTCACATTAGCCAAAAATGTGGAAACAACCTAAATGTCTATCAACAGATGAATGGATAAACAAAATGTGGTATACCCATACAATGGAATATTACATGCTACAACATGGATGAATCTTGAAAACATTATGTTGAGTGTGAAATAAGTCAGTCACAAAAGTGTATGATCCCACTTATATGAAATAGGCAAATATATAGAAAACCAAGTTTATTAGTGGCTAGCAGGGATGGAAAGCAGGGGGAAAGGGAGTCATTGCTTAGGGGGCATTGAGTTTCTGTTAGTGATGGATGAGTAAATTGGAAAAGGATGGTGGTAATGGTTGTATAACATTGTGATGGTTAAGACTGTGTGTCAACTTGATTGGGCCATGATTCTCAGTGTTTTGGCAGTCATATAAGGTTGTGACCACTTTCCTTTTGAAATTTGGTATGTGATCACTCCCATGATGGAATCTGCTGAGTGGTACAGGCGGGGGTGGGTCCTGTGGCAGCTCACCAGCCCCTCAGCCTTCATCTCTCAGCCTTCATCTCTCCGCCTTCCACCACCTACTTCCTTCCTGCTCGCTTTGCAAAGGTGATTGGCTTGTTCTGGATCCAGTGCCTGTCGCTTGTCTGACCTCTGGTTCTTGGGATTTGAGCTAGCAGCTTACCTGTCCATCTTGGGATTTGCCGATCTTCATGGCCTGCGAGCAAGAGTCCTGCTCCCTGTCCTGCCTATCTTGGGTTCACCAGCCCCTGCAGCTAAGTGACTCAGGAGAAACCTTGTGGTCTTGCCTCCCAACCTCCCGAGGGGATTCCTTGACCTTCACAGCCTGTGAGCAGGAGTTCTGCTTCCCAACCTGCTCATCTTGGGTTTACCAGCTTCTGTGGCTCTGTGAATTGGGAAAGGACTCTATCCTCATCCAAGGACTTGGGATGTTCCAACCCCTACAATCACGTGAGCTGTTTTCCTTAATATAAATCTCTCTCTCTATATGTATATGTATTACTGGTTTCGCTTCTCTAGAGAACCCAGCCTAAGACAAACATGATGAATGTAATCAATGTCACTGAATTCTACTTGTAAAAATTGGCAGATGCTTTGTTAAATATATTTTTAACCACAATTAAGCAGATGAGAGAGGTACACAAATACCAGCAGAATATTTGTATTTGTGAAGAACCATATTACTGGTTGCAAAGAAAGCCCATGGGAATCCAATGAGGGGGAGCTAGGGTGAAGGAGGGTGGTCAGTTAATGGGCAGAGATAGAGCTGGGCTGAACACACCAGGTGGTGTTTGCAGGAGGGGAGCAAGAGTAGTGGTCATTTCCCCTATGTACACTTACACTGTTTTTAAGGGATGTTCACACAACCATTGCTACAGAGCAAGAAAGCAGGACGATGAACAAGTAGAGAAAGAGGTCTTCAAGAGTGTCGAGATTTTATGTGTTAACTACCCCACCCCAACCCAAGTGCAGGTCCTATCCCTTCCCTTTCCTTTCCTCACTTCATTTTGGCTCCTTCTAACCCTAAAACTTGGCTAAGCCTCTGGGACCAGAGAGGGCAAGCCTGAAACACTTAAAAAAATAAGCGAAGGCCTGGAGACAGAAAAGTACTGGGCACGTACCAGGAATCCTGAATAATTCCTTTTGGCTGGAGCCTCTGGACTGCAGAAGGGTATAGCAGAAGACAAGGCCGGAAGGATAAATAGGGATCAGATTTTAGAAAACTCTAAATTTCAGCACTAGAACTTTGAACTTTTACCAGTAGGCAGTGGGGAGACCTGGAAATTCTAATCAGGGGACTAGTGCAATTAAGATAGTGTTTTAAGAATAGGAATACTCTGAGTATAGTTAAGAGTTTATTTACAGATTAACTATTTGGTATAAAAAGTCTTTGCTGTGGAAAACAGTTTGGCAGTTCCTCAAAAAGTTAAACACAGAATTACTATATGATCTAGGAATCCCAATTCTAGGTATATACCCAAAAGCATCACCAGGGATTCTTGTTTTATCTTTGTTGTTGTTGTTGTTAGGTGTTGTTGTTAGGTGTCAATGAGTTGGTTCTGACTCATAGTGACCTTATGAACGACAGGATAAAACACTGCCCAGTCCTGAGCCAACCTCATGATTGTTGCTATGCTTGAGCCCGTTGTGGCAGCCACTGTGTCAGTCCATCTCATTGAGGGTCTTTCTCTTTTTCAATGACCCTCTACTTTACCAAGCATGATGTCCTTCTCCAGGGACTGATCCCTCCTGATAAAAAAAATAACATGTCCAAAATATGTGAGACAAAGTCTCGCCATCCTCGCTGCCAAGGAGCATTCCGGCTGTACTTCCTCCAAGACAGATTTTTCGTTCTTTTGGCAGTCAATGGTATATTCAACATTCTTCACCAACATCATAACTCAAAGATATCAATTCTTTTTCTATCTTCCTTATTCATTGTCCAGCTTTCACATGCATATAAGATGAATGAAAACACCATGCCTTGGACCAGGCACATCTTAGTCCTTAAAGTGACATCTTTGCTTTTTAACACTTCAAAGGGGCCTTTTGCAGCAGATTTGTCCAGGTCAATGTGTCATTTGATTTCTTGACTGCTGCTTCCATGGGCATTGATTTTGGATCCAAGTAGAATGAAACCCTTGACAACTTCAACCTTTTCTGTTTATCATGATGTTGCTTACTGGTCCGTTGTATTTTTGTTTTCTTTATGTTGTGGTGTAATCCATGCTGAAGGAAGGCTGTGGTCTTTGATCTTCACCAGTAAGTGCTTGACAACTTCAATCTTTTCTCCATTTGTCATGATGTTGCTTACTGATCCAGTTGTGAGGATTTTTGTTTTCTTTATGTTGAGGTGTAATCCATACTGAAGGCTGTAGTCTTTGATCTTCAACTATAAGTACTTCAAGTCCTCTTCACTTACAACAAGCAAGGTTGTATCATCTGCACAACGCAGGTTGTTAACGAGTCTTCCTCCAATCCTGATGCCCCATTCTTCTTCATAGTCCAGCTTCTCAGATTATTTGCTCAGCATACAGATTGAATAAATATGGTGAAGGGACACAACCCTGACTCATACCTTTCTTGACTTTAAATCACGTAGTATCATCTTGTTCTATTCAAATGACTACCTTTTGGTCTATGTAAAGATTCCTCATGAGCACAATTAAATGTTCTGGGATTCCCATTCTTGCAATGTTATCCATAATTTTGTTATTATTCACACCGTCAAATGCCTTTGCATAGTCAATAAAACATAGGTAAACATCTTTCTGGTATTTTCTGCTCTCAGCCAGAATCCATCTGACATCAGCAATGATATCCTTAGTTCCACATCCCCTTTTGAACCTGGTTTGAATTTCTGGCAGTTTCCTGTTGATGTACTGCTACAACCGCTTTTGAATGATCTTCAGAAAAATTTTACTTGTGTGTGATATTAACAATATTGTTCGATAATTTCCGCATTAGTTTGGATCATCTTTCTTTGGAATAGGCATAAATATGGATCTCTTCCAGTTGGTTGACCAGGTAGCTGTCCTCCAAATTTATTGATATAGACAAGTGAGCACTTCCAGCACTGCACCCTTTGTTAAAACATCTCAGTTAGTATTCTGTCAATTCCTGGAACCTCATTTTTTTTTTTGTATAATAATTTTTATTGAGCTTTAAGTGAACGTTTACAAATCACGTCAGTCTGTCACATATAAGCTTATATACACCTTACTCCTTACTCCCACTTACTTTCCCCCTAATGAGTCAGCCCTTCCAGTCTCTCCTTTCGTGACAATTTTGCCAGTTTCTAACCCTCTCTACCCTCCCATCTCCCCTCCAGACAGGAGATGCAAACACAGTCTCAAGTGTTCACCTGATACAAGTAGCTCACTCTTCATCATCATCTCTCCTACCCAATGTCCAGTCCCTTCCATGTCTGATGAGTTGTCTTCGGGAATGGTTCCTGTCCTGGGCCAACAGAAGGTTTGGGGACCATGACCGCCAGGATTCCTCTAGTCTCAGTCAAACCATTAAGTCTGGTCTTTTTATGAGAATTTGGGGTCTGCATCCCACTGATCTCCTGCTCCCTCAGGGGTTCTCTGTTGTGCTCCCTGTCAGGGCAGTCATCGGTTGTGGCCGGGCACCATCTAGTTCTTCTGGTCTCAGGATGATGTAAGTCTCTGGTTCATGTGGCCCTTTCTGTCTCTTGGGCTCATAGTTATCGTGTGACCTTGGTGTTCTTCATTCTCCTTTGATCCAGGTGGGTTGAGACCAATTGATGCATCTTAGATGGCTGCTTGTTAGCTTTTAAGACCCCAGACGTCACGTTTCAAAGTGGGATGCAGAATGCTTTCATAATAGAATTATTTTGCCAATTGACTTAGAAGTCCCCTTAAGCCATAGTCCCCAAACCCCCGCCCTTGCTCCGCTGACCTTTGAAGCATTCAGTTTATCCCAGAAACTTCTTTGCTTTTGGTCCAGTCCAGTTGAGTTGACCTTCCATGTATTAAGTATTGTCCTTCTCTTCACCTAAAGTAGTTCTTATCTACTAACTAATCAGTAAATAACCCTCTCCCACCTTCTCTCCCTTCCCCCCTCGTAACCACAAAAGTATGTGTTCTTCTCAGTTTATACTATTTCTCAAGAACTTATAATAGTGGTCTTATACAATATTTGTCCTTTTGCCTCTGACTAATTTCACTCAGCATAATGCCTTCCAGGTTCCTCCATGTTATGAAATGTTTCACAGATTCCTCACTGTTCTTTATCGATGCTTAGTATTCCATTGTGTGAATATACCACAATTTATTTAACCATTCATCCGTTGATGGACACCTTGGTTGCTTCCAGCTTTTTGCTATTGTAAACAGAGCTGCAATAAACATGGGTGTGCATATATCTGTTCGTGGGAAGGCTCTTATTTCTCTAGGGTATATTCCGAGGAGTGGGATTTCTGGGTTGTATGGTAGTTCTATTTCTAACTTTTTAAGAAAACGCCAGATAGATTTCCAAAGTGGTTGTACCATTTGACATTCCCACCAGCAGTGTACAAGAGTTCCAATCTCTCCGCAGCCTCTCCAACATTTATTATTTTGTGTTTTTTGGATTAATGCCAGCTTTGTTGGAGTGAGATGGAATCTCATCGTAGTTTTAATTTGCATTTCTCTAATGGCTAATGATCGAGAGCATTTTCTCATGTATCTGTTGGCTGCCTGAATATCTTCTTTAGAGAAGTGCGTGTTCATATCCTTTGCCCACTTCTTGATTGGGTTGTTTGTCTTTTTGTGGTTGAGTTTTAACAAAATCCTATAGATTTTAGAGATCAGGCGCTGGTCGGAGATGTCATAGCTGAAAATTCTTTCCCAATCTGTAGGTGGTCTTTTTACTCTTCTGGTGAAGTCTTTAGATGAGCATAGGTGTTTGATTTTTAGGAGCTCCCAGTTATCTGGTTTCTCTTCATCATTTTTGGTAATGTTTTGTATTCTGTTTATGCCTTGTATTAGGGCTCCTAACGTTGTCCCTATTTTTTCTTCCATGATCTTTAGTGTTTCAGTCTTTATGTTTAGGTCTTTGATCCACTTGGAGTTAGTTAATGTGCATGGTGTGAGGTATGGGTCCTGTTTCATTTTTTAGCAAATGGATATCCAGTTATGCCAGCACCATTTGTTAAAAAGACTATCTTTTCCCCAATTCACTGACACTGGGCCTTTGTCAAATATCAGCTGCTCATATATGGATGGATTTGTATCTGGGGAACCTTGTTTTTTGCCAATGTCTTCAGTATTAGCTTGGACTTCTAACTTCAGTGCCATTGGTTCTTGATCATATGCTACTTCCTGAAATGATGGAACATTGATGAATTCTTTTGGGTCCAGTAACTCTGCGTATTCCTTCCATCTTCTTTTGACGCTTTCTGCATCATTCAGTATTTTGCCCATAGAATCCTTCAGTATTGCAACTCGAGGCTTGAATCTTTTCTTCAGTTCTTTCAGCTTGAAAGATCCCAAGTGTGTTCTTTCCTTTTGGCTTTCTAACCCCAGGTTTTTGCATATGTCATTATAATACTTTATTTTGTCTTCTGGAGCTGCCTTTGAAATTTTCTGTTCAGCTCTTTTACTTCATCATTTCTTGCATTTGCCTTAGTTACTCAATATTCTAGAGCAAGTTTCAGAGTCTCTTCTGACATCCATTTTGGTCTTTTCTTTTTTTCTTGTCTTTTTAATGACCTCTTGCCTTCTTCAGGTATGATGTCCTTGATGTTGTTCCACAACTCATCTGGTCTTCGGCCATTAGTGTTGAATGTGTCAAATCTGTTCTTGAAATGGTCTCTACACTCAGGCAGAATATACTCAAGGTCATACTTTGGCTCTTGTGGACTTGTTCTAATTTTCTTTAGCTTCAACTTGAACTTGCATATGATCTATTGAAGGCCTGTTCCACGATCGGCCCCTGGTCTTGTTCTGACTGATGATATCGAGCTTTTCCATCATCTCTTTCCACAGATGTAGTCGATTTGATTCCTGTATATTCCAACTGGCGAGCTTCGTGTGTATAGTTGCTGTTTATGTTGTTGAAAAAAGTATTTGCAATGAAAAAGTCACCAAAAATAGTATGGCAAGATTCTATCACGCGATCTCCAGCAAAGTTTCTGTGACCAAGGCCATACTTTCCAATTACCGATCTTTCTTCTTTGTTTCCAACTTTTACATTCCAATTGCCAGTATTTATCAATGCATCTTGATTTTATGTTCGATCAATTTCAGACTGGATAAGCTGGTAAAAGTCTTCAGTTTTTTTGTCTTTGGTCTTAGTGGTTGGTGCATAAATTTGAATAATAGTGGTATTAATTGGTGTATGGGTATTATCCTATCACTGACAGTGTTGTACTTCAAGATAGATCTTGAAATGTTCTTTTCCATGATGAATGCAATGCCATTCCTCTTCAAGTTGTCATTCCCAGCATAGTAGAACATATGATTGTCCGATTCCAAGTACCAGTCCATTTCAGCTCACTAATGCCCAGGATATTGGTGTTTATGTATTCCATTCCATTTTGACGATTTCCAATTTTCCTAGATTCATATTTTGTACATTCTACTATATACCTTCCACTACATTCCAATTAGTAATGGATGTTTGCAGCTGTTTCTTCTCATTTTGAGTTGTGCACATCAGCAAATGAAGGTCCTAAAAGCTTGACTCCATGCGCATCATTAAGGTCAACTCTACTTTGAGGAGGCATCTCTTCCCCAGTTGTATTTTGAGTGCCTTCCAAACTGTGGCTCATTTTCCAGTGCTATATCAGACAATGTTCTGCTGCTATTCAGAAGCTTTTCACTGGCTAACTTTCTTCAGAAGTAGACTGCCAGGTCCTTCTTCCTAGTCTGTCTTAGTCTGGAAGATCAGCTGAAGCCTGTCCACTGTGGATGACCCTGCTAGTATTTGAATACCGGCAGCATAGCTTCTAGCATCACGGTAACATGCATGCCCTCACAGTATGACAAACTGACAGACACATGTTTTAACTCTAGGAGCAAGTATTTCATGGAACAAGTAGCTAATATAGTTTTGTCTGCTCCCAGTATTGTCCAACACAGGGGCAGTTCTCACTGTTGTTCTCCATTCTGCCATTTTTCTTTTCCACAGGGAGTCTCTGGCATTACACTCCCCTGAGGGCAGGAGATGAGGTGGGGGAATCTCCTCAAGGTAGCATTGCTGTGTGGGGGAGGGGCCTCTGCAACACCACTGGAAGTACTGGACCTTACTAGGGGAGGGTGGATCGCCTCTGCCGGGGCAGAGAATCAACATCCTCAGAGGCATCCAGCCAGATATCCCTATTGCACATTTGAAGGCCCCCAGTTTTCCACACCAGGGCCCTGGCCTTTGCATAACAGACCTCCTCGGATGAGCATGGAAGCCTCTCTGGGCTCTGTGGCTCTAACAATTACATCATCACCCTGCCTTGCAGCTGTGCCTGGTCTTCCACTGCAAACACTCATTAGTCTTCTGTTGGGCATCAAAATAACATAGCAGCATCCAAGCAACTCTGCTACTTCCTGCAGGCATCTTTCCACCCATATTTCCTTTGTCATGGTACCTGCCACTGCATTCCCTTCCACCACAACATTTGCCAAGTCTCCAGTGGGGAAATCATTCGCAACTGAGCCACCACATTACGCCAGAGACTAGTGGTGCCCCACCTGCCACCAGGACGACACCCTCTTCACCTGCTGGGTGGTAGATGGACCAAGTTCCAAATGCCCATCTTACAACCCCATTTCAAATCATTCTTGCCACAACTCATATTATTCTGGGTCCTCCAAGAGGCAGATGCCAAGACAGGATTAAACCTGCAGGTTGTTTATTAGGGGCAACATCTGTGAGAGGTAATGAGGAGGGAGCTAGGGAGAAAAGACAGTCAGCAGACTGAAATGCTAGATGAGCCCAAGGGAAAAAAGGAGAGAAGGTAGCTGGAAGCCTCCAGACTGCACACAATTCTAAGGCAAGCTCAGAATAGTTGAGCCAATGCTGCCTGCCAGACTCTGGGAAAGTCCTGCCTTGGAATCCTGCTGTACTTGGTCATTGGCAGGGAGTAGATCTTAAACAGTATAGCCCTGATGTAACTACAGGGATGGGTTTCCAACAGGGCTTCTAACTGGTTCATTTCAGCTTGAACTTCTGCTGAGAATTTGCATTCCCACCCCAGGTATACCAAATCATAATCTACGTTTTGATAAGATCCCCTGGTGATTCTTAAGAATCACCTGATCTTTGAGTTGGAATGGATCACTTCTCACCTGGGATGTAAGATTCCCTGGAAGGACAGAGGGAAAGATCTTCCTGGGTGCCAGGATTGTGTTGGCTATGCTCATGTATTTTGTATAATCCTAACATCAACCAGCAAAGCAAATGTTATCATCCTTATGTTTACATATTGTATTCATCTTTTGTACTGCATAACAAGTTACCGCAACCCTAGTGGCTTAAAACAACACCCATTTATGATCTGTTTCTGTGGGTGAAGAGCCCAAGCACAGCTTACCTGGATCTTCAGCCAGACTACAGTTGAAATACAATCTTTCCTTGCCTTCAGTGGAAGATACCGTGGGTTGGCTCATTCAACATTCATTCCATTCCCCTGTTTGCATGCCTTCTTGGTAGGGGTAGAAACCTTAAAACAACATTTTCCATAGCCCATTGCCACCAGGTTTCAGATGAGACATAGGTTTCACCAGTCAGAAGCCTCTCATAAGACTTTGACTTGAAACTGAGGACAAATGGACAGAGAGGCAGGACTTTCAGCATCGGTGTGCCTTGTTGGGGAGGCAGGAAGGTTCTTAAACCAAAAGCAGAGTAGTAGCTTCCTGATGTTGGCAGAGGCTGCAGCTCCTGTGAAGGACCAAGACCACAGTGTAGTTTTAGGAGTTATTCCTGGAAGTTCAGTCTAGAGTCAATTTCTCTGACTTCTCAACAATTCTATAAGTTGTTTTTGACTAGTAATAAATCTCTTTTACTTCAATTACCCAGTGTGGATTCTGTTTTCTGAGACAGAGACCACTGACCAAAAATGCAAAAATAACACGTATCATCCTCACTCTCCTTGCGCCCCTTTGGCTCCTCCTCTTCTGTGTCATTTGGTGACTCTATCAGGCCACTAAATGAAGCAATTCTTGAGACTCATCTTAGTCTCCTTCACCTTCAAGCCCTTTTCCCTCCCTTGGCATTCTTAACCATTTCCATGGCTGCACAAACTATATGTCCAGTCAAAACACTTGTCTGTATATAACCAATGTATGCGTTTTTCATTGCTACTCTAACAAATTTCCACAAATTTAGTAGCTTAGAACAACATCCAGTACTTATCTCACAGTTTTGTAGGTGAGAAACCCAGGAAGAGTAAGTTTCAGCCGAGTCTGCTGCTGAGTCTCACAAGGCTCTGGGGCAGAAGCCACTTCCAAGCTCATTCAGGTTGTTGGCAGAATTCAGTTCCTTGTGGTTGTAGGACTAAGGTCTCTGCGTCCTTGCTGGTTGTCAGCACAAGCCCCATTCTGATTCCCAATGTATTCCTGGTCACATTGCCCCTACCACCTCAAACCAGCAACTATGTGCCAGGTTCTTCTCAAGCTTCAGGTCTCTCTGACTCTCTTCTTCAGCCTCATTTTCTCTGAATGCAGTTAGAGAAAGTTCTCTGCTTTTATTTTTCTTCCCTTTTTTACAATTTTAAGAATTGAGAAAAAATTACATGACATAAAATTCACCATTTTAAAGTTCACAATTCAGTGGTTTTTAGTATATTTACAATGTCGTCCAACTATCACCATTATATCATTGCAGAACATTTCCATCACCCCAAAAAGAAACCACGGATCATCCCCTGGCAACCACTAGTCTACTTGCTGTCTCTCTAAATTTGCCTATTCTGGGTATTTCATATAAATGGAATAATACAATGTGTGGTTTTTTTGTGACTGGCTTCTTTCACCTACCATAAAGTTTTCAAGGTTCATCAATGTTGTAGCCTATATCAGTACTTCATTCCTTTTTATGGTTTCATTCCATTTTATGGATAAACTATATTTTGTTTACCCATTAATCAGTTGATGGACATTGAATTGTTTCCATTTTTGGCTATTATGAATAATGCTGTTATGAACATTCATAAACACATTTTTGTGTAAACATACGCTTTTAGTTCTTTACGTGTACCTAGGAGTGGAATTGCTAGGTCATGTGGTAATTCTTTGTGAAGACAGGCCAAACTGTTTTCCACAGTGCCTTCAGCATTTTACATTCCCACCAGCAATGGATAAGGGTTCCAATTTCTCTACATCTTTGCAATACTTTTTATTTTCTTTTTCATTATAGCCACCCTAGTTGGTGTGAAGTGGTAGCTCGTAATTGTGGTTTGGATTTGCATTTTCCTAACGAAAAGATACGTTGAGCATCACTTAATGTGCTTAATGGCCACTAATACATCTTCTTTGGAGAACTTTCTATTCAAGTCCTTTACCCATTTTTTTTTATTGGGTTTTTTGTCTTTTTATTGCTGAGTTATAAGACCTCTTAATATATTCAAGATACTAGACCTTTATCAGATTTATGATTTTCAAATATTTTCACCCATTCTGTGGGTCTTTTCATTTTTTTCTTTTAATTGTATTTTAAGTGAAAGTTTACAATTCAAGTCAGTCTCTCATACAAAAACTTATACACACCTTGCTATGTAACCCTAGCTGCTCTCCCCCTCATGTGACAGCACACTCCTCCTATCCACCCTGTATTCCCCAGGTCCATTCCACAAGCCCCTGTCCCCCTCTGCCTTCTCATCTTGCCTCCAGGCAGGAGCTGCCCACATACTTGAGTCAAGAAGCTCACTCCTCAACAGTATCATTTTCTGTCTTACAGTCCAGTCCAAATCCTGTCTGAAGGGCTGGCTTTGGGAATGGTTCCAGTCTTGGGCTAACAGAGGGTCCAGGGGCCATGACCTCTGGGGTCCCTCCAGTCTCAGTCAGACCATTAAGTCTGGCCTTTTTACAAGAATTTGAGGTCTGCATTCCACTGGTCTCCTGCTCCATCAGGGATTCTCTGTTGTGTTCCCTGTCATGGCAGTCATCAGTGGTAGCCAGGCACCGTCTAGTTCTTCCAGTTTCAGGCCGATGTAGTCTCTGGTTTATGTGGCCCTTTCTGTTTCTTGGGCTCGTATTTACCTGTGTCTTTGATGTTCTTCATTCTGCTTTGCTTTGGGTAGGTTGAGACCAATTGATGCATCTTAGATGGCCACTTGCTAGCATTTAAGACCCCAGAAGCCACTCATCAAAGTGGGATGCAGAATGTTTTCTTAATACATTTTGTTATGCCAATTGACATATATGTCCCCTGAAACCATGGTCCCCAAACCCTCATCCCTCTACTCTGGCCTTCGAAGCATTTGGTTATATTTGGGAAATTTCTTTGCTATTGATTTAGTCCAGTTGTGCTCACCTCCCCTGTATTGTGTGCCGTCTTTCCCTTAGCCTAAAATATTTCTTGTCTACTATCTAATCAGTGAATACCCATCTCCCTCCCTCCCCACCTTCATAACCATCAAAGAATATTTTCTTCTATGTTTAAACTTTGAGTTCTTACAATAGTGGTCTCATACAGTATTGTCCTTATGTAACCGACTAACGTCAGTCAACATAATGCCTTCCAGATTCCTCCATGTTATGAGATGTTTCACAGATTCATTGTGTTCTTAATCATTGCATAGTACTCCATTATGTCTTTTCACTTTCTTGGTAGTGTCTTTTGATGCACAAAAGTTTTTAATTTTGATGAAGTTCATTTTCTCTCTTTTCTTGGCTGCTTATGCTTTTGGTGTCATATTTAAGAAAAGCTCTCTGAGTTTAAGAGTTCATGTGATTAGTTTGGACTCACCCAAATAATTCAGGATTATCCGTTAATGATCATAACCTTAATTACATCTGCAAAGTCCCTTTTGTCATGTAATGTAACATGGTCCCAGGATCCAGAGATTAGTACATGTACTAATTTGGGGGGCCATGCTGCCTACTGCAGCCAGCTTCCTCCTTGACATTTCCTCTCGGGTATCTCAAAAGCGTTTCTGATTCGACACATCCCCAATATGTCCTCTTCTGGTGTTCATTGTTCCAGTGAAGAGTATCATCATCTATTCATTTCAAAACCCAAAAATTCCAAATTATTTTTGAAATCTCCTCTTCTCACTTTCCACATCCTATTCATTGCCAAGTTCTCTGATTTTTACCTCCTTAATTTCTCACATACCTATCCACTTCCTTCCACTTTCAGCAGTGGGTAACACTTCTTACTAGTGTTACTAGTTACTAGCAAATGTTACTATAACTACAGCATGTTTCTAGAGCCCTCAGAGACATAGTAATCAATAAAATCCATTGCTGTTGAGTCGATTCCAACTCATAGCAACCCTGTAGAATGGAGTAGAATGCCCCATAGGGTTTCCAAGGCTGTAGTCTTTACAGAAGCAGACTGCCACATATTTCTCATGTGGAGTGGCTGGTGGGTTCAAACTGTCCACCTATTGGTTATCAGCTGATCATTTAACCACTGTGCCACCAGGGTTCCCTCAGCAATCAATAAATGTTAACTATTATATTGTTGGAAACCCTGGTGGCATAGTGGTGAACTAAAAGGTCGGGAGTTTATATCAACCAGGCGCTCCTTGGAAACCCTATAGGGCAGTTCTACTCTGTCCTATGGGGTCGCTATGAGTCAGAATCAATGCGAAGGCAACAGGTTTGGTTTTTTTTGGTTTTATTTTATTCTTGCTATTGTTAGTTTTGGATAGACAAAATTCCTTAACAATGCCTTGAGACTTTTTGTGGTCTGGCACCTCCCTCTCTCTAACTTCATCTGGCCTGTGCTCTGCTGCTCTCCATGCCCCTCACCCATGCAAGGTGTCCCTTGTACTCTCTGTGCTTCCACCCCCCACATAACCTTTGCCTGAGACTTTCCTCTTTTTCACCTGATAAAGGGCACATCAATCTCCAAATCTTAGGTTAACTGCCGCTTCCTCAAAGAAACCCTCCCTGACCTCCTTGGCAGGCCAAATACTTCAGGATCTCCCAGCACCTTGTTGGTCTCTTTGTCACAGTGCAGTTTCACATGAGTTTATGTCACTTCTGATTTATGTCATTCTCCCTCACTAGACTGGAAGCTAACCAAATATCTGTAGCATCCAGCACAGTGCCTGGCATGAATTAGCTACTCAATAAATATTTGTTGAATAAGTGTAAGTTCTTGTAAACTCCAAAAGCATCAGAGCCATAGGCAATCTACCCTTCCCCCTGTGCACAGGAAAGGGAATCCGGGAGTGTGAAGAGGCTGGCCAAGTTCACACAGCTTGCTAGGACTAGCCTGGGATGTCCCTCTAGTAGTGTATTTTGCTTACTCTTCCTCCTGTATACAGGAAAGGGAATGCAGGAGTGTGAAGAGGCTTGCCAAGTTCACACAGCTTGCTAGGACTAGCCTGGGATGTCTCTCTAGTAGTGTATTTTCCTTACCCTACTACCTCCTCCCTCCCTTTTACCTGGGAGGCCCTTGTTCCTATGATGCAAATGATACCTTTCTGTACAGTAATATAAGAACTAAGGGCTGCGAGTCTCTTACAGTATTTGCAAGATTTAGGAGAGACTATGGAATAGGAGGAAACCCTGGTGGCATAATGGTTAAGTGCTACAGCTGCTAACCAAAGGGTCGGTAGTTCAAATCTGCCAGGCACTCTTTGGAAACTCTATGGGGCAGTTCTGCTCTACCCTATAGGGTCGCTATGAGTCAGAATTGACTCGACAGTGCTGGGTTTGGTGTGGTTTTGGTTTATGCAACAGGAAGTTTTGAGTTGAGGTTGATGATATGCCGTTTAGTCCTATCTGAAGAAAAGCTCCATCTCTTCATTTCCCCTGGTGTGGGAGGTGATGGCAGACTGACTCTTCTAAGTGTACATTTCCCCCTGAAGCATTTAGGACTTTGAACTGACTGGTGCAAAGGGAAGTGTTGAGTATATGTGGCTCCAAAGGATGCAATTGTGTCAGACATGGAATAAAGAACTGTGATTTGTGGACTGAGGAAAGGATCCTTTTATAGCTTCAGGGAATTTCCCAAGGAAGCTCTTGTCTAGAATTAGGCTGGCTGGAAGATAATATATTGAAAATCTAAGTTCCTGTGATTATCACCGAAGTGGAAGTTGCTTTTTGGTACTCCCTGTGGAGTGGGTGCCTTGTGATCCACAGCACTGATGCATCGGCAGGCTATTATCGCGCTCTGTGAGAAGGACTAAAGTGTGGGGGGAAGAGGTCCTCACATTGCTGTTGTTAGGTGCCGGTGAGTTGGTTCTGACTCATAGCAACCCTACAGGACAGAGCAGAACTGCCCAATAGGGTTTCCAAAGAGTGGCTGATGGCTTTAAACTGCTGACCTTTTGGTTAGCATCTGAGCTCTTAACTACTATGCCACCAGGGCTCGGGAGAAGAGGTCCTCAGGCCCAGGACATAGTCAGCCCAATTTGCTGTACTAAGGCCTGATGGAGATAAAACACCCCCAGAACTATCAACACCTTGAGGCAGGCAGCGTCAGAGCCCAACACTTCTAAGAGACACCTGCTCTGACTTATCTTCCTATACTGAGCAAAATAAGCTGCTCTTTCTTCTGAAATTGTCCTTGACAAGGTATCTGCAGAATGGGCCATAGATGGCCTCAACCCACCTCTGGTTGGAGACTTAAGATCCATCCTAATGAAAGAAAATCAACCTCTTCTTCCATCCTGGGGTTCGAACCCTTGTGTGAAGATCAGTCCTGAATATTGATGATGAATGTGCATTGCCTTGTCCGCTCTCTGTAAAAGCCCACCTCCCCAAGCTGCCTGCAAGGAGGCAGCAGCCCCTGTTGCTCCTTTCCCATTGCAATGAAATAAAGGTGTCTTTTTGATCTCCTTCCTCAGCCTCTTGTTTATTGGCTATAACAAGTCATGCCAAGAAAAACCTGGGGTTTTCACCCAGCAACAACCTCATTTTTAAACAGTAGTAAAGTGAGAAGACCACCATTTGTCAGTTTGTCGTACTGTGGTGGCTTGTGCGTTGCTGTGATGCTGAAAGCTATACCACCAATATTTCAAATACCATCAGGGTCACCCATGGGGGACAGGTTTTAGTGAAGCTTCCAGGCTAAGACAGGCTCGGAAGAAAGGCCTGGTGATCTCCTTCCAAAAAGTAGCCAATGAATAACTTACGGATGACAACAAAACACTGTCTGACTTGCTTGCTTTGGACACATCGTCAAGAGAAACCACAACAGAAAACATCATATTTGGTGATCCATAAGGCCAGTGAGGGCAAGGGAGCCCCTCAGTGAGATGGGTTGGCATAGTAGCTGCAACAATGGGCTAGAATATGCCAGTAATAGTGAGGATGATGCAGGTCTGGTGTTGGGGAAAAGTTAACTAAAAATAAAATCTACTCCCAACCCAGAAGACCTCTCTGCAAATATAGAAGAGAAACAAATTTTTTATTATTGGATAAGCATTAAATCAGAACATGACGCATTATAGTAATCTGACCCTTTACATAGCTAGGTGGACAGGATCTATTACATTCAAGTGTTCAAGATAAAATTGCTAATTTTCTCGTATCTTTATGGCAGGATCCCTGAAGTTATGTTAAGCTCCTTTCAGGAAACTGGGAGGTAGCGGTGTGATATTCCTTGATGGTTACATTTAAAAAAATGTGGCTCCCAGGTCCTTAAGGAAACATTTTTTATTTATGTATTTTTCAAAGAGACAGAGACAGAACTTACAATTACAAGTTATCTAAAGTGAACTTGGAGACCTGGTGGCACAGTGGTTAAGAGCTCGGCTGCTAACCAAAATGTTGACAGTTGGAATCCATGAGCAGCACCTTGGAAACTCTATGGGGCAGCTCTACTCTGTCCTTATATGGTCACTGTGAGTTGGAATCGACTTGATGGCAACGGGTTAAAGTGAATTTGTAAAGAACAAGGGAGAAGGGAACCCTTTTCCATTACTTTCAATAGGGAGAATTAGAATCTCTTATTTTCAGTTTGTATTTGTCCTTATGCCAGGTAATGTTTGTTCTGTCGTACATAAGGTCACCATCAGTCGGAGTTATGCCACAGCAGCTATCTATCTCTATCTGAAGCGCGAAGATTTCTATGTGATAAAACCCAGTGCCGTAGATACTTTCCCTAAAAAATACTATCAGCACTTGTATTAAAATATTTGAATGAATTGTGCTGTACAGGAGAATTTTTCCAGCATAATGAAAGAAGTTAGTAATATTGCAATAGGGTTGGGCTGCGTCAGTTTTGGGGGCGAACACAGAGCACAAAGGGTGAGAAGAAACTAAATGTCACCTGGCGCGATAAGGGGCTCGCGGTCTCCTCGGCAGGTGGGGGGGGGGTAGACACTGTGTTATAAACCATTTACTACGGAAACATTTCAAATGTGCACATTTCCTGTAATATTTTAGAGCAAGCAAATCCTAGACATCATGTCTTTTTACTTGTAAATACTTCATTGAGTACCTTTAACAGATAAAAATATTTTAAACATAACAAAATAACAGTCACACTAAAAGTAACCAACAATAATTAATTATCATCTAAGCCTCAGTCTATGTTTAAACTATACTGATTGTTTCAAAACTGTTTTATTAGGGTTGGTTTTGTCATAAACACCTGTACTCGGATTAGTGTAAAATTGAGTAATTTATTGAAAGAAAAGAGACAGCTCTAACTGGGAATAAACTGAAGGCCACCTGGTGGAATCCAGAAATTCAAAATGGCAACTCAGTTGTGATGTTTTCTAGGAGAACAACGAATATGAAACATGTTACTTGATTGGTATTTATGCAATTAAATCATTGAAAGACATTGCTTGATTGGTAATCACAGGCTTAGATCATCAAAAGGCATTACTTGATTGGTAGCTGATCATTTTAAGGCAGGGCTTCCTGTGCCCAGTCCTGAAAGGCGACTGGCTTAAAAGGGTATACGTCTGTTTCTTAGATTGGTTACAGTGCAGCAGTTATGCCTGTATGTGACAGGGAGGGGTAGCAATGTAGTTACATCTTCATTACTGGACATTCCTCTTTGAGAAACAGTAAGAAAGATCGCTGCCTCTAGGGTGAAAATGGAACCGAAAACAGGAATCACTCCCAATCCTCAAACTGGCCATTTCAGATTGTACCAGGTACCTCAAATTTTTCTTTAATTCTCTTTCACAGTTGTTTGAATCATGAACCAAACAAGAACCACATATTGTGTTTAGCTGACATGTCAGGAGGCTCTTCTGAATTAAGGAAAATATTTTCCAATATTGGGTTTATATCGGGAATAGAAGCTCAAATGCCTGTAACAGCCAGGCCAGTAACTGTAAATGAGTGAAGAATATGTATATTCTTTCATTATAGACACACTTTGCATATTAAACCTCTAGTAATAGACTTCATTTCTGTTAAGTAAATCTTGTTAGCCCCTAAAAGGAGTCACCCATGCTAAGCCCTACATCAGTTAGTACAAACTTATCTAAGTTTCTATTTTTTCAAATTGTTCGATTCAGAAACAGAAGCCTAATCACTTAGGATTTGCCTGCTCAGTTTAACCCAGTTCAAAATTTCCCTTTAATCCCAAATAAGGAAAGAAAATGCCTGCCAGCCAATCCAAAATTGCCCAGTAGTTTCCTTGTTCCTGTGCATCTGTGCCCATGAAATCCTTCTGCTTTGTTCCGCTCTTCGAAGCTCTTCTCTGACATCCAGACCAGATGCTTTCCAACTCATGAATTGCAAATAAGGCTTACGAGTTTGTACACAAATTTAATCTTGCAGAAATTTTATTTTTAACAGCTTCAAAGAAATATGTTCCCGCACCCCCTACCCCCACCTTTTGAAACAAAGTCATGTTGGTCTATTTTAGTTTTTGATGTGGGTACAAGTTTTGATGCAGGTATAGGAATTACTTCATTTTTCTGATAACTTTATCAATGAGAAAAAGCATAATGATTGATGGTGTTGGGGAGACTATGGAGCAGTTGGCTCTGTGATGAGAGTGTGCATAGGTACCACTTCAGGGGGTGGCTGTCCTCATGGCAGCAGCCGTAGCCCTCAGGAGTGCCAGCAGTGTGGCCAGGCCTTTCCAGTCTTCAGGGGAAGCTGGAAACCCAGGTATTTAGGTGAAAGCTCCTGAGTTTAAACCCTGGCAACTGATCAAAATCAAAAGCAACGGGTTTTTGTGGAATTTCAAAGGCTTGTTTCTCCACCCAGGAGACTGGAGAGCTCTGTAACCACACCCTTTTTAGAGTGCGTGTTTTGATTCTCGCCTTGTAATAAAGAGATTTCTTGAAATCTGACCCTTTCTACGCTAAGCGTGTCCATAAACTAGCACTTTTGGCCAGCCTAACTTCAGAGCTTGTTAGAAAGGCCAACTGTCAAATCCACTTCGGACTTGTAAATCTGTAATACCTCTTTCTATGTGATTCTGGTTGTGTGGGAGCTCTTTCCCAACCCTGTGAAATGTAGGTAATAGAGAGAGATGCAAATTAGGCCCTATCAAGTAGAGGTTCAATTTACGCCCTTCCACCACTGCGGAGGAAATCAGTTTGGCTTCAATTTGCATATTAATTTCAATATTCCTGGTGTATAAATTTGTCTATTCTTCGGATTCTCTGTTGAACTGGTTACAATATATGTCTGGTTCCCTCATGAATTAAATAAAACCTTTATCATGTGTTCATTTTTATATCTGTCTGAGAGTCATGATTTTATCTTTTTCTAAAAATTATTTTTTAAAAGAAGACTACCTTTCTCCTCTTGTTTTGAGGCAGGCAGCCTCAGAGCCCAACCCTTCTAAGAGACGCCTGCTCTGACTTATCCTCCTACACTGAGCAGAACAAGCTGCCCTTCTGAAATTGTCCTTGACAAGATAACCACAAAATGGGCCATAGATGGCCTCAACCTGCCTCTGGGTGGAGACTTACCGTCTTAATGAAAGAAAATCAACCTCTTCCTCCATCCTGGGGATTGAACCTTTGTCTAATGAAATTGCATAGTCATCCCCAAGTTCTTAGCTCCTGCATGGAGGTCAGTCCTGAATATTCATGATGAATTTGCATTTCCTTGTCTGCTCTCTGTAAAAGCCCACCTACCCAAGCTGCCTGAGAGCAGTCTTGGAGGTAACAGCCCTGATTGCTCCTTTCCTTGTACAATGAAATAAGGCATCTTTCTGATCTCCCACCTCGATCTCTTGTTTATTGGCTGTTATAAGTCAGGCCTACAAGACCTGGGGTTTTCACCTGGTGACATTTCTGGCGAGCCGCCCAGGAGTCATCGTTCGGTTCCTGAGATGGGTTGTGCTGGGGACCCCACCTGACGTCTGGCACCATCAAAAGAGTTCTCTAGGAGACCTAAGGGTGATTCTAAAGACTGTCCTGCCTTGGACTCACAGTGACTGTGGGAGACATGAAACGTGCCTGGTACCTATGTAAGGCCTTAGAAGAGTCCCAAGAAGGGGGAGTGTTGACCGTTGAGGGTGTAACAGGTTCTAGGTGTCTGAGGTTATTTGGTAAGCACCTAGGTAAGCCCTTAGAAGAGTCCCAAGAAGGGGGAGTATTGACCATTGAGGGCATAAAAGGCTTTAGGGCTGGTAAGTAGCAGGGTAATTCCTAGGTAAGGCCTTACGAGAGTCCCAGGAAGCCATAGTATTGACTACTGAGGGCATAAAAGGCTCTAGATTCCTGTTGGTGCACTCAATTAGGTTGTGTGCATGTGTACCTGTGTGTGTCCGGAAAGTGAAGAAGGTTCAAGGGACCCTAAAATACAGCCCACTAAAATGCATCTTTAAGAACTGGGAATATTTCAGGTCAGACCCTGCAAAGAAGAAAAAGGTGATTTTTGTAACACCACGTGGCCTCGATATGAACTGGCAGATGAAGAAAAGTAGCCAGCAAATTGGTCTCTAAATTATATTATCCTCCAAACTGATCTTTTCTGTACTCATGAGGGTAAATGAGATGAAAAGTATTGTGTGAAAGCTTTCAAGACTCTGTATCGGAACAAAGAGTTACAGAAAAAAAGTACATCTTAGTTCAGAAGGGACTGATAAATCACTTCTGCCAGTCCTCCCTCTTGACCCTGAGGAAGATCTCCTAGCTCCCTTTGCTTCGACACACACACTGCCCCCTCCCTACCCTCTGCCTCCACCCAATGGAGCCACCGTGCCAGTGACACCCCTGCTGTTAAGAAAACCCCCTCAACCTTTGTATCCACCCCTCCTGGGTCCTTCTGTCCTGCCAGTTAGCTCACCACCCCCACATATGGAACAGAACAACTTTTGGGTGTCTTGATTGAGCTGTTAGGGAAAGTGAAAATACCCCAGGTGAGATCAGTTCTCAAGAGAGCCATAGTATCTTAGGACCATGTTCACAAGTTTACTGATCTGGATCCTGAGAGCCCTGAAAATGCCTGAATGGTCAATATAATCTTTACAGGGCAAAGTACTCCCCACATTAAAAGAAAGCTTCAGAAAGTAGAAGGTATAGGGTTGAAAAAAACCTCTCAGCTACTGGAACTGGGCTGCCAAGTTTATTCTAACGGAGATAAGGAGCAATAAAGAAAGTTGCAGACCAAAAGCACCAGGCAGCCTTCCTGGCTGCCACCTTGCAGGCTGAAGGCCATCCCCCAAGAGAACAAAGAAAAGAAGGGAGACCAAGGCCGCAGGAGCCAAAAGCCCCAACACCCCTTTGGAAAGAGACCAGTGCACCTGGTGTAAAGAGAAAAGACATTGAAAGTGAGTGTACAAAATACCAAGCAAAAGAACTAAAAAAAGAGAGAGGTGGCCCAGTGCCTGGTCATGCCACTATAAGACGAGTCAGATTGAGGGAGACTGGAGGCAAATCGTCCACCTGAGCATCTAGTCATAATAAAGGTGGAGAGAGAACCTGTAAAGTTTCTGGTAGGCTCTGGAGCAACTCACTCCCTTCTGATCTCCCCCCTCCCCCCCCCAACACACACAAAAAGCTACCTGGACAAGGCAGACAGTGTCTGTTGTAAGAGTATCAAAAAACAAAAACAACACCCTCCCTTTCTACAACCTCTAACTTGTTCTACAAAAGAAAAATCTTTAACACACCCTTTCCTTTATGAAAAACAGGTGGCAGTTACAAATGGCCCTCACTACTGGGCCGCCAACTAACTATGGGAAAGAAAGATATTACTGAGGGTTAGCTGATCCAGGTATCAGAGATGCAGTAGTGCCATAAGTGAGGGCCAAAAAAATACTGGAGAAAACAAAAAAATGTCCTTCTTGTTGTCATTGAATTGTTACCTCGTATAGTTCCTCTAAAGCTTAAACAGTATCCCATCTGAGCTGAAGCCCAACAGGCACCGGGCAAAATCATCACCAGACACCTGAAACATGGACTGCTCAGACCGTGTCAGTCACAGTTCAACAACCCCGTCCTGCCGGTAAAGAAGTAAAACGGAGAATAAGGTTAGTTCAGGACCTGCAAGCTGTCAACCAGGTAACCATCACAGTCCTCCCTGTAGTTAAACTTGTTGCCCACCTTTTCCAGGTTTACTGTGCTAGACCTGAAGGATGCCTTCTTTTGCTTCTGAGTGGAAGAAAAAAGTCAAGAAATCTTCGCCTTTGAGTGGGAAGACCCAAGAACAAGACAAACAGCAGTTGTATTGGCAAGTCTTCCCAGGGGGCTTTAAAAACAGCCCTACTCTTTTTGGATCAGCTTTGGCCCAAGAGCTGAGACAACTGACCCTAACCAGTGATGTCCTCCTCCAATATGTGGATGAACTACTCATCGCCAGTCTCAGCCTTGAACTGTTCATTGACGGAAGCAGTTACATGGAACAAGGGAAAAGAAAAGCTAGATCATGCAGTGGTCTCATTAGAAGAGGTTCCAGGGACTAATATACATCCACCAGGTACGTCCACCCAGAAGGCCGAGCTCATTGCCGTGTTGCAGGCCCTTAGAATTGCCAAAGGTAAGCGAGCAACTATTTATATTAATTCCAAATACATATTTGAGGTCTTGCATGCACATGGGGCAATCTAAAAGGAAAGAGGGCTCCTAACAGCAGGAGGTAAGGACATTAAATATTCGCAAAGGATCTTACAACTTTTATGAGTCATTCTCCTGCCCACCCAAGTAGCAGTAGTACACTGCAAAGAGCATCAGAAAAGAGACACCACGGTGGTGAAGAGTAATTACAAAGCAGATGCAGCAGCAAAAAAAAAAAAAAAAGGCTACAATCCAACAGAAACCTATTGTAGTAGCCCCACCAATTCCCCATTTAGAGTTACCGCCACCTAACCTCCACCTGGAGTATTACCAACAAGATAAAAACATTGCCAAGACCTGAGGGTCCACTCTAAACAAAGACAGATGGCTGTACACCCCCGATGGAAAGATTTCATTCCATCAAAACTCGTGCACCCTATCCTACAGACAGCCCACCAGTCTACCGATTATAGATGATGCAATGGACTACAGGACTGGCTTAAGAGTCATTTAATTGGACCAAATGTCCATGCCACTATTTTGGCATTGGTAAAGAGCTGCCCACCTGTGCAAAAAAAAAAAAAAAATCCCAATAACACTGCTGAAGTGCCTCCAGGAGTCCAGTGAACTGGGGCAATGCCTGGAGATGACTGGCAGGTAGATTTCACTGAGATGTCTCGAATTCCCTGGAATTACAAATATCTGCTAGTTTTTATTGACACCTTTACTAACTGGGTTGAAGGTTTTCCTGAACGAATTCATCCCCTGATTCAGGATTCCCATCTCCACTGGTAGCGACAACGGGCCCCATTTTGTGGCCTTAGTGGTGCAATCGGTGGCAACCGCCCTGGACATTAATTGGAACTTACACGGCCTGGAGACCCTAGTCTAGCCGTAAAGTAGAGCAGGTTAACCATGCTCTAAAGAGACACTTAGCAAAGCTGTGCCAAAAGACCAAATTTGTATGGACAAAGGTACTTGCCTATGGCCCTCTTGAGAGTTCTCTCTGCCCCTAGAGGCAAACCAGAACTTAGCCCATACAGGCGCTCTTTATTAGAAAACTATAATCTGAACAACATAACCTGCCTTAATAGTGACCAACCTCCCTCTCTCCATGAGGTTGGAAATGTTCAAGTTACTAAATACTTGCAATCTCTTTGGGTGACTCAGTCTTTTCTCCATACGTATGTACACCTAAGGATCCCACCTGAACCAGAAATACGCCTGCACCCATTCCAGCCTGGTGATTAGGTCTTCGTAAAAGCCTAGAAGTCGGAGCCTCTCCAGCAAAAGTGGACTGGTCATTTTGAGGTGTTGCTAGCAACTCTGACCTCCATCAGCCTCAGGGTCTCAAAGCTTAGATTCAACAGCACTCAAGTAAAAAAAAAAATGTTCCACTAGACATCGAGGGACAAACTCATCAAAACTGTGAGAACTGGGCTTGCAAACCTATTAAAGACCTAAATATTTGTCTACAAAACACCTCCTGCATAGATCGAATCCCAAACTTTTTATCTTGTTCTTTGTATTATATATACTCTTTGCCTTTTTGTTTCTTTATGCTGTGTTTAAACAAGTCAGATTAATAAAGAGGCTGGGAGCCCTTTACCACCATAAAAAATAGTAATGATTGTTTCTATCCTTCTCCAAAAAAATTCTTATAGCCCAAGCTCAGTGAGGAAACAACCGATTTATCTGTTTCCCAGAGAGATACTCTGAAAAATCGTTAGATCTGCCATCCGTTCCCCACCTCCTTGTGAATTTAAAAGTTCCCTAAAGAAGCTCTATCCCCTTATAAGACCACCAGACTTGGTTCACAACTGCCCAATAGTTTAAAACAGGCATCGGTCGTGAGTAAGCAACACCCAAAGAAAAGGAGGGAATGAGGCAGGCAGCCTCAGAGCCCAACTCTTCTAAGAGACACCTGCTCTGGCTTACCCTCCTACACTGAGCAGAAGAAGCCACACATTCTTCTGAAATTGTCCTTGACAAGATAACCACAGAATGGGCCATAGATGGCCTCAACCAGCCTCTGGGTAGAGACTTAACATCCTAATGAAAGAAAATCAACCTTTTCCTCCATCCTGGGGATCAAACCATAGTCATCCTCAAGCTCTGAGCACCTGCATGAAGGTCAGTCCTGAATATTGATGATGAATTTACATTTCTTTGTCTGCTCTCCAGAAAAGGCCACCTCCCCAAGCTACCTGTGAGCCATCTTGGAGGCAGCAGCCCCGATTGCTCCTTTCCTCCTACAACAAAATATAGGCATCTTTTTGATCTCCCTCATTGGCCTTTTGTTTACTGGCAGTAACAAGTCACACGGAGCAAAACCTAGGGTTTTCACCCAGCAACAGTTTTAGTTTATTGCAGGGTCTCTCAACCTCAGCACTATTGACATTTTGGCCAAGTAATCCCTTGTTGTGGGGGCTAACCTGTGCATTGTAGGAGGTTTAGCAGCACCCCTCCTCTACTCCCAGTCATGACAACCAGAGATATCTCCAGGCATTGTCAAATGTCCCCTTGAGGGGGGCAAGTCAATGCCCCCGCCCCCGACACACACACTGCCTGTTGAGAACTACTGGCTTATAGTTAATAAACCTGAGAACACGTCTCATCACTACTGTACTGACAGGGAAAGTGCAGTTACAGTAGAAGTAGCACGTTTATTCTTCTGGTATTTCCTAAAAGTAGGAGGGATGAGCAAGCAAGCTGGGGATATCATGTTTCAGACATTATAAAAGGTCATGAGAAGTTTAGAGAAGAACACACACCACAGAAATCCAAAACAGAAGCCAAGAGATGCTTTTTTTTTTTTTTTTAGCAGATCTTTGGTTTAAGGGCAACTTGAGGAAAATGAGACTGAGTATATCCTGAGGTTCAGAGGGACCAGCTGAGGAAAGCTTTGGGTTGCCAAGAGAAGGTAAGTGTTTGTTTTGAGTTTACTCAGGATTAAAGAGTCTGAGCCTGAGGTGATGCAGTGAGCAGTTACCAAGCTGTTCTGTCTCTGGCCATTCCTGCCCTAGGAGGGCCCCCTGGACAATAGGTCAATCCAACATTGCTCTCACTGACCATCCACTATGGGCCAAGAACTGTGTGTTCTGGGTGAGGGGAGAGAGAGGTAGAGATGGCAATACACATTCTTTCCCAGGAGGACTCACAGTCTCACAGTCTACTGTCAAACAGACAACCATGAGGATAATATATATATATATATATATATATATATATATATATATATATATATATATATATATATATATATATATATATACACACCATGAGGATTGCTTCTATTTATTGAGTGCTTGGTGCTCATTGTATACATTTTTGTTATGTATACATTTGGTAAGCTTTCATATCATATCTGATTCTACAATGTTCTTAAAACACACATGTGTAAGTCACTATTATGTATGCTTCTATAATGCTTTTTACATGTTGTGATGTTTCTATAATGTTTTTAAACACTTATGTATAAGTCATTTATAATGTGAAATTAAAAATGGGGAATTTTTGAACTTAGAAATATATATACTCTTGTGATGCTCTTTAACCATTAACTGTACGTCGTTAAAAAGTTGTTCTAACCTGGGAAATGGATAAAATATGTCATAAAGAACTTTCTGAAGTTGGGCTGTATACCTGCACTCTGTGAATGTAACATTAATCAAGTCTCTATAAATTAGCAAAACATAAGTATATCACTAAACAAATACTGTAATTTTTAATTAATTAACTCAGCATTGAAACGTGTAGTAAACAAGAACATAAATATGTCATGCCTCACTTGGCAACAATTCAAATCTCTATAAATTAACAGAACATAAATATGTCATACAACAATGCCCTTATTTGGTAATAAAGTATACCAATTATAGTTGAACATGACAGCATGCATGGTATATAAACCTGTGGATTTCTGCTCATTTTTGGAGAAGACAGAAGCAAAAGATTTCTTTCATCCTCTGTCTGAAGACTGGGAGCCTGCTGAGGCTCTGCTTACCACAACTGACTATGAGGGACCTCCTCTGAGTTCGAGGGGCAATCAAGCCTCCTCCTGAGACCACTCCTTAAAAGTAAAACCCTGAAGTCTAAGGATTTGGACTCTAACATCTAAACTAACATTGTACTTGTTAATTCTGATTCTTCAATGTTAAATGAATGTCTTGAGGTCTTACTTGCACGCCTTGCTATGACTACCTTACAATAAAGTAAGCAAGTTTATTCATGACAGACTGAGGATTTCTTTATTTATTCTTAAAATAGAAGCCCTCCAGGACAATTTTAGATAATGCTTACAATAACTCTGCTGTTGTGTGCTATCTAGCTGATCTGACTCATAGCGATGCTGTAAGACTGAGTAGAGCTGCCCCATAGGGTTTACTAGGCTATAATCTTTACAGGAGCAGATAGCCAGGTCTTGTCTCCCTCAGAGTGGCTGGTAGGTTCAAACCTCTGACCTTTTTGGTTAGCAGCAAGCACTTAACCATTGCACCACCAGGGCTCTTTATGATAATTCGAGGAGATGAGAATGATTGTTCCATTTTTCCAAATAAGGAAATGGAGGCTCAGGAAGGCTAAGTAAATTGCCGATGGTCGCACAGCTTGTGAAGGCACAGGGCCTGGAATCCAGGGCTCTCTGGTGTTATGGACTGTACTGGTCCACTATATAGACCACACTGCCCCTGCCTCCTGCTGAGAGAAATATCAGGCCCAGTGAACACACCAGGAGAGCACAGACGAGGCAGGGGTAAGAAAGCATGGCTGGGCCTTGAGGATATTTCTTCTTTCAGGTGCTTAAAGAAACCAGATATTCACAGGACGCTGGCCCTGTCATGAAGCTGGCTCTTGCATTCATTCATCCAACACTTGTGGGGCATGTACACACACTCAAGAGCTCTGCACAGTGTGAATTTAAAACTAGGGTTCACCTCATTCAGGACTTGGTCCCCTAACCTTCTGGAATCAGCTGCACAACTGTAGGAGCCCAAGGCTGCTCAGGTACTCATCTGTCCTGGCTGCCCTAGCTCCCTCCTCTACCACTTCTGGGTCTTGTCTTCACATCTCTGGCTCCTCAGCTGTCTCCAACCAGCCTCTCCTGACAACATGGACATAGATCCCTCTGTTCCCAAGGCAGCATAGATACAGGCTGAGAACAAGACTTTGTAGAATGTTAGGACAGGAGGAGAAGGGAGAAGAATTTGTGCACAGCACAAGAAACAACTTGAGGTGGATTTGCAAAATTATCGCCATATACATACAAAAACAAGCCATATATACATACTCCCCACTAAATTATTGAATTTCATCATCACTGTTCCTTCTGCTTTCTGTGGTTAGCCAGGATTGGGCTAAGAAAAAGAAAAATTGAAAATTGCTTTTAACCATATGAAAGCTACTTGCTGTGATGCTGGAAGCTATGCCACTGGTATTTCAAATACCAGCAGGGTTACCCGTGGTAGGTGGGTTTCAGCTGAGCTTCCAGACTAAGACAGACAAGGAAAAGGACCTGGTGGTCTACTTCTGAAAAAAATTAGCCACTGAAAACCTTATGGATAGCAACAGAACATTGATGTATTGCCAGAAGATGAGCCTCTTTCGTTGGAAGGCACTCAAAATATGACTGGGGAAGAACTGCCTCCTCAAAGTAGAATTGACCTTAATGACGTGGAGTCAAACTTTGAAGACCTTCATTTGTTGACGTGGCATGACTCAAAATGAGAAGAAACAGCTGCAAACATCCATTACTAATTGGAATGTGGAATGTATGAAGTATGAATCTAGGAAAATTAGAAATTGTCAAAAATGAAATGGAACACATAAACAATAATATCCTAGGCATTAGTAAGCTGAAATGGACTGGTATTGGCCATTTTGAATTGGACAATTGTATGGTCTACCATACAATTTTTTTTGTTTGTTTTTTATGGCCTACCATGCCAGGAATGACAAATTGAAGAGGGATGGCTTTGCCTTTATCATCAAAAGGAACATTTCAAGATCTATCCTGAAATACAACACTGTCAGTGACAGGATAATATCCATACCTCTACAAGGAAGACCAGTTAATACGACTGTTGTTCAAATTTATACACTAACTACTAAGGCCAAAGGTGAAGAAATTAAAGATTTTTACCAACTTCTGCAGTCTGTAACTGATCAAACATGCAATCGAGGTGCATTGATAATTACTGGTGATTGGAATGTGAAAGTCGGAAACAAGGAAGATCGGTAGTTGGAAAATATGCCCTTGGTGATAGAAATGATGCTGGATATTGCATGATAGAATTTTGTTAAGACCAATGACATCTTCATTGCAAATACCATTTTCAGCAACATAAACAGTGACTATATATGTGGACCTTGCCAAATCAACTACATCTGTGGAAAGAGATGATGGAAAAGCTCAATATATCATCAGTGAGAACAATATGTGGACCTTGCCAAATCAACTACATCTGTGGAAAGAGATGATGGAAAAGCTCAATATATCATCAGTGAGAACAAGGCCAGGGGCCGACTGCAGAAGAGACCATCATTTGCTCATATGCAAGCTCAAGTTGAAGCTGAAAAAAGTTAGAACAAGCCCATAAGAGGCAAAATATGACCTTGAATATATACTGCCTGAATTTAGAGAACATCTCAAGAATAGGTTAGATGCATTAGACACTAATGACCAAAAAAACCGGAAGAGTTGTGGAATGACATCAAGAAAGAACATAATACATGAAGGCAGCAAGAGGTCATTAAAAAGACAGGAAAGAAAGAAAAGACCAAAATGGATGTCAGAAGAGACTCTGAAACTTGCTGTTGAACATTGAGTAGCTAAAGTGAATGGAAAAAATGATGAAGTAAAAGAGGTGAACAGAAGACTTCAAAGGGTGGCTTGAGAAGACCGTGAAGTATTATAATGACATGTTTGAAAACCTGGAGTTAGAAAACCAAAAGGGAATAACACGCTCAGCATTTCTCAATATAGTGATTCTCTACACTTCCCCTATTTGGAATCAGTGACACTTAGTGAAAAAAAATTACCCCGTGTGGACAGCTCTTCTTGTTAGAAAATTCTTCCTAATGTTTGACCATCCGATAGCTATGTACTTGAATTATATTTCATTTTTTTATTGTGGTAAAATATTGTCTTCTCTATCTAGAGCTGCTATAACAGAAATACCACAAAAGGATGGCTTTAACAGACAGAATTTTATTCTCTCACAGTCTAGTAGGCTAGAAGTCCAAATTCAGGGCACCAGTTCTGGGGAATGCTTTCTCTCTGTTTTATGAGGAAAGGCCCTTGTCATCAATCTTCCTCTGGTCTCAGCCCAAGGACCCTGGGTCCAAAGGACACGCTCACTTTCAGCTCTTCTTTCTTGGTAGTATGAGGTCCTTCTGTTTCTCTGCTTAATTCTTTCTTTTATATCACAAAAGAAATTCACTCAAGATATAACCCAATCTTGTAGATTGAGTCCTGCCTCATTAACATAACTCTCTAATTCTGTCTCATTAACATCATACAAGTAGGGCTTACAACACATAGGAAAATCACGTCAGATGACAAAATGGTGGACAATCACACAATACTGGGAATCGCAGCCTAGACAAGTTGACACACATTTTTGAGGGATACGATTCAATCCATAAAAAATACTTAACATAAAGTTTTCCATTTTAGCTATTTTTTAAATGTACACATCAGTGACATTTATTATATTCACAATGTTTTGCAATCATCACCATTATCTATTTTTAAAACTTTTTCATCACCACAAACACTCTGTACCCACCAAGGATGAACTCCCCATTCTCCCTTCCCCTTGGCCCATGGTAACCACTGATACAGGGTTAACCTAACCACAGTAGGCCATAAGCACAAAAGTAAACTTTTTTTGTCTGGATCTATAGAACTTCAAACAATAAAAAAAACTACATCAAAGGACAGAACAGAATGCTCTAACTGGTTCAATGGACCAAAAACTAAATAACAATTTACTTCAGAAAGTAAGTCAAAAAAAAAAGAAGGTCTACTCAATTCCATACATAGACCACATAACAAAAAAACATCATATGACAGACCCAGGACCCCTGAGCCAAGAGACCAAGTCTAGGGAAAAACAACAACAAAAAAAAGTAACCCAATTATAATCTTAGTTCTTTGCCTTTACTTTAAGCAATTATAGCATGTAAGTAACAGTAACTTACTATTAGGTACATGTTTCAGTGATTGTAAAGGGCATGTTGAAAGACCCTTACAATTAATCAGCACCTGCCAAAATAGTATAAAAAGCACCTAAAAATTACACTTCTTTGGATTTTGTTGTGTTCATAGCCTGAGTACTTGCAGCCATTTTCTCTCTCCCCCCCCTTTTTTTTTTTTAACTTTCTGATGTGTCACAATAAAGATTTTGTTGCAGAGGCTTTGGTGAAAGTTGTTACTCTGCAACAGATTGGCAAGATCTTCACTAGCAAATTCCTCGTCAGATCTCCAGGGGTGGACTGCTTGTTGGCATCACAGGGGATCCATTGTATTCTGCCTCTTGCACTCTGAGCCCCCTTCAGAATCTGTCTGAAGTAAGTGCTGTTGGAGTTAGAACTTTGTTGCCTTTCTGCATAATAGGAGATGTTATTGTAACATTCTGTTGAACTATCTTGGAATCTTCTGTTTGAAGCTTCATTTTGAGAATTCTTGTTTAAGAGCTCTATCTGGAGGTCTTTTGGCAAAACTGCAGTTCTTAATTTTACGGCTTTTTCTTTTTCCTCCTGTTCTTTTCTGTGTTAGCTAATGAAAGAAAATGAGAAATAATAATAGAGTGACAAAAGCCCCCCATCTGGAACCTTTGCAGCCTACGTAGTTCAAAACTTCTGTGCCACTGCTGACCAGTATTTAGAAAAGTGTCACATTCTCCCTAAGGACCATGAGGGTGAACAATGGCCTCTAGGGGAGGTTATGATTTGGCTAAATTATTATATTTGAAATGTAAACTAGAAAATCAACTATCTTGTGTAAAGCAACCACAGTGGAAGTTTATTATAATTGGTACTTTGAGGCATCCTGATGGCAGCATCATGACAAATTTGCCTCACTACAGAAAGTAGTGTCTAAGCAAGCCAAACAAATTCAAACATTGCAAAAAGGGCTGGTAGGCAGTACAGAATTGGACTGAGCCAAATCATTGCTTTTCCAATCTCTATCCAAACTTAGAGAATTTGGCTTTATCTGAAATGCCATTTCCTAGGTCAAAAGATATTGAACCCACCATGCCCTTGGTAGTTAAACAAAGGGCCAAAGGTGGGAACCCTGAGGTCTCCCTCCACCCATGGTCTAAGGCCCAATTTAGGGCCATTGTAAAAGAATTCCCTGATCCAAGGGAAAATCTCCACAAATTTATTCATGAATTTAGGATATTAGCTGAAACATATAAGCCTGGTTTCATTGATATCTATAATTTAATAAATGTGTTATTATATCCCAGTGATGCCCATAGGTGGATGGAAGCAGCAAAATGGGTAAATCCTGAAAAATCTTTAAGTGCCCCTATAGATGCTTCAGGTGCAACTGTTAGAACAGATAACCAAGAAAATAATAAGACAGCTTATAGACTGTTTCTTCAAAGTTTTCCTTCCAAAAATCAATTGGGCAAGATTGCAAGCTTGCAATCAAGAAAAAGATGAATCTATCTATAATTACAGAGATAGGTTAACTAAAAGTTTATAGAACATTCAGGGTTAAAATTACTGATGAAGGGGCAAAGGTCACTTTTTATTCACTATTTGTAGGAGGATTGAATTCTGAATTAGCCCAAATGGTAAAAAGGCATCAGTTGAATTTGGAAAGTATTGATACTTCTGAATTAGCCATAGTATCCTATAAATTAAACCAAACTATGAAACAGCAAAAGAAAGAGGCTGAGCAAAAAACCAAAGAAAAGAAAGAAAAACTAATGGCTCTCCAATTGCAATAGTTAAAGAAATCTATGGGAGCAAAGCAAAGAAATTCTCCCACCTGTAATACTGCTCTCATGATTTCTAACTATTGAAGGAAACCTGGTCACTTAAAAATAGAGTGATTTAAACTTAAAACTAAACAAAAGATGACACTTTCAGCACCACTTTTAGAAAAGTCTGTGTGATGATGCTCTGGGGAGTTTATAGAGGCTTTGGCAGTAGTCCCCTTGACCCAACAGGGAGAAAGAATGCTCCAAGTAAATGAGGAGCCTTGTACCTTTCTTGTGGACACAGGTGTGATACTGTCAGCAATCAATCCTTCCTTAGAGTACTCAGACATCTTGTGCCATAGGAGTTTCCAATGAGGAATAAATTTTAACCCATTCTTTAGCCATACCAGTTTCTTTAGGGCTAATAGAAGACTTCCACACATTTTTACTAAGTGATAGTGCTCCTGTAGATTTGTTAGGGTTTGACTTTCTTTCCAAATGGAATGCCATATTCAGTTACAGACGCAGGGAATATATTATGTAATTTCCCTGAAGTTTAAAATAAAGATAAGATTCAGATGCCTGGAACAGAAGAAAACTTTTATTTATTACAAGGTCTTTTGGTATAGAGGATGAGGATTCCCTGTCCTTAGAAAAAGAGGCTCATGTTCTTAATCAAATACCATCTCAATTATGGGCTTACTGGTCTACCAATGTCAGCCACATCCTGTCAGCTGAACCTATTAAAATCCAAATAGACCCTATTAAGCTCTTACCTAAAGTAGCTCAAATACTCTTTAAAACCTAAACCAAAGGAAGGACTGAAACCTTTCATCCAAGATTTTTTAGAAAAAGTATTAACTGTTCCATGTACTAACCCTTGTAATACCCTGTCAGGAAACCTAATACACAGTTGGCTATTTGTATAAGATCTTATCCCTCAAGTACCTATTGTTCCAAATTTACATTTGCTATTAGCCCAAATTCCATTAGATGCTGCATGATTTACAGTCATTGACCTCTACAGAGCTTTTTTCAGTATTCTGGTTGCCATGGATTTAATTATGCCCCCCCCCCAAAATGTGTGTATCAACTCGGTTAGTCCATGATCCCCAGTATTCTGTAGTTGTCCTCCATTTTGTGGTTGTAATTTTATGTTGAAGAGGATTAGGATGTGATTGGAACACCCTTACCAGGTCACATCCCTGATCCAGTGTAAAGGGAGTTTTCCTCAAGAGATAAAAGGAAAGGGAAGCTAGCAGAGAGGGGAGGCCTCATACCACCAAGAAAGCAGCACCAGGAGCATAGTGCATCCTTTGGACCCAGGGTTCCTGCACCTGAGAAGCTACTCAACCTGGAGAAGATTGAGGACAAAGACCTTCCTCCAGAGCCAACAGAGAGAGAAAGGCTTGCCCTGGAGCTGATGCCCTAATTTGGACTTGTAGCCTACTGTACTGTGAGGAAATAAATTTCTCTTTGTTAAAGCCATCCACTTGTGGTATTTCTGTTATAGAAGCACTAGATAACTAAGGCACTGGTTCATCCAGACAGCCAATTTTTATTTGCTTTTATGTGAGATAATCAACAATATTCTTGGACTGTCATGCCCTAAGGATTCATGGAGAGCCCCTCCAATTTTTCCCAGATTTTACATACTGACTTGTTGCCTTTTAGTTTGAACATAAATCTATGTTACTCTAGTATGTTGATGATCTCTTAGTCTGTTATAACACCAAGGGGAAACCCTGGTGGTGTAGTGATTAAGTGCTACGGCTGCTAACCAAAGTGTCGGCAGTTCGAATGAGCCAGGCACTCCTTGGAAACTGTATGGGGGCAGTTCTACTCTGTCCTATAGGGTCACTATGAGTCAGAATAGACTCGATGGCACTGGGTCTGGGGTGGGTTATAATACCCAGGAAGCAAACATGCAGGATAGTCTTCTGTTACATCTACTAGCCCTTAGAGGGCATAAAGCATCCAGAGAAAAATTACAGTTTGTCCTTCCACAGGTAAAATATCTTGGTCATTTAATATCAGCAGAAGGACTCTCAATTGACCCAAAATGAAAACAGGCTATGTTTTCCTACCCTATACCTACAACAAAGAAATAGTTAAAGGGATTTTTAGGATTGTGTGGATATTGTAGAGCTTGGATTCAAAATTTCGCTTTGAAGGCACAATCTCTTTATATCCTAAGGGTAATATCTCTGAAACTTTCAAGCTGTCTATGGAAGCTGTGGAAGCCATAACCAAATTATAAGAATCCCTAACTCACACTCCAGCTCTTGGATTCCCTAACTATTCTTTAGTTTTATCTCTCATCCTTTTTGAAAGACAAGGGAATGCCTCAGGAGTCTTAACTCAGAAGTATGGAGATAGAGACTTGTAAGGTACTACAGTATACAATTAGATCCAGTAGACAGAACTTATCCTCCATGTCTTTGAGCGGTTGCAGCCACCGCCAGATTGGTAGAAACAACATCTGATATGTTGTTGCTAGGTGACATTGAGTCGGTTTTGAGTCATAGCAACCCTATCTACAGCAGAACAAAACACTGCCCAGTCCTGCACCATCCTCACAATCGTTGTTATGCTAAGCCTATCGTTGCAGCCATTGTGTCAATCTATCTCACTGAGGGCTTTCCTCTTTTTTGCTGACCCTCTACCAAGCATGATGTCCTTCTCCAGGAACTGATCCCTCCTGAAAACATGTCCAAAATATTTGAGACATAGTCTTGCCATCCTTGCTTCTGGGAGCATTCTGGTTGAACTTCTTCCAAGACAGACATCTGGTATAGTATTGAGAAATAATGTAGATGTATATGTTCCACATGCAGTTTCTGAGATCTTAAATTCTACTGTAACCCAACATCTTCCTGCTAGCCCACTAACTTTATATGAAGTTCTTCTTCTAGTTGCCTCCAACCTTGTATTATACATCATAAAAAAAAAAAAAAAAAAATTTGGGGGGGGGCCTTAAATTCCTGATTCCGAGGATGATGACATTGATTATGACTGTTTTGATTTAACTCATCAGCTTTTATCTCCTAGAATAGATCTGCAAGAAACTCTGCTCTCCAACCCTTCACTTGTGCTGTTTGTAGATGCCCCCGACCTAAAACCTTAAGCTTCTAGTTCTATGTATCAAAGAGGATACACTGTCACTACCACAGTAGAGGTATTGGAAAGGGGACTCTTGTCTGAGGTAAACTTGGCCCAAGGAACCAACTTTATAGCTTGACAAGAGTGTGTAAGTTGGCACAAAGCCAGGCAGTTAACATATATAGTGATTCTCATTATTGGTATGGAGCAGTCCATGACTTTGGAATGTTATCGAAATAGAGGAGATTTTTAACTTCCTCAGGACAACCCATGAAGAATGGTACTTTAGTGGTCGACTTGCTGGAAGCTCTCTTATTACCTTCTGAAATAGCAGTAATAAAAATATAAGCTCGTCAACTCAAACGGGGCCCCCAAACAGAAGAAATAAAAGGAAATAGGTTGACCAATGAAGCTGCTAAACTGGCTGCTCAGATCTGCATTTAGGGATATTTAGTCTCAACAACTGAGCAAAACAGGAGGTCAAGTCATTTTAAGGGAATTATCATAGGCTCTCCACAAATTCCAAATCAAAGTATTAGAAGTCTTCCCTCCTCTTGTTAACTCCCAATCACCATTCATAACTTGCCCATGTTTTCAGATAATAAAACAACATTAGCAGTTAACTCCAGAAGAAGAGTTAGTGGAGTCTCAAAACAATGTTATCTAGATGTCACCACCCAATTATGAATAAGGCCTGGAAACAGACCAGTAATACCTCAAGGTCTCCACCTTACATTATTATTAACTTGTCTATTTGAAATCAAATCTATATGGGAGGAAGATCTAATTGCCTTTTTAGATCAAAGTTTTTGGGAAAATTTTAAGGCAGCAGCCAGCCCATTATCTATATGAGGTAGGAAGTGGATTAGTTTCAGAATTTAGACTAATGCTAATGGTCGAGAAATTGAAAATAAAAGGTATCACCCCCGTATAGGTTTTTTGGATGGGACCGATGCCAGATCTGTTATAATGAAAAAAAAAAAAAAAAAAAAAAAACCCTTACCTGAACCTTGGATCAAGGATCCAGGGAAGGGGGGAGGGGAGAAAAATGTCATAGCCTGACATTACATCAAGAAGCTGCCCTTTCCTCTGAACAAAATCAATGGAAAGCTGAAGGATGTCAGATAAACTAGCAAACAGGATTGTGGATGGGACCAAACAATCCGTGTGTACTCCTCAAGGATTTACACATCCCGGTGGCTACTAGTTTTCATTAAAAGATCATTTAGGATGGGATAAGACAGTACAAAGGATGAAGAAATACAATTGAGGTTACTCTTTTAGGGCTGCAGGTAAGGTAGTCAGACAATGCCTGACGTATGGTGAATTTAATCTAGCAAAAGCACTGAAACCCCCTGTTGGCAGGTACCCTTTTCCTACCAGACCTATGGCAAATGGATTTTATTCAGTTAACTCCTTGACAGGGGTACAAATATGTATTGGTCGTGATTTGTAGATGTTCTTGTTGGGTAGAGGCTTTTCCTTGTCCTTGTAGGAACGCCACTGCCACATTCGTGGCAAAGAAGCTTTTAGAAAATATAGTTCCTACTTGGGGTACTCCAGGAATTCTTTGTAGTGATTGAGAAACTCATTTTACTCAGCAAGTAGAAAACACTATGTGCAAAATTTTTCCCAGCCTACAGTTCTTGCACTATCTGTATCATCCCCAATCTGCAGGACTGGTAGAAAGAACCAACGGTATTATAAAGAACCAATCAGCTAGATTAACCTCTTCACTGGGACTGGCTTGGCTCTTCCCCTGTTGTGTTGATGAATTTAAGATCAACTCCCTTTGGTCCTTACAAGTTAACCCCTTTTTAAATTGTAACTGGCCACCCTATAACTTTACCTTATGGGGTTAACAATATTGAATCAAATCTCCTTTCTACTAATCTACCAAAATATTGTTTCAGCTGGTAAGCAGAAACATGCATAGCAAATAAAAACACCTGTTTCCAATTCTTCAGATTACAAATCTGAACTAGGAGATGATATGTATTGGAAATGTCACAACTAAGGATTCCCTCAAACCTCAATGGAAAGGACTTTATTTGGTGCTATTAACTACGATTGTGCTGCAAAGTACAAGGAGTAAAACTGTGGCTACATCCATCCCAGCTGAAGAAAAACAAAGTTCTTAAGTGGGTTGTTGAACCAGCCCCAAGCCCATTGCCGTCAAGTCGATTCTGACTCATAGCCACTCTATAGGACGGAGTAGAACTCCCTATAAAGTTTTCAAGGAATGCCTGGTGGATTCGAACTGCTGACCGTTTGGTTAGCAGCCTAGTTCTCTGCTGCTGCTGGTCCTCTATCCATTCACAGTTTCAAAACTGCTTCCCCATTTTAGGTAACTGTTAGAGCAGCACCCCACTCCCAGTTCCAAATTCTGTCTTAGTCATCTAGTGCTGCTATAATGGAAATACCACAAGTGGATGGCTTTAACAAAGAGAAGCTTATTCTCTTACAGTTGAGTAGGCTACAAATTCAAATTCAGGCCGTCAGCTCTCACAATTCAATCCATGACAGGTTCATCTAACCACAGCAGGACATAAGCTCAAAGGCCAATTTTTTTGTCAGGACCTACAGAACTTCAAACAATGAAAATCTACATCAAAGGGCAGAACAGAGCACTCTGTCCAGGTCAAATGGACTGTGAACTTGTATACTAAAAACTAAATGGCAGTTTACCTCAGGAAGCAAGATAAAGTTCTACTGAATGTCACATGTAGCCCACATAACAAAAAAACAACCATCATATATATGACAGACACAGGACCCCTGAGTGAAGAGATCAAGTCTAGGAAAAACAAAAACCCAAAAAGGGTCACCTGATCATAATCTTAGTTCTTTGTCTTTACTTTAACCAATCATAGCATGTAAGTAACTTACTCACGGGTACATGTTCCACTGACTGTAAAGGGTACGTTGAAAGACCCTTACAATTAATCAGCACCTGTCAAAATAGTATAAAAAGCACATGAAAATTGTACTTTGGATTTTGTTCTGTTTATAGTCCCGTGACTTGGAGCCAATTTTTTGTTTTCTGTCACAATAAAGGTTTCTCTGTTGCAAAAGGCTTTGGTGACATTTGTTACTCTATAACACCACTAATGTACTTTCTGTCTGTATGCATTTGCCTATTCTAGATATCTCATACAAGTGGGATCATGCAATATTTGTCCTTTTGTATCTGGCTTGTTTCACTTAGCATAGTGTTTTCAAGGTTCATCCATGTCATACCATGTATCAGGACTTCATGGCTCTTTAAGGCTGAGTAATATTCCATTGTATAGATATACGACTTTTGTTTATCCATTCATCTGTTGATGGACGTTTGAGTTTTTTCACTTTTGGCTATTGTAAGTAATGCTGCAATGAGCATTGGTGTATATGTATCTGTTTGAGTTCTTGTTTTCACGTCTTTTGTGTGTATGCCCAGGAGTGGATGGAATTGCCTGGTCAAATGTTAATTCTATGTTTAACTTTTTGAGGAACCACCACACTGTTTTCCACAGCAGCTGCACCATTGTACAATGCCATCAGGGATGCACTGGGGTTTCCTATTTCTCCACATCCTTGCCAACACTTGTTATTTTGTTATTCTGGTAGTAACCATCCTAGTGGGTGTGAGGTAGTATCTCATTGTGGCTTTGATTTGCATTTCCCTAATGACTAATAGGAGCCCTGGTGGCACAGTGGTTAACATGGCTGCTAACCAAAATTTCGTTAGTTCGAATCTACCAGCCACTCCTTGAAAACCCTATGGGGCAGTTCTACTCTGTCCTATAGGGTCACTATGAGTCGGAATAGGCTTGACAGCAATGGGTTTGGTTTTTTTTTTTTTTTTTTTTTTGGTAATGTTGAGCGTATTTTTATGTGCTAGTTGGTCATTTGTATATCTTCCTTGGGAATGTCTGTACAAGTCCTTTCCCAGTTTTTGACTGGGTTGTGAATCACAATGCTTTGTCTTCTTGGAAAAAGAGCTTACAATGAGACCTTCCTAAGAAGCACTCTGTGGAATGCACAAAAAGACTGCACTGTTGGGGGTTGGGAACTGGGCCTTCATGGGAAGGCAGAGAAGTATTTCCCTCAGGCTACAGCAGCAGGAAAAGTTGGGCTTCTTGTGAATATTTGGTTTGTTTTAGCTTCTGCAAGAAATAAGTATCTTCCAATATGGTATTTGTTTCCTCTAAAAATGTGCAGGATTCTGTGGTGTGAATTTCTTTCTTTTAATTTCACCCCAGTTTTATTTTTTTCTGGCTCATTGTTTTTCTGATATCAACTCCCTCAAATAAGTATCTTTATATATGTATTTTTTTATAAACTCCCTCAAATTTATATGGAACATAAAAAAACCAAACCCACTGCTGTCGAGTTGATTCCGATAATATAAAAAGACTTAGAAAAGTAGATTGAGTTGTTGCCATCCTGATGAAACTTGGCTTCTCTTCTGCCTCCAGAACCACTCCCAACACATCTCAACCTGTGCTGGTTTGGGGGTTGGCTACACGCCAACCCCAAGCCTTCTCTTTTTCTGGGATGCACTTTAGCTAGTAACACTTTTAATCTATGAATAGGGAAAGTGTAACTTGCACAAATAACCTCATATTGATCTACTTGTCAGAGGAGACAACAGAGAGAACTGTTAAGTATTTCTAATTTTAAGTGGGCTTTTATCCCCCTGTACATGTATTTACTCACTAAATTAGTTTACACTCCTGGATCTGCTTTTTATTTCCACTGAATAATATTTGTTTGGAGAATATCTAGAGGCATCTGAGCTCTTACCATAAACGTAAAAACAAAGCATCCTTGAGCCTGTCAGTGTTTTAAAAAAGAATTAAACCGCCAAACACAATTGAGGTCTTTGGCTAACTTTCTAGAGGGAGAAAAAAAGAAGCCATCTGCCAGTAGCCGGCTGCTTCAGGGACTCTGGATCACAGGGTAGAATAAAAAATTCATGGTAATTAGTGGCGGCACCAAAATAGAAACTTCAGCAATGCTTTTGCTGTTGTTATGGTGATAGCTCCCCAAATACCCCACCCCCTGCCCCTTCCAAAGGCACTTTCAGCAGCCTCCATCTGGTGCTTGCTTTCTTGCCGAGTGCAGGAAGAGGAAATGGATTGCTCACTTGTCACCTTGGGCATGTGTATGTGTGTGTGTGTGTGTGTGTGTGTGTGTGTGTGTGTTGGATCACCAGACAAATGTCATCAAAGGGCCAAAAATTTGTTTGGGATGGTGTTTGTTCCACAGGGAGGTAGCACCTGGGAGATGATGAATCAAAGCCAGGCTTGGTGATGAGCATGGGGTCTTAGCCAGGCAGGAGGAAAGCAATTCCGTCCCTGATTTGGTTAAACACCTTCCACACTTACCCTCTATTCTAGGTCGTTGAAGAATTTTTATGGGTCCTTTACAAGTAGTTAAGAGTCAAAAATTATTGTTGCTCTGCTAAAAATCTAAGCATTCGGCTGGAAAGTCTGGTTTGCTCCCTTTCAAGAGTGTGAAACTAGAAATTGGGTTGGTTGTTTTTCCTTAGGTCTTGTTCGTATTAGAGCTAGATGTTAAAGACATTGATTTGAGCACTAACTGTGTGTACTGTAGTCAAAAACACCTTTTCTCCAGAAACCCCAGTGCTACAAAGTTAGGAATCTCATAGGGTGTAGCTTCTCCACTGTGGCATCAGGAACTAGAGAGATGGCACATGGATGTGCTTTGGAAAGAAATGTGTGCTGTACTTGTGACAAAGCTATTATTTGCTTGTGACATAAGAGCTATATTTTTGCATGTTTTAGTCCCTAAATAAATCTTCTCTATAACTTGCTGCCCAGTGGACTGGAGTGTTCTTTTAACAGACTGAATTGATATCACTTGCCTGAGTGGCTTAGTGAAGAGATTTCCTTTGATTTCTGGGTGGAGATGTGAGCCCACAAGAGCTTGAGGCTACTGATAGGTAAGATGTGTTTTTAAGCCACACCTGTCCTGGTTGCATGGTTGCATAGTGGTTAAGTGCTACAGCTGCTAACTAAAAGGTTGGCAGTTTGAATCCACCAGGCGCTCCTTGGAAACTCTGTGGGGCAGTTCTACCGCGTCCTATAGGGTCACTATGAGTTGGAATTGACTTGACAGCAGTGGGTTTGGTTTGCTTTTTGGTTCCTGTTTGTATAAATTAGAGCCTTCAGATCTGCCAGCGAGATGACTAGTGTCTTCCTTTCTGAAGCTTTTGTGATATTAGTAGCTAACTTTGAGGTCTCTGCAGTCAATGTGTCCATGTTTATTTTAGTAGTTCCATACTTGGAAGCCAGATTCTGCCATTCACCACACACACTTACTTCTAGGACACGTTTCTAGTGTGATTATTTCCCCCCCAGGGATGGGGAAATTTGTGACAAAGTCATAGTTTTTTTTTTTTTTTAATTGTGTTTATGTGTATATATAAAACTTTTCCCATTTCAATGATTTTTACATGTGCATTCCAGGTGACATGGACATTATTTATATTTACCATGTTGTGCAACCATCACCACTATCCATTTCCAAATTTTTCATCTTCTTTAAATGTAACCAAATTCCTCGGGTTCTTGTCCTGTCCTATTAGCCGACTGAAATAAGACAGCTGCCAATTGCAAGAGAAACAGAAAGTGGCGATTTATTGTCTGCATATTCAAGGAGCAACATGGGGCTTAGTGGCCAAAAGACCATGCACTCCCTGCCTGAGGAGATCAGGGATATTTTATGTCCTTGAGTCCTCAGTGGGCAGGGACTGGCATCTGAAACCCTACATCCTGAGTCCTCCCATGCCCAGATTTGGAGATCCGGGTGCTGAGTCATGCTGCATAGGGAGTCTGTGTTGTGGGACCTCTTGCTTTGCGAAGGGGCTCAGGCAGTACTGTATGCCAGAGAATATCTTCCCCTCCGATGATGCTCAGGTCCGGGGTCAGGTAAGGACACGATTCTTTAGATCTGCACATGTGCCAAGATCCTGGCCCACGTGTGCGCAAAGATCTGGCACCAAATACAAACTGTGGTTAGAGGCCATGGCTTGCAAGCAAAGGGGGGAAGGGGAAGCTGAATCAGAGCAGGGTTTCATTAATAGAAACTCAGTGTCCCTTAAACAATGACACCCATTCCTCGCTGACATCTAACCCCAGTAACCACTAATGAACTTTGGGCTGTAACAGTTTGCCTACCTTAGATATTTCAAATAATATTTGTCCTTTTGTGTCTGGCTTATTTCACTCAATATGATGTTTTTAAGGTTCATCCATATTGTACATGTATCAAAATTTCATTTCTCTTTATGACTGAGTAATATTCTATTGTATGTATACATCACACTTTGTTTATTCATTCATCTATTGATGGACACGGGTTGTTTTCAACTTTTGGTTGCAATGAACATTAGTATAAATGTATTCGTTTGAGTTTTTGCTTTTAAGCCTTTTGAGTATATACCTAGGAGTGGAATTGCTACGTCATGCAGTAGTTCACTGTTTAACTTTTTGAGGAGGCACCAAACTGTAGTGTGAGATCTTTAATCACACCCTGGTTGGAGTTGGTAATCCCCATAAAGACAGGACACAGTCCTGTGAAATGGACTAATTTGGGTAGCTCTTCACTGAACCTCCACGTGTCTGTCAGTTTGTTGTACTGTGGGGGCTTGTGTGTTGCTGTGATGCTGGAAGCTATGCCACCAGTATTCAGATACCAACAGGGTCACCTATGGGGGGGCAGGTTTCAGCTGAGCTTCCAGACTAAGACAGACTAGGAAGAAGGACCCGACAGTCTATTTCTGAAAAGCATTAGCCAGCGAAAACCTTATGAATAGCAGCAGAACATTGTCTGATATAGTGCTGGAAGATGAGCCCCCCAGGTTGGAAGGCACTCAAAAGATGACTGCAGAAGAGCTGCCTCCTCAAAGTAGAGTCGGCCTTAATGATGTGGATGGAGTAAAGCTTTCAGGAACTTCATTTGCTGATGTGGCATGACTCAAAATGAGAAGAAACAGCTGCAAACATCCATTAATAATCAGAACCTAGAATGTATGAAGTATGAATCTAGGAAAATTGGAAATTGTCAAAAATGAAAAGGAACGCATAAACATCGATATCCTAGGCATTAGTGAGCTGAAATGGACTGGTATTGGCCATTTCGAATCGGACAATCATATAGTCTACTTTGCTGGGAATGACAACTCGAAGAGGAATGGTGTTGCGTTCATTGTCAAAAAGAATGTTTCAAGATCTATCCTGAAGTACAACGCTGTCAGTGATAGGATAATATCCATACACCTACAAGGAAGACAAGTTAATACGACTATTATTCATATTTACGCACCAACCACTAGGGCCAAAGATGAAGAAATAGAAGATTTTTGTCAGCTGCTGCAGTCTGAAATTGATCAAACATGCAATCAAGATGCATTGATAATTACTGGTGATTGGAATGCCAAAGTTGGAAACAAAGAAGAAGGACTAGTAGTTGGAAAATATGGCCTTGGTGATAGAAACAATGCCGGAGATCAAATGATAGAATTTTGCAAGACCAACGACATCTTCATTGCAAATACCTTCTTTCACCACCATAAATGGCGACTATACACATGGACCTCGCCAGATGGAACACACAGAAATCAAATTGACTACATCTGTGGAAAGAGACGATGGAAAAGCTCAATATCATCAGTCAGAACAAGGCCAGGGGCCGACTGTGGAACAGACCATCAATTGCTTATATGCAAGTTCAAGCTGAAACTGAAGAAAATCAGAGCAAGTCCACGAGAGCCAAAATATGACCTTGAGTATATCCCACCTGAATTTAGAGACCATCTCAAGAATAGACTTGACGCATTGAGCGCTAGTGACCGCAGACTAGACGAGTTGTGAAAAGACAGGAAAGAAAGAAAAGACCAAGATGGATGTCAGAGGAGCCTCTGAAAATTGCTCGTGAGTGTCGAGCAGCTAAAGCAAAAGGAAGAATTGACAAAGTAAAAGAACTGAACAGAAGATTTCAAAGGGCCTCTCGAGAAGACAAAGTAAAGTGTTATAATGATATGTGCAAAGAGCTGGAGATGGAAATCCAAAAGGGAAGAACATGCTTGGCGTTTCTCAAGCTGAAAGAACTGAAGAAAAAATTCAAGCCTAGAGTTGCAATAGTGAAGGATTCCATGGGGAAAATATTAAACGATGCAGGAAGCATCAAAAGCAGATGGAAGGAATACACAGAGTCATTATACCAAAAGGAATCAGTCGATATTCAACAATTTCAAGAGGTGGCATATGATCAGAAACTGATGGTACTGAAGGAAGAAGTCCAAGCTGCTCTGAAGGCACTGGCGAAAAACAAGGCTCCAGGAATTGATGGAATATCAATTGAGATGTTTCAACAAACAGATGCAGCGCTGGAGGTGCTCACTCGTCTATGTCAAGAAATATGGAAGACAGCTTCCTGGCCAACTGACTGGAAGAGATCCATATTTATGCCTATTCCCAAGAAAGGTGATCCATCTGAATGTGGAAATTATAGAACAATATCATTAATATCACATGCAAGCAAAATTTTGCTGAAGATCATTCAAAAATGGCTGCAGCAGTTTATCGACAGGGAACTGCCAGAAATTCAGGCTGGATTCAGAACAGGACGTGGAACCAGGGTTATTGTTGGTGATGTCAGATGGATCCTGGCTGAAAGCAGAGAATACCAGAAGGGTGTTTACCTGTGTTTTATTGACTATGCAAAGGCATTCAACTGTCTGGATCATAACAAACTATGGATAACAATGTGAAGAATGGGAATTCCAGAACACTTAATTGTGCTCATGAGGAACCTTTACATAGATCAAGAGGCAGTTGTTCAGACAGAACAAGGAGATACTGATTGGTTTAAAGTCAGGAAAGGTGTGAGTCAGGGTTGTATTCTTTCACCATACCTATTTAATCTGTATGCTGAACAAATAATCCAAGAAGCTGGACTATATGAAGAAGAACGGGGTATCAGGATTGGAGGAAGACTCATTAACAACCTGCGTTATGCAGATGACCTTGCTTGCTGAAAATGAAGAGGACTTGAACCACTTAGTGAAGAAGATCAAAGACCACAGCCTTCAGTATGGATTGCACCTCAACATAAAGAAAACAAAAATCCTCACAACTGAACCAATGAGCACCATCATGATAAATGGAGAAAAGATCGAAGTTGTCAAGGATTTCACTTTACTTGAATCCGCAATCAACAGCCATGGAAGCAGCAGTCAAGAAATCAAAAGACGCATTGCATTGGGTAATTCTGCTGCAAAGGACCTCTTCAAAGTGTTGAAGAGCAAAGATGTCACCTTGAAGACTAAGGTGTGCCTGACCCAAGCCATGGTATTTCCAATCACATCATATGCATTTGAAAGCTGGACCGAAGAAGAGTTGACGCCTTTGAATTGTGGTGTTGGCAAAGAACATTGAATATACCACGGATTGCCAAAAGAACGAACAAATCTGTCTTGGAAGAAGTACAACCAGAATGCTCCTTAGAGGCAAAGATGGTGAGACTGCATCTTACATACTTTGGACATGTTGTCAGGAGGGATCAGTCCCTGGAGAAGGACATCATGCTTGGCAAAATACAGGGTCAGCGGAAAAGAGGAAGACCCTCAACGAGGTGGATTGACACAGTGGCTGCAACAATAAGCTCAAGCGTAACAATGAGTGTAAGGATGGCACAGGACTGGGCAGTGTGTCGTTCTGTTGTGCATGGGGTAGCTATGAGTGGGAACCAACTCGACGGCACCTAACAACAACATTCACTGAAAACACTGAGCTAAGAAGAGATCTTAGCTAGGGTTGTCTAGTCATATTTAGCAGAAAAGAAAACTGAAGTCTAAGAGCTGCTGCTTAATGGCAGACCTGGGGCTGGAATCCCGGTAGCCAGACTCCCACCCCAAAGCCCCACAGTCTAATTTTATTAGCGATATTTGCACAAGTACAGGGGGAGGAGGGACAGTAGAGACTAAAAAGGGAGAAGATGTGGCATCTGGGGATCTAGTCAGAAAGGTAGGACACAGGATCGTGTTCTAGGTAGGCAGCGCGCTGGGCTACACACCAGCATGAGTGAAGTATGGTGCCTCGAGGTCTTTAGGGGCATGGTACGGTGTGGTGCCCTGGAGTCCGACTTCCTGGGTTCACTTCCGTGCTCTACCTCTTGCTAGCTCCATGCAACTGAGAAAATTACTTAAAGTCTCTGTGACTTTCATTTCCTCCATTGTGAACTGGGATTAATAAGAGTTTCTGGGAGAGTTATTGTGAAGATTTGCTAACACATAGAGTGTCTGGGCATATGACCTAGCACTGAGAAAATGCTCAGTACTGTTAGTTATTGCCATTAGTAGAGCAAATCCCCATCACTCCTTCCAGCCTGACATTTACCCATTCATCTCTTAGACATGAAGCTTCCCACAGGCTCCTTGTAGCTAGATGGCACGCCTCTCCTGCCAGGCAGCTGTTCAGGTTCCATTGGCAGATGGCCAGTGTCCCCTTGTCATTATCAGTTCTTGTGAATGGTAGTGACTTAGGCTTGTCTTGACTGGCAGGCACCCACTGCATCAAACACATGGCGTCTGTTGGCAGTCCCTGGCGCCACAACTGGCAGGTACTGAAACTCCTTTGGGAAAAAACAGGTTAATGGAGTCAGGAAGCCAAGGTGGGTTCCCAAGCCTGCACCTGAGCTGATGCCCAGCCCCCCTGGGAGGCTTCCAGCCTTACCCTGCCTTATCCTCATTTTTCAGAATAAATCTACTCCATAAACACATGTGAGCACCTACCACAAGCTCAGTACTATGCTAACTGTCTAAGATACAAAACTGAATAAAAAACTGTCCCTGCCATTGAGTTACACACATCTAGTGAGCTTGGATGACTGGGCAAGGGACAGGGAAGAAAGTCATAGGTGGAATTCAGTGGTGTCAGAATGGAGGGAAGAGGAATGTCTTCCACATTTTCAGGACCAACTCCATCCCAGCCCCATTCCTAGAAGGTTGTGCCATCTCATGGTAACCACATAGTTTGGAGGTGGGTACCATTATCTCCATTTTACAGATGAGGAAGCTGGGGCTTGCAGAGGCCACCCGCCTGTATGCCATGGGAGTGAAGTGTACATAGTGTACTCAGACGTACAAAATCAGCACCCTGTTATCTGTGCCCCATCTCACTGTGCACCGGACGAGGTTCTCCTGACAGCAGCACAGACTTAAACATGTCCCTTAAATGTGTCTACACCTCTTCTGGACCTTTTCAGCTGAAAGCAGTCCTGCTCAAGTTCAGCTCCTTACTTGGGCTGTTTTCTTCATCTCTCTCCTATTCCCCATGTTTCCATGACTATGAATTCCCTGTATGAACCCATGCCCCAGGAAGAGCTATATTTCCTCCCCACACACCTTCTCTGTTGACTCTGCTGGCTGAAGAGTGACTCCTTCCCTAGGGTTTAGGGGTGGCCTCCACCTCTGCTCAGGTTTAAGGGGTAGCTGTGCAGACACCAGTTGCTGACTTGCCTATAGCTGATCTGATTCGAGGTCCGGTTTCTCAGCATAACCAGAGTCCGGGGCCTGGCATCCCCTCATCCTGTGTCCCCCCTCCCCAGCTGCCTTTACCACCCCCCACTCTTGCAGGTGCTGCAGATCTTCCCAGTCTCAGCTCTGACCCCTACTCAGATCTCCCTGCTGAGGCTCCCCATAAGTCACACAGGGACATCTGGACCCCAGTCTCATCCGAAGTCTTGATATGTAAGGGGAGTTTCGAGAACTTAGAGAACTCTTTTCTCTCTATCAGTCTGGATTGTAGGACTGTTACAGCACCATGGATTCCTGAAAGTCAGTCTGCAATGTAAAGTTGATCCAAAACCACTTTGCTCTCAGCCATACTTACTCACTCTCCTTACTCGGCATGATGACCCTTGTGGCTGAGCCTCAGTGATAGAAAGGCTGCTGGGAACAACCTGGTGAGGTGATGAGGGGGAAATGTCAGAGGATCTTCAAAGGAAGTATCAGTCTGTCCCATACAGCAGAGGGGATATGAGCCCTGTCTGTATGTGTCCATCTTAGGCTGTGTTCTCTAGAGATGCAAAACCATTAAAGCGTATAAATATATATATGTTGTTGTTGTTAGGTGCCATTGAGTCAGTTCCGATGCATAGCACCCCTATGTACAACAGAATGAAACACTGCCCAGTCCTGCGCCATCCTCACAATTGCTGTTATTCTTGAGCTTGTTGTTGCAGACACTGTGTCAATGAATCTTGTTGAGGATCTTCCTGTTTTTCACTGACCTTCTACTTTATCAAGCATGATGTCCTTCTCCAGGGACTAATCCCTCCTGAAAACATGCCCAATGTATGTGAGACATAGTCTCGCCATTCTTGCTTCTAAGGAACATTCTGGTTGTACTTCTTCCAAGACAGATTTGTTCATTTTTTTGGTAGTCCATGGTATATTGAATATTCTTCTCCAACACCATAATTCAGAGTTGTTAATTCTTCTTTAGTCTTCCTTATTCATTGCCTAGCTTTTGCTAGATGATTGAAAACACTGTGACTTGGGTCAGGTGCACCTTGAAGTCTTCAGTGTGACATCTTTGCTTTTTAACACTTTAAAGAGGTCTTTTGCAGCGGATTTGCTGAAGGCAATGTGCTGTTTGATTTCTTGACTGCTGCTTCTGTGGGCATTGATTGTGGATCAAAGTAAATTGAAATTCTTGACTACTGCAATAGTTTCTCCATTTATCATGATGTTGCTTATTGGTCCAGTTGTGAGGATTTTTGTTTTCTTTGTGTTGAGGTGTAATCGATACTGAACGCTGTGGTCTTTGATCTTCATCAGTAAGTGCTTCGAGTTCTCTTCACTTTCAGCAAGAAAGGTTGTGTTAATAAGTCTTCCTCCAATCCTCATGCCCCATTCTTCTTCATAAAGTCCAGCTTCTCAGATTATTTGCTCAGCATACAGATTAAATAAGTATGGTGAAATGATACAACCCTCACGCACACCTTTCCTGACTTTAAACCATGCAGTATCCCCTTGTTCTGTTTGAAAGACTGTCTCTTGGTCTATGTACAAGTTACTCATGAGCACAATTAAATGTTCTGGAATTCCCATTCTTTGCATTGTTATCCTAATTTGCTATGATCCACACAGTTGACTGCCTTTGCATAGTCAATAAAACACAGGTAAACATCTTTCTGGTATTCTCTGCTTTCAGCCAGGATCCATCTGACATCAGCAATGATATCCCTGGTTCCATATGCTCTTCTGAATCTGGCTTAAATTTCTGGCAGTTCTCTGTCAAAAGCAGCCACTTTTGTTTCTGTAAAATTTTACTTCTGTGTGATATTAACAATATTGTTCGATAATTTCCACATCTAGTTGGATGACTTTCTTTGGAATACACATATAAAAAAAAATAGAGAGAGATGTATATCAATGAAATGGTTCATGTAGTTGTAGAGGCTGGAAAGTCCTAAGTCCATGGGTCCGGATAAAGGCTTGTCCTGATTCATCTAGCTGTGGGGGCTGGTGAACCCAAGATCAGCAAGTCAGAGAGCAGGGCTCTTGCTCATAGGCTGTGAAGATCAAAGATACCAAGATCAGCAGGTAATGCCACGTAAGCTGTTAGCTCAAGTCCCAAGAGCTGGAGGTCAGATGAACAGAAGGCAGCTGCAGGATCCTGAGCAGGCAAAAGCCCTCTAGCCTTGTGTCATGGATTGAATTTTGTCCCCCCAAAATATCTGTCAACTTACCTGGGTCATGAGTTCCAGTATTGTGGATTGTCCACCATTTTATGTGATTTCCCTATGTGTTATAATTCTTATCACTATGATGAAATAAGATAGATTAGTGGCAATTATATTGAGGTCTACAAGATTAGGTAGTATCTTAAGCCAATCTCTTTTGAGATATAAGAGAGAAGTGAGCAGAGAGATGGTGGCCCTCATACCACCAAGAAAGCAATGCCGGGAGCAGAGCGCATCCTTTGGACCTCAGGTTCCTGCACTGAGACGCTCCCAGACCAAGGGAAGACTGATGACAAGGAGCTTCCTCCAGAGCCAACAGAGAGAGAAAGCCTTCTTCTGGAACCAGCGCTCTGAATTTGGACTCCTAGCCTACTGGACTGCGAGAGAATAAACTCCTCTTTGTTAAAGTCTTCCGCTTGTGGTATTTCTGTTATATCACCACTAGATGACTAAGACACCTTGCCAGAAAGTCCACCTATATTGGATGCAGTCCCTTTCAACTGATTGGCTACTCATAGCAGATCCCGTCATGGAGGTGATCACATGGCCCAGCCAAGTCGACACACAACTTTTAACCCTCACAGTAGCATTACTGTGATGGGGTTCCTCTGTATGCATGATGGTTCCAGGAATATGGGGGGGGAGTGCCCTGCTAACAGAACGAGAAGCAGGAGTGGAAAAGACTTCTAGCTTCACCTGAAAGGTAAAGAGTTCAGCTAATCAATTATGAGTGGGATAATGTTGGAGGTAAAGAGGCAGCTTGGAAAATGGTAATATAAGAACACTGAACAGTTCATGGAACTGCATATATTTATTTATTCATTCAACATGTAATTTTTGAGCAGGCAGCATTGCCAGGCCTGAGCAGAGTACTGGGCATGGAATGTCCCTGTTATCGAGTTAGAATCTAGTCTTCCCCTCCCCATCCATGGGGCCACTGGGCAACTCAAAGGGTGGTGCAACCAATGCTGTGAGGATCACAGGAGAACAGGGTTTGGGGGAAGATGATTAGTTCAGTTTCGGACCAGCTGAATTTGTAATATTAGTGGACAACAGGACAGAAGTGCCCAGTACATTTCTGATGGAATTGGTCTGGGTCAGTGTTTCAGTTATCTACTGCTGGTAACAAACCACCCCAGAACTCAGTGGTTTAAAGCAACCACCACTACATTAGCTCAGCTGGGTGGCTCTTCTGTTCCATGTGGTATTGGCTGAGGCTACCAACGACTCGGGGCTCAACTGGGCTGGAGAGGTCCAAGATGGTTCACTCACATATCTGAAGTCTTGAAGGGAATGACTGGAAGACTGGGAGGACAGGCAGCCATCCTGTTTTCTCTGTCTCTACTTTGTTTCCCCATGTGGTCTCTCCAACAAGATAGCCAGACTTCTCACATGGCAGTCCAGGGCTCCTAAAAGCATGTGGCCCCAGAGATAAGAAGCAGAAGCTGCTAAGCCTCTTCAAGTCTAAGCCTGGAATTAGCACGGCGTCATATCCTCCATGTTCTATAACTGGGCATAGGTCGGCCCTGATTCAGTGTGGGAGAGCACACCCAAGGCAGATATACTGGGGAACATGGTCATTGGGGTCATCTCTAGAGGCTAGCTATGCTGTCAGCTACTGTGGCAATTTGATCATTTTTATGTTTTTGTACATTCACCACATGGTATGGAGACATATACTATTGTGTGGTGTATTCATGTATTTTATATAAATGAAGTCATGCTGTATATACCTTTTTTACCTTCTTTTTCCATTCAGCATTATGTTTCGAGATTTATTCATGTTAACAGATGTCAATCTAGTTCAGGAGTCAGCAAACGTTTCCTGTAAAGGGCCACAAAGAAAATATTTCTGGGTTTTCTGGTCATGCAATGTCTGTCACAATTACTCAACTCTGCTGCTGCAGTACTAAAGGAGCCACAGATAATACCTAAATGAATGAGTAAGGCTGTGTGCCAATAAAACTCTGTTTGCAAAAACAGAGAGAGGGCCAAAATTTGGCCCACAGGTTGTAGTTTGCCCTACCCCTGGATCCAGTTTATTTATATTAACCTCTGAGTACATTGTGTGAAAGACTTGTATATAGAAAACCATAAAACATTACTACAAGAAGTGAAAGAAGACCTAAATAAATGGAGGGATGTTCTATGTTCATGGATTGGAAGGCTTAACATAGTTAAGATGTCAACACTACCCAAAGCTATCTACAAATTCAATGCACTTCCCATCAAAATCCTAACAGCCTACTTTTCAGAAATGGAAAAGCCAATCCTCAAATTTATATAAAAGGGCAAAGGATTCCAAATAGGTATAGCAATCTTGAAGAAGATTTCAAAAGATACTATAAAAAAAAAAAGAAATCAAAATGGCCTAGTGCTGGTATAATAATAGACATTATTATACCAAATGGAATAGAAATAAGAACCCAGAAATAAACTCGTACTTCTATGGTCAACTGATTTTTGACAAGGGTTTCGTGTTCATGCAATGGGGAAAGAAGAATCTTTTTGACAAACGGTGCTGGGAAAAATTTATTTCCACATGCAGAAGAACGAAGCAGGATTCATGCCTCACACTATACACAAAAACCAATTCAAAATGGATCAATGACCTAAATGTGAGAATTAAGATCATAAAATTCTTAGCAGGAAACATAAGGGTATGGCTACAGGACCTAGGTTTTAACAATGGGTAATCAAATATGGCACCAAAAACATGAATAACAAAAGACAAAATAAATAAATGAGACCTCATAAAAATTAAACACTTTCATTGATCAAAGGACTTTGTCAAAAAAGTGAAGAGACAACCTACAGATTAGGAAAATATTTTTAGAAGCCATATCTCTGACAAGAGTCTAATATCCAAAATATATTAAAAAAAAAAAATTTTTTTTTACAACTTAACAACAAAAACACAAAAAATCCAATAAAAAAATGGGCTTGAACAGACATTTTGTCAAAGAGGGTATACAAATGCCCAAAAAGCACACGAAAAGTTGCTCAAAGTCATTAGCCATTAACTCCCCCCACCAAGCCATTGCCATCAGTTGATTATGACTCATAGCAACCCCACAGACTGAGTAGAACTGCTCCATAGGGTTTCCAAGGCAGTAAATCTTTCCAGAAGCAAACTGCTGCATCTTTCTTCCATGGAGCACCTGGTAGTTTCGAACCACTGAACTTTCAGTTAGCAGCCATGCGTTTAACTGCTGTGCCACCAGGGACCCTTCATTAGCCATTAGGGATACACAAATCAAAACCACAATGAGATACCACCTCACTCCGGCTAGAATGGCTATGATTAAAAAATGGAAAACAACAATTGTTCGTAAGGATGTGGAAAAATTGGGACACTCATCCATTGCTGGTGGAAATGCAAAGTGATAAAATCACTGTGGAAACCAGTTTGGTGGTTCCTCAAAAAGTTGAGCATAGAACTACCATATGACAGAGCAATCCCAATTCTAGTTGTTGTTGTTAGGTGCCATCGAGTTGGTTCCAACTCATAGTGACCCTATACACAACAGAAGGAAACACTGCCTGCTCCAGAGCCATCCCTACAATCGTTGTTATGCTTGAGCTCATTGTTGCAGCCACTGTGTCAATCAATCCACCTCGATGAGGGTCTTCCTCTTTTCTGCTGACCCTGTACTCTGCCAAGCATGATGTCCTTCTCCAGGGACTGATCCCTCCTGACAACATGTCCAAAGTATGTAAGACGCAGTCTTGCCATCCTTGCCTCTAAGGAGCATTCTGGTTGTACTTCTTCCAAGACAGATTTATTTGTTGTTCTGGCAATCCATGGTATATTCAATGTTCTTTGCCAATGCCACAATTCAAAGCATCGATTCTTCTTCGGTCTTCCTTATTCATTGTCCAGCTTTCACATGTATATGATGCAATTGAAAATACCATGGCTTGGTATTTTTTTTTTTGGGTCAGGCACACCTTAGTCTTCAAGGTGACATCTTTGCTCTTCAACACTTTGAAGAGGTCCTTTGCAGCAGAATTACCCGATGCAATGCGTCTTTTGATTTCTTGACTGCTGCTTCCATGGCTATTGATTGTGGATCCAAGTAAAATGAAATCCTTGACAACTTCAGTCTTTTCTCCGTTTATCATGATGTTGCTCACTGGTCCAGTTGTGAGGATTTTTGTTTTCTTTATGTTGAGGTGCAATCCATACTGAAGGCTGTGGTCTTTGATCTTCTTCACTAAGTGCTCCAAGTCCTCTTCACTTTCAGCAAGCAAGGTTGTGTCATCTGCATAACGCGGGTTGTTAATGAGTCTTCCTCCAATCCTGATGCTCCGTTCTTCTTCATATAGTCCAGCTTCTTGGATTATTTGTTCAGCATACAGATTAAATAGGTATGGTGAAAGAATACAACCCTGACTCACACCTTTCCTGACTTTAAACCAATCAGTATCCCTTTGTTCTGTCCGAACAACTGCTTCTTGATCTATGTTAAGGGTCCTCATGAGCACAATTAAGTGTTCCGGAATTCTCATTCTTTGCAATGTTATCCAGAATTTGTTATGATCCAGACAGTCGAATGCCTTTGCATAGTCAATAAAACACAGGTAAACATCCTTCTGGTATTCTCTGCTTTCAGCCAGGATCCATCTGACATCAGCAATGATATCCCTGGTTCCATGTCCTCTTCTGAAACCGGCCCAATTCTAGGCATGTACACAAAAGATTTGAAAGCAAAATTGCGAACAGAAGCCTGTACACCAATGTTTATTGCAGCACTATTCACTATAGCCAAACATCTGTTGTTCATCAACAGATGCATTGATAAACAAAATGTGGCATATACAAACAATGGGCTATTACTCAGTTGTAAAGATAAATGAAATCCTGATACATACCACAATGTGGATAAAGCTTGAAAACATTATTCTGAATGAAATAAGTCAGTCATAAAAGGACAACTACTGTATGATCGCACTTATATGAAATAGGCAAATATATAGAAGCTCAAGTTTATTAATGGTTACCAGGGGTGGGTGAGAAGGGAAAAGGGGGAATTATAGTTTAGGGGGCACAATGATAATGGTGGTAGAATAATTTGGAAAAGGATAATGATAATTGTTGCACAACATGAAGAATGTAATCAATGTCAATGATTTAAACAGGTAAAAATTGTTGAGTTGACAAATGTTTTGTTATGTATATTTGTACCACAATGAAAAATATCTTAAAAAATAATCATATACATAAATAATTTCCCTTATGGACAACTATATCTATAGGATCAATTTATAGAAGTGATATTACTGAGTTTAAGGGGGTGTGCAATTAAAAGTTTGATAGTTATTGCCAAATTGCCCTACCTGGAGGTTATACAGATTTATACTCCCACCAGAATGTGTCTTAGGCTGGGTTCTCTGGAGAAGCAAAACCAGTTAAGCATATAAATACATACACATAAGAGAAATTTGTATCAAAGAAATGGCTCACGCAGTTGTAGAGGCTGGAATGTCCCAAGTCGGTGGATCAGGATAAAGACTTCTGATTCATGTAGCCACAGGGGGTGGCAAACCCAAAATCAACAGATCAGATGAAGACTGACGGATCCCAAGATTGGCAGGCAAGGCGGCATGTAAGCTGCTAGTTCAAGTCCCAAGAACTGGAGGTCAGACAAACCGGAGGTAGCTGCAGGGTCCAGAGTGAGCAAAAGCCCTCTAGTCTTGCCAGAAAGTCCACCTATATTGGATGTAGGCCACACCCAAAAGGAAAGTTCCCTTTCAACTGATTGTCTACTCGTTGAAAATCCAATCATGGAGGTGATCACAATACGTCAAATCTCATCATGGAGGTGATCACATCATCATACAACTGCCAAACTACATCATAACTCCCAAACCACTGAGAATCACAGCCTAGCGACAGTTGCTACACAACCATAACAATCACAGAATGAGAGTACTTAATTTTCCACTTTTCCCATACACAGTTTCATATCAAACTTCATGACCTTTACCCTATGGTAAAGTATCATTTTTCCTTTTTCTCATTATCAAGCATCTTTTCATAAATTTAAAAAGCATTTGCATTTCATTTTTTAGTTAAGTTTCTTTTTCTGCTTGGTCGTTCATCTTCTTCTTATTGTAGATGTTCTTTATTTTTTAGGAAAATTGGTAATTTTTAGTGACATGAGTTTCAAATATTTTCCCCAGGCTGTATTGATCTTTTTACATTGCTTGTGAGGAGGCCATGCAAAGAAATTTCAGTTTAATGGAGTCAAAGTTGACAGATTTTATCAGAAAAAAATCCTTTCTTTTACAGATTCTAGATTTTGTATTATACTTAGAAATTTCTTTTCTTTTCTAAGATTATTAAAAAAACACATTGCCAATGATTTCTTCTAGTTTCTGAATTATTTCTTTCCTCCAAGGGTATATCTTTAATCCATCTGCAGCTTAACCTATTTTAAAATGTGAATATAGATTTAACTTTATTTTTATGTAATAAAATGTTTTCCCTCCACTGATTGAAATGCCACTCTTATCATATCTTAAACCTGGTTTGTATATGAATCTATTTCTAAACTTCTTAGTGTGCTCCGTTGATCTGTTTTTTATGTGCTCATACCACAGTTTTATTGTAGTTTCATAATTTATTTTAAACTAATATTAATAGTAAATTTCTCAATATTTTTAAAAATATTATTTTTGAACTAGGTTTAAAATCAAATACCAATTAGAGGTAAGACACACATAGCTGTCAGGTGAAGGAAACAGGATCCTATTAACCTGGCTATGAGCTGGATAGCGGCTTAACATAGGAATTACTTCCAATGGGTTTGCTTACTTTATATGCCAGACTTGTAAAACTGTGCTCTAGGCATTTGTCTTTTATAAGAAGGTATTCAGAATCAGATGGAAATTTTTCTCTGCATTAAAAACAGCCCAGTCAACAGCCACCCCTGCTCTCCCCGAGCTCAGCAGAAACATTTTAGGGGCTGGGCATTCTCACCAGCCAGTTGTTGAGTTAGTTGGGTGCATGCTTTCCTCAGTGTCCACCTCTGTTTCTCACTGACCTGGGGCCGAGTCACTCACTTTATCCCAGCAGAATCACCCATGCCTCCCTCTGCTCCTGGCTAAGATGGGTGTGCCTAAACCAGCCAGTTCAACCCCAGCCCAGTGCTGGAAGAAATCTAGTTCTTTGGTTGTCAACCCTGGGAAGTAATGTTGTCTTCACGCTGGACTTCTCTGTCAGACTGGGTGAAGAAAATTTGTGGAATGGACTGCATATTTGTGGCTCTCACAGGTAAAAGTGTAGATTTGTAAGCTTGTCTTTGAACAGAGCCTGGACTCCAGCCCTGCTTTAGCAGCACGCCAAAGGGGAAGGGGCTATAAGAGTTACTCATAACGCCTCATTTTCCCGTAACAGTGTCAAAATGCCTGCCTTATCTTACTTTTTCATCTCATTTAGTTTTTATGTCCATTAGGACTCAGACCATGGAATAGAAAGCTATGGTCATCTTATTTCTGTCTGTATGTACGCACGTCAGGCTCCTTCATTGCTGAGCACCTGCCGTCAGTCGCACCATGCTAGTGCCGGGATGAACAAGACAGACAGGACTGCAGGCTTCATGAAGCCTGCCACATCCTGGGGGAGGTAAATGAGAACTGGGCATCCAGAAAACACATTGGTAGTATTTTAGGGAAAAGCAGAGCTGGCAGGACTCAGGCTGTCGCAAACCCATGAGAACCCACAAAAATGCGAGGATTTTATTTCTCACTTTTTTCCAGAAAGAACTTGAGGCAGCTTAAAATTTTTATTCACATAAAAATAACCTGTAAAGCAGTACACTTACAAATAAAAATATCTATAAAATGTTATTATACATTAAATTAGTAATAATGGATATTACACATTTTAGTATCCATTTCACTATGACAGAATGACTAAGCCTGTTTGCTAGCCCAGACATGGCAGAACTAGCAAGCAAAAATGCCAAAGTTCTTGGCTTATAAATTTAAGCCAGGGGTAAGGTAGAAAAAAATAGAAAGGAGAAAGTTTGGGTGGGGTGAATACTACTGCACTGCTCTGCCAGCATCCCTTCTTCAGGGCCCCTGCTCCTGTCTCCTAGCAGCTGGGGATGTCAGAAACTGCCCTTGCCCAAAGGGAGCTGCTCCCCAAAATTCTACATGACCCTTTCCTCTCAGGAAGTGCCTTGTGGTCAGTGATTGGCTGACATGGGGAATTAAAGCCCAATGTCTCAATTTGTGCTAACCCCTACGGACTATCCAGCTGCCCTTAGGTTTTTTTTTTTTTTTCCTTAGGGTAGGCTGAACCACAATTTTCAACCCACTGAGGGTCACTTTCTCTATCAACCCCAGTCCTGCCTTCCTTACTGCTGGAGGTCAGGTGAGAAGAGAGGGAGAGAGAAATCCTGTCCCCAGCACCTGCTCAGTGTTCTTAACAGATCAAGGACACCTATCATCACCACCATCAGAAGATAGGGCATGGATGGTAGAGGAAGCAGCTGGCTCTCAGTTTTTGCCATGGAGTATGTGGTAGGTGGAGTTCTAAGCTGGTTGCCCCAAGATTCTTTGTCTGCTGGTGCACACACATCGTTTCCCAGTTATTGAATCAAAACCCTTCTAGGAACTTCTCTGATGGTATTTTGCAGATGCAATTTAGGCCCCAGATCAGTTGAGGTTAAGATAGGGAGATTACTTGGGCGGGCCTGGGCTAACCACCTGAGCGCTTTAACAGCAGAGTTTTCTCTATCTGCTTACAGAAGAGGAAGCCAGAGGTTCAAAGCACAAGATTTGATGCACCCTGGGTTGAGATGGAGGGGGCCGTGTGGCAAGGATTCAGGTGGATTCTGAGAGTTGAGAGTAGTTCCCAGCTGACAGCCAGCAAGGAAAACAGGACCTCAATCTTACAACTTCCAGAAATCAAATTCTGCCAACAGTGAGAATGAGCGTGGAAGAGGATTGTTCCCCAGAGCCTACAGACAAGAATTCAGCCTGGCCAACACCTTGACTTCACCCTGTGAGACCCTGAGCAGAGACCCAGCCAGGCGTGCTGGACTTCCGACCTACAGAACTGTGAGTAATCTGTGTTGTTTTAGGCTGCTAAATTTGCGGTAATTTGTTATGGAGAAGGGGGGGGGTGTTCTGAATGTGATTAAAATGGAAAACTCACCAAATTTGATTAACTTTATCCAAAAGAGACTAGATTTCAACAAGAGACAGAATAGGGAGTACAAGTTAAATATTAATAGAATGTAGTTAGAGTTTTACACTCCTGAGTCTATGACTTAATGAAATTTACACCCACTGTTATTTGCACTTAGTTGCTAAAAGTGTAAGATTTTCTCATCCTACAGTTTCCACAGGACAATGAACATCTGGTTTGTTTTGCTGCAGACAATTCACATGCTAAAAAACTGTTTCCCTATGTGCCTAGGTATTCATTGAAAACTTCAGTACACAGATTAACAGACTTTAAAGAGAAATGTCTACCAACTGCAGGGTATGGACCTTACATGGATCCTGATTAAACAAAATGTAAAGAAAAAAAAAAATGAGATAATGGGGAAATTTGAATCCAGATTAAATATCTTATAATATTAAGGAAATGTTAATTTTTAAAGCTGTGAAACCCTGGTGGCATAGTGGTTAAGAGCTATGGCTGCTAATCAAGAGGTCAGCAGTTCTAATCCACCAGGTGCTCCTTGGAAACTGTATGAGGCAGTTCTACTTTGTCCGATAGGATCTCTAGAAGTCGGAATCTTCTTGAGAGCAATGGGTTTAAGAGATATATAATGAAATGTTTATAGGTGAAATAATATAATGTCTGAGATTTTCTCCCAAATAATCTGGTGTTAGTAGGGAACTACTAGGTTTATGGATACAATTCATTTGGCGATGAGTTGATAACTGCAGAATGTGGAATGATGCGTGTACATGGAAATTCACTATAATAGTTCATTATGACAAATACTTATTCTTTTTTATTATGTATATTTGAACTTTTTCATTAAAAAAAAAACAAACCCACTTTAGCACTTTTCTGGTTTTGGTGACTGAAGCCAGAGTGCCAGGCCAGGCCCTGCCCTCATAAAGCAAGGTGCTGTTCAAGGTACACAATGCCTTCCACCCCTTCCTGCATTCCACCCAAGGCTTCTTGGCAAAATTCCTACTGATCTTCTTTTATATCATCTTTCTTTTCTATTTCTGAGCTCCACTTCATGCTGCTTCTAATTAATCTGAACAAAGAGGGAGCTTAAATTCATGTATAGTGTGTCTAAAAATCTTGCTGCTGAAAGGACATACTGAAATAGCCTCAGGGGGAGAATTTTTCCCAAGGAAAGCAGCTGGGGGAGAATTTCTGCCTTATTTTTTCTTAAAATAAGTTTATTGAACATAGATCTGTGCAAATCATAGTAAGCCACACTTCATTTTCCTGTTGGTTGCACTTAAGCTGAGAAATAGAAGTAAAAAAGTATTTTAAAAAAGAAGAAATAAGCCCCTTGGAAGACTTAATTTAATTTGTTAGAGCCTATTAGACTGGAGCATGGAAGGTCTTCATTGTGGGGCTTATTTCCAGTTGATTAAATGTAAAATAGCAAGGACTTAATTGAAGAAGTCAGAAACCCCCAGATAACAGAAATGTCTGAATAAGATAAAGCTCTTAGCAGGGAAGAGCTTCTCAATATAGAAGAAAAAATAAGAACTTCCCATTTATAATACCATCAAAAACAATAAACTACTTAGGGATAACTTTAATAAAAGAAGTACAAAACTTACACTCGGAAAACGATAAAACATTGTTGAAAGAAATGAAAGAAGACCTAAATAAATGGAAATACTTCCCATGTTCATGGACTGGAAGACTTAATATTGTTAAAATGGCAATGTTCCTCAAATTGATCTATAAATTAATTCAACATAATCCCTATCAAAATTCCAACTGGCTTCTTTGCAGAAACTGACAATCTGATCCTAAAATTCATATGGGAATAAAGGGACTCAAAATAACCAAAACAATCTTGAAAACAAAGAACAGAGTTCGAGGACTCCCACTTCTTGAAATCAAAGCTTACTACAAAGCTACAGGAATCAAGACAGTATGGTACTGGCAGAACAGATAGACAAGATAGTTACCAGTGAGTCGACTCTGACTTATGATGGTTTTATGTACAACAGTACAAAACATCTGGTCCTGTGTCATCCTCACCATTGCAAGCATGTTCGATTTCATCATTGTGGCTATTGTGCCAACCCATCTCACAGATGGTCTTCCTTGCCGGCCCTCTGCTTCACCAAACATGATACTCTTTCTCCTCCAGCAATTGAAGCCTGCTGGTGACATGTCCAAAGCAAAGAGCTGGATAATGTTGTACTGTGATCCATGAGGTTTTTCTTAACTAATTTTTGAAAGTAGATTATCAGGTATTTCTTTCTAGTCTGTCTTAGTCTGAAAGCTCTGCTGAAACCTGTCCACCACTGGTGATCCTGTTGGTATTTGAAATACTGGTGGCATAGCTTCCAGCATCATAACAACATGCAAGCCACCACAGCACAACAAAGTGATAGATGGGTGGTGGTGGTGGTACTGGCATAAGAATAGACATGTATCAGTAGAATAGAACTGAGTTCAGAAATAAACCTTTACATTGGCCGTCAATTGATTTTTAACAAGGGTATTAAGACCATTCAATGCAGGGAAAGAATAGTCTTTTCAACAAATAAATAATGAGACAATTGGGTATTCACGTGTACAAGAATGAAATTGAACCCCCTATGTCACACAACATACAAAAACTAACTCAAATTGGATCAAAGACTTAAATGTTAAATCTAAAGCTATGATGAAGCCCTGGTGGTGCAGTGGTTAAGAGCTTGGTTGCTAACTAAAAGCTCAGCAGTTCGAATCCACCAGCTGCTCCTTGGAAACCATATGGGGGCAGTTCTACTCTGTCCTATGGGGTTGCTGTGAGTCAGAATTGACTCAACGGCAACAGGTTTGATTTTTCAGTTTTAAAGCTATAATGCTCTTAGAAAAGATATGGCATAAATCTTCCTGACCTTGAATTAGACAATGGTTTCTTAGATCTGACACCAAAAGCACAAGCAATAAAAGAAAACATAATTATCAAAATTAAAAACTCTTGTGCATAGCCCCCAAGAAGATAAAATACTTAGGAATAAATCTAACCAGAGATGTAAAAGACATATACAAAGAAAACCACAAGACACTACTGCGAGAAAACAAAAGAGACCTACATAAGTGGAAAAACATACCTTGCTCATGGATAGGAAGACTCAACATCGTGAAAATGTCTATTCTACCCAAAGCAATCTACAGATACAATGCAACCTTGGTCTAAATTCCAATGTCATTTTTTAATGAGATGGAGAAACAAATCACCAACTTCATATGGAAAGGGAAGAGGCCCTGAATAAGTAATGCATTAGTGAAAAAAAAGAACAAAGTGGGAGGCCTCACACTACCTGATTTTAGAACCTATTATACCACCACAGTAGTCAAAACAGCTTGATACTGGCACAACAATAGATACATAGACCAATGCAACAGAATTGAGAATCCAGACATAAATTAATTCTCCTATGAGCAGCTGATATTTGACAAAGGCCCAAAGTCAGTTAAATGGGGAAAAGACAGTCTGTTTAACAAATAGTGCTGGCATAACTGGATATTCATCTCCAAAAAAATGAAACAAGACCCATACCTCACACCATGCATAAAAACTAACTCCAAATGGATCAAAGACCTAAACATAAAATCTAAAATGATAAAGATCATGAAAGAAAAAATAGGGACAACGCTAGGAGCCCTAATACATGGCATAAACAAGAATGAAATTGAACCCCCTATGTCACACAACATACAAAACATTACTAACAATGCACAAACACCAGAAGAGAAACTAGATAACTGGGATCTCCTAAAAATTAAACATTTATGCTCATCCAACGACTTCACGAAAAGAGTAAAAAGACTACCTACAGGCTGAGAAAAAAATTTTGGCTGTGACAAATCTCATCAGTGTCTGATCTCTAAAATCTACAAGATACTGCAAAATCTCAACAACAAAAAGACAAATAACCCAAGTAAAAAATGGACAAAGGATATGAACAGGCACTTCACCAAAGAAGACATTCAGGCAGCTAACAGATACATGAGGAAATGCTCATGATCATTAGCCATTAGAGAAATGCAAATAAAAACTACGATGAGATACCATCTCACTCCAACAAGGCTGGCATTAATCCAGAAAATGCAAAGTAATAAATCTTGGAGAGGTTGTGGAGTGACTGGAATGCTTGTACACTGCTGGTGGGAATGTAAAGTGGCACAACCACTTTGGAAATGGATTTGGTACTTCCTTAAAAAGGTAGAAATAGAAATAGAAGTACCATATGATCCAGCAATTCCAAACCTTTAAATATATCCTAGAGAAATAAGGGCCTTCACACAAATAGATATATGTACACCCATGTTCATGGCAGCACTGTTTACAGTAGCAAAAAGATGGAAACAACCAAAGTGCCCACCACAGATAAATGAATAAACAAATTATGGTATATTCATACAATGGAATACTACACAACAATAAAGAACAACGATGAATCCATGAAACATTTCATAACATGGAGGAATCTGGAAGGCATTATGCTGAGTGAAATTAGTCACAAAAGGACAAATATTGTTTGTATGAGACCACTATTATAAAAACTCAAGAAAAGGTTTAAACACAGAAGAAAACATTCTTTGATGGTTATGAGGGTGGGTAGGGAGGAAGAGGGGTATTCACTAATCAAATAATAGACAAGAATTATTTTAGGTGAAGGGAAGGACGACACACAATACAGGGGAAGTCAGCACAACTGGACTAATCCATACATAAAGAAGTTTCCTGAATACAACCAAACACTTTGAGGGACAGAGCAGTAGGGGCAGGGGTCTGGGGACCATGGTTTCAGGGGACATCTAGGTCAAATATCATAACAAAGTGTATTAAGAAAACGTTCTGCATTCCACTTTGGTGAGTGGCTTCTGGAGTCTTAAAAGCTAGCAAGAGGTCATCTAAGATGCATCAATTGTTCTCAAGCCACCTGGAGCAAAGGAGAATGAAGAACACCAAAGACACAATGAAAATATGAGCCCAAAAGAAAGGAAGGGCCACATAAACCAGAGACTCCATCAGCCTGAGACTGGAAGAACTAGATGGTGTCTGGCTACCACCAATGACTGCCCTGACAGGGAACACAACAGAGAATCCCTGATGGAGCAGGATAAAAGTGGGCTGTAGACCTCAAATTCTAGTAAAAAGACTAGACTTAAGGGTCTGACTGAGACTGGAGGGACCCCAGAGGTCATGGCCCCTGGACTCGATGTTAGCCCAAAACTAAAACCATTCCCAAAGCCAACTGTTTAGACAAAGATTAGACTGGACTATTAGACATAAAATGATACTGTTGAGAGTGTGCTTCTTAGCTCAATAGACACATGAGACTATGTGGGCAGCTCCTGTCTGGAGGCAAGATGAGAAGGCAGAGGGGTCAGGAGCTTGTAGAAGGGACACAGGAAATAACGGATGGAAAGAAGGAGTATGCTGTCACAGCGTAGGGAGAGCAACTAGGGTCATATAACAATGTGTGTATAAGTTTTTGTATGAGAAACTGACTTGAATTGTAAACTTTCACTTAAAGCACAATTAAAAAAAAAAAAGAAAACTCCTGAGCATCAAAGGACAGTATCAAAAAAAAATAATGACCCACTCCTTAGAATATGTCCTAGAGAAGTAAGAGCCTTTACATGAACAGATATATGTACACCCATGTTTATTGCAGCACTGTTTACAATAGCAAAAACATGGAAGCAACCAAGGTGCCCATCAACGGAAGAATGGATAAATAAATTATGGTATATTCACACAATGGAATACTATGCATCAATTAAGAGCAATGATGTATCCATGAAACATCTTATAACAGGGAGGAATGTGGAAGGCATTATGCTGAGTGAAATTAGTCAGTTGCAAAAGGCCAAATATTGTATAAGACCACTATTATAAGAACTTGAGAAATAGTTTAAACTAAGAAAACATTCTTTTGTGGTTATGAGAGGGGGGAAGGAGGGAGGGTGGGAGAGGGGTATTCACTAATTAGATAGTAGATAAGAACTACTTTAGATGAAGGGAAAGACAGCACACAGTACAGGGGAGGTCAGCACAATTGGACTAAACCAAAAGCAAAGAAGTTTCCTGAATAAACCATATGCTTCAAAGGCCGGAGTAGCAGGGGCAAGGGTCTGGGGACCATGGTTTCAGGGAACATCTAGGTCAATTGGCATAATAAAATCTATTAACAAAACATTCTGCATACCACTTTGAAGAGTGGCGTCTGGCGTCTTAAACGCTAGCGAGCAGCCATCTAAGATGCATCAATTGGTCTCAACCCACCTGGATCAAAGAAGAATGAAGAACACCAGGGATACAAGGTGATTACGAGCCCAAGAGACAGAAAGGGCCACATGAACCAGCGACTACATCATCCTGAGACCAGAAGAACTAGATGGTGCACGGCTACAACCGATGACTGCCCTGACAGGGAAGACAACAGAGAACCCCTGAGGGAGCAGGAGAGCAGTGGGATGCGGACCCCAAATTCTCATAAGACCAGACTTAATGGTGTGACTGAGACTAGAGGGACCCCGGTGGTCATGGCCACCCAGACCTTCTGTTCACCCAGGACAGGAACCATTCCCGAAGCCAGCTCTTCAGACATGGATTGGACTGGACGATGGGTTGGGGAGGGATTCTGGTGAGGAGTGAGCTTCTTGGATCAGGTGAACACTTGAGACTATGTTGGGATCTGCTGCCTGGAGGGGAGATGAGAGGGTGGAGGGGGTTAGAAGCTGGCAAAATGGACACAAAAAGAGAGAGTGGAGGGAGAGAGCGGGGTGTCTCATTAGGGGGAGAGTAATTGGGAGTGTGTAGCAAGGTGTATATCGGTTTTTGTGCGAGAGACAGACTTGACTTGTAAACTTTCACTTAAAGCACAATAAAAATTGTTTAAAAAAAAAATAATGAGAAGATGCCCGCAAAATGGGAGAAAAGTTTTCCAAATCATGTATCTAATAAGGGTCTAGTCTCCAGAATATATAAAGAATTCTTACAACGCAATAAGAAAAAGACATATAGCTCAATTTTAAAATTGTCAAAGGATCTGAATAGACATTCTCCAAAGAGGATATGCAAATGGCCAACACTTACATGAAAAGATGCTCAACATCATTAACTATCAGGGAAATGCAAATCAAAACCACAATGAAAGACAACTTCACATCCACTAGGAATGCTATAATCAAAAATAACAAGTGTTTGATGAGAATGTGGGGAAATTGGAATTCTCGTCTATTGCTGGTGGGAATATAAAATGATACAGTCACTGTGGAAGCAGGTTGACAGTTCCTTAAAACGTTAAATACAGAGTTACCATATGACCCGCCAATTCTACTCCTAGGTATATAAAAAAAATAGCCAAGAGAAATAAAAACATATGACCGCACAAAAATCTGTACATGAATGTTCATGCAAACATTATTCACAATAGCAAAAAATGTGGAAACAACCTAAATGTCCATGAATTGACGAATGGATAAACAAAATGTGATGTATCACACAATAGAATATTATCCAGCCATAAAAAGGAATGAAGGAAAATAACAAGTATTGGCAAAAAGTGGAGAAATTGGAACCCTCCTGCATTTCTGGTGGGGCTGTAAATGAATGCAGTTGTTGTGGAAGACAATCTGGCAGTTCCTCAAAAAGTTACACACAGAATTACCATGTGACCCAGCAATCAACTCCTAGTTATAGAAAACAGGGACTCAGACAGATACTTGCATGCCGACGTTCATTGCAGCACTATACACAATAGCCGAAAGATGGAAACAATCCAAGTGGCCGTCAACAGATTAATGGATGAACAAAATATGGTACATCCATACATTCCACAGAAAGCAACGAAGCCTTGATACATGCTACATACAACGTGGATGAACCCTGAAAACATTATGCTAAGTGGAAGAAGTCAGACACAAAAGGACAGATGTTGTATGATCCAACTTATATAAGACATCTAGAAGAAGAAAATGCATAGAAACCAAAGCTGATTAGTGATTCCCAGGGACAGGTGGGAGAGGGAGATGGGGAGTTATTACTTAATAGCTACAGAGGGTCTGTTAGAGGTGATAAAAGGGTTTAGGAAATAGATAACAATGATGGTTTCACAACATTGTGACTATCATTAACACCATAGAATTATACGTTTCAGAAGAGTTAATATGGCAAATTTTATGTTATATATATCTTACCACAATAAAAAAGAATAATGATCCATGCTACAGAATGGATAAAATAAAAACATTACACTAAGTGAAAGAAGGCAGTCACATTTTATACGACATGTCCAGAGTGGACAAATCCATGGTGAAAGGAAGTAGATGAGTGGTTACCTGGGCTGGGGAGGTGGGGAATGGGGAGTGACTGTATCCGATGCAGGTGTTTTCTCTTGCATTTTTGCAGGGAGTGATGAAAATGTTCTAAAATTGCTTATGGTGATAATTGCACAACTCTGTGAATATATAAAAGCCATTGAATTTTTTAAAAATTGAATTTTTCACTTTAAATGGGTGAATTGTATGATATGTGAATTATATTTCAGTAAAGCTGTTGTTTAGAAAAAAGAAAACTACTGTTAACATCATCCAAACTTTTTGTCCACGTGCATAAGTATGTTTTTTGAGAAGATTCCTGGGTGGCACAAATGGCTAAGCACTCAGCTACTAGCCGAAAGGTTGGTGGTTCGAGCCCACCCAGAAGTGCCTTGGAAGACAGGCCTGGCTACCTGCTTTTGAAAGTCACAGCCTTGAAAGCCCTATGGAGCAGTTCTACTCTGCACACATGGGGTCCCGTGAGTCTGAATTGACTTGACACCGACTAACAACAACAACATAAACATGGAATCACTAAAAAAGTAAACTACATTTGAAAAAACAGAGTAAGAGCTGGCCTTGCTGTTGTGAGAGCTGGCTCCAGTGCCCACTCAGGCACTGCCTCTGAGACTTGGGGTCTCTGCACCTCACCTCTTACCCACCCCATCTCTCTGCACCTCAGTTCTTACCCCCTCATTTCTGCACCTCAGTCCTTATCCACCTCATCTCTCTGCACCCCAGTTCTTACCCCCTCATCTCTCTGTACCTCAAAACTTACCTCTCTCATCTCTCTGCACCTCAGTCCTTACCCACCCCATCTCTCTGCACCTCAGTCCTTACCCACCCCATCTCTCTGCACCTCAGTTCTTACCTACCTCTTCTTTCTGTACCTCAGTTCTTACCCACAAAACCCAGGAAGTTGAACTAGGTAACATTTAGGTGTTCTGCAGTTGTGAATTTCTATGACTGTGATGAATTATTCCCGATTATTGCAATGCAGATATTAGTAGACAGTTTTAGACTATTTATCTAACATAATAGCCAAAGTCAGGAAAATTATTTATTGTTTTTTATTTCTTCTAGCGGTAGCCTGTAACCTGAAAATTTATATCATACAGCTCTTTTTCAAAGAAAAGTGAGAAATTGCAAGAAATTGATTTCTGTTTCTTGTGATTTACAGATGCTAAATAGTGCTGGCGTGTGCTCTCTTACTTAAAATTTTCCCCCACCTAATTAGATTTAAATTTATTCTGGCTATACCCTGGGTGTCTGCCACCAGCCCTTCTCAACAAGTTCCTTCACCCCATCATCCCAGGCTTTCAAACTCCAGCCCCTCCTTACCTCGCACAGGTCAAGTTGTCCTCAGGTGTGGAGAACTGGGCTACTTCCCAGGTCACTCACTACCTTGGGCTTCTGCAGAGACCTGGTGGGGGGGGGGGGCATGGCTTAGGGTCACCAGGAAGGTGGAGAGAAGGTGGCTCTGCCAGCAGGGCCCAAAACAGACCCAGGGTTCATGAGCTAGACCTTCTCCTGTCTTCATCATCTGAATTCATCTTCACACTGCCTTTTTCTTTCATGCATTAATTATCTATTGCCACCAGCTGTGCGCCAGGCAGGCACTACTTCAGCAGCTGCTTTTGTTAAATGAAGGCAACAATTGACATTGGGTGGGGCTGCCTTCAAAAACATGATAACACTGTGTTAGCTAACATTTTGACTCACTGACTAATTGACTAGGTTTAGACGCTGTGTTCAGTGCTCTGCATTGACAATCTCATATAATTTTTGCACAGTTCTAAGGCGGAGGCTCTATTATTAGCCCCAGTTGATAGATGAGAAAACAGAGGCTCAGCAAAATGCCTTGCTTACGGTCACACTTCCTGCTTCCATTATCTACCTCTGCCAACAAACAACCGCAAAACCTAGTGGCTTAAAATAGCCACTACCATTTATTATGTTTACTTTTGTCAGGGAAGGCTCATCTTTTCTCCAAGTGGCAGGTGGTGGGGTAGCTGGCCCTGGGGTGGGTGGACCACTCTGAGATGAGTCACTCCCAAGGTGGCAAGTTGTTGCTGGGAGTTCAGCTGAGCCTGTAGGCCTGAGAACTTGGGTTCTCGCTCCACGAGCCTCTGTGGGCTATTGAGCTTCCTCGTAGCATGGTGACTGGGTTCCAAGAAGGAAAAAAGCCTTCTGAGAGACAGGAAGTAGAAGCTGCTCATTTCTGAAGGCCTGGGTCTTGAAACGGGCACCTTTACTTATCTTGTAGTTTATTGGCCAAGCAATCACAGAGCCCAGGCTCAAGGTCAAGGGACTTAGACCCCAACTTTCAATGGGAGGAGTGTTAAAAGAGTTACCACCACATTTTAAAATTGCCACACCCCATAATAACTTTTATCACTGGTATCTGATTCCAGGTACATGTGACTCTAGAGTTTACAGTCTTAAGAATTCTGGTTTGCATTTCAAGTAGGGGTGGGGGGTGGAAAATGCTGGTTTGGAATAATGGGAAAGCAATTTAAAATATTTTTAGTTGGTATTTGGGAAGACGGAAGGGTGGTTGTTGTTACTATATTACCCAACTCAATCAAGGTCATACTGAAAAAAATATTTGCACTATTAATGGCAATTTCCAATGGTGTCACTTTAATGCTGACTTTCAGAGATGGGTGGGTAGGTCACGTGTGTTAGAAATGAGGTTATTAAAAAAAAAAAAGTCACTAGTAGGCTCATTTCTCTTTTAGCCACAGATTTGTGGATAGTACCAGCCAGGAATAAACTGAGCTCCTTCCACGCTCTGGCTAAGAAAGGAGACAGTGGTTTTTTTTATTGGGGGCGTGCCTAACTAAGGGCTTTACTACTCAAGCCACAAGTGGGTCATTGAAAACCTCATTATCACACCTGACAGTTGGGGCCTGTGCCAGTGTGATTCAAATCTGGAAATTCAACAAATTGGGGAATCAGGGCCTCATTTAGCTGCTGGATTTAAGATGTAAATAAAATCCAGCACCTTTCCATTCTATTCTGTGTTCCCCAAAGTTTCTGTCCATGTAATGGGGAAATCCAGCCATTGCCCTCATTTGGCTTTGGGCTCTGGGATCTGATACACCATTAGGAGTAAATATCTGCATAATGCACAGCTACTAAAGATGGGCTTACATGACCAAGACAGAATAAAGAAGCTCTTGCTGCTTGAGTAAAATGAGGTACTCATGGTGACACTGACACCATAATGCTAGGGAGTTACAACTGAAATGTGTGCTGAGTGGTCGAGGGGTGTATTATGGTCCTGTGCTGCCCATTGAAATGAGAAACAGTTGTTGGTGCTCATCACAGAGCTCGTTTTCTGGAATAATACATCTTCGGAAGACCGAAGAAGAATTGACGCCTTTGAATTGTGGTGTTGGTGAAGAACATTGAATATACCATGGACTGCCAAAAGAACGAACAAATCTGTCTTGGAAGAAGTGCGGCCAAAAGAACGAACAAATCTGTCTTGGAAGAAGTGCGGCCAAAAGAACGAACAAATCTGTCTTGGAAGAAGTACAACCAGAATGCTCCTTAGAAGCAAGGATGGTGAGACTGCGTCTTACATACTTTGGACATGTTGCCAGGAGGGATCAGTTCCTGGAGAAGGACATCACGCTTGGCAGAGTACAGGGTCAGCGGAAAAGAGGAAGACCCTCAACGAGGTGGATTGACACAGTGGCTGCAACAATGAGCTCAAGCATAACAACGATTGTGAGGATGGTTCAGGACCGGGCAGTGTTTCGTTCTGTTGTGCACAGGGTAGCTATGAGTCGGAACCAACTCGATGGCACCTAACAACAACAACAACAACTGGGATTCCCAAGAGCCATGATCCTATAAACAGGCCAGGCACCCACTTCACACCCAGCAGGGGGCAGGATGGTATTGTGGGGATTCACTTCATGTGTCCACTTGGTCAATCACTCATTTAGGGGTCGCTGTGAAGGTATTTTGTAGGCATGATTAACATCTACAGTCATTTGACTATAAAGGAGATTACTCTTCATAATGTGGGTGGGCCTCATCCAATCAGTTGAGGGCCTTAGGAGCAGAAACTGAAGTTTCTTGGGGAAGAAAGGATTCTGTCTCAAGACTAACACAGAAATCCTGCCTGAGTTTCCAGCCTGCAGCCTGCATTATGGATTTCAGACTTGCCCAGGCCTGCTCCAGGTCTCAGTCCTGTGAGTCTTGTCCAGTCTCTTCTTTCTCCTCTGTGGAAGCTGGAGCTTAAAATGTTACACTAAAATAAGAGCCAAGAATAGCCTGGAGTCTTTGGGAGAAGGATGACTGCTTGAACAGACTGTTTAAACAGTTCTGCTAAAGAAACAGCCAAGAAAGGCATTTCATCAGGGCAGGCTTCTGCAAGAGGTTGTCTCCTAAGGACCAGGAGGGAGGTCAGAGTACAGAGAGGTCAGCAGGCCCAGTGAGCAGCCTCTTTGCCTTGTGCCCCATCCTGAGTGCTCTGAGGATACTTACCAAGGCACATTCCAGCATCTCTGCCTGGCAGGGCTGATAAGCCATTTGCTGCTGACTGGCAGGGGCTGCGATCATTCTGCCGCTAATGGACCAGAGGCCATTATCAACATTGATTGCTGGCCAGGAAGCAGACAGAGCCCCTCCCAGTGACTAGTAAGGCCTGCCTCCACCTTCTCAGGAAGCACTCCAGGCTGCGGCTAGGATGCTCTCAGCAGGAGCCATTAGTGATTAAAGAAACCTCTGCAGTTGAGGAAGAGGCAAACCCAGGAAGAGATAGGGCTGACAACAGACATAAGCTGACAGTGTGAGGGCCAAGAGCAGTGTGGGGGCAAGAGAGCAGGGCTGCTGGAAGGGGGCAGTCGAAGAGCATGTTTTTGGCCAGGTAGTTAATCCCTGAGAAGCCCGTGTCAGGATTAAGAGTTTAAAGGCCCCTGTCAGTGTTGCCTCATTCCTGGGGCCTTCTGCCTTCCCACTTCTCGAGGATGAGGGTGCTTGTACCCTTCACAGCCAGGCCTATCTAGTGTCCACATCTGCCCTGACTGAGAGAACATCCTGACAGTAGCCTCAACCCTGCTGCGGGGGGTTAGAATTAGTCTCTTACCTAAATGACCATCATAGCTGGGCTCCCTCTGGGACTTCACCTGGCTTCAGGCTCCTGGCTTTGGGCTGGGGTCTGCTGGAGCAGCTTCAGTCAGGGCCCAGCCCTGAGTCTGCCTTGCCCCTCATCTCCTGCCTCATCATGCTCTGAGGCCTTCGACTCCTACCCTACTACCATCTCCTATCCACCTTCCTCCCCAGAGTCTGTCCTGTCCTGTAGGCCCCTGGCTAACCAGAGGTGGTTCCCAAAGGGACCTCCCTCTAGTAGGAAACATCCCATGTTGTTCAGTTTTAGAAGATTGCATTGGCAGGGGAGTCCACCACCCACCTTGGGGTGGCTTTGGCCAGGCTTCCATCCACCAGGGAGAATCCAGGCCTTTGTTTGGTTCCAGCTGAGCACTTAATGACTTAAGTCTGATTCAGATCTTCTTCTGGGGAAACTTAGTTCTCCCCTGAAAACACTGCTGTGGTGGGAGGGAGCTCCATCTCCTCCTGTCTGGGTGCCTGCGAGCCCCTCAATTCTGGGGTCTCCTGGCTCCATGTGGGCACAGGAAGATGCCTTTTGTGTTTCCTGGAGCTGGGGGCTCAGTTCAGACAGCACATGGACAAACCACCCAATCCTGATGGTTTCCTAATGTGACTACCACTTAGCACTGTTTGCTGCCACGTAGGGTAAATTAGACCTGGAGACAACAGTCTACAGTGCCCAGGTCCCTGAGGTGTCCCATTTCCTGTGGCCCTCTCCCCCCACCCCACACTGCATTCTACTCACTGGAATGAAGACCCTCCCAGCAGCCACGCCCTAGGCTGGCCCTGGGACCCACTGCCTCAGTGGCAAGACCAGTCTGATTGCACACCCTGCTTCCCAGTAACCTCCTCTCTGTTATGCTGAGATGTGTCCCAGCACAGGACCTTTCCACTGAGGACTGGAGCCATTCACACGCTGGTGGTTCCAGGAAGGCTGTAAGGAGCATGCTTGGTGACTCACATCTTCAACCTCCCTTCAGCATTTATATCTCTGGCGATCCAAATTCTAAACCACAGAAAGAAACAAAAGAGTCGGCAGAAGGAGACCAACTGAGCACCTTTTCTACTGACGAGGGTGGTCTTAGAAGAAGAGATTGTATCTCCAAGCCAGTGGGCTTCTCAGCACCAAGCCTGAGATAAGTAGACCCAGTGCTGCATGGGGCCAGCTTTTGCCTTCAGGACAGACTGCCTTAGGGGAACTGGAGAAGCCTGGTTTCCCCAGCCGACCTCTAGGGACACAGAAACCCCCCACCCCCATGACCCTCAAAGGGTGAACCATCGCCTCACCCCTCAGGTCAGCTGAAACAAGGCTAGACTTTTTCAATTTCTACAAAAGTGGAGAGAAAACCAATGAAAACGCAGACCACACAAAGTGGATAAACGTACTAAGCACACATTTCTTATCCTAGTTTGGCTCCTTTTGATCACCTGGGATGGAAAGACCAATTGACCACATAATTCCCATTCTTTTTGCCTTTGGTTATTTTTTCCCCAAAACCCTTTGGATTTCCCCTGGCTCAAGATGGGCTTAAGCTTGTCCTGCAGGAGGTCTGACTGTGCTTTGGAGTCTTGGGGACCTGCCCCACTCCATGCAGACACAGAACCCCAATGTAGAGTGGACTGGCACTCATGCAGGGTTTGGGTCATCAGTCAGTCCTTAGGGTGAAATTGCGCATGGCCAAAATTACCCTGGAAAATACTTCAGTTCCTCCCCCATTACACTGAGTGACACTTCTCAGGGAGCTGCCTCAGCCAGCTTTCCCACTGTGTGGGAACTGACTGCATTTTTTTTTTCAGTTGAGCAGCAGATGAAGTTGTTGGCTTGCATTAGGGGTCTTTTTTGTATGAAAAATATGAATCTATAACAAAGAAAACCACTTTAAGGATGGGAAGATGCTCACAAGATTCTATGCCCGTACACTGAGACTGCCCAAGGAATAGCACTCAGTTCCCCCTCGCTGCTCATCCCAAGGCCCACACCCACTGGCAGACTGGCTCTAAAGTGTGCTTTCTCATTTTCTGCACATCAAAAGAGTTTAATTTGCATTAGTCAGTGGGCATAATGGGAGCCCACTGGTTTGCTTGGTGGTCCTAGAATCCTTCCTGGTCTCCATTTGCCCTGCTCTTCTTTGGGTCGCTTGGCCCAGAGCACATTGGCTTTCTGCCCTAGCGTGGCTTTGGACCTTGGCTCCACTTCTGCATTAACCACTCCCAATGACCTTGTTTCTGGACTGTTAGAGCTCTTTGGTTCTTATGTACAGTGGCTTGGGCCTCAGGTTCAGAGGAGAGCCCCCTGCCCTGTCCCCCCACCACTGCCCTGTGCTGTGTCAGGCCACTGCCTAGAAGGGGCTTTTCACTTCCCAACTGTTATCAGGCGGTAACCCCAGGTTCTTACTCGGCATGACTCGTATTGGCCAATAACGAGAGACCGAGGTGAGAGAACAGGCACCTTTATTTTACTGCACAAGGAAATGGAGTAAGTAGGTGCTTACTGCTGTCCAGACTGCTCGCTAAGGGCAGGCAGGCAGGTTACTTTTAAAGGGGCTTACAAGTAGAGAGTTCATACAAGTTACGTCAGCAACAGCCTTAATCATATTAGGCAGGCGCAATGGGGTTTACTTATACCCTCCAAGCAAAAGCAGGATCCAAATGCAAAGCTGGGGTGTGGGGGAGGGGACACAAAAGAAATAATTTTGTAATACAACACTGTAGAGGAGGAAGCCAGGTAAAGAATACAGCACTGTGGGGGTTCTGTCTCACAACCACCACCCTCTCCACTGGAGAACCCGAGCAGACACTGGCAGACCCCTCTTCCTGGAACCCGCTTCCTAGTTTGGCTCTGGGTCTGCTTGGAATCTCTGAGCTGGGGCTGGGCTGCTCTTTCTCCAAGACATCCTTCCTAAGTGAGGAAGGAAGTTTTCCACATCACTTCTAAATTCCTCCCGGGCATCCAGGTTGTCATGCGAGGGCCCTGAAGTCACCTCCTTCACTCTTCTCTGGAAGCTCCACCACTCTGAGTCTCTGAAATGTTTATTCTCAATTCTCATTTCTTCTTGTTCTTGTTAAAAATAATCAAAACGAAAAGAAACTGGAACATAACGTTTATTCTGAGCAGTTATTCTATATGCATACAGGGAGACTATTTTAATTCCAAAAAGAGCAAATGGCTCTAAGTAGGCTGGTTACAACGAGGTTTATAAAGAGAAGAGGTGGGTGAAGAAGTGAAGTTCAACTACTGGCTAATCTTAACATGATTGACTGAACCTTCCCCTCCCACTTTTACTGAGAACACCTGATACCAGGTCACAAGGCAGTCTTTGGCCCTCTGCCCACCTATAGCCATGATATCTTTTGAAATTTAAATTAAGTGAGCCTGGCTTTGAACAGAAAAGATTAGCAACTTTAGGTGAAAAAAAGCTGCTGGCAGGATTTGGTCAGGAATTTTTATGGCTAATATTTGGTTTCATGGTTAAGAGAAACCTTAAAATCAAAGTAAGATGTCTGTTATTAGTTTTTCTCTTCAACACTTTTTATTTACCTCAGGTGTCTTCGCTAATTAAAGGTGAAAATCAGCTCCTCAGGGAAGTCTTTTCAGTCCTGCACCCAACAAATGATTATCCTTCTCCCACCTGGCCCTACCTCAAGTCCTCAAGGTGGATTGGCTCATTCTGTAGTTAGCTCTATCAAGTCAGCTCCTGTTCATGGTAACCCATGTACAACCAAATAAAACTTTGCTCCGTCCTGTGCCATCTCGATCATTGGTAAGTTTGAGGCCATCGTAGCAGCCCCTGTGTATTTTGAGTGCCTTCCAACCTAGGAGGCTCATCTTCCAGCACTATATCACAATGTTGTATTGTGATCCATACAGTTTTCATTGGCTAATTTTTGGAAGTAGATAAGCTTGATATGGCAGCCAGGTAGGGAAAGGATAATTTTGGAAGTAGATCGCCAGGCCTTTCTTCCTAGTCTGTCTTAGTCTGAGAGCTCTGCTGAAACCTTTCTACCATGGGTGACCCTGTCAGCATTTAAAATATTGGTGGCATAGCTTCCAGCATCATAGGAACACAAAAGCCACCACAGTACAACAAACTGACAGACGAATGGTGGAATTAGCTGCTCTGGGGAGATTTTCCATAACCTTATCTCCACTAGTTTATCTAGAAAACCCAGCCCAACCCAGCCCAACCAAACTATGGTAGGTATTTTCCACGGTGAGAGGTTGTAATTATTTCTACCAGTGCTAAGAGGCTGGCCTTTTATCATACATTATGTGGCCCATTGTCCAACTTGGTGTTGGAGGGGAAAGCAAACAATAGTGCCAACCGGAACAGAGGCTCCCACTCACTGTGGCTGTAGCCCCAGAGCATGGCAACGCCTGTCGTTCTTCTCCATCTTCCTCTTTCAAAGGCCTCCAGCATTCAAGGTACCGTTTAGTGAGCACCTCCATGCCCCAGCCTCTGTGATAGGTCCTTTACATCCATGGTGGCTGCTGTCCACAACCCTAGGGATGGGTATGAAAGTCTCCAATTTGTAGCCCATGGAGACTGAGATTCAGAGCTCAGGCAGCTTGCCCATGGATATGCAGTGACAGGCGGCCCCACTTCTGCCCAGTTGTTCACATTCCACCACAGGCATTCCTGATAGAATTTTGGAGTAGGTAAAACTCTTTCTTGCTTTCAGCATTTTCCCCTCCCCTGACACTCCATCTACAAAGCCCCAATTCACTACAGGACCCCATTTGGTCCTGGGCTCTTGGATGGAATCCTAAATGATAGTTTATCCCTAAATTTTCCCTCATCCTCAAACAACTTTTCCTGAGTCCCATCTCAGCAGGCTTAGCACTGGGCCGGGTAATTCATAAGGCAAAATGTCTGAAATGTTAATGAGAGATGTGTCTTGCCTTTTACCAAACTGTTTACACTTTAAGAAAAGCTCAGAGGACCAATGGTAGGCATTTAAGGCATGTAGTAACCCTGGAATGGAGATATTTTTTGGATAAGCCTTGTCAATATACTGTAAATCTCAACTCATGCCACAGTGGCCAATGCGTTGGTGGGGGGGCTGCTGCACCCCTACCCCCCTTCCCTTGGTGGGAAGGGAGGCACTGTTTTCCTTTCAGTAGGTGCTGTAACCAGAGGCTGGACTTTGTGGCCAGCACTCTTAAGCACTTTGATGGAACATATGAGATCAGAGACATTGTCATTACCTTCCGGAGACAGAAAGAAAAGCAGGCGATGTTAGGGTTGAGGAGCAGCCGGGAATCAGGCCACAGGACTTAAGTCTAAGATCTGCTGTCACTACCCTCTCCAGGCCTTAGACTCCTCACTGGGAGAGAGGAAGGCCATACCCATCTCACAGGTCTGTAAGGATCACGTGAGTGCTCAACACGTCCTTGAAGACCACTCACAAAATGATGTCTCAAGCAGGGCAAAATGACACAGCTTCGACCCCCTGGGTCCCTTTCAAGGGGGTTATATAGGGTCTGTTACCTTCCATTTTAGCCAGAGGTAACAATCTGGGAGGAGCAGACCTGGGCCTCTCCCGGGGGCAACAATTTTGGTACTTGTCCCATCTGGGCATCATGCTCATGAAGGCCTCAAGATGCAAGGGGTTTGTGGCTTGTAACCACAACGGGTTTGTGGGCTTGTAACCAGGCTCACTGTCCTGGCCTGAAGGTTGCTGCACAGATGGCACCAAGACCGTGGCCTGAGCGCATGTGTCTGCGGCATGGCATCCTCTGTCCTATGTGGCCGAGCTATGCGGGCTGGCAGCAGGGGCAGGCCAGCCAGTCACCAGGAGTCACCTGTGAATCTCAGGACAGGTGGCAATGGGTAAAACTCCTCCCACGTGATGGCTTCTGCCAAAATGGAAATGAACAGACAGGGACACAGAGGCCACTGAACATGACTCTGGTTTAAGCTCAATGGTTAACCCACTGCTATCTGCAAATGAGCAAAGTGATTTGCAAAGAAAAAGTGGAAGTCCTGCCTCTGACAGCTGGAGGCCCTCCCTGGTACGCCAGAACCCTGGAGTCTAAATAATGGAATAGTAATACCGTGTGGGTGCAGGGGTCCTGAATCAGTCTTGGTTACATGAAATCCCGAGCACAACAGGGTATTTATGTAGTTTTGGATCTTTATGTCACTGTTTGACATGACTGGAAGAACAGTTCATTTCTGGAGGCCTGCTGAAGGGCAAAGTAAATCTTAAGAGGGTAAAAGGCCCATAGCTGAAATTCTCCCACCACCACCCCCCCCACACCACTTTTTACATTGGCTTTGTATAATGAAGGCTCTTGTGGGTTAGTAATGGTAGGATCAATACTTATGTACCATGGTGAGTGGAAATCAGAACGATTTCATTTTGAGTAATTTATGATTCCCTGGTTGGCAAGTCTTCAATTTCTAATGCTATGATTTTCCAGCATTAGAAATTGAAGACTTGCCAACTATTGAGTCCTTTAAAAGTTTATGGTGCCTTTCTTTCCTTTCCTGGCTGCCATCTTAGGCCAGATCTCCTTATGCTTTGCTAGACTTTGCCAAGATAATCCAAGTTAAAAACAACAACAACAAAACACACACACAACAAAAACAACTTTTGTCTGAGCTCACTGAGTTCTCCTACTTTAGGTTTCCTCTTTGCCAGCACCACAGACTTGTCAATGATGAAGAAGCCAGAAGCAAGGGAGACATAAGTCTGTTCCACTCAATGGCTTACTTCCTCTACCACTCGCAGCAGCTTCTTTGGTAATCTTACCTGGCCTTCTCACTGAGTGATGGAAAAACAACAGAAAGAATGTAAGAGTGCCCTCTTCCAAACATACTGAATGAGAACTTAATGAAGACATAGGAGTCTATATCTTCTATCCCGCCCAGACTCACAAGGAATATTCAGAGAGAGGCTGTAGCTCTCCTTAACCACAAATTTGGTATCAGGCATAATGGAATGTCTGATAGTTCCAAATAAGCCATGAATTTAAATAGCATCAACCTATAATGCTGAGTATAGATTCCTGGGCTATCCTGATGAGTATTAGGAGTAGTGCTTTAAGTGGCTGGTGACTGGGTAAAGGAGTCCCGGGTGGTGCATTTAACATGGTCAGTTGCTAATGGAAAGTTTGGAGGTTAAAGTTCACCAAGAGGTGCCTAGGAAGAAAGACCTGACAATCTACTTTAGAAAAATCAGACATTGAAAACCCTATGGAGCACAGCTGTACTCTGACACACATGGGGTCATCATAGGCTGGTATCAACTTGATGGCAACTGGTCTGGAACTGGGTAAAAAGAGAATCCCAAGTACTGTTGTGAAAAGAACAGGCTCAACAGTCAGAACACCTGGATTTGATGACTGATTTTTGTATATCCTTGTTCCTCCTCTTATCAGTTGGATGACTTTGGCAAATTATTTAATCTATTTGGGTTTTAGTTTCTCATTTGCATGTAGATATGTGGATATGTCAGAATCCTGGTGGTGCAGAGGTTAAGAGCTTGGCTGTTAACCAAAAGGTAAGCAGTTCAAAACAACCAGCCTCTCCTTGAAAACCCTATGAGGCAGTTCTACTCTGTCCTATAGGGTTCTATGAGTCAGAATCGACTTGATGGTAATGGGTTTTTGTTTTTAATGTGGATAAAACGACGTGAGATAGTGTTCTGTAGTGGGATAGCAACATTAACACTTGGACCTACTGACAAATCTCAGTCCTGTAGAAGCATGAATCCAGCCCAAGAGGCCTTCAACTATCATAAAGAACCTATTCTTCTGTAGCAAGAAGAAAATAGGCTACAATCTCATTGAAAGAGTAGTTTAGGAGTGTTGAATGAAGAAGATAGAAAGGGACTCAGTTTATTTTGAGTGTAATCATGGAGGAGGCATTCTTTTACTGGGACCCAGCCCACTCTCTTCAGGTCACTAATAAAATCAAGGCTTTTGTTGGCTCAGGCAGACATGTCCTCCCCTGGAATGCCCGGAAGCTGGGGCCCTGTCCTCCAGGCATCGGAACAACCCTCCGTGCAGCTCTCCCACCTGGTTGCTTGGCTCATTAAAGAAGAGCTCTTTGTGGTCTTCATTTGTGTTATTATTGGCAGGCTAGAATCCTTGTTCTTTCCCCCAGCAAAGAGGAAGAAACGTGATTAAAGTCTTTTTACTATGTTATATTCTGGGACAGTTCCAGGAATCTTATGGATTTCCTGGCATGCACTGGCAGGTACAAAGAATAACTCCAGTGTCAACAAAAGAAAAAAATCTTTCTGAGAATAAGTCACTCAAAAGAAGATTGCATTCTTTTGGGTAATCTAAGAAACACACTGAAGAGGAATAGGATTGACCTAGAAATATGATTTTTCCCAATCATATAGTCAGATCCCTCCTTGTAAATTTATAATGACCTGCCTGCCTTCCTGCTTTTGCATGTATTTATTTGTCCACCCAGGAATTGTTGTGGAGTGCCTGTTTTTGCCAGGCACTGTGCCTGTGAGGGAAACCCTGGTGCCATAGTGCTTATTAAGAGCTATGGCAGCTAACCAAGAGGTTGGCAGTTTGAAGATGGCAGAGTAGTCAAATGCTTCTGGTGATTACTCTTACAACAAAAACCCCCCAAAATAAGTGAAACAATTACATATATGACAAGCTAGGAGCCCTGAACATTAAAGGCAAAGTTAGAAAATCGGACTGAGTGGCAGGGGGAGGGAGAGGTGGTTCAGAAGCAGTGAGGAGTTGCTGGACCTGACTCAGCAGGAACCAGAGCCCCTCAGGCATGATCCCCTGGAGTGACAGCCGCAGGGGCTGGTGGCAGCATTCAGGGAGAGACAGTACACCACATGGTCTACTCACACCTCCAGAACCAGAGAATAACAGTGATATTAACAAAAGCGAAGTACTTGCATTTATTTTACCATGCCCTCAGCTTCCATGCTGGCTTCAGTGGCTGTTGATTTCCCTGGGCCTGAGATAGGTCCTGCTGCACTCCCTGGGCCATTCCCCTAGCCTTGGAGAGGGAATAAATTAACAATTGGGAGAAAAGATAATCTGCCAGCTCCACTAAGCTGGGAAGCTCAGGACAGAAACAGCTCCTCTCCAGGCACAAACGGTCTGCAGACTTCGAATATTTTTCATCCCTGCATGGAGCTCGGTGGGCCCATTTCAGGAGATTAGGCCCTTGTTACTGCAGTGGTTTATGTGCTCGACATCCTACTTCAACTGTTTCACATGTGCAGTGGAGAGATGAGCATCTGATATTTGACTCCACTTTGCCTATTAAACAGGGTCCTCACTTATCCACATCTGGGCCCTAAGGACTGGTGGCTCCACCCATGTCACCTAGCCACCCACAACAGGGGTCCAAGGATAAGTGGTGCCTCCCAGTCCTTACAACCAAAAGCACTGGGTGCCCATAGTCCAGCTACAGAACCCATCCATCTGTGTGCTCTAGGGAACAGGGACACACTTTCCTCACAGACAAATGGAGGACAGTTGTCAGCCCCCTGCCTTGTTCAGAGTGTGACTCCCTGCTGCAACCAGATATCTGTGCCTACACCAATCACCCCTGCTCCTCTAAGACTGTAAGACAGAGCCTTTACCACACACTTGATGACCAACTACCTGGAGACATGAGCTGAATCCATACAAGAAAAGTGAATGGACTCCTAGGCTCATATACCTGGTAACAGCTCTAGCCAGCTGATGACAGGATGTTAGAGCTTCAAAAGCATGAATAATCAGGCTACCTCACTCAAGCAGCCTACTTGGGCATATCAAAACAAAACAAAGCAAAAACTAGGATACAGTAAGCAAACATAAAATAAATTAATACAATAACTTATAGATGGCTCGGGGAAAACAGTCAATATCAAATCATATAAAGAAGCAGACAATGATCGCTTCAACAAGCTGTCAAAACAAAGAAAAAAGAATCTTCCAGATAAAGATGTCTTCCTGGAATTACCAGATGTAGAATACAAAAGATTAATATCAGAACTCTTCAAGATCAGTATGGAGATCAGGCAAAATGCAGAAAAAGCCAAGGAACACACAGATAAAGCAGTCAAAGAAATCAAAAAGCTTATTCAAGAACATAATGAAAAGTTTAATAGACTGCAAGAATCCATAAAAAGACAGAAATCTGAAATTCAAAAGATTAACAATAAAATTACAGAATTAGACAACTCAGTAAAAAGCCAGAGGAGCAGAATTGAGGAAATGGAAGGCAGAATAAGTGAGATTGAAGATAAAACACTTGGCACCAATATATTTGAAGAAAAATCAGATAAAATAATTAAAAAAAAATGAAGAAACCTTAAGAATCATGTGGGGCTCTATGAAGAGAAATAACCTATGAGCAATTGGAGTACCAGAACAGGGAGGGATAACAGAAAATACAGAGAGAATTCCCAAAGATTTGTTGGCAGAAAACTTCCCTGATATCTTGAAAGATGAGAAGATATCTATCCAAGATGTTCATCAAACACCACATCAGGTAGATCTCAAAATAAAGTCACCAAGACATATTATAATCAAATTTGCCAAAACCAAAGGTAAAGAAAGAATTTTAAGAGTGGCTAGGGATAAAGGAAAAGTCACCTACAAAGGAGAGTCAATAAGAATAAGTTTGGACAACTCAGCAGAAACCATGCAGGCAAGAAGGCAATGGGATGACTTACATAAAACATTGAAGGAAAAAAAGTGCCATCCAAGAATTATATATCCAGCAAAACTGTCTCATAAATACAAAGGCAAAATTAGGACATTTCTGGATAAATAGAAGTTTAGGGAATTTGTAAAAACCAAACCAAAACTACAAGAAATACTAAAGGGAATTCTCTGTTAGAAAATCAATAATATCAGATATCAACCCAAGACTAGAACACAGTACAGAGCAAGCAGATATCAACCCTGACAGGGAAATCACAAAAACAAATCAAGATAAAAAAGCACTCAAAACAGGGAAACAACGATGTTATTAAGTAAAAGATGACATTAAAATAATAAAGAGGGACTAAAAAATGTAGTCATAGATCTTTCATATGGAGAAGAAGTCAAGGCAATATAAAGAAATAAAAGTTAGGATTAAACATAGAAAAATAGGGGTAAATATTAGGGTAACCAAAAGGAGACTAACAATCCTACACAACGAAATATAATACAAGGAAAACATAAAGACTCAGCAAAAACAATATCAACAACAACAAATAAGTGGAAAAGACAGTATATAAAGATAAACTACTCAGCACAAAAGAAACTGTCAACAACACGCAAAAAAAGACATCAAAATAACAGCACTATACTCATACATATGCATAATTATGTTCAATGTAAATGGACTAAATGTACCAATAAAGGGACAGAGAGTGGAAGAATGGATTAAAAAAAAAAACATGATCCATCTATATTCTGCCTACAAGAGACACACCTTAGACTTAAAGACACAAAGACACACACAAACTAAAACTCAAAGGGTGGAAAAATATATACCAAGTGAACAACAATCAAAAAAGAGGAGTAGCAATACTGATTTCTGACAAAATAGACTTTAAAGTAAAATTCACCACAAAGGAAGGACACGATATAATGATTAAAGGGACAATACACCAGGAGGATATAACCATATTAAACATTTATGCACCCAATGACAGAGCTGCAAGATACATAAAACAAACTCTAACAGCATTGAAAAGTGAGATAGACAGGACCACAATTATAGTAGGAACTTGAACACGCCACTTTCAGAGATGAACATAACATCCATAAAGAAGCTCAGTAAAGACACAGAAGATCTAAATGGCACAATCAACCAACTTGACCTCATAGACACATACAGAACACTCTACCTAAAAGCATCGAAGTATATTTTCTTTTCCAATGCACATGGGACATTCTCTAGAATAGACCACATACTAGGTCATAAAGCAAGCCTTAACAAAATCCAAAACATTGAAATATTACAAAGCATATACTCTGACCATAAAGCCATAAAAATAGAAATCAATAACACAAAAAGCAGGGGAAAGAAATCAAACACTTGGAAACTGAATAACACCCTGCTCAAAAAGGACTAGGTTATAGAAGAAATAAAGATTGGAAAAAAGAAATTCATACACTACAATGAGAATGAAAACACTTCTTACCAGAACCTTTGGAACACAGCTAAAGCAGTGCTCAGAGGACAATTTATATCAATTAATGCACACATCCAAAAAGAAGAAAGGGCCAAAATCAAGGAACTATCCCTACAACTTGAACAAGTAGAAAGAGAGCAACAAAAGAAACCCTCAGGCACCAGAAGAAAGCAAATAATAAAAATTAGAGCAGAATTAGATGAAATAGAGAACAGAAAAACAATTAAAAGAGTTAACGAGACCAAAAGCTGGTTCTCTGAAAAACTTAACAAAATTGATAAACCACTGGCCAAACTGACAAAAGAAAAACAGGAGAGGAAGCAAATAACTCGAATAAGAAATGAGATAAGCAATATCAAAACAGACCCAACTGAAATTAAAAGAACCATATTAGATTGCTGTGAAAAATTGTACTCTAAAAAATTCGAAAACCTAGAAGTAATGGATGAATTTCTAGAAACACACTACCTACCTAAACTAACACAAACAGAGATGGAACAACTAAATAAACTGATAACAAAAGAAGAGATTGAAAAAGTAATTCAAAAATTCCCAACAACAACAACAAAAAAAGCCCTGGCCCAGATGACTTCACTGGAGAGTTCTACCAAACTTTCAGAGAAGAGTTAACACCACTATTACTAAAGGTATTTCAGAGCATAGAAAAGGATGGAATACTTCCAAACTCATTCTATGAAGCCACCATATCCATGATACCAAAACCAGGTAAAGACACCACAAAAAAAGAAAATTACAGAGCTATATCCCTCATGAACATAGATGCAAAAATCCTCAACAAAATTCTAGCCAATAGAATTCAACAACATATCAAAAAATTATTCACCATGACCAAGTGGGATTCATACCAGGTATTCAGGAATGGTTCAACATTAGAAAAACAATTAATGTAATCCATCACATAAATGAAACAAAAGACAAGAATCACATGATCTTATCAAATGATGCAGAAAAGGCATTTGAAAAAGTCCAACACCCATCCATGATAAAAACTCTCAGCAAAATAGGAATAGAAGGAAAATTCCTCAAAATAATAAAGGGAATTTATACAAAGCTAACAGCCAACATCATCCTAAATAGAGTCTGAAAGCACTCACCTTGAAGAATGGGAGCCAGAAAAGGATGCCCTTTATCACCGCTCTTATTCAACGTTGTGCTGGAAGTCCTAGCCAGAGCGATTAGGCTAGATAAAGAAATAAAGGGCATCCAGATTGGTAAAGAAAAAGTAAAAGTATCTCTATATGCAGATGACATGATCTTATACACAGAAAACCCTAAGGAATCCTCAAGAAAACTACTGAAATAAATAGAAGAGTTCAGCAGAGAATCAGGATACAAAATAAACATACAAAAATCAGTTGGATTCCTCTACACCAACAAAGAGAACTTCAAAAAGAAAATCACCAACTCAATACTGTTATGGATTGAATTATGTACCCTCCCCAAAATGTGTGTATCAACTTGGTTAGGCCAAGATTCCCAGTATTGTGTGGTTGTCCTCCATTTTGTGATTGTACTTTTATGTTGAGAGGATTAGGGTGAGATTGTAACACCACCCTTACTAAGGCCACCAGATTCCCTGGTGTGGGGCCTGCACCAACTTCTGTCTCTCAAGGGATATAAGGAAAGCGAAGCAAGCAGAGACTGGGGACCTCGTACCACCAAGAAAGAAGCACCAGGAACATAGCGTGTCTTTTAGACCTGGGGTTCCTTTGCAGAGAAGCTCCTAGTTCAGGGGGAGTTTGATGAGAAGGCCGACAGGAAGAGAAAGACTTCACCTGCAGCTGACAGCCTGAATTTGGACTTTAAGCATACTTTACTGTGAGAAAATAAATTTCTCTTTGTTAAAGCCACCCACTTGCGGTTTTTCTGTTACGGCAGCACTAGATGACTAAGACAAATACCATTTACAGTAGCCCCCAAGAAGATAAAATACTTAGGAATAAATCTAACCAGAGACTTAAAAGGCCTATACAAAGAAAACTACAAGACACTACTGCAAGAAACCGAAAGAGACCTACATAAGTGGAAAAACATAGCTTGCTCATGGATAGGAAGACTCAACATCGTAAAAATGTTTAGTCTACTCAAAGCTATCTGTAGATACAATGCAATTCCAATCCAAATTCCAACGACATTTTTTAAGGAGATAGAGAAAAAAATCACCCACTTCATATGGAAGGGAAAGAGGCCCTGGATAAGTAAGGCACTACTGAAAAAGAAGAACAAAGTGGGAGGCCTCACACTACCTGATTTTAGAACCTCTTATACTGCCACAGTAGTCAAAACAGCCTGGTACTGGTACAACAACAGGCACATAGACCAATGGAACAGAATTGAGAATCCAGACATAAATTCATCCACATATGAGCAGCTGATATTTTACAAAGGCCCCAAAGTCCCTTTACGTGGGGGAAAAGACAGTCTCTTTAACAAATGGTGCTGGCATAACTGGATATCAGTCTGCAGCAAAATGTAACAAGACCTATGCCTCACACCATACACAAAAACGAACTCAAAATGGATCAAAGATCTAAACGTAAAATCTAAAATGATCAAAATCATGGTAGAAAAAATAGAGACAATGCTAGGAACCCTAACACATGGCATAAACAGAATACAAAACATTATTAACAATGCACAAGCACCAGAAGAGAAACTAGAGAACTGGGAGCTCCTAAAAGTCAAACATCTATGCACATCCAAAGACTTCACCAAAAGAGTAAAAAGATTACCTACAGACTGGGAAAAAGTTTTTAGCTATGACATTTCCGATCAGCATCTGATCTCTAAAATTTACATGATACTGCAAAAACCCAACTACAAAAAGACAAATAACCCGATTAGAAAATGGCAAAGGATATGAACAGGCACTTTACTAAAGAAAACATTCAGGTAATTAACAGATAGATGAGGAAATGCTCACGATCATTAGCCATTAAAAACCCTAGAGACATGCAAATCAAAACTATAATGAAATTCTGTCTCACCCCCAAAAGGCTGGCATTAATCCAAAAAACACAAAACATTAAATGTCAGAGAGGTTGTGGAGAGACTGGAACACTTATACACTGCTGGTGGGAATGTAAAATGATACAACCACTTTGGAAATCAATTTGGCACTTCCTTAAAAAGCTAGAAATAGAACTAACATAGGATCAAGCAATCCCACTCCTTGCAATATATCCTAGAGAAATAAGAGCCTTTACACAAACAGATGTATGCACACCCATGTTCATTGTAGTGCTGTTTACAATAGCAAAAAGATAGAAGCAACCAAGGTGCCCATCAACGGACGAAAGGATAAATTATTCACACAATGGAATACTACGCATCGATAAAGAATAATGATGAATCTCTGAAGCATTTCATAACATGGAGGAATCTGGAAGGCATTATGCTGAGTGAAATTAGTCAGTTGCAAAAGGACAAATATTGTATGAGACCACTATTATAAGAACTCAAGAAATAGTTTAAACAACAGAAGAAAATATTCTTTGATGGTTACAAGCGTGGGGAGGGAGGACGGGAGAGGGGTATTTACTTATTAGATAGTAGATAAGAACCATTTTAGGTGAAAGGAAAGACAACACACAATACAGGGGAGGTCAGCACAACTGGACTAAACCAAAAGCAAAGAAGTTTCCTGAATAAACCGTATGCTTCAAAGGCCAGAGTAGCAGGGGCAAGGGTCTGGGGACCATGGTTTCAGGGAACATCTAGGTCAATTGGCATAATAAAATCTATTAACAAAACATTCTGCATCCTACTTTGGAGAGTGTGTCTGGGGTCTTAAACTCTAGCAAGTGGCCATCTAAGATGCATCAATTGGTCTCAACTCACCTGGAGCAAAGGAGAATGAAGAACACCGAAGACACAAGGTAATTATGAGTCCAAGAGACAGAAAGGGCCACATAAACCAGAGACTATATCAGCCTGAGACCAAAAGAGCTAGATGGTGCCCGGCTACAACTGATGACTGACCTGACAGGGAACATAATAGAGAATCCCTGATGGGGCAGGAGAGCAGTGGAATGCAGACCTCAAGTTCTCATAAAAAGACCAGACTTAATGGTCTGACTGAGACTAGAAGGTCCCCGGAGGTCATGGTCCCTAGACGTTCTGTTAGCCTAAGACTGGAACCATTCCCAAAGCCAACTCTTCAGACAGGGATTGGACTGGACTATAGGATAGAAAATGATGCTGGTGAGAAGTGAGCTTTTTAGCTCAAGTTGACACATAAGACTATGTAGGCAGCTCCTGTCTGGAGGGGAGATGAGAAGACAGAGGGGGACAGAAGCTGGCAGAATGGACATGGGGAATACAGGGTAGAGAGAAGGAGTGTGCTGTTTCATCAGGGGGAGAGCAACTAGGAATACATAGCAAGGTGTATATAAAATTTTTTATGAGAGACTGACTTGATTTGTAAACTTTTACTTAAAGCACAATAAAAATTAAAAAAATAAAAAAGGTCAGCTGTTCAAATCTACCAGGTACTCCTTGGAAACTGTATGGGGCAGTTCTACTGTGTCCAGTGGGGTTGCTATGAGTTGGAATTGACTCAGTGGCAATGGATTTGGTGCCTGAGGTCACAGCAGATAACGGGAGGTCTGTGCCCTCACAGAGCTGACCCTGCAGTTCCTACAACCCATTCCTAAACTCTGCAATCCAGCCTTTTCCCAATCAGAAGACATTTAAAGTGCTCTCGTATCTTGGTAACTCATCATATCAGCTTTGCTGAAAGCCCTGCTTTAACGTTGAATTTGAAGACCGTGGAGAATGTGGCCAATGAGCAGAGCCAGGAGGGCATAGTCATTACTCAGATGTGCCTGGAGAGCAGAGGATTATTTTCAGTCTTTGAGAGCTAATGAAATTTGATTTGCTGGATTTTGGATTTGCTTGGTGCGTGTGACCCCTTCTTTCCCTCCAGTTTCTCCCATTTGGAACAGAAATATCTACCTATTCCACCATTGTGCTTTGGAAACACCTAACTTGTATTCTAGGTTTCACAGGTCCACAGATGGAAATGAATTTTGTCCCCAAATAGAACACAGAGTTTCACCCATACTTAATTTGATGATTCAGAAGATGAGATTTTAGACTTACGCCTTGACGTTGAATGGGTTAAGACTTTTGGGGATGAACTTGTAGGATGGATGTGTTTTGCACATGAAAAGTACATGAATTTGAAGTGGGGGAAAGGGTAGAGTATTGTGGATTAAATTGTGTCCCCCCCATATATATATTTAGGAAGCTTAACCCCTATTCCTGTGGTGGTAATCCTGTTTGGAAATAGTGTTTTTTTGTTATATTAATGAGGCCATACCAATGTAGGGTTTGTCCTGAGCCTAATCACATCTGAATTATAAAAACAGTAGATTAGACACAGAGGTGGGCACATACTGGGGAAGACAGATGCCATGTGAGGATTGCCAAGAATCAAGGAACACCAAGGAATACTGACAGGGAGGGAATTGACATCACCAAGACCCTAACTTGGACTTTTAGCCTCCAGAACTGTGAGAAAATAAATTTCTGTTCTTCAAAGCCACTTGTTTGTGGTATTTGTGTTATGGCAGCACTAAGAAATGAAGACATTCAGCCATTATCTCTTTTTTCTTTCTATAACTCCGATTACATCTATGCTAGACCATTTGACACTGTTTCATAGCTATTGGATACTGTCATGGATTGCATTGTGTCTCCCCAAAATATCTGTCCACTTGGCTAGGCCATGATTCTCAGTATTGTGTGTATTGTCCAACATTTTGTCATCTGATATGATTTTCCTATGTGTTGTAAATCCTCTCTCTATGAAGTTAATGAGGCGGAATTAGTGGCAGTTATGTTAATGAGGCAGGACTCAATCTACAAGATTAGGTTGTGTCTTAAGCCAATCTCTTTTGAGATATAAAAGAGAAAAGTGAGCAGAGAGACAGAGGGACCTCATACCACCAAGAAAGCAGGGCCAGGAGCAGAGCGCATCCTTTGGACCTGGGGTTCCTGTGCTGGAAAACTCCTAGCCCAGGGGAAGTTTGATGAAAAGGCTCTTCTCCCAGAGCCAACAGAGAGAGAAAGCCTTGCCCTGGAGCTGACACCCTGAATTCGGACTTCTAGCCTACTAGGCTGTGAGAATAAACTTGTGTTTGTTGAAGTCATTCACTTGTGATATTTCTGTTATAGCAACACTAGATAACTAAGACAGATACTATGTTCTGGATTTTTCCCCTCATTCTTCCTTTCTCTTTGTGTGTTGGTTTATATAATTTTTATTGACTTATTTTCAGGTTCACTGAGTTTTTCCTCAGCTGTGCCCATAATAGTTCGTAATAGTTTTTATTTCTATCATTTCAATTGGATTCTTTCTTGTAGTTTCTATTTCTCTGCTAAAATTCCACAATTTTTCATGCTATTGTCTACTTTTTTACTAGATTCCCTAACATATTAATCATAATTATCTTAAAGTCCCTATCTGATAGCTCCAGCACCTGAGTCTTTCCTGAGTCTGGTTCTGTTGGTTGCTTTATCTTTTGCCAATGGGTTATTTTTCCTTACTTTTGTGTGCATGTTTTGTAATTTCAAATTTGATGTCAAAAATTATGTGTCAAAGAATGGTAGAGGACTTATTGTAAAGAAAATAGTATTTATACCCAGAAATGGGCACTCCACATCTTTTGTCAACTTGTTAGTGTAGGTTGAGTCAATCTAGTCAGTAGTTGAATTGGATTTAGGTTTTGTTGTTGCTGTGGTTACCCTCAGTTCACTACAGTTTTTATTTCATCCTGCAGTGGGCTACTGTAATCTTGCACTTAGTGTGGGACCTGTGGTGTTGGAAGGTTTTTCTCAGTGTTGCTTCTGCTCCCTCAGCTTTCACCAGCACCTAGCCCAGCATCTGGCTTAGTAGAAGCTCAACAAATATTTGATTAACTGAAAGCAAATTATGTTACTGTATGCCCTGTCACGGTGACCTAAAAACTCTGACTGAGGCCCCCCAGGTCTGAACCATACTCCTGCCAAAAACAGTGAGGTACCTGAGAGGTCAACATCATATTTTGTGGTCGGTTTGTTTGCTTTTGTTTTTGGTTGAAGCGAGAGCACCATTTTATTCCTGGCTGTCACTATCTCCAGAATTTGCAAATCTTGTCTTTTTTAAATGTTAACTTTTAGTGAGCTAAATTATTCCTGGAATTTGCTAACTTAGTCTTTATTAAATGTTAACTTTTATTGAGTTAAATTATTCATTCCTTCCTCTAACCTAGTGTTATTGATCGAGTTGTGTCCCCCCAAAATATGTGTTGTAAATCCAAACCTCTATGCCTTGTTATAATCCTATTTGGAATGGGTTGTCTTTGTTATGCTAATGATACAGGATTAGCGTAGGGTGTATCTTCAATCTCTTTTGAAATATAAAAGAGAATAAAAGCCAGCTAGCAAGCACAGATGGGGGAAGGCACATGCCAAGATACATGAAGATTGCCCAGGAGAAGAAGCTCAAAGATGACAGAGAGAAAGTCTTCCCCTAGAGCCAGTACCCTGAGTTTGGACTTCTAGCCTCCTAAACTGTGAGAAACTAAATTTCAGTTCATTAAAGACACTCACTTGTAGTGTTTCTATTACAGCAGCACTAGATAACTAAGAATTTGGTACCGGCAGAATGGGGTGCTGCTCTAACGTTGTTGTTGTTGTTGTTGTTAGGTGCTGTCTAGTCAGCTCAGACTTATAACAACCCTATGAACCATAGAAACACTGCCCAGTCCTGCACAATCCTTACAATCATTGTTATGCTTGAGCCCATTGTTGCAGCCACTGTGTCAATCCATCTCGTTGAGAGTCTTCCTCTTTTCTGCTGACCCTGTACTTTACCGAGCATGATGTCCTTCTCCAGGGACTGATCCCTCCTGACAACATGCCCAAAGTATGTAAGATGCAGTCTCGCCATCCTTGCTTCTAAGGAGCACTCTGGTTGTACTTCTTCCAAGACAGATTTGTTTGTTCTTTTGGGAGTCCATGGTATATTCAATATTCTTCACCAACACCACAATTCAAAGGCATCAATTCTTCTTCGGTCTTCTTTATTCATTGTCCAGCTTTCACATGCATATGAACTGAAGAAAATCAAAGCAAGTCCATGAGAGCCAAAATGTGACCTTGAGTGTATCCCACCTGAATTTAGAGACCATCTCAAGGATAGATTTGACGTGTTGAACACTAATGACCAAAGACCAGATGAGTTGTGGAATGACATCACGGACATCATACATGAAGAAAACAAGAGGCCATTGAAAAAACAGGTAAAAAAGAAAAGACCAAGATGGATGTCAGAGGAGACTCTGAAACTTGCTCTCAAACATTGAGCAGCTAAAGCAAAAGGAAGAAATGATGAAGTAAAAGAAGTGAACAGAAGATTTCAAAGGGCGGCTCAAGAAGACAAAGTAAAGTATTATAATGACAAGTGCAAAGACCTGGAGATAGAAAATCAAAGGTAAGAACATGCTCAACATTTCTCAAGCTGAAAGAACTGAAGAAAAAATTCAAGCTTCGAGTAGCAATAGTGAAGGAATCTATGGGAAGGAATACACAAAGTCATTATACCAAAAAGAATTAGTTGACGTTCAACCATTTCAAGAGGTGGAAAATGCTCAGGAACCGATAGTAATGAAGAAAGAAGTCCAAGCTGCACTGAAGGCATTGGCGAAAACAGGGCTCCAGGAATTGACAGAATATCAATTGAGATATTTCAACAAACAAATGCAGTGCTGGAAGTGCTCAATCGTCTATGCCAAGAAATTTGGAAGACAGCTACCTAGCCAACCAACTGGAAGAGATCCATATTTATGCCTATTCCCAAGAAAGGTGATCCAGCTGAATGAGGAAATTATCAAACAGTATCATCAATATCACACGCAAGCAAAATTTTTCTGAAGACCATTCAAAAGCAGCTGCAGCAGTATATCGACAGGCCAGATTCAGAAGAAGACATGGAACCAGGGGTATCATGGCTGCTGTCAGATGGATCCTGACTGAAAGCAGAGAATACCAGAAGGGTGTTTACCTGTGTGTTATTGCCTATGCAAAGGCATTCGACTGTGTGGGTCATAACACATTATGGATAACATTGTGAAGAATGGGAATTCCAGAGCACTTAATTGTGCTCATGAGAAACCTGTACATAGATCAGGAGGCAGTTGTTCAGACAGAACAAGGGGATACAGAATGGTTTAAAGTCAGGAAAAGTGTGTGTCAGGATTGTATCCTTTCACCACACCTATTCAATATGTATGCTGAGCAAATAATCCGAGAAGCTGGACTATATGATGAAGAATGGGGCATTAGGATTGGAGTAAGACTTATTAACAACCTGCGTTATGCAGACAACACAACCTTGTTTGCTGAAAGTGAAAAGGACTTGAAGCACTTACTGATGAAGATCAAAGACCACAGTCTTCAGTGTGGATTACACCTCAACATAAAGAAAATAAATATCCTCACAACTGGACCAATGAGCAACATCATGATAAACGGAGAAAAGATTGAAGTTGTCAAAGATTTCATTTTACTTGGATCTACAATCAACACCCATGGAAGCAGCAGTCAAGAAATCAAAACACGCATTGCATTGGGCAAATCGGCTGCAAAGGACCTCTTTAAAGTGTTGAAATGCAAAGGTGTCACCTTGAAGACTAAGGTGCGCCTGACCCAAGCCATGGTATTTTCAGTTGCATCATATGCTGCTCCAATAGTTACCTACAATGTGGAAGTAGTTTTGGAATTGGGTAATGGGTGGAGGCTGGAAGAGTTTTGAGGTACCTAATAGTAAAAGCCTAGATTGCCTTGAAGAGACTGTTGGTAGAATTATAGATGTCAAAGGTAGTTTTGGTCAGGGCTTGGAAGGAAGTGAGGAGAGCTGTAGAGAAAGTCTTTATCATCTTAGAGACTACATATGGCACCAGCAACAGAATATGCTAGAAATGTGGATGTTGAATGTTCTTCCCATGAGGCTTCAAAAGAGAGTTAGGAACATGTGATTGAACAATGGAAGAAGGACAGTGGTTTCTATGAAGTGGCAAAAATTTGTCTGACTTATGTTCAAACGTTTCATGGAAGGTAGAACTTGTAAGTGATGAACTTGGATATCTGGGTTATGAGATTTCTAAGCAAGATCTTAAAGAAGCTGTGTGGTTTCTCCTTGCCACTTACAGTAAAATGTAAGAAAAAAGAGATGGACTTAAAAATGAGCTGTGCAACATGAAAACAAAAAATGAAAAAAAAATTTGAAAAATTCTGTTGCACAAACTAAGGACATGTACCCTGGAATTTTCACTGAGGACATGGCCGCACAATTTTTGTTAAAGAAATTAAGCCTGTGACTGATGGATGTAACCAACCACCACAGCAAAAAACCCATCAGCTTAGACTGAAGGGGACAGAGGGAGAACGAAAGGAAAGAAAGGTGTCTCTGCCTCTTGGAATTCTACAGGCAGGAAATAGGAAAAAGGAACTAAATCTGTTGTTCTCCAAGGAAAGAAAAAAACCATCCCTGGAGCAGCTCAGAGATCAGCAGAACTGTTGGAAGCAAGGCCTTCTCTGTTTCAAAGTATAGGGCCTTGGTCTCCTGGATCTCAAAGTGTGGGACTACAGCTTCCTAAGTTTCAAAGAGTCAGGTCTTCATCAACTTGGTTCTGGAGTGTGGAGCTGACGTTATGGTGTGCCAGAGGTTTGGGGCTACTACCCAAAGCTGAGGTGGCAAGGCTGTCAAGCCCACGAGGAAGAAGAATGGGGCCTGCCAAGGCTGAGGGAGTGAGATCGCCACTCAGATGGACTAGGAAAATTGTACCATGCAAAGCCAAGGGAACAGAGTTGCCATCCCAGTGGGCCTGGAAGGCAGAGCTAAAGCTCAGGACTGAGAGGCCTCCACCCAGAATCCGGAGAGTGTGGCCAACACCCAGTTTGGAGGGTGGGGACATTGCCTAGATGATTCTGGAAAACAGAGGATTCTTTTTAAGCCTTGAGAGCCAATGTAAGTTGTTCTTCTGAGTTTTGGACTTGCTTGGTGCCTGTTACCCCTTCTTTCCATCCAATTTCTGCCATTTGTAATGGAAATGTCTACCTCGTGTCTGTTCCACCACTGTATTTTGGAACCAGATAAATTGTATTCTAGATTTGGCAGGTTTACAGGCGAAGATGAATTTTACCCCAGGATGGAATATGCCTAATGTCTCACCAATAGCCGATTTAGATGATTCAGAAGATGAGATGGACTTGGTGTTGATTTAAGAATTTTGAGATGACGTGATGGGGTAAATGTGTTTTGCGTGTGGCAAGGACATGAATATTGGGGGCAAGGAGTAGAATGTTATGGATTGAATGTGTCCTCCCCTAAATATGTGTTGTAAATACTAACCTCTATGTCTGTGGTTATAGTCCCATTTGGGAATGGGTTGTCTTTTTACGTTAATGAGACAGGATTAGTGTAGGATGTATCTCGAGTCAATTTCTTTTGAGATATAAAAGAGATTAAAAGCAAGCTAAGAAGCAGAGATGGGGGAAGATACATGCCAAGACACATGAAGACTGCCCAGGAGCAGAAGCTCAAAAAGATAAGGACCTTCCTCCAGAGACAACAGACAGAGAAAACCTTCCCCTACAGCAAGTCACCCTGAATTCAACTTCTAGTCTCCTATACTGTGAGAAAATAAATTTTTGTTTGTTAAAGCCACCCACTTCAGTATTTCTGTTACAGCAGCACTAGATAACTAAGACACCTAGTGACATTTTGATTTCTGTATTGACCGTATATATTTTGAATTATCTCAGATTCTGCAGCAAGAGGGTAAGAACTCACTTGCTCTACAACACTAGTTTCAACTGAAATTTTACGGAGCATGTAACTTATGCTTAAACAGAGGAAACAATGGAGGCATCTGTTTTTAAACATGACATTCTTTTCTACGGGAAATGCTTTCAAATGTGTTTTGCTCTGCCTTTTGATTTTCCTACATCCTTACCTCTTACAAGCAGAACAATGTCGTGCTTTTTCCAGAGCATCAGTCAGTCTTGGATATACGTGATAGAAGGATATTTTGAAATATAATACACCAAGAATTTCTATCTAGTAGTTAATTATGGAATAATCAAGTATCCAAACCCAGTGCCGTCGAGTCGATTCCGACTCATAGCGACCCTATAGGACAGAGTAGAACTGCCAGATAGAGGTTCCAAGGAGCTCCTGGTGGATTCAAACTGCCAGCCCTTTGGTTAGCAGCCGTAGCACTTAACAACTATGCCACCAGGGTTTCCTAGTCAAGGATATCAAATGAAAATGTAAAGAATAGTTTCTCTATATGTGCATATTTTAGTAATTACTCAGATGTTTAAAATAAATATAACAAAGTATATTTATAGTTTTGGCTGCAGAGCTGAGAAAGAAATGAAATCTGGGTCATTAAGAAGGGAAGGTTCAGGTATGGCTTAATAGAGGTCATGTCAAAGCTGGTTTTTGAAGGATGAGCAAGAGTTGTCTGGGAGAAGGTTTCCAGCAGAAATACAGCTTGTGCTAGGACTCAGGTTTAGCTGGTGTCTCAAATCTAATCCACCGAATTGTAACTAAATACCGATTTTCTTCATATCGCCTTTCTTACTTACTCTATTTTTATCTTTGTTTTTAAACGAAACCACCTCCACCCACTAAACACAAATTCTTTCCATATTATAGGTTCATTTTATTTCTCCATCCTTATGTAAACTCTCAACCACACTTTCTATTTGACTCCCATACCGTTTGTGATTTTGTTTCATAGCCCTGCCCACTTCCCTCATGATATCCCCTCCCTTCTTGCTGTCATCTAGCCTACTCCATCATTCCTCCCTCCCCACCCTCTGCTGGTGTGCGGTGAGCAGGCACTGGAAGGCACCTCTGAGGAGGGAAAGTGGCAGGGTCTGAAAATGTGGTGGCCCGATTAGCAAATAAATGCACAAATCTCTGCTTATATTTTCGCCAGTAGTATGCTTTTAACAAATGCTTATTGAATACCTACAACTGAGATAGACATAAGAACAGATATCCTGCTATTTCTTGTCATGTCATATGTGAGCTGATAAATCATACAAAAGCCTGTTACTATTAGACATAAGAAGGAAGTGCTGTGGGACGTCCAAGGGCTTCCCTTTAAGGAGGTCATGGAAAGCTTCACAAAAGTGGTGATCAGTGCAGATCCAGGATTGGAGGGGTTTGAAGGTTATAGAATTTGGATGCCCCTTTATGAGGATAATAATCAACATAAATCAAAATCCACACTTTTCACTTCTCTGCTACTTCTGTTCTGACACCAGCCACAGTGCAGAACTTCCTCTGACCCTAACCACACGGAACTAGTTAAAGGACCTAGTCCTCCAGGCTGCCAAGCCTGCCCACGACCTTAAGTGCTAGCTGCAAGCTTGGGAGTCCCCAGAATATCCTCACTTCTGACCTGCTGGATCCCACTACTCCCTCATATTCCATAATTCTCTGAAACGACTCACGGAACTCACAGAAAATGCTATACTTATGATTAAGGCTGTATTATAAAGGATACAAACCAGGGTCAGCACAATAAAGAGATCAACAGGACAAAGTCTTGGAGGGTTCCCAACACATAGCTCCCAAAGAGGGCATACCACCCTCTGGGGAACAGATATCTTTTGCCAACCAGGAAGCTCTTGGAGATTTTTTGAGGATTTTTGCCATGTCATCATGAAAAAAAAAATGAGGTGGTCATTAAAAGATGATGTTATGGATTGAATTGTGCCTCCCCAAAATATGTGTTGGAATCCTAAGCCCCATACCTGTGGATGTAATCCCATTTGGGAATTACGTTTTCTTTGTTATGTTAATGAGACCATATCATTGTAAGTTATGTCATCATAAGCCAATCACTCTTGACATATAAAAGAACAAATTCGGCACTGAAGCAAGCAAGCACAAATGGAGAAAGATAAATGCCTCTCAGAGATCTCCAAGGAATGCCAGGAAGAATGCTAGACAAGCTAGACAAGCTGAGACAAGAATTTTGCCCTAAAGTGGACAGAGAAAGCCCTCCCCTAAAGCCGGTGCCCTGAATTCAGACTTCTAGCCTCCTCAACTCTGAGAATAAATTTGTTTGCTAAAGCCACCCACTTGTGGTATTTCTGTTACAGCAGCATTAGATAACTAAGACAGATGGTATCATGAGGTGGGTCCCTCTGGCCATGTCGTCATGAGGTGGTCATCATGAGGTGGTATCATGAGGTTGGACCCTCCAACCTGGCCAGCCCCCACCCAAGAGTCACCTCTCCAGAGCAACCTGTCTGGAGCCTCCATCAAAGAGACTCAAACTGTTAGGAAAATTCCAGGGTTTTGGAGATCATCCCCCAGAAACTGAGGACAAAGTCTAAATTCTTTGGATAAAACTCATGTAAACCTCACATTCTTCAATGTTCTATAATTTTACAAAAACAACAAATGTCCATGTGAACACATTGCTAGACACAATGCACTCCCCTCTCCCCCCACAGTCTTAGTAGAGACCTGTACAAATGAGAGGCCTGAAGCTTAAATTTCATTGGCTTCATGGTAAATCTGCCTCTACAGATGATATTTGAATTGGGTTTTTTAAGTTGTCTAGGAGTTTGCCAGATAAGGAAAGAACGGGAGAAGGGAATAACCAACCAGGTAAAGCCATTAGTACTTCCAAGGGCCAAAGCCATGAAAAGGATGTGTATCCCAGCACTGATTGCAGGGAGTGAAGTGATGGAACATGATGTCAGAGGGGTGTGGTCCTGGGGGTCAAATCGAGAATGACATTGATGTACTGAGAAGTTTTGGGCATAGTTTATGTTGTATGCTCAATTTCTATTCTTACAATTTTTTAAGCAAAAGAGTAAGTTGACCAGATTTGGTTTTTTAAGGCAACTATTCTATGGTAGGATGAACAACTTTTCTTTAGAAGGGCCTGAATCCCTGATGACTGATTCCATCTAATGGTTTAGTCTGGACTACTATACTAAATTTTAAATAAATGAATTAGATCTCTTTGTTTCAATATAAGTAGATCTTAAAAACACCCAATTAAAAGAGTAAATAAAGCAAATTGCAAAACATTGGAACAGTATGATATCGCTTATGTTAAGTGTTTATAAACCCCACAGAGCAATACGGCATTCTCTTTATGGGTACATATATATGTACTTCATATAAAAACATTTTTCTTAATATTTTATTAAAAAAATTTAAACATATAGCCATGTTGAAAGAATTTTACAGAGAACATCCATATACATACCATCTAACCCAGTGCTGTAGGTCTTACCAATAACCTTTTACTATACTTGATATTCATCCATCCATTCATCTTATCTCTTATGCATTTCAAAAAATAAAAACATTTATCTAAATTATATTGTTTTTATAATACTATATATTCACGTATCTATATAACTAAAAAAACCAAACCCATTGCCATCATCAAGTTGATTCCAACTCATAGCGACCCTATAGAATAGAGTAGAACTGCCTTATAAAGTTCCCAAAGAGCGCCTGGTGGATTCGAACGGTCAACCTTTTGGTTAGCAGCCTTAGCACTTAACCACTATGCCACCAGGGTTTCCATGTATATATATATTTAATTTATGTGATATATAAATGTTAACTATTCATTTCGAATGGTGGATACATGGGTATTGCTATTTATTGTTTATTATCTATATTTTCTTGTTGAAAAAGAAAAAAAACAAACAGTTTGCTTTGGAGTGTAAGTGCAGGATAATTTAAGAAGTTTTTCTCTCCGGCTCAGCTTGGCATATACAGTTAAAATTCTCACCAAAAAAAAAAGGGTAGGGGCTTCCGAACCAAGGGAAAAGATTGCTGGCAGCTGTCTCCCTATCAGTCAAATATTTGTCCTGATCTCACTTGGGTCAGCATCTGGGTGTAGATGTGCATAGAAGTCCCTGGGTGATATAAATGGTTAATGCTCTGAGTGGCTAACTCAAAGGTTTGAGTCCACTCAGAGGTGCCTTCGAAGAAAGGCCTGGTGATCTACTTCCAAAGAATCAGCAATCGAAAATCCTATGGAGCACAGTTCTACTCTAACACACATGGGGTCCCTGTGAGTCGGGGTCGACCAAGGCAACTGGCTGGCTGGTTGGTTGGTTAAGACGGGCATGAGGCTGATGCAGGGCTCTGGTTCATTTTGGCTGGTCATACCTCACCGCTACCACGGAGCACATAAAGCCTTTGGAGTGAGGGCCAAGGCAGCCAGCTCTGGAGGGAGGAGGAAAGCGGCTGGTCTGAAGGCAGCACCTGCTTCACAGCTGCCCAGCAGCCACTGAGGGCGGGGCCGAGAGCCTGCCCGCCCTGCCCTCCCCACCCTAGACCGTAGCTCTGCTCGCTCAGGGCTGGCATGAGGCCTTACACACAGGAACCCTTTTAAGTACAGTGTTTACATGGAAGCCAGTGGGTTTTCTTTTTAAGGAAATCCTCATCATCATAACATGAAAGAAGTTGCTCAGTCCTTCCCTCTTGAAAACAGTGATCCTTTTTCTTAGTAAAGAATGTAGAAAGAGAATCCTCTTCAGCCTGGCTGTCTGGGAAACAGATGCTGCCCTCTAACTCTCGGGCCTGTTCCCATCCTGCTGTAGGGACACAACACGTGTAACATGTCCTTACTTTTTCTTGTTTTATACATTTTCCTCCTAAATTAATTCCAGTCCTCACAGAACAGGGAGCAGATTTCAAATGGGTCACCTGTTGAGCTGGGCGGTTTCTCAGAATGCTACACCACAGCGAAAAGAGTGTTTGTGATTTTGTCCAAAGCTGAGTCAGGGGTATTTTGTGGGGAAGACGGCATATTTGGTTAGCTCCTGGGATCGAGCAGCTGTTTGTTATTCATCCACTCAGCTTGTATTATCAAGCGGGTTCAATGTCTCTAGTGCTGTGTTAAATCAAAAGGAAGTTAGCAGAGAAGGTTCCCGATTCCTTATGGTACATATCCACATTTTGTGAGATAATTCAATGAAATAATATAGACCAAATTTAAGTCAGTGGTCCCAGTTCTACATGCAGCAAACATGTGGCCTCAGAATCTTCCTCTCCGTCCTAACTCCGTCAGCCAGCCCACGTGGCTTCGTTGTATACACTGCAAACAACCCATCCAGCAGAGAAACTTCATAGGCCCTTGACTTCAGTATGTCCATGACCTTCATTTTGACTACCTTCAGCCACCAATTTCTAAGGTCATATTCTTTTTTTTTCTTTTTCTTCAGAATTTCATTTTTCTTTATGGTGAATAATATTCCACTGTATGTATACCACATTTTGCTTATCCATTCATCTGTCTGTGGAGGATCCTGATACCCTTTTAGGAAATAGATCTTTGGCTACATGTTCAATTCCCTCTAAGATTAGTGATCTATTCAAGTTTTTTTATATATATATAAAATTTATTTTTGTTGTTGAGAATATACACAGCAGAATGCACACCAATTCAACAATTTCTACATGTGCAATTCAGTGACATTGATTACATCCTTCAAGTTGTGCAACTATTCTCACCCTCTGTCTTAGTTATCTAGTGCTGCTATAACAGAAATACCACAGATGGACAGCTTTAACAAACAGAAATTTATTTTCTCCTAGTTTAGGAGGCTACAAGTTAAGTTGAGGGTGCCAGCTCAAGCGGAAAGCTTTCTCTCTCTGTTAGTTCTGAAGGAAGTTCCCTGATTCTTTTGAGCTTCTGCTTCTGGGTGATCTTCGTGTGGCTTGGTATCTCTCCTCTCCCATCTCTCCTTGCTTCTCTGTGCCTAATCTGCTCTTTTTGTATCTCAGAGGTGATTGACTCACCCTACACTGATATGGCCTCTTTACATAACAAAGAAAGCCCACTCTCAACCACAGGTCTAGGGGTTAGGATTTACAACACATATTTATGGGGGACACAATTTAATCTGAAACACCCTCCTTTTCCAGATTTGTTCCTCCTCTATTAGCATAAGCTCACTGCCCTCTAACTTTCCTATCTAATTTTCCAAATTGTGGTTGTCGATTTGATTCCATATAGCTAGATCTTAAAACAGCACAATGCTCAAGGCAGACATTCTTTATCAGTTAAGCTAAACTGTTGTTTGGTTTTAAGAAAATTTCAGGGAATATTTTTGGTTAATGGTTTGATGAATAATTCAGAGTAACAGTTTCAGCGGTTCATCCAGCCTCCATAGCTCCAGAATGTCTGAATTCCATGAGAATTTGAAATTCTGTTCCACATTTTCCCCATTTTGATCAGACTTCAAAGAGTCTTTGATCAAAATATTCAGTAATGGTAGCTGGGCACCATCCAGCTTTTCTGGTCTGATAGCAAAGGACGCAGTTGTTCATGGAGACAGTTCATTTCCTTCTCCTATTCTTGACTGTCCTTTTTCCTCTGTTGCTCCAGGTGAATAGAGACAAATTGTACCTTGGATGGCCACTTGTAAGCTTTTAAGTAGGGTTATAGTCTTGATTGCATCATCATTTGAAGGTGCCTCATCTCTGGGATCTTCAATGTCAGTGTTTTATTCAGGTTACATCATAGAGAAAGCTAGGAAACCTTCAGTTTCCATTGAAGGGCATAAGGCTGTTCACAATAAAGGCTGTTCCCTCCCAGCAAGGTATGGTGATGTGACTAAGTTCTAGCTCAATGGGATGTAAGTAGAAGTGGTACAAGCATCTTCTGAGCTCTGTCCATTTTTTACTCCTTCCTCCTTCTTTCTGGCTGGAATATAAATGTGATGACTAGGGCTTGAGCAGCCATTTGGGGCATGGTTTAGAAGCTATCATGGAGAGTTTGACAGACTATAATAGAGAGGGGACCTGGGTTCCTGATGATCCTGGTGCTTCATACCAGCCTGCATTGCCTGTGCTCCTATGAGAGAAGAATAAACCTCAATCTTGTTTAAGACAGTTTGGGTTTTCTGTCTCTCACAGTCTTAATCCTAATCTTTACAACCACAACCTCCTGTCCTTTGAGCTCTTTTTCACATTATGTTTGCTTTTCAACCTCATTGATACTCTAGTTTTTTGATAGATTGTTTTCTCCTCCAGATTCTCAGCTTTCTCTTTGTGTTATTTCCTATTGTCTTAGGCTGGGTTCTCTACATAAGCAAAACCAGTGAAGCGTATATATATATGTATATATACTTTTTATTGTTGTTGTTGTTTTTTATACTTGCTATTGTTGTTGTTAGGTGACATCGAGTCCATTCCGACTCATAGCAACCCTACAGGACAGAGTAGAACTGCCCCCATAGGGTTTGCAAGGAGTGGCTGGTGGATTTGCCAACCTTTGGTTAGCAGCCAAGCTCTTAACCACTACACCACCAGGGCTTAGAGACATATATGTGCGTATGTGTGGGAAGAGAGAGAGAGAGAGATTTTGCTCAAGAAAATGGCCCATGTGGCTATAAAGGCTGGCAAGCCCAAAGTTAGTGGGTCAGGCTTCAGGCTGAGCCTTCTTTCTCCTGACTCATATAGCTGCAGGGGATAATAAACCCACGACTGGCACGTCAGATGGCAGGCTGCTGGCTGACAGGCTGTGGAGGCTGATGAATCCCAAGATCGGTAGGTAAGCCTGCTAGCTCAAGCCCCAAGAACAAGAAGTCAGATGATGACAAGCCAGGTGCAGGATACAGAGTGAAAGCCTTACCACAACATCCATTTATATACTGGAGACAGGCTACACTCCCAAGGAAATGAATGGCTGCTCATAGCAGATCTCACCATGGAGTTGATTACATCATTTCATAACTGCCAAACTACATCATAACTGCCAAAACACTGAGAATCATGCCCCAGCCAAGTTGACACACCACCTTAACCATCACTCCTATCCATACTCTTTTTCCAGCCTAAGCAGCCTACACAGTACACACCATCAAGTGATTCAGCAGTTACCTGGTGACCTACTACTTCCCAGGATACACAGAAATTGTTTCTGCTGTTCTTGCATCTATGGAGTGGGGGATCTGTATGCAGATCAGATTCTAAAAAGAAGCAGTACTTCTCTCATAGCTACAGCTACAATACAGAGGATACTGACTTTATGAAGACCACTGACCCTGCAAAGAGTGCAGTGGCTCAAGCAAAACACTCAGACTAGAGAGACAGGCTAGATTAGAGACAGAACTGGGCAGAGCCTACTGAAGGGACACATGCCCTTTCAAAGAACACAGTGGATAATTAGTAATTACATCAGCAGAGGACTCCAAATCCTGCAAGCCTAGACAGAGAGACACAAGAAAGCATGAGATGGGATTCAACTCTAGCCATAATCAGCCCATCTCCTTAATGAGGAGACTGGGTTTACATCCAGTGTTTGTGGTTTATTTATTGACTCTAATATGGATGCCCCCACGTGTCTGTCAGTTTGTTGTATTGTGGGGGCTTGCATGTTGCTGTGATGCTGGAAGCTATGCCACCGGTATTCAAATACCAGCAGAGGCACCCATGGTGGACAGTTTTCAGCTGAGCTTCCATACTAAGACGGACTAGGAAAAAGGAGCTGGTGCCCTACTTCTGAAAAGAATTAGCCAGTGAAGACCTTATGAATAGCATTGGAACACTGTCTGTTTTAGTTCAGGAAGATGAGCCCCTCAGGTGGAAGGCACTCAAAAGATGACTAGGGAAGAGATGCGTCCTCAAAGTAGAGTCACCCTTAATGACATGGATGGAGTCAAGCTTTCAGGGCCTTCATTTGCTGATGTGGCACAACTCAAAATGAGAAGAAATAGCTGCAAACATCCATTAATAATTGGAACATGGGATGTATGAAGTATGAAACTAGGAAAATTGGAAATGGTCAAAAATGAAATGGAACTCATAGACATCGATATCCTCGGCATTAGTGAGCTGAAATGGACTGGTATTGGCCATTCTGAATTGGTAAATCATGTGGCCAACTACACCAGTAATGACAACTTGAAGAGGAATGGCTTTGCATTCATGGTCAAAAAGAACATTTCAAGATCTATCCTGAAGTACAATGCTGTCAGTGATAGGATAATAGTTAATGCAACTATTATTGAAATTTGTGTACCAACTTCTAAGGCCAAAGGTGAAGAAACTGAAGATTTTTGCCAACTTCTGCAGTCTGAAATTGATTGAACATGCAATCAGGATGCATTGATAATTACTGGTGTTTGGGATGAGAAAGTTGGAAACAAAGAAGAAGGATGGGTAGCTGGAAAATACGGCCTTGGTGATAGAAATGCTGCCAGAGAGTGCACGATAGAATTTTGCAAGACCAATAAATTCTTGGTTGCAAATACCTTTTTTTCAACAACATAAACGGCAACTATACACATGGACTGCACCAGATGGAATACACAGGAATCAAATCAACTACATCTGTGGAAAGAGGCAATGGAAAACTCAATATCATTAGTCAGTACAAGGCCAGGGACCAACTGAGGGACTGACCATCAATTGCTCATATACAAGTTCAAGTTGAAGATGAAGAAAATTAGAACCAGTCCACAAGAGCCAAATTACAACCTTCAGCATACCCCACCTGAATTTAGAGACTGTCTCAAGAATAGATTTAATTCATTGAACACTAATAACTGAAGACCAGACAAGTTGTGCAAGGACATCATAAGTGAAGAAAGCAAGAGGTCATTAAAAAGAACAAAAAGAAAGGAAACACCAAAATGGATGCCAGAAGAGACTCTGAAACTTACCCTTGAACTTCCAGTAGCTAAAGCAAATGGAAGAAATAATGAAGTAAAAGAACTGAAGACAAGATTTCAAAGGGCAGCTCAAGAAGGCAAAGTAAAGTATTATAATGAAATGTGCAAAGACTGGGAGTAAGAACACCAAAGGGGAAGAACACACTCGGTATTTTTCAAACCGAAAGAACTGAAGAAAAAATTCAAGCCTCAAGTTACAACAGTGAAGAATTCTATAGGCAAAGTACCGAGTGACACAAAAAGTATCAAGAGAAGATGGAAGGAATACACAGAGTCATTATACCAAAAAGAATTGGTTGAAATTCAACCATTTCGGGAGGTAGCATACTATCAGGAACTGATGGTACTAAAAGAAGAGGTCCAAGCTGCATTGAAGGCATTGACGAAAAACAAGGCTTCAGGAATTGATGGAATACCAAATGAGATGTTTTAACAAACGGATGCAGCACTGGAAGTGCTCACCCATCTATGCCAAGAAACTTGGAAGACAGCTACCTGGCTGGAAGAGATCCATATTTATGCCTATTCCCAAGAAAGGTGATCTGATAGAATGCAGAAATTATCGAACAATATCATTAATATCACACACAAGTAAAATTTTGCTACAGATCATTCAAAAGTGACTGCAGCAATACATCGACAGGGAACTTCCAGAAATTCAAGCCAGATTTAGAAAAGGACATGGAATCAGGGATATCATTGCTGATGTCAGATGGATCTTGGCTGAAAGCAGAGAATAACAGAAAGATATTTACCTGTGTTTTATTGACTATGCAAAGGCATTCGACTTGTGGATCATAACAAATTATGGATAACATTGCGAAGAGTGGTAATTCCAGAACACTTAGTTGTGCTCATGAGGAACCTGTACACAGATCAAGAGGCAGTTGTTGGAACAGAATGAGGGGATACTATATGGTTTAAAATCAGGAAAGGTGTGCGTAAGAGTTGTATCCTCTCACCATACTTATTCAATGTGTATGCTGAGCAAATAACCCGAGAACCTGGACTATCTGAAAAAGAACAGGGCATTAGGATTGAGAGAGACTCATTAACGATCTGAGATATGCAGATGACACAACCTTGCTCACCGAAAATGAAGAGGACTTGAAGCACTTGCTGATGAAGATCAAAGACCACTGCCTTTAGTATGGATTACACACCAATATAAAGAAAACACAAATCCTCACAACTGGACCAATAAGCAACATCATGATAAATGGAGAAAAGATTGAAGTTGTCAAGGATTTCGTTTTACTTGGATTCACAATCAAAACCCATGGAAGCAGCAGTCAAGAAATCAAAGGACACATTGAATTGAACAAATCTGCTGCAAAAGACTTCTTTAAAGTTTTAAAAAGCAAAGATGTCATCTTGAAGGCTAAGGTTTACCTGACCCATGGTGTTTTCAATCGCCTCATATGCATGGGAAAGCTGGCTGATGAATAAAAAAGACCAAAGAATTGCTCCTTAGAAGCAAGGATGACGAAACTACATCTCACATGCTTTGGACTTGTTATCAGGAAAGACCACCCCTAGAGAAGGACATCATGCTTGGTAAGGTAGAGGGTCAGCAAAAAACAGGAAGAGCCTCAAGGAGATGGACTGACACAGTGGCTGCAACAATGGGCTCAAGCATAACAACGATTGTAAGGATGGTGCAGGACTGGGTAGTGTTTCTTTCTGTTGTACATAGGGCCGCTATGAGTCAGAATTTGACTTGACGGCACCTAACAACAGCTATATGGATGCAAAATTGTATACAGTTTGTAATTTAGATATGGCTTCAGTCAATCTCAGTAAAACCTTTTGTCATCTTCATAAAGTTCTGAATTAAAGAACCAAGCTAAATATTTTTCATATAACAAAATGATTCAGGGAAACCCTGGTAGCATAATGGTTAAGCATTTGGCTGCTAACCAAAAGGTCAGCAGTTCAAATACACCAGGTACTCCTTGGAAACCCTATGGGGCAGTTCTACTCTGTCCCATAGGGTCGCTATGAGTCAGAATTGACTCGATGACAACGGGTTTGGTTTTTTGGTTTTTTGTCTGAGTCAAGAGTCTCATCCCCAAAGTGGACTAAACTACTTAATGTGCCAGAGAAACTTGTCTAAATGGGGTTCATTTTTGTCTGAATTGTCTACCCCCACAGTAGGATGAGGCCCACCCTCCTCTCTGCTCCCATAGCTCTGTGCTCTCCTGAGGTGGAATTATGGCTTTGTCTTCAACTTGACACTGAGAAGTTCCCTGAGACAAGGTCTCTACTTACTCATCTCTGTGGCCCTGGAACCTGGACTGGGGTATACTAGATGGTTAGTAGATGTGTATGGATTGACTGACTGATGGGAGAATCTTAGGACTACAGTCTGGATCTGAAATAGACATTACGCTTAAAGCATGGTTACAGGATAACACAGTCCACTGGGTTCATTCTACAGGAAGACTGCATCCAGGTGCTATAAGATGGACATGCAAGGCATAAATGAAAACATTTCAAGCTGGAGGAACTTGTCTCAGATGTAAGAATGACAGGGCCAACATGCATTTCCAGAAAGCAAAAGGTCAGTATATAAACCATTTATTCATGGGAAGAATGGGTTAAGATGTAAACAATTTGTTCCTGGGAAAATTGTGTTCACGACTGCAATTATGTATGACAAAACTGGCTGGTACCATTCACCTAGGTGGTAACTCACTTCCTCCTAGTCAAGTGGCCAACTTTTACTTTTCAGAGGACTTCAAGCTGAAGCTAATCTCATTCATAATCAATTATTAATCCCTACCTTTCCTTTGTTCTCTCTCTATTTACCTTTCCTTTGTTCTCTCTCTCTATAGACCTTTCTTTCTACTTGTGTTTTGGGGTTATATCTTTTCACGACACTTATTCAACCTGTATGCTGAGCAATAATCCAAAAAGCTGGACTATATGAAGATGAACGCAGATTCAGGATTGGGGTAAGATTCATTAACAACCTGTGATGTGCAGATGACACAATCTTGCTTGCTGAAAATGAAGAGGACTTGAAGCATTTACTACAATCTTCAGTATGGATTACACCCTCAACATAAAGATGACAAAATTCCTCACAACTGGACCAATAAGCAACATCATGATAAATGGAGAAAACATTGAAGTAGTCAAGGATTTCATTTTACTTGGATCCACAATCAACACCCATGGAAGCAGCAATCAAGAAACCAAATGACGGACTGCATTGGTCAACTCTGGTGCAAAAGTCCTCTTTAAAGTATTAAAAAAGCAAAGATGTCACTTTGAGGACTAAGGTGCACCTGACCCAAGCCATGGTATTTTCAGTTGCCTCATGTGCATGCGAAAGCTGGACAGTGAATAAGGAAGACCAAAGAAGAACTGATGCCTTGAATTGTGGTGCTGGCAAAGAATACTGAATATACCATGGACTGCCAGAAGAAGGAACAAATTTGTCTTGGGGGAAGTACAGCCATAATGCTCCTTAGAAGTGAGGATGGCAAGACTTCGTTTCACATACTTTGGACATGTTATCAGGGGGACTAGTCCCTGGAGAAAGACATCATGCTTGGTAAAGTACAGGGTCAGCAAAAAGAGAGCAAGACCCTCAACGAGATGTATTGACACAGTGGCTGCAACAATGGGCTCAAACATAGCAAGGATTGTGAGGAAGATGCAGGACTCGGCAGCATTTCATTCTGTTGCACATAGAGTCGGAACCAACTCAACAGCACCTAACATCAACAAGAACTCCACTTGAATCGTAGAGTGCCTTGTATTTTCACTCAGCACTGCCTAGCTCAAGCTGTATTATTCCTCAGTAAAACTCCTTTTCTTTCACTCCTAACAGAATATGAGATTTTTTTTATTTGACAAAGGTGATATAAGCTTATTGGGGTAGTCTAGTAAGAGCACTCAGTCAGAAATTGGAAGAAGAGTAAGATGATTGTTGGATTTGTACTCTATGTAGAATCATATTATTATTAATAGGGTCCGATTAATAGGATTAATAGGATGGCCCCACAGGCATGTATGAGCTGTATTCATGGCTCACTCCTTGTCCTTCATGCACATGGTACAACAGAGCGTCATCACTCCTTGCTCCAGGAGATCCTGGCTACAGCCCATTAATAAAGGTGCTTGGGAGGATGGAGAGAGGTTTTACCTAGGTACTACGTGTAAAGGTAGCCACCTAACCCAGAGCTATGGCTCCTTGAGAGTTGGGGCTGGCCCCCTCAGGAGGGAAGAGTGCCTTTGTAGGTGGCATGATCCCTGGGGATGGGAGATGACTGATAATGCCCGTGTGGAACCAAGCAGTTCTTCCCACACGGGAGCCCTGGATCTATTATCGGAGAGGGCTTTCCAGGAAGCATCTTCTCACAAGTCACATCAGTATTCTTTAATTACTCACACAAGCTTCCTCACCACAACCTCGTCCTTCCTTTCCCTGTAAAACCACCTCTTATTCTGGGCCAGGAAGGATATATGGGAGCAGGGGGGTGGGGGGTGGGGGTGTTCCTGAATAACCAGTGTCCCAGCATGAATGAGATAGTCAAATGAATGGAGGATGGATGAATGGATAGATGGGTGAGTGGATGAATAAGGAGGTTATTGGACAAACAGAAATTAGTAATAATAAAAAGAGTTATACCAGGAATTGAGTCAGAGACATCAGACATCTCTTTATCGTCGGGCCAGGCTAGAGATAAAAGTCCAGTAGAAGCATAAAACACAATCAGGATTTTAAGCACACCCTAGCCCAAGCCATACTCATTTGTTATCTAGTCATTGTAAAGCTTCACAATGGCTTAACTTGTACAATTAATAGAAGAACAGAATTTGGAGGATAGTGATGATGACAGAAATGAAATATGCATATATTATATTTCCTGGAAGATTTTGAGAAATGGGCGTATTCACATGGATCACCTGTTTTTGACAAAATGTCGCCTTGCAGATGCATACCACCTGGCCAATGGTGAGGCATTGGTGCTCTGACCCTGGCCATTGTAGAAACTGGCGGTGCCTCTGTTCTAACCATGCCTGTGGCATCCAGTGATGGGGCTCCCAGTTTAAACAAGCTTTGGTTGCAACTACTGTGTGTGCCAGCATTTTCAAACTGCACCACAATAAAGCCCAGTAAGAACTGGTACTCTAGCAAATGCGTAGCTGGGCAGTTTCTCAGTGTGGTGAAAAGCCACTAGCTCCGTGAGGGGAGGATCATGGCCAGCCCCTCAGAGCATGGAGCCCGTAGTGGAGTGCTAATGTTTGCTGTATGATTGAACGGAAGGCACCACTGAGGGCGAGCTGGGACGGGACTTGTTCTCAGAAGCTGAGGGGATCTGTTTCTAACATCTCTGGGTATGAATCCTAACTACTGCACCACCAGGGCTCCTATTTGTGGGGCTGTCAGTCTTATTTGAAGATGACAACAGAGGGTTGACTGTCTCTTCTCTTCTGCAGTGTTACCCCTGAGCCACCCAGCAGAGTTGCCACCCGTCTCCCTGTGCCCCACAGCACTGGGCATATTTCTGTTTTATCCTCATGTCATTCTGAATTTATTTGCTCATGTCTGCAGCTCCTCTACTCGAGGGCAGGAGCCAGGTTTATTTGCCCCGTATCCAGAGCCTGGCAGAGTGGTGGGAGGGAGCTGTGCTCCTCAGGCGTCTGCTGATTTTGTGAGCGAAGGGACACAAAGCCTCACCACTCTGTTCCATGATGGCCCACCAGTGACACAAAGGCTGGGAAACTATGACTGATGTTTCTGGACCTAGTCAGAAATGCTCCTGGGGTAGGACGGATAACCTGTGGAAGCAACAGGCTTCGAGCATGGGCTTTTGAGTCAAATAATCCAGGATCTAAACCCCTGGTCCCATTCTGACTGCCTATAAATCACTGAGCCTCTTTTTCCTTACCTATAAGATGCCTAGGGGTGCCACATTCAATTAGATAATACTGGGCGCAGGGGCAAGTGCTCAGTCAATGACTGCCATTTGTTTATTGCTAAATACTTGAACAGTTCTAGCCCCAGCTCTCTGGGTGCCAGGTGTAGGAAGGATGAAGATTGGTCAGTTTACCTAGGGCAGATGGGAGAGGTGGGGGTTTGGGCCCCTCCCTATTCCTGTGTCCCTCCCCTGAGGCTTAACTAGCTCAGCACCTGCCTCAGTCTGCTCCCAAAGGACCCCCAGGGGAGTCTGGGAGGGCAGGGTTCTCTGAGAGGCATTGGGGAGCAGTTAGTGGCAGTTGGATGCTCCCCAAGTGACCAAAAACTGAGGAGGGAGAGGTGTGGAAAGGGTTGAGAAGAGTGACTCAGGGAAAAGGGACTATACTTAGGTTCCTAAATCCTAAACACAGTAAAGAGCCGTGAGTGTGGTAGCACTTGGTGAATGAGTAATACCGAGATCGGCTTGTTATGGCGACTTAGGTGTTCACTCTAGCAACGGTCTTTCAGGTCACTTGGGTTAGGCTAAGCTCCTTGAATTTGAATGCCCCCCTCCCCGCCCCCAACAAAACATTGACAATGAAGAGTATTGGATCCAGCAGGCATTTATTGCTGGTCTACTAATCTGTGCAGGGCACCATGAGGCTACGAGTTCAGGGCTCACACCCGGGTGTACATGGGCCCCGTAGCTTCACTCTCCTGCTGTGGAAGAGCACAACCAGGATGGAGGATGTTGGAAATACAAGCCGACTACCCTGTCTGCATCAGCCACTCCCTGCTTCCTGCTGTTCTGCTGCCCAGGGAAGGGGAATGACGTCATTTCAAACAGAGGAAGAGTTGGGGTGCCCCTTCGGACGTTTTCTCGCTCACCAGGAGGTGTGACTTAACACCTGGATTAGGTTTTGTTGGAATGCCAACGTAATATGCTAGCTAGGTGCGGCTGCCAGCCTCCTGAGTGATGTCTGCATTTGCGTTGCTAGGCAGCAAGGCAGGAAGGTGTCCTGTCCTGCAGCTCAGGTGAGGTAGCACCGGGTCCGAGGAGAGGTAGCACGGGTGCAGGCCACAGGCCTCGCCTGGTGGAGTCCGAAGCCGTTTGTGGCCATCTGATGTCACAGGCGGCGAGTTAATATTGTCCTGAACCTCCAGACTGGGCACAGGCTGCTTCGTGGGCTTCTGTGCATTGAGTGCACTGTCCCAAACCCCATTAAGACGGGTCTGCTGGGCTCTGACCCTCCCATAAGTGGGTCAGGGTAAATTTAGACAAGATCTTCAGTGGTTGTGAGAATTCCATTCCCTTTGGACTTGACTTTTAAGGACACAGTGTTCTTGGGGGGAAGATGTTCCCGCCTTGTTATTTTGAGCTTTTGCTTTAACCAGTATGGTCTCGGAATGACCTCCTTCAGGATCCGGGTAGAGCCAACAAAGCAAGAGGTGACTGGAGTGGTTCCTTTTGTGGCCAGAAGAACTGTGGCTCCTCACACAGCCATCCCTCTGTTCTCTGGGGCTATGTAACCTCCCTGCAGCCCACGGCATCTGCTGAGGAAATGCAGCCTTAAGGAGGCTGTGCCTGCCCCAAAGAGCCTATGTAGCAGTAGCTCAGGGCGTCATTCCAGTCAGATGCCGACTAGGAAATGTCTAGAAACTTTGGTTTCATGTTACTTTACATAAACAGTGAAAAGTCAGTTGTTTATATCCAAATGGGGGGGTGGTCGAGATGAGTGGAGGTGCCCCACCCAGCCCACCCAGCCACCCCTAGTGCCCACAGGATGATTTCAGACACTGCCCACATGGGGCCACCTGGGCACTGACTGCACTGTCCACACCTCCTGTCCTGGTTCTAGCACTGCTGTAATAGAAATACCACAACAGGGTGGCTTTAACAAACCAATTTATTCTCTCACAGTTTATGAGGCTAGAAGTCCAACTTCAGGGTGCCAGCTCCTGGGAAAGGCTTTCTTTCTCTGTCAGCTCTGGTGGAAAGTCCTAGTCTCTTCGGCTTCTGTTTCCTGGTTCCTCGGAGATCTCCATGTGGTTTGGCATCAATCTTTCCCCATCTCTGCTTTTCTTGATTGCTTGTTTAATCTCATTTATATATCAAAAGAGATTTTACACTAATCCTGCCTCATTCACAGAACAAAGACAACCCATTCCCAAATAGGATTATAAACATGGGCATAGAGGCTAGGATTTACAGCACTTATTTTGGGGGATGCAATTCAATCCATAACACCTCCTTACATATTTTTGAATAAATAGAGTAAGCTTGTAGTATAGCTGTGGGTGCTGGGTGCCCTTTAGTGCTGCGAGTCTGTATTTTTCTTCACAAAGTATTATACTTCAAGCCTATAGAAGTGCTTTGGGCAAATTCCTTTTTCTCTGTAATCCATTCAGCAAATATAAATAGTGGGTCCCAGAAAAATGGGTAGAATATCCCCAGTTTATGAGGAAGGAGTTGTGTGAGGGCTTAATGTGCCACGATCTCTTTAGAATGAGTAAACAGTCATAGAATATACTAAAAAAGTTCTGGTCAATAAATCAGTTAAGGCTATTTTATAGTCTTGAAAGGAGATGAAATGAAGCCAATGAAATTCAAGACATGATTTTGTCTATTAAGCTCCGGAAAAGAGATAGGTGAGCTGAGATGGGCCTAGGTCCACGCTTTCTGGCTCAAATGTCTCCCTTAGTGGGGCCAGTTAACCCACATCAGGATCAAGCCGCCTTCTTTCCCCAGTGCCTGTGGGCAGTGACAAGAGCTCAATCAATAAAGTCTTGGTGTGAATCCCAACTTTGCCAGTTATGACTGTGTGAAAACAGGTTCCGAGGTGGTGCAAATGGTTAAGTGCTCAGCTGCTAACCAAAAGGTTGGAGGTTCAAGTCCACCTAGAGACACTTTGGAAGAAAGGTGTGGTGATCTACTTCTGAAAAATATGCCATTGAAAACCCTGTGGAGCACAATTGTACTCTGACGCACATGGGGTTGCCATGAGTCAGAGTGGCCTCCATGGCAACGGGTTTAATCTTGAGATGGACAACAGCCTTTCAGATTTATAGCTTCTTTAGCTACAAGATTAGCTACAAGCCTTGATTTGCAGGATTAAAATTTTTTTTTTTTTTTGCAGGATTAGGAGAGAATTAAATGTGACAGTAAAACTAATATTTATTGAGCAATTATCATATGCCAGGCCCTGTGCCAGCTCAATATGTCACTACAACCCTATGAGATTATTGTTGTTAGGTGCCTGTCAGGTAGGTACTATTATCTCCTCATTTTACAGAATGCGAAAATTGAACTTTGGAGGGTAAGGGACATGCTCAGGACCACACAGTTTGTAGTAGAATCAACAATTGCACCCACTTTGAGCTCTTAAATCTGTTTAAAACTGTGGTTCTCAAATGTTGCTGCAACATAGAATCATCTGGGGAGCTTTCAAAAATCCCAGCACCCAGGCCTCACCCCCACCAGCGACAGCAGTATGCTCGGGGTGGGGGTCAGGCAGCCGTGGTTGTAAAGGTCCCCAGGTGATTCCAAGGTGCAGCAAAGATTGGGAACCAGTGAGTTAAATTCTGCTCTACTGGTGGTTCTCAATCCTGGCTGCACATTAGAATCACCAGGGAAAACATTTAAAACATATCAACGGCCAGCCCTAGCCCCAAGGGAGTCTGATGTATTTGGTCTGCGGTAGTGCCTTAAGTTATTCTGGGTGATTCTAAGACGCAGCCAGGTGGAAACCATAGCTCTTATAGTAAGCACTCAGAAAATGAGTGTCATTCTTCAAATTATGAGTACAATGAAGGCTTGGTAAGGATGATATTAAGGTCCCTTCCAACTCACATTTGTAATTTCCTGGGGGAACTACCGTGCACCTTTGTCTCCGTTTGCTGGTTCAAGGGAGGAGCTCGATCTGTACTTTCCAACAAGTGTGCCTAGGAAGAAGGGGGTAGAAAGCAGCATCATTGGGAATTTTAGTCCATTCGCTTTTGCTTCACACATTAATGTATGAAGTTTACAGTAGGCACAGTTGTACTTTCATTTACTCTCTTAGCTAAAAAAAAAAAAAAGGAACTGGAAATTTCTTTTATTATGAATTAAAATAATTCAATAAAGAAAAAAAATAACCACATAGCTTTAAATTCTCCTACCTCTTTGTTAACATTTTTATATGCTGTGAAATTTGATCTTTTGCTCTGATTTCTTCCCTTGATATTATTATTTATACATTAATCTCCATGCTTTTGGACAGTTATTTTAGTCAGGATGGGTTAAGTTACACTGCAGTAATGAACATGTCCCCCATCTGAGTGGATTAACTCAACAAGGGCTTATTTTGCACTCATGCTACACGCATAGAGCTGGCCTGCATATCAGAGCCACTCAGGGACCCAGGCTAATGGACGCATGCATTCACAGTTGCCAAGGCAGAAAAACGGTGCACTGGGTCTTAAAACTTCCAGCAGTAAGTGACACACATGGCTTTTGCTCACATTTCATTGGCCAAAGAGGGAGGGATGGAGGAGTGCCATTTTATCATGTGCCCCGAGGGGGAGAAATGGAATATCCACTAACAGTTCTAATGACAAAAATAACCACAACAAAATTGTTTATATCTAATTTTTATTAGTACTACCTGAGGACTTTGGTCCCTGTCCGGAGTCTAACTCTCAAGTAAATAGACACAGATTTGCAATATAATAGTATAGATACGGCTGCTGGTGCCCCTGGGGACACATTGGCAGTAAACTAGAGGAAGTTGGCACAAATTGATTGGGACTTGCGGAGGGAAATCTTCTAGGGGAATGGGAATAGGATTAGAAGTGACTCTTAAAATACCACGGAAGATGGTGTGCCCAGGAAGGAGTGAAATGGTGCTCCTTCTAGGGCATCCATGGTCCTTCGTCAACCATTGTTAAACGATTGATTTAATGGGATAAACGGCAAGTCCTGGGTGTCAGGACGGATGAGCTCCTTTCTGCCGTTTGGTTTTCTTTTCAATAAAGCTTAGCATGGTGCCGTATTTGATAAAAACAGCAGTCCAATATCCACTATTGAAGATAATTTTAAATCTATGTTGGAAAATCCTAAATAATGAGTATCCCATGCACAACCTACACAGTATTTTTGAAATTCTCTCTCACTTTCTCTCTTCCTTCACCATTTCTATCTGGAGAAATCTCATGCATCCTTCAAGACTCTTATCAAACAGGTCAGTGTGAGGTCTTCTTTGACTTTCTCCCCAGGCAGAAATAATCCCTTTTACATGCTCGCCCTAAGGAGCCCTGGTGTCAGAGTGGTTAAGTGCTCGGCTGCTAACCTAAAGTTTGGCAGTTGGTACTCACTAGCTGCTCGAGGCAGAAAGGTGTGGCAGTCTGATTCCATAAAGATTACAGCCTTGGGAACCCTGTAGGGCAGTTCTACTCTGTCCCATAGGGTTGCTATGAATCAGAATCGACTAGATGGCAACAGGTTTAGTTTGTTTTATATTCCCACTCTGTACTTTCATATAATTCTGTTATCGTACTTACCATATTGCATTATAACTTGACATTTATATAATCATTTTATTTAGTAAAACATAGTGCCAGGCACTATTCTAAGGGCTTAACAAGTGTTATCTTGTTTAATCCTCGTAATTTACCTATTCCAAACCAAAAAACCAAACCTGTTGCCATTGAGTTGATTCTGATGAGATGAGGTGAACTCACCTATTAGGTGATTACTATTTTTATTTTGCATATGTGAAAACTGAGGCTCAGAGGGCGTAGGCAGCTTTTCCAAGGTGGTTCACTCAGAAAATTGTAGAGTGGGATTTGAACCCAGGTAGTTTGGCTCTCTTGAGTAGATAGTAAACCTCTCGGGAACAGGTCTGTCACATTTATCTTTGCATTCCCACACGGCTAGCTCAAAAAAAAAAAGAAAAAAAAAAAAGCTCAGTGTCTGTTTATTAGGAATGTTTATTAGGTGAATGAGCACAATATTCAAAACTGTTGATGGACTAGTAACTAGATTAACCCATTGCTATCCAGTCAATTCCAACCCATAGCGACCCTATAGGACAGAATAGAACTGCCCCATTGGGTTTCCAAGGAGCAGCTGGTGGATTCGAACTGCTGGCCTTTTGATTAGCAACTGAGCTCTTAACCACTGTTCCACCAGGGCTCCATAACGAGTGTTTCCAAATTTCCATTTATAATTTGTGCTACTATGAATCTATTTTATTAATTACTTTTGATTTCATCAAGGTTATTTGGGGATAAATTCCTGTAAGTGAAATAACTCACTCAAAAAGTATGAACAGTTTTATAGGTAATTGCATATTGCTTGGTTACTTCCAGAAATATTGAACCAGTTTAGAATTCTACCAGCTATTTTTAGGTGCACTTATATCATCATGGTATCCTCAATGCTTTGTTTTTATTTTAACCATTTAAACATACATTTACAGGGGACCAATGCAGGCTGGGATTGGCCTGTGGCCAAGGGGCCATTGACAAGTGACAAATTTGTTCCAGGATTGATTTGAATTTCAGGAGCTCTGCTAAAGTTTATTAGCTCACTGGGAAATTGCAGAAATTTCTGCCTTCGAGATGGACTGAGTTCTTTCAATCCAGCAGACAGAACTAGTCCTAGAAACAATACAAAGTAGGCATTTTTTGTGTTCCTATTCTATTCACTTAGATTAGGTTGTGCTACTGCCTATAATTGGTCTCCCAATCCTCTCCACCACCATCTGCTGCTCCAGAGCCCTCAGTTGTCCCTCTATAAAAAAACAATCATAAGGAGCAAAAACCCACTGTTACTAAAGTATAAATGGCTGATGATAGCGTAGAAATGGCAACTTCCTTTTGGAAAAGGATCAGAAGGGAATGGGGCAAGGATGGGAGACATGGGCTTCCTGGCCCAAGCAGTTGACAAGATGGCTGACCTGGCCTATGAAGCAGCACAAGGATAAACAAGTGCTTCCTCCAGCTTTTATCTGAACAGTTGGGGTAGATTCTGGAGTTCCTAAAGACTTTGTTGGGTTTAGCAGCGGTCACTGAGAATCTTCAGCAGTGGGTTCTAAAACAAAGTTCCTAATGAACAGGATGTGACAAGCCTGGTGATGGTGAAGCCAATAACAGCAGCAGAAGCACTGTCAAGCCACCATCAGTGCACACCTGGGTTAAAGCACAGCTTTTTATCTGGAAGTCTTGCTTCCAAAGTGCCCCTTCCTTCTCCCAACATCAGAATATCTTTTACAAATGTAAATCGGGTAACTTAACTCCCATGCTTAATATCTTTTAACAGCTTGAATAAGGATCACCTAGAAAAAAATCCTCCATGTTTGTCCTCTCCCAATGGCTGTGACTTCCCCTCCAGCCTCTCTCTCCCTATCTCCCCAGGCTCTGGCTACAACGTCCTTCTTTGCTTCCTGGAACACACTCACTCCCCCTCCTCACCTGAGCTCTGCACCAGCTAGTCCCTCTGCCTGGCTCATAGTCTTTTCTTGTTCAGGCTTCAGATCAAACAGCGTCTCCCGAGAGAAGTCTTTCAGTCCATCATCTATCACTCATACACCTGCTTCTTCCGTGTTCCCATCACTAGAATATAAACTCCACGAAAGCAGAAAGTTTGTCTTTTTCGTCCATCTCCAGTGTTTGCCACTCCTAGCGCAGTATCCTGCACACAGTTGATACACAATAAACCTTGATCCTTACAACAACCCTATTGTTGCCATTTTTCAAGGGAGTCTTAAAGAGGTGGCTCAAAGTTGCATTACTTTAAGTGTCCTAACAAGGATTCAAATCCAGGTTTTTCACTCTCAGTGCCACACTGCTTCTAGTGAACCCGAGAGGGTCTCGAAGACCCAATGTCTTCAAAGTCATTGAAATAGCCAACTCAGTGCCTTTTTTTTTTTTTGTACTGGATTCTAATGCATGCTGCATTCAAAGACTAATGGTGAAAAGACAAAGGCAAATCAGAGAAAAGCACGACAAGTGCAACATCACCTGCTGTCCCTTGGGAGCAACTGTGTTTAAGAGTTAGGGAAAGGTGCAAAATGCCTCAGTCATGTAAACTGATCACTGAGGGTCCGTCCCGGTTATTCATTGTGAATTGCTTCCTACTGGGAAATGCTCAAAGCTGCTTAAAGTAAGATAACCAAAGTGTTTTCTTTTGTTTTAAAAGTAGGCACACACCTTCAACAGATGAATGTACAAACAAAACGTGGTAGGAAGTACTGACACATGCTGCAACATGGATGAACCTTGAAAACATTATGCTAAGCCAGACACAAAAGGTGACATATTCTATGACCCCAATTATATAAAATACCCTGAGATCTGCAGATCCATAGAGACAGAAAGCAGAAGAGTGGTTGGAGGGGTAGAGGGAGTGACTGCCAACAAAGGGGGTGTCACTGCTCAATGCTTATGGGGTTTCAGGTTTCCTTTTGGTGTGATGAAACCGTTCTGGTACTAACTAGATAGTGGTGATGGCTACACAACACCGTGAATGTACTAAACGTACTAAAAAAAAAAAAAAAAAGTACTAAGTGCCACTAAATTGAACACTTTAAAATGGTTAAAATGGTAAATTTTGTTATGTATACTTTACCATAATAAAAAAAAAAAATCAAGTAATTGGAAAATAGAAAATGGTAATTGTACTTGTCAGTTGCTTTAAACATCCATAACTCTGGCAAGCTTAATTAAAAAAAAGAGGTGAAACACAAATGTACTGAATAAGAATCAGACTTGTGCTATATACAGGTATGAAGAAAACAGACACATACTATTCAAAATCTTAATGTAACGTTTTACTTTCTCATAAGGAGAACAAAGGAAAGGGTGGAACGCAGCTGCTACTGCCAACTGACGTCAATTGAATGAGAAATGTCAGGGGCTGCCTGCTGGCCACAGCCTAATGGGCAGGCATGCCTGGCGTGTGAGGGCTATTAGCTGCATTTAAAGAATCTGCTTCTGCATCTTTCTTTAGGACATAAAAGCAAATGGCACATTAGTATGGCTCACGGGGACAGAAGCAGACACTTCCTGTGGGCCGTTTCCTTTGAGCAGCTGCCCTCCTTTCAGAGATAGGCATTAGCCACTTGGCTGCCTCAGCATTCATTTGGATGAGTGCATAAGATGATTTCATTTTACTGTCTTGCCTTTCCCAACGTTGGAGTGGTTCCACAATAAATAGACTTGAGAATAAATATGCCTAACTATTAGAAAATTGGATGGTTGGATCAGCTCCAAACCAGCTTTCAAGGCACAGGCCTGTGTGATCTGGGTTTGCTAACTAAACCTCGGCACGGGATTTTCCCTTCTGGTCTGAAAACCACATTGCTGCGCTGTTCTATGCGCGATGACCTTCTCACCCCTTTGCTCCTACTGCTCCTCCTACCCTACAGCAACTCCCTCCCTTCATATTTAAATCTGTTCCTCCTCTGAGGTCCAACTCAGAATTTATACCACACCGTTTTAGCATTTCACTGTTTTTATGCCTGGGGATTTATCTCCTACAACCTGATGGGAGGAACCACTCCTTGCAATTTTGGGATGTTCCATTGTAGTGTACAGTATTAACTGTCTTCCAGGCATCTTTTTCCCTCTCTTCTAACAGCACCCTGATTTGCCTTTGCTGGACCAATCTGTCACCGTGCTTGGTTCAGGGCAAGACATGTGACTTAATCCAAAACAATGAGAATCATTGGTCCTGGGATTTCTGCTGCAGCTACTGGTGACCATGGGGAGCCCTGGTGGTGCAATGGTTAAGAGCTATGGTATGCTACAGCTGCTAACCAAAAAGGTCAGCAGTTCAAATCCACCAGCTGCTCCTTGGAAACCCTATGGAGCAGAGGTCCTGGTGACCATGGGTCGCTGAGTCGGAATCAACTCGATGGCAATGGGGGTTATGGTGACCATGGTTATCTACTCTTGGGATGCCTGTCTGAAAATGAAGCCATACAGAGAGCGGAGCCAGGAGATGGAGACAGAGTCCTGATGGCTTTGTTTGGGGCTCTGGATGCACCATGCTTGTTGCCTGCACCGTCCTTGGCTTTTCAGTTATGACAGCCAACAACTTTCCTTCTTGATGCTGGTTGAGTTTTTGCCGGCTGAAAGAATGCTGATGTACTACCTATCATTTGCCATGGGGCTAGAAACAGCAGGCGCTAAATATATATTTGTTTATTTGTTGATAAATTTGCTTGCAGACATGGTTAGTTAAGTGCACTACTTAAGTTTACAAATGGAACTGTGGTAACGCAGGGAATAGAATTTACTCCATCAGCCCCTCTAGATAAGACGAAAATTGTTGGACTACTGAAACATTAAACCAGAAGCTTTAACCTAAAGTCGTTGTTCTTTTGCTCTTCTGTAGCACCACTCCTTTACAAGCCTACTCAATTCCATCTTACAGGCTATGCTAGCATCTCCACATCAGGTGGAAACCAGTCCTCTGGAGTTATCAGCCACTCCCTCTTCCCTAGTGAGAGGAGAGGGAGAGACTTAGCATATTTCGACTGGCACACACCCAGTTTCCTCACACACGCCTGCCCCAGTTTTGGCTGTTTTCATATGACGCCTTTTTTCATCCCAGGACTCTCTTAGAGAATACAGTAGAACTGCAAGATGATCATGTACTTAGGCTACACTCCAAGTCAAATATTGTGGCAGCTATTGCTTTTCTACATATCTCCTCTTTCCTTTGTTCCCCTGGCTACAAAAAAACTTTCAGTTTGAGTCCTTATGAAAAGATGGTGGGCATGTGACACGTGAGATCAGACAGCATACTGCCATCGTAAAGGCTTTATTTCTACTTCCTTGTGGTCTCACACAGATTCAGAGGCACCATCATCTGTCTCAATTTGGCGTCCTCATGACTTTCGGTAGGGTTTTTCCTTAAACAAGAAAATGGAATATACACTGTACATCACCAGTTAATCTTTTAACAATAATTTATAAATGTTGTTGCTGTTGTATCATCAATGCAAGAGGACCGACAATAAAAGTACAATACAAGGAAATTCACAACGTATTCCAGTGAAACATGTGGACTCACACTGAGGTGAAGGTGACAATCAGCAGCAGTATGTACATGCACCCAGTGCTAGGAACCCAAGACATGCAAGGTGAGGAGAAGACGTGGCTGCACAATGGCTCTGTGTGCCCCTGAGTACTCTGTACCTTTCCAACACATGACCTGTATCCCCTCCAGTTCATAAACACTGGTCTTCTCTACTGTTTTCATGGCCTTTCACTACAAAGTTCTTTGATTCAGACAGTTGGAAGCATTTCAAAAATTCTTTAAAAATAACAACACTGGCAAAATAAAATTAACTTAAAATACTCTAATTCAATGTGGAAATGAATCAAACCAAAATGGAACAGTGCAAATTTAACAAAAAAGCAGTCATTATTGAGAGCGAGGGCATTCAGAATCTCTTAAAATGTATTTTTAAAACCTTTATTTTTTAAATTTATATCTTATTTACCTTTTTTGTTTAATATATTGTGTGTAAAAAAGATGGAGACAAAAATAGTCTTCTGAGCTACGAAAAAAATTAAGTTATTACAGGCACATTTACTGTTTCATTCTAGAAACATCTCAGTTTCACAGGTTGAACATTCAGCAGCTGTGTGTTTTTTAAAAACATTCTTTGACCTTGTGAAAACGAGCTCTCTCCTTTCGGGCAGAGGTTGGTTCAGGATGATAGGGTGGTTATGCAAATTACAGTGAATTATTCTGCAATAATTCATGCACACTTGCATCACGGGTGCAGCTTCTCCACGGGTGGCTCCATGTCGCCTTGGTCCTCCATGGGCAGCAGGTCTCCAGGGGCCTGAGGCTGTGAGGCAGTGGGGAAGTGTGGGGCCCAGCGGGACGGAAGGCGACGGTTTGCTGGTCTCTCGGGCCTGGAGAAGCAGGGCTCTAGGGAAGGGGCGAGTGCCGAACAAGGGAGTTCCTTCAGAGCAGGGAAAGGAGAGACCGTTACTCAGACCATCAGCTTCTCAGAGCTTTATTCCCCCAAACACACTTCTTAACAGATGAAAGTCAAATGCGACTTTGAATATTCGCTACTTTCTGCTCATGGAGAATAACTTGAAATGACAAGCCAACACAAAATGATCAGTGACTACATCGATGGGATGATATCAAATTATGATCAAAATATGGCGAGACTATGACCTGGGTCTGTTTCCATGCAGAGCTCCTTCAGAGTGGGGCGCAACACAGATAAGCCGGGGGAAGAGTGACTGCGACTGTGATTGCCACAGACTGCTCCACCGTATCCCAACCCAGCTGCTCCAACTATTTTGGCTTTATGGAATGATCTATTAGGTGACTGCCACACAGTCCTAAAAGGCCAGGCTTCCTCTGCCAGGGTCTGTCTGGGCCCGTGAGGACTTGTGATTCCACCCAGCTGTCTTAGCAACGAGACTCAGCCTAAACGAACTCTGCTACTGTTTACCCCACACTGACTGGCAGTAGGTTAAACAAACTCCCACAACATGGAAAAAATGCTGCAGGCAGGAATTTTAATTTGGGTCTAGCATTCTTTAATGACTATTCCTTGGAGGAGCATTTTTACAGTAGAGTCAGAGCACACTTGTGATTCTGTGTTACAAGTCTCCTACATGTTCGGAGACCTGGTCTATGCAGCACACGGGAAGCCAGGTGCAATTCACCTATGATGCTTATCTTCTAGGGCTCACAGTACTGTGATTTTCAAGAATGTTGAGCTACTTGTCTGCATGTTAGGAAACAAGGACACCCAAATGGGGAACTTGCTGGCACACAGAAATGTAAAGAGCCGTGGCATGAGGAAAACAATGAGTTATACATGGTGGACCCATCTTCCTAGATGATGCCCAAACAACCAGAAGCCAAGATGGAATACCACTGCAATGGAAGGCAGAAGAGTGAGGATAGAACAAGGACCCACCCTCCCCAAAGAAGGTGAATTCTGCACTGGAGAATCTGAAGAGACATGATATGCGTGGAAAAGACCAGAATGAGGAAAGATCAGCCGGTGCAGCCGTGAAACATGAGGGGTGGTAAGAGACAGAACAGCTGAGTCACACAGCAATGGTACAACATGGGAGGAGGCACAGAGGAGACCAGCAGTGATGGGATGGCCTGAGGGCAGTGTGGGACCCACAGGCTTCTGGAAGAGAGATGGAATGAGTTGATTCCCCTTCCTCCCTGTGTGGTCAACAGAAAAGGCACCACATTAACACTGTAGGCTACTTCTGAGGATTTCCGGCCTCTTTTGTGGTTGGCATTTTATGCAGCAAGGTGACAAGCTTCAGCAAAGCACTTATGCTTATGGACACCATGACAAAAAATACCTCTCCAGGTAAAACCACGTCAAAGTCAGTGCTGAGCTGCAAACTCTGGTGCTGACTGCATTCTTCCCTCACCTCAAAAGGGGACACAGGACTTGGGAAATCTGCTACTGTTTTGAGACCCTCTGACAGAAGATGATAGGTGCTATGATACCTGCAAGAGGTGACAGGAAGAGAGAAAGCTCTGCCGTTGTGCTTTTGTGTCTTTTTGTGTTTCTGTTCCCATTATCTTAAGAGGGGTGTGTGTGTGTGTGTGTGTGTGTGTGTGTGTGTGCGCCTGGTAAGGCTGTTGCTGTAGGTGTATTCAACCGACAGTGCTGCAGCCGCTGCTCCCACCTCGCTGACTGATGCTGAACCAGAACGGGCTTTTCACCAGCATCTCCTTGTGGATTCCTACAGGAAAGAGCAATGCTGTAGGACCATAACTCCAGGCAGTGGCTTCTTTAGCAGCACACAGCACACACAGATAAGCAGTGCTGTCCCTCCGCCAGAAGCACTGCGGTGGGCTCTGCATGCCCCAGTTCTGGGGTGTGCGCTCATAGCTTCTCTCTCCCATATGGCCTTCTGTGTAATTTTTTCCATGGGGGTCTATCTTTTGTCTTGGAAAGCAGACTATGACTGTACTTTTGTATTTAACACTTGGCGTTAAGGTGAATGAACGAGGCAGGTAGGTAACAATATCCTTGATCAAAAACAAAGTATGTAGATTGGACTAGACAATGGGTTGGAGAGGGACGCTGGTGAGGAGTGAGCTTCTTGGACCAGGTGGACACTTGAGACTATGTTGGCATCTCCTGCCTGGAGGGGAGATGAGAGGGTGGAGGGGGTTAGAAGCTGGTGAAATGGACAAGAAAAGAGAGCAATCGGGAGTAAGTAGCAAGGTGTATATGTTTTTGTGTCAGAGACTGACAGTTTGTAACCTTTCACTTAAAGCACAATAAAAATTAAAAAACAAAACGAAACAAAATAAAGTATGCATTTTTTCACGTGCCTTGAAAGCAATTCTAAGAAAAGCTCTCCAAATATTTGGGGCAAGAGACGTTTTTTTTGTTTATTTAACAAAAATTTATTGAGCACTGACTATGTCACCTGGGATGACCACTTGGAAGGATAAGGTGCGTGTGGGTTACTGCTTCTGGTATGACTGGTGGGAACAACAGCTTCCTTACATAGGTCACACCTCACTGTAGCATATGGCAGCACACGTGCGTGGCAGAAAGACTGGGAGAGAGGGGGCCAGCCAGGAGACTGGGGTTCTCAGAGGCTACAGCAAGGCCTCGTGTGCCAGAGCCACGTCTCACCCCTGCGCAGCCAGTTATCTCCTCACTCCTCTGAAAGCATGAGAGGGGAAAATCTCAGCAGACTCAGTAGCTAAAACTTTCAGTAACCTAAACATTTTTCTTCCCACTGAGCAGTCAACACTTGAGTGGAGCCAAGCGGGAATTTTTAGGCTTGCTAATCTGTCCCCGTTAATGCGCTAACCCACGCAGAACCCTTGGTGAGTGTGGGAGTTGGCCTCTGTGGGAGCAGAGATCTACCTCAGATGACTCTGCCTCGTTCATGAACATCAGACACCAACCACAGTGACACAAAATGGCCTCTCCAGACAGTATGGAAACAAGGAAGAAAGCACTTACAGCATGAGGCAGGCAGGCTAGAGTCCCCAGGGGGCAGTTAGTAAGACAGTTTGGTTCTGGACAGAACAGAGAGAGAGAGAGAGAGAGAGAAAAGCAAGGAGGTTGGAAGGTATTTTTTAGATAAGGAGAACAAAATAAACATTTTATAGTCAGCAGCCCCAGTGTTGGAGGAGGGCTCCTCTCGAGAAACTTGAGGCCCCATGGAATTGGGCATATTCACCCCAAGGCAGCATGGGGAGTCCAGTGCTGCTCTGGAGCAGCCAAAGGCTTCTCATCTGCCATCAACTCAGAGCTAAGTAGTAATCACCAAAGACACAGCATGCATCCCTGTAGCAGACGCTTCTTACTGCCTTCTATTCCCCAACTGCCCTTCCGTTGCTCTTTAGAATTTATTTCAGACCCCATTTGGCCAATGAAGAAAGGGAAGTGACTGTTGTATTTGAAACAGAGGCCATGACATGGCCTGGTTTGTTCGGTCACAACGATCAAGCTACCATACTAAAAACCTCCCCCAACAGGGAAGGCAAGATTAGTGTTGCATTTTCAGATTACACCTTCTCTTTACCCCCATAAACTCCTTCCTGCTGCTTCTTTCAGCACTGCAGAATCGTTGCTCTAGCTTCAAGAGGAAAGGAGGAATTGCGTAGATTTAGGGGTGAGAATGAGGTGAGAAAGGGGGGGTTTTGTCTTGTCTACTGTCCATATTCCTAGCACAGGGACGCCCACAGCACTCCTGTGTCTACATACCCAACATAACCTTTAGGGAAGGATTCCATAACAGAATGCTCAGAGGGGGTGGGGAATTAGAATGAGCTCACTGGTAGTTCTGGTTATTCTGGAATGAAAACCCAGAACTATTTCATAATTTATGAAGTGGCGGGAAGGAGTCTTCAATGGTCTAGTACTTGACATTAATTCAACTCAGGGTTAATTCCATTGGAACACCTAGAACAAGTGAAATCCCAACAGAGAGGAAAATGCCCCATGACAGCTGACCACTGCCAGTGAGTGCTCCCTGTGGGTCTGAGTCCCTGAGACAGGTCAGTGCTCCTGCCAATCACCAAGTGAGAAGAAAAGCTGAACACACGCTTTACAGAGGACCAAAGTGGGGCTGAAGCTTTGCATCAATAGAACCATCTCATTCCTAGTGCTGCGATTCAGTAATTCAACCATCTCTTTATACTGTCACGGACTATAGGGAGCATCCATTGTAGTAACGCAAAGAAATTCATTTGTTGTTCCTAAAAATTAATTCTATTTAGTTTCTAATACAAATGGACATTACAGACACAACCAAGTTAATGCTTTTGAACAAAGCCCCAATCTCAGCAGACTCCTGTAGAGCTCTAGCAGGGCAGGGCATTCCCATACACACAGGCCTTCCATCGTAGCGAGGTACCTATCTGTGGGCCACGGGATGGGATGACAGAGCCCACAGAGGACACATTTGTCACCTGAGAACACGCATCCAGCAATATTTCTTTTTCTCGTAGTGATGCTGTCATAGAGCACCACAGCTTAGGAACACGAAGGCCACACGCACACTATCAGTAGTTTTCTGGCTATGCCTACGAATCCACAGGTGTGATGGCAGGGTGTGTTTTAGAAGACCTGGACAATGAAGAGAAGGAACTGTGGAGGTGTGCCCATGAAAGGTGGGAGACACGCTCTGACTTGGGGGCAAGGGAGGGGCTAAATAACGATGGGAAAGAGGGGAGTTTGGCTTTCTCGAGATACCCAAAAGTAGATCAGGGGTACTCTCTTTGTTTCCTGGAGTTTTGCAAGACACAACTCTGCTCAGAAGAATCCTAGATTGTTCTAAAGGCTTTTGTTAATCAGGAGGATGAGTAAGATCCACACTGAAGTACGTGAGCCATTTGCGGGCGCTGCATACACGTCCTCTGGAATTTCAGAGACATTTACAAGAACAGAACTGTGATAAATGCATATTATGATTTTTAAAAAGTGCAGGGAATCAGCTATAAATTTCTAAATGTATAACAATAAAATAGGATATGCTGACCTGCATTTCACATGCCTTTTGGGTTTATTTCCACATATTCACACTTTTTAAATGTAGTAATGTAACGGCATAAATGTTTAAAAACTCTTATAACTAGCACATACCCATTATGGTAAAAACATCTTTGCCTATAAAAAAGAAATATTCACAACTATGATATAATTGGAAGTTCTTGGTCATAACTACAAAATGTAACTTTGAATTTCTTGACTATATTGCAAACTATTTAAACATTTACGTGCTTCAGATTTTTAAGGAACAGGCATCTAACACGCTACAAAATGGAGAATCTAGAGGTTAGCTGTTTATTATTTGTCCATTATAAATCATTATTCACTCTAAACAACTGGATAAGTAACTACTGGAATAATTTTTAATGAGTATTTTTTTTTTTTTTTTGGTATGCGATAGATAATTATAACAAAATCTCATCTGTTATCTTTCAGCTACTTACATTACCTTTATCCTAAACTTCTTCACACAAACTTAGAATTCTGGTATAGTACTTTGTAGGATAACCTCACTGTTCTTTATTTGAATGCTCTATTTACCTGAGAAATGAAAAGTGATTGATTTAATAACTCTGCACATCACATTTTGCTTTTTATGGAACATTCTCTGGATCTGCACCATAACCATGTTATTTTTGAGAGTACCTTAAAAATATTTTGAAGTGCAATAAATAAGTATATATAAATATAAATAAATGCAAGTGCTATGAGAGGTAAGAGGAGCAGAAGTATGTCCAATTGGGGAAGATCCTTGAGGAAGAGTTTACAGGTTAATCAGGAATCACAGTTCTGATCAGGAGAGAGATACGGTCTAATGATGCTTTGGGAAGATTCTTTTTTCTGTGTACTGCTCTGCCTGGAGGGCTGGAGAAGCTAGAGAATATTCCGAGGGTTGTTACAGGTGTCTAGAATCAGGAGAATTAAGCCCTGGAGTAGAAAGACAGCTGTGGTGATATTACACTTGAAAAGCACGGATAGGGTACGGTTAGCTTTGTTTGGTGAGGAGTGGAGCCAAGGATTCCAAACTTGCAAGTCTTACTTAAAGTACCCGTTTGGAGAAGGCAGCAATTAAAAGGATGATGAACTGTGTGTACCAAGACCCTAGAAATGCTGAGTTCCCTACAGGGGCTCAGGGTGGGATTTTAAATAATCCCGTGTGGACCCACAAATACACACAGTCATTCAAATGCTGGGCTGCAAGGTGGCCTTACAGAGGATGGCTCAGAGATACGCAAAAAGATGTTAACTATGTTGAGTGGAAGTTGTGAAGAAAATTTTTTAAAATCCAAACTTCTTTTCAAGAAAAGAGTATGCTATAGATCTTAGGTATTTTAACTTTAGTAAGAAAGGTACTTTAGCAAATTTAACTGTATAAGCTTGATTATGACTTAAAAATGAATTGGGGCTTTAGAAACAAAGGGTGACATTTTCTAAAGGGCTGTTTAGTAGCCAGGAGATTCTTATTTAATAGATTCACCATGGTCACTTTTAGTTTTGACCTTGTTTAGAGTCAATGGATGATGAGAATTTCTGGAGAAAGGCAAGGGAGCAGCTCTTGTTGACTGTGGGTGACGTCAGTGAAAAGAGGTATTGCCGAGACATCAGAGTGCTGGGGAAAGATTGCAAATAGCCAGGTATGTCACGTGGGATTAAGAATTCTGAGGATCAATTAAAAATGCAGTTGGGCACTACAGGGTTCTTTTTAATAACGTGGGAACGAGAAAGCCAATTACATAGAGAAATATGAATTGAGCCAGTATATGAAATATGAACTGAGCCAATATTATCTGCAAAGAAGCAATACAAAAAGCTGAAAGGCAAGTAAGGGCAAGGCAAGCCCCAAATGGCCAAATCACCCAATTCTTCTTTGAACTGCAGGCAAGAAGGGACGTGTCCCACAGCTCTCACTCTGAGCACCTTTGCAGACTGCCTTAGAACACTCTACTGAGCTATGCGGCCACTGATCCAGGGAAGGCCCCGAAAAGGAAGTGCTTCAAGATCAACCAAGTAGTTTCGTATAGATTCACTTTAGTGAATGTCCCTAAGAATTACACGCATTTTGCAGGGAAATCTGATAAATCCTACATGAATCATACAAGCAGAGCTTGATGGAAAGACAGTGGTGGGAGTGTTAAAGTGGGGAAGGAGGAAGAAGGCTTGATCTGTAATCAGCATCTGAGCCTGACCGATGCAGATTGCAACATGTAAAGCGGTAATCTGAAAAGCGGAACTGCGCACGCAGAGGCAGGGTTAGGAAAGGACACATTCTCTTTCAGGACAGCCTTGAACTCATGAAGCAGGAAGCTGGAGCGAGGTAAGACAAGGGAGGTACATTGGGGTCACATCACTGAAACCCTGAATAACATGCTATGAAATCTGGGGAGCCACTGAAAGTAAGTGTTCAACAAAAATAATCAGAGCAAGATTTTAATGAGATGACTTGGGCAATTGTGTGTCCTAGACTGGAATGGGATGAAAAAGACAGAAGAAAGGGCAATCAGGAGATTATTGAAAAACTCCAAGCAAGGGGCAAAGAAGACATGAGTCAGCAGAGCAACAGCGAAGATGGCAAGAAAGATGGACAGACAGGGTATCTCTATGGACCGATGTGGGGGCAGGGAATGCAAACACCCAGAGAGGCTTGGAAGGTTTGACCCTGGGAAGACAGCAGGCCCAGCAGGTATGGGAGGACAGGGAATGGGTAGTCCACGGCTAGGAAGGAGCAGTGGCAGCACAGGGGCACATTCCTCCTCCTGACCTTGCCCTTGCCATCTGCTGCAGCTGCCTGGCACAGAAGAGAGCTTTTCCAGAGCTCACTCTTTTCCTGGTGCAGAGTCTATTCATCCAGGCTACTGGTGAGTCGAGGCTCCCAGTCAAGCCCACACTTGGGATAAGTCACTACACAGACCAACAGGACATGCGTCCTTCCAGCAGTGCGTGAATGTGAGGCTGACATCCTCCTGGCTTTTGCCATCAGCATTCCAGTGGGAACTTTTAAAGTGGTCTGGGATAAATATACATGTGGATATGCGTCAGGACAGAAATTGAGGTTGACTGATTTGTGAATAATGCTAAGAGGAATAATAATTGCATTGTATTAAGGGAGAATTTTGGATTTCGTCCGTTTGTTTCACCTGCATTTATTGCTAGGGGGATTTGCAGACACAAAGTGATCTGTGACATGTCAGGCTGCCATTCTGTCCTGAAGCCAGTGCTGGCATCCACCTGTTCTTCCTGTGGTTTCTGGTGAGATGTGCTGGTTTCCAGGCTGCCCAAACCTTCTCCAGCTCATCTCACATTCTGTCACCTATCAAGGCTTGCGGCATCCGGGACACCTGGTGCAATTCTGACATACTTTTCACCACACACACACACATTTCTAGGACATGAATTCATACAGAATGAGGGCAAGTTATGATCAAAAATGAAACGCCCAGATAAAACATTACCCCCTTCCCTTAGACCAGAGGACAGGCCTGAATCAAACCATATGGTCTGTGATTTTCTGAGGACAATAAAATGACATTTTCTTTGAAAAGTAGCTCAGGGGTGTTCTTCTGCTTGTTCCATTCTCCCATAAACCCAACCCCTCACGGCTCACAACCTGCCATGGACTATGATTCCTGAAATCAAATGAGCTCCTATAACCCCAGGTTCAAACATTTAAGTGAAAAGTCAGCAGGGGGAGGGTGGAAACCCTCGGCACTCATTACCTCGATGGACCCTGGTCCGGCTTTGCCCATCTCCCCTGCGTGGCTGTCACTGCTCAGACTTGGGGGGCTGTGGGCGGCCTGCCTCCTCTCCTCTTTTAAGGCATGTTCCCACAGCTTCTTGTTGAGGATGCGGGTGGCGTTCTCTGTGAGTGTGTGGCCAGGGGGAGCGGATAGGTCCTGCCTCACTGGCGTGCCCTCTTCCCCTTCCTCCCTGAATGTCTCTGCTCCAACCCCGAGGGGGCTGGGTGACCTTCCCCGGGAGCTGGTACCGGTTTCCTGGGCCAGGCCCAGCTCTGGTCGGGGTTCAGCCGAGCGGGACTGGTTTCCAGCCCGCAACCCCTTCTGGAAGGGGTCCTGCCCCAGGGGGCTGTGGTCGATGATATTGAAGAGGCTGGAGAGGCCGTCATTGATGGTCGTGTGCACAGGACTCTCCCTCGTGGTGGTGGAGCGTGCCCAGGCAGACTCACTGCAGCCCTTCTGGGGTGTCCCTGCCGAGGTCCTGTTATTTGGCTGGTCAGCTTTGGGGAGAGGTTTCCTCTGCAGCTTGGGGGAGCCATACTTGGGGGAGCAGCATGTGCGTTCAAACTTGGCCTGCACCTTCTCGATGGCGGGGGCCACCTGCCGGCTCCTCACACTGCGGGAAGGTGAGGACACAGGTGTGGAGCCACCCCCGGCCTTGGGCGTGAGACACTTGTGGGGACTGCTGGTGACACCCCCACGCAAGGCTTCGGTTTGCAGGCCAACGCTGAGGGTCTGGACAGTCTGTGTCCCCGTTGTCCGGGACCCGTTGGTCTGGCAGGCCGTGTCCTTGACCTGAGGCTCCACAGGGCAGACGGCACTCCTGGCGGAGAAGGCCACCTCCTTCATGTCATCGCTCATGTTCTTGGACATCTCCAGGCTGTGCAGTGGGGAGGCAAACCCCAGGGAGGTGCAGAGGGTGCCCTCGAGTGAGTGCAGCCCACCATCCCCATAGTCCCGGGGATGTCTGGGGAGGTCACAAGGCCACCTCCCAAACACATGCTCTGCCGGGGTCCCCTTGGCTTCCCCTACACCCCCTCTGGCTCTGCCTGTGGAGAACGGCAACTCAGGCTCCCCTGGGCTCTGCTCCTCGCTGCCCATGGCCGAAAGCACACCATCGAACCTGCGCACAGCAGGCGGGCTGTGGAGCACGCGCACACCAGACCTGTCCGCAGCCACATGGCTGCGCAGCGGCTGCTTCTGGCAGTGCTCGGGGTGGGTCATAGTGTCCGTGGTCATGGTGATACTCGTAGTGAGATACCATGAGGAGTCTGGGAATGGGTCCGCTGCAGCATCAGCCCCAGCCAGCCCCACCTCGGTCCTGTCTGTCCAGGAGTCTGGGGGCCTCCCCGGCCCCACCCCACCACAGTCCCTGGGTGGGCTGTAGTCCCAGGCCTTGTTGTTGAACTCCTCAATGTATTTGAGGTCGTCGGGAGAGAGGGGAGGGGTGGTGTCCTCCTTGCTACCTGCGGAAGGCAGGCCCTGGTCAGGCAGGAAGGGAGAGAGGTCCATCAGGCGCTGGAACTCAGACATGGAGGTCACCGACACTGCCCTGTGGAAAGGGGAGAGGCAGTGTGGGCAGTCTGTAGCTTCCTGCCACTCCCACCTCCCACCCGTCCCCACAGGAAGACCACACAGCTGTCGTCCTCAACACATGCAGTGCACCCTCGCAGAGCAGTGTGCTGGAGAGTTAGTCTACCCGCACCATTCACTGGCATCTGAGAACAGTCTCCAACTGCCTGATGCTCTCCGCTCATGAGCTGACATACAGATGTTGCACAGAATTTTTGTGGCCCTGAAATTATTCCTGGAGCCATGTGTTGGTCAGAATTTAATATAATCAACTCTTAGATATCGAGGAAGCACGTGGATGGGTAGAGCTGAATGGCTGAACACAGTCATACACCAACCCCACATCCACCCTGGGGAAGCTTCATGCTTAGCCTACTGGTGTCCCCAAGAAGAGGGAAACTCTGGTATTTGGCTGTGGCCTCGGGTCCCCATCAACTGAGGAGAGGGCCATTGCCACAGTGACCATCAACCTAGTAGTTCCAGGCATTGAGTCAGGTGCTCACAATCCTGACAGACACCCAAAACTGTAACTACAGTCTAAAGCCTTTTCATCCTCTGGCCTCATCCTCTGTTGCCTAAGCACTAACAGTCTCCAAAGACCAAATGGAAGATGGGTAAGAAAGGAGGGCAGTGGAGATGCAATCAGATTGACAAGTAATTTCCAGACTTATCTGAAAAAAATTTCCATCTGGCCCTATCCCAATTGACCAAAGGGGCTCAGCTCTCTCCTTTCTCTGCTACCTTCTCTATAGCCAAGGCTTCTTTTTGTTCTTTCTTTTCCTTTATTCCTAGCTATGAGAAAAACTCTCTCAGACACAGGAACACCGTGGAAGGGTGAAGGTAGCTGAGCTGACAGGACAGCCAATTTTGGTAAGCCACCTGTTGTCTTTGGATGTAGACTCCTCACCATGTGAGCACTTTAATTCTAGGTGTTTCAACTGGACACGAATTTCCTGAAAGTCCTGACTGCCTCCTCTGCAACCAGCAGGCACAGTGAGGTGCTGGGCACTCGGAGAAGCTGAGAGAAGGAGACTGCTGGAGTGCTCGGGCCACATGTCAATCCACCTAGGGTAAAACAGCGTGACCCAGAAGGAAGTTGGGGAGCTGGCTGTGCCTGTGGCTCCTGAGCCAGGCACTAGAGCCTCTCTGGTCTGAATCACTCCTGCTGGGTGCGTGGGAGTGAGGGGTCTATAGACTCATTGTCACTAGACTAGTTCCTCATAGGATAGATTCATATTCCCTTGATCCTAACAGAGGTTTACATACCCAGGGTCCCATACCTGTTAAGAGGTCCCAGGCTGAGTACACCGGCCTCGTGAACAATGTGAGGCTAGAAATGAGATCTTGCTGGGAGCACATTCGTGTACCCTGTGGACTGGCCCACAGAACCAGCCAGCTCTGGGCAGCTTTGCTGACAACTGCCTTCACCTTGGGTGAGGTGCAGGGGGCAAGGCACATGGCCTGTGGTCACCACCCTGGGGTAAAACATTAGGCTAAAAATGACAGTTTTAGGCATTCCAGTTTCTTGTTTCTCACTAGATTCAAAATCAGTGGAATTTTTGTTTGTTAGATATGATCTGCAAGCTGTACAAGGACCTTTTGGATAACAGAAAGGTGGCCATGGAAAGAAACAGAGGGATCGATTTGTCACTAGGTCTTGAGCTTTCAGGTTAGCATGTTTTTCCTCTTCTTGCCTCTGGTCAAGAGACAAGGAATTGCCCAAATAATAATAATGAGTTTCCAGAACACTGGAGGCTCTACCCAAATAAACCCACTGCTACTAAGTCGATTATGACAAATGGTGACCCTGTAGAACAGAGCAGAACTGCCCCATAGTGTTTCCAAGGCTATAAACTTTTGCAGAAGCAGATTGCCTCGTCTTTCTCCCCTGGAGCAGTGGGTGGGTTCAAACCGCTGACCTTTCGGCTAGGAGTTGAGCACTTTAACCACTGTACCACGAGGGCTCCCTGTAAGTGCTCCACAGACCCTGAAACTCTGGGCCTTTCCACATTTCTTTGGACCTAGCTCATCAAACTCCACTCTTACCCAGAGAGGGTCTGCTCTCTGAGGGACGACAGTGGCACCTCTGTGACACTGAGCCCCAGGTGGACACAGTGGAGCAGAAAGGACGTGGGCAGAGAAAGGAGAGGCATCCACCTTGGCAGTGGCCAAAGCAAAGCAAGACGATAACTGCAGAGACACAGGATACATGTGACAAACAGGCAGGCGCTTGCAGACGCAGAGAGGAAAGTATGGAGGACACACCACGCTGTCAGGAGCAAGTGGGACAGGGGACTGCGGAGGACACATTCACTTTTCTGCTTTGGGCATTTCAATCCTGTTTGAATTCTGGAAGTATGGGTTACTTCTGCAATTAACAGAAGCACTTAAGATTTAAAAAAGTTAAAGAGGAGCTACAGCGAAGAGGGAACACAGAAAGGGGAATGTCTTGGGTGGTAAAAGGGGGTTGCTATAAACCCCTGGAGTTTCTGGGTGGTGGCAAATGGTTAATGCACTAGGCTGCTAACGAAAGGTTGGAAGTTTGGGTCCACCCAAAGGCATCTTGGAAGAAAGGCTTGGTGATTTACTTCTGAAAAAGCAGCCACTGAAAACCCTATGGAGCACTGTTCTACTTTGACACACAGGGTCACCATGAGTCGGAACTGACTTGACAGCAACTGTTTGCGCGTGTATATGTATTTTTAATAAAATATATCCTCACTCGAGACATTGATGTGGATACTGCTATGAAAAGAAGAAGAAGTGGGGGTGGGGCGGGCTGTACTAGCAGCTAAACTTCATTTAATGTTTATTCTGTATTAGGTACTGCTTTAATTGTTTTATATGTCTTAACACATTTTAAGTTACCAAAAAATCTAAGTACCTCCTGTTTACAGATGTGGCAACTGAGACATGAAGCAGTTCAGTAACTTATCCAAGGTCACAGGGCTAGCACGAGGAGAACGGGTTTGACCCAGGAGGTTCGGCTCTAGAGCCTGGGCGCATAAGGACTGCCCTGTACTGCCTGACAACGACCAGAGAAAACAAAAGCTTGAAGGGTGTAAGTGTGGCCTGGCAATGCAGGTGTTGGAGGCATTTGGTGAAGTGCAAAATGGGAACAAGACAGTAGTTCACGGGGATGGCACATTCATAAGAAAACCATGGATGAGGAGACCTGAAAACGGCAAACTGCCCAGAGAAGAAATTTCATGTAGTGGACATGGCACATACACATCGTAAAACGAAACTAGAGAAAATTAGACTGGGAGGGGGAGAAATGGGTATATAACTAACATTAACATCAACTACTTTATATTTTCCTCAACGATTACTGCCTGGAAATATTTTAATAAATCTTCTTGTAGAGCTTTTAAATACACTGTTTATAAAGTGTCTCACAGCATATCAGGAGGGAGTTTTTCCAACTTTACACTGGAAGAGAGAGGTTTCTGTGGACTGTTAAAAAACATGTAACACAAATCACTCCTTTGTATATACACACAACTAACCCTGTAAGGTCCTCATCACACAACTAAGACACCTCACAAACATGGCACATCTCGCCTTTGGTAACTAATGATATTTGTAAAATTAATAAAAATAAACCAACTACTCATTCGCAAGTCTGATTTTAAGTCATTTTGAAGAGAGTGTTACAATAGACTGTATCAACAAGTCGGAATTTCAAAACCAAGAGATTTTGACTTCAGTAGTCTATTGTTTTCATCAGTCTTACTTACCTTTGAAGGTTTCCCTTGTGATTTTCTTCTTCCTATAAAGGAGAAAAAAGCAAGTTCGTCTGAATCAGTTGATTTTGGTTTCCCTGGAGCCTTGAATGTATTAAGATGACTCGTTTTGCTCTGTTCTACGGAAATACCATCTAAAATGTACATTGAGGCAAAGTTTTGGTCAGGAGTCCTACTGTCCTAAGCTCTTTGAAGTACAATAATAAAACCACAAACCCACATCCTGATGAGGGGTTGTAGCTTTTGAAGCTTCAGCAGTCAAGGGAGGATCTCGAATGAGAAGGACTGGCTATAAACTTTGTCATGGAGGAAGTTTGCTCTTCTGTGCTTCTTCAAAGGATCTAGCTACTATATGAATTCCAAAGCCAGCTTTTCTAACTACTTGTGTGAGTACAAGTGTGGGTGTGTCTGTCAGGAAGGGGTGGAAAGAGGGAAGATGGAAGGTGGGTGTGCCTTGGCTCAAACCTTGCTATAGAAATTGATGTGATACCCTTAGACTTGAGAAACATTTCCATATAGGCACAAAGGTGAAGTTTCAATGACTATCCCTTAAGAAGAAGAGTGATAGCTGGTTCACGTGCAACAGAATGAAGCAGGATCTATACCTCATATCACATATAAAAACCAATTCCAAATAGATCAAGGAGCTAAATGTGAGAACTAAAACCATAAACCGCTTAGAAGAAACAGAACAGTATTGCTATAAGGCCTAGTTTCTAACAATCAGATATGACAACAAAAGCACAAGCAAGCAGCAAAAGACAAAATAAATAAAGGAGACCTCAACAAGATGAAAAACTCTTGTTCCTCAAAAGGCTTTATCAACAAAGTGAAGAGACAACCTACAGATTGGGAGAAAACTTTTGGGAACCACCGATCTGATAACAGTTTAATATCCAGAATATATGAAGAACTGCTATAACTTTAACAACAAAAAGACAAAATCTAATGGAAAAATTGGCAAAAGCCTTGAATAGACGTTTCACCGAAGACAATATACGAATGGCCAATATGCACATGAAAAGATGTTCCTTGTTATTATCCACTAGGGAGAGGCAAATCAAAACCACAATGAAATGCCCTCTCACCCCTTCTAGAATGGCTATGGTTAAAAAACAACAAAAAGTGAAAAATAACAGATGTTGGCGAGCATATGGGTGAATTGGAACCTTCATCTATTGCTGATGGGAATGCAATATGGTCTAGCCACTGTGGAAAACAGTTTAGCAGCTCCTCAAAGAACTGAACATAGAATTACTGTATGAGGCAGTAATTCTAATCCTGAGTATCTACCCAAAAGAAGTGAAAGCAGGAATGCAAAAAGAAACCTGTACAATGTTCACTGCAGCACTATTCACAATAGCCAAAAGGTGGAAACAATCTAAATGTCAATCAACAGGTAAATGGATAAATTAAATGTGGTACGCACATATAAAGGATTATTACACAACCATAAATAGAAATGAAGTCCTGATACATGCTACAACATGGATGAACCCTGAAAACATTATAGTGAGTGAATAAGTCAGTCACGAAAGGACAAATACTGCGTGATCTCACTATGGAAACGCAAATGCACAGGGACCAACGCTTATTAATGGCTGCCAGGGCGGGACGGATGGGGGACAGGAGAGTCAGCTCTTCGGCGGTGCAGGGTTTCTGTTAATGGTGGTAAAATAACTGGGAAAGGGACAGCAGTGATGGTTGTACAACATGATAAATGTAATCAACGTCACTGAGTTATACATGTAAAGATTACCAAATTGATAAATGTTTTTATATTTTTTCTACAAAAAGAAAAAAAAAAGGGTGACAGCTGAACTGGCAGAGAGCAATTTCAACACAGGCTGTCTACTGAGAAACTACTCTTGTGCTGACATGTTCTTGAAGAAGCAACAAGGGCCCTGGAAAGCCTTTGAGGGTAACTGAAATTTATTCCTGGGCACAGTAAGCAGTAAGGGGCACACCAATTATCAGGTTAGTGTGATGTCCAGGCCCTACCCGACCTACTTTCCCATAGCTATTAAAATGAACCATATGAAATTGCCAATAGATAATAAATGGTGGGATACTGGTGACTGCATGTGGGTCAGCCTAACACATACTGCTGAGGATAACGCACCTGACTTCTAGACACGTGCTGTCCTGTCATTTCCACATATTTCACAAACAATTTGGTGTGAACTCTTCTAATTCTGTTCAGTGTTTGGGAGACCAAATTATAGCAACTTAGCTCACATTTGATAATCTGACTTACAAAGGCTTCTAAGTGTTGGGTTTATTTCCCTGTGCACAGAGTAAGATATTTATAATGTGTCATAGTTTAGTGATATTTGCTGCTTCCAGACGTTGGGATATTTCCTTAAAACAGAATTTTTTTTTTTTTTTTGGTTATTAATCTGAAGGCTGTATTATGATTTTAAGAAAAATTGAAAGGACACATTTCCCAGAATTATTCCTGTTATATATTTTGCTGGGCATAATCATTTGTGGGGCCTTTCCTTCTATCCAGGACACCACCCCAGAATTTCGAAACCAGACTGGGGACAAGGTGACAAACAAACTTATCATGGAGCACCAAGTTGTTTAGGGTGAGGAACTAAACAAAATCCTACCACTGTGAAGATTTTGCTTTTACTAAATTGAGAGGCTGGGACAGGTAAAAGCCAGGAGGGGACCTGACCAGTCGTGTGGGTTAAATACATGCCTCTATGTTGCAGTAAGGAGCTGAAATGGAGGAAGCTGCGCTGACCTCGGGGAGGCAGTTCCTGAAGTTCCGATCCAGCCGTCGGGGTGGAGGCTCCTCAGGCTCCTCATCCAGCGACAGGGCATCCAGGTAGAGGTTCTCGCTGGCCGTGCACCTGTCTGACTCCTTCAGCTTGGACAGTGGCCGGTCTTCAAAGGGGATGGACTCTGCGTCAGAGCAGGACCACATTGCCATGGCGTGAGGCACACGGAGGCCTCCCTGGTGGAGGAAGGGGCGAGAGCTGCCGTCTTTTTGGTCACAGAAGACACTGCCACCTCTCCGGGGACCGTTTTCCTTCTGCAACTTGAAAGTGGTAAAAGTGAAAATAATTAGCCTTACGTTTTTCTCTGTTACTCTCCCTCAGGCCATATTTTCTCCACAATTTGGGATTATACGTGAGTCAACTTGAAAGACTTTGAGAGAAGCAAATGTTCTTAAAGTACTGACCTTAATTCAAGATACAACACAAGATTGTACCATATCATGTCCCATATACCCGCTGCTATCGGGTCAATTCTGAATAATGGTGGCCTCACACGTTACAGAGAACTCTTCTGCAGGGTTTTCTTGGCTGTAATCTTTACAGAAGCAGATTGCCAGAACTTTCTTCTGCAGTGCTGCTGGGTGAGTTTGAACTGCCAACCTTGAGGTTAGTAGCTATTACAAATGCTTAAAAAGCCCCACAATCTTATCTGGCTAGAAAATTTATCTGGAAATGGAAAATCTTCATTAAATCACACAGGTGTGGTCAACTTGTTTCGACTAGAATATATGTTATCATATACAGCTTTGTGTGCCGTGCTCATAGGGAACTACGGATTTACTTATTTTTTAAAATCTTTTTTTTTTTTGGTTTAATATTGTTAAACAACATGTTTAGAACTCTCTTTTGGAATTACCTTCCCAACTTAAGGCATAATGAATGGAATGTCACCTGTGATAGAATATGTCTGAGGGTGGATTTGACTTTCCTAACTACCCCCAAGTCACTGGGAACAAGTCCCATACATAACCTGAGGCATCAGACCCAGTCATCAAACTGGGCTGTGAGTGTTTGGTGTCAAAAACAACTTACATTTTGCTTGAGAAGCTTAAAACTTAGCTGAAAAGGCAATTAAAGATCCAACAGGATTGTAAAAAAAAAAAAAAAAGCCACATAGTTTATAGTCACAGTTTTTTTTTGCCTGATTAACATGTTCAAGAAGCAGCTGTGGGGAAACACCAGGCCCATGGTATCAGGAGCACCTGAGTTGGAATCATGCTTGTGAGACTTGCTAGCTGGCTGTCCGGGCGAACAACCTGAGGTTTCTCACCTTCTCACCTGTAGAACAGGGACAACCATGCCCCCAGCACTGGCATACCCATCATTGTGTCAGTGAGACCACCACCTACTTCCCTTTGGTCCACCCTGTTCCCTTGGGCCTTGGCCCATATATCAGGCCTTTCTGGCCTATTTTACAGCCTGGAGCTAGATCCTGTGGGCATCTCAGGAGAGGAGCTGCTGAGATGGGTGGGGACAGACACAGCAGGCAGGGCAGGCACCCTCGCTCTGCTGAGCTTCACTCTGGGTCTTTCCTTGCTGCCCCCTTCCCAAACATACAGAGGAAGCACAGTCAAGACCTGAGGATGTTTCACCTGAGCACCATGAGTGAGGGCTTCATTATAGGACAACACGCTCACACATTCTCCTGGGTCGACCACTCTTTTTAGTAAGTAAATTATCTCAACGACTACAGTGACATTTGGATTTAACTTGAAGGAGTGGCAGAATAAAAATCTTCAGTCATCAAGCATTGAGATGGTGCCAGGAAATGCTACAACTCCCTTGGGAGCATATCAATTTATTTTGTAAAAGAGCATCTTTACAAATGGTACCTTGGTATTCTAATTTAAACCTTCACCCTTAAGCTGGATGTAAGTATGGCCTATGTACAGCCCCCAGAAACCCTGGTGGCGTAGTGGTTAAGAGCTACAGCTGCTAACCAAAAGGTCGGCAGTCCGAATCCACCAAGCTTTTCTTGGAAATTCTATGGGGTAGTTCTAATCTGTCCTTTAGGGTCACTATGAGTCGGAACTGACTCAACGACAATGGGTTTGGTTTTTGGTTTACGTACAGCCCAGAACAAAGCCCTGTGAGGTAATGGGGACTCAAGGATGTTTACTCATCTTTAGTAATTTCTGAGGTGGTGATCTCTCTGTTATGAAGAGACAGAGGTCCAAGCAGCTGGAGTTTAAATGTTAGCATCTCAGGTAGAATCACAGTCAATGTGGGGGGCAAACAATCTATTTTTTAGCTCAGCCCTCTCCACTCTCCACCTGCTCCTCAACTCCGCAGTTCTTAGCAGTTCTCTTTTAAAGACTCTAAATGGTTTCTTTAAAAAAATGAAAAGGAAAGGTTTTTATTATCTTCATCTAATGAATGTCAGCACAATTTAGGCTCAACACATGATCATCTCCAAGCTATTTTAGGCAAGGAATTAAAATGCAGGAATCACATCTGAAGCTGTCAATGTGCTGAGAATGTGAGTGAGGAGGGGGCAGGAGGGACTGGAGGGGAGAGCTGGGAGCAGACCTTCTCAGGGGAGGGGGAGCTCAAAAATACACCCGGGGCCAGGAGCAGCTTGCACTAAAGCTGGCAAGTGTTAGGTTTCCTCAGAATGAATCAGAATGGCTTTGGCTGGAGGACTCTGCATTGCAGATGCCTCTGGGGTGCTGCCATTGAAGAATGAGTCCTTAAAGGATAGGGTTTCCTAGGGGAGTCACCTCAAACCAGGACTCAGCACTCTTCTTAGAAACTTGCGGTAGAACAATGTTTAAGGCAAATAGAAAATTTGAAAGATTTGCATTGCAAATAATACAGGAAACAATAAACCCTCAAGAGTATCACCTTACCTGGGATGGTCCAAAGAGAAAAGGTCACTTTGTAAAACAGGTTGTGAAAGAAGGGCCTTTCAGGCTGCAAAGGCAGCTGCTTTAAGAAAGTTACTGGAAAGAGCCTGGGCTGACATATTACGAGCTTTTTTCCCTTAGTGCTGTAAGTACAGCGAGCAGAGCCCAATCCTGTCTTATCAGCATGTCAACTGGGAACATAACAGTTCTGAGTGGAAATGTAGTGTGAGCCACCACCCACTCAAATCTGGATTGAGACAAGAGATGCTGATAAGATAGATGGTATGCGTTACATGATCGTCACCACGTTTGCACAGTCATTCATCATATAAGATGCCTTCTGTGGCACAGAAATTATGTAGGAATTTAATGACACCAGACAAGCATGAAGCATGTGTTCTGAAAGTGGAAAATGGATTTAATGTCACTTCTTTCACCATCTGCATTAGGTTGTCATAGTCAAGGTTCTAGGCTTACCAAGTAGTCAAACATTGAAACCATGCATTGTAAAATAGTTTATGAAGGATGTTCGGTTACATTTCTTGTTTATCCATGGACCGCGTAGCTAAAAGTTAAACGTTGATTACTTTGGGAGAATGCCCAGATTTATTTTTGAAAGCCATGATTGCATGTCTGAAGCATCAGTTCATCGGTAACAAATCCTCCTCTAAAAACAGCAGTGGAATCACTGCACAAAGACTGTGGGATCACCACAACAGATGAACGCTTCAAACTCATGTGTTGTGAATACATAAGGCTCAGAGCCATCAAGAGGACTGAAGTCCTGTGGAGGACAGTTTGGTAGAAGTGCTGAACACTGACAATTTAGAAACAGAGTTCTGCTCCTAATCACTCTTATCTTCCCAAACTACAGCATTAAGGGGAGACAACTGCTCGTCCTTAGGGCGTGAGCTGTATAAAGCTGAGGATCACTGGATGTGTCTTACCCAGCTCTCCTTTATTAGAAATTCCTCACTCCCAAGAGTAAAATAAAAACTTAAAGACTTGCTTAACTTATACCAAAGTGTGGCTTTCAAAATGAAACCTGTGCCAAGACCAACAAGTCACTACAACAAACCGGTAAAGGGGATCCTAAAAGGGCAATGGCAGGGACAATGAGGGCCCCCCTGGGGTGTGGGAAGGACACACAAAGTGAAGGATTGTAGAGGGAAGGCCAAGAAGGAAACTCCCCGGTGATAAGTTCCTGAAGTTACTTGTGATACTAGTTAACTAAAGTTGGGTATGATAAACTTGTGCCCATGTTCATAAGAACATCTGCTACTTTTACCCTTACAACTTCCACATAACCACCGGCCTGTTCAATGGAGCACAGACATAGCAGGGAGTTTAGGACAAAAGGCTCTTGCCAAGTGCTCCATTTCCAAGCCAAACAGGAAGTGGCCAACATTCCTCTTGACAGGATTTAGGGAATTTTGAAATGGAGCCATTATCAAAATCAGTAAGGAGACTCAGTTGTGAATAATCGAGCCCAGGAAGAGCAAAAGTGAGTCAGCTCCTTTCAGTACTTTCTTCTTCTCAATGGTTTTTAAGCTAAAGCACTTGGTTTGTTTTTTGGTTTTATTTTTGTTTTTACCACTTAGTTCATTTTCCTTCCCTCACTCTCCAACATTATACTTACACTAACCTTTGTACCTGTATAACAGGTACCAGGGCTGTGGACAATACATTTTTCAAAAGCCTCCCACAAAAATGCACAGAGTATGAGTATTTATAATAGAGTAATGAGGTTATTTTTCCTGAATTCAGTTTCTCATTGATTAATAATTTCCTTGAGGTTTCATGCATTTTTAAGTGTGACAGGCTGAAATAAATAAAATGTATGTATGTTATGTAAAGATCTGGTCAGGGAGGAATTCCAAACCTTCACCAATTTAATGTGAAAATTTGATGGTGAACACTCAGGAACTACCACAACTAAGCCAACTGTCCTACGTTTGATGTAACACAAAGAATGATTATCTGGGCAACCCATCCTTTCCCCTCCCCCAAATTCATCTGGCTTTCAGAATCCTTTGTTTAGCTGAAGAGGATCAGCTACCTCCCTTGACGATGGTCCTTGCTAATCGCAGCTCAGCAATATCCACAGCAGGTACAATCAGCAGCAAACAGCCTGACTTCCAACTCATTTCAGCAATTTCTTTACTAATGGACAACAATCCCATTCAAGCTGGAGCAGCCACTGTGACCACATCTTCTGTGGCAAACTGAAAAGTTAGTTTGCTTTTCGGCAGATATGACTTTATAAGACCTGAAATAACCTCAGCTTTCAAGTTAAATCTTCAAATTCCTTTAAAAAATTACCTCCCCCACCATTCTCCATTCCTCCCCTGACAAGAGAGTTGCCCACAAACTTCACAATGAGAAGATCTGTGTAATGGAATGGCATGAGCTAGGCCTCCCTCCAGCGCTAGAAATTCTAGTGTTTCCTTCTCTTCCTATGGAAGCCCAGGAAACATATCGATGCAGCAAGGGCCTCAAGCAGCCTGGTTTCTAATGTTTTGTTTCATAAGTGCTCTTGATTTCCTGGTCAGTTTAGCTGTCTACACTCTCTTCCCTGTTCTCTGGTGCCTGGGGTGCTTCCGTACCTGTTCTATCCTCCACAGCAGTTCCCTCTTCTGCAGTTCCCACTCCTGCCGATCTCTGTCCAGGCGGTCGAGAAGCTCCACCTTCTCACGGCTCCAGTTCTTCTCGCTGTGACGGATCTGCCAGCGCAGGTCCATGACCAGGCTGTGACTGTCAGCGAGGAGCTTCCTGTGTGCCTCCCTCTCCTTCCGAAATGCCCCTTTGCTGTCAGCGGAAGGACCTGGTTCCCCCAAGTTCTCGGTCTTCTCTTCCAGCTGTCAAGGAGAAAAGACTTAGGAACTCACCCCTGGCAAGTCTTCCATTAGTACATGAAGAAAATCTTAGCACATTTACATATTATCCCTGGAAACATGTTTAAATCAAGATTTGACCAATCCCACAGAAGAAGCAAATTTCACTGTAAAGTCCTAATTAAGAACAGTTGATAGAGTTATACAGGATGTTAAGTAGTAAGTCTACTAAGAGTTGTTGTACTTCCTATGGCCAAGCTTTTCTATTCTAAGTTACCACCATCTCTTGCTTGCACTTCTGTATAGCACCATGAGGGCAGGTACCATGTCTGTTCCTATACCCTTACAGTGATGGGACCTATTAGTCATCAATAAATATTCAGCAAATAAGTGAATAAAGTTACTTTCCCCAGTAAACTGGTATAGTCACATGGTACATAGAAAAATCACTAGATCTGGATAGAGACTACAGTAGAGCAGAGTGGCATAGATAATAAACTATGAAGGCAAATATACTGAGTTCGAATCTTGGGTCTGTGATCTCTGGTAATCAGAACTGTGAAGATTAATAGTGATAATCATTAAAAGTTCATCACAGAGTACCTAGTACAATAATTTTGACAATTAAGAAATGTCAGCTATTATTGTATTGAGAAGGACAAAATAATTCAATTCCTTTAATTTTGCTACAACTTATTTTAATCAATCATGTAATGAAATTATTTAAAAACCAGCGTGTGGTTTCCAGCTTCTGCTTCCTTCTCAGGATATGGAAAGCTTAAAAGAGTATCACTCCCATACTTATGACAACAATACACAGTGTAATCAAATCTGAAAATTTCCAGCTTTTCTTGAATATATCTAAGAGTTGAGGTCATAGGGCAACACAACACAAGCTTTGAGGATACAACGGCCTTTGAGCAGACAGGACGTTAGCACCTGCTTACTTGTAGCAGACACTGCTGGATACTATACAAGCCAGTAAGAAGAATTCAGCCAAATTTTTGAATGAATTGCTGAAGCGGAGTCTGGACTAGATGAGAATATAGAACCCCTAGGAGCTGCATACAAGGGACACAAGGGAAATTTCACCAACTAATAAGCTCTTCTATTAGGACCTTACCAGGTGTTTACAAGAATGATTGGAGGAATGTTGAGTTCTGAGGAAGTCACCCCTTGGTGCGTGACTGAGGGAGAAGAAAAGCCCCTGAAGAAAAGGCATGAGTCCCTGCCCACATGCTCTTCCTTTGTCTTCCTGAAGGAACAAAAGTCTTAAGTTGCTGCGGGAAGGGCAGCAAATCGTGTTGCTCTAGGGCACGGATTGGAGAAGGGAAGAGAAAAATATCCACTAGCCTTAAAGGAGGGGCAAGAATACAAAATAAGCCCTGGCCACTACAGGTATCCTACATTGGGGTGGGTGGGAAGAATCATTTAGAAATCCTCACTTCTGAGACCAGGGATACAGGAGCTGCCTAAGACTGAGGCTGAACAGAACAGCAGAGAATGCCTCCCTGCACACCCACTGCCTACTTTTAGACTAACAAGTGTCAGGTAAAAGAAACAGTGGTCTACTGCTGCAACAGGAGCTGGAGTGTGGTGTGAGACCAGCTCTAAAGCCCTAAAGCTGAGGGTGGAGCAGTGAGAAAAATGGGCAAGCTACCATAAATATAAGCTAACACTACACGAGTCAGAAGCTTGTGGTGAACTGACGGAAACCAGAGCAATAATACAAACCTAAGCCCAGTAAACTCTCACACGGACTGACTCAAGCCCACTGCCCCACCAAAGATCTAGGGCAGGGGTTGGCAACCTGTGGGCCAACCCTGACTTTCCATCTGTTTTTGTAAGTAAAGTCTAACAACACAGGCACATCCAATTGTTTATGTACTGCCTAGGACTGCTTTTGTGATATAATGGCAGTGTTAAGTAGTTGTGGCAGACCATACAGTCTGCAGAATATAAAATATTTGCTCTTTGGTTCTTTAGAGTAAGCATTTGCCAACCTGTGGCCTGGGGGAAAAATAAGTATGTCCATTTCCAGCCATAAAACTATCTACACCAGTCTCTACTTGCAACCTATAGAAGATGTCTGACTTTAAACAACAAATTATGAGATGTACAAAGAAGGAAGAAAAAAAAAAATCCAAAAAGTAGTACTTTGTCAACAGACAAAGCAATCAAAAGAAGTAAACTCAGATATGACACAGATGATGTAACCAAAACGCTGGTTAAACATTCGGCTGCTAACTAAAGGGCTGGCAGTTCAAATCCACCAGCCGCTCCTTGGAAGCCCCAAGGGGCAGTTCTACTTTGTCCTACAGGGTTGTTATGAGTTGGAATCACCTGGACAGCAGCAATATTTTTGTTTGTTTATAATTAATACATTAAAACTTTAGTGGAAAAAGTGGCAACATGCAGGACCAGACAGGTACTTTCACAGAGAGATGAAATCTACAAAAAATAATCAAATGGAAATGCTAAAAATGAAAAGATGGTAAATGGAGAATGCCTTCAATAGGTCCAATGCAGCTGAGGAAAGAAGTGGTAAAGTTGAATAGGTCAACAGAAATTATCCAAACTGAAACAAATGAGACAAAAGAGTAAAATAACAACAATAACAAAATAAAACCAAAAACAACCAAGCAAATAAAAAAGACAAAAAACAGCATCCAATAACTCTGAGACATTAATAAGTAGACTAACATATAAGCAATTGAAATCCTAGGAAAAGACAGAAAGAATAGAACAGAAACATATTTAAAGCAATAATGGCTCAGAGAATACTCAGCAGGTTAAATACTGAAAGTAAAGAAACAAAAACTCACATACAGACATATCATACTCAAACTGCTGAAGACCAAAGAGAAAATCCTGAAGGCGGACAGAGAAAATTTTCTGAAGGCAAAAAAAAAAATTACATCAGAGGCACAAAGATAAGAATTACAGCAGCCTTTTCTTCAGAAACTACGCAGTCAGAAGCCAATGGGATGACATATTTAAAGTGCTGAAAGAAAAAACTGTCAACTTAGAATTCTATACCCAGTAAAAATATTTTTTGAAAGAAATAAAAAGACTTTTTCAACAAACAAAAGCTGAAAACAATTTCCGGCAGATGTGCACTTAAAGAAATGATAGAGTAAGTTCTTCAGGAAAAAGGAATTTGGTACCGAAGACCCTTGGATCTACACAGAGAAACAAAAAACACTACTTTGGACATATTATCAGGAGGGACCAGGCCCCGGAGAAGGACATCACGTTTGGTAAAATAGAGGGTCAGCGGAAAACAGGAAGACCCTCAATGAGATAGACTGACATGGTGCCTGCAACAACGGGCTCAAGCATAACAATGATTATGAGGATGGTGCAGGACCGGGTATTGTTTTGTTCTGTTGTACAGAGGATTGCTATGAGTTGGAATTCATTCAATGGCACCTAGCAACAACAGAAATGGCATAAATAGGTAAATAATTCATTTTTTTCTCTATTGCTTTAAAGTCTCATTGAATGCTACAGACAAAAATAGCTGTAATGTATCAAATAGAATATGTAGGAGTTAACTGTATGGCAGCAATAACACATGTGAAATAATACAATTTCAAGTCATACTGATTAATTACTGACACACATTGCAAACCCTAGGCAACAACTAAAAATTATGAAAACAATTTTGTGTCTTATTTTTATCCTGATACATAACCTCTAAATCTGTTTAGATGTTTCTGACTTTTTGTTTGTTTGTTTGATTACAGTTTTCAAAAAAAGGTCTTTCACATATATTACCTCATTTGGTCTTTACAGAAATCCTGTAAACACAGATATCATTATTCCCAATTCACTGGTTAAGAAATGGAAGCTGAGTGCTCGAGGGACTTGCCTAAAGAGTTGGGACTAGAAACTAGGTGGGTTTTCTTTAACTACTAGTAAATATTAACGTCATGGGTAAACATCCTGCAAATTAAACCAGCTTCATTTCATTATGCACATCTAGATTCAATTAAATTTCTTATAATGTGTTATTCGAAGTCCCACCAAATTATTCACAGTTGATTATCCATGTGTAAACAAATCTTTTAACCTTTTTGAAATTAGTTCCTCAAAGATTTAAAGCACTCAGTGTTATTCAGAAAGCTTCTCTGCTTGTATCATGTTACTTAAGGGGGTATTCTCCATTAAACTGAAAGCTCTTACTCATGAGAGACTCATGGGGAGAAAACTAATACCGAACACTCACATCTACAATGACTGCAAACCCATGGAGAGAAAAGCACATTGTTTTGTCCATCATGTCTGAGGGGAGTACAGGTCCTCTAATTGAGAGCCTCTTGGAGAGTAAGTAGAAGTGTGTGCCTGGACCTGGGACGAATCAGGGTAGGTAAACATTCAAGGAAGCAGACACTGTAAGCTGGGATACTGACAATACAGTGAGGAACAGAACCATGGAAAATGCTTCTTGATCAGGTATTTATAAAATGTATATTTGGGGAAAATAAAACACCCACCCCCCCACCCCACCCCCCCGTTTTTCAAATGGAAAGACGAAAAAGAAACAGAAAGGGGAAGAAACATCTAGAGTTAACCAGAAGACTACTGGAAAGTATAAAGAACCACAAAATTTCAATTAAAAAGAGTTCCTGACAATCCATATAACCCAGGGTGAAAAGGCATGGTGCTGAGACACTCCTAGACACATCCGCTCACCTGTAGATGCTTTTCAGAACTCCAGTACCTCCTCTCTTTAGAATCTGCTCAAGCACTTAGCCCCTTCACCGGCAGCAAGTGACCTCTGCCAGCCTGCTTGTCGGAGAAAGTAAAGGCTAACTCCTTCTACCCACAAAATTATCTGCATCTGCATCCCTCACTGCCCCTTTCTCTCTCATGATCAGGGCTAATCCACCGCCTCTGCTTATATCCCTGACCCTCTGGGACGCTGTTTCATCAGTTACCCTCACACGTTCAAGTCTCACTCATCTCAAACAAAAAAAGACAAGACCTCCCTTGACCCTCTGCCTCCTGTTAGCTGAGTTTCTGCCCTCTTCCTTCTTTTCCCTTCATGATCAGACTTCATTTTCTTAGCACACTGTAATTTGCTTCAGCTCCACACGCCAATGAAACGGTTTTTGTCAAGTTTTCCTAACTGTCAAATGCAACAAACTTTTGATCTTTTATTTACTTGACCTCTCCAAAGCATGTGATACCGTCAAACTCCACATGAAATTCTGTGGTGTCTCCGCCCTTGATTTCTGGCACAGCATTTGCTCCTGGATTTTCATTCATTTCTCTGGCGGCTCCTTTTCAATCTCCTCCTCCTCTTTCAAATTCTTGAAAATGAGTATTTCTTTAAGTTCTTTCTTTGAACTTCTCTCATTCTACACACTGCACTGGAGAGTCTACTCAGGGCCCCCGCTTCCACTCTCGCCTGCTATTTCACATTCAGGTGTCCATATATTCAACCCAGCCCTCTCTATCCCAGTATCTATCATGGCAGATACCTTAAGTTTGACCTGTTCCTTCTCTCCCTGCATTCTTGGCATGGTGAACGAATGGCACCATCACCCAGTTACCCAAACTAGAAACATATATCTCTCCATACCAAAAAGCCCGCTGCTGTCAAGTGGATTACGACTCATAGCAACCCTATAGGATAGAGTAGAACTGCCCCATATAGTTTCCAAGGAGTGCCTGGTGGATTCGAACTCCCAACCTTTTGGTTAGCAGCTGTAGCTCTTAATCACTACACTACCAGGGTTTCCCCACAGCCTCTAATTAACTGGTCACTGATTGTGCCAATTTATACTTTTCATGGTTTTTTCAGGTTTGCACCCTCCTCTCCATTTCCACTGTTCTGCCTTACTTTTGGCCTATACCATCTTTCACTTGTATTACTGCAATACCTCTTAACCTCCAACTTATTTCTTCTGAATCCAGGTTTGCTAAGCCTTTTTACAGTGGACCTCTTTGGCAGTCTGGTGAAGGCAAAAGTCTCTCCTACTCAGTGTTAATTCTGAGATACCTACAATTGTAATATGAAATGAAAATATCTATGATTTCTGTTGGGCTTGTTGCCTACATAGATAATTGGAAGACATGCTAAATTTTAGTTAAGTTAGTGAGCATAAAGATGTATAGTATTCCTATCCCAGAGCAGATCTCTGAATTCTATCCACGGACCTCAGGTTAATCCTTTCCATTCTAATGGTTTCTAATCCATTCTCTACCTCGAAGCCAAAATAATCTTTCAGAAATGCAAATCTAAACGCTTTACATCCAGGACTAAAGTTTCAATGCGTGTAACAAGCACTCTTCTCCCTCATACCTGATGAAGTTAAGCTCCTCGAATGTGCCTTGCTCTCTCCTCAGAGTGTTCCTTTCTCCCCAAATGTCCCTCCTCTCCTTCTCCATCCTATTCATCCTTCAAGGTTTACTGAAGACTTTCACAAACCACTCTTCCCTGTGCCTTCACTGAGGCATGTGGCCTGCACGCCCCTGTGCCATGGCACTTATCATAGCACTAAACACTGCAGCAGTTGTCTGTATGCCCAAAAGCCTCTTCAAGGAATATCTTATTTGTTGCTGCATCCTCAGCACTCAGAACAATGCCTGATGTAAGAACTAGGTGGAAGAATCACATTATTTGGGAACTGACCCAACATGGCCTCCACTGAGAGAGCATATTTAATGTTTGGTAGGACTGAACTGTTTTGTATTTAAGTCAAAGAGGGCAAAGAAGGGAATACTTCAAATGGACTAGTGCCACCCACATTCCATTGTTTCCTGGGCTGCAAATGTTTAAGAAACTTCTTAAACAATTTGGGCAGTAGATGAATTCTTTACCTATTTCCACCTGGCTTCTAGGTTTGTGGCACTAGCTTTATTTCTTCATGTTTACTGACTCTCCTTAAGGCTTTCCCTGTAGCAAACATGGTAGGTGGATATCAGGTTTCTCTAAAACATAGATAAAATGTTTTGCAACTGGCCAGCATTAAAGACTATACCTCCCTTCTTTAACCAAACTTAAGTCTTTGAAAATGTTGAGGTTTTTTCCCCCATATATTTTCAAATAGGTTTACAGATAGCTCATCAGAGCGTGTCCTTGCCCACTTCTCCTACACTGCTGATTCTTCAGGCTGTGCACTAGGATAAACCCAGTGTTGCGTAAGAAGCCCCACTGGGCAGTGGGCAGGATGCGGAACCGGGTCAGGTGCTCTGTCATTAGTGGGCCTGGCCTGGTGCTCTGGTTTTGCTACACATTGCTACTTCCTCTGCAAAGCAGGCTGTCCCTGCTCTCCTCAGGCCCGTGAACCTGACACCACAGCTCCATCAGTCCAGATGGCAGTACAGGTGAACTTGTGGGCACCGGGGAGCTATTTTCTTTTGACATGTCAGGCCGCTTAATCTTTTATCAAGGCCATTTGAAAGAGGTCTCCTTTCTGTGGAATTCTCTTTCATGCGGGAGCCAATTCATGTAAAATTTTAATTACTCGTGGTTTGCCTCAGATTAGGGCCTAGAAAATAGATTATCAAAGATATACGGGCTTTTCCTCCCTCTTCCTGATCAAAGAACTGGAAGGAACCTCAAGAAATGATCTGAGCAAGCAGCCAATGTGTAGGTAAGTGGTGTTACTTTTAAGGGCCTCCAGGGAAGAGACACGTAGAAAAGGATGCTTCTTGTTGCATCTGGTCCTGTGGTAGAATCTCCAAGGAGCCTTCGCTCTGTTGTGTGGGGTGAAACCTGCCTTCTCTTCTCCATTCTACCGCTAAGCGATTACGTGGTAGAATGGGCTGCCACTTTCCTTGCTGGGCTTTAGTTTCCTTAGGTGTAAATAAGGAGACCAAAACCGATGATAGGCTCCTAGGTCTACCAGTATTTTTAATATTTTGAAAAATCTAAAGAAAAGCATGCATTCACCTCTTCGAATAATAATTAAATCACAGTCTGCTTTTTCACTGCTCCTGTCTAGAGCTGCGTCAGTTCAGTCTGGCAGCTTCATGCTGGTCATCCTTCAATGGAGCTAAATATGACTTTACATAACATGAATTGGAAGACAAATGCTACCTTAAACATGCTGGTTGGTAGACGTGGTATTTCACACTTGGGAGAGGGATCGTTAGGGAAGGCTAGGGGCCTCGAAGTTACAGTGAGTGGCAGCTCCTGGCTCTCATGGAGCCTCTCCTCCCTCTTGGGCAAGAGCACTGTGGCTGAAGTGTGCATCCTCCTGACGTTGAGAGTGAGTGGAGGCTCAGTGGGGAGGTACCTGTTCCAGGCGGCACCTGAGCATGGCCCACTCCACGTCCCAGGCAGCCTTGTCACTGGCATACTCCTGCTGCAGCCGCAGCCGGGCCCGCTCGTCCTCCCGCAGCTCCACACGCAGGTCCTCCAGCAGGGCCCGCAGGGCGCCAAACAGCTGACGGTTCTCCATTACCTGTGGAGACACAGCAGTCAGACCTCTTCAGTCAGTAGAGGAGAGGATTCCATGGCTGGCAAGCGGGTGGCACCAGGCTGCTTCGTAATAGGGCAAAGGGTCACCCTACAGGTGTCAGTGGCAGCAGGCGGAGTATGGTGGAAAGCTGCAATTAGTGGGAGAGGGAAGACTGCATTGCTGGCCTTGGGTATCTTGGGCCTGAGACCTGTTCCATCAGAAGGAGGCTAGAGGTGGCTGCTGCAGCTACCAGGCACTGTTTGGAAGCTGCAATTTTGGGGGGACCTGGACAGCAGAGGGCTCCAAACCCCAGGAGCAGAAGGGAGAAAGTACAGGAGGCCACGGGGCCCCCAGAGCCAGGGCTGCTAGGAAGCTCAGAGTGACCTCAGAGCCCAGGCTCAGAGCAGGGCTGAGTATACCGCCATGGGGTACAGCTGAAGCAAAGTGTATACACTCACACACAGGCTGTCGTTTCAGGGCCGGCTGCTGAACCAGAAGGGAATTAATTCACTTAGACTGTCATAAACTTACAAACCTAGGGTGGTCCTAACTCTGATTTGTGCTTGTACTTACTAAAAACATCAAACCAAACTAGTTGCCAGTGAGTCAATCCCAACTCAGGGCAACCCCACGTGTGACAGGGTAGAACTGTGCTGCACAGGGTTTTCGATGGCTGATTTTTCAGAAGGACATCACTAGGCCTTTCTTCCAAGGCATCTGGGTGGACTTGAACCTCCAACCTTTTGGTTAGCAGCTGTGAGCATTAATTGTTTCATGCAATACATGTCTGGTGCATGGAAGAATGCATTTTTATTACTAACCTGCTTATAGCTAACTTTAAAAGATTCTATAGCTTTTAAAACTTGACCTTTGAAGGCAAATGTCAAAACCAAGATTTCTACCTGCGTACACTTCACCACGGGTGTTTGTGATGGTTAAGGTTATGTGTCAACTTGGCTGGGCCATGATCAGTGGTTTGGCAGTTATGTAATGATGTAATTTTGTAGACACTGGACTGATTGCTCTTTCATGATGTAATCACCTCCATGATGAGATCTGATATAATGTAATCACTTCCATGATGAAATCTGCTATAAGCAACCCATCAGTTGTAAGCGGAGTTTCCTCGGGAGTGTGGCCTACATCCAATGTACATGGATGCTCTGGCTTTTGCTCGCTCTGGGTCCTGCATCCAGCTTGTCATCACCTGACCTCTGGTTCTTGGGACTTGAGCCAGCAGCTTGCTGTACTGCCTGCCGATCTTGGGATTTGTCAGCCTCTGCAGCTACATGAGTCAGAAGAAGCCTCCAGCCTGACGCCTGACCCATGAACTTGGGACTTTCCAGCCTCTCCAACTACATAAGCCATTTCCTTGATGTATTTTTTTTCCCTCTCTCTGTGTATATATATGTGTGTGTGTGTGTATATATATGTATATATGGGAAACCCTGGTGGCATAGTGGTTAAGCGCTATGGCTGCTAACCAAGAGGTCGGCAGTTCGAATCTGCCAGGCACTCCTTGGAAACTCTACAGAACAGTTCTACTCTGTCCCATAGGGTTGTTATGAGTTGGAATCGACTCGACGGCAGCAGGTTTGGTTTTCGTTTTATGTATATATGTGTATATATATGTATGTATATGTATGTATGTGTATGTATGTGTATGTGCATATATATAGAGAGAGAGAGAGCCCTGCTGATGCAGTAGTTAAGAGCTCAGCTGCTAACCAAAAGGTCGGCAGTTCGAAGCCACCAGCCACTCCTTGGAAACCCTAGGGGGCAGTTCTACTCTGTCCTATAGAGTCAGTATGAGTCGGAATTGACTCAACAGTAATGGGTTTGGTTTTTTGATATGTGTGCGTGTGTGTGTGTGTGTGTGTGCGCTTCACTGGTTTTGCTTCTCTAGAAAACCCAGCCTAAGACAGTGTTGCATCAGAAAGGTTTGTCCAAATGAATTAAACACACTAACCCAATGATAGCACCTTGATGATGAAAGCCACATGAGCTCATCTCTTCCCATCCAGCAGAGAGCATGAACAGCAGACTCCAGGCTCTCCTGCAGACAGTTCAGGGCAATGCTAGTGTGGTAGCTTTATGAGGTGGGAGGAACCAAAATTCTCTAAGTCCTGCTGGATGCAGACAACCTCTGCTATGGGGACACAAGCACCACACCCCCAGACAGAACCCACACCACAAACTCTGTGAACCTCCTCTGCCAGGAGTGGCGAGGAAAGCACACCATGGCTCCTAGCTCAGGATCTGCAGAGATATCAAGTCGTCACTCCTCATCCTGTCAAGGGGTCAGCCCCTGCTTTGAAAACCACAGTTGATCGACTAAAAACATACTGACCTGTACACATAGAAACGGTGTAAAACATACATGAGAAGAACTTAACGATACTTTTCATATATATTTGGATTTAAATGAAGTTGAATTAGAAGTTCTTTAATACGAGAAGATTTATTACTGAAAACCTCATAGTTTTACCGTAATTTATCTGAGAAGTTACAATGCTAAACACAGTAGCTTTGCGGTGAAGGAGAAAGGTCTTCTGGTTAACCTTTAGGGCTCTATGAGTTTTCTCATCTTGACACAAATTTTTACTTTAACAGCACTAGGACAAAAGGCACTAATGGTACAACTCAGTTAACATTTGAAACACTCAGCCTTCCCAAAATCTTACATATTCTTTGCAACCATCTGAGTAGAAATGAATTGCCATGATATTAAAGAAATTCTCACGAAATGTGTGAAGTTGTAATAAATGGAGAACTGTTTAAAACCCTATTTAAACACCAAAAGTATTTAAAAATTATATAAGTATAGTTAAGTGAGGTCACAACAATCTTTTCAGAAATATAGATTTTCATAAATACAGAATTTGTTTGCTGGAAAATTACCTGCATTTTCATCTTTGGGTTTTAAATAAAAAATCTGTCGTTTCTGAGGCAAAGGATTTCGAGCAAAAAATAACAGTAATGATTTTGATCCAATCTTGGAAGAGAAAGCAGAAAACCATGTAATAAATTCAAATATGTAATCAGTAGCTTTCTATGACTCCTAAGTTACCTGTGTTATCAACCTGTGGTGTTCCTAACCCAGACACCAAACCGAACGCTAATACCACTAGAATCAGAACTTGGTGCTTCCAGAAGGCAAGGGTTTTCACGTTGCTGTCCTTTTGCAGGCTGAAATTTGGTTCCTCTGGAAGTATTTTTTGGCATTAGCAGATACTGGATTAAATAAAGTTAAGCTTTAACGTTTTTATGCACATTTGGGTCAAAGCAATTAACTTGAATGCACTATAGTATTAATCATCATTAAATGAGCTCCAAAATTGCTTTGGGGATGCAGATAGCCAAAGGGAGCAAAGGAGCCCAAAATATCAGTGTTACTGGTACTTGTTATAACCACTCAAAGCAGTGACTGGTACAGCAGGAAGCCAGACTAGCTCTGGCATGGGCACGCAATGGCAAGAATGAGCCACAAATTGGCATGACTCAGCTAAATGGTTTTTACATAAAAAGGCAGCAATGATGATATTGAATACCGTTTCCTATGGGCCCCCCAGGTGTGCTAAGATTTGTCCACCTTATCTTATTTACATTTCACTGAGGCGTGGACTCTTCCTGTTTGACAGAGGAGGGAACTAATGCCTGGAGCAGCTGAGTAGCTTGCTTGTGGCCCTGCTGTTAGTAAGGGACTGCGCCAAGACTGTAACCCAGCTCTGTCCCACCTCCAGGCAGACATACCAAGTCAGGATATTTGAATTCTGACATTACATCCTGTCTAGGTATTTCTGGTTTTCTTTTTTCTTACCTTACCTTAGAGAGCCATGTAATCTCTTTTGATTTCACCTAACTACATCCCCACATTGAGGGAAATAGCAATAGTGGGCCATCCTGAAAAAGTACAGACAAGTTATTCCTCTCCCCTTTTTCCCCGGTGGTGCCCCTTGTTGAGCTGTGCTCTTGATAAACGGATGGCCCAAATCAAGTTCAGAATCAAATGAAGACTCTGGTCCATGTGGAGGCCTTTAAGGTGAAACGCCTCCTTAGATACAGAGTTCTCCGAACCTGCTGTGCCACAGCCTAGCCATACATAGAGATGTTAACATATACACCTGTAAGTATAGGTCCAGGTCAACTACAAACCCATTTCTCAACCTCTTCCGGGATCAGCTGCTTAGTTTTCCAGCAAAGAAGTAGGGTAAAATGGCCCCACTATTTCCTTCTCCTCAGCCTCTTGGCATTTCTGCTCTTTCAAGCTCATTTCTCTTGAATGAGGGTGAAAATTATCCTAGAATTGGCATCATGAACTTGACTGTGTTATAAAGCATTAAACTTTATAACAAGTTCAAGGTTGGGCTTCAGCCAATCTGCTATTCAAGTATACAATAAATTTTATTAATAGAAAGTGAAAAGGGAGTTTATGGGAAAATTAAGATACCAAGATATCTGTGTCGCAATGCCAGCTACTCTTCAAAATCATTCTTGCCTAAGAAGATTTCCAAGACATGTGCAGTATAGGTGACATCACGTCTGTCAAAGCGCTACACCACCAAAGACCTTGCTTGCATGACAGCCATGAACTTTGGAGGTGGGTTGTATGCAGCTGGAAGTGATACATGGACCTGCTGCTATGGCTTGACCCAAAAAGCCAGTCTCAATATAGAGGTGAGGGCCTCTACCTCCTCCTCACTCAGGTTCTGAGACACAAGGCAGGGGAATTCCAGAATGCTGTGGCAGCTGTCCCCACCCCAACACACACACACATATTTCCTATTTGATGCATTTACGAGGGGCACCTCATGAAATGTTCCATAAGATAGCCCTTCTATCAAAAGGAGTCACGAGACATGGCCTTTCTGTGAGATTAGCCAGAAATGATACATTTGAATGATCAGTAACATTTTTCATAAATAAGCCAGTTGCTGTCACTCTTACCTTCATTGTTACATTCTGATTAATTTTTTTTCTCAGGCCATTTTCCCCCCACAAAAAAAAGAGAATGAGCTACTGAGGACTGACCATGAAAACACACTCTCAGATGGAGGTGTGCTGAGATGGTAAGAGTCATTTGTGCATGTAAGTCATCTGCTCTTTGGCTTGCTGTATGCGAGGTGATCCTGGTCACCAGGGCCCTGCACCTGAGGGCTTCCTGAGGACAAATACGGGTGTATGAAAGAAGTAATGAGACATACACTTGACAAATTATAAACACAGAGTAATCAGCCCACAGACTTCAAAGAAACCGGGGCAGGTCTGATGAAAACCAAGAGGTTGGATGGGAAAAACCTGTTAGTAGTGAGGTTTAGAGCTTTCTTACACTCTTCTGGAAGGTAATTCACAAATTGCTAACCACGGCTAACTCTGGGAAGCAGGGCTGGGGCGGAGAGAGTCCTTCCATGATCTTCCCTTCAGTACATGTGCATCTTCAACATGGGCATGGAACATGGAAAAACGAAGTTTCATGATCATAAGCCCTGATCTGATACGGTTCCTTCGTACAGAGTACCATGTCTTACAGGTGAGGTGCTGAAACAGGGTCTAAGGGGTAAATCTTGGTACAACATGAAAAGCTGACATGGAAGTATTATCTGGGCTCAAGAGAAGAACTTTCCAGCAAAAACAACAACAAACACTACAGTTCACAATTCCACTGTGCAGGCCTCATCTGGCAGGGAAAAGCAGAAAAGCGGGCAGAATGGGTGCTGCTCGGTGAGTCCAGGTCCAGGAAGTCAAGGGCTCTTCTAGAGCAAAAAGGCTGGTTTTTAGGGCAGATCCTGAGGCCTCTATAGCTGCAGAGGAGGTCTGGACAGGTGACAAAAGGCCCAGGGGGATAGATTCTACTCAGTCCTGAGAGAGGACCCTTGGTTAGACTTCTGTCACTAGTCACAGTCGAACACTTGAAGACTAATATGAGACATAATTTCTCTAAATCTTGCTCCGAATTCTGTATCAGTTTACTAATATTGACACTTAGTTGTTTTAATAATGAGTATTACATCGTATCAATGCTGGGAAGACTCGCTGTTGGAATCACTGGGCCATGATCCCAGGACCAGTAATCACCATGTACTAAAAAACTTAATTGCAGGAATTATTAACTAGTGAAAAAAAAATGCACCAGCAGCCTTACGAGTTCCTCAGTCTCAGTGAGAAACACAGAGCAGGCTGGTGCTTGTCTCAGCCCCTGCTCTGGCAGACGCTGGGAGACTGGATGCACCCACTGTGCTGGAGAACAATCGGTTGCTGGAGTGGTAAAACGAGACAGGTGCACAGCCAACGTTCTGCAGCCTGTTGATTTTTATGAACTATTCCCAAGGCTGACTCAGTGTATGTGATAAATGTTACCATCGCCTATGTTCAACTGTGAGATTGTTCAATATGATACAAAGCAAAGACCAAGGCCTGGGATATTTTGTTACTTGTGAACTTATCCTTGGGAAAGAAGGTCTGCCACGTTTCCCACTCTGCTTGTCAACTTACGAGGTTTCAGAGTTTTGAAACAGGCCCAGGAGTTCCTGGACTGTGCCAATGATTAACGTGGTTGGCTACTAACCAAAAAGTTGGTGGTCTGAGTCCACCCAGCGGTGCCCCAGAAGAAAGCCCTGCTGATCTACTTCCAAAAATCACCCACTGAAAACCTCACAGAGTACAGATGGACTCTGACACACAGGGAGTTGGAGTCGACTTGATGACTACTGACTCAAAAGGGCCTGCTCTGTACAGCAGCTCTGTGAGCCACGTGTTTTTGTATCCAAGCCGCCTAGCTCTTTAGCATGCCATTAAATAAGAGGCAAACGTCCTAACCGGGAACGCTCACTCCCAGTGGACAGCTGTTGGTTACAGCAGAGCGCTAATCTTCTGTCCCTGCGTGGAAGACACAGAGGCTCTCAAGGCATGCTGCCACCACTGCGGGCAAGTGCTACTCAAAGGAGACCTGGTCTGACTTCCGGCACCCTGTCCTCCCCGCCCACACATATGCCCATCTACTTTCAAGGGCAACAGCTAAAGATGACAATAGGAAACGAGGGAGGCAAAAAGAGACCGTTAAAACACAACTGTGAGGTTCCAGCCGAGTGACAGTCTAGCTGAGGTTCCAGCTGAGTGACAGATTTTCCATGACTTTTGTTTAGAAAACCAGATGTGTTACGCTTTTTCCTCTTCCAAAGCATTTGGATGCACCCATGGGAAACACCCAGCCCGTGTCCTCGGATGCAGCAGGTTTATGGATAAGTGACAATCAGGGAATCTTATGTGAGTTAACCACAAATACTTACAGGATCGACTGGCAAAATCTTTTAGAAATAATAAAACTACTAGATCTTAGATTGTTATTATTTATAAAGAAACATTCTATTTTCTAACTAGATCATTGCTAGAAAACTCATTCCATGACCTAAAATCTCTCAGTGAACACTGATGTAAGGACATACTTCCTAATAAATGTAATTAAAAGTTCCTGTGAAAGTGTAACTTTTTGAGTTATGTTATTCAGGGAAAATGAAGGGTAGATAGGTATACAGTTGTTGTTTGTTGTGAAAGTCTGATTTGTATACAGAGAGAAAGCAGTTGAGAGAAAATAACAATCTCCCCTTAGCACGAGCTGAGCACATTATCCCATCTCCTCATCTGCACCTGAACCAACACTCAGGTAACTGGTGCTCGCTCTCACTTGCTGGGGGAGGCTCTGGACTGCGGGCACCTGGCGAGGGAGGAGCAGCAGCTGGGGTGTCAAGTGCAGAGGGAGTGGCCAACAATGCTTGCTGAGAGCCTGGGCCGTCGCCCAGAGTGACCGCTGCCACCACCAGCCCCCAGCCCTGCTCACACACACCTCAACACAGAACATCTAGGGCTTGGAGGGGCCTCTGAGAAGCCAAGCAGGCTGAGAAGGGACTCAGGCTACAAGGTCTGGAGCAAGAAAGCCTGAACACAGGGTCCCTCTCAGGAGTCACGGTATTCTATGCTGCCAGCACTGCTGTTTGATAGGAAAATGCAAAAAGTCTGGATGGTACCAATAGCAACTTTTGGCTTAATAAGGTCTATGTTTGTGGTGTGTGGCAATACTATTAATCACTTAATATTATAGCACTGGAATCCCACCTTTCTTTACACATGCTTTCATTTTTTTTTTTTTTTAAATGTCATCAAATGTTTTTATTTGGGGCATTTTGTTTCAAGTGGCCCAAAGAAAACCTGAAATTCTCTATATACGTTTGAGGATTTTTTAAACACCTCTTCTTTACTCCTACACATTAAATGCCAAATTAGTGATGCTGATGACGCCCGTTCAGCTAAACACCAGCCCTGAAGTTCTTTTTCCGCCAGAGCGCTCAGAATGCACTCTCTTCCTTGGAAGGATGGCCACCATCTAGGAGGCCACGCTGCAATGCTGGCCCTGAGGAGGGCCTGCATTGACCTGATCTTACTACAGCCCGTCCTTATAAACGTGCCTGCAAAACAAACCTACCAGCTTACATTAAAGTAGAAATCTGAGTCGTGTGATTTCTAGCAAGAATACAGCCTCAAACAAAAGCAGGTTGTCACTGTAGGCCAGACGACTTTCCTGTGATCCGGAGCACCAGCATTTGAGATAAAAGGACACAGAAGTGGATCAGGAACCTCCCCCCTCAAGTGTGGGTAAAACTCACAGCCTTGGGTCTGGGCACACACCTGCTTGTGGTGCTGTCCCACATCTGCACTCTGAAGCCGTGATCCTTGGGTGCCGATCTCCACTGGGCAGCACTGGGGATACTCCCCTATCATAAAGCCAAGGCCCCGATCACCGCCATCACCGTCTGGCCCATCGCCCTTGTGGTCCCCTTGGACTCCAAGCTCAGCAAGCTCTGGGAGGCTCTCTGGATGCTCGCCCTGGAAACACAGGACATGATGCTGCTCACAGCTCCACCCAAGGCCTCTGCTGCCCAGCCTGATTTTTACGATTCGAGGATAATTACCCACTTTAGGGGTTATCAAGTTCTCTACTTCTCAGCTCCTTCCCAAACACGTTCATTTTGGCTATTTCATTCATCGGTATTTCCTCCATTTAAATAACACAGAGTGGGTGCTCAATTTATTAGAAAAAATTTACTATTTACTTTTTTTTTATTGCTATGGTTTTATATATTAAGGAGGAGAAACTCCAAAGTATTGATCAACAGGAAACTGCAACTATTTCTAGATTTTGCTTAACAATGGTTTTCTATGTCATGGGTATGTGGCAGATGGTTGAATTACTGTATTCCGTAATCACTGTAAGTGTGCAATGCTAATTTTTTACAGCAACACGTAAAAAAAACTGGCAAAGCAGCACTTATGAAAATACCTAGTTGGAAGGGGGCACAACAGGCAAACAAACATAGAAGGCAGGTGTTATTTGTATTAAAATATGGGAATCTTTGAAGACTTTCTTCAAAGACTTCACTATAAGGAGAGAGAATCACTGTACCTTCCCATCTGTATGTTTTAAACTTACATATGCTGTTCATGAGACTGAAAAGCAGACAAAGGCCTCTGAGTTGTAAAAGAAGCCAAGTGTTCACAATGCCTCGGGGCAGCTGACAAACAGTGCTGCGAGGGGTGCAGACACACAGAGCACAAAGAGCCCCAGTGACTCCATCCATGGGCTCACCAAGGAGCAAGGCCAGGAACAAGATGGGGAGTCACAGGCCACTCTGCCTTCACAAATGAAAATCAGGGAAAAGCAAATAACCCTGTTCCATTTATGCTATGAGTCTGGAATTGAGACATAAGAAGGAGAACACATACAAATTTAAGAGGTGGCAAAAATGTGACCCATCTGATGCTTAAAAGAAACCCTTACAAAACTCTACTAGCAGAACTGATTCTAGCACAGGAACAAAACTAGAGATAGAAGGAAGACAAAATTTTAGAGTCAGGTTTTACAAACCAGAAAGGGCCTCAGGGTGGTAGATTATATGAACTAATAAAATAAATCTGCAACAAAGGAGATGGCAGCAAAACGTTGCTGCAGAATAGCCACAGACCAAAATACTCTTAAAACTATGTCGAAGTATAGCATGAATTCTTGGTTTAATACATAACTGGACAACCCACTGCATTTCTGTGCTTGGACTGTTCCTGACAGAATATTCTAAGATAACAGAGGAAGACCTTGTGTGTGGGGGGCGGGGAGGGGGCAGTGGCACCTGGGGGAAGAGAACAGTGAGAACCCTGCAGGGGGAGTTACCTGAGTTGAAGCCTCTCCTTCCTCCTCCATCCGCTTCCCCTGCCGCCAGTGTTTCAGCAGCCACCTGAGCTTGACGTAGAAGAGGAAAATGTTCTGCTTCACGAATCGGAGCTCCCGTTGCATCAGGCTCTTCTCATCACTCCAGGTCTGGGCGTGGAGGGCGCTTTGCAAAGCCAGGCTGTGCACGTCCAGCTCTTTCCACCTCAAGGCAGAGGGGTGCTCCTCCTCCATCTTCAACAGCATAAAAGACAGAACATGACGAGCAGCTACCCCAACGTACCAAAACCAAAGTCTGCAAACGGCCACTCCATCTACACCATTGTACATTTAGCGGGTGGGCCTAGGAGGGTGTGAAACACAGATGTCCCCCAAAATTTTGGTTTGAATAACTCCCCAAGACACTTACATCTGTAAAACCTTGTGAGTGTGGTGATTCAGAAGCAAGTGCTATTTCAAGGCCAGGCATTTTTATAAACATTTTTCATTGTCAAGTCTTTCATCTTTAGCTGTGTCTAAACTCTTTCAGGAAAACTGGTGCTTGTATAGCTTGTAACTGACTTCAGTGTGGATTCCATTTCCCCTCTGGACGTGGCCTTGCCACACAAAGGCACGCTACACTGGTAGAGAGAAAAAGAATGAAATCCTTCCCCTGACTTCCTGTACTCTCTGGCCCCACAGCCAGACTAGAAACAAGAGAAAACCAGACCCACAAAGAGCCAGACCGAGAGCTGTGGGTCAGAGGGAATTCCTTCCCAACACAGACAGCAGTACGCAACAGGAAAGTGAGTTCGAGAACCTACTTCCAAGCTTAACACTTAACAGTCATATGGCATATGCTTATCTCTTAGGGAAATAAAACCGTGCTCAAAAGAAATGTTTTCCATCTCTACATTAAATGCCTGTTTTTAAGACATAGGTATGGGCACTCTTCCAAGCAACAATTAATTATGTGTCAGTACACACAAAGCAGGAAGGTGGGAATAAAACCTTACTTTTTTTTGGTTTGGTTTACAAATAAGGGCACAAGAATAATAATTATAACCAACGCAATACGTAGACTCAAAGCTTTCTGTTCCACAGACCAAAACAAGGATTAGAATGTCAGCCTTACTAAGTTAACACTCCCTCTTGTGCCAAAAACCAAAGCAGTGTTGTTGTTTTTTCTGAGCACTAGTTAATTCTCAGAAACCACAGGAGCGTTGGTGTGGCAACCTGGGGGTGACACCAACAGGCCTGGGCGCTACAGGTACTGGGCATGCCGAACACGGCTCTTGGCAAGGCTGGGGCGTGCAGTCTGCCGGTCTTCACACCCCATCTTTGTACTTCAGGCTGACCTAACAACGTCGTTGCTAGTTGCTGTTGAGTTGATTCTGACTCATGGCCACGCCATCTGTGCAGAGTACTCCATAGGGTTTTCAAAGCTGCGACCTTTTGGAAGCAGATCACCAGGTCTGTCTTCTAAGGCACCTCTGGGTGGGTTCCAACTTATCAGTTAGTAGTTGTATGTTTAACCATTTGGGCCCGCCTCCCCCCCCCCGCCCCTGGATTCCTTAAAAGAAAGCAGCTGCAATTTATTCCCCACCTCATTTTTTTTTTTCAATAGCCAGAGTCCCCGCACTGGCTCTTGACCCTGTGGACCCAGAATGGGACTGAGTAGGTGGAGGGGCAGCAAAGTGTACTGGAAGTTACTCGTAGTGCTATCTCAGGCCATGAACTCAATCTGGGAAAGCTTCAGTTTCCTCCACTGCAAAATGAAGATAATGTGAGGTTCAGAGTGTGTGTTGAGGGCATGAGAGAGCGTATGCAAAGGACCTGCACACGTAGGTGCTCCTGGGAGGCTTCCAGTGTTCACTGGCCCAGTTGCAGCCCTGCGGAAGGGGGATATTCTTTGACTTTTAATCTGCAACATCACTGTCCAGGCTGTCCCGGACACTCTGCTTCCTGGCTCCCACGGAACCCTCCCCCAGCCTCCTCTTTGACCACTCCTCCATTGCTTTCTGCCTCCTTCTGTTCCCAAGGCTCAGAGCTGGCCCTCTGCCCTCTGGGGAGGTTAGAGGACACCTCCCCTTCCCTTCTCTTCTGGACAAGCCTGAATGACACTCTGCTGTCTCTGACTGAGGTCTGTAACCTTGTCAACATACGCCTCACCTGGAGCTCAAGGACTGGAAGCTCCTGATCCTACATTTTGCTATCAACATTTCCAGTGATAAACTCTCCAAACGTGCTTTTGGGGCAGCAAAAAATAAATAAAAAATAGAAAAATTTCTCTTTGTTTAATGATATGAAATTATCTTCCTCTTGTAATGATATGTAAAGCTTGACCTATACATGAAATATTTTAAAAGAAGTATTCATCTAGTAAAAGCTGGTAGGGCATATTTTGACCTTGGCATTAAGCTGCTGGGAAAGAAGGCACTCCCTTAATCAGTTTCTGACCTATTTCCATCAGCAAGACCAAGGACAACACAGAGGCTTATGTTAGACACAATCCCTTGCCAAAATAAGTTCTTGGATATACCTTGCACCTTTATTCTGCACAGAATATGCATTTTAAACACCAGGCTGTGCAAGTCAAGACCAACCATGTTTTAAAGACACAGCTATCTTTCAAGAGCAGATACAAAGGAGAAAAGCAGCAACATGATTCTAAGCCTCAATATCTGTTAGCAACTTAATGAGATCCAGGGCGGCAGGCTGGCCAGCCCTCGGGGAGGCCTCTGGGCAAGGAGTGTTTTTCTGTATTTGCGAATCCCTTCTACTAGGAGCTCTGGGAAAGGACGTAAGGGATAAAGAATAATTAGCCAGTAACAGGTCATTCTAAAACAGCTAGGAGAATTCATCAGGTCACAGCTCAATTAATGGCAGTTTTTTTGAAGACAACATTTTAGGGTGAGTTGCTGATGTTTCTATCAGAAAATTTACCTAACGCTGACAAAACTTTCAAGTTTGCAGGACAATAAATGCTATAAATACAACTTTCATATCCAGTTGCACTTATTTTATTGCATTTTACTTTGCTGGTTGGTACTGCTGCAGGGGAAATTTAAATAACTATTAGGAAGAATTTCCAGGGATCACAATGCAAATACTGAAGAGCAAGTCAGAGCAAAAGGATAGACAGCTCTCCTCAGGAGATGGTCTGAGGGGCAGCTCCAATGGAGGACCTTTCAATCTGCCTTCCAGTCTTTTGAGTCTACCTATAAGCCTGTACAAGGCGGGCAGCGTTCCTTCAGATGCACTTTGCCATTCCTCTCACTGGGCTCAGCACCAGCTGAGCAGTGTGATCTTGTGCACATATCTTGAACTTTCCTCGTGATGCAGCCTGGTCGCCTGCGTGACCTGACCCTGGAACTCCTCTACTGATAAGTTCTGTTCAGGTAAAACGGGGTCCCTGAGCTGATCGGTGGATAAACGAAGGGTTTTAGTGGAAGAGCACTCTGGCTGAGGTGATGACACAAGACACTGGCACAAGCCAGGACACACAGAGTGACATGGCCACACAGGCGCTGCAGTAGTGGAGTGAGTCTGTAGCTACTTCCCCTGCGACTTCCTGTGGGGAGATGGCTCACCACAGGAGCCCTGGTGCTCTGGGCTCCAGATCATCTGTGTTACCCGGGAATGGACACGTCCACCTGTCCTTCATCCCATACCTAGGAGACAAGGTAGTTCCAAGGTGCCTATCACCTGAACTTCAACACCACCACCACCACAAGCCAGGCCTAGAGAATGGGGCCAGGGAAGCCAAGATGTAACAGGGGGATCCTTACTCCACAGTGGCTTCTAGACAGTTTTAAAATTTCTAGAAGTTTCTAGACTGGATGCACTCAAAGCCTGGTGATTATGGCTGGGTCAAGCATGATTAACCAAACCAAACCAAACACACTGCCATCAAGTCAATTCTGACTCACAGAGTAGAACTACCCCATAGGGTTTCCAAGGTTGTAAATCTTTATGGAAGCAGACTGCCACATCTTTCTCCCTCGGAGTGGCTGGTGGGTTCAAACAGGTGCCCTTCTGGTTAGCAGCCAAGCACTTTGACCACTGCGCCATCAGGGCTCCTTCAGGTATGACTACTTGACACCAAATCAGCCTCTTCGATTCACTTCCCAAATTCGTATGTTGTCTTTCTAAATTGCATCATTAATTTGGCCATAGGCCTTTCTATAAGAATTTTTCTTGCCCAATAGTAGTACCTTTCTTTCATCACACAGTCTCACCCTGGATGCTCAGAGGAGTTTGGGTGGGGCTCCTTCAATTTACAGACATATCATTTCAGGTCTCTGAATTGTACACATTTCCTAAAAAGAACTGTATGAAGACCTACCTATTATATTTTAGTTTAGAAGTAGCTAAAAGAATCTTTATTCTTTTCATTGGTAAAGTCTCTCTACGCCCAAATGGCAATCATAGAAGAATCAGTTACTATTTTTGAAGTAAAACTTTTTTTTTTTAGTGACAGAAAGCTGTTACACCAAAAATATCAGGCATAATTAAAATTTAAGTAAGACATTTTACCCAATATGTGATTTATAAAACTGGGGACTTGAGGAGTTTGTTGTAATGAAAACATGTGTCACCTCACTGGCCTGTCATTCCCATCACCTTTAACTACTTTGTTATTTCTCATTGGACGCTCGTTGCTCTTCCTAATGTGACATCACTTGGGGTATCATGAGTGAAAATCATGCTCCAGGAAGAGGAAATGCAGAAATCGAGAGGGCAGACCACCTCCCTTTGCATAGGAAGACAGCGAGTGAGAGCGCACAAAAAGGATGAAAGCAGAGGAGAAAATGCTGAGAGCTGGAGATTTACACCCAGCCTACCTCCCAGAAACTCAACCACTACTGAGAACTTACAGGCTTCTTGGGTTTGCTAGTTGTTAGAGACTGGTCGCGTAGTCTTTTGTGTCTAGCTATTAACTTTAAAGTCTATTTTGTCGGAAATTAATACCGTCACTCCTGGCTCTTTTTCGATTGTTGTTTGCTTGATATACTTTTTTACATCCTTTCAGTTTTAGCGTTTGTTTGTGTCTGTAAGGCTAAGGTGTGCTTCTCGTAGGCAGCATATAGACAGATTGTGTTTCTTTAATCCATTCTGCCACAATGTTCATTGGTGCATTTAGTCCATTTACATTCAGCTTAATTGTAGACAGGTATGAGTTTAGTCCTGTCATTTTGATGTCTTTTTTTGTGTGTGGTTGACAGTCTCTTTTTCTCGCTTAATTTTTTGTGCTGAGTAGTTTATCTTTATATAATGTCCTTTCCTCTTATTCATTGTTATTGATTTTGTACCTGTTGAGTCTCTATTTTTTGCTTGTATTTTATTTTGATAAGGATAGTTTGTCTCCTTTGTGCTTACCTTATTATTTACCCCTATTTTTCCAAGTTTAAACTTAACTTCTATTTCTTTATATTGTCGTCTTCCTCCCCATATGAAAGATCTATGACTACATTTCTTAGTCCCTCTTTATTGTTTTAATGTTGTCTTCTTTTACATAATAACATTGCTGTTTCTCTGTTTTGAGCGTTTTTTCACCTTGATTTATTTTTGTGATTTTCCTGTCTGGGTTGACCTCTGATTGCTCTGTCCAGTGTCCTAGTCTTGGGTTGATACCTGATATTATTGATCTTCTAACCAAAGAACTCCCTTTAGTATTTCTTGTAGTTTTGATTCGGTTCTTACGAATTCCCTAAACTTCTGTTTATGTGGAAATGTCCTAATTTTGCCTTCATATTTGAGAGAGTTTTGCTGGATATATGATTCTTGGCTGGCAATTTTTTTCCTTCAATGCTTTATATAAGTCATCCCATTGCCTTCTTGCCTGCGTGGTTTCTGCCAAGTAGTCTGAGCTTATTCTTATCAAGTCTCCTTTCTAGGTGACTTTTCAATTATTCCTAGCTGCTCTTAAATTTCTCTATCTTTGGTTTCGGTAAGTTTGATTATAATATGTCTTGGTGACTTTCTTTTGAGATCTACCTTATGCAGAGTTCAGTGAGCATCTTTGACAGATATCTTCTCATCTTTCACAATATCAGGAAGTTTTCTGCCAACAAATCTTCAACAATTCTCTCTGTATTTTCTGTTGTCCCTCCCTGTTCTGGTACTCCAATCACTCATAGATTATTTTTCTTGATAGAGTCCCACATGATTCTTAAGGTTTCTTCATTTTTTTTTTAATTCTTTTATCTGATTTTTCTTCATATATATTGTGCCAAGTGCTTTATCTTCAAGTTCACCAATTCTGCCTTCCACTTGCTCAATTCTACTCCTCTTTCTATTGAGTTGTCTAATTCTGTAATTTTATTGTTAATCTTCTGAATTTCTGATTGCTGTCTCTCTATGGATTCTTGCAGCTTATTAAATTTTTCATTATGTTCTTGAATAACCTTTTTAATTTCTTCAACTACTTTATCTGTGTCTTCCTTGGCTTGTTCTGCATATTGCCTGATCTCCTTCCTAATCTCATTCTTGTTATCTTGAAGAGTTCTGTATATTAATCTTTTGAATTCTACATCCGGTAATTCCAGGAAGGCACCTTCATCCAGAAGATCTGTTGATGCCTTGTTTTGAGAGCTTGTTGAGGTGATCACGGTCTGTTTCTTTATGTGACTTGATATTGACGGTTGTCTCCAAACCATCTGTAAGTTACTGTATTAGTTTATTTTGTTTGCTTACTGTATCCTAGCTTATTGCTTTGTTTTGTTTTGATATGCCCAAATGTGTTGCTTAAGCGAGCTAGGTTGACTATTTTCACCTTTGACGCTCTGATGTCCTGTCACCAGATGGTTAGAGCTCTTATCGGGTATATTGGTCTAGAAGTCCATTCACTTTTCTTGTATGAATTCAGCTCAGGTCCTTAGGCAGCTGGTCATCCAGTGTGTGGTACGGGCTCTGCCCTACAGTCTTAGAGTGGCAGGGGTTATTGGTGTAGGTTGCGGTATCTGGTTGTAGCACGGGATCACACTCTGAACAAGGCAGGGAGCTGACAACTGTCCCTTGAGTGTCTGTGAGGAAAGTGTGTCCCTGTTCTCTAGAGTGTACAGGTGGGTGGGTTTTGCAGATGTACCACAGGCACCCAATGCTTTTGGTTTTAAGGACTGGGAGGTACCCGTTATCCTTGGCCCTGTCATGGGTGGCTGGGTAACCTGAGTGGAGCCACCAGTCCTTAGGTCCCTGATGTGGATAGGTGAGGACCCTGTTTAATAGACAAAGCGGTGTCAAATATCAAACACCCCCCTCTTTACCACACAGCTGAAATGGTTGCAGTCTGCCAACAAGGGCCTATTCTCCTGAAATAGGCCTACTACAGGTCCATGCAGGGGGGAAAGGTATTCAAAGTCCATGGAACATTTATGCCTGGACTGGAGCCACTTCTGTCCTGAGCTCCCCCAGTTAGTGGAGCTGGCAAATTATCTTTTCCCCCAATTGTTAATTTATCCCTACTTCAAGGCGCTCAACAGTGCCTATCTCAGGCCCAGGTAAATCAATAGCCTCTGAAGGTGGCTTGGGAGCAGGGGGCACGGTAAAATATATGCAAGTACTTAGCTTTTCCTGAGAGTGCCGTTCTTCTCCGGTTCCGGAAGTGTGAGTACACTGTGCGGCTGGCAACTTCTCCCTGAGGAAACTGCGGCCAAATGCTACCACCAGCCCACCACAGCTGCTCCTGGGAATGGTGTCTGAGGGGTTCCGGTGACTCAGGTCCAGCAACTCCTCTCTGCTTCCGAACCGTCTCTCCCTTCCCCTGCCACTCAGTCCGTTTTCTAACTTTGCCTTTGATGTTCAGGGCTCCTAGCTTGTCATAAATATAATGGTTTCACTTGTTTTTTCGGGTCTTTGTTGAAAGAGGGATTGCAGGAAGCATCTGGCTATTCTACCATCTTAGCCCCGCCTCCTCATGTCTAGCTATTAAGTAGTATTTGGGGTTCTCTTTGAAGAGAGGTTATTTCTCTACACATGCATTTGCTCTAATGACCAATTTCTCATTTCTAAAAGTTCTATTTTATCCTTTCTTAATATGCGCCACCTTTTAGAATAGTAAGTTACTCTTTTCTCACGTTTGCTGTGCCTTTAATAGTTCTGGACACACTTATGTGATTGTCTCTATCTGATAATTCTGGAAGGTCTGAGAGTTTAACCCTGCTGTCTGCCGTGTCTGTGGACTCTTGCTCCCCATGGATGATGCCTAATTGTGGTTTGAAGGTTTGCACTTTGAGTTCATTTTCAATGGAGTTATCTCTGCATCTTGAATGTGACTGGGGTTGAGAATGTGCCTGCAGGTTGGTTTTGTGTTTGCCGAAGCCAGGAATATAAAGTAAATTTATTTCCTTGGGAATTCTCAGGCAAAATGGGTCACATAAACTCAAAGCCTATTCCTCTGTGTGGGCTGGTCTGTTCTTACAGATCCCTGGAAGGCAGTGGGGGGCTTTCTCTTCCTTTTGATGCAGAGTTCCTGCTAAGAATGACAGCTTCTTTGCTGGCTCCCCCACCAGCAGGCAGATTGGTTTTCTTGATGAGTGTGTGGCCCTTTGAGGATCCTGGGTTAATTTCTTTCCCTGCCAGTGTGGCCCTGTCTCCTATTCATTTGGAGCTGTTCAAATCCAAGGCTCCTGGTTACCAGCACTGGTATTCACCCTTAACCCACCTCACCCAGGGCCACAAATGCTGCTCTGGTTTTCAGTTCTGAAATCAATCACAACCCTTGAAGAGTTTCCAGCTTTTTTTGGAATCTAGCTATATATATATTTAAAAGGATATTTTATATTTTTACAGAGCATTTTATTCAACAAGCACCTTGGATGAAAGGCACTGTCCAAAGTACCAGGGATACAGCAGTACAGGACAGCAAGAGAAACCCCTGACATTCTAGAGTTTGCAGGCTTTGTAGGCAGGAGTGTTTTCAGAGTTACCTGGGCTGCTCTATTGCTAGCTTTACTTTTAATTACATATTACTGTGTACATTTAAATTTTCAAGACCCTCCACATATTCTAACATATCAGGTACTAGCCAAAAGCTTTATATTATTAGTGTTAAAATGGCATCCTAATCAAGCTCGCTTTTTAAAACCAAAGATTAATTTAGTCTCTATGTATTACACTATTCAGTTTGGTTTTAATCTTAATAAATAATGCATATAAACTACTTTTAAAGTAAATATATGCATTTCAAATTTCATCATGCTTTGATTAAAAATGTGTCTCCCTGAACCACACCTCTGAAGGGTCACAGAAAAGGAAAATTACGAGGTTCCTCATCTGGGGCATTTGATTTTCCACAGCGACTCCAGTGTCGGCTCTGGAGGCTATTGCCTAAGGCAACAACAAAAAACCTCTAGATCCTAGGAGCTATCAGAAGTTTTATTTTCCTTTATTGCATATTTTTCTGCTAATGCAATACTGAAAATCTAATGGACAACTGCTCCTAGCTGGGATGCAAATGTCAGTCCAGTGTTACAAAAATAAAAAGCTTGTCAAATGCAAAATACAAATATGCTGCAAACGTTTCAGTCTAGAGTTATCCCACTGCCTCATGACTGCATACAAGCACATACACTTGAAGAAGGCTTTCACACAACACAAATATTTCCTTTAGAAGATAAATACTTTCTTTCATCACCAAAGGTTTGAGTCTAAAAGCCATCTCTTGCTCACGTACCTAAGATTTTGATTATACATTGAATTCATTCTGATCTTTCTATTCAAGCAGTTCATGTAAGAAACACCATTCCCCGTTTGAGTGGCTGTCCTGACTTTTCACCAGGACGTCACAGCCACCCTTACCTCTTGCTAGTGTCTGACAGCCATGAGCCATGCTTCAATCCACAGAGGACATCATGCTCCACACTGACTATAGTGTACACTTCCTACACAGCTTCAGAGGAAATGGCTTGTACATTATTTGCCACACTTAAGAAGATGATATCACTATCTCAATAAACAAAATAAAACAAACAAACAAAAAAAGGTTTTCATTATTGTCATTATGATGCTTAACACTGCCTCTTACATGTTAGGACTTGACTCTGCCGCCACTGGCATGGCTTCATTTTCTCATGAGTCCTATTTTGTCTTGGCCAGTTCTGCCACCATTTCTTGCCAAAGCAGTAGATAAGGTCAGCACATGTGTACAAATACTTGGCATAAAGCCCCAAGCAGCGTTCTTGGGGTTGGTATTCAGCTGAGCCATAAGGATCACAAATGCCTGGTGTGCTTCTTGGTCTGAAGAATAAAAGGAGGATCCAGGGAGAAGAGCTCTGAGATTTCTGATCCAGAAACCCAATCCTCCGGGTGCAGGCTGGCTTTCGTTTGTATTTGAAATCTGACCAGGGTACTGCCGGTTACTTCTCATTCAGAGCTATTTTTAAGGCATCCATACATTCCAAACCACATGCCCCACACACTGCTCTCTCTTAACAGATGCAAATCTCTCAGCAGATTTGATGGGAACCATGGGAGCAAAGTCAGGGACAAATCCAGTCCACGGCATGAGGATCTTGCTAGTATCTACTTGAGATGAATGTTTGCAGCAGTTAATTTTTGTGTGGCTGCATTAGTGGGTGTTGGGTTCTGACTTCTGCTTTCTCTGGCTATGCCTGCTTTTAAGAATGCTAGGCCTCGCTGTACCAGGCCCCTCCTAGGCTGAGTGTGTGGCACAAGTGAGCCGCAGGCCTCCTACGTGGCACAGATGTGTGCCATTTGTGAAGACATCAGAGTATGAGAATGTGGTCTTTCCTTTCTCTGCCTTCTTGTGGTTACTGCTGCTGCTGTTGCTAGTAGTATTAGTTTTAACCTGGCCAAATACCCAAATCTTCCAAAATAAGAATGTACCTTCTTATTTTGAAATATGGAGTCTGAAGATCCACAAGGCAAAAAACATAGAAGGTAATTCTCAAATGGAACTTAAGAAGTTGACCCTTTCTAAAAACTGCAGTTTAAATTCAGAAAGTCGTTTCTTACGCTATGCTGTTAATCCTAGGTGTCCCATCCACCTCCCCTGAGAAACTTGGAGCAAAGAGCTAAAGGAAATTCACACACGTTCAGTAGTAGTTGGTGCGAGGTCAAAATTAGGTTGTTTAAAGGGCAAAGTCGCAGTACGGAGAACAGCCAGCAGCACACCCGGGTTCGTTCTCGGCGTCCGTATCTGCATGCCTTCTCTGGGAAGAGTCCTTGTGCTGAGCAAGTCTTTACACAGGGCAGCTTCTCCGGCTCTGTGCCCCGTTAATTCATGGAAGCTCTGTGTTCTGTTTCCATTACAGCCTCAGAGGAAAGCAACTGTTTGCTGCAAATTCAGGAATTTTCACTTAAAAGGATTTTAAGAGTTCTCCCTAGAACGGGACTTAGACGATTTTTACTGCAATGTAACAGCCAAAGGTCTAACTAGTATAGCTGTCAGAGTGACATCATACCAGGACCAGGGCAGATGTCTCTGCTGATTCAGCAGCTTCCTGAGGCTGCAAGGGCTCATAGGTGGCTCTTCTATTTGAAAACCCTACAGGGCACAGCTCTACTCTGACACACACGAATCACCAGGAACAGGCCTGACACGAAGGCAACTGGTACAGTAAAAAGAAAAACTATGAGTGTGTACAAGTAGCCCTAAGACGTTTTATGTTTCAAAAAATATTTTAATATATAACGTGTGTTTGAATACATAATTGAATTTTCTCTTCTGTGTGGAATGCCTTAGTGAATAAAAATATCAGCACAAAGGATGCTTGACGCCTAATTAATGCTATTTCCCCTTCTAGGAAATGATGCTCCCCAGACCTTGCCTTTTACTATGAGGTTTTTTTCTTTTTTTTTTTTTTACTTTCTCATTAAAAACTACAAAATTAAAGGAAACTAGACGGATGTTTAAAAGAAGAAACATCCCACAGCAAGAGAGCTGGCCATACAATTCATTCCCACGGACGGTAGAGACCTTGTTGGTGTGTGCGGGCACAGCGGAGGTTGGTGCTGACCAGCCACTGCCCCTACAGAGCAGCTTTCCACCGTGTGGGGACAGAGCACTGAGCCAGACCCCAGGAGATGCTCTAGACTCAGTTCTGTCATCAGCCAGCTGTGGGGCTTACTGCCGAGACACTCCATCTCTCAGGCCTCATCTTCGCAGAGTGAGAGAATCACTCTAAAGGTCTGATGTTCCCTCCTCAGCTATACTGTTCAGTGACCCTGTGCTGTCATATGGCACCAACCGTGCTAAGCCACTTCTTGCTGTTAGCTGCAGTGGAGTCGCCCCATGCACAACAGAACATAAGGCTGCCCGGTCCTTCGCCATCCCCTTGATCAACTTTGGATCGGATCTTAGGAAGTAGATCAACAGGCCTTTCTTCCTAGTCCATCTTAGTCTAGAAGCTCTGCTGAAACCTGTTCAGCATCATAGCAAGATGCAAGCCTCCACTGACAGGTGGGTGGTTGCTAAGATGCACTGGCTGGGAATCAAACAAGGGACTCTGGTGTGGAAGGCAAGAATTCTACCACTGAGCCACCAATCTACCTCTCGAGGTTTATCTCCCCACAATATTCAGTTTGATTCAACTACATACGGTTCTCTTCCCAAATCACTGCCGGCTGCTGAAGCTATGCAATACGTTCATGTCTGTGCCAAGCAATGGCAATACTTATCCCTGCCCCAGGTTAATAACCAGGATCTGGGGAGAATCTAGGGGGATTAATCAGACTTTGACTAAACAAGGTTAGTGCACGGGCCATGCCTTGAATGACAACGCACATGGGAAGGCAGCTGCAGCTCTTGGAAAACAGTGTACCAAAGGGAAGTTGAGTCGGAGCTGTGGTTCTGGTACAGGATCAGGAAGCAGTCTGGCGAAAATGAGAAAGGGCCGTGCTGGGAAGAGCAAATTGGTTCCATGACTTAGGGGAGCTTCTGACACCCCTTCTCTCTTGGCAGGCTTCAGTGGCAGGACATCTTGTCCACTCTTTAGTATTAATCATACTTAACATTTTCACAGCATTTACCACTTTTAAAAAAAGCACTTTCAAATTCAACAGCTTATTTGCTCTGTGGATCATCCATACTTAACTATACGAGGCAGGCAGGGTAGTATTTTTACTCTCATTTTACAGATGCAAAAACAGAGGCCCAGAGTCTTATGGCTTGTCTAAAAAGCAGGGCTTGTAGTGACACAGCGGGGCCAGCCCAGTGCATGACGCCCACACCAGAGCTGATTCCATTATAGCAGTATCTGCACTAGAAGTAGCGGCATTAATTGAAGGCTGGGTAATATCTTCTCTTGAGGCTTCCATCCTGGAGATGAATCATTCAGGCCACTTGAAATGTACATAATTGTGAATCTGCTACCACCCAAGCAACCAGCGTTCTCAGATTAAGACCCTGTGTGGAGCCGGGGCTGATCAAAGGTGCTTACTGTGAAGGTTCCATGGAGTGACAGGACACACCCCCCCAGTAAACACACAGGGTTTACTGCAAGTTTTCCTTTCTGTATAGAACCTGAGAACATCTCACCCGTAACTTTGGAGTGAAAACGGTGACACTGGCATGCTGAAACACGTATCTAATTCCATGTCCACCAATATAGTTCAGAAAACATTTTTAAAAATGACAAATGCCTCTTCTGGAGACCACAAGCTATCAAGGGGCTTACTCTCTTAAGACTCCAGTCTAACTGGAGGGCACAGGCCTTCCCAGGGCAGCTCTTCCAGCACCCAGGGCTGTGCAGTTATCTGAAAACAAGGCCCTGCCCTGGGCTTGGCCTTCCTGTGTGTAGGATGTTTCCTGGCCACACCCCTGGTGTGCCATTTACTACCCTCTGAGCATGGACGCTATGCGTCAGAATCAATTCGACGGCAATGGGTTTGGGTTTTTTTTTTTTTTTTGAGTGTGGACCTAGAAGCCACCTTCTCAGGTGTGCCAGGCCTCTGCCTACCCAGGTAAAACAGGACAGTGGGCCTGCCAGGATTGTTTCTGGAAACTTTTCTTGTTTCCACTTAAGTTTTCTTGGGGGGCAGTTTTAATGTGATTTCATGTAGGGTTGTGACATGCCCTCCCCCAGGATGAGAAGGAAAAGCCCCAAACTAGAGATACTGGCCCTGATGTCTGGGCAAGTCCACCAGTGGACTGTCCAACTCTGCCCACTTCCTGCAAGTACTGTCATCAGTTGAGATGTAGAGGGACAAGTGAAAAGGAAAATCCTAGAAAAACTGCCTGGTTTTCATCACCACGTTCCCTGCAATTTGACAAGAAGCCAGTTAATGCTCCCCCACTGGTCTTCTATTCCTAATTACACATCCAGGCAGACGGGCCTGCAGACACAGGTTACAGAAGGAAGACTGCGGTAAGCCATCGCCTCTGTCTGACAGCGGGTGTTAGCAGCCTGCCCACAGTGGCCCCATTGGACCCTCCAGTTCCAGTTGCATGAGATGTGTCTGCAGTACAGGGAAATGCCACCCAGGTCCATGGCCTCCTGTTACATCCCCTAACGCCACCAGAGCAGCTGGCCTTATTCTTGGAGCAGAACCTTCACAAGACAGCAAAAGAAGGGCTGAGGGTCAGGGTGAAGGTTGGTCAGGGAGGCTGGCCTGCGCTCACCTCCAGGTTGACACAGCTCTTGTCTGTGGGCCTGCAGTGGCTGGCGTCCCCATCGGCTCTGCGGGGCAGCTCTGGGCCGGCTTGAAGGTGCAGGTCCCCTTGTTCCTCCCCCTGGTCCTGGCCGAGGTGCCACTCCATCTGATCTCTCAGTTTGGACTGTTAGGTGCATGGGAGGGATTTTGTTTTTTTAATTTTAAACAAAAAAGGGCCAGAGGGTGGGAAGGGGGAGGATAAAGAAAACAAAAATGGGTAAGGTAGACGACTGGAAAAACTACCAGACAAAGAAAAGCATGAACAGAAAAACCAACTTAAATACAGTGGCGTGAGAGAGTGAAGACAACAGAACCAAAATGAGGATGAGCAAAACGAAGGGCTGAAACATCTGAAAAGCAAAAAGAGAAAGAGGGAAAAAGAATGCAAAACACTGGTTATGAGGCACATGCAATGGGGGTGCGTGAATCAGAAAACCAATCGCAAGCATACTACCCATGAAGGATACGGAAACAACGCTCTCCTTCCTTCCTGGGGGCTGAGCAGCAAAAGCCAAAATCCAGGGTGGCCGCTGGGTCATGCACCCAAGGGTGATGTGCAGAAGGCAGTCCTCGTGGCCTCTCCACTCCTCCCTCCCGGCTCGGAGAGCGGGAGCAGAAGCAGCCCATCAGCAGGCTCTTCCATCAAAACCCTCCTTCTCTCAGGACTTGTTCCTCTCCCCCGTTCTGGCTTATCTTCCAGTGGGAGTGGATGGGCCTGGGCTGCCCAGAGCCCTTCAGAACTGTGCTTTGTCCTTTTTGGTAATAAACCCAAGTAGGGGTTCCAATGCTCATTGGCAAGTCTGCTAATTATCCTGACCGTAAGGTGAGTTTGTACTTTGTTTTAAGTTCCTCATAGTTTCTTCACCAGGTAATTGGTTGTTTGAGACAACAAAAAGGAGCAACAATAGACTGCGTCGTTCCCTATTGCTTCCATTGAGATTAGCCTTGTGTCCTGAGGAAAGGCCTCTAGACCAAGAGCTGTGGCCCAGATGAAAGTAAGACAGAAAAAGGAAAAAAAGAAACAAGAAAATAAAAGAGAACTAAAAAAAAAAAACGAAACCCAACCAGTAGAAAGGCTCAGGCTGACACTGTGGGCTTTAGCACAAGGCAGGCTGAAATCATAACCAAGCAGCTGTGAGCAGGGTGAACTCTAGTGCAGCAATGCCAGCGAGCAGGAGGAAGAGCACGGTGGAGCGGGGAGGCAAGCCAAGGAGCCCCCTTACCTGCAAGTCTGCGACCAGCTCCTTCCCCAGGTTCCCAATGGGGGAGTCCCGGGACATGGAGGTCACCGTGGAGAGGAAGCTGGAGGACTCGGTGAGGTGGGGCAGGGGGGCCAGGTCTTCTAGATGCTCCCTCAAGGTGTCCCCAATGTGGTTCACCTGCTCCAGGAAGGCCTGCAGTTCCTTCCTGAAAGCCTTCATCTTGGAGTTGATGGTGCCCAACAGCTCAGGCTCCTCCCAGCTACCCTGGACACTGGGTTCGGTGGCATTGCAGATCAGGCCATCGGTGTCAGTGATGAGGCGCTCCACTGTGCGCCCAAGCCGCTCTGCCTCCTGCTTTATGTTCACCAGGCACTCGGAGTCCTCTTGGACCCGCATGAGTGCGGCAGAGCACAGCTCGCTGGCCTCAGAGGGCTTCCCACTCCCAAAGCCTGATGTCTTCTCAAAGGTCTCCTCTGAGTCACTCTCACCACCGATGGGGCCCTCCCTCTTGGGCTGGGGCAGCCGGCCTTCCTCCCCATCACTTTCCTTCTTGCCCATGTCACTCTCCGCATCACTGTCACGGGGGCTTGGGGCGCGCAGCCCCAGGTGCGCGGCCAGGTCGTGGCGCTGCATGCTGGACAGCAGCACGCGGTTCTCGTACTGCAGCTTCAGCACTTTCCCGCTCAGCTCGCTGATCTGTAGCCGTGCTGACTTGAGCTCCTCCTGCAGTGGGAGGCCTACGCCTCCACCCCGGCCAGCACCCTCATCCAGCCACCCCGGCTCTGGCCGCGGCTCAAACTTGAACTTGCTCAGCTCGTGGGTCAGCTGCCGGTTGTGTTCCTCCACCTCGGAGATGGACCTCCTGAGCAGCTCCGCTTCCTCCTCCACAAACTGGAGGTGTCGGCGCAGCTCCGACGAGGACTCAGCGGAGTCGGCCAAGGGTGAGGTAGGAATGTTTGGGGGGTGGTCCCTGCTCACACACTCACGCTCATGCTGGCCCCTCACGTCCTCCATTTCCGCTTTGAGGCCTCGATTCTCCACCTCCAACTCAACAATCTTGCGGCCCAAGATGTTGGCTTCCTCCTCCACCAACTTGAGCCGCAGTTTCAGCTCCGCCTCTCTGGTGCTGGGTGGGCCGCCGGCCTCCCCAGTTGGGAGGGGGCTGTCCACGTCGCCATAGAGGGACTTGTACTTCTGCAGCTCCTGCTCCAGCTCGTCCTTCTCCCTCCCTAGCTTGGCCATCTTTCTGCGCATCAGGGAGGCTTCCTCTTTGGCAAACTGAAGCTGGCACTTCAGATCAGCACTGTCGTCCTGCCAGGAAAGCACAGCCCAAGAGAAGATTATTTGAAAATACTACATGTCAGTGTTTCTGATGATTTCCCTCGCACCTCTCCCCAAGACACACAAACACATGCACGCACACACACACTCTTTCCGTTGGTGCTGTCGAGTTACATGTAGAAAGGAGCCAGGATGAAGCACAGGAAGCTGGGGGCTTTGTGGAGGGGACATACTCAATGCCTATTGCTTCCCTGCTTTGTCACAGAAACAAAGGAAACCAAAAATTAGTTTAGAAAAAAAAAAATGCACATGAAAACCATTACAGAAGTTATGAGTGAAAAAGGGGAAAATTAAATGAAATTCCAACACCCAGCCATAATGTGGGGATCCTAATTACTTTGTGAGTCCAACCTGGTCAGCATCAGTAAAACAGGCAGAACTGTTTGCTGAACCTTCTTGTTGTTGTATTGTTGAGTCCGTTCCAAATCACAGCAACCCTATGTACAACAAAATGAAACACTGCCCGGTCCTGTGCCATCCTCACAATCGTTGCTATGCTTGAGCCCATCACTGCAGCCACTGTGTCAGTCCATCTCGTGGAGGGTCTTCCTCTTTTTTGATGACCCTCTACTTTACCAAGCACGATGTCCTTGTCTAGGGACTGGTCCCTCCTGATAACATGTCCAAAGTATGTGACACAAAGTCTCACCATCCAAGCTTCTAAGAAGCATTCTGGCTGTACCTCTTCCAAGACAGGCTTGTTCGTTCTTCTGGTATAGTCAATATTTTTTGCCAATGCCATCAATTCTTTGGTCTTCCTTATCCATTGTCCAGCTTTTGCATAGATATGAGGTCAATGAAAACACCATGGCTTGGGTCAGGTGCACCTCAGTCCTCAAAGTGACATCTTTGCTTTTGAACACTTTAAAAAGGGCTTTTGGAGCAGATCTGCTCAATGCAATACGAAGGTGGGTGCAGACGAGTGGGAAAGCCACTGCTGTTTTTAGCCCGTGGCCTCTTACTCCTTCCAGAGCGCAGAGTCCTCACACAAACTGCTCAGCAATCCACAAAGCCATCTAGGATGGCGGTGTCAGGTGACATTGAATCATGGCCCAGCTTTCCACAGATTTGTTGAGGTACCTGAGCTAACTCAATTCACCTCTCTCCCTTCTAGTCGCTTCACCCCCAGCTTATCACAAGGATACGTGGACAAAAAATGAGATGGGATGCATGCCTGTGCTTGGGAGGTGGAGATGCTAAAAACCACCAGCTCTGACAGGCCCTGAACCTAAGCACTGGGGACTCACAACCTTTTGCCACACAAGTATGACTTCTGAGGCTGTGGTTACGGTCCTTTCCCATTGGTCACTGTAACAAGCAGGAAATTAAACTCAGAATCCCAAGGTTAGGAGTTGAGCGTCTGATCTTCTGAGAAGCGGTTCTCATCAGAATACAGAAGATTCTGGAGGGTCACTGAAGCACAGACCCTCTGCTAGTAAAAGCCCACACCTCTCAGCTGTGGTCCAAGAGGCATTTTTTAACAGATTGGAAAGCCAACTTTACATTATTGGTGCAGGTCTCAAAGCTCTGAGCTGTATGAACTCTCTGTTTTGGTCTTACACAAACACTTAACTACTCACACTCAGTGAGTGGGGAAAATGACCAATGTCATGAATCACTCCTACTATACTGGCTGGCAGAAGTTTCAAAAGGGGACTTCACATAGGCTCCCCTCCCCAGGCAGAGAAACGTACCAACAGCACACTCTGCACTGTTCCAACCCCATCAGTCCCAGGGGAGGAGACACATGTCAAACCGGGTTCTCCAGGCTGTCAGCCAGTCTCCAGAGCAAGTAAGCTCTCCCAGGACCTCTCCAGATGATCACTTGTGCTCCATGGCCTGAGAGTCGATGCAGCTTTCACACTCGGAGACTACGGCTGGTCCTCTGCTGCATTCTTGCAGCACATATGCCATTTGGCAGGAAGAGAGTGAAAGTCCTCCCTCAGAGCCTCCCAACTTTCCACCTTCTACCTTGCCTTGACCTGTCCTCCCTCATCAAAAACTGACAGAAAGGGAAAAAACAAAACAAAAGAAAAAGATGACATTGACAAAGAAGACTGAAGGAGCAATCTAAGACCAACCATGAAACCAGTGCCCTGGCACCAAGGTTGCTGTGAAGGCCAAATGAAACAGGTACAGCGAGGCGGCTTGTAAATGGTCAATCGCCACTTTAGCACCTGGAATGAACTTTCTTCTTGGACCGAAACACACTTAATACTGGGGAAAGGAGCGGGAGTTCAGCTTTTTTCTCTCTGTGCCTTGGGAGGGTTGTATGTATCATTGGTAGATAAGTAAACACTTTCACGTTTTAAGAACTTATCACATTAAAGATTTTGTTTGGCTTTGGTCAGGAAGACATGAAAACAGTGTCTCTGACTAATGAGAAGTAAGGCCTGTCTCACTCAAAACTCAAATGTGCTCTCATCATGGCTGTGAGGGTCAGGGTCCGGGTTACAAGAAGAGTACATGGGCTATAAAGACACACATCGGGTTTCATCCTAACACTGAAGGAAAAGCATGCTGGTGTGTATGCTGATTCACTCATTCATTCAGTAAATACTGACAGTGTATCTACTGTATACAGAAATTGGCATGTTACTTTTAAACAACCCCAGCTTCCTAGAACTTTCAAAACCAAAACAATCAAAAGCACCTTTTTTAATTTTCTGTTAAACATTAGATCTGCAAGAAATCCAAAAACCACAGACATTTCTCCGTTGTTCACATGAAGCGTGGAGTTTAAATCAAGCTAAAATACATATTAGTGGGGACTGATTTTTAATCCTTTATAAATGAATTCATTTGGGAGTTAAATGCTTGGGGCGGGAAGATGGAGAGGTCTCCAGCCCCATCACTAACCTGACGGCCTTTGTTTATCCCACTGTCTAAAATCTCCCAAGCAATTCTATCTTCACTTTTGAAGCAGGGAAATGCATTTTCATGTCTGAGAATGGCTGAAGGAGCCACTGAACAGGAACCAGCCACAGGGAAACTGCTCCCCGCTCTGTCCACCGCAAGCTTGGGACTCCAACAGGGCATCAAAGTGTGGCCGTGGTGCACATTGTGACCAGTGCCCTGACTCTATTTACAAGGACACCTGCAAATGGAGGGGCTGGTGTCCAAGTGAACGCTGGGGTGGGGCAGGTGGCGACAAGGACAGAAACTTTTATTCAAACTGGGAGTCCCCCTTTCGCCTCGAGTCTTGAGCAGGGGGTCTCAGGTGATCTCTCCTGAGGGTCTTTCCCCACAAGTGGAACCGAGAAATTTGGGCAGCAGGTAGGGTCTCAGAAGCACATGGAACCTGGGCTCTGACCACTCGGGAGGTTTATCTACACCCATTAAACAGAAGACGATCCCAAAGAGCCCCCAAATCACCTTGATTTTTGGAAACCTTGAACCTTGTGCCTACCATCCCCTCCCCACAGCCAGAACAATTTATCTACTTAAAGTTAACCCACTTCTTTGTCAGGGTTGCCAAAAGGGGCAGTTACAAAAGCATGACTCCACAACATACCCTAAGGAGGGTCTGATTTGTAGATGACCTGAGGACTGATTAAAAAACAAAGACAAAAAACAAACCTACTGCTGTTGAGTCAATTCCAATTCACAGTGACCCTACAGGACAGAGTAGAACTTCCCCATAGAGATTCCAAGGAGCACCTGGTAGATTTGAACTGCCGCCCTTCTGGTTAGCAGCTGTAGCTTTTAACCACTACACTACCGGGGCTTCCTGAGAACTGATAACATGTTCAAAAATGCTTCTTGTTCCTTAAAGAAAGAGACTACAGAAAGAGCAGGGATTCTACCACAGGACTGAAGCCTGCTGCCATTCCTACTTAGCACCTGTGCACTAGCCCTGCCACCAAGACCAAAGCGGTCTCCGAAAGAAAGACAATCTCTGAAGCCTAGGGAGCATGTGTCTCCTTAATGAAGGGTTGGACATGGTCCACCTGGTGGAGAGGCCTGAAAATAGGGCACTTCTGGAGTCCCTGTGGGGAGAGGGTGGCTGGAGGGAAGCTGTGCTCAGCCTCTTCTAAGTGGGGAAGCCATTGCTAAGACGGGAGAACCACAGCCTCGCTCAAATAGTAGGTGGCCGGATACCCATCTTACCTTGTAATTACAGACTTCAAAAACTCTGCCAAGACTCTAAGGGAGGGGTCTAATCTCTAATCACCATGCTGTATCCTGAGCTTAGGGATATCAAGCTCTGGTGTCCAGAGATCAGCTAGCTCCAGGAATGCAGGAGGAGAGCAGAAGGCTGAGTCAAACTTTCCACATGAATTCTCCCTTCTACGGGCAGAGGGTACAAGCATGGCATGGAGGGGAGAACACACACAAGACCACCAGCACCACCACCAGCAGCTGCAAAAGGCCTTGCCAAGCAACAGAAATATATCAGTGTTGGTATATATTCTTTGGCTTGCAAGTCTGCTGTCTAACCAGCACCCCAAGCAGGTGGACTGCTCTTGTTCCTACCTTGCGCTGGGGCACCAGTTTCCTTTGAGTTTTGGCTGCAGACCTGCAGGTCCCAAGGCGCTCCACTCCACCATTCTGCTGAACAGAAACTCCTCCTCTCAATAACACCGCAGACAGAGCAGAGCAGCTTAACCCCACCACCCACAGTGTACTTCCAGAGCCCCAGGAGCGAGGCTCAGGTCTCAGCCTGTGTCACCCAACAGGTGAATGAGACTCCAGGCTGTGCACTTCCCAACAGGGCAGTTGTAACTCTTTAAAGAAAAGGTCTTGGAGGGACCCCAGAATACATGGCCCCTGGACTCTGTTGGCCCAAAACTAAAACCACTCCTGAAGCCAACTCTTCAGACAAAGATTAGACTGGACTATAAGATATAAAATGATACTGGTGAGGAATGTGCATCTTAGCTCAAGTAGACACGTGAGACTATGTGGAAAGCTCCTGTTTGGAGGCAAGATGAGAAGGCAAAGGGGGACAGGAGCTCGTTGAACGGACATGGGAAATACGGGGTCGAGAGGAGTGTGCTGTCACATTACAGGGAGAGCAAGTAGGGTCACATAACAATGTGTGTATAAGCTTTTGTATGAGAAACTGACTTGAATTGTAAACTTTCACTTAAAGCACGATTAAAAAAACAAGAAAAGGTTTCATTGATGAAGAGTAAGTTAAAAGTATGCCCTAAGCCGAGGAAGGTTTCAGCAGCCTGAAGTGGGACGGCAGATTTTACTTCCCTGGCATTAGTGGATTCCAGGTGAGATTTGGGGAGTAGAGCAGGTGTAAGAAAAAACGTGGGTAAGGGTGTAAGAAAGAAGTTAATCCCTGGCATTCCTGCTGTTCCCCGCTGCCAGGCCCTCCCTGAACGGCAGTATGGGGAGCAGCGTGCTTGGAGAACGGAGAAGCCAAAAGAAATCATGGCGTCCGGAGTTCACAAAGGGACGGGGCAGCACTGCGACTGAGCTTAGTTCCACGGACTCAGGCGCCGCTCTAATTACTACCTGCTCGGAGAGCTTAGTGAGCTGATATCCCAATAAAGGCTCTGTTCTCTCTAACACCTAATACTAGCAGAAATTACAAAAAAAAAAAGGAAGAAAGGAATCCAGTAAAACAACTTTTCAGAAAAGTTCTGAAGAGCAAACGTACGTGTTCAGAAAAAGGCTAAGATTTTACCATCTTTCAGCTGGAATATTTTACTTCAAAAAAAAAGCAACCTAAGATATGTTCACCATTTTCATTAAACAGAAGCCAACACTCTGAAACAATGCCTTATGAATGACCAACGCTACAGCAGCTGTGTTACTGTACCAGGTGAGTGGCCGCGGAGGCCAGCACACTTCTTAGCAGTTTTCAGTTCTGGCAGACCCACAAGCTGCATCTTGGTACGTTTTACACACAGCCAGTTTGTTTCTCTTTTCCTGAAGAAAATCATCAGCTTCTCATTGGCAGAAAGAGGGTTTGGAAGGAAAAATTTTTATTTGATGGAGGTTTTGAAAGACTCCAAATCTTTTCACAGGTGATGTTTCTTTTGAACGTTTTAAAGGTAAAGTTAAAAGTTTTTGAGAAAATTCAAGACGAGGTGATTTTTCCCACTGTTGTTTGTTGCTGTGTGCCATTGAGTCAATTCCAACTCATAGCAACCCTACATGACAGAACTCGGTAGAGGACATAAAACCTCCGCTTACCTGGTTCAAAATTTTCTTTTCTTTGTGCATTTCCCGACTGCCTCTTCTTTTCAGAGAACTCTGAAATAGATCGAAACAACACTGTGTTACTGAGAGCCAGGCACCTGATCGACTGCCGTGATCACTTCCCTTCACTGGAATCAAGAAACGACTTAAGGTCAACGTTTACATACAGTTGAATAAGTCTGGTGAGGGCCTCGAATCTTAAGGGGCTTTAAATACGTATTACTGTACTTGGGGTATTTTTCAATTATTCATGTTTAATGAAAAGAAGGGTGGTCTGGATAATTTACAACAGTAGAGAGAAGACAAGAAGAAAGGCAGGAAGTTTTGAACATAGATATGCAATATTTCTAGAGCTGTTTACCTTCCTTTTTTTTTTTTTAACTTCTGTTTACCTTTGTTTTTGTTTACCTTCCTAATATTTGTTTGGGCTAATATCAAAATTCATTAATTCTCCCTGGTGCCTACAAGGCCAGATAGAAGTGTGGTAAAAAAGGGAGAATGGTGGCCCATGTTTATATAGAGAAAACCTAATTTAGGTTGCAAAACTCTGCATGAATAAAAGCAAACAAAGAAAACCAGCTGCTGTCAAGTAGATTCCAACTCCTAGCGACCCCATTTATGTCAAAGTAGAACTGTGCTCCATGAGGTTTTCAGTGGCTGGTTTCTTAGAAAAAGACTGCCAGGCCTTTCTTCCAAGGCACCTCTAGGTGGACTCAAATCACCAATCCTTTGGTTAGCAGCTAAGTGTGTTAACTGTTTGCACCACGCAGGGGCTCCTCTCCACGGATAGTCCATTCCAATCCATGACTAAAGCTTAGCACTATCATGATGTCCGTATCTGTGTGAGCTGGCCATGGCTGTGTCCTGCAATGGGATGGGTTCTAATGAGTTGATATGGATCACAGGTGTGCCTTAGCTGCTCTAGGCAAGAAACTAAAAATGTGTCTCAAATATAAACATGAATATTAATAAACGGGCCAAGATTGTCTGAGATATAATTAACAGGGAACCAGGATCGTTCCCACCTAAGGAAAAGTGTGAAGACAGAAAGAAATGACCGGAGGAAGAGAGGGAAGCATCCTAGGGGAAGAAAGGGGATTTGAGACCTGAAAAGATTAAGTTAGCCCTGACAAAGCCAGAGCAAAGTCTGTGAAGTACAGCTTTGTTGGACGTCACTCCAATCTTGGCACCTCCAAGGTGGCACGTACTGTCCCTGACAGCCACCACCTCCGTCCTGCATCATGACCTTGGCATGATGACCTTGGGCCTCCAGCATCTCATCCCGAGGCAGGTGCAGGGCCCTGATCCTTGCCTCTCTCTTCCACTCCTCTTCCACACAAACCAGTGTGGAAAGGAGGATCCTGTGCAGATCACTTGTATCAGTTAGAATTTAAGTTAACTAAGTTAACTGTCTGCATTTTAAGCTTTTTACTCTCAGAATCCCAGGCCTTGCCAATTATTGAAGGAATTTCAGATTAAACAACAATTAAAATCTGTTTTTGTAGTTGTTAGCAGCCCTCAAGTTGGCACCCAACTCACAGCAACCCCGTGCACAATGAAATGCTGCCAGGTCCTGCGTCATCCCCACGATCTGTCAGGGATTAGACCATTGTGATCCACAGGGTTTTCACTGACTGATTTTCAGAAGCAGATTGCTAACCCTTTCTTCCTAGTCCATTAGTCTGGAAGCTCCACTGACAGCTGTTCAGCATCGCGGCAACACGAAAGCCTCCACTGACACATGGGTAGTGGCTGCGTGAGAGGGGCAACAGCCAGGAATCAAACCCAGGTACCCCGAAGGTGAGAATTCTACCACTGGGCCACTATTGTCCTGGTATCTGAAATTTAGCTGCCCTTTGACCCCTAGCAGGCTGGAGGCTTGGATACCTGGAAAATAAACACATAACTGAGAGCAGGCCCTCAGGGCAAAGCAATGGAGAAAGTGGTAGAATCAGCATGGTACGTCAGGCACTCCCTGGTCAACAGAGGGCGTGGCAGCTTGTCACCAAACTCCATATACAGAAGTGGCTTTAAGAATCAAAGGGCTAGGGCCACATAAACCAGAGACTTCATCGACCTGAGACCAGTAAGAACTAGATGGTGCCCGGCTACCACCAACAACATCCCTGACAGGGAGCACAACAGAGAATCCCTGATGGAGCAGGAGAAAAGTGGGGTGCAGAACTCAAATTCTAGTAAAAAGACCTGACTTAATGGTCTGACTGAGAATAGGAGGAATCCAGAATTAAAACCATTTCTAAAGCCAACTCTTCAGACAAAGATTAGACTGTAGTTAGACATAAAATGATACTTGTGAAGAACGTGCTTCTTAGCTCAAGTAGATAAAAAATACATGAGACTAAATGGGCAGCTTCCATCCAGAGGTAAGATGAGAAGGCAGAAAAGGATAGGAGCTGACTAAACGGACATAGGAAATCTGGGGTGGAGAAGAAGAGAATGCTGTCTATAGAGAGAGCAACTAGGGTCACATAACAATGTGTGCATAAATTTTTGCATGAGAAATTAAGTTGAGCTGGAAACTTTCACTTAAAGCACAATTAAAAAAAATGAATCAAGGAGCTAAGGATTCTAGCCAGCCTCTTTGGTGAAAACAACGTCAAACTACAAAGAGAAATCTCCTCCTCCATTAGGTAAAGTCAAGCGTGGCTTCAGGATAGTTGGGTTTTCCATCATAGACAGCAGGTCTTCCAAAAGTCCTCCGCTGCAGTGCGGGGTATCTTTCCTTTGAGTGAGCTGAAGGAGACAAAGGTTTGTGATGATTCCCTACAGGGAAGATTTACAGAAGAAAGGTAGGGAGGAAGGCTTGCTCCTGAGGGCTGTGTGCCTCATCACTTTTTCCTGAGGATTGGAAAACAGATGCTGCCCACAGGGAAAAAAACCAGGGATCAGGGAGTGAGGTAAAAGCCAGAAGTAGGAACAAACGTTTCTATCAAGCTCTGCCAACTGGCGGGTTACTTCATTTCAACTCAGGAAAATGGAGTGCCCTCAGTGTGAGCCTTGGAGGGGTGAAGCAGGAACCCTTGCCTGGGCACCTTGCTGGCTGTTCTAATAACGCAGCCATGAGTAAGACTGCCTCTGAGTCCTGTGACCCTTCTGGCGAATCACTAAATACGTGGGGAGCCATGGGACCCCGACACAGATCCCATTCAAAATGAAAAACATTTCAAAGATTAAAGTTAGTAAGAAATTTGTAGGACCAATGTGAAAGAAACCATAAAACTTTGGTGAAAGACATAAAAGAATGTTTGATGCTACCTGTCGGGAAGACCATATGTTGTAAAGATGTTACATTTCTCCCAAATCATTTTATATGTAAAATGTAATTTTAATCAAATCCCCCCCCATATACACACATGTATTTTATGTGGGTATGTGTATGTATGTTAAGAGGAAGGAAGGGTTTGATAAAACGACTACAAAATTCATCTAGAATAGGGGTTGGAAAGCTATGGCCTTCGCAACAAATTAACCCGCTGCCTGTTTCGTAAATAAAGTTTTATTGGAAAACAGCCTTTTAAACTATTATCTGTGGCTGCTTTGGGAAAGTTGAGTAGTTGTGACAGAAACCATATGGCCCACAAAGCCTAAAATATTCACAACCTGGCCCTTCACAGAAAGTTGCTGACCCCCAATCTAGAAAAACAAATTTTTGAAAACAGCCAAGAACACTTTGTAAAGGAAGGATAATGAGGAGAGACGTGTACATTAGATACAGAAATACAATCTGGTTTGTTGCTGGTATAAGAAGAGACAGATCAATAGTTCAGAAATAGATCTGAAAGTATATGAGATTTTAACAATTGATAAGGTAGCATTTTAAGCCAGTAGGGAAAGAACAGGCCATTTTGGTATATGCTGGTGGAACAATTCGCTAATACAGAAAAAAAGTAGTGAGATCCATATACCAAAAATCTAAACAGATACCCACCCACTGCCGTCGAGTCGATTCCAACTCATAGCGACCCTAGAGGACAGAGTAGAACTGCCCCATACCGTTTCTAAGAAGCAGCTGGTGGATTTGAACTGTTGACCTCTTGGTTAGCAGCCGTAGCTCATAACCACTACACCACCAGGGCTCCAAACATGATTACTAGTCATTAACACAATGAGATACCATTTTTTCACTTGTATGACCTGTGTCAACAGTGTATAGGATAGAGGGCAAGTACACACAGCGACAGGAAGGCCATGCAGCCTTAAAATGCATATGCTGTGACCCAGCAGCTTCTCCTCCAAGAGCATACCTAGGGAGCATGCAGAGACAGGTGCAAAGACTGATGTGCTTTGCTGGTATGCTTGACACAGGGCCTGTTACAGAGGGAGTGAATGCTATGGAGGCATTAAAATGATGTTTTTGAGGAATAGTTAAGGATGCAGGAAATGCTCACGATATAGGTTCCAAACAGCATGTATTTTGTGGCCCGTTTTGTTAAAATATTTATATATATATATATGGAGACTTGGTGGCGCAGTCGTTAAGAGCTCAGCTGCTAACCTAAAGGTTGGCTATTCGAATCCACCAGCTGCTTCTTGGAAGCCCTATGGGGCAGTTCTACTCTGTCCTGTAGGGTTGCTATGAGTCGGAATCAACTCGATGGCAATGGGTATATACGTATACATATGTACATATGTGAATATATATATACACACACATACATACATACACATACATATAGATATGTATATTCTAGAAAAGCGGACTAGTGGAATATATCACAAAATGTTAATGATAACTGTCAGGTGATAGAATTACAGTTGATTTTACCTTTCTTTGTGGCTTTTAGTCTCCCAGTTTCCTGCAGTGAGTACTACTCCTTTCAGTTAAATTGGAATTTTTACTCTTTTCTAGGTAGAGTGCAGTGGTGGTTCATCAGAAGTTACACACCCATCCATTTCTGCTTCTCTTCTTGGGTCTCTCCGCCATGAGTTGACACTGTTTTCATAGGCCTGGCCCTTCAGGCATAACATGTACTTACATGGCTGACTAGAAAGACCGGGAAGCCCCCTGAGGGTTGGGGGAACAGGCAGGTACCCAGCGACACCACAGGTCCTTAGACACACAGCCCCCTGCAAAGGAGGAGGGAGCCACAAAGGCCACGCCACCAGCAGGGGACGCATCGTCTCCCGCTGGCTCACCTGCAGAGTACAGAGTGCTCTGGGCACATGGCTCAGAGGTCCCAGGTGCGGGACAATCTATGTGAGCACAACCCATGCCCAGCTCTCTCCTGTGGATGACTCAGAGTCCCAGTGGACCGTCTCTTCCAAGAAATAATTAAGAGAAAGGGTGAAAGTAGACAATCACATAAATTGAGCCCAGAATGGGGGAACTGCCAGCTGACTAACGCTACTCTTGCTTTGTAGTCTGGTCAGCTGCCAACAAATCAGCGCGAAGTTCCTACTGAAAAGGAAAACACAGTTTGTGAATCTAAACTGAATCCACCTAAGGCTGATGCGTTTGCTGAGTAATAAATGTGATGAAGTAAAATAGGAAGTTAGGCAATTATCTGGACTTTCACGTCAATTCTTAACGTTTCCTATCTTAAGTTAGCCTGTGCCTTCCAAGAAACTTCAGAAAAACTGACAAGCTATCAATTGCTGAAGTGTTTCAGAGACGGGCTTTGGGCTTAAAATTTAGGTTGGTACTAAGGGAGGCAAACACAAATTTAACCCACTGCCGTCGAGTCCATTCTGACTCACAGTGACCTCCATGACAGAGCAGAATGTCCCATAGGACTCCCAAGGCTGTAATCTTTACAGAAGCAGACTTCCACATCTTTCTCCCTCGGAGTGGCTCGTGGGTTTGAACCTTTCGATTAGCAGCCAGGCACTTGAACCACTGTGTTAACAGGGCTCCTTCGAATACAAATTAGGACACTGCAAATTACGAGTGAGGATGGGGAAGTGGGGATAGACACAGGCAAATGACTTTCAGAATTTTTACAGATTTTCTTATTATTTAGAAAGTTGACCTTGGGCTGAGTTACAGCACACACAGTTACATAATCAGATTTAGGAAATAAAGGTATATAGGTCTTTTTACTTTGAGGAGAAAGTTAGCAAGATTCTTTGGCCCATTTAAATGTTAGGAGATTTGAAGGATAAGAATTATGAGTTTCTCCCTCCAACTAGAAGCACTGGATCTTGGCTAGAATGCCTCTTTCCCCTTCCTCTAATTCATGCGTCCCTTTAAAGGACCTTTCCTTTAAACCTCCCCCAGGGAGACTGGTACCCTTTACTCCACACACGCATCAGTCTGTTGCACACAGTTACACTGCAGGACCCTGAGACACATAACCCACCTGCCTTGGATTCAGTGGGAAACCCTCCAAACTACAATGGGAACAAACCTTTCTTCCATATCTCTGTTTAGGAAGACAATGATGATGTTCACAACTACCATTTGTTGGGCACTTACTAAGGCAAGAACAATGCTAAACTCTGTTGTTGTCATGGAGTCAGCTCCAACTCATGGTGAGCCCATGTACAACAGAATGAAATGTTGCCTGTTTTTGTGCCATCTTCACAACCATTGGTGTGCTCGAGTCCACTGCTGTAGCCGTGTGTATTCTGAGTGCCTTCCAACCTAGGGCGCTCATCTTCCAGCATTACGCTGGACAGTGTTCTGTTGTGATTCACAGGGTTTTCACTGGCTAATTTTCAGAAGTAGGTCACCAGGCCTTTCTTCCTAGTCTGTCTTAATCTGGAAGCTCTGCTGCAATCTGCCCACCGTGGATGACCCTGCTGGTATTTGAAATGTTCGTGGCATAGCTTCCAGCATCACAGCAACACATAAGCCAGCACAGTACAACCAGCTGACAGACGGGAGGAACTCTTTCTTTAAAAACACGTCTTTAATTCTGGTAACAGCCCTGAGAGGCGTATATCACTATCACTGGTTAACAGACCAAAAAAAAAAAAAAAAAGGAAAACATAGAAGTCAGAAGTCAGGTAACATTTCAAGGTCCCCTAAACTTGGTGATGGATTCGAACCGGCACCCACTCCAGAGCTGGGACCTGTCACCGCCCACCTGCCCACAAGACTGCTGGACTGGACTTCCACAGCCCTGTCTCCAAGAGTCAGGTGGTTTTTCTTTTTCTTTTCTCTGGGTTTCTGAGCCCCAAACTGCTGAGTTTTCTTATCCAAAGAGTCTCTGCCTTTCTTCAGCAAAATAGCTGAAGCCTATTATAGGAATGGTTGCAAATTACTATATTCATGAAATACCTCAGAGCTACGACATAATATTTGTTGGCACTAAAATAATTTCTGAAAAGATTTGAGGCTGCAGACAGTACAAGTCCTTATTTGGAAGAATAAGACAGAAAACTATGACCAGAAGACAAAATACCATAAAGTAAATGAGAAGAGAAAGTTATACTGAGAGACTTCAGCTAAAGAAAGGTACAGCTATAACAGCAACAGGCAGCTCTAGGCTCCCTGCTGCCAAGACACAGAGGAAAGGCAAAGAGAGAGGGCAACAGATGCTTCACGAGTGCGTTGTCTGGGGTCTGGGCCCACCGGGAAGGGCGGAACCAGCAGCACACCCAACAGCGATAACAACGATGCCACCAAATCTGGAAGATGGTATCCATTTGCTTTGCAATATGGTGTGGGTGATTCATTTCAAAACCTGACATATATCTTAAAGCCTAGTCAGCGAAAACAAGGGGAACCCTCAGTGAGATAGACTGAAACAAGAGCCTCAACAACGGGCTCAGACAGATCAAGGACCATGGAGATGGCACAGGACCAGGCAACATTTTGTTCTGTTATACATGGGGTTGCCATGAGTCCGAGCCGACTCGACAGCAACCAACAACGTTACCGGGAAATTGCTGGCCAAAACTCCTGTTGGCATAAAGATGCATCATAACACAGTAGCATGGATTCAAACATCACGCAATAACCTAAAGATGATAAACAGTAACTGTCATTACCATTAATATGCAAAAAGAAGAAAAACTGAAAATCGTGACCATCAGAAGACTGTAACGGTGACTGCACTGAGACCACAGTGTTCTCCAATATTTCAGGACTCTCAACTCTCTGCCTGTGCACAGACGTGGGGACATTTGGCAAGACCACCAAACAGGATACAAAATAGCACACTAGAACCCGTGTTTCAGAGTGCCTACTGATTGACTTAGCAGGGATACTGACGTGCTTCTTGACCATTCATAAAGTTAAAAATGTACGGGAATGTATGCCATCTGCCTGTCAGAGCTGAAGACATGGTCTGCGTTTAAAAAAAAAAAACAAAAATCCGGTCTTGGCCCACTACTGGTCTACTGGAAGGAAATATACCAGCCCATCTACAGAGGCTAAGTATTTCCTAGTCTAATGAAATAATACAAAACAGTGAGAAGTATTTTAAAAAATAAGACAAAACCAAACATTATACTAATAAGTAATACATAACAATGTTGCCCTCTTGGAGGAAAATGTGGAAAACAACTTAAAAAGTCCAGACTTACTCAACCAGTTGAGACTAGAAGACTCCCCGAAACTATCTCCCTGAGATACTCCACAAATCTTGAACCCCAACTACCCAATGATGTCAACTTTTAGCTAAATAAAAGATTGGCTCATAAAATAAAAAGAAAATATTACCAGTGAGTACTGTGCACCTTTAAAAAATCATCTATATGAGACCAAATAATCAATAATTACTCTAAAGAAAAGATGAAAGAGTAAGGGGACAAGGAAGCCAGATTACTGGAAGGGAAACATCCAGGAGGGAATTAATGAGAATGTTGACACACTGTGAAAAATGTAACCAATGTCACTGAATGATCTGTCTAGTAACTGTTAAAGAGGAACCTAATTTGCTGGGTAAACTTTGACTGAAAACACAATAAAATATTATCTAAAGAAAAAACATTGTCCTCTTTTCAGAGAAAATGAATCACTCACTTTTCTTCACATGCATCTAACATGAGAAAAGATTTAGTACTTTATTTCTCTAGTCTTCAAATAATCGAGCATATAAACGAGTTTTGAGTGACTTCTAACCCTGATTCATAATGATCTGCCTTCACACCTTTAAGATCCTCCAACGAGACTTTGAACATCATTTAATAAGAGCACACTGTTATACTGGTAAGATTTTATGCACACATTTGTCAAAACTGGGTGTTATGGACTGAACTGTGTACCCCAAAAATGTGTGTCAACTTGGCTAGGCCTTCATTCCCAGTATTGTGTGGTTGTCCTCCACTTTGTGATCTGATGTGATTATCCTCTGTGTTGTAAATCCTAACCTCTATGATGTTCATGAGGCAGGATTAGAAGCAGTTATGTTAACGAGGCAGGACACAATCTACAGGATTAGGTTGTATCTTGAGTCAATCTCTTTTGAGATATAAAAGAGAGAAGCTAGCAAAGAGGAGAAGGACTTCATACCACCAAGAAAGAAGTGCCAGGAGCAGAGTGTGACCTTTGTACCCAGGGTCCCTGGACTGAGAAGCTCCTAGACCATGGGAAGATTGACGATGAGGACCTTCCCCCAGAGCCGACAGAAAGAAAAAGCCTTCCCCTGGAGCTGGCGCCCTGAATTAGAACTTCCAGCCTCCTAAACTGTGAAAGAATAAATTTCTATTTGTTAAAACCGTCCACTCGCGGTACTTCTGTTACAGCAGCACCAGATAACTAAAACACTGGGCAAAGTAAATTAACTCAAAAAAAAGCAAACAAATATTAAGCTGTAGTTAACAATGTGCATTTAGGGGGAGGAAACCCTGGTGGCTTAGTGGTTAAGTGCTGCAGCTGCTAACCAAGAGGTCGGCAGTTCGAATCCGCCAGGCGCTCCTTGGAAACTCCATGGGGCAGTTCTACTCTGTCCTATAGGTTCGCTATGAGTAGGAATCGACTAGACGGCAGCAGGTTTGGTTTGGTTTGGTTATTTAGGGGGAAATGAATGGGTATCCATAATTTCTTTTCAAGTACATCAAGAATAAGATGGGCTAATAGATGAAAAGATATGGTGTAGTAAATGTTAATGTGAACACAAGTGGGGTGTTAGCTACAAAAACTCAGCTTTGCTGTATATTTGAAAATTTTCATAATAAAATATTGGGGAAAAAAAACATGCACATAAGTTTTCAATTTCAGCCATTAAAATTATGATTACTAAAAATTTTAATTGCACAGAACACTGTTCACTGAGAGGCCCTACCCAAATAAACCCACTGCTACCGAGTCCATTACGACTCATAGTAACCCTATAGGATGGAGTAGAACCGCCCGATATGGTTTCCAAGGAGCGACAGGTAGATTCTAACTGCCGACATTTTGGTTAGCAGTCAAACGTGTAACCACTGTACCACCAGACCTAGTAAAACAAACCCTGTGGCATAGTGGTTAAGAGTCTGGCTACTAGCCAAAAGGTCAGCAGTTCTACTCTGTCCTGTAGGGTCCCTATGAGTCAGAATCCATTCGACGGCAACAGGTTAATAGGTTAATTGTGACTATTTGGGAGAATACAGAAAACAAAATCACCCATAATCTAAATTCTCATTGATAAGACCTGTTACCATTTGTGTACTTGTTTCTGAACACTTTAAATGCAAAAAACCTTATCTTGTTGAGATTGTATTAAATATCTAGTATTTATCCTGCATTTTAAAAGAGACTGGTATTTTATGAAAAAATTTCTGTCACTAAAATTTTTAGTAATCAATTTTAATGGCTGAAATGAAAACTTATGTCTACGTTTTTTCTTGCCAATATTTTATTATGAAAATTTTCAAACATATAGCAAACCTGAAAGACTCAGCAGCAACGGGGTTTTATATATATATATATATATATATATTGTTTGTTTGGTTTTGTTTTTCTAATCATAAAAGATGTTTACTTTTTAAGGGCAACAGAATTGACCCATAATGGAAAAGTAAAACAAAACACACACACAACCAAAAAATCACACGCACACAAATCCTAATGAGCCTAACACTGTCTTGCGTTTGCCCAGCCTCACCCACAAGTAATGGAGTCTGGAGCTGTGCCCGTGGCCTCTCAGTTGAGACAGACAAGAACAGGAAATTAATCTGGAGGATTAACCCCCAGGCCGAATTAGCTCTGTGCTACTGGGGATCATCAAACCGTCTTCATACAAAGGACAAAGAGGGGCCTAATGGACGTTTCGGGGGTTGCAAATTGAACCTTGCAATCGGAGTTGCCTTCCCAGGCTGACAGCTTGTATAGGAGACACTCTCCCACTGGGCGACTTGCTGATCCTCATTTGCACAAGATCCTGTTATCTGGAGCCACAGCTCTGCTCCATTAATCATCCACCCAACTGCCTCAGAAACGTCCAGTGCTCATGTCCCCTGGGTAAATCCTTAGTAATCCTCATCCCCAAGCAGTGGCCACTCAGCTCCCCGCCTCTATGCACCTCACTAGGGCACATTCTTCAAGGGACTTAGGGGAGGTGGGGAGTTTTGCCCCCTGGCATCATGATTATTAAGAGCAAACACAATACTCTGCTCTCCATTAACCCACAGCCGCTGGTCCATTCTGACCCTACGGGACAGAGTAGAGCTACCCCATAGGGTTCCCAAGGCTGTAAATCTTTACGGTAGCAGACTGACACATCCTTCTCCCATGGAGCTGTTGGTGGGTTTTAATCGCCAACCTTTCGGTTAGCAGCAGAGCACTTAGCCACTGCACCACCAGGGCTCCACTGATTTGACTCAATTTGACAAGACCGGAAACTGAGCTGCAGGGAGGAGGAGGGATGCTGCCTGCTCCTGCGGCCTGAGAAACCCTGGAGGCCCAAGAGTTGTTCAGACAGCCCAAAGAGGAGATGGTGTGGCCTTCACCCTTGAGGTGAGTCAGTCACGGTGGGCAGGAAAATCAAACATGCTTCTCTGAAAATGTAACCTGGGAGCAAAGAACTTCTATCAAAGGAACAAAACCCAGCCCTAGGGTAGGACTGGCCCTGAGCCACAGGGGAGTAGGTGGACAAGGGGTTAGGTGGACGGCCCTCTCACTCTTCAGGTCTGTCCTGCTTGACCTCACCCAGGATGGTAGCGCAGGCAGGATTCTGGCTAGGAGCAGGCGTTCTCTGGGAGAACGCCAACAGGCCTTTGCTCCCATGATTAAAACCAAGTGAGCCAATTTTACAACCTGTGGTGCTTCGAGGCTTTCTGCCCCAAACCTTTTATAACTAGCATGTTACATCTATGGGACGGAAAATCCAAGACAGCACTTAAAAGCATCATCTGCAGACAGACCAGGTGTTTCCACCACAGTCTTCTAATGGCTAAGACAGAGCCCAATATTATGGCCAGTGGTCAGTCTGTGACCCCTGGGACTCCTCCCCAGCAGGCCCCAGCTCTGACCAAAGGCCCTCATCACTCAGCCTGCGGGAGCTTCCTTCCAGACACCCAGCACAGGAATCCCCAGGGACTACCTGTTCCTCTCTGCCCAGGGAGCCCCACGCTCATGCCCTGCTAATAACAGCATCAAGGAGTAGGTCACAGGACAGGCAATGCACTGAAAATAATGATGTCGTCTACCTAGGCCAGCATTCTAGTGTCCGCTCCTACTGAGAGGCAGTGAAGTGCTAGCGTACCCACCAACCACTGCTTTCTAACACACAGAATCTGCTAGCTCTTTACAGTCACATCTGTCTACTTTTTTGGCCCTCACTAAGTCTTCTAAGTGACACCAAACCCATAATCAATTTCTCACTTGAAATTTTGGTCAGAGAAAATCCAGATGCACTTAGATTTTTATCTGCAAGCTATAAAAACTGGGAAGACCTGGTCTAGGTTGGGATTGGCGAGAGGGTTCTTTATTCAGACTTGTTGCAGCACTCTACTAGGCCACCTCCTCCTGGGGTGGATGTTAACCCACTTGTGTAATCAAGCTGGGTTCTAAGGGCTGAGATGACAGGACCGTAGGGGCTCAGTCAGAAGAACTGCCTGCCTCAGAGCTTTGTTCTGCTTCCTCCCCTGAGTAGCTGTCATGGCCGTGCCTGTGGGGCAGGTGCCACACCTGGCCGCCATGCACCCAACAAGCCTGTCTGCTTCTGAGTCATGGTCAGGAGACAAAAAGCGGGTGTCTTAAGTCTTTCTAACCCTTGCATTCTCTGATTTTATTGCCCAACGAAATCACTCCCACCCCAACCAACTGGTGCAGAACTTCCCAGGAGGAGCCACTTGAGGAGAAGCGGACCTCCAGCCGTGTGCAGAGGGCCTCGCGCTTGCACGCGCATTCTCTGAGCCATGGGTCCCTGAGGATACACACTGGAATTGTGGTCCTGCGCTTACTGAGGAAGAAACCGAGGCTGGCAATGACTTGCCCAAGATCACGCAGGGAGGGGTCACGATGCACTTCACCGTGTTCTGACAAGGTTATAGCACAGCTGCCGCTGAAGCACCAAGTTCACAGAGATTCGGCCACTTGGCGAAGAGACTTCGTAGTTCTGCCAGCTACTGAATCGTTCAGCCGTATCTAGCCATTGGGTCTCACAGGGCCTGGGTATGCCCTTCATGTAGCTGTCCCATGTTTCCATCCCCTTACGGCCCCCACCGCTGTCACAAGTTCCCAAAGGGCAGCCGCAGGCAGTAGGCCAGAGGGACCTGCTCCCCTTCCACTTTCCTAAACAAAAAAAAAAACCAAACCCATTGCTATCAAGTAGATTCTGACACATATGGGACAGGGTAGAACTGCCTTATGGAGTTTCCAAGGAGCAGCTGGTGGGTTTGAACTGCCGGCCTTTTGGTTAGCAGTCATAGCACTTAACCACTACACCACCAGGGTTTCCTCCACTTCTCTGCTCCAGCCTTATTTAGGTGCATAGCCTCGGCCACTGAAACATTTATTCAGGGATGCAAAAATACTTTAAAAGTATCTGGTTTTAGAGAAAGATTTCTTTAGCGATTTAAGTAGCAAATCACCTCAATATAGGAAAATGCCACTGGGAAGGCTTTTTCATCCCCCTGGATATCAACTTCTTTTTTCTCCTTGCTACCCAGCTCATGCATCCTGCCAGCACAAAGAGTTCTGGTCACACACACCCAAACTCCACTACTTCGGTTGACTCTTAGACATTTTATTTCTTCTCCTTTTACCACCTAAGATCCTCCAGAGTCAAATGTGTAATTTATTCTGATTTTTAAAAGCCTCTACAGTATGACTTTAGAAAAACCTTGAAAGTTCAAATTGGGTAATTAACTTTATTCCAAAATTGGCCCAACATCTTCCAAATTTGGGGCTTTGTGTGTAAAAGGAGAGGCAATTGAAGACCATGAGTGTTCATGTCCAAATGCAGACATGCCACCCACAGCCTGTGACACTGGGCAAGTTCCTTGAGCTTCTGGTGCCCCAATTTTCTTATTTAAAAGTGGGAATAATAGTAGCACCTGTGTTATATAAGGGTTGTTATAAGGACTAAATGAAGTAACATCCTTAATAAGTGACTAGCGTGTAAACTTTTTCAACTCTGTGGTTTCTTTATGTTCTTTTTTGTATATGGAACAGAATTTAGATAATTTAGAACCCTAAATTCATGCCATAAGTCATATTAAACCTGCTGTGAAAATGTCTTACACTACTGTCTGTTAATAATTCTGGTAAAATTTTAACTTAAAAATAAAATCCTCTCCCATAACAAGTGGGCATTACTTCCCCCATCTCAGGAAGACAAGTAGGTCTGATTTTCACAGTGCAATGAAGTGTGCCAACAGCCAATGGCAAACGTGGTTTCACAAAACTTAGAGGGCAAGTCAAACTACCAGGCAGGGGGAGCAGGATGCCCACTCCCACCCCTGCTACTAATACTTATTATACATTTTATTTTAATATGTTGAAGAACAGATTTGTGAGTCACAAAGAGGGTTTTCTCTCCTTTGGTTCTAATTACCAGAGGAGAGAAAACCCTCTTTGTGACTCACAAATCTGTTCTTCAACATATTAAAATAAAATGTATAATAAGATGGAGAGAGACTGGCTGAACCAAAAGGACAAATAAAAGCATGAAGCAGAAGAAAAGGGAATCAAGAGAGAGGAGGTGATATGAAACCTCTGCCATACAGCCAGCTCGGCTCAGGCTGTACGTGGAAGCTGAGATGCACATGTGAGACAGGTGTCTGGGAAGGTTCCCTCTCCTGTCAGGACAACAGCCAGACATACAAACACACGAATCTCACCTTGGCAGACACCGACGGCCGACTGGGAAAAATGAGAAGAGTCACATTATGGAGTACATGGGCCCTCTACACTACATCAGACCTCCGTCTGGTGGGCAGGACCCAAGGAAGGAGCCTCAGCCAGCCGCTGGGGATCCACCCTAAGGATCCCCTTCCCAGTGTTACCCTGCTTGGATAGTTTTCCCCCTTCTTTATTTCTAACTCCCCTGATAATTTCTGAGTCTTGGTTCTCCATTTTCTTCCACACAACTGAAAACTTCAACAACTCTTGTCACAAGGTCTCCTTCACGCTGAACAAAGATTGCAAGTTTTATTATAAACTAGGACTTTTTAATGGGCTTAATTGTGAATTAACATCCTAGGGTTGCAAATTTTCTGGCATTCCTTGGCTTGTAGATATACCTGCCTCCGTCATCACATGGCGTCCTTCCTCTGTGTCTCTTCTCCTCTTTATGGGAACATGGGTCGTAAAGGATCAGGATTCCCTACTATGGTATGACCTCATGTTAGCCTAACCTAATGACTATAAAATGTACAGAAGCCCTCCTAGCTAAGAATGATATTGTTAAAGAAGCAGAAGACGGGCAAACCTTGTGTAAACCAACACAAAGGCTGCCACCTGGAGGATACGCAGGCATCATCCCATTCCCCCGAGGGAGGGCTGCCATCCACATACACCCCGCCTTGACCTCTTCTGCCTATTTTATGTTTGTCTCCTGCTTCTCTCCCACCTCTCGTCACCCACACAGAGAGGGTCCCCTCCAGTGAGGGCCCCCACTTGTGATCCTTCTCACAGAGCCTGTGCTCCATCTGCATTATCTTCTTATTCCTTGGTGTCAGCTCCCTCTATGCTGCTCAGTGTCTTAGTCCCTGTGGGGGGCGCCAGGCAGCCCTCCCGTCTATCCTCGAGAAAGAAGCCCTCCAGTCATCATCATCAACTCAGGCTGTTCTTCACTCCACATTTTAACATGCCATCTGTTATGGGCTGAACGGTGTCCCCCAAAAGATCTATGAATGTAACCTTGTTTGGAAATAGGGGCTTTGAAGACGTTATCGATTAGGTCAACATGAGGCCACAGTGGAGTATCTGTCCTTCTTCCCCTCTGCAGCATCCCAGGAAAGGCCCTGATCACCCTGACTATTCTACTGAAAGCCTCTGGTGGTGGTGCCCACCTCAAGGGCTACTCTCCTGCAATTGATCCTGAACTACTACTTATTATTTTGGAGGGGAAAAAAGGCCACAGCAGCATCTCTCTCCAGTCTCAATGCTCCTGTGAACATATGTGTGATTACCTATCCGGCCGCTGGACACTGTGTTTCTGTGCTGTGCAGAGCACTCAGGGTCCACGGTCAGTTGTAACTATTAGGATCTCACAGTGCCAGGAGTGGTGTGCATGACAACAAGTGAACGTCACTCAGCGATGGCCTCTTATGCCTTCTTTTTTAAAATCCCAGCCTACAGAAAGACACCTTTTTAAAACACTAATTACATCTACAACAGCCCATGTAAGAGTACACAGAGCACACCAGACAAAACACTGTGGATTGTTACAGCTTATATTTGAGTGTCACTATAAGATTCAGTGAGTTATGGAACTTCCTGTGTGCAGTACTATACATTCTCCTTTTTTTCCTTTTATGGCCAAGAAGCTAAGATTAGCTAGCCTGTTTTTAATCTGTAAAGTACACACTCAGATGGACTCAAACTGTTTATAAATGTTTTGAAGGCAGTTTTTAAACAGTAACCAAAGCTTTTATAAAAGTTTTTTTCTCCAAAGACCTGATTTTTTTTTTAAACTGACACATATTTAAAATTTTTATTTTACTGTACTTCTAAAGGTAGTAGCTCCTCTTGCTATTCTAATCAACTATTAAATACATGGTTTCTTCAAAGAAGTATATAATTTCTCTCAGTGATCATAATTTATCAATGGAAAACTTTTTTCTAAACTTCCCCAGGTAATACTAGTGGGAGAGATTTTGATTTTTTTCATGGAGTTATAAAATAAATGTTAAACCTTGCTAGAAGCAATGCAGGGGTACCTTCTCCAGTATATTTGTTTTACACACACACACATACACATACTGTTTCTTATGGAAATGTGGAAAGAAAAAAAAAGAAAGGAAGTTGGAAAGAATGGAGACGTGAAAAGAGGAAAATGAAAAGAACAAAACTCAGAACCTCAGGTTCTAACCCTGACGGAACTTCTGCAGAGCATCTGCCTCAGCCTCTGTGTGGTGAAACACCAACGTCACCGCACACACTCGCTAACGGGTCAGGAGCACACCCCAATGAGGTGGCAATACATTACACCAAAGGATCAACGTAGAGAACTGCATGTTAGTCAGCAAACACACTACTTGCATTTCATATCTAATAACATGCTCCACTATAGCCAAACACTTTATATTCAAGATCTCTAACCCTAAAATATCACTACAAGGCGACTATTAATATTCTCATTTCACATGTGAGGAAACAGGCTCAGAAAAGGTAAGTACCTTGCCCGCCATCACAGAGCCAGTATTTGAACCCTGGTCTCTTCCCTTGATGTTTGGGTCTTCCCAAATTACCATGGGGCTTCTCAGAGGAAGAGTGTGAAGAAAACCTGGGTCAGAAACAAGTACCATTCATCTCCATGATCTCCTCCTGTGCCAGATGTGAGGTGTAGGGGGCCTCAATGGGGGCAAGTTAGGGGCTAAGAACTTCTACTTCCACTAGAGCTGGTTCAGTTGCATCCGCTTTATATAACTGAAAGAAGGAGTCCACTCTAGAACACCTGAAAACCCAGGGCCTCAGTGCAGCCCTGGACCACACCTAATCCTTGGGACTCCAGGGTATACGGCATGAGCCCCTGGGTCCTGGAAAAGCCGAGGATCCCAGGCCAGGTCCTCTTCCTCTCAGTCAGGGGACAGTCAGCTCACTTTGTGCCCTCTTCAAGCTCTGGGGCCCAGGGGCCTGGGCCTAGGGTTTTCTGGGTTACTGCTGGAAACAGAAAACCACCTATAACAACAGCTTGTTGCTTATGTCCATACATACTTGTCTAAAACTTCTGGCCTTGGGAGGACAACTCCCTTGTAATAAGGACCTCATTATGGCATCTTCTTTTTGAAACACGTTTTCTTGTTTGTGACAAGTGAGAACAACTTCAACTCCCCCTGTTAGGAGGGTCTCGGTGTGTCCTTGGGGGAGCAGTCTCATGATGAAATAAGAGCCAAGAGAAAGAGCTGAGCTATGAATTCCTAGCTGTGTGGGAGAAATTTTAGGCAACTCAACCTCAGAGAGTCAGTGTTCCAACCACAGCCTCTGAAGTACCAATTGTCCTATCAGAGTCCGTCTAAGCTTCTCTGTGCAACTAGAGACCATCGCAGGTCTAACAATGAATAGAATTACTGGACTTCAGGAAAAATCCTGGAAACACATCACCATTTTCTTCTGCTATGAGAATTTTTTTTCACTCTGAGACCTTATACCACAAACTCACTTCACAGAAGGGCAAGCTGTGTGGCCTGAGACACCATCAGTGAGTTTAAAGCACTTGGCATCATTTTGTGAGTGATCTGCTACCTAGGTCTTTCATTCTAAGGCAAAAAAAAAAAAAAATTCTTTCATTCAAAGGCAATTATCCTTAAAAAGTGACCTCAAATGCAGATTTGTAAAACAATGACAAGCCCCTCTCCTCCTATACTCCAGGCCCTTTTTGTCCTTTTACTCTTTTCTTTCTCCACTATTACTATCCTGGACTGATATTTGGAAGAGGCATTTCAATGGCTTTTTGCTGGCTACAGTAAGTACAGAAAAGAAGGGATGCCCCTTTGCTGTATTCAGTCGGCCCTCTTAATCTCTATTTTGGAAACCTTGTCACCTGGCTTCCAGGGGCATCAGCACAATTTGCCGCAGTACAGTTTTGTTTCTTTGCATCATGCCACCCCTGTCTGGTTTCAATCTATTGTTCGATCAAAAGCATTTGATAACCAAGAATTCGAAATTCAGTGAGGCCCCTTGAGCTTGAGAGATGAGAGAATGCCTGAATATTGAATGTTGTTGTTGTTCTAAGCATTAGAATGTTGTTGAATAAGCATTAACAAGTTATAGGAAAACTTCAACGGCACAAAGTAACACACACACACAAAAAAACAAACCCATTGCGACAGAATCAATTCCAACTCATAGCGACTCTACAGGACAGAGTAGAACTGCCCCATGGGGTTTCCAAGAAGCGCTTCGTGGATTTGAACTGCTGACGTTTTGTTAACAGCTGTAGCTCTTAACCACTATACCACCAGGGTTTCCCAAAGTAACAAAAACATAGCTTATTCAAGACCAGATTTCTATAAATTTATCAAATCTTAATGAGTTTAACTAGAATTCTGTAGCCCAAGTACCAAGCTCACTGCAGATAAGATTAATCAACCTGGAAATTTATCCACTGTCTTTAATTACCCAAATCCAATGTATTATGGAAAGCCCAGGTGATGGGCACCACAATAAGCTATTGAAGAAGAAAATGTCAGGTGGAATTGTATCCACTTAGAAAATGCTGGCTAAGAATATTGAATATACCATGGACTGCCAAAAGAACAAACAACTCTGTCTTAGGAGAAGTACAGCCAGAATGTTTCTTAGAAGCAAAGGTGGTGAGACTTTGTCCCACATACTTTGGACATGTTGTCAGGAGAGATCATTCCCTGGAGAAGAACATCACACTTGGTAAAATAGAGGGTCAATGAAAAAGAGGAAGAGCCTCAACGAGATGGATTGACACAGTGGCTATAACAATGGGCTCAAGCAGAACAACAATTGTGAGGATGGCACAGGACCAGGTAGCATTTCATTCTGTTGTGCATAGGGTCACTATGAGCCGGAACCAGCTTGAAGACTTAACAGCACCTAACAACAACAGCAGCAGGAAATGTAAGGAGAACCACAGTTAGATAACTGGGAAAATCTCATGTCTGCTATTATTTCTGAGCGAAAGATTAGAAAAGTGAATGTGACCCATCTATTTGATGAGTCATTACTGGAAACACTTCACAAAAGAGCAGCTCGTGCTGTTTCCTTCTCTCTCTCCAATAAAAAACTGACAAAACAGCTTTGAAAACCTTTTATAGCCAAATTCATAGTTCTAGAACCAGTTAAAGGAAGAAAATTTTACCTCTATCAAAAGCACTTGCACATTAATGATACTAAAAAGAAAAAAAATTAAGCATTATTGATGACTATTTGTTCTAGACTCCTGGAGGTTTGAACACAGCATGAGAGCACCATAGCCCCTGGGAGTCACTAGTGGGACAGCAGCAGTTCTAATGCCCAGCTACTCTTCTAAAAATTGTAACTTTCTCCTGGCTTCTTAAGCAGAATTTATAGAGCAAATTGCTGAGGCTCGGCTGGGCCTCCCTTTGCTCTCCTCGAGCCAACCATGTTAGTGTCGAATTCACTTGGGTTGGGGTACCAGATACCCAAGGCCACTAGAGATGGGTACAAAGACACCAACACCAGGTGCGAGGGCACTAGGAGAAGACCTCTACAGTAAACACATGATTCGACATTCAAGGACACTCCCTAGGGGTTCAGAAGATTTTTAAAGAAAATTTTTTTTAGCACCCTGGGGTTTGTGGCCATGTTCCAGATGCTTAGAGCTGACAATACCTGAATTCTGAATATGTCGGCTGTCACTGCATAAAGAGACAAATACACTCTCTCGACTTTCATAGTTTATCTTCTCTCCAGCTCCCCAGTAAAGTCTCTAAATTCTTCTTTTCTCTATAAAGTTTGCTTCTATCCTTCCATAATCCTGAACTCTATCAAAGCGAGAATTTGAGTCTCTTGCCTTGGATATATATGACTCTTTCTCATGGCTAAGGTTGAAATCTCATGCTGTTCTATAATGGTAAGGTCACAAGGGCCAGAAGTCACCAAACCATCTGACACCACCCCCATAACTGTTAGCAAAGAAAGGTCAAGACCTTACAGAAGAGACCCCAACACTTGCTCACTAAAGCTCACTAGTCATAGGAGACAGCCTCCCCGCCCTCTCCTCAGGCATGATAATTCTTATACTGAACACAAGTCTAACAAAACAGGTGAAATTAATATTATTTGCATAATGTGTGATAACTTATGATACAGCCCCCACCACTGAGCAACAATGTGTGAACAGCCTCTTGTTGACTTCAAAAGACTGTATTCTCTCAAAGACGACAGTTTGTCTTTCCAAGGTGGTTTAGACATTAAAAATACTCATGATCAATCACGAAAAAGGTCAGAATATCCTGGGGCTCCCTGAGAGAAATCCTGGAACTCTCTCTCAAAAGCTGGATTCATTTCAGGGGGGGTTTCTGGGACAGAGCTGGTATCAGGGAAAGTGAGGAAAGGGTGTGGGATGCCCCAAAAGGGGTCCAGGCAGAATGATGCCTTGCTTGGGTTAGTCCTTTTTCATCAAGAATGAAATCACATATGTTGCCAGCATTGGGGCTAGCAAATTACCCCACCCCCTCCCTCATTACTTTTTAAACTTCAGCTGACGAGGGGAGAGAGACAAGGCCCACACCCCGGTTTCTGCCCTGATGTGGTGGTCTCTCCTCCCCAGTCAGCCTTCCATTTCTGTCATCAGAAGGTTCCAGGCTCCGAGCACTAGAAGCCTCTCCTTTCTTTCCTTCCCTTCCTTTTAGTCTTAGGCCCAGTCAACAAATCTTTCAAAATGCCTCCACTTATCTTCCCTCCTCATTTCTGGTACCACTGCCCTAACTGAGGCCTTCACCATGCCCAGGTTAACAAAGCAGCTTTCAGGAGAGAATCACAGTGTCCCATCTTTCCCAACTCAGAGTATTTTTAATCTAATCTAGTCTTCATAAGAATAACACAAAAGACTATTTTTATTAGATATCCACCTCTTCGAAAACAGCAGTGGCTTCTGAGTCAGCAGCTGACCACACCTCCACCCCCATTCAGTCCACCCCCAACTCCTCCCCATCCTGCACTGGGTGCGTCTCCTTGACTACCACGGGACATGGAGCAAAAGCCCCCACGAACAACGTGCTATTGTTTTTACAATGCTGACATCTGGGAAACGAGTGTCCAGAAGCATCCCAGCGAGAAACGATAGCACAAGCTTTGTTATTTCTTGTTCCGAAACGCCACCAATCTACTCTGAAAACACTCAGATGGCCAACTTTTGAGCAGACGCCAAGCAGTAAGTAGCAGCAGCATTACTTCCAGCCCCAGAAGCACAGGCAACGTTACACTCCTGGGGGGTCGCTGAAAGAGATGTGCTTACTGTCTGTGCATACAGAACATAAACCAGAGATCCCGATGCCTGCTGAGCACCCTTTGACAGAATACACGGCTGTGCCCAAACATGTTTAAAACTCATGATAAACATCCAAGTGAAAGTGCAGAGCCAGCAGCAGTTGGAGCCTTACACATTCATTTTTTGTGCAAATATTTTCTTCTCAATAGAATCCAGACACACACAACCCATGTGCTGACAGGGAGACATGTACATGGATCATGTCGTATGTCCACCCCCACCTGTCCAGCTCTGGGCCTGGTGCCAGAGGCTCCCCGGGCACGTGCAGGATGCCGGTGGCAGCCACCCCAGCACGCAGCGGTGAGCTGCAACAGTGTGCACAGTGATACAGCATCTCTGCCCCAACAGCTGCTTCCATACAGCCCGCCAGGGGCTCTCTGCCCCTGTATTTTTAATATATCAACATATAAATAGAAGATAACTCTGCAGGCCTCAATCCCAGCAATGCCTGAGGTTATCACTTGTGACTTCCTGAAATAAATGAAGTTTGACCAGCAAGTGGCTTCACTGTAATAAAGGTAAAGTTCAGCCAAGAACTCCCTTAAGTAAAGCAAATAATCTGATGATAATTGCAGTACATTCAAAAAGCATACGAACAATGTCCTCGTTAGGGCACTCTTTCATACCTAGATGGAATGTTCTCAAGCCCCCTGCAAAGCAACATCCCCTAGATCTATGCATTTGGGGTCCAAGCTTGTAATCCCAAAAAACAGCTGATGGCATTCTCTAGTTCCTTCCTGTCCTCTTGCCCTCCACTGGATGAAAAACAAGAAACTGGTGGATGGATTTTACGGGGCCATGCTGGGTCCCTCCCCTCGGCCCCCCACCCGCCCAGCCACTGACAAGCACACACCGTTCTACAGAATACCCAGCCCTCTGCGAGGGGCTGCCTGTGGTGGGGATCCAGGTCTGGGCTCTCCACGTCTACCCACCACGAGAGGTGCTACAAAATGACACAGCCTCCCAACTAAGGACATCTTTAATATTCCCTGTGGATTAACAGAAACAAATTAAAATACATCTTCATGTTTGTCCGTGCCTCCTCTCATTTAAACATCCTAATAAGCTTACAAGGTAGAAACCCTGGTGGCATAGTGGTTAAGTGCTACGGCACTGTTTTTGGCTTTTTTTTTTTTAATAAGCTTAAGAGATAGGCACTAATGGCTCTACTTCACAGTTGTAGACCCTGAAGTTGCAGTAATTACGCAACCTGCCCACAGTCACACAGGCTAAGTGACAGAACGGGGTCCAACATCTAGCGGCGCCAAACTCTTGCTCTGACCCACTCTACACAGAACTCTACTGCCACCATGGCGAAAGGTGTGGTGTTCCTGGGTGCTGACCAGGATCCTGGCAATGCTCTTTACCATCTCACAGGCCTGTCGCCATGACCCCTGCCTCTGTCCAGGCTCTGCTTTGTCCCACCTACATCATTGTAGCCTCACTCCACTCGACTGCCAGTTATCTTTCAGAAATACAATTCTGACTGCCATCCCTCCCCTTTTGAAGTCCTTCTGTGGTGCCCACTGCCTTGAGACCGACATCCAGCACCCTCAGTACAGGATGCTAGATCCTGAAGCCAGTCCCTGGCCAGTCTCACCTCTCGCCACTCCATGGCCTATGTCCCTGGCTACAGGCACCTGAGTGGCCCGCTGCCAGGCAGCCTGAATCTTACCTCCCACTACACTGCATCCCTGCCTTGAGATGATGTATCTACTGGTAGGATCTGAGGCCTGGGCAACTGCATGTGGGTGTGCTATGGTACGGCTGTTCTTTTCCCATCGCTCTTCAGTGCCTTTGTGTACTGAGTGTGGAGGTACCACATGGGGAAGAATGAACCAGAAACTGAAAATGTTGCCAGTCAATTGAAAGCTCCACCTTTTACTGCCGCCAAACACACACGGTAAGTGGCCACATTATCTCCTGAAGCCATCTGAGGCAAGCCCAGGGTCTCCACTTACAAGAGAACTAAAAGCAGAGATGACACATGGCATTTGAGGGTGGTGTCATACGCGGGTGGTGCTTGCCAGGACGCTGCGTCTGTCCTTGCCCCAGCAACTGCTGTGGAAAGACTAAACCTCTTAGGTGACCGTGGTGACCCTGCGAGGAGCCATGTCACCTAAGATGTCTGGCTGTGAGATGCAAGGACCCCGAGCTGGTCCCAGTTGTAAACAAAGTGGCTTCTGTTGTTGAAGTCTTGCACTCAACCCAGTGACTGCCACCCAACCCTGGACAAATTAATGTTAAAAAAAGAATTCTGAAGTCTGTACGCATCTATCAATACACTTCCTTAGCTCTAAAAGAAAATATACATACGCTTTATACTTTAGCAGCTGAAAATGTGAAATGGTGCTATTTTTCTCTAGCTCTGAATTTTCATTCATCCTCAGTTTTAAGTTTCCATCACCTATTTTAATTTTCTTTCCTTTGGTTATAAATGTTTGGTTTCATTAAGTTTGTGGAGATTTTTGTTTAATATTTTCTCCAAATGGGGATTTACCCTCCTCATTATGTGTGTTGTACCAATGCTATAAAATATTTTAGCCATTAAAAAACAACCAGAAACGAAGGGAAATTTAAGGGATATAAGTAGAAACTTCTATAGTTCAAAAAAATTATTCTTGATCAACTGTGTTTGCACCAACAGTGAATCTAGGGTGATGCCACTAAGGTCTTCAGTTCTCAGCCAAGAAGGAAGATGGGCACAGCCTGCCTGCTGTGGGCGTATGTGTGCCATGGACCCTCAGATTTTATGTCCTGGACTCAGCTGTTTGCTTTGGTTTGCAGGGAGACAGTCATTCATTCACTTATTCACTCATTCAACAAACATTCATTAGAATTTCACCATGTGTTAAGTAGATACTGTGATGAGATAAACACAAATAGGGTGACGCCTGCCTTCAAGGAGCTTAGGGTCTAGCAGAGATGTTGAGACCAATTCCCAAATAATAACAAAACCAGGCAGACCACGATGAGCGTTCAAGTTTTCTGAGAGGAGAACACTCATCTCCAGCTGTTTTTCAAGAGATTTCAGAGCCCACAGCTGCTGAAGACACAGGAGAGGATTCTGCAGATGAAGCCAATCACGAGTTGCAGGGAATGTTGGTAAGTGGGGTGGTAGAAGCTGACCAAGTATGGTCAGTAGGGCTCTTGGAGCTAGGGTAGAAGATAAGTTTGGAAAGAGAGCTTGGAGCCAAGGACAGAGGGGGTCACCTGCCAGGTTAAGAAGTTTAACTTCATTCACCAGAAAACAAGTCCCGAATGATTTTTGTGTGTGGGGGTGACTACTGTGTTTCCTCCTGAAGTAGACTGATCTGGAAGCACCACATAGAACTGACAGGTGGGGAGGAACCAAAGCAGGCAGTCAGGCACAGGACCATTGAGATAGTTCCGGTGTGAGGTGTGGATGTCTTGACTTGGTGGAGGACAAGTGAATGAAAAAGAAGAGGCAGAAGCATGAGGTATTGTGATGGAGAAGCTACTCAGATGAGAAGAGCCCAAGGAGGGCAGCGGGGTGGTTCTGTGGGCTTTGCTCTGGTGACTGAAGACCAGGGGCACCATCAGCAGTAAGACAGAGGTGAGGAAGGGGAGCTGGTTCCAGGAATGTCTCTCAGCGAGACTTTAGCCTGGGAAGATGTGGGAGGAAAGGAGCTCCAGGGGCTGCTCACGCTATCCATCCAGAACCAATATTTCAGGAAAAATATGACAATGTATTACTAAAAAAAAAATGAAGTAAGAAAAGGAATAGAAAACACAAGCCTGCTAAGCTGCGCTGGATGCTCTGGCAGTATCAGGTTCCTGGAAGCTTTCTGAGGTGCTCACTCAGTCTCTGTACTTATCCCAGCAACTGTGTGGACCAGCAGCAAAGGCTAGGGGAGCTTGGGTCTCTGGGCCTAGTCACTCCGAAAGGCTGGCCACCTGAAGGAGCTGGCACACAAGGATGGAAAAAGCCAGGCCAATACAAAACACTCCAGAAGAATGACCACTGTGTCTCTAAATGGGCCCAAGTTTCACTACCCAAGTATGAGTGGTAAGGGGGAAACAGGAAAATCTAAATCCTCAGACTAAGACTTAATCTTGCTCCCCTGTTCCACTCAGCTTTTATCTCCTTTCTGACAACAGACATGTTCCCTGTGTATGCTTGCAGGGATTTTCACACCCTGGATTTTAAGTCTCGCAAGGAAAGTTTCCCCATGGGAAGCCCAGGGAGTCAGCTGAATTAAAAAATTCCCAGGGTAGGTACACCCAATTCTCAGGTATTTAGTCATTACTATTTTTTTTTTTTTTTTAGATATAATGAAATAATTATCTGCTTAATAATCCCACATCAATAATCCACACCCATTACTCCAAGGGCTTTGCCACACGGTGAAGTAAAAGACTCCTACTCTCCCAGAATGCACTGGAATCAATACAGGCAGACAGCAAGTGAGCAACCCCAGGGGACCTTCCCGCAGGATCTGCAAACCCCTAAAGCAGACCTCGAGAAAAACCACAAGTTTATCCTCAAATTTACTCCAAACAAAAGAAATTGTGAGGTAAAGCCTCCCTGTTAACTGGCTTGAAATTATTCTGGCTTGAAATTGCATGGAACCTCTGCCCCCTGACAACAGCAGTAACATCTCCGCTAAGTATCCTCAGCACGTTGGATATATTATCTCAGGCCCTCACAACAACCTAGCATGAATAGGTAGGCATGAATGACCCCAGTTAGAGAAGAAAACTCAGGTTCCTAGAAAACAGTATCTCTCACAGGTATAGGAGGACAGGTCAAGAAAATGCTTGACCTGCTGAGAAAAAATGGGTCCTGTAATTCCTTATACCCAGGTTACCTAATAATAAGCTTTCAACTGCCTTTCTTCATTTCTTCACAAAATAGGCATGCAAAAGTATACAATTGTAAGAAAGTTGTCAGACTCGACCTTGAGAGGGCTGTCACTTTGCTCGGAACATGGCTCAGGCCCAGCCTTGATGAGCAGACCTGTACTACAGCAGCTTTGTAATCCATAGCTGTGTATAGCAGCCATTCCCCCTGGCCGTGGTGCTCGGGGAAGATGGGTGTCAGAGTCAGCCAGGGAGCTTTTCACACTCACTCACACACACCCCCCATCCAGAACTCTGCTGTCAGAATGGGGATGCAGTTTGCAGGAGCTCCCTGACCATCCTGGGACACCTCCCACTCTACTTCTCTAAGAACCATTCAAGGGATGGTGCTCAAGCCAGTGGTCATCTATATGGGGAAAGAAAGGAAAAAGAGTCTCTACTTTACACCATACCAAGAAGATAAATTTATCTAGATCAAGAACTGTGAAAGGCAAAACTATAAAACTACAGGAGAATACATTCATGACTTTGGGGTATGTATCCCATAAATGAAAAGATTATAATAAAGTCAACCACATTAAAACCTAACCTTCTATTCATCAGAAGATATCAGAAAAAGTAAATAAATAAATAAATAAGGCACCACCTGGAAGAACACACAGCTGACACCTTTCGGTTAGCAGTCAGGCACCACCCAGGAACTCCTAACAAAGGGTTAGTTTCCAGAACTTGTTCATAAAGACAAGACAAACACCCCAATTTAAAAAGGAGGGGGACAAAATACACAAACAGGCATTTCACAGAGGAAAAGGCAAACAGACACAAATACATAAAAAGATGCTCTCATCTTCACAACTGACAGGAAATGCAAACTAAAACCATAAGGATACATCATTTCATGCAGCAGCCTGGCAAAAATTAAAACGTCTGGTGGTACCTCGGTTGGCCCAATGTAGAGCAGAGCTCTCAGAAACTGCTGGTTAGCACACGAGCTGTTGCAACCACTCTGAAAAATGACTTGGGTTACCTAGTGAAACTGAACATGTGCACAGCCTAGGGCCCAGCCACACCTCTTCCCAGGGGTACACGGGAGAGAAATTACTGCACTCGGCACCAGGCCAGAAGAAGCAGGGCCACAGAAACATGCTGTTGTCATTACAGATTACCGCACTGGAAAATAATCTATGCCACACCCAGACAATGGAATAAGGAGCAGTAAAAAAGGATGAATTACAGCTACGTGCACCAGCATGATACTTTCAAGGACATACTGTCAAGCCATGTAGGTTTACCACAGAAGAAAGTCCACTGTAGGACTCCATTTGTTTGCTTATTCAAAAATAAGCAAAATAAAACATTATTCTTTTTAGGGATACTTGCATAAGAAACGCAAGAAAAATAATGAACACAATTCAAGAAAATGGTGACTGGAGGATGGCGGATACACAAACAAACTGGTAATGTTCTATTTCCTAAAATGGGCATTCTTTTTACCACTTGTCTTAGTAATCTAGTGCTGCTGTAACAGAAGTAACACAAATGGATGGCTTCGACAAACAAATTTATTCTCTCAGTCTATGAGGCTAGAAGTCTGAATTCAGGGTGCCAGTTTCAGGGGAACGCTTTCTCTCTCTGGCAACTCAATCTTCCCCAGTTGAAGGAACTTCTCAGTGCAGGGGCCCCGGGTCCAAAGGACGCCCTATTCTCCTCGCTCCGGTCTCTTGGTACTAAAGAGGTCCCCATGTGTCTCTGCTCACTTCTCTCTTTTATCTCAAAAGAGATTGACTCAAGACACAACCTATCAGGTAGATTGAGTCTTGCCTCATTAACATAACTGCCTCTAATCCTGCCTCATTAACATCATAGAGGCAGGATTTACAACACACAAGAAAATCATATCAGATGACAAAATGCTGGACAATCACACAATACTGGGAATTATGGCCTAGCCAAATGGACACATATTTTGGGGACACAATTCAATCCATGACATCATTCTTCTTTAAATGATACATACATTGTATACATTATTTTTATATATAATTTCAATTTTTTTAAATCATAAAAACATTAAGGTCACAGGCTTTGTTTAAAATTGACTATCTCCAAACCTCAAGCCTTCTCAAACAGCAGGAAGCATGACGTGAATTCATCACTCTGATCCCCTTTTGCAGCCGCTTCAGGGTGGTCCAGGCCACTTCCTGGTTGTGATCTCCCTGTGGATCACAGGAGAGTAGTGATCACAGAAGACCACAGTGGACAGCTTCAGTGGAGTTGGCTCTCTATTCTGGGCCCCCCACTGCCGACATTCCCTGCACGTGCCTCCAGCTGTGATCAGAACCCAAACCTGCAGGCTGCAGTGGGGGGTCAGGACACCTTTTGCAGAAATTCAGTGCACCCCAGGTCTTTGCAACAGACAGAAGTCTTCAATAGAGAAGGCTGTCGGGGCTAGTCACAAAACATAGTAGATAACGCACAAGGTTTAAAATGGGGCATTTACAAATCAGAGTTCAAACACTCCAAAATTAGAATCCAAGCTTGTTAAAGGGAAAAATAAAACAAGCAGAAGAAACGTGTCAAAGACAAAAAGAGAAAGAAAGATGAGATTCAGTTGTAAGCAGCAGCAGGAGGCAGGACAAAGGGTAGAAACTAGGTGAAATTTTTATCTTGGAATTTCCACATAAATCTTCTGATGTGCTTAAGCTGGGTAACTTACAATAAAAATTGCACTCTGAGAGACTGAAAAAAAAAAAAAAAAAAGAGATGTCCCTTAAGAAGGAAATCAGGAGTGACAAAAATTTAAAAGGCTTGAATACCCCAATGAACTTAAATCTTTTTAAAAAGGAACTTGAGGAAAACACATTATTACACACGTCACTGGAGGAAAATGTAAGCTCAGATAAATGGCATAATGGGAAAAGAATACCAGACAGGAGGCAGGAGACCCAGTGCTGGTGACGTGCACTCGGCAAGTAGTAGAAAGAGGATGAGGAGCTTGGTAGGCTGACAAGCCTGGGCGTGAGCCTCAGCCCTGCCACCCACCAGCTATGCGACCTAGGGTTGTTGGTTTATTAGCCACTCTGAGCCCCAGTGTTCCAATCTTTTAAGTAGGAATATACTCAAACCTACTTTACAGGGCTTGCGTGAAGATTAAATATTTGGAAGCACCTAGCACCCAGTGGTATACAATAAATATTATGCTCTGAGCCTCAGTTTGTTAACTATGCAAATGCAAGAAGTGAATGAGCTCTAACCTCAGCAGCCCTAAAATTTTGTTTCCCTATTGTAAGCAGAATAATGCTGCTGCCCCCCAAAAATGTCCACATTCTAATCCCAGGATCAATGACTGTGTTATGTTACATGGCAAATGAGAATTAAGTTTACTAATCGGCTGATCTTAAAATAGACAGATTATCCTGGATTATCTAAGCTTGTCCAATGTAATCACAAGATCCTTAAAAGTGGGAGTGGGAAGCAGAAGTGAGAGAACTAGACAGAAGGCAGTGTGAAAAGGACTTGGCGTCATGTTGCTGGCTTTGAAAACAGAGGATGCGGACCCACGCCAGAGAATGTAGGCAGCCTCTAGAAGCTGGAAAGGACAAGCAAACGAGATCTCTGCTAGCACCTTCAGACAGGAACACAATCTTGACGACCCTTGATTTTAGCCCAGTGAGACCCATTTCAGACTTCTGAATTACAGAACTGTGAGATAATAAATCCGTGTTGTTGCAAGCCACTAAGCTTGGGGTAATTTGTTAGAGCAGCCAGAAGAAACTAATATGGTACTAAGGGCTGTGAGGTGTGATGGATCACTTCTATGTGGCCTTTCTCATCATGGTCTTATAACTAGCACCAAATGATTGGGTGGGACCATGCTAATAAGGTATAGAGAACACTAAGCAGGGAATTGGTCAGTTTTACCACTCCGCTAGGCTTTAAATGACCATTCCAGAGGAAGGGAAGGAGAGGCTCTCACCACCACAAAGGAAGAAGGGCCAAGAAGGGAACATGTTCTTTGGACCTGGGATCTCTACACTTGGAAGCTCCTGGAACCAGGAGACCAAGAGAGAAAAAGAGAGAGAGAGAGCTGTAACACTGAACACTGAAGATGGCAAGAAATGATGGCAGAGAAACGGCAGGAGAGACCAGCAGGAGACAGCGCAATCGGCTTCCCTACCCACGGAGTGAGAAAGCTGAATGCCTTTGGGCCAAGGCTTACTGGCAGAGTGAGGCGCCTCTGGGCATTGGCAGAGCTAAAAGAGCTTTGTAACACTTGCCCAAGCAGGTCATAAGTTGAGGAGCCACAAAGAGGAAGCTAAGAGGAGGCTATCCTGATGGAAGAACGGTATCCTGAGTGTTCCTGAACCTGAATTGTAACCTGTTACTTCCCTAAGAAACCCCATAATCATGATTATGGTCTGTGAATTCCATGTGGCCATTCCAATGAATTCCTGAACTCAGCAGAGAAGTAGAAAGTGCTATGGGAGGGACAGCTGGTGTCAGAATTGGCAAAGATGGAAGAGAGGGGAGGCAGGTCTGACTTTCACCTCATAGGAATCGGCCATGGGCTATTGATCTTGATTGTCCTTACCCTTCTTGAAGTTAGAGGGTCAAACACTGCCCCTACATAATTTTTTACAAGCTACTACTCTTGGGACTGGACCTAGTGCTGTGCTGGGGAGGAGGGAACCATGCAAAAAAAAGAACATTAAAAAATAACACAATACACCAGTAATGTATTATGTGATTACAGTTATCAATTCATTTATGTATGTTATAAATTTTCATATACATAATAAATAGTTTCAGACTTACTAAACTATTAGAACAACGTTTTGTACTAAAGAACAGGAAAATACCAATGAATCAAAGTATCAAGACTTCTCGAGAAGCTCTGGGCTCCACCCAGAACAGCTCAAAGTAACTCATTCATTTTTCCCAAATGGTTTTAACTTAATAAGGCTATGTCATTTTAACTGTGATATGTAGAAAAATAGCATTAATATCTTCTATTTCCAACTTCCAAGAAATAATCTGAGGCACACAGGCATACGAGGAATCTGTGCCCACCGAAATCTGTGGTATTACTGCTGTTGTTCTGTCCCTTCCCCGTGATGTCACGGTGCTGTGAGCTTTGTTAAAGAAAAGTTGTGTAAATTATGAACTCCTACAGCTTATTATTAGATGCGCTACAGTTTCCATGTGAATTCAGAAGTACTAAATATAACTTGAGGAGCCCTGATGGCACAATGGTTAAGTGCTCCACTGCTAACGAAAAGGTTACTGGTTTGAATCCACTCTGCAGGAGAAAGATGTAGCAGTCTGCTTCCAGAAAGATTTATAGCCTTGGAAACCCTGTGGGACAGTTCTACTCTGTCCTATAGGGTTGCCATGAGTTGGCAACAACTCCACGACAGTGGGTTTAAATATAATGTAGGGAGCCCTGGTGGCATAAAGGTTAAGCATTTCGCCTGCTAACTGAAAGGTAGGTGGTTTAAACTCACCAGCTGCCCCAAGGGAGAAAAGACTTGGCAATCTTCTCTTGTAAAGATTACAACCTAGGAAACCATACGGGCACGTCTACTGTGTCCTATAGGATAACTGTGAGTTGGATTCAACTTGACGACACACAACAACAAAAAAATGTAATGTATGTAGATATTTGGGGTGTACTTCAACATACTCAACAGAAAGGAACGGAGGGAGGGAAAAAGAGAGGAAAGAAGAAGGGAAGAGGAAACTGATAAATCAAAGTTGACAAAACACTCATTATACAATTCTCTCAAGTGTTGTACATGTTCAATACCTCTATAATTAAAAATTTTAAAAAGGTCAGGTATGCTTCCCATGTGCATATATATTCTTATCAAACCTGGGCTGCTTGTCAGGTGTAGAAACGGCTTGGTTCAGCAGCAGAAAGAGTGGTTTTCTACGCTGCACTAGAGCTGCTGAGAGCCCAACGGCTCCACACAGGCAGCTTTGATTAGGGTCAAGGAAAGCTGGGGCCATCCTGCAGACATAGGTAACTATTTTTCAACAGCTTTCCCATACGTTTTCTCTTCTTCCCAAAAAGATCTCTCCCTCCAGAACTGAAGAAAATCAGAGCAAGACCATGAGAGCCAAAATATGACCTTGAGTGTATCCCACCTGAATTTAGAGACCACCTCAAGAATAGATTTGATGCACTGAACACTAGTGACTACAGACCAGACGAGTTGTGGAATGACATCAAGGACATCATACATGAAGAAAGCAAGAGGTCACTGAAAACACAGGAAGGAAAGAAAAGACCAAGATGGATGTCAGAGGAGACTCTGAAACTTGCCTTCGAACATCAAGCAGCTAAAGCAAAAGGAAGAATTGATGAAGTAAAAGAACTGAACAGAAGATTTCAAAGGGCCTCTTGAGAAGACAAAGTAAAGTATTATAACGACATGTACAAAGAGCTGGAGATGGAAAACCAAAAGGGAAGAACATACTCGGCATTTCTCAAGCTGAAAGAACTGAAGAAAAAATTCAAGCCTCGAGTTGCAATAGTGAAGGATTCTACAGGGAAAATATTAAACGACGCAGGAAGCATCAAAAGAAGATGGAAGGAATACACAGAGTCATTATACCAAAAAGAATTAGTCAATGTTCAACCATTTCAAGAGGTGGCAAATGATCAGGAACGGATGGTACCGAAGGAAGAAGTCCAAGCTGGTCTGAGGGCATTAGCGAAAAACAAGGTTCCAGAAATCAATGGAATATCAATTGAGATGTTTCAACAAACAGACGCGGCACTGGAGGCGCTCACTCATCTATGCCAAGAAATATGGAAGACAGCTTCCTGGCCAACTGACTGCAAGAGATCCATATTTATGCCTATTCCCAAGAAAGGTGATCCAACCAAATGTGGAAATTATATTAATATCATTAATATCACACGCAAGCAAAATTTTGCTGAAGATCATTCAAAAACGGCTACAGCAGTATATTAACAGGAAACTGCCAGAAATTCAGGCCAGTTTCAGAAGAGTACATGGAACCAGGGATATCATTGCTGATGTCAGATGGATCCTGGCTGAAAGCAGAAAATACCAGAAGAACGTTTACCTGTGTTTTATTGACTATGCAAAGGCATTCGACTGTGTGGATCATAACAAATTATGGATAACGTTGCGAAGAATGGGAATTCCCGAACACTTAATTGTGCTCATGAGGAACCTTTATAGATCAAGAGGCAGTTGTTCGGACAGAACAAAGGGATACTGATTGGTTTAAAGTCAGGAAAGGTGTGCGTCAGGGTTGTATCCTTTCACCGTATCTATTCAATTGGTATGCTGAGCAAATAATCCGAGAAGCCGGACTATATGAAGAAGAATGAGGCATCAGGACTGGAGGAAGACTCATTAACAACCTGCATTATGCAGATGACACAACCTTGCTTGCTGAAAGTGAAGAGGACTTGAAGCACTTACCAATGAAGATCAAAGACCACAGCCTTGAGTATGGATTACACCTCAACATAAAGAAAACAAAAATTCTCACAACTGGACCAATGAGCAACATCATAATAAACGGAGAAAAGACTGAAGTTGTCAAGGATTTCATTTTACTTGGATCCACAATCAACAGCCATGGAAGCAGCAGTCAAGAAATCCAAAGACGCATTGCATTGAGTAAATCTGCTGCAAAAGGCCTCTTTAAAGTGTTGAAGAGCAAAGATGTCACCTTGAAGACTAAGGTGTCCCTGACCCAAGCCATGGTATTTTCATTCGTATCATATGCACGTGAAAGCTGGACAATGAATAAGGAAGACCGAAGAATTGACGCATTTGAGTTGTGGTGCTGGCGAAGAATATTGAATATACCATGGACTGCCAAAAGAATGAACAAATCTGTCTTGGAAGAAGTACAACCAAAATGCTCCTTAGAAGCAAGGATGGCGAGACTGCGTCTTACATACTTTGGACATGTTGTCAGGGGGGATCAGTCCCTGGAGAAGGCCATCATGGTTGGCAAAGCACAGGGTCGGCGGAAAAGAGGAAGGCACTCAACGAGGCGGACTGACACAGTGACTGCAACGATGAGCTCAAGCATAAAGATTGTAAGGATGGCTCAGGGCTGGGCAGTGTTTCGTCTTGATGTGCATAGGGTCGCTATGAGTCGGAACCGACTCAACAGCACCTAACAACAACAACTCCAGAACATGCCCACCTAACGGCTGAGCCACTCTGACACTGGCCCCAGCTTACAGCTGCCTTGAGCAGATTTGTTGCAAGAGCTATTTACCTCTTCATCACCTTGATTTGATGAGTTCTTGGACAGCCACCAAGTACACTGAGAAACAAACTCTCAAACAGCAACCACGTCATAATGTGCTGTATCCATTAACTGATGTGCAAGTCTGTACGGCTTGGCACAGATGTAAACCATTTGTTTTCTCATTTTCCCTCATGGTCTCCTGGTTTGCGTTTGCATTAGTTGGCTCCATTCGTCTTTTGTGGTTTTCTAGAAACCCTGGTGGCGTAGTGGTTAACTGCTATGGCTGCTAACCAAAAGGTTGGCAGTTTGAATCCGCCAGGTGCTCCTTGGAAACTCTAGGGGGCAGTTCTACCGTGTCCTATAGGGTCGTTAAAAGTCAGAATCGACTCGATGGCAGTGGGTTTGGTTTGGTTTGGTTTTTAGTCAGCTGTTATTCCATTTATTTTTCCCATCCCATGATCTGTCACTTAGTTGCATAGTTTTCTATTGCCATTCATGTAATTTTTGCCCTGGAAAAGTACCCAGTTCCTTCTATTAATGAAACCTATTAAAATCCATCCTTTAAAAATTCTACAGTGTTAACGATGGAGTAAAAGGTACTTCCTATTATAAGCAACTCATCTCCATTTAGGGAAGCAGAAACTGAAACTGAGACAAAGAACACTGACGAATGACTAAAACAAGTGTTTCTACATTATTTCCACATGGAAGGCAGGAAAAGGGACAAGAAACCATTATTTCTGGATAATTAACACCACTGTAATTAGCAGAATCATGTAGTCAAGCCTCTGATTTCATGAAGACCCAACCAAGGTTTCTAAGCAAAAATCCCATAATCCTCAAACTCCTTCCACTCAGCCCACTTCAAAATGTCATTCATGAAGCTGTGCAGGAAGGAGATTGGGAATCAAGATCTTGGTGATATCACTGAACTGTGCTGGGCTTTATTTAGCACTGCCCCATGCAAAAGGGGAAGGTCTAGGGCTGTTTAGAGGAAAAAAACACTGAATCTGTAGTGAGAAGACTTAAGAGGTGAAAAATCTGGTTTGATGTTGAATTTTCTATTCGATTCAACAAACATAAGAGCAACTCCTACATTCCATCTACCGCCTTAGGTGCTATGGGAACAGCAATGAGTGAGACAAGGACCCTGCCCTTTGGAAGCTGACAGCCCAATAGCTGCATCACTCTCTAAATGAATTATCCAAGGCTTGGCCTCGGGCTATCTGTCCAATGAGGGTGATGTAACAATCACTCAGCCCACAGGGCTATGAAGCACAGATGAAACCAAAGCAGGAAGTTCTACACTGAGATGGTCATTATCTTGTTTCTCAAATGTTTCATGCTTGAGCAGGTTATTGCTTCTTAAAGGCATAAGAGCAAGAGAGTTCTATAAATTGGATTTGGTTTGTGGAAAAAGGTTAGTGAGTGAAAAGACCACTCACTATACAACTAACACAAATAGTAGTGGCAATCTGTGCTGGTTCACAAGGTGATGATGCCCTCTCTGTCACTTCCTCCTCCCCAAAATGCGTGCACGCACGCACACACCCCACACACAATCACGCCTAAAGGACACGCTTCCCAGTGGAGGAGGGGAGCAGCCTCTGGCCTGCTCCTCCCCAGTACCCCATCCCTCAGCCCCCATGTCTCAGGCCCAGATGAACATGTGAAGTGTACTGAAATACACCACCTCCAGACTTGTGGGATGTCTTCTATGAGGTAAGTGGATACTCGGTTCAATATGGTATTTACTGTTTGAGGCTTTGATTTGTGGCTTTTCACTCTGTTGAGCCTAGTTTTGCTGACATGTTATAGATGCTACCGGAACATTCAGGGTTGACGTCAGCCAAGGACTCTGTGAACCTCCCTTCCAACTTTCAAAGCAATGTATTCTAACTTACAAGCATGCCAGGTAAACTGAACCTGATTTTAAAAGTCTGCTCTTGCGCAAAACTGTCTTGTGTGGCAGGAAGGAGGAGAAGCTCTGTTTTCTACTCTGAAAGCAAAAGAAATGTCAGACTTTCGTTCTCTACTTATTACATGAGGTCAACTAGAATCTCCCCAAGGCAGTTTTCTAATTATTTGCATTTATTGGGCAATGTGTCTGAAAATATTCAAGATACCACCTCGAAAATCATGCTGTACACCCACAAGAATTCGCATTAAAAGTACCTATAAAAATGATTTGCAAGTGTGAAAAAGAAAATTAATAACAGACATCTTTTTGATTTTAAGGCTCTTCTTACTTTTTTTTTTCTTACCGAGGAAACCAAATTATTAACCATAAAAAACCTGACAAACTGCAAAAACCTGCCTGAAACTGCTCTATAATGTAAATTTGTCCTGTCCAGCTAGGAAAGGATAGTCATCAAACCATTACCTCTACATTTAAATTTCAAAAAGCCTCCTGGCTGCAGGTGGGTGGGGGGCCAAATTATTAGCAGCCAGGCCAGAAGTGACCTGACATCAACTGATCTCAGTAAAGGCAGAAGGCAGGGTTCAATCAATCACGCTGAGATTAGCCAATGGTTGATCTTCTCTATTTCTCCCTCCTCTCCTCTTTATAGCCACTGATCCTAGCTTCTTTGCCACTTGCTTTTTCTGGAATAACCGCTCAGAAAAAATCTTATATTCAAATTCCGATGAGTTTTAATTATTTTAACATAAGAGAAGGCAAACCACTTATTTGTTTATTGCTTCGATAAAGGAGGGGAGGGAATAATATTAACATCTGTAATCCCCCTATAAATGCAAAGAATAACTTAACTGGAATGACTTAACTACAACGACCATGTTGCCTTGCAGCAGGTGGTCAGTGCATGGAATCATCTTTTAAAAGCTGCAGTAGTCAGCTCAGAGTGCAGGTGGAAAACGGATCCAAAAGCGTATCACTCACACACTGCCTGCTGCTCAGTGCAGCTACAGAGAAAAAGGAGTAGGCCTTTTGTATAGAACAGGACTTGGAACTGGTTCTTCCCACTTAAGTCATGGCTGAGGAAATGAAACTGCAACAGACTGGACAACCAGAATAGAAAAAATTACAGGTGGAAGCACTGCCAGAAACCTAATCTCCCTCTCAAGAAGGGCAATCGCTCACCCACTGGATTTTGAGCAGAGTCGGAAACAGCAGTGCCCTGCTCAATGATGGCAGCTGACTGACCTCCTGCTTTCATTGTGTGTCACTTTCCACAGTCCAATCTACTGAATCAGGCTCCTGAAATAGCTTGCTATGCCTCTTCCAAGTCTTCCATTCGTTCTGGATCGCTCAAATCGTAAAAACTTGGGTCTGTTCCAGTTTTGCTTCATCAGCCATGGCTGAACTGGTTCTAAGCCTTGGTATGGAAATGGGGAGCTAGGCAAAAAAGTTTTGGAGGAAAACCTTGTTAACCACCAATTTATTGACTAAACTGTTATTTCTTGAATAGTATTGATGAAAAAAATAAGAAAAGTAAAAAATATGTTTATTCTTTTAGACCAATGCACTACTGTAAGATTTACATGATGGCTACCTCAGCAATGATTCAGTCTGCTTTTAGTGGATGTAGGTTTTAACTTCTGAAATATAGGACTGGGGTTTTTTGCTACCAGGCACTCTCTGCCACCATCAGATATGCCTGAAAATGTTGCCAGGCAATCGGACGCAGACATCAGGCAAATATATCCTAACCAGACAGGCTGGCTACTATGTTCAAAGTGATCCTAAACATAAGAAATGAGGAAAACATACTTCAAGTCCCAAGAGGACTAAATGAAAAGAAACCCACAACTAGACACATCATAGCAAAACTGCAATAGTAAAAAGAAAATATTAAAAGAACTGAAGCCTCCGCAGAGGCTCCCCCCGCTCTGCCACGGTCTCCCCCGCCTTACAGCAATCCCACTCCTTGGAATATATCCTAGAGAAATAAAAGCCTTTACATGATTAGATATAAGCATACCCATGTTCACTGCAGCACTATTTACAATAGCAAAAAGATGGAAACAACCAAGGTGCCCATCAACGGATGAATGGATAAATAAATTATGGCATATTCACACAATGGAATACTATGCATCGATAAAGAACAGTGATGAATCTGTGAAACATTTCATAACATGGAGGAATCTGGAAGGCATTATGCTGAGTGAAATTAGTCAGTCACAAAAGGACAAATATTGTATGATACCACTATTACAAGAACTCAAGAAATAGTTTAAACAAGAAGAAAATATTCTTTGATGGTTACGAGGGTGGTTCGGAGGGAGAGGGGTATTCACTAACTAAATAGTAAACAAGATCTATTTTCAGTAAAGGGAAAGACAGCACACAATACAGGAGAGGTCAGCGCAACTGGACTAAACCAAAAGCAAAGAAGTTTCCTGAATAAACCAAATGCTTCAAAGGCCAGAGTAGCAGGGGCGGGGGTCTAGAGACCATGGTTTCAGGGGACATCTAGGTCAATTGGCTTAATAAAATCTATTGAGAAAACATTCTGCATCCTACCTTGGTGAGTGGAGTCTGGGGTCTTAAACGCTAGTTAAGTGGCCATCTAAAATGCATCAATTGGTCTCAACGCACATGGAGCAAAGAGGAATGAAGAACACCAAAGACACAAGGTAATTATAAGCCCAAGAGACAGAAAGGGCTGCTTAAATCAGAGACTACATTAGCCTGAGACCAGAAGACATAGATAGTACCCAGCTACAACCGATGACTGCCCTGACAAGAAACACAACAGAGAATCCCTGATGGAGCAGGAGAGCAGTGGAATGCAGACCTCAAATTCCCGTAAAAAGACCAGACTTAATGGTCTGACTGAGACTAGAGGGATCCCAGAGGTCATGGTCCCCAGAGCTTCTGCTGGCCCAAGACTGGAACCATTCCCAAAGCCAACTCTTCAGACAGGGATTGGACTGGCCTATGGGACAGAAAATGATACTGGTGAGGAGTAAGCTTCTTGGCTCAAGTAGACACATGGGACCATGTGGGCAGCTCCTGTCTGGAGGGGAGATGAGAAGGCAGAGGGGTAAAGAAGCTGGCTGAATGAACACAGGGTGGAGAGAAGAAGTGTGCTGTCTCATTGGGGGAGAGCAACTAGGAGTACACAGCAAGGTGTATACAAATTTTTGTATAAGAGACTGACCTGATTTGCAAACTTTCACTTAAAACACACACACACACACAAAGATTAGTCTTAGAAAAATAAAAGTGTCTTACACGCATGTATTAGACCAAAACAGGCACTTGTTGCCTAAAATTATATCATCTTTCAAGTTTACTATTTCCCATGGAAACCCTGGTGACGTAGTAGTTTAGTGCTACAGCTGCGAACCAAAAAGTCAGCAGTTCAAATCCATCAAGTGCTCGTTAGAAACTCTATGGGGGTGTTCTACTCTGACCTATACGGTCGCTATGAGTTGCAATCAACTCAGTGGCAACGAGTTTGGTTTTGGTATGATTCACAAAAATAATAAATGAAGGGTTTTTCAGAATTGATTTCATTTCACTTGTTTATGAAAAACAATCATTGCTAATCCTTGTGAATAAACACAGATGAGCAAATATCCACAAGCCTCGTCTCAGTCTCACCGCACCAAGGTTTTCTGACAGTCCTGGAAGGACCACCTGATGCCTCCCACTGGTCTCCTCCCCAGTGAGCAAACCACCCTCCAAGCTGCTCTTGGTCCGGCTCACTCCCCTTCTCCAGCTGGGATTCTAGATGCAAGGAAGAGATGAAACAAAATGCATCGGGAAAGAAACTGAGCAGTGTGTACACCAACTGCTCAGAATGAAATAAATATGTGCTTGGTGAGTAAATATTGCTACTGCCTTTCCTGGGCAACCATCTCACATAAGTATCCAAAGACGAACTGCATCTATATTCAAATGCCAACTGTTTGAGGAACGCACCCAAGATTTTCTACCTTCCCTGATCCAGTAAAACTCCTGCTGGTCACAAGAGAGAGCATCTGCAGTGTCAGGGAGAAATGAAAACCCAAGCATCCCACACAAACATCCCTTCAGTAACAGAATTAACCAACTCATACAAATAAATCCCTAGGAAAACCACCTGGGGAGAGCTTAGAGTGTCTTCTCCCTCAGGCTGACTCAGGTCAGAAATCCAAAGGCTACTTGAAAACTGCTCAACAGTAAAACATTCTGTATGACTGCGTAACCACAGATACAACTTGGTGTTTTTTTGGTGCTGAATAATTTTGTATTACTGGAGGAAAAAACCAACAAAAGTACTTACTTGGCTCATAATCATACCACCCATTTAATGATGGCTCACACTTGAGTCAGAGAAATACCCAGGAAGTATACTGCAAGAAGTATAAAACTGTTTGCTATTTTCTCAGCATTTCTATTTCTCTGACCCTTGATTCTGCACTTAAGTATAAAAGTTCCCTAAAATGTATCACATCTGTAAGACCACTTACAGCATATAAATGTGACAGAACCCAAAAAACAGATGCAAATTTTGAAAGAAGCAAGCATTTTTATTTATTTACAGAGTGCAAACAATCTTACAAACTTGATGCAGTTAACTGCCTGGTGAAAAGTCTAAATTACTCAGAAATATGCACTCTATCTACATTCTAATTATGTTTAAGAAAAGCAACATTAACACAGTTGTCACTGAAGTTCACAGGTTCCATTTTAATGTTTAAGCATCTGTAGGTACCATGAAGCAGTCCCCACCCCCACCCTCCTGCCTCCCCCCCACCCCCGTACTATAAATGATCCTCATCTGCACAGAAGAACTACGTTGGGCAAGGGGAGAAATGGGGACCTTCAGTCTCTGGAGGAGGGGAGTCCAGCCACAGGTTCTTCACACAGTCTCACTCCTTCTACAGTGGCCATCCTGGCAGATGCCGTCCAGCTCACAGGTGGCAGGCAAGTGAGCCTGGCTGAATGTTTAGGAAGTTGACGAATAGATGCAACCTTGCTTATCACTAACCAAACAGCGTGATTTTATGACCCACAGCCTTTGTCCAAAAAAAACTTGACCTATAGTAGAACTATTGATTTTTATTAAGTGTCCTGAGGTAATCATTTGCAGAATCAGAAATCCCTCACCAAGAGATTTTTAAATAATGTGTGGTTCTTTCTCAAGGAAAAATAAAGATGATAAAATCTTCGTTTATTCAGCAAATATTTACTGAATGCTTGATCAGGGCAGGGACATGCAGATACCTGCACATGCTCCAAGGCAAAGACCTGAGTGGTACAAAAGGCCACCAAGGGACCAGGCGAGGCTCTCAGGCTGCTGGCAGAAGTAGACACTGAATGCCCATTGTGCCACCAGATTCAGAAAGCCTCCCTTAAAAAAAAAAAAAGCCCCTGTATTTAGGTCCTATGATGTATATAAAAATGTCCCTCATAATTAAAAAGATAAATGTTCAACAAGCAATTTTGTTAAATCACTCGTTCACTGAGTGTCTACTCTGTGCCAGGGAACAAGATAGGGAGTTTACACTGCAGTGAGGGAGACAGACTAGAAACAAGCATGTAAGAAAAGTTTCAGACGTAGCAGGCAGAAAGGTTAGCAGAGTGGTGGGATACAGGCAGAGAGGGCAGTGCTTTCAGGCTGTCAGAAAAGGCCTCTCCGGGGAGGTCTGAAGGGCAAGGGACCGTCACCCAAGGTCAGAGAAAGAGCCCCTCATGGAAAAAGAGGAGCCAACACAAGAGAATGTGAGGAACTAGAAGAAAGCCCATTGGCTGGAACAGAGGAAGATGGATGGGGTAAAGAAAGTCAGCAAGGCCAGCAGAGCTCCAGGTTGTAGGGCTTTGTAAACCCAGGTGAGGCACTTAAATTTTATTCTCAGTGTAAGGGAGAGTCGAAGTAGGGACATGACATAACTGTATTTGCATTTAGAAAAAGTCATTCACATTTAGGGGGAAATGGCTTGTAAGGGAACAACACATGACGGAAAGAAGTAAGGCTAGGTCACTATATTCAAACAAGAGAATTCTATACAGCTATTAAAATGCATGTTGCTGAAGAATACTTAAAAATATTAGAAAATGTTCAAGATATATTCAAGTAATATAATTTACTAAGATTTCGGCTTCCAGGAAGATGAAATAGACTTACATTTTCCTATTACTCTCAATAAGTATAACTAAAAACCACGGACATTATAAGCATAAAAAGATCCTGACAGGTGGAGAGAAGGCAGAACAGCTAAGGACCTCGACATTCAAGGAATGAAAAGGTGGTGGGTTCCCTGGCTTTTCTTTTTGCCTCGTATATTCCAGACTTGGAGCTGGGGTTATGTCAGAGAAGGCTTGGTGGAGAGCCAGGTCCTTCACTCCCTACCCAGCAATAACAAGGCTCGCATCACCTTCAGCTGTCCAAGGAGGCCAAGGGGACGTCTACCTCCACCTGGCAGTTATGAAGTGATAGCTCCCCACCTCTTCTCTTGCCAAAGTGGTGTTAAAAGAAGACCGGCTAAAAGAGAAGATTTAAAAGATTCAGTCTTTTAAAATATTTATGTTTCAACCAAAAATCATTCATCATACCAAGAACCAGGAAGATCTCAAACTGAATGAAAAAAGACAAACAACAGATGCTAACAGAGATGTTAGAACTACCTGACAAAGATTTTAAAGCAGCTAAAACTGGACTGGACTACAAAACATAAAATAATACTCATGCTTCTTAGTCCAAGCAGATACATGAGACCAAATGGGCAGCTCCTGTCTGGAGGCAGGATGAGAAGGCAGAAAGGGACAGAAGTTGGTTGGATGGACACAGGAAACCCAGTGTGGAAAAAGGGAGTCTGCTGTCACATTATACGGATTGCAATTAGTATCACATAACAATATGTGCATAAATTTTGTATGAGAAACTAACTTGATCTGTAAACTTTCACCTAAAGCATAATGTAAAAAAAAAAAAAACTGCTTCAAAGAGCAATTATGAACATACTTGAAACAAATGAAAAAATAGAAAGCCTCAGCAAAGACACAGAAAATCTTAGCAAAGAAACAGAAGATTTAAAGAAGAAACGAATGGAAATTTTAGAACTGAAATAAAAAGCTTAGTGGATGGGCTCAACAGCAGAACGCAGGGGACAGAGGAGAGAATCAGTGAACTGGAAGATGCAACAATACAAACTACTTAAACGACAGAGAAAAAAACAGAAAAAAGAATTTAAAAAAACAGAACTTCAGGGATTAATCTAATATTGGTGCTACTGGAGTCCTGGAAGGAGATAAGATGGCAGGACTAAAAAAGTACTCAAAGAAATAATGATTGAAAATGCCCCAAATTTGATAAGAGATGTAAACCTATAGGTTCAAGAAACTGAGCCAACCCCAAACAGGATTAGCCCTAAGAAATTCATGCCAACGTACATCATAATTAAACTGAAAAAAGAGAAAAAAGTCTTCAAAGTGGCCAGAGAAAAATGACACATTGCCTACAGGGGGAAAAGAATTCAAATCACAAAAGATTTTTCAACAGAAACTAGGGAAGCCAGAAAGAAGGTGCACAGTAACTTTCAAGTGCTAAAAGAAAAGAACGGTCAAGTCAAAATCCTATACCCAGCAAAAATATCCTTCAAAAAATGAAGGGTAAATGAAAGCATCTTCAGGTGAATGTGGTGCCAGCAGGCCCATCCTAAAAGAATGGCTAAATAAAGTTCTCTAAACAGAAAGAAAATTACAAAAGAAGAAATCTTGAATAAGAACAAAAGGAACAATACAGTAAAGAAAAATATACATAAGTATAATAGGCTTTCCTTCTGCTCTTGAGTTTTCTAAATTGTTTGACAATTAAAGTAAAAATTATAGCACTATCTGATCTAGTTCTAAAAATACACAGAAGAAATATTTGAGACAATTATAATGAAGGGAAGAGTAATGTAATAGGAGGCAAGGTTTCTAAACTTAACTAAAACTGGTAAAAGGTTGACATGAGTAAACTGTGATAAGATATGCATATATACAGTACTCTCTAGAGCAACCACTAAAAGGCTATACTAAGAAAAAAGATACACTTAAAAACACTGTTTAAAAAAAAACTTTGCCATCGAGTTGATTCTGACTCATAGTGACCCTACAGGACAGACCAGAACTGCTCCAAAGGGTTTCCAAGGAGTGGCTGGTAGATTTGAACTGCTGACCTCTTGGTTAATAGCAGAGCTCCTCACCATTGAGCCACCAGGGCTCCCAAAAACACTATAACCAAAAAAAAACCAAACCCAGTACTGTCAAGTTGATTCCAACTCATAGCAACCCTATAGCACAGAGCAGAACTGCCCTGTAGAGTTTCCAAGGAGTGCCCGGCAGATTCGAACCGCCATCCCTTTGGTTAGTAGCCTTGGTTAGCAGCCGTAGCACTTAACCACTACGCCACCAGGGTTTCCAAAAAAAAGAACACTACAGATAAACCAAAATGGAATTCTAAAAAATGGTCAAGTAATCCACCGATAGGAAGACAGGAAAAAAAAAAGTAGGGAAAAAGAGAAACGAGTAAGAGAACGAAAATAAACAAAGTGCCAGACTTAAGGCCTAACATATCAATAATGGCATTAAATGTAAATAGTCTAAATGCTCCATTTAAAAGATAGAGATTACAAAGTAGATTAAAAAAAAAAACAAACATGATTAACTAAATGCTATGTACAAAAAATTCACTTCAAATATAATAAAGGCACATTGAAAATAAAAAGATACAAAAAATATATTATGCAAACATTGCTCAAAGGAAAGCTGAACTCGCTATACTAATATCAGATAAAGTAGACTTCTGAGCAAAAAAAAAATTACTAGACAAAGAAGGACATAATATAATGATAAAAGGGTCAATCCATCAAGAAGACACAGCAATCCTAGATGTGTATAAACCAAACTAAAGAGCTGTAAAATATGTGAAGCAAAACCTGATAGAAATGCAAGGAGAAACAGATCTACAATAATAGTTGAAGATTTCAATCCTTCTCACTCAACAAGGATATAGAATTCAACAACACCTTCAACCAAAAGGATCTAATGGACATTTATAGAACACTTCATCCAACAATAGGGAAATACACATTTGTTTCAAGTATCCACAGACCATATACCAAGATAGGCCATATCCTGAACCATAAAAAAAAGAACCTTGATAAATATAAAAGAAATGAAATCATACATCACAACAGAATCAAACTAAAAACCAGTAACAAAAAGGTAACAGGAAATCTCCAAACGTTTGAAAACAAAACACTTCTAAATAATCCATGAGTTAAAGAAATTTTTTAAAAAATACACTGAACTGAATAAAAATGAAAATACAAAATATGTAAATATGTGGGACAGAGTTAAAACAGTGCTGAGAGGGAAATTTATAGCACTAAATGCATACACTAGATGGGAGAAGTCTAAAATCAATCATCTAAGCTCCCAGCTAAAGAATCTAGAAAAAGAAGTACAAAATAAACCTAAAACAAGCAGAAGGAAAGAAATAATAATGATTAAGAGCAGAAGTGAAACTGAAAACAGAAAAACATGAGGGAAAAATCAGTAAACAGCTGATTCTTTGAAAAGATCAATAAAATTGACAAATCTCTAGTAAGACTGACAAAATATAGAAGACAGAAGATGCAGATTACCAATATCAGAAATGAAACAGACCCTGCAGATATCAAAGGGATAATAAATGAATAACTCTACACACATAAATTTGACAACTCAGAAAAAAATAGATCAATTTCTCAAAAAGCACAAACTGCCATAACTAACTCAGTATGAAACAGATAATTTGAATATTCTTATAACCATTAAGGAAACTGAATTTGCATTTTAAAAACTTTCAAAAAAGAAATCTTCAGCCTCACATGGTTTCACTAGAGATTTCTGTGCAATGTTCAAAGAAGAATTAGCATCAGCTCTACAATTTTCCACCAGAAAAGAGGAAAGAATACTTTCCAATTCATTTTATGAAGCTAGTGTTTTACTTATAACAAAACCTGGCAAAGACAGTACAAAAAAGAAAACTATAGACCAGTATCTCTCATGAATCAGATGCAAAAATCCTTAATAAAATATCAGCAAATAGAATTCAGCAATATATAAAAAGAATTATATACTACAACTAAGTGAGGCTTATAAGGCTGGTTCAGTAGTCAAAAATCATCAATGTAATCCACCATAGTAACAGAAAAATGACATGATCATATCAGTTGATGCAGAAAATGCATTTGACAAAGTCAACACCCATTCATGGGAAAAAAAAAAAAAAATCTCAGAAAAAGAGAAATAAAGGGGAGCTTCCTCAACTTAATAAAGAGTATTTTAAAAAGACCTAGAGGTAATAGGAATCTTAGCGGTGGGCAGTGAGTTTATGTTAATAAAGGAAGAACTATTCAGTAAAGGCATGTGAGAATGGCTGCACAACTTGAAGAATGTAATCAATGCCACTAAATTGTACATGTAGAAACTGTTGAATTGCTGTATGTTTTGGTGTATATTCTCAAAAACAACAAAAAGAATAAAATTTAGAAAAATAAAATAAAAACACCTACAGCTAAGATTATACTTAATGGTGAAAGTTTCAAAGTTTTTCCCTAAGATCAGGTACAAGGCAAGAATGTCTGCTTTTACTACTTTTATTCACCGTAGTATTAGACATTCTATTCAGCACAATAAGGCAAGAAAAGTAAATAAAAGGCATACAGATTGGAAAGGAAGAGATAGAACTACCTCTGTTTAAAAATGACCTGTCTACATAGAAAATCCCAAAGAACCTAGTAAAAAAAAGACTTCCTAGAATTAATAAGTGAGTCCAGCAAGTTCACAAGAAGATAAACATGCCAAATAAATAAATAAAACTCTATTTCTTTCAGTAGCAATGAACACATGGCTACCAAAATTAAAAATATACAATAGTATTTTCAATTGACCAAAAAAAGAGAGAAATACTTAGGTATAACAAAACATGTACAGGACTTGTATGCTAAAAACTACACAAAGCTGATGAGAGAAACCAAGGAAGATCTAAATAAATGGAGACACATACCATATTCATGTACTGGATGATTCAAACGGTAAAAATGTCAATTCTCCCCAAAATAATATTGACATACACAATTCCTATCTGACTTAGTCATCTAGTGCTGCTATAACGGAAATACCACAAGTGGATGATTTCAACAAACAGAAGCTTATTTTCTCACAGTCTAATAGGCTAAAAGTCCGAATTCAGGGTGCCAGCTCCAGGGGAAGCTATGTTGGCTCTGGAGGAAGGTCCTTATCATCAATCTTCCCCTGGTTAAGGAGCTTCTCAGCACCGGGACGCCAGGACCAAAGGATATGCTACGCTCCCAGTGTTTCCTCCTTGGTGGTATGAGGTCCCCATGTCTCTCTGCTCACTTCTCTTTTTCATATCTCAAAAGAAATTGGCTTAAGATGCCACCTAATCTTGTAGATTGAGTCCTGCCCCATTAACATAACTGCCAATAATCTCACCTCATTAAAATCAGAGGGATGGAATTTACAACACATAGGAAAATCACATCAGATCACAAAATAGTGGACAATCACACAATACTGGGAATCATGGCATAACCAAGTTGACACATAATTTTGGGGAGACACAATTCAATCCATGACACCAGGAATTTTTTTTTCTCCAGATATAGACAAGCTTACTCTAAAATTTATATGTAAAGGTACAGGAACTAGCAAAACTAACACAGTTTTGGAAAAGAAGAATGAAGTGGAATCAGGCTATTTTCAAGACTTATTATATAACTAAGAAATCAAGACAGTGTGGTATCAGCAGGCAGAGAGATACATAAATCAAAGGGACAGAACCCAGAAATAGAGCCATACAGATATGCCTAACTGATTTTTGACAAAGGTGCAAAAGCAACCGAATGAAAGGAAGATAGCCTTTTCAAAAATGGTGCTGGAGCAATTAGAAATCCATAGGCAAAAAAAAAAAAAGAACTTTGACTTTTCTCACATATTGTATAAAAATTAACTCAAAATGGATCATGCAAAACTACAAAACTTTCGGGAAAAAAACAGGAGAAAATCTTTAGGATCTAAGGCTTGGTAAAGAGTTTTAAAATCAATACAGAAAAACCTGCAAAAGCTGGAACCTGCGTAAGGCGGAAACCTGTCCGAGGAGGAAAACTCAAACATACTAATAGAGAATGACAGAAAAGTGGTAAGACTGCACTCAGTTAAAGGCGGAAAATTACAAGACATGGAAAAACAAGGGAGTCTAATCGAGTTCTGGCTCTCACAGATTTCACTGTACCATAAAAGGAAATACTGATAAATTGGTCTTCACCAAAATTTAAAACTTTTGCCCTAAGAAAGATCCTGTTAAGAGAATGAAAAAAGACTGGTATAAGTAGCTGTAAACTACGTATCTGACAAACGATCAGTATCTAGAAAATAAAAAGAATTCTCAAAACTCAACAGTAAAAAAGAATAGTTTTTAAAAAAGCAAATGAATTAGAAAATGAACAAAAGACATAAAGAGATATTTCACCAAAGAGGATATACAGATGGCAAATAAGCACTTCAAAAGATAACCAACATCATTAACCATTAGGGAAATGCATAAACAAGAGTGAGATTTCACTTACCAGAATGGCTAAAATAAAAAATAATAAGCCCTGCCTGGACCAGACAGCTTCACTGGAGAATTCTATCAAACATATAGATAAGAACAACTGACACCAATGATGTCTAAACTCTTCCAAAAAAACTACTATTTTGCACATTAACAACTTAGTCTGGTAGTACCTAAAACCAAGGTGCGAGGCAAAAGTAATGCTGGCTGTGACAGTTACGGTTATGTGTCAACTTGGCTGGGCCATAACCCTCAGTGGTTTGGCAGTTACATAATGATGTAGTCATCCTCCACCGTGTGATCTGATGTGGTCAATCCTCCATTTTAATATAATGCAATTATCACATAGAGACCTGGTCTTTGGAACCTAACCACGTCCATAAGTGAGGAATGGATGTAGATACAAAAATCCTCAACAAAATGCTAGCGAACAGAGTCCAAAGGCATATCAAAAGAGTTACACATGGTGACTGTCATGGATTGAGCTGTGTCCCCAAAAATTATGTCAACTTGGCTAGATCATGATTGCCAGTGTTGTATGACTGTCTACCATTTCGTCATCTGATATGATTTCCCTGTGTGTTATAAATCCTATCACTATGATGTAATGAGATGGATTAGCGGCAGTTATATTGATGAGATCTACAAGATTAGATAGTGTCTTAAGCCAATCTCTTTTAAGATATAAAAGAGAGAAGTGAGCAGAGACACGGGGACATCATCCACCAAGAAAGCAGCACCGGGATCAGAGCGCGTCCTTTGGACATGAGGTTCCTGTGCTGAGATGCTCCCAGACCAGGGGAGGATTGATGACAAGGACCTTCCTCCAGAATTGACAAAGAGAGAAAGCTTTTCCCTGGAGATGACACCCTGAATTTGGACTTGTAGCCATTAGACTGTGAGAGAGTAGATTTCTCTTTGTTAAAGCCATCCACTTGTAGTATTTCTGTTATAGCAGCCCTAGATAACTAAGACAGAATTTGGTATCAAGACAGTGGGGTGCTGCTCTAACAGATACCTAAAATGTAGAAGTGGTTTTGAAACTGTGAATGGAGAGAAGACTCAGAAGGAAGTGAGGAGAACTGTTAACAGCAACAGAGGGCGGGCTGCAGCAGAGAACCGGCAGCAGCAGAACCAGGAGACCTGCAGGACACAGTGCTGAAGCCAACCCACGAAACAAGAGAGCTGAGTGCCTGTGCACAGGAGGCTTCCTGGTGGAGTAGGGCACCTCTGGGCACTTGTTGGTGAAGCTAGGCTTCCTGATCCACAGAGCAAGAGAGCTGAGTACCTTCTGGTCAAAGTTTACAGGTAGAGTGGGGTGCCTCCAGGCACTTACTGATAGAGCTACAGAGCTTTGGAACACTTGCCCCAGCAGGGCAGATGCAGGCATGAGGTCCAAGGGCTGACAGGCAAGGAACCAGGAAGCAGAAGCGAGGCAGCATGGAACACAGGAAGCAGAGCTGCCTTAGTCTCAAAAGGTATGGCCTCGACCTCTGGGGTTTCAGAGGGTGGAGACATGGCCTCTGGTGTTTCTAAGGGTGGAGTCACCACTCAGATGGACTAGGAATATGGTGAGCCTAAAGCCGAGAGAGCAGAGCTGCGGTCCCAGTGAGCCTGGAAGGCAGAGCTAAAGCCCAGGGCCCAGGGGCCTCCACTCAGAATCCGCAGAGTGTGGAGACAACCTAGAGTCTGGAGGGCACGGCCATTGTGTAAACTGTCTCAGAGAATAGAGGATTATTTTCAAAGCCTTGAGGGCTAATGTAATGTGTTCTGCTGACTTGCTTGGTACCTATTATCCCTTTTTTACCTCCAGTTTCTTCCATTTGTATTGGAAATGTCTAGCTTGTGCCTGTTCCGCCATTGTACCTTTGGAAGCAGATAACTTTTATTTCAGATTTCACAGGTGAAGAGGAATTTTTGGATTTTGGACTTGGAGTTAAGACTTTTGCTATGATATGATGCGGTGGATATGTTTTGCATGTGGCAAGGACATGAATTTTTGGGGGTCAAATGGTGGATTATCACAGATTGGGCTGTGTCCCCCCAAAATATCTGTCAACTTGGCTAGGTCATGATTCCCAGTATGGTATAATTGTCTACCATTTTTTCATCTGATGTGATTTCCCTGTGTGCTGTAAATTCTATCACTATGATGTTAATGACATGGGTTAGTGACAGCTATACAGATGAGATCTGTAAGATCAGATTGTGTCTTAAGCCAATCTCTTTTGAGATATAAAGGAGAGAAGCAAGCAGAGAGATATGGGGGCCTCATACCACTAAGAAAGCAGTGCCAGGAGCATATCGTACACTTTGGACCTGGAGTCCCTGTGCTGAGAAGCTCCTTGACCAGGTGAAGATTGATGGATTTTCCTCCAGAGTCAACAGAGAAAGCCTTCCCCTGGAGCTGATGCCCTGAATTTTTGCTTGTAACCTACCTGACTGTGAGAGAATAAATTTCTTCTTGTTAAAGCCATCCACTTGTGGTTATAGCAGCACTAGATAACTAAGATAATGACCAAGTGGGGTTTTTTTCCAGGAATGCAGGGATGATTCAACATTAGAAAATCACTCAACACGTCGCACCAACAGAATAAAGGAAAGGAACCACATAATTACCTCTATGGATGCAGAAGAAGCATATATAGAAGCATATGTTAAAATCCAGCACGCTTTCTTGATAAAAACCCTAAAAAAGATTGGAATACAAGGGAATTTCCTCAATATGTTTCAGGACATATATGAAAAACTTAGAGCTTTATACTGTATATAAAGTATACTTTACTTAATGGAGAAAAACTGAGCGCTTTCCCCTTGAAATTGAGAACAAGACAAGGATGCCCACTCTCAGCACTTCTACTCAATATTGTATTAAAACTTCTAGCCAGACTAATAAAACATGAAAAATAAATAAAAAGTATGCAGATTGGAAAAGAAGAAGTAAAAATTATCTGTATTCACAGATGGTATAATCCCATGAATAGAAAATCTCAAAGAGTCCACAAGAAAATTTCTAAAGCTAATAGAGGAATCTGGCAAAGTTGCAGGGTACAAGATCCACAAACAAAAATCGACTGGGTTTCTATACACCAGCAATGAGAAATGTGAAAGGGAAATTAGGGAAACAATTCCATTTGCAAAGCATCTAGAGAATAAAATATCTTTCCTATTTTATTAAGAAATAAAATAAAATTCCTAATCTAAATCTAACCAGGGACATGAAGGACTAATACAATGAAAATTATAAAATACTGCCAAGAGAGACTAAAGACTTAAATAAATAGAAAGATGTTCCAAGTTTATGGATTGGAAGACTTAATATTGTCAAGATGTCAATACTACCCAAAGCGATCTGTAGATTCAACACAATCCCGATCAAAATTCCACCAGCCTTCTTTATAGAAATGGAAAAACTAATCCCCAACTTTATACGGAATAGCAAGAGGCCCTGAATAGCTAAAGCAATGTTGAAAGAGAAGAACAAAGTATGAAGGCTCACATTTTCTGATTTTAAAACACATTACACAGCTATAGTAATCAAAACAGCCTGGAACTGGAAAAACAATAGACACACAGACCCATGGAATAGAATTGGTAGTCCAGAAATAAACCCACACATCTACCATCAACTGATTTTTGACAAGAGTGCTAAATTCATTTGATGGGGAAAGAGAGTCTCTTCAATAAATTGTGTTGGGAAAACTGGATTTCCACATGCAGAAAAATGAAACAGAACCTATGCCTCACACCATACACAAAAACAAATTAAAAACAGATTAAGGAACTAAATGTGTAACCTAAAACCATAAAATTTTTAGAAGAAAATGCAGGGCCAACACTGTTGGGCCTAGCTTTTAACAATGGATTATCTAATATAATAACAAAAGCACAAACAGCGAAAGACAAAACAAACAAATGGGACTGGATAAAAATTAAAAACTTTTGTTTGCAGGGAAATTGGAACCCTTATACACTGCTGGTGGGAATGCAAAATGGTACAGTCATTGTGAAAAACAGTGTCGCTGTTCCTCAAAAAACTAAACAGAACTATCATATGATCCTGCAATTCCACTCTTAGGTATATACCCACAAAATTTGAAAACAGAGACTTGTATACCAGTGTTCACTGCAGCACTATTTACAATAGCCAAAAGGTAGAAACAACCTAAAATGCCCATCAACAGATGAATGGATAAGCAAAACGTGGTGCATACATACAATGGAATACTACTCAGCTGGTAGGAGACACAAAGTCTTAATATATGCTACAATATGGGTGGAGCTTGAAGACATTATGTTGGGTGAAATAAGTCAATCACAAAAGAACAGAGATTGCATGACCTCACTTACATAAAAAGAAAAGGCAAATGTACGGAGAACAAAGTTTATTAGTGGTTACCAGCGGCGAGAAGGAAGGGGAAGAAGTAGTGGTTAACAACGATGGAAAAATCACATGGAGTAAGAGTAGGGTTGCACAGACAATTATTGTAATAGCTGTCAATAAGTTGAACACCCATCAAAAGTTTTCAAAAGTTGTACAATAGATATGTATTTCCAACAACAACCAAAAAAAAAAAAAAAAGTAGCTGAGGCTACTTGTGTACAACCAAAAACCTTATGGAAAACCTCATGGGTCCTTAGTTTGGAGGTTCGGGGTCATGGTTTCATGGGACGTCCCAGTTAACTTGCCTAATAATGCGTTTAGTGTTTCTGTTCTACTTTCTAGTTCACTGCAGAGTGCCTGGGGTCTTAAATGCTTGCAAGCAGCCATCCAAGGCACAACAATTGGTCTCTGAACGCCTGAAGCAATAAAGGAAGGAGAGTCAGGAATAGGAGGAGGAGATGGAATGTGTGGTTACTTGTCTCCATGAACAACTTGCCTCCTTTACCATGACACTAGCGATGGATGGTGCCCGGCCACCATTACTGAACATTTTGATCAAAGATTCTATAGAAGAATGCCGGTCAAAGGGGGTGGGGAGGGATGTAGAATAGAATTTCAAATTCTCAGGAACTCCAGATTTCTGGCGCCATGGAGACTGGATAAACCCCTGAAACTATTGCCCTGAGATAATCTTTAAACCTTAAAACAAAAATATCCTCTGAAGTCTTCTGAAAACCAACTATAGTCTAGCTTAACTAGTAAAAAATGTCTGCCTTGAGCATTATGCTCTTTTAAGAACTATCTACATGGGATCAAAGTGACAACAACTTGATTAGACAGGAACCTTAAGGGGCAGTGAGTTTATGTTAATAGGGGAGGAAGGACTCAGAAAAGGAAGGTAAGAGGCACAACTAGAAGAACGTAATCAATGTTGCTAAACTGTGTACGTAGAAATGCTTGAGTTGGTGTATGTTTTGAAGTGCATATTCTCAATAAAAACAACAAAATTGGAAAAAAATAGTGACAACGCCAAATGCTAATGAGGATGAAGAGAATCTGGAGCAGTCATACTTTGCTGGTGAGAATGTAAAATGCTATAGCCACTCTGGAAAACCGTTTGGCACGTCATTAAAAAAAAAAAAAACTAAACACGCAACTAGTATAAAAAAAACCTAAATAGGACCCAGCAATTGCACTCCTGGGCATTTATCCCAGAGAAATGAAGCCAGGTTCACAGAAAAACCCATACACTACATGTTCACAGGAGCTTTATCTGTAATAGCCCAAAACTGGAGATGAGCTGTCCTTCAGTGAGTGAATGCTTAAACAAATTACAGTGCGTCCGTATCATGGAATGCTACTCGGCAATAAAAAGGAACAAACTATTTATGCACGCAACAACCTGGATAAATATCCAGAGAATTATGCTGAGTGAAAAAAGCCAATCCCAAAAGGTTGTATGCTGTAGGATTCCATTTATAACATTCTTTAAATGACAAAATTATAGAAATGAAGAACAGACGAGTGGCTGCTAGGAGTTAAGGAGCAGGGAGGGGCAGGAAAGAAGTGGGCATGGTTATGAAAAGGCAACATGAGGGGCCCTTGTGTTGATGGAAATGTTCTATATCTTGACTGAATCAATATCAATATCCTGGATGTGATATTACAGCAGCTTTGCAAGATGTCATCATTGGAAAAAACTGGATAAATGGTACAGGGAATCTATTATTTCTTACAAATGCATATGAATCTATAATTTTCTCAAGATAAAAAGTTTCACTAAAAAATAAAAGTAATACATAGTATAATATGTATACACTATGAAGTAAACACGTTTCCAATTGCATACAAAAAAATTGATATGGTTAAGAATTATGCTGACTTTCTCCCTCTACAATTTTCTATGTCTTCCAAGTTTTCTACAACAACCATGTAATGGTTTATTATTATTACTGTTGTTAGTTGTCATTGAGTCTGACTCATGGCAGCCCCATGTGTGTGGAGTAGAACTGCTCCATAGGTTTTCAAGGCTGTAAGCTTTCGGAAGCAGATCGCCAGGCCTGTCTTCTGAGGCATCTCAGGGTGGGTTCAAATCACCAACCTTTCGACTAGTAGTTGAGCGCTTAACTGTTTGTGCTACCCAGGGACTCCTGTAATGGTTTAATCATCGGAAAAAGTTTGCTCAGAGTTCAGAAGAGTGACAAAGGAAAGCTTCTGAAAGGGGGCATCTTAAGGAACGGGCAGGATTTCAGCAGGTGGAGGTAAGATCGGGGTGCCACCCTACTAGAGGAATCACTGTGACGGGAAGGGATAAGGGCAGTGTAGGAAAGCCCAGAGCAGGTGGCATCGATGGGCGGCAGAGTCATGCCGCACCTGGCACTGGATTAGGGCTGCCCAGGGGACAGGGCCCACACAGGCAAGTTTACAGGCAATTGTGACAGTCAACTGTGAAGTTATACAGGCTGACATGGGATGGGGTCCCTGCGAACTGAAAGGAAGTGACACATATGGAGGCTCTGTAGAAGTATAATCTGTTTTTTTTGTGATATTCCAAGAGGAAGGATTATTATCAGCTTTTGTTCTTATGGGTATTGCCTCAGAGATAAAATCAACATTCTGTGACATTTACTGTGATTTATCTTCTTGCAGTTCTAGCTCTTTCTGAACTGAAGCAAGAATGGGAAAGTCTATGGTGCCCACTGTTGGATTTGGTCAGCAATGCAGAGACAGCTTCGTGAATCACAGAGCCATTGAACAATAGAGCTGGAAAGAGCCTTGGTGACCAGCCAGTTCCACTTCTCCATTTTACACATGGGGAAACTGAGGCTTAGAGGATTTATCAATCATCACAAAGCTCGTTAGTGGCAAAGCCAGGCCTAACACCAGATCTCCTAGCTCCCAGTTCAGGGCTATTGCCCCACACCAGTCTCCGCCCAGTACCACAGAATAAGGCCAAGTCAGCACATTCTCAAGATCAAGGTAATAACAATAGGCCATGACCACCTGTACTTGCATGGCAGTTTCCCCTAAAGTCACTGCTTCTGAACCAATTACAGGACCTTCTGCCAGCTTTCTCAGGGAGCCACTGGTGGATTAGGAACCTCTAAACAAGGGGGGGCCAGCACTGACTCTCTTCCGAGGTAAATCCTACTCTCCTTCTACCTATAAATTTTCTCAGTAGAGATGAAAGAAGCAGCTTTACTTCTAAAAGTAGAGATTAATTTTATACAGAAGCATTAATGAGTCGAGAAGGAGACAGATGCCCTTCTTCACCAGCCCATCAGAACAAAGAAACCAACAGCTTCCCTTGAAAGACACTCCATTCAAACTGGCTCCAGGAGGGCTTACAACCTCTGACCCTTGTAATCAGCCTCTTCTTTCTAGATCTATGAACGAAAGAGGAGACAGATGGAGAGGTAAGGTCAGGGGGAAAGAGAGGATGGAAGAGGGTTGGCTGGGTGGTAGGACAGCTGGGTTATGGGATCAGCTCTGTACCTAACTGGCTGTCTGATTTAAGGACCTTGGTTTCCTCATGTATACAGTGAAAAAGGTTGGCTACTCATGTCAAAGATTCTCTTGGCTCCAACATTCAGTAATCCTCAGGTCCTCAGGCCTGAGGTCTGGCCTTGCCAAACTTCCCACCCTATCTGAAGCAAGCTGTCACATCAAATCCAGTTACTCCTGCCCACACTCACACACACCTACGCTATGCTCAGACCTCCCTTCCTTTCTCCTTCTTTCTCCTCACCACCATTTTCTTTTCCCCCAATACAACGACATGCACACAAAGTGGTAATAAAATACTCCTTTGACAACAGGACATAATTACTAAGTGCTCACAATGCATAAGTCTCAGAAACTGAAGCATCTAAAATGCTGGAACCTGGGCAAGCTCCTCGCCTCTTCCCAGTCGTAGCCACAGCTCACCATGAGAAGCAGATGATGCTGCCCTGCGAGCACAGGTGGTGTGGGACGCTCACCATGAGAAGCAGTTGACGCTGCCCTGCGAGCACAGGTGCTGTGGGACGATCAGGCCCTGTCCACGGCACGTGGAGAGCACTACGCGGGTCAAAGTATTTGCACTTGCCTGGCACAAAGCCTTCAAGTGATTCTGTCTCGATTTTGACAAGAAATAGTTCCAAGGGACTAGGTTCCAAGTGACCGGAACAGACTGATGCTCTCTCGCTCATCCTTTTCAGTAACAGTGTGAATCAGCTATCAGTGCTATTTATGGCTGTTTAACTGAAAACACACCCCTTTCTTCCCAGCTACCAAAACTGTTCCATTTACAGCTTAAGCCTTTAAAAATATTTATGCCAAATCTTTCTGCAGTACCCTGCCCTGTTCCTAACCCTCTCTAGCCTCTGAACTCTGGATTTCCCCGTCGGATTTTTTTTTTCCTCTCGACTAACTCACCTCTAGTCCAATCCTGTTCCCTGCCCTCCTAGTCTAAATAAAAGATACAAAGCAGCTCACGCTGCACCAGCGAGGAAGTTAGTTTCCCTCCAGGCTGCCGCCATTAAACGCATACTCTCTCTCTCACACACACACTCCCTTTCATACACATACTGTCTCACACACACACTCATACACACACTCTCTCTTACACACACATACTCTTTTATATACTCTCACACGTACTCTCACACACACATACCTTCTCACACACACTTTTCCATATAGCCTCTCTCACACACACTCACACACATACACATACTTTCACACACTCACATTCTCACACACACATTCTCACACACACACACACATACTCTGACACACACACACTTATACAGACCCAGACTTTTCTCAAGTTGTGATGTTTGGGAAAGGCTTAACTAGACACCTCCAATTCTTCCTCCTCCCACTTTCCATCCCATTTTACTTCAAAATTAACTTAGCAGGCCACATAAGGGTGGTATAATTTAGAGCATCAAATTTCTGCCCCTTGCCTTCCTTCCTTCTCCGGCTACAGGCCCCCCTCCCCCACAAAATTTACCATTTATCATGACCCACAAATGAAGCTAGGTGCTACTCTATTCTTTCTGAGTTCTTTCCAGAGCCTGCCACACTAACACATAGGAAGCCTGCTGTTACACCAGGTGACATCCCTACCTCGTCCACTGTTGCCTTGGCCAGAGGTTAGCCCCTGTCCTAAAGACAGCCATTGAAAACCTGGTCCATGCCCTGTGAGATGCCCTGGCATGAGGGCTCTGCCCAAAGATGCTTTACACTGGCTGACCCAAGCAAACTTTTTCTCACAAGGGGGCTAAGAAGTCTAGAAACATAGATAGTATTTTAATGCATTGTAGCTTAATAGCTATCAACCATTTACTGGGTTTGTACAACTCTGTTTCTAGACTTTATGGTCACCTGATAGCTTTAATGTAAGGATACAGAGAAAAGCTCTCACTCACTGGTTGAGAAAGAAGTAGGAAGCTGTCCAAAGAGAAGATAGTAAACAGAAGCCATGAAGTAGCGGAAGAGTAAAAAGAAGCCCAGAGATAAATGGAGGCTGGTGAGTAGCCAAGGCCAAGGAAACAAACAGAGAGATAGGCAGAGATGAAAATGCTACATCATGAACTGGATGAAAATTGGATATGCTCGTGAACCCCAGAGCGGCTACTGGAGAGTTTCGGCAGAATCCTGAAGGGTCACATCCTGTTTCGGCAACATAGCGCCAAATTGTGAACCCTACCCCCAATAAACAGCTAAATGTGCTAGATAAAATACAGCAAACAAAAATTCAACACACAGTTGTACTCTAGGAAAAAAAAGAGAAAATTTCCCTCAAGTCATGAATATAGAAGAAATTGAAAGCCAGAGCAGTGAGCAAAGGTATTTGCTGGAACAGGGGAAATGGTAGAAATTACCAGACCCCGGAAATAGGATCTTATGGGCCCTTACTTACAGCCAGAGGACTGAGAAGGGGCTTCAGTTCATGCACACATACAACCCAGCTAAGAGATGCACCCCCAAAATGACAATAAGCTAAAAGCCACTCAGGTAGTGGGGAATGAGCTTCTGCCCAGAACTCTGGATTGCAGAAATAATCTCCTTTGCAGCATAAAAATGGCCTAGGTCTGTACCACATGCAACTGCGATGTCCACAGTGACATGACCCATTTTGTGCAGAACTCTACAAGCCAGAAATTAAAAACTGTGCCTGGACCAATGATACAACTGAGGCCTCTGGAAAAGACCAATGCAAAAATTTCACTAGAAGGGCATTCTGACAGACCTCACGGAATTCCCACTCAAGGTGAGATCATAATAAAATCCACTGTGACTGAGAGGTAGCATATCTGACAAAGGATCAGGAACACCAAGAACTCCAGTTAACAGAACAAACTAGAAGAGATTATGACTGTTTAAAAGGTCTAAAGACTTAAAAAGTGAAAGAGAGATGACTATGAAAGAAAATCCCATGAAAAAAACTTGGCCAAGGCAAGGTTATGGGAGCTTCATAGACATAGCCAGATCCCGAGGGACCAAATTACTGGGCCGAGGGCTGGGGACCATGGTCTCAGAGGACATCTAGCTCAATTGGCATAATGCAGTTTATAAAGAAAACGTTTCACATCCTACTTTGGTTAGTAGCGTTTAAGGCCTTAAAAGATTGGGAGCGACCATCTAAAATACTCCACCAGTCTCACCTCCTCTGGAGAAAAGGAGAATGAAGAAAACCAAAGACACAAGGGAAAGATCAGTCCCAAGGACTAATGGGCCACAAGTACCACAACCTCCATCAGACTGAGTCTGGCACAACTACACGGTACTTGGCTACCACCGGCTGCTCTAACAGGGATCACGATAGAGGGTCCTGGACAGAGCCACAGAAAAATGTAGAACAAAATTCTAACTCACACACACACACACAAAAAGACCAGGCTTCAGGAGGCAGAGCGAAGACGAAAGAATAGACAGACGCTTCCGGCCAGCCCTCATTACAACAAAGACCCAAAAAAACAAGTGAAAAACGAGTATATGTATGGCAAGCCAGGAGCCCTGAGCATCAAAGGCAAGCTTAGAAAATGAGCTGAGGGGCAGGGAGAAGGAGAAATGGTTCCGAAGTGGGGAGGAGTTACCGGACCTGAATCATGGGAAGCCCTTAGACACCAATTCCAGAAGCAGCGCCGGAAGGCTGGTACTAGCATTCGGCCACAGTTTCCTCAGAAAAAGCAGCCAGCCACACAGCCTACTCACACCTCTGGAACCAGAGAAGAAAGGCACTCTCGGCAAAAGCTGAGTACTTATGTATATTTTACCATGCCCCCATGCCCGCTCCCAAGCCAGCGTCAGCGGCTGACTTCCCTCGGCCTGAGATAGGCCATGTTGAGTGGCTAAAGTCATCCTCCAAGCGTTGGAGAAGGAATAAATTTGCAATTCGGGGAAAAGATAATTTGCCAGCTCCACTAACCAGGAGAGCTCAGGACAGAAGCGGCTCCTGTCTAAGCGTAAACAGTCCCTGGACTTTGAGTACCTTTCCCCTCTGCATGGATCTGTGTGGGCCTATTTCAGGAGAATAGGCCCTTGTTGGCAGACTCCAACCATTTCTGCTGTACAGTGGAGAGGTGGGTGTTTGATGTTTGACGTTGCTTTGCCTATTAAACAGAGTCCTCACCTACCCACATCAGGGGCCTAAGGACTGGTAGCTCCACTCAGGTCACCCAGCCACCCTAGACAGGGGTCCAAGGATAACTGGTACCTCCCAGTCCTTAAAACCAAAAACATTCGGTGCCCATGGTCCGTCTGCAGAACCCACCCACCTGTACATTCTAGGGAACAGGGACATTCTTTCCTCAGAGAAACACAGGGGGATGATTCTCAGCCCCCTGCCTTGTTCAGAGTGTGACACCCTGCTGCAACCAGATACCGGTACCTACACCAGTCACCCCTGCCCCTCTAAGACTGCAGGACAGAGCCTGCACAACACACTTGATGATCACCTACCTGAACACCTGAGCTGAATTCATACAAGAAAAGTGAATGGACTCCTAGACTGATATATCTTATAACAACTCTAACCAACTGGGGACAGGACATCAGAGCTCCAAAGACAAAAGCAATCAAGCTAGCTCACTCAAGCAACCCATTTGTGCATATCAAAACAAAACAAGAAGCTACGACACAGTAAGCGAACATAAAATAAACTAATACAATAACTTACAGATGGCTTGGAAACAACAGTCAATATCAAACCACATAAAGAAACAGACCATGAACGCCTCAACAAGCTCTCAGAGCAAAGAATCAAGGGATCTTGTACATGAAAGTGGCCTCCAGGAACTACCACATGCAAAACACAAAAGTTTAATACACAGAACCCTTCAAGACAACAGGAAGGAAATGAGGCAGTACGCAGAACAAGCCAAGAAAGACAGGTAAGGCAACTGAAGAAATTAAAAAGATTATTCAGGAACATAATGAAAAATTTAATAAGCTGGAAACTTCCATAGACAGACAGCAATCAGAAATTCAGAAGATTAACAATAAAATTACAGAAGTAGACAACTCAACAGAAAGTCAGAGAAGCAGATTTGAGCAAGTAGAAGACTGAATTTCTGAACTTTAAGATAAAGCACTTGGCAGCAATATATTTGACGAAAAGTCACATAAAAGAATTTTAAAAAATGAAAAAACATTAATAATCATGTGGGACTCTATCAAGAGAAATAACCTACAAGTGACTGGAGTACCAGAACAGGGAGGGATAACAGAATATACAGAGAGAATTGTTGAAGATTTGTTAGCAGAAAACTTCCCTGCTATTGTGAAAGATGAGAAGATATGTATCCAAGATGCTCATCAAACTCCATATAAGGTAGATGTTAAAAGAAAGTCACAAAGACATAATTAAACTTGTCAAAATGAAAGATAAAGAGAAACTTTTCAGAGCAGCTAGGGATAAACGAAAACTCACCTACAAAGGATAAAAAGAATAGCCAAGAAGAATAAGCTCAGACTACTTGGCAGAAACCAGGCAGACAAGGCAGGAATGGGATGACATATGTATAAAAAATTGAAGGAAAAAAATTTTCATCCAAGACTCATATATCCATCAAAACTGCCTCTCAAATATGAAGATGAAATTAGGACATTTGAAGATAAACAGAAGTTTAGGGAATCTGTAAAACTCAGACCAAAACTACAAGAAATACTAAAGGTAGTTCTTTGGTTAGAAAATCAATAATATCAGGTATCAACCCAAGACTAGAACACTGGGCAGAGCAATGAGAAGTCAACCCAGACAGGGAAATTAAAAAAATAAATCAAGGTAAAAAAAGGAAAAAAAAAAAAAAACAACTGCTCAAAACGGTAACACTGAGGTTATTATGTAAAAGAAGACAACATTAAAACAATAAACAGGGACTAAAAAATGTAGTCATGGATCTTCCATATGGAGAGGAAGACAAGGCGATACACAGAAACAAAAGTTAGGTTTAAATTCAGAAAAATAGGGGTAAATACTATGGTAACCACGAAGGAGACAAACTATCCTACAAATCAAAATAAAATAAAAGGAGGCGGAGCCAAAATGAAAGAATAGACAAACGCTTCTGTCCAGCCCTCTTTACAATAAAGACCCGAAAAAACAAGTGAAACGACTGTATTTGTGACAAGCTGGGAACCCTGAGCATCAAAGGCAAGCTTAGACAACAAACTGAGGGGCAGGGGGAGGAAGAGACCGTTCAGAAGCCCAGAGGAGTTACCAGACCTGAATCGCGGGGAACCCTCAGGTGCCATGCCCCGAGTGGCGGCAACAGCAGCAGCAGCGGCGGGCTGGCTCTATTGTTCAGCTGCAGTTTTCTCAGGGAGAAGCAGCCAGCCACACAGCCCACTCACACCTCCGGAATCTGAGGAGAAGGGCACTCTCGGCAAAAGCTAAGTACTTGCGTATATTTTACCGCACCCCACCCTCACCCTCAACGCAGCTTCAGCGGCTGAATTCCTAGGCCTGAGATAGACCCTCGTGAGCACCTGGAGCCATCTTCCCAACCTTGGGGAAGAAAAATTTCCAACTGTGGGGAAAAGATAATTTGCTAGCTCCATTAACTGGGGGAGCTCAGGACAGAAGCGGCTCCTGTCCAGGCATAAACAGTCCGTGGACCTTGAGCACCTTTCCCTTCTGCATGGACTTGTGTGGGCCTATTTCGGGAGAATAGGCCCTTGTTGGCAAGCTCCAACCATTTCAGCGGTGCTGTGGAAAGGTGGGTGTTTGATGTTTGACATTGCTTTGCCTATTAAACAAGGTCCTTGCCTACCCACAACAGGGACCTAAGGACTGGTGGCTCCACTTCGGTCACCCAGCCACTCGCTACAGGGGCCCAGGGATAACTGGTACCTCCCAGTCCTTATAACAAAATCTTTGGGTGCCCATGGTCCCTCTGCAGAGCCCACACACCAGCACACTCTAGGGAACAGAGACACCTTTTCCTCAGAGACACCTGAGGATCGGTTCTCAGCCCCGCCTTGTTCAGAGCACGAACCCCTGCTGCAATCAGATACAGGTATATACTCCAACCACCCCTGCCCCTCTAAGACTGTAGGACAGAGCCTATACAACAAACTTGATATCGGCTACCTAGAAACTGAGCTGAATTCATACAAGAAAACTGAATGGACTCCTAGACTGATATACCTGATGACAGCTCTAGCCAGCTGGGGACAGGACACCAGAGCTCCAAAGGCGAAAATAATCAAGCTAGCTCACTCAAACAACCCATAGGGGTACACCAAAACAAAACAAAGCAAGCAGCTATGACACAGTAAGCAAGCATAAACTAATACAATAACTTATAGATGGCTCAGAGACAACAGTCAATATCAAGTCACATAAAGAAACAGACCATGATCACCTCAACCGGCTCCCAAAACAAAGGATCCAGGGATCTTTTAGATGAAAGTGCATTCCTGGAATTACCAGATGCAGAATACAAATGTTTAATATACAGAACCCTTCAAGACATCAGGAAGGAAATGAGGCAATACACAGAACAAGCCAAGGAACACAGATAAAGCAACTGAAGAACTCAGAAAGATTATTCAGGAACACAATGAAAAGTTTAATAAGCTGGAAAAATCCACACACAGACAGCAATCAGAAATTCAGAAGATTAGATAGCTCAATAGAAAGTCAGAGGAGCAGAATTGAGCAAGTGGAAGCTAGAATTTCTGAGCTCGAAGATAAATCACTTGGTACTAATATATTTGAAGAAAAATCAGATAAAAGAATTTTAAAAAATGAAGAAACCTTAAGAATCATGTGAGACTCTATCAAGAGAAACAACCTATGAGTGATTGGAGTACCAGAACAGGGAGGGATAACAGAAACTACAGAGAAAATTGTTGAGGATTTGTTGGCAGAAAACTTCCCTAATATTGTGAAAGATGAGAAGATATCTATCCAAGATTCTCATCGAACTCCACATAAGGAAGATGTTAAAGTCACCAAGACATATTATAATCAAGCTTGCCGAAACCAAAGATAAAGAGACCATTATAAGAGCAGTGAGGGATAAAAGAAAAGTCACCTACAAGGGAGAGCCAATAAAAATAAGCTCAGACTACTCGGCAGAAACCATGCAGGCAAGAAGGCAATGGGGTGACATATTTAAAAAATTGAAGGAAAAAATTGCCTGCCAAGAATATACATCCATATATCAATCAAAACTGTCTCTTAAATACGAAGGTGAAATTAAGACATTTCCAGATGAACACAAGTTGAGGGAATTTGTAAAAACCAAACCAAAACTACAAGAAATACTAAAGGGAGTTCTTTGGTTAGAAAATCAATAGTATCAGGTATTGGATCAAGACTAGAACAGTGGGCAGAGCAACCAGAAGTCAACACAGACAGGGAAATAAAAAAAAAAAAAAAACAAAGATTAAAAAAAAAAAAAAAAAGAGCCCAACACAGGGTAATTGCAATGTTATTATATAAAAGAAGACAACGTTAAAATAATAAAGACGGACTGAGAAACATAAGCATACACCTTCAATATGGACAGGAAGATACGGCGATACAAAGAAATAAAAGATAGTTATAAATTTAGAAAAATAAGGGTAAATAATAAGGTAACCACAAAGGAGACAAACTATCCTACTCATCAAAATAAAATACAAGGGAAAAATACAAACTCAGCAGAAACAAAATCAACAACAACAAATATGAGTAAAGGACAATATATAAAGAAAATCTACTCATCACATAAAATCAAGTGGGAAAAAGAAGCTGTCAACACACAAAAAAGACATCAAAATGATAACACTAAATTCATACCTAACCATAACTACCCTGAATGTAAATGGACTAAATGCACCAATAAAGAGACAGAGAGTGGCAGAATGGATTAAAAAACAAGATCCGTCTATATGCTGCCTACAAGAGACACACCTTAGACTTAGAGACATAAACTAACACTCAAAGGATGGAAAAAAAAAAATATCAAGCAAACAACAATCAAAAAAGAGCAGGAGTGGCAATATTAATTTCAGACAAAATAGACTTTAAAGTTAAATCCATCAGAAAGGATAAAGAAGGATACTATACAATGAGTAAAGGGACAATATACCAGGAGGACATAACCATATTAAATACTTTTGCACCCAATGACAGGGCTGCAAGATACATGAAACAAACTCTATCAGCACTGAAAAATGAGATAGACAGCTCCAAAATAATAGTAGGAGACTTCAACACACCACTTTTGGTGAAGGACAGGACATCCAGAAAGCAGTTCAATAAAGACACAGAAGATCTAAACACCACAATCAACCAACCTGACCTCACAGACATATACAGAACACTCCACCCAACACCACCCAACTTTACTTTCTTTTCTAGTGCACATGGAACATTCTCTAGAATAGACTACATATGAGGACATAAAGGAAGCCTTACCCGTTGCCGTCGAGTTGATTCTGACTCATAGTGACCCTATAGGGCAGAGTAGAACTGCCCCATAGAGTTTCCAAGGAGCGCCTGACGGATTCGAACTGCTGACCTTTTGGTTAGCAGCTGTAGAACTTAACCACTATGAGAATCCAAAACATTGAAATATTAAAAAGTATCTTCTGGGATCATAAGGCCATAAAAGTGGAAATCAATAACAGAAAAAGCAGGGAAACGAAATCAAATACTTGGAAACTAAACAATACCCAGCTCAAAAAAGACTGGACTATAGAAGACATTAAAGATGGAAGAAAGAAATTCATAGAATACAATGAGAATGAAAACATTTCCTATCAGAACCTTTGGGACAAGCGAAAGCACCACTCAGAGGTCAATTTATATCAATAAATGCACACATCCCAAAAGAAGAAAGGGCCAAAATCAAAGAATTATCCCTACAACTGGAAAAAATAGAAAGAGAAAAACAAAAGAAACCCTCAGGCGCCAGAAGAAAACAAATAATAAAAATTAGAGCAGAACTAAATGAAATAGAAAACAGAAAAACAATAGAAAGAACTACCACCACCAATAGCTGGTTCTTTAAAAAAATCAACAAAATTGATAAAACATTGGCCACACTGACAAAAGAAAAGCAGGAGAGGAAGCAAATAACCCGAATAAGAAATGAGATGGGTGATATTACAACAGACCCAACTGAAATTAAAAGAATCATATCAGATTACTAAGAAAAATTGTACTCTAACAAATTTGAAAACCTAGAAGAAATGGGTGAATTCCTAGAAACACACTACTTACCTAAACTAATACAAACAGAGGTAGAACAACTAAAAAGACCCATAACAGAAGAAGGGATTGAAAAGGTAATCAAAAAACTCCCAACAAAAAAAGCCCTGGCCTGGATGGCTTCACTGCAGAGTTCTACCACACTTTCAGAGAAGAGTTAACACCACTACTTCTAAAGGTATTTCAAAGCATAGAAAACGATGGAATACTCCCAAACTCATTCTATGAAGCCACCATATCCCTGATACCAAAACCAGGTAAAGACACCACAAAATAAGAAAATTACACACCTATAGCCCTCATGAACATAGATGAAAAAATCCTCAACAAAATTCTAGCCAATAGAATTCAACAACATACCAAAAAAATAACTCGCCACAACCGAGTGGGAGTCATACCAGGTATGCAGGGATGGTTCAACATTAGAAAAACAATTAATGTAATCCATCATATAAATAAAAGAATCACATGATTTTATCAATCGATGCAGAAAAGGCATTTGGCAAAGTTCAACACCCATTCAGGATAAAAACTCTCAGCAAAATAGGAATAGAAGGAAAATTCCTCAATATAATAAAGGGCATTTATACAAAGCCAACAGACAACATCATCCTAAATGGAGACAGCCTGAAAGCATTCTCCTTGATATCGGGAACCAGACAAGGATGCCCTTTTATCACCGCTCTTATTCAACACTGTGCTAGAGGTCCTAGCCAGAGCAATTAGGCTAGAAAAACAAATAAAAACATCCAGTTTGGCAAGGAAGAAGTAAAATTATCTCTATTTGCAGATGACATGATCTTATAAACAGAAAACCCTAAGGAATCCTCAAGAAAACTACTGAAACTAATAGAAGGCTTCAGCAGAGTATCAGGATACAAGATGAACATACAAAAATCAGTTGGATTCCTCTACAGTAACAAAAAGAACATCGAAGAAGAAATCACCAAATCAATACCATTTACAGTAGCCCCCAAGAAGATAAAATACTTAGGAATAAATCTTATCAGATATGTAAAAGACTCATACAAAGAAAACTACAAAACACTTCTGCAAGAAACCAAAAGACACCTACATAAGTGGAAAAACATACCTTGTTCATGGACAGGAAGACTTAACATTATAAAAATGTCTTTTCTACCAAAAAGCGATCTATAGCTTTAATTCAATTCCAATCCAAATTCCAACGGCATTCTTTAATGAGATGGAGAAACAAATCACGAACTTCATATGGAAGGGAAAGAGGCCCCAGATAAGTAACACACTATTGAAAAAGAAGAACAAAGTGGGAGGTGTTACTCTACCTGATTTTAGAACCTATTATACTGCCAGAGTAGTCAGAACAGCCTGGCACTGGTACAACAGATACATAGACTAATGGAACAGAACTGAGAATCCAGACATAAATGTATCCACATATGAGCAGGTGACATTTGACAAAGGCCCCAAAACAGTTAAATGGGGAAAAGACAGTCTTTTTAACAAATGGTGCTGGCATAACTGGTTATCCATCTGCAAAAAAATGAAACAAGACCCACACCTCACTCCATGCACAAAAATGAGCTCAAAAATGGATCAAACATCGAAATATAAAATCTACAACAATAAAGATCATGGAAGAAAAAATAGGGACAATGTTAGGAGCCCTAATACATGGTATAAACAGTATACAATACAGTATTAACAATGCAGAAGAAAAACTAGATAACTGGGAGCTCCTAAAAATCAAACACCTATGCTCATCCAAAGATTTCACCAAAAGAGTAAAAGGATTACCTACAGACTGGGAAAAAAGGTTTTCGGTATGACATTTCCAATCAGCACCTGAGCTCTAAAATCTACATGATACTGCAAAAACTGAACTGCTAAAAGACAAATAACCCAATTAAAAAATGGGCAAAAGATATGAACAGGCACTTCACTATAGAAGACATTTAGGTAGCTAACAGATACATGAGGAAATGCTCACGATCATTAGCCATTAGAAAAATGCAGATCAAAACTACAATTAGATTTCATCTCACTCCAACAAGGCTGGCATTAATCTAAAACACACAAAACAATAAATGTTGGAGAGGCTGTGGAGAGACTGGAACATTTATACACTGCTGGTGGGAATGTAAAATGGTACAACCACTTTAGAAATCGATTTGGCACTTCCTTAAAAAGCTAGAAATAGAACTACATACGATCCAGCAATCCCATTCCTTAGAATACATCCTAGAGAAATAAGAGCCTTCACATGAACAGGTATATGCATACCAATGTTCATTGCAGCACTGTTTACAAATAGCAAAAAGATGGAAGCAACCAAGGTGCCCATCAACGGATAATGGATAAATAAATTATGGTATATTCACACAACGGAATACTACGTATCAACAAAGAAGAGTGATGAATCTGTGAAACATTTCATAACATGGAGGACTCTGGAAGGCATTATGCTGAGTGAAATCAGTCAGCTGCAGAAGCACAAATATTGTATAAGACCACTATTATAAGAACTCGAGAAATAGTTTAAACAGAGAAGAAAATATTCTTTTGGTTACGAGAGGGGGGAGGGGGGCAGGGTGGGAGAGGGATATTCACTACTTAGATAGTAGATAAGAACTACTTTAGGTGACGGGAAAGACAACACACAATACCAGGGAGGTCAGCACAACTGGACTAAACCAAAAGCAAAGAAATTCCCTGAATAAACTGAATGCTCCGAAGGCCAGCGTAGCAAGGGTGAGGGTTTGGGGACCATGGTTTCAGGGGACATCTAAGTCAACTGGCATAATAAAATCTATTAAGAAAGCATCCCACTTTGGAGAGAAGCATCTGGGGTCTTAAACACTACCCAGCAGCCATCTTAGATGCATCAATTGGTCTCAACTCACCTGGATCAAAGGAGAATGAAGAACACCAAGGACACAAGCTAACTGCAAGCCCAAAGAGACAGAATGGGCCACATAAACCAGAGACTACATCAGCCTGAGACCAGAAGAACTAGATGGTGCCCAGCTATAACCGATGACTGCCCTGACAGGGAACACAACAGAGAACCCTGAGGGAGAAGGAGAACAGTGGGATGCAGACCCCAAATTCTCGTAAAAAGTCCAGACTTAATGGTCTGACTGAGACTAGAAGGACTGCGGTGGTCATGGCCCCCAGGTCTTCTGTTGGCCCAGGACAGGAACCATTCCCAAAGCCAACTCTTCAGACAGGGATTGGACTGGACAATGGGTTGGAGAGGGATGCTGGTTAGGAGTGAGCTTCTTGGATGAGGTGGACACTTGAGACTATGTTGGCATCTCCTGCCTAGTGAAAGGTACATGAATGGAGAGTGGAGTGAGGGAGCAAGCTGTCTCATTAGGGGGAGAGGAATTGGGAGTTATGTAGCAAGGTGTATGCAAGTTTTTGTTGAGAGACTGACTTGATTTGTAAACTTTCACTTAAAGCACAATGAAAATTTAAAAAAAAAAAAAAAACAGACTTGCTGGGCTGACAAAGAACTGAGAAACCCCAGAAGTATGACCCCCGGACACCCTTTTAACTCAGTTCTGAAGTCACTCCTGAGGTTAACCCTTCAGCTAAAGGTTAGACATGCCCATAAAACAAAACGAGACTAAATGGTCACAGCAGCTCAGGGGCAAGGACGAGAAGGCAGGTACAGACAGGAAAGGTGATAATGGTAAACACATGGTCAGGCAGGGGAGAGTGTTGGCATGTCACAGGGTTGGCAACCCATGCCACAAAACAATAGGTGTACTGTTTAATGAGATACTAATTTGCTCTGTAAACCTTCACCTAAAGTACAATAAAGAAAAGAAAACCCCATGAAAAAGAACAGCAAAATTTTTTTTAATTCTATAAGTAAAAGCTAAGCTCATTGAAATGGAAAATAAAGGAATAAAACAGCATTTCCCATCTTTATAAAAGAAAACAATTACTAACTTGGACAAGAGCGGCAGAAATTACCCAGAACGCAGCACAGAAAATGAACAGACACATACACACACACAGAGAGAGAAAGAGAAGTTAAGTGAAATGGAGGATGGAATAAGAACGTCCAACCTAAGAAGGTTCTACACACGACTAACAAAAATTCTAGAAGAAATAGGTAATAGGGAAGAAACACTATCCAAAGAGATAATTTCAGTATTGATCAATATTCAAAGAGTGAGCATTTTCCAGCTTTCATGAAAGATACTCAGACTTGCAACGAGTGCTGAGCAAAATAAATCTAGATACATCCGATTGGAACTAGGTAATACTGAATACAAAGAGAAAATCATGAAAGTACCCAGAAAGTAAAGGCAGGTTACCTGCCAAAACAATAATTATACTGACAACAGACCTCTTAACAGCAAAATAAAGCCAAAAGACAATGAAATATTCAAAGTACTAGAATTCTATGCCCAATTAAATATGTTTTAAGACTGAGTATGAAAACATTTTCAGACAACAACACTTACTAAAAAAAACTACTGAAGGATATATTCACACATCAGCAAACACTCAAGAAGGAATGGTAAGTAAATAAATTGGTAAATCTGTAGATAAATGGAAATAAGCATTGACTATTAGTCAACTTGGGGGGTTAAAAACGTAAACTAAAATACTAGACAGCAGCATAAAAGATAGGAGTTAGTTGGAATTGAAGCTTCCTAACATGCTTGAATTATTCAGGAGGAAAATAGAGATAATGATTAGTTTTAGATTTTGACAAACACACATGCTAAAAATTTAGGAGTAATTGTTAAAAGAATAGAAATAAAACATATAAATTTCTAACCAACGGAATGAAAAACTCAAAGAGAAGGCAACATAAAAACCAGGGAAAAGAAACAGAAAAAGCATAGAAAATAGAGTATGAAGTACAGTAACAGAAAGGAATTTTAACACATCATAATCACATTAAATGCAAATGGTTAAACTCACCAGTTAAAAAGAGATTCTCAGATTTCATTTTTCAAAATGTAGCTATTTCCACTCACAAGAGTCACACCTAAAATACGATGACATAGAACTAAAGGAATTACAAATTAAGATGTTGTTGTTAGGTGCTATGAAGTAGATTTCCCACTCATAGCGACCACATGTGGCAGAGTATAACTGCCCCACGGGGCTTTCTAGGCCGCAATCTTTACAGGAGTAGGTCACAAGGTTTCCCTCTGAGGAGATGCTCAGTGGGTTTGAACCACCAAACATCTGATTAACAGCCAAGTGCTTAATCATTGCGCCACTAGGGCTGGATACAAATAAGCTGGTGGATTCAAACTATCAACCTTTTGGTTAGCAGCCGAACACCTAACCACAGCGCCACCAGGGCTCCACAACGAAGCTACAACCAGGCAAATATTAACCAAAATGAGTTTGGTATAGAATTTAAAAACAAATAAAGTAGAGTTTAAGGCAAAAAGCAATAAATTAGGATAAAGAGTCATCACAAATGTTAAAGGGAATAATTCATCACAAAATTAAAACAGGCCTAAATCTATATGCATTTTAAAATACAGCCTTAAGATATGTAAGGCAAAATTTGACAGATTACAAGAAGAAATTCAAAATATACAATCAAAATAGGTAATTTTTAACACATCTTTTTCCTAAATTGATATATTTAGCAGACAAAACAATAAGGGATATAGAAAATTTGAAACACACAATTAAGAAACGATCTAATACATTTTTTCCAAATTGCCACAATCCACTAACGGGCTGTAAATCAACCTAGTGGACTAGTGGACTATAAAAAAAAAATAGCTACCATTTAAAAATAAATAAAACTGAACATAACTGAAAATATCAGAATGCATTCCATATGGCAAGGAAAAGCACTGTTTTCTGAAACTTTTATTTATATTTGCATACTGAGTAATGACGTAAAATGATGTCTTTCTGTGGGTTATAGCTAACATTTGAAAGTCTTTTATCTGATGAATTTAGACAAAAGTCTTCACTCCAAAATTAAAGCAAACACGTTCTTCTCAAGCACACGAGAAATGTTTACAAAATCTGACCATTTCCTAGGCAGAAAAGAAGCCTCAACCAAACCCAAAAAATGAAAATCATATCAGAGTCAAGATGAATGATGCTGTAGTCCAAGGGAACTATTTGACTGCTAGCTGGTTCCCCTCAGTTCCTTTCAACAGTCCATGTCCACTGGGGTAACTTTCTCTGTCCTTTGCAAGTGACAACTAACTTCATTATCATTTGTGCCTAGCATGTAACAGGTGCCCAAAAATTCTTAGTAAAATAAAATATTGTTAAATTTGGGCAATCTTTAAGAAGTTAAAACTAAGCTAAGGTCAACCATTTTCAACCTTCTGAAGTACTAGAAAAAATACATACACACAGATTTTTTTTTCACTTTTTTTATTTTATTGCGCTCAAGGTGAATTTTTACAGTGCAAAAATTAGTTTCTCATTCAAAAAGTTATACACAAATTGTTTTATGACATTGGTTGCAATACCCACAACGTGCCAGCACTCGCTCCCTTTCCACCCCCGGTTTCCCCTATTCATTCATCCAGCTTTCCTGTCCCTTCTTCCTGCCTTCTCATCCCTGCTTCTGGGCAGGTGTTGCTAAAAAAGCAGGTTTCTCACGTGTGTCATTGCTTGTTCTATAGGCCTGTCTAATCTTTGGCTGAAAGGCAGACTTCGGGATTGGCCTCACCCCTGATTTCGCAGGGTATCCGAGGACCAATAATCTCAGGGGTTCCTCCAGTCTCTGTCAGATCAGTAAGTTTGGTCTTTTTTTGTGAATCTGAATTTTGTTCTACAATTTTCTCCAGCTCTGTCCTAGACCCTCTATTTTGAACCCTGTCAGGGCAGTCAGTGTTGGTAGCCAGGCACCATCTAGTACTTCTGGGCTCAGGCTGGTGAAGGCTGTGGTTCATGTGGTCCATTAATCCTTGCGAATAATATTTTCCTAGTGTTTTTGGTTTCCTACATTCTCTGGACAGGATGGGACCCATAGATGTATCTTAGTGGCTGCTCACAAGCTTTTAAGAACACAGATGCTACTCAAGAAAGTAGGTAGGATGTAGAACGTTTTCTTTACAAACCATGTTGTGCCAATTGACCTAGATGTTTCCTGAGACTATGGTCCCCAGCCCCTCAGCCCCAGTAACTGGGTCCCTCAAGATGTTTGAATGTGTCTAGGAAACGTCCATGACTTTGCCTTGGTCAAGTTGTATTGACTCCCCCTGTATCATGTGTTGTCTTTCCTTTCACCAAAGTTAACACCTATCTACTATTTAGTTACTGATTTCCCCTCCTCACCCCTCCCCTCTCTCGTAACCATCAAAAATCGTCTCTTTTACCATGTGGGCAGCTCCTCTCTGGATGGGAGATGAGAGGGCAGAGGGGGTCGGAAGCTGGCCGAATGGACACAAAAAAAGAAAGTGGAAAGGAATGTGCTGTCCCATTAGGGGGAGAGCAACTAGGAGTACATAGCAAGGTATATATAAATTTTTGTATGAGAGGCTGACTTGATTTGTAAACTTTCACTTAAAGCACAATAAAAAATTTTTTTTAAATTGTCTTTCTTCTGTGTGTAAACAATGGTCTCAAACAGTATTTGTCCTTTTGTAATTGACTTACTTTGCTCAGCAAAACGCCCTTCAGCTTCGTCCACGTCGTTCATAATTGTTCTTTATTGTTGCACAGTATTCCACTGAGTGCGTGCACCACTGTTTGCTTATCCAGTCATCTGTTGATGGGCACTCAGGTTGTTTCCATATTTTTGCTATTGTGAACAATGCTGCAGTGAACATGGGTGTGCACGTGTCCATTCGTGTGAGAGCTCTTATTTCTCTAGGATATATTCCTAGCAGTGGGACTAATGGATCATATAGTATTTCTAGTTCTAGGTTTGTAAGGAGGCGCCTAATCATCTTCCACAGTGACTGCACCATCTTATACTCCCGTGAGCAATGCATAAGAATTCCAATCTCCGTGCAACCTCTCCAACATTTGTTATTTTCTGGTTTTTTTGGTTACTGCCAGTAATATCGGAGTGAGACGGTAGCTCATTGTAGCTCTGATTTGCATTTCTCTAATGGCTAATGATCACAAGCATTCCCTTACGTGTCAGTTAACTGCCTGAATGTCATCTTTGGAGAAGTCTCTATTCATATCCTTTCCCTATTTTTAAATTGGATTATTTGTATTTTTGTTGTTAATATTTTGAAGTATTTTATCGATTTTAGAGATTACAGCCATGTCAGATATGTCTTAGTCTGTAGGTTCTCTTTTTACTCTTTCGGTGAAGTCTTTTGTGAGCGTAAGTATTTAACTTCTAGGAGCGTCCAGTTATCTAATTTCTCTTCTGGTGTTTGTGCATTGTTAGCTAAGGTTTGTATTGTATTTATGCCATGTATTAGGGCCCCTAGTGTTGTCCCTATTTTTTCTTCCATGATCACTATTGTTTTATATTTTTTATTTAGGTTTTTGATCCATTTTTGAGTTAGTTTTTATGTACGGTGTGAACTATGGGTCCTGTTTCATTTTTTTACAGATGGACATCCAGTTTAGCCAGCATCATTTGCTAAAAAGAATGTCTTTTCCCCATTTAATGTACTTTGGTCCTCTGTCAAAGCTCAGCTGACCAGAAGTGGACACACACACATATACGTATACATCCCTGGGTGCTGCAAACGGTTAATGTGCTTGGCTGCTAACTGAGAGCGTGGAGGCTGAGTGCACACAGAAACTCCTTAGAAGAAAGGCCTGGCTACCTACTTCTAAAAAATCAGCCACGGAAAACTCCGTGGAGCACAGTTCTACTCTGACATACATGGGGTCACCATGAGTCGGAGGTGATCCAATAGCAACTAGTTATGTGTGTATACATATACTTATATATTTACACACACACAAATATACAATCTATAAAATACACTTCTAAGTTGTTTTCTACATCCTTGAGGTCAAACTCAAATTGGAAATTTTGAGAAAAAAATCATTACGACATACCTTTTGCAAACTCAGACCAAAGGAAAACAAGAGAATTAAGTACCAGGAACTGTAAGTGCAAAGGCAAGAGATCCACAACTAGAGGAGAAATCCCTCCAGTCCAGGGCAGGCAAGTGTTACCATGATGAGAGAAAGAACTCAGACTCAAGTGTCTCCTTCTGTGCAGCCTCACTGAGTCCCTCCAGCAAGCTCTGACCACCATGGCTGTATATTCTCACCCCTTCATTCCCTCACCCACATGCGTGACTACTGTGTGTCAGGCACCGTCCTGGGCTCAGTGAGCCAGACGGACAAGCCCTGTCCAGTGGAGCTCGCATTCTAGAGTGCATAGTGAAGGCATGAGGAAGGCAAAACCCGCACATCTGAGGAACAGCAGGGAAGCCAGCAGAACAGGGACGAGGATGGGGAAGGGAGAAGCCAGAGGCAGCGGCACTTATGACTTTGTTGTGACTTGTTTTGCAATCTGTGTGCCAATTGAGGGCAGAGACTGTGCTGCCACATCGACCCTGGTACCCCCAGGGCCTAGGCCAGTACCTGAATCAGGTGTAGGTGGATGAACAGCTAGCTGGATGGGTAACGGCTGGGTGAATCAGAAAACTGAGCTGCTAAGTGAGGTCCATATCTTAGCAGGTAATACGCTGGCTTTAACCATCATCTGAATGCCTTCGCCAATAGTTTTTAATTAAATCAATACGCAGGATATTTTCCAAGAAAATATGCCACCTCAATCTTACAATGGACGACAAGAGAATAGAATTTGCATTACTATAAGCAAACGAAAAACATACATCATCTAGACATCTTTGCTAGAATACATTCACACCTAAAAAAAAAAAAAAAAAAACCCAATATTTAAATTGTATTGGCTGAGGTACAAGTGGAAACCCTGGTGTCACAGTGGTTGAGTGCTACAGCTTTTAACCAAAAGGTCAGCAGCTCAAATCTGCCCGGCACTCCTTGGGAACTCTATGGGTCAGTTCTACTCTGTCCTATAGGGATGCTATGAGTCGGAATCAACTCGATGGCAGTGGGTTTTTTTGATTTGGAGGTATAAGAACTGGTAGCATACAGACATTATCCGTTTATTCAGCTTTCATAGACAACCATAACATATTCTCCAGCTCATTAGAAGATTCTAGAGAAAAAAGCTACTGCTTAACTTTGTGTGCTAGTGATAATATACTCAATTTTGACACATAAAAGGAATAAATGATCGGCTCATAAGAAAAGAAATTTTTCATAAAGGATCAGGTAATAAATATTTTAGGCTTTGCAGGCCACACAGTGTTTTTGCTGCATTGTCTTCTTTGCTTTTGGGGGGTGTATGTGTGTGTTTCTAGGAGAAACTCTGGTGGCGTAGTGGTTAAGTGCTACGGCTGCTAACCAAAGGGTTGGCAGTTCAAATCCGCCAGGCGCTCCTTAGAAACTCTATGGGGCAGTTCTATTCTGTCCTATAGGATCACTATGAGTCGGAATCAACTTGACGGCCCTAGGTTTTTAGGTTTGTGTTTGTTTCTACAATGCTATAAAAAATGTAAAAACCATTCTCTACTCTCGGGCCATATAAACAGGCCTTGGCTTGCTGAGCCCTGCTTCAGGGAACAAGCAGAGTTGGACCCCTTCAGTGCCAGCCAGGCTAACAACTAAAGCGAGGGGGGCATCCCCGTACTTGTCTGGGTTACCTCTCTCAGTTTCTCCAGCTCGTTCTGGAGGGCCTGCTTGGATATTTCCACTTCAATCATCTGCTGTCGGAGCATTTCATTTTCATCTTCAACTTTAGCACGCTTTTCCTCCACAGTTTCAAGTTCATGGTGCAATCTGACAGAGACGTCTTTGGCTACCTGTACAGACCCACAGGGAACGATCATCAGGACAGGGAGCTTTCTGCCTGCTTAGCACACGTTCAAATAACTTCACAGACAGAATTATCAGGTACTACATCAAAGAGCAAAGACCCTGGGGATATTCAATAAACCCACTTTTAAAGGAGGAGGGTGTTAACACAAAACACAAAATCCACGTTATGAGGGAGAATATGACTTTTACCTGGATTAAAAGGCCACTTTGAATAACCCTACCCTCCACCAGCTGCTCCTTGGAAACAGTTCTAGTCTGTCCCATAGGGTTGCTATGAGTTGAAATTGACTTGACAGCAAGGGGTTTGGTTTTTTTTTTTTTTTTTAAAGGTAATATTGGACCTGCCTGCTAAAATTAACAAATAACTTTGTATGCATTAGATGTTTAATGCATTTAAGCTTTAAATTGTCTACTGTGGCTCTGGTGTGGTAAAATGCTTTAATACTAAATGCAGTTGAACATTTTTACTTTCTAGCAGCAAGTGAGAAAAGAGACTTTGGAAGAGAAATATAAATCACCCTTAAATCACACTGAAGAACACTTTGTTAGTGGTTTATAGAATTACAAAGATTCTTTTCTTGTTATCACAATGAAAGGCTAAATGGGATTTCACAAGTGCTCCTATAATGAGGACAACGTCATAAATAAGTCATCTCTAGAGAAATGACTGGATGATTGGATCAGAGAGAGCGACGCTGCCAACAGAGAGAGAAATGGTGTAAAGTCTAGAATTTCTTAGCCTCACTCCCATTTTTGCCAATGGTCCTTAGAGGTACCACTTCTCCTTCAGTTAATAACCACTATACAAGCTCACTAGGGTCATGGAATTTCAGATGTTCTGCATCCTAGAAACATAAATAATATAAAAATGTTAAGTGATTATGATCAACTTTTAAGAGCAGCCTTTAAATGATAACTGAATTGATAACTGATAGATTTTTAAAAAATATTTCAGATCTTCAGAAGGCATTTCTGTACAATTTCTTTCTGACTGTCAGACCAATTAGCAGGTCTTAATTATTTTGTGCTATAAATCCATTACTACGACTTTCCTCCGGTTTTAAAATTCCAGTTCACATTATCACAGACTTACATCTTTGGCTATCGACAGTCATATGACTCCACATCAACCTATAAGCCACAAAGGAAACGAAGTTGATGCTAACATTTTCTGAGACAAATACAAACACTCAAAAGAACATTAAAACAGCAAGTCAGCTAAATGGTGCCAGCTACCACCACTGGCTGCTCTGACAGGGATCACAATAGATGGTCCCGGACAGAGCTGCAGAAAAACGCAGAACAAAATTCTAACTCAAAAAGAAAGACCAGACTTGCTGACCTGACAGAGACTGGAGAAACCCTGAGAATACGGCCCCCAGGCACCCTTTCAGCTCAGTAATGAGGTCACTCCTGAGCTTCACCCTTAAGCCAAAGATTGAACGGGCCCACGGAACAAAACAAGACTAAATGGGAGCACTAGCCCTGGGGCAGGGACTGGAAGGCAGGAGGTAACTGAAAAGCTGGTAATAGAGAACCCAGAGTTGAGAAGTGAGAGCATTGACATGTTGTGGGGTTGTTAACCAATGTCAGAGAGCAATGTGTATACTAACTGTTTGATGAGAAACTAGTTTTTTCTGTAAACCTTCATCTAAAGTTCAATTTAAAAAAAAAGGGAAAAAAAAATTAAATAAAATAGCAAGTCAGTGGGTCAGCATTTTGCGCCTGCATTTCCAGGTGGAGATCCTGCTCATGTACCTTTAAGTCCTGCTCCAGACTCCGGATCAGCTCGCCATCCACCTCCCCAGTCTGGGCCACCTTCAGGCTTCTCTGCTCAGCTTTCCTGAGACGGTACTGCAGAATTCGGCAGTTTTTATTTGCGTGGTCCAGTTCTCGCCGAAGTTCCTGCAGCTGGTAGACATCTTCTTCTAAATAACTGTCCCTCATCTCTTCCATTTCAGCACGAAGTTCATCCAACTCATCCTACACAAGCCAGACAGAGTAGATTTATAAGCCAAGACCATCAAAAAAGGTGGTGTCCCTCTCCCCCATCCCACACTCCTCAACTCCAAACACAAAATGCCTGCACCCACACCCAGCAGCTTCCAGCCACACATGTAACCTGGCAGGGCAGCCTCTATACATGCTCACATGAGGTAACATCACCAAAGGTCTGTCCACATCTTATATACCCTGACATTAAAAACCCACCTGGAGTATTCACAGCAGCCTTAGAACTTATTCCACTCCTACTATTTCCTTATATTATCATAATCGTAAATGAAATCAAATCTGCAAATAAACAGACCTACAGATTCAAACTGAACATTGACCTAGCCTATATCTCAAAGGCCCACTCTAGGTACTAAGATGAATCAGACCAACCCAGCCTTCAAAGAACATAAACTTTAGTGGGATAATGACAATAAGTAACAGTTAACTGCCACTGGAATTAAAACATTCCTTCAAAATGTCCTGAAAATTCTATTCCACAACGCAAATTTTAGCATGTAACTAAGGTGCAACTCACCCTTCTAAACAAGAAACCTTCTCAAATATGTGAAAAAAATGTTGGGTTTGAATTTTTCCACTTCCCTATCCTTGATTCCCATCTCCATTCTACACTGCCGTCAGCATGAAGATAATCCGAATCCAGGAGAATCCTCCTCTTTCCCTCCATTCCACATGCAGCCCAGCAGCAGTCCTGTCAGCTCAGCACCATGCAATCTCTCCCCATCAGAGTAGCTGTGTCAGGGGTCCATCTAGTCCACTGGGGTCTCCCTGCTTATCCTCCCAGAGTCTATTCTCCATGCAGCACGGCTCTCCTTTTAGTGTGTAAGTCAGATCACCCCAGCCCCAACTCAAACCCTCAAAGGGCTTCCTGTCATACCAAGGACATTCTTTACAGTCCTCTCATGGCCTCCAAGACCAAATACGACCTGGCCCTGGGCCTATCCCCTCACCGCCCATCCCACCCACCTCACAGGTCCCAGCCTATGTTCACCTGTTATTTCCTCTTCCGAAAGTGCTTCTCCTCATCCCTGCAGAGCACATGGAGACATAATTTGCGCACCTGCCTCCCCTGGCCACCTCCCACCCCACCATCTCCAGTCCTTGCCTTGGTCTACTTTCTTTACAGCTCTTATCACTGTCCAACATCATTTACAGTTTTTCTCATCATTGTCACCCACACTAAAAGGTAAGCTCAACGACTAAAATCAGATGTAACTACACCTTTATGTTGCTCCAGTCTTGTATCGCAGTTATGAAAAACTATTCCCAAGCCCCCAGAAGTAGCTTCAGTATAAAACAAAAAAACCTGTTGCCGTCAAGTCAAATGACTCACAGCAACCCTATAGGACAGGGCAGAACTGCCCCATAGGGCTTCCAGGGAGCAACTGATGGATTCGAACTGCTGACCTTTTGGTTAGCAGGCAAGCTCTTAACCACTGTGCTAACATGGCTCCGCAGCTTCAGTATACTAGATATAAATTCTACCGAAGTATAAAAGGTTTTAACTAGAAGCAATTTGGAAGGGTGAAGACTAATGAAAGTATTCTGAGAATTTTCCTGAATAGTTTGAAAATTGAGGTATAACAGTCTCTAGGAGATTCTCAGTCATTCCGTCTGGTGTTGTTCAATATTGAGGCTTAAGGAAAAAAACTGTCGCCCAAACTTGGACACACTAAGTTGTACGCTTCCGTACTGTTACTCAGTTTGTTCCTGGATTCTTGCCACTCTTACTAATTCTGCATTCATTCTTAAAACCTGAGATTTACTTACAATAAAGAACAAGGTTTCCCAACATCTGCGCCTTCAGGTGGGCAAGAAATTGAACAGAAAGAAATCGCCTGAAGATTCATTTATCCTGGGTAAGATTAAGAACTGCAACAAATAAACTGGGAGTCCTTATGGAAAAATGCAGGTTGGCACAAAATGGGGTGAAGAGGATCCTCCAGCCCATGGTCTCTGCTGGAAAGGGCACAAACGTGGCAGTTTATTCCCCCCTCCCCCAGCTTGTAGACTCTCCTTGCTGTGTTCACACTATCCTGATCAAGACTCCAAATGGAGCCTGTCTCACTGGACTACCAAGGAGAACAGACATAAAAAAGAAAGCTTCACCAACTGCCTAGTGGTCAAATGAATGAAATCTTTTTCTTCTTGGCTAATACGTATTCCTATAGGATTTCTATGCCAATGGTGAAAAACATAAAAATATAAGGCGTTTCAATGTGTCTTAACCAAGTTTCTTTCCCACCCCCCCCCTTATAGACATTTCTCCCAATAAATCTTGTTCCCGGTAGGAAGACTTGCTGGGGCTGGTAGTTAGTGGACACAACATAAAAGCTTGTCAGTTGGATGTCCATGAACAGAATGGAAAGGCTGGGCTCTTCAGGTAGCTGGAGCACCCGGAGCACAGCTACATCGGAAAGGGACTGTCAACACTCAGCAAAAGGGGTGTTGTCACAGGTGCCTGATCCACACACTGAGGCTTTAATGAGACTGAGGGAGCTGTGCCCTAACCCAGTGCCTGCTGGGGGCCAACCAAAGATGGCAGGCAAGCTTTAAAATGTGCTTTGTTGTTGCCATTCTTTTGACGAAGCATTAAAGAGCTCTTCCAAAATCAAGGTCAAGTTTCACTGCGGTCACATCCAGGAATCTGATGGGTCTGACTTTGGGAAAGAGCCTGATTTCTACACTTAAGTTTCTGTGTCCAATTAACTAATTTAAAAAAAAAAAAAAGATCAATAAATGCAGTAAAAGTGAAGAAGACTGATTTAAGCCACTAAATCAATATATGTATATATGTGTCACACAAATACATAGTGACTTCCGCTCGTGGCAGGAATCCTTTATGATGGCTTTTCCTTCTAGAAAGATGATCTATCAAACAGAAGTTTTTAAAACAGTATATAGAGTAAGAAGATGTAAGATACAGCTTCCAGGTATAAAAACATTCTCTAGTTCTCAGATTTCGAAACAGGAGGGCTGTTATCAATCTAATGTTAAATGCTGGAGATGTTACAGAGATGTGTAAACAATCCCTCCAGGCTAAAAAACTGTTTGAGGGCTGGACACACCTATAAATCACTGAGGAGGCCGTATGTAAACAGCTCATTTTTTTTTTTTTTCTGGCATAAATAAATCACTGCCCCACAGCGTTTTTACCAACAAGAGTTGTACTGAAGAGAAAATTAGGGACAGACCATAACTGTATGCATTTGAATCACTAATTTTATAACTCATATCTTATCTAAACTTCCACACTAATAAAGACATCCTTTATTAAGTACTTTACCTTCATTATCTTTTTTGCCAGGAACATATTATCCCCCACTTTATGGACGAGAAAACCAAACTGAGACAAATCAGCTTGCCCAAAGCCTCGCAGCTAATAAACAGAAGGCAGACTGTAAACGCAGGGCTGTCTGGTTCCAAATATGTGCGTTTTCCAGTAAATACTATAAATTATGTGCTATAGATGAAACCTAACAGACACTAAACTGCACTTTTAAAAGCCCACCCTCAGTGTAAATAAAAGCAACCGAACATTTAGAGCTTTACAATTGCCAATGCACAATCATATCCATTACAGCAACTGGCCCTCCAAAAAGCACTGCGATGAGCAGCACAGATACTAATGCCCCCATTTTAAAAAGAGGAAATTGAGATTCCAAAAGTTCCAACGGCTTCCCAACACTAGCCTGCAGAGATGGGGCCAAGGCCAATGTTGTCATATAGCCTTGAAAAAGCAATTTTCAGGTTCAGTGAAGTTACAAAAGAAAACCAAATTACACCAGCTGTTTGAAAACCAAAAACTGTGATTGTTCAGATTAGGGTCATGCTGGACAGTGATTTTTAAACTAACATTATATTAATTTTCTGAAAGCATGCTTCAATTTAGAAATCATTTTATTTCAGAACCTTAAAGATGTCTGCCATTTAAATGTCTAAGAAAACCAAATCAGGCAGAAGATATAATATTTCCAGCAGATATAACCTGGCAACTGTAAGTAAAAGTGGAAAATTACTCTTGGTTTTTATATTAAGGAATTAATCAGAAAAAAAACCTTTCCTTCATAAACAGTTTTACAGTAAATTAACATCAGGTCTGCCAATACTTAAGTGGTAAATCGTTATGTCATTGAAAAGCTAATCTAGTTTTAGATGAATATATTTTTCAAAATTTTTTTATATAAAATGAAATCTTGGAGTAGTGTAAAGCTGTTCAACTATTTGTCTGCAGGTAACAAATCAAGCCTCATTTTATTTACACACACACACACACACACACATTCCCACTGCCATCGAGTCGATTCCGACTCAGAGTGACCCTGTGGGACAGGGGAGAGCTGCCCCATAGGGTTGGTTTCCAAGGAGCGGCAGGGGGGTCTGAACTGCCAACCTTCCGAGTAGCAGCCGAGCTCTTAAGCACTATGCAACCAGGGCTTCACACACACACATATATACACATCCAAATATCAAATTAGAGGAATAATGAGGTACCCTAGAGTAAAACAAGATTAAAATAATGAAACCCTCTAAGAGGAAAACAATTTTATCCACAAATATAAAAACTGAACTTATGGTTTCTTTATATAACAACGAAACCCTGGTGGGCGTAGAGGTTAAGTGCTACGGCTGCTAACCAAAGGGTCAGCAGTTCAAAACCACCAAGCGCTCCTTGGAAACTCTATGGGGCAGCTCTACTCTGTCCTATAGTGTTGCTGTGAGTTGGAATCGACTCGACGGCAAGAGGTTTGGTTTGGTTTTTGGTTTATATAATAAACACTCTTGATCATACTGATAACTTTATTCAAATTTTCATCCCGTTTAAACAACCTGAAAACTGTAACTATTTCTATTTTAATAACCCCTCTTTAAATAGACCCAAGTTAGACAGGAGGGGCAGTCATCTGGCTACAGTTGCAATAGTTCCATCTTCAGGGAGCTGCAGACAGAAACTATCATCTATTGTAATATACAAATAATCTACCTCATCTCCCTCTGGACAATGGAAATGTTTTCCAAGGAGTCCCAGCTGTAGATAAGGAGGCTGGAGCCAGTCACCATTGTTTACCAAAGTGACAGTTCATGCCGCTGCTGATGGGCCCCATTTGCCCCCATCTGCATTATCCTGCCACCTAAGGTTACTATTATAGCTGTTCTTTCACAGACTGACTAAAGAATGGGTGTGGAAATCGGCTATGTCAGGAGAGAACCAGGAATACTCTCCACCTTCACCCTCCAGAGGGCTAAAAAGTGGGGAACCAGAGGAGGGGATGGGGAGCTGAAAGCCCTTGACAGCGCTGGTAATGCTTGTTCTTGCCTCTAGTGTCTCCCCTCCAGGCCACAAGGGGAACTGTAACACCCCACTCCAGAGCCTGCCAGTCAAAGGACTACCTCACGTGAGAAATAGGGCAGTTAGGAGGATCAGTGTCATCTCCTGCAGCCTGGAAAATCAAGACGACCTTCACGATAATCTCCCTTAGGAGCACAGTCACCTAAAAAAAGATCACTTTTATCTCACTTTGCAGCTAGCACTGACTTGTTTTTTGGTTTCTTTTTTTTTTTTATCAAAAGTAATTCTCAAATACCTGAGGAGGTAAAGAGAAACACGGCCCTGCCCACACCCAGGCCCCTCACCCTGCAGGAACCGAGTGCTATTACAGGACACTCATGTGGGGAGGAGAGGCGTGTGAGCCCTGCAACACTAAAAGCATTTTCAAGAGAGGTCAATAAACTCAGAGCGATGAAGCCCTCCTGAGAAGCCTGTGGAAACAGACAGCACGATTAGTATGTTCACCACGAGCACAAGGCTTGTCTGATTGTCTCGGAGCACTTGAGCAAAACACAGTCAGGGCAGGCAGGAGGAAGGAACACCAGCACTTAGCCCAAGTCTTCATCGTTAAGGAACATGTCCGGGTTTTGCTTGAGAAAGAAGCAAAGGCATTTGGATAAGTGAATTCAACTGCTCCCCTTAATTTCTGAAAACTTCCAAATATATTCAGGTTCATCAGAAGTCAAAGGAAGACAAGAGTGCTTTTCTGACTGTGTTTTCACGTAAAAAGCCAGTTTCCTGGGTTGAATCATTTTTGCATTTTTTCACCTAGTCACCTCGGTACCTTTAATGTAGGTGGAGCCAGGAATGGAAAATGAGTTCCGGAGCAGCCCCATACAGCGCTCAGTTAGGAAAGGTGTGTAGGGGACACATTTGCTATTTAAAAAAACAAAACAACACAGCAGTCTGGCTAAAAACACTTGAATTTCCTGGTCAATAAGATGGCCTTCTATGGTTTTGATGACCTTATTTTTCTCCTTGATTACTCTTTGGTCATTCTAGCTCAGAAACTGTGACAGCCTTTTACAGCAACAGTGACAGCACTGACTCGGGAAAGAATGCGATCCTGTATGTGGTCACAGTCCTCCAGAATTTATCAAAGCACAACTTCTGGCCAAGGTGATGGGCAGTCACCAATGACACTGAGGCTCTTCTGCTAACTGAACGGGCAGATGCTGCCTCTACTCGTGAGAGTTCTGTGCAATATTCCCAAGGAAAGCACAAGGTCAAGGATGCGCTTTTATCCACCATCTAAGAAAAGTACCGCTAAACAACGATTACAATGTGCGTGCTCTAACGGTCACGTGGCAAGGCCTGACTTCTGCCTTTTGTCCTATGAGGTCGTTAAGCTCTTAGCTCAATTTTCCACAAGCAGGCAGGCTCTGACCTTTAGAAAAGTCCATCCGGATTCTTGTGTTTCTTTCCTGAATGAACTACTGGCAGTCCCCAGATTACAAAGGAGTTTCATTCCTAAATCTGTTTTAAGTTGAATTTGTACATAAGTCAGAGCCGTTAGGTACGGTTTGTATCTAACGTCAGTTAGCCAAAAGTTTGTCTTAATATGTAGTATATAGTGTATTTCTCCACGTGTAAGAAACACTTCCCAATACACTAAAACATCTTTAACATAAAAATGCAGTAATAATGTTTTGATACCAAAGTATTATCTGTTTGTTATTACGAACCACTGTTTGTATCTTGAGTTTTTACTACAGTAGGCTTTACAAGGTTGGTTCACAACTACGGGTTGTATGTAAGTCGGACGTTCGTAACCCAGGGACTTCTTGTACTGTAATTTAAGCTTTTGAATGATCAGCCATGTAACTCGCACGTATGCATGGCCCAGCTCTCCTTTTCCGCCAACTTTTTCTGGTCTTCTCTGCCCACTTTTCTCTCCTGCTGTCCAAGGACGGGCTGGTGCTGCACATGGCACAGTTAGGTGGCCGCAGTGCTTTCCTCATAGAAAAGGGCAGCTGAACATTTTCCACAAATTTAACATTTCCAGTGGGTTCTACTGCACAGGTGTTAATGACAGACCCTTCACCTAAGAAGACAGATGTTCCCTAGAAGAGCCAAACACAGGGTACATTTTGCACTAATATAATGACTCTGAAGCAGTGCTTCTAAGTAGCCTCACTGGAAACAGAGGGGAAGCCAGGTACAGAGAAAAGTGCAAAGGCTCTGGAGACGAAGGCTCTGGAGACAAGGAAATACAAGCTTCCCCACTTACTATAGCTGTGTGGCCTTGGGCAAGTCATTTGACCTTACTGGGTTTTCAATATCCTTGTCTATGAAATTGGGGTTATGATAACATAGTCTCCTGTGTTGTTGAGGATCAACTGACATATCAAATACATCAGGGTGGGCACCAGGGCAGAAGCCCATTTCATTCACTGAGCATCTAACAGTGAAAAAATTAGGCAAATAGCAAGTTATCCAGAGAGGAACCCTGAAGTGATGTCGGGTTGGCTACCTTAACATCAGAAGTGTACGGAGAACTTTTTTTTTTTTTTTCTAAAGAAACTCAATTGTCTGTTGCTCAGCAGTCATTCCGACTCCACGGCACTGGGTTTTGGTCTGGCGGCAGTCATGTGGCCAGGGATTATGCTAAGACTGGGGCTACAAAAATGAACAAGATTAGCTCATGTTAGCTTACAGAGAGCGCTCCTGTGTTGAGGATTTGCAAAGGGCTGTTTTCCTGATAGAGTGACACACAACACAGCTGCCCTTTCTCTTCAGCACTCTGGGATTTCACTCTCCTGTCTGTTATGTAAGAGGTGGCAAAAGCCAATGTGTCAACTTGGAACATCGCACCCAGGTGCCCATCTGCTCTCTTCTCACCTCGCTTTTTCTGCCTCACTGTTTCCCTTTTCCACAACACTTGGTTAGAGCAGCTCCTGATAAGGCTAAGGTTTAGGACTACCCAGCAGCTAAGGCGCTCTCATCCCAGTCTGAACAGCACACGCCACCACCATTCACCTGAAAAACCTAGGCCGTAGGGCTGGAGCCAAAGGCTGGCCCTAAATGGGGTAGGCCTATCTGAGAAAACAGCTCAAATCACACTACCCACCGAGGGAGGAAGGCCACTCCCTCGGTTTGGGCGGATATTTATCAGAATCTTGACAGGTACCACCGAGTTATTTACTACTCTAACAGCCGCACCTCGGTCCTCTGGCAGGCCAGTGTCGCCTAGCCCCTCTGTTCTGCAGTACCAGCCTCCTCTCTGAGAAAAGATGGAGTCGGTCTAAGTGCCTTAATGCTAACAACACCGGGAGGCCATCATCAACAGGCCTTGCCCCAGAGGACTCAAGAGGCAGGGCGGCGGAGGCTGCGATTCCCTCGAAAGTCTTTGCGTAAGAAGGAATCGGGCTCTCCTAACACAGAAATGCCCGGCTTCAGGACACTCACAAAGGACCCGCCAGCGGAACACTCAAGAGACCCCTGGACTTAAGGTTTACCCCCCGAAAACGGTGGGGTCCTTTCTGTGCCACAGGGGCCCCGAGGAGATCCCGCAGGCACCTCACTCTTTTCCGCCGGCAGGAGAACCGGTGGCCGAAACCGACGCAAACACGCAATTTCCCGGACCGCGCTCCTTCGCTGGGGGAACCCTCCCACAGGTGAGGGTGGGCACACAGGGGACGGGAAGATCGGCTGAGGTACCCAATATGTACCCCCAAACGTCAAGAGGTGCCACGGTATACGCAAAACTTCTAGAAAGAGCAGCGTAGACGCACACTGGCTGGGCCCCACAAGTCTTGGGGTTCTGAGCCTTCCGAAGTTCTGGCTCAAGGTCCCAGCGCCCAGCATGTGCGGGGAGGAAGGGAGACCGAGAAGGCGCTCGTACAGCCCCGAGGGCGTGCTCGTGGATCTCTGCGGCATCCGGCCCCGGGACACGCCGCTCACCTTGAGATAGTCGTTCTCCGAGCGCAGCTCCTCCATCTCCCGCAGCAGCTCCTCCTCCGCCGCCGCTGGCACCATCCGGGGCTGCTCGTCCAGGCTGGGCTCCTTGGGGGTCCCACCGCTTCCTTCCCCCCTCCCGGGGGCCGCTCGCTCTAGTGGCGCGCGGCCCCGAGCATCGTCTGCCGGGCCGGACCCAGGGAACCCCTCAGAGACCCCGCCCGGGCTGCTCCGGCCCCCAGGACAAGTGCTGGCGCCGGGGTACGCTGCGAGCAGCGCGGGGGACTCAGGGCTGCCCGGCGGTGCGCCCTGGGCTGCGGGGCTCGGCGCGAGGGCTCCTCGCGGGGGCTCCCGGTCGCTGGAGCCGGTGCCCGATTCGGCGTCGCTACTGGCGGCGGGGAGCGGGCGCTGTTCGTCCGACAGGGGCTCGGATGGGCAGTCGGAGAGGTCGGAGCTGCTATCCGTGGAGCTGATGCGCGCGCCAGCGGCGGCCGCCGAGGTCACTGGGAGGGTCACGGCAGGGAGCCGGGCGGACGACGGGGGCTCGGCGGCCCGAGCCGGAGGCGCGCCGGGGGGCCCAGAGCCGCGCCGGGCCTTGCGGTTCTTGGCAGCTGCCAGCGCCGGCTCGGTTCCGAGCGGTGGCGGCTTCCCAGACCGGGGCAGCAGCTCGGCGGGCGCCGCGCGCGCCGCCCTCCTGGGGCCTGGGGCGGCCTTGGCGCCGCCCGCCGCCCTGGCCCCGGCGCCCGCCGGGGGCTTATCTTTCGCCCCGGGGGCGCCGCCGCCGCGCCGAGAAAGGCGGCCCGGCGCAGCCAGGGACACGGGCGAGTACGGCGTCTTGCCCGCAAGGCTGGGCGAGCGCGGGGCGGCGGGCGGCGGGGCCCGAGCCGAGGAGGGGGCAGCCGGCCCGTGCGCCGCTGGCCGCACAAGCAGGTCCTTGAGGAAGGGTCTGGCGGGCGAGGGTGCGCGGTGCAGCCGCTTCCTCTCGGCCAGCGGGTGGAGGTGGTGGTGGCGGTGGTGCTGGCCAGGCGGCTGCGGCTTCGCGTCCGGGGAGCCGCCGCCCGCGGGGCCGTTCAGCGCCTCCATGGCCGGGTCCCGGGCCGCGCGCAGTGGCGCCGGCGGCAGATGCTCCTGGTGGCCGCGGGCAGTTTCCCCGGGCGCGCTCGCATCACTTCTGCCCCCAGCCCCCGCGCCGCCGCTGCCCTCACCCGCACCCGCGGCCCGAGGGTCCCTGGGGACTCGCCGCCGCCGCCGCCGCCTGCCTCGCTCTCCCCCGGCTCGGGTCACCGCAGCTCAAGTTCTGCCGCTCGCATCCCCTAGAAGCGGCGCTGCGGACTCGAGGGTCCCGCCGCCACGGCGGTCCCAGCCACACGGTCCGCGTCCATGAGCTGGGGCTGACGGGCGCCTCGCGCCGCTCCCACGCCGGCCGGCCGCGCCCCCCGCAGCGCCGCCCGCCCGCCCGCCGCTCCCGCAGGAGAGAAAGTACGAGCGCGCGCCCGGCCCACCGCCGCCTGCGCCCGGCGCTCTGCGCATGTCCCGCCACCACCAGCGCCGGCCGGCTCCGCACGGGGCGGGGGAGGAGGGGCAGACAGAAGGGCGGGGTCCGTCCCTGGCGGGGGGCAGGCAGAGGGGCGGGGCGGGGTCTGTCCCTCCCCTCCCCGAGCTGCGATTCGCCCGGCTTCTCCAGGCCCTAGAGACCGTGTCGGAGCTGGGAAGGGAGCGGGAGGTGGAGAGCGAGCACTGGGCACGCGGGGGAGACTGAGGTGGGAGAGCAACGTTGTCCTCTCGGTGGGGCGAGGGCGGTACACCCGCTTTCCCTTTGTGGACCGACACCCCCACAGGCCCCTCCATTCCACCCCTGCCTTCCAGGGTCCCTCGGCGCTCTGCCCACTGCCCTTTCCAAGCTATGCCTGTGTTATCTCCAAGTTCCTTTAAGGATGCCGGGTACGCGATGCAGCTATCGCGTCACACCGACACGGCGCTCCCCAGTTGGCACCCGCCAGTGCCCTCGGAAGCTCAGAGAAGGAGGAGCTGTTGTAGAAATAGGAGAAGTAGCTCGCCAAGCTTGGGGTCAGAAAGGGAACTCACATTTACAGTTCCCGCTACTCGCCAAGCGCTGTTAGACATTTCATAGGCATAAAAAAAAAATCCGCAGAACAATCCCGAGTTGGAATTATTTTCCTCGGACGTGAGCGCAGGGGAGTGAAGTGCTTCCCTGAGGCTCCTTAGCCAGGTAGTGGCTGAGTCGGATTCAAACCCAGCCCTGTACAGTTCTCAATCCCATGCTTTCTCTCTGGCCCCTCGGGGACCCAGGAAAGCAGAACATGACAGTTTAACATGCTCGAGTCACCTGATCTTTCTGAGCCTCGGTTCCCTCGCTTGTATAATGAGAAAATATTGCCGCCTAAGCATTGTGACGGTTCATTGAGCAAATATGCAAAAACACTTTTCAAACTGTAAAATACTTTCCAGATATTCTGACCTAGGCGATGGACGTTGGGCAATAACAAAAGGCATAAGACACAGCCTGTCCTCGTGAGTGGCTTTGGGGGAGACAGAGAGCAGACAATAGGTACAAAAGTCCAGGATGGGCAATGAACCCAGCCAGGACACACCGCGGACAAAGACCTCACCCGGGCATGGTGTTTGGATTATGCCTTGAAGTTGGTCTTGTGGGTGAGCCCCAGAACAGAACAGAAGCATGGGGAGAGCTGGTGGCCGGCAGGCAGGTAGGCTTTAGACAGAGGCTGGAAGGTAGGCAAGTGAAATGTCCCGCCCGGGAATGTGGACACTGTCCTAGAGGCTGGGGGAGCCCTCGGTGGCTGTGACAGTGGGACAGGTGAAGGGTGATAACCGGCTTATTCAGGTAACAGGATAAGGAAAGAAGAGAGGGAACAGTTCTGTGAAATTAAAAGGAAAAATATATTCCAAAGTCTGTGATCTTAACCACATAATTAGCCTACCAACCCACCTCCTTCAAAAGATGCAGGTGATCTGAAACTTTTTTTTTTTTTTTTTAATCCTGTCAGTGGGGGGAGATGTGCTCTCAGAAGACATCCTGCCTGCTCCTCTTGGCTACCTGAGGAGGCTCTGGTGCTGTCCTGCTGCTCAGTGCTACTGGAGCTGGAACCTCACAGCTCTCCCGCTTCACCATTTGTAAGTTGTTTTTCTGGAATTCCTCTGACAGTGAGGCAGCACACAAATATAATCTGCCCAGAATCTCTTTTAATGCAATATCTAATAAGACCTCAGCTATTTTTATAGCTCACAAGCTATTTGGAGGAAAGGAAAAACCAGTTGACTGTCTTGTCAGCAACAGAGCAGATTTGTTTGAAAGGTACCCCACCCATGCCTTGCCTGGTCATCTCTCTCTGGAGAGCACGTTAATGCCCCCTTTGGTATGACTGTCCATCAGTTCACGAGTAGCAGCTGTGAGTCTCCAGAGTTAGCTAACTGGACTTTATCCAAGAACTTCCTTCAGAGATCCAGAAGTTTGCAACACCTTCACATTTCTGAAGAATTATGTCCAGGACTCTTACTACAAGCTTGCCGGCTGCTCAGACCATGCAGAAACATGCAGAAGACCCAAAAAATTTCAGTAATTTAGTCTTCCAAAGAAATTGAAAACCATTAGCCAAATGACCATACACCAATTGTAGCTCCCACATAATAAAAGTCAAACAAAATTCATATTCCTTATTGTTAGCCTGGCAAATGTTTCTACTAGCTATTAGCAAAGAGACGTTCAATAAGGGTTTCTTTGTTTTCCGGTATTCAGTGACTTACAGGTATGAACAGATATCTGTTTATATAGTTGTTGTTTGCCACGAGTCAGTTCCAACTCAAGGCCACACCATGCGTGCAGAGTAGAACTGCTCCATAAGGTTTTCAAGTCTGACCTTTCAGAAGCAGATCGCCAGGTCTGTCTTCCGAGGCACCTCTGGGTGTGTTCAAACTGCCAGCCTTTTGGCTAGTAGTTGAGCATTTAACCGTTTGCACCACCCAGGGACTTGTTTTCATAGTAGATCTTTTTTAGAAAAGTCCTATGTGATTTAAAAAAAAAAAAAGAAGGGTTTGATACAAATTCCTTTAAAAATACTTGGCAGGGGTTGGGAAGGGGAGCTTACTATTTAAAGGAGCCAACAACAAAATCCAGGCTGTGCCAGTTTTGGTCTATGTCCTCAGACCCAGTCCTTGCCCCACTTGACCCCGCTCTGTATTAGGAGGCGTAGAACCCATAAAGGTTTTCCAGGCTCCTGGATGTGTGGATTAGGTATGGCCAATGGGAAGTACTGGCAGGAGATTGGGGGAGACAGGAAGGGAGAACCAAGGCATTTCTGGCCTCTCTCTGCCGCAGGGGCACTTCCCCAGCCAGAACTAGGTTTCCCCTGTGGCTCCAGTTTTCACTGGGTGACCTGGTCTCTCTGATGACTTCACTGTGTAGTGGCTTCATGGAGTTGCAGATCTCTGGTTCTCTCACTGTCCCATTTGGCTCTTGATTCCTCTGTCACAGATTCCCTGCATTAAAGCCCGTATTGTAAATCCCTCCAGGGCCGTGATTTACTCATGCTTTTGCAGATGCTTTTTTTTTTAAGTCTAGGCCTATGAACCACAGCCAGTGTTGGTGTGATAGGTCATGTTCTCCTCATTATTTCTTGGTCAAAGAGCCATGTGACAGTGTGACGATAGCAGAGGCTTTGGCACTACAGGTAAATCTGTGTTCAAATCCTGCCAAACTCACTTGGTGTCTATGTGGCCTTGGGTAAGGTGTTCTTATCAATACCATCATTATCACCATCTTTATTATTTAGTACCAATGGAATAATCTTCAATACTCTCAGATATGGGCAAACCAAGCTCTGAGTGAGTTAGAAATCTAGACTGTATATGACGCAGATATAAAAAGAGATGAAATTATTTTTTTGCTTTGACTCATGTTGTCGTTACATACTGTCAAGTTGATTCCAACTCATAGATAGCAACAGAACGAAACACTGCCCAGTCCTGCGCCATCCTCACAATCCTTGTTATGCTTGGCCCATTGTTGCAGCCACTGTGCCAGTCCATCTCATTGAGGGTCTTCCTCTTTTTCGCTGACCCTGTACTTTACCAAGCATAATGACCTTCTCTAGGGATCAATCCCTCCTGACAACATGTCCAAAGTAAGTAAGACGCAGTCTTGCCATCCTTGCTTCTAAGGAGCATTCTGGCTGTAGTTCTTCCAAGACAGATTTGTTCACTCTTATGGCAGTCCATGGTGTATTCAGTATTCTTCACCAACACCATAATTCAAATACATCAATTCTTCTTCAGTCTTCCTTATTTATTGCCCAGCTTTTGCATGCATATGAGGCAACTGAAAATACCATGGCTTGGTCAGGTGCACTTTCATCCTCAAAGTGACATCTTTGCTTTTCAACACTTGAAAAAGGTGTTTTGCAGCAGATTTGCCCAATGTAATACTTTGACTTCTTGATTGCTGCCTCCATTGGTATTGAGTATGAATCCATGTAAAATGAAATCCTTGACAGCTTCAATATTTTCTCCATTTATCATGATGTTGCTTATTGGTCCAGTTGTGAGGATTTTTGTTTTCTTTATGTTGAGGTGTAATCCATACTGAAGGCTATAGTCTTTGATCTTCATCAGTAAGTGCTTCAGGTCCTCTTTCAGCAAACAAGGTTGTGTCATCTGCATATCGCAGGTTGTTAAATGAGTCTTCCTCCAATCCTGATGCCTCATTCTTCTTCATATAGTTCAGTTTCTCAGATTGTTTGCTCAGCATACAGATTGAATAAGTATGGTAAAAGGATACAACCCCGACCCACAACTTTCTTGACTTTAAAACACACAGTATCCCCTTGTTCCGTTCGAATGACTGTCTCTTGGTCTATGTTTAGGTCCTTCACGAGCACAAGTAAGTGTTCTGCAATTCCCCTTCTTCGCAATGTTATCTGTTAATTTGTTATGACCCACACAACTGAATGCCTTTGCATAGTCAATAAAACACAGTTAAATACTTTGGCTCATAGAGGGGGGAAAAAAACTGATTTACTCACGACTACACTTCACTATAGTGACACTATGAGTAGGAATTGACTCAAAGGCAACAGGTTTAGTTTTTTGTTTTTGTGTTTTACACTTCACTTAGTGCTGTACACACACAAATAGAATTATATGTAGAAGTTCTGTGCCCTCGAAGCCTTGTCCAAACCTAGGCACGTTCCTGTTTTCCAGTTCTTTCCCTTATTTTAACACAGGGGCAGATTTAGAATAAGATATTCCTGGTTTAAGTCATGAGAAATCACCATCCTTGGGAGGAGTGAAAAGAAGAGATTTTTAACAGGGCAGGCAATTTCTTGATACTTCTGGAATGTTATGGTTAAAGAGGTAACCGGAAGTCAGGTGGCATACTGCATCCTGATAATGAGGATAATGGCTTTAGAGGCTCTCAGACCTTGAGTACATTGAAATCACCTGGTGAGGTTGTTAAAAACGCAGATTTTGTGGCCACATCCCCTGGAGATTTGATTTAAAAGGTGTGGAAAGGAACTCTGGAATCTGTATTTTTAGCAGATACCTTTGATGCAGGTGGTCATCTGACCACAGGTGGAAAGACACTGTGCTAGTGAAGCTACAGGTGTCATTTTCTTGTCATTTGCAGGGCCTCTGTTTGAATCTCCTCCCAAAGCTGTGAAGGAATAACCTCTTTGTGTAAGAAATCCTGAATGACAGCGATTTAGACAAAGAGGGAGATTTGCTCCGTTAGTGGAGCCAGTGTCTCACTTAAGGCCTCTCCTGGAGTCAGCCTTTGGAGGGAAGTGATGAGTCCCCTGCAGATCCGAGAGCTGAGAGGGAAGGCTACAAACTGTGCTCTGTGCTTGGAGGCTCTTTTGTGCTTTACCAGCAATTCTTAATGAGGATGGGAGCACCCCCTAGGGGGCATTTTGAAAATTTTGGGGGTGTTTTTTGTTGTCACAATGACTGGGGGACACCATTGGCACCTAGTAGGTGGGAGTCAGAGATGCTAGATGTCTTGCAATGTGCTCCCAAAAGAGTTTTCCCACATACTGCATCACTTCCATCTGTTTTTCTGAAACATTCAGACAGGCAAAAGAAAAGAAGAAAATCTGTTTATCATTGTCTGAGCCTAGACTGTAACTGTTTTACACATAAATGCAACACTTGTCCATATAAAGCAGTATTTTTAGGGTCATTTTAATATTTATTGAATTTTTTTTAGGAATGCAGCCACAATAGAAATTAAAACTGTACTTCATAATTTTTTTTGGAATTTTACAGTGAGCTTTTCATCTTTTCAGAAAATTGTCTCATTGATGGCAGTGCCACCCAAGATATTTGAGTCATCAATATAACACACCAGGGTGTGCATTTTAGCAATTGCTTCTATGTGTAGACTCTGACCACTTCATTATATTTTCTAGTGTATTTGTGGCAAAGCATTTATATGTTGTTATAAATTATTTTCTTATTATTTAGAGCATTATATTTGTTTTTAGGTATTAGAGCATTATGTGTATTTATATTATATTTATTTTTTAAATGATGTGAAGGAAGTGATACACATACACAGGTTATTTCATCAAAGTGGGTGTTGAGGTAGTGCAAGTGGTTTGCGATGGGCTCTAACGTAAAGGTTGGTGGTTCTAATCCACCCAGACACTTTGCAGGAGAAAAGCCTGGCTAATTGCTTTCATAAAGATTGTTGCTGTTGTTAGGTGCCCTAGACTTACAGTGATCCCTTGCAACAGAGTAGAACAGCCCAGTAGGGTTTTCTAGGCTGTAATCTTTACAAGAGCAGATTGCCAGATCTTTTCTCCCACAGAGCCTCTGGGTGGGTTTGTACCTCCAGCCTTTCAGTTGGCAGCTGAGCACTTAACCATTGCACCGCCAGGATTCCTTCTGTAAAGATTACAGCCAAGAAAACCTTATGGAGCAGTTCTACTCTATGACACATGGGGTCGCCATGAGTCAGAATCTACTGGAAGGCAACAGATTTGCGGGGGAGAGGGGAATGGCAGGGGCAAGAACCATTGCTCCTGCTGGGAAAAGCTAAGATGTCTTGGAGGATGCCATTTAGTGGTGGGTGCTAGGTTGGCACCCTCTCCCTTCACAGGGAGAAAGTAGCAAAAGCTAAAAGTATCAGCCCCAAAAGGGATGGTGGACCTACCGCTCTGACTGGGATTACAACAGAGGGTCCTGGACAGAGCAGGAGAAAATTTGTAGAACAAAAAATCACATTTACAAAAAAGACCAGACATACTTGTGGTATGAGAGAGAATGGAGTAACCCCTGAGACTGTGGCCCTAAGACACCCTTCTGAACTGGAACTGAAGCCATTCCCAGAGACCACCTTTCAGCCAAACCATAGACAAACCCATAAAATAAACAATAACACTGGAGAAGAATGTGCTCCTTGGAACAATCAATTATACACGATCAAAAGGGCAACATTTGAAGGTGGACCCAAGGTGGCGGCTTAGTCACATGAACCATAATGTCCTCCTGCACCAAAGACCCAAAAAACCAAGCAAACCAGAAGCAGATAATCCAGGAACCCTGAACATCAAAAAAGAAGGTCTAAGAACTGAACTGAACATCAACTGGAAGGAAAAAGTGAGTGAAAGAGGAGTAGCATGGAACGAGGAGCTCAGCCAGCCATCCTTGCCCGATGCGACCATCTGAGGACAAAGCCAGCAGTGACCCTGGGTAAAGGAAACAGCAAGGCAACTTCACGACTACCCCAAAAGGGACAGAGAAACTCTGCGGAAAGAAGCAGAGAGAGGGAGTCAGAATCCAGAAACTGAGGTACTCAGGAGCAATATCCACTGACCTCAAGGGCGAGTGGCATGCACTCTGGACCTGTGGAGTGCTGGCAGGAAGTCTCCCACCTAGCTGGTCCCTGGGCAGTCCCCTCTCCTCACACTGAAGAAAGGACAAGCCCTGGTCTCTGGCTGCAGCAGACCCAAGGTGTCCTGGCACCAGCGTATCCTAGCCAGAGGGACACACTCTCCCTCGCCCCATTCTCCTGATTGGAGGTGGCAGAGGGTCCCATACACTGACTGTCTCGCCTGACTGAGGGATCACAACATGAGCCTATCCTCTCTCCCCCTATTCCACACAACCCTGTCCACTACTCCACCACCCACCCAATGAGCAAGACTAGGTGTGCCCTCATGCATGCCCTGCTCACCACCTACACCTCCCTCTAAGGGCCCTGTGGGGGGCTATAGGGACAAGACAGCAAGAGAGCCTGCCCACTGTTCCCTCTCCTTTCCCCTACCTAGCAAAAGGTGGTGGCAGTGCCGCTGTGCACACATCCGCCAGGCACAGCTTTCTCTCTTAACCCACCCAGCAAGAGGCAGAGGAGCTGTGACCGCACGTGCATCCCCCCACAGCCCCTTCCTCCCTCCCCCCACCTGACACAGGGCAGCACCACTGTGCATGCATCTGCCACCTGTGACTCCCTCCCTTAACCCATCCAGTGAGGGGCAGAGGAGCTGTGACTGCACGTGCATCCCCCCACAGCCCCTTCCTCCCTCCCCCCACCTGACACAGGGCAGCACCACTGTGCGTGCATCTGCCACCTGTGACTCCCTCCCTTAACCCATCCAGTGAGGGGCAGAGGAGCCGCGACTGCATGCACATGCCCCCTGAGGCCCTTTCCTCCTTCTGCCTGCCTAGCACATGGCGGGGGCAGAGTGAGTGCCACACGTCCACACTGCACCTTCCTTCCTCTCCCTACCACTAACAGGTGGATGCAGTGAGACTGAGTGAGCATCTGCCTGGTGTTCCTTCCACCTCCCCTCCACCCAACAGGAGGTGGAGGTAAAGTGACTGTGTGCACATCTGCCTGCCATCCCTCCTCTACCACCCACATCTCCCTCCCCAACTGGTAAGAGGAGACAACTACAACCCCACTTGCCTGCCACACCCACCACACCAGCTGCTCTGTCTGAAAGGAGAGAACCACTCCCCGCTCTGGTGCCACAGAACGGAAGATAGACAGAAGTGAAAGCCTGACCAACCCACACCCATCCACCCAACAAGACCAATAAACAGACCCAAGCTCCTACACCTACCTACTGCCCCACTCACCCAGAGACAGGGAGCATGGACAGTCCAGTGACCAGAGTACCATGCCAGCCACACCTGCCAGGAATCATCAAAACAAACAAAAAAACAGGACCCTGCAAACAATTATACTTAAAAAATAAATACAATAACCCCTTAATGTCCTGGAGACAACAGACCATAGCAAATCACCTAAAGAAGCAGGGCAAGATGGTCCCAGCAAGTGACCATAATAAAGAAACAGACATCCTCCCTGAGGAAGAAAAGGTAATGGAGCTTCCTGATCAGGAATTCAAAAGACTTATGTATAAGAACCTCAAGATATCAAGGAAAGTACAGACAAAACTATGGAAAACAGACAAAATCAAGGAAAGCACAGAAAAAATGCCAGAAGAATTCAGGAAAACAATACAAGGATAGATGACAAAATAAATAGACAACTGGAAACCATACAAAAACAGCAAAGTAGAAATCCAGAAGCTTAACAATAAAATTTTAGAAATAGACAACTCAGTGGAAAGTCAGGAAAAAAACAAACCAAACCCAGTGCCGTTGAGTCGATTCCTACTCATAGCTACCCTATAGATTGAAATAATGGAAAATAGGATCAGTGGAATAGAAGATAAATCCACTGACACTAATCTGTTCAAGGAACAATCAAAAAAAGAATGAAAAATGCCTAAGAGTTATGTGGGACACCATCAAGAAGAATAATATGTGTGTGATTGGAATCCCAGAAGAGAAGTCAACAAAAAGCGTAGACAAAATTGTTGATTTTCTGACAGAAAACTTCCCTAATATCATGAAAGACAAGAAGATAACCATACAAGAAGCACAACGAACACCATACAGGGTAGATCCCAAAAGAAGAACACTGAGACATATCATAATCAAATTTTCCAAAACCAAAGACAAAGAAAGAATCCTGAAAGCAGCTAGGGAAAAACAAAAGATTACCTACAAAGGGACACCTACAAAGACTAAGCTCTAATTACTCAGCAGAAACCATGCAGGCAAGAAGGTAATGGGATGACATACATAAAACCCTAAAAGAAAAACTGCCAACCAGGAATTATATATTCAGCAAAATTATCCCTCAAATATGATGGTGAAGTTAGGACATTTCCAGGTAAACAGAAATTAAGGGAATTTGTAAAAACCAGACCAACTTTGTAAGAAATGTTACAGGGAGTCCTTTGGACAGAAAACTAATACCAGACAACAACCTGAGATTAAAACACATGACAACAAAAGCCAGATTATCAACTCAGATGAAGAAGTATCAAAAATAAAATAAAGCTATAAAATGGAAAATAGGGAACCAGAGATGACAATCTATAACTGACAACCACTTCAAAACATAAAGGGGGAATAAAGCATATAGGTTTAGAACCTCTATATGGAGAGGAATCAAGCCGATATCAAGGAAAAAAATTATTGCTTTAAACTTTGGAAGATAAAGGTAAATTTCAGAGTAAACCACAAAGAAAGTTAACAAACTTACTCATCAAAATACAAGAGAAGAAAATCATAAAGACTCAGTGCACACAAAGCCAAAAACAACGAAGGAAATGAAAAGATAAGCCACAATTTAAAAAAACAAAAAAACTCAGCATGGAAAATCAAGCAGAATGAAGAAACCATCGACGCCACACACAAAAAAAAGCATAACAAAATGACAGCAATAAACTCATACCTATTGATAATCACACTGAATGTAAATGGCCTAAGTGCACCAGTAAAGAGAAAGATAGTTGTAAAATGGATTAAAAAAAACATGACCCATCGATATGCTGTCTGCAAGAGACACACCTTAGACACAAAGATATAAATAATCTAAAACTTAAAGGATGGAAAAAGATATATTAAGCAAATAATAACCAAAAAAGAGCAGGACTGGTAATATTAATCTCTGATAAAATAGATTTTAAGGCAAAGTCCACTATAAAAAACAAGGAAGGACATTATATAATGATTAAAGGGTCAATCCACCAAGAGGACATAACCATAATAAATATATACGCACCCAATGACAGAGGTCAAAAATATATAAGACAAACTTTAGCAGCACTGAAAAGAAAAATAGACACTTCCACAATAATACTAGGAGACTTTAACACACAACTTTTGTGAAGGACAGAAAAACTAGAAAGAAACTCAACAAAGACACAGAAGATCTAAATACCACAATCAACCAATTTGACCTCATAGACATACAGAGAACATGACAAACAGTGACAAAGCACACATTATTCTCCAATGCTCATGAATCATTCTCCAGAATAGACCACACTTCAGGCCACAAAGCAAGCCTCAAAAAATTAAAAAACACTGAACTACTACAAAGCATCTTCTCTGATAACAAAACTATAAAAGTAGAAATCAAACCAGGAAGATCAAGGGAAAAAAAATCTAATATATGGGAACTAAATAACACCCTGCTTAAAAACTACTCGGTAATACAAGAAATCAAAGATGGAACTAAAAAAATCTTATTCTCAATGAAGAACAAAAACACAACATACCAAAACGTTTGGGCCACAGCAAAGCGGTGCTCAGAGATCAATTTATAGCAATAAACGAACACATCGAAAAAAGAAGGGCAAAAATCAAAACATTAACCCTACAGCTTGAACAATTAGAGAGGGAGTGTAAAAGAAGCCCACAGTCACCAGAAGAAACGAAATAATAAAAATTAGATAAGAAATAAATGAAACAGAGAACAGAAAAACAATAGAAAGAATCAAAAAGGTTAATGCTGGTTCTTTGAAAGGATAAATAAAATTGGCAAACCGCTGGCCAAACTGACGAAAGAAAAAAAGAAGATACAAATAACCCGAATAAGAAATGAGATGGGGGACATTACAACAGAACCAAATGAGATAAAATAATCATAACAGAACACTATGAAAAACTGTACTCCAAACAAATCTGAAAACCTAGAGGAAACGGGCAAATTTCTGGAAACACACTACCTAAACTAACACAAATAGAGGTAGAAAATCTAAATAGACCCATAACAAAAAAAGAAATGGAAGGGGTCATTAAAAAAAAAAAAAACAACCAACCAACCAACCAAAACCAGCCCAGGTGGCTTCACTGGAGAATTCTACCATTCAGAGAAGAATTGACAGCAATTCTACTCAAACTATTCCAGTACATAGGAAAGGAAGGAATACTCCCAAATTCATTCTATGAAGCCAGCATAACCCTAATACCAAAGCCAGGCAAAGACATCACTAAAAAGAAAAACTACAGACCAATATCCCTCATGGATATAGACACAAAAATTCTCAACAAAATCCTAGCCAATAGAATTTAACAGCATATCAAAAAAATTAAACATGACTACCAAGTGGGATTCATACCAGGCATGCAAGGAAGGGTCAACATTAGAAAATCAATAAACGTAATTCACCACATAAATAAAACAAAGGAAAAGAATCACATGATTGTATCAATCAATGCAGAAAAGGCATTTGATAAAGTCCAACACCCATTCCTAATAAAAAAATCCTCAGCAAAATACGAGTAGAAGGGAAATTCCTCAACATAATAAAGGGAATTTATACAAAACCAACAGCCAACATTATCCTCAACTGAATGAATCTGAAAGCATTCTCCTTGAGAACGGGAACCAGGCAAAGATGCCCTTTATCACTGCTCTTATTCAACGTTGTACTGGAAATCCTAGCAAGACCAATAAGGTAAGGAAAGGAAATAAAAGGCATCCACACTGTTAAGGAAGAAGTAAAACTATCCCTATTCACAGAAGATACGATCCTATACATAGAAAATCCTCAAGATTCCACAAGAAAGCTACTGGAGCTAGTAGAAGGATTCAGCAAAGTGGCAGGATACAAGATCAACCTACAAAAATTAGTTGGATTCCTCTACACCAGCAAGAGAACTTTGAAAAGGAAATGAGGAAAAAATACCATTTACAATAGCCCCCCAAAAGATAAAATACTTAGGAATAACTCTAACCAAGAACATAAAAGACTTATGCAAAGAAATTGCAAAAACTACCACAAGAAACCAAAAGAGAATAAATGGAAAAACATACCGTGCTCTTGGATACAAAGACTTAACATTATGAAATGTCGATAGCACCCAAAGCAACATATAAATTAAATTAATGCAATCTCCATCCAAATCCCAACAGCATTCTTCAACAAGATGGAAAAATTAATCGCTAACTTTATAAGGAAGGGAAAGAGACCCCAAATAAATAAAGCTTTACTAAAGAAGAACAAAGTAGGACTCACACTACCTGATCTCAGAACTTCCTATACAGCAGTGGTAGTCAAAACAGCCTGTTACTGCTACAACAACAGACACGTAGACCAATGGAACAGAATTGAGAACCCAGACATAAATCCATTCACCTGTGGACAGCTGATCCTTGACAGCTGTTGAATGAGGAAGAGACAGCTTCTTCAACAATTGGTGCAGGCAAAACTGGGCATCTATCTATAGAAAAATGAAACAGGACCCATACTTCACACTGTAGATACAAACTAACTCAAAATGGATCAAAGGCCTAAATAGAAAACCTAAAACTATAAAGATCATGGAGGAAATAATAGGACAATCCTAGGGGACCTAATATATGGCATAAATGCAATTCCAAATAAAACTAAAAACAAAAGAAGGTAAACTAGATAAATGGAACATCCTATAAACTAGATACATGGAACGTCCTATAAACTAGACACTTACGCTCAACAAAAGACTTCTCCAAAGGACTGAAAAGAGAACCTACAGACTGGGAAAAAAAAATTTTGGTTACAACATATCCAACAAGGGTCTAATCTCTAAAATTTTGTAGAAAACTTCAACACCTCAACAACAACAAGACAAATAACCCAATTGAAAATGGGCAGAAGATATGAACAGACACTGCACCAAAGAAGACACTCAGGCTGCTAACAGACATGAAAAAATGCTTACTATTTTTTTTTTTTTATCACTAGCAATTAAAGAGATGCAAATCAAAACTACAAAGAGATGCCATCTCACTCTGGCATTACTGGCACTAATCAAAAAACAGAAAATAACAATGTTGGCGAGGTTGTGGGGAGATTGGAACTCTTAAACACTGTTGGTGGAAATGTAAAAAGGTACCAGTATGAAAAAAGGTATGGTGCTTCCTCAAAAAGCTAGAAATAGAAATACCATAGGATCCCACAATCCCATTTCTAGGTGTATACTTTAAGCAAATAAGAGCCATGACATGAAGAGACATATGCACATCCATGTGCAGCATTATTCACAATAGCAAAAATGTGGAAACAACCTAAGTGCCCATCAACAGAAGAATCGATAAGCAAACTGTGGTACAGGCACACAATGGAATACCATGCAACCATAAAGAATATGACAAATCTGTGAAACATCTCACAACATGGATGAATTTGGAGTGTATTATGCTGAGTGAAATAAGTCAACTACAAACGGACAAATATTGTATGAGATTGCTATTGTAAAGTAATAACAAAAGGTTTATACACAGGAAAAAATTTTTTTGATGTTTACTAGGGGTGAGGGGGGAGGGAGGGAAAATTACCAAATAGAGAGTGTTCTGACTCGTAGTGACCCTGTGTGCTACAGAACGAAACACTGCCCAGTTCTGCACCATGCTAGCAATCATTGTTATGCTTGAGCCTATTGTTGAAGCCACTGTGTCAGCCCATCTCACTGAGGGTCTTCCCCTTTTTCACTGACCCTGTTTTTAGTGGGTACTTTACCAAGCATGATGTCCTTCTGCAGGGACTGATCCCTCCTGATAACATGTCCCAAGTATGTAAGACGTAGTAACACCATCCTTGCTTCTAAGGAGCATTCTGGTTGTACTTCCTCCAAGATAGGTTTGTTTGTTCTTTTCGCAGTCCATGGTATATTCAACATTCTTCTCCAACATCACAATTCAAAGCCATCAGTTCTTCTTCAGTCTTCTTATTCATTGTCCAGCTTTTGCTTGTATATGATGTGATTGAAAACACCATGGCTTGGGTCAGGCACACCTTAGTCGTCAAGGTAACATCTTCACTTTTCAACACTTTTAAAGAGGTCTTAGATTTGCCCAGTGCAATGCGTCTCTTCATTTCTTGAGTGCTGTTTCCGTAGGTGTTCATTGTGGATTCAAGTACAATGATATCCCTGACAACTTCAATCTTTTCTCCGTTTATTATGATGTTGCTTATTGGTCCAGTCGTGAGGATTTTGGTTTTCTTTATGTTGAGGTGCAATCCATACTGAAGGCTGTGGTCTTTGATCTTCTTTACTAAGTGCTTCAAGTCCTCTTCACTTTCAGTAAGTAGGCTGTGTTATCTGCATAACTCAGGTTATTAATGAGTTTTCCTCCAATCCTGATGCCCCTTTCTTCTTCATACAGTCCACTTTCTCGGATTATTTGCTCAGCATACAGATTGAATAGGTATGGTGAAAGGATACAACCCTGACCCACACCTTTCCTGACTTTAAACCACTCAGCATTGCTTTGTTTTGTTCGAACAACTGCCTCTTGATCTATATACAGGTTCCTCATAAGCACAATTAAGTGTTCTGAAATTCCTATTCTTTGCAATGTTATCCATAATTTGTTATGATCCACACAGTCAAATGCTTTGCATAGTCAATAAAACACAGGTAAACATCTTTCTGGTATTTTCTGCTTTAAGCCAGAATCTATCTGACATCAGCAACGATATCCCTGGTTCCATGTCCTCTTCTGAATCTGACCTGAATTTCTGGCAGTTCCGTGTAGATATACTGCTGCAGCCACTTTTGAATAATCTTCAGCAAAATTTTACTTGCATGTGATATTAATGATATTGTTCAATAATTTCCACATTTGGTTGGACCACCTTTTTGGGGAATAGGCATAAATAAGGATCTTTTCCAGTCAATTGGCCAGGTAGCTGTCTTCCAAATCTCCTGGCATAGACAAGTGAGCACTTCCAGCGCTGCGTCCATTTGTTGAAAGGTCTCAAATGAAATTCCATCAATTTCTGGAACCTTCTTTTTCCTCAATGCTTTCAGTGCATCTTGGACTCCTTCCTTCAGTACCATCAATTCCTGATCATATGCTACCTCTTGAAATGTTTGAACTTTGACTAATTCTTTTTGATATAATGAGTATGTATTCTTTCCATCTTCTTTTGATGCTTCTTGCATCATTTAATATTTTCCCCCTGGAATCCTTCACTATTGCAAATTAAGGCTTGAATTTTTTTTTCCAGTTCTTTCAGCTTGAGAAATGCTGAGCGTTTTCTTCCCTTTTGTTTTTCTATCTCCAGGTCTTTGCATATGTCATCATAATACTTTGTCTTCTCGAGCCGCCTTTGAAATAGGAGAAAATAGAGAGTAAACATGTGTTATTATCAGTGAAGGGAAAGGCAAGACACAATATGGAAGAAGTCAGCACTACAGGACCAAGGCAAGAGAGGACACTGATAGTAATGCAAGAATAAAGGACAACTACAGTATGTACTGGTGGCACAATGTTAAGAGCTCGGCTGCTAATGAAAAGGTCAGCAGTTCGAATCCACCAGCTGCTCCTTGGAAACCCTGTGGGGCAGTTCTACTCTGCCCTATATGGCCACCATGAGTCGGAATCAACTTGACGGCATCGAGTTTGGCTTTTTTGGTACGGTATCTACTGTAGTATAGACAATCCTGCAACAATAGTATTAACAAACAATAATTTACTAATGAATACATAGATAGATATGCCAAGAGGTATGGGAGGGTATAAGGGAGCACACCTACCAGCAGATACAGGTTTGGTGGTATTTCTACATACATGACTGTAGGTGCTCCTCATATATTAATATAGACAATAGAGCACACAATTGGCACAGTCAGGGAAACCTCTTAGACATAACTAAATACCTCACGAGATGAAGTTCCCAGGTTCAAAGGCAAAGGACCAAAGACTCAGGGGACATCTATGCCAATTGGCACAACATAGTTCTTAAAGACAATGTTCTACATCCTACTTTGCTGAGTAGCATCTGGGGTCTTAAAAGCTTGTGAGCAGCCGTCCAAGATACAACTATTAATGTCTTCCATTCCGGAGCAAAGGAGAGTGAAGAAAAACCAAAGACTCAAGGGAGCTATCAGTCCAAAGGACTACATGAACCAGAGCCTACACCATCCCGAGAACAGAAGAACTACCAGCTACCACTACCTCCCGCTGTGACTGGGATTACAACAGAGGGTCTCGGACAGAGTTGTAGAAAATTTGTAGAACAAAAAATCAAATTCACACACACACACACACACACACACACACACACACACAAACAGACTTACTGTTCTGACAGAGACTGGAGGAACCCAGAGACTATGGCCCTAAGACACCCTTCTGAGCTGGAACCAAAACCATTCCTGGAGACCACTTTCCAGCCAAAGAATAGACAAACCCATAAAGTAAACAATAACACCGGGGAGGAATGTGCTTCTTAGAGCAATCAGTTATAACATATCAAAAGGGCAATATTTACCCAAAAGCACAGATTAGAAGGCAAGTAGGGGTAGAAAATCAGGGCTAAAGGAAACGGGGAACCCAGGGCAGAAATGGGAGAGTGCTGACACATTGTGGGGAATGAAACCAATGTCATGGAATACTTTAGGTACAAACTATCGAATGGGAAACTAATTTGCTCTGTAAACTTTCATGTAATGCACACTCGCGCGCCCCCACACACGCACACACACACACACAAAACTCAAAGGGGATGACGGTGGGGGCGGGAGTGTAATTTAAAATAGCCTCCAGGTGGGGTGATGAGAGGGTAGACGGGTTAGAAGCCTGTGAAATGGACTCGAAAAAAGAGAGTGGAGGGAGGGAGAGGGCTGTCTCATTAGGGGGAGAGCAACTGGGAGTATGTAGCAAGGTGTATATAAGTTTTTGTGTGAGAGACTGACTTGATTTGTAAACTTTCACTTAAAGCACAATAAAAATTATTAAAAAATAAAATAGCCTCCAGGTGATTTACCTAAGAGTTTTCATTTCATTAAAGGAGACGGTAGTCCTCTATAGAAGTGTTTTGCATGCTTGCTAAACTTGAAATTAAAAATTTGGACTCCTTTCTACTCACAACGTAACTGCTAAAGATTCTTAAAAACCCAGTGCCGTCGAGTCTTAAATTATTTTAAAAACTATTCTGTGATTCTAACTTGATTTACAGGGTAAGTTAAGTTGTTAAATAAAAGTAAAACTAATCAAAGTTGGTTTATGTCTGTCTTTTTTTAGACCCAACCCCTACACTGTTGACATATTTTGCCTTTATTTTTTTTTTTGTCTAGTCTCTCTTTTTCACTTTTCCAAGTTCTCTGCCCTGCCTGGTCAGCAGCATGTGCACCCCGAGAAAGGAAGGGAAATTACATAACGGGTATGTTCTCATCCTATAATTTAGAAAATCCCATGTTTTCGAGACGTAGATTCTGAAATGTACATCATGTCTTGAGTTTGCTTGTATTGTAATTCTCCATGGCTTATTTCTCTACCTACGGAGTTAATACCCTTCAAAGCAGAAATGAAGATTTGAAATAGAAGATGCCAATGACCACTTCTTTTTGCTGACTCTGGCTTTCCTGCCAACTTTAATGCTCATCTTTACATACAAAACAAGGGTGGGTTTACATGGAAGACAAAAATATAACGATGGATCCAAAAACTGAACCCACTGCTGTCAAGTCAATTCCAACTTAAGAAACTCTGTATGTTATAGAATAGAACTGCTTCATTGGGTTTTCTTGATTGTAATCTCTAGAGAAGCAGATCACCAGGCCTTTCTTCCATGGCACTGCTGGGTGGGTTTGAACAACAACCTTTAGGTTAGTAGTCACACACAAATCATTTGCACCAATTCCAGAGATAGGACACTCCATAAGGTCACATGAAAAAAATGCATTTTAATTATGACTATGTAATAATTGGAAACCCGGCTGGTGTAGTAATTGTTTGGCTGCTAACCAAAAGGTTTGCAGTTTGAATCCAGCCACTCATTGGAAACACTATGGGGCAGTTCTACTCTGTCCTCTAGGGTCGCTATGAGTTGGAATTGACTCGACAGTGATAGGTTTGGTTTTTTTTCTGTGATAATTACTGTCAAATGTTACCCATGAAAAGATAGAACAAAGCAGGCTCTGTGTCTGGACACAATCATTTGTCCTGTTACCTTGAACTATTTACCTGATTTTTTTTTTTTTTATTTTGCTCAGCCTTCCTAGGACTTTGAGGCCTCATCTATACAATCAGGAAGTTGAACTTAGATTCATAAAGCTGGAAAGTACATTAAGTTTATTTAAGTTCAACTTCCTTAATGTACTTTCCAGCTTTATGAATCTGAGGGTTGAAGTGAACTTATATGTGCTATTTTAATTATCATCATGGGATTATCTATTGTAAATTGTATGTCACCTCTGTTCATTCTCGGACAATATATGCTCAAAGACTGTAAACTACTTTTAATAGAAGACTAGCATAATTAATAAAGTTAATATGATGAAATAAATATGGCAAATGTTAGCTATACATGTTCTTGATTATCCTATAGGGGCAGAATATTGAGAGCTAACCATGTTTTTAAGTGGTTTATAATATTATGGACATAGAGTAAGTAAAATTCATATTTGGCTCTTTAAATATTTCTCACAGCTGCTAAGAATTTGGGAGCAGGAAGAGGCCTTAGAAAGCATCTGTATGTCCTCTTGTTTGTCAACCTGCATGTTTTGGAAATTCTGTGACTGCTATCTGCTGGTTATTGTCCTGAAGCAGTCCTCCCTCCTTCTGTAATTACGGTGATCATACAATTTATCATCTAGACCAGAAACACATTTGCAAATGAAAGGGGCACTGTTCGTAATTACACAGAACAACAGACACAGACCAGCCCAGACCTGGCAGCTCAGCTGTATGGTCTCCTGTGACTCATGTAATGTTCCTCAAGGTAAAAACATCAGATTGAATCAAACTGACTCATCATTATATCCACCTACACTAAGAAGACATAAGCATTTATAATCTTGTTTAACCCTTTCGTATATAATGGGATAGAAGACAGTTAACTAATCCACATAGCCTGTTCGTACTTTCACTCACTTATACACTCATTCATTTGAAGATGGTTTATTGAGCACCTTCTAAAATGCTAGTCTATGTATAGATGTTAGAAACAGCACGGATGAAAAAAACATGGTACCTGCCTTTATGGGGCTCATAATCTTGTACAGAAAATACCACGAGATAGTTTATAAAGAATATGTTCTACATTGTACTTTGGTGAGTAGTGTCTGGGGTCTTAAAATCCAGTGAGCAGCCATCTAGGATACTCCACTGGTCTTACCCCTTCAGGAGCAAGAAAGAATGGAGAAAACTAAAGATAGAAGGGAAAGATTAGTCCAAAGGACTAATGGACCACATCTACTACGGCCTCTACCAGACTGAGTCCAGTACAACTAGATGGTGCCCGGCTATCACTACTGACTGTTCTGACAGGGATCACAATAGATGGTCCCAGACAGAGCTGGAGAAAAATGTAGAACAAAATTCTAACTCGAAAAGGAAGACCAGGCTTGCTGACCTGACAGAGACTAGAGAAATCCTGAGAGTATGGCCCCCAGATATCCTTTCAGCTCAGTAACGAGGTCACTCCTGAGGTTCACCCCTCAGCCAAAGATTGAACAGTCCCATGGAACAAAACAAGACTAAAGGGGCACATCAGCCCTGGGGCAGGGACTGGAAGGCAGGAGGGAACAGGAAAGCTGGTAATAGGGAGCCCAGGGTTGAGAAGGGAGAGTGTCAACATGTCATGGTGTTGTTAACCAATGTCATAGAGCAAGGTGTGTACTAACTGTTTGATGAGAAACTAGTTTGTTCTGTAAGCTTTCATCTAAAGTACAATAAATTTTTTTTAAAAAATTATGAAAAAGGAATGCTGCCCCTAGCATTTAGAGCTGGCCCTGCTGTCATCTGGACTTCGGTGTGCTGGGGCACCAGCCTGGCTCTCAAAGCAGGGCCATGGTGTTCTGTTAGACATGAGCTATCCCACAGAATCTTACAGCAGACTGGCCACTCGGGACAAGGACAGATCAAGAAAAAATCCACTCTGTAATCATGTCTGAGCAGAGACAAAACACAAACATTTTCTAAACCACAAAAATGAGCAAACATCCTCTCCCAACTAATATGAACCTCACTCTAATCCCCTCTCCTTCTAGATAAGATTTATGAAGATACCCATAGAATGACACACACTTCCTGACAGCTCCAACCTGCAGCAAAGCCCCACTTCCTTGAACCCTCCCCCAAATCAACTAACACAAGCCCAAATTTATGTCCTTTCTAACACTGTCTTACTGAGATGTTTCATAGTTCTCCATGGTGTGTGTTCTACCTCGCTGCAAGGAGCAAAACCAACTTGTCCAGCCACAGGTGTGTTCCCAGCTGACAATTATGACTACCAGCATAAGAAAAAAATCAAGATAAAATTGAAAATAGCATTCATTCCCTCTTTTACAAAATCTGAATATGTGAAAACTGGTGTGCTTTAATGGATCTCATGTCTCTTTAAGAAAGACTGCATAAGTATTAGAAAAAGTTATTGGTATGTGTAAGCGCCATCAGTCTCTGAGCAGTTAAACTGCTTAATAGCTGCCCCCAGGTCAGAGCTTACTTTTGGGATGGTGCTGAATAGAAAGCCTTTTAGCTCCACGAATTACTTTTGTTTTCCAATGAAGCAAGGATCCTACCTTTTGCACCAACACAATGCCATTTTATAATTTAGAATACAGCATTAGGTGATTTCATGAACTCCCAATTCCCCTCAACCTATGCAGCTGAATTTGTGTTTATTTATTTCTATTTTCTCTGTAGAATGCTTTCAAATATAATCAAGGAACTACTAATGTAAGTTGGAAATTTATCAAGTAATGAAAAATAAAATAATCATCAAAGCATGGAAAGAGATTAAGAAAATAAAAATCCACTGGTTCTTAACATTGCAAAGGAATGAAACAGCATTTGAAAGATATGATTGTTTTTATCCCTAAAAAGGTAAATGAAATAGAATGGAATGGGCTGCCTGCAACAGTGCAATTGCAAGTTCTCTGTCTTTGGAAGCATATTGCCAAGGGTGGGTGGCCATCTTTCAAGGGTGCTATCGAGAAGATTCTTATCTGGACAAGGGGTTCTCTTTCATCTGTACAGCACTATTCTTGCTGTCTTCCTTAGAGCAAGTGCAGACCCACAAGGCGGTACAGACCCACAAGGCAGTACAGAAACCTCACACACACAAACCTGCACACAGTGGGTTGTTAATGTGTCTTTTCCTGTTGGATAACTACTGTAACTCAGCAGCAGAACAAGTCTACATCAAGAAAGAAGACAGCTAGGAACGTGCAGAATGGAGGGCTGCAAGAAGCTTCCATTGTTCCTAAAGTTATCCTCTGGTCTTTATTCTTCAAAGTGTAATATCTTTGTCATTCTCTGGCATTTTGAGCATTCAATACACCTAGAAGAAGCTTAGCAATCATTAAAAAGTCTCCTTTCTCTTTCTTTCCTTGTTCCTACTCTTAGAAGTTTCTATAAATGTGCCAAGTCCAAGGGAGTTTGCTTAGGCCCTTCTCTCAGAGATGATGCCCTTCCATCTTTTCACTATGCAAGATTCTGGAGTCTGACCCAACATTCTATCAAGTAGATCATTCTGGATTTTGTTTTTGCTTTATTCACTGAAAATTATAGAGACCAAAAGCTTTCCTTTATACTACTTCTACATATACTTCCAGTGGGGAGAAGATGGATCAGAAGTACATCTATCTTCTCAAATAGAAACTAATTTTAATCTCAACCAACAAAGTGTAGAGAAGTCAAAAGCTTCCACAGTTAATACTACACAAATGCTTGCAACTTTTCAAAGTGAATTAAGCCAGATTCATACACTTTAAAGAGTTTGTACATTTAGGAGCTTCTAAAAAAAAATTTTTTTTTTTTTGAAGAATCAGGCTAGTGCTCTGAGAATTTAAGAGAGATGTGAAAACCACAAAGAAACACAATGTGTAATTTTTGTGTGAATTGGTTGTCCTTGCCTGCTGAAATACACATAAGGTGGATTGAAAGGCGCAACTGAGAGCTAACTTTCTTAACTAAACCACAGTCGGTAGTTTTGCTGGTAGTTTTGCTGCCACTTGAGCCTTTCTGGGAAACCTCAAGATACATTTCAACTGGGAATCTACCACTGCCAGTTTTTCTCTTGGGGAAAAAACAACAAACAAAAGAAAAAATGTCAGCCAAGGTAAGACAACCAAATCATTTAAAAACAAGAGCATACCGAAGTGGAAAATGCAAATACTAAATAAACCACTCTAGCTTATGAATGTGATTACTAGTATTGAGACTCACAATTGATTTTTGGCTTTGTGAACTGGCTCCAAGGGCTGCTGATGGGGAAGACAACTCAGAGGCGCTCTGTGACTGGCTTTTTAAGATATGTGCTACCTTTCACTAATCCATACCCACTTTTCATTTATTCTTTCAAAAGGCATTTGTTGTGACAGTACTGAGTATAAAAGATGGAAAGCCTTGGACCCTTCCATGAAGATGTTTAAGAGGAGACAGACGTTTAAAAAAGTAAAATATTGACAGTTGCTATAATAGCAGTACCCAGGGCCAGCTACATAATTTTCAGGGCCCAGTACAAAATTAAAATATGGATGGATCCCCTGTTCAAAAAGCAGAAAAAGTTACCATTAAAAGTTCTAAAATATAAAGCTTTTCCTTTCTTCTGTGATCCCTCTCTTGACTTGTCATGGCGTTTTCTATTTCCTATTTAATGTTGTTCTAAGTAAAGGAAAACTTAAATTATTAGCATGATTTTTACTACAAATCTTTATATTGTACAATGCCAGTTGAAATGCAAATATAAGAGCATTTAACTCATATGAAGAGTCACCAAAATCACATTAGAAGACACAGGCTCAAATTTATTATCATTCTTAATAAATTTATTAAAGATTTCAAGACAGCAACAACAGAGCATTAAACCATGTGTGGGTCCCTTCTAAGCATGAGACTGTGCATTTGCTTAGGTTGTATACCCGTGAAGCCTGGTTGCATGTCCATGTGCAACAGGTACAGTGAAAACAGCATCAAGTCTACACACAGGCTTTCCCCAATAGAGACTAAACAAGGCAAAGGCCAAGAGTCAGGCTACGGGATCAGCTCCCAGCAAGCCAACCATGTATCCCTGGGTTAGTTACTTTATCTCACTGTTTTCTTGCTTGTAAAATGGGGATAATAATGGTATCTTAACCCATATGGTTATTGTGAAGAGTGAACTTCAATACTTATAAACATTTAGAGTCGTATTACTTGAGGTTAGTAAGAAGTGAATGAATATTAGCTATTTTTAGTGAAGATGAATGTATGAGGCTGTCATTGCTTCATAACACCAGGTTCTCCGAGTCCATACTCACCAACCAACTTTCTGACAGTAATTTAGCTTCCTATGTAAATCTGCTTACAGGCAAAGAATGTGCTTGATAGTTTCATTTCTCACTGTAAGATAATTAATAGGTATTCTGGTTTGCAAATTTAAACAGCAAGAACAAAAACATACAGAGAGAAGCAATTAAGTTTGGAAAGGCTTTATGGTGCTGGTAGCTAATGAGCCTTATCAAATGAAAAGGTGGGCCAGGGAGTTGGTAGATATTATTGTTCTCTCAGTTTCACAAATGAGAAAACCAAGGCATGGTGAAGATAAATAATTAGCCTGACATCACGAAATTATTAAGTCCACGGAAACTCTATGCACCACAGAATATTGTCTGAGACTTCATCTTGCTTACTTTGGACACATCATCAACAGGGATCCATCACTGGAGAAGGACATCATGTTTGGTAAAGTGGAGGATCAGTGAAGGTGAGGGAAAGCGTCAATGAGAGGGGATAATACAATAGCCACAACAATGGATTCATACATACCAATGATTATGATGGTGAAGGACTGGGCAATTTTTCATACTGTTGTACATGTGGTCGCCATGAGTTGAAGCTAACTGAACTGCAGCTAACAAAAACATTAAGTGGCAGGGCTGGACTTTGAACTCAGAAGTTCTGTGTGAAGGCACACACTACCTGACTTACTCTGTGCTGCCTCTCAATGTATGCCACTGCCCAGCCCTGCCCTATGCCTTCTCACGTGGTAATCAGGCAACCAAAACAGCTTCTTAGCACCTTTCCTGGTGACCTGGAGCCGACTTCCAAGACGCACAGATGAAAGAGATGCTAGAGAAGCCACCAAAGGGAAACACTAATAGTCATCAGGTAGATTAATACCCATAGGTGTCTTACTTCTTCAAAGGAAGTTTAAGGCTAGACATCTGGTCTCTGGGTTCTAAAAGCCAGGAATAGCTCTGATATTTCCATTCATAAATGAGATGGTGAGTAAAGAGAGTTTATATTTATTGGGAATTGGAGGCCTTTGGGAGTACATGAAGGAATAGTTCAGTCCAAACTGATTTTATGTAAGTTAAAAACGACTAAAGCAAAGAAACAGTTTTTTAATTAAAAGTTTGAACAGGGCCATTAAGTATGGAGCAGGCAAATCCACACATGGCAATTCAAGAAAAGGGTGGCCTTGAGTTCCTGATTTAACTTATTGTCTTTAGAGCTCTCCAGAAGTTTAAATGTGGTCCTGGGAGATTGCTATTTGAGAAGAGCAAAGAAAGGAGCAATTAGATTATTTGAGACTTTGAAAACAGAAAGACCATTAAGGCACCAGAGGACCTACTTGTGATTTTCCAATATCCATTCCAAGAACACGATTGTGTTTGAACCAGTTTTCTTTTGTGTCACAGGATGAAATATACAGTGGGCAAGTTTCAACAGACCAAGAATGCTCTTGGGTGGTGCTAATGCCCTGCAGGGTGGAAAAGAATCATGGCTTTGAACCCACACCTTCAAAAATTGAAAGTATCTCAAGTTTAGGCTTTCAATGTAGTCAGATCAAATGCTAATTTAACATAATGTTTTAGGAAAGCCAGGTGTGTATAAGCCCTTAATAATAATAATAGCATCCTGATACAAAAATCACATCATCAGTGTTCATGATATTATTGATAATATAATATAAATATAATATAATAATATAATGTATGGGTGTGTGTGTGCGTGTGTGTGTGAGAGAGAGAGAGACTGACTTATCTCATTAGGTCACTGGCTGATTTAAACATTTTCAGCTCCTCACCTCACATGGGAGTGTTTCCCCACTAGTGAGCAGAGACAGTTGCCACCATCACACCCTTCCTCTGTTTTGTCCATTTTGGAGGAAACTGTGATCTCACCAGAGCTATGTTCCATATCAGGGTGGATGTAGATCAAAAAGGAAGAAAACCAATGGCCAGGAGCATACTCCTGAATTTCTAGTAGGAAGGAACAGAGAATAGAAGAGTAAGCAGATGCTTAGGAGAAGGGAAGCCCCCTTCACTAGACTGCTTTTCTACTGCTTTAAGCTAATACTGGAAACCCTGGTGGCATAATGGTTAAGAACTACGGCTGCTAATCAAAAGGTTCACAGTTCGAATCTACCAGGCGCTCCTTGGAAACTCTATGGCACAGTTCTACTCTGTCCTATAGGGTCACTATGAGTTAGAATTGACTCAATGGCAATGGGTTTTTGAAGCTAAGACTGGGCTTTACAAGGTTCCTGTAAATGAATACTCTAAAACTGAGGTGCTTGACATAACAAAAATGGATGACACATGTCTGAATTGGACTCCATTTTGTCCTAGGCCCCTGCTTCTGCTCTTTAGAGTATGCTCTTGACAAAAATAACTTCTGCACCATTCCAAAGTGGCCCACCCAGATTGCTGCAGGAAAAACTCTGGAATGCAGGAAACGACTCTGGAATGCAGGAAACTGAGGCTAAGGTTGAGTATCCCAAACAATAGAAATTCTTGGTAAATGAGTCTTATAGAGCATGTTGAATATCAACCAATCAAATGTACCCACATAGTCTTTCCCAGCTGTGTACAGAGTTCTGCAAACTGAGTATAAAGGGCATGTGCTTATGCTCCCTGTTTGGAATGCCATTTTGAACTTTCATTTTGGCACTTCCTGATTTGCAAATCTTTGTATCTGAATAAAACTTTTATTTTACAGAAACTCTGCTTCATTTTTAACAATTATGTGATGTCAGAAGCAGGATCAAAGTGACCAGACTATGGTCTTGAAGCCCTCATTGGCCATGGGAGAAGGATCCCCCCAGAGCCTTTTTAAGGCTCTGCTTCTCTGCAAGGAGACTTGGAGGCCATTTGGTGAGACTTATCAGATCTAGAGCTCCATCCTATTACATTGTGGCTCAGCTCCATTTTATCCAGATTTTGGTTTGTATCTTCAGATGTTTGTATCTGTCTTTTTGTGTGGCCATGTGTTCTGCTGAATCTAAGCCTGCAGATTCCCTACAGGATCTCCTGATACATGTCCAAGACTTATGGGCCTCCATCATGTTTGTAGTTAAAATTCTGGCATGCCCTGACCAAAGACAGTTGGTCTGATCAGTGGCCACTTTTGGGTTTGTTTGAATTGGGAAAATTAGTATACCTGAGATCTATATTAGAGAACTGTAGAACTAAACAAAAGGTTTGGGATACTTATTTTGATTGGTATTTAGAAGTTTATAAAAAATGTGTTGATTCTAATTTGACTTCTGTACAAGACATGATACCCAAATTAACCAAGATTAATAAGTCTCTTAAGGAAGAAATACTCAAGACAGTTGATGAGTCTACTCCTTCTGATCCTTCTGCTCCTCCTCTATCTTTGTACCCTACTCTTCCTCCAGATCCTGGAAAGATTCTGATCTGCCTGAAATGCCATTTTCAAATGATGATCTATCTCTTGACCCTAAACCTCCTCCCGTGTCTCAGATGCCCTTTAAAGTTAAACAAGTTGAAGAGCAAGAGAGCAAACCCCCTGTAATCACTTTATCTCCCTGATTTAAAGCCTAGTTAAGAGAAATAGCTAGGGGGTTTCCAAAACCCATTGAGGACCCTCAAAAAATAGAAACAGAAATTCTTCATTTTAATTCAGGCTTACCAACCTGGTCTGGTTGATCTGTATCAGTTAATCTATATGAAAGTTGGATCAGGAGAAGCACAAAATTGTATTAGTCTCATGATTTGGAAAGAAGCCAATAAATCAATTGATCTAAAAAATTATATCATTTTGGCAGCTGATTATGATGAATCAAAGGCTATTGCTAAAAAACAAAACAACAGCAACAACAAAAAACTACTAGATGCAATTCTGAAGGCTTTCCTCCATGAAGTTGATTGGGGAAGAATTCAGGAATACAAACAAGAACCTGATGAAATTGTGTATAACTTTAAAGAAAGACTTATCAAGCTTTCTCTGGGCACTCTGGTCTAGAGTTGCAAATACCAGAATAGCTTTCAAGTCTATGCTTATCAATCATCTCAAATCAGAATTGGCAACCTTAGTAATGCACCATTGACTGGACTGGGAGAATATTCCCATAATTGAACTTATTAACATAGCTGAACAGATGGTCCACACTCTCCAAAGAGATAAATGCAAAAAACAAAATTGCATTATGGTTCTGCAGCTCCCACAGCTTCAAACCCCTTTTAGAGACAATAATCCTAGGCAGCCCTCTTCTGGAGTGTGCATTATTGCAAGATACCTGGACATTTGAAAAGCCAGTGTCATAAATTCAACATACACCTAATCTATGCCAGTGTTAGTATCTTTAGGATGCTTATCTGAAAGCCACTCCTTCCTCTTACATAATGTTACACCTGTCAATCTTTTAGGATGAGATTTATTATGTAACTGGAACTGATCTATAATCTTTGATTAAAAAGAGGGAAGTGACCCTACAATTTCCAGAGAAACCCCAAATAGACCTCTTATGTCACTCAGAGACTTTGACAATGAATAAGAATGCCTCTACTTTAGAAAAAGAACCCTCATTGTTATCCTGTGTCTGCAGTCTTATGAGATTCTTCCTTCACAGACATGGGAAGAATACATAGTACACAACAAATTAAAGTTCAAGTTGACCAAAAGAAATCACTTCCCAGGATTTCTCAATACCCTCTAAAACAAGAAGCTATTCAAGGGTTAACCCCTATAGTTGGGAAATTAATTACTGGCTGGCTAACCTTGCACTAGCCCATGTAAGACCCCAATTCTTCTAGTTAAAAAACCTAATGAAAAGAATTGGAGATTTGTTCAAGACCTTAGGGCCATCAATTGTCTGGTGATTCTCTGATTTTTGGTAGTTCCAAATTCTCATCTTTTGATGGCTCAAATACCTCCGAAGACTAAAGTCTTTACTGTAGTGGACCTATGTAGTGCTTTCTTTCGTATTCTGGTCCACCCTCATAGTCAATATTTATTTGCCTTCACTTGGGACAGACACCAATATACCTGGACTGCCATGCCTCAGGGCTTTACTAAATCCTCCAGCTATTTCTCCCAAGTCTTAAAAGCTGATTTAGAGAACTTAATGTTTCCAAATGATTTTCTCCTCATTCAATAAAAAAATATGTTGGTGATTTTTCTACTTTCCTCCAGGAATGCCTAAGTCTGTGAAGATTCTATCTAGCTACTTAATTGATTGGCCACTAGATGGCACAAAACCTCTAAACATAAACTTCAATTTGTTAAAATCCAAGTTAAATATTTAGCCATATTCTAACTTCCAGTTAGATCCGCAAAGACTTTAGACCACTTGTAGCTATCCCTTGCCAAATACAAAAAAATTGCTGAGAGGTTTTTTGGGGCCTTTGTAGCTACTGCCACAACTGAATTCCAAACTTTTATTTGATTGCTCAACCACTCTATGTTTTGCTTAAAACAGAGAGCCCAGAGCCTCTGTGATGGACTTCGGAACAAACAGAACATTTCCGTGAACTTAAGAGGGCTCTAACCAATCCCCCGGCTTTCAGCCTATCTAGCTATGATAAACCTTTTTCATTATTTGTGAAAGAAATGGAAATGTCTTAGGTGTCCTTAATCACATGAAAATCAGCAGAGACCTGTTGAATATTGTTGTCTTCAGTTAGAAGCTAGCGACTATCCACTTGCTGGAGAGCAGTTGCAACTACTGACAAACTGGTTGAAGCCACTGCTGACATTGCTATGGAAAGTGATTTATATGTGCTTGTCCCACATTTGATAGAATCCTTATTAAATTCTGCTCTCACTCAGCACCTCTCTGTTAGCTGACTCACTTCTTTTTTTTTTTTAATTTATTTGTATTAAGCTTCAAGTGAACATTTACGATTCCAATCAGTCTGTCACATGTAGGTTTACATACATCTTACTCCCTTCTCCCACTTGCTCTCCCCCTATTGAGTCAGCCCTTTCAGTCTCTCGTTTCGTGCCAATTTTGCCATCTTCCCTCTCTATCTTCCCATACCCCCTCCAATCAAGAGTTGCCAACACACTCTCCAGTGTCCACCTAATTTAATTGGCTCACTCTTCATCAGCATCTCTCTCCCCCCCGCTGACCAGTCCTTTTCATGCCTGATGAGTTGTCTTCGGGGATGGTTCCTGTCCTGTGCCATCAGAAGTTCTGGGGAGCATTGTCTCTGGGATTCCTCTAGTCGCATTCATATCATTAGGTATGGTCTTTTTATGAGAATTTGGGGTCTGTATCCCATTGGCCTCCTGCTCCCTCAGGAGTTGTCTGTTGGGCTCCCTAGCAGGGCAGACATCGATTGTGGCCGGGCACCAACTAGATCTTCTGGTCTCAGGATAATGTAGGTCTCTGGTTCATGTGGCCCTTTCTGTCTCTTGGGTTATTAGTTGTTGTGTGGCCTTGGTGTTCTTCCTTTGCCTTTGCTCCAGGTGGGTTGAGACCAATTGATCTATCTTAGATGGCCGCTTGTTGGCTTTTAGGACCCCAGGCGCCACAATTCAAAGTGGGATGCAGAATGTTTTCATAATAGAATTATTTTGCCCGTTTACTTAGAAGTCTCCTCAAACCATGTTCCCCAGACCCCAGCCCCTGCTCCACTGACCTTTGAAGCTTCCATTTTCTCCCGGAAACCTCTTTGCTTTTAGTCCAGTCCAATTGGGCTGACCTTCCTTGTATTGTGTGTTGTTTTTCCCTTCACCCTAAGCAGTTCTTATCTACTGATTGATCAGTAAAAAACCCTCTCCCTCCGTCCCTCCCTCCCTCCCCCCTTTGTAACCACAAAAGTATGTGTTCTTCTCCGTTTTTTCTGTTTCTCAAGATCTTATAATAGTGGTCTTATACAATATTTGTCCTTTTGCCTCTGACTAATTTCGCTCAGCGTGATGCCTTCCAGATTCCTCCATGTTATGAAATGTTTCAGAGATTCGTCACTGTTCTTTATCGATGCGTAGTATTCCATTGTGTGAATATACCACAATTTATTTACCCATTCATCCGTTGACAGACACCTTGGTTGCTTCCAGCTTTTTGCTATTGTAAACAGAGCTGCAATAAACATGGGTGTGCATATATCTGTTTGTGTGAAGACTCTTGTATCTCTAGGGTATATTCCGAGGAGTGGGATTTCTGGGTTGTATGGTAGTTCTATTTCTAACTGTTTAAGATAACGCCAGATGGATTTCCAAAGTGGTCGTACCATTTTACAATCCCACCAGCAGTGTATGAGAGTTCCAATCTCTCCGCAGCCTCTCCAACATTTATTATTTTGTGTTTTTTGGATTAATGCCAGTCTAGTTGGTGTGAGATGAAATCTCATCATAATTTTAATTTGCATTTCTCTAATGGCTAATGATCGGGAGCATTTTCTCATGTATCTGTTGGCTGCCAGAATATCTTTTTTAGTGAAATGTGTGTTCATATCCTTTGCCCACTTCTTGATTGGGTTGTTTGTCTTTTTGTGGTTGAGTTTTGACAGAATCATGTAGATTTTAGAGATCAGGCGCTGGTCGGAGATGTCATAGCTGAATATTGTTTCCCAGTCTGTAGGTGGTCTTTTTACTCTTTTGGTGAAGTCTTTAGATGAGCATAGGTGTTTGATTTTTAGGAGCTCCCAGTTATCTGGTTTCTCTTCATCATTTTTGGTAATGTTTTGTATTCTGTTTATGCCCTGTATTAGGGCTCCTAGGGTTGTCCCTATTTTTTCTTCCATGATCTTTATCGTTTTACTCTTTATGTTTAGGTCTTTGATCTACTTGGAGTTAGTTTTTGTGCATGGTGTGAGGTATGGGTCCTGTTTCATTCTTTTGCAAATGGATATCCAGTTATGCCAGCACCATTTGTTAAAAAGACTATCTTTTCCCCAATTAACTGACACTGGTCCTTTGTCAAATATCAGCTGCTCATACGTGGATGGATTTATATCTGGGTTCTCAATTCTGTTCCATTGGTCTATGTGCCTGTTGTTGTACCAGTACCAGGCTGTTTTGACTACTGTAACTGTATAATAGGTTCTGAAATCAGGTAGAGTGAGGCCTCCCACTTTCTTCTTCTTTTTCAGTAATGCTTTACTTATCCGGGGCTTCTTTCCCTTCCATATGAAATTGGTGATTTGTTTCTCTATCCCCTTAAAATATGACATTGGAATTTGGATCGGAAGTGCGTTATATGTATAGATGACTTTTGGTAGAATAGACATTTTTACTATGTTAAGTCTTCCTATCCATGAGCAGGGTATGTTTTTCCACTTAAGTATGTCCTTTTGAATTTCTTGTAGTAGAGCTTTGTAGTTTTCTTTGTATAGGTCTTTTACATCCTTGGTAAGATTTATTCCTAAGTATTTTATCTTCTTGGGGGCTACCGTGAATGGTACTGATTTGGTTATTTCCTCTTCGGTGTTCTTTTTGTTGATGTAGAGGAATCCAAGTGATTTTTGTATGTTTATTTTATAACCTGAGACTCTTCCAAAGTCTTCTATTAGTTTCAGTAGTTTTCTGGAGGATTCCTTAGGGTTTTCCATGTATACGATCATGTCATCTGCAAATAGTGATAGCTTTACTTCCTCCTTGCCAATCTGGATACCCTTTATTTCTTTGTCTAGCCTAATTGCCCTGGCTAGGACTTCAAGTACGATGTTGAATAAGAGTGGTGATAAAGGGCATCCTTGTCTGGTTCCCGTTCTCACGGGAAATGCTTTCAGGTTCTCTCCATTTAGAGTGATATTGGCTGTTGGCTTTGCATAGATGCCCTCTATTATGTTGAGGAATTTTCCTTCAATTCCTATTTTGGTAAGAGTTTTTATCATAAATGGGTGTTGAACTTTGTCAAATGCCTTTTCTGCATCAATTGATAAGATCATGTGGTTTTTGTCTTTTGTTTTATTTATGTGATGGATTACATTAATGGTTTTTCTGATATTAAACCAGCCTTGCATACCTGGTATAAATCCCACTTGATCAGGGTGAATTATTTTTTTGATGTGTTGTTGGATTCTATTGGCTAGAATTTTGTTGAGGATTTTTGCATCTATGTTCATGAGGGATATAGGTCTATAATTTCCTTTTTTTGTAATGTCTTTACCTGGTTTTGGTATCAGGGAGATGGTAGCTTCATAGAATGAGTTGGGTAGTATTCCGTCTTTTTCTATGCTTTGAAATACCTTCAGTAGTAGTGGTGTTAAGTCTTCTCTGAAGGTTTGGTAGAACTCTGCAGTGAAGCCGTCTGGGCCAGGATTTTTTTTTTTGTTGGAAGTTTTTTGATTACCGTTTCAATCTCTTTTTTTGTTATGGGTCTATTTAGTTGTTCTACTTCTGAATGTGTTAGTTTAGGTAGGTAGTATTTTTCCAAGAATTTATCCATTTCTTCTAGGTTTTCAAATTTGTTAGAGTACAATTTTACGTAGTAATCTGAAATGATTCTTTTAATTTCATTTGGCTCTTTTGTGATGTGGTCCTTCTCGTTTCTTATTCGGTTTATTTGTTTCCTTTCCTGTTTTTCTTTAGTCAGTCTGGCCAATGGTTTATCAATTTTGTTAATTTTTTCAAAGAACCAGCTTTTGGCTTTGTTAATTTTTTCAATTGTTTTTCTGTTCTCCAATTCATTTAGTTCAGCTCTAATTTTTATTATTTGTTTTCTTCTGGTGCCTGATGGGTTCTTTTGTTGCTCACTTTCTATTTGTTCAAGTTGTCGGGACAGTTCTCTGATTTTGGCTCTTTCTTCTTTTTGTATGTGTGCATTTATCGATATAAATTGGCCTCTGAGCACTGCTTTTGCTGTGTCCCAGAGGTTTTGATAGGAAGTATTTTCATTCTCGTTGCTTTCTACGAATTTCCTTATTCCCTCCTTGATGTCTTCTATAACCCAGTCTTTTTTCAGGAGGGTATTGTTCATTTTCCAAGTATTTGATTTCTTTTCCCTACTTTTTCTGTTATTGATTTCTAGCGTCATTGCCCTGTGGTCTGAGAAGATGCTTTGTAATATTTCGATGTTTTGGATTCTACCAAGATTTGTTTTATGACCTAATATGTGGTCTATTCTAGAGAATGTTCCATGTGCACTAGAAAAAAAAGTATATTTTGCAGCAGTTGGGTGGAGAGTTCTGTATAAGTCTGTGAGGTCAAGTTGGTTGATTGTTGTAAGTAGGTCTTCCGTGTCTCTGTTGAGCTTCTTACTGGATGTTCTGTCCTTCTCCGAAACTGGTGTGTTGAAGTCTCCTACTATAAATGTGGAGGTGTCTATCTCGCTTTTCAATTCTGTTAAAATTTGATTTATGTATCTTGCAGCCCTGTCATTGGGTGTGTAAATATTTAATATGGTTATATCTTCCTGATCAATTGTCCCTTTTATCACTATATAGTGTCCTTCTTTATCCTTTGTGGCGGATTTAAGTCCAAAGTCTATTTTGTCAGAAATTAATATTGCTACTCCTCTTCTTTTTTGCTTATTATTTGCTTGATATATTTTTTTCCATCCTTTGAGTTTTAGTTTGTTTGTGTCTCTAAGTCTAAAGTGTGTCTCTTGTAGGCAGCATATAGATGGATCGTGTTTCTTTATCCAGTCCGTGACTCTCTGTCTCTTTATCGGTGCATTTAGTCCATTTACATTCAGTGTAATTATAGATAAATAAGTTTTTAGTGCTGTCATTTTGATGCCTTTTCATGTGTGTTGTTGGCCATTTCATTTTTCCACATACTTTTTTGTGCTGAGACGTTTTTCTTAGTAGATTGTGAGATCCTCATTTTCATAATGTTTAACTTTATGTTTGTTGAGTCGTTACGTTTTTCTTGAGTTCTGGAATTGATATTCCTTTTTGTGGTTACCTTATTATTTACCCCTATTTTTCTAAGTAAAGCCTAACTTGTATCGTTCTATATCGCCTTGTATCACTCTCCATCTGGCAGTTCAATGCCTCCTATATTTAGTCCCTCATTTTGATTGTTGTGATCGTTTATCTATTGATTTCCATGATTTCCTGTTGTGTTTTATTTTGTTTATTTATTTATTTTTTAGAATTAATCTTACTTTGTTTGTTTTTGTGCTTTCCCTATTTGAGTTGCATTGATATCAGGACTTTCTGTTTTGTGACCTTGTATTGTGCTGGTACCTGATATTATTGGTCACCAGGCCAAAAAATCTCCTTAAGCATTTCTTGCAGTCTTGGTTTAGTTTTTGCAAATTCTCTAAACTTATGTTTATCTGTAAATATCTTAATTTCTCCTTCATATTTCAGAGAGTTTTGCTGGATATATGATCCTTGGTTGGCAGTTTTTCTCCTTCAGTGCTCTGTATATGTCGTCCCATTCCCTTCTTGCTTGCATGGTTTCTGCTGAGTAGTCTGAACTTATTCTTATTGATTCTCCCTTGAAGGAAACCTTTCTTTTCTCCCTGGCTGCTTTTAAAATTTTCTGTTTGTCTTTGGTTTTGGTAAGTTTGACGATAATATGTCTTGGTGTTTTTCTTTTTGGATCAATCTTAAATGGGGTTCGATGAGCATCTTGGATAGATATCCTTTCGTCTTTCATGATGTCAGGGAAGTTTTGTGTCAGGAGTTCTTCAGCTATTATCTCTGTGTTTTCTGTCCCCCCTCCCTGTTCTGGGACTCCAATCACTCGCAAGTTATCCTTCTTGATAGAGTCCCACATGATTCTTAGGGTTTCTTCATTTTTTTTAAATCTTTTATCTGATTTTTTTTCAGCTATGTTGGTGTTGATTCCCTGGTCCTCCAGAAGTCCCAGTCTACATTCTAATTGCTGGAGTCTGCTCCTCTGACTTCCTATTGCGTTGTCTAATTCTGTAATTTTATTGTTAATCTTTTGGATTTCTACATGCTGTCTCTCTATGGATTCTTGCAACTTATTAATTTTTCCACTATGTTCTTGAATAATCTTCCTGAGTTCTTCAACAGTTTTATCAGTGTGTTCCTTGGCTTTTTCTGCAGTTATCCTAATTTCATTTGTGATATCTTTAAGCATTCTGTAAATTAGTTTTTTATATTCTGTATCTGATAATTCCAGGATTGTATCTTCATTTGGGAAAGATTTTGATTCTTTTGTTTGGGGGGTTGGAGAAGCTGTCATGGTCTGTTTCTTTATGTGGTTTGATATGGATTGCTGTCTCCGAGCCATCACTGGGAAACTAGATTTTCCAGGTAATCAGCTAAAAAAAAAAATGCAGTCAGATCCCTATCTGAGTTCTCCTTCTGGCTCAGGGTATTCGGATGTTAATGCAGCCGCCTGGGGAGGGTGGGGAAGGGATCAGAGAGCTAGGCGTGTAGCACCACAGAATATAGAGCTGATCCCCACGTTCACGCTCTGCCCCCGTCCGCCAGAATCCCGGCAGGACGGCTCCCTGGCTGGGACGCTACTCTCCCCGCTCCAAGATCAGTCACTTCCTCCCAGGGATTTCTCCCTCCGGTGCGCCGCACCGCTCGCGCAAACTGGGTGGGCGTGGCACTCACGAACAGCTGGGCTCGCCCCCGGGGTCTATTCAGGGGAATGCGCTCACCCCCCACCCGCTCTCGCCAAGATCCCAGCGGGACGGCTCCCTGGCTGGGACGCTGCTCTCCCCGCTCCAAGACCAGTCACTTCCTCCCGGGGATTTCTCCCTCTGGTGCACCGCACTGCTCGCGTGAACTGGGTGGGCATGGCCCTCACAAACAGCTGGGCCCGCCCCCGGGGTCTATTCAGGGAAATGCGCTCCCACCCCGCCCGCTCTCGCCAAATTCCCAGCTGGACGGATCCCCGGTTGGGACGCTGCTCTCCCCACTCCAAGACCAGTCACTTCCTCCCGGGGATTTCTCCTTCCGGTGCGCCACGCCACTCGCGCGAACTGGGTGGGCGTGGCCCTCATGAACGTCTGGGCGCCCCCCCCGGGGTCGTTTTAGGGAAACAAAGCTGATACCCACGCTCGCGCCTCGCCCGCTTCCCACCAAACTCCCGGCGGGACGGCTCCCCGGCTGGGATGCTGCTCTCCCCGCTCCAAGATCAGTCACTGCCTCCCGGGTGCTTCTCCCGCCGGCTGCGCCGCTACACCGCCCGCGCCAACCAGCTAGACTCCCTCCCGGGATTCGTTCGGGGGGGTAGGGCTGGGCCCCTTGTCTGTGCCGTCTGCCCCCCTAGGCTCTGCCCCAGCCCGGGCTCCGAAGGTCACCTGCCTGGTACGCTGGCTCTTAGTTCTGAAAACGATCGCTGTCTGCCCGTATTTGTTCATTCTCCGTCTCTAAGTCTGTGTTTGTTGTTCAGAGCTCGTAGATTGTTATGTATGTGATCGATTCACTTGTTTTTCCGAGTCTTTGTTGCAAGAGGGATCCGCGGTAGCGTCCACCTAGTCCGCCATCTTCTGAGTCACTTCTTATGAAATTCTTCTTTTATGCCCTCTGATCATTCATCTGTGTTGCAGCAGACTACTTAATCCTGGTACTGTCTTACCTTTGCCTGATGATGGAACTCCTGACCATGGTTGCCTAGATTTGACTGAACAACTGTTAGTTCCTAGGGTTGATCTTAAAGATATTCCTTTACATAATCCAGATTTTGTTTTCTTTACTGATGGGTCTTATTTATTACAGCTGCATATGCTGTAACTACTTATACTGATATATTATAAAGCTCTCCTAAGGTTAAAAAAAAAAGATTTAGCAATCATGCTGCTAGATTTAGCTGATCATGCCTGTACCTGAGTTGAATGAAGTCATTGCCCCTGACATGTAAGTTCCACCCCATGATTTGGCAACTAAATAATGACAAGCACCTACTGAGGAATTAAATGAGTGGAAATAACAAGGGTGCAAATGGAATGGGGCCAAATAAAAAACCTACACCACCAGCAAGCCTAAAGCTGCGTATGCAATGCACAATTCATTCTCTAAGCCACCATGCAGCTGCTAAAATGGCCCAAATTATGGAAAAACATTGGTGGGGAATTTCTGCCTTATAGCCAAACAAGCTTATGCACAATGTCAAGCATGTCAAAGACAGAATCCAGAGAAGCTCTTGAAAGCATCACCAAGAGAATTTCCTCTACCTCTGGGTCCAGTGTTGGAATGGCAGATAGATTTCTTTCAACTTCCTTCCTCTGTGGGATACAAATTTGTCTTAGTAATGATTTGTATTGTATACTCATTGGGTTGAAGCTTATCCCACTTCACAAGCAACTGCCACTTTTGTTGCTAAGAAGGTAATAGAGAATATCATACCATCATGAGATACTCCCACCGCACTTCACAGTGACAGGGGAAAGCATTTTACTTGACGGATTATTAAAGAAATTTGAGGGGGTGAAGCCAAGATGGCAGAGTAGTAAGACACTTCCAGTGGTCCCTCTTACAACAAAGACATGAAAAAACAAGTGAATCAATTATGCATATGACAAGCCATATCACCAAAGGCAAAGTTAAGAAATCAGACTCAGTCACAGAAGGAGGGAGAGACGGCGCAGAAGCAGCGAGGAGTTGCTGAGTCGTTGGGAGTGTCTCAGTCCCAATTCCCTGGAGTGACTGTGGCAGTGCTGCCGGTAGTGTTCAGGACACGGCTGCTTCAGCAAAAGAAGGCAAAAGAAGTGGTGCACCCCGATCCCCTGGAGCAACTGCAGCGGGGCTGCAAGTAGTGTTTCGGGACGTGGCCGCTTCAGCAAAAGAAGGCAACTGAGGTGGCACAGCCCTGACCCTCGGCATGACCATGGGGAGACCAAGCCAGTGCACAAAATCTACACACGCTTCCAGAACCTGAGAGAAAACAGCACTCTTGGCACAAGATAAGTGATTTTGTCTAATATAGTGTGTGGCTCAAATAGCTCCTCCTTTTGAAAGCACTCTCTCACATCTATCTGATCCCTCCTCCCTCTGCCTCAGCTGGCTTCGGTAACAGTTGATTTCTCTGGGCCTGAGATAGGTCCTGCTGCACTTTCTGAGCCATTCTCCCAGCCTTGGAGAAGGAACAAATTAACAAATGGGGAAAAATACTCTGCTGACTCCCCTAATCTGGAAACTCAGGACAGAAGTGGCTCCTGTTCAGGCACAAGTGGTCCACAGACTTTGTATTTAACCCCTGCATGGATCTGTGAACTTAAGAGGACTCTAACCAATCCCGCAGCTTTCAGCCTATCTAGCATCATAGCAGATACAATCTGGCTAGTATGTTGCAGGAGTGAATCTGTTAGAGGTCTGACTGTAACTGTTTTAGCTGTGCAGTGGTGAGGTGGTTTTTTGACATTTGATCCTGCTCTGCCCATTAAACAGGGCCTTACCCACAGCAGGGGCCTGAGGACTGGTGGCTCCACCCACAACACCTAGCCACCTGCAGCAGGGGTCCAAGGATAAGCAGTACCTCCCAGTCCTTACAGTTAAAACATTGGGTGCCTATGTTACGGCTGCAGTGCCCACCCACCAGAGCACTCTAGTGAACACGGATGTGCCTTCCTCACAGACATTCGGAAGAAGGATGTCAGCTTTCCTCAGAGGGTGACCCCCTGCTGCAGCCAGAAACCTGTGCATACACTAATCACCACTGCTCCTCCAAGATCGTAGGTGAGAGCCTGCACCACACACTAGGTGACCAACTACCTGGACACCTAAGCTGAATCTATACAAGAATAGTGAATAGACTCCTAGGCTCATATGTCTGGTAACAGCTCTAGCCATCAGGTGATAGGACGTTAGTGCTTCAAAGGCTCGAATAATCAAGTTAGCTCACTCTAGTAGCCTTTTTGGGTATACCAAAACAAAACCAAGCAAGAACCTAGGACACAGTGAGCAAACATAAAATAAATTAATCCAATAACTTATAGATGGCTGGGAGACAACAGTCAATATCAAATCACATAAAGAAGCAGACCATGATTTCTTCAACAAACTCCCAAAATGAAGAAACAAGGAATCTTCTGGATGAAGATGTATTCCTGGAATTACCAGATGTAGAATACAAGATTAATATAGAGAACTCTTCAAGACATCAGGAAGGAGATCAGGCAAAATGCAGAACAAGCCAAGGAGCACACAGAAAAAGCAGTCAAGGAAATTAAGAAGACTATTCAAGAACATAATAATAAAAAAAAAATAAGCTGCAAGAATCCATAGACAGCAATCACGATTCAGAAGATTAACAATAAAATTGCAGAATTAGACAACTCAGTAGAAAGTCGGCAGAGCAGAATTGAGAAAATTGAAGTGAGAATCAGCAAGATTGAAGATAAAACACTTGGCAAGAACATATTCAAAGAAAAATCAGGGGAAATAATTTTTTTTTAATGAAGAAACCCCAAGAATCAAGAGAAATAATCTACGAGTGAATGCAGTACCAGAACAGCGAGAGCTAAACAGAGAATTGTTGAAGATTTGTTGGCAGAAAACTTCCCTGACATCGTGAAAGATGAGAAGATATCCAACCAAGACGCACTTCGAACCCCATACAAGGTAGATCCCAAAAAAAGTCACAAAGACACATTATAACCAAACTTGCCAAAACCAAAGATAAAGAGAAAATTTTAAGAGCAGCTAGGGATAAACAAAAAGTCACCTACAAAGGAGAGTCAATAAGAATAAGCTTGGACTACCTGGCAGAAACCATGCAGGCAAGAAGGCAATGGAATGAAATATATAAAGCATTGAAGGAAAAAATTGCCAGCTAAGAATCATATATTAAGCAAAACTGTCTCTCAAATGTGAAGGTGAAATTAGGACATTTCCAGATAAACAAAAGTTTAGGGAATTGCAAAAACCAAACCAAAACTACAAGAAACACTAAAGGGAATTCCCTGGTTAGAAAATCAATAATATCAGATATCAGCCGAAGACTAGAACACAGGACAGAGCAACGAGATATCAACCCAGATATGGAAATCACATAAATAAATCAAGAAAAAAAAAGGCTTAAAACAGGGAATCACCAATATCATTATGTAAAAGATGACGACATTAAATCAATAAATAAAGCAGTCATAGGTCTTTCATATAGAGAGGAAATCAAGGTGATATAGGGAGATAAAAGTTAGGTTTCAATTTAGAAAAATAGGGGTAAATATTAAGGTAAGCACAAAGGAGACTAACGATCCTGCATATCAAAATAAAATACAAGAAACATAAAGACTCAGTGAAAACAAAATCAACATCGAAGAAAAAGAGGAATGCACAATTTATAAAGAAAAACCACTCAGCACAAAAAATTAAGTGGAAAAAAGAAACTGTCAACAACACAAAAAAAAGACATCAAAATGACAACACTAAACTCATACCTATCAATAATCATGCAGAATGTAAATGGATTAATGTACCAATAAGGAGACAGAGAGTTGCAGAATGGATTAAAGAAACACGATCTGTCTATATGCTGCCTAAAAAAGACACACCTTAGATTTAAAGATGCAAACAAAACTAAAACTCAAAAGATAGAAAAAATGTGTCAAGCAAACAACAATCAAAAAAGAACAAAAGTGGCAATACTAATTTCTGACAAAACAGACTTCAAAGTTAAATCTACCACAAAGGATAACGAAGGACACTATACAACGATTGAAAGGACAATATACCAGGAGGATATAGCCATATGAAATATTTATGCACCCGACAACAGGGCTTCAAGATACATAAAACAAACTATCAGCATTGGAAAGTGAGATAGACAGCTCCACAATAATAGTAGGAGACTTCAACACACCACTTTCAGTGAAGGACAGAACATCCAGAAAAAAGCTCAATAAAGACATGGAAAATCTAAAGGCCACAATCAAATAACTTGACCTCATAGACATATACAGAACACTCCACCTGACAGCAGCCAAGTATGCTTTCTTTTCTAGTGCACGTGGAACATTCTCTAGAATAGACCACGTATTAGGTCATAAAGCAAGCCTCAGCAGAATCCAAAACATTGAAATATTACAAAGCATCTTCCCTGACCATAAGACCAAGGAAGTAGAAATCAATACAGAAAAAGCAGGGAAAAGAAAACACTTGGAAACTGAACAATACCCTGCTCAAAAACAACTGGGCTATAGAGGACATTAAGTATGGAATAAAGAAATTCTTAGAATCCAATAAGAATGAAAACACTTCCTATCAGAACCTTTGGGACACAGTGAAAGCAGTGCTCAGAGGTCAGTTTATATCAATAAATGCACACATCCAAAAAGAAGGGCCAAAATCAAAGAATTATCCCTACAACTTGAACAAATAGAAGGAGAGCAACAAAAGAAACCCTCAGGCACCAGAAGAAAGCAAATAATAAAAATTAGAGCAGAATTAAATGAAATAGAGAACAGAAAAAAATTGAAAGAGTTAACAAGACCAAAAGCTGGTTCTTTGAAAAGATTAAAATCGATAAACCATTGGCCAGACTGACAAAAGAAAAACAAGAGACGAAGCAAATAGCCTGAATAAGAAATGAGGTGGGTGATATCACAATAGACCCAACTGAAATTAAAAGAATCAGAGTACTATGAAAAATTGTACTCTAACAAATTTGAAAACCTAGAAGAAATGGACAAATTTCTAAAAATATACCACCTACCTAAACTAACAAAAACAGAGGTAGAACACCCATAACAAAAGAAGAGATTGAAAAACTTATTTAAAAACTCCCAAGAAAAAAAAGCCCTGGCCCTGAGAGCTTCACTGGAGAATTCTACCAAACACTGTTACTACTAAAGGTATTTCAGAGCACAGAAAAGGATGGAACATTCCCAAACTCATTCTGTGAAGCCAGTATAACCCTGATACCAAAACCAGGTAAAGACACCACAAAAAAAAGAAAATTACAGACCTATATCCCTCATGAACATAGATGAAAAACCTCAACAAAATTCTAGCCAATAGAATTCAACAACATATCAAATAAGTAATTCACCACGACCAAATGGGATTCATACCAGGTATGCAGGGATGGTTCAACGTTAGAAAAACAATCAATGTAATCCATCACATAAATAAAATACAAGACAATTGATGCAGAAAAGGTATATGACAAAGTCCAACACCCGTTCATGATAAAAACTCTCAGCAAAATAGGAATAGAAGGAAAATTCCTCAATATTATAATGGGCATTTATACAAAGCCAACAGCCAATATCATCCTATATGGAGAGAGACTGAAAGCATCCCCCTTGAGAACAGGAACCAGACAAGGATGACCTTCTTCATCACTCTTATTCAACATTGTGCTGGAGGTCCTAGCCAGAGTTATTAGGCTAGACAAAGAAAGAAAGGGCATCGAAATTGGAGAAGAAGAAGTAAAATTAACTCTATTTGCAGATGACATGATCTTACACTCAGAAAAACCTAAAGACTCCTCAAGAAAAGTACTGAAACGAATAGAAGATTCAGCAGAGTATCAGGATACAAGATAAACATACATAAATCAGTTGTATTCCTCTACATCAACAAAGAGAACATTGAAGAGGAAATCACCAAATCAATGCCATTTACAATAACACCGAAGAAGACAAAATACTTCGGAATAAATCTAACCAAAAATGTAAAAGACCTATACAAAGAAAACTATAAGACACTACAGCAAGAAACCAAAAGAGACCTACATAAGTGGAAAAACATACCTTCCTTGTGGGTAGGAAGACTCAACATTGTAAAAATGTCTATCTACCCAATCTACAGATAAAATGCAATTCCAATCCAAATACCAGTGACATTTTTTAATGAGATGGAGAAACAAGTCATCGACTTCATACGGAAGAGAAAGAGGCCCTGGATAAGTAAAACATTACTTAAAAAGAACAAAGTGGGAGGCCTCGCACTACCTGATTTTAGAACATATTATACTGCCACAGTAGTCAAAATGGCCTGGTACTGGTAAAACAACAGATACATAGACCAATGGAACAGAATTGAGAATCCAGACATAAATCCATCCACATATGAGCAGCTGATATTTGACAAAGGCCCAAAGTCCCTTCAAGTGGGGGAAAAACAGTGTCTTTAACAAATGGTGCTGGAATAACTGTATATCCATCTGCAAAAAAATGAAACAAGACCCATACCTCACACCATGCACAAAAACTAACTCAAAATGGATCAGAGACCTAAATATAAAATCTAAAAGGATAAAGATCATGGAAGAAAAAATGGGGACAATTTGGAAGCCCTAATACATGGCATAAACAGTATACAAAACATTACTAGCAATGTACAAACACCAGAAGAGAAATTAGATAACCGCGAGCTCCTAAAAGTCAAGCACCTATGCTCATTCAAAGACTTCACCAAAAGAGTAAAAAGATTACCTACAGATTGGGAAGGAAAACTTGGTGACGTAGTGGTTAAGAGCTACGGCTGCTAACCAAAAGTTTAGAAGTTCGAATTCACCAGGTGCTCCTTGGAAACCCTATGGGGCAGTTCTACTCTGTCATACAAGGTTCCTACGGGTTGGAATTGACTCTACGGCAGCAGATTTTACAGATTGGGAAAAAGTTTTTAGCTATGACACTTCCACTAAGTGTCTGATCTCTAAAATCTACATGATACTGCTAAAACTCAACTACAAAAGGACCAATAACCCAATTAAAAAACTGGCAAAGGATATGAAAGGACACTTTACCAAAGAAGACACTCAGGCTGCTAAAAGATACATGAGGAAATACGATCATTAGCTACTAGAGAAACGCAAATCAAAACTACAATGAGATTTCATCTCACGCCAACAAGGCTGGCATTAATCCAAAAAACACAACGTAACAAATGTTGGAGAGGTTGTGGAGTGACTGGAACACTTCTACACTGCTGGTGGGAATGTAAAATGGTACAACCACTTTTGAAATTGATTTGGCACTTCCTTAAAAAGCTAGAAATAAACTACCATATGACCCAGCAGTGCAAATCCTTGGAACATACCCTAAAGAAATAAGAGCCTTCACAGAAACAAATATATGCATACCCATGTTCATTGCAGCACTGTTTACAATAGCAAAAAGATGGAAGCAACCAAGGTGCCCATCAATGGATGAATGAGTAATTAAATTACGGTATATTCACACACAATGGAATACTACGCAATGATTAAGAACAACAATGAATCTGTGAAACATTTCATGACATGGAGAAATCTGGATGGCATCATGCTGAGTGAAATTAGTCAATTGCAAAAGGACAAATATTGTATGAGACCACTGTTATAAGAAATCTAGATAAAGTTTAAACACAGAGGAAAATATTCTTTGATGGTTACAGGGGTGGGGAGGGAGGAAGAGGGATATTCACTAACTAGAAAGTACATATAAATTTTTTTAGGTGAAGGGAAGGTCAATGCACAACACAGGGATAGTCAGTACAACTGGACTAAACCAAATCAAAGAAGTTTCCTGAATACAACCAAACACTTTGAAAGCCAGAGTAGCAGGGGTGGGGGTCTGGGGACCATGGTTTCAGGGGATATCAGGGTCAATTGGCATAACAAAATGTATTAAGAAAACATTCTGCATCCTACATTGGTAAGAGGTGTCTGGGATCTTAAACGCTAGCAAGTGGCCATCTAAGATGTGCAACTTGGTCTCAACCTACCTGGAGCAAAGGAGAATGAAGAACACCAAAGACATATGGTAAAGATGAGCCCAGGAGACAGAAAAGACCAGATAAACCAGAGACTCCATCAGCCTGAGACCAGAAGAACTAGACGGTGCCCAGCTACCACTGAGCACTGCCTTGACAGGGAACACAACAGAGAATCCCTGATGGAGAGGGAGAACAGTGGGATACGGATCTCAAATTCTTGTAAAAAGACCAGGCTTAATGGTCTGACTGAGACGATCATGATCCCCAGACGCTTTGTTAGCCCAAGATTGGAACCATTCCCGAAGCCAACTCTACAGATAGGGATTGGCCTGGACTGTAAGACAGACAATGATACTTGTGAAAAGTGAGCTTCTTGGCTCAAGTAGACACTTGAGACTATGTGGGCAACTCCTGTCTGGTGGCGAGATGAGAAGAAAGAGGGGGACAGGAGCTGGCTGAATGGACATGGGGAATACAGGGTGGAGAGGAGGAATGTGCTGTCTCATTAAGAGGAGAGCAGCTAGGAGTACACAGAAAGGTGTGTATAATTTATGTATGAGAGACTGACTTGATTTGTAAACTTTCACCTAAAGCACAATAAACTAAAAAGAAAAAAAATCGCAAAATTTTTCTGATCGCTGTTTCTACATACTCCTTATCATCCCCAGTCCTCTGGATTAGTAGAACATACCAATGGAATTATTTAAAAAACAGCTACATTAACAGAGAGCCTAGAGCTGCCATGGCCTACAGTACTCGTTTTGGTGTTATTAAAACTTAGACCCTCTCCATTTGGAAAACACAAGCTGTCTCTTAATAAGATAGTCACTGAGAGACCTATGCTTTTAAATCACATTACTTACACTGATCCACACATTGTTAATGCAGATATCCTTAAGCATTGCAAAGCGCTGATGGCCTATTCTCAAGTTTGTGTCTCACAGGTAGAACAATCCTTCACGGACAAACATCTTGAGGCTCCTGACTTCTCTGACCATGGTCTGCAACCTGGAGAGTTAGTCTACTGGAAGAGTTTCAGCTCCAAAATTTTAGAAGTCCATTGGAAGGGGCCATTTCAGGTGTTGCTGACCAACTAGTGCACAGCCAAACTCAACATGGATACATGCAAGTCAACTTAAATGTGCACCTTCCAATATTAAACAAGTACACCAGCAGGTGACTTCAAACTTCACCTACACTGAGGTCTCCCAGAAGCAAACAATTATGGAAATAGACAGCTAGTCCCAAGATCGCGGAACAAGCCCTTATGCATGTTGCTGAATTTTGTGGACTTTACTTAGCTATCCTCATGGTATTAGCTCTACTACATACTTATGATCTTATTTCCTGGTAGTTTTATTCAACACAAATGTCCATTTAAGCTTTATTCTTCTATTCCTAACAATTTCTTCTAATGTTTGGAGAGAAAATGCATTTGTTAAATTAGCAATTTGACTGAATGTTGGATCTGTCATCTTCCTACATAATCTGGGCATGAAAATTCTTATCCATTAATATCTCCTATATTAAATTACAGTCTCGTACCCAATGCTTTTTTTTTTTTTTTTTTTACCCAATGCTACTGTTAACATCAACATCACCTTTAAACAAGCCATATGTGTTAGATTGTGGCTTCTCCCTGGATTGTTGGCTCAACTTCAGGTACTATGCTTTAATCTAATGCAAATTATAGAAAGAATACAAAATTTCTCTAGGGTGAAAGAAATCTTTCCTTATCATACTTGTCAAACTGATTTTCCAGTCCAACAAGTAGATCTCCCTAGATACTTTATGAATTTATTGGTGCAGGCAAAGAAAATACCAGATTGCCTAAAGAGAAATAAAACATATTTAAGCAACTTGTCCCCCCTCTGTATTAGACTCTGGAACCCACTAAGGATGGGACAATTGTCCATTTGTACCAATTCTTTAACAGAAAATTGGCTTGAGTAAGTCAATCAAACCATTCCTTTCCACACAATTATACTGGAAGTATCATGATTTTCTCTTCTTATGGGTATGTATTTTTGTGGGGAAGATCAAATTATCCCACAATAAAGGAACTGAACCCAAGTGATGAACCTCCTGCCTGGGCATTACTCCGCTTAGATAGCTGGAACATGATGGGTTCCAGCACCTGTCTTAGTCATCCAGTGCTGCTATAACAGAGATAGCACAAGTGGATAGCTTTAACAAACAGAAGTTTTTTCTCTCACAATCTAGTAGGCTAGAAGTCCAAATTCTGAGTGTCAGCTGAAGGGGAAGGCTTGCTCTGATAGCTATGGAGGAAGGTCCTTGTCATCAACCCTACCCTGGACTAGGAGCTTCTCAACGCAGGAACCCCAGTTCCAAAGGACGTGCTCTGCTTGCGGTGCTTCTTTCTTGGTGGTATGAAGTCCCCACCTTCTTGCTCGCCTTGCCAAGGCTTTTGGCTTATTCTGGATCCTGTAGCTGCCTCTTGTCTGACCTCCAGTTCTTGGGACTTGAGCTAGCAGCTTACCCGCTGACCTTGAGTTCACCAGCCACTGCTACTATGTGAATCAGGAGAAGACTTGCAGTCTTGACTACTGATCTTGGGATTCATCGATCTTCATAGTCTATGAGCTAAAGTCCTGCTCTCTGACCTGTCAGTCTTGGGTTCACCAGCCCCTGCAGCTACATGAATCAGGAGAAGCCTGCCCTACCCTGATCCATGGACTTGGGACATTCTAGCCTCTACAATCACATGAGCTGTTTCCTTGATATAAATCTCTATATATTTATATGCTTTACTGGTTTTGCTTCTCTAGGGAATCCAGCCTAAGACAGCACCTTAGGTCTTTTAGGAGTTCCTTTCCATGTCCAGAAGCCCTGTTGACATAGTGGTTAAGAGCTTGGCTGCTAACCAAAAGGTCAGCAGTTTGAATCCACAAGCAACTACTTGGAAACCCTACGGGGTAGTTCTACTTTGTTCTATATGGTTTCTATGAGTTAGAATCGACTTGATGGCAACAAGTTTTTTAGATGCCCATTCCTGTAATGAAAGTATACACTGAACTAGTCATTTGATGATCATCATTCAGAATAGGAGATACTTTATGCCACAACATAATCCAGTAGCTGAAAAACCTGAGATGGGCTGGGTATTCTTCCCAGCACTTCTAACCAACTATGGTGTTCCTCAGCTTGAAAAATCTATTCACCATTTATCTACTACAATGTCTCATATTGCTGATGATATTGCAGATGGAATGTCAGCCCAATACAAATTTTTAGAATCTCTTTCTAAAGTTGTACTAAATGATAGGACAGTTATTGATTTCCTTCTAGCCAAATGAGGGGAAGTTTGTACCATTGCTAATACAGGCATACTTCAGAGATATTGTGGGTTTGGTTCCAAACCACCACAATAAAGTGAATATCACAGTAAAGTGAGTCACATGAATTTTTTGGTTTCTCAGTGCATAGAAAAGTTATGTTTATGCTATACAGTAGTCTATTAAGTACAATTGCATTATGTCTAAAAAAAAAGTACAAACCTTAATTAAAAAAGGCTTTATTGCTAAAAAATGCTAACCATCATCTAAGCCTTCAGTGAGTCATAATCTTTTTGCTGGTGGAGGATCTTGCCTTGATGTCAATGGCTGCTGACTGATCAGAGTGGTGGCTGCTGAAGGCTTGGGTGGCTGTGGCAATTTCTTAAAATAAGACAACAGTGAAGTTCGCCACATTGATTGACTCTTCCTTTCACAAAAGATTTCTCTGTAGCACGCATTGCTGCTTGATAGCATTTTACCCACAGTAAAACTTCTTTTAAAATTGGAGTCAATCCTCTTAAATTCTGCCGCTGCTTTATTAACTAAGTTTATGTAATATTCTAAATCCTTTGTTGTCATTTCAACAATGTTCATCGCATCTTCACCAGGAGTAAATTCCATCTCAAGAAATCACTTTTTTTTGCTTATCCATAAGAAGCAACTCCTCATCTGTTAAAGTTTTTTCTTGAGATTGCAGCAATTCATTCATATCTTCAGGCTCACTTCTAATTCTAATTATCTTGCCATTTCCACTGCATCTGCAATTACTTCTTCCACTGATGTCTTGAAACCCTCAAAGTCATCCATGAAGGTTGGAATCAACTTCTTCCAAACTCCTGTTAATGTTGATATTTTGACCTCCTCCCATGAATCGCAAATGTTCTTAATGGCATCTAGAATCCTTTCCAGAAGGTTTTCAATTTACTTTGCAAAGATCCATTAGAGAATCACTATCTATGGCAGCTCTAGCCTTATGAAATGTATTTCTTAAATAATAAGACTCGGAAGTTGAAATTACTCCTTGAACTATGGACTGCAGAGTGGAAGTTATGTTAGCAGGCATGAAAACAACATTAATGTCCTTAACATCTGCATTAGAGCTCTGGGTGACCAGGTGCATTGCCAGCGAGCAGTACTATTTTGAAAGGAATCTTTTTTTCTGAGCAGTAGGTCTCAACAGTGGGCTTAAAATATTCAGTGAACTACGTTGTAAGCTAATATGCTGTCATCCGGGTTTTGTTGTTCCATTTACAGAGCAGAGGCGGAGTAGATTTAGCATCATTCTTGAGGACCCTAGGATTTTTGGAGTGGTAAATGAGCATTGGCTTCAACTTAAAGTCACCAGCTGCATTAGCCCCTAACAAGAGAGTCAGCCTGTCCTTTGAAGCTTTGAAGCCAGGGGTTGACCTCTCTCTAGCTATGAAAGTCCTAGACTTTCTTCCTAAGCATCTTCTTCCAACATAAGGCTGTTTCATCTACACTGAAAATCTGTTGTTTAGCGTCGCCGCCTTCATCACTTATCTCAGCTGGATCTGCCGGATACCTTGCTGCAGCTTCTACAGCAGCACTTGCTGCTTCCCCTTGCCCTTTTGTGTTATGGAGACGGCTTCTTTCCTTAAACCTCACAAACCAACCTCTGCCAGCTTCAAACATTTTTTCTGCAGATTCCTCTCCTCTCTCAGTACTCAAAGAATTGAAAAGAGGGCCTTGCTCTGGGTTAGGCTTTGGCTTAGGGGAATGTTGTGGCTCTTTTGACCTTCTATCCAGACCACTAAAACTTACTCCATATCAGCAATAAGGTTGTTTTGCTTTCTTATCATTCATGTGTTCACTGGAGTAGCACTTTTAATTTCTTTCAAGAACTTTTCCTTCGCATTCACAACTTGACTAAACTTTTGGTGCAAAAGGACTAGCTTTCAGCCTATCTCAGTTTTCGACATATCTTCCTCACTAACTCAATCATTTCTAGCTTTCAATTTAAAGTGAGAGATGTGTGACTTGTCCTTTCACTTGAGCACTTAGAGACCATTGTAGGGTTATTAATAGGCCTAATACTATCATGTCTCAGAGAATAGGGAGGCCCAAGGATAGGGAGAGAGATGGGGGAATGGCCAATCAGTGAAGCAGTCGGAACACACAATGAACATAGTTCGTAGTACCCGAAAACAATAGTAACATCAAAGATCACTGATTAAAAATCACCATAACAGATATGATAATAATGAAAAAGTTTGATATATTGTGATAATTACCAAAATGTGGCACAGAGACACAAAATGAGCACCTGCTGTTGGAAAAAATGGCACCAATAGACTTGCTTGATGCAGGGTTGCCACAAACCTTCAATTTGTAAAAAACGAGGTATCTGAGAAGTGCAATAAAGTGAAGCTCAATAACACAAGGTATGCCTGTACCTCCTACTTCACCTGGATAAATACCACAGAAGAGGTAGAACAAGATATTAGAAAGATCCACTAGAAGGCTACTTGGCTACATTTAATACCTCCAATTTTTTTTTTTTTTTATGCCTGGCTCTTCCTTTCAGATACCTTTAATTGGTTACCTGATGGCATTGATTCCTGGTTGTGCTGTATACTACAAACTGGGTTAATCTTTTTGATTGCTGTAATTATTGTAGGCCTAACTAAAAGTTGTATGAAATGTCTGTCTAATGCTTCTAACCAAATTGCAATCCCCCTTGCTATTCAGAGGGTTATGTATCTTGACAAAATCAAGTTCTTAGAGAATACCAACCTCACACCTTGAGTTAGCCTTTTTGGATGTTAAGGCCTCCAAATGTGGCCTTCCTCCACACAGGCCCCAAATGGAGGATCACAGAAACATACTGTCTGAGCTATGGCATGGTGAAAAGGTTGATGAAAGATCCAACTTATAAAAAGATCAATTCAATGTGAAGTTCATGCAGGAGGGAAAAAAAACACTCTTACAATGGTGATCAAAGAATCTCTACAGAGATTTATGATCAGAAGGGAGAAGTGTGAAAGAACACTCTAAAACTGAGGGGCTTGATATAACTAATATGACTGACAGGTCTGACTCCTAGGCCCCTGCTTCTACTTTTTGGTGTACGTGACCCATGACTACACTATTGACCTAAATAACTTGTTCTGCAACATTCCGAGGTAGCCTGCCAAGATTGTTGCAGGAACAAGCTCTACAATGCAGGAAACTGAGGCTAAGTTTGAGTACCCCAGCCAATAGAAATGAGTCTTACAGAGCATGTCGAATATTAACTAATCAAAGGTAGCCCCATATTCTTTCCCAACTCTATACCAAACCAAAAACAAAACCCATTGCTATCGAGTCAATTCTGACTCATAGTGACCCTACACAGAGTTACGCAACACTGAGTATAAAGGACTTGTGCTTATGCTCCCTCTTTGGAACACCATTTTGAACTTTCATTTTGGTTCTTCCCAATTTGCAAATCTTTAAATCTGAATAAAACTCTTCTTTTAGTTTACAGAAACTTTGTTTTGCTTTTAACATTCTTTTTTCTCCTTCTTCTCAAAGACTTCCAAGCCACCCATTCGCATCATGTGTTTATATTGAGCATCTACTCTATGCCAGGCACAGCCACTACACATCTCCTTCATAGTGCCCTACCTCAGCAACTCCTGCCACCCCATGCTGGTTCCACTGTGCACACTCTTCCAAGTTCTTTTAAGGCCTCTACGTAGTGAAGGTAGTGGTTAAGTGCTATGGCAGCTAACCAAAATGTCAGTAGTTCAAATCCACCAGGCACTCCTTTGAAACTCTATGGGGTAGTTCTACTCTGCCTATAGGGTCACTATGAGTTAGACTTGACTTGATGGTAATGGGTTTTTTTTAGGTAGTGAACGGCCCTGAATGTCCTGTCCTTGTATGCTTGGCCAACTTCCAGGCCTGGCACGGGAAGCAGAATGCCTGGCCAGGGCTTGTGGTATATGCTATCGTAACATTCCCATATTTATCCTGCCCAAACAACCAGGGCCAGAGTAGGATACATTTAAGAGCTGCCCCACCAGATGGTGGGAAATTACTTGAGTAAAGGAGAAATTCATTTTTACTTGTCTCCAAATATGTAAACCTGAATGTTAGCTTTTTTCTTTTTTTTTAATGGTTACAATTAAGGACCAAGAATATACTACATTTTTTGCTAGATATACTTCATTTCTCAAATGAAGGAGAAAAAATGGAAAAAAGACATTTGTGCAAATTTTTATTCCGATTCATAATGTTTATAAAACCTTTGTTGCTGTTTAGGCAACTTAGAATAAAATGAAATATAGTAAATATCTTGATAATAGTAAATTTGGTCAGGAACTAAATAAAAGGATGAATTCAGTTTATAGAAAGCCTGATTATTTTTCTCTTCTTAATTTAATACATGCAGCCTTTTATGTTTAGGCATAGGAACTAGGCATACATGTTCTTTGCTGATTTTTAACAATTGGGACATCCAATCTTAGCTCTGTCCCCAGTAAGCAAAAAGTAACCTGAAAACCTCCTGCTTTGGGACCAGCCTGACCTAAACTGAAATCTCAGTGGCCTAAGTTGCTATCTCTACTTACTAACAGAGCACATTTGAGCAAATTGCAGCTTAACTTCTCTCTGTGTTATTCCCCTTCTAACAGCATGATGATTTTAGTAATAAAATACCCAGGAGGATTAAATGAGATAAGGTATGCAAAACCCTTTGTACATTAAAAACACAGCAAATTTCCAATTAATTAGCTGTGTGACCTTCGAAACCCTACGGGGGCAGTTCTGCTCTGTCTTATAGGGTCGCTGTAAGTCAGAATCGACAGGATGGCAACGGGTTTTTTGGTGACCTTTGGGAAAGTCACTAAATCTCACTGGGTTGCAATTCTCTCCAGCTCTAAATTCTCTTCCCAAGCAGGCTTCTTAGGTTAGAGAACTGAAATTAGCATATCAAGCACCAGCCTAGTTGGTGCCAGCTCCTGCTTTCTCTGCAATTACACTGCTTATATGTAAGTGGCAGTCGAGTCCCTGAATGGAGTAAACCTTATTGACACACCTGGTTTCCTACCCATTTTAACTGGCAGTACATAGGTACACTCTAACCCCTGAGCAAGCAACAAGGTTGACATGTGGTATGAAGTCTCAAGTTTTTTCTTGTATGTTCAGTGATGCAAACAGAAATGACCCTATGCAGAGTAGGGCCATACCATGAGTATGTGGTGTTAAAAAAATCAATCAAATTTTTAAAGAAATTGAACCATAAGGTTTATTCTGAGCAGCTATTCTGTATGCATATAGAAAGACCATTCTGATTCTTAAAAAACCAAATGGCTCCATGTAGGTTAGTTACAATGAAGCTTGGAAAGAAAAGAGGAAGGAGAAAAATGGAAGATCAACCACTGGCCACTCTTAACATGATTGATTGAACCCTGTCCCCTTTACTGAGATTAGGTGATATTAGGTTGCTGGTTGGTCTCTGGCCTAGCTGTCCTTTCCCTCATTCACTTGCACCAATCTTTACGTGCAGTCCTAAAAAAAAAAAAATTTTTTTTTTGTGGAGGTTTTAAAATGATAAAAGGTACCTCCTCTCTCAGGAAGAAACGGAAATTACCTAAAGCTACATTCTTTTGCATTAGACAAACTCTGATCTAGGTTATGGTTAACAAAGGGGTTTGCAAAGATTTAATCACTGTGTTAAACTGGGCTTCAGTTTCCTTACTATTAACACTCCTTAAAGCTGGGGAAAAAACCAAGTCAATAGTTTTATAGATTTGGGGGTTGGGCTTTTACTGTTAAGTTTTGGTTTCTTGGGAAAGAAAATCCATAAAAATCAAAGTAAGAGGTCTGTTATTAGTTTTTTTTTTTTCTTTCACAATGGTATTTGGGGGAAAGTGGTGGATGCTAATTCTATACAGATGGAATATTTATTAACCGTGACAGCTGTTTTAAAACTTTTCGAAAACTTGTGTAGGGGAACTAAAAATTGAGATACCTGTTAAAATCTGAAATGGCAGACTTGAGGTCTGGGTTTGACTCCCTTTTGTTAATTCTGCTTTTATCCTAGCAACAGCCATCTTCTGTGCAGGCTTAATCATGGAGCTAAGGAAATAAAATAAAAATAAAAAATCCTTAGTTGTGATAAAGGATATAAAAACAAAGCCTCTGAGAGCAGACTTTGGTGCTGACATTTATTTAAATCTTCAACACAAACACCCACAGGAAAAGTTCTGCTTGAATGGGCTGTTTCTAAGGAAGGAATATCCAGTAATTATGATGTAACTACCCTGTAACTTCCCTTCTTGTCATGTACCATTGCAGTTACCAGGCTGTAGCCAATCTAAGAAAGACACATATGTACTTTAAGGAAGTCCTGCCTTATTAGCCCTTGTTTCAGGAAGTCCCACCTTATGAGCCCCACTTCAGGAAGTCCTGCCTTGCAATAATTTAAGTTTGTAACTACCAATCAAATGATGATCTAAGTTTGTAACTGTGTCATGGATTAAATTATGCTCTCCCAAAACTGTGTGTATTAACTTGGTTAGGCCATGATTCCCAGTATTCTGTGGTTGTCTTCCATTTTTTGATTGTAATTTTACGTTAAAGAGGATTAGGGTCAGATTGTAACAGCACCCTTACTCAAGTCACCTCCCTGGGGTGTAGCTGCACCAACTTTTATGTCAAGAAAAGGGAAGCAGGCAGAGAGTTGGGGACCTCATACCACCAAAAAAACAGCCCTAGGAGCAGAGCATGTCCTTTGGACCCAGGGTTCCTGCACCTGAGAAGCTCCTCAACCAAAGGAAGATTGAGGACAAAGACCTTCTTCTAGAGAAGACAGAGAGAGAAAACCATTCCCTGGAGCCAATACCCTGAATTTGGACTTGTAACTTACTAGACTGTGAGCTGAATTTGAACTTGTAACCTACTAGATTGTGAGAAAATAAATTTCTCTTTGTTAAAGCCATCTACTTGTGGTATTTCTGTTATGGCAGTACTAGGTGACTAAGACAAACTACAATCAAGTAATGTACTTCAAGCTCTTTGTTCTCCCCTATAAAGATGTCCCCACAGCTTCAGCACTTCGAGTGTCCTGTGGGGTTCACTGACAAATTAAGTTTGGCAAGACTGCCATCTAGTGGCCAGTTCATTTTACTGAACTCCCTTTTCTTTCTGGTGCACCATAAGGTTTCCATACACATTTAGACCTTTAATACTTGCAAATTACTCAGTAAGATGGGGAATGCCACATCCAAGACTGAAGGCGGACCCTCTACTGGGATTCCTGAAGTTCATATGAATAAACATTATGGCCCCAGTTCAGTCTTGTAGTTAGGCTGCTGGCATGTACTTACTGTCAGAAATTTAAAAGACTAATGGTCCTTTTGGAGGCTAAGGGCTTCTCAATAAAATAGATGTAATGGGAGGCCTTTTAAATTGCTAGTTGGAAGCTTCCAAAAGAAATCAAAATGATAAATTCACCTCCTTGCAGGTGACCATTTCAAAACATGCTAAACAAATTAAAGAGTTACCATGTCAGAGCTCTGTAATCTCACCAGTTACCTACCTGGCAGCAACCCCCATAACACCTCCCTTTCCCAAAATGGCAAATTCCCTGGAGTCTGTAGTCCACCTCCAGCCTCTGACATCCAGCTCCTTTTTCTTTCTTCTGTCCCTCCAACAGCCACTCCTCTTTACCCACATTTACTGTCCTATTCCTTTGAGGATATATTATCTAAATTCCCATACTACTCTAGAGAATCTTTAGAAGACACACAAAAAAAACTGTTTCTGAAATGTCTTTTAAATATCCAGAAGAAGCTCAGAAATCCCCTCATGTCGTGTTTACCCTTTGGTCCAAAGTGGAACTTTGCACAATTGTAAAAAAATTCCCTAATCCTTGTGAAGATTCCCAAAACTTCACCCAAGAATTTAAGATTTTAGCTGAAATTTTGAACCTGGTCCAGCAGACTTATATAATTTAATAAATATATTAATCTGATCAGGTAATGAAGAAAGGTGGAAGGAAAAGACCAAATGAACGCATTCTGAATCACCTGGTTGGATTAACATATTTATTAAATTATATAGAATCTTTAGCTATGAAGGCCGATGTTCCTGGTTCCCTGTTACTAGCTCAAACTAAAGCTATTGTTACAAACCTTATTGATGCCATCTCCAAGGTTGTTCCCCATAAATTAGACTGGGCTAAAGTTCAAAGTTGTAAAACGAACAAAGATGGAAATGTTTATGATAACAGAGATCATTTAACTAAACTTTTCCAAGAATACTCTGGCCTGAAACTAGAAGAGCCAGGACCCCCGTGTTGCTTTCAATTCTATCTTTGTTAATGAGCTCCACCCCGAGCTTGCTGATCTGGTTAAACTTCACAGATGAATTAATTTCTTCATCTTACAACTTGGCTCAAATACTAGAACAAAAGGCTGAGAAAACAGGACAAAAAACTAAAGCTGAACAAAATAAACTTAAGGCTCTGCAATTACAGCAATTGGAGATCCAACCTCAGAATAAGTTCCACACACAGAAAAAGTCCACCTGACATATGGCTAAGGTTGGGCTCAGTAACGTGCCCATCATTTGTTACTACTGCAAGAAACCTGGACATTTTAAGGACCGTTTAAAACTGAAAAATATACTAAGCAATATAACACTGGATAGAGGCCTAAAGCAAATAGAAGGAAAGGGCTCCAGGGACAAGTCAGGGGTTTTTCCTATGGTAGCACTAAACACTCAAGGAGGAACTACTGTTCAAATAAATGGGGAACCATGAAAATTCTTACCCTGTCAGCTATAAAACCCACCTTTTTACAAAAGCCTTTGCCCCAGAATATAATACTTCCAAAATAATAGGAGTTAATAACAAAGGCCAAACTTTAAACCATTCCCAACCTGTTTCTGTTTCTTTGGGTCCTATAGTAGACATGCACCCAATTTTACACAGTTTAGATTCTCCAGTAAATTTGGTAGGAAGAGGTTTGTTGTCCAAATGGAATTGTCAAATAAAATTCTCAGAAACAGAAAAGATGCTATTAGATTTATCTGAAGCCAATTATCAGACTCTGTATGATAGAAAATACTTTAAATGGAGAAGCCTATTGCTCTTTATAGGCACTTAGATTGCCATTACAAGAAAGTCATTCCCCTCCTTTATCCAATTCTGTGGAATGCCTTTTCTCTGTCCCTGAGAGCCTATGGGCTACCACATCTGATGTTGCCTGAGCACGGTCAGCAGAACCAATTAAAACCCAGATAAATACTTCAAAACCTCTTCCTAAAATTTCACAATAACCTCTAAAACAAGAAGCTAAAAAGGGATTTGCCCCAATAATTCAAGACTCTCTAACTAAAGGCTTAATAAAAATTCCTCACACCAGTCCCTGCAACACTCCAGTTTTCCCTGTTAAGAAACCAAACAATCAAGGCTGGAGATTTGTACAAGATTCATGTGCTATTAATCATATGGTAGTTCTGAGATTCCCCCGTAGTTACTAATCATTATGTGTTTCTTTCTAGTGTACCTCCTGAAGCAACTCATTTTACAGTAGTCAATCTTTGCGGTGCTTTTTTTTTCTTTAACCGTTCCAGGCTATCCAGACGGTCAATACTTATTTGCCCTCACTTGAAGGGATCAACAATTTACTTGGACGGTGATGCCTCAGAGCTTTACTGAGTCCACGAGGTGCTTTTCTCAGATTTTACATGCTGATTTGCAGCTTCTCCAGTTTTGTCAGCGGTCTACATTGTTGCAATATGTTGATGATTTATTGGTCTGTTCTAATTCTCAACAGCCATGTCTTGCCGATAGCATCCTGTTGTTAAACAACATTTAGCTGGAAGCAGTCACAAAGCCTTCAGAAAAAAATTAGTTAGCTCTACCTTTTGTTAAATATGTAGGATACATTATTGCAGCAAAAGAGATCACTATAGACCCCAAAAGAAAAGAGACTATCTTAGCTTATCCTGTCCCTACAACCAAGAAGCAGTTAAGAGGATTTCTGGTACTCTGCAGCTATTGCAGAACTTGAATTTTTGATTTTTCTTTGCTAGGTTTAGGTCAATCTCTTTAGTATTATTTTAAAAATTTGGAGCCTGATTCCCTGTAGCTCTCCAAGGATGGCCAAAATCCATCACTAAACTAAAAGAAGCATTAGTTAACACCCCTGCTCTTGGGTTTCCTAATTATAACTCAGTCTTTTCACTTTTCGTCCATGAGACTTCTGGGAATGCTTTTAGGAGTCCTCACTCAAAAATATGGAGGACAAGAAAGACCCATTGGTTATTATAGTATCCAACTGGACCCTGTCACAAGGGTCTACCCCCCTAGCCTTACAGCGGTCACTGCAACAACTGGAGTAGTTGAGGCCACTGCTGATATAGTTTAGGAAATTTTCTTGACATTTATCTTCCTCATATGGTATCAGCCACTCTAAACTCAACATTAATTCAACATCTTTCAGCCAGCAGGCTGACTTCTTATGAAGTTCTACTTTTTTGGCAGCTTCTAATATTAGGCTACATACTGTAACCTCTCTGAATCCAGCTACGTTTTTACCTCTACCTCATGATGATGATCATCCACCCCATGATTGCTTAAATCTTACTGAAAAGCTTTTGTCTCCCAGGTGAGATCTACAAGAAACCTCATTATCAAATCTTGATTTAGTTCTATTTGTTGATCAGTCATATTTAAAGCCTGAACTTACCAGCTCTTATTACCAGGGAGGATATGCCATGACCACCTCATCTGGTCCTCAAAAATGGTGCCTTTCCTGAAGTCACTTCAGCTCAGGAAGATGAACTAATCGAACTCACAAGGGCTTGCAAACTGGCTTCTGGACAGTCGGTAATTGTTTTTATGGACTCAAGTTATACACTTGGGGTTATTCATGATTTTGGTATGTTATGGAAACAGAGATGGTTCTTGACGTTTTCCAGAACTCCAACTGAAAAGAGTTCCCTAGTAGCAGACCTCTTAGAAGCCATTTTGGTCTGCTCTGAGATTGCTGTGATTAAAATTCAGTCCTATCAACTCAAAAGGGTTTCATAAACAGAGGAAATGACCTGGCTGATAGCCCAGCTAAACAGGCTGCTTCCCAATCACCTTTTAAGGACATCATCTTCATTCATGACTGCAATGATCCCATTCACAATCAGTGAAAAGGAGGGAATAGTTAATAATGATAGAATAGTTATAGACTATGTAAAATGTTGCCCACCTGAATTTGACCTAAAAGAAATTTCAGTCACTTTTAAACACCAACAATGGACCTAAAAAGATGAAATTAGAGAATGGCAGCAGACTGGCTGTCATCAGGATCCAACAACTAGACTGTTGATAGGGCTCAATAATAAACCCATTTTGCCAGAGTGCTTTTGTTTCCCTATGGTTTGAAATTATTGGCATGATTATATAGGAATAACAGCAGATGAACTGATTCAAGCTTTAGAAACTTATTGGTGGGGAGATTTTTCTGCTGCTGTGGACCATGTATTTTCCCACAGTTTTAAGGATCACACGCCTCCTTATATCAATCCTGTCAATACTCCTAACAAACTTTTAACAGTTATGCGTGGCCCCACACATTGGAGCACTGTTATGGTTGATGAACAATACTTTAACATGCTTATAGAAAAATCCCCTAGACCTGGAGGAGTAGCTTTAAAGGATTTATTTGAACATCAAAAATCACCCCCACGTGATGAGGTTGAGAAATGGAAAAAACATGGTTGTTCCCAATGTTCCACCTCTGTGATATGGATGGGACCCAATGAGAATTTTAAACAAACAAACCCATTGTAATCAAGTAGATTCCAACTCATAGCAACCGTATAGGACAGCGTAGAACTGCCCCACAGGTTTTCCAAGGAGTGGCTAATGGATTCGAACTGCTGACCTTTTGGTTAGCAGCCAAGTTTTTAACCACTGCACCACCAGGGCTCCACTTCAGTAAAATCCAACCCAAAAGCAGTCCTTAAAGGCATCCACCAACCACCATCATAAGCTGTAGTTTTCTCAGGGCAGCAATTCTCAGACTTGACCCTGCACCTGAATCACCTCTAGGGCTTGTTAAACACAGATTCCTGCCCTCCCACTAGAGTTTCCGATTTAATAGATCTGGAGTGAGACTGGGGACCTGGTGTCACAATGGTTAAGTGCCCAGCTGCTAACTGAAAGGTCAGCTGTTCAAACCCAACAGCTGCTCTGTGGAAGAAAAGACCTGGCAGTCTGGTCCCATAAGGTTACAGCCTAGGAAACCCTATGGAGCAGTTCTATTCTGTCCTATAATGTTGCTATGGGTCTAAATCAACTTGATGGCAGTGGGTTTGGTTTTGGTATTGGGGTGAGACCTAAAAATGTGCATTTCTAGCAAGTTCCTTGCTGAAGCTGATGCTTATGACAATATTTTGACAATCATTGTCTCAGAACATGCTTGGTTGTCCTTGACAAAGCAAACTTTCTAGACAGTTTAGGTATGAGCACTTGTTGAAGATTTAGCACAACTTAGCACAGTGGTTAAGAGCTCAGCTGCTAACCGAAAGGTCAGCAGTTCTGAATCCACTGGCTGCTCCTTGGAAACCTTATGGTTTCTACTCTGTCCTGTAGGGTTACTATGAGTCAGAATTGACTGTACAGCAATGGAATTGGTTTTTGGTTGGTTTTGCATGCAAACAAAAAGGCCCCTAGTAGGACAATAAAATTTATCTTTGGTAGGGACATTTTACAGGAAAAGAAAAAGGTTATAGGATGGCCATTGTTAGACCTGATTCAGTAAGTAGAGGATGTCTGATTGAAGATCACCTTTGTCTTCTTGACTGGGTGGGTGACAAGTTTCTCAGAACAAATCTTAATCCCTTTAAAGTTTATTGTTAAATTGCTTTACTTTATTTTTTTTTTAATCAAGAATGTTAATTTCTTCCCAGAAGGAGGTTGAGAATTACTTCATGCAAAATTATGTTCTGTCCCAGACCAGGTTTGGGACTGTTGAATAGGAAATTAATAACAGACATCTTGCTTTGATTTTAAGGTTTTTCTTATCTATGAAACCAAATTTTAACGATAAAAAGCCTGACCCAAACTGCAAACACCTGTCAGAAACTGCTCTATAGCAGTGTAAATTTGTCTTATCCAGTTAGGAAAGTATAATCATCAAACAATTACCTCCTAATTTAAATCTCAAACACTCTCAAAGGTGCTGGTGGGTGGAAAGTCAAATTATTAGCAGCCAGACCAGAAGTAACCCGATATCAGTTGATCTCAGTAAAGGGGAAAGGCAGGGGACAATCAATCATATTAGATTAGCCAATGGTTGATCTTCTATATTTCTTCCTTCTCCTGTCTTTGTAAACCCCATTTGCTTTTTCTGAAATCAACACAGTCTCCTATACGCATACAGAATAACTGCTCAGAATAAACCTTACGTTCAAATTTCAGTGAGTTTTTTTTAATTTTGGTGAAGTTTGATTATTTGTAATAGGACATATATTATCTTACACCAGGAACGTAAGTCCACTAAATTAGCTTAAGCAAAAGGTGGTTCTACTAAAGATATATTCACCACTCTGGAAGGCATTTAAGCAATGAAATGGAGCAGGGCCCCCCTGCACCAGAGGGTGGGCCTTATCTCACCTACACCACATGGTTCTTCTCTCTGTGAACTGTCTGGGCTGTGACTGGACATGGAGTTATGGCTCTGCTCCCCATAGCTAACCAGTGCTCAGGACTTTGACCCAGTGTGGGCCAAATGTGTGCCCTGTGAAGGAATACTCCAAACTGAGGCACCTAGCTGAAACAGGACAGCCGTTTCAAACTCCATTTTGTTAACTAGACTCCATTTTGAATAAGACTTTAGCTTGACCAAAGCCTCTGCCTCTGCATTCCTGAGAAGGTAGCCCACAACTTCCCTAAACCACTCTTAGCAAATGGTGGGGGGGAGAGAAGAATGTGGTTGTTCTGGGAAGGGTTAGTTGATTATGATATTTCTGCCCCTCCCCAGTTTGCTGATGTTAGGAGAAGATTATGGTGGTCTCTTGTTACTATTAGTAATATGCTATCATGTGTTTACCCTCCTCATATTACCATATAAAAGGCTCACCTTTCCCTCAGAAGAGGGGGGCACCTGGTAGATTCTCCTCTGCCCTATGCTTCCTATCATGGGTTGAATTGTGTCCCCCCCAAAATATGTGTCAACTTGGTAGGGCCATGATCCCCAGTATTGTGTGGTTGTCCTCCATTTTGTGATTGTAATTTTATGTTGAGAGGATTAGGGTGGGCTTGTAACACCACTCTTACTCAGGTCACCTCCCTGACCCAAGGTAAAGAGAGTTTCCCTGGGGTGGGGCCTGCACCACCTTTTATCTCTCAAGAGATAAAGAGAAGGGGAAGCAAGCAGAGAGTTGGGGACATCATACCACAAAGAAAGCAGCACTGGGAACAGAATGCATCCTTTGGCCCTGGGATCCCTGCGCCTGAGAAGCTCCTTGACCATGCGAAGATTGAGGACAAGGACCTTCCTCCAGAGCCGACAGAGAGAGAAGGCTTCCCCTGGAGCTGACACCCTGAATTTGGACTTTTAGCCTACTTTACCGTGAGGAAATAAATTTCTCTTTGTTAAAGCCATCCACTTGTGGTATTTCTGTTACGCCAGCACTAGATGACTAAAACACTTCCCCAATTCCCAAATTGTAATACCCTCAATAAATCTCTTTGCTTTTACTTTAAAAGAAGGGAGCATTCTTACTCTACAACAGCCTCCCCTCCAATTGGTGAGGGGATAAGGACCATCAGCGCCTCCCTGAAGGGCAGTGTGGGTACAAGACAGCATGCTCTCAGCCCGAGTGAAATGGCTTGCACACATGCTCCTGCTCCAGAACTCTGCCACACACTAGACTAGTTGTATAGGGCACCTAGCACATTTCGAGACACAGAGCAGACATTCAGTAAAGGTCTGTGTCATCTCCGTCTCTGCCTCCTTCCTGAGAATCCATCAGGATTCAGGAGACCTGGTGGAGGATCTGGTTCCTTGTGTCCAGGAAATCACCCTCACCGACTGCATGCCTTGTACAGCCCCAGGGCTCAAGTGTTCTTAGCCCCACTGCTCCTCAAGGCCACCAACCAAAAAAAAAAAAAGAAAAAAACCCACTGCTGTTGAGTTGATCCTGACTCATAACGACCCTATAAGACAGAGAAGAACTGCCCCATAGAGTTTCCAAGGAGCACCTAGTGGATTTGAACTGCCAACCTCTTGGTTAGCAGCCATAGCACTTAACCACAGGACCTGCGAAATCCTCAGGTCTGCCAGCTCAGAACCCCAGGGAACAGTCACAAACTTCTTCCTCACACTCAGAGGTCTAACTGGGGGTGGGGGGGGAGCGAGCCATGAGTGCCCTGGGCAGCTGCTTGAGGTGGGGCATCGATTAACAGTTTCTATTGGCCATCACAGTTCCAGCTGTGAGATCATTCAACAATTTAACACTGGTTGTCCTAAGCTCTACTTTCCCTAGGTAGGCCCATAGTCACGCTCCAGAGAAGTGTGACCATTTTGTCAAAGATTTTCATTTTACAGAAAAATTGTGGGTGCGTGAAATTGTACATTGATCTCAAGGGTCAAAACAGTATCATTTACTGTAATCCAAAAGTTTGAATAGCACGTGTGTGTTATCTTGCACCAATCTATGAAAAGCAAACTTCTGCAATTCTAACAAACCAAGACAGTGGCTTTTTAAAATTAGCAGGAAGGGTTTATAAAGATATGACATTTAATTCAATCCTTGTTGAGACGTGTTCACTTCAAGGAGATCTCTCTCTTTTTTCCTCTCCTCTCCTTTCTTCCTTCCTTCGTTTGTTTTTGAAAATTAAATTCTACCAATATTCCTAAGACTTTCTATCATAGAAGTTGCATTTTTATTTGTAGCGTTTTGACTCATCATAACTTTACATCAAGAGGCAAGATGGGAATCTGGTGTGTGATGGATTGAATTGTGTCATCCCCATATATGTGTCGAATTCCTGGCCCTTGTACATGTGAATGTAATCCTGTTTGGAAATAAGGTTTTTCTTTTGTTTTGTATTTAATAAAGTCATACCAGTGTAGCATGGGTGATAAAACTAATGACTTCTAAGTTATAAAAACACCAGAATAGACACAAAAACGCATAGGGTGAAGGCAGATGCCAAGGAACACCAATGATTGCTGGCAGCCACTAGAAGCTCAAATAGACAAGGGAGGACCACCCCCTACAGCCACACCTTGAATGCGGATTTCTATCCTCCTAAACTATGAGAAAACAAATTCTTGTTCTTTAAAGACACCCACTTGTGGTATTTTTTTATGGCAGCAGTAGGTAACTAAGACTCAGGTCAGAAAACAAATCAATTCCCATTGAGTTGCCTCTGACATGTGCCAACCCTCTCTGTGTCAAAGTCAAACTGTGTTCCACAGGGTTTTCAGTGGCTGATTTTTCAGAAGTAAATCACCAGGCCTGTCCTCTGAGGAGTCTCTGGGTAGATTTCAACTGCCAACTTTTTGGTTAATAGTTGAGTGCAAAGCACTTGCAGCATCCAGGGACTCCCAACTAAAACACAGTGCCAGCGTGCAAGGTTGTACAGAACCTCTCTGCCTGACAGTGTGTGCTTGCTGCCCCCACTCCACATCTGCAGTAGGATGCCCTTTGAGCTCCTGTCTTCACCACACACCTCTTGCCATCTGGGCTCTCTTCCCGTAGGGGTGGTCTTTTTGGGAGGAGTTGACTTGGTTTATATTAATCTCAAAGTATTTATATTCCTATCTGTAGTATAAAAAAACCAAAAACCCACTGCCATCGAGTCAATTCTGACTCATAGTGACCCTATAGGAGAGAGTAGAGCTGCCCCATAGGGTTTCCAAGGAGCACCTGATGGATTTGAACTGCCAACCTTTTGGTTAACAGTTGTAGCTCTTAACTGCTACACCATCAGGGTTTCCAAAGTGAGCTATATATTGATTTAGCATTTATTATTATATTAAAGAAAATACTTTTTCCTCAGGTTTTTTAGCAATGAGTAAACTAGTGTTATTTGCCACATGTCAAATCAACCATTGACTAACTGGCCCTTAGGTGTCCTTTTGAACCTTGAGCCTTTAAGGAACTGTTTTCCTAAAGTCACCTTCAAGTCAAACAATAGCCTAGTAAGCAGCTTAGTGGAGATCTTTTTGCCCTAGGCATGGGGCTCTTCTAGAGAATTGTTTTTGTGCAACCAGTTTCAAGGAGCAGAACCCCAGGGTCTGAGTGGCATGTCTTTAGTTTCTACAACCCGTGGACTATGGAATCCTATACAAGTTCTGATGCTCTTGCCTGAGAAATTAACATGACAACAACCTATATAATCCATTTTCACTATATCTCTTTGGAGCGCCTTCCCAGTAAGTTCAGGTTAACTCTGCCTGATTAGAATCTTATCTACTCACGAGAAACATATGCTGTTACACAAATTTCTGTGTTTCTTTGCACATTTGGTTTTTCAACACTGAGAATGGACCAAAGTTACCTTCTTTAGGAATTCTGACTATTGTTTTTAGTAATTTTCATATTGGGAAGAAAGAAAATCCTGAAGATATATTTCACTGTGTTTATACTTATTAGATGTTGTTAGGTGCCATCAAGTTGGCTCCTACTCATAGCCACCTTAAGTACAACAGAACAAAACACTGCCTGGTCCTGCATCATCCTCACAATCATTGCTATGTCTGAGCTTTTGTTGTAGCCACTGTGTCAATCCATCTCATTGAGGGTCTTTCTCTTTTTTGCTGACCCTCTGCTTTACCAAGCATGGTGCCTGTTTTAGTTATCGAGAGCTGCTGTAATAGAAATACCACAAGTGGATGGCTTTAACAAAGAGAAATTTATTCCCTCACAGTAAAGTAGGCTAAGAGTCCAAATGCAGGGCATCAGCTCCAGGGAAAGGCATTCTCATCAATGTTCCCGCAGACTAGGAGCTTCTCTGCACAGGGACCCTGGGTCCAAAGGACTCACTCTGCTTCTGGCATTGCTTTCTTGGTGGTATGAGGTCCCCCCATCTCTCTGCTTGCTTCTCTGTTTTATATCTCAAGAGATTGCCTCAAGACACAATCCATTCTTATAGATTGAGTCCTGCCTCACTAACACATCTGCTGCCCATCCTCCCTAATTAACATCATAGAGGCAGGATTTACAGTATATAGGAAAATCACACAATATTGGGAACCATGGCCCAGCCGAATCAATACACACATTTTTGGGAGGACATAATTCATTCTATGGCAACATCCTTCTCCTGGGACTCGTCCCTCCTGAAAATATGTCCAAAGTATATAAGACAAAATCTTGCCATCCTCACGACTAAAGGGCATTCTGGCTGTACTTCTTCCAGAACAGATTTGTTCATTCTTCTGGCAGCCTATGTATATTCAATATTCTTTGCCAACATCATAATTCAAAGGCATTAATTCTCCTATGGTCTTCCTTATTCATTGTCCAGCTTTTGTATGTTTCACTGTGCTTACACTTATTAGATAGTTTTCTATATTTACACCTGAGTCCCTGGGTGATGCAAATGGTTAATGCATTTGGCTGCTAACTGAAAGATTGGCAGTTTGAGTCCACTCAGACACTCCTCAAAGAAGGCCTGGCAATCTACTTCAAAAAAATCCGCGATTTAAAACTCTATGGTCCCTTGAGACCACCTTTAGCAAAATAACAGAGTGGCACACAAAATAAAGAATATTACCAGTGAGTACAGAGCTCTATTTAAAAAAAAAAATCTACATGAGACCAAAGGGCCAACGATTAATCTAAAGCGTAGATGAGAAGATAAGGGGACAGGGAGACTAGAGTACCTGCAACAGAACAAACAGAACACAAAGAAAGAGAATGTTGACTCACTGTAAAAAAAATGTAACTACCATCACTGAACAGATTGTACAGAGATTACCAAATGGGAAACTCATGTACTGTGTAAACTTCCACCAAAAATACAATAAAATATTAAAGAAAAAAAGAAAACTCTATGGAGCATAGTTCTGTTCAGACACACATGTGGTCGCCATGAGTCAGTATCTACTCTATGGCAACTGGTCGTTTATATTTACACCAGCGATTCCTAGGAGCCTTTAGACAAGGAAACTGAGAAATGAAAAGTCCTAACTAAAAAGTAGTACTTCTTTCAGGTTAGCTGTAATTTTTCAAATCTTTTGACCAAATTATGGGGAATAACATTTTATCCACTAGTTACAATTAACATTTTTTTGTACTTGCTCCATACCTTCAAAGACAAGATAATTTTCCAATAAACTATCTCTAGCTGCCTCTATGAGCAGCTTCAGAAGCCAGTTCAATGCAGGAAAAAAAAAAAGAGCTGTAATAGAGAATAATGCAGGATAAAAGCTTTTCTTCCTAAAATATATGAGAAGATAAATGGTGGGGGCCACAGCAAGCGCACCCTGGTGCGATTAGACTCACCGGAGTGCTTCTTTAAACACCGCTTGCAGGCATCCACCCAGCATTTCCATTCAGCAGCTCTGGGAGGGACCTGCATTTCAAATAAGATCTCAGGTGAAGCCGAGGCTGCTAGTCCACGGAGCACACCTGGAGAACTGCAGGCGTAGATACGGAGGAGCTGCCAGCCCTTCTGGCTCCGGCCGAAGTGCCCGCCTTCCATCTGGAACCTCTTCCACCTCGTAGGACAGGGTGTTGCACAGCTTTGAAGAGGATGAGCCTGAGCCTCCAACCTGACTTCTCACAGGTAAGCACCACCTTTCCATTGTTTACGTTCTCATTACATTATAGAAAAAGTTAAAAAAAAAAAAACAAAAAAACATTCTGTACATCATATAACCCCCTCCCACTACATTTTAAGTATGAAAGAACTAAACCAAGAGAGGCTTAATCGTTCATAAACCTCACTGCAAGTCTCTGATCTCTGTCCAATTTTCTTTTCACTACATCTTTCTATTTCCCATTTATTTGTAATAACCGGTTAAGCCTTGTCTTAAGGAGTCCTCTAAGCACTGAGGAATCCCTGAGTTAAAAACGAAACTCTGTTAAGTGGCACTGCCCTAGCCACTTGAGGCTGCGTAACCCTGGGTGAGACCTTCTAGCAGCCCTGAACTGAGATGCCTTTTTATAAAGTTCCCCTTCTGCTTTATAAAGGGAAAATGGCAATTTTGTAAATGAAGGACCAAGAAATCTCATAAGTTAAATATTTTCTTAACCAAATGAAGTTTTATCAATTACTGATTTAACTAAACATTTCACATCCTATTTAACATCAGCTGGAGAACTCAGTAACATGTATTTTTCACATATAATTGCAAAAATTCAGCCCTCTTTTCTCAGCCTCATTAAAGTTGAGAACTTTATCACAAACACCTTCTGGATTAAAACTATAACCACATAAAGATTCGACAATTAATTACCAGTAAAAATTTACAGCATCACACTTTCTTTAGATCAGAAATGGGAAACAGAACAGGGCAGGGTAAGGAGGGATCTTTTCCTACCATGCAGACAAATGCATAGAAGAAAATCCAGTTGAGGGATGCATTAGTAAAAATGTCTTTATTTAGTCTTATTAGACAAAAAAAAAAGAAACAAAAAATCAGTTTATCTAAAATGGAGATAGAGAACAAAAATTCTTTTTATTAATCATAATACAAAAAGTCCATATTTTGGTTTTAAATAGTGCAGGATTACAAATTTACTGAGTCTACATTCAGATGTGCAAAGAAAAAGTGGCTTCTTTATAACATGTAATGTAGTCCTACTCAGGAGCCTCCCCACCGTGCCACGTTGTTCCGTTTTAGTCCCATCCCGTAGCTCAGTCTGATGACCAAATCAAACCCATTGCTGTCGAGTCAATTCTGATTCACAGTGGCCCTATAGGACAGAGTAGAACTGCCCCACAGGGTTTTCTAGGCTGAAATCTTTTTGGGAGCAGATTGCCAGATATTTTCTCCAACTGACCTTTTTATTAGCCGCTGAGCACTTAACCATTGAGCCATCAGGCTTCCTTTTAGTCTGATTAAAAAATTTTAAAAGCTCTTTCCTTACCCTCACTAATTACTTCATCCCCTCCCCCTTTCGGGGGCTGGCAGTGCTCTGGCCCGAGTCCCACATGCTGTCCTCTGGATCCTCACTGGTTTCATCATGGCCTCAGACTGTAATCACTGCATAGGGTGATGCTGATCGGGGTGATGCTCAGCTCCTGGCTAGAAGCCCAGAGCCCAGGGCCTTGACCTTCACTCTAGGAGCCCCGGTGCTCTGGTCTGTTTGCTCAGAATCCAGGGCTCTGCTGGGCCGGGGCTCTCAGCACACACGCCCCGCTGCGGGGGCGGAGCAGGCGTGTATATGTTGTCGTTAGCTGCCGCAGAGTTGACTCTGACTCATGGCAACCTTACGTACAACAGAACAAAACGTTGCTCGGTCCTGCATCGTCTTGATGACCACCGATATGCTTAAATCCAGTGTTGTGGCTATTGTGTCCATTCATCTCATTGAGGGTGTCCCTCCTGTTTGCTGGCCCTGTACCAACCACGATGTCTTTTTCTAGTGATTGGTGTTTCCTGCTGACATATCTAAAGTAAGTGAACCGAAGTCTTGCCATCCTTGCTTCTAGGGAGCATTCTAGTTTTATTTCTTCTAAGATTGTTCTGGCAGTCTACGGTATAGCCAATATTCTTCACCAATAGAAAAACTCAAATGCATCAATTCTTCTTCTGCCTTTTTTTATTATTGTCCAGCTTTTGCATGTATATGAGGTGATGCAAAACCATGGCTTGAGTCAGACTCATTTTAGTCATTAGGGTGATGTCATCCCTTTTAAAAATTTTGCAGCAGATTTGTCCAATGCAATACATTGTTTGATTTCTTGACTGCTGCTTCCATGTATATTTATACATATTTAGGCAAATCTGCTGCTGCGTATATATGTATATATGTGTATGTGTATATATACATAAATATGTATGCATATATACGAGTACAATCTGCTGCTATTCATAAAGTTTTCACTGGCTAAATCTTTTTCATGATGAATGACATTGCATTCGTCTTCAAAAGAATATTTCCCAACATCTATCCTAAAGAACAACACTGTCAGTGATAGGATAATATCCATATGCCTTCAAGGAAGACCAGTTAATACGACTATTATTCAAATTTACACACCAACCACTAAGGCCAAATACAAAGAAACTGAAGATTTTGACCAATTTCTGCAGTCTGAAATTGATTGAACCTGCAATCAGGATGCATTGATAATTACTGTTGATTGGAATGCAAAAGTTGGAAACAAAGAAGGCAGATTGGTAGTTGGAAAATATGGGCTTGGTGATTGAAATGATGCCAGAGATTGATAGAATTTTGCAAGACCAACAACTTTTTGCAAATTCTTTTCTTCAACAACGTAAATTGCTACTATATGTGTGGACCTCACCAGATGGGATACACGGGAATCAAATCGACCACATCTGTGGAAAGAGACAATGGACAAAGCTCAATATCATCAGTCAGAACAAGGCAAGTGGCTGACTGTGTAATAGTCCATCAATTGCTCACAAGGCAGTTCAAGTTGAAGCTAAAGAAAATTAAAACGAGTACATGAAAGGCAAGGTATGATCTTGAGTATATCCCACCTGAATTTAGAGACCATCTCAAGAATAGATTTGATTCGATGAACATTAAAGACCGAAGACCAGATGAGTTGTGGAATGACATCAAGGACATCATACATGAAGAAAGGAAGACGTCACTGCACATGGCCTACTTGGGTCTGTGCCACCATCATCAACTGGCTCCCTCAGTGCCATTTTATTTATTGTTTTTTTTTTTTATTGCTGTTATTCTCTCTCTCTCTCCCTTCCTTCCTTTCCTTTTTTCCATCCACCCAGCCCTGTGTACTGCCCCCAACTTCTTAGTGGGCTGTGCTGTACTGCTCAGCTGGAGAGCTTCTGGCACACGGCCTCCCCAGGTCTGCGACACCCCCACAGCTCAGCTCCATCAGTGCCATATATTATATTTTTCTTTATCTTTTCCCTTCTCCTTTTCCTTCTCCCTCCCACCTGGGCCCTACACCACCTCTGCTTCTTCCTGATGGGCCATGATAATGTCATCTGGCAAAACAGACATCAGCTCACCACCACTCCAATTCCGCCATGCCCCCTGTGGCTAGCACCCCCACCACCATATTTTTGTTGTTTTTATTTTTATTTATTTGCTTGTTGGTTTCTTCCCTTTGTTTCCCCTTTTTCCTTTCTTTTCTCCCACCCACCTACCCCATATGCCACCCATTCTGCCCCTTGACAGGCCTAGCCACACTGCTCAGCTAGAGAGCCATCAGCACACAGCTTTGCCCACACATCCTGAATCCTACCACACTGTCATTTTACTTATTTTTTCTTTTATATATTTATTTATTTTTACTTCATTTTTTGCCTTTGTTTCTTTCTCTTCTTTCACCCATCCACTTAGCTCTGCACACCACATCCTCTCCTTTCCCTCCTCCCTATCTGACCCTGCACCAAGTGCCATGCCCCCGAGTGGTACTGGCATGGTCCCCCAGACCCTGCCCTACACTGCACCCCAAGCTCGCCCTGTCACCCCCTATTTGTGCCACAAATTATCCATCCCCACCCCTCCACCCCCACTGGACCCACTCTGTTGCACCATAGCTGAGTGACCAGCCATGCCCACCTGGACAAGGAGGTGAGAAGCATCATGCCCACAGGTAAAAAAGCAACAAAACACACCCAACCCTCCAGCCCAGACATAACCAAATAAAACAAAAAGCAGGACAAAGCAGTCACATATATAATCAGTAAGTGAAAAAAAAAAAAAATCCTGAATGTCCCAGAGACAGGAGACAATATCAAAACATATTTAAAAAACAGGAGAGGATGGCTCCAGAACGTGACCAAAATAAAACACAAGATGACCTTCTGCTAGAAGACAAGGCACTGGGACTACCTGATAGGGAATTCAGAACTCTAATATTTAGGATTCTCCAACACATGAAGGAAAATGCAGACAAAAAAGGAAAAAATAGAAAAAATCATGGAAAATACAGACAAAAATCATGAAAAAGACAGACAAAACAATGGAAGAAATCAGGAGAATGCTACAGGGAAAAAAAAGTCAAAATAAATAAACAGCTAGAAATCATACAAAAGCAGCAATTAGAAATTCAAAAGATAAACAAAAAGATTTCAGAAATGGATAGTGTAATAGGTTTTAGGAGCAAATTTGAAACAATGGAAGACAGGATCAGTGAAATAGAAGACAAATCATTGCACATAATTTTGTTTGAGAAAAAAACAATGAAGAAAAATGGAGAAACCCAGAGAACAATGTGGGATACAATAAAAAGCAAAAATTTACATGTGATTGGAATTCAAGAGCAGGGAGAGAAAATGGAAGACACGAAGAGGATCATTGAAGATTTGCTGACAGAAAACTTCCCTAATATCAAGAAAGATGAAAAGCTGACCATCCGAGAAGCTCAACGCACCCCATGTAGTATAGACACCCATATAAAAACACCAAGACATACCATAATTACACTCATTAAAACCAAAGACAAAGAAAGAATCCTGAGAGCAACTCGAGAAAAACAAAAAGTCACATACAAAGGGGAAAAAATAAGACTAAACTTTGATTACTCTGCAGGAACCATGCAGGCAAGAAGGCAATGGGATGGCATACATAAACTCTTGAAAGAAAAAAAACTGCCAAACAAAAATAATATATCCTGTAAAACTCTTGCTCAAATATGGTGAAATTAAGACATTTCCAGATAAACAGAAATTAAGGGAATACGTAAAAACCGAACCAAACTTAAAGAATTATTAAAGGTAGTCCTCCGATTTGAGAACTAACATCAGAGAACAACTTGAATCTAGCACATAAGACAGCATCAGCCAGATATGAACCTACATAATGAAATTTCAAGGATAGAACAAAACTAAAAAAAATTTACAACAGGTGTCTTAGTCATCTAGTGCTGCTATAACAGAAACACCTCAGGTGGATGGCTTTAACAAAGAGAAGTTTATTCCCTCACCGTCCAGTAGGCTAGAAGTCCGAATTCAGCATGCCCACTCTGAGGGAAGGCTTTCTGTCTCTGCCAGCTCTGGAGGAAGGCCCTTGTCATCAGTCTTCCCTTGGCCTGGGAGCATCTCAGCTCATGAACCTCAGGTCCAAAGGATGTGCTCTGCTCTCAGCACCGCTTTATTGGTGGTATGAGGTCCCCATGTCTCTCTGTTTGTTTCTCTCTTTTATATCTCAAAAGAGATTGGCTTAAGAAACTAATCTTGTAGGCCTCATTAATGTAACTGCCATTAATTCATCTTATTAGATCATAGTGATAGGATTTACAACACATAGGGAAATCATGCCAGAAGATAAAATGGTGGACAATCATACAAGGGAATCATGACCTAGCCAAGTTGACAGATATTTTGGGGGGACACAATTCAATCCATGACAACAGGGAACCAGAGATATCAATCTGTAAATGACAACAAAGTCAGAACAACAAAAGAGGGAATAAATGGTGTAGGTACAGAACTTTCAAATGGAGAGGAAGTCAAGGCACTATCAAGTAATAATACTGGTTTAAACTTAGGAAGATAGGGGTAAATTTCAAGGTAACTACAAAGAAAGTTAACAAACCTACACATCAAAATAAAGAAGAAAAACAAAGTTTCAGTAAACAAAAAATCTGCAAAAACAAAAGAAACAAAAAAATTCACAAACAAAAGGAATTCAGCAAGAAGAGTAAGAGGAAAAAAGACAACCTCAGCACCACAAAAAAAAGCACTACAAAATGACAGCAACCAACTCACAACTATCAATAACCTCAGTAAATATAAGTGGCTTAAATGCACCCATAAAGGAAAAGACAGTGATAGAATGGATAAAAAACAGGACCCATCAATATGCTGTCTGTAAGAGACACACCTTAGAAACAAAGATATAAATTTATTAAAAATCAAAGGATAGAAAAAAATACCAAGGGAACAGCTACCAAAAAAGAACTGGAGTGGTAATATTAATCTCAGATAAAATCGATTTTAAAACAAAATCCAATATAAAAGACAAAGAAGGGCATTACATAATGACTAAAAGAACAATCCACCATGAAAACATAACCATAAGGAATATCTATGTACCCAATGACAGGGCTCTAAAATACATAAAACAAACACTAACAGCACTGAAAAGAGAAAATGAGAGTTCCAAAATAACAGTCAGAGACTTCAACATACCACTCTTGGTAAAGGACAGAACATCTAGAAAGAAACTCAGCAAAGACACAGAAGAGCTAAAGGGTACAATCAGCCAGTTTGACCTCATAGACATATATAGAACACTGCACCCAATAGCTGCAAAACACACATTCTTTTCCAATGCATATGGAATGTTCTCCAGAATAGACCACATTTTAGGCCACAAAGCAACCCTCAACAAAATCCAGAACACTGAGATAATACAAAGTATCTCCTATGATCACAACGCCATCAAAGTAGAAATTAACAATAAGAAGAGCAAGGAAAAAAAATCAAATTCATGGAAACTGAATAACACCCTGCTTAAAAACTACTGGGTAATAGAAGAAATCAAAGATGGAATAAAAAATTTCCTAGAATCAAATGAGAAAGAAAATACATCATACCAAAACCTTTGGGAAATAACAAAGGCAGTGCTCAGAGGTCACTTTAGAGCAATAGGTAAACACATCACAAAAGAAGAAAGGGGCAAAATCAAAACATTAGCTACGCAACTTGAACAAATAGAAAGAGAATAGCAAAAGAAGCCCACAGCCACCAGAAGAAAGGATATAATAATAATCAGAGCAGAAATAAATGAAACAGAGAATGGAAAAAACAATAGAGAAAAATCAACAAAACCAAAAGTTGGTTCTTTCAAAAGATAAACAAATTCAACAAACCACTGGCCAAACTGACAAAAGAAAAACAGGAGAGGATGCAAATAACCCAAATAACAAATGAAATGGGGAACATTACAACAGACCCAACTGAAATAAAAAGGATCGTAACAGATACTATAAAAAGTATACTCCAACAAATTTGAAAACCTAGAGGAAATGGACAAATTTCTAGAAACACTACCCAACCAAACACAATCTGAAGTTGGAAATCCGAACAGACCCATAATAAGAGAAGAGATTGAAAAGGAAAAACAAACAAAACAAAACAAAAACCAACAAAAATAACCTGGCCCAGATGACTTCACTGGAGAATTCTACCAAACATTCAGACAAGAGTTTGCAAAAGTATTACTCAAACTATTTCAGGACACAGAAAACGAAGGGATACTTCTGAATTCATTCTATGAAGGCAGCATAACCCCAATACCAAAACCAGGCAAAGGCACTACAAAAAAAGAAAATCACAGACCAGTATCTCTCATGAATATAGATGCAAAAATTCTCAAAAAAAAATTCTAGCCGATAGAATTCAGCATCATATTAAAAAAAAAATACACCACAACCAAGTGGGATTCAGACCAGGTATGCAAGGATGGTTCATCACTAGAAAATCAATCAAAGTAATCCACCACGGAAAAAAAAAAGAAACAAAAAGAGTCACATGATCATCTCAGAAAAGGCATTTGACCAATTCTAACACATGTTCCTGGTTTAAAAAAAAAAAAAACTCTAAATGAAATAGGTGTATAAGGGAAATTCCTCAACATACTAAAGGGCATTTATGTAAAACCAACAGCCAAAATCATTCTTTTTTTTTTTTAAATAATTTTTATTGTGCTTTAAGTGAAAGTTTACAAATCAAGTCAATCTCTCACATATAAACTTATATACACCTTACTACATTCTCCCATTTACTCTCCCCCTAATGAGTCAGCCTGCTCCCTCCTTCCAGTCTCTCCTTTTGTGACCGTTTTGCCTGTTTCTAACCCTCTCTACCCTTCCATCTCCCCTCCAGACAGGAGACGCAAACACAGTCTCAAGTGTCCACCTGATACAAGTAGCTCACTCTTCATCGGTATCTCTCTCCAACCCATTGTCCAGTCCCTTCCATGTCTGATGAGTTGTCCTCAGGAATGGTTCCTGTCCTGGGCCAACAGAAGGTCTGGGGACCATGACCACCGGGATTCTTCTAGTCTCAGTCAGACCATTAAGTCTGGTCTTTTTATGAGAATTTGGGGTCTGCATCCCACTGTTCTCCTGCTCCCTTAGGGGTTCTCTGTTGTGCTCCCTGTCAGGGTAGTCATTGGCTGTGACCAGGCACCATCTAGTTCTTCTGGTCTCAGGATGATGTCTCTAGTTCATGTGGCCCTTTCTGTCTCTTGGGCTCATAGACATCGTGTGACCTTGGTGTTCTTCATTCTCCTTTGATCCAGGTGAGTTGAGATCAATTGATGCATCTTAGATGGCCGCTTGTTAGCATTTAAGACCCCAGACACCATACTTCAAAGTGGGATGCAGAACCTTTTCTTAATAGAATTTATTTTGACAATTGACTTGGATGTCCCCTGTAGCCATAGTCCTCAAACAGCCACCCTTGCTCCCCTGACCTTGGAAGCATTCAATTTATCGAGGAAACTTCTTTGCTTTTGGTCCAGTCCAGTTGAGCTGACCTTCCCTGTATTGAGTATTGTCCTTCCCTTCACCTAAAGTAGTTCTTATCTACTATCTAATCAGTAAATAACCCTCTCCCACCCTCCCTCTCTCCCCCATCTTGTAACCACAAAAGAATGTGTTCTCGGTTTAAACTATTTCTCAAGATCTTATAATAGTGGTCTTATACAATATTTGTTCTTTTGCAGCTGATTAATCTCACTCAGCATAATGCCTTCCAGGTTCCTCCATGTTATGAAATGTTTCACAGATTCATCACTGTTCTTTATCGATGCGTAGTATTCCATTGTGTGAATATACCACAACTTATTTATCCATTCATGTGTTGATGGGCACCTTGGTTGCTTCCAGCTTTTTGCTATTGTAAACAGTACTGCAATAAACATGGGTGTGCATATATCTGTTCGTGTAAAGGCTCTCATTTCTCCAGGATATAGTCCGAAGAGTGGGATTTCTGGGTTGTATAATAGTTCTATTTCTAAATTTTAAGGAAACAACAGATAGATTTCCAAAGTGGTTGTACCATTTGACATTTCCACCAGCAGTGTAGAACTGTTCCAATCTCTCCGCAGCCCCTCCAGCATTTATAATTTTGTGTTTTTTGGATTAATGCCAGCCTTGTTGGAGTGAGATGGAATCTCATTGTAGTTTTAATTTGCATTTCTCTAATGGCTAATGATCAAGAGCATTTTCTCATGTTATTTGTTAGCTGCCTGAATGTCTTCTTTAGTGCAGTCCGTGTTCATATCCTTTGCCCACTTTTTGATTGGGTTGTTTGTCTTTTTGTGGTTGAGTTTTAACAGAATCATATAGATTTTGGAGATCAGGCGCTGGTCGGAGATGTCATAGCTGAAAATTCTTTCCCAATCTGTAGGTAGTCTTTTTACTCTTTTGGTGAAGTCTTTAGATGAGCATAAGTGTTTGATTTTTAGGAGCTCCCAGTTATCGGGTTTCTCTTTGTCATTTTTGGTAATGTTTTGTATTCTGTTTATGCCTTGTATTAGGGCCCTAACGTTGTCCCTATTTTTTTTTCCATGATCTTTATCGTTTTAGTCTTTATGTTTAGGTCTTTGATCCACTTGGAGTTAGTTTTTGTGCATGGTGTGAGGTATGGGTCCTGCTTCATTTTTTTGCAAATGGATATCCAGTTCTGCCAGCACCATTTGTTAAAAAGACTATCTTTTCCCCAATTAACTGACACTGGTCCTTTGTCAAATATCAGCTGCTTATACGTGGATGGATTTATATCTGGGTTCTCAATTCTGTTCCATTGGTCTATGTGCCTGTTGTTGTACCAGTACCAGGCTGTTTTGACTACTGTGGCTGTATAATAGGTTCTAAAATCAGGTAGAGTGAGGCCTCCCACTTTCTTCTTCTTTTTCAGTAATGCTTTACTTATCCAGGGCTTCTTTCCCTTCCATATGAAGTTGGTGATTTGTTTCTCCATCACATTAAAAAATGTCATTGGAGTTTGGATCGGAAGTGCATTGTATGTATAGATGGCTTTTGGTAGAATAGACATTTTTACTATGTTAAGTCTTCCTATCCATGAGCAAGGTTTGTTTTTCCACTTATGTAGGTCCTTTTTAGTTTCTTGTAGTAGTACTTTGTAGTTTTCTTTATATAGGTCTTTTACCTCTTTGGTAAGATTTATTCCTAAGTATTTTAACTTCTTGGGGGCTACTGTGAATGGTATTGATTTGGTGATTTCCTCTTCGATGTTCTTTTTGTAGAGGAATCCAAGTGATTTTTGTATGTTTATCTTGTAACCTGAAACTCTGCCAAACTCTTCTATTAGTTTCAGTAGTTTTCTGGAGGATTCCTTAGGGTTTTCAGTGTATAAGATCATGTCATCTGCAAATAGAGGTAGTTTTACTTCTTCCTTGCCAATCTGGATGCCCTTTATTTCTTTGTCTAGCCTAATTGCTCTGGCTAGGACCTCTAGCACAATGTTGAGTAAGAGCAGTGATAAAGGGCATCCTTGTCTGGTTCCCTTTCTCAAGGGAAATGCTTTCAGCCTCTCTCCATTTAGAAAGATGTTGGCTGTTGGCTTTGTATAGATGCCCTTTATTATGTTGAGGAATTTTCCTTCAGTTCCTATTTTGCTGAGAGTTTTTATCCTGAATGGGTGTTGGACTTTGTCAAATGCCTTTTCTGCATCAATTGATAAGATCATGTGGTTTTTGTCTTTTGTTTTATTTATATGGTGGATCACATTAAAGGTTTTTCTAATATTGAACCAAGCTTGCACACCTGGTATAAATCCCACTTGGTCATGGTGGATTATTTTTTTGATATGTTGTTGAATTCTTTTGGCTAGAATTTTGTTGAGGATTTTTGCATCTATGTTCATGAGGGATATAGGTCTGTAATTTTCTTTTTTTGTGGTGTCTTTACCTGGTTTTGGTATCAGGAATATGCTGGCTTCATAGAAAGAGTTAGGTAGTATTCCGTCATTTTGTATGCTTTGAAATACCTTTCATAGTAGTGGTGTTAACATTTCTCTGAAAGTTTGGTAGAACTCTGCAGTGAAGCAACCCGGGCCAGGGCTTTTTTTTTGTTGGGAGTTTTTTGATTACCTTTTCAATCTCTTTTTTTGTTATGGGTCTATTTAGTTGTTCTACTTCTGATTGTGTTAGTTTAGGTAGGTAGTGTTTTTCTAGGAATTCATCCATTTCTTCTAGGTTTGCAAATTTGTTCGAATACAATTTTTCGTAATAATCTGATAGGATTCTTTTAATTTCAGTTGGGTGTGTTGTGATATGGCCCATCTCATTTCTTATTTAGGTTATTTGTTTCCTTTGCTGTATTTCTTTAGTCAGTCTGGCCAATGGTTTATCAATTTTGTTAATTTTTTCAAAGAACCAGCTTTTGGCTTTGTTAATTCTTTCCATTGTTTTTCTGTTCTCTAATTCATTTAGTTCAGCTCTAATTTTTATTATTTGTTTTCTTCGGGTGCCTGAGGGTTTCTTTTGTTGCTCGCTTTCTATTTGTTCAAGTTGTAGGGACAGTTCTCTGATTTTGGCTCTTTCTTCTTTATGTATGTGTGCATTTATTGATATAAATTGACCTCTGAGCACTGCTTTTGCTGTGTCCCAGAGGTTTTGATAGAAAGTGTTTTCATTCTTATCACATTCTATGAATATCTTTATTCCCTCCTTAATGTCTTCTATAACCCAGTCTTCTTTGAGCAGGGTATTGTTCAGTTTCCAAGTATTTGATTTCTTTTCCCTGATTTTTCTGTTATTGATTTCTACTTTTATGGCCTTGTGGTCTGAGAAGATGCTTTGTTATATTTCGATGTTTTGAATTCTGCAAGGGTTTGTTTTATGACCTAATATGTGATCTATTCTAGAGAAAGTTCCATGTGGACTAGAAAAGAAAGTATACTTGGCTGCTGTCGGGTGGAGTGTTCTGTATATGTCTGTGAGGTCAAGTTGGTTGATTGTAGCAATTAGGTCTTCTTTGTCTCTATTGAGCTTCTTACTGGAAGTCCTATCCTTGTCTGAAAGTGGTGTGTTGAAGTCTCCTGGTATAATTGTGGAGATGTCTATCTCACATTTCAGTTCTGTTAAAGTTTTGTTTTATGTATCTTGCAGCCCTGTCATTGGGTGCATAAATATTTAATATGGTTATATCTTCCTGGTAAATTGTCCCTTTAATCATTATGTAGTGTCCTTCTTTATCCTTTGTGGTGGATTTAACTTTAAAGTCTGTTTTGTCAGAAATTAATATTGCCACTCCTGCTTTTTTTGATTGTTGTTTGCTTGATATATTTTTTTCTGTCCTTTGAGTTTTAGTTTGTTTGTGTCTCTAAGCCTAAGGTGTGTCACTTGTAGGCAGCATATAGATGGATCATGTTTCTTTATCTAGTCTAAGACTCTCTGTCTCTTTATTGGTGCCTTTAGTCCATTTACATTCAGCGTAATTACACGTAAATATGAGTTTAGTGCTGTCATTTTGATACCTTTTTGTGTGTGTTGTTGACACTTTCATTTTTCCACTCACTTTTTTTGTGCTGAGACGTTTTTCTTTGTAAATTGTGTGTTCCTCATTTTCATAGTAGTTGAATTTGTATTTGCTAAGTTGTTACATTTTTCTTGGTTTTTATTTTGAATAATGGAATTGTTAGACCTCTTCGTGCTTACCTTAATATTTACCCCTATTTTTCTAAGTGAAAACCTAACTTGTGTCGTCCTATATTGCCTTGTTTTTCTCTCCATATGGAAGATCTATGCCTCCTGTATTTAGTCCCTCTTTTTCATTATTGTGATCTTTTACATAATGACTTCAATGATTCCCTGTTTTGAGCATTTTTTTTCTTTTTAAAATTAATCTTAATTTGTTTTTGTGATTTCCCTATTTGAGTTGATATCAGGATGTTCTGTTCTGTGACCTTGTGTTGTGTTGGTATCTGATATTATTGATTTTCTGACCAAACAATTTCCTTTAGTAATTCTTGTAGCTTTGGTTTGGTTTTTGCAAATTCTCTAAGCTTGTGTTTATCTGTAAATGTTTAATTTCACCTTCATAATTGACAGGGAGTTTTGCTGGATATATGATCCTTGGCTGGTAGTTTTTCCCCTTCAATGCTCTATATATGTCATCCCATTGCCTTCTTGCCTGCATGGTTTCTGCTGAGTAGTCTGAACTTATTCTTATTGATTCTCCTTTGTAGGAGACTTTTCTTTTATCCCTGGCTGATTTTAAAATTTTCTCTTTATCTTTGGTTTTGGCAAGTTTGATGATAATATGCCTTGGTGATTTTCTTTTTGGGTCATTCTTGTATGAGGTTCGATGAGCACCTTGGATAGATACCCTTTCGTCTTTCATGATGCCAGGGAAGTTTTCTGCCAACAGATCTTCAACTATTCTCTCTGTATTTTCTGTTATCCCTCCCTGTTCTGGAACTCCAATCATACTCAAGTCATTCTTCTTGGTAGAGTCCCACATGATTCTTAGGGTTTCTTCATTTTTAAAAAATTCTTTTATCTGATTTTTCTTCAACTATATTGTTGTCAATTGCCTTATCCTCCAGCTCCCCCATTCTGCATTCCAGTTGCTCGATTCTGCTTCTCTGGCTTCCTATTGAGTTGTCTAATTCTGTAATTTTACTGTTAATCTTTTGGATTTCTGAATACTGTCTCTCTATGGATTCTGGCAGCTTATTAATTTTTCCACTATGTTCTTGAATAATCTTTTTGATTTCTTCAACTGCTTTATCAGTGTGTTCCTTGGTTTTTTCTGTAGATTGCTTTATTTCATTTCTGAGGTCATCCCTGATTTCTTGAAGCATTCTGTATATTAGTTTTTTATATTCTGCATCTGGCAATTCCTGGGTTGTATCTTCGTTTGGGAAAGATTTTGATTCTTTAATTTGGGGAGTTGTAGAAACAGTCATGGTCTGCTTCTTTATGTGGTTTGATATCAACTGCTGTCTCCGAGCCATCTATAAGATATTGTAATGGTTTATTTTATATTTGCTCACTGAGTCTTATCTTGTTTTGTTTTCTTTCAATATATGTAGATGGGCTACTAGGTTGCGCTGTCTTGATTGTTGTAGCCTTTGAATCACTTACGTCCTATTACCAGCTGGTTTGGGCTATTATAGAATCAGCTTAGGTGTTGTGATTTTGGGTCACCAAGTGTGTGGTGTAGACTGTCACGTATTCACTTAGAGGAGTAGTGGTGATAGTTGTGTGCACCAGATTCTAGTAGCAGCAGGGGGCCACACTCCAGGGGGGGCAGGATGCTGACAGCCTTCCCCCACATGCCAGTGAGGTAGGTGTGTCTCTATTCCTAAAGCACTTTGGTGGGTGGGCTCTGCAGCTGTACCTTAGGCACCCAATGCATGTACCTCTACAGATTGGTAGGTGTCAGTATCTTCAGACCCCTTTGGCAGGTGGTTAGGTGGTTTGGGTGGAGCAATGAGGGCTCTGTTTAATAGGTAGAGATATCAGACCTGGAAAAATTGTCTTTCCAGTGATCTGCTAAAAGGATTATAGTCAGATCTCTGTCAGAATTGTCTTTGCATTGTAATAGACACCTTGTTCCCTGTAGGGATGAAAGCCAAAGACTGTGGGTCTCATATGCTTGGCTGGACCTGGTTCTGTATTTTTATTCCAGTTTAGGGAAGTCAGGAAAGGATTTTTCGTCCCTGGGTTTTCAGTAGCTGCTTCTCTCAGGCCAGGAAAATGGGTTAGGAAAAAAAAAAAAAAAAAAAAACACAGAGCACTTCACTCCCTAGCCCAGGAAATTCCAATGTTAATGAAGCCACCTGGGGCAGGGAGGGGAGGGATCAGATAGATAGGAGAGAGTACCCAGCCCGGTGGTCCAGTGGATCCAGCAATATAGACAAAGTTACTTATCTTGCTTGGTGATGACTGTTTTATCCGAGATTCCCGAAGGTCGAGGGGCATGTAGCCTGTGTGCACTGGCTGGGTCGAAATTGCCCCCGAGGGTCAGGCCAACCTCCCATGCTTGTGCTGTCTCGAATCGTGGTCAGCTCCTCTGCTCCCAGTTCAAAGCCCAGCGCAAGGTTTCCCGGCTGGGACACCGCACTCCAGGCTCCAAAACCAGTCGCTGCCTCCCAGTGACTTCTCCTCCTGTCAGCCGCGTCATTGCATTGCCTGCCTACGCTGGCTGGGCTTCCCCCAAGGTCACTTCAGGGGGCTAGGGATGCGTCCCGTGTTTGCGCTATCTCAGGAAGCCATGCTCAGCTCCCCTGTGCCCAGTCCAAAGCCCAGTGCCAAGGTTTTCTGACTGGCATGCTGGCTCCAGGCTCTGAAAACAGTCATTCCTTCCCTGTCGTTGCTCGTTCTCTCATTAGCCTTGTCAGTGTGCAGCCTGCTTGCGCTGGCTGAGTCTCTACTGAGGTTACCCCAGGGGGCTAGGGGTTAGGGCTGTGTTCTGTGCCTGGCCCGCCTCGGCAAGCTGCAACCAACCCCACCACTAGCACCAGGGAACCGCGAGGGCTCAAGGCTATGGCGCGGGACGCTGGTTCCAGAGGCTGTTGCTGCTTCAGGGTGCACATTTTCGCTCCTCTGTCCCTCAGGTCAACTCTTTAGATCTGTGTTTGATGGTCAGCGTTTGTAGATTTTCATGTATGTGATCGATTCACTTGTTTTTCCGAGTCTTTGTTGCAAAAGGGATCCGAGGTAGCTTCTACCTAGTCAGCCATCTTGGCCCCAACCAACATCATTCTTAATGAAGAGAGGCTGAAACATTCCCCTTGAGAATATGAACAAGCCCTTTATCAGCACCTATTTAACAGTGTGCTGGAAGTCCTAGCCAGAGTAATAAGACAAGAAAAAAAATAAAGGGCATCCAAATTGGCAAGGAAGAAGTAAAACTGCCTCTCTTTGTGGATGATATGATACTATACATAGAAAACCCAAAAGACGTCATGAGAAAACTGCTGGAACTAATAGAAAGATTCAGCAGAGTGGTGGGATACAAGATAAACTTACAAAAATCAGTTGGATTTCTATACACGGATAAAGAGAACAATAAAAAAGAAATCAGGAAAAAATATACCCTATAATAGCCCCCCAAAAATAAAATACTAGGAATGAACCTAACTAGGGATGTAAAAGACCTATACAAAGAAAACTACAAAACAGTACTGCAAGAAACCAAGAGACCTACATAAATGGAAAAACATACCATGCCCTTGGATAGGTAGATTCAATATTGTGAAAATGACAATTCTACCCAAAGCAATCTACAAATATACAAAGCAATATACTAAGCAATCTTGATCCAAATACCAACAACATTCTTTAAAGAGACGGAAAAACTAATCTTTAAATTTATATGGAATGGGCAGAGGCCCTGGATAAGTAAAGAACTATCGAAGAAGAAGAAGGTAGGAGGACTCACACTACCTGACCTCAGAATGTGCTATACAGCTATGGTAATCAAAACAGCCTGGTACTGGTACAATGACATACACATTGACCAGTGGAACAAAATTGAGAACCCTGATATAAATCCATCCTCCTACGGACACCTGATCTTAGACCAAGGCCCAAAATCCACCGAATGGGGGGAAAGACAGTCTTTTTAACAAATGGTGCTGGCAAAACTAGATGCCCATCTGCAAAAAAATGAAACAGAGCCCATACCTCATGCCATACACAAAATCTAATTCAAAATGGATCAAAGACCTAAATATAAATCCAAAAACTGTAAAGGCCATAGTAGAAAAAATAGGATCAACCTAGAGACCCTAATATATAGCATTGACAGGATAGAAACCACAGTTAACAATATGCAAACACCAAAAGATAAGCTAGATAACAGGGATCTTCTAAAAATTAAACACTTGTACTCAACATAAAACTTCACCTTTTGGTGAGAGAACTTATAGGCTAGGAAAACATTTTTGGTGATAACAAATCTGACAAAGGTCTAATCTCTAAAATCTACAGGAAATCCAACACCTCCACAACAAAAAGAAAAATAATCCAATTAAAAATGGGCAAAGGATATGAACAGACACTTCACCAAAGAAGACATTCAAGCAGCTAATAGATACATAAGGAAATGGTTGCAATCACTAGCCATTAAAGAAATGCAAATCAAAACCACAATGAGATACCATCTCACCCTGACATTACTGGCATGAATTAAAAAAAATAATAATAAATAAAACCGGAAAATTACAAATGTTGGAGAGACTGTGGAGAGATTACAACTCTTATGCACTGCTGGTGGGAATGCAAAATGGTACAACCATTTTGGAAAACAATATGATGCTTCCTTAAAAAGCTAGGAATTGAAATACCATATGATCCAGCAATCCTACTTTTAGAAATAAGAGCCATCACACGAACAGACATATGCACACCCATGTTCATTGCAGCATTGTTCACAATAGGAAAAAGATGGAAGCAACCTAGATCCCCATCAACAGACAAATGGATAAACAAACTGTGGTACACACACAATTGAGTATTCCCCTATGATAAAGAAGAATGGTAACTCTATGAAGCATTTCACAACATGGATGAATCTGTAGGGCATTATGCTGAGTGAAATAAGTCAATCACAAAAGGACAAATATTGTATGAGACCACAACTATAAAAACTCATGAAAAGGTTTACACACAAAAAGAAACAATATTTGATGGTTACGAAGGAGGAGAGGGGTAGGGATGGAAAAGCACTACATAGACAATAGATAAGTGGTATCTTTTGTGAAGGGTAAGACTGTATGGAATACCGGGGAAGCCAGCACAACTTGTATAAGGCAAGGTCATGAAAGTTCCATAGACACATCCAAACTCTCTTAGGGACTAAATTACTGGGCTGAGGGCTGTGGGGACCATGGTCTCAGGGAACGTCTAGCTCAACTGGCATAATATAGTTTATAAAGAAAATGTGCTACATTCTACTTTGGTCAGTAGCATCTGGGATCTTAAAAGCTTGTAAGCAGCCATCTAAGATTCTCCACTGGTCTCACCCCATCTGGAGCAAGGAAGAATGAAGAAAACCGAAGACATAAGGGAAAGATTAGTACAAAAGACTAAAGGACTACAACTATCACAGCCTCCCCCACACTGAGTCCAGCACAACTAGATGGTGCCCAGCTATAACCACCAACTGCTCTGACAGGGATCACAATAAAGGGTCCTGGACAGAGCTGGAGAAAAATGTAGAACAAAATTCCAACTCACACACACACACACACAAAAGACCAGACTAAGTGATCTGACAGAGACTGGAGGAACCCAGAGAACCCGGCCCTTGGACACCCTTATAGCTCAGTAATGGAGACACTCCTGAGGCTCATCCTTCAGCCAAAGATTAGACAGGCCCATGAAACAAAATGATACTAAATGGGCACACCAGCCCAGAGGCAAGGATGAAAAGGCAGTAGGTGTCAGGAAAGCTGGTAATGGGGACCTCAAGGTAGAGAAAGGGAGAGTGTTGACAAGTCATGGAGTTGGCAACCAATGTCACAAAACAATATGTCTATTAGTTGTTTAATGAGAAACTAGTTTGCTCTATATACCTTCATCTAAAGTACAATAAAAAAAATTTAAAAAGGAAGCAAGAAGTCATTAAAAAGACAGGAAAGAAAAAAGACCAAACTGGATGTTAGGAGAGACTCTGAAACTTGCTCTTGAATGTCCAGTAGCTAAAGCAAATAGATGAATTGATGAAGTAAAATCACTGAACAGAAGATTTCAAAAGCCAGCACAAGAAGACAAAGTATTATAATGACACATACAAAGACCTGGAGGTAGAAAACCAAAAGAGAAGAACACAGTTGGCGTTTCTCAAGCTGAAAAACTGAAGAAAAAAATTCAAGCCTTGAGTTGCAATATTGAAGGATTCTACAGTGAAAATATTAAGACACAGGAAGCATCAAAAGAAGATGGAAGGAGTACACAGTCACTGTACCAAAAAGAACTGGTCAAAGTTCAAATATTTCAGGAGGTGGCATATGATCAGGAACTGATGGTACTGAAGGAAGAGGTCCAAGCTGCACTGAAGGCACTGGCGAGAAACAAGGTTCCAAGAATCGATGGAATACCAATTGAGATGTTTTGACAAAAGGATACAGCACTGGAAGTGCTCACTCATCTATGCCAAGAAATTTGGACAGCTACCCAGCCAACCGACTTGAAAAAAAAGAAAGGTGATCCAACCAAATTCAGAAATTATCCAACAACATCATTAATATCACACACAAGTAAAATTTTGCTGAAGATCATTCCAATGTGGTTGCAGCAGTACATCAACAGAGGACTGCCAGAAGTTCAAGTCAGATCCAGAAGACAACGTGGAACCAGAGATATCATTGCTAATGTCAGATGGATCTTGGCTGAAAGCAGAGAGTAACGGAAAGGTGTTTACCTTTGTTTTGTTGACTACGCAAAGACATTCGACTGTGTGGTTCAAAACAAATTATAGATAACATTGTGAAGAATGGGAATCCCAGAACACTTAACTGTGCTCCTGAGGAGTCTGCACATAGATCAAGAGGCAGTCGTTGGAACAAAACGAGGGCATACCGTGTGGTTAAAGTCAGGAAAGGTGAGTCGGGGTTGTATTCTTTCACCATACCTATTCAATCTGTATGCTGAGCAAATAATCCGAGAAGCTGGACTATATGAAGAAGAATGGGGCATCAGGATCAGAGAAAGACTCATTAACAACCTGCATTATGCAGATGACACAGCCTTGCTTGCTGAAAGTGAAGGGAACTTGAAGCACTTACTGATGAAGATCAAAGACCACAGCCTTCAGTATGGATTGCACCTCAACATAAAGAAAACAAAAATCTTCACAGCTGGACCAATAAGCAACATCATGATAAACGGAGAAAAGATTGAGGTTGTCAAGGATTTCATTTTACTTGGATCCACAATCAACACGCATGGAAGCAGCAGTCAAGAAATCAAAAGATACATTGCACTGGGCAAATCTGCTACAAAAGACCTCTTTAAAGTGTTAAAAAACAAAAATATCACCTCGAAGACTATGTGTGCCTGACTCAAGCCATGGTGATTTCAATCGCCTCATATGCATGCAAAAGGTGGACAGCAAATAAAGAGGTCCAAAGAAGAATTGTGGCCTTTGAATCATGATGTTGGCAAAGAATTTTGACTATACCATGGACGCCAAAAGAACGGACAAATCTGTCTTGGAAAAAGTACAGCCAGAGTGCTCCTTAGAAACAAGAATGGTAAGACTATGTCTCATATACTTTGGACATGTTATCAGGAGGTACCAGTCCCTGGAGAAGGACATCATGCTTGATAAAGAAGAAGGTCAGCAAAAAAGAGGATGGATCCTCAAGGAGATGGATTGACACAGTGGTTGCAACAATGAACTCAAGCGTAACAACAATTGTGAGGATGGTGTAGGACCGGGCAGTGTTTCATTCTGTTATACATAGGGTCTCTGAGTTGGAACTGACTTGATGGCACCTAACAACAAAAATACAAGTACATTGTGAGTTCGCACAGAGGTAACAGCTTAAGTTTGCTGAAGGACAAAAACACATAGGAAGAGAGAACCCAGAGATTCATGCATCCAGGAAAGCACATACAGAGATAGAAGGAAAGGGATGGAGGAAAGCAAAACTCTGACTTTTCTGCCTTCATTGCTCTTGATTTTTAATACATTTAAAACTGTGAGTTATATCAGAATCAATTTAATGACAACTAACAGGAACAACAAATGTGCATTTAAAACTTAACAAAAAATAATAAAATGAAAATGATGGGTGTTTAGAAGTTCCTCTGCACCCCTGGCTTGCCCCAGCCCACAGCATCTTCTCTCCTCCTCTGAGCGGTGGCCACTGTCCTGAGTTTTATGTGCTTATCTTTTTGAGTTTACCAGCTGAATATGTATCACTAAATAATGTTTTTTCTATTTGCCTGTTTTGAAATTTATATAAATGGAATCACGTGACTTGCTATTTTAGCTCAATACATTTTTAGAGTCGTTATGTTGATCCACACAGCTGAGTTCATGCATCTTCATTGCTGTATGAAAGTCTATTGTATGAAAAAGCACAATTTCTTTATCCTTCATGCTTTGGGGTCGTTTCTAGTTTTTGCCTATTATGAGTAAGACTGCCATGAACTTCTCTGACTTTTCTCCTTGTGTACATGTGCATGATTTTTTCTAAGGCATGTATTTTGTAGTGTACTTGCTGGGTATAGGATATGTACACATTCAGCTTTAAGAGATAATGCCAGACATTTTCCTTCCCCCTTTAATACTCCAGCAGCAGTGATGTGAGATATTATTAATCTACATTCTTGGTGATCCTCGGGATTATCTGATCCTTAAATTTTTCTAATCTGGTGGTATCTGCGTCTCACGGCGCCTTTAACTATACCTGATTACTAATAATAATGAGCTCTTTTTTCATACACCTATGAATGATTTGTTCACACTCTGGTTGGGAGACACCTCTCCATGTCATCTCCACACAGCTTGTGTCAGGCTCTTTCCAAGGATGTTTGTGTAGAGATAGCGTCTCCCTCTGGGTCAGATGGCAGAGTTGTATCCTCCCTAGGAGAGTAAGACAGAGAATGTGTCTCTCCCTGGAGACATTCCTGGATAGTAAAGATAAAGGCCTCCCTCAGCCCTCCCCGGAGAAGATCTGCTTCCATTTCAGGGTTAAAAGGACAATGTCTCTCTCTCCGGAGGAGAGAATGCCGTTTTCCAAGCAGCGTTTTCTAACACTGGGAAAACTAAGTTTAGCGATCCCCGGCTGGAACTGAGATCCCTGTGCGTGCAGCACCCCCTGGGCCTGCCCCCACGTAGCCCCTCTGGTACCTGGGGGGTCAAAGGAATCAATTAGAACATAAGCACACACATACACACGCAATAGGCACATATCTTTTAGTATTTGCTTTGAACAAGCTCATGCTGTCTGTTGTGCCATGAGGATTAAACTGTCTAAATCCATTTGGGATCATTGTTTTCTTTCTGTCCAAATCCGTGGAAGTGTGCAAGTCACCCTAGCAGCCCCTAGTGTTTTGGAAAAGCTTGATAGCTTGACACTCTTTTGTGGAACCGCTTTCATTAATTTTGCCAATTTTCTACCTTTTATGTTTGTAGTAATTCTTCATGCGCTGTGCATGCAAATCTCTTGTCATCTAAATGTACTGCAGTATACCTGTGTTTGCAGATATATGGCCAGGCATCTTTTTAAAAAATTGGAGCATAATATTTAGAGATAAAAACACACAAGCCCTAAGTGTGCAGCTTGATGAATATATTTAAGAACTAGGACATTACTAGCACCCCAGAAGCCTCTTCATGCTCCTACTGGAGGTAACCACTAGAATCCTGACTTCTAAATGCCATCAGTTAGTTTTGCCTGTTTTAAACTTTATAAGAATAGAATAATTCAGTGTGTTTTCTTGTGTATTGACTTAGTCATCTAGGGCTGCTGTAACAGAAACACCGCAAGTGGGTGGCTTAACAAACAGAAGTTTATTCTCTCACAGTCCAGTAGGCTAGAAGTCCAGACTCAGGGCATCAGCTCCAGCGGAAGGCTCCATCGGCTCCAGAGGAAGGCCCTTGTCATCAATCTTCCTCTGGACTAGGAGTTTCTCAGTGCAGGGACCCAGGGCCCAAAGGACGCCCTTTTCTTCTGGCTCTCGTTTCTTGGTATATGAGGTCCCCCTGTTTTTCTGCTTGCTTCTTTTTTACCTTAAAAGACATTGGGTTAAAACACAATCTAATCTTGTAGATTGAGTCCTGTCTCAGTAACACAACTGCCACTAATCCTGCCTCATTAACATCATAGAGATAGAATTTATAACCCATAGAAAAATCACATCAGATCATAAAATGGTGGAAATCCCACAATACTGGAATCCTGGCCTAGACAAATTGATACACACATTTTTGGGGGACACAACTCTATCCATGACATGTATCTTATTTCTTTTGTCCAATATTATGTTTTTTGAGTTTCATATATTGTTCTATGTAGCTGTATTTTATTCTTTTCATTGCTGCATAGAAATCTATTGTGTGGCTGCCACAAGTTATTTATACATTCCGCTTTATAGTCATTTAGATTGTTTGTATTTGGGGTATATTCAGAATAATATCACTATAAACATTTTTGGACATATCCTTTGGTGTACATGTGCATGTAGTTCTGTTGGCTTAATTTTAGTAGATAATGCAAAATCATTTCCCAAAGTGGTTGTGCCAACTTATGCTCTCACTAAAGTATATGACAGTCACTGTTGCTCCAACACATGGCATTATTTTTCCATATAACTTTTAAAAGCAACCTAAATTCCAATAAACAGACACACATATGTGCACAATACACACACATCTTTTAGGATTTGCACTGACCATACTGGTCTCTCTCTCTCCTCTGTCTTTAGGGTTAATGTATTTGAATTCCTACCTAGTATTTAGAAGAATAGATGCTCTTAGAATTTTCTATTCTTATAGTGTTGTTTTTAATTATTAGGTTCATGGAAGCCTCTGAGAATAAAATTTACAGACCTCTCTTCCATAAAAATTCACTTATGCACAAATGAACATGAAATTCCACCTGGACTTCTGAGGGGATTCACAACCCTGGCAGTCCATCCATTCATGACTCCAGGTTGAGGATCCTCTCATGAGGCAAAGACCTTACCACAGTAACCACTGTCAAGAGATCTTCTGGTTCTATTTCCTGTCCTCTTATTCCCCCCTCCCCCTGCCACCTCCTTTAATTTCAACGGAGAAAAGTCCCAACTTCCTACTTTGAAAGACTGATACCTCATTTTAAAGAGAAAAGGGTCAGGTTCATGTACACTGGCCATGGGAGTTGGCAGGCCATCACTGCTGAGTTGTTTTCTCTTAAAGGCCGTCTCTCTCACATCTCTCCCCTCCTCCCTTCACCAGCCCTCTTCTCTGACCACTCATACATGGTGATCCCCATGATGCTGGCTCACCATTGCCATCATGGCCACCCAGCCTCAGCACTCCATCCACTAGCAGCTGACATCTCCAAATTTCCAAGAGGGGAACATCATTTCCCAATTTTCAAACTTGTGGGAGAAAAATATTATTGGTCAGAAGTCAGAAATCATGAGCTAATGCAGAGATTCAAGTGGTGCAGAGCAGTGGCTCTCAGCCCGGACTGCCCATTAGAATCACCTGGAATACTGATGCCTGACCCCAATCCAGTCACATTAAATCCAGATTTCTGGGGCTGGAATCCAGGCAGTAGAGCCTTTTTAAGGTTTCCTTGGGTAATTCGGATGCTCAGAGAAGGTTGGGGAACAGCTGTATGGTGAAGGGCTGTGAGCAGGCAAACAACATAAAAAATGTTTTGTACAAATGTACAGAAGAACCATCTTTATGTGAAAACAGTATAATGGAATGGAAGGCATTTTCACAAAAGCTAGGAAAGATTAATCTACAGTGGTCCATTAAATTCAGAGTACTAGTAGCAATCAATCCCTTTCCACATTTCATTCTCACTTCCCTGCAGCCAGGAATTAGAGACAAAAAGATGAGGTCTTCATCCTCCCATTAGTTTATTTATTTTTCCTCTTAAAAAATTAAATCTTTAGTATTATGTTTTGTCGTTAATATAATACATACTCAACAAAGAGCAACTTTTTGAATATACATTACTCCATATAATTTAAAATAACAAATTAGAAGAAATTAAAAGACCGGCGGAAAGAAATGCTATTGTAAAATGTACTCTCCCTCAACTTCTTATTTCATGGGACTTTTGCTTTATTTCAAAGGCAGTCATTATCACACTATATTATATTTTCTGCTTTTTCCCTTAAAATTCTAACATAAGTGGTTTTCCTGGCTATGATGTAATTTGAAAATATCATTTAAAATTGTGTTTACTTTTTAACATTATTTCTGTAATTAGAAGCTATAGAGGAGACTCTTTCCCTCCATATATTGGATCTGAACTCTTAGGCATGCACAGAAAACCTGGTGGCGTAGTAGTTAAGCAATATGGCTGCTAACCAAAGGATCAGCAGTTTGAATCAGCCAGGCACTCCTTGGAAACTCTATGGGGCCGTTCTACTCTGCCCTATAGGGTTGCTGTGAGTCGCAATCGACTCAATGGCACTGGGTTTCATTTGTTTTGTTTTTTTACTCCTAGGCACAGGTAACAAGTCCTTGGAGCCTCACCCTAAGCAATAGCTACCAGTTACCATTGAGTTAATTTTGACTCATGGCACCCCTATGTGTGTTGGAATAGAATTGTGCTCCATAGAGTTTTCAATGGCTGATTTTTCAGAAATAGATTGCCCAGGCCTATCTTCTGAGGTGCTTCTGAATGAACTGAAATCTCCAACCTTTTAGTTAACAACCAAGCGTGTTAACCCTGTTTGCACCACCCAGGTTCTCCCTAAGCAAGAGAGCTAAATCCAGACCTTACCAACCAACTCGTTTGAATCTGAAAAGCTTTCTTCTCTTTCCTTTTCTAATTAGCTCATTTTCTTATTTTCTCCCAATTTCTTAGTAGCTCTGTACCTTTGACCAAGTCTGTCTGTGCCTCGGTGCCTCAGTTCTTCCACTGTAAAATGGGGCCATAATGTACCTACTTCTTTTCCATCTATGTGTTTATTTGATTCAACAAGTGCATATATAGCATTTAGGATGTGCCAGACACTTGAAAACACTTTAGGAACATCAGTGCAGTTAATCCTAACGGGATAGTGAAGATGAATAAATAAGATTCATGGCACAGTGTGTGGAGCATAGTACGTGGGCTAGCACTATTCTCCATCTGCTCGTCCACCTCTTTCCTCAGGACCTTTGTGAACTGCACTCAGACTCCTGGAGAGAGCCTTCTCTCTGCTCTTTGTGTGCATATTCTCAGCTGGAACTTAGCAATTTTCAGATGACTCTCCACTTGAATGAATGTACACCAACATTTTAGCCCAAGCCTTTCTTTTGCCTTTTAGGTGTGTAAGACAATAGAAGATAACTTTTATTATGCCTCATACTATCAGGACGCAGACTAAGAATATTACTCTTCCTTGCAATAGTGATCTAGCCTATGTACTTATTCCTGATGATAACCAACCAAGCAAATCTGGTGTTTTCAAGGATGTTATAGTGTATAACCAAGTAGCTTGATGTCTAATTCTATGTATATCTTGTCCTACTTCTCCTTTGTTATTTATCCAAATGCAACAAGAGGTATTCACTACAGAACGGGCTCTACCTTTTTAGGCTAATAATATATCTAAGACTATTCTGTTATCTAATACTACCTTGGATAATGAGGTCAGAGATTGCTATTGTGTTTCCATCCCATTAGTAACTTTGTCTGCTATTTGTCCCATAGTGATTGATAAGTCTCTTAAAGATTTATTTAATTCAACTGCACCAAAAGTAGGAATTAAAGCTCTTAGAAATGACCAACCCCACCCTGAGTATTGGACCACTCTTTTGACTCTCATTTTACAATTTGTAACAATTTAACATTACCTTTCCAATACTTACTAGCACCATTACTATGAATATCTAAAGGTAATACTGAAGTTCTCAAAGTTAATTGCTCATCCATTTACCAGGAATCTAAACAAGAGATTGCCCACATAAACTCAATGTCACTTGGATGGCACTGTTTTGTTTTTTTTTTAAACTAGTATAGTTGAATCCACCACATGCAAACATATAACCATAAAGAGCACAAAAAGTTTGTCTAGAGGAAACAGAAGGTGTAGAAAAATTTTCATGTGACAACCAAATTTCCATTAGAGAATACATGGTTAGCAAAATAATACAGGATAGACCCCTCTTTTTGGCGATCTTCAGTTAATCTATTTAAAACATACTAAGTGTTCTTCTTGAGGGCAAGCTGGCCCTCCCTGGTTTACCTATTAATAGTCATGGCTCACTCTCTCAGAAGCAGAAGTGGAGCCTAAGACAAAATGGAGTCTGAGCAATGAGGTCAGTCTTCTCTGAAAAGCTGGTTTCTTTAAAACACATAATTTTCTACATAGCAAGGGGGTGACAGTTTGATTATAAGCATTAGAATGGTATTTTATACAACATCTTCTTGAAGACTAATTAGACTAATTACTGATTTACCCCAAACATAGCTTGCAGTCTGACATTTGGAGTCAGTTTCCCAAAACAGATTGAATTTTTCAAAAAAGCACAATGCCAAGAGTAAAATGGTTTCACTAGTTTATCTGGACTATTTGACTCAGAAGTGCCTTCAGGAACCAGTTTTTTTGTTTGTTTGTTTTCTCAAAGCTCAAGAGTCAAAAGGGAACCCAAAGGCAATGGCCAGTGCGAGTTACCCCAACCTTAATGAAAGTAGAAATCTGGATTCCAGGAGAGTTACAACTCTTTCATCATTTCCTCCTGTTTTACCATGATCCTGCTATAGACTCTCTGACTTCAAAAATGTTCAGTAATGGTAGTTGGGCACCATTTGGTTTTTAAGATTTCAGGTACCTCCTAGCAAGCTCGGAGGTAGAACAGAAACACTAACAATAATATTAGGCAATTGTCTGAAAAAGCCAATGAAACCATGACCCTAAGGTCTTTAAACCAAGAAAACAAATCTCACGTGGTGTTTGTTCAAACATAAGCAGCATCAGTAATTGCTTTCCACGGGCCTCCACAGCAACTACATTCTGCAGACCCTCAGGCTGTGTGTTAGGACAAACGCGGCAGCAGCAGCAGCATTCACCTGTTAGGACATAAACTGGTCCCTGAGGGACTAACAGGGAAGCTAATGCCATTCTGTTTTGTAAAATCACAGCTTGAACTTCAGACATTTCTCTGGTTATAATATTTAAAACTTTGCTAAGTTTACCAACAGGAACTTCTAATTCAAGAGTTGTAATATCTAAACCCATTAGTTAGATAATTTAGGAGAAAGAAGGAAAATGGTTTCTTATATCCAGAAAACAGGACCTTAAAACATCAGCAATATTCTCACATAAAGCCCATAGTAATCCTTTAGTTCCTTCAGTTTTATGTAGTTAATTTCTGTTCCACAAGACTCTGAATCAGCCACAGTCTGTGAACCCATCAGCTTCTACATAAGAGTTCTGGAAATCTTAGTTCAGTCTAGTCATGGTCCATCTCTTTGTTGAGATATTTTGGTTAAACATTTTCAGCAAATCAGCAAAGTAAAAAGCTATCTGCAGATGATAAAACTTAATATGGCTGTGATTGATTTATAAAAATAATACTCTAAAAAGTGAAAGACTTGATAGAAATTAGTTACAAAGGTAAGGAAAAGTCAAATATGATCAGTAAAAAAAAAACTTTGGACAATATCAATAAATATAATGATTAACTTTATTTTCAAAGAGCTTCTGATATAATACATAATAAACTTGAGACATAATACCATATTGTCAGATATACCAAGATTATCAAGTCTCAAAATACCTGAATAGCAATAAGAAAAGGAAAACCTTCATGAGTAAATAATGTGAATTCCCCAGTCAAATCACTGGCCTTGATGATACTAGATTAAAAAAAAAAGTGATAAAGTTAGTAATGAAAAAATAAAATAAAATTATGACACATAATTATGTATCTATTGTCTAATGTTAGGCAAAAACATAAGAAGAAATACTAACATACAGAATTTAACCCAAAGAGAATCAGGAGCTTCTCTTGATTTTGACAACACATTACATGTAATTTATAATATATTAGATAAAACTTTTCAGCACTTTTTCTTTATAAAATTTTGTTTGGCTTTCCATGAAGTTTCATAATTGTCCGTAGTTCATTACAGGTCACTGAGAAACAATAAGTTATTTAACCAAGTATCTTAAAGGTAAAAATCTTTTTTTTTTTTTAAAGACATCCAGCTTGGTTTTTGACTCAGGAATCTTACTCTAATGAGAGGCCAAACCGTTGCCTACAAGGTGGATTACACAAAGAATAAATTAACCCTTCAACCTAGTAATCATAGAAAATTTGCTGTTTTAACAGTGAGAAACCCAATTCTTTGTTTTATATGCTATTTAACATTGTTATTGTTAGGTACCATGGAGTTAGTTCTGACTCATAGCAACCCCATGTACAACAGAGCAAAACACTGCCTGGTCCTTTGCCATCCTCACAGTCGTTGTTGTGCTTGAACTCATGTTGCAGCCACTGTGTCAATTCATCTTGTTGAGGGTCTTCCACTTTTTTGCTGACTCTCCACTTTACCAAGTACAATGTCCTTCTCCAGGGGCTGGTTCCTCCTGATAATATGTCCAAAGTACATGAAATGAAGTTTCACCATCCTTGCTTCTAAGGAGCATTCTGGTTGTACTTCTTTAACGTTGAGCCTCCTAAAACTCTCATAAATTAAACCATTAAGCTTTTGCCAGATGGATAAAACTTTTGACCATATTGAATACATTTCTTTTTAATAAACCTCTTAAACGTTGTCTTCACTGCATATCTCTTATAGTACATCCCTTTAAATGCAAAAATAAACACACTCATTAGCAGACCCAAATCCATACTATATACATACATACATATATCCTGGAAACCCCAGTGGTGTAGTGGTGAAGAGCTACAGCTGCTGATCAAAAGGTCAGCAGTTTGAATCCACCAGGTGCTCCTTGGAAAAGCTAAAGGGCAGTTCTACTGTGTCCTATAGGGTTGCTCTGAGTTGAAATTGACTCGACGGCAACAGGTATATATGTAGCCTTTCTCTGTGGCATGAAAAGCAAAAATACATAAACTGAAATTACGATGAATATCTATTAATTTAATATAGTAAGTTACCTAAAATATTTTGGAAATTATTTTAAGCCTGTATACCACAAAACATAATTATTGTTGAAATAAAGTTTGTTGAAATAGTCTAAGTTTTCATTCAACTTTTACTATTTCCCATATTTTTCCCAATCTAATTTTAGCCCTCAAAAGATCATTCAAAAACGGCTGCAGCAGTATATTGACAGGGAACTGCCAGAAAATCAGCCTGGTTTCAGAAAAGGACATGGAACCAGTGATATCCTTGCTGATGTCAGATGGATCATGGCTGAAAGCAGAGAATACCAGAAGGATGTTTACCTGTGTTTTATTGACTATGCAAAGGCATTTGACTGTGTGGATCATAACAAATTGTGGATAACATTGCAAAGAATGGAAATTCCAGAACACTTAATTGTGCTCATGAGGAACCTTTACATAGATCAAGAGGCAGTTGTTCAGACAGAATATGGGGATACTGACTGGTTTAAAGTCAGGAGACCTGTGCATCAGGGTTGTATTTTTTCACCATACCTATTCAATCTGTATGCTGAGCAAATAATCCGAGAAACTGGATTATATGAAGAAGAATGAGGCATCAGGATTGGAGGAAGACTCATTAACAACCTGCGTTATGCAGATGACACAACCTTGTTGCTGAAAGTAAAGAGGACTTGAAGCACTTACCAATGAAGATCAAAGACCACAGCCTTCAGTATGGATTGCACCTCAACATAAAAAAACAAAAATCCTCACAACTGGACCAACAAGCAAAATCATGACAAAAGAAGAAAAGATTGAAGTTGTCAAGGATTTCATTTTACTTGGATCCACAATCAACAGCCATGGAAGCAGCAGTCAAGAAATCAAAGGATGCATTGCATTGGGTAAATCTGCTGCAAAGGACCTCTTCAAAGTGTTGAAGAGCAAAGATGTCACCTTGAAGACTAAGGTGCGCCTGACCCAAGCTGTGGTATTTTCAATTGCATCACATGCATGTGAAAGCTGGACAATGAATAAGGAAGACTGAAGAAGAGTTGATGCCTTTGAATTGTGGTGTTGGCGAAGAATATTGAATATACCATGGACTGCCAAAAGAATGAACAAATCTGTCTTAGAAGAAGTACAACCAGAATGCTCCTTAGAGGCAAGGATGGCGAGACTGCATCTTACATACTTTGGACATGTCAGTAGGGATCAGTCCCTGGAGAAGGACATCATGCTTGGTGGAGTGCAGGGTCAGCGGAAAAGAGGAAGACCCTCCACGAGGTGGATTGACACAGTGACTGCAGCCATGAGCTCAAGCATAACAACGATTGTAATGATGGCTCAGGACTGGGCAGTGTTTCATCCTGTTGTGCATAGGGTCACTATGAGTTGGGAACGACTAGATGGCACCTAACAACAACAATTTTAGCCCTTAAAGATTTTATCAACTGGCTTTGTAAATAACAAAGTCTCCACTCAAAGGACCAATTCATTGATATGGATACAAACTTAAGTCTCTGACTAGGGGTAAAAACATTTCCCCAGCCACTTTAGGTGTGTCTCATTGTGCTACAATGGCAGAACTTGTATATAGTTCTTTTATGATTTAGATCTACCCAATTTCTGATAATTATAATAAGGCAGCAATTTTTTCTTGTTTTCTTTGGTCTCAAAATTTCTGTACCTAGTTTGAAGGCGTCTTTCAAAAACTCCCCTGGAGCTATATGACCTCAGAGGCTGGGGGCTAGGGAAGCCTGATCCTGGCTCACCCTCCCTCTCCTCTGACTCAGGGTAGAAGACAAAATTAGGTCATTCCAAGTTACTTACATATGTTTAAATTGGTCTACACATTTTGAAAGGCAAAAGATAACTAATTTCTTTCCCTTTTACTCTTCCCTTGGTAAGCAGTTCTGCTTGCTCTTTATACCCAATACATACCAAAGCTCTTTAGCAACTTTGTAAATGAACTCATTATTTCTTAGCTAGCCTTTTTTTCTTCCCTAGGCTTGTCCTATGCCTCCCTTTTCCCACTCTGGAACTACTAGTCTTACTTTAAGACAAAACTACCCCTCTTAATTACATAAAACATATTTCATGTAATATCTAGCTTAAGTTACTTAGAAAGGTTTTGCTTTTGAGGTTGACATAGTCCCTATCTCTTACATGATTTCTAAATCATAAGACAGACACAAGACGCAGTTTGTATTGGAAAAGGAAATAACTGAAGTTTTAGACAGCCTTACAAAAAACAGCAATTGTCAGCCATAGCCTCCAACCTGATACAAGACAGAAACTCAGACACAATGCTCTAGACCAGAAGTAAGCTCTCAAAACGAGACAGAAAGACCACATAAATTCATCAGTCTCTGAGGCCAGCTAAAATAACAGGCTTATACAATACTACACAAAACAAGGATATGGGGAACCTTGTTTCTTAAAGTGTTTATAGCAATTGATAAGATTGACTCAATTCAACAGAAAAAACGGTTCCTAGATAAAACTTTTTAACTTGCCAGAGCCTCAAATGGAGTAATATTAGAACTTTTGACAAAACCTGAGTATCAAACAAAAGTTCCTCAAAGAGGAAAGAAAAGACAACACAAATGGTACTCATTTCCCAAAGTGGAAGGAAGGAAAAAAAACCAGCAGATTGAAACTCATTTTCCCAAAGTGACCACTGAAATTTAGCATCATTTCTAATATACTCAGTTTATAGTGTTTTAAAATATGAATCCCAAACCAGTGTCCTGGTAGGGGTTGGGGAAAAAAATACAGGCTCATTTACCAAAGATGTTAAGCTCTAAGTTTCAGGCTTTTGGTTTCCTTCTTTTTGAACTTAATTCATTCTGCTAGGTAGAGAGCTAATCTCTTATTTTAGACCTTAAATATGTTAGTTCCTCCAACTGGAAAGTACTTTAGCTACTGATGATTTTAATCGTAACATTGTGATTCTTTATTGAGAAACTGTGTCATGAAACAGGTTTAGAGCTACCATGTCCCCCTGCAAATTTTGTAAGACAGGTCAGAAGCTTCCATCTCCCCTTGAGAATTTCATAAAACAAGTCAACATAAAAAGACAAACAGAAACAAAGGTAGAAATACAAGGCCAACAACAAAAAGGACCCAAAGAGCTAAAAGTGTTGTAGGGGAAAAATCTTCAAGTTTAGTAAAGCAAAAAAAAAAGTTTTATTTGGCATATATTCAAAAGGACAAAAGTTGAGAAGCAGACAAGCACGTCTGCCCGAGTCCAAGGAAATATTACAGAGTAAGCAAGAATGGCAAAATGGAGAAGCATGCTAACACAACCATGTCTGTCCAAGTCCAAGGAAATTACAGAATAGACAAAAGTGGGAAAATGAACAAGCATGCTGCCACAGCCATGTCTGCCCGAGTCGAAGGAAGGTTACAGAGTCATCAGTATACATTAACATTACAAATGGGCAAAACCATTGAAAGCTTCACCTTTTCACAGATTGGCTAGAAACTGTCATCCTACATTTTGAATCATCTTTCTTAACCATCATTGGTACAGGTTTCAGTAACGACAGCCAAGAGGGCCTTCACTGGTCCAACAAATTTCTATTCACTGTATGTTAACAGAAAAAGATAAGAGTGGGAAGTCTTTTGTGTTCTGGCTTATGTGAAAGGTTCCCTAAAAGATATTTTCCAAGATTTTTCTATCTATTGTCTTTATACCTCAAGGCCCGGTTGATGTGTTCTTGTGAGTCTTGTTGAGCTCTTGTGAGTCCAACTCCAGCTGGGTCACATTCTCTATGCTCAAGGACAGGGAATAATGGGGCCAATATTGATTCCTAAATCAAAAGACATTTCAGCAGGTGTTTAAGAAAAATACTTTCCACTGATTTTAATTTATTTTAGATCCCTTTGCTTCTAATTTACATCTTAAAAAGACTAATTTGGCCAATTCAAAAGTCCCACATTTAGGCCATTGCAACAAATCTTTTTCTTTTGTCAAACCATGCCGTTTTTCTAAATACCAAGTCAAATTAGGCCCAAAACTCTTTATCACAAAGGCAGCAGGTGTGCCACATGGTAGGCCATCCATCAATTTTGCCTTTCTCTTGGTTATTTCACATTTTAAATTTGCAAAGGGAAAAAGAAAGAGGTTTCAAAACAGTACTATGTCCCAGATTTTCTTTAGGTCACAAAAACAAATCTAACAAAGAATGCCACAGGGTTTGAACAGTGTTTTGCCTAGACCAATGTGTACCTTCCTTGCGTGAGAGTTTGCTTGCTGGTGGCAGGCAGCCTACTGCTCTAGCCTGTCTCACGACCACCTTATCCTACCATGGGAGTCTTCAACACTCATGATAAATGCTGGCAACTGATCTAATGGTTTTTACTGGTCCACCTGTGCCTGAATTTTGCTAATTATAGTGACCCAGAACTTTTTGAAAATAAAATTACCTTTTTAGTGTCTCAAATGCCTAAATCCAGACACCAAGCTGCAGTTCATCAAAAGAGCCACTAAAGCCACTCTTAACCAAACAAGCAAAAATCTAAGAAAGATTGTCCTTAATCAAACAACCAGTTTTCAAACAATATGCTGAACAAAACTTAAGAAAATGTGAGAAAGAGAGCAAAAAAGAATAAGCAAAGCCTCATTTTCTGAGAGCACTTATCCCATTGGTGTCGAAGGGACATGGCATCCAGAAGACAGGACTTTCTTTGCCAGCTTCTGCTCTGCAGTCCAGGTCTCCTCAAGGTCGACTGGATTCTTGGTTTCAGAAAAATACTGCCAGACTATGCCATTAATTGTCCTAGGGTAAAATCACCACAGAGTTACAGTAAAGCAAGAAGAAAGATTTTATTCAGCATATGTTCCAAGAGGCAAAGGTGGGAAATGGACGAGCGTATTACAGAATCATCAGTATATATATTGACATTACAAATGGGTAAAATCATTAAAAGTTTTGCCTTTTCACAGATCGCTAAAAGCTGCTAAATCGGCATGATTCTACATTTTGAATTGTCTTAATAATCATTGGTACAAATTTCAGTAAGACAGTAAGCAGGGTCTTCATTGATCCAACAAATCTTACTATTTACTAAATACACTGGGTTTTTTTAATAGAAGAAGAAGGGTCCTGGTGGTGCAATGGTTAAGAGCTAAGCTGCTAACTGAAATGTTGGCAGTTCAAATCCAATAGCTGCTTCTTGGAAATTCGATAGGGCAGTTCTACTCTGTCCTATAGGGTTGCTATTAGTCTGAATTAACTTGATGACAACTGGTTTTGGTTTGGTTTAATACAAAAAATAAGAGTGGAAAATATGTGGGTCTTTTGTGCTCTGTTTAAAGATTTTTTATGTGAACGGTTCCCTAAAAGGTGTTTTCCAAGATTGTCCTACCTATTGTTTTTATACATTAGGGCCCTGCTGGTGTGTCTTTGTGACTACAGCTCCAGCTGGGTCTCATTCTTTATGCTCAAGGACAGGGAATAATGGCTCCAATTTTAACTCCTAAGTCAAGCATATATTCTTTGTATGAATAGACCAAATTTTATTTATCCATTCATCAATTGATAAATAATTTGGTTATTTACTCCTTTTGGCTATTATGAATTCTGCTGCTATAAACATCCATGTATAAGTTTTTGTGCAGGCATATGCTTTTATTTCCCTTGGGTCTATACCCAAAGGAGTACAATTACTAGGTCACATGGTAATTCTAGGAATCCCTTGGTGGTTCAGGTGGCTAAGCACTAGGCTACTAACTGAAAATTCGGTGGTTTGAACTGACAAAGAGAGAAATTGATAGCAGATATCCTGCTTTGATTTTGGGGTTTTCTTACTCACAAAACCAAATATTCACTTCAAAGAAATCCCGGACTAAAATTCTTCCACCAGTGGCTTTTCTTTCACCCAAACTTGCAAATCCTTTCTTTCCTGTTCACAGCCAGGCTTACAAAATTTGAATTTCAAAAGATGTGGCTGGGTGGAGGGCCAGAGGCCAAGGCCAGAGGGCAGGGTTCAATCAATCATGTTAAGAGTAGCCAGTGGTTGATTTTCTTTATTTCTCCATCCCCTTCTCTTTATAAAGCTCATTGTACCTAGCTTCTTCAAGCCATTTGCTTTTTCTGGAATCAAAATGGTCTCCCTACACTTATATAGGGAATAACTGCTCAGAGCAAATCTTTTGTTCAAATTTCATAGCATTTTGATTATTTTTAACAGAACTGACCCAGAGGAGCATTCAAGGAAAGCCCTGGTAATCTATTTCTGAAAGGTCACAGCCAAGGAAACTCTGTGGACTTCAGTTCTACTCTGAAACACCTGGGGTCAACATGAGTCAGAATCCACTCAACAGCAATTGGTTGGCTGAATGATAACTCTCTAATTTTGAGGGACTGCCAAAAGTTTTCCCGAAGTGGCTGCACCATTTAACCATTCCCAGTAGCAATGAATGAGGGTTGTGATTTCTCCACATCCTTGCCAACACTTGGCATTGTCTATGTTTTTTATTTTGGCCATTCTCTTAGGTGTAAAGTGGTATCTCACTATGCAATTGATTTGCATTACCCTAAATGACTAATGATATTGAGCATCTTTTCATGTTCTTATTGGCCATTTGTATGTCCTCTTCAGATACGTGTCTATTCAAAACATTTACCCATTTTTAACTGGGCTGTCTTTTTTATTGAATTGTAAAAGTTCTTCACATATTCTGGATATCAGTCCCTTTTCAAATGTATGATTTGCAAATATTTTGATACGGGCAACCTCATTCTGTGGGTTGTTTTTTTTCCGCTTTCTTGATGGTATCTTGATGGTATCACTTGTTCTTGTGCTTTTGGTGCCATATCTAAGAAGTCATTGCCCAAGGTCACAAAGATTTATTCCTAAATTTTCTTCTAAGAGGTTTATAGTTTTCGTTGTTACATTGAAGTTTATGACAGAATTTAAGTTAATTTTTTTCTGTCTGGTGTAGGGGTCCAGTGTCATTCTGGACATCCCATCTTTATTAAAGACTTAAGATCTATTACTAGAGGAGCCCAGTGACCTAGTGGTTAAGAGCTTGGCTCCTAACCAAAAGGCCGGTAGTTCAAATCCACCAGCTACTCCTTGAAAACCCTATGGGGCAGTTCTACTCTCTTCTATAGGGTCACTATCAGTCACTCGACAGCAATGGAGTTATCTCTTACTAAGCAAAAAATATTTTAGATTTTTGACAAATACTTGAATGTCAGAGCAGGAACGTGGCCTCATAATTTTTGAAACAGGCAACAAATGATGACAAATAATTACTCTACACAGTAAAAACAGATAAAATCCTCATCTCTTTAATTTGATAAATTTTCTCTTCTATATTTAGTCATCTCTCAAAATACTTAACTCTCAAAATCCTTACATTTTCTTCATTTCCTTATCTTTTCCACTTGTTCGCTATGCAGTAATATTGCAAACACATTCAAGTATTAGAACACACACGCAGCCCAGTAACTCCTCTCTCTATCCTGTCCTTTTCTTACCATTCTTTAGGGTGGCTTGTGAAATAACGATATTGTTCTGTCCATTCATATAAATCTCTTTCTCTTAAACTGGAACACCCATCACACTGACCGATTTCAAGTTCAGGTTCTGCCAAGTGTGAAGTGGTTAACTCTGGGGAAGTAACATCCACAAGCAAGAATGATTTATCAGGTTCAACACAAATTCAAACACAGCACTTTTCAAATCACTTGAATTTGTATTTGCACTTAAGACATGGGTGTGGTTTACCTACTTCATGCCTAGCCCTTGGGGAATAACCCATGAAGACTACAGCCATCCTTGTTGCCACTTGGCTGAGGCAGCCAGGGGTAGTGGAGACCACTGACCTGCTGTGTGGACTTGGGTGAGTTACTAAGTCTCTGAGCCAAGCACAGTCCAAACGGTACAATGTGGACCCACAGGGTTGATGCCTGTAAGGCCTGGCCCACAGGAAGCTCCGACAAAAACCAGCTATTATTAACAATAATAACAATCAGCAAACGTATGCGAATAATCTCATTTAATTCTCACAACAAACTGCAGGGTGGATACTTCAGAACCACAAGTCACTGCACTGGGCTGCCTTTCTCTTTTTTATGGAACAATTGCATTAGAATGGAGCCTAGGATTCCTCTCCCGGTGTGGCCCTGCAGGAGCTGTTTCCCCTCCCTCTTTTCCCTCCTCCCCCAGCACATCCTCTGCATTCCCGGACTTTTTTTTGGTGGGGGGGGGAGGTGGTCAGAGGGCTGCCCCCAGACTTCCTCCAGGCTGCCCCTGTCACTGCCTTCTCAGCTCAAGCGCCCCTCCCCCAGGGCATGTCTTCTGACGCTGTTTCTAAGGCAGTGTCTTCACCTCCACTTCTTCGCTCTATCTAGAACCGTGTTTGCTTTTCTTCCTGCCCTTACTGTTTCCTTTTAACGCCTTTGCTTGTTTACTGCCCATGAAAGGGCGGCCCTCGGGGCAGGGACCCTGTCTGCCTGTCCCCAGGGTGTCCTTTGCTTAGCGCAGGGCTTGGCATTTAGCGGACACTCACAAAGCACTATCAGTAATGCGTTAATCCTTTCTTGGGCATTAGATATACACACAGGCCTCTCTCTAGAGGACAGGATCTTTGAGAATAAAAAGCGTCTTTCCTGCGAAATCCCACCGAGCTTGAAGAGAGCGTTGGCGTTGATGCGCCCCTTGGGTTAGGAGCCAGGTTGGGCTCTAACGGGGAGTCAAGGACAGGAGCACTGGGGTGGGAAAGAGAAGCAGCAACCCAGACCAGCTCTTAATCTCATAAGGTCACCAACACCTGCGCACAGGGCCTGTGGGTGAAGGGGCCAAAGTAGTTCGTTGGCAGAGTCTGGGAGGAGTTCGCGCTAGGCCCCAGTGGGCAGATGGGCCTTCCAGCCCAATGGCGATTGCGGACGTGGGGAAGACCCATGAACCTCACTCAGCAGCACCTGCTCTCACTAGCTCTGACCCCCGGGGCCCCCTTGCCGGGCTGAGTACTGCCGCATATGCGCGTGTGTGAGGTGCCGGGCGCTCCTAGAGTCAGACTGCGCCCTGGCTCTGCCACGTTCGAGCTAGGGGACCTCAGAGTAATCCTTCTCCTGCGTTAGTTTCCCCATTTCTAAAATTGGCGTCAAGTCAGTGCCCAACTCGTAGGTTGCTGTAAAAATAAAGTCATTTCTTACAAAATGCTTAGAATAACACCCACCAGCTAGAGGTGTGAGTTGGCAGTTGTTACGTAAAGAGAAGGAGGGGGAGAAGCGGAAAGGAGTGCCGTGTAACTGCGCACGCAACGCCCCTTCTCCCCACTTTGAATACAGCTGGAGCTCAGTCGCTTGCTACAGAAGTCTGCGGGCACTGGCACACAATGGGGCAAAGAAAAGAAAGGAGAGGCTTTGCCAACACCGCAGAATAACGACAGCCTGCTGACAGACGCTACAGGCTCCTTATTGTCCAGGCACACTCCCCCTCTCTCTTTCTAAATTAACTCCACTGGGAATCCAAGGGCTTTGTCCTCATTTCATCTGTCTCAAGTTCAGTGCTAACCTGCAAGCAGCTCTTTGGGAAAATGCGGAAAAGAAATGGTGGTCAAAGGTAGAAGCCACCGCACCCCTCACAGAGAGACAATCCAGACTGCACTGTTTCTTTCCCGTTCTTAAAATAAAAACACCTTCCAGCCTCCTCCTAGAGGGAGGAGAAGGCCTGTTTCACAGCTTGTATGGCTCCTCCCAGAGGGAGACGCTGAGGCGTTGGTCCACATGGCTCCCAGGGATCTGCTCTGTGAGCTGTGCAGGGTGCAGCGCCCTCATTCATCACCGCGATCGGATTTGTTGTCTGTCCTCCTGCGAGGTCACCGGGAGCCCAGCTGCAAATGCAAATTTGTAATGCGAAAGGGTGCAATTTCCAACCTCTATTTATCAGCCCAGCCTGCGAGCCAGTTTCCTAGGTGACAGGCTCTGCTATGTTCCTGGATAAATTCACAGTGAGGAGGAGGAAGGAAAAAAAATTAAAATAAGCTTGAGCAAGAAGAACCCCCTTAAACTAGTAAAGGCAAACTCTAGCAGTGCCTGGGAATTGTGGAGCTGTCCTTAGCCCAGCCTGCTCTCTACCTTCCTAACCCTTCTTACAGTCAGTGCGGTCAACTGCAGTGTGATGGCTCACCATTTATTATTCAGTCTGTATTAATAGGCTACAAATGCAACAGTACAATTTGTGTTTTCACAAGTGGGTTACATTTGCTTTTCTGTGTAGCATTAATGCCGAATTTCCAAGTTACAATATGAAAATGAGGCTTGTAGAGTGTCAGGGGCAGATTAACCAATAAACAAGGTAGACTTCGGCTTACTTGTGTCTACTAATCTGTAGTCCGTGATTTCAAATTACAAAACAGGTGAAATTGTGCACTACAGATTAGTAAGTAAGCACAAGTAAACCTGTGAGTACCTTGCTTATTGGGTAATCCATCCCTGAGGATTGTAAAGGTTGTGATTAAAATGTATCTATGTATTGAGGAACAGAGTTTTTAATTCTTGTGGAGTAGAGATTTCTGGGTTTCCTGGGGTTTGGGGTGACCCACCCAAGCTATAGTCCTGACATTGAAACAGGCTGCTTCGCCATATTGAAAATCCTAATCAACACCCCTTCCCCCATGTCTTTGTCTTGCTAACCACAAGCTTGTTTTGAGCAACATTTTTCAGGAAGTCGCAGCAGGTAGTGGCTCCATCCACTGAGCTAGCCCAAGTTACACCTTGAAGCATGCACAGATTGAAGAAATCACATCCTTCAACTGACCCCCCCCCCCAAATATGGGTGTGGGAGGTCTAAGGGCAGAAAGTTCCGGGTACCAAACCCAGCCCCCGATGCCACTGGAGACAAAAAGCTCCTCAGCCCCCTTAGTCAGCGAGCACTTGGCCTTACGGTTACTAGACCCCAGGCACTCCTTGTTTGCACAGACAATAAACTTGCCACTTTATTTCCCTTGCGATCAGTGTCCGTCTTATTTCAATCAGCTAATAAGACAGGACAAGAACCCAAGTTACAAGATAATCTTTGAACCTTGAGCCACAAAGTCAAACAATAGGCTAGCTAATTAGTAAGGACCATTTGCCTTAGGGATTGTGCTGTTCTGAAGACTTACCTATGTGCAGTCAGTTTTGAGAAACAGACACTCCCAAGGGCAGACCAGAGCCGTGTTTTAGTGTGAATCAGTAACTATTTTAATTGTTCTTCAGGACAAGGCTGCGTGAATTCCTTCCTGACCACAAATTGTTTTATCAGTTCTATTTCTTCCCTTTTTCTTGGCAAGGTTGATAAGATGGGGTGTAAGAATCTTTGGAAGTTCAACTTCCAGCCAATATGGCACCACAGGCAGAAGCACCATGCCATCCCTCCACAGCAAAGACCTGAAAAACTAAGTAAAACAGAGACAAACGTCATTCCTGGAACTTGAAGTATCAAACGAAGAGATGAAGAACTCACCCAGACACGGAATGGAATAAGAAAGTGACAGAGGACTGAGAGTGAGGAGAGATACTTGCTGAAGTTCCTTATCAGCTAACGCAGCACAGATTTGCCATCTTGGACTCCTGTAAGAGATCAGATGACAGAAAGCATGGGAAAGAAGCTTCACAGAGCTCTCAGCAGGACACAGAGCACCTGGTAACCAGGGATACATGCTTTCCCACCCCCCATCCTCTTCCTGTTGCTCTACCTCTTCCTGGCTGGTTGCAGAGGCTCAGCCAGCCAGAAAGTGCAGTGTCCATGCTGCTTGGATTCACCCCACCCACATCACAGATCGGTGGACAGGGAGTACAGGAAAGCAGCTTCACGAAGTTCCCAGCTGGAGACAGAGCACTTAGTAACGAGCAATATACGTTTTCCTAACCCTCACCCTTTTCCTCTCCCCCTTTCGGCTTCCTCTGCTTCCCACCAGGTACAGTCTCTTGGCCAGGAGGCAATTTCTTCTGCCCCGGGCTGCTTGGATTTGCCTGTCCACACTGGTCCGGTCGCTGAGCTGGTGTAGTTTCTTTCTATCTCTTTTGGTTTCTTCCATTCTTCCCACCAACTTCCCTTCCTTTCTCTTGAACAGCTGGCTCTGTGTGCCATCTTTGCTCTACTTGAAAGGCTGTGGGATCCACTCCCCCAGCCCGTGACACTACACTGGTGGGATCCCTGGGGCTTTTTTTTTTTTGCTTGTTTCACTTTGTTCTGTTTTGTTTGTTTTCTTTCTCTTTTCACACTTGGGACCCCTTCTAGCCAGGCTGCACTGCACAGCCTAAGAGCCACTTCCCTAATCTGTGCAGCTTCGTAGGCAGGATCCCTGCAGGCATTTCTCTCTTTTTTTTTTCCTTCTCTCTTTTCCCCTTTCTGTCTTTCTTCATTTCTCAGTTCTTGTCTGTGTACACTTACCTTCTTTTCCAGTCTCCTGAATACCTGGTGCTGTGTGACATCTATGTCCCCTCTAGCCAGGCACAACCCAGGAGACATCCCCGGTCTTTGCAGCTGCACTCGTGGGACCCTTGGGGGCTCTTATTTTCTACTTATTTTTTCCTTTTCCAAATTTTTGTCTAGTTATTACTTTTTTCTTTTTCCCTTTTTTCTTTCTTTCTTCTTCTCCCCCCCCCCCCTTTTGCTTCTCTCCATTTCTCAGGATTTCATCTCTCCACTCAAATGGCAATCTCCCTATGCACTCTTTTTTTTTTTTTTGGAGTGTGTGTGTTTTTTTCTTTCCCTTGTTTTTGACTCTTGATTCTCTCTCTTCTTTCCCATTCCCATACTATCTTCATACATTCCAACCTCTGCCCTTTTTCCTGCCTACCTGCATCAGGCACTGGACATCACACCTCCAAGCAGCACAGGCATGGCCTAATGGAACCTACCGGGCACTGATTCCTGGCCCACCCTGTGAGCCCTAGTATGGGCCACAAACAACCCATCCCAGCCCCTCTCCTTCAGCTGGACCTGCCCTGCTACACCATAGCTGATTGACTGACCCCACCCATTGGACAAGGAAGTGAAAAGTATTGTGACTACAGAGCAGCAAACAACAAATGCACAGCCTGCCTGCTCAGACATAAGCAAATTAAAAAAAAGAAAAAAAAAAAGGATGAAACAAAGAAATCCACAATGAAGAAACAAAGAAAATAACTACTGAATGACCCAAAGACAGCAGACAATATCAAAACATATTTACAAAACAAAAAAAAAAAGGAGAGGATGGCTCTGCTAGGCATCCAAAATAAAACACCAGATGACTTTCCGGTAGAAGAAAAGGCACTAGAACTACCTGACAAGGAATTCAAATCTCTAATTTTCAGAGCTGTCCAAGAATTAAAGCAAAAAGCAGACAAAAATGAGGAAAAAATAGACAAATTTATTGAAAAGGAGACAAATTTATTGAAAAGGTAGACAAATTCAAGGAAAATACAGACAAAAAGAATGGAAGAATTCAGGAAAATAATACAGGATCAAAATGCCAAAATAAATTCACAACTAGAAATCATACCAAAAACAACAGTTAGAAATCCAAAAGATAAACAACAAGATATCAGAAATGGACAGTGTCATAGAAGGGCTGAGGAGAAGGTTTGAAACAATGGAAGATAGAATCAGCGAAATTGCAGACAAACACTTGGATACAACTCTGAGGAAAAATCAGAACAAAGAATGAAGAAAAATGAGGAAATGCTGAGTGGGATAAAATCAAAAGCAAAAATTTGTGAGTAATTGGAGTTCCAGAACAGGGAGAGAAAACAGAAAACACAGAGAGGATCATTGAAGAGTTGCCGACAAAAACTTCCCTAATATCATAAAAAAAAAAAAATGAATGATGAAAAGCTGATCGTTCAAGAAGCTCAACAAACCCCATATAGTACAGACCCCAAAAGAAAAGCACCAAGGCATATCATAATCACACTCACTAGAACCACAAGACAAAGAAAAAATCCTGAGAGCAGCTGGAGAAAAACAAAAAGTCACATGCAGAGGAGAAACAATAAGACTAAGCTCTGATTATGTGGCAGAAATCATGCAGGCAAGAAGGCAATGGGATGATATATATAAAACCTTAAAAGAAAAAAATTGCCAACCAAGAATAATACATCCTGCAAAATTTTTGTTCAAATATGATGGTGAAATTAGAACATTTCCAGATAAATAGAAATTAAAGGAATATGTGAAAACCAAACCAAACCTACAAGAAGTATTAAAGGGAGTCCTTCAGTCTGAGAACAAACAACATCAGACCACAGCTTGAATCTAGGATGCAAGATTTTATCAGCCAGATACCAACACAGGAAATGAACCCTCAAGGACTATCCAAAACCACAAGAATTGCAACAGGGAACCAGAGAGGTTAATCTATAAATGACAACAATGTCAGAACAATAAAAGAGGGAATAAGTGGTGTAGGTATTGAACTTTCTAATGGAGAGGAAGGCAAGGCGATACCAAGTAATAATAGACTGGTTCAAACCTAGGAAGATAAGGTTAAATTTCAAGGTAACCACAAAGAAAGTGAACAAACCTACTCATCAAAATAAAGAAGAAAAACATAAAGTCTCAATAAAAACAAAACCTACAAAACAAAAGAAATTCACAAACAAAAGGAACTCAGTGCAGGAGAATAAGAGGAACAAAGACAACGTTAGCATCACACAAAAAAGCACTACAAAATGAGGGCAATAATCTCACACCTATCAATAATTACACTGAATGTAAGTGGCCTAAATAGACACAGAGTGAGAGAATGGATTTAAAAAAAAAAAAAGGATCCATTGATATGCTGTCTACAAGAGATACACCTTAGAATCAAAGACACAAATTTATTAAAAATCAAAGGATGGAAAAAAAATATATCAAGCAAATAACTACCAAAAAGAGCAGGAGTGGCAATACTAATCTCAGATAAAATAGACTTTAAAACAAACTCCACCATAAAAGACAAAGAAGGGCACTATATAATGAAAACTTAACCATAATAAACATCTATGCACCCAACAACAGCACTCCAAAATACATAAAACAAACTCTAACAGCACTGAAAAGAGAAATTGACAGTTCCACAATAATAGTAGGAGACTTCAACACACCACTCTTGGTAAAGGACAGAACATCTAGAAAGAAACTAACAAAGATACAGGTGAGCTAAAGAGCACAGTTAGCCAATTTGACCTCATAGACATATATAGAACACTCTACCCAACTTTTTTACCCAACAACTGCAAAGTATACATCCTTTTCCAACACACATGGAACATTCTCCAGAATAGACTACGTCTTAGGCCACAGAGCAACCCTCAACGAAGTCCAAAATATTGAGACAATACAAAGTATCTTCTCTGACCACAATGCCATCAAAGTAGAAATTAACAACAGGAATAGTAAGGAAAAATCAATTACATGGAAATGGAGTAACACCCTGCTGAAAAACTACTGGGTAATAGAAGAAATCAGAGATGGAATTAAAAAATTCCTAGAAAGAGAGCAGTGGGATGCAGACCTCAAATCCTTGTAAGAAGACCAGACATAATGGTCTGACTGAGACTAGGAGGACCCTGGAAGTCATGGTCCCCATACCTTCTGTTAGCCCAAGACAGTAACCATTCCCAAAGCCAACTCTTCAGACAGGGATTGGGCTGGAATATAGGATAGAAAATGATCCTGGTGAGGAGTGAGCTTCTTGGATCAAATAGACACATGAGGCTATGTGGGCAGCTCCTGTATGGAGGGGAGATGAGAAGGCAGAGGGGATCAGAAGCTGGCTGAATGGACACAAAAATGAGAGTGGAGAGCAGGAATGTGCTGTGTCATTGGGGGAGAACAACTAGGAGTATATAGCAAGTTGTATATAAATTTTTGTATGAGATACTGACTTGATTTGTAAACTTTTGCTTAAAGCACAATAAAAAAAATTCCTAGAATCAAACAAGAATGAAAACACATCATCCCGAAGCCTTTGGAACACAGCAAAGGCAGTCTTCAGAGGTCAATTTATAGCAATAGATGCACACATCAGAAAAGAAGAAAGGGACAAAATCAAAACATTAGCTACACAACTTGAACAAATAGAGAACAGTAAAAGAAGCCCACAGCCACTAAAAGAAAGGAAATAATAAAGATCAGAGCAGAAATAAATGAAATACAGAATAGAAAAACAATAGAAAGAATCAACAAAACCAAAACTAGTTTCTTGAAAAGATCAAAAAATTGACAAACCACTGGCCAAACTGACAAAAGAAAAACAGGAGAGGATGCCAATAACCCAAATAAGAAATGAACTGGGAGACATTACAACAGACCCAATTGAAATAAAAAAGGCCATAGCACAGTATTATGAAAAACTATACTCCAACAAATTTGAAAACCCAGAGGAAATGGACAAATTTCTACAAACACGCTACCTACCCAAACTAACACAACATGAAGCTGAAAATCTGAACAGGCCCATAACAAGAGAAGAGATTGAAAACGTAAAAAAAAAAAAAACTCCCAACAAAAAAACAGCTTTACTGGAGAATTCTACCAAACATTCAGGGAAGAGCTTACACCATATTACTCAAACTATTTCAGAACATAGAAAAGGAAGCAACACTTGCAAATTCATTCTAGGAAGCCAGCATAACCCTTATACCAAAACCAGGCAAAGACACCACAAAATAAGAAAACTACAGACCAGTATCTCCTATGAATATAGATACAAGAATTCTCAACAAAATTATAGCCAATAGAATTCAGCAACATATCAAAAAAAAAATACACCATGACCAAGTAGGATTCATACAAGGTATGCAATGGTGGTTCAACATCAGAAAATCAATCAATGTAATCCACTACATAAATAAAAAGAAAAGAATCACTTCATCATCTCAATTAATGCAGAAATGGCACTCGACAAAGGCCAACACCCATTCCTGATAAAAACTCTCAATGAAATAGGTATAGAAGGAAAATTTCTCAACATAATGAAGGGTGTAGATGCAAAACCACTGCCAACATCATTATTAATAGAGAGAGGTTGGAAACATTCCCCCTGAGAACAGGAACAAGACAAGGGTGCCCTTTATCACCACTCCTATTTAGGATTGTGTTGGAAGTCCTAGCCAGAGCAATAAAGCAAGAAACAGAAATAAAGGGCATCCAAATTAGTAATGAAGAAGTTAAGCTCTCCCTATTTGCAGATGATATGATACTGTACATAGAGAACCCAAAAGACTCCACAAGAAAATTACTGGAACTGATAGATTCAGCAGAGTAGCAGGATACAAGATAAACATAGAAAAATCAGTTGGATTCTTATATACCAATAAAGAGAATAATGAAAGGGAAATCAGGAAAACAATACCATTTATAATAGCCACCAAAAAAATAAAATACTTGGGAATAAATAAAACCAGGGATGTAAAAGCCCTATACAAAGAAAACTACAAAACACTGCTGCAAGAAACCAAAAGAGACCTACATAATGGAACAATATACCATGCTCATGGTTAGGTAAACTCAACATTGTGAAAATGACAATTCTACCCAAAACCGTTTACAAATACATTGCAATCCCAATCCAGATACCAACAATAATCTTTAAAGAGATGGAAAAACTTATCATTAACTTTATTTGGAAAGGGAAGAAGTCCCAGATAAGTAAACCACTACTGAAGAAGAAAGATGAAGCAGGAGGACTTGCAGTACCTGAACTCAGAACCTACTATACAGCTATGGTAGTCAAAACAGCCTGGTACTGGTACAATGACAGATACATTGACCAATGGAACAGAATTGAGAACCCAGATGTAAATCCATCCACCTATGGTCACCTGATCTTTGATCGGGCCGAAAATCCATCAAATGGGGAAAAGACAGTCTTTTTAACAAATGGTGCTGGCAGAACTGGATGTCCTTCTGCAAAAAAAAAAAAAAGAAAGAAAAGAAACAGGACCCATACCTCATACCATATACAAAAACTAACTCAAAATGGATCAAAGACCTAAATATAAAGGCAAAAACCATGAAGTTCACAGAAGAAAAAATAGGATGAATGCTAGAGGCCCTAATACACGGCATTAACAGGATACAAACCACAACAAACAACACCCAAGAGGATAAGCTAGATAACTTGGGTCTCCTAAAATTAAAACTTATGCTGATCAAAAGACCACCAAAAGAGTAAAAAGAGAACCTATAGACTGGGAAAATTTTTTGGCTATTACAAATCAGATAAAGGTCTAATCTCTAAAGTCTACAAAGAAAATCCAACACCTCTACAACAAAAAGACAAATAATCCGATTAAAAAATGGGCAAAGGAAATGAACAGACACTTCACCAAAGAAGACCTTCAAGCAGCCAACAGACACATGAGGAAATGCCCACAGTCCCCTTTTTTTAATTTTTAATTAGAGAAAGGGAAATCAAAACCACAACGAGATACCATCTCACTCAGGCATTACTGGCATGAATCAATAGAACAGGAAAAAACAGAAGTTGGAGAGGCTGCGGGGAGATCCGGGACTCTTATCCACTGCTGGTGGGAATGCCAAATGATACAACCATTTTGGAAAGTGACATGGCGCTTCCTTAGAAAGCTAGAAATAGAAATACCATATGGTCCAGCAATCCCACTCCTAGGAATATATCCTACAGAAATAAGAGTCGTCAAAGGAGCAGATATATGCACAACCATGTTCATTGCAGAATTTTTCACAGTAGCAAAAAGATGGAAACAACCTAGATGCCCATCAACAGAGGAATGGATAAACAAACTGTGGTACATACAATGGAGTATTATGCAACAATAAAGGACAAGGATGAATCTGTTAAGCATCTCATAACATGGATGAATCTGGAGGACATTGTGCTGAGTGATATAAATCAATCACAAAAGGACAAATATTCTATGAGACCACTACTGTAAAAACGCATGAAAAGGTTTACACACAAAAAGAAAACAATCTTTGATGGTTATGAGGGAAGGGAGGGGTGGGGATGGAAAAAACAGTAGATAAGTGGAAACTTTGACGAAAGGTAAGACAGTACACAATACTGGGGAAGCCAGCACAACCTGGACCAGGCAAGGTCATGGTAGCTCCATATATACATCTAAACTCCCTGAAGGACAGAATTGCTGGGCTGAGGGCTGTGGGGACCACGATCTCAGGGAATATCTAGCTCAGTTGGCATAACATAGTTTATAAAGAATATGTGGTACATTCTACTTTGGTGAGTACCATCTGGAGTCTTAAAAGCCTGTGAGCAGCCATCCAGGATACTCCACTGGTCTCACCCCGTCGGGAGCAAGGAAGAGTGAAGAAAACTAAAGATACGAGGAAAAGATTAGTCCAAAGGACAAATGGACCACATCTATCATGGTCTCTACCAGACCGAGTCCACAACAACGAGATGGTGCCCTGTTACCACCAATAACTGCTCTGATAGGGACCACAATAGAGGGTCCTGGACAGAGCTGGAGAAAAGCGTAGAACAAAATTCTAACTCAAAAAGAAAGACCAGACTCGCTGGCCTGACAGAGACTGGAGAAGCCCTGAGAGTATGGCCTCCAGACACTCCTGAGGTTCACCCTTCAGCCAAAGATTGAACAGTCCCATGGAACAAAACAAGATTAAAGGTGCTCAGCAGCCCTAGGGCAGGAACTGGAAGGCAGGAGGAACAGGAAAACTGGTAATAGGGAATCCAGGGTTCAGAAGGGAAAGTGTTGACATGTCTTGGGGTTGTTAACCAATGTAATAGAACAATGTGTATACTAACTGATGAGAAACTAGTTTGTTCTGTAAACCCTCATCTAAAGTACAATTAAAAAAAAAAAATCTTTGGGATTTCATTTCTCTTTGGAACATTTTTGACTCCCTAAGTCTAAGTGTTACTCCAGTCTGCAAATTGTGTATTAAATAAACTTCAATCAATTTCCATTATTGGCATAATATGGTTTTTATTTTAACAGTATGCAGTATGCATCCATGTAGCTACATAAACACACCACAGCCATATACAATTGCATTGCTCCCCCCACCCCTCTTTGGCAGGCACATTTATTGTCAACAGACAATAATAAATGCATTTAGAGGTGTGTGTAGGGCTTGTAGGGCTTCAGCCAGAGGGAGTATCACAGGGGAGAGGCTGGCTCTTGGTCACTACATGGCCTTGGAGAACTCTGTGAAAGGTTCTGAGTGTTCTCCTCTATGAAGAAGGGCTTATGCTTATGTTACGGGATTAGGGTCCGTGCCCTGGAGCAGTCGAGCTGATGAAACGTACTCCAAGTCAGAAAGAGAGAGAAAGTTTATTTAGGAGGTGACACCAATGGAGAGTCCGGCAGAAGATTTGGGAAGGTAGCAGGACGGCAAGATCAAAGCCTAGCTGCTCTGGAAGTTGGTCGTGGAGCCATCCTGGCTGGGAGGGAACAGGCCCTCTTTGCAACACAAATGATGGAAATGTGAACACTCAGGAATTTACATACATTACTTTGTAACTCCTCAAAATCTCAGTGTATAAATGAGAGGAAATCGATGCTCCAAGAAATTCAGTGAATTTTCGTACAGTTAGTAAGTGGCAGAGTTAAAACTGAAACCTAAATTTGTGGGAGTCCATGGCCGTTCTCTGCCCACCACACACTTAGTGTGTTCATAGTTTCAGCGTGATCATGTTATGATCAAAGCTGCCTTTACCATCCCACAAGGTGGAAGAGCTACGTCAGGGTCAATCCTGTCTCCAGTTTCTACTTCTTCATTTACAGCACATGAAGAAACCCAGTTTTAATGTGAGCCTGGTTATTAATATCAGTATCATTAGTAGCAAACTTCCATGAGACAAAGAGCAAATACTTGAATTAGCTTCATACTCAGCCAGTGCCTTAAGCTAACCTATGGGGGTCTTAGGCTAGACTATTGCTCCTGAAGCTTAAGCCACGCTGGACCCACAAATCATGGCTGCTAATGGCAGGCTCACCCTCCCTCCTTCTCATCTTTTGTGGGAGCTGTTTTCTCAGGTACATCAGTCTCTCCTTTTAATCAGGCCTTTGTTAAAATGTGAGATACCACTATACACCCATCAGATCTTCAAACATACTCTATGACCCAGCAATTCCACACCTAGGTATGCCCAGCAGAATTTCATACCTATATTCACCAGAAGAACGAACAAAAATGTTCATATCAGCTCTATTTTTAATAATCCTGAACTATCCAGATACCCATCCACAGTAGAATGGATAATAAAAATACTCTAACTTCCTGCAACAACATCGATAAATCTCACAATAGTGACGAGTAAAAGAAGGTAGCACAAGAGAGCACCTTATGTATGATTTACTTATATAAAGTTCAAAAATCAGCAAACCAATCTCTGGAGTCAGAAGGTAGGACACTGTGTAAGAGGAAACTCCTGCAGTCTTGATAATGCTCTGGTTCTTGTTTAGGGGGGTGCTGCTGTTCAGAAGGTAGAGTCATTCTGAGAAAATTTATCAGCTGTACGTTTAAGATTTGTGTTCTTTTCTTCATGTATGTTATACTGCAATAAAAGTTAGCAACATAATACAGAAGAGAACTAAACCAAAAAGCTTCCAGGAGAGCCTGCCCCTGAGAAGCCCAGTCTTCTCCAGTCCAGCCCTGGCCCTCTGGTAGCCCTGACTGGTCTGTTGATTGCCCATCTTCCAAGAGGCCAGGAAGGAATCACCTTTGTCCCACAACTCCGGTTGCTCACCGTTTGCTCATGTTTATCGATTGTCAAGGAGAGAAACCAGAGGAAAGTAGTATCCTTTTCTTACATCCTAAACCTAATCATGGAGCCCTGGTGGCATGGTTAAGAGCTTGGCTGCTAACCAAAAGGTTGGCAGTTTGAATCCACTAGACGCTCCTTGGAAACCCTATGGGGCAGTTCTACTCTGTCCTGTAGGGGTGCTGTGAGTCAGCATTGACTCAACGGCAACGGGTTTGGTTTTTTTGGTTTACACCTAATCATTATTTAACTATAAGCACAGACCAAGAGAATTCATACATGGTATAACAGTTGCCATGAAGGTGATTCCAACTCATGGTGACCCCGTGTGTGTCAGAGTAGAACTGTGCTCCACAGAGCTTCCAACGGCTGATTTTTCAGAAGCAGATCATGAGGGCTTTCTTCTGAAGTGCCTCTAGGTGGACTCCAGCTGCCAACCTTTCAGTTAGCAGCCAAGTTCATTAACTGCACCACCCAGGAGCTTGTCTAGCTGGTATAAGGTCGATCATAATGCTTGAAGTTACCCTTGCCAAGATTACATACTTACAAAATTCAGCTCAAAATGGCATCTGCTTGAATTCCTCCCTTTTTTTCTCATTCTCAGAGAAGTTATGTAATACCCTCTTTGTGCCTCAGAGGGTGACTGAAGTGGCTGTGTCCTCTTTAAACGCCTTTCCTAGTCTCACCAGGACTGTGACACTTTGCGCAAACTGGCACCTTGTTAACTTCCCTTTCAGGATTCTGTGGATTCCCGACTACCTCCCTCTCGTGTCGTTAACGGTCTCCCACCCCTCTCCTCAGCTGGCCCTCTGATATTTTCCAGTAGTCGGGGAAACCAATCTTTGAGTATGGTTCATGACTAAAATTTAAAAGGTAAATGCCACATAGATTCAGTGAGTAAAATACAATTTGTCTTCCTTAAATGACATCTGGACAAAAAAGCAAACAATAAAATTGATTCAATTTTACCTAAAGAATTATCTTTAAAACCATTATTGTACTTTGTCCATCTCTAACACTTCTTTATGCTTAAAAATAATCAGGCTTCTATTTGGGAAAATTCCCCTGAGTTCAAGCTAAATTTCCTAGGTCTGTTCAAATTACTGCTAAAAGATTAGGCATAATGTTTAAAATTTACATATGAGAACTTTTAATTATGTACGACTTTTTATATACAGTTGAAAGCATTTAAAAAATAAGGATTCTAATTTAGAAATAAGTATACAATTTATAAACGTTAAAGATGCAGGATTTTTATAATTAGTACTCTGGCTCCTCCTAAAGGAAAATTTGCATTATTGCAGAAGCCATTCAGAGATTATTCCAGTACCAAGACATTTCATTGTATTTATAGTCTATATTGTTTCCAAGGAATTTGAGATGAATACATGCACTTCAGTAACATTGAAAAGTAAATTGAAATTCCGGCTCATAATGTACTCAACAACATCTCATCTACAAGAGGTTTCTTGGGTTCCACCAGATATTAAAGTGTTGAGTGTTAGTTGTAGGCATGACTCAGCAGCACAGTGAAGCTGATCCCTGGGACCCAGGGGAAGGGGCTGCTTGGTCCACATCTCCTGTGAGCAGCCTTGATCTGGGGGCTAATACCAAAGAAAGGAACAGAGAGAGCATCTTGTGAACTATGTTCCCCAGAGTTCTTGACAAAGTTGAGCAGCACATATTTGAAGCCTGTATTCAATTTCAACAGCTTGGAGTGTGGGTATTTTGTGTAGCTGATTAAGAGCAATCCATATGTTTAAAAAGCACCAAGCAGGTGGTAGGGGTGCTTTCATTTTTGGTGGGAAATAAAAAGCCTAATGAAAGCGCCAGCCTGAATGGATGGCCACCCAGGCCGTTGCATCCTAACACATATGACATCTCTCTTGGTATTCAATTTAGTCACAATTACTTAATACTTCATTGGCTTTCTTAAAATGGGCTGAGATGAGTTAGTTTGGGATCAGTCATGAGGGTTTGGAGAGGAGAACGGATGTGACAAAGAAACCAGTATTTAAAAGAACAAGAACCATGTTAAAAAATATCAAACCCGTTGCCATTGAGTCGATTCCGACTCATAGCGACCCTATAGGCCAGAGTAGAACTGCCCCATAGAGTTTCCAAGGAGCTCCTGGTGGATTTCAACTGCTGACCTTTTGGTTAGCAGTGGTAGCGCTTAACCACTATGCCACCAGGGTTTCCAAGAATGGTGTTAGCCACCCTAATTTTGTTATCTCGTTTACTCTTCACAACAATCCTATAAACCAACCTTTAAAATGACTATGCCCTTGAGGCTGAGAGAGGGAAGACCTTGCTGAGCTGCTGGCAGGTGGTGGTACCTCAGTGGGCCACGGCCTGGCTGGCAAGCCCGTGGAGGACTGAGAAATATGAGGAAACCAGATTGTATACTGCTGTCCTGATGAAATGATCAGAAAGGCACATAGTTGGAGTTTTTTTTTTTTCTTTTTTGCAAACACAGGGAATGTGTTAGTGGATGGTGAGTGTGCATAACTCTTCCTTTTGTGTACCTGCCAAACCTGTTGATATCAGCTTGATTCCAACTCATAGCAACCCTAGGACAGAGTAGAACTGCTCCATGGGGTTTCCAAGGAGCAGCAGGTGGATTCAAACTGCCTACATTTTGGTTAGCAGCCAAGCTCTTAACCACTGTGCAACCAGGGCTCCCACCCCTGCCGTAAAAAACCCAAATCCCCTGTTGCCGTTGAGTCCATTCTGACTCATAGCAACCCTGTAGTTGCGCAATATATTTCCATGTCCGATATATAAGCCACCTGCCGAGAGCAGTCTTTTTTTTTTTAAGTGAAAGTTTACAAATCAAGCAGGTCTCTCACACAAAAACATATATACACCTTGTTACATACTCCCAATTACTATCCCCCTAATGCGACAGCCCGCTCCCTCCCTCCACTCTGTCTTTTCGAGTCCATTTCACCAGCTTCTAACCCCTCCAACTTCTCATCTCCCCTCCAGGCAGGAGATGCCAACATAGTCTCAAGTGTCCACCTGATCCAAGAAGCTCACTCCTCACCAGAATCCCTCTCCAACCCACTGTCCAGTCCAATCCATGTCTGAAGAGTGGCTTCGGGAATGGTTCCTGTCCTGGGCCAACAGAAGGTCTGGGGGCCATGACCACTGAGCTCCTTCTAGTCTCAGTCAAACCATTAAGTCTGGTCTTTTTATGAGGACTTGGGGTCTGCATCCCACTGCTCCCCTACTCGCTCAGGGGTTCTCTGTTGTGTTCCCTGTCAGGGCAGTCATCAGTTGTAGTTGGGCACCATCTAGTTCTTCTGGTCTCAGGATGATGTAGTCTCTGGTTTATGTGGCCCTTTCTGTCTCTTGGGCTCGTAATTACCTTGTATCCTTGGTGTTCTTCATCCTCCTTTGATCCAGGTGGGTTGAGACCAATTGATGCATCTTAGATGGCTGCTTGCTAGCGTTTAAGACCCCAGACGCAACTCTTCAAAGTGGGATGCAGAATGTTTTCTTAATAGCTTTTATTATGCCAATTGAATTAGATGTCCCCTGAAACCATGGTCCCCAAACCCCTGCCCCTGATACACTGGCCTTTGAAGCATTCAGGTTATTCAGGAAACTTCTTTGCTTTTGGTTTAGTCCTGTTGTGCTGACCTCCTATGTATTTTATATTGTCTTTCCCTTCATCTAAATAATTCTTATCTACTATCTAGTTAGTGAATTCCCCTCTCCCACCGTAACTCCCTCCCCGCTCTCGTAGTCACAAAAGAAAGTTTTCTTCTCAGTTTAAACTATTTCTCAAGTTCTTATAATAGTGGTCTTATACAATATTTGTCCTTTTGCAGCTGACTAATTTCACTCAGCATAATACCTTCCAGGTTCCTCCATGTTTTGAAATGTTTCACAGATTTATCACTGCTTTTTATTGATGTGTAGTATTCCATTAAGTGAATATATCATAATTTATTTATCCATTCATCCGTTGATGGGCACCTTGGTTGCTTCCATTTTTTTGCTATTGTAAACAGTGCTGCAATAAACATGAGTGTGCATATGTCTGTTCTTGTAAAGGCTCTTATTTCTCTAGGATATATTCCGAGGAGTGGGATTGCTGGACTGTATGGTAGTTCTATTTCCAGCTTTTAAGGAGGCGCCAAATCCATTTCCAAAGTGGTTGTACCACTTTAAGTCCCACCAGCAGTGTATAAGTGTTCCAATCTCTCCACAGCCTCTCCAACATTTATTATTTTGTGTTTTTTAGATTAATGCCAGCCTTGTTGGAGTGAGATGAAATCTCATTGTAGTTTTGATCTGCATTTCCCTAATGGCTAATGATCATGAACATTTCCTCATATATCTGTTAGCTACCTAAATGCCTTCCTTAGTGAAGTGTCTGTTCATATTTTTGCCCATTTTTTAATAGGGTTATTTGTCTTTTTGTAGTTCAGTTTTTGCAGTATCATGTAGATTTTAGAGATCAGGGGCTGATTGGAAATGTGATAGCTAAAAACTTTTTCCCAGTCTGTAGGTAGTCTTTTTACTCTTTAGGTGAAGTCTTTGGATGAGCATAGGTGTTTGATTTTTAGGAGCTCCCAGTTATCTAGTTTTTCTTCTGCATTCTTAATAATGTTTTGTATACTGTTTATGCCATGTATTAGCGCTCCTAATGTTGTCCCTATTTTTTCTTCCATGATCTTTATCATTTTAGATTTTATATTTAGGTCTCGAACCATTTTGAGCTTGTTTTTGTGCATGGAGTGAGATATGGGTCTTTTTTCATTTTTTTACAGATGGATATCCAGTTATGCCAGCACCATTTGTTAAAAAGACTGTCTTTTCCCCATTTAACTGTTTTGGGGCCTTTGTCAAATATCAACTGCTCATATGTGCATGGATTTATGTCTGGATCCTCAATTCTGTTCCATTGGTCTATGTATCTGTTGTTGTACCAGTCCCAGGCTGTTTTGACTACTGTGGCGGTGTAATAGGCTCTAAAATCAGGTACAGTGGGGCCTCCCACTTTGTTCTTCTTTTCCAGTAATGCTTTACTTATCCCAGGCCTTTTTCCCTTCCATATGAAGTTGGTGATTTGTTTCTCCATCTCATTAAAGAATGTCGTTGGAATTTGGATCGGAATTGCATTAAATGTATAGATCGCTTTTGGTAGAATAGACATTTTTATAATTTTAAGTCTTCCTATCCATGAGAAAGGCATGTTCTTCCACTTATGTAAGTCTCTTTTGGTTTCTTGCAGAAGTGTACTGTAGTTTTCTTTGTATAAGTCTTTTACATCTCTGGTAAGATTTATTCCTAAGTATTTTATCTTCTTGGGGGCTACTGTAAATGCTATTGATTTGGTGATTTCCTCTTTGATGTTCTTTTTGTTGGTGTAGAGGAATCCAACTGATTTTTGTATGTTTATCTTGTATCCAGATAATGTGTTGAACTCTTCTTTTAGTTTCAGTAATTTTTTTTGTGGATTCCTTAGGGTTTTCTGTGTATAAGATCATGTCGTCTGCAATTAGAGGTAATTTTACTTCTTTCCCGCCAATCTGGATGACCTTTATTTCTTTATCTAGCCTAATTGCCCTGGCTAGGACCTCCAGCACAATGTTGAATAAGAGCGGTGATAAAGGGCATCCTTGTCTGGTTCCCGTTCTCTAGGGAAATGCTTTCAAGGCTCTCTCCATTTAGGATGATGTTGGCTGTTGGCTTAGTATAAATGTCCTTTATTATGTCGAGGAATTTTCCTTCTATTCCTGTTTTGCTGAGAGTTTTTATCATAGATGGGTGTTGAACTTTGTCAAATGCCTTTTCTGCATCAATTGATAAAATCATGTGATTCTTGTCTTTTGTTTTATTTATGTGATGGATTACATTAATTGTTTTTCTAATGTTGAACCATCCCTGCATACCTGGTATGAATCCTACTTGGTTATGGTGAATTATTTTTTTGATATGTTGTTGAATTCTATTGGGTAGAATTTTGTTGAGGATTTTTGCATCTATGTTCATGAGGGATATAGGTGTGTAATTTTCTTTTTTGTGTGGTGTCTTCACCTGGTTTTGGTATCAGGGATATGCTGGCTTCATAGAATGAGTTTGGGAGTATTCCATCCTTTGCTCTGCTCTGAAATACCTTTAGTAGTAGTGGTGTTAACTCTTCTCTGAAGGTTTGGTAGAACTCTGTGGTGATGCCATCTGGGCCAGGGCTTTTTTTGTTGGGAATTTTTTAAATTACCTTTTCAATCTCTTCTTTTGTTATGGGTTTATTTAGTTGTTTTACCTCTGTTTGTGTTAGTTTAGGTAGGTAGAGCGTTCCTAGGAAATCATGCATTTCTTCTAGGTTTTCAAATTTGTTAGAGTGTAATTTTTCATAGTAATCTGATATGATTCTTTTAATTTCAGTTGGGTGTTTTGTAATATTGCCCATCTCCTTTCTTATTTGGGTTATTTGCTTCCTCTCCTGTTTTGCTTTTGTTCATTTGGCCAGTGGTTTATCAATTTTGTTGATTTTTTCGGAGAACCAGGTTTGGTGTTGTTAATTCTTTCAATTGTTTTTCTGTTTTTCATTTCATTTAGTTCTGCTCTAATTTTTATTATTTGTTTTCTTCTGGTGCCTGAGGGTTTCTTTTGTTGTTCTCTTTCTATTTGTTCAAGTTGTAGGGATAATTCTTTGATTTTGGCCCTTTCTTCTTTTTGGATGTGTGCATTTATTGATATAAATTGACCTCTGAGCAGTGCTTTCGCTGTGTCCCAAAGATTCTGACAGGAAGTGTTTTCATTCTCATTGGATTCTCTGAATATCTTTATTCCATCCTTGATGTCTTCTATAATCCAGTCTTTTTTGAGCAGGGTATTGTTCAGTTTCCAAGTGTTTGACTTCTTTCCCTGCTTTTTCTGTTATTGGTTTCCACTTTTATGGCCTTATGGTCAGAGAAGATGCTTTGTAATCTTTCAATGTTTTGGATTCTGCTGAGGCTTGCTTTGTGACCTAATACGTGGTCTATTCTAGAGAATGTTCCACGTGCACTAGAAAAGAAAGTATACTTGGCTGCTGTCAGGAGGAGTGTTCTGTATATGTCTATGAGGTCAAGTTGGTTGATTGTGGCATTTAGATTTTCCATGTCTTTATTGAGCTTCTTTCTGGATGTCCTGTCCTTCACAGAATGTGGTGTGTTGAAGTCTCCTACTATAATCGTGGAGCTGTCTATCTCACTTTTCAATGCTGTTAGAGTTTGTTTTATGTATCTTGCAGCCCTGTTATTGGGTACATAAATATTTAATATGGTTATGTCTTCTTGGTATATTGTCCCTTTAAGCATTATATAGTGTCCTTCCTTATCCTTTATGATGGATTTAACTTTAGAGTCTAATTTGTCAGAAATCAATGTTGCTACTCCTGCTCTTTTTTGATTGTTGTTCGCTTGATATATATTTTTTCATCCTTTGAGTTTTAGTTTGTTTGTGTCTCTAAGTCTAAGGTATGTCTGTTGTAGGTAGCATTTGGATGGATCATGTTTTTTAATCCATTGTGCCACTCTCTGTCTGTTTATTGGTGGGTTTAGTCCATTTACATTGAGCGTAATTATGGATAGGTATGAATTTAGTGCTATCATTTTGATGTCTTTTTTGTGTGTTGTTGACAGTTTATGTGCTGAGTAGATTATCTTTATACATTGTCCTTTTCTCCTATTTTTTGTTGTTGATTTTGTTTCTGCTGAGTCTCTCATTTTTTGTTGTATTTTATTTTGATGAGTAGGACAGTTTGTCTCCTTTGTGGTTACCTTATTATTTACCCCTATTTTTCTAAATTTAAACCTAACTTTTGTTTCTTTTTATTGCCGCATCTTCCTCTCCATATGGAAGATCTATGACTACATTTCTTAGCCTGTCTTTTTTGTTTTAATGTTGTCTTCTTTTATATAATAACATTGCTGTTTTGAGCTTTTTTTTTTTAATCTTGGTTTGTTTTTTTTATTTCCCTGTCTGGGTTGATTTCTGATTGCTCTGCCCAGTGTTCTAGTCTTGGGTTGATACCCAGTGTTATTGATTTTCTAACCAAGGAACTCCCTTTAGTGTTTCCTGTAATTTTTGTTTGGTTTTTATGAATTCCTTAAGCTTCTGTTTATCTGGAAGTGTCCTAATTTCACCTTCATATTTAAGAGACAGTGTTGCTAGATACGTGATTCTTGGTTGGCAGTTTTTTTCCTTCAATTTTTAAAATATGTCATCCCATTGCCTTCTTGCCTGCATTGTTTTTGCCGAATATTCTGAGCTTATTCTTATTTGCTCTCCTTTTCAGGTGACTTTTCATCTATCCCTAGCTGCTCTTAAAATTCTCTCTGTACCTTTGGTTTTGTCGAGTTTGATTATAATATGTCTTGGTGACTTTCTTTTAACATCTACCTTATGTGGCATTCGATGAGCATCTTGGATAGATACCTTCTCATCTTTCACAATATCAGGGAATTTTTCTGCCAACAAATCTTCAACAATTTTCTCTGTATTTTCTGTTATCCCTCCCTGTTCTGGTACTCCAATCACTCGTAGGTTATTTCTCTTGATAGAGTCCCACATGATTCTTAAGGTTTCTTCATTTTTTAAAATTCTTTTATCTGATTTTTCTTCAAATATGTTAGTGCCAAGCTATTTATCTTCAAGTTCAGAAATTCTAGCTTCTACTTGCTCAATTCTTCTCCTCTGACTTTCTACTGAGTTGCCTACTTCTGTAATTTTATTGTTAATCTTCTAAATTTCTGATTGCTGTCTTCTATGGATTTTCCCAGCTTATTCAGTTTTTCATTATATTCCTGAATAATCTTTCTAATTTCTTAAATTGCTTTATCTGTGTATTCCTTGGCTCGTTCTGCATATTGCCTCATTTTCTTCCTGATGTCTTGAAGGGTTCTGTATATTAATCTATTGTATTCTACCTCTGGTAATTCCAGGAATGCACTCTCATCTAGAAGATCCCTGGATTCTTTGTTTTGAGAGCTCGTTGAGGTGATCATTGTCTGTTTCTTTATGTGGCTTGACATTGACTGTTGTCTCCAAGTCATCTATAAGTTAGTGTATTAGTTTATTTTATGTTTGCTTACTGTGTCTTCGCTTCTTGCTTTGTTTTTTTTTTTTTTTTGATATGCCCAAATGGGTTGCTTGAGTGAGCTAGCTTGATTATTTTCACCTTTGGAGCTCTGACATCCTATCCCCAGATGGTTAGAGCTATTATCAGGTATATCAGTCTATGGGTTCATTCACTTTTCTTGTCTGAATTCAGCTCAGGTGTCCAGGTAGCTGATCATCAAGTGTGTGGTCCAGGCTCTGTCCTACAGTCTTAGAAGGGCAGGGGTGATTGCTGTTTGGACCGGTATCTGATTGCAGCAGGGGGACACATTCTGAACAAGGCAGGGGGCTGAGAACTGACCCCTGAATATCTCTGAGGAAAGCACATCCCTGTTCCCTAGAGCATGCAGGTGGGTGGGTTCTGCAGATGGAGCATGGGCACCCAAAGTTTTTAGTTGTAAGGACTGGGAGGTTCCAGTTATCCCTGGACCCCTGTCGCAGATGGCTTGGTGACCTGAGTGGAGCTACCAGTCCTTAGGTTCCTGATGTGGGTAGGTGAAGACCCTGTTTAATAAGCAAAGCAATGCCGAACATCAAACACCCACCTCTCTGCTGCACAGCTGAAACGGTTGGAGTCTGCCAATGAGGGCCTATTCTGTGGAAATAGGGCCACATAGGTCCATACAGAAGGGAAAGGTCCTCAAAGTCCACAGACCGTTTATGCCTGGACAGGAACCACTTCTGTCCTGCGCTCCCCCAGTTAGTGGAGCTGGCAAATTATCTTTTCCCCAAATTGCAAATTTTTTCCTTCTGCAAGGCCAGGTGGATGGCTCTAAGTGCTCAATGGAGCCCATCTCAGGCCCCAGGAATTCAGCCACTGAAGCTTGCTTGGGGGCGAGCGGGGCGGGGGGTGCGGTAAAATATACGCAAGTACTTAGCTTTTGCCAAGAGTCCTGTTCTTTTCAGGTTCCAGAGGTGTGGGTAGGCTGCGTGGCTGGCTGCTTCTTCCTGAGGAAACTGCAGCTGAACGCTTTTACCAGCCCTCCGCCGCCGCTCCAGGAATGGTGCCTGAGGGCTCCCCGCGAATCAAGTCTGGTACCTCCTCTCTGCTTCTGAACGGTCTCTTCCTTCCCTGCCCCTCAGTTCATTTTCTAAGCTTGCCTTTGAAGCTCAGGGCTCCCAGCTTGTCACAAATATACTCGTTTCTCTTGTTTTTTTTTTTTGGTCTTTTTGAAAAGAGGGCTCGCTGGAAGCATCTGTCTATTCTGCCATCTTGGCTGTGCCTGGAGAGCAGTCTTTCCTGACCAGGATCCAAGTGTGGAAGAATTCTGAAGTTATATCAGCTTCCCTATAGCCATTTGAGTCACTTCTGTGTTGTTCCTAGTGGTTTTAGTTTTGTATTTTAATTTAATAAGCTTTTATTATAAAAGAAATATAAGTACATTGTGGAATGATCTGGGATTCCTGGATCAGGATGACTAGAGCCTTCTGTTCACTCATTCTGTTCCCATTGTGATCAGAATGTAAACTATGCAGTTCGTTGGATACTATACAAAGATCTAGTCCTCCATCAATCATTCACCTAACAATTTTTAAACACTTTTCATAAGGTATATTTTACATAGTGCACAATTCTGTCAGTTTTGACAAACATATATAATCATGCAACCACCAACACAATAAAGATATACAACAGTTCCATCACCACAAAAAACTCTCCAAGCCCTTCTGGAGTGAGCCCCTACCCCTACTCAATCCTCAGCAACAACTGATCTGTTTCCTGTCTTTATAATTATGTCTTTTCTAGAATTCCATATAAATGGAGTCATAGAGTTTAGAGCCTTTTGAGTCTGGCTTCTTTTACTCAGCATGATGCATTTCAGATTCATCTGTGTTACTGTGGGTATCAATAGTTCTGCTGAGCAGTGTTCCTTTATATAGCTGTACCATAGATTGTTTTTTCACTTCCCACTTAAGGGACATTTGGGTTGTTTCCTGTTTTTGGAGATTACAAATAAAGCTGCTAACGCCATTTGTGTATAGGTTCTGTGTGAACATCAGTTTTCATTTCCCTTGGGTAAATACTTAGCAGTGGAATTGCTGGTCATATAGTAAGTGTACGTTAAACTTCACAGGGAACTGTTTTCCATAGTGGCTGTGCCATTTTTCATTTTCATAAATTGCTGGTGTTCCACACCCTACCAGCACTTGGTACTGTCAGGTCTTTTTTTGTGCCATTGGAACAGGTTTGTAGTGGTGTTTCATTGTGGTTTTAACTTGTGTTTCCCTATTGACAAATGAGCAGTCCCTGAGTGGCACAAATGGTTAAGCACTTGACTACTAGCTGAAAGGTTGACGGTTTGAACCCAACCAGTGGAGCCTTAGAAGACAGGCCTGGTGATCTGCTTCTGAAAGGTCACAGCCTTGAAAATGCTATGGAGCAGTTCTACTTGGCAGACAGAATCAACTTGATGGCAACTAATAACAACCTAAATGATTAATGATGCTGAGCATCTTTTCATATCCTTATTTGCCACCCTTACGTCTTCTTTCCACCACGCATCTGTCAGTTCATTGTACTGTGGTGGCTTGAGTGTTGCTGTGATACTGGAAGCTTTGCAACCAGTATTTCAAATACCAGCAGGGTCGCCCTTGTTGGACGGGTTTCTGCGGAGCTTCCAGACTAAGACTAGGAAGAAGGACCTGGCAATCTACTTATGAAAAAAATTGGCCAGTGAAAACCTTATGAATAGCAGCAGAACACTGTCTGATATAGGGCCAGAAGATAAGCCCCTCAGGGTGGAAGGCACACAACTGGTGAAGGGCTGCCTCCTCAAAGTCAAGTCGACCTTAATGACGTAGATGGAGTCAAGCTCTTGGAACCTTCATTTGCTGATGTGGCATGACTCAAAATGAGAATAGAGAGCTGCAAATGTATAATGATCAATATCCTAGGTATTAGTGAGCTGAAATGGACTGGCATTGGCCATTTTCAATCAAACAATCATATGGTCTACTATGTTGGGAATGACAAATCGAAGATGAATAGCATCATGCTCATTGTCAAAAAGAACATTTCAAGATCTATCCTGAAGTACAACGCTGTCAGTGGTAGGGTAATATTCATATACCTACGAGGAAGACCAGTTAATTGGACTATTATTCAAACTTATGCACCAAGCACTAAGGCTGAAGATGAAGAAATTGAAGATTTTTACCAGTCTGAAATTGATCAAACGTGCAAACAAGATGCACTGATAAGTACTTGTGACTGGAATGTGAAAGTTGGAGACAAAGAAGAAGGATTGGTATTCGGAAAATATGACCTTGGTGATAGAAATGATGCTGGAGATTGCGTGATGGAATTTTCCAAGACTAATGGCTTCTTCACTGAAAATACCTTTTTCCATCAACATAGCAGCGACTATACATGTGGACCTCACCGGGTGGAAAACACAGGAATCAAATCTGCTACAGTTGTGGAAACATACAGTAGAAAAGCTCAATATCATCAGACAGAGCAAGGCCAGGGGCTGACTGCAGAACACATCAATTGCTTATATGCAGGTTCAAGCTGAAGCTGAAGAAGATTAAAACAACTTCATGAGAGCCAAAATATGACCTTGAGTATATCTGACCTGAATTTGGAGACAAACTGAACAACGAATGACAGAAGACCAGATGAGTTGTGAGAAGACGTCAAGAACATCATCCATGAAAAAAGCAAAAAGTCATTAAAAAGAAAGGAAAGAGGACTCGGGGGCAGGACCAAGATGGCTGACTAGGCAGAAGCTTCTGCTGAACCCTCTTGCAACAGAGACTCGAAAAAACAAGTGAATCGATAGCATACATGACAATCTATGAACACTGACCATCAAACACAGAACTAAGGAATGGACCTGAGTGACAGGGGAGTGAGAGACTGCTCTGAAGCAGTGACTAGTTCTGGAGCCCAGAGCACAGTGCCCCAGCCCTAATCCCTTGGTGCGGTGCTTTGGTACCAATGTGGTGAGGCTGATGGTGGCTTTCTGGGACAAGACAAGCATTGGATGCAGCCCTAACCTCTTGGAGCAATCTCGGCGGGGACCCAGCCAGTGCACACAAGCTACACACCAATCTGACTGACAGGGGAACAAGAGACCACGCAGAAGCAGCACCCCAGGCCTGATCCCTTGGTGCTGGGCTTTGGTGCAAGTGTGGTGGGGATAATAGTGGCTTCCTGAGACAAGGCAAGAATGGACGCAGCCCTTAGCCCCAGGGGCAATCACTGCAGGGACCCAGCCAGTGCACATAGGCTACACACCAACCTCAGTGACAGGGGAGCAAGAGACCACGCAGAAGCAGTGCCCCAGCCCTGATCTCTTGGTACTGAGCTTTGGAGCGAGTGCAGTCGGGCTGATGGTGGCTTCCTGAGACAAGGCAAGCATGGGACACAGCCCTAACTCCCTGGGGCAATCTCAGCAGGGACCCAGCCAGTGCATACAGGCTACACATCCCTCTGGAATCTCAGATAAAACACCCGTCCCCACACAAGATAAGTGATTTTGTCTATTCTACTGCACTACTCTCTCCTATCTATCTGATCCCTCCCCTCCCTGCACCAGCTGGCTTCATTAACATTTGAATTCCCTGGGCCAGAGATAGAAGTGCCCTGCTTTTTTCAAACCCATTCTCCTGTCCTGGGAAAAGTAGCAATTAACAATCACGGGAAAAATCCTTTCCTGACTTCCCTAAACTGGAAGATCAGAACAGAAGCAGCTCCAGTCCAGGCATAAGAGATGCATAGTCTTTGGCTTTCACCCCTACATGGAACCAAGTGACTATTATAATCCAAAGGCAATTCTCCTAGAGGTCTTACAGTAATTCTTTCAGCTGAGCAGTGGAGATGCAGATTTTGGAGGTCAGATACCACTCTACCTATTAAACAGAGCCCTCACTGACCCACAGCAGGGAACTGAGCACTGAGGCTCCATCCACACCACCTAGCCACCTGCGAAAGGAGTCTGAGGATAGTGGTGCCTACCAGTCTTTACAGGTACAAGCATTGGGTGCCTAAGGTACAGCCGAAGAGCCCACCCACAAGAGAACTCTAGAGAAGAGAGATGCTCCTTCCTCACTGGCACTTGGGGGAAGGCTGTCAGCACTCTGCCCTCCTCGCAGTGTGACCTTGTGCCACTACCAGAAACTGGTGCAGACAACCATCACCACTACTCCTCTAAGATAGTAGATGAGAGCTTACACCACACACTAGGTGACTGACAATCAGGACACCTCAGTTGATGCTATTCAAGAATAGTGAATGGACTCATAGGCTTATATACCTGGTAACAGCCCTAACAATCTGGTAACAGGACATAAGTGCATCAAAGGCTCCAACAATCAAGTTAGTGCACTATATACCAATCTCGGTATATTGAAACAAAACAAAACAAGAAGATAAGACTCAGTGAGTAAATATAAAATAAATTATTACAATAACTTACAGATGGCTCAGTGACAGCAGTCGATATCAAATCACATAAAGAAGCAGACCATGATTGCTTCTACAAACCCCCAAAACAGAGACTCAAGGTCTTTCCTGGATGAAGATATATGCCTGGAATTGCCAGATGTAGAATACAAAAGATTAATATACAGAATGCTTCAAGACATCAGAAATGAAATAAGGCAATGTACAGAAAAAGCCAAGGAACACCCAGATAAAGCAGTTGAAGAAATTAAAAAGATTATTCAAGAACATAATGAAAAATTTAATAAGCTGCAAGATTCCATAGAGTGACAGCATTCAGAAATTCAAAAGATTAACAATCAAATTACAGAGCTAGACAACTCAGTAGGAAGTCAGAGGAGCAGAACTGAGGAATTGGAATGCAGAATGGGGAGATGGAAGATAAGGCAGTTGGCACCAATATAATTGCAGAAAAATCAGATAAAAGAATTAAAAAAAATGAAGAAACCCTAAGAATCATGTGGGGCTCTATCAAGAAAATAAGTTGTGTGTGATCAGAATTCCAGAACAGGGAGGGATAACAGAAAATAAAGAGAGAATTGTTGAAGATCTGTTGGCAGAAAACTTCCCTGACATCGTGAAAGATGAAAGGGTGTCTATCCAAGATGCTCATTGAACGCCATACGAGGTAGATCCCAAAAGAAAATTATGAAGACATATTATCATCAAACTTGCCAAGACCAAAGACAAAGAGAAAATTTTAAAAGCAGCCAGGGATAAATGAAAAGTCACCTACAAAGGATAATCAGTAAGAATGAGTTGAGACTACTCGGCAGAAACCAGACAGGCAAGGAGGCAATGGGATGACATACATAGAGCATTGAAGGAGAAAAATTGCCAGGAAGGAATCATATACCCAGCAAAACTCTCTCTCAAATATGAAGGCAAAATTAAGTTATTTACAGATAAACACAAGCTTGGAGAATTTGCAAAAACCAAACCAAAGCTACAAGAATTACTAAAGGAAATTCTTTGGTCAGAAAATCAATAATATCAGATATCAACACAACACAAGGACATAGAACAGAACATCCTGATATCAACTCAGATAGGGAAATCACAAAAATAAAATAAGATTAATTTTTAAAAAAGCTCAAAACAGGGAATCATTGATGTCATTATGTAAAAGATGAAAATAATCAATAAAAAAGGACTGAATATAGGAGGCATAAATCTTCCACATGGAGAGGAAATTAAGGCGATATAGGGTGATACAAGTTAGGTTTATACTTAGAAAAATAGGAGTAAATATTAAGGTAACCACAAAGAAAGCTAACAATTCCATACTTCAAAATAAAAAACAAGATAAACATAAGGACTCAGCAAAAATAAATTCAACTAAAATGAAAAAGAGGAACACATAATTTACAAAGAAAAACTTCTCAGCACAAAAAAGTAAGTGGAAAAATGAAATTATCAATAACACACACACAAAAGGCATCAAAATGACATCACTAAACTCATAAAACCAAAAACTCATACCTATCTATAATTATACTGAATGTAAATGGCCTAAATGCACCAAGAAAGAGACAGAGAGTTGCAGATTGGATTAAAAAACATAATCCAGCTATATGTTGCCTATAAGAGACACACCTTAGACTTAGAGACACAAACAAACTAAAACTCAAAGGATGGAAAAATATATATCAAGCAAACAACAATCAAAAAAGAGTAGGAGTGGCAATATTAATTTCTGACAAAATAGACTTTTAAGTTAAAGCCATCAGAAAGGATAAGGAAGGACACTATATAATGATTAAAGGGTCAATTTACCAGGAAGATATACCCATATTGAATATTTTTATGCACCCAATGACAGGGCTGCAAGATACATAAAACAAACTCTAACAGCATTGAAAAGTGAGATAGACACCTCCACAATTATAGTAGGAGACTTAACACCATTTTCGGTGAAGGACAGGATATCCAGTGAGAAGCTCAAAAAAGACATGGAAGATCTAATTCTCACCATCAACAAACTTGACATCATAGACATATACAGAATACTCCACCCAACAGCAACCAAGTATACTTTCTTTTCTAGTGCACATGGAACATTCTCTAGAATAGACCACATATTAGGTCATAAAGCAAGCCTTAGCAGAATCCAAAACATTGAAAGATTACAAAGCATCTTCTCTGACCATAAGGCCATAAAAGTAGAAATCAACAGAAAAACCAGGTAAAAGAAATCAAATACTTGGAAACCAAACAATAACTGCTCAAAAAAGACTGGGTTATAGAAGACATTAAGGATGGAATAAAGAAATTCAGAGAATCCAAAAAGAATGAAAACCTTCCTATCAGAACCTTTGGGACACACTGAAAGCAGTGCTCAGAGGTCAATTTATATCAATAAATGCACACACTCAAAAAGAAGAAAGGGCCAAAATTAAAGAACTGTCCCTAGAACTTGAACAAAGAGAAAGAGAGCAACAAAAGAAACCATAGGGCACCAGAAGAAAATAAATACTAAAAATTAGAGCAGAATTAAGTGAATTAGAGAACAGAAAAACAATTGAAAGAGTTAACAAGACCAAAAGCTGGTTCTCTGAAAAAATTAACAAAATTGATAAACCATTGGCCAGGCTGACTAAAGAAAAACAGGAAAGGAAACAAATAACCTGAATAAGAAATGAGATGGGCCATATCACAACAAACCCAAATGAAATTGAAAGAATCATATCAGATTACTATGAAAAATTGAACTCTAACAATTTTGAAAACCTAGAAGAAATGGATGAATTCCTAGAAACATACTGCCTACCTAAACTAACAGAAACAGAAGTAGAACAACTAAATAGACCCATGACAGGAGATTGAAAAGGTAGTCAAACAACTCCCAACAACAAAAAAAAAGTCTTGGCCCTGACAGCTTCACTGCAGAGTTCTACCAAACTTTTAGGGAAGAGGTAACGCCACTACTACTAAAAGAATTTCAAAGCATAGAAAAGGACAGAATACTCCCTAACTCGTTCTATGAAGCCAGCATATCCCTGATACCAAAACCAGGTGAAGACACCACAAAAAAAAAAAAAAAAAAAAAGAAAATTACACACCTATATCCCTCATGAACTTAGATGCAAAAATTTTCAACAAAATTCTAGCCAATAGAATTCAACAACATATCAAAAAAATAATTCACCATGACCAAGTGGGACTTATACCACGTATGCAGGGATGGTTCAACATTAGAAAAACAGTTAATGCAATCCATCATATAAATAAAACAAAAGACAAGAACCACATGATTTTTATCAATTCATGCAGAAAAGGCATTTAACAAAGTTGAATGCCCATTCATGATTAAAAAAACTCTCAGCAAAATAGGAATAGAAGGAGAATTCCTCAGCATAATAAAGGGCGTTTATACAAACCCAACAGCCAACATCATCCTAAATGGAGAGATTCTGAAAGCATTCCCCTTGAGAATGGGAACCAGACAAGGATGCCCCTTATCACCACTCTTATTCAACATTGTGCTGGAGGTCCTAGCCAGAGCAATTTGGCTAGATAAAGAAATAAAGGGCATCCAGATTGGCAAGGAAGAAGTAAAAGTATCTCTATTTGCAGATGACATGACCTTATGAACAGAAAACCCTAAGGAATCCTCCAAGAAACTACTGAAACTAATAGAAGAGTTCAGCAGAGTATCAGGATACAAGATAAACATACAAAAATCAGTTGGATTCCTCCATACCGACAAAAAGAACATCCAAGAAGAAATCACCAAATCAATACCAGTTACAGTAGCCCCCAAGAAGATAAAATACTTAGGAATAAATCTTATCGGAGACGTAAAAGACCTATACAAGGAAAACTACAAGACACTACTGTAAGAAACCAAAAGAGACCTACATAAGTGGAAAAACGTACCTTTCTCATGGATAGAAGACTTAACATCGTAAAAATGTCTATTCTACCAAAAGCCATCTACGGACACAATGCAATTCTGATCCAAATTCCAAAGATATTTTTTAATGAGATGGAGAAACAAATCACCAACTTCACATGGAAGGGAAAGAGGCCCTGGATAAGTAAAGCATTACTGAGAAAGAAGAACAAAGTGGGAGGTGTTACTCTACCTGACTTCAGAGCCTATTACACCGCCACAGTAGTCAAAACAGCCTGGTACTGGTACAACTACAGACACATAGACCAATGGAACAGAATAGAGAATCCAGACATAAATCCATCCATGAGCAGCTGATATTTGACAAAGGCCCAAAGTCAGTTAAATGGGGGAAAAGACAGTCTTTTTAACAAATGGTGCTGGCATAACTGGATATCCATCAGCAAAAAAAGAAATAAGACCCATACCTCACACCATGTACAAAAACTAACTCAAAGTGGATCAAAGAGCTAAACATAAAGTCTAAAACGATAAAGACCATGGAAGAAAAAATTAGGGAGAATGTTAGGAGCCCTAATACATGGCTTAAACAGAACACAAAACATTATGAAAAATGCCGAAGAGAAACCAGATAACTGGGAGCTCCTAAAAATCAAACACTTATGCTCATCCAAAGACTTCACCAAAAGGGTAAAAAGACTACCTATAGACTGGGAAAAGTTTTCAGCTATGACATTTCTGACCATCGCCTGATCTCTGAAATCTACATGATTTTGCTGAAACTCAACCACGAAAAGACAAATAACCCAATTAAAAAATGGGCAAAGGATATGAACAGGCACTTCACTAAAAAAGACATTCAGGTGGCTAACATGAGGAAATTCTCACAATCATTAGCCATTAGAGAAATACAAAACAAAACTACAATGAGATTCCATTTCACTCCAACAAGGCTGGCATTAATCCAAAAAACACGTAATACTAAATGCTGGAGAGGTTGTGGAGAGACTGGAACACATACACTGCTGGTGGGAATGTAAAATGGCACAACCACTTTGGAAATTGATTTGATGCTTCCTTAAAAACTAGAAATAGAACTACCATACAATCCAGCAATCCCGCTCCTTGGAATATATCCTAGAGAAATAAGAACCTTTACACAAACAGATATATGCACACCCATGTTCACTGCAGCACTGTTTACAACAGCAAAAAGATGGAAGCAACCAAGGGGCCCATCAACGGATGGAAGGATAAACTATGGTGTATTCACACAATGGAATACTATGCATCAATAAAGAACAATGTTGAATCCATGAAACATTTCATGACATGGAGAAATCTGGAAGACATTATGCTGAGTGAAACCAGTCAATTGCAAAAGGACAAATATTGTATAAGACCACTATTATAAGAACCGGAGAAACAGTTTAAACAGAGAAGAAAATATTCTTTGATGGTTAAGAGAGGGGGGAGGGAGGGAGGGAGAGGGGTATTCACTAATTAGTTAGTAGATAAGTTTCATTTTAGGTGAAGGGAAAGACAACACATAATACAGGAGAGGTCAACACAAATGGACTGAACAAAAAGCAAAGAAATTTCCTGAATAAACTGAGTGCTTCAAAGGCCAGTGTAGCAGGGGTCGGGGTTTGAGGACCATGGTTTCAGGGGACATCTAAGTCAATTGGCATAATAAAATCTATTAAGAAAACATTCTGCATCCCACTTTGGAGAGTGGCTTCTGGGGTCTAAACGCTAGCAAGCGGCCATCTAAGATGCATCAATTGGTCTCAACTCACCTGGAGCAAGGAAGACTGAAGAACACCAAAGACACAAGGTAATTATGAGGCTAAGAGACAGAAAGGAGCACATAAACCAGAGACTACATCAGCCTGAGACCAGAAGAGCTAGATGGTGCCTGGCCACAACTGGTGACTGCCCTGTCAGGGAACTCAACAGAGAAACCCTGAAGGAGCAGGAGAGCAGGGGGATGCAGATCCCAAATCATCATGAAATGACCAGATTTAATGGTCAGATTGGGACTGGAGGGACCCTGGAGGCCATGGTCCCCAGACCTTCTGTTAGCCCTAGACAGGAACCATCCCCAAAGCTAACTCTTCAGACAAGGAATGGACTGGAAGAGGCGATGGAAAATGATACTGGTGAAGAACGAGCTTCTTGGATCAAGCGGACACATGAGACTATGTTGGCATCTCCTGTCTGGAGGGGAGATGAGAGGGCAGAGGGGGCCAGAAGCTACCCAAATGGACACAAGGAGAGACAATGGACGGAAGAGCTGTGCTATCTCATTAGAGGGAGAGCAATTAGGAGCATTATAAGGTAATAAGATGTATGTAAATTTTTGTATGAGAAACTGACCTGATCTGTAAACTTTCACTTAAAGTACAATAAAAATTAATTTTAAAAAGAAACGAACCAAAGACCAAAATGGATGTCAGAAGAGACCCTGAAAGTTGCTCTTGAATGTAGAGTAGCTAAAATGAATGGAAGAAATGATGCAGTGAAAGAGCTGAACAAAAGATTTCAAAGGGCGGCTCGAGAAGACAAAGTCAAATATTATAATGACATGTGCAAAGACTTAGAGTTAGAAAATCAAAAAGGATGAACACATTTGGCATTTCTCAAGCTGAAAGAACTGAATTAAAAATTCAAGCCTTGAGTTGGAATTCTGAAGGATTCTATGGGGAAAATACTGAACGATGCAGGAGGCATCAAAAGCAGACGGAAGGAATACACAGAGTCAGTGTACCAAAAAGAATTGGTCGATGTTCAACCATTTCAGGAAGCAGCACTTGATCAAGAACTGATGGCATTGAAAGAAGTCCAAGGTGCACTGAAGGCATTGGTGAAAAACAAGGCTCCAGGAACTGATGGAATACCAACTGAGTTGTTTCAACAATGGGATGCAGTGCTGGAAGTGCTCACTCATCCATGCCAGGAAATTTGGAAAACAGGTACATGGCCAACTGACTGGAAGAGATCCATATTTGTGCCCATTCCAAAGAAAGATGACCCAACAGAATGCAGAAATTATCGAACAGTATCATTAATATAACATACAAGTAAAATTTTGCTGAAGATAATTCAAAATTGGTTGCAGTAGTACATGGCCAGAAATTGAAGCCAGATTCAGAAGAGAATTTGAAATGAGGGATATCATTACCGATGTCAGATGGAGCTTGGCTGAAAGTAGACAATACCAGGAAGATGTTTACCTGTGTTTTATTGACTATGCAAAGGCATTTGACTGTGTGGATCATAACAAATTATGGATGACATTGTGAAGAATGGGAATTTCAGAACACTTAATTGTGCTCATGAGGAACCTGTACACAGACCAAGAGGTAGTTGAACAGAGCAAGGGGATACTGCATGGTTTAAAATCAAGAAAGGTTTGTGCATCATGGATGCACCCTTTTACCATACTTATTCAATGTGTATGCTGAGGCAATAATCCGAGAAGCTGGTCTGTATGAAGAAGAATGTGGCATCAGCATTGGTAGAAGACTCATTAACAACCTGTGACATGCAGATGACCCAAACTTGCTTGCTGAAAGCGAAGAGGACTTGAAACACTTACTGATGAAGATCAATGAGAAAACAAAAATCTTAGCAAGTAGACCAATAAGCAACGTCATGATAAACAGAAAAGACTGAAGTTTTTGTCAAGGGTTTAACTTTACTTGGGTCCACAGTCAATGCCCGTGGAAGCAGCAGTCAGGAAATCAAAGGATTACTGCATTGGGCAAATGTGCTGCAAAAGACTTCTTTAAAGTGTTAAAAAGCAAAGATGTCACTTTGAGGACTAAGGTGGGCCTGACCCAAGCCATGGATATTTGCAGTTACCTCATATGCATGCGAAAGGTGGGCAATGAATAAAGAAGACTGAAGAATTGATGCCTTTGAATTACGGTGCTGGTAAATGATGTTGAATATACCACAGGCTGTAAGAAGAACGAACATGCCTGTCTTGGAAGAAATACAGAGTGCACCTTGGAAGTGAGGATGCAAGACTTGTCTTATGTACTTTGGACATGTTATCAGGAGGGATCAGTCCTTGGAGGGGGACATCATGCTTGGTAGATGGTTAGTGAAAAAGAGGAAGACCTTCAATGAGATAGACTGACGCAGTGGCTGCAGCAATGGGCTCAAACATAGCAGGATTGTGAGGAGGCGCAGGACCGGGCGCTGTTTCCTCCTGTTGTACATGGGGTCGCGATGAGTTAGAAATGACTAATGGCACCTAACAACATCTTCTTTGGTGAATTGGCTGTTCATATATTTTGCCTATATATATATGTGATTTGCAAATATTTTCTTCCAGTCTGTGTGGGTTTTTTTTGTTTGTTTTTTCATTCTTTTGCCAGTGCCTTTTGAAAAATAGAAGTTCTTAATTTGATGAAGTTCAATTTATCATTTTTTTTTCTTTTATGAATCCTGCTTTTGGTGTTATTTGTAAGACATTTTTATCCAATCTGAGGTCACAGAGATTATCTCATATGTTTTCTTCTAGAAGATTTATAGTTTTAGGTATCACGTTTAGGTCTGTGATATGGCTGTATAGGGTGAGAAATATGGATTGAAGTTCATCTTTTTGTTAAATTTATTGTAATTCTCTTATTATTCTTTTACTGTCTTTAGGGTTGGTCTGTAGAGATGTCCCCTCCTTCATTCCAGATATTGGTTAATTCCTGTCTTCTATTGTTATTTTTTAATAACATTTTATTGTGTTTCCAGTGGAAGTTTACACAGCAAATTAAGTTCCCACTTAACAATTTCTAGACGAATTGTTCAGGGACATTGTTAAATTTTTCGCAATGTGTCACCATTCTCTTTAATTGCATTCTGGTTGTTCTGTTTCCAGCGCTCTAGTTTCCCTGGCCACCCCCCCCCAACTTATCTTCTAATCTTTACTGTAGAGTAATTGTTGACCTGTTGGTCTCATATAGATGGTTTTTTGATGGAGAATCATACTCATAGGTAATATCTTTTATTTTGTGTGCTTATTATCTGTTATTTTGCTAAAAGTAGACTTCAGGGGATAGTTTTGTCTCAAGGTTTTAAGAGTATCTCAGGGTGATGTGTCTTTTGTTTTTCCTGATGAATTTGGCTAGAGGTTTATCAACTATGTTGCTCTTTTCCAAGATTCAGTTTTGGTTTATTGATTTTTTTCTATTATTTTTATGTTCTTAGTTTCATTGACGTATGCTTTAATATTTTCTTCCTTTTGCTTGTACTGTGTTTACTCTGCTTTTCCTAGTGTTATAGGGTGGAAACTTAGGTCAGTTGCCCAAGACCTTCTTTCTTTTCTAATATAAGCAGTTAAAGCTATAGATTTCCCTCTGTGCACTATTTTAGCTATATTGCATAAATGTTGATATGTTGTAGATACATTTTCATTCAATTCAAAGTATTCTCTAATACTGATCGACTTCTTAAAAAAATAATATCTTATTGTGTTTTCAGGATTCACAGTAGTTTAGGTTCCCATTCAACAATTTCTACAAGCTGTTCAGTGACATTTGTTACATTCTTCACAATGTGTGAACATTCTCATATTTGTTCTGGTTGTTCCATTTCCGTTAGTTGTTTGATTTTGACTTTTTTTGTCACATGGGTTATTTAAAAATCTATTGTTTAATATCCAAATACTTGGAGATTTTCCAGGTCTTTCTTTTTTTTATAATTTAATTATTATTTTTTACTGTACTTTAGATGAAGGTGTACAGAAGAAACTAGTTTCTCATTAAACAGTTACTACACATATTGTTTTATGACATTGGTTAACAACCCCATGACATGTCAACACCCTCTCTTCTCAACCTTGGGTTCCCTATTACCAGGTTTCCTGTGCCCTGGGGCTGGTGTGCCCTTTTAATCTCGTTTTGTTTTATGAGTCTGTCCAATCTTTGGCTGAAGGGTGAACCCCAGGAGTGACTTCATTACTGAGCTGTAAGGGTGTCTGGGGTCCATACTCTCATGGTTTCTCCAGTCTCCATCAGGTCAGCAAGTCTGGTTTTTCTTTTTGAGTTAGAATTTTGCTCTACATTTTTCTCCTGCTCTTTCTGGGACCATGTACTTTGATCCCTGTCAGAGCAGTGATAGCCGGGCCCCATCTCGTTGTTCTGGACTCAGTCTGGTAGAGGCTGTGGTAGATGTGATCCACTCATCCTTTGGACTAATCTTTCCCTTATATCTTTAGTTTTCTTCATTCTTCCTTGGTCCTAAAGGGGTGAGAGCAGTAGAGTATCCTAGATGGCTGCTCACAGGCTTTTAAGACCCCAGATGCTACTCACCAAAGTAGAATGTAGATCATATTCTTTATAAACTATGTTATGCAGATTGAGCTAGATGTTCCCCGAGACCATGGTCCCCACAGCCCTCTGCCCAGCAATTCAGTCTCTCACGGAGTTTGGATGTGTCTATAGAGCTTCCATGGCCTTGCCTTGTACAAGTTGTGCTGGCTTCCCAGTATTGTGTACTGTCTTACCCTTTACCAAAGTTACCACTTATTTTTTGTCTATTTAGTGTTTTTTCATCCCCACTGCTCCCCTCCTTTGTAACCATCAAAGATTGTTTCTTTTGCTGTGCAAATCTTTTCATGAGTTTTTATGGTAGTTGTCTCATACAATATTTGTCCTTTTGATTTATTGATTGACTTATTTCACTCAGCATAATGTCCTCCAGATTCACCCACGTTATGAGACTCTTCACAGATTCATTGTTGTTCTTTATCATTGGGAAATATTCCAATTGTGTGTGTGTACCACAGTTGGTTTATCCATTCATCTGTTGATGGACTTCTAGGTTGTTTCCATCCTTCTGCTATTGTGAACACTGCCACAATGAACATAGGTGTGCATATGTCTATTTGTGTGACTACTCCTATTTCTCTAGGATATAGTCCTAGGAATGAGATTGCTGGATCATACGGCACTTCTATTTCTAGCCTTCTAAAGAAACACCATATTGTTTTCCAAAATGATTGTATCATTTTGCATTCCCACCAGTAGTGCATAAGAGTTCTGATCTCCCCGCGGCCTCTTCAACATTTGCTATATCCTGTTTTTTTTGATTTGTGCCCATAATGCCAGGGTGAGATTGTATCTCATTATGGTTTTGAGTTGCATTTGTCTAACGGCTAGTAATTGCGAGCATTTCCTCATGTGTGTGTTGGCCACTCGAATGTCCTCTTTGGTGAAGTGTTTGTTCATTTCCTTTGCCTATTTTTTAATTGGATTGTCTTTTTGTTGTAGAGGTGTTGGATTTTCTTGTAGATTTCAGAGATTAGACCTTTGTCTGATTTGTAATAGCCAAAATTTTTCCCCCAGTGTGTAGGTTCTCTTTTTATTCTTTTGAAGAAGTCTTTTGACAAGCATAAGTGTTTAATTTTTAGAAGATCCCAGTTATCTAGCTTATCTTCTGCAGTTTATGTGTTGTTGGTTGTGGTTTGTATTCTGCTAATGCCATGTATTAGGGCCTCTAACATTGATTATATTTTTTTCTTATATGAACTTAATAGTTTTTGCCTTTATATTTAGGTCTTTGATCCATTTTGAATTAGTTTTTGTGTATGGTGTGAGGTATGGGTCTTGTTTCATTTTTTTGCAGATGGACATCCAGTTTTGCCAGCACCATTCGTTCAAAAGACTGTCCTTTCCCCATTTGATGGATTTGGCCCTTGTCGAAGATCAGGTGACCATAGGTGGATGGATTTACATCTGGGTTCTCAATTCTATTCCATTGGTCAATGTATCTGTCATTACCAGGCTGTTTTGACTACCGTAGGTGTATAGTAGCTTCTGAGGTCAGGTAGTGCAAGTCCTCCTACTTACATAAAAACCAAAAAAACCAAACCCAGTGCCGTCAAGTCAATTCCGACTCACAGAGACCCTATAGCAACCCTATGTTATAACCCTATATAGATGCCCTTTATTATGTTGAGAAATTTTAGGCTATACCTATTTTATTGAGAGTTTTCTTTAGGGATGGGTGTTGGACTTTGTGGAATGCCTTTTCTGTGTCAGTTGAGATGATCATGTGGTTCTTTTCTTTCCTTTTATTTATGTGGTGGATTACGTTAATTGATTTTCTAATGTTGAACCGTCCTTGCATACCTAGTATGAATCCTACTTGGTCGTGGTGTATTATTTTTTTTTATATGATGCTGGATTCTATTGGCTAGATTTTTGTTGAGAATTCTTGCATCTATAGTCATTAGAGATATTATCTGTAATTTTCTTATTTTGTGGTGTCTTTGCCTGGTTTTGGTGTGAGGGATATGATGGTTTCATAGAATGAATTCAGAAGTATCACTTCCTTTTCAATGTTCTGAAATAATTTGAGTAGTACTGGCATAAGCTCTTCTCTGTATGTTTGGTAGAATTCTCCAGTGTAGCCACCTGGGCCAGGGCTTTTTTTTGGGGGGGGTGGCGGGAATTTTGTTTTTTAATTACCTTTTCAATCTCTTCTCTTGTTATTGGTCTGTTCAGATTTTCAACATCATTTGGTGTTAGTTTGCATAGGTAGTGTGTTTCTAGAAATTTTTCCATTTCCTCTGGGTTTTCAAATTTGTGGGAGTATAGTTTTTCATAACACTCTGTTATGGCCTTTTTTATTCCAGTTGGGACTGTTGTAATGTTCCCCATTTCATTTCTTATTTGGGTTATTTGCATCCTCTCCTGTTTTTCTTTTGTCAATTTTGCCAGTGGTTTGTCGATTTTCTTGATTGTTTCAAAGAACCAACTTTGGTTTTGTTGATTCTTTCTATTGTTTTTCTATTCTCTATTTCATTTATTTCCTCTCTGATCTTAATTATTTCCTTTCTTCTGGTGGCTGTGGGCTTCTTTTACTGTTCTCTTTCTGTTCATTCAAGATGTGTAGCTATTTTGATTTTGTCCCTTTCCTCTTTTTTGATGTGTGCCTCTCTATTGCTATGAATTGACCTCTAAGCACTGCCTTTGCTGTGTCCCAAAGGTTTTGGTATGTTTCGTTTTCATTCTCATTTGATTCTAGGAAGTTTTTGATCCCATCTCTGATTTCTTCTATTACCCAGTGGTTTTTCAGCAGGGTGTCATTCAGTTTCCAGGTAATTGATTTTTTTCTTTGTTCTCCCTGTTGTTAACTCCTACTTTGATGGCATTGTGGTCAGAGATATTACTTTGTATTATCTCAATATTTTGGATTTTGGTGAGGGTTGTTCTGTGTCTTAAGATGTGGTCTATTCTGGAGAATGAACATTCCATGTGCATTGGAAAAGAATGTGTACTTTGCAGCTGTTGGGTGGAGTGTTCTATATATGTCTATGAGCGCAAGTTGGCTGATTGTGCTCTTTAGCTCTTCTGTGTCTTTGTTAGTTTCTTTCTAAATGTTCTGTCCTTTACTGAGAGTGGTGTGTTGAAGTCTCCTACTGTTATTGTGAAACTGTCAATTTCTCTTTTCAGTGCTGTTACAGTTTGTTTTATGTATTTTGGAGCCCTATCATTGGGTGCGTAGATGTTTATTATGGTTAAGCCTTCATTATAGTGCCCTTCTTTGTTTTTTGTGGTGGATTTTGTTTTAAAGTCTATTTTATCTGAGATTAGTATTGCCATGCCTGCTCTTTTTTGGTAGTTATTTGCTTGATATATTTTTTCTATCCTTTGACTTTTAATAAATTTACATCTTTGTTTCTATGGTGTGTCTTTTGTAGACTGTGTATTCATGGATCCTGTTTTTTTTTTTTTAATCCATTCTGTCATTCTGTGTCTCTTTATGGGTGCGTGTAGGCCATTTACATTCAGTGTAATTATTGATAGGTGTGAGTTTATTACTGTCATTTTGTAGTGATTTTTTTCGTGGTGCTGACATTTTCTTTGTTCCTCTTACTCTCCTATGCTGAATTACTTTTGTTTGTGGATTACTTTTTTGTTTCTTTTGTTATTGTAGATTTTGTTTTTATTGAGACTTTGTTTTTCTTCTTTATTTTGATGAGTAGGTTTGTTAACTTTCTTTGTGGTTACCTTGAAATTTAACCTTATCTTCCTATATTACTTGGTATTGCCTTGCCTTTCTCTCCATTTGAAAGTTCTATACTTACACCATTTATTCCATTTTATTGTTCTGACTTCGTTGTCATTTACAGATTAATCTCTCTGGTTCCTGGTTGTAACTCTTTTGGTTTTGGGTAGTCCTTGAGAGTTCATTTCCTAGGCTGGTATCTGGCTGGTACAATCTTGCATCCTAGATTCAGGCTGTGGTCTGATGTTTTTTCTCAGACTTAAGGACTCCCTTTAATTATTCTTGTAGGTTTGGTTTTTACATGTTTCCTTAATTTCCATTTATCTGGAAACGTCCTAATTTCACCAACGTATGTTGGTAAGAGTTTTCCATGATACATTATCCTTGGTTGGCAATTTTTTTTCTTTCAAGATTTTATATATGACATCCCATTGCCTTCTTGCCTGCATGGTTTCTGCCAAATAATCAGAGCTTAGCCTTATTGTTTCTCCGTGGTATGTGACTTTCTGTTTTTCTTGAGATGCTCTCAGGATTTTTTCTTTGGTTTAAGCAAGTGTGATTATGTGTTATGCCTTGGTGTTTTTCTTTTGGGTTCTATACTATACGGGGTTTCGTTGAGCTTTTTGGATGGTCAGCTTTTCATCATTCATGATATTAGGGGAGTTTTCTGTCAGCAATTATTCAATGATGCTTGCTGTGTTTTCTGTTTTCACCCCTGTTCTAGAACTCTGATCACTCACAAGTTTTTGCTTTTGATTGTATCCCACATAATTCTCGGTGTTTCTTCATTTTTCTTTATTCTCTTTTTTCTGATTTTTCCAACAGAGGTGTATCTAAGTGTTTGTCTTTAGTTTCCTTGGCCCTGTCTTCCATCATTTCAATCCTGCTCCGCAACCCTTCTATGACACTGACAATTTCTGAAATCTTGTTTATCTTTTGGATTTCTAATTGTTGTTTTTGTATGATTTCTAATTGTGAATTTATTTTGGCATTTTTTTCTTATTATTTTCCCAAATTCTTCCATTTTTTGGTCTGTACTTTCCATGAATTCGTCTGCCTTTTCCATAAATTTGTCTATTTTTTCCTCATTTTTGTCTGCTTTTTGCTTCAACCCTTGGAGAGCTCTGATATTGGAGATTTGAATTTCCTGTCAGGTAGTTCTAGTGCCGTTTCTTCTACTGGAAAGAAATCTGGTGTTTATTTTGGATGCCTACTGGAACCATTCTGTCCATTTTTAAAATATGTTTTGGTATTCTCTGCTGTCTTCCAGACATTCAGTAGTTATTTTCTTCATTTATTGATTGTAGATCCCCTTGTTTCGTCCTGCTTTTTTATTTGGTTATATCTGAGCAGGTGGGCTGTGTGTTCTTTGTTGTTTACTCATCTATGGTCACTATACTTTTCACCTCCTTGTCCAATTGACAGGGCCTGTCACTCAGCTATGGTGCAGCAGGGCTGGTCCAGCTCAAGGGGAGGGGCTTGGATGGGTTATTTGTGGTATGTACTAGGGCTAACAGGGTGGGTTGGGAATCACTGCTGAGCAGGTTCTGGTTGGCCATGCCTGTACTGCTCTGGGGCATGATGTTCAGGACACAGTGCAGGTAGGCAGGAACAACAGGGGAGGTTGTGATGTGTGGAGCTATTATGGGTGTGGGAAAGAGGAGAGGGAGGAGAGAGAAACAGGAGCCACAAACAAACAATAAAGAGTGCTAAGGGAGCTTGCCTTTAGAGTGGAGAGATGAGAAATCAAGAAGTGGAGAAAGATAAAAAGGAGAAAAAAGGGAAAAAGAAAAAAAACTAGATAAAAATTTGGGAAAAAGAAAGAAAAGCCCCCAGGGGTCCCAGTGGTGCAGCTTTGAAGACTGAGAAAGTGTTCCCTGGCTGGGCAGTATAGCTTGGCTAGAGGGGGTACAGTTGTCACACAGTGCCAGGTATTTAGGAGACAACAAAAGAAGGTAAGTATAGAGAAATGAGAACTGAGACATGGAGAAAGCAGAAAGGAAAAAAGAAAGAAAAATGAAATGAGAAAAAAGAAATGCCCCCAGGGATCCCGCCAATGTGGCTGTGCAGATGCGGGGAGTGAGTCCTAAGCTGTTCAGTGCAGCCTCGTTAGAAGGGGTTCCCAAGCTGTGAAAAGAAAAACAAGCAAATGAACAACAAAAATACAACAAAGGAAAAAAAAAAAAAAAAAAAAAACGGTCCCAGGGATCCCACCAGTGTGGTGTTACAGGCCAGGCAAGTGGTTCTCCAGTCATGCGGTACTTCACAGCCTTTGAAGAGGAAGCAAAGATGGCACACAGAGCCAGGTGACTGAGAGTAAGGAGGGGGAGGTTGTGGGAGACATGGAAGAAACCAAAAGAAACGGAAAAAAGCGACATCAGCAACAGACAAGTGGCACTCAGTGAGCCAGCCAGTGTGGCAGGGTGAATCCAAGTGGCCCAGAGCCAAAGCAGTTGCCTCCTGGCCAAGAAACTGTGGCCAGCAGGAAGTAGAGGAGGCCAAGGCAGGGTGGGGAGAAGGGTGGGGGTTAGGAAAATGTATATGCTGGTTACTGGGCGCTCTCTCTCCTTCGTGAAGCTGCTTTCCTGTACTACCTGTCCACCGATCTCTGATGTGAGTGGGGGGAATCTAAGCAGCACAGAGGCTGCATTTCCTGGTCTGCAGAGCCACAGCTGCGAGTCAGGAAGCACGGAGTTAGAGCGGTAGGGAGAGGATGGGGGGTGGGAAATTGTGTATCATTGGTTAGTGGGTGCTCTGTCTCCTGCTGGGAGCACTGTGAAGCTACTTTCCCATGCTCCCTGCCTGCTGATCTCTGACAGGAGTCCAAATTGGTGAATCCGTGCTGTGTTAGCTGATGGGGGACCTTGGCAGGTATCTCTCCGCGCTCTCTGTTCTGCATCAGTTTCTTGATCCATTTGGTGCTTGGCTGAGTTCTTTATCTCTTCATTTGACACTTTGGGTTCCAGGACTGATGTTTGTTTTACTTAGTTTTTCGGGTCTTTGCTGTGGAGGGATGGTGTGGTTCTTCTGTCTATGGCACCATGTTGGCCGGAAGTCTCTCCAGGTATCTGTTATTGATTTCTAAGTTTAACTCAGTTGTGGTCTTCAAAGGTACTTTCTTTAAATTTCTTGGGGCTTGTTTTATCACCCAGAATCTAGTCTATCTTAGTTAATATTTCTTGTGTGTTTGAAAAGGATGTATATTCTGTTGTTGGATGGAATCCGATAAGGTCAAGTTCTTGTTTAAGTCTTCCATGTCCTTACTGATTTTCTACTTGTTCTATTTATTACTGAGAAAGGAGTGTTGAAATCTCTAACTGTGGATCTGTGTATTTCTTTCAGTTTTACCAGTTTTTGCTTCATGTATTTTGAATGTCTGTAGTTAGGTGCATACACATTTAAGGATGGTATGTCTTCTTGGTGAACTGACCCCTTCATTATACGACAAAAGGGTCTCCTCTTTATTCCTGGTAATATTTCAGAGGTCTACTTTGTCACAGTGAAGACTGTGAGAGCCAGAACTTGATGGGACTTCCTTGTTTTTCCAGGTCTTGCAAGTTTTCTGCCTCTGACAGGGTGCAGTCTTATCACTTTTTTATTGCTATTAATGGAAAATATTTGAGTTTTCCTTCTCTGATAGGTTTCCACCTTAACAGGTTCTGGCTTTTGCAGGTTTTACTATATAACTACTCTAGCTTTTTAATTGTGCTTTAGGTAAACATTTACAGTGCAAATTAGTCTCTCAAAAACTTATACACAAATTGTTTTGTGACATTGGTAGCAATTTCCACAATGTGTCAGCATTCTCCCTCTTTCCACTGCGGGTTCCGTGTGTCCATTTGCCCAGTTTTCCTGTCCCTTCCTGCTTTGGGGCAGTTGTTGCCCATTTGATCTGTACACTTGATTGAACTGAGAAGCACATTCCTCATGTGTGTTATTGCTTTATAAACCTGTCTAACCTCTGGCTGAAAGGTAGACTCTGGGAGTGGCTCCAGTTCTGGGTTAGCAGGGTGTCTGGGGGGCCATAGCCTTGGGCGCCTCTGTAATCTCTTACAGACCAGTAAGCCTGGTCTTTTTTTGTGAACTTGAATTTCGTTCCACATTTTTCACCTGCTGTTTGGGACCCTCTATTGTGATCCCTGTCAGAGCTGCTGATGGCAGTAGCCAGGCACCATCTAGGTCTTCTGGGCTTAGGCTGGTGAAGGCTGTGGTTCATCTGGTCCATTAGACCTTTGAACTAAAATTTTCCATGTCTTTTTTTTTTTCCTTCTCCTTTGCTCCAGATGGGATGGAAGCAATAGGTGTATCTTAGATGGCTGCTCAGAAGCTTTTAAGAACCCAGATGCTACTCACCAAAGTAGGATGTAGAACACTTTATGAACTATGGTATGCCGATTGACCTAGATGTCCCCCAAGATCATGGTCCCCAGCCCGCAGCCCCAGTAACTTGGTCCCTCAAGGTGTTTGGATGTCTAGGAAGCTCCTATGACTTTGCCTTGGTCAAGTTGTGCTGACTTCCCCTATATTGTGTGTTCTTTCCCTTCACTGAAGTTAACACTTGTCTACTTGTCTAGTTAGTGGCTTCCCCTCCCCTCCCTTGTAACCACCAGTTTTTTTGTGTGTGTGTAAACCTTGAGTTTTTATGTAAGTCACTCATGAAAAAAGCTAGTTTTAGTTTGTTTTACAGCTGGACAGCAACTGGACTCCTTTTGTTATCAGCTAATATCCACCCTTCACAGTCCAAAAACTTTAAACCATTAGTTAATAAAACTACCCTGTTGTCATTGTTGGTAGGCACCATCAAGCCAGTTCTGACTCATAGTAACCCTACGTACAAAAGACTAAACACTACTCAATTCCGTGCCACCCTCACAATCGTTGCTATGTTTGAGTCCACTGTTGCAGCCACTGTCTCAACCCAACTTGTTGAGGGTCTTTTTTGCTGACCCTCTACTTTCCCAAGCATGGTGTCTTTCTCCAGGGACCGGTCCCTCTGATAACATGTCCGAAGTAAGATGTAGTCTTGCCATCCTCACTTCTAAGGAGCATTCAGGTGTAACACCACCTGCCAACTTGAAAAAGGACTTCAAAGATCCAGAAGGGAAAAAAGAAGTGGAGATTCGTGCATGCAGAATGACCCCACTGTTTCCTACTGTGGTCGAAGCACCTTAATTCACTAATTGTGAAGAAGCCGTGACTCCAAGTTTAATAACTAGTTCACAGACTGAAGTATGATTTTGTGGCCATAACAAAATCTGAAGACTTTGTGGTCTTAGGTGATTTTTATTTGTATTTTCTTGGATTGTATTCCTCTCCATCTGCATAAATAAGTGAAAATTAATTTTATACTTGGCTCTATTTATCTTAAAAGTTTCTGTGAGCATCAAATGAGATACTAATCTGGGCCAATGAGCTATAAAAATGTAAAGTATTATTTACCATTATTTTTGAAAAGGAGCATTCCCTTTAGATATCAAGAGAGACTAGATGGAGTTTCACCTTATCACACCATGGTGGAGGCTCCCATTGGTCCAACATGTGGGCAAGAGAAGCCACTAATCAGTCATGAGAATTACTCTTGAAAGGGATACTGAATAACCAGTCTCCCCCATCCCCCCCCCCAAAAAAAACTTGTGGGGGATAATACTAAACTAAGAGTCCTAGTCCTACTGTCACAAAACCCTAGTCACTGGAGAAAAACTCCCAGAAGTATCTTGGAAAACCAAACAAAAATTTAATCAAATTCAGAGCTATAATACACACTAAGACTCCTCGCACAGTCCTACCTTTAACTCCAAACTACCCCACTAAGAAAGAATGGTACTTTTGTTAAACTACATCTAACAGACACATGTGTAGGAACTAAGAATGGTGGAAAATATAAAGCACACCACAGATTAGTGGGTTAGCCACAAATGCCCATGGCAAACAAAGTTTTTCAGAAACTCATCTTTGAAGATGTATTTTCTGAGACCACTCTTGACACCAGGTACTCGCCATCAGTCAGAAAACCAGACCAAATGAGGTATTTTTAAACAGAATGGATTTAACCCAGGGAACTAGCTGCACGGTTAAGATGCTAAACAAACAAAAGGGGTCCCTGGGTAATGCAAATGGTTAACATACTCAGCTGTTAATGAAGTCTATTCAGAGGTACCTCGGAAAAAAGGCCTTGGCAATCTACTTCTGAAAAATCAGCCACTGAAAACCCTATGGAGCATGGTTGTACTCTGACACACATGGGGTCACCATGAGTTGGGGTTAGCTGGACACGAACTGTTTTTTTTTTTTCCTTTTAAGTTAACTCAGCAATAAATTACCAAAGGAAGCAACTACTATTGCTAGGGCTGGGGGAACCAAAAGGAAGACGGTGTTGCCACACTTTGGAGCACAGAGGAAGGGTGCTTGCAAGACTGAGCTTGAATTTCTGAGGAGGGTATGGCCTGGCAGAAGGGGCAGGATCCGGTGGATGTATGGACTTGTGAGGAGGGCACAGCCTAGCAGGGGCTTGGATGGCCCAGGGGCTGTGGCCCCTTAGGCAGCAGTCCAAATGCCACTGGGGCCTCTAACTGGGTGCAGGGAGACAGGAGCTGGAGATCCCAAAGGAAGCTGGAGATTGGAGCTGACTAACAGGAATGGGAAAATGGGAAGCAAGGCCCTTCTCTCTGCCTGAGTTCAAGTTCCTCCCATCACAGATTTTAACAGGAAGAACAAGAGTTTGGCAAACATACAGTCTCAGCCCCAGCATCAAAGAGCAGAGAATAAAAGGGTGGGTTTGATGTGAGAGACAACAGGCTAATAACTGGCACAATCCATGATCAAGTGTTGATGATAAAAGTTATGTGCATATTTTTTCTACCTACGACATTCAAAAGACGTGTTTATGAAGAACAGTCAGATATATACAATCTGTAATTGCACAAATAAAGGGGCCAACTCACCTGTCATTCATAAATACAAAATTTTATTTGCACTTCATTAGTGTAGAAAGACCACAATGCTTTTCAATACCACAACATTCAAGACACGCCAAGTTATTCAAATACGTAATTGCTTATTTACTTTGACTAAACAAAACAGTGAAGTTTAAAAGATATATCAAAGATAGAGTTCACAAATTCATTATCAGACCAAAAAAAAAAAAAAAAAAAAAAAACTGAACACATCCAGGCTTAATAGGCATAAGCTCCACCATACGGAGAAAAGCTTTATCATTACAAAGGTACAGAATGTTTAGGCAAATACATGTATGTTCTTTGATATAGTAAAATGTATCTCTTTAAAATTCCTTTAAACAGGATTTGTTTAGGACAGCAGCGTTATTTTAAAATCTTCTATAGTTTCAAAAACATTTCTTTCTTTATTGAATCTTTAGAGTTCTTATAAGTACAGGGCATGTCGTTAGGAAACCAAGATGGCGGCTCTGTGGCCTGGGGACCTCTAACTATAATAGCCTACCACACAGAACACTAATAAATAACCAATGGCTGCTATACGGGAGCTTTGCTTTGTGCAGAAATACTCCAATACTTCAAAGATGCTACAGCTGTGGGGAAAATCTCTTCTAAATAAAGAAAAAGCACTTAAGATAGCTTTTTTCAAAAAGTCTTTAGTTTTACAAATTTTCTTTAAAACAGTAAGCAAAGCACCACATTTTCTCTTATCAGAATATCTTCTGTCCTCAGAATATAATCAACAAGGACAACTGTAATATTTATCTCAAGAAACATGATACCTTTCAACTTTCCCATTCTTCATATTAGAAGTACTACGTTTCCCAGGCCATGTAACTAGACACTGGGACAATGAATATAATAATTTGGAGGGAAATATGTAATTATAACCAAACTTTACCCAGGATTGCATATTTGCATATTTACAAGTTACTGTATAGCTCTGACTTGGATTACAAAGTGCGAAAGGAAACTGTCAAAATGATTGTAGTGCAGAATAGAACATTCTTCCCCTTCCCAGGAATCATTTCCACCACGTCTCCAGAGTAGCAAATCAACAGCATCGGACATGTGGTCTCGGAGGAGGCAGTTCTGGCGGAACCTCGGGTTCTGGTTGTAACGAGAGGATACTGTTGGACAATTCATTCCTTAAAATATCCAGAGGCATCTTAAGGACAAAGGAAAAAGACCAATAAACCTGGGCAGACAGACAACAGTTTACTATACAATGTACATGTAAATGCTTTGCAAATCACACAATAACACAAAAGTATCGTTACAGAAACTCCTCCAATCATCGAAGTTTAACCAGACGTCAAAATATTAAGCCAAAAATAAAAAAACCAGGTGCACAGAGCTTCCTGTCAAAACCCTAACACTGCCCAGCCTATTTAAAACCCTTTGTTAAAAAAGAGTAGACCAGCGTCATAAATACTTGCTGTCTGTGGACATTTACTTCCAGAGAGCCCAGTACAATGAAAGTTTAACACATTAATACATAAATAAATGGTTCTGCATTCTCAGGGCTTAGTTTTATCATTCCTAAAGAAAGAAATAACCTCCTCCGGCAATTATATAAACCACTATTTTAGTAAAAGCTTCTGAGTTATATTTGAACTGAGCACATTATACTTAATAATACTGTAAATAAACTTCCTACTAAAAATCTTTGAAGGTAAGCTTAAAGACGCCCAAAGAAGCTACTGCTGCTCACTGAAGTTGTCTACAAATCTCTTGCAATACTGAGGCCCCAGTACTGGCATGAGGCACCCACTGGGGAAGCAGATGCCAAGGTGGGCAGTATCAAGGGGCTCTTTCCTCAGCTCAGAGACCTGCGGACTTTGCTAGTCTCCACTGTCTGTATTTAAATTAATTCTCATGGGAAACAGGAAAAAGGAAAAGCAAATAAATGCCCAAGGAACATGGCACGCTGTCACAGGGCTCAAGTCACCCACCCACTGTATTTCCACGCTAAGCATGTGTATTATAACATCAATGCTAAGTGACACTGAAAACCCACGGGCAGAGCTTGAAGCCACGACAGCAAACTGGGTACCCTGGGCCTAGTTAACTTCACCTGGTTCTTGAGCCCCAGAGTAACTACCATACTTTCTTTTCTAAACAAAAAAATAATAAAACAACAGATTTCACGTTAAATACTTCGAGATCCTTCCCTTTTTACCTTTTTCAGAATGTCATCAACAAGTTTCAGAAATATTTCATCCACATTGAAATTATCCTTGGCACTTGCTTCACAGAACCGCATCCCAGTTATCTGCTGTGCAAACTGAAAAAAAAAAAAAAAAAATCCTGTGGGTGGGGTACAACGCAGTCTGCTGTCAGAGCATGAGGCCTGGCTCTTGACCCACCAGGAACTGTGTCTAGAGAAGCCATGGCCTTTGGGCTTCAGCCTCAAAGTGAAGGGGTGGGACCAGGAGGTCTGCAGAGCCCCACCCATGCACAGGCATACATTTCACAAAGTACAGCGACTTCTTACATGGTAAGTAAATCACACACATACACACACAACCAAAACCCCTAAGATGATACCAGGCTCTTTAAGTCAAATGACTTGTCAAAGTTTCTATAACTGCAATGCGTCTGACATTCAAATATGAGTATCACTGATTCTCCATGATTGAGTCCATAGCAAAAACCAGGGGAGGTTAAAATATGTTAGAGTAAGGGAAAACCATGAAAGCAATTTTACAGTTTAAAAGAATGTTTTCTTATATAAAATGAGGTTAGATAACAACGCAGAACGTGCTGACATTTTTTCTCTGATCCCAAAACAAATGTAAACAAATGAGAAGGGCGTGATTATAGGACAACTGTATCCATAATTCTTTCTCTTAAAAACTGTTAGTGATGGCTCTATCTAGTATAGACATAAATATGCAATATCATAATATTTTTCATACCACAGATATAAAATACGGTATGTTATTCTTTGTACTTTTTTATGCTTGAAATATTTCCTAATTTTAAAAAATAAGTAACTTGCTAAAAGAGAAGGTATTATTGACAACTAAACAGAGAGCAGGACAACAGTGATTTCTTTCTTATGCGCCACATATTTCTCTTACCTTTTCGCCTTGCTGTCTGGTGATTTCTCTGTCAGTTTCACAGTCCAGCTTATTTCCGACTAAGAGCAGTTCTGCATCTTCGGAAGCATACTGTGGAACGGTAACAGAAGCTGCATTTCCAAGATGGGCACTGTCATCTACTAACAGCGTGAACCAAGCTCGCATCGCACTCGCTAACGCATTTGTTCATTCATTCCACAAGTCTTTGAGAGTCTACACGTCCCAGGCAGGACTGACCACAATGATGTACTCACAGGCGCACCACATTTCACAATGCAATTTGGTAAAAGGCATTAAGAGCCACAATGTTTGTAGCCTTTGATCCAATAATCCCTAAGGATTTAGCCTAAAAAAAGATTCAAAATACAGGCAGAGCTCCAAACTCAAAATGGTTATCTGTCAAAAAAAAACCCCAAATGTCAAACAACACAGATGAGAATTAAGTAAGTTGAGGTAAATCCAAAATTCAGCTATAAAAAACACATGCTTTGGAAAAACATTTAATGAGACAGGAAGAACTTCATGATAGAATATCTGCAAAATAAGAAGGATTTAAAACTAAATGGAGTATGAGTCCCATTTAGTCTTTCAGGGTGGCAGAACGATAGATTTTCCATTTACGTCTTTGTGCTTTTCTTGATTTTCCAAATTTTCTTTAATGAAGTTATCATTGATTTTATAATTAAGAAAACAAAGTAACTTGAGTAACTCATTTAATTTTATGTATAACAACAAAAGCCACCTGAACTGTGTGAACTCAGCCAAGTTACTCTGCCAAGCAAGGCATCTCAGCCTCCCTCTGGGTGACATGTGGGTGGCTGCCTGCTAGGGCTGCGGTGAGGACTAAGAACAGGGCCTGGTATGCAACAAGCACCCAACAAACGGTGGACAGAACTTACTCAAGTAAAAATCAAGAGTAAGTATCAAAGTATCACATGGAGCATCAGACCTTAAGACTTCAGCATTTAACAAGTGAAACAATTACCAATTAATTGGAAACTCAACTAAAAGAGGAAAACACAGAGACTGAAGCACCTAATGGGGCCCTTAGGACTTAGGCCATTTCTTTAAATTTTAGACTGCGGTGAGGCCTGCCCCTTGCTAAGTTCCCTGGCAGCACAGCCTGCGGCTCCCGCTACAGAGCAGGAAGTGTGGCGCCCAGGTCTGACTGAAAGCAGGGAGAGCAGCGCCCCTCTGAGGGCCGATGCATCTTTGTAAAGTTAGCAGCCCTGGTCCCTGACTCACTGACAACATGCTTGGTAAAACTGGCAAACATTCTCCAACATTATTTAACAACTGGTTTAAATACAATTTTTAAACAAAATCCTATCCACATTAGGTGTGCTAATATATGCAAAGTGACTGAACATTAAATTATCCCATAAGAGGCAGAAAACTCTCAGAATTTGGTCGCCTGTGTACCACTACTTCTCCCCCAGCTGCTCCGCCTTCTCACTGTGTATTCTGAGTACACAGTCTTCAGAGGGGAACCCACGGTTTACACTGCTCATATAGATACAGGCTATCTGAATATATTTAATCATAGCCAAAGAATAGCATCTTCCTTTGTTCAAAACAGTTAACTAAGGGACGCTGGTGACCGTGAGTGTCCAGTGATGCCGGAAGCCTGTCTGCAGAGCTACAGGGATGGTGATCCCTGGAGGGCACATGTACTCTGAGGACACTGACAGGTGGGCAGGCGCTCAGCTGGACCACCCACAGTAACAAAAGTGCCCTCTGGCTAATTCCCTGGAAGCAGCAAATATAACTGAATGAGCATGTCTAGGCTTTGAAGTTAAGACGGTCCACGGTGCTAGAATAAAACTCCCGGCTGAATTTAATCCTTCCCTGCCTCATATAACACAGGAATACATATCTACTCTGAAAGGTGTAATATGGAGTAAACGATGCTTAGTATATAAAAGCACGCTCATAAAGGTTTCCACCTCCTGTCTTTTATCATGATTAACACCCATAAGCAAAAAGCTCACATCTAAGAGAAAAATCCAACACCTACCTTATCAATCATCTTCATCCATTTTGGCAAATCATCAAATGTCTCTTTCTTGGTGATGTCATAGACTAATATGATCCCCTTGGCACTTCTGTAATAAGCTGAGGTAATGCTGTTGAATCTCTCCTGACCTGCTGTGTCCCTAAGAAACAGCAGCAGAAATCAGTTTCTGAGCAATGAACAAAGGAAGGAGCACCACATTCCAATGCAAACATGTATCACACTTGTTTTTCTACTAGGAGGGAACAAGAGCACCATGTCTATGTCTTTCTTCCCCTGAAAGAGAGCAGTAAGAATTCACCTGGCTAGGACTACCTGAAACACAAGGCACAATTGTACGTGGTTAACAGTTACAGTGGGTGAATGGAGACGGGTTATGAACCAAGATTAACTAAGTATCTGGAATAACTCTTCCCTTAAAAGGCAATCAGCAGTGGGTATCACACACCGTCAAAATACACGTTTCTAAGATAAAAAAGGAAAAGAAAGTTTGAACAATACAGTCCTTAAAAAGCAGCCCACTTTTGGGGATTTACAGAACAATTACAAACAAAGCTGAGAGCGATGACGACACACAAGGAATATACATTTCACATGTATGCACACATGCATGCCCACACGTGCGCTCACACCCCCAGGCAGGAAGCGGGGGGAACCCTAAGATTACACGGAATGCATGCCCTCCACGTCCCCAGAGGGCTCACGTCTCCCCAGCCCCCAGCGCTAGTGCTGAGGTGGGGCTGGGGTGTGGGTGGCAGTTTACCCCTTACTTTCAGGTGAGGAGAGAGGAGAGCTTCTCTGCTATGCTCTGAGAAGGCAGTCTCGATCAGCAGCACGGGGCCATCCTGTGGTGACAAGCAGCAGCGCCTGACCCCCCCGCCCCCCGGAGGCAGAGCGGCACCCTCCTACAAGCGTGTCCCTCTTCCCATCAGCTAACTCCTGACTCTGCGCCACACCTGTACACAGGTTATGACTACTGGCAGCGGGGCTTTTGGAGCTCTTAAAGTGAAACTAAAACATAAAGACTTCCCAATTTCGTTCAAACCAAGGTTTTGAAATTAAAAAAAAAAAGAAAAAGGAATTTTTATGACAAAAAGACAATCATAACAAAAGGGGGAAGGGAGAAAGTAGATCCATAATAATTTAACTTTTGTTGTTAGGTGCTGTCAACTCGGTTCCAACTCACAGCGACCCTGTGTACAAGAGAACGAAACACTGCCTGGGCCTGCACCATCCTTACAACTGTTGTTTTGCTTGAGCCCACTGTTGTAGCCACTATGTCAATCCATCTCAGTGAGGGTTTTCTTCTTTTGTTGCTGACCCTCTACTTTATCAAGCATAATGTCCTTCTCCAGGGACTGGTCCCTCCTCATAACATGTCCAAAGTACGTGAGACGAAGTCTCGCCATCCTCACTTCTAATAATTTAACTAAAGATGTTAAAATCCAGCACATAGCAAAATCTTAATTTTTTCCAATGAACTGTCTTTCCAAAGCGAAAATTCACAAAGAAAAGCATAAAAGCAATATTTTATTTCTTAACTCATCTCTTAAGAGTTAATTAAGCTAACAGTATCTTTGGAAGGAGTTTTTTGATATTCTGTAATACAATTATGAGTATAAGGTAATTTAGTACTATAAATCATGTAAGTGCACCTGAACACACCTTGTCCCCCACAAAACCAGACCTTTGTTCTGGAAGGATCTAAATCCCTGATCTACTAGACTCTGAAGGAAATTGATATGGAAGGAATCAGAGGAATAACAAAGATGTACAAGGAAGTGGGCTGATATTAAACTGTTTTATTTTCTGTCATAAAGCATTATACTTAAGTTTTTCTAGGTATTTTGCTTCCCTAAATTGGTATTTTGTGCTCATGTGTGTCACTGAGAAAAAGGGAAGAGAGATACTGAATAGGTTTGCAAAAACTTGTAAAAGTCTGTATTCTCCTACCACTTAGCTGAAATATTAAGAACTATTCCCCAGGCTTAAGACGAACATTTCAACATGAAGAGTGACACAAGCAAGCATGTTAACAGTCTACCCAAGTAGAATTTTTTTCTCCATCTAATAAGCCAAAAAAAAAAAAACTGTTTGAGAACCATCATATATATCTAATTACAAATGAGACTCTTCGACAAATAAATATAATAGGCTTCTGATCTATAATTTAGCTTTTCCCAAAGCGAGTCCCAAGGAATCCTAATTCTGAGGCACATTAGCAGGAGGTGTGTGAAACCAGTCAAGTATCAAATAAGTCAAGGTCATGGTAAAGTACTTGGGTGCGGGGGAGAGTGGCAACAGATTAAACAAGAAATAAGCAAGATGCTTCGCTGCAAGGTTTTTCAAATGTATTTGATGAAAAAAGACTCCTGAGGTGCACCTGTGGGCCTGTGTCCGCAAAAACACTCTTTGAAAATGTTGCTAAGACTCATGACTTTGTTCAGGCTAGACTTCCTGCCAAATTAGTTCCATTAATGTTACATTACAGTGTTAAACAAACAAACACACAAACAAGCTCATTGGAAATTCTTTCCACATACAGCAAAGCCAGGTGCTTTGTTCAAGAGGCGGTGAGACCACACTGGTGCCCTTGGCTGGACACTACAGTGCCTGGTCCACAGCAGGCAGGCAACCAACACGCACTGAACAGGAGACACGTATGGAATGTGGAGAGCTGACACCTCCTCAAGGCAAAATAAACATTATTTTTTGACCCAGAACTGCCAAGATATTGGAAAACTAAAGAATATGATAGATGGAGGCTGAGTTCTTCAGGATTTCTAAAAACAACGTAAAAACCACACTGACAGGCAGCTTCCCAGGCTGAGAAGGAAGGGATTCAGACACCATTTCAATTACACGTGCAACCAACGGGGAACGCTGTTTCTCTGCTCCTAGGCATTGGGGGCAGACATTCTACTCCCCAAACCAGTAAGGCTCCAACCTTTCAGAGCGTGCTTCCCTGTTCTATCAAAAGTTATGGCTTATTCAGCTTAGAATCTGACAAAATATTTTCAACGTTGTAAAAAACGTTCTGTGCTGTTTGAATACTGTTACGAAACAGCATCTCCCATTTCTTTAAAAAGTCAAATAACACACATTTTTCTACTCTGAAATTTGTGCTTGGCACAATATAGGCACATCACTAACTTAAATAGCAATTAGATGTAAGATCTTCATTGAGCATTCTCAGAACTACAATTTTAATATGTCTATTCTAAGTAATTTTAAGCTGCCTTTTAGTGTAAATCAACTCACATTCATTTCTATACACAAAGTATTTATAATTCAGAAATTGGGAGATCAACAGAGAAAATAAAGATAATAGACACTTTAATAAAAATCCAACAAAAAATATGACAGTAAAAGGCATTTGTGATATAGTAAAGAAAGCTGTGTGAATAGCAGACTCAGGCATCTTAGAACCAACCAGCTGCCTTTGAGTCAACACTGACTCGGGGCAACCCCATATGTATCAGAGTAGAACCGTGCTCCCCAGGGTTCACAACGGCTGGTTTTTTGCAAGCAGGTTGCCTGGCCTTTCTTCTGAGGTGCCTGTGTGGACTTGAACCCCCAACCTTTGGTTAGCAGACCAGCACGTTAACCATCTGGACCATCCAGGACGCCTAAGAATCTTAGAAACATGAAATTAGCTCTGTCTGTCCGCTTTAAGCCAGACATACAAAAACAGGACACAGTGACTCCAAAACACAAAATCTGAGGCAATCATTCTAACAGATAAATGAGTAAGTAATTTCATTTTACAAAAAACTACTAAGAAGTTCACATTTCCCCATTTAAAGTCGCTCCTTAAATTCCATCTTTTTATGCCTGGCTCTGAATGCAAGAGGTAAAAAAGCACCTTCCTCTGAGAGAATATGCCAAATTCCCAAATATTTTGGTTGAGAAAGCTTTTATTTTCTATTCCTCCCAAAAGTCCCTCTCCTTGATCTATTCCCTACATATTAAACCCTACGCTCTCTCATGTATGATCAAAGAACAGGGTGGGTGAAAGATCGATTAATTCAACGAAGATTTACTAAATACCAACTAGGAGCCAGTACCCTAAAAACCCCACACAGGCCTCTATTTTTCAAAACTCTAGGTGATGGTAACGTACTGCACCCCAGCCACGCTTCTGCCTGTTCCTAATGATGTGCAATCCTGCTGTCTCCCATCTTCACCTCTGTCAGCCTGAATTTCCACCTCCACGACAGAAAACTGATTCCTGGAGGCTCACAGTTTACTCATGCCGGCTAACTCATCATTTATTACAGCTGGCACGTGATCTCTTCTTCTTTCTCTGCTTCTGGTACAAATTGAAAAATTCCTGCAATTCTGTTTCCCCAGCTAGGTAATAAAATGATGCTTAAGCAATTCAAAGATCCTTATTGGTTGTACTTAATATACCCATTTAAATGATGAAACTACTAATATGCAGGAAATAATTTCAAATACCTGAAACAGTCCATCTCTTCTAAGCAGAGAAGTAAAGGAAATGAGCACGATACCAACATAAAGAATAGCTGGTTAAAACTAAATTTCCCAAACAGTGAAGACCAGAATGATTTACAGAACAAGGGAATCCTAATATGTATCACTGTAATTTCATGCTTGCCTAAAAAAAAAAAAAAAAATTTTTTTTTTTCTCTAAAGGTAGGAGGCAAATTCATGGTTTCAAGTCCATTTCAAACAATGACTGTAAACTCATCTTGTATAATTTCCAGTACAGCGTTTGAAGTATATCCAAAGCACCATTAGTCCACACATTTTATTTCAGCTAGACTTACATAACATTTTTGCATACATACTTTAAGTATGGCGATGAGAGAAACGGTCCCTTTTCTGACCACAGATAATCAAGGAACCAAAAATGTGACAATGACATAAAAGGTCAGGTGGAAATGGGACGATGGCGTTGTAGCTTTTAGTACTTTAAACTTCTAAGACTCTACAGTAAATAATACCTTGTTAGCTCGGCTGTGTCCAGAAACCAACACTCTCAGGGGGTTATCGCTTAGAAAATCTGAGCTCAGCTATCACTGGCACAGCACTGTCTACTGAGTCCCAACTGACAACCACATGCTACGACAAAGCAGATACAACACCATCAGACAGCGGACTGCTCATAAGCCCAATAGAGCCACCCATTACTTCCAATAAGTAATAAGAATTAAAGAGCCCTGGTGGCAATAGTTATGTGCTAGCCAAATCGTTAAGTGCTAACCAAAACGCTGGTGGTACGAACCTACCAGCAGTTCTGCCAGAGAAAGACCTGGCTATCTGCTCCTGTAAAGATTACAGCCCACGGGGCAGTTCTACCCTGTTGAATGGGGTTTCTATGAGTCAGAATTGACTACAGGGCACACAATAGCAGCAACAACAATTAGAACCATGACTCCAAGATCTACTTTTTACCAAATGGATAGCAATAATGAAGAAAAAGTTTTTTTCATCTTTTAAAATACTTCAGAAGATAAAAATCATATCCTTAATATTATGTGATTAACAAAGTAGCTGGTATATTATAAATATATTACTCACTGCTGAAAATCCCTTCAGGAAAAGACAAATCCCACTTCCTAACTGAATCACTGTAATATTCTATGTAGAAACCCTGCTACCAACCATTGGATAAGTTAGAGGACTCTCATCCTTCGTCTCTGAGTTATATTCTTCACCAGTGCTGAGAAGAGTTTAAAACATTCAGAGGCCAAAGGCACGGAGTGAAGAGTCAAGGAAGAAGCAGAGAAGGTCTTTTTTTGAGAATGCTCTTATACCTACGAGAAATGTGTTTCAGAGTAGAATCTGATAAGGCAGGGCCCTCCTGGATCCGCATTAAAGGCACTGTAGTTAGACTCCAGAGGTACTAAATATCCCCAGCATCAGGAAGTTCTAGCAGGCAGAATGTCCAGGAGGCCCCAGAACATGTGGACATCCTTTCCCAAGCCAGGTTACCCCGGCAGAGACGAATACATTTGACTACATTACATAAGATTTTTCTCTGCAGACACGCTGAGGTCATCAGACACCAGCAAGCTTCACAAACAGCTGAATGTTAGCCATACGGCCCTTTGTGACCAATCTCATCGAAAAGTACTTCACCCACAGGTGCTAGGCACAGAGATGGACATACCCCAAATCTTTTAAAGATGCTGTCTTTATTTTAAAGAGCTTACAATTAGAAACAGCAACATCTGTGCAAGATGCTTTGTTGCCATTTCCAGACTTCAAAAATGGGCAACAAAGTACAAAGTTTGCTGCCTTTTCAATCATGGAGTAATATAAGAAATATCTATATTTAGTTATTCAAGTAGTATTTTAGGCAAGACTGTTAATGTTTCATAATTAAGCCAAAAACAACAAACAAAAATCCTTAAGGTGAGTTATGAGCGTGACATGATGAAATGAAGGTATTACCTCAGGCAAGCAGGCTGGTTCGGCTGCAGGACGCCCAGACAGGGACACAGATGAGGAATGGAGACAGGGGACTAACACTCACGGATGCCACAGATGAGCAGCCAGTGGCGCAGATGAAAGCACACACACACACGCCGGACAAACACTCAGAGCCGAGCGACCTGCGCGCGGAGTTAGTAAGCGGAGCGCATCTGTGTCACGAGAAACAAAACGGCATTCTCAGAAAACGGCAGGGTGCCAGCCTTCCACCGCCACCAGCCCCGGCTCCTTCCTTCTGGAGAGCACTGCTGGCGGCACAGTGCACGGCCTCAGGCCTGAGGAGCCGGCTGAGGGCTCTCAGTGCTGGCACAGCTGTGGTGTGGCTGGCTTACTCACTCGCTAAGGTTAGGCTCTGAGGAAGCTGACTCTGAGAAGTGGCTTTCCTTCAGAGAAGGGGCCCTGGCTTCATTTTCTAGCTGCACTAATAGAGGGATCACCTCACGGGGCCCCAGTGCCACACCGGCAGGATCAGGCTCAGCCCACAGCAAGCACACTCACACTGGGCCATGAAGGAGCCTCTGCATTCTCCTATGGGCAGCTTGCCTTTAATCGGGCAAGCCTGGGTATGAACCTACTGGACTTTCTTTGAACGCCATCATACAAAATAACTTTACAGACATGGAGACAAGCAACTGAGCAGTCTCATTTTAGTGATGACAGTTTTGATATGCATGCCAAATGACTGGAAATATAGGCATGAAGGCTCCAAATGAGTTACCACTGAAATAACACTGCTGTTTCCACAATTCCCCGTGTGCAAATGGGGTATGAAAGAAGTAAACTCTCTTATAAAGTCTCTCTTGAAGGAAGCACTGTCCATTTAATTTTAAAATTAGCAAAAGAGAAGAAAAGTGGGAGAGGCAAACCAGCTCTAAGAGTTAATTTTATTAGACAAGTGCATCGACTGAGGTGAGACATACACAGCACATTACGGGCGCACACGCTTCCACTTACCAGATCTGTAATCTAATTTTCTTCCCTCTTAGCTCTACGGTTTTGATTTTAAAGTCAACACCTATAAATAAAACAAAATAAAAGAAATGAGAAGCAATCTGCTACAAAAGTAATCCTATTTTGTAATTTTATATCAGTACCAGAAAAATGGAAAAACAAAAAACCGTTACCCCTAAATCCCAAAAGGTACAGACAGAAGTATCCCAATATCTGTGCCTACCGAGACACTCTCTCACTTCGGGACTCAGATGTGAATGTCAGTCTCTGTTAGGCTTTCTAATGAACCATCTATCTAGCATTTGCTGTTCATAATATAATTTATTACCATTATAAGTTTAGCATGGAACCCATTTTAAAAATGACATTTAAAAATTACATGGAAAAGTGAATAGCTTTAAAAGAATGTTATCTTGAGGAAAATTCTTAAATGGAACACTGGGAGAGTTTTCATCTTGATTTCAAACAGCCATAGTCTGAGTTTAGAAATTAATGTATTAATTTTTAGCATTCACAAAAAAGTAGTGATGAAAATTAAAGTATAAACGTGGCGAAAATTATCTTTACAAATTTACTTTTATAAAAATTAACTTACCCAATTTTAATTTTTATTCACTTTGATATTACTAAGCAAACCATCATGTATCATCTTCCTTTTCCAATTCAGCCCTTAAAACTTCAGATGAATACATATTTTTTTCCCCACTGTGGTAAAATATGTATCACAAAGTGTTGCTGTTTCAGTCAGTCTTAAATGTGTAATTCAGTGACATCACATTTACCGTGCTGTGCAACCATGGCCATTATCCATTTCCAAAAAAAATATTATCACCTCAAACAGAAAACCAGCACCCCTGCAGAGCCATGGGTTTCTCTCTTTATATGGTCTTTCTGGCCCTGGGTTTGTAGTTCTGCTAAGACGATTTGCCAGGCCACAATCTTGCAAAGAGACTGGACAGTTTCCTATGCAAATAAGGTACGTAAAACCCTTGCGGCAAGTGGTTGATTATCAGCAAACTGGGCGACTGTGGCCTACCAAGGAGACTGATCTGTTTTGCCATCCGGCTAGGCTTATAAGGGCTAATCCCACAGAGGCTGCGAGGGACCTCATTACCATCAAGAAGAGCCCGGAGTGGAAGAGTGTATCCTCTGGATCTGAGGTTCCTAAGCTGAAAACCTCCTAGACCCAGGAGACATAGAAGGCTGTAACACTGAACATGGCATGAGCCGCAATGGCATGAGAGCGTGAGAACCAGGAGACTGGTGTGAGACGGCTGCAGCAGGCTTGCCGACCCATGCAGCAAGAGAGAGCTGAGAGCCTTCAGGCAGGTGGCTTGCTGGTGTAGCTGGGTGCCTTTGGGCACTTGTCAGCAGAGCTAAAGAGCTGTAACACTTGCCCAGGCAGAGGCCTGGCCAAGTGGGACCCAGCAGCAGAGACCCAAGAAGCATGGCCTGCCTGTGGGCACGGCTAAGCAGCAGCTGGGAATTGTTCTGGTTAGAAGCGTCCTGACTGATGAACTGTATCCTGAGTTGTAGCCTGTTACTTCCCTAATAAACCACAAAATCCTAAGTATGGTCTGTTAGTTCTGTGTGGCTACTGCGACAAATTACTGACCCCAGCAGAGAAAGGAGAGTGCAATGGGGAGAACGGCCAGGGCCGGAAATCGTGAACAAGTTGGAAAGCGGCGGTACACCTGACCTCCACTTCACAGTGATCAGTTTTGGGCTGATGGTGATTCTCTCCTCCTGAAGTCAGATGAGGTCTGACATCAACACATTACAGCTCCTCCGGTAACAACAGACAAAATTGTACCTCTATGCGTTTCTTGTTCGAGATAGTTCATCTAAGCGGAATCATTCAGTATTTGTCCTTCAGAGTCTGACTTACTTCATTCAGCATCATGTTTTCAAGGTTCATACATTTCATAGATGTATCAGAACTTCATGGCTGAGTAATATTCCATTTATGGAATGACCACATTTTGTTTATCCATTCGTCTGTTTATGGACATTCAGGTTGTTTCTACTTTTTGGCTATTGTAAATAATGCAGCAATGGGCACTGGTATACAAGTCTACCGTCCTTGCTTTCAGGTCTTCTAGGAGCGGAATTGCTGGGTCATAAGGTAGTTCTGTTTAACTGTTTGAGGAAACACCAAAACTGTTTTCCACAGCAGCTGCATCATATTATGCTCCCAGCAGCAGATGAAGGTTCCAATTTCTCCATATATCCAAGCCAACACTTGCTGTTTTCTTTCAGCTATAATTTTTAATACCAAATTTTCATTTGTATATGTTACCTTGTATGCATCTCAGTTATAGAAAACTTAAATATTTCAACAATGTTTTTTACACAATTTTCACAGCTAAGAAAAAGAAACGAAGGGGAAGCTAGCTAGCTGTGAGAATCGTGGAAGAGCTGCTTCCTGCCTGCTCCCAGAGCCCGTCAGCCACTGGGTGCTTGGTGCAGCATGGCTGTGGGGCACGGTACACTGCGCCCTCGGTTCTCAACTCTGGGAATAGATGTGACACTTCCACATCAGGTGACGGGTCTGAGGTGAAGTGAAAGACATGCGACTGACCTTTATACTTAGTCACATCCCGCAGATGCCAAGGCAATACCAAAAGGCATGTTTACAATCTTGGTGGGCTGTGTGCAGCAGCAAGCCAGCCCTCCTTCTGCACAATAAAGAGAAGCTGCATGAACAGAAAAGCCACAAGACAATAAAGCTAATCTCTCACACCAGATATATTTTCAAAGGTCACTGAAGGAGAGCCGGTTAATTCAATTTCACTTTCAGTTCTGGAATGGACTTGCTTTTCAAAGTCAAATGACACCCTGGCGGGGGCCTTAAAACATCAGGCATGTCTATCTATGTACAGCCAGTATCAGTGGACACAGCGCCTTCATAACTTGCAAGTAACAGTGTAACTCCAAGTGACAGTATAGAAAACAAAAACTGCCCAGATCTATTTGCTACGTCCTATTAAAAAGGCACAGCTTAATGACAAATCATTGTCTTCGTGACAGTAAATAGTCAGAATTTCACTGTCACATCAGCACTCTATGGTGGCAATTAGGAACCAAATTCGTATTTTGTCATGTGACCACTGTTCTAGTTAACTTTTGTTTCCAATTACTTTAAATGAGGTTCTTTCTTTTTTAATTTTTAGCTAAGGGAGCTGTAACTTTTAAAACCTTGTCACAGCGGCTGCCACTTTACTGAGAAGAACTAGCAGGTGAGGCCTCTTCTGGAGCTCTGCTTCAAATCAAAAGAATCCCTCAGAACAGCCAACGCGAATAATCTTTGTTGACATCAATCCCTCTGCTAAGAGTTGCTCAGGGTCTGAACGTGTCAGATGCTTCTTTTCAACCAACTTTAGCAGTCCTACACTGGGACTGTTTTGTAATCATGAAGTTTAATAAAAATGAAACAAAAGGGCATTCATATTCACAATCAGGAAACTGGTAATAATATCACCTTGTGATTATAAATAATTTACTAATTTTAATATGAAAACAAAACAAAGATTAACTGACAGTGATTAGGATGAAGAATCTGTTCAGCCAGAATGAAGATCATCTCATTAGCAGATTAACTACGATAACATCACAAACAGAAAAAGCACCCAGTGGCTATTTCTAAAACTTCATAAAGAAAAACGGTCCTCTCTCGTAAATGAAATACCTTTACCATATCAAACAGCCACTACCTAAATAGCTTAATGACTGGATACTTAATCCAATTTATGGCTTGGAAACATATATTGTACTTGTATCAAAGCATACAACTAACTAAACATTTCTAAAAACCTTCTTAATGTTAGGAGTTAGAAGACTTTCCTAATGTTGTCTATCTTTAACATCTGGAGCAGATGGGCTACTGCATGTCAGAGAAATCACAACGGTCCTCAGTAAAAGGTAAGGGGTCATGGCTGGGCCTCAAATATTCAGCAGCACAGAGATGCCTCCTCACCGAGGAGGGACTCTCAGAACCGATGTTTGAGAACAATTAAGGGTAAGGAAGGCTGGAGACTTCATTCCATCACTGCTGAAAACCCACTTTCCTATAAGCATCTGGAGTAAAGGGGAAGGACCAGCCCTTAACACTATCGGTTATAGAGACAGTCCTCCTTCAGAGCTCAGTCACACTGACCTAGGTCAGCCTACCATGTGCTGGGCAACAGGGAGACTTTCTTGGCTGTTCTCTCTTCTTGGAGACAGGGAACGTCCTTGTCTCCCCAGAAAGCTCCCCTAAGTGCTAAGTGATTTCCCGTGTGAAGCGCTCTGGGGCTGCATCCCCTCACCCTCAGAACTCATCTGTGTTCACTACCCTTCTTGGACCTGGCCTTTCCCACAGCCTTATCACACTGTTTCTCATTTATCTGTCGGTCTCCCCAAGACGCCATGTGCCCCCAGGGCTTAGTTATCTTTGGTTCCGCCCTTCCTCCCATCCAACACTGCACATGCAGGAGGAGATGCTGACCATTTTGGGAAAAGTAGGGAAATACAGGACTGATGAGTGAGGAGGAAAAGCACATGTAAGCAGCAGAAAGGAGGCCGGATATCTTCGAGCCCTGCCAGGGCAGAGCAGGGAAGGTGGGCCTCAGCACCCACAGCACCCTAGAAACCCAGCACTGTTTCTCCCCTAGTTCACTGTATTGATTATAAATCCCTAAGGATGCGGCAGTCTTCAACACGTCCAGCACAAGCGCAGCACATCCTAACCACCCTGCAACGCTGAGTGGGTGCAAGATGAGATTTCCTTTACTGGTTAGGTTTATGGTGCATGGCAGTCTTCCATTTACAGACTGACAGCTGGTTTTGTCACTATTTACCTCTGTAATAAAAACTTACAATGCAAATTACATGCCAGTTACCATACCTTGAGGAAGTCCCTGAGTAGCGCCAACAGTCTGCACTCGCCTTCTAACCTAGACTGGCGGTTTGAACCTACCCAGCAGTGCCACAGAAGAAAGGTCTGGCGATCTCCTTCTGTAAAGACTACAGCCCAGAAAACCCTGTGGGGCACTTCTACTCTGTAACACATGGGTTGCTGTAAGTCAAAACTGACTTGATGGCCATGGGTCTTTTTTAGGTTCCCACACCTTTATAAAAACAGCGAAATAGGGGCAAGATTACAAAAAACGAGGAAAAACATTTAATAGGCACACTGAACGTAAATTATTATTTGCATAAAGACTGTATTTTTATAGCTCATAGGGTAAGAATTTGTACATAATATATATGACAGCTTCTCAAAATGATTTTATACTTTATCAATCTACAATATATGCCAAAAAGAAAAAAACAAAAGTCACTAGAATTCAGTACTGTTTTAAAATGGCAAGGTCATAGTACAAATACTAGATGCTAGTTCCTATTCCAATATACCAAATGTCCTATAAGAACCAGTTGTGGTCATTAAAGAATCCACAACAATCACCATTACACCGAGGTTCTAGCCTCACAGAACAAGTGAAATGCCCAACTCCCCAAGACAGTACAGTCTCTTTCCACGTGACTTCCTGTCCCTGGAGGGTAGGCTTCCGCTGTTTGCCTTCGTTTGCTGGCCAAGCCAGGAACCTCCTCGTGCCACAGTGTCTACATCTGAAAAGCCCATCCTGTGCTTCCTGCTGTACCTATGACAGAATGTAATGCAGCAACATTTTAAAAATGGAAAATAGGCCACATCTACCCTCTGGAAGATTACATGAATAGAAAGCAGCTCCAGCTACCAGGTCATGTCAGAGCATGATTTCCACTACTGCAGGGTTGCTTGCCGTCTTTCCTTGTCTTGGAGTCATGTGTGATGAAGGTCCTATGATAATTCCCACTCTTAAAGTTCCAGAGTCGAGCTGCACCCAGGATGTCACCTCTACACTGTTGACACCACTAGGTCCCACAAGGAGTTTGAGAAACTCTACATTTAACCAGGAAAACAAAATAGGAGAGATATGGGCGTGGGTTAAATGATCCACCAGGAACTCCTGACTCCTGGCTTTTTAGTCAATAAAAGATGCAAACTCTCCTCACCTCTCTCCTCGATTCACCTGGAAAATACAGAGATCTTTCAGCCTGCAGCTGCTCGGCAGACACAGAGGAACTGGTGGGGCCAGGGCAGGGGCTGAGGCCAGCGCTTTCCCTCCACCAGTGTCCACACACACGCCCATGTCCACAAAGCTTTTACTGGCTACTAGAACTGACCAAGCGAATACAAGTCTGGATGCTAAAAGACAAACAACTAGAAAAGCGTTCCTACTGGTGACTGACTGGGCAATAGCATCTGCTTTATGTATCAACGTGGATTTATTTAATTCCCGTCATTTCTTCCTGAGAGGCTATTACCTAGGCAAAGGTAATTGGAAAGGATATTTGCCTTCCTTTTCTTTCTCAGTACCTCAAATACTCCTTACAGAATTTTATGAGGGTTATTTTTCCTCCCAAAACATCATTTTGTATTTCAGAGACAAATCATCTATGTTTAAGTGACATCCCTATATATATATACTCATCACAATGAATTACGACTGTCATAGTTTATTCAGTGAGATGATGATTATTCTGATAACAGGAGTTTACCTCTCTTTAAGCAGAATTTTTTCACCAATTTGATAGAAGTCTTCCTAAATATATTTTAAGAGTGCTTTTAGCGAGGGCACAGTTACAGGGCTACAATCCTACACCACTGGTCTTAGACTGCTCTATTTGAGTCATGGCATCTTCTGTGATCTTAATTTCCTTTGATAATGATAAAGATGACCGACATGTATCAAATGCTCTGAAGCCTCACAACAGCCCTATGAGGTGACCCTGTTGTCCCCACCTTACAGAGAGCAAGGTGCCAGGGTGGAGAGGGCAAGGTCAATTGCTAAGGTCACATCACGTCCTAGCTAGGTGGCAGAACCTAGACTCAAACATACACACTGCCCAGGATGAAAACTTGTTATAAGTCAGATGGGTGGGAAAAAACAGTGCAATAAACTAGAATCACCAGAATCAAGCTGCTAATGAACAAAGCAACAACTGTGCATTTTATCGTCTTAGTATTTGTCCTTCGTAAATCTTAGCGACAAAGTAAGGAATTAGTACAGTTCGTGCTGATAAGATGTCTGAGTCCCCCTGTAGGCAAGCTACTTCTAGAACACTGAATCTCTTTCCATAAGAAGTTATAAAAATAACAAACACAAACAGAAGCTTCTTTCTTCACATTCCTCTCTAGCAGAAAGCTACATAAAAGCACAACAAACACTATGGTCCACGTACCCTTTTTCTTCTATGCCCATTCCCCTCCACCACCACCGAAGATCTGGAGTTTGAGCGAGACTATAGACTTTATTCATTCTCAAGAAGTTAAAGGATTTTCATAGACTTTGAAATGTCTCAGTTCAAAGAGTGGCTGTGATGTTGCTGTCAATTTATAACTATCCTAATTTTGAGTTTTGAGTAGTGGCTTTTCTTCCAAGGATACAGCTATAGGATGTCATTCAATCTGGGGCATAATATTCCTGCAAAGGGAGGACTTCAAGTACTTTCAGTGAACTGAGAATAACAAACGTGTCAAGGTCACACAGATGGGGCAAAAGTAACCTGAGTGTGAGAGGCCATCTTCTGCCTACACTACAGCCACCTAGGAGGGAGCATACAGCAGATCCCCACAGCACAGCACCTTATGATGGGAAAACATGGCAAACTGCCCGTTAGCAGACTGACATTCAATTCCCATTAAGTCCAGGAAGTACCCTAATCAGTGACATGAGGATTCGGTGAAATAGAGACTAAGTACTGTAACTGTAAAATATTTTGATAGTCTAAGAAATAGGTACTATTGAAACAGTAAAATTATCATCATTTAAAAATGCTCACCAGGCCTATGGGCATCAAACATCTAAGTTTAACAAGACTGGCTCCTCTCTCTCACTTCATGAGTAACACGCTTTCCCGTCAGCAAATGCAGACCACCCTGTGTCCTGTCTCTGCCCCTGACCTGTGTAGGGGCATGAGGGGACAGCCTCACACTGATGGGAACACACACACCACCACCGCCACCTGCGTGAGGTTAGGGAGACAGGGAGACAGACTGTGCGAGGCCACCACCAAAGGAGAGACGTGGGCGAGCCCGGAGTGCATATACCACCTCCGGCTCCTTCAGCACAGGCTACAGCTCCATTTCACGGAAGGATACACGTATGAAGGGATTTCACAGAAAGAGGTTATCCCCTTTATAAATAAGAACAGGAAGAACTGACTCTTTTATGGGGCCTACTAGGTTTCAGGTACTATTTTAATATGGCTTTTTGTACATTATTTCCTTTGATCCTCTTAAAAATCTTATGAGGTGGATACTGTCATTGTCCCCATTTTACAGATGAAGAAAACTGAGGTCCAGAGAGATCAGCAACTTGCCCAATGTCACCTACTGGTATTAAAGCATAGACTTGAACCTGGGCAGTCTGGCTCCAGGCTATGTCCTCCCCACTCACTGTGCTACCTCTCAAACAAATCAGAAAAGGAGGGGATGGACAGAAGGAAGGTATAAACATATATTTAATGTTAAAAAAGAATTTTGCATGCCTAGGGAAATCTTATAATTCCTCAAAATAAAAGTGAGGTATTCTGGCTGGGACAGAAGCTGTTCCTGAGCCAGTGTGCCCAGCAGGCCTGCCCAGCAGACACACCCCTAGCCGAAAAGCACACCGTCAGTTCAAGCTCCTGGTCACAAGAGGAGGAGAATATAGATGGGGGGTGGGGGGTGGGAGTGGGGCAGGAGTATAGGGGAAAAAAACCCCAGGTCAAAGAGTAGGTCAGTAACATTGTCTTCATATGCAAAGAATATTAACTTTACTACTATTCAGATCGATCCATCAAAATGCAGTGACTTTTCTGACAAAACAGACTTTAAAGTTAAATCCACCACAAAGGATAAGGAAGGGACAATATATCAGGAGGATATAACCATATTAAATATTTATGCACCCAATGACAGGGCTGCAAGATACATAAAAAAACTCTATAAGCACTGAAAAGTGAGATAGACAGGGCCACAATTACAGTCGGAGACTTCAACACACCACTTTCGGTGAAGGACAGGTCATCCAGAAAGAAGCTAAATGGAAGAGCTAAATGTCACTATCAACCAATACAGGACACTCCACCCAACAGCTGCCAGGTATACTTTCTTTTCTAGCGCACATGGAACATTCTCTAGAATAGACCACATATTAGGTCATAAAGCATGCCTTAGCAGGATCTAAAACACCGGAATATTACAAAGCATCTTCTCTGACCATTGGCCATACAAGTAGAAATCAATTACAAAAAAAGGCAGGGAAAAGAAATCAAACACTTGGAAACTGAACAATACCCTGCTCAAAAAAGACTGGATTATAGAAGACATTAAGGATGGAATAAAGAAATCCATAGAACCCAATGAGAATGGAAACACTTCTTATCAGAACCTTTGGGAGAGAGCAAAAGCAGTGCTCAGAGGTCAATTTATATCAGGAAATGCACACATCCAAAAAGAAGACAGGGCCAAAATCAAAGAACTATCCCTACAACTTGAACAAATAGAAAGAGAACAACAAAAGAAACCCTCAGGTACCAGAAGAAAGCAAGTAATAAAAATCAGAGCAGAATTAAATGAAACAGAAAAACAACGGAAAGAATTACCAAGGCCAAAAGCTGGTTTTTTCAAAAAAATCAACAAAATTGATAAAACATTGCCCAAACTGACCCCCCCCCAAAAAAAAAAAAAACAGGAGAGGAAGGAAATAACCTGAATAAGATATGAGATGGGCGATATTACAACAGACTCAACCAAAATTAAAAGAATCATATCGGATTACTACGAAAAACTGTACTCTTAACAAATTTGAAAACCTAGAAGAAATTCCTAGAAACACACTACCTACCTAAACTAACACAGAGGTAGGACAACTAAATAGACCCATAACAAAAAAAGAGATTGAAAAGGTAATTAAAAAAATTTCCAACAAAAAAAGCCCTGGCCCAGATGGCGTCACTGCAGAGCTCTACCAAACTTACGGAGCAGAGTTAACACTACTGCTACTAAAGGTATTTCAGAGCACAGAAAAGGATGGAACACTCCCAAACTCATTCTATGAAGCCAGTACATCCCTGATACCAAAACCGGGTAAAGACACCACAAAAAAAGAAAATTACAGACCTATATCCCTCATGAACTTAAATGCAAAAATCCTCAACAAAATTCTAGCCAATAGAACTCAAAAAAATAACTCACCACAACCAAGTGGGATTCATACCAGGTATGATGGATGGTTCAGCATAAGAACAATTAATGTAATCCATCATATAAATAAAACAAAAGACATGAATCACATGATTTTATCAATTGATGCAGAAAAGGCATTTGCAAAGTTCAACGCCCATTCATGATAAAAACTCTTAGCAAAATAGGAAATAAAAAAATAGAAGAAAAATTCCTCAACATAATAAAGGGCATTTATACAAAGCCAACATCATCCTAAATGTAAAGAGTCTGAAAACATTCCCCTTGAGATTGGGAACCAGACAAGCACGCCCTTTATCACTGCTCTTATTCAACATTGTGCTGGAGGTCCTAGCCAGAGCAATTAGGCTAGATAAAGAAATAAAGGGCATCCAGATTGGCAAGGAAGAAGTAAATGTATCTCTATTTGCAGATGACATGAACGTATACACAGAAAACTCTAAAGAACCCTCAAAAAAGCTACTGAAACTAATAGAAGAGTTCGGCAGAGTATCAGGATACAAGACAAACATACAAAAATCAGTTGGATTCCTCTACACCAACAAAAAGAACCTCCAAAAGGAAATCACCAAATCAATACCATTTACAGTAGCCCCCAAGGAGATAAAATACTTACGAATAAATCCTACCAGAGATATAAAAGACCTATACAAAGAAAACTACAAGACATTACTGCAAGAAACCAAAAGAGACCTACATGAGTGGAAAAACGTACCTTGCTCACGGATAGGAAAACTTAACATTGTAAAAATGTCTGTTCTACCAAAAGCCATCTATAGATACAATGCAATTCTGATCCAAATTCCAATGACATTTTTTAATGAGATGGAGAAACAAATCACCAACTTCATATGGAAGGAAAGAGGCCCCGGATAAGTAAAACATTACTGAAAAAGAAGAACAAAGTGGGAGGCCTCACTCTACCTGATTTTAGAACCTATTATACAGCCACAGTAGTCCAAACAGCCTGGTACTGGTACAACAACAGACACACAGACCAATGGTACAGAATTGAGAACCCAGATATAAATCCATCCACATATGAGCAGCTGATATTTGACAAAGGCCCAAAGTCCCTTCGAGTGGGGGAAAAGACAGTCTCTTTAACAAACAGTGCCGGCGTAACTAGATACCCAACTGCAAAAAAATGAAACAAGACCCACACCTCACTCCATGCACCAAAACGAGCTCAAAAATGGATCAAACACCGAAATATAAAATCTAAAATGATAAAGATCAGGGAAGAAAAACAGGAACGTTAGGACCACTATTATAAGAACTATTATAAGACCACTATTATAAGAACTTGAGAAACAGTTTAAACAGAGAAGAAAATATTCTTTGATGGTTACGAGGGTGGGGAGGGAGGGAGTGAGGGAGACGGGTTTTCACTAATTAGATAGTAGACAAGAACTATTTTAGATGAAGGGAAAGACAATACACAATACAGGAGAGGTCAGCACAACTGGACTAAATCAAAAGCAAAGAAGTCTCCTGAATAAACTGAACACTTTGAAGGTCCGCATAGCAGGGGTGGGGGTTTGGGGACCACAGTTTCAGGGGACATCTAAGTCATCTGGCATAATAAAATCTATTAAGATAACATCATGCATCCCACTTTGGAGAGTGGCGTCTGGGGTCTTGAACGCTAGCAAGCAGCCATCTAAGATGTATCAATTGGTCTCAACTCACCTGGAGCAAAGGAGAATGAAGAACACCAGAGACACAAGGTAATTATATGCCCAAGAGACAGAAACAACCACATAAAGCAGAGGCTACATCAACCTGAGACCAGAAGAACTAGATGGTGCCTGGCTACAACCGATAACTGCCCTGACAGGGAACACAACAGAGAACACCTGATGGAGCAGGAGAGCAGTGGGATGGAGGAAAAAAAAAAAAAAAATGCAGTGAATGTCAATGATATCTTATCTAGGTAATGGGTCTACATTTTCATATTTCATGCTCATCTGTATGTTATTTCCCAAGGATAAGGGTTTTGTTTGTCTTCAGAGTTTCTGCCTCTATAAGTTAGGAAGGAAGGGAACATAGGTGATATTGACATTGCCTTTTTCTGGGCCAGGTACCTAAGATAATTTATCCCTTAACCATGAGATAGGAAAATAGTGTAATGTCCACTTTTTTCTTCTTTTTATGAACGAGGAAACTTGAGGTCAGGTTGCTTCCTTAAAGACACACTGACACCTTGCGGAAGAGCTGGGATTTAAATCCAGGACCGTTTGCCCAACTCCAAAATTCACACTTTCCATGTGCCACACCACCTGCGGGAGCTTCTAGAATGACGGTGTGGCCAAGGAGAAGGATGAGTGGTTTTTGTGCATGTGTGAAAAATTAAAAGTAAAATTTTGATTGTAGCTATTTTTTTATTTTATTTTTTAGCCAGTCAGTAAGTGTGTCATTCTACCACGTACCAGGCACGGAAAGGGAGAGAGAGAAGGGAGGGAAGACCCAGTACTACGCCCAGGAGAGATGTACTCATTTACAGGAGACGGTTCCTTCACCTGGGAGTTGGGTGGTGCTAACAGTTAACGTGCTCGGCTGCTAACTGGAAGGCTGGAGGTTCAAGTCACCCAGAGGTGCCTAGTGAGCTACTTCTGGAAAAAAAAACCAGTCACTGAAAACCCTATGGGGTGCAGTTCTACTGTGACACACATGGAGTCGCCATGAGTCAGAATCAACTTGACAGCAACGGGTTTGTGTTTTTTCTGCTTCCTTCACCTGTGTCCTGGCTTAGAGAATCCTGAAGCTCCTACATTAAATTAAGGGCCGGGAAAACAAAGTCTCATCTATTAGCTACTTCCATTTAGCCTTGCCTGGATGGAACTGCAGTTGTTTTTTGTTGTTTTGCTTTTTAAACTAAGAAGATATTATGTAAGCATCAGACACCAAACGGTGGATCTGCTGGGCATGGGGGAAAGCTTTCTGTGGAATAGCGGTCTCTTAAGCCTGTGTTATGTTTCTTGGTTCTAAGGGATAACGGTTTTTTAAAAAAACAGATCCACACTCAAACAAGGGCAGTATTTTATGTTTGTTGTTTCGGTTTTCCAAATGCCAAAGACTTGAGATAAAAGGACAAAAGGGGAATAATAATTTCTTCCCTGCCGAAGTACAACAGCAGCTAACCTCTTTTACAGCATTTTATTACGGCTATCTTCATGACCCACTTCCCCTTCCGAAAAGGACAAGAGCCAGGTAAGCAGGCATCAGCTTTGTGCCCTATAAAATGGCTACAAGAATGGTTCTTACATAAATACAGGCTCTCAAAAAATATCTGCTGAGTGGTTACTGTACACAGAGCTATGTTTTCTTTACACGTCCAAACAAATGCTTACTTAATTTATCTGGTACCCAAGGTTACAGAATTATTTTGACCTATCAGTTCTCAAAGGAACCTACCCTGCCTTCTACACCCAGTTTGCAAATCTGTTAAGAGACTGTTTCTGGCGTATTTCACAGGCTGGAGGGAAAAAGCCAATCTCTAAGAATCTGGATCGCTTTCATGTATAACGAAGCCTTTCTTCTTCAAGACCAGCCAGTAGTGTGAGTGAAGAGCAGAGAGAAAGCTGAATGCTCTTAAGCCTAGATCTTTAAACCGATTTTCAATCAACCTAAAACAACACATTCCGAACTGAAGCTGCATACATACTTCTTTGAAAGATAGCTACTTTATTCCACAAAATTGCCATGTACAAATACAGCAGTCTGCATTAAATAAACCTAATCACACAATGCACAACATAACACAAGCTGGTATAAAAACTAAGTGCTACCCGAGACACATGGTCTCCTCACTCACATCTCCCTGAGTCATCATGTTACATCATCCTGGCAGTGGGATCTTTTCGTGCGAGTTACTCTCCAGATACAGCAGAACTGCACTGGAGGTCTGCAGTGTCTGGCTGTGGGAGCAAAAATCCTGGGCGATTTCCCCTGACTCTCTTACAAGTGAAACACTAGAGCTGATCGTCATGGCTTGGAAGACTGCATATGAAAACAAAAGATCGAAATAAAATACAGTTTAGAATTTTAATCCAATTATTAGCTCTTCATTCTGGATTTCCTAACAAAAATTCCAACGAGTTTCTGGAATAATGTACAGGTGGCCAATTTTTCCTTGACAGTCGGTACACAGCTTCTAGGTAAAGCTGGCCAGACACGCAGGGACTGCAGTGCACAAATCACACCATCTAACATTTGAAGCCAGACCCACCACTAGCGAATCCTGTGGGTGCTGAGATCCACCTATTTCATGGACCTCACACTGTTTCCACCTCAACTGCTGAGAAAATGCAGTCCGCTGCCCCACCAAGCTGCTCCAGCACGTACTGCCTGTCTACGCCCCACCCTCATCCAAACACCTGGCGCAAAAGGGGTGAGTCAGGCAACAGGAACACAGGGACCAGGCCAGTAATTAAGTTTCTGCATAGCACTATCATCTTCTAAGACCAGTCATTCTCGGGGCCAGTCTATGCAGCGTCTAACTCACTGCTGCAAAAGGAGAAAAATGAAAGGATGGCAGTGAGGTTCTCAGAACTAAATTTAAAAACTTAAAAAAAAAAATTTTTTTTGAAATTGTGTTTTTGGTGAAGGTTTACACAGCAGCTTAGGTTCCCATTCAACAGTTTCTACACATACTGTTCACTGATACTGGTTACATTCAACACGTGTGAGCATTCTCAATATTTCCGTTCTGGCTGTTCAGTGCCCATTAATTCAGCTTCCCTGCCCCTTATATTCTCATCTTTGTCTTAAATTGTTGGCTGTTTGGTAAACATAAAGAACTTTTAAATTCTGAGATTGTGTGTTTCCTGATCTTCTCTCTGCCCTTTTTTTTGGGGGGGGGGGGGTGTCTTCTTTTTTGAAATGTTGGTGATAGTGGTTTTTAAAAAAAAATGTCCTTACTTGGCAAAATAATTGGTAATCCTATCTTGTCTGCCAGCACTTTTAGAGAAATTTTACTGTCCATGAAAATCACAATTCGGGTCTAAACCACTTCTCCTACTTCTGCATTTGAATACATCCATTTTAATGGAATTTGGAAAAATTTTATAAATATGTAAAAACACTTAAAATATCTGAATGACTGAATATTTGGGTAAGTGATACAACTCACAGAGCATTAGTTTAATACCCCGAAGTGACATCATTACCTGATATCATTATCTTCACAGGGTTGTTGCAAGGACCAAGTCAGACAACTAGGAAGGGCTTCAAGGTATATTGTCAGTGTTTTCAACAAAGTATACTTAAATTTAAAAGCAAGCTAAAATATAGAGCCAAAAAGGTTAGAAATGACCCACTTCCATCTGTGGCCCAGCTGTGCAACTGTGAATCAGGTGTCTAGCCTCTCTGAGACTTAGTTTCCTCATCTGTAAAATGGGGATAACTTTCAGGACTGTTGTGAACACTGGGAAGAGTGTACTTGCTAGCACCTAATAAACGGCCAAGGAACAGTGGCTACTACTAATAGGATGTCACACCTCACACGAACAGAACAACTGAATCACTTATCCTAAGTCACAAGTGAGGTAGTGGCAGAGCCTAGATCATAAACCCAGCCTGTCATTTTGTTCTGTTTTTTTTTATCTATTGGGAATCGACTCGATGGTACTGGGTTTTATTGTGTTTTAGGTGAAAGTTCACCAGTCAAGTCAATCTCTCATACAAAAAGCCATACACACCCCGCCGTGCACTCCCAGCTGCTCTCCTCTGTAAAGAGACAGCGCACTCCTCCTCTCTCCCCTGTATCCCCATGTCCATTCAACCAGCTCCTGTTACCCTCTTCTCATCTAGCCACCAGCCAGGAGTCGCCCACATAGCCTCACGTGTCTACCTGAGCCACGAAGTTCACTCCTTACCAGCATCATCGTCTATCTTATAGTCCAGGCCAATCCCTGTCTGGAGAGTTGGTTTGGGCAACGGTTCCAAACACGCCAGCCCGTCATTCTTAATCTACTGTGTTTTCTAGAGTGCAATGCTGCTGAAGTGGGGTTGGATGGGGTTCTACATGGTAAAGTAATTTCAACCCAAACAAAATTGACAGCATTCTTACAGCTGTTAATGGATATAACTTACTTAATTTTGCAGGCCAACAGACTAGTTTCCAACAGTTATACAGAAATAAAATAAAGGTTGACAATGTATAAATGTACTGGGTTACTTTCTGAAAATATATTTTTTTATTGTTGTAAAATATATATAACACAACATTTGTCAATTCAACATTTTTTACATGTATAATTTGGTGATATTAATTACATTAATCATGCTGTGAACCACCACAAATGATCACTGCCAAATTTCCCACCACCACCAATAGAAGCTCACTGCTTCCTAAACGTCTCCTTTCCTCCTCCCTCCCACCCCTGGTAACCACTAATAAAACTGTGGTCTCTACTTATGTGCCTATTTTAGATATTCCATGTAAGTGAGATCATACAATAGGTGTCTCTTTATGATTGACTTAATTCACTCAGCATAATGTTTTCAAGATGCACCTGTGTTACAGCATTTATCAGGACTTTAACTTCTCTTTGTGGCTGAGGAGTACTCTATTGTATGTATGCACCACATTTTGTTTACCCATTCACATCTGTTGATGGACATTCAGGTTATTTTCACCTTTTGGCTATTGTGACTACTGTTGCAACGAACACTGGTGTGTCTGTTTGCACTGCTGCTTTCAAGTCTCTTGAGTACACCCACTCCTCACCTATCAACATGGTTAGGTTCCAAAGACCAGGTTGTTATGCAAAAATTGGCGTTATGCGAAAATGAAGGATGACCACATCAGACCACAAAATGGAGGATGACCACATCATTACATAGCTGCAAAACTACTGAGAATCATGGCCCACCCACGTTGACACATAATCTTAACCATCACAGCCCGCCTTACTCTTGCCTCACAACTTGGTATTCGCTACTGTCAGATGTACATCGTTAATGTACAAAACAGTTGGATAGCAGATTTTTTTACTATTGTTGTAAATGTGAAATGTTAGGTAACGAGATAGTTGATAAGTAAGCAGTAGGTGTATATACCTAGGAGTGGAATTTCTGGGCCATATGTTTAATTTTTTAAAGAACCATCAAACTGTTTTCCACAGTGGCTGTACCGTTTTACATTCCCATCAGCAGTTTGCACGTCTCCACATCCTCACCATATTTGTTGTTTTCCTGAAAAATGTTTTAAAAAGTCTCACTTACCTGTTTATGTTGATTCCAGAGGGACTCACACAGGAGGAGGCGAGACCAAGCAGCAGAGTTGCCAGATACAAATGCCGCCTGTAGTTTCCACCCAAAGTAATTATAAGAAGCATGCCAATAAACATGTGCGTGCACACACACACACACAGTCATGGCAGCTAAGTATACTTGTGATACAGACATCAGTTAGTTGTAAACTTCTGCATCAACTATTTTCCTGCCCTTGTGCTTTTTAAAGAAGTTGTCAAATTATGTTAGGTGTATCACACCAAGTAACTCAATTCTGTCAATATAAAATCCAACCTGAAAATACCATCTCACCTAGACAATCTCCACATTTAATGACCTAGTTAAGGTCAATTATTAAAAACAATTATTTTAGCTTTTCATTCCCTTGTGAATTTTGTCTTTTAAAAACCAAATCAGCTTCTGATTTGAATAACAATATAAAAACCGAACATTTTACTCACTAGTAACTTTACATAGTAGGTCCATCATCACAAATTCCTAAGGATTTCTACCCAGGTATTTTATAGAAAGTTCAAGTGAGTCTAATTCACTTTAAAAAGGCAGCTAAGAGTGACACCCTCGTCTGGCCTATGAATTATGCGACGCCATCACTCGAGTGACCCAACTAGGTCTGGACATGCTCAGAGAATCCCCCAGGCCCTCTGTAGTCAGGGCAGCATATCCTAGCAAGCCGGGACAGGGCAGGGGAAAACCACCACAACGGAAGAGACTCTTTCTCTACGTGAACTAATTATACTACACAGAGACGCAACTTGAAAAACTGGCCTTAGAAGGATCCTATGAGCTAACTACTCAAACTGCAGGCATTTAGGTGAGGTTACCACAATTCTAGACCACACCCAACACCATGCTTAAATGACATTTTTCTAAAGGCACATGAGAAAAGAATTTACCTTCACAACATTTTAATGATGAGGAAGCCTCCTCTGACCAGCCCTCGTGTCTACCCCCAGATTGGAAGCATTCCCGCTGTGTCCCCAAACCGTCCACACACATCTCTTCCAGTGCCTTTAGCAACTTGACATCTAGTCCCCACAAGCTCTGACCCACTTGCCAACAGAGACTATGCCCTTATCGAGTCAGTCCCCAGTGGGTGGCAGAGCACCCAATACACAGCAGGGACACGATAAATGGTCTGGTGCCTGAAAGGAAAAGGAAAAGGCAACGGCAATGGCAACTTGGAGACAGAGGTTAAAGGGGTGTGGGGGGAAGGGACCAGTCTTCAGAGGCTTGCTTAAAGTGTCTTAAACATATCATCTGGTCTCCTTCTTCCCAGTTTCTTCCCCATTCCCAAACATCCTATGCAATCCTGCTGAATTAACTTTCTTCATGTCACTGCTTTACCAAGAAGCCTTTAAGGTTCCAGTTGCCTACAGGATAGAGTCCACGTAGTCATGGTCCTGACAAGCCCATTCCCAAAGTCCCCTAATGAACCCTTCTCAGAATGTGGGCTGTGCTGCTCCCAGCGGCCCCACTTTAGAAACCCTTCTTCATCTCTCTTCTCCATTGCTCAAAGTATACCTCTGCCCATCTCAGATCACACCCTCCATCCACCCAAGCTCTCACAGTAATTCACTTACTTCTGTACTGCCTTCTCTTCGTTACATAGTACAACTACATTATCCCTCATTTTTATATGCTCTAGTTTAGATCCATTAAAGATTAATAATTCTGAATTGTTTTTAACTCTACTTAGATTGGGAGCCCTGGTGGCGCAATGGTTAAAAGCTATGGCTGCTAACCAAGAGGTCGGTTGTTTGAATCTACCTGCCCCTCCTTGGAAACCCTATGGGGCAGCTCTACTCTGTCCTACAGGGTTGCTGTGAGTTGGAATATACTCAATGGTGATGGGTTTTTGGTTTTTACTTGGAACAGATACTAAAAATACAGTATAAACCTCATTTGGTGGTGTAATAACTCTCTGTATTCTGTATGATCCAAGACTGGATATCTGAAATAGAGGTATAGTTGTGCAACCTAATTTAATATCACAGCCCCACGGCTATCATTTTAAAAACAAACAGTACAGAGAGCACACATATTTTAAAAACGATCTATTCTAAAAAAGCACATAGGGTCACTGTGAGTTGGAACTGACTCAACAGCACCTAACGACAATAACAAAAACAAAAAAGCACTAAGGGAAACAAGTTCTCAAAAACAAATCAAAAATGACAATACACACACTTGGGGTTTAATTTTCCAGTAGCGCATCTTAAATACAGAAATTTTAAATGCACTGCTGTGTTTTTACATCACAAAACCAATTCATCTCCAAACTGTATTGTACTCCTTAAATTTCACATATACATGCCCTTGAAACTACCATTGCTTACAGTACTGAACGCTACTCTAGGGCCAAGCAAGAGTTCTAGGTAACAAGTGAAATGTTGTCTGGATGCCTTCAGAGCACAAGAACGAGATAAGAATTTCTAATTAAACCAATCAGGGCTCTCTGACCCTTACATAAGCACAGGAATGCTACTTTTAATTCCATATTTAAAATCTAAGTAACTATTACAGAAAATGAAACTAGTCAGTGTTTCTCATAGCTTACCTGGGGAAATCCCTAACTGCTTGTCACTGAAGGTGATCGCCGCCCTTTATTTTGAAGAACCATCTTGTTTGTGGAGTTCCCTAGTTTTCAAGAGATTTTTCCATATGAATAGTGGTTACCCATACCCACCTGACAAACCTTAATGTCAAGTCCTGCACATCTGACTTCATTAAAAAATCTCCCCTGCAATTTCAACTTCAGATCTTGAGGATCCACTACTTCCTGACCTACAGGGCTACGGTGTTTTCTCCAGTGTCCTGCTTCACTGACCTGGTGCTAACAGATGAACTGTCCACACTTCAAGAAGCACTGGGTTATTTCTGGTCACGGTAAATACAGGAGTCCCACTGCCTGCATTACAGCTAAAGCAAGACCTTTTAGTGTAATTTTAGTGTTAATATTCTCCACAGGGAATTTTAAACTTCATTACTTCGTGTATCATAAAAACGGGTTCGAAATTGGAAAATAAGTCCTGATTTACAGTGCAAGTACTCCTTCTGAGGCAAAGCTGATAAAAATTTGCTTCGGATGCCCCCACCCCCTTGGCCATCCGGGGCCAGGATCCTTCCTTTAATTTCGCCGCAGGGCCTACTTCCCACGGGTGAGTAATGTCAAGGGTCGGAGTTTCCGTGAGAAGTGCCTCGCCCTGACCTCAGGACCAGCCTGAGACCACGGTGCTCAAGGACCGGCTCCCACCCGGAAAGGACGGCGCGGGTGCACCGGGAGGACAGGGGCTGAAAGGCCCGAGGGCAAGTCTGCGAGGAGACTACAGGAAAATCCCCGCCTAGCTTTAGGAATGGGATCCGAGGGGCTTCCGCGGAGACGCCCCCCGTCATCCTTCCCCTCCTGATTTCACCGAGAGGCCCACCTACCCAAATGCGAGGCGGCCCCGGGGTCGCAGCTGGGGGATTCGGGCAGAGGGCGCCCGGAACCAGGCATGCGGGGCCGAGGCATCCTACGGGGAGAAATGGGCCGTCCTGGAGGGGAAGGGGGGCTGTCCTCGCGGCGGGGAGAGGGGGCAGTCCTGGGGGGAGGAAGGGGGCCGTCCTGGAGGGGAAATGGGGCTGTCCGGGGGGGGAGGGGAGAAAGGGGGCTGTGCTGGGGGAGGAAGGGGGGCTGTCCTCGCGGTGGGGAGAGCGGGCCGTCCTCGCGGGGAGGGGGCAGAGGGGCCGTCCTCGCGGGCGGGGGGGAGAGGGGGCCGTCCTGGAGGGGAAAGGGGGCTGTCCTGGGGGGAGAAAGGGGGCTGTGCTGGGAGGAGAAAGGGGAGCTGTCCTGGGGGGGAGAAACGGGGCTGTGCTGGGGGGAGAAAGGGGGGCCGTCCTGGGGGGGAGAAAGGGGGGCCGTCCTGGAGGGGAGAAAGGGGGCCGTCCTGGGGGGGAGAAAGGGGGCTGTGCTGGGAGGAGAAAGGGGAGCTGTCCTGGGGGGGAGAAACGGGGCTGTGCTGGGGGGAGAAAGGGGGGCCGTCCTGGGGGGGAGAAAGGGGGGCCGTCCTGGAGGGGAGAAAGGGGGCCGTCCTGGGGGGGAGAAAGGGGGCTGTGCTGGGAGGAGAAAGGGGAGTTGTCCTGGGGGGGAGAAACGGGGCTGTGCTGGGGGGAGAAAGGGGGGCCGTCCTGGGGGGGAGAAAGGGGGCTGTGCTGGGGGGAGAAAGGGGGGCCGTCCTGGAGGGGAGAGAGGGGGCTGTGCTGGGGGGGAGAAAGGGGGCCGTTCGGTGGGGGGGGGAGAAAGGGGAGCTGTCCTGGGGGAGAAAGGGGGCTGTGCTGGGGGGAGAAAGGAGGGCCGTCCTGGGGGGGAGAAAGGGGGGCTGTTCCGGGGGGGGGAGAAAGGGGGCTGTGCTGGGGGGAGAAAGGGGGGCCGTTCTAGGGGGGAGAAAAGGGGGCAGTCCTGGGGGAGAAAGGGGCTGTCCTGGGGGAGGTGGGGACAGCCCGGAGGAAAGGAAGGGACCCCGCCGGGAGGACCGGGGCCGTCCTGGGTCTGGCGGTCGGGCGCCCTTACCCACGGTGGACTTGCAGGCCTCACAGAAGGTGTCGTCGGTGAAGCGCTCCATCAGGCTGGTCTTGCCCACGCCGCGGGAGCCGATGATGATGACCTGCAGCTTGAAGTCGGCCGGCCTGGGGGGCTGCTTCCTCCGCCGGGCCTGGCCGCCCGACAGCGCCGGGGAGCCCGTGCCCAGGCCGCCGCCACCCCCGGCCCGCCTGTGCAGCGCGGCCCCCGGATCCATACACACATGCGGCGCCCGCTCGGCCCCGCGCTGCAGCTGCGCCGCCGACCGGGCCCCGGCGCCCCCGTCCCCGCCGCCGCCGCCGCCGCCGTTGGGAGAGGAGGGAGGGAAGCAGCTTCCCCGCAGCAGCGGCAACAGCATCCCGGCGAGGAGGGGCAGGAAGCGGCTCGCGGGCGGGGTGGGGCGCGCGGGCGCCCCCTGCCGCGCGGAGGCCCGAACTCTGCTGCCGCCTCCCGCTTCTCATCTGCTTTCTCGTTGGTTCTACGCCCCGCCTGCTAGTTTTACGCTTTCACGCGCTTCCGCCTGTGTTCCTTCTGTTGGCTTTAGTATCTTTTCTGTCTCCCCAGCCCCGCTTCCCCACCTCCTTTCGTACTTTTGCTGGGCAGAGTCCCCAAACATTGTGCACATCGTATGAGCCTCTCGGAATGCTCCGGCCGAATCACTGCTACGCACTCAGCGTGCCTGTGGCTGGGCTCCTGAGCCCCCTAAGCCGGGGCTGCGGGGCACACGCCGGCGACCGCGGCTTGTGGTGTACACTGGCCCTCGCGCACCAACACCACTCACTGCTGTGCTGGAGCCCCGCGCCTCCCGGATGGGTGGTGACACTTCTTTGTCTTTCCTTATCGCGTTTGCCTTCCATGTTTCACAGGAAACAAGCTAGATCGGTTATTTTTAACCCTGGTGGCTGCTTCACTCAAGGGAGTCCAGAAGTTTTTATTTCTTTTGATTTTAAAAGCAAATAAATGTCATGCTCTTTTGGGGAAGCGTGCAAGTTAAACGGTGGTAAAACATTGAAATTCCAAAAGTTTAGGAGTATGGACTTTTTAAAAGTTTAGGAGTATGGACGTATTAGTATGGTTTGCCATTTCTGTTTGAAAGGATTTAGGGGTACAGAAACCACTGCGCTGATTTCTTCCTCAAAGAATTGTTTAGCAACTTCCTGAGCGTGAACTTTGAGCTCTTCAGTACACGGGGTTCTAAATGTGATATGGGCTGGCACAATTGTGAGAATGATCACGTTACCCACCAAACTTCAGTTCTTCCCCTGAGCTTTATTTAGAGCTATGTTTACAAATGCGTAGTACTGGAGAACGTTACTCTACAAAACTGGTTTCTAAAAATCTACAAACAAGTGGAAGTTTATTTTTATGAGAGAATTCTTAGTTTTCCAAAAGAAATCGCAATAGGAGTTTTTTCAATAGTTCTTAGGATATCTGAAATATGATTTGATCTCTATTATTTTAAACACAGCTCCATCACTTGCAATCTTCTCTGTGAGCCAGTCACAGACCCTTGCTGAGCTGTGGGTTTTTCTTCCGTTCAGCAAGAATGAGCGCTGTTGCTGCTGGGTGCCTGGAGTGGATTCCCACTCACAGCAACCCTGTAGGCCCCTCAGTTGCAGTGCAGTGGATTACAACTCACAGTGGCCCTATAGGACAGAGTAGAACTGCTCCATAGGTTTTTCTGGGTGGATATGAACTGCTGACCTTGTTGGCAGCTGAGCTCTTAACCACTGTGCCACCAGGCCTTAGCGATGTCAAAAAAAGTCAAGTCTGTGCAAAGTCTGTGTAAAGCACTAAGTAAATGTAAGGAACTAAAGAAACGAAGTTCCATATAACTTTTCAGGAATATTTCACAGAGCAAGACCCATCTACAAAGGCAAACTTTTTGATTAAGTCCATTATGATTTATAGCACTGCCTGTCCCCATAGGCAGATGAATGTGGCCAGGCTTGTGGGGCTGAAGACCCTCTTGCCCAAAATAAACTACCTTCCCCTAGAGCAGTTCTGTCACTTCTGCTTACATCAATGGGTTAAATCATTAGGGGGTTAAACCACAGATGTTTAAGTGGTACACTGGGAAAGCTAAGTTAAAATGCTTTTAACCTGTTATCTGTGCCACCCAATAGTGCGCTTAGTACCTGAGAAATAGCACGTATTCAGTAAATATTTGTTTAATGAATGAATGAATGAAATTTTCATAGGTATCCATATTAATAAATGTGGCTCCTTTGGCTCTGCCCTAAACCCAAGTTGTGAAATAAAGGAGATACCTTCCAGATTTTGTGTGTGTGTGCATTTTAATAATTCCTTTCTACCACTTGGTAAGGACCCCTTTCTTCATTATGACCTAACACCATCATCACCATTTAATACAGAGAAGTTGCGACCTTTACAACAGACCAGAACCACAAGAGCATGTAGAGTAAGAAACAGTCAAAGACAGATCTCGGAATCACCAGTACTCAAAAAGATGGTCAAAGGGAAAGACGCTGAAGAGGAAATCCGGAAAGGGAGGGAGGGAGAATCTGGAGTGAGTGGGTTCGTGGAAAAACAGGAGAGGAATGTGTTTTACAAATGTGGAGGATCAAAAGTGTGAAATGTTACAGGATGGTCAAATACATACGGGCTGTCCTCACTCTGCAAGGTAGTGTGGCGCTATGAAAATGATCTTGTAAGCTCAAATTGATGCAAAGTAATCTTAATAAATCAATGACAAAAATGATTGTTTTATAGCGTTTAAGAATTTTTGTCAAGACATCAAAAATTCTCTGCCTATGGGTTATAAATGCATAAGGAAATAAAAAAAAAAGAGTACAACTAATGTTGTTAGGTGCCATTGAGTTGGTTTTGATTCATAGCAACCCTTTGTACAACAGAACCATCTCATCAATAGATGTGACACATTGAACACTAATGACCGAAGACCAGACAAGTTGTGGGGTGATATCAATGACATCATGCATGAGGGTAGCAAAAGATCATTAAAAAGACAAGAAAGAACTAATAATAGGACCCTGTACTTTAAAACAGGAATCCCTGGGAGATTCCAACAGTTAAGCTGCTAACTGAAAGTCTATCCAGAGGCATGTAGAAAGAAAGGCAGGGTGATCTACTTCCAAAAAAGCAGGCATCGAAAACCCTATGGAACACAGTTCTACTCTGACATACATGGGGTTGCCATGAGTCAGAGTCCATTCCAAGTCCATTTTGTTGTTGTTGCTTAATTTAAAACACCAGAAACACTGAAAATCAAAGTGTTTTATTTCTTTTGTAAAAAAAACTTACCGCGACTGGTTTGAACAGCGCTTGCCTACTTTCAGTCATATAACTTATGATAAGGAATGAACATCTCCTCCGTATCTTGGCAAATTGTCGTATTCCTTTCTAAGTTTGGATCAGCTTCCTGCATTTTATTCTTCGTGCTTTTAGTATTATGGACTATCTCCAAGATTTCAGTTAATGTTAAGTTTTTGCTGGCATCATTTCCCTGGGACACCTACATCCTTTTCGTCACAACCACTTTCCTCGTTTATATTGATGAGCTCACTTTCACAAGTACCTCCGGCTACATATCTACAGTCCCTGAAGTGGAAGCGTCAGCATTCCCAGCTAGCTATTTCTTCTATAACTCCATTTATGCTCGATTCAGATTTCACCTCAGGCATTATCACTTTTTGTTTCTTTGCTACACCTTCATCTTGGCCAATTTCCTCTTTTGATTATCCACTTTTGTGTGTGAGCTAAATAACATGCACAGTAACCAATCACCAACAGAGATGCAAAGGAGTGAGGTAGTGATAAAGAATCTGACTCCATGTTTTGATGTTTGACTGCCGACAGCTTTAAGCTTACCCCTCCTTCTGCCCCACATCTAGGCAAGCTGATAAGAAAGCCTGGGTGCGTCCTCCTTCGGCGCATGCAGAAAATTCAAACCATGCGAGCTCCTGGTCATGTTTAGGAATTCTTGCCCAGCCTCATCCATAATCAAAATGAAAACCTCAAGCCAGTCTCTGTTCTCCCACTGTCTCAAGCCATTTTCAAACCTGCTTCCCCAGAAAGCCTCAATTATTAAGTCACAAAGCTATCAACCCTCTTTTTGGTGCGTGTGTGGTGTCATCAGTCTTGATATTCGAACCAAGTTTTGGGCGGAGGGGTGTACATCCATTTCTGCAGGATGGGCACCACAGCCATGACTGGTCACTGAACATGATGCCCACTGGTTATCTGAGTCTTATTCGTGGACTGAAGAGCTAGCAGTGAAGTTTGTACTTCACACGATTACTCACAGTTGATATGCCACGGCAACTGAAATTTGAACCCTGTTGTTTGGGGATCAGCGTGGTACTGATATTTCTGCCTATCAGAATCATGCAATTAGAGGATTGCCTGTATTGAAAAGTTTCCATTACAATTCTGGTGGAATCAGAGTGCACTAGACTGAGTAATACATGCAAAGTGAAGACCGTAGACATAGAGAAGTAAGCAGGTCTCAGTCTTGCGCTGGCCAAGATGCACTTTAGCCATTCTCATCACTGCACATTCCTACAAAGATATGCAGTGTTATGTGTGATTCCTATTGCTCTAGTTATATCTTAACCCCTTTTTCTCTCCCTCAGGAGAGCATTTAAGAATACAACTGAGCAACTATGGCGATCACTCCATACTCTCTTCTGCTAATAGACTCTCATTTTTGTCCAGATAGCCACACTGATCTGTGAAATCTTGTCTTTCAGGTAAAGCTTGCCCAAGCATCAGGCCCAGGGGATGAATGTTGGTTTGTCTAAGCTAATCATTCTGATTCTATTCTCCTTGCCAGTGAGTGGCCCAGGAAATGGCATACGACCAAAACCTGGTCAGTGAGAAATGAAGGGGAATCTTTGGGAGGATGGAAGTTTCTGGCGAAAGGTTCTTAGCTCTTAAAAAGAGACCCAAGGAGTGCTCAGTTCGGCAGCATGTACACTAAAATTGGAACGATACAGAGAAGATTAACATGGACGCCTCGCAAGGATGACACGCAAATTCGTGAAGCATTCCATATTAAAAAAAAAAGACTCCCCAGGAAGAGAGTTTGTTTTCTGCCTCTGGACTTTTTTGTGAAAATGTAATGTATGGCGTTGCTATTGGCTGTCTTGCCACCTTGAGGAGAGCTGGTTGACATGTCGAAGTGACACAGTATAAAGATGTAGAACAGGAAGATGGCAGAGTAGAAAGGCGAAAAAAAAAAAAACAAAAAACCCTGAGACTTTGATGTGGTTGTGAAATCACTGAATAGACCAACCATGGAAACCCCTGTCATGGATTGAATTGTGTCCCCCAAAAATATCTGTCAACCTGGCTAGGTCATGATTCTTAGTATTATATGATTGTCTACCATTTTATCATCTGATGAGATTTCCCTATGTGTTGTAAATCCTATCACCATGATGTAATAAAACGGATTGGCAGCAGTTATACTGATGAAAGATTAGGTAGTGTCTTAAGCCAATCTCTTTTGAGGTATAAAAGAGAGAAGCAAATGGAGAGACATGGGGACTGTAGACCTCCAAGAAAGCAGTGCATGGAGCAGAGCTTGTCCTTCGGACCAGGGGTCCCTGCGCAGAGAAGCTCCTAGTCCAAGGGAGGATTGATGAGAGGGCTGACAGAGTGAGAAAGGTTTCTGCTGGAGCTGATGCCCTGAATTTAGACTTTTAGCCTACTTTACTGTGAAGACATAAATTTCTCTTTGTTAAAGTCATCCACTTGTGGTATTTCTGTTATAGCAGCACTAGATTACTAAGACAAATGCCTACCTAGGGAAATCTTACCATGCAAGATAATAAAATTCCCTTGTTTAAACGTTCTGAGTTGGGCTTTTTCGTTCCTTGAAGCTAAAAAAATTCTAAAAAATATAGGAATGCATTCTAACAAATATGCTGATATAGTAGGGGTAAACGTGAATCAGCTCTAATCTTTATTTTTTTTTAATATTGCATTTTTTCCACTTTTTTAAAACTGTTCTAATATATGTATAGGACATGACATTTGCTAATTCAACATTTTTTCAGGTGTACATCTTAGTGATATCAATTACATTAATCATGTTGTGAAGCCATTACCCTTAATAGATGCCGAATTTCCCATCACGATAAACAGAAACTCACTGCTTCCCAAGCAGTGGCTCCCCGTCTCCGTCTTCCTCCCACAGCTGGTAACCACTAATGAACTTTGGTCTCTATACATTTGCCTATTCTTGTCATTTCATAATAAGTGAGATCATACAATGTTTGTTCTTCTGTGATTGACTTATTTCACTCAGCATAATGTTTTCAAGCTCCGTTCATATCGTAGCATGCATCAAGACTTCATTTCTCCTACTGGCTGAGTAGTATTCCATTGCATGTGTGTACCACACTTTGTTTATCCATTCATCTATTGGCGGACACTTAGTTTGTTTCCAAATTTGGGTATTTTGAATAGTGCTGCAATGAACATTGGTATACATGCGTTTGTTTACATGACGCTTTCAAATCTCTTGGGTATATACCCACGAGTGGAATTTTTGGGTCATATAGAAACCTTGGTGGCATAGTGGTTAAGAGCTATGGCTGCTAACCCAAAGGTCAGCAGTTCAGATTCACCAGGCACTCCTTGGAAACTCGATGGGGCAGTTCTACTCTGTCCTACAGGGTCGCTATGAGTTGGAATTGACTTGATGGCAGTGTTTTTTTTTTTTTTTTTAATGGTAGCTCTATGTTTAATTTTTTGAAGAATCATCAAACTGTTTTTCACAATGTCTGTACCATTTTCTATTACTATCAGCAATGAATACGTGTTCTAATTTCCCCATATCTTCACCAGCATTTGTTATTTCCCACTTTTTTTTTTTTTTTTTTTAAATCTTAGCAGTCCTGGTGGGAGCGAAGTGATATTCATTGTGGTTTTGATTTGCGTCTCTCTGATGGCTAAAGACTTTGAACATTTTTCATGTGTTTGTTGGCCATTTGAACATCCTCCCTGGTGAAACATTTATTCAAGTTCTTTGCCCTCTTTTTTTATTATTGGGTTATTTGTCTTTTTTCATTAAGTTGTAGAAGTTTTACATATATATTCAATATTAGACCCATATCAGATATATGGTTCCTGAATATTTTCTCTCAATCTGTAATTTGTCTTTTCACTTTTTGATAAAGTCCTTTGTGAACAAGAGTAATTTTTATGAGGTCCCGTTTATCTATTTTATATTTTGCTGTTCATACTTTTTTATTATACTGGATAATTCATTTAAAAATTAGACCCAACAGCAATGGCCACATATTTTCTTCTAAGAATTTTATAGTTTTAGCTTTCATATTTAGGTCCTCGACCCATTTTGAATTGGTTTTTGTGTATGGCGTGGGGCATGAGTCCTGCTTCATTCTTGTGCATGTGGAAATTTCATTTTCTTGCACTATTTACTGAAGAGACTCTTCTTTGGCATTGAATATTCTTAGCATCCTTGTCAAAAACCAGTTGGCCGTAGATGGATGTATTTATTTCTGGACTCTCAATTCTATCTCATTGGTCTACATGTCTGTTATTATACCAATACCAGGCTGTTTTAATTACGATAGCTGTATAGTACGTTTTGAAATCCAGAATTATGAGTCCTGCTGCCTTGTTCTTTTTCTTCAAAACTGCTTTAGCTATTCAGAGCCTCTTGCCATTCCACATAAAATTGAGGATTGGTTTTTCCATTTCTGTAAATAAGGCTGTTGGAATTTTGACTAGGATTGTGTTGAATCTGTAGATCACTTTGAGTAGTATTGACATCTTAACAATATTAAATCTTCCAATCCATGAACATGGAATATCTTTCTGTTTATTTAGGTTTTTATTAACCTTTTTCAGCAGTGTTTTATAATTTTCATTGTATAAGTCTTTCACATTCCTGGTTAAATTTATTCCTAGGTATTTTATACTCTACAATGCTATTGTAAATTAAATTGTTTTCTTAATTTCTTTGTTAGATTTCTCATCTCTGGTGTATAGAAACCCAACTGATTTTTTTGTATTGATCTTGCATCATGCACCTTTGCTAAAATCCTCTATTAGTGCTAGAAGGTTTTTTTGCAGATGATTTGAAATTTTCTATATATAAAATCATGTCATGTATGAATAGAGATAATTTTACTTCTTATTTTCTGATATGGATACCTTTTCTTTCTTTCTTTTTGCCTTCTTGCTCTGGCTGAGGCTTCAGATACACTATTGAGTAGGAGTGGGGAGGGTGAACATCCTTTTCTTGTTCTCAATTTCAAGGGGAAAGCTCTCAGTCTTTCTCCATTGAGTGTAATGTTGCTGTTTGTTTTTCATTAATACCCTTAATCATGTTGAGGAGCTCTCCTTCTTTTCCTATCTTGTCAAGAATTTTTATCAAGAAACAGTGCTGGGTTTTATCAAATGCCTTTTCTGCATTGAGATGATCATGTTGTTCCTTTGTTCTATTAATGTGGTGGATTATATCGATTGATTTTCTAATGTTGAACCATCCTTGCATTCCTGGAATAAATCTCACTTGGCCGTGGTTTATAAAACTCTAATTTTTTAAAAAAAGAATATAATTAGTAAACCTTGTTATTTTATCAGTGACAAATTACTCATGATATACCCTACAATTGATAATACTGTATGTGTCTCTCATGGTACTCCAGTTGACGAGTATACTTTGTATTGCGATGAAGGGAAGGTAATCAATAGGAGTAGAGAAGAATACTGATTTTAGTGTATTTCCCAATATTGGAAATAAAAGTAAGATTCTGCAAGATATTGAGACTGATAAAATAAAACATCATCTGAAACGGCAGAGTGGATTCAGGTTTTGTGGGGCTTGAAGCTTTTACAATTTTGGGGTCTGTAATGGTTAAGGTTATGCGTCACCTTGGCTAGGTCATGATTCTCAGTGGTTTGGCAGATATTATGCAATCATCCTCCATTTTGTGATCTGATGTGAACAGTCAATCAGTTGAAAGGGGAGTTTTCTTGGGGGGTGTGGCTTGCCTCCAATATATATGGATGTTCTAGCAAAACTCACTCTCTCTCAATCTTGCATCCAATTCATCATCCTCTGTTCTCTGGTTCTTGGAATGTGAGCCAGCAGCTTGCTGTCTGACCTGCAGATATTGGGTTTCATCAGCTCCCAAAGCCCCTGAGCCAGTAGTCTGCCGTCTGACCTGCCAATTTTGGGTTCGTCAGCCCCTGCAACCATGTGAATCAGGAGAAACATTCAGCCTAACCCACGGATTTGGGACTTGCCAGCCTCCACATCTGTATGACCCATTTCCTTGAAATAAGTCTCTCTCTAAATATATTTATGGAGCCCTGGTGGGACAGTGGTTAAGAACTTGGCTGCTAACCAAATGGTTGGCAGTTCAAATCTACCAGCTGCTCCTCGGAAACCCTATGAGGCAGTTACACTCCATCTTATAGGGTTGCTATGAGACAGAATCAACTGGATGGCAACAGGTTTGGTTTTTTAACGTATATTTATATATATACACTTCACCGGTTTAGTTCCTCTAGAGAACTCAGCTTAAGACAGGGTCCCTCTTTAAGAAAAGAAATTGCAAAATTACAAATACGAAATTGTCAAGAACTGTGAAGGGTCTAGAAATCTTACGCAAACTGCAAACTGGCATGTTAACCTGCCACAGTTTCATGGATGCTGGCAGAAGACACGAGACTCCTAGATCAGAGATACAGAGACATAGAGAGGCAAGTAGGTCTCAATCTTGTTCCTGCCAAGATGCATTTTATTATTTTATTCTAAGGCTTTATTACAGCCCAGCAAGTGACATGAGCCTCATATTTGCCTCTGTTTCCCTCTTCCCCAAGTCTCACAAGGGTGCTGTGGGACTGGACCCAGATGGCTGCCACACTCACAGTGGGTTTGCATCACAGATGAAGAACCTGTAGCTAAGAAATCCCAGTCTTTTAAAGGGGGCTGCAAGCAAGCCTGCCCAACCTTTGCCCAGGAGGAGACATTGTCTTTATTATACTGGTCGGCAAACAAAGCTACCTCTGCTCTGAAGGGAGATATTTTCTCTGTCTCCTGAGGTTGTTCAGAATACAGCATCCTTCGAAAGATCATTCACAATGAAAGCTGTCCATGCCTCTGTGTGTAGAAACGTGAGACACTCACGGAGAATGGTCTCCCAACAAAAATTAGGTATGAGGTGGCCATTTATTTGGAATAATAAAATAAAGGACAACAATTTATCAGTTTAAAAGAGTTGATAAATGCACTAAACATAATATTAAAACTTGTGTTTTTGTTAATTAATTGCCAGGTACACTTCTATGATTTTTTTTTACATTTATTGACAGCATACATTTGATAGTACGCCAACAACTTTCGACTATTTTAATAGAATAATTGAAATGCACTGTGTTTATAGTTCTGCTACAGGCTTATGTTCTTTAAACACAGGAATTATGATTGATTCTTTTTCACACAACTTCCATCCAAAAGTAAACTAAATGTGTCACGTGCTTATAATTCTTTATGTTCCATTATTAACTATAGCCGGTACAGGAGAGTATGCCACTTTGCTTAGGCATTGATGAGAACTGAATTCTCCACTTACAGTTTTATAATTCTGATGATAGGAAGAACTTTCCCCAGGTGAGCTTCCGGCCCTGTCTGGCGCCTCCTCACCACTGCCCACGTGTTTGTCATGCCAACCTGTAGGACACATTCTCAATGCGCTGGCCTCTGAACACAAGCCTTTGTGCCACAACTCTGGGCTGGTAGGCACAGTGGGCAGTAAACTTATTCCGACCTAGAATTATTAGCAGTAATTTAACTACAAAGAGAGGTGATTGTAGATATACGGTCTCATTAAACCTAAACTAAATGTATCCCCAATTCCCTTTCCCCTTAGCTGTGGCGTTCAAATACAGCCTGACATAAGAGGAAGTATGATGGAAGGAAAGAGGAAATCAGAAGAGGCATTGCCTTAGCAAATTGAAATAAATTAGTCTCTTGCAAATTTTACAAAAACACGTTGTTGGGGCCCCTCCATGGACTTGCAAGAGCCTCGGCAAATGAGGGATCCTGAAGCTTAAGTTTCATCATTTATGATAAATTGGCAGCTGCATAAATGCCAATTCACAATTTTTAAAAAATAATTTTTATTGCGCTTTAAGTGAAAGTTTACAAATCAAGTCAGTCTGTCACATATAAGCTTATATACATCTTACTCCATACTCCCACTTACTCTCCCCCTAATGAGTCAGCCCGATCCCTCCTTCCAGTCTCTCCTTTCGTGACAATTTTGCCAGTTTCTAACCCTCTCTACCCTCCTATCTCCCCTCCAGATAGGAGATGTCAACACAGTCTCAAGTGTCCACCTGACACAAGTAGCTCACTCTTTGTCGGCATCTCTCTCCAACCCATTGTCCAGGCCCTCCCATGTCTGATGAGTTATCTTCAGGAATGGTTCCTGTCCTGGGCCAACAGAAGGTTTGGGGACCATGACCACCGGGATTGTTCTAGTCTCAGTCAGACCATTAAGTCTGGTCTTTTTATGAGAATTTGGGGTCTGCATCCCACTGCTCTCCTGCTCCCTCAGGGGTCTTCTGCTGTGCTCCCTGTCAGGGCAGTCATCAGTTGTGGCCGGGCACCATCTAGTTCTTCTGGTCTCAGGATGATGGAAGTCTCCGGTTCATGTGGGCCTTTCTGTCTCTTGGGCTCATAGTTATCTTGTGACCTTGGTGTTCTTCATTTTCCTTTGATCCAGGTGGGTCGAGACCAATTGATGCATCTTAGATGGCTGCTTGTTGGCATTTAAGACCCCAGACGCCACATTTCAAAGTGGGATGCAGAATGTTTTCATAATAGAATTATTTTGCCAATTGACTTAGAAGTCCCCTTAAGCCATAGTCCCCAAACCCCTGCCCTTGCTCCGCTGACCTTTGAAGCATTCAGTTTTTCCCGGAAACTTCTTTGCTTTTGGTCCAGTCCAGTTGAGCTGACCTTCCGTGTATTGAGTATTGTCCTTCCCTTCACCTAAAGTAGTTCTTATCTACTAACTAATCCGTAAATAACCCTCTCCCCCTCCCTCCCTCCCTCCCCCCTCATAACCACAGAAGTATGTGTTCTTCTCAGTTTATACTATTTCTCAAGATCTTATAATAGTGGTCTTGTACAATATTTGTCCATTTGCCTCTGACTGATTTCACTCAGCATAATGTCTTCCAGGTTCCTCCATGTTATGAAATGTTTCACAGATTCCTCACTGTTCTTTATCGATGCATAGTATTCCATTGTGTGAATATACCACAATTTATTTACCCATTCATCCGTTGATGGACACCTTGGTTGCTTCCAGCTTTTTGCTATTGTAAACAGAGCTGCAATAAACATGGGTGTGCATATATCTGTTCGTGTAAAGGCTCTTATTTCCTTAGGGTATATTCTGAGGAGTGGGATTTCTTTTTTTTATGGTAGTTCTATTTCTAACTTTTTAAGAAAACGCCAGATAGATTTCCAAAGTGGTTGTACCATTCTACATTCCCACCAGCAGTGTGTAAGAGTTCCAATCTCTCCACAGCCTCTCCAACATTTATTATTTTGTGTTTTTTGGATTAATGCCAGCCTTGTTGGAGGGAGATGGAATCTCATCGTAGTTTTAATTTGCATTTCTCTAACGGCTAATGATCGAGAGCATTTTCTCATGTATCTGTTGGCTGCCTGAATATCTTCTTTAGTGAAATGTGTGTTCATATCCTTTGCCCACTTTTTGATTGGGTTGTTTGTCTTTTTGTGGTTGAGTTTTGACAGAATCATGTAGATTTTAGAGATCAGGCGCTGATCGGAGATGTCATAGCTGAAAATTCTTTCCCAGTCTGTAGGTGGTCTTTTTACTCTTTTGGTGAAGTCTTTAGATGAGCATAGGTGTTTGATTTTTAGGAGCTCCCAGTTATCGGGTTTCTCTTCGTCATTTTTGGTAATGTTTTGTATTCTGTTTATGCCTTGTATTAGGGCTCCTAGGGTTGTCCCTATTTTTTCTTCCATGATCTTTATCGTTTTAGTCTTTATGTTTAGGTCTTTGATCCACTTGGAGTTAGTTTTTGTGCATGGTGTGAGGTATGGGTCCTGTTTCATTTTTTTGCAAATGGATATCCAGTTATGCCAGCACCATTTGTTAAAAAGGCTATCTTTTCCCCAATTGACTGACTCTGGTCCTTTGTCAAATATCAGCTGCTCATATGTGGATGGATCTATATCTGGGTTCTCAATTCTGTTCCATTGGTCTATGTGCCTGTTGTTGTACCAGTACTAGGCTGTTTTGACTACTGTGGCTGTATAATAGGTTCTGAAATCAGGTAGAGTGAGACCTCCCACTTTCTTCTTCTTTTTCAGTAAAGCTTTACTTATCCGAGGCTTCTTTCCCTTCCATATGAAGTTGGTGATTTGTTTCTCCAACACTTTAAAAAATGACATTGGAATTTTGATCGGAAGTGCGTTATATGTATAGATGGCTTTTGGTAGAACAGACATTTTTACTATGTTAAGTCTTCCTATCCATGAGCAGGGTATGTTTTTCCACTTAAGTATGTCCTTTTGAATTTCTTGTAGTAGAGCTTTGTAGTTTTCTTTGTATAGGTCTTTTACATCCTTGGTAAGATTTATTCCTAAGTATCTTTATCTTCTTGGGGGCTACTGTGAATGGTATTGATTTGGTTATTTCCTCTTCGATGTTCTTTTTGTTGATGTAGAGGAATCCAAGTGATTTTTGTATGTTTATTTTATAACCTGAGACTCTGCCAAACTCTTCTATTAGTTCCAGTAGTTTTCTGGAGGATTCCTTAGGGTTTTCTGTGTATAAAATCATGTCATCTGCAAATAGTGATAACTTTACTTCCTCCTCGCCAATCCGGATGCCCTTTATTTCTTTGTCTAGCCTAATTGCCCTGTCTAGGACTTCCAGCACGATGTTGAATAAGAGCGGTGATAAAGGGCATCCTTGTCTGGTTCCCGTTCTCAAGGGAAATGCTTTCAGGTTCTCTCCATTTAGAGTGATATTGGCTGGTATGCCCTTTATTATGTTGAGGAATTTTCCTTCAATTCCTATTTTGGTAAGAGTTTTTATCATAGATGGGTGTTGGACTTTGTCAAATGCCTTTTCTGCATCAATTGATAAGATCATGTGGTTTTTGTCTTTTGTTTTATTTATTTGATGGATTACATTAATGGTTTTTCTGATATTAAACCAGCCTTGCATACCTGGTATAAATCCCACTTGATCAGGGTGAATTATTTTTTTGATGTGTTGTTGAATTCTATTGGCTAGAATTTTGTTGAGGATTTTTGCATCTATGTTCATGAGGGATATAAGTCAATAATTTTCTTTTTTTGTAATGTCTTTACCTGGTTTTGGTATCAGGGAGATGGTGGCTTCATAGAATGAGTTGGGTAGTATTCCGTCATTTTCTATGCTTTGGAATACCTTCAGAAGTAGTGGTGTTAACTCTTCTCTGAAAGTTTGGTAGAACTCTGCAGTGAAGCCGTCCGGGCCAGGGCTTTTTTTTTGTTGGGAGTTTTTTGATTATCGTTTCAATCTCTCTTTTTGTTATGGGTCTATTTAGTTGTTCTACTTCTGAATGTGTTAGTTCAGGTAGGTAGTGTTTTTCCAGGAATTCATCCATTTCTTCTAGGTTTGCAAATTTGTTAGAGTACAATTTTTCATAATAATCTGAAATGATTCTTTTAATTTCATTTGGTTCTGTTGTGATGTGGTCCTTCTCGTTTCTTATTTGGGTTATTTGTTTCCTTTCCTGTATTTCTTTAGTCAGTCTAGCCAATGGTTTATCAATTTTGTGAATTTTTTCAAAGAACCAGCTTTTGGCTTTGTTAATTCTTTCCATTGTTTTTCTGTTCTCTATTCATTTAGTTCAGCTCTGATTTTTATTATTTGTTTTCTTCTGGTGCCTGATGGATTCTTTTGTTGCTCACTTTCTATTTGTTCAAGTTGTAGGGACAGTTCTCTGATTTTGGCTCTTTCTTCTTTTTGTATGTGAGCATTTATCGATATAAATTGGCCTCTGAGCACTGCTTTTGCTGTGTCCCAGAGGTTTTGATAGGAAGTATTTTCATTCTCGTTGCTTTCTATGAATTTCCTTATTCCCTCCTTGATGTCTTCTATAACCCAGTCTTTTTTCAGGAGGGTATTGTTCATTTTCCAAGTATTTGATTTCTTTTCCCTACTTTTTCTGTTATTGATTTCTAGCTTCATTGCCTTGTGGTCTGAGAAGATGCTTTGTAATATTTCGATGTTTTGGACTCTGCAAAGGTTTGTTTTATGACCTAATATGTGGTCTATTCTAGAGAATGTTCCATGTGTGCTAGAAAAAAAAAGTATACTTTGCAGCAGTTAGGTGGAGAGTTCTGTATAAGTCAATGAGGTCAAGTTGGTTGATTGTTGTAAGAAGATCTTCCGTGTCTCTATTGAGCTTCTTACTGGATGTCCTGTCCTTCTCCGAAAGTGGTGTGTTGAAGTCTCCTACTATAATTGTGGAGGTATCTATCTCACTTTTCAATTCTGTTAAAATTTGATTTATGTATCTTGCAGCCCTGTCATTGGGTGCATAAATATTTAATATGGTTATGTCTTCCTGATCAATTGTCCCTTTTATCATTACATAGTGTCCTTCTTTATCCTTTGTGGTGGATTTAAGTCTAAAGTCTATTTTGTCAGAAATTAATATTGCTACTCCTCTTCTTTTTTGCTTATTGTTTGCTTGATATATTTTTTCCATCCTTTGAGTTTTAGTTTGTTTGTGTCTCTATGTCTAAGGTGTGTCTCTTGTAGGCAGCATATAGATGGATCGTGTTTCTTTATCCAGTCTGTGACTCTCTGTCTCTTTATTGGTGCATTTAGTCCATTTACATTCAGCGTAATTATAGATAAATAAGTTTTTAGTGCTGTCATTTTGATGCCTTTTTATGTGTGTTGTTGACAATTTCATTTTTCCACACACTTTTTTGTGCTGAGACGTTTTTCTTAGTAAATTGTGAGATCCTCATTTTCATAGTGTTTGACTTTATTTTAGTTGAGTCGTTATATTTTTCTTGGCTTTTATCTTGAGTTATAGAGTTGTTATACCTTTTTGTGGTTACCTTATTATTTACCCCTACTTTTCTAAGTAAAAACCTAACTTGTATTGTTCTGTATCGCTTTGTATCACTGTCCATATGGCAGTTCAATGCCTCCTGTATTTAGTCCCTCTTTTTGATTATTGTGATCTTTTACCCATTGACTTCCATGATTCCCTGTTAGGTGTATTTTTTTTTTAATTAATCTTAATTTATTTGTTTTTGTGATTTCCCTATTTGAGTTGATATCAGGATGTTCTGTTTTGTGTCCTTGTGTTGTGCTGATATCTGATATTATTGGTTTTCTGACCAAACAATATCCTTTAGTATTTCTTGTAGCTTTGGTTTGGTTTTTGCAAATTCTCTAAACTTGTGTTTATCTGTAAATATCTTAATTTCGCCTTCATATTTCAGAGAGAGTTTTGCTGGATATATGATCCTTGGCTGGCAGTTTTTCTCCTTCAGTGTTCTGTATATGTCATCCCATTCCCTTCTTGCCTGCATGGTTTCTGCTGAGTAGTCTGAACTTATTCTTATTGATTCTCCCTTGAAGGAAACCTTTCTTTTCTCCCTGGCTGCTTTTAAAATTTTCTGTTTATCTTTGGTTTTGGCGAGTTTGATGATAATATGTCTTGGTGTTTTTCTTTTTGGATCAATCTTAAATGGGGTTCGATGAGCATCTTGGATAGATATCCTTTCGTCTTTCATGATGTCAGGGAAGTTTTGTGTCAGGAGTTCTTCAACTATTTTCTCTGTGTTTTCTGTCCCCCCTCCCTGTTCTGGGACTCCAATCACCTGCAGGTTATCCTTCTTGATAGAGTCCCACATGATTCTTAGGGTTTCTTCATTTTTTTAAATTCTTTTATCTGATTTTTTTTCAGCTATGTTGGTGTTGATTCCCTGGTCCTCCAGATGTCCCAGTCTGCATTCTAATTGCTCGAGTCTGCTCCTCTGACTTCCTATTGCGTTGTCTAATTCTGTAATTTTATTGTTAATCTTTTGGATTTCTACATGCTGTCTCTCTATGGATTCTTGCAACTTATTAATTTTTCCACTATGTTCTTGAATAATCTTTTTGAGTTCTTCAACAGTTTTATCAGTGTGTTCCTTGGCTTTTTCTGCAGTTTGCCTTATTTCATTTGTGATGTCTTGAAGCATTCTGTAAATTAGTTTTTTATATTCTGTATCTGATAATTCCAGGATTGTATCTTCACTTGGGAAAGATTTTGATTCTTTTGTTTGGGGGGTTGGGGAAGCTGTCATGGTCTGCTTCTTTAAGTGGTTTGATATGGATTGCTGTCTCCGAGCCATCACTGGGAAACTAGTTTTTCCAGAAAATCCGCTAAAAAAAAAATGCAGTCAGACCCCTATCAGAGTTCTCCCTCTGGCTTAGGCTATTCGGATGTTAATGAAGCCGCCTGGGGAGGGTGGGGGAGGGAACAGAGAGATAGGAGAGTAGCACCTCAGAATATAGGCAGAGTTGCTTGTCTTGCTTGGAATGGCTATTATATCTGCGATTCCCGCAGGGCACGTCGCCTATGTATGCTGGCTGTGTGGAGATTGCCCCGGGGGGGTCTGGCCCACTGGAGTCACGGTCAGATCCTCCGCTTCCAGCCCCACGCCCAGGGTCAAGGCTCCCCTGCTGGGACGGTGCACTCTCGACTCCAAAATCAGTCGCTGCCTCCCAGGGACTTCTCGTCCAGCCAGCCGCGTCGCCGTGCCGCCTCCGCGAACCAGCTGGGCCCCCTCCCGGGGTTAGTTCAGGTGAGTGGAGCAGCTCCCCGTGCTTGTGCCGTGACCGAGTGTCCCGGCTGGGACGCTGCTCTCCCCGCTCCAAGACCAGTCACTGCCTCCCGGGGACTTCTCCTACCGGCTGCGTCCCACGCCGCCCGAGCGAACCGGCTGGGCCCCCTCCTGGAGTTAGTTCAGGGGGGTGGAGCAGCTCTCCGTGTTTATGCCGTACCTGCATCCAGTCCAAATCCCGGCGGGACGGTTCCCCGGCTGGGACGCTGCTCTCCCCGCTCCAAGACCAGTCACTGCCTCCCGGGGACTTCTCCCACTGGCTGCGTCGCCAGCCGCCCGCGCGAACCGGCTGGGCCCCCTCCCAGTGTTAGTTCAGGGGGGTGGAGCAGCTCTCAGTGCTTGTGCCGTACCTGACTGGTACGCTGGCTCCAGGCTCTGAAAACAATTGCTGCTTCCCCGTATTAGTTCGTTCTCCGTCTCTAAATCTGTGTTTGTTGTTCAGGGTTCGTAGATTGTTATGTATGTGATTGATTCATTTGTTTTTCCGTGTCTTTGTTGCAAGAGGGATCCGAGGTAGCGTCTGCCTAGTCCGCCATCTTGGCCCCGCCTCCATATTTGTCCTTTTAGATTGACTTATTTCACTCAGCATCATATCCTCCAGTTACACCTGTGTTATATTTTGAGAACTCATCATTATTCATGATAGCTAAGTAGTATTCCATTGTATATTTGTACCATTCATCCATTGTTCGGCACTGTTTGTTTTCATCTTTTTGATATTGTGAATAATGCTGCAATGAAAATGAATTTACATACACATATACACACAGACATTATCTTCCTCCTGAAATCCTATCAAGATAATAGTTTTTGTTGTTGTCTTTATGGAATAATCCTAAAAGAATGGAATAAGAGCAACAACAAAATTTTGGATGCTAGAAGCCAGTGGGAGAGTGATAAATAACTCAGTAAACACATAGAGACTGAATCTCAGGCCCGCAGTAGAGAAAGCTGAGAAGCAAATTCATCTATCTTGCAGGGTCCTCCAAAGAGCTCTGGAATTGAAGCATAGGTACCTCTGGAAGGGATGGATGAATAAAGAGAACTGGTTATATGTTTATATGTGTGTGTGTATATATATATATATATATCCCAGTATATATGAGGAATCTGTATGTAGATTAAGAGGCAGTAGTTCAGACAGAACGAGGGGGTACTGAGTGGTTTAAGGTCAGGAAAGGTGTGTGTCAGGGTTGTATCCTTTCACCATACCCATTCAATCTGTATGTGAGGATGGCGCAGGACCAGGCAGTGTTTTGTTCTGTGATACATAGGGTCGCCATTAGTCGGAACTGACTGCACGGTACCTAACAACAACAACATTACATACATGAGGAGTCCTCAGGTGGCACCAGTGGTTAAGTACTAGACTGCTAGCTGAAAGGTTGGCAGTTCCAATCCATCAAGAGGTGCCTCAGAAGACAGGCCTGGCAATCTGCTTCCAAAAGGTCACAGCCTTGAAAACACTATGGAGCTGTGCTACTCTGCACACATGGGATCAGCATGAGTCAGAATCGACTTGATGGCAACTAACCACCAATGCAACAGCACACACTACATAACCTATTGCCATCAAGTTGATTTTGACTCATAACAACCCCATAAGGCAGAGCAGAACTGCCCTGTTGGGTTTCCAAGGCTATAATCTTTACAGAAGCAGACTGCCACATCTTCCTCCCATGGAGTACGCTGGTGGGTTCGAACTGCCAAACTTTTGGTTAGCAGTAGTCTCCTACACACTACATAATGCCCTCTTTTAGTCTTTGCTTATTTTTAAAGAAATAAATATTGCTTCATCCTTGAAAGCTGTTTTTGTTTGGAAAATTAAAAAGCAAGCATGCTTTGTTTTCAGTCCATCCAGTCTCAAACATTAGACATTTGAGGGTTTGTATCCTCCTCTGCTTTACAGTTAAAATGGAAAAGATAACACCTTCCATTTATATAGCACCTAAGAGTTTTAGAAGGAGTACTTTCAAATTGCTTATTACTGCATTCAATTGTACAAAATTAGGAGATATAAAAGAATTGTTAAGAAAAAGATGGAGCTATGAATAAAACACCATTTGCGTCTGCCTCAAGCAAGTAAGCAGATAAAAGAGCAAATAATGGATTTTAAAACTATGGATGAAGATTTATTCCTAAATCAGGATGGCAGTTTTTTTTTTTATCTTAAACATTCTTACCTCCTCATTAACAGCCACACTGTTGAAAAAAGAAATCAATTTCAGGTTTTTCTTGTTTTTCCCTGAAAGGAGCTTTCAGACTTGAATGTTAAGCCCAATGACCCTGCATTTTAATACTGAAATGCTCCTGGTGTTGATGGTGTGTAATGATTGCTCTCCAGGCAACCTTATCTATGAAGGAGAGTTTCACACAAGTGAGACTGCTCTGAGCAGGCTGTTTGTACAAGATGATGGTGGCCCCAGCTACTCCATTACCCACATAATACACAGTTCTTTTACTTGCTTCCTTAATTTCATCTCCACCATTTGAAGCTGCTGTTCTCCCCTGGACAAGTCATTTCATCTGGAATAATGGCTCATTAATGATGAACTTGTAGCTTTCTGCTACCAAAAAAAAAAAAAAAAAGCACAATTTTTACCTCTTTCTTTCATTCTCTATTAAACCATCCATTCCAACTTCAGACTAGCCTAGCAGACACTTTAGCATTGGACCTGGTGACAGAACCTCCGTTTTTCCCCACTTGGGAAAAATGAGGCTAATAGAATTGGCAGTCAGAAACTAAGATCTGCCTCATCTTACCAACTGTCCCTCCTTATGCCTGGGCACGCTTCACCAGAAATTCCCCTGAAGCCCCACCCTGAGCACCCCAGCCATTGGTTTCTCACAACAGGAAGTCATCAGCATTTGTAAGGAAGTGGGCTAACCTTAGTCTCTACCTCCTCAGTACTTCTTCAATTTCTTAGATTTGGCTACATATTTAAAACTTTAATGAGAAAAAATGGGCTTCTCTATCAGTAATATAAAAACTTATCAATAAACCCTTAGTTCTGGTAGTCCATCAACTGGAATGTTAGTTGGATTTCTAAGTGTGGGTCAGGTCAGAGCCCCACTGTCATCCATCACCCCCTCCAACGAATGTTCAGGTACACTCAAGCAAACTGAATTCAAAAGCACTTTTTCTTTTAGGGTCCTTTGGTATGGTGAATATCCATATTTGCCATGCCTTTTAATGTAATCTGGGCCTTTCAATGCAATGCTGATGTATTCATTCAATTAATTAATTAGTTTGTGCACTCAACAGATATTTATTGAGTACTTCTACCTGACAACTCCTGTTAAAGGAAGTCTACAAAAAGATTCCCACCTTTTAAGAATTTAAAATTCAGTAGGAAATATGTATCTATATCTGTATCTGCCTAGCATAGGAGGTATTCAGTGTATTAAATACCTCTGGGTGCCACTTCAAATCTATCCAGCCCCACATTATCCTCCAACCGCGTTGCAGCAGCCCACACCAAGCAGGCTTTGAATAGCTTAGGGAAGGATCAACCTGACAGCACCTGGCGTACCCCAGGGCTTCTCTGAGCTGTGGCAATACCACATCCTGAGGTATTGCAGTGATTAGCATCACCATCAAAGACTTATAGGAGCCAAAAAAAAAAAAAAAAACCCCAAACCCAGTGCCGTTGAGTCAATTCCGACTCATAGCAACCCTATAGGACAGAGTAGAACTGCCCCATAGAGTTTCCAAGAAGCACCTGGTGGATTCGAACTGCTGGCCCTTTGGTTAGGCACTGTAGCACTTAACGACTACGCCAAGGAGCAGGGGATATGATTCTCATTATTTCTTTGTTCAATTCTCTGTCTGGCCCTTGCACAGCCCAGATGGATCATGGCAGATGACAGTGCATTACTGCAAATTTAAACAAATGGTAGCCAATTGCAACAGCTGTGTTGTATGGGATGTCTTTATTGGAGTAGACCAGCTCTTCTTTTGGTACTTGGTATGCAGCTCTTGATCTGGTGCATTTTTCTCAATCATCATCAATAAGAGGGAGCAAAAGCAGTTTGCTCTCACAGGGAAGTACACCAGTGCTTTCTTGAGATGGGCTATGTTTACTTTCCTACTCTCAGTCACAATAAAATTTGCAGGAACACTGATCTGATTACCTTTCAAAAACCACCATGCTGGTCCTCTACATTGATATCATATTAATTGGACCTGATGAATATGACCTGGCAAGAATTCTAGATGCCCTAGTAATATACAAGCATGGCGGAGAGTGAGAGGTAAATGCCATGAAGGTCCAAAGACCTGTCACTTTGATAAAGACTTTAGGGATCTAATGGTCTCAAAGGAGGGAAATTTCCTTTAAGAGACAGGGCAAATTGTTGCACCTTTCATCCTCTACTAGTAAAAAAAAAAAACAAAAAAAACAAGGCACTCATGAGCCTCTTTGGATTTTGGCGATACCAAATATCACATTTGGGAATACTACTCTGACCCATTTATTGGGTGATTCAAAAGCCTATCAGTTTTAGGTGGAGATCAGAGCAATAGAAGGCTCTGCAGTGGGTACAGACTGGGGTGCAAGCTACCCTGTAATAGACTATATGATCCAGAAGAACTGATGGTCCTAGAGGTAGCCATGGTAGCTAAGGAGGTTGAGTGGTAAGGTCTTAGGATTCTAAAGCAATACCACTCTGCAACAGAGAACTAGATTCCATTTTCAAAACAGCTTTTGATATGCCACTGAGTCCTCATAGATACTGACTTTCTAACCAGAAGCACCAAGTGAGTGTGTGACAGCAGCAGACTATCATGAGATGGGTATTATCAGGTCTACCACATTATCAGCTCGGGAGGTAATGATACACTCAAGATCAGCCTGAGCAGGCCCAGATGACCTAACTAAATTATATACACTGGTGGCTCAGAATCTGAAGGTAAGAACAATGACACTGATGCTTCTCTCTCAACTCAAACCTCTGGCTTTATGGGAAAGAGAAGGAAGAGTAGTTTCTATCACCAGCTGGTAGAAGAAAGAAACATTCAGGCCTGGCTCACAATTGTCTTCACATGATATTTTGATACTGGTCATAAATGGATTGTTTCTACACCACAGCCCTGCTCAGAGGTAGCCTTCAAAGACAGTGGTGAAAGGAAATCCTCCCAATGCTCAGAGATGCAAGCAATATGCTTAGTTGTTCTCTTGTATGGAGAAGTGGTCAGAGGTATGGGTATACATAGATTCTTGGGCAGTTGCTAATGGCTTGGCTAGTTGATCAGGGACTAGAAAGAAGCAAGACTAGTAGACTTGGACTCCATGGGGACTAGTGAATTTAAAGGTCTCAAGATATGCAGATGGGCTAAAATATCTTAGAAATATCCATTTTTGCATGAACGATATATTTTTAAAGGTAAGGTTCAAGCCTTGGTTTCTAAATAGTCCTGTATTATAACATCCTGCTGGTTCAGAGAAAATTTGGTTGCCTAATCCCTAATGTAAGAATAATAGATTGCTGCTTCTGAAATATTGGTTCATGGAGTGGCCCTTTCTTGTGGGGTGGTCGTTGACTTGAAAACTCTAAAAAGTTCATAGACTTGACATTTCATAAAGCATACAGGACAGGTTTTATGAATTGCTCTGTGCCTGATTACTAATAAATATTTACTTATTAAATGCTTATATGTGTGGTAGAATCTGGTTTGAGACATGGTTTCATTATAATCTCGCAGCAATGTTATAGTAACCTTCACCCACCCCAAACATTTTGATGGCTACCATTATGTACTAAAAAGCAACTAAGAGTCATGCATGATCACATTAGCTTAGGAAGTTTGCAACAGAAGTAACTGGGCAAGATTAGGATTCTGGGCTTGAAATGGCTGAGGAGAGAATGAGTGAGGCTGTCAGAAAAATTTGGTGAATTCAAGGAATCCAGGAAGACTAAGATCAGCTAAAATTAGTAAAGATCTGCCCAATAGAAAAATGGGCAAAAGATTTGAAGAAGCATTTTACCAAAGAGGAATTCTAAATGCCAATAATCTTATGAAAAGCTGCTCATCCTCCTTGATAATTAGTGAACTGAAAATTATAACCACAGTGGAGAGGAGACAGCCCAAGATGGTAGGTTAGTCAGGCACACAAGCTATCTTCTTACAGCAAAGACCCAAGAAATCAAGTGAAACAGATACAGATGACAATCCTGGAAAATCAAAAGAAAAGATGAAGAATTAGATCCAACACCAATTGGAAGGAGAAACTGAATGAAAACAATGAAAGAGGAGAGTTATGAATCAGAGGTGTCTTGCCAACTGGCTCAGCACACCATGGCCATCTTGAGCTGAAATGAGCAGTGACCTCAGGTGAGGCACACAGGGAGGCAACTTCATGGAATTCCCAATCGGAGACAGAGAAACTGTGTAGAAAAACCCAGAGTGAAGCAAGGTGAGCAGGACATGAACCAGATCTAAGAACAGAAAGTATAAGAAGGCAGGTAAGAGCTCCAGGGATCCTGAAAGAGATCAAAGAAAATGCAGAAAAAACCCTAGAAGAATTCGGGAAAAAATACAAGAACAAAATGATGGACTCAATAGATAATTAGAAACCACACAAAAACAACAACTAGAAATTCAAAAGATTAACAATAAAATATCAGAAATAGACAACACAATGGAAAGACACAGAAGTAGAATTGAATCAATGGAATCAGCAAAATGGAGAACAAGTCCCTTGATTTGTTAAGGAACGGTCAGAAAAAAAGAATGAAGAAAAATGAAGAAAGCCTAAGAGTTATATGAGACACCATCAAGAGGAATAATTTACAAGTAATAGCAATTCCAGAAAACGAGAGAAAAAAAGTACAGAGAGAATTTTTGAAGATATATTGGCAGAAAACTTCCCAAATATCATGAACGATGGTTTCTATCAAAGAAGTCCGGTGAACCCTATAAAGGGTAGACCCCTGAGGAAATTCACCAAGACATATGATAATGAAACTTTCCAAAACCAAAGATAAAGAAAGAAACTTGAATGAAAAAAAATCACTTACAAAATGGCACCAGTAAGACTAAGTGCTGATTTCTTGTCAGAAACCACGCAGGCAATAAGGCAATGGTATGATATATATGAAATTCTGAAAGAAAAGAATTGCCAACTGTCTTAGGCTGGGCTCTCCAGAGAAGCAAAACCGGTGAAATGTATATAGAGAGATTTATATCAAGGAAATGGCTCACACAGTTTTTAGAGGGTGTAACGTCCTAAGTCTGTGAGGCAGGAAAGAGGATTTTCCTGATTCACGTAGCCACAGGGGCTGGTGAACCCAAGATCAGCAGGCCAGAGAGCAGGACTGTAGCAGGCTGTGAAGATCAGCAAATCTCAAGATTGGCAGGCAAGCTGCTAGCTTAAGTCCCAAGAACCAGAGGTCAGATGAATAAAGAAATGATTAACACTACAAAGAAAGTATAACAAAATAATAGCAGTAAATTCATATCTATCATTAATCACAGTGAATGTCAATATGTTGCCTATAAGAGACATACCTTAGACACAAAGACAGAAATAAGTAAAAAAATCAAAGGATGGAAAAAAAATAAATCAAGCAAACAGTAACCAAAAGAGAGAGGAATAGCAATAATAATTTTGGATGAAATAGACTTTAAGTCAAAATCCATTATAAGAGACTAAAAAGGGCATTACATAATGATTAAAGGGTAAATCCACCAAGAAGACATAACAATAATAAATATTTATGTACCCAATGACAGAGCTCCAAAATAAGTAAAACAAATTCTAACTGGATTGGAAAGAAAAATAGACAGTTATACAATAACAATACAACAATAGTAGGAGACTTTAACACACCAGTTTCAACGATGGACAGAACAACCAGGAAGAAACACAACAGAGATACAGAGTATCTAAATAACATAATCAACCAACTTGACCTCGTAGACATATACAGAACACACCACCCAACCGCAGCACAGTACACATTCTTCTCCAACTGACATAGATCATTCTCCAGAGTAGACCATATCCTAGGCCAAAGCAAGCCTCAATAAATTAAAAAAATATCGACATAATACACAGCATCTTCTCTGACCATGGGAAACCCTGGTGGTGTAGTCACTAAGAGCTACAGCTGCTAACCAAAAGGTCAGTGGTTCAAATCCATCAGGCACTCCTTGGAAACTCTTTGGGGGAGTTCTACTCTGTCCTATAGGGTCTCTATGAGTAGGAAATGACTCCATGTCAATGTTTTTTTTCAGGTTTCTCTGACCATAACTCTATGAAACTAGTAATCAGTAACAGAAAGAGCAAGGAAAAAAATTAAATACATATAAACTGAGTAACGCATTACTTAAAAATTATCGAGTCATAGAAGAAATTAAAAATGAAATTAAAAAAATTCTCAGAATCAAATTAGATGGGTGATACAACATAACAAAACCTCTGGGACACAGAAAAGAAGTGCTCAGAGGAAAATTTATAGCAGTAAATGAACACATCAAAAAAAGAAGAAATGTCCAAAATTGGTAACTAAACCTGACAACTCAAATAGAAAAAGAACAGCAAAAGAAGTCCACAGTCACCAGAAAAAGGCAATAATAAAGATTACAGCAGAAATAAATGAAATAGAAAATAGAAAAACAATAGAAAGAATCAACAAAACAAGAAATTGGTTATTTAATAGGATCAATAAAATAACAAACCACTTGCCAGATTGACAAAGGAAAAAAATGAGAAGACACAAATAAACAAAACAAAAAATGAAATGGGCAACATTACAACAGGACCAACTGAAATAAAGAGGATCATAACAGAATATTATGAAAAACAGTGCTCTAGCAAATTTGAAAACCTAGAATAAATGGAAAAATTTCTAAAGCAAACTACCTACCTAAACTAACAAAACAGAGGTAGAAAATCTAAATAGGCCCATAACAAAAGAAGAAATTGAAGGAGTCATTAAAAAAAACTCCCAACAACAACAAAAAAAGCCCCAGCACAGATGGCTTCACTGGAGAATTCTAACAATCAGAGAAGAGTTGATACCAATTCTACTCGAACTAGTCCAGTATATAGAAAAATAAAGAATACTCCCTAATTCATATCCCTCATGAATATAGATTTTAAAATTCTCAACAAAATCCTAGCCGAAAGAACACAACAGTATATCAAAAAAAAATAATACATCATGATCAGGTGGAATTCATACCAGTTTCAACATTAGAAAATCAATCAATGTAATTCACCACATAAATAAAAGAATAGAATCACATGATCATTTCAATTGATGCAGAAGAGGCATTTGATAAAGTCCAACACCCTTTCCTGATAAAAACTCTCAGCAAAATAGGAAGAGAGAAATTCCTCAACATAATTAAGGGTGTATATGCAAAACCAACAGCCAACATTACTCTAAACAGAGAGAGATTAGAAGCATTCCCCCTGAGAATGAAAACAAGACAAGGATGCTCACTTTTATTAGATAACGTACTGGAAGTCCTAGTTAGAAAATTAAGAAAAGAAAAACCAAAACCAAAAAAAAAAAAAAAACCAAACCCATTGCCGTCGAGTCAATTCCGACTCATAGCAACCCTACAGGACAGAGTGGGACTGCCCTTTATGGTTTCCAAGGAGCATCTTGTAGATTCAAACTGCCAACCTTTTGGTTAGCAGCCGTATCTCTTAATCACTACACACCACCAGGATTTCCAAAGAAAACAAAGGGTTCCCAAATTGGTGAACCAAAAACAAAACAAAACAAAACAAAAAAACAAACCCATTGCTGTCAAGTTGATTCCAAAGTAAAACTATCCCTATTTGCAGATGATATGAAACTATACATAGCAGATCCTAGCTATTCCACAAGAAAGGTACTGGAACTAATAGGTGTGTTCAGCAAAGTGGCAGGGTACAAGATCAACACACAAAAATCAATTGGATTCCTCTACACTAATAAGGAGAACCCTGACAAGGAAATCAAGAAAACAATACCATTTGCAATAGCACCCAAAAGGATAAAATACCTAGGAATAAATCTAACCAGGGTCTTAGAAGACTTATACCGTACAAGCAACACTACAAAACACTATTGCAAGAAACCAAAAGAAATCTACATGAACAGAAAAACATTCCATGCTTATGGATTGGAAGACTTAACATTGTGAAAATGCCAGCACTATCCAAAGTGATCTATAAATATAATGCAATCCTGACCCAAATACCAACAACATTTTTAATGCAATGAAAAACTAATATTCAACTTTATATGGGAAAAAAGAGGCCCCAAATAGATAAAGCAATATTGAAGAAGAAGAACAAAGTAGGCCTCACACTTCCTGATCTTACAACTTACTAAACAGATACAGTGATCAAAACAGCCTGGTACCCGTACGATGAAAGACACATGAACTAATGGAACAGAATTTCGAATCCAGAAGTAAATCCATGCATCTGTGCACAGCTGATCTTCACCAAAGGGTCAAAGTCTATTCAAGGGGGAAGAGACAATCACTTTAACAAATGGTACTGGTGAAACTATATTCATTTGCAGAAAAATGAAACAGGATCCATACCTCACACCGTACACAAAAACTAACTCAAAATGGATCGAAGACCTAAATGTTAAAACTAGAACTATAAAGTTTCTGGAAGATAATATAGGGACAAAGCTAAGCGCCCTAATTAGTAGCAAAAATATACTATCAAATACAACTAACAATGTATGAACAACAGAAGATAATAAGCTAGATAATTGGGACCTCCTAAAAATAAATACTTATGCTCTTCAAAGGACTTTACCAAAAGAGTAAAAAGAGAACCTACAGAGTGGGAAAAAAAAAATTTGGTAAAGACATATCTGACAAGGATCCAATCTCTAAAATATATAGAAAACTTCAACAACTCAACAACAAAAAGACAATCCAACCAAAAAATGGGCAAAGGTCACAACTTGACCAAGGCAAGGTCATGGAAGCTCCGTAGACACATCCGAACTCCCCGAGGGATGAAATTACTGGGCTGAGGCCGGGGAACAATGGTCTCAGGGAACATCTAGGTCTATTGGCATAATATAGTTTATAAAGAAAATGTTCTACATTCTACTTTGGTGAGTAGAGCCTGGGATCTTAAAAGTTTGTAAGCAGCCATTTAAGATACTCCACTGACCTCACGCAGTCTGGAGAATGAAGAAAACCAAAGACATAAGGGAAAGATTAGTCCAAAGAACTAGTAGACCACAAGTACCACAGCCACTGCTATATTGAGTCCAGCACAACTAGATGGTGCTCGGCTACCACCACTGACTGCTCTGACAGGGATTGTAACAGAGTGTCCTGGACAAAGCTGGAGAAAAATATGGAACAAAATTCTAACACATACAAAAGACTAGACTTACTGGTCTGATAGAGACTGAAGAAACCCCAAGAGTACGGCCCCCAGACACCCTTTTAACTCAGTACTGAAGTTACTCCTGAGGTTCACTGTTGAGCCAAAGATTAGACAGTCCCATAAAACAAGACGAGACTATATGGGAACACCAGCCCAGGCACAAGGATGAGAAGGCAGGAGGGGACAGGAAAGCTGGTAAGATCACAAAGTCAAGAAGGGGAGAGTATTGACATTTCATGGGGTGGCTATCAATGTCATGAAACAATATATGTATTAGTTATTTAATGAGAAATTAATTTGCTTTCTAAACCTTCATCTAAAGTCCATTTTTTAAAAAAATGTGCAAAGGACATGAACAGACACACTTCACCAAAGAGAACATTCAGGTGGATAACACATGAAGAGATGCTCTTGATCATCAACCATTGATGTCGTTAGGCGCCATCAAGTCCGTTTCAACTCATAGCAACCAACAAAACACCGCCTAGTCCTGTGCCATCCTCACAAGCCTCATCATGCTTAAACCCATTGTTGCAGCCACTGTGTCAGTCCATCTCACTGAGGGTCTTCCTCTTTTTTGCTGACCCTCTACTCTACCAAACATGATCTTCTGCTCCAGGGACTAGTCCCTCCTGATAATATGTCCAAAATATGTAAGACAAAGTCTCGCTGTCCTCACTTCTAAGGAGCACTCTGGCTGTACTTCTTCCGCGACAGATTTGTTCATTATTCTGGCCCCTAAACATATTCAGTGTTCTTCACCAACACTGTAATTCAAAGGCATCATTTCTTCTTCAGTCTTCCTTATTCATTGTCCAGTTTTCACATGGCTTGGGTCAGGTGCACCTTAGTCCTTGAAGTGACATCTTTTCTTTTCAACACTTTAAAGAGGTCTTTTGCATTATCCGTTAGAGAGATGCAAATCAAAAGTAAAATGAGATACCATCTCACCCCTGCAAAAATGGCACTGATCAACAAAACAAAAAACTACAAATGCTGGTGAGGTTATGGGGAGACTGGAACTCTTACACACTGCTGGTGGGAATGTAAAATGGCACAATCACTATGGAAAACAGTGTAGCTCTTCCTCAAAAAGCCAGAAATAGAAATACTTTATGATCCAGCAATCCCACTCCTAGGTATATATTCTAGAGATATAAGAGCAGTGACACAAATAGGCACATGCACACCCACGTTCACTACAGCATTATTCACAATAGCAAAAAGATGGAAACAACCTACGTGTCCATCAATGGACAAAGGAATAAACGAATTGTGGTACATACACACCATGGAATACTGCACAGTGATAAAGAATAATGGTGATCCCACAAAATATAGCATGGATGAATCTGGAGGGCATTACGCTCAGTGAATAAGACAAACACAGAAGGACGAATATTGCATGATACCAGTTTTATAAAAAGTCAAGAATAAATATACACACAGAAACCAACATTATTTGATGGTTACCAGGAATGCGAAGAGGAGGGAGGGAGAATCACTTACTAGAGAGTTGCTGTTGTTAGGTGCCATCCAGTTGTTTCCTACTCATAGCAACTCTATGTACAACAGAACGAAACACTGTCCGGTCCTGCATCATCCTCACAATCATTGCTGTGTTTAAGCCCATTGTTATAGCCATTGTGTCAATCCATCTCATTAAGCATGTTCCTCCTTTTTGTTGACCCTCTACTCTACCAAGCACAATGTCCTTCTTCAGGGACTTGTCCCTCCTAATAACATATCCAAAGTACATGAGATGAAGTCTTGCCACTTTGCTTCTAAGGAACTTTCTGGCTGTACTTCTTCCAAGACAGGTTTGTTTGTTCTTCTGGCACTCCGTGGTATATTCAATAATCTTTGCCAACACCATAACACAAACACATCAATTCTAGATAGTAGACATGTGTTAATTCTAGTAACGGGAAAGGCAGTACACAATACGCTGGAAGTCAGCACAACTTGACCAAGGTAAATGAAGACAGTGAGAGGTACACAAGAGCAAAGGACACAAAATACTGGGAAAGCCAGCACAATTTGTACAAGGCAAAGTCATGGAAGCTCCATAGACACATCCAAACTCCCTGAGGGACAGAATCCCTGGGATGAGGGCTGTGGGGACCATGTCTCAGGAAACATCTAGTTCAATTGGCATAACATAGTTTATAAGGAAAATGTTCTACATTCTACTTTGGTGAGTAGCATCTGGGGTCTTAAAAGCCTGTGAGTGGCCATCTAAGATACTCCACTGGTCTCACCCCTTCAGGAACAAGGGAGAATGAAGAAAACTAAAGATACAGGGGAAAGATTAGTACAAAGGACTAATGGACCACACCTACCACAGCCTCCACCAGACTGAGTCCAGCACAAGTAGATGGTGCCCGGCTACCACCACTGACTGCTCTGACAGGGATCACAACAGAAGGTCCTGAACAGAGCTGGAGAAAAATGTAGAACAAAATTCTAACTCACAAAAAAAGTCTAGACTTACTGCTCTGACAGAGACTGGAGAAACCCAAAGAGTATGGCCCCCAGACACCCTTTTAGCTCAGTAATGAAGTCACTCCTGAGGTTCACCCTTCAGCCAAAGATTAGACATGGCCATAAAACAAAACAAGACTAAAGGGGCACACCAACCCAGGGGCAAGGACTAGAAGGAAGGAGGGGGCAGGAAAGCTGGTAATAGGGAACACAAGGTCGAGAAGGGAGAGCATTGACATGTTGTGGGGTTGTTAACCAATGTCATAAAACAATATGTTTAATGAGAAACTAATTAGCTCTGTAAGCCTTCATCTAAAGTCCAATTAAAAAAAAAAAGAATGAAGGACAACCATGGTAAATGCTATCACACATACAATTTTGCAACAACAGTGAAAACAAGCAAAAGACATATGGTTACATAGGTAGATATGTATGCTATATGGCTGTGGGAAGGCATAAGGGAGTACATACACGTGCATATATATGTATGTTTGTGGGCATATGTATATATATGTTTATGTGTGCTGCCTATATATATTCATATATACAATAAAGGACATAGAGGTCACAGTTATGGATGCTTCCTAGACATACGCAAACACTTTGTGGAATTTATTTACTGGTCTGAAGTCTCAGGACCATAGCCTTGTGGGACAAGTAGGTCAATTGGCATAACTTAGTCCATAAATATAACGTTCTACATCCTAGTTTAGTGAGTAGTGTCTGAGATATTAAAAGCTTTCAAGCACCCATCTAAGATACAACTATTAGTCTCTTCCTGTCTAGAGTAAAGGAGGGTGAAGGAAACTAATGGCTCAACAAAGAAATTAGTCCACAGGTCTACTTGCCCATGTGAACCACAGCCTCTTCTAGCCTGAGACCAGAAGAGCTAGATAGTGCCCATCTAACACCAGCAACCGTTCTAACCAGGAATATAATAGAAGACCTTGGATGGAATGAGAGAAAAATGTAGAACAAAATTCAAATTCATAAAAAGACCAGACTTACTGGACTGATAGAAACTAGAGGAACCCTCAAGACAATTGCCCTAACATACCCTTTTAACCTGGAGCTGAAGCCACTCCCAGAGGTCACTTTTCAGCCAAATAGTAGATTGGTGTATAAAATAAACAATAACACCTGTGAGGAAAGTGCTCCTTTAAACAATCAACTATACAAGACCAAGCTGTCAACATTCACCCAAAAGCAAAAATGAGGAAGCAAGGAGGGGCAGGGAAGCTGGATGGATGGGGTAGGAGGGGTGGAAATGGTGAGAGTGCTGACACATTACAGGGGTTGTAACCAATGTCACGGAACAATTTGTGATGAATTGTTGAATGGGAATCTAACTTGCTCTGTAAACTTTCAGCTAAAACACAATAAAATATTTTTTAAAAAACCTATTTACTCATCAGACTAGCAAAATTAACTTCTACTGTAGTGCCACCTCTGCCTCAAATTCAAATGTACATGCCACTATTTCTGGACCGTCTATTTTGCTTGCCCAAAGAATAAACCTTGTGTCTTCTGTTTTGATAGGAGAGGGGGAGTTTCCAGCTGCATGGAATTGGGAAGAAGGTTGGGAGTATTATATATATATAATATATATATATAATATATATATTATATATATATACGTATACATGCTCTTGTTGTTAGGTGCCGTTGAGTCAGTTCTGACTCATAGCAACCCTATGTAACACAGAACCAAACACTGCTCAGTCCTGTGCCATCCCTACAATCATTGTTATCCTTGAGCCCATTGTTGCAGCTACAGTGTCAATCCATCTTGTTGAGGGTCTTCCTCTTTTCTGCTGACCCTGTACTTTACAAAGCAATGTGTCCTTCTCCAGGGACTGATCCCTCCTGACAACATGCCCAAAGTATGTAAGACACTGTCTCGTCATCCTTGTTTCTAAGGGGCAATCTGGTTGTACTTCCTCCAAGGCAGATTTGTTCGTTCTTTTGGCAGTCCATGGTATATCCAGTATTCTTAGTCAACACAGTTCAAAGGTGTCAATTCTTCTTCAGTCTTCCTTATTCATTGTCTGGCTTTCCCATGCATATGATGTGATTGAAAATACTACGGCTTGGGTCAGGCGAACCTTAGCCTTCACGGTGACACCTTTGCTTTTCAACACTTTTAAGGAGTCCTTTGCAGCAGATTTGCCCAACGGAATGTGTCTTTTGATTTCTTTTTTTCCAACTGATTCTTTTTTTTTAAATTTTTTGTTATAATTTTTATTGTGCTGTAAGTGAAAGTTTACAAATCAAGTCAGTCTCTCATATAAAAATATATATACACCTTGCTACATACTCCTAATTACTCTCCCCCTAGTAAGACAGCCTGCTCTCTCCCTCCACTCTCTCTTTTCATGTCCATTTCACCAGCTTCTAACCCCCTCTATCCGCTCATCTACCCTCCAGGCAGGAGATGCCAACATAGTCGCAAGTGTCCGCCTGATCCAAGAAGCTCCCTCCTCACCAGCATCCCTCTCCAACCCATTGTCCAGTCTATCCATGTCTAAAGAGTTGGCTTTGGGAATGGTTCCTGTCCTGGGCCAACAGAAGGTCTGGGGTCCATGACCACCAGGGTCCTTCCAGTCTCAGTTAGACCATTAAGTCTGGTCTTTTCATGAGAATTTGGGGTCTGCATCCCACTTCCTTCCTGCACCCTCAGGGGCTCTCTGTTGTGTTCCCTGTCAGGGCAGTCATCAGTTGTAGCCGGGCACCATCTAGTTCTTCTGGTCTCAGGATGATGTAGTCTCTGGTTTATGTGCCCTTTCTGTCTCTTGGGCTCCTAATTACCTTGTGTCCTTGGTGTTCTTCATTCTCCTTTGATCCAGGTGGGTTGAGACCAATTGATGCATCTTAGATGGCTGCTTGCTAGCGTTTAAGACCCCAGATGCCACTCTTCAAAGAGGATGCAGAATGTTTTCTTAATAGATTTTATTATGCCAATTGACTTAGACGTCCTCTGAAATCATGGTTCTTAAACCCCTGCCCCTGCTACACTGGCCTTCAAAGCATTCAGTTTATTGAAGAAACTTCTTTGCTTTTGGTTTAGTCCAGTTGTGCGGACCTCCCCTGTATTGTGTCTTGTCTTTCCCTTCACCTAAAGTAGTTCTTATCTACTATCTAATTAGTGAATACCCTTCTCCCACCCTCCCTCCCTCCCTCCTCTTGTAACCACAAAAGAATGTTTTCTTCTCCGTTTAAACTGTTTCTCAAGTTCTTCTAATAGTGGTCTTACACAACATTTTCCTTTTGAAGCTGACTAATTTCACTCAGCATAATGCCTTCCAGGTTCCTCCACGTTATGAAATGTTTCACAGATTCCTCACTGTTCTTTATCGATGCGTAGTATTCCATTGTGTGGATATACCATAATTTATTTATCCATTCATCTGTTGATGGGCACCTGGGTTGCTTTCATGTTTTTGCTATTGTAAACAGTGCTGCAATAAGCATGGGTGTGCATATATCTGTTCGTGTAAAGGCTCTTATTTCTCTAGGATATATTCCAAGGAGTGGGATTGCTGGATCGTATGGTAGCTCTATTTCCAACTTTTTAATGAAGCGCCAAATTGATTTCCAAAGTGGTTGTACCATTTGACATTCCCACCAGCAGTGTAGAAGTGTTCCAATCTCTCCACAGCCCCTCCAACATTTATTATTTTGTGTTTTTTGGATTAATGCCAGCCTTGTTGAAGTGAGATGAAATCTCATTGTAGTTTTGATCTGCATTTCTCTAATGGCTAATGATCGTGAACACTTCCTCCTATATCTGTCAGCTACCTGAATGTCTTCTTTAGTGAAGTGTCTATTCATATCTTTTAGCCCATTTTTTAATTGGGTTATTTGTCTTTTTGCAGTATCATGTAGGTTTTAGAGATCAGGCGCTGATCAGAAATGTCATAGCTAAAAACTTTTTCCCAGTCTGTAGGTAGTCTTTTTACTCTTTTGGTGAAGTCTTTGGATGAACATAGGTGTTTGATTTTTAGGAGCTCCCAGTTACCTAGTTTTTCTTCTATGTTCTTTATAATGTTGTCTGTACTGTTTATGCCATGTATTAGGGCTCCTAACGTTGTCCCTATTTTTTCTTCTATGATCTTTATCCTTTTGGATTTTATATTTAGGTCTCTGATCCATTTTGAGTTAGTTTTTGTGCATGGAGTGAGGTATGGGTTTTGTTTCATTTTTTTGCAGATGGCTATCCAGTTATGCCAGCACCATGTGTTAAAGAGACTATCTTTTCCCCATTTAACTGTTTTGGGGCCTTTGTCAAATATCAACTGCTCATATGTGGATGGATTTATGTCTGGATTCTCAATTCTGTTCCATTGGTCTATGTACCTGTTGCTTTACCAGTACCAGGCTGTTTTGACTACTGTGGCAGTACAATAGGTTGTAAAATCAGGTAGAGTGAGGCCACCCACTTTGTTCTTCGTTTTCAATAATGCCTTATCTATCCGGGGCCTCTTTCCCTTCCATATGAAGTTGGTGATTTGTTTCTCCATCTCGTTAAAGAATGTCATTGGGATTTGGATCGGAATTGCATTAAATGTATAGATTGCTTTTGGTGGAATAGACATTTTTGTAATGTTAAGTCTTCATATCCATGAGCAAGGTATGTTTTTCTACTTATGTAAGTCTCTTTTGGTTTCTTGCAGAAGCGTATTGTAGTTTTCTTTGTATAAGTCTTTTACGTCTCTGGTAAGATTTATTCCTACATATTTTGTCTTCTTGGGGGCTACTGTAAATGGTATTGATTTGGTGATTTCCTCTTTCATGTTCTTTTTGTTGGTGTAGAGGAATCCTACTGATTTTTGTGTTTATCTTGTACTCCAATTCTCTGCTGAACTCTTCTATTAGATTCTGTGGTTTTCTTGAGGATTCCTAAGGATTTCCTGTGTATAAGATCATGTCATCTGCACATAGAGATAATTTTACTTCTTCCTTGCCAATCTGAATGCACTTTATTTCTTTATCTAGCCTAATTGCCCTGGCTAGGACCTCCAGCACAATGTTGAATAAGAGCGATGATAAAGGGCATTCTTGTCTGGTTCCGGATCTCAATGGGAATGCTTTCAAGCTCTCTCCAATTAGGGTGATGTTGGCTTTTGGCTTTGTATAAATGCCCTTTATTATGTTGAGGAATTTTCCTTCTATTCCTATTTTGCTGAGAGTTTTTAGCATGAATGGGTGTTGAACTTTGTCAAATGCCTTTTCTGCATCGATTGATAAAATCATGTGATTCTTGTCTTTTGTTTTATTTATATGATTGGTTACATTAATTGTTTTTCTAATGTTGAACCGTCTCTGCATCCCTGGTATGAATTCTGCTTGGTCATGGTGAATTATTTTTTTGATATGTTGTTGAATTCCATTGGGTAGAATTTTGTTGAGAATTTTTGCATCTACGTTCATGAGGGATATACGTGTATAATTTTCTTTTCTTGTGGTGTCTTTTCCTGAATTTGGTATCAGGGATATGGTGTCTTCATAGAATGAGTTTGGTAGTATTCTGTCCTTTTCTGTGCTCTGACATAGCTTTAGTAGTAGCGGTGTTAACTCTTCCCTGAAAATTTGGTAGAGCTCTGCAGTGAAGCTGTCCGAACCAGGGCTTGTTTTTGTTAGGAGTTTTTTGACTACCTTTTCAATCTCTTTTTTTGTTATGGGTCTATTTAGTTGTTCTACTTCTGTTTGTTTTAGTTAAGGTAGGTAGTGTGTTTCTATTAATTCATCCATTTCTTCCAGGTTTTCAAATTTGTTAGAGTACAATTTTTCATAGTACTCTGATATGATTCTTCTAATTTCAGTTGGGTCTGTTGTAATATCGCCCATCTCATTTCTTATTTGGGTCATTTGGTTCCTCTCCTGTTTTTCTTTTGTCAGTTTGGCCAATGGTTTATCAATTTTGTTGATTTTTTTTTTAAAAAACAGCTTTTGGTTTTGTTAATTCTTCAATTGTTTTTCTGTTTTCTATTTTGTTTAGTTCAGCTTTAATTTTTATGATTTGTTTTCTTCTGGTGCCTGTGTGTTTCTTTTGTTGCTCTCTTTCTATTTGTTTAAGTTGTAGGGAAAATTCTTTGATTTTGGCCCTTTCTTCTTTTTGGATGTGTGCATTTATTGATATAAATTGGCCTCTGAGCACCGCTTTTGTTGTGTCCCAAAGGTTCTGACAGGAAGTGTTTTCATTGTCATTGGATTCTCTGAATTTGTTTATTCCATCCTTAATGTCTTCTATAATCCAGTCTTTTTTGAGCAGGGTATTGTTCAGTTTCCAGGTGTTTGATTTCTTTTCCCTGCTTTTCCTGGTATTGATTTCCACTTTTATGGCCTTATGGTCAGAGAAGATGCTTTGTAATATTTCAATGTTTTGGATTCTGCTAAGGCTTGCTTTATGACCTAATACGTGGCCTATTCTAGAGAATGTTCCATGTGCACTGGAAAAGAAAGTATACTTGGTTGCTGCTGGGTGGAGTGTTCTGTATATATCTATGAGGTCACGTTGGTTGATTGAGGCATTTAGATCTTCAGTCTCTTTATTGAGCTTCTTTCTGGATGTCCTGTTCTTCACCGTAAGTGGTGTGTTGAAGTCTCCTACTATTATCGTGCAGCTATCTATCTTACTTTTCAGTGCTGATAGAGTTTGTTTTATGTATCTTGCAGCCCTGTTATTGGGTGCATAAATATTTAATATGGCTTTATCTTCTTGGTGTTTTGTCCCTTTAATCATTATATAATGTCCTTCCTTATCCTTTATGATGGATTTAACTTCAAATTCTATTTTGCCAGAAATTAATATTGCCACTCCTGCTCTTTTTTGATTGTTATTTGCTTGATTTTTTTCCCCATCCTTTGAATTTTAGTTTGTTTGTGTCTCTAAGTCTAAGGTATGTCTCTTGTAGGCAGCATATAGACGGATCGTGTCTTTTAATCCATTCTGCCACTCTCTGTCTCTTTATTGGTGCATTTAGTCCTTTTATATGCAGTGTAATTATGGATAGGTATGAATTTAGTGCTATCATTTTGATGTCTTTTTTTGTGTGTTGTTAACAGTTTCTTTTTCCCACTTAAGTTTATGTGCTGAGTAGATTATCTTTATATATTGTCCTTTCCTCATATTTGTTGTTGTTGATTTTGTTTCTGCTGAGTCTCTATTTTTTTCTTGTATTTTATTTTGATGAGTAGGATAGTTTTTCTCCTTTGTGGTTACCTTATTATTTACCCCTATTTTTCTAAATTTTAAACTAACTTTTATTTCTTTGTATCACCATATCTTCCTCTCCATATGGAAGGTGTATGATTACATTTCTTAGTCCCTCTTTATTATTCTAATGTTGTCTTCTTTTATATAATAACATCTCTGTTACCCGGTTTTGAGCTGTTTTTTTTTGGATTTCCCTGTCTGGGTTGACTTCTGGTTGCTCTGCCCAGTGTTCTAGTCTTAGGTTGATACCTGACATTATTGATTTTCTAACCAAAGAACTCCCTTTAGTATTTCTTGTAGTTTTGGTTTGGTTTTACAAATTCACTAAACTTCTGTTTATCTGGAAATATCTTAATTTCACCTTCATATTTAAGAGACAGTTTTGATGGATATATGATTCTTGGCTGACAATTTTTTTCCTTCAGTTTTTTAAATATGTCATCCCATTGTCTTCTTGCCTGCATGGTTTCTGCTGAGTAGTCCGAGCTTAGTCTTATTGGCTGTCCTTTGTAGGTAAGTTTTCGTTTATCCCTCACTGCTCTTATAATTCTCTCCTTATCTTTGGTTTTAGCAAGTTTGATTATAATATGTCTTGGTGACTTTCTTTTAAGATCTACCTTATGTGGACTTCGATGAGCATCTTGGATAGATATCTTCTCATCTTTCATGATGTCAGGGAAGTTTTCTGCCAACAAATCTTCAAAAATTCTCTCTGTATTTTCTGTTATCGCTCCCTGTTCTGGTACTCCAATCACTCATAGGTTATTTCTCTTGATACAGTCTCACATGATTCTTAAGGTCTTCATTTTTTAAAATTCTTTTATCTGTTTTTTCTTCAAATATGTTAGTGCAAAGTGATTTATCTTTGAGTTCAGAAATTCTGCTTCTACTTGCTCAGTTCTGCTCCTCTGACTTTCTATTGAGTTGTCTACTTCTGTAATTTCATTGTTAATCTTCTGAATTTCTGATTGCTGCCTGTCCATGGATTTTTCCAGCTTATTAAACTTTTCATTATGTTCCTGAATAATCTTTCCAATTTTTTGAGCTGCTTTATCTGTGTGTTCCTTGGCTTGTTCTGCATATTGTCTTGTTTCTTTCCTGATATCTTGAAGGGTTCTGTATATTAAACTTTTTTATTCTACATCTAGTAATTCCAGGAATGCACTTTCATCTAGAAGATCCCTGGATTCTTTGTTTTGAGAGCCTGTTAAGGTGATCATGGTCTGTTTCTTTATGTGACTTGATATTGACTGTTGTCTCCAAGCCATCAATAAGCTATTGTATTAGTTTATGCTTGCTTACTGTGTCGTAGCTGCTTGCTTTGTTTTGTTTTGGTATACCCCTATGGGTTGCTTGAGTAAGCTAGCTTGATTATTTTCACCTTTGGAGCTCTGGCGTCCTGTCCCCAGATGGCTAGAACTGTTATCAGCTATATCAGTCTAGGAGTCCATTCAGTTTTCTTATATGAATTCAGCTCCGGTTTCCAGGTAGCTGATCATTAAGTGTGTGGTACAGGCTCTGTCCTATAGTCTTAGAGGTGCAGGGGTGATTGGCATATATACTGGTATCTGATTGCAGCAGGAGGTCACGCTCTGAACAAGGCAGGGGTTTGGGAACCGACTCCCGAGTGTCTCTGAGGAAAGTGTGTCCCTCTTCCCTAGAGTGTGCAGGTGGGTGGGTTCTACAGAGGAACCATGGGCACCCAAAGTTTTTGGTTGTAAGGACTGGGAGGTACCAGTTATCTTTGGACCCATGTCACCGGTGGCTGGGTGACCTGTGCAGAGCTACCAGTCCTTAGGACCCTGATGTGGGTAGGTGTGGATCTTGTTTAATAGGCAAAGCAACGTCAAACATCAAACATCCACCTCTCTGCTGCACAGCTGAAATGATTAGAGTCTGCCCACAAGGGCCTATTTTCCTGATATGCGCCCATACAGGTCCATGCAGAAGGGAAAGTTGCTCAAAGTCCACAGACGGTTTATGCCTGGACAGCAGCTGCTTCTGTCCTGAGCTCCCCCGGTTAGTGGAGCTAGGAAATTATCTTTTCCACCAAATGCAATTTTTTTTTTCTTTCCCAAGGCCGGGAGGATGGCTCTAGGTGCTCAACAGTGCCTATCTCAGGCCCATTGAATTCAGCCGCTGGAGCCAGTTTCCGGGGGGGGGGGGGCACTTTAAAATATACGCAAGTACTAGCTTTTGCCGACAGCACTGTTCTCGGGTTTCAGAGGTATGAGTAGGCTGTGTGGCTAGCTGCTTCTTCCCGAGGAAACCGCGGCTGAACACTAGTACCAGCCCACCGCCGCAGCTCCAGGAATGGTGCCGGAGTGCTCCCCGAGATTCAGGTCTGGTAACTCATCTCCACTTCTGAATGGTCTCTTCCTTCCCCTGCCCCTCAGTTCATTTTCTAAGCTTGCCTTTGAAGCTCAGGGCTCCGAGCTTGTCACATATATACTCATTTCACTTGTTTTTTTGGGTCTTTGTTGTAAAGAGGGCTTGCCAGAAGCATCTGTCTATTCCGCCATCTTGGCTCCACCTCCTGTCTTTTCATTTCTTGGCTGCTGCTTCCATGGGTGTTGAGTGTGGATCCAAGTAAAATGAAATCCTTAACAATCTTTTCTCTGCTTATCATGATGTGGCTTATTGATCCAGTAGTGAGGATTTTTGTTGTCTTTATGTTGAGTTGTAATCCATACTGAAGGCTGTGGTCTTTGATCTTCATCAGTAAGTGTTTCAAGTCCTCTTCACTTTCAGCAAGCAAGGTTGTGTCATCTGCACAGCACAGGTTGTTCATGAGTCTTCGTCTAATCCTGATGCCCCGTTCTCCTTCATATAGTCCAACTTCTCCGGTTATCTTCTTAGCATACAGGTTGAATAGGTATGGTGAAAGGATACAACCCTGACATACACCTTTTGTGACTTTAAACCACTCAGTATCCCCTCGTACTGTCCAAACAACTGCCTCTTGATCTATGTATATGTTCCTCATGAGCACAATTAAGTGTTCTGAAATTCCCATTCTTTGCAATGTTATCCATAATTTTTATGATCCATGCAGTTGAATGCCTTTGCATAGTCAATAAAACACAGGTAAACATCCTTCTGGTATTCTCTGCTTTCAGCCAGGATCCATCTGACATCACCAATGATATCCCTGGTTCCATGTTCTCTTCTGAATCCAGCCTGAATTTCTGGCAGTTCCCTGTTGATATACTGCCGCAGTCACTTTTAAATGATCTTCAGCAAAATTTTGCTTGTGCGTGATATTAATGATATTTTCCGATAATTTCCACGTTTGGATGGATCACCTTTCTTGGCAATAGGCATAAATATGGATCTCTTTCAGTCGATTGGCCAGGTAGCTGTCTTCCAAATTTCTTGGCATAGATGAGTGTGTACTTCAAGCGCTGCACCCATTTGTTGAAACATCTGTATTGATACTCTCAATTTCTGGAGCCTTGTTTTTTGCCAGTGCCTTCAATGCAGCTTGGACTTCTTCCTTCAGAACCATCGATTCCTGATCATATGCTACCTGCTGAAATGGTTGAGCATTGGCTAATTCTTTTTGGTATAATGACTCTGTATTCCTTCCATTTTCTTTTGGTACTTCCTGTGTCGTTTAATATTTTCCCCATAGAATCCTTCACTGTTGCAACTCGAGGCTTGAACTTTTTCTTCAGTTCTTTCAGTGTGAGAAATGCAGAGCATGTTCTTCCATTTTGCTTTTCTATCTCCAGGTCTTTGCACTTGTCATAATACTTTACTTTGTCTTTTCGAGCTGCCCTTTTGAAATCTTCAGTTCCGTTCTTTTATTTCATCATTTCTTCCTTTTGTTTTAGCTGCTTGACATTCAAGAACAAGTTTCAGAGTCTCTTCTGACATCCATTGTGGGTTTTTCTTTCTTTCTTTTTAGGGAGTTCTTGCTTTCTTCATCTATATCGTTCCACAATTCATCTGGTCTTCGGTCATTAGTGTTCAGTGTGCCAAATCTATTCTTGAGATCGTCTCTAAGTTCAGGTGGGATATACTCAAAGTCATACTTTGGCTCCCATGGACTTGTTCTAATTTTCTTCAGTTTCAACTTGAACTTGCATATGAGCAATTATCTGTTCTACCGTCGGCCCCTGGCCTTGTTCTGACTGATGATATTGAGCTTTTCCATCGTCTCTTTCCAGAGATGTAGTCAGTTTGATTCCTGTGTATTCCACCTGGTGAGGTCCACGTGTATAGTTTCTGTTTGTATTGGTGAAAAAATGTATTTGCAATGAAGTCATTGGTCTTGCAAAATTCTATCATGCAATCTCTGGCATTGTTCCTGTCACCAAGGCCATATTTTCCAACTACTGATCCTTCTTCGTTTCCAACTTTCGCATTCCAATCACCAGTAATTATCAATGCATCCTGATTGCATGTTTCATCAATTTCAGACTGTAGAAGCTGGTAAAAATCTTCAATTTCTTCATTTTTGGCCCTAGTGGTTGGTGCGTAAATTTGAGTAATAGTTGCATTAGCTGGTCTTCCTTGTAGGTGTATGGATATTATCCTATCACTGACAGCATTGTACTTCAGGATAGATTTTGAAATGTTCTTTTTGATGATGAATGCATCGTCATTCATCTTCAAGTTGTCATTTCCAGCATAGTAGACCACATGATTGTCTGATTCAAAATGACCAATACCAGTCCATTTCAGCTCACAAATGCCTAGGATATTGATGTTTATGTGTTCCATTTCATTTTCAACTATTTCCAATTTTCCTAGATTCATACCTTGCACATTCCAGGTTCTAATTATTAATGGCTGTTTGCAGATGTTTCTTCACATTTTGAGTGGTGCCCCATGAGCAAATGAAGGTCCTGAAAGCTTGACTCCATCCATGTCACTAAGATCAACTCTACTTTGAGGACTCAGCTCTTCCTCAGTTGTATTTTGAGTGCCTTCCAATCTGGGGGGCTCATCTTCCAGCACTGTGTCAGACAATGTTCCACTGCTATTCACAGTGTTTTCACTGGCTAGAAACATGGAGCTAGTATGTAATAGGGTATAAAACGTGGAAGTTTCAACTGAGGCTGTAAGGCAAGAAAGATCATATTCCGAACTGCGTTTTCAAATAAGAATGTAAATGTTTAAAGTGGTTGTGAGAGACTGTTAATGACTGTTCACTGTCAGCTACATTGAAGGCATAAAAGGGTCAAAATGTGTAAGGTTGGAGGGAGTTGTATGAGGATTTTTAAAGACAGCTGTTGATGTGTTTTAAGTCCCAGCCCCCAAGGGGAAGGAGTGAGGGGTACTTGCCCTCAATTAAGCTACGGAGACCAAAAAAAGTAGACCATGTGATATATATGACACATATCCTATGCAGTTGGGAGCGCAGTAAACTGGTGTCAATTCCGACTGGAGAAATCTAGAGCATGAGAGATGGTGACCCTCTAATGATGGTGGAGTGGGATGGCCGACTGTGTGGGAGGCCAGTATGACCTTCAGACCGTGAGAAAGCCATTATGGGGCCACTTTAGGTCTTGTTTAAGAGGCCTACCTGGAGGGACAAATGGCTGCAGGTGTTGCTGGATTCCCACAGCTGTGGATGAAACAATGACCCTTAGAGAAATCATCCCCAATAAGAAAACTAAAGGTCCCTGGGTGGCCCAGATGGTTTGCGCTTGTCTACTAACTTACAAGGTTTGCAGTTCAAACCCACCCAGCGGTGGCATGCAAGAAAGGCATGTGCTTCTGTAAAGATTACAGGCAAGAAAACCCTTTGGAGCAGTTCTGCTCCATAACGGGGTCGCCATGAATCACAGTTGACTCGAGAGCAATGGGTTTGGTTTTGGTTTTAATAAGGCAACTGCAAATGAGAGAGCCACTCTCACTTGGGAAGCTGGAGGAAGACCTCTGAAGAACTCACATGATCTGCCCAAAGAATTTTGGTTACTGTACCATTTTGCTTATAACATTAATTTTATTTAAGACATGATTCCAAGTCAGTACTGAGAATAAGCCTTAAACATCTGCTGGGACCAAGGAGCAAGAGGCCAGCTCATGACACAATCAATTTAATCCTTATCATTCCTTTTCTTGTTTCCCTACTACCCTACCATGCAGCCCCAACACAGGAGTTTTCAGAAAAATGGTTAGCAAACTGGAGGGCTTAGGAAGAAATAGAATATTATATAGGAAAAGAGAGAAGGACTGGTTTCCTAGCCTTCTTTCCTCAGCTCCAGGCTTCGCTTGGCAACATGCCCTCTGAAGTGGGGACCTCAACTTAAATCAAGTATGGTTTTGGACTATTGCGGGGGTGAGCATCTTAATTTCTGTATTGAGATAATTTGTACTTCTTAAGAAAGACCTGAAAAATCATAAAGCACCCAGAATTTTTTTTATCTAGGGACAGGGAAAAACTAGCTTCACTGAATAAATTTAAAGGAATAGTGACAGATAAAATTATTTCATAATGGCTCCCACAAACCATGTCTGTTCAGTCAACAGTTGCCAGATGTTCAGAACACAGAGTAAAATTTTGTAAAACTTGATGTTTCCTGAGATGCTTCTATCATTGCTCTTAAATATATGTCATTATTTTTAAAATTATAGAAGCAAATTCACTGTACAGAATTTAGAAAATACATAAAAATATTAAAATTCTACCACTCTTTATTTCTTAAAGTATGAACAGAAAGCGTCTATTCATTAAAAAAAAAAAAAAAGTATTCAATGTTCCAAGCATTATTTCTAAATGGTGAGATTTGGAGTTTTCCCCTTTCTTCTGCCTGTGTGTCGAGGCACACAGCTATAATTTCGTCTCTGTAGCTCACTGCCCATACCCTGTAGACCACCCCTTCTCCACTCTCTGGAACTGGCCTCCCCTTTCCCACTAATTTGGTTACATGAGAGCTGCCATGTCCTTCCACAATACCATTTTCTTTGCCACAGTTTGTTGGTCTAAAGATGGAGCATGTATCCAAGGCAGGCCAATTAGGGGCCTTCCCTGAAAATTTGGAAATAGAACAAGGAGATACAAGCTTATCATCCTTTTTCCTCCCCACGGAACCTGGAAGGAGAGAGATAATAAGAAACACACATGAAGCTGTCCACCAGAAAGCAGCATAGAGGAGAGGAGGGGGAACCATGGCTGTGGCTGAGCCTGGTCCCACTTTGTCCCTGTGGTCTCATGCATTTCTCTCTTCGGTTTCTATGTGACATTCGCATGTTCTAAAACCAAATTTTCCTTTTTGCTGCACTGTCTCTATTGAATTCCTGCCTAATTTTTCTTTTAAAAAGGCATATACAGTTGCTTCACTGAAGTTTTCCGAGTACTGAGGACTATCCTTACTAAATTTAGGATCTGTGTCCACTCTTGGGGGACACAGACAGAAGAAACAAACATGCCGGATGTTTCCTTTCCATTCTATACCCCCCTCAGCCCACGTAGGAGTGGATTTTGTCTGTGTTTAAAATGAAAGAACAGTATTAAAGAGGAAAGAAAAATCACAAAATGTCACCCGGGGGAGTGTGTGTGCACGTGTGTGTATGTGTGTGTGCGTGTACTTGAGAAGGTCATTCTTACTCTTTTTCTGGTTATGGTTAAAATCGTCACTGAATTCTTGTGTGTGTAATGGTCCCCAGACTTGTTGGAATAAGCTGGTGGAGCCATTTCCTCCTTCCATTACACTACACTGTCTGTTTACCAGCTAAGGGCAATGGAGTAGAAGTTTGGTCCAGCCCCAATAGGTCATAATGTTGACTTTGTCTGAGAGTTGTACTGTCATCTGAAGGCTTCGCTTACAGTAGCTGTAGTAAATCATTCCTTGGGATGTCTGCCTTGCCCCAGCTTCCTTACTGAGAGTTACTTGTTACCAACATCTCAAGCCAATTGGGAGGGCCTAATTCCAAGCTGGCATAACGTGACCCTTCTCTCCCAATAGCCTCAGCTTTTGTTATATCTGGGACGTGCACTTGACACAGCTGGGTTATCCAGATTCTTTCTTTCAGGAGACTGCAGATAGTGACTTTCTCAGCACTGGGGCTGAGAGAGATGGCCTAGAACCAAGCCTGAGGAGATGATTTTGTCATGTGTATACTACATCCCATCTGTTGTTTGTTGTACTGTGCTGTAAGCCATGCCACTGGTATTTCATATACTAGCAGGGTCACAGTGGAATGTCCAGACTAAGACAGACTAGGAAGAAAGGCCTGGTGATCTACTTCTAAAAATTAGCCAGTGAAAACCCTGTGGTTAACAAGACAATATAGGACCAGGTAGCATTTTGTTCTGGTGTGCATGTGGTCCATGAGTCGGAGCCTACTCAGTAGCAGCTAACAACACCACCACCATTTCCTACAGAAATGGTAATGAGGTTTGAAGATTTTTCTACAGACATTGTAGATCCTGAGTAATTTTTTAAAAATTTACCTTTGAAAAGCTATAGTCTATATAGGCAACTAAAAACGGCAAAGTTAAATATATCTTCTGAGCTACAAAAATGCTCAGATTTGTCTTGCAAATTATTACTGCAAATATATTGTAATTATTTGATGGGGTCATACCAGGTATTGGAAATTCACTCAAGCCTATTTCCTCATATTGATATCCCATCAATAGAACATTCCTTGCCGTGTTTATTACAATTTCTGTTGCAAATTTAATGTAGGTGCAGGAATTAATGTTCATCATGATCTCCAAATTACGTGTGTCTTCTAAACAATGAAAAGCTCATAATATTTTTTCAATATTATAAACCTTTCTTTTAAGGATATTGTTGTATCCCATACAGGAAAAAAATTAATTTTGAAATTTGGTTTTGGGTCACAAATCAGCCATTTGTGGGATCCGTAGTCAAAATGAGTGCTCTTCTTCCCTTTTCTAGTATTTTCTGCGCTGGAGAAATTGATTTCAGTGTCAGGAAACTTTGCGATTTGTTTCACCTAAGTACCATATTTTGAAATAAATACCATGACTGCATTTTTCTTCAAAGAATTTCTTAATTCTTTTGATGATTTCATGGGCATTATGCTCAAAGAATTTTGGTTACTGTACCATTTTGCTTATAACATTGATTTTATTTAAGACATGATTCCAAATTAGTAAGAGTTAATACAGCTTAAAGTATCTACTTTAAATATTTTAAAAAATTATTCATTTGACTTGCATCCTAGAATTCATGCCTTTATTTATTTTTTCAATGATTCTAAGTGAGTTAATCTGTGACCCAATGGGATCAATCTTGCTTTCTCATTGCAGGTTCAACAATGGTTTCCAATTTGTGCTTGACAAATATATTCCTAATACACTCCATGTTTCACTGAAGAAGAAAACAACGCACCCATGTAAGTACCGCACGCACACATATAAACCCCGGAAATGATGAAATTGTGTAAAAAGGTTCTGGCATCATGTGCCCATGCATATACTGTGACATTTCCTGAAGTGAATTTTGGTCTCACTCACCCTCATTCAATAGTTCAAAAATGTTGCTTTTGATCATATTTGAATAAAACGTGATAAATATGTTTGAATAATCAAGGTGTAAGCCATGGTCAAGAAGTCATGGATTGAGTTTTGTAGTACCCCACTAACTGAATATAGACAATTGAAACTGTGTTTGTTTCTATTAATTTAAATTGATAATTATATCCCCGTGGCTTTTGAGTCATCAGTGCGAACCTTGAGCCTACTGAAGCCTGTCCATAAATCACATGTTGTCAACTGGAAGCTCAAACGAAGCCAAGCCTGCACTGGCATAAATGGCATAGAGTAGCTGTCGGTAGGAATCTCAACTCAATCTGCACTGACATAATTATCACAGTCGTCTTCCAACTCTGAATTTGTTACTGCAAATCGTGGATTCCAGCTGCCTGCCACAAAGCCAATACTGAGACAGGAGGAGGTAAGCAGCAAGAGGGCTTTATTGAACACCGGTGTTCAAGAGACAGAGGGGGCTAAATTTCTCCCAAATTCTATCTAACTTTAAAGGGCTAACGGGAGGGTTTTATAGGGGGAAGATTAGGGTTACCTCATGTTTTAAGCATGTAGCCCGCGGATGGTCTTATACATCACAAAACAACTACAAGAAACTCTTTATTAAACTAAAAACATGCATGTCAGACATCTGGACTCTAATCTGTATGTTTGTAACAGGCTGAAAAAAACTTACATAAGAATCTCTCGGCTAGTGGAACTGTTCTGCCAAGTCCACTCTGACTGAGATAAGGAGCAAGAAAGAAAGTTGTAGACCAAAAGTACCAGGCAGACTTCTTAGCTGCCATCTTGCAGGCTGAAGGCCATTTCTGAAGAGAACAAAGAAGAGAAGAGAGACCAAGGCCACAGGAGCTGAGAGAGCTCTGTACGCCTTTGGAAGAGACCAGTGCAGCTGGTGCAATAAGAAATGTTTAGAGATTACTTAGAGCATCATTGTGGTGTTAGCTATGTCAAGCTCCCAATCACCCACTTTGAATAGGAGAAAACATGTTGCAAGGTATTGGGGTCACAGGACATTTTCAATTTTGAGATGCCAGTAGGTCTAATTGGGGGGAATTTCAGAACTAAAATTAAGAGCTCTATAATCAAATAAAAAATTAAGCTTACTTAAATTACTTCTACTCTCATGATAACATTTGACTTCTGTTAAAGTTTACCATTTGCAAACAAAGCTCAGTCACACTTGTTACGTTAAGAGTGGAACAGGCTGCTCAGCCATATCTTGAACAGAACCTGCACCATTTTTCAAAGACTAGAGATTAATCACAGTTTATACAGCTATACTAAAACAAATTAGAAAATGCATTCCTTCTACTTTAATATCAAAACACTAAAGAAAATGTATTTTCTCTACTTCAGCTTTTAATTGGAGGAGCAAAGTAAAAGGGTCGCTCATGCCTCAACAGTTGATTTAGAAAATCTTATCAGATCATCTTAAGTGAAACCATTAAGCTATGTTATGTCTGCTTATTTCATAGTCTAATTATGCCTTATTAGCGCCAATGTCTCTGATCAATGATCATAAGTCACCTTAGTCACATGCTTGCTAGCATATAAAAAGACCCTTCCTTGCTTCTTGTACGCCTCACATTTGAATTTTGCAATCTCTTTAGTAGAACCAGCCAGTTATTGATTATACTGTGCACATTTTTCAGTTTATAAATCTAAATCTTACAGCCCTTTAGGATCATGGCAGAAATTAAGTGAAAGTCCTTCACTGCCAGCTTCAAACTGAAAGTCCTTGCGAGGCCAGAAGAAACGAGCAACAGAGCAGCAGCAGAGAATTGGAGGCTGGAAACCCATCTGTTCATCAATGGAGAAAGGAGAAAAAGGAGCTGGAGAAAGTGAATCCACGAAAATGCACACGTTGTGGACCCAAAGTGAAATGCCCAAGTTGGAGAACGACCTGAAAGAGTGGATTATTTCTCAAAGGGAACAAAATCAAGCTGTCTCTACTCTTACACTTCTGACAAATGACATAGAAATCCCAGATTTCAAGGCAGGTTTCACATAGATTTCTAAATTCATGAAAAAAAAAAAAAATGGCCTTTCCATGAGAATGAGAACCAACGATAACGATAATGAATGAGTAAACTAAAATGGCCTATTTTAAGATGAAAACAATTTCTTCTGGTGACTTTTATTTGTTGATTTCAAAGGCATTGATTAACCAAAATTCTGTTTCAGTGTAAGATTTACGAAAGCAGTAAAATATAAACAACATCTTGTTCTTGTAGTTTTAGGCCAAGGATCATTTCTAAGTAATTTCTATTTGTACATTTGTTCTCTTTGGTTTCAACATGGCGTCCCACTTCCATCGTGACCCTGTTCAGTACCTGTGGCTTGCACTTGGTTTAGGAAAACACGTATTTTAAATGAAGTTTCCATGAGATCGATTTTATCCTGGTAACACTAAATCTGTTGGACAGAAAAAAATTGAATTGAAGCCATCAATATGTAAAAAAAAAAAAAAAAATTGGTACACTAAGCTTATGAAAACAACACGGGGGGGGCGTGCAGTTTGCAAAACAAATGTATAATGTGCACATTATTTGCTTAAATATATAGTAGTTGTGCAGTTCTTGTATATTATAATAGAATTCAGTGTTGTCAAAGGAAGTTTTCGCTGCAACGTTCACTGACATGTTTTGAAACGTGCAAAATAAAGAATATGGAATGCCTTAGAATTTTTCGAGGATCCATTGTTTCAACCTATTATATTTTCTAGGCATATTTTTGGTCCATCAAGTATTTCTGCCTAATTCAGTTTTGGTATTAGCCTACTAAAAAAATGCATAAATCTGCACTAGCCATCTCATCTGCTGGGTAAAACCCCATGAAATGTTCGCATACGGAAGTATTTGTATTTTGGAAATCCACAAATCAAATAACTCTCTGCTCTACATGACTACAGCTGGGATTTTGTCTAAAACAAATGTGTAATATTTTCATTTCTTACCTTATTCAGAATGATTTCATTCATCACATCTATTGCACTTTTAATTGGTTTTGTGTTTCATTCCCTAAATAATGTGCAATACTGCACATTGGTCCTTGTATGCTGTATAAATGTTCTGTTAAAGTGTTATTAAGTTTTGCCACGGTTTCTGTCAAATGGAGAAAATATTTACTTATCATACTCATAAAGTTTTTTAGCTAATCCTTCAACGGCAGATATTGACCTGCTAAAAATGTACCATGTATAATTATGCATTCAGCATGTCAACTATGTTTTTCATTTTCATATGGTTACTTTCCTGTTATGTGAACAGTTACATTTTTTCCCAGTTTTTACTTTTAAATACTTAATGTAGTTGAAAATGTGTATTTCACTTTTTTTAATGTTTAACAAGCACAAGTCACAATTGCTGACAATCTTTGCATCCACTCTCATTCTTCGTTTGATTTTTCATTCCTGAAGAGTTTGCAATAAGCCAAGGTAGAATAAAGTAACGAGCATCTGGTATTCCTTTCTCCATCTGGGAAGAATTTACATGTAATAAGTTTCTAAAACTTCCTACCTATACTACTTTTAGAAAGATAAAACTTCTTCCAGGAGGTGGATAGTTTTCAAAAAGAGCTTTGTTTTTAATGTTCTCATAACATGGTCATTGTTATGAAGGTGGATAGTTCTCAACGAGGGTCTTTACTTTCTAACGTACAAATAACATGGCCATTTTTATGGATTGAATTGTGCCCCCCAAAATATTGTTGAAGATCTGGTGCCTGTATCTGTGGTTGTGATCATGTTTGGGTTATTTCTTTTTTATGTTACTGAGGTGGATCCTAAACCTAATCACTTCTGAATTATAAAAAAAGCAAAATAGACTTGGAGACACACAGGGGGAAGACAGAGGTCATGGAACACCAAGGAATGTCAATGATCACTGATTGTTGTTGTTAGGTGCCATCGAGTTGGTTCTGACTCATAGCAACCCTATGCACAACAGAACGAAATACTGTCCAGTCCTGCACCATCCTCACAGCTGTTGCTATGCTTGAGTCCATTGTTGCAGCCACTGTTTCAAGTCATCTCATTGAGGGCCTTCCTCTTTTTCACTGACCCTCTATTTTACCAAGCATGATGTCCTTCTCCAGGGACTGATCCCTCCTGATAACATGCCCAATTTATGTGAGGTGTAGTTTCCCCATCCTTGCTTCTAAGGAGGATTCTGGTTGTACTTCTTCCTAGACAGATTTCTTTGTTCTTTTGGCAGTTCATGGTATATTCAATATTCTTCTCCAACACCACACTTCAGAGGCATCAATTCTTCTTTGGTCTTCCTTATTCATGGTCCAGCTTTTGCATGAATATGAGGCAATTGAAAACACCATGGCTTGGGCCAGGCACACCTTAGTCCTCAAGGTGACATCTTTGCTTTTTGACACTTTAAGGAGGTCCTTTTTAGTAGATTTGTGCAATGCAACGCGTCTTTTGATTTTTTGGCTGCTGCTTCTATGGGTGTTGATTGTATATCCAAGTAAAATGAAATCCTTGACAACCTCAACCTTTTCTCCATTAATCATGATGTTGTTTATTGATCCAGTTGTGAGGATTTTTGTTTTCTTTATGTTGAGGTGTAATCCATACTGAAGGCTGTGATCTTTGATCTTCATCAGTAAGGGCTTCAAGTCGTCTTCACTTTCAGCAAGGAAGGTTGTGTCATCTGCATAACGCAGGTTGTTAATGAGCCTTCCTCCAATCTTGATGCCCAGTTCTTCTTCATATAATCCAGTGTCTCAGGTTATTTGCTCAGCATACAGATTGAATAGGTATGGTGAAAGGATACAACCCTGACACACACCTTTCCTGACTTTAAACCGCTCAGTATCCCCTTGTTCTGTTCAAATGACTACCTCTTGATCCATGTACAGGTTCCTCATGAGCACAATTAAGTGTTCTGGATTTCCCATTCTTCACAATGTTATCCATAATTTATTATGATCCACACAGCCAAATGCCTTAGCATAGCCAATTAAACAAAGGTAAACATCTTTCCAGTATTTTCTGCTTTCAGCCAGGATCCATCTGACATCAGCAATGACATCCCTGGCTCCATGTCCTCTTCTAAATCCAGCTTGAATTTCTGGCAATTCCCTGTCGATATATTGCTGCAGCTGCTTTTCAATGATCTTCAGCAGAATTTTGCTTGCATGTGATATTAATGATATTGTTTGATAATTTCCACATTCGGTTGGATCACCTTTCTTGGGAATAGGCTTAAATATGGATCTCTCCCAGTCGGTTGGCCAGGTAGCTGTCTTCCAAATTTCTTAGCATAGACAAGCGAGCAGTTTCAGTGCTGCATTCGTTTGTTGAAACATCTCAATTGGTATTCCATCAATTCCCAGAGCCTTGTTTTTGCCAGTGCCTTCAGCGCAGCTTGGACTTTTTCCTTCAGTACCGTTGGTTCCTGATCATATGCTACATCCTGAAATGTTTGAATGTCGACCCATTCTTTTTGGTATAGTGACTCTGTGTATTCCTTCCATGTTCTTTTGATGCTTCCTGGGCCCTTTAATATTTTCCCCATAGAATCCTTCAGGATTGCAACTTGAGGCTTGAATTTTTTCTTCAGCTCTTTCACCTTGAGAAATGCAGAGCATGTTGTTCCCGTTTGGTTTTCTATCTCCAGGTATTTGCACATGTCATCATTACTTTGTCTTCTCAAGCCACCCTTGAAATCTTCTGTTCAGCTCTTTTACTTCATCGTATGTTCTGTTTTGCTTTAGCTACTCGATGCTCAAGAGCAAGTTTCAGAGTCTCTTCTGACATCCATTTAGGTCTTTTCTTTCTCTCCTGTCTTTTTAATGACCTCTTGCTTTCTTCGTGTACGATGTCCTTGCACAACTTGTCTGATCTTTGGTCATTTGTGTTCAACGCGTCAAATTTCTCTTGAAATGGTCTCTAAACTCAGGTTGGATGCGGTAAAGGTCATACTTTGGCTTTTGTGGACTTGTATAATTTTCTTCAGTTTCAACTTGAACTTGCATATGAGCAATTGATGGTCTGATCTACAGTTGGCCCCTGGCCTTGTTCTGACTGATGATATTGAACTTTCCCATTGTCTCTTTTCACAGATGTAGTCAATTTGATCCCTGTGTAATTCCATCTGGCAAGGTCCATGTGTATAGTTGCTGTTTATGTTGGTGAAAAAATGTATTTGTAATGAAAAGGACGTTGGTCTTTCAAAATTCGATCATGCAATCTCCAGCATCGTTTCCATCACCAAGGCCATATTCTTCAACTACCAATCCTTCTTCTTTGTTTCCAACTTTTGCATTCCAATAACCAGTAATTATCAGTGCATACTAATTACATGTTCGATCAATTTCTGACTGCAGAAGTTGGTAAAAATCTTCAATTTCTTCATCTTTGGCCTTAGTGATTGGTGTGTAAATTTGAATAATAGTCGTATTAACTGGCCTTACTTGTAGGCATATGGCTATTATCCTATCCCTGACAGTGTTGTACTTCAGAATAGATCTTGAAATGTTCTTTTTAACGATAAACACAATGCCATTCCTCTTAGTAGGCCATATGATTGTCTGATTCAAAATGACAAATACCAGTCCATTTCTGCTCACTAATGCCTAGGATATTGATGTTGATACATTCCATTTCATTTCTGATGATTTGCATTTTTCCTAGATGCGTTTGTACATCTTGGTACATTTCATGTTCCAGTTATTAATGGATGTTTGCAGCTGTTTCTTCACATTTTGAGTCATGCCACATCAGCAAATGTGGGTCCCCAAAGCTTGACTCCATCCACATCATTAAGGTCAACTCTACTTTGAGAAGGCAGCTCTTCTTCAGTCATATGTTGAGTGCCTTCCAACCCGGCGGGCTCACCTTCCAGCACTATATCAGACAATGTTCCGCTGCTATTCATAAGGTTTTCACTGGCTAATTCTTTTCAGAAGTAGACTGTGGGTTCTTCTTCCTAGTCTCTAACTTGTCTGCCATGGGTGACCCTGCTGGTATTTGAATACTGGTGGCATAGCTTCCAGCATCACAGCAACACACACACTGCCACAGTACAACAAACTGACTGACATGTGGGGGAGGATCACCAATAGATGCCAGAAACTAAGAGAGAGCCTCACAGAAAGAATTGACATGCCCAAGATTCTGATTTGGACTTTTAGTCTCCAGAACTGTGAGAAAATAAATTTTTGTTGTTCAAAGTCATTTGCGACATTTCTGTTACAGCAGCACTAAGTAACAAGAAAGCCCAATACTAGAATGGGCAGAAAACATATTTGGTTTAATACATTAAAAAAAAAAAAAAAGTCTTTCAGTTTTTCTTGAAATTCATTAGTCATGGCTGATATATAACCAAAGCAATTGGGCACATCATTCTCGTCAGTTACATGCCTGTGCTAGTCTTTTTAAAATTTTTATTGTGCTCTAAGTGAAAGTTTATAGCTCAAGTTAGTTTCTCATACAAAAATTTATATACACATTGTTATGTGACCATAGTTGCTCTCTCTATGATATGATAGCACACTCCTTTTTTCCACTCTGGATTTCCCATGTCCATTCAACCAGCTCCTGTTCCTTTCTGCCTTCTTATTGCACCTCCATTCGGGAGCCGCTCATTTTAGTCTCATGTATCTACTTGAACTAAGAATCACATTCTTCACGAGTATCATTTTATGTCTTATAGTCCAGTCTAATCTTTGTCTGAAGAGTTGGCTTCGGGGACGGTTTTAGTTCTGGGTTAACAGAGAGTTCGGGGGCCATGTCTACCAGGGTCCATCCAGTCTCAGTCAGACCATTAAGTCTGGTCTTTTTACTAGAATTTGAGTTCTGTGCCACACTTTTCTCCTGTTCCATCCAGGACTGTCTGTTGTGTTCCCTGCCAGGGGGGTCATTGGTGGTAGCCAGGCACCATTCAGTTCTTCTGGTCTCAGGCTGATGGAGTCTCTGGTTTATGTGGCCTTTTCTGTCTCTTGGGTTAATATTTTCCTTGTGTCTTTGGTGTCCTTCATTCTCCTTTGCTCCAGGTAGATTGGGACTAATTGATGCGTCTGGGATGGCTGCTCACTAGCTTTTAAGATCCCAGATGCCACTCATTAAAGTGGAATGCAGAACACTTTCTTAATCAACTTTGTTATGCCAATTGACCTAGATGTCCCATGAAACTGTGGTCTCAAGGCCTCTGCCCCTACTACTCTCCCTGGAAGTGTTTGGTTGTACTCAGGAAACTTCTTAGTTTTTGGTTTAATACAGTTATGCTGACTTTTCCTGTGTTGTGTGTTGTCCTTCTGTTCACCTAAGGTAATTTTACGTAGTTAGTGAAAACCCTGATGTTGAAGTGGTTAAGAGCTACGGCTGTTATCCAAAAGGTTGACAGTTCAAATCCACCAGGCACTCCTTGGAAACCATATGGGGCAGTTCTACTCTGTCCTGTAGGGTTGGTATGAGTCAGAATCCATTAGACCGCAATGGGGTTGGTTTTTGGTTTATCTAGTTAGTGAATACCCCTCTCCCTCCTTTCCCACCCTTGTAACCAGCAAAGAACGTTTTCTTCTGTGTTTAAACCTTTTCTTAAGTTCTTATAATAGCGGTTTCATACAATATTTGTCCTTTTGCAACTGACTAATTTCACTCAGCATAATGCCTTCCAGATTTATCCATGTTATGAGATGTTTCTTGGATTCTTCTTTCATCCATTGATGGACTGTTATAGTTTTCTCTGGAGTCCTTTCCTTTTATTCTCATATTTTATACACTTTTTTCCAAAGATTTACTCAATGGTCTGAATAATTTTAATTATTATATTTTTCTTTTCTATTTTCTAATCCTCAGTATTAAATTTTTTTCTGCCATCTTATTAGAAACAATATAATAATTTAATATATTATCCTGGAATTTGTAACTTTAAAAAAAAACATTCTTTTAACAAACCTTTCAATTTTAACAGCGCTTAATTTTTAAAGATTTTATTGTGCTTTAGGTGAAAGCTCACAGCACAAATTAGGTTTTCATTCAAGAATTTATACACAAATTGTTTCATGACATTGGTTGCGATCCCTGCAATGGGTCAGCACTCTCCCCTTTTCCGTTCCCATCCTGGGTCATCTGTGTCTGGTTTCCCTGTCCCTTCCTGCCTTTTTGTCTTTGCTTGGGAAGGTGTTGCCCATTTGGTCTCATATACTTGATTGAACTGAGACTCATTCTCCTCAAGTGTTTGTTTTATAGACCTGTCTAATCTTTGGCTGAAAGGTGGACTTTGGGAGTGGCTTCAGATCTGAGTTAGTAGGGTATACAGGGGCCATAGTCTTGGGGGGTTCTTCCAGTCTCTGTCAGACCAGTAAGTCTGGTCTTTTTTTGTGAATTTGAATTTCATTCCACATTTTTCTCCTGCTCTGTCCAGAACCCTCTATTGTAATCCCTGTCAGGGCAGTTATTGGTGGTATCCAGGCACTATCTAGTTCTGGGCTCAGGCTGGTGGAGGTTGTGAGCACTTAATTTTTAAATGGCAAAATTTTTACAACAGCAAATTAAACAGTTGCTATTATAGAACAGATAATTTGTGAATTATAAATAATAAACAAATAGTAGATTTTTCTTAGGGAGTTGTATCTTAATGAAAGTATTATAGATTTAAATTCTGATAATCAGCAGATGATATAAACTGCAATACAATATGTAAAATTAGTCAGTGCACTAATACCAATACAGAATTAAAAAATTTTAAGGCGCTCATCGATTAGTATTTCAGACTGAAAAACATCTCTTTATTTAAAGCACAGGTTTCTTTAGATAAATTAGATCAACAAGATCCTCTAATTATGGCCTGGTTCCTTGTTCATAAGTTAATGAAGAATCATATATATTTTACCCTATTGGAACAGGCATTTTTCTTCTATCCATTGACAATTAGCAATCCACTGATTCTGGAAAAACAAGATACATTACTGCCATCTCCTGGAAAATTGTCACGGGAATTATACAAACTGCTCATCTTTGAGTGAGCAAAAATATGGTTTTTAAAAAACTTTAAAAAATCCACAATAATAAAGGTGCCTCTCATGTGGCTCTTTCCTCTCTTAGATGAGGTGCCCTTGTGCAGTGCACAGCCTGAACAACTGTACATCCTGCCCTCAATTACTTCTGGATCAAGTCACATGAGTTCTTCTGGACACCTTCCTTGTCACACAGGAATCAAGGGAGACTCTGAGGAGGAACTTGGGCTTTCCCTCTGCCGAATAAGAGCAGAGGGAATGGCAAGGGGCAGTTTGGAAGCGATTTTCTTCCATATGTATAGATAGGAAGTAGGCAGGTACTGCTCTGTCCTTGACCTATGCTATACTTTACCTGCATGTTCTAAAATTATCCACCCACAAAGGCTCGGCCTCAAAGTGCAGGTGGTGAGGTGCATAAAATGAAAGAGCCCAAATGTCTGTCTTTCTCCTCATCTTCCGTCTTCTCCTTTTCTTTCCTTCCTGCGATGCCTTGAGTCCAGAAGGGACAGGACACTCTCTTATTTCCTCTACATCAGATCCTGCTTCTTGTAACTGCTAAGCCTTAAAGGTTGACAGGGCTTCTTCCCCATCACGAGCGAAGGTCTAGAACTTGTCACTGTGGCCTTTAGGTTAGCACTAGAGGGATGTACTCAATCTTCTCCAGTGCCTGGCAGGAAAGGAACTTGGCCTTGTCTCGTGGGCCAGGGCCACGATGGGTGGGAGGCTGCAGAGGAACGCAACAATCTTTTTTAAATGACTTTGAAGGATGAATTATGCCCTTTAATTTGGAAAGGGAAAAACACACTGATTTCATTTTTGTTCTGGACTTAAAACATCATAGCTTTATGAGAATTTCTGTAACTGGCCAATCTAATTCATTCACCAGAAAACTGTAGGAAAATTTAAACTGCAGGGTGGCCATCAAGTCTGGAAACATAGATACTATTGTTTTACATGTGGACCATGATATTACTAAACCATTTATTATGTATTCGACTACTGTCTAATTCCTTATTGCTGCTGTAACAAATTACCATGGACTCGTTGGCTTAAAACAACAAAAATTTATTACCTTACAGCTCTGGAAGTCAGAGTCCAAAATAGGTCTTACGGACTAAAATAAAGGTGTTAGCAGAGCTGGTTCTTTCTGGAAGTTCCACGGAGAATCCATTTCTTTGTTTTTTCCAGCTGCTGGAGGTTGCCTGCTTTCCTTGGCTCATGACACCTTCCTCCATCTTCAAAGCCTGTACAACCTCTGTTTCTGTCATCACAACTCCTGTCTCTAACTTTGACCCTCTTTCCTGCCTACTATAAGGACCCTTGTGATTATGTTGGGCCAACCCAGGTAATTTAAATAATCTCCCCATCTCAAGATCCTTTACTTCATCTGTCCCTTTTCCTGTGTAAAGTAACACGTTCATAGGTTCTGCGTCTTAGGATGTGAACATCTTTGAGTGGGCCATTATTTTGTCTACCACACCTATGTTTCCAGATTTGATGGTTACCTTGGTGTGGATGCATTTTTTGAAATTGTGATAAAATATACACAACTTAAAATTGATTATTTTTACTCTTTTTGAGTATACAGGCAGTCCCTGGGTTATGAACGTCTGACTTGTAGTGACGAACCAACCCCTGTAAAGCCTATTTTATTAAAAGTTTGAGGTACATACAATGGTTTGTAATAACAAACAGGCACTACTTTGCAACTTGCATCAAAATGTTGTTATTATTATTACTGTATTATTATGTTAAAAATGTTTAGTACTGGAACACTCATACATTGCTGGTGGGAATGTAAAATGGTACAAACACTCTGGAAATTGATTTGGCGCTTCCTTAAAAAGCTAGAGATAGAACTACCGTACGATCCAGCAATCCCACTCCTTGGACTATATCCTAGAGAAATAAGAGCCTTTACACAAACAGATACATGCACACCCATGTTAGTTGCAGCACTGTTTACAATAGCAAAAAGATGGAAACAACCAAGGTGTCCATCAATGGATGAATGGATAATAAATTATGGTATAGTCCCATAATGGAATACTATGCATTGATAAAGAACAGCGATGAATCCGTGAAACATTTCATAACATGGAGGGACCTGGAAGGCATTATGCTGAGTGAAATTAGTCAGTTGCATAAGGACAAATACTGTATGAGACCACTGTTGTAAGAACTCAAAAATGGTTTAAACACAGAAAACATTCTTTGATGTTTACGAGGGTGGGGAAAGAAGGAGAGGGAAATTCACTAACTAGATAGTTAACCAAACTCATCTTGGGTGAAGGGAAGGACAACACAGGATAAAGAAGAGATCAGCACAACTGGACTAAACCAAAAGCAAAGAAGCTTTCTGAATACAACCCAACGCTTTGAAGGCCAGAGTAGCAGGGACAGGGGTCTGGGGACCATGGTTTCAGGGGACATCTAGGTCAATTGGCATAATAAAATGTATTACAACATTCTGTATCCCACTTTGGTGAGTGGCGTCTGGGGTCTTAAACACTAGTGAGAGGCCATCTAAGATGCATCAATTGGTTTCAACCCACCTGGAGCAAAGAAGAACGACAAACACCAAAGACACAAAGTAATTATGAGTCCAAGAGACAGAAAGAGCCACATAAACCAGAGACTACATCAGCCTGAGACTGGAAGAACTAGATGGTGCCCAGCTATAACCGATGACTGCCCTGTCAGGGAGCACAACAGAGAATTCCTGATGGAGCAGGAGAACAGTGGGATGCAGACCTAAAAGTCTTGTAAAAAGACCAGACGTAGTACCTGACTGAGACTAGAGGGACCCCAGAGGTCATAGTCTCCAGACCTTCTGTTAGCCCAAGACTGGAACCATTCCCAAAGCCAACTCCTCAGACAGGGATTGGACTGGACTATGAGACAGAAAATGATACTGATGAGGAGTGAGTTTCTTGGCTCAAGTAAACACATGAGACTATGTGGGCAGCTCCTGTCTGGAGGTGAGATGAGAAGGCAGAGGTGGACAGGAGTTGGTTGAATAAAAAAAAATCAGGGTGGAGAGGAGGAGTGTGCCGCCTCATTAGGGGGAGAGCAGCTAGGAGTACATAGCAAGGTGCATCCAAGTTTTTGTATGAGAGACTGACTTGATTTGTAAACTTTCACTTAAAGCACAATGTTCTGGTGTTTTTGGAAGTGTTTCTTTACTGTTTTATGCATAGGAAGGTACACTATATACTATATACTAAGACAAACATTTGGCTAACTGACGTTAGATATGAACTTTACCAAACCGTTCTGACTTACATACAAATTTGACTTAAAGAGAGTCTTAGGGATGGAACTTGTTCGTAATCTGGGTACTGCCTGTCCAACTCAGTGGCATTAAGCACATTCACAATTTTGTGCAACCATTAGTCCTATTTCCAGATCTTTCTTGTCATCCTAAACAGAAACTCTATACCCATTAAACAATAACTGCCTATTACCCGCCTCCTCCCTCCTCCCCCCACCCCTGATAACCTCTATTTTACTTTCTATGGATTTGCCTAGAGTAATTTTGAATAAAACTGATGCCTGTAGTAATCACTGGGCTTGTCTATAGGTACTGAGTATACAATCATTTGATGCCAGAGAACAGATGATGACATGCTTTTCTGAGTCTACCAGCATGTTTCCTTGGTAAAGTTAAAAGGAAATGTTAGCATGATGGACATGGGTGTTGGACAGACATGGGGACAAAAGTCAAGGGATATGAGCTCAGTGACTTAATACACGCAACCATGCTCCTGCTATGTGGTGTGTGGTCAGTATTCTGCGGCTACTGACCAGCATTTCCTCAAGAAATAGCAGGTGACTCGTGACTCTGCCATGGAGTCAATGTCACAGCATCCAAAGCTCAGACCCCAGGGATCTTTTTTCTGTATTTATGCACTTTGCCCCCTTGAGTTCTGTGCTTCCAAAACCCAGCACTTCACGTGACCATGCTCCTGCTATGTGGTGTGTGGTCAGTATTCTGGGGCTACTGGGACTTTAAATATGCAAATTTTAAGAAAAATAGTTTGTGTTAGGGTTTGGCATACTGGGACTCCTAGAGTCACTCTGCCCTGTTCCTAGAGGGTCTGGAAATTTAACACCCCACCCAAGTACTCATTAGCACATGGGGTGGGTGTGAAAGCCCAGCTCTCTGCCATGGGTCAGGACAGCACCAAAGAGCCATACCCCTGAGAGATGAGGCTGACCTCTGACCTTGTCCCCTTACCTGGCTCCTCGCCTTCTCTGTCTTGCTCCCCACACCTTGCATTGCTCTCCCGGGAGCCTTACAAACAATACTAAGGAGCCAGGACAGGTGTGTGCATCTTTGAGAGCAGCCATGGGCAAGTTTAACTGTCTACCCAGGGCAGCGGTGTTCAGTGGGACTATGCGACAAACCACATATGCAATTCCCAATTTCCTAGTAGCCACTTTAAGAAAAATAAAAAGAGAACCTTACATCATGATGTTGCTGTTCTATCATTGCTAGGGAAGTTATAACTGGAGCTCTGGAAAAATAAGCCTACAATGCTGGGGGAGAAACTAGGATGTAAAAAACAAAGAAAACAAGGAAGAAGAGGGCGGCACCTGGGCTTCAAGAACAACCAGGGATTTAAATACTTCTAGCTGTTTCTCTTCTCTGATGACATGTCCAAAGTAAGTGAATGGCAGTCTCACCATCCTTGCTTCTAAGAAACATTCTAGTTTATTTCTTCTAAGATTTATTTGTTCTTTCGGCAGTCTGTGGTATCTTCAATATTCTCCATCAACATCACAGCCTGAACACATGAATTCTTTTTCTGTCTTCCTTTTTCATTATCCTGCTTTCACATGTATCCTGACTTTGGTCATGCCATCAAGTAAGAACAATCATTAGAAAAGGACATCATGTTTGGTGAAGTAGAGAGTCAATGAAAACGAGGGAAACCTGCAATGAGAAGGATTGACACAATGATCATGAAGATGGTACAGGACCTGGTAATGTTTTGTTCTGTTATACATAGGATGGCTATGAGTCGAGGTTGAGTTGACAGCAACTAACAACAACAACCACAGTTCTCTCTGCTGTGTTTGTCTCTTGCTATTACTGTCATTTTCTTTCACTGCAGATTAGGGAAACATGGCCACCAATGGCTGCAGACTTGCAATGTTACATCTTCCAGCATTTAATAAAATGGACTTCAAGCTCTCTGTGGTCCCAAGTCCAAAACCAGCTTGGATCAAGTGTCCAACCCTAGACCAAGTCAGTAGCATGGGATACAGCATCCCATTGCTCTAACATGGTGATTCTAGAGTTTACCCTGTGGATGAGAAAAGGGTACTGGGCAGACTATCCCAAGTGCCAGCAATAACAACATGTGTGTGATATACACACTCACACACATACATATATATGTATATATGCATACATATAAATGTATTAGATTGATGTTTACTGCCTTAGAATTTAAAACTGAGAAATTTTAAAAGTATTATTAATTCTTTTTAAAGCAAGGATAATAAACCCATTGCATGTTAATGTAAATAGCATTTTCAATGAAAAATATTTGCCAAAACAAAAATCACCTTAGAAGAGTTGTTTTATATGAGGAAGGAGGAGTTAGGCTGACATCAATAGTTCTGGCTTGGTTAACTTGGTGGATGGTGGTGACATGGAAAAGGAAAGGTAGTACATGAGGAAGAACAATCTTTGGGAGTAACAGAAAAGTTCAGTTTTTGACTCGCTGAGTATGAGATGCCAGTCTGTTGGATATTCTGAAGCTACTAAGAAATATGCACGAAAGAGAGACATAGGCTGGAGATTAAAATGGAAGCCACCTGTGTTTAGATGGTAGTGGTAGTTGAGGGGATCACTCATGAAGAAGGTCACTAAGGACATGCTCAGGGGAGCACTCCATATTGAGGACAGAGAATGTGTATTGTCAGAGGTAGAAGAGGCTAAGAAAGAGTTAATAATTAGCAAATGTTCACAATGTGCCAAACCCTAACACAAACTATTTTTCTTAAAATTTGCATAACCATCCTACCAGGTAGGTTATTACCTTTATTTTACAGATGAGGAACTGAGCCGTATTTGTATTCAGTAATTGGTCCAAGATTCTCAGTAAACAGTAGATATAGGATTCTAATCTGTGACTAATTTAGAGAACTTTTAACACAGTATGTACTGCCTCTTGAGTAATGGTCCTAGAAAAATCCAGGAAGCCAAACAGAGGGCTTTGGAATCATGAAAACCAAGGAAAGAGAATTCCGAGAAAGAGGGAATGATCAATAATATAAAATGGCTAATAAATCTATTTTTAAAATATAATTGAAGGTGATCATTGCTTTGACAACAAGGAAGTCTGTATTAATCAACCTGATTCTTGGAAGATCTAACAGACCCCTTGGTTACAGACAAATCCACCAATAGAATTCAAGAAGATAGGTGGGCTTTGGTCTTGTCATAAATGTTTCAGGATTCCATATTGCAACTAACATTTAAGAAACTACTATCTACAGAGTTTTGGTGTAGTATCAAAGAAGAAAAACCACATTTATCTAAAAAGGCTGATAAAATATTCTTCTATTTTCCAACTACATATTTGATGAGACCAGATTTGCTTCATGTACGTTAACCAAAACATGTGGCAACAGATTGAACGCAGGAGCAGATATGTGAATTCAGCTGTCCTCTATTATGTCAGAAATTAAAGAGACTAGAAAAATATGTAAAACAACTCCACTCTTCTAAGTTGTTTTTTGTTTGGGAAGATACATTTATTTTTCATTGCAAACATTTTTTACAATGAAATATGCAATGCATCTATTATCACTGTTTTAAAATGAATTAATAAATACTTAAAATTTCTCTGTTTTAAATTCAAAGGCAGTAAACATCAATGTAATACATGTACATGTATGTATATACACATATGTGTGTGTGCATATCACACACATAAAATATGTGTGTGTGCATATCACACACATAGACATTAATTTTTAAGAGTGTAAGAATGTAATTTTTAAGAGTGTAATGGGATCCTGAGACCAAAGAGTTTGAGAGCTGCTGTAATAATCTATTGTATACTTATGGTGCACCTGGGTACCTACCAAATAGCTTCATCAAAATTTAAAAATAAAAACATACTATAGACAAAAAAAAATTTTTTTTTCAGGATGTTCTACAGAGGGATTAGGGTACTCAGGAAATTTATAGGAAAGGCACATAAGATTTTGGCCAGAACAGAGCCAATTTTAGATACACAGTGAAAACAAGGCCAGTTGTAGTAAGTTGTCTAGTCTATGATCCTGCTTCTACAGCCTTGATCACCCTCTGGAAGACAGCAGCTCAAGTTTTACTAAGCTTAGTACCAGAGAGAAGTTATATTTTCAGGTCAGTTGGGTTGTTAACCTTGAGTAAAAAATCTAATGTTTAAATGGCACTTTGCAGGTTTCCAGTTGTTTCCATGTACTTTATCCTCACAACCATCTGAAGAGGTACTATTTTATGATGGTTAAGGTTGTGCGTCAACTTGGCTGAGCCATGATTTTCAGCATTTTGGAAGTTGTATAATGTTGTGATCACTTCTCTGTTGAAATTTGGTACTTGATCACCCCCATGATGGAATCTGCTGAGTGGTACCAGCGGGGGCAGGGCCTGTGGTGGCTCACCACCTCCTCAGCCTTTGTCTCTCCACCCTCCTTTTCCTAGTTCCTTTCTGCTTGCCTTGCTGGTTCTTTTGCTTGTTCTGGACCCTGCAGCTGGCTCTGGTTTATCTGACCTCTGGATCTTGGGACTTCAGCTAGAAGCTTGCCAGACCATCTTGAGATTCATTGATCTTCATGCCTGCTACAGCCCTGCTCTCCAGCCTGCTGATCTTGGGTTCACCAGCCCCTGCAGCTACATGAATCAGGAGAATCCTCTTTCCTGTCTGACAGACTTGGATGTACAGCTTCTAAAAACCACATGAACCATCTCCTTGATATAAATCTCTCTCCGTATATACATGTTTTACTGGTTTTACTTTTCTAGAGAACCCAGCCTGAGATAGTTTCCATGTTATGAATGAGGAAACAGGCTGGGAGTGAATGATGTTTTCAGAAAAAGAGGCACTGAACATAATCCCAGCATGCCTCTGTAAACTATCTGCTGTTCTAGTTTAAAATGTCCTCAGGAGGTGGAGCCAAGATGGCAGCATAGGCAGATTCTTCCTTCGAGCCCTCTTTACAACAAAGACCCCAAAAAACAAGTGAAACGAGTATATTTGTGACAAGCTGGGAGCCCTGAGCATCAGAGGCAAGCTTAGACAACGAACTGAGGGGCAGGGGAAGGAAGAGACCGTTCAGAAGCGGAGAGGACTTAATCGGACCTGAATCGCTGGGGGGCCCTCAGGCACCATTCCCAGAGCAGCGGCGGCAGCAGTGGGCTGGTCCTAGCGATCGGCGGCAGTTTCCTCAGGGAGAAGCAGCCAGCCACGCAGCCCACTCACACCTCCGGAACCTGAGCAGAAGGGCGCTCTCGGCAAAAGCTAAGTACTTGCGTACGTTTTACCACGCCTCCCCGCCTCCACCGCCAAGCCAGCTTTAGCAGCTGAATCCCTGAGATAGACCCTGGTGGGCACCTGGAGCCGTCCTCCTGGCCGTGGGGAAAGAAAAAATTTGCAACTGCGGGGAAAAGATGATTTGCTAGCTCCATTAACTGGGGGAGCTCAGGACAGAAGCGGCTCCTGTCCAGGCGTAAACCGTGCATGGACCTTGAGCACCTTTCCCTTCTGCATGGACTTGTGTGGGCTTATTTTGGGAGAATAGGCCCTTGTTGGTAAACTCCAAGCATTTCAGTGGTGCGGTGGAGAGGTGGGTGTTTGACATTTGACATTGCTTTGCCTATTAAACAAGGCCCTCACCTACCCACAACAGGGACCTAAGGGCTGTTGGCTCCACTTGGGTCGCCCAGCCACCCACGACAGGGGTCCAGGGATAACTGGTACCTCCCAGTCCTTACAACAAAAACTTTGGGTGCCCATGGTCCCTCTGCAGAACCCACCCACCAGCACGCTGTAGGGAACAGGGACGTGTTTTCTTCAGAGACACCTGGGGGTCGGTTCTCAGCCCCCTGCCTTGCTCAGAGCATGACTCCCTGCTGCAATCAGATACGGGTATATATGCCAATCACCCCTGCCCCTCTAAGACTATAGGACAGAGCCTGTACCACATACTTGATATCAGCTACCTGGAAACCTGAGCTGAATTCATACAAGAAAACTGAATGGACTCCTAGACTGATATACCTGATAACAGCTCTAGCCATCTGGGGACAGGACACCAGAGCTCCAAAGGCGAAAATAAACAAGCTAGCTCACTCAAGCAACCCATCGGGGTATACCAAAACAAAACAAAGCAAGCAGCTACGACACAGTAAGCAAGCATAAACTAATACAATAACTTATAGGTAGCTCGGAGACAACAGTCAATATCAAGTCACGTAAAGAAACAGGCCATGATCACCTCAACAGGCTCTCAAAACAAAGAATCCAGGGATCTTTTAGATGAAAGTGCACTCCTGGAATTACCAGATGCAGAATACAAAAGTTTAATATACAGAACCCTTCAAGACATCAGGAAGGAAATGAGGCAATACGCAGAACAAGCCAAGGAAAACACAGGTAAAGCAACTGAAGAAATCAGAAAGATTACTCAGGAACATAATGAAAAGTTTAATAAGCTGGAAAAATCCATGGACAGACAGCAATCAGAAATTCAGAAGATTAACAATAAAATTACAGAATTAGATAACTCAATAGAAAGTCAGAGGAGCAGAATTGAGCAAGTAGAAGCTAGAATTTCTGAACTTGAAGATAAATCATTTGGCACTAATATATTTGAAGAAAAATCAGATAAAAGAATTTAAAAAATGAAGAAAGTCAAACACCCACCTCTCTACCGCACCGCTGAAATGGTTGGAGTTTGCCAACAAGGGCCTATTCTCCCAAAATAAGCCCACACAAGTCCATGCAGAAGGGAAAGGTGCTCAAGGTCCATGCACGGTTTACGCCTGGACAGGAGTCGCTTCTGTCCTGAGCTCCCCCAGTTAATGGAGCTAGCAAATTATCTTTCCCCCCTAGTTGCAAATTAGAAGAAGAATTAGTTGCAAATTAGTAGAAGAAAAACTAGACAACTGGGAGCTCCTAAAAATCAAACACCTATGCTCATCCAAAGACGTCACCAAAAGAGTAAAAAGACTACCTACAGACTGGGAAAAAGTTTTTAGCTATGACATTTCTGATCAGCGCCTGATCTCTAAAACCTAGATGATACTGCAAAAACTCAACTGCAAAAAGACAAATAATCCAATTAAAAAATGGGCTAAAAGATATGAATAGACACTTCACTAAAGAAGACATTCAGGTAGCTGACAGATACATGAGGAAGTGTTCACGATCATTAGCCATTAGAGAAATGCAGATCAAAACTACAATGAGATTTCATCTCACTTCAACAAGGCTGGCATTAATCCAAAAAACACAAAATAATAAATGTTGGAGAGGCTGTGGAGAGATTGGAACACTTCTACACTGCTGGTGGGAATGTCAAATGGTACAACCACTTTGGAAATCAATTTGGTGCTTCCTTAAAAAGTTGGAAATAGAACTACCATACGATCTAGCAATCCCACTCCTTGGAATATATCCTAGAGAAATAAGAGCCTTTCCACGAACAGATATATGCAAACCCATGCTTATTGCAGCACTGTTTACAATAGCAAAAACATGGAAGCAACCCAGGTGCCCATCGACGGACAAATGATGGATAAATAAATTATGGTATATTCACACAATGGAATACTACACATTGATAAAGAACAGTGAGGAATCTGTGAAACATTTCATAACATGGAGGAAGCTGGAAGGCATTAAATTATAAGACCACCAGTATAAGAACTTGAGAAATACTTTAAACTGAGAAGAAAACATTCTTTTTTGGTTACGAGAGGGGCGAGGGAGGGAGGGAGGGCAGGAGAGGGGTATTCACTAATTAGATAGTAGATAAGAACTACTTTAGGTGAAGCGGAAGATGGCACACAATATAGGGGAGGTCAGCACAATTGGATTAAACCAAAAGCAGTTTCCTGAATAAACTGAATGCTTCGAAGGCCAGCGTAGCAGGGGCAGGAGCCTGGGGACTATGGTTTCAGGGGACATCTAAGTCCATTGGCATATAAAATCTATTAAGAAAACATTCTGCATCCCACTTTGAAGAGTGGTGCCTGGGGTCTTAAGCGCTAGCAAGCAGCCATCTAAGATGCATCAATTGGTCTCAACCCACCTGGATCAAAGGAGAATGAAGAACACCAAGGACACAAGGTAATTAGGAGCCCAAGAGACGGAAAGGGCCACACGAACTAGCGACTACATCGTCCTGAGACTAGAAGAACTAGATGGTGCCCTGCTACAACCAATGACTGCCCTGACAGGGAACACAACAGAGAACCTCTGAGGGAGCAGGAGAGCAGTGGGATGCAGACCCCAAATTCTCCTAAGACCGGAGTTTATGGTCTGACTGAGCCTGGTAGCACCCCAGTGGTCACGGCCACCCAGACCTTGTGTTGGCCCAGGACAGGAGCCATTCCCGAAGCCAACTCTTCAAACATGGATTGGACTGGACAATGGGTTGGAGAGGGATGCTGGTGAGGAGTGAGCTTCTTGGATCAGGTGGACACTTGAGACTATGCTGGCACTTCCTGCCTGGAGGGGAGATGAGAGGGTGGATGGGGTTAGAATCTGGCAGAAAGGACACAAAAAGAGAGTGGAGGGAGGGAGCAGGCTGTCTTATTAAAAAAAAAAAAAGAGAGTAATTGGGAGTGTGTAGCAAGGTGTATATGGGTTTTTGTGTGAGAGACTGACTTGATTTGTAAACTTTCACTTAAAGCACAATAAAAATTGTTAAAAAAAAAATGTCCTCAGATACAGTGTTGCCTTTCTACACCTATGTTGGAAGGACTTCAGATCTGGCAACATCTCCTTCCCAACTACTGCCTAACCAGGAAGCATTACAGAAAAGGAGAATCAACATTTCAGAAACTTTCTCCATCTCTAATACACATTCTACAGGCAAAGACAATCATGAAGAAAGAGATCTATGAAAGCTCTGGTCTAATGTGATGACAAAAAAAAAAAGGAACAAGAGCAATTTATTTTAATGGTATTTTTTATTTAGCCCAATATACTCAAAAGAAACCAAACCAAACCAAACCTAGTGCTGTCGAGTCAATTCCGACTCATAGTGACCCTATAGGACAGAGTAGAACTGCCCCATAGATTTTCCAAGAAGCACCTGGTGGATTCGAACTGCCGACCCTTTGGTTAACAGCCGTAGCACTTAACCACTGTACCACCAGTGTTTCCATATTCAAAATAAAATAGCATCATTTAAATGTGTAGTCAATATAAACATTAGTGAATGTTTTACATTTGATTTTGCCTACCAAGTCATGACATTTCGTGTGTATTTTACATGCACAGCACATCCCAGTTTGTACTAGCCATATTTCATGTGCTCAATAGCCACCGTGTGTCTAGAGGCGATTGTACTGGACAGCACAGACCAAGAGCCTGACTGTATCAATTAGAAAAAAATTAGTAACTTAGAAAGGAGAGAAGAGTTAGGAGGTGAAGACTGGAGTGGCTACCTGAGTGCTGAGGAAGGGGGAGTCCTGGCCCCTGGCTGCCCCCTACTTGCTCCTTGCCAGTGAAGCACACACAGCTCCTCCAGACCAGCTCCCACAGCAACCTTCCCATCAGATGAACTTCCCTTGAAGTCCTGCTGTGGGGAGGGGTGGGTCTGCTCAAAGCAATGCTGCTGTTGCCAGAAATAGCATTTTGGTTTCCTACATTAGTCCCAGCAATTTGGTTAATCTGAGCCTGTCCTTGACAAGTGCGTCTGTGCTTGGTGTCCAGAAAAAAAAACAGGCTTCTGACTTTCTACTCCTAGGGACACAAAAGACTTGAAAGCAGGGACACAAACAGACACATGTACACCGATGCTCATTTCAGCACTATTTTCAGTAGGCTAAAGATGGAAACAACCCAAGTGCCATCAACAGATGAATGGATAAACAAAACGTGGCATATCCATGCAACGGAATGCATGCTACTACATGGATGAACCTTGAAAACATTACACTGCATGAAATAAGTCAGATACAGAAGGACAAATACTGTATGACCCCACTTACATGAAATATCTAGAATAGGCAAACGTACAGAGACCAAAATCTATTAGTGGTTGCCAGAGGCTGGGGAGGAGGGAATGGCAGTCATTGTTTTAGAGGTACTGAGTTTCCGTTTGGTGTGGCGAAAACTTTTGGAAATAGATAGTAGTGAGAGTTGCACATGGTAAATATAATTAATGTCACTTAAAATTGTATACTTAAAAATAGTTAAAATGGAAAACAAATTGTTATATATATTTTATCACAGCAATTAAAGAAAAAATCAGGCTTCTGATCCTGCAAGAAAGAAAAGCAGAGCCCCATTAAGAAAAGGAACTTGAATGTGCAGGACTCTGTGACCCTCCCGCCTTGGCTGACGCATCCGCTGATCTGTCCTGCCCCAGCCTCACCCAGAGCTCGAACCCTGGGCTGCTCTGTTTATATGCTGGCTTGTTTAATTACTGCTGTGGCTTTACAGGTTAATGTCCTTGGTGTGCAAGCCTCAGATCTGCCCCTGTACACTTCTCAGGCCTCTCACCCTTGCTTCTGAGCCTCTGCACAGACTCATCCCCTTGCTTGGAAAACCATCTTCTCTCACCCACTGCCCATAACCCTAAGCCTTCTATTTTGAAGCATAGACATAACCAGATCTAAGTACCTAGAATTTTTTTTTCTGTATTAGAAATAAAATAAATATATTATCAGCCTTTGAATTGTAAACAAAAGCCTCTAGCATCCAATAATCTCTGTAATGAACGTGCTTTTGGCCTTCTAAAGCCATTTTTTGAAATGCAATTAAGAAAACTTTTGGCAAAATGCATGTTAAATATGAGATAGAGAAAAAAAATCTGTTGATAGTTATATTGAGTAGTTTAAAGATGACAACATGAAGTAGGATCGTGCAGCACAAATTGACACATGCTTCCATCCAAAGACCCTTCACAGCCAAGATAATTAGCAGAGGGCAATGGCTCCAGGCCCAGAAAGAATTAGGACAAAAGAAGCCACGCTCTGGGGAAGGAAAAACAAGGACTACAGACCAACCAGGGCCTCCACCTGAACTGTAGATAAAGCATGAAACACTCTCCACCCCCCGTTTTTGGCTGCAAACTTCCCCTCCCCAAGCTCTTTCTGTCATCACGGTGGCACTGGTCACCGAATTGGATCACTGAGAATTTTGCAAGTTACTGACAATGTGACCTAAAGGTTTTATTTTTTAAATTTATTTTTAGATCCGGATAAGTTAATTAGATCTTTAATATTTTCAGAACTGATGCCAAACTAAAAGGGCAACTTCGGTAAAAAAAAAAAAAAAAAAACAGTTTGCACCATCGATTTAGACCTATTCCAATCTTACCTCTTCACAAAGGCAGTGTAATACTTTGGAGACGTTGAGGCACTGGTGGTTCAGCGGTAGAATTCTTGCCTTCCATGCAGCAGACCCAGGTTCGACTCCTGGCGGATGCATCTCATGCTCAGCCACCACCATCTGTGAGTGGGGGCTTGTGTGTTGCTGTGCTGCTGAACAGGTTTCAGCCGAGCTTCCAGACTAAGACAGACTAGGAAGAAAGACCTGGTGATCTACTTTAGAAAATAAACCAACGAACACCCTGTGGGTCACAAGGATCCCACCTGCAACCCATCACGGGGATGGCACAGGGCGAGGCAATGTTTCATTCCATCGTGCACGGGATCATCATGCATCGCGGACCCACTTGACGGCAGCTAACACCACCACCAGGGATCATCATGCATCGCGGACCCACTTGACGGCAGCTAACACCACCACCAGTAAAGCAATTACATTTTGGATAAAGAGCCTTCCCAGCACTCAGAGTGCCAGCTCTAGGCCTCCTAGTGCACCTTTAAGGCACAGGCCACATGCAGAGCTGGTGCAGCCATAGGGACTGCAGAAGAATGAAATCTAAAGAAGGCTGAAGTCCTGCTAACCACAGGCGCGGCAGCCACTCGTCCCCAGAGCCCGGCCTGTGCCCGAGCTGCCAGGGTTCAGTGGGCGTGCGCAGAGTAAGTCAGACGTGAGGGGACAAAAGGTGGCGCGCTTTCGCCCAGAGCACCTTTTCGTCAACGTCAAGTGGCAAACAGGAAGACAAATGGAGCTATACAGCCAGCAGGGCCTTTGCAAAGGGGGTCCAAATTTGTTGCTCAAATGGCCTCCAGACCTGCTGTAGCTACTAAGGCCTCAGGCAGCCTCCTGAGGTCAGGCTCTACACCTGGCTGTTTCAACTATTGTTTCTTTGCTGCCTTTCTTGTTTAAGTAGCTTTTATTTTTTTAAGTCAATATAACTAACGGTCATTGTAACAAATACTCAATGTTATAAATACTAAAAAACATGTTTTTTTATTGTGCTTATTTAATGTAATAGCCACTCAAAGTGACAAATACGGAAAGAGAGAGGGAGAAAGGGAGGGAAGGAGAGGAGGAGAAAGGAAGAGGAGAATGGGAGGAGGAGAGAAAGGAGAAGAAGTGGAAGGAGAGGAAGAAGAAGAAGAGGAAACTGTTAGAAGTGCAATTCTCCTTCCCCGCCCCAGACCTGCTGAATCAGAACCTCTAGGGTGGGTACAGCAATCTGTGACTCAGTGAGTCCTCCAAGTGATTCTGACACATACTCCCCTTTGAGAACCACTGCTCTTCAAGGTTTTTCCTGATCTCCAGTGTTCTGAAATTTCCCTATTTTGTGCCCTGGTTAGAGTCTTTTTCTCTTCATTTTAGTAGTATTCAGTAGATTCTCTGGGCAGTATTTCTTTATGTACTGTTAGAGTATTCTCATGTGGTTTTTAAGTTAACTCACTTATAAATCTTTCATTTCTTCTCTTACAATTGGAGAAACACATAAAATATCAGCATATCAAAACCTCTCGTTGACTAAGATATTTATGCTACATTTTAGTCTTCTTAAGGAGCCTGGTTTTCTTAACCTCCTACATTAGAAATCATGCTGCCCAGCCTTGAAGTAATAGATTCAAAATATTTAAGATTCTGTCTCTATTGCTGAGTTATATCACTTGAGTAAACCCTTGAAATCATGGAACTGGTCTTTGCTGGCATTATCAGTTTATGAAGCAGTTTTTTTTTGGAAATCGCATTCCTTTTTTCAACAACCAGCAAACAAGAGATGGGAAAGAAGGAGTAGGCAATGCTAGCTTCAGGGCCTGAGGTTTGCAGACATCCACTAAGGAATCCCGATCCTTAAGGAACCATGAAGGGGCAGAATGCGGACCTCCTGTTGCTCCAGGACAAGGACTGGCTCTGTTCCTGCCTACCTAGCTTGTGCTTCATCAGTCGTGATTCTGGTGCCTGTTCTCCAGTCTCTATCACGAGTCATAATATGATAATTATCTGAACAAAAATATCTGCTCTGGTTGCATGGGCCTTCAGTGATACACAGGGTAAAATGTCATCAAACACCTCTCTCATAGATGTCTTCTGTCTGTGTATGCCAAGGGCTGGTTTGCAACCTGCTCACAAAGACTAAGGTCTCAGGCAGCCTCCTCCTGAGGCCGTGTGGGAACCAGCCCTTGGCATACAAGGACTTTGCTCAAGTGCTAATTGTGGTATCTTCTAGCAAAGATGTGCAACAGAAATTGCTTTTCCACATTCTATGCCATTGATACCATGTTATCCTCTGTGTTTCTCCCAATTCATGTCCACCCAGAACCTGTGAATGTGACCTTATTTGGAAAAACGGCCTTTGAAGCTGTAACGAAGTTAATATGAGGCTATACTAGATTAGGGTGGGCCCTAAAATCCTATATGACTGACGTCTTAATATGAAGAGAGAAATTTGGGCACAGAGACACAGACACAGGGAAAAGAGCACATCTTGTGAAGACCCAGACGCACCCTAGGAGAACACCATGCAAGGATGAAGTGATGCAGCTGCAAGCCAAGGAATGAGAGATTCACCAGGAGCCATGGAAGTTAGACGGGGCAAGGAAGGAGTCTTTCCTAGAGCCTCTGGCGGGAGCATGGCCACGCTGACACCTTGATTTCGGACTTCTAGCTTCCAAAACTCTGAGAGAGTAAGCTGCTGTTTGAAGCCACCCAGTTTGTGGTCCTTGGATATTGCAGTCGCAGAAACAAGTGCACCTCCCACCGCGTTCTTTGATAAAGGAGTTTTCTGAGTAGTTTTTCTCTCTCCTTTCTGAGCATAGCATTTATCTTTAATGTTAGCATTACTTCTTCAAAGCTTCTTAGGAATCATGTGACTACCAGCTTTTGCTCTGGGGAATGTAACTTTAAATGTGACTTCGGTCATTTTGGTCTTTTTCCCCAGCATAAACAACAGATTTTTTTTTTTTTACTGGAAAGCATTGTTTTGGTTTTTTTTCTAGGGGGACTCATTAAATTCACCAAAGGAATCTCAAGCCCTTGGAAATGCTGTGACATCTTCAAATGCTTCTCTTTGGCAAAGTTTATCACAGACAGCACACTCCCTGTCTGCACTTTCAATGCGGGCTTCTTAGGCAAAGCCATCACAGTTGGAGAGTCTCTTGTTCCAGCGCAGTGGTTAAGTGTTTGCTAACAGGGAGGTCGGCAGTTTGAATCCACCAGCTGCTCTTTGGAAGCCCTATGGGGTAGTCCTACTCTGTCCTCTAGGGTCGCTCTGACTCAGAATGGACCCAACAGCAGTGGGTTTGGTTTGGGTTTTTGGTTTACCAAGGGGACCTGGTGGATTCAAGCTGCTGACCTTTTGGTTAGGAGCTGAAGCACTTAACCACTACACCACCAGGGTAATGTTATGCTCAGTGCTTGTTTTTACAACATTATTCTGAGTTGTATTACTAGCATTATTATTTCCAGTACTAGTTTTATACTTTATGAACCACTTTTGATTCACTAGTCCACTGTTGTAAATTGTGGATATAAGATACCATAATAGAAACAATAAAAAGCACCAATTTAAGGAATATAAACAACACAAGGTAAGACTCGGCTAGCAAAGACAAACTATCAACTGATAACTAAAATGACCTGACCAACAGCCTTGTAGCCTATGAAATAACATTTTAGAATATTTGGGATTTCTTTGAAAATCACAATTTTAGGTATAAAATTTGAGCACATATGTAGATATATAGATTCTTTCTTCTACTTTGTCCTCCAAAACCGCTAAATGGTCTGTGGAGATCACCAGGGACTGGCAGGAACCGAAGGCCCACATGCTGATGAACACTGGCATCGAAGAAAAATATGTCTAGCATTAGAATTCCCTACCACCTACTCGCCTGTAAAGCCCAAAGTCCCCCTGGCAATTCCGTAAAACTTTCCCCACAGGTACCCAACATAATTCTGAGTTGTATTACCAGCATTGTTATTTCCAATACCAATGTCATACTTTACGAACCACTTTTGATTCATTACGCCACTGTTGTGGTTTCTCTCCAAAGAAGCCAGACCTTAGCCACGGTCAGGAGAATAGATGTGAACTAGGGTGGCCCAGCTCCTGCAGAAACCTAAACCCATGGAGCATGGGTTCCCTCGTCTATAAACGTAGGTAACGATGCCTCCCTTACATTGGGAACTGAAATGTCAAACACAAAGCACCTAATCCAGAGGCTGGCATGTGGTGGCAATTAGCAGTGGTAACTCTCTGCTCTCTTTTTAAATATGTCCTCATAGCATTCAGAAAGATGGGCTATGAAGCTGGCATACATAAGCACCCTAGTAATGTACTTAAAAAAAAAAAAAAAAGTACTTACGCTTGGTAATTACAGTCCAGGAGGGCGGAGGAAATACTTAAACAGCCTTAAGAGCCAATTTGTAAAGACCTGAGAAAAAGCAGTGGCTCATGGGCCGCTCAACACAGAGCTCTGAGAAATGGACTGATGCCCCTTTTAGCTTCAGGCTGGCTGGGCCTGAAAGCCGGCACCGCCAAGGATGGCCTTGCAGGCCTCAGTTTCCTCACCTGTATGTGACAAACCAGTACAGTGATTCACCTCTCCTAATGCCTCCTAACTCCTCCTGGGTAGTTGGTGTCTACACTTCTCTGCCACTAGTCATGTATTGTGTGGATTCGGTCCATGAGTGGAGGGGAGCTATCCCTGGGGAAGAAGGGAAAAGACAAGTGAAGAGTAGGCAAGGACTGGGGTTTTGGGGCGAGAGGGAAACAAGGCAGCAGCCTTGAAGGTCAAGATTCCAGGGGATTGGATGGGTAAAGGATTTCTGGAAAAGTTGCTGCTATATATTATGCAATTTAATGTCTCTCCTTGGGAGCTGGACTTAGTTTCTTTGGATGTGATATTGTGCTGAGACAAGCAATATGGTAAATTGCAAAAACTGCCAGAAATTCTTACTGTTCATGCATGAGCACCACTTTGTAGTATAATTTTGCAGCTCCCTCTCAAGAGTTGAGGTATATCGGTCACCTCTTGGAGCTGCATCTAGCCACATGCCTTGGATTGGCCATTGGAACCTGAGCAGATGAGAGGTGAGCAGAGGCCTGTAAGTGAGTATGCAACGGGACTCGCTTCTCTTGCTGCTCCTGGAAACCCATGCGAAGGACCCCACCTGCCCTGCGAGATGAGAAAGACGTGGCCCAGTGTTCTCCATTTTCCCTGCTGACACCCTGCCAACCTTCCGACATGTGAATGAGGCCATGGGTGCCAGCTGATGGCGAGCACGTGAGTGAGCACAGCCATGTCATCTGGAGCCCAGGTGAGCTGTCTCAGCTGAATTTAGTCCTCGGTGCGAATCCACTGGGCAGTGAACACATACAGGGTGGTTTACAGTGACCGAGTTTTGGGATGGTTGGTTATGCAGCAAAAGCTCCCTGATACAGAGAGGAACAAGAAGGTTCAGGGCTTCATAATGTTGCTACACAATAGCAATATGTGCCTGGTACTTGGTTCGTCCAATAATTAGCAGCCTGTTGAAAAAAGAGCAGCGGTAGCCAATTAAACAGAGAGCAAACATTAGGGAATCAGAGAACTTTGGAAATGCTAGTGCCCCAAGAGCTCATCTATGGTGACCTGTGTTGGATGCAGGACCCCTTGCCACCATGCCAGGGCCTATCTGCAGAAAATAGCACCTATAGCAATTAGTCTTAAATTACTGAATGATCTCTCACAGCTGGTGATGAAAACATTGATGGCCAATAGAAACTGCTTGTTAGTCCCCCTCTGAAGTGGAGCCCGGGGCATGTCCCCTGCCTGCTATACCTTAGTTAGGTCTCTGCATTGTGCCCTGCTGATCCTGCTCTCCCAGATGGCTCCCTGGAGGTCCGTTCCACCTAGAGTTCTATTGGTAACATGCTATTTCTTATATTTAGCCAAAAACAGCAACGTGGTAAATGAGGAAGTTTAATGGTTAAGGTTGTGTGTCAACTTGGCTGGGCCATGATCCTCAGTGATTTGATAGTGGCATGATGGTATGAATGTGATCACCTCCATGATGGGATCTGCTATGAGTAGCCAATCAGTTGAAAGGGAGCTTCCTCAGGTGTGAGGCCTGCATTGAATGCTGTTGTTGTTAGGTGCCACCGAGTCAGTTACAACTCACAGCGACCCTATGCACAACAGAAAGAAACACTGCCTGGTCCTGTGCCATCCTTAAAATCATTGTTATGCTTGAGCCCATTGTTGCAGCCACTGTGTCAATCCACCTTGTTGAGGGCCTTCCTCTTTTCCGCTGACCCTGTACTTTGCCAAGCATGATATCCTTCTCCAGAAACTGATCCCTGCTGACAACATCTCCAAGGTATACATATACATGTATACGTATATACATACATGCAGTCTTGCCATCTTTGCTTCTAAGGAGCATTCTGGTTGTACTTCTTCTAAGACAGACTTGTTCGTTCTTCTGGCAGTCCATGGTATACTCAATATTCTTCACCAACACCACAATTCAAAGGCATCAACTCTTCTTCAGTCTTCCCTATTCATTGTACAGCTTTCACATGCATATGATGTGATTGAAAATACCATGGCTTGGGTCAGGTGCACCTTAGTCTTCAAGGTGACATCTTTGCTCTTCAACACTTTGAAGAGGTCCTTTACTGCAGATTTGCCCAACAGAATGTGTCTTTTGATTTCTTGACTGCTGCTTCCATGGCTGTTGATTGTGGATCCAAGTAAAATGAAATCCTTGACAACTCCAATCTTTTCTCCATTTATCATGATGTTGCTCATTGGACCAGTTGTGAGGGTTTTTGTTTTCTTTCTGTTGAGGTGCAATCCATACTGAAGGCTGTGGTCTTTGATCTTCATTAGTAAGCACTTCAAGTCCTCTTCACTTTCAGCAAGCAAGGTTGTGTCTTCTACATAATGCAGGTTGTTAATGAGTCTTCCTCCAATCCTGATGCCCCATTCTTCTTCATACAGTCCAGCTTCTCGGGTTATTTGCTCAGCACACAGATTGAATAGGTATGGTGAAAGAATACAACCCGGGCGCACATCTTTCCAGACTTTAAACCCTTGTTCTGTCCAAACAACTGCCTCTTGATCTATGTAAAGTTTCCTCATGAGCACAATTGTTTCGGAATCCCCATTCTTTGCAATGTTATCCATAATTTGTTATGATCCACACAGTCAAATGCCTTTGCATAGTCAATAAAACACAGGTAAACATCCTTCTGGTATTCTCTGTGTTCAGCCAGGATCCATCTGACATCAGCAATGATATCCTGGTTCCACATCCTCTTCTGAAACCAGCCTGAACTTCTGGCAGTTCCCTGTCGATATACTGCTGCAGCCGGTTTTGAATGATCTTCAGCAGAATTTTGCTTTGGTGTAATATTAATGATATTGTTCTATAATTTCCACATTCAGTTGGATCACCTTTCTTGGGAATAGGCATAAATATGGATCTCTTCCAGTCAGTTGGCCAGGAAGCTGTCTTCCATATTTCTTGGCATAGACGAGTGAGCACTTCCAGCATTGTATTCATTTGTTGAAACATCTCAAGTGATATTCTGTCAATTCCTGAAGCCTTGTTTTTAGCCAACACTTTCAGAGCAGCTTGGACTTCTTCCTTCAGTACCATCGGTTCCTGATCATATGCTACCTCTTGAAATGGTTGAACATCAACTAATTCTTTTTGGTATAATGACTCTGTGTATTCCTTCCATCTTCTTTTGATGCTTCCTGCATCACTTAATATTTTCCCCATAGATTCCTTCACTATTGCAACTCGAGGCTTGAATTTTTTCTTTAGTTCTTTCAGCTTGAGAAACGCTGAGCGTGTTCTTCCCTTTTGGTTTTCCAACTCCAGCTCTTTGCACATGTCATTATAATACTTTATATTGTCTTCTCGAGCTGCCCTTCGAAATCTTCTGTTCAGTTCTTTACTTCATCAATTCTTCCTTTTGCTTTAGCTGCTTGACATTCGAGAGCAAGTTTCAGAGTCTCCTCCTACATCCATCTTGGTCTTTTCTTTCTTTTCAGTGACCTCTTGCTTTCTTCATGGATGATGTCCTTGATGTCATTCCACAACTCCTCTGGTCTGTGGTTACTAGTGCTCAATACGTCAAATCTATTCTTGAGATGGTCTCTAAATTCAGGTGGGATATAATCAAGGTCATATTTTGGCTCTCGTGGACTTGCTCTAATTTTCTTCAGTTTCAGCTTCAACTTGCATATGAGCAATTGATGGTCGGTTCCACAGTCAGCCCCTGGCCTTGTTCTGACTGATGATATTGAGCTTTTCCATCGTCTCTTTCCACAGATGGAGTCAATTTGATTTCTGTGTGTTCCATCTGGTGAGGTCCATGTGTATAGTCGCTGTTTATGTTGGTGAAAGAAGGTATTTGCAATGAAGAAGTTGTTGGTCTTGCAAAATTCTATCATTTGATCTGCGGCATTGTTTCTATCACCAAGGCCATATTTTCCAACTACTGATCCTTCTTCTTTGTTTCCAACTTTCGCATTCCAATCACCAATAATTATCAATGCATCTTGACTGCATGTTCGGTCAATTTCAGACTGTAGCAGCTGATAAAAATCTATTTCTTCATCTTTGGCCCTAGTGGTTGGTGTGTAAATTTGAATAATAGTCGTATTAACTGGTCTTCCTTGTAGGCGTGTGGATATTATCCTATCACTGACAGAGTTGTACTTCAGGATAGATCTTGAAATGTTCTTTTTGACGATGAATGCAACACCATTCCTCTTCAAGTTGTCATTCCCAGCATAGTAGGCTATATGATTGTCTGATTCAAAATAGCCAATACCAGTCCATTTGAGTTCACTGATGTCCCGGAAGCTTTACTCCATCCACGTCATTAAGGCCGACTCTACTTTGAGGAGGTAGCACTTCCCCAGTCATCTTCTGAGTGCCTTCCAGCCTGGGGGGCTCATCTTCCAGCACTGTATCAGACAATGTTCCACTGCTATTCATAAAGTTTTCACTGGCTTTTCAGAAGTAGACTGCTGGGTCCTTCTTCCTAGTCTGTCTTAGTCTGGAAGCTCAGCTGAAACCTGTCCACCATGGGAGACCCTGCTGGTATCTGAATACCAGTAGCATAGCCTCCAGCATCACAGTAGCATGCAAGCCCCCACAGTACAACAAACTGACAGATACGTGGGACAGCACTGAATAAAAGTGGATATTCTGATAAGGCTTGGGGTTTTGCTCATTCTGGATACTGTAGCTGGCTCCTGCTCATCTGATCTCTGGTTCTTGGGACTTGAGCTAGCACCTTACCTGCTGTTTTGCCTGCTGATCTTTGAGATTCATCGATCTTCACAGCCTGTGAACAAGAGCCCTGTTCTCCGACCTGCCAATCTTGGGTTTGCCAGCCCTTGGTGCTACGTGAATCAGGAGAAGCCTGACCCCCGGACTTGGGATGTTCCAGCCTCTACAACTGTGTGAGCCATTTCCTTGATATAAATCTTTTTCTCTCTATATATTTATATGCTTTACTAGTTTTGCTTCTCTAGAGAACTCAACATAAGACAGGGAGGTACTTTATTTTTAGAATAATCCTGAGTCCAGAAGAGATGTTAGATGAAGGAGAGAGGCCCCCCTCCCCTGCCTCACGCCTGCTCCAAATGCTCAGCTAGGTTTCCACGCAGTCAGGGCCTCTTGCTTTGAGATGACCCAGTTCTCTGGTTGGGGGTGATTCAGTTAGCACCTATCCAAGAGTGTAAAGTCTAGGGTTTGAGTTGTTGTTCAGAATGAAGGGGGCTTAGAAAGGATGGAGGGGCAAGGACACAGGCACAGGGTAGGTAAGGGCACACTTACTGTGCTGAGTGTACGAGATGGGACGTGAAGGTGGTGTGTGGAGCACATGCCGTGCTTGTTGCATCTGTATGGTGATGTGGTTTCCTGTGCTCAAGGGACAAGTGTACAAGCTACTAGCCTCAAAGTCCAGTAGTGGGATGAATGGGCTTATCATTCATTCATTCAATCATTCATTTATTCAGCAAATATGTGCCAAATATTCTGGTCTGGGGATGAATGCAGTGGCCAAAATATGCAAAGTATCTGAACTCATGGGGCTAATTGACTAGAGGGGGAAATAATAAACAAATTATTATAGGACTTAATTTCAGGTGCATAAAGCAGGTGAGGAGATAGAGTAGTTTGTGATGCCTCTTAGGTAAGGTGGTCAAGAGAGGCCTCTCTGAGAAGGTGACATTTGAAGACTTCTGAATTCAGGGAAGGCCCAGGCCATGCGATTCTCTGAGGGAGAGGATTCTAGGCAGAGAGACAACCAGTGTGAAGGCCAGGAAAGGTGCTTGTGCTGGGCACAGTGAGGGATAAAATCGGGAGTGAAGGGGGCGGGGGGAGCTGGAGCCCCAGAGGGAGCTGGGCTGCAGCACGTGCAGGGCCTTGAAGGCCACAGGAAGAATTTAAGGAGCAAAATCTTAGGAGTCAGGTAAATGCAGGACAGGGAGGCCACTGGGGTTCCATGACACAGGGCCCACATCTCTAGGAATGAATCTGGGATGGGCAGCCATGGGAGATGGAGGGCAGGCCGGTGACTTGATCAAACTTACGTTTGCCAAAGATCCCCCTTGACTGTTGTATGAGGAATAGAAAGCTTTGAGGGAGCCTTGGAAATGCAGAACCACAAAAAGTGGCCCCAGCCCTGGGTGACCTTGGCCTGCAGCTTTGCCTCCCTGAATCTGAGTTCTTGTCCATAAAACGATGATAATAGTACTAATGGTGTTGTTAGACAACTTAACACCTATTTTGGGGTCGCCTGGGGCACCTGCTCTGTCCACAAGGAACCCTGGTGGAACAGTGGTTAAAGTGCTTGGCTGCTAACCATAAGGTTCAGTGCTTTAAACCCACCAGCTGCTCTATGGGAGAAAGGTGTGGCAGTCTGCTCCCCTAAAGATTACACCCTTGGGAACCTATGGGCAGTTCTACTCTGTCCTGTAGCATCGCCGTGAGTTGGCATCAATTGGATGGCAGTGAGTTTGGTTTGGTTGGGTGGTGCCAGGTGCTGAGCTGTAACCAGGATTGAAGAAGAGACACTTGGGAAGGGCCCAGGTGTGCCTAATACAGCATGAAGTTCAATCAGGGAATTGTTATTATGCAGCTAGTGTCCTGGCCCAAGGAAGGGAGTGGCTCTGGGTATCATACTCTCAGAGTACAAATGCACCCAGTGTACTCTTCATTCCTGGAGACCCAGGCCATGTGCCATGGAACCTAGTGACCTCCCTTTCCTGTGTTTACCCCGACTCCCAGCTCCCTATGATTTTACTTTTTAAATTCTGCGGTTTCTTAAGTGGCTTGCATACATTTGCCTTGTTTTGGCATATCATATCTTTTGTGCTATTAATATTTCAGTCTTTGATTTTGGCCAGTTTTTGGTATATTAATAATCCCATTGAATCAAAGTTTGCTCCCCTCAAGTGGCTAGAAATGCAGAAATAACAGTTTCTTCAGCTTGGTCTCCTTGACCCAAGGGTGACAGTGGAGCGTTTCGGAAGCACTACTGTTTATTATTTTTATTATTAACACAACCTCAGATAGTCATGTTAAGGAACTGCAGCTTAGAAAAAATGTAACTTTTCAAATGCTTTTAAAACCGTCCTCTAAACAAACAATGGTACAGCTATACAGATATTCAATGATAAAAAGAAATGAGCTTTATTCACCATAGCCAAAAGGTGAAAACAACCCAAGTGCTCATCAACAGAGCAATGGATAAACAAAATGGGGTACATATATACAATGGATAGTTATTCCTGCAAAAAGAGAAATGAAGTCCTCATATATGCTACGACATGGATGAACCTGGAAAAGATAATGCTAAGTGAAATAAGTCAGACATGAAATGACCAATATTATATGATCCCACTTAAATGAAAACATCTAGAATAGGCAAACTCCTTGACACAAAAGAAGACTAGTGGTTACTAGGGGCTAGGAGGAAGCAGAATGAAGAGTTAAAAAAGAAAAAGAAATGAGCTGTTAAGCTACGAAAGGACATGGGGGAACCTTAAATGCATATTGCTAAGTGGAGAAAGCCAGTCTGAAAGGCTACATGATGTTCTGGAAAAGCTAAACTACAGAGACAGTGAAAAGATCCGTGGTCTCCAGGGGCTCAGAGGGAGACACAAAGGCTGACTAGGTGGAGCTCAGGGCATTTGTAGGGCAGTGAACAGCTCTGTATGATGCTGTAATGGTGGCGTTAGATAGTTGCGATGGTTGCACCACATGGTGGATGTAATTAATGGAGGAGTTTGGTAGTGGTTTGTCCCTCGTGTGAAGGAGAAGGGAAGACTTTGAGTTACTGAATCTGTGTGCTGGAGGGAGCTACTGGGCTCTCTGGTCTGCTCTTTGCGGACTCTGATGCACCACTGGGTTGAACACACATTGTCTCCACTGTTCTAATCTGGCATCACTATGCCTGGAGGAGGGGAGTGGGGGTGTCTGGGACAAGGCCCAACACTCTCCTGGGGCTGAAAGTGTCCTCAGCTCAGCATAATGCAGACAGCCAGTTTATGCATGTTGTTCCATTTCCCTCCCACCCCAAGGACCGAGGGCATTGCCCTAAGCGGTAGATGTAGCTTGGTCAGTTCGTTTCCTCAGTCACACCCCATCTCGCACCTCTAGGCACAACCCATACCCTCTCTACAAAGGTAGCTGCATTTGACATTCCAGAAGCTCACTGAGCTTCACCTGCTCCCGGGTTTCACTCTTGGGAAGCATGCAATTACTCTGACACTGACTACAACTCCCTTTCTCAAGCGGGACAGTCTTCTCACAGTTTTTTCCTAAATTACAAATCTATTTACACCTCATTTATAACATGGCAGGAGCACCCACAAAGCAAAACAATTTTCTATTAGACATTATTTACCATCTTCTGTAAAAATTCTGACATGCTGGAAAAGCACAATTTACATTTATTCAGAGATCATGTTCTAACACTAAGCAGTTGAAAACATCCAGAAAGATCTCTTGAATATTCCTCTCTGTCAACATTTTCAACCCTGAATATCAACCTTTTGCAGTTGGCTTTGTGTAACCAGTGAAGTCAAACAACATCCATCATCACCGGAATCCACTCTTTCTGCCCACGCCCACAGCAGGGTAGTGTGTGCTCAGCGGCCTCTGTACATCCACAGGCTGGATGGGTCAGAAGGTAAGAGCAGTCACTCCCAGCCTTTGAAAAGATAGGAGAGGATTTTTTTTTAAATAGACTATTTTTCAGAGCAGTTCTGGTTTCACAGAGAAATTGCACAGAAAGTACAGAGAGCTCCCATACGCCCCTTCTCACCCTGAGCAGTTTCTCCTGTTTTTAACATCGTGCGTTGCACACTGTGGTACGGTCCTTACAATTGATGAACCAGTATCGTTATACTGTAATTAACTAAAGTTCTCAGTTTACATTAGGGTTTACTCTTTGTGTTGTACCCCAAGGTGGAACTAACCAGACCACATGTGGCCCAAACTGTAATTATTGCTCACTTCCACTTTTGGAGGCTTGGCTTCTTACAGTCCCTTTACATAAGTACAGAGTCCAGTAGCCAGGTGAGTGGGGGTGGGACACGTTGGTTTAGACTCTGACTCACTCTGCTTCAGGGGATTAAACTCTACTTGTGTGCTCTTGGCTCACCTCGCTTCCGTGGTCGCAAGAATGCAAACCATTCCAAGATTCTGCCAGATTACATCACTGCCTGGTCCCTCCTTCCTTCCACTCCAAACTTTGGCTGACCTAGATAGTCTCTCCTGAGAACCCCAAAATAATTTTTTGTTTCTGCTAGACAATCCTGACGACTTTTCCTCTCTTTGTATAGCAGAATCTCCCTCCCATCACTATTGCCGGCAGCGCATTGGGTTTCTCTGCCTTGGGTTTATAATTCTGCCAAAAATTATTGATTGGGCTGCAGTCTGCTCTGTGATTTGGTCTATTTGATGTGCCTTGCAGGGATTGTCCAGTTTGCTTTGCAAATAAGGTATGTAAAACCACCCAATAAAGATTAAGTGACCTTGTGGGGACTGGTTAGTTTGTGGCCCAGCTGAGAGGGCCATGCCTTGAAATTGGTAAGGGGCTTGTATATATAAGCAGCCAACCCAACGGAAGTAGAGAGAGGCAATGGGAGAGAGAGAGAACTTCCTGAAAGAGCCGTAATTCAGGTCAAGAGCTGTAATGCTGAAGACTGCATGAGACGGTGCAAGATGGTGGCAACAGTACAAGCAGCAGGAACCAGTGGACTGGCAGACAGCTGGGGTGGTGCTTGCCAGCCCACAGAAGGAGAAAGAGATGAATGCCTTCAGGCAGAAGACTTGCTGGCAGAATGGGGTGCTTCTGGACACTTGTTGGTAGAGCCAAAAGAGCTATAACACTTGCCCAAGGAGGGCAGAGGTCTGGGAAGACCCAGCAGCAGAGATAAGGCCTGGCAAGGCCCAGTGGCCGAGAGAAGGGCCGGCCTGCAGTCATGGCCAAGAAAATGCTGAGAGCTGTCCTGATTGACGAACTGCATCCTGTGCCCTGAGTTGTATCCTGTTACTTCCAAGCTGATCCTGATCCCTAGTTGTAGCCTGTTACTTCCCTAATAAACCATATAACTGTGAGCATGGTCTGAGTTTTGTGTGGTCACTGCAACGAATTATCAAAGCTAGCAGAGAAGTAGAGAGGGCCGTGGGGTGGGGGGCGGAGGTGCTTGGTGTCAGGAATGGTGAAACGTTGGAAAGTAGAGGTTTGTCTGAGCTCCACCTCATAGGAACCAGTTTTGTGTTGATCTTGATTCTCATCCCTCCTTGGGAATTTAGGCGAGTTCAGATGGTAGGTTACACTGCCCATTTAACATCTACTCCACGTATTGCATAGGTCTTTCCAGATTGTTTTATTCCTGTGCAAAGTAACCAATTTATTGTTTTCCCCTATCTGTCCATCTTGCTACATTTTCTTTTATCCCTTGTATTATTGCATAAGAAAAATATTGGCACCCATACTATTATTATTCCCCTACTTGAAACTATTTAAAATATTACTAATTCAACCCCCTTTCCCAACTGATCTATCTGGAAGGAATATATTTTGACTATCCTAGATAACACTGACGTGCTTTTTTATTCCATTGTTCTAGTGCCATGTGCCGTTTTCCTACTGCTATTTTTTTATTCCTTAGGGTATTTCTTCTATTTAAGAAAACATTTTTTTGAAACAGTTTCATACTTACAGAAAAGTTATGAATACACTACACAGAACAGTTTTTTCCTAAACCACTTGAGAGTAACTTGCCCACATGATGTCCCATCTCTGCTAAATTCTTCAGATGTATTTGCTAAAACAAGGACATCTAAATAACCACACCACCACCGCTCAGGTCAGGAAGTTAACATGATACATGTCTATCATCTAATCCTCTGGCCCCCCTTAAATTTTGCCAGTGGTCCTAATAACGTTATATGTAGGATTCAGTTGTCTCTTTGGTGGTGGTGTTAGGTGCCGTGAAGCTGGTTCCAACTCATAGCAACCCTATGTACAACAGAATGAGACACTGCCTGGTCCTGTGACATCCTCATAATCATTGCTACGTTTGAGACCATTGTTGCGGTCACTGTGTCAATCCATCTCGTTGAGGGTCTTTATCTTTTTCGCTCAACTAAAGTTGTCTCTTTAGTCTACTTCAATCTGCAATTATCTCACAGTCTTTCCTTGACTATCATGACCTTAATTTTTGAATATTAACATGACAGTTATTTAGTAAATGTCCCTCAATTTGAGTTGATCTGATCTTTCCTCTTGGTTAAATCCAGATTATGTATCTTTGCAAGAATATCATGCAAATGATATTATGCTCCCACTGCATTTCTTCAGGTTGCAGATTTCGGCTTATTCCATGACTGGCAATGTTCACTTTGATCATTTGATTAAAGTGATGTCTTAGGCTGCGTTCTCTGTTGTTGTTAGGTGCCGTCGAGTCAGTTACGACTCATAGCGACCTGATGCACAACAGAATGAAACACCACCCTGTCCTGCGCCAGCCTTTCAATCATTGTCATGCTTGAGCCCATTGCTGCAGCCACTGTGTCAATCCACCCTGTTGATGGTCTTGATGGTCTTCCTCTTTTCTGCTGACCCTGTATTCTGCCAAGCATGATATCCTTCTCCAGGGACTGATCCCTCCTGACAACATGTCCAAAGTATTTAAGACGCAGTCTCACCATCCTTGCTTCTAAGGAGCATTCTGGCCGCACTTCTTCCAAGACAGATTTGTTCGTTCTTCTGGCAGTCCATGGTATATTCAATATTCTTCGCCAACACCACAATTCAAAGGCATCAACTCTTCTTCAGTCTTCCCTATTCATTGTACAGCTTTCACATGCATATGATGTGATTGAAAATACCATGGTTTGGGTCAGGCACACCTTAGTCTTCAAGGTGACATCTTTGCTCTTCAACACTTTGAAGAGGTCCTTTGCAGCAGATTTGCCCAATACAATGCGTCTTTTGATTTCTTGACTGCTGCTTCCATGGCTGTTGATTGTGGATCCAAGTAAAATGAAATCCTTGACAACTTCAATCTTTTCTCCGTTTATCATGATGTTGCTCACTGGTCCAGTTGTGAGGATTTTTGTTTTCTTTCTGTTGAGGTGCAATCCATACTGAAGGCTTTGGTCTTCATTAGTAAGTGCTTCAAGTCCTCTTCACTTTCAGCAAGCAAGGTTGTGTCTTCTGCATAATACAGGTTGTTAATGAGTCTTCCTCCAATCCTGATGCCCTGTTCTTCTTCATATAGTCCAGCTTCTCGTATTATTTGTTCAGCATACAGATTAAATAGGTATGGTGAAAGAATACAACCCTGATGCACACCTTTCCTGACTTTAAACCAATCAGTATCCACTTGTTCTGTCCAAACAACTGCCTCTTGATCTATGTAAAGTTTCCTCATGAGCACAATTGTTTCGGAATCCCCATTCTTTGCAATGTTATCCATAATTTGTTATGATCCACACAGTCAAATGCCTTTGCATAGTCAATAAAACACAGGTAAACATCCTTCTGGTATTCTCTGTGTTCAGCCAGGATCCATCTGACATCAGCAATGATATCCTGGTTCCACATCCTCTTCTGAAACCAGCCTGAACTTCTGGCAGTTCCCTGTCGATATACTGCTGCAGCCGGTTTTGAATGATCTTCAGCAGAATTTTGCTTTGGTGTAATATTAATGATATTGTTCTATAATTTCCACATTCAGTTGGATCACCTTTCTTGGGAATAGGCATAAATATGGATCTCTTCCAGTCAGTTGGCCAGGAAGCTGTCCTCCATATCTTGGCATAGACGAGTGAGCACTTCCAGTGTTGTATTCATTTGTTGAAACATCTCAAGTGATATTCTGTCAATTCCTGAAGCCTTGTTTTTAGCCAACACTTTCAGAGCAGCTTGGACTTCTTCCTTCAGTACCATTGGTTCCTGATCATAAGCTACCTCTTGAAATGGTTGAACATCAACTAATTCTTTTTGGTATAATGACTCTGTGTATTCCTTCCATCTTCTTTTGATGCTTCCTTCATCACTTAATATTTTCCCCATAGATTTCTTCATTATTGCAACTTGAGGCCTGAATTGTTTCTTTAGTTCTTTCAGCTTGAGAAACGCTGAGCGTGTTCTTCCCTTTCGGTTTTCCATCTCTAGCTCTTTGCACATGTCATTATAATACTTTATATTGTCTTCTCGAGCTGCCCTTCGAAATCTTCTGTTCAGTTCTTTACTTCATCAGTTCTTCCTTTTGCTTTAGCTGCTTGACATTCGAGAGCAAGTTTCAGAGTCTCCTCCTACATCCATCTTGGTCTTTTCTTTCTTTCCTGTGTTTTCTATGACCTCTTGCTTTCTTCATGGATGATGTCCTTGATGTCATTCCACAACTCCTCTGGTCTGTGGTTACTAGTGTTCAATGCATCAAATCTATTCTTGAGATGGTCTCTAAATTCAGGTGGGACATACTCAAGGTCATATCTTGGCTCTCGTGGACTTGATCTGATTTTCTTCAGTTTCAGCTTCAACTTGCATATGAGCAATTGATGATCTGTTCCACAGTCGGCCCCTGGCCTTGTTCTGACTGATGATATTGAGCTTTTCCATCGTCTCTTTCCACAGATGTAGTCAATTTGATTTCTGTGTGTTCCATCTGGTGAGGTCCATGTGTATAGTCGCTGTTTATGTTGGTGAAAGAAGGTATTTGCAACGAAGAAGTCGTTGGTCTTACAAAATTCTATCATTTGATCTCCAGCATTGTTTCTATCACCAAGGCCATATTTTCCAACTACTGATCCTTCTTTGTCTCCAACTTTCGCATTCCAATCACCAGTAATTATCAATGCATCTTGATTACATGTTCAATCAATTTTAGACTGTAGTAGGTGATAAAGATCTTCTATTTCTTCATCTTTGGCCCTAGTGGTTGTTGCGTAAATTTGAATAATAGTCGTATTAACTGGTCTTCCTTGTAGGCATATGGATATTATCCTATCACTGACAGAGTTATACTTCAGGATAGATCTTGAAACGTTCTTTTTGGTGATGAATGCAACACCATTCCTCTTCGAGTTGTCATTCCCAGCATAGTACACTATATGATTGTCCAATTCAAAATGGCCAATACCAGTCCATTTCAGCTCACTAATGCCTACGATATTGATGTTTATGTGTTCCATTTCATTTTTGATGATTTTCAAGTATTAATGGATGTTTGCAGCTGTTTCTCCTCATTTTGAGTCATGAGACATCAGCAAATGAATGTCCCGAAAGCTTTACTCTATCCACGTCATTAAGGTTGACTTTACTTTGAGGAGGCAGGACTTCCCCAGTCATCTTTTGAGTGCCTTCCAACTTGGGGGGCTCATCTTCCAGCACTATATCAGACAATGTTCTGCTGCTATTCATCAGGTTTTCACTGGCTAATGCTTTTCAGAAGTAGACTGTCAGGTCCTTCTTCCTAGTCTGTCTTAGTCTGGAAGCTCAGCTGAAACCTGTCCTCCATGGGTGACACTGCTGGTATCTGAATACCGGTAGCATAGCCTCCAGCATCACAGCAGCATGCAAGCCTCCACAGTACAGCAAACTGACAGACACGTGGCGGGAGGCTGGGTTTTGTAGAGAAGCAAAACCAGTGAAGCATCTACACATACATGTATATATGTATATATATGTGTGTATGCATATATATATATATATATATATATATATATATATATATATATATACACAGAAAGAGAGATCAAGGAAATGGCTTATGTGGTTGTAGAGGACAGAAAGTCCCAAATCCATGGGTTAGGCTGGAGGCTTCTCCTGACTCATGTAGCCACAGATCCAGACCTCTTCGGGGTAAACCCAAGATCCAGACCATGGAGGCTGACATCCCAAAATTGGCAGGCAAGCCACTAGCTCAAGTCCCAAGAAGCAGAGGTCAGATGAACAGCCAGCTGCAGGATGCAGACAGCAAAAGCCTTGCTAGAAAGTCCACCATGTTGGATGGAGGCCACATCCCCAAGGAAACTCCCTTTCCGCTGACTGGCTACTCACAGCAGATCCCATCATGGAGGTGATCACATTATTTCAGATCCCATCATGGAGGTGATCACATTATTTCAGATCTCATCATGGAGGTGATTACATATTATACGACTGCCAAACTACATCATACCAGCCAAACCACTGAGAATCACTGCCCGGTCAAGTTGACACACAACCTTAACCATCACAGATGGTGTCTGCCAGTCTTCTCCACCCTACAGTGATTCTTTTCCTTAGTAAATAAGAAGTATTTGGGAGGGAGATTTTCTGAGACTGCATAAAAATATCCTTCCTCAGCAAACTTTCAAGTTTCAAGTTCATGTATTTTCTTATTTACATCAATTAGGGATTTGTGGATTGCCATTTTATTCAAAGTGTTTTAATCAATTACTGTCATTATCAATGTGTATACTCAAAAAGGTCTCAGATTTGGTCAGTGGGAGGCTCTTCAAGCTGGCTTCTGTGATAGGTCTTGCCTTTCTTTAAGCACTGCCCTGCTTTCTGGCACAAGATGTTCCAGGCTTATCTTGCACGTTCCCTACGCTGGCCCTAGAATCGTCCATTTCTCCAAGATGCCCTGGTTCTTTTTAGTGAAAAATGGCATTAGAAACCAAGATCTGGTCACTAAATGTGCTCATTGATACTGGAGTATTGCAGTTCCCAGGCCCTCTTAGTGGGCAGAGGTAGGGAATATACGCATACACATGCATACATTTGTACTCGTATTTATTTCTATATCTGTCTTTCTATATTCAAAACCTTGATGTCTTCGTTTCTAATCAAATGACATAATTCAAGCTAGTTTTCTCCCTTTCTATTTCTCCAACAGTGAGAAACCTGGTTCCCATTATCTTTAGCATATTTACTTATTTGGCTGGTTCCTCAGTGTACCCAATCTCTCATCACAGCCACTGTCCCTGCCCCCACACCTGTGCAGATGCCTACTTCACCCTGTGTGAATGCCTGTGCCCACATCACGCTGGACCCCCTGCAGGGATGGTTATCTCACCCCATTCAGGCTTTGATACCCCCAAGTGGGTCAGTCTTCTGTGGAGATACCCTCACTCTACTCAGGGCTCCAACTCTGAGGACATCACAGCTTACTTCCTCCTCCCACCCCAGGTAGGCACCTACTTTTCTTGGCTCTACTTACTTTTTTTCCCCTGGCCGTTTAAAATTTTTTTATTGTAGTAAAATATGCATAACAAAAGTTTTCATTTTAGCCATTTTTAAGTGTACAATTCAGTGCCATTAATTACCTTCACCATGTGTAACTGTCACATCTATCTATCTCCAAAAGTTTTCCATCACTCCAAATAGAAATTCAGTACCCCTTAAGCAATAACTCCGTATCCCCTCCTCCAGCCCCTGGTAACCACTAATAAACTTTTGCCTTTATGCATTTGTCTATTCTAGATCTTTCATATAAGTGGAATCATATGATATTTGGTATCAAGGTAATGCTGGCCTCATAGAATGAATTAAAATAACTCTTAGATGGCATTAGAGTGTGGAAGAATTTGAGGAATAAAAAAGAATAAAAGTACCTAGGAACCAATTTGAGGGCACCTACCAGCAACAACCTTGTAGGGGAATTTTTAAAAAGCCAAAAAATAAAAATCACAATGAGACACACCTGAAATTGTCTAGGGAACTATTTCCATCCCTAGCCAGACTCTTAAAGTTACAGCCATAGCAATGAATTGGTTGAGTTAGCAGGTACTTTGTGATTTCCAAAACCAGTTGACAAAATCTTAAGGTTAGATTGGAAAAAATATGGGAAGTGGTAATCATCTGAAAGAAAATTTAGAACATCTAAACTTTATTTCAACAGTAATTATGTTTGTGGTATAGGCTTAAAAATAATTTCCAAGATTTTTAGGTAACTTACTGATATTAAATTGAGTAATAGTGATCGTAATTTAAGTTTATATACTTTTGCTTTTTTTTTTTTCCACAGAAGGGATCTATCTATAGGATATAACTATGCATATTTGGGTTCACTAATACATGTGTTCAATTTTGCCACGTTAAAAAGTTGTGCTGTAAGAGATATGTGATAAAAACAGAAAGCTTTATAAAAGGGAATTTTTTTTTGTTGTGCTTTAAGTGGAAGTTTACAGATCAAGTTAGTTTCTCATACAAAAATTTATACATGCATTGTTATGCCACCCTAGCTGCTCTCCCTGTAATATGACAGCACACTCCCCCACTCCACCCTGCATTTCCCATATCCATTCAGCCAGCCCCAGTCCTTCTCTGCCTTCTCATCTCGTCTCTGGGCAGGAGCTGCCAGTTTAGAATCATGTATCTACTTGAGCCAAGAAGCACACTCCTCACAAGTATCATTTATGCCTTATAGTCCAGTCTATTCTTTGTCTGAAGAGTTGGCTTCAAGAATGGCTTCAGTTTTGGGCTAACAGAGAGTCTTCCAGGGTCCCTCTAGTCTCAGTCAGACCATTAAGTCTGGTCTTTTTACTAGAATTTGAGTTCTACACCCCACTTTTCTCCTGCTCTGTCAAGGACTCTATGTTGTATTCCCTGTCAGGGTGGCCATTGGTGGTAACTGGGCACCATCTACTTCTGGTCTCAGACTGATGGAGTCTCTGGTTTATGTGGCCCTTTCTGCCTCTTGGGCTAATATTTTCCTTGTGTCTTTGGTGTTTTCATTCTCCTTTGCTCCAGGTGGGTTGGGACCAATTGATGCATCTTAGATGGCCACTCACTAGCTGCATAAAAGGGAATTTCATTTGATATGATAAAAGTTTTTATCTGTCATGGCTAAATTTTAATGTGTTAATTTACAAGATTTTAAAGAGCTATATAAGTATTTTTTTTTATATAAGTATATAAGGCTAAAAATCCGGTTTCTTTTTGATAAAAATGACAAAATTTTCTTCAATTACTGGATTAAAGGTGGTAAAGGGTTAACTTCTATGTAATCTGCCTAAAAGCAGAAATTCTATGTCTCATTAAAATAAGCTGAGTTCATCCTGTCCTCGAAAAGCAAGGCTTGTGGGTTTTAAAAAAGCGAAGGCTTTTACTTGTAAAATCTTTTATTATTGCTTTGGTTGGAGAGCTATCTAAGAATTGCTCCTTGGTGACCTATGATAAACTCCTGACAACTCTGAAACTTCTTGAAAATACATAAAAGATTTGCTTCCTCTTTGTAGGAGAAAAGTGCTAGAAATAATAAGCTTCATTTAATGTGCTATGAGTTACATGAAATGTGTTGTCAAATCAAGAGAAGTGCCTAATTGTCTTTGGGTTGAAATTTTGTATGAGTGTCAGTGTTTCCTGTGATGTTTTGCCTGATATTAGACAATATGGTTTTTAAATTGCTAACTTGGTTGCAGCTTTAAATGGGAACTCACATAGTTCATCTATGGAGTTTTATTAATATTCAGATGTTTAGAGACTTGATAATCTTGGTAAATTCTAGGGATGCTATTATATCTCAGGATTATTATATGTTATATCTGAAGTTATTTGAAAATAGGGTTAATCCTTATGTTTAGAGATATTTTCTCTGAAGTTTTAAAAATTACCTTGATTTTGCTTTATGTTAATTTATAATGAATTCTCATCAGGTTTTTTTTTATTATTGGTAATAAGCTAACCATGCCATTTTTATCTTTTGTCTTCTTCAGATAGTTTTTACTCTGCTGATTCCCTGACGTGCTTGATTAGAGTATTTCAACAAAAAATGGACAATATCAGAAACTTACGTAAAGAACCCTTTACATAAGTGTTGTTGACCTAGTATTGTTGGCCACCCAATATGCAGCTAAACTTGAAGGAGTGGAACTTTAGGTCCACATCTTGCACCTCAAGCCAGCCCCTCCAACTACCTAGACTGCAATGCTGACAGATGACCTCAAGATAAAACTTCCTCGAGGTCACCCAGAAGCAGATGGTCTTCGAATGTTAAGAGCTTTCCCAAGAACAATGGAATGAGTAACCCAACGGATTTTTGAGACATTTTTTGATAATGAATAAGTTGATTGTATTTGTTTGTTCATCTCTGCTTGTATTTAAAGCCCAAACATGAAAAAAGAATGCTTTTGTTAGATTAGCCCAGGGAGTAGCTCCAGCAGGAAATTTGACAGATTGGTACATTCATTACCCATCTCCCCATTCAGCACATTCTAATTCAGACCTTTTAGCTTTATCCATCCTCAACTACACTGGAAGGCTGAATGCCAGTGTCAACTCAACCATCCAAGTAACCCGCAGAATTTGAGTGAGACTCTGGCATCCCAATATGATTTATTGGGAGGGTTATAAGTGCTCAATAATTTAAAAAAAAAAAAAATGGTGTTTTAGATGGTGTTCTGCAAAAGCAGTCCCTGAGATGAGAATATGTATGCAAACGATTTATTAAGGATGTACTCTGAGGAGAAACTGGTAAGAGACTGGAGACAGCAGGATAGGAAGGAGAAGAGGCCAGTCATGGTGTCATCTCAGGTAAGTCTTATGGAGGGCAGTTTTGGCCTGATCTGCTGGGCAGGGAGCTGGGCTTTTATACACTCAGCGGTTGGCTAAGAGCCGCTGGCAGGATATAAGCTCCCAGATACTTCCAGCTTGAGTAGACTTAGGGTACTCTTCTGAGAAGAGTTGTTGATAAGAGACATTGTAAACAAAAGCACTCAGAAGTCATGGAGCAGCACACAAAAAGGGAATGCGATCTTGGTGGAGCGTTGAAAAGGTTCCCTATAGCCCACGCTTTGCACTGCTTGATCCACCTCTATGTCACATTATGTTCACTCTAACCTCTCACCGTTCCTTTGGGATGATGGTTGGTCACAGTTTCTGGGTAAACATTTATAAGAGGAGGGTTGTATATCCTGCTGCCGTAGTGGTCACGAGGGCATAAATAATATTCATCACATGCACTAACACTTCTGTTGGTTTAGTTGGATAACTTGAGTTGGAGGAGAGAGGGGACACAAACAGTATTCACTACAAATGGAATTAAAGGAGTTATCCAGACATTATTATGTATAAAGCACTTGGAATACTTGGACATCACTTGAACATTAGAGTTGAGATTATGACATCCAAAGCTAAGCAAGCTAAACTTTACATAATGTTATTCAACAAGTCTTTCTGCCTGATCTGCTCCAGGTTACAACGGGCAAATGCTCCAGATTTTCCTGAATATTCAGGGTTTCAGATTGTTTGCCGCACTTTTGAAATTCTAACATTTCAGCTTCTAAACATTCTCTTGGTCTGTCTCTCATGCAGAGAAAGACCACAGAAGTTTTTTGTAACCACATGTCCCCCTGTAGTGCAGGTCATGGCTACCAATTGTGGCCAAGTGAATTATGCATCGGACCATAGTGCAGCAGCATGAGGAAGCAGGAGCAGAGGCGAGCCAGCCTGGCTCTGTGAGAGGCGAGCTGTGGCAATCACAAGAGTGAATAGATAGGATCACAGTGAGGCAGTAATAGCAGCATCAGCAACCAGTTAGGAAGATATCCACCAGATGTCAGGACAAAACCTTATAAGAAATCTGTCAGGAAGCTGCAGTTGCCCAAGATGCAATCGGAAGGAAAGTGATGAGAGGAAGCGTGGTGAGCTCACATATGTTCAGAAGACAAACGAAGAACTGGGAACTCAGAAGTTCCCTAAGGGACATTCTATCTCAAGGCTGGGACTATGGGCGCGAGTCAAGTTTTCATAAGAGAAGCCACTGACTGCCTCCTGATCCTACCAACTGTTTCATGGTTTAATAAAATTGTGATTTACCATTTTGTCTTGTCTTTCATAAGCTAGAACAAGTTATTTTAATCATTGATACCACATATATTTGCTTTGTATTAATTATATACCACATATTGGACCCTGAAACTGTGAGTGAGTCTCTTGGTCTTCTTTTTTTTTTTTAACCTTACTTCCTCCATTAGCATTGGGGTTAGGGCTATCCCTCTGCCTTCTAGAAGGATGCCTTAAATGTTAATTTTATATATATATAAATATATAATCTCCAGCAAATGAAGTAGCACATACTACGAGTGAGGTTGGGCAGGTAAGTGGGGTTAGGCTGTGAAAGCAACACTACGTGTGTGGTTACTAGCTGCCCTTGTTTCATTCAGTCCTGGAGGCTTGTGTCAAAGGCATGATAAGGGGAGATCTCATCAGCTTCAGAAAAGTAGTTTTTATAGGCTGGAAAGAGGAGAGCCTGAGAGATTTTTTAGAATGGTCTTGCAATGGTCCAGGTGAGAGGTGATGAGAAATGGTAGGGGCCGTGAAAGAAAAGAGAATGGGCGAATGTGAGAAATGTATTGGCAAGAGAGTCACTACTATGCAGTGATATATTGAATGTTAGAAGCGAGGGCAAGAAAAGATTGAAGGATGCTTCCAAAATGAACTGAAATCAAAGTGATATTGGGCAAAATTTTCTCATACCCCCCACTTGTTTCACTTCATAAATAGCACTGTGCTGTAATGACAAGAGTTTGAGATTAGGTATCAACAATATCTCAGCCAGGGCCTCTAGAAAGCAAGAATTAACATGCAATTAATGTTTTATTTGAGAATTGTTATAGATTGTGTCCCCCCCAAATATGTGTTGTAAATCCTAAACTGCTATACCTATGGTTGTAATCCCATTTAGGGGTAGGACTTTCTTTGTTATGTTAATGGGAACACATCATTGTAGGCTGTGTTTTAGGCCAATCACCTTTGAGATATAAAAAGAGCACAAAGAAGCAAGCACAAATGGAGAGGAAGATACTACATGAAGATCACCAAGGAACCTAGGAACAGAAGCCAAAGAGACAAATACCTTCCTTCAGAGCCAACAGAGAGACAAAACCTTCCATTGGAGTGGGCATCCTCATTTCAGATTTCTAGCATCTTAAACTGTGAGAAAATAAATTTCTGTTTGTTAAAGCCACACACTTGTGATATGTTCTATTATAGCAACATTAAGAAACTAAGGCAGGGATTTCACACCCAGAGCAGTGAGACTAAGGAAGAAAGGGGGAGCAAGGCAAGGAAAGATGTGAAGTGATGCAATTTGGTGCATTACCACGTTGGACGATGTTTCACATTGAGACACAAAGAGACAGAGCTCAATAGGCATACTTGCCCAATGTGCCAGAATTCTCTGAAAGGTTTTCAAGGAAAGATTGCCAAAAGAGAGGAGATCTTCTCTTTAGGGGACAGCTCAATTTCTCCCAGAAGAATCCTCTGATAGCCTGCTGGGAGCAGCCACTTGGCTGCCAGGCATTCATCAAACAGGGTGAGAAAGGCCAACTACTCTCTCTGAAGAATAACTTGATTCTCTACTTCCTTCCTCATGCTTCAGTCATCTCTCCATTGCATCTGCTGCCAGAGGTCCTCAGTCTGTCCATGGAGGTGCAGGATGAGCCAGCTGCTTTTCTACAGTTCAACTTCTTGACATACCCTTTAGGTTGTGGCTTCCTCTTCTCTGCTAAATCGGTTTCCATTACTCCAAAAATTTGTTAAAATTCCACTGTTCTGTTTGCATTTCTCTTTTTATTCCTACACTTTATTTTACTTGGAAGTAGCATTACATAACATTTTTATATTTACCTTAACATAAGGGCATAGCATACACTAGCTCCTTTACCTAGGCACAGGCATAAGGAGTCCATAGATTCTGAATGCCTTTTACCCCTGTATAGACCTGTGTTGGCCCATTGCTACAGCATAGGCCCTCATTAGCACAGTACAACAGGGTATATACCTGAAGCCTAACTTCAACTGTATCAGCTATATGGTGGAGTGGCAGGTTTGAGACATTTGACATCACTCTGCCTATTAAGCAGGGTTCTCACCTACCCACATCAGGGACCTGAGAACATGTGGCTCCACCCATGCCACTTAGCCACCTGTGACAGGGGTCCAAGAATAAATGGTACCTCCCGGTTCTTACAGCCAACATCATTGGGTGCCCAAAGTCTGGCTGCAAAACCCACCCACCGCTCTCGGTAACAGGGACATGCTTTCCTCCCAGATGCTCATGGGAAGCTGTCAGCTCCCTGCCTCGCTCAGCATGTTAACCCCTACTGCAGCCAGATACCTGTGCCGACACCAATCATCCTTGCCCTTCTAGGATTGTAGGTGAGAGCCTGCACCATAAACTTGGCGACCAATTACCTGGATACCTGAGCTGAACCCATACAAGAAAAGTAAATGTACTCCTGGGCTCACATACCTAGTAACAGATCTAACCACCTGGTGACAGGATGTCAGGGCTTCAAAGACACCAAATAAACAAACTACCTCACTTGAGCAGCCTATTTGGGCATATCAAAAGAAAACAAAACAAAACAAGAAGCTAAGACACAGTAAACAAACATAAAATAAATAAATACAATACTTTATTGATGGCTTGGAGACAGCAGTCAATATCAAATCACATAAAGAGGCAGACAATGATGGCTTCAGCAAGCTCCCAAAACAAAGAGTCAAGAATTCTTCTGGAGGTAGAATACAAAAGATTAATATACAGAACTCTTCAAGAGATCAGGTAAAATGCAGAACAATCCAAGCAGCACACAAAGCAACAGGGGAACTTGAGATTATGAAAAGCATAATGCCAAATTTAACAGGCTGCAACAATCCATAGAGAGAGAGCAAACAGAAATCCAGATGATTCACAGTAAAATTTCAGAATTAGACCACTCAATAGAAAGTCATAGGAACAGAATTGAGGTAATGGAAGTCAGAAGTCTGAGACTGAAGATAAAGCACTTGACACCAACATATTTGAGGAAAAATCAGAAAAATGAAGAAACCGTAATAATTATGTGGGACTCTATCAAAAGGAATAACCTATCAGTGACTGGAGTACCAGAATAGAGGGGTTAACAGAAAATACAGAGAGAATTGTTGAAGAAACTTCCCTGATATTGTAAAAGATGAGAAGAGTGCTATCCAAGATTCTCATTGAAGCCCACACAAAAAAGATCCCAAAAGAAAGTCACCAAAACATATTATAATCAAACTTGCCAAAACCAAAGAAAAAGAGAGACTTTTAAGAGCAGCTAGGGATAAATTTTTTTTTGCTGGTTAGGGATAAATGAAAAGTCATCTACAAAGGAGAGTCAATAAGACTAACCTCAGACTACTCAGCAGAAACCACGCACGCAAAAAGTCAATGAGGTGGCATATATAAAGCCTTGAAGAAAAAAAAAATTGCCTGCCAAGAATTATATATCCAGCAAAACTGTCTCTCAAATATGACGGCAAATTTAGGGCATTTCCAGATGAATAGAAGTTTAGGGAATTTGCAAAAAACAAACCAAAATTATAAGAAATACTAAAGGGAGTGCTCCAGTTAGAAAATCAGTAACATTAGATAATAGCCCAAGACTAGAACACAGGACAGAGCAACCAGATATCAAGCCAGATAGGGAAGTCACAAAAATAAATCACAGCTAAAACACTGAAAATAGGGAAACAGAGACGTCAATATGTAAAAGATGACAACATTAAAACAAAAAAGATCTTTATATGGAGAGGAAGTCAAGGTGATATAAAGAAATAAAACATTGGTGTAAACTCAGAAAAATGGGGGTAAATATTAAGATAACCACAAAAGAAACTAACAAACCAACACATCAAAATAAAAAACAAGAAAAACATAAAGACTCAGCAAATACAAAATCAACAGCAATGAAAAAGATGAAAAGAAAATACATAAAGAAAAACGACTTAGCACAGAAAATTCAGTGGAAAAAAGAAACTGTCAACAACACACGCGCACAGAATACATCAAAATGACAGCACTGAATTCATACCTATCAATAATTGCCCTGAATGCAAATGGACTAAGTGCACCAATAAAGAGACAGAGCAGCAGAATGGATAAAAAAACACGATCTGCCTATATGCTGCCTACAAGAGACACATTTTAGACTTAAAGACACAAACAAACTAAAGCTCAAAGGATGGGGAAAAATATATCAAGCAAACGACAATCAAAAAAGAGCAGGAGTGGGAATATTAATTTCTGACAAAATAGTCTTTAAAGTAAAATCAACCACAAAGGGTAAGGAAGGACACTATATAATGATTAAGGGTCAATACACCAGGAGGACATAACCATAATAAATATTTACACACCCAATGACAGGGCTCCAAAATACATAAAACAAACTCTAACAGCATTGAGAAGTTAGGAGACTTTTCCGCAATAATAGTAGGAGACATAACACACCACTTTTGGTGGACAGAACATGCAGAAGAAAGCTCAATAAAGACACAGAAGCTCTAAATGCTACAATCAACCAACCTGAACTCATGGACAAGTACAGTACACTTCACCCAACGGCAGCAAAGTATACTTTCTTTTCCAATGCACGTGGAACATTCTCCAGAATAGGCCACATATTAGGCCATAAAGCAAGGCATTGAAATATTACAAAGCATCTTTTCTGATCAAAAAGCCATACAAATAGAATTCAATAACAGAAAAAGCAAGGAAAAAAAAATCAAACACATGGAAACTGAACAACACCTTGCTCAAAAACCACTGGGTTATAGAATAAGTTTAGGATGGAATAAAGAAATTCACAGAATCAAATGAGAATGAAAACATGTCCTACCAAGGCCTTTGGGACACAGCAAAAGCAGTGCTCAGAGGTCAATTTATAGCAATAAATGCACACATACAAAAAGAAAGGCCAAAATCAGAACATTAACACTACAACTCAAACGAAAGAAGCCCTTGGGCATCAGAAGAAAAAAAATAATAAAAATTAGAGCAGAATTAAATGAAACAGAGAATAGAAAAACAATTGAAAGAGTTAACAAGACAAAAAAAAGGTGGTTCTTTGAAAAGATCAACAAAATTGTTAAACAATTGGCCAAACTGACAAAAGAAAAACAGGAGAGGAAGCAAATAACCTGAATAAGAAATGAGATGGGTGATATCACAACAGATTGAACTGAAATTAAAAGAATCATAATAGAATACTATGAAAAATTGTACTCTAACAAATTTGAAAAGCTAAAGGAAATGGACAAATTTCTGGAATTTTGTCCGTTTGTCTACTACCTACCTAAACTAACACAAGCGGTAGAACAACTAAATAAACCTATAACAAAAGAAGAGACGGAAAACGTAATTTTAAAACTCCCAACAGCAAAAAAAAAAAAAAAAAAAGCCCTGGCCCTGATTATTTCACTAGAGAATTCTACCAAACTTCCAGAGGAGAGTTAACATCACCACTACTAAATGTATTCCAGAGCATAGAAAAGGATCAAATACTCCCAAACTCATTCCATGAAGCCAACATAACCCCAATACCAAAACCAGGTGAAAAACACCACAAAAAAGAAAATCACAGACCTATATCCCTCATGAACATAGATGCAAAAATCCTTAACAAAATTCTAGCCAATAGAATTTAACAACATATCAAAAAATAATAATAATTCACCATGACCAAGTGAGATTCATACCAAGTATGCAGGGATGGTTCAACATTAGAAAAACAATGTAATCCATCATATAAATAAAACGAAAGAACCACATGATCTTATCAATTGATGCAGAAAAGGCATTTGACAAAGTCAAACACCTATTCATGATAAAAACTCTCAGCAAAATAGGAATGGAAGGGAGATTCCTCAACATAATAAAGCGCTTTTATGTACAGCCAACAGCCAACATCATTTAAATGGAGAGAGTCTGAAAGCGTTCCCTTTGAGAACGAGAGCCAGACAAGGATGCCGTTTATCACCACTCTTATTCAACCTTGTGCTGGAGGCCCTAGCCAGAGCAATTAGGCTAGAAAAAGAAATAAAGGGCATCCAAATTGATAAGGAAGGAGTAAAAGTATCTCTATTTGCAGATGATATGACCTCATACACAGAAAACTCTAAAGAATCCACAAGAAAACTACTGGAACTAATAGAAGACTTCTGCAAAGTATCAGAATACAAGATAAACATACAAAAATCAGTTGGATTCCCTACACCAACAAAGAGAACATCAAAGACGAAATCACCAAATCAATACCATTTACAGTAGCCCCCAAGAAGAAAAAATACTTAGGAACAAATCTAACCAGAAACGTAAAAGAAACGATAAGACACTACTGCGATAAACTAAAAGAGACCTATATAAGTGGAAGAGTATACCTTGCTCATGGATAGGAAGACTCAACGTTGTGAAAATGTGTATTCTATTCACAGTGATATACAGATGCAATGCAATCTGGATCCAAATTTCAATGGCATTTTTCAATGAGATGGAGAAACAACTTCATATGGAAAGGAGAGAGGCTCCAGATAAGTAAAGCATTACTGAAGAAGAACAAAGTGGGAGGCCTCACACTACCTGATTTTATAACCTATTATACCACCAGGGTAGTGAAAACAGCCTGGTACTGGTACAACAACAGATACATACACTGATGGAACAGAATTAAGAATCCAGATGTAAATTCATCCACCTATGAGCAGCTGATGTTTGACAAAGGCTCAGAGTCCCTTTAAGTGGGGGAAAAGACAGTCTCTTTAACAAATAGTACTGGCATAACTGGATATCCATCTGCAAAAAAATGAAACAAGACCCATACCTCATACCATGCCCCAAAACTAACTCAAAATGGATCAAAAACCTATGTATAAAATCTAAAAAGATAAAGATCATGGAAGAAAAAATAGCGACAACGCTAGGAGCCCTAATACCCGTATAAAACATCACTAACAATGCACAAACAATGCACAAACACTAGAATAGAAAATAGATAACTGGGAGCTCCTAAAAGTCAAACACTTATGCACATCCAAAGACTTTACCAGAAGAGTAAAAAAACAGCCTACAGAGTGGGAAAAAAATTTTGGACTGCAACAAATCTGATCAGAGTTTAATCTCTAAAGTCTACAAGATTCTGTAAAACCTCAACAACAAAAGATGACTAACCCAGTTAAAAAATGGACAAAGAACATGAACAGGCCCTTCACCACAGAAGACATTCAGGTAGCTACCAGATGTATGAGGGTATGCTCATGATTATTAGCCATTAAAGAAATGCAAATCAAAACTACAATGAGATACCATCTCACCCCAAAAAGGCTAGTACTTTTTTTCTTTTTATTGTACTTTAGATGAAGGTTTACAGACCAAACTAGTTTCTCATTAAACAGTACACTTATTGTTTTATGACATTGGTTAACAGCCCCATGACATGTAAACACTCTCCCTTCTCAACCTTGGGTTCCCTATTACCAGCTTTCCTGTCCCCTCCTGCCTTCTAGTCATTGCCCCAGCTTTGGTGTGCCCCCTTAGTCTCATTTTGTTTTATGGGCCTGTCCAATCTTTGGCTGAAGGGTGAACTTCAGGAGTGAGTTCATTACTGAGCTGAATGGGTGTCCAGGGGCCATACCCTCAGGGTTTCTCCAGTCTCTGTCAGGCCAGCAAGTCTGGTCTTTCTTTTTGAGTTAGAATTTTGTTCTACATTTTTCTCTAGCTCTGTCTGGGACCCTCTATTGTGATCCCTGTCAGTGCAGTCAGTGATGGTAGCCAAGCACCATCTAGTTGTACTATACTCAGGCTGGTGGAGGCCATAGTAGTTGTGGACCATCTTCTTTTGATGCTTCCTGTGTCGTCTAATATTTTCCCTGTAGACCCTTTCAATATTGCAACTCAAGGCTTGAATTTTCTTCTTCAGGTCTTTCAGGTTGAGAAATCCTGAGCATATTCTTCCCTTTTGGTTTTCTATCTCTAGGTCTTTGCACATGTCATTATAATACTTTGTCTTCTCGAGCTGCCCTTTGAAATCTTCTGTTCAGCTCTTTTACTTCATCATTTCTTCCTTTCGTTTTAGCTACTTGATGTTCAAGAGCAAGTTTCAGAGTGTCTTCTGTCATCCATTTTGGTCTTTTCTTTCTTTCCTGTCTTTTTAATGAATCATGCATCTCTCAGTTCCCCGACAGGTCTATCAGTTTGTCTTACCGTGGGTGCTTGTGTGTTGCTGTGATGCTGGAAGCTATGCCACTGATATTCAAACACCAGCAGGGTCACTCATGGTGGACACATTTCAGCTAAGCTTCCACGCTAAGACAGCCTAGGAAGAAGGACCCGGGAGTCTACTTCTGAAAAGAATTAGCCAGTAAAAACCTTATGAATAGCAGCAGAACATTGTCTGTTACACCGCCAGAAGGTGAACCCCTCAAGTTGGAAGGCACTCAAAATGCAACTTGGGAAGTACTGCCTCCTCAAAGTAGAGTCGACCATAATGACGTGGATGGAGTCAAGCATTCAGGACCTTCACTTGCTGATGTGAAACAACTCTAAATGAGAAGAAACAGCTGCAAACATCCATTAATAATAGGAACCTGGAATGTATGAAGCATGAATCTAGGAAAATTTGAAACTGTCAAAAATAAAATGGGAAGCATGAAGATTGATATCCTAGGCATGAGTGAGCTGAAATGGGCTGGTATTGGTCATTTTGAATCAGGCAATCATCTAGTCTACTATGCTGGCAATGACAACTTGAAGAGGAATGGTGTTGCATTCATCTTCGAAAAGAACATTTCAAGATCTATCCTGAAGTACAATGTTGTCAGTGATAGGATAATATCCATACACCTGCAACGAAGACCAGTTAATATGGCTATTATTCAAATTTATGTACAAACCACTAAGGCCAAAGGTGAAGAAATAGAAGATTTTTACCAACTTCTGCAGTCAGAAATTGATCAAACATGCAGTCAGGATGCATTGATAATTGATGGTGATTGGAATGCAAAAGTTGGAGACGAAGAAGAGGGATTGACAGTTGAAAAATATGGCCTTAGTGAGAGGAATGATGCTGGAGATCACATGATAGAATTTGTGACTCCAATGACTTCTTCATTGCAAATACCTTTTTTTCACCAACTTAAATGGCAACTATATGTGTGGACCTCTCCAGATGGCATACAAAGGAATCAAATTGATTACATCTGTGGCAAGAGACGATGGAAAAGCTGTAAAGATTATAGCTGTGGAAACCCTGTGGAGCAGTTCTACTCTGTCCTATAGGCTTGCTATGAGCAGAATCAACTTTATTATGGCAGGGGGTAATGGAATGTAAAAACAGTATCCTGATAATACACCTTTAGTGTGATATATTCTAAGGACAAAAAGAACAGCAAGGACATATTAAACTTTATATAAGTGGGTGTGTTCTTTTCAATGTTATTGGAATTTTAATTCTGAAATGGTTTTGTGTGAATTGTAGATTAGAGCAAATGAATAAATACACTCATGTTTGGGAACCAGGGTTTCCACTGTGAGAGAATCAGGATGGGGGAAGATATGGAAAAACTCTGTGTTGTTGGATTTGATATTACAGTTTTAAAAACCAACAATATTATGTGCTTCCATTGTGAAATAGTGAGAAGTTCACTAATTCACCAAATAGTGTTCCTGCTGGAAATGCTTGACCTAAATAGAATCACAAGGAAACCATCAGACAAATATAGAATGTGGGATGTTTTGCAAGGACTCTTCAAAGAACTCAGTGCCCTGAAGAACAGTGAGATAAGGAGAGTCTTCTATAATTGGGGAGAATAACAAGACAGAACACCCAAATGCAAATGTGTGAACCTTCATTGCATTCTGAATTTAAAGGAAAAAGAACTATAAAGAATACTTTCAGGACAATTAAGAAAATTTAAGTATGGACTCTATGTTAGATTATTTTAGGGAATGAATGTTGATTTTCTTACGGATGGTAGAAATGCTACTGTTGAAGTATGTAGGGTACCTGCCACAGGGTCTAGAGGTGACTTTTAGATAGTTTGACAAAGAGAAGGTGTGTGTGCAGAAAGGGAGGTGAAGCAGGTGTGGTAAGATGTCAGCAGTTGATGAATTTTAGGAATGGTTATTGTACTATTTTTTTTTAAATCAAAATAAAAAATGAATAAGTTAAAAATGTGTGCAAAAAAACCTTTAAGCTTTACGATTAAAAAAAATTATTGTGAGAACACAACTACTTTTTCCTTTTTTTTCAGTGATGCAACTGAGTAAGGGCCACAGGCTCTTTGTTTTGTGAAATAATGACCAAGGCACACTGAAAGAAGGAAGGGAATGGTAGGGAGAAAATCTTGAGAAATAGCTTAGAAAGTGAAATGAAATGCACTATCCTGGCAGGGGACTGTTTAGCTACTCAGGAAAGATGGTTTCTTCTCCTTGCTTCTTCATCTTACAACATCCCACTGCCAAACACCAAAAACCAGGGAAACTTTCAGTCCTCTAGATAGAAGGGATTGTCATATACTCCTTTGTAGGAACAGGGACAAATATCAGGGATACTGCTCCCCTCTTGTATGACACATACTGATCATAGGTCCCAACTTGAATAAAATGCTGACTTTAAATTCAAAAGCAGATTCTGGGAAGATGGTGGCATGAGCAGGTCTAGGTTCCAACCCTCCTCACAAGATCACCAAGAAATACAATGAGAAATCTGTGCCTGGCCCAGAGGGACTGAATTTGTGGGCAGAGGACAGCAGCAAGGACCTGCAGAATGACTCAAGTCAATTATGAGTCTCACACAGTAGGATAAGTGCTTTGTCCACTGTCTCCGCTCCTCCCTCTCTCAGTGTCACAAACTCATGGATGGCTGCAATGTGGCATGCAGACTGCTGGCTGTGGTGGAGCCTGCTCCCAGGGAACATACGATTTGCCTGTGCACAGAGAAATGCCCCAGCTCTGGCCAAAATTAACAGGACCGATATCCATGGTGGTCCATCCAGGGTTTGCCTGCTGCTCATTCCCCCTCCTGGTACCATGGAGAGACAGCTGTTGCAATTCTAGTTGACACATGGCTTGCCTAAGCACAGGAAACGTACTCAGCCTCTGGGTATGAGATAAATAGGCCCTCAGAGAGCAAGGAAGGGAGCTCTGAATAAAGACTGAGGGCTTCACTGAGCCCAGCTGGTGGTTCATATGGTGTGGGCTTCCTCATTAGTTTCAGAAGTAGCAAAAAGACATAAATACAGCAGAGTAAGGGAGAGAGAGATAATCAAAGAATGCATATTGCACCCCCCTGGTGGACAGATAGATTAGTGTGTGCTCTCTGTCTTGTTTGGGAGATGCTGAAAGACTGAAATTTTGGTCTAACATTTTGAAGAGGAAAAGAGAACTATCACAGAGAGAAAGCAATAAGTAAAGTCTTAAGACTTGCAGAAAATTGTGCTGTTGAAAACACCAAATACTGTAGAGAATTGAGAAAGTTAACATCTTGCAAAATTCTAATGTCCCAGCTTCAACAACAACAAAAAACTGCAAAACACACAAAGAAAATGGAAATGATGGCTCATCCAAAAGAACAAGATGAAGGGAGAGATACCATATCTATGAAAGCTCGAATAATGAACAAATTGGAAGAATATAATACAACAATATTAAAGATGTTCAAAGAACTAAAGGAAAGTACAGACAAAGAACTAAAGAAAATTAGAAAACTGCATGAATAAAATGAAAATTTAAATAAAGAAATAAAACCCAAAAAAACCCAAACCCATTGCTGTGGAGTAGATTCCACAAGCCTATAGGACAGAGTAAAACTGCCCCCATAGGGTTTCGAAGGAGCTCCTGGTGCATTTGAACTGCTGACATTTTGGTTAGCAGCTGTAGCTCTTAACCACTATGCCACCAGGTTTTCCAAATAAAGAAATAGACACTATAAAGAGAAAACAAACAGAAATACTGGAACTGAAAGAGACAATACTGATATGAGAAAAACACTGGAGTATATAACAACAGATTTAATAAGGCAGAAGAAAGAATCAGTGAACTGAAGATCAACGGAGAATGCTCAAGACTGCTGAACACTGTTTAATGGCACTATGGGACACTACCAAGCAAACTAACATACACACCATGGGAATCCCAGAAGGAGATGAAAGAAAGGGACAGAAAAAAAAATATATGAAGAAATAATGGCAGAAAACTTTCTAAATCTGATGATGGACATAAACCTACAAATCCAAGAAGTTCAACAAACATCAAGTAGGATAAAACCAAAAGGATCTACCCCAAGACATAATCAGTTTCTCAAAAACTAAAAAATAGAGAATCCTGAAATCAGCAAGACAGAAGAAAACAGTGGCATACGAAAAATCCCCAATAAGATTAAATGCTGATTTTTTTTCAGAAAACTTGGATGTCAGAAGGCAATGGAACAGCATAAGTATAGTGCTGAAAGAATTGTTAACCAAGAATACTATACCTGGCAAAACTGTCCTTAAAGAATGGGGTGAAATTAAGACATTCTCACATATAAACAGAAGCTGAGAGAGTTCCTACCCATTAGACTGGCACTACAAGAAATGCTAAAGACAGACCTTCAGATAGATATGAAAGATTATGGAAAAAAGGATGTTCATTAAAGATAATTGCATGGGCTAGTATAAAGGCAAGTTTTTTTTTTTTTTTTTTACTGGGAACCTTTATTGATTCCTATCCTGCTAATTTTTTTTAATAATTTTTATTGAGCTTTAAGTGAACGTTTACAAATCAAGTCAGTCTGTCACATATAAGCTTATATACACCTTACTCCATACTCCCACTTACTCTCCCCCTAATGAGTCAGCCCTTCCAGTCTCTCCTTTCGTGACAATTTTGCCAGTTTCTAACCCTCTCTACCCTCCTATCTCCCCTCCAGACAGGAGATGCCAATACAGTCTCAAGTGTCCACCTGATACAAGTAGCTCACTCTTCATCAGCATCTCTCTCCAACCCATTGTCCAGTCCCTTCCATGTCTGATGAGTTGTCTTCGGGAATGGTTCCTGTCCTGGGCCAACAGAAGGTTTGGGGACCATGACCGCCGGGATTCCTCTAGTCTCAGACCATTAAGTCTGGTCTTTTTGTGAGAATTTGGGGTCTGCATCCCACTGATCTCCTGCTCCCTCAGGGGTTCTCTGTTGTGCTCCCTGTCAGGGCAGTCATTGGTTGTGGCCGGGCACCATCTAGTTCTTCTGGTCTCAGGATGATGTAGGTCTCTGGTTCATGTGGCCCTTTCTGTCTCTTGGGCTCATAGTTGTCTTGTGACCTTGGTGTTCTTCATTCTAAAGGCAAGTTTTAAGGTATTCTTACTTAACAATTCTAATTGTTATGTCCTGTCATGGATTGAATTATGTTCCCCCAAAAATGTGTGTATCAACTTGGTTAGGCCATGATTCCCAGTAGTCTGTGGTGGTCCTCCATTTTGTGATTGCAATTTTATGTTAATGAGGACTAGGATGGGATTGTAACACCCTTACCTGTTCACATATCTGATCCAATGTAAAGGGAGTTTCCCTACAGTGTGGCTTGTGCCACCTTTATCTTACAAGAGATAAAAGGAAAAGGAAGCAAGCAGAGATTGGGAATCTCATACCACCAAGAAAGCAGTACTGGAAGCAGAGCTCGTTCTTTGGATCTGAGGTTCCTGAGTTGAGATGCTCCCAGATCCAGGGAAGATGGATGCATCACAAGGACTTCCCTCCAGAGCTGATAGAGAAAGCCTTCTCCTGGAGGCAGTGCCCTGAATTCAGACTTCTAGATTACTGGACTGTGAGAGAATAAACTTCTCTTTGTTAAAGCCATCCACTTATGGTATTTTTGTTATAGCAGCATTAGATGACTAAGACATGCCCTTTATGATTTCTAACAACAAATACATAAAAAATAAGTATAAACTTCTGTGTCTTGGTTATCTAGTGCTGCTATAACAGAAATACCACAAGTGGGTGCTTTAACAAAGAGAAGATGGAAGAGGGGAATATTTTCTAACTCATTCTATGAGTCTAGTGTTACTCTGATACCAAAGTCAGACAAAGACACCACAAGAAAACCACAGACAAATATACCTCATAATAATTAGACAGTAGGTAAGAAATATTTTAGGTGTAGGAAAGGCAACACACAATACAGGTGAAGTCAGCACAGCTGGACTAAACCAAAAGCAAAGAAGTTTCCTGAATAAACTGAATGCTTCGAAGGCCAGTGTAGCAGGTGCACGGGTTGGGCACCATGGCTTCAGGGGACATCTAAGTCAATCGGCTTAATAAAATCTATTAAGAAAACATTCTGCATCCCACTTTGGTGAGTGGCGTCTGGGGTCTTAAATGCTAGCAAGCGGCCATCTAAGATGCAACAATTGGTTTCAACCTACCTGGAGCAAAGGAGAATGAAGAACACCAAAGACACAAGATAATTATAAGCCCGAGAGACAGAAAGGGCCACATAAACCAGAGACTCCATTAGCCTGAGACCAGAAGAACTAGATGGTGCCTGGCTACAAGCGATGACTGCCCTGACAGGGAACACAACAGAGAACCCCTGAAGGACCGGGAGATCAGTGGGATGCAGACCTCAAATTCTCGTAAAAAGACCAGACTTAATGGCCTGACTGAGACTAGGAAGACCCTGGAGGTTATGATCCCCAGACCTTTTGTTAGCCGAAGACTGGAACCATTCCCAAAGCCAACTCTTCAGACAGGAATTGGACTGGACTATAGGATAGAAAACAATACTGATGAGGAGTGAGCTTCTTGGCTCAAGCAGACACATAAGACTATGTGGGCAGCTCCTGTCTGGAGGGGAGATGAGAAGGCAGAGGGAGTCAGAAGCTGGCTGAATGGACACGAAAATAGAGGGTGGAGAGGAGTATGCTGCCTCATTAGGGGGAGAGCAACTAGGAGTATATAGCAAGGTGTATATAAATTTTTGCTTGAGAGACTGACTTGATTTGTAAACTTTCACTTAAAGTACAATAAAAATAAAAAAAATCTATACCTCATGAATGCAGATGCAAAAATCTTTAACAAAATATTAGCAAACCAAATCTAAAAATATGTTAAGAGGATTACACATTATGATCAAGTGGCATTTATTCCAACTGTGCAAGGGTGGTGCAAAATTAGAAAATCAGTCAATACAACACACCACACTAATAGAACAAAGAAAAAGAGCCACATGATCATTTCAATCTATGCAGAGAAGGCTTTTGACAAAATCAAACACTCTCTCAGGATAAAAACACTCAACAAGCTAGAAATACAAAGGAAATTCCTCAATATGATAAAAGGCATTTATAAAAAAACCCCACAGCTAACATCATATTCAATGGAGAAAGGCTGAGAGCTTTTCCTTAAGATCAGGAACAAAGCAAGGATACCCACACTCACAACTGCAATTCAATATTATTCTGTGAGTTCTAGCCAGAGGAATTATGCAAGAAAAAGGAATAAAGGTATTCAAATCAGGAAGAAAGAAGTAAATCTATCCCTTTTTGCAAATGGCATGATCCTAGATGTAGAACATCCCAAAGAATCCACCAGAAACTATTAGAGCTATTAAATGAAATTAGCAAAGTGGCAGGATACAAGGTCAACACAGAAATATCAGTCAGTTTTTTATATATTAGTGATAATCTGAAAAGAAAATTAAGGAAAAATTACCATTTCAATTGCATCTAAAAGAATAAAGTGCTTAGGGATAAATTCAACCAGGAAGATGGAAGACTTGTACACTGAAAACTGAAAACACTACAGAATTTCTTAGTCATCTAGTGCTGCTATAACAGAAGTACTACAAATGGGTGGCTTTAACAGAGAGAAATTTATCCTTTCACAACCTAGTAGGCCAGAAGTCCAAAATCAGGGTGCCAGCTCCAGCGGAAGGCTTCCTCTATCTGTTGGTTCTGGAGGAAGGTCCTTGTCATCAATCTTCCCCTGGTTTCGGAGCTTCTCAGGTGCAGGGACCTGAGGTACAAAGGGGCCTGCTCTGTTCCTGGCACTGCTTTCTTGCTGGTATGAGGTCCCCACTCTTTGCTCACCTCTATTTCCTTTTATCTCTTGTAAGATAAAAGGTGATGCAGACCACCCCCTAGGGAAACTCCCTTTACCTTGGATCAGGAATATGACCTAAGTAAGGGTGTTACATCCCAACCTAACCCTCTTTAACATAATCTAACCTTGCCTCATCAACCAGAAGTAGGGATTAGGATTTACACCACAGAGGAAAATTACAACAATTGCAAAATGGAGGAAAACCACACAGTGCTGGGAATCATGGCCTAACCAAGTTGACACATATTTTGGAGGGACACACTTCAATCTATGACACTGAAAGAGATTAAAGAAGGTTTAAATAAATAGAAGGATATTCCATGCTCATGGATGGAGAGATTCAATATTGTTAAGACATCAACACTACCTAAAGTAATTTTTATAGATTCAATGCAATACCTATCAAAATTTCCATTTCTTTGCAGAAACAGGAAAGCCAATCCTCAAATTTATATGGAACTGCAAAGCAATCTTGAAAAGAACAAAGGAGGAGGACTCACACTTCCCAATCTCAAAATAGTCTGGTACGGGTTTAAATTCATTGCCATGGAGTCGATTCCAATTCATAGTGACCCTATAGGACAGAATAGAACTGCCTCATAGGGTTTCCAAGTTGTCATGTTTATGAAAGCAGACTACCACATCTTTCCCCTGCAGAGTGGCTGGTGGGTTCGAACAACCAATTTTTCAATTAGCAACTGAGCACTTAACCACTGCACAACCAGGGCTCCTTGGTTCTGGTATAATGATAGATATATAGATCAATGGAATAGAATTGAGAGTCTAGAAATAAACCTGCATATCTATGGTCAATTGATCTTTGACAAGAAGAGCCTCTTTAATAAATGGTGTGGGACACCCGGATTTCCAAAAACAAAGGAACAAATCTGGGCCCACACCTCACATGATATAAAAAATCTAACTCAAAATGCATCAAAGATCTAAATGTAAAATCTAAAACCATAAAACTCTTCAGAAGAAAACATAAGGGTAATGATTCAGGATTTAGTTTAAATGAACTTCTATAATCTAAAAAATATTAATATAAAAAAAACCAAATACTCATTCTAAGCTTTTTGTTCTGTAAAGCTAGAAAATGCAGGTATGACTGACTGAAAAGTGTCATATCCCTTCTACATAATGGGGACCTAGAAAGCCAGCTCGTAACTGCATCCGGTTTCTTCATGCTGTGCACACAAGGCTCTTGTCATCAGTAAAATAGTGAATGACAGATCTTTCTGACCACTGTGTGTGCACTATGGCTCCTTTGAAACCCAAGACATCTGATCAAGAGAAGACACACTTCCATGTTATCTATTGGAGTCTAGTAGGTCTGCCAAGGCATCCATAAACACAAAATGAGCCATCCGAGCGGCCAAAACTTGCTGCACTCATAAGGCATTGAGGAATAATACAAAACACCCCAGTATCAGAGCCTAGTTTGAGCAAAATTGGAAAGGAGTGGATCTCCTAAGCCACCTCACCACAGACCTGTGCTCGTGATCCCTGAATCAGAGGGAAGTAAAACTTCTGGAGAGAGCAGATATTTTCTACCACTTCTAGACTGGTCACGAGGTATTCAGGGCCTGCTTGAGATCTGCAGAGAGGTGGTGCCCAATCCACTTTGCCCTGGTAGCTTTGTCCTTTCTAAAGGAACAATGGCTTTAGAGCACCTAAAAGCCAGCTGGCTCCTGCACAGACAAGGGGAATGGGCCCCAGGTTCCTCTCTTGTGATTATAAAGAAGGCTAGTTTCTTTGGCTGCTTCTTGACTATTTACCAAAATTTTAAGGCACCTATTGTCTTTTTGTTGTTGTTATTGAGAATAAAACACACACCCATTCAATAGTTTCTACATGTACCATTTAATGACCTTGATTACTTTGAGTTGTGCAACCATTTTACCCTCCTTTTCTGAGTTGTTCCTCCCTCATTAACATAAATTTACTGCTCCCTAAAGTTCCCATCTAATCTTTTGAGTTGCTGTTATCAATTTGATCCCATATAGATAATTCTTATAAGAGCATAATGCTCAAGGCAGACATTTTTCTTACTAGTTAAGTTAAACTATTGTTTGCTTTTGAGAAGACTTCAGGGGTATTTTTGTTTTAAGGTTTATAGATTATCTCAGGGCAATAGTTCCAAGGGTTTTTCTATCCTTCATGCCTCCAGAAAATCTGAAGTCCATGAAAATTTTAAATTCTGTTCTGCGTTTTACCCGTTTTGATCAGAATTTGTCTGTAGAATTTTTGATCAAAATGTTCAGCAATGGTAGCTGGGCACTATCCAGTTCTTCCGGTCTCGTGGCAAAGGAAGCAGTTGTTCCTGGAGGCAATTAGCCACACATTTCATATCTTCCTCCTATTCCTGACTCTCCTTTTTGCTCTGTTGCTTCAGGTGAATAGAGGCCAATTATTGTTTCTTGGATGGCCACTTGCTGAAGTACAACCAAAAACCTAATGGGATTTATTCCTTAGTTTGGAGGTTTAAGGTCATGGTTTCATGGGACATCCCAGTAATTGGTCTAATAACATGTTTAGTGCTTCTCTTCTACCTCCTAGTTCGTTGCATAGTACCTGGGGTCTTAAAAATTTGCAAGTGGGCATCCAAGGCACATATTGTCTTTATTAAAAAATGGTTCAATATTATTAATGCTATCTTTTTTTTTTTTTTATCATGTATCTAGTTCACAGGATCATCTCCCTAGTTAATTATGGACATCTCCCCATCACTTCAACCTCCACTTTCTCTGAGTAGAAAAACAATTCAGAAAACTCCTTGAAAACAGCCCCATTTTTAGAAAGGACAGTTTAGATCATAGCTCTCCATCAAACACCCATGTCTGCATGTCCTCCTAACTCCAGAAAAGGAGTAGCTATTTTCTGTTCTTTCAGAACTTCTCCTTGATGAAAACAGTGAACCCAGGCTCTAACCTATGGCTGTCCCAGTTAGAAATCTAGGGACAAAGCTGCTCTTGGAAAAGATAACCATTGTTTAATGTATTTATTGGCCATTCTATTTCATCTTCTCTGATTTTCCTTTTTCTCTCTTTTGTTGATTTTTTTCTATTAGATTGTTTATCTTTTTCTAATTGTAATTCTGCACCCCCCGCCAGCTCAAAAAATAATGTTCCCGTGTCATTCAAGACCTGCTTCATGGAGTCAAGATGACACAGAGGAGTTATATACAGACTGACGTGCAAGGGAGGAGAAATGGAAGATACAGGTTCCGACCCCAGCTCCATTGTTTGCTATCCAATTGACTTAACCACTTAAGAGCATGCTTGGCTCAAGGGGAAGGTTAAAACTTCCTGGAATTAAAGCCTTGGTAATAGTCCCAAGCAATGACAGAGAGGGTTCCTTGCCCTTTGAGTGAAACAATGCTGAAACATTGTCTAAAGCATTGGAAACCTTTTTCTATAAAGAGCCAAGTAGTAATATTTTAGGCTTTGTGGGCCATACGGTCTCTGTCACAATGACTTGACTCTGATGCTGTACCAAACAAGCAGCCATAGTCAATATGTAAATAAATGGGCATGGCTCTGTGCCAATAAAACTTTATTTATGGACACTGTCTTAGTTATCTAGTGCTATAACAGAAATACCACAAGTGGATGGCTTTAACAAAGAGAAATTTATTCTCTCACACTCTAGGAGGCTAGAAGTCCAAATTCAGGACACCAGCTCCAGGGGAAGGCTTTCTCTCTCTGTGGGCTCTGGAGAAAGGTCCTTGTCATCAATCTTCCCGTGCTCTAGAAGCTTCTCAATGCAAGGACCCCAGGTCCAAAGGGCTAGTGCTCCTGGCTCTGCTTTTTGGTGGTATGAGGTCCCCATGTCTCTCAGCTTGCTTCTCTCTTTTATATCTCAAAGGAGATTGGCTTAAGACACAACCTAATCTTGTAGATTGAGTCCTGCCTCATTAATAGAACTGCCTCTATTCCTGACTCATTAACATCATAGAGGTAGGATTTACAACAAAAAAAAAAAAAAATTTTTTTTTTTTTTAATGAAAATCACATCGAATGATGAAATGGTGAACGATCATGCACTACTGGGAATGATGGCCTAGCCAAGTTGATACACATTTTGAGGGGACACTATTCAATCCATGACAGACACCAAAATTTGAATTTCAATAATTTTCATGTGTCAAAATATATTATTCTTTAGGTTATTTTTCAATCATTTAAAAATGTGAAGACCTTTCTTAGCTTGTGGGCCATACAAAAACAGTAGGCTGATGCAGTCATAGTTTGCTGACCCCAATTCTAAAGACTTCCAGAGGGTCCCAGTGAGGCTGAGCCCAGTGTCCACAGCAGTAATCCGCTATTAGTGCACCTTATACTTGCTTCCTTCTCTTCTCTGCCTCACTTCCTCTACTCCCTGGGATTACCTTCCAAATGAGCTACTTGCCCTCAATCCCTCTCAGGATTTAGTTCCTTTCTTTGACATCTTCCCAGCCTGGTAAATCGTATTTTCTCCTGTTTACTTTCCCTGGTTACAGACCACAGAAGTTTAGGGCAGGGCAACTTTAGCAACAGTGCTTAGACCCTGGCCCTTCCCAAACCTACCTTCCTCATACTCTTTCTATGCCGCCCTGAATTTGCTCCTGCACATTACATCTAGCTAGATTCCCAATCTCTGGCTTTATATTCTATTTCCAAGGATAGATGAGTGTTGTTCAGACCATCTTTCTCAAACACCATGGTGCTTTTATTCTGTGAGGAAGGGAGACGAGTAAGCCCACAACTACAATACAAGGTGAAACCATGATGGTGGCAGGGAGCACCATGACAATCAGGCGGGTTTTGAATTTCAGCTCCATCACTCATAATGAAGAGAACTTCTCCATAACTCGTTTCCTCACCTGAGGTAGAGATGATCATAACTCATCCTTTATAGGGCTATTAGGAGGATGAAACTGACAACAAATATCAATCATCCATTGTAGTGCAGGACACACAGTAGGTGCTCAATGGTTTTTTATTCATTAATAGATAAACAGTACTCTAGGAACTCAGAAGGGAATAATTCAGTGACGGCCAGCACAATCATGGAAGAGGTAGACGTGTATGTAGCAGGACCCTGAAAATGAGCAGGACGTGAGTGGGTGGAAAGGGGGGTGGGGTGGGGAAGAGAAGCACTTCAGTCTAGGAGTACAGCATGAATGAAGACATGAGCCGTGAATGCCCAACAGAAGAGACAGATAACTCATCCAACTTTCTAACCCTGGAAGCACAGGCCCAAGAAGAAGGTGGATCAGAAGCAACTGGGATACGCTTATGGAACATTCACTTATCCAGGTCCTACTTATATGCAGGCAGTGTTTGAAGTGCTTAATAGATAATCTCATTCAATTATTATGACAACAATTAGATAGAGATTTATATTATCTACATTTTACAGGGAAGAAACTGGGGCCCCAAAGATGTAAATTTGCCAACACCATGATTTAAATGAAGTTCTTCTGACTTGTTAACCACCGTGTAATGATGATTCTTTAGCATGGAAAAGAGATACTAAGCTAGGCTTGGGGGTTCAGAGAAGACTTTCTGAAGGAAGTGATGTCTACACTGAGATCTGAATGAGCCACAGTTACCCCTGGAAAGGGAGATAAAGAGCTTTCCAGGCAATAGCATCTCATAAGGGTCACAGACATGTTCTGGCTGGAGCACAGAGTGTCAGAGAAATATACTAGTGAGATGAGAGAGGAGGTCACAGTCTTGAGGATGTGGTGTGAAAAGCCCCATAGAGAACTTTTGAAGGGTTTTAAACAGGGTAATGATCCAATAAATTTTGCTTTTCAGAAAGCTGTCTGGTTTGTGTGGAGAATGGATTGGAAGGGAGATAGTGAAACCACTTAAAGGCTGCTGCAGTTTTCAGGCAAGAAAGGATAGTGGTGTGAACAAGGGAACTGGCAGTGGGGGTTAAGAAAAGGTGAAAGGTGAGAGAGATAGAAATGATAGGTGGAACTGGGAGGATGTGGTGATAGATTGGATGTGATGAGGGAAAGAGAAAGTCAGGACTGAAGCCTGGGTTTCTACCCTGAGCAACTAGGTAGATGACGGTGTTTTTCATTGACTGGAGGAAGAGTCAGGGCAACCAGAAAGACAAAAGATTACTAAGATAGGTGCCAGCAACCCAAAGGATGCAGTCATCCATTCATCCAACAAGTATCTATTGAGTGCTTGCTACATGCCAGATACTGTATAGAGTGAAGGTAACTAGAGCAGTGTGATTCCAAGTCTGGGGAAATATGGGATAAAGAAACTTGCCTGGTGACCCAGGATTCTGGAACAAATAAATCCTTCTGCTTAATAAATGCAATTTAGCTTTAATTGAAGGAAGAGTGCTGTGACCATGTCAAAAACATTATTACAGCACTGATTTCCATGAAAATCAAGTAAAAAACTAAAATTTATCACATAATGACAACCTTCAGCAAATGTAGAAGAGTGAGGAAAATGACAGGAAATTTTAAACATCTCTGATTTCATCCAAATTGGCTCAGCAGCCTGGTCAATCTGGGGACCCTGCGGAGAAGGATCCAGCATGGGTCAGCCAGCACTCCTGTCCACTAGGTGCGCATTGGAGGCCATCTCCCAGGGGCTCCAGCAACTCCAGACGCTCAGATCCTGAACACACAGATGCTGGTTCTTGGAGACAAAAAACAAACAAAAAAAACAGTTGGCCATGGAGTCAGTCGCGACTCACGGCAACTCCAGGTGTGTCAGAGTAGAACTCTGTCCAGCAGGTGTTCAATGGCTGACCTTCGGGGAGTAGGTCGCCAGAACTTTCTTCTAAGGCACTCCTAAGGCCTGGCTAGTCATCAGCATTTCGGCTCTAAGACAAACTTTTGGGCTCTGGAGGGCATGATGGTGGGCGAGGAACAATCACGTAACTACCAAAGGTCAAGCATTCAGCTTCAGTGATATCTTCTATGCTCTGGGGGGTCACGTTGGTCTCATTCCTGATTCTCCCCATGACCTTCAACTACTAACACCTCTGTGCTTATCTTCCCAGTGGGATTTCAAATGTGCCTCTTGTTAGGCCTGAGTAGATGTCTTCTGAACAATCCAAGCGGATGTCTTCTGGAAAAGCCGAGTCTCTGGCTATGAGGCACTGTTAATGATGAGATTTTCAACTCTCAGATCCTGATTCCATGCAGGGGTCCCTTGCTGTGAAAGGATCTGGGCTGACCACTTGATATGACGTGGGAGTTTCCCGAATTTACACAGCTCCTGCAGTCTTCCCCACCCAGCTTCATTAATCAGCTCAACAAAACCTTGTCCAAAAACAGGGGGAGTTTGACTTTGGCTTTGATGGTAATATTCTGGCACTTTAGAACTTCATCTCCATTCGACTCACCTTTAATTTTGGCAGAAATAACACTCTTCTTAAGAGCAAGGAGGCTATCCTTGGGTGTGAACAATGCAAGTGGCTTCGTGTGGGAGGTAAAGTCTCTGGAAGGCTGGAAATGCAGCTGCCCACCTTGTATAGCCTCTGCAACGTCAGCATCAAAGTGTAAGTGCTTGCCTTTCCTGAGGATCATGCCCTGGTAGGTATATGGGATAAGAAAATGCTGCCTCTTCTTTCCTTGGGAAATCTCTGTGGCAATGAACTTTTTTATTTCTTCGGTCTTGAGTATATTTAAGAGCTGCCCACACTCCACTGGGAGGTGCTCACTTTTGCTTGTTTTGTTCTTGGCCAGGTCAACACTCGTGATTTTAATTCTCAGTGGGAATTTACTTTTCCATACTGTATATTTGCCTCATTGTCATGGTTTTCAGGGGCCTGTTTCTTAAGCCTGTAATATCAGTAACATGTATGTCTAAATCTGAGGGAATGGAAATCTAGATTTTACCTGAGGAAGCAAAAGGAGAGCAATTAGTATTGGGTCTTTAGTCATGGAGTCATTTTGAAAAGAAGCACAGCTGGGGCTGGAACCAAAATTCTCGTATTTACTTTTTTTTACAATTAACTTTGTATTTCAAGATACTTCATATTTACTTTTAATAAACCTGTTGCCATCTAGTTGATTCTGACTCATAAGGTGATTATTACAGCAAGTGACTTTGACACACATGGGGTCTCCATAAGTTACAGTTGACTTGATGGCAACTGGTTGCTGGTTAAAAGGTGAATAGGAAGCATTGAAAACACTATTCTTTAGAAAGGAAATAAGGATTCCAGGACATACATTCTAGAAAGAACAGATTTTTCAGTTGAACAATAAGGCCTTACATTTGTAAATCTAAAGCTTGTTACAATTTATACAACACTCTTGGTATCCATGACCTTAGTTGATCCCTACTACTACTTCTTGAGGCAGTCAGGGGTGCTGCTATCTTCAACTTAATTGGGGAGGAAGACTTACATAAAGCAAAATGTTGGAGATACCTATTACTACTCCCATTCTACAGATAAGACAATCAAGGATCAGAGAGCTCCTGGAGAAATCAGATGGCACACTCAAACTGGACAACTTGAGGAGAGTTTAATACAGTGACTATCTTAAAATGTGTGGGTAGGGTAGAGGGAAAGCAACATCAGGGAGCTGCTGCCCTCCCTCAGTCTGAAGAGACAATAGGAGGAAGTTGCCAGAACCCAGAGCTGGTACTTCTGGACAGGCACTTTCACCAGAGAGACATAGCCAACCTACAGCAGCTTGGCCAGCAACACATACCCTGCCATCACTCTCCTCAGCCGTCTGGCCTGTGATGACCACCACTTCTTGGATGAGCCCTATCAGAAGCCAGAAATAAGAGAACTGTCCATGTAGTCCACACAGCTCAGCCTCCCAGACAGAGATGGGAGTGGGGGGGTGGGGGTGGGGGCCAGCATGAGTCTAGGGACCAATGGAAGATGTCCTGCAGAAATAAGTTAAGTGATTTGCTTGGTTTTTTTTTTTTTTTTTTTAAGATATAGGGTCACTATGAGTCAGAATCAACTTGACGGCAATAGGGTATGGGTATAAGACAGGGAGGACTATGGGGTCGCTATGAGTCAGAATCCACTTGAGAGCAATGGGTTTGGCTTTTTTGTTTGTTTTTTTAAGATAGGGAGGAGCAGACACAATGATGAGAACTCTGGTCTTCAGACTCAGTTCAATGCTTTCTTCATTACACCTTATTGAGAAGTGAAGAAGAGCTAATCAAAGTGTGAATGTGGCAGCAGAGATTTCTCTTGCTTAAATTCTCTATGAAGATGAAATTACAATGCATTGCTACCAAGGCTATTGTTCTTTGCAAAGCCTCAAGAATTCTAAACGGAAAATGAGTTCAAGCAAGTGATAAAAAGAACATCCATTTATATAGTAGGATGAACAGCAGATCCATCATCCTTGCCCTTTCTTTTTTAGATTTCTACTAAAAACTTAAATTTTAGAGTTATTAAAAGGGAGTTTAACTGTATGTGTCATTTTATGGCCAATAGAGGCAATAATTCTTTAATAGCTGGGCTTGAATCTCAAGAATACAGACAGACACAGACTCTTAAATCTTGCTGAGCATATAAGGATAGAATAAGATCAAGGTCAGCTGCTGCAATTCCCACCTCAACTTAATTGGGGAAGAGGGCTTACCCTAAAGCAAAATGTTAGGAATCTGATTATATTTGATTGATCACCGAAAAGCTGAAATAGAGGCCCTACTGTTTTTAAAGGGATTCCTATCATGCACTCTAAGTCACTTGTGTGCAATTGCTATGTCTAGATCAAGAGTGCTCTCAGGCCAACATGGCACTATAGACAGAAGCACCATGCCATTGCTCTGCAGCAAAGATCCAAAAAACTAAGTAAAATGGATACAAACGTCAATCCTGGAACCCTAAGCATCAAATGAAGAGATAAAGAACTGGATCAAGCACCCATGGAATAAGAAAGTGACAGAACAGAGAATGAGGAGAGCTATGCAGTGGAGGTCCCCTACTAGTCAACACGGCACAGATTTGCCTTCTTGGACTAGAGCCAACAAGGAATACAGACAGGGAGTATGTGAAGGCAACTTCACAGAGGTCCCAACAGGATACAGAGCACCCAGTAACCAGGGATACATGCTTTCCCATCCCCCACCCTTCTTCCCTCTACACAGCCTCCACAGCTTTCAAATGGGCTATGGTTGCTTAGTTGGAGAGACACTAATTCTCTGCTGCCTGGGTCTGCTCTGCCCCCACTGGCCACTTCCCCTAGCACCATTTTTTTTCTGTTATTTTTTTTGGCTTTTGTTTGTTTCTTTGTTTCTTCTCTCTCTCTCCCTTCTTTCCTTTCTTTTCTACCACCCAGCTAGTCCCTTGTGCCATCCCCTCCCCTTCTTGATGGACTGTGCCACACTGTTGAGCTAGAGAGCCATTGGCACAAGGCCTCCCCGGGTCTACACTGCCCCCACCGGCAGGCCCCCTCAGCGCTATATTATTTTGTTCCTTTTGTTTGCTTGTTTTTTGTTGTTGTTGTTTGTTTCTTCTCTCTCCCTTTCTTTCTTTTCTGTCACCCATCCACCAAGCCCTGTGCACTGCCAACCTTCCTTTTTAAAAGGGTTTACTGCATTGCTCAACTAGAGAGTCACTGGCACATGGCCTCCCCGGGTCTGTCCTGCTGTCACTGACTGGCTTCCTCAGTGCCATTTTTTGTTTTGTTTTTTCTTTTTTGTTGTTGTTGTTTCTTCTCTCTCTCTCTCTTTCTCCCTTTCTTTTCTCTCATCCACCTAGCCCCATGTGCCACCCACCCTTCTAGATGGGGTGTGCTGTACCACTCAGCTAGAGAGCCTCTGGCACATGGCCTCCTGGGTCTGCACTGCCTCTACAGGCTGGCTTCCTCAGTGCCATAATTTTCATTTTTCTTCATCTTTCCCCTTCTCCCTCCCACCTAGACCCTGTGCTGCCTACACCCCTTCCTGATAGGCCATGCTGCACCACTCAGCAAGAGAGACATCAGCTCTCTATCACCCCAATTCGGCCCCACCCACAAAGGCCAGCTCCCCCAGCACCACATTTATTTATGTTGTTTGCTTGCTTTTTTTCTTGTTTCTTATCTCTCTTTCCTGTCTTTCCTTTTCTTTCTCCTGCCCACCTAGCCCAGTGCATTGCCCATGTCCCTTCTCTACAGCCAAACCACACCACTCAGCTAGGGAGCCAATGGCACACAGCCTCACTGGGTCTGCTCTGCCCCTACCTGTTGAATTCTACCATGCCACCATTTAATTTACTTTTTTCTCTTTTTTCCTTCTTTTGTTTTCTTCTGTTTCTCTCTAATTTCTCTTCTTTCTCTCACTTGCTTAGCTCTGCAGATCACATCTTCTTTCCCTCGTGCCTATCTGCACCATGGGCTCAGTGCTGCACCTCTGAGCAGCACCAGTGCAAACTCCTGGATCCCGGAATTCACCCTGCACTATGTCCAAGCCCTGCCCACTTGGCCCCAGTTCATGCTGCAAATGACCCATCCCTGCCCTTCCTGCCCCCACCCCCATGCTGAACCTGCCTGCTGCACCATAGCTGAGTGACCAGCTCTGCCCACCTGGAAAAGGTGGTGAGAAATATCATGCATGCAGACAAACCAGCAACAAAACACACCTATCACGTCTGCTCAAACATAACCAAATTAAAAAAAAAAAAGCAGGATGAAACAAATATACAATCAATAAATGAAGAGACAAGCAAACAATATAAACACACACACACACACACACACACATAAATCAGGACCAGGTGGCTCCAGAAAGTCATCAAAAGAAAACATCAGATGACCTTTGGTAGAAGAAAAGGCATTGGAACTCTCCCTGATAGGGAATTCAAAACTCCAATATTCAGGGCTCTCCAAAAGACTGGGAAAGAGATGAAGGAAAACACAGGCAAAAATAAGGAAAACACAGACAAAATCAGGGAAAACACACACAATGCAATGGAAGAATTCGGGAAAATAATACAGGAACAGAAGTCAAAATAAATAAACAACTAGAAATCATACAAAAACTGCAATTAGAAATCCAAAAGATAAACAAAAAGATTTCAGAAATGGACAGTGCAATAGAAGGCTTTAGAAGCAAATTTGAAGCAACGGAAGACAGGATAAGCAAAACTGAAAACAAATCCTTGGATACCACTTTGTTTGAGGAAAAATCAGATAAAAGAATGAAGAAAAATGAAGAAACCCTTAGAACAATGTGGGATAAAATCAAAAGCAAAACACTTGCATGTGATCAGAGTTCCAGAACAGGGGGAGAAAACTGAAAACACAGAGAGGATCACTGAAGATTTGCTGACATAAATCTTCCCTAATATCATGAAAGATGAAAATCTGACCTTTCAAGAAGCTCCATGAGCTCTATATACGATAGACCCCAAAAGAAAATCACCAAGTCATATCATAGTCACACTCACTAAAACCAAAGACAAAGAAAGAATCATGACAGCAGCTGAGAGGAAAAACTAAAAGTCACATAAAAAAAAAAAAAAAAACCCAGTGCTGTCGAGTCACATACAAAAGAAAAACAGTAAGACTAAGCTCTGATTACTCAGCAGAAACCATGCAGGCAAGAAGACAATAGGATGACATATGTAAAAACTTGAAAGAAAAATCTTCCAACCAAGAATAATTTATCCTGCAAAAGTCTCACTCAGATATGAGGGTGAAATTAGGACATTTCCAGATAAACGGAAATTAAGGGAATATGTAAAAACCAAACTTATGAGAATTATTAAAGGGACTCATTTGATTAGAGAACCAACAACATCAGACAACAACCTGAATCTAGGACACAGAACAGCATCAGCCAGATACCAACCTAGGTAATGAACTCTCAAGGATAAAACAAAACTAAAAGATTTACAACAAGTAACCAGAGAGGACAATCTGTAAATGGCAACAACACCAGAACAATAAAAGAGGGAATAAATGGTGTAGGTATAGAACTTCCAAATGAAGAGGAAGTCAAGGTGATATGAAGTTATAAAAGACTGGTATAAACTTAGGAAAATAGGGGTAAATTTCAAGGTAACCACAAAGAAAGTTAACAAATTACTCATTGAAATACAAAAGAAAAACATTAAGTCTCAGTAAACACAAAATCTACAAAAATGAAAGAAATTAAAAAAAAAACCACAACAAAAGGATTTCAGCACAAGAGAGTAAGAGAAACAAAAAAAAGTCAGCATCACAAAATTAAAGCACTACCAAATAACAGCAATAAACTCACATCTATCAATAATCACACTGAATGTAAATGGCTTAAATGCACTCATAAAGAGAGAGTGGCAGAATGGATTAAAAAAAAAGGACTTATCAATACATGTCTACAAGAGACACACCTTAGAAACAAAAACATGAATATATTAAAAATTAACGGATGGAAAAAAATATGTATCAATTGAGCAACCAGAAAAGAAAAGGAGTGGCAATACTAATCTCAGAAAAAATTGACTTTAAAACAAAATCTGTCATAAAAGACAAGGAGGGACATTACATAATGATTAAAGGGGCAATCCACCATGAGGACATAACCATAATAAATATCGATGCATCCAATGACAGAACTCCAAATCACATGAAACAAACTCTATCTAACAGCACTGAAAAGAGAAGTTGACGATTCCACAGTAGTAGCAGGAGGCTTCAACACACCACTCTTGGTAAAGAACAGAACATCTAGAAAGAAAATCAACAAAGATACAGAAGATCTAAAGGCCACAATCAACCAGCTTGACCTCATAGACATATATAGAACTCTCGACCCAACAGCAACAAAGTGCACATTCTTTCCCAATGCACGTGTAACATTCTCCAGAATAGACCACATCTCAGGCCACAAAGCGAAATCCAGAACACTGAGATAATATAAAGCACCTTCTCTAATCACAATGTCATAAAAGTAGAAATTAAGAACAGGAAAAGCAAGGGAAAAAAATCAATTACATGGAAACTGAATAATAGCCTGCTTAAAAGCCACTGAGTATAGAAGAAATCAAAGATGGAATAAAAAAGTTCCTAGAATCAAATAAGAATGGAAACACATCATTCCAAAGTCTTTGGGATACAGTAAAGACAGTGCTCAGAGGTCAATTTATAGCAATATAGATGCACACACACAAAAAAGGGACAAAGTCAAAACATTAGCTATGCAACTTGAACAAATAGAAAGCGAACAGCAAAAGAGGCCCACAGACTCCAGAAGAAAGGAAATAATGAAGATCAGAGCCAAAATAAATGAAGCAGAAAATAGAACAACAATAGACAGAATCAGCAAAATCAAAAGAACCACCAGTGACTGCCCTGACAGAGAACACACAGAGAATCCCTGATGGAGCAGGAGAAAAGTGGGATGCAGATTCAAATCCTAGTAAAAAAAAACCAGACTTAATGGTCTGACTGAGACTGGAGGACCACAGAGGACATGGTTCCTGGACTCTGTTAGCCCAAAACTAAAACCATTCCTGAAGCCATCTCTTCAGACAAAGATTAGACTGGACTATAAGACAGTAAGTGATACTGGTGTGGAGTGTGCATCTTAGCTCAAGTAGACCCATGAGACTATGTGGGCAGCTCCTATCTGGAGGCAAGATGAGAAGGCAGAGGGGGACAGAAGCTGGTTGAATGGACAGGGGAAATACAGGGTGGAGAGGAGGAGTATGCTGTCACATTACAGGGAGAGCATCTAGGGTCACATAACAATGTGTGTGTAAGATTCTGTATGAGAAACTGACTCGAACTGTAAACTTTCACTTAAGGCACAATTAAAAAAAAAGAGAGAGAGAAATAAATTAATACCTTAGCCAATAACCTAAAAAAAAGTTGGTCCTTTGAAAGGATTAACGAAATTGACAAACCACTGGCCAAACTGCCAAAAGAAAAACACGAGGGGATGCAAATAAGCCAAACAAGGAATGAAATGGGGGACATTACAACAGACACGACTGAAATAAAAAATATCGTAATGGAGTACTATGGTGAAAAACTATACTCCAACAAAGTTGAAAATCTAGAGGAAATGGGCAAATTTTAGAAAAACACTACCTACCTAAACTAATACAAACTGAGGTTGAAAATCTGAACAGACCCATTACAAGAGAAGAGATTGAAAAGGTAATAAAGAAAACCAACCAAAAAAGTCCTGGTACAGATGGCTTCACTGGAGAATTCTACCAAACATTCAGAGAAGATCTTGCGCCAGTAGTACTCAAACTATTTCAGAACATAGAGAAGGAAGGAATGCTTCTGAATTCATTCTACGAAGCCAGCATAACCCTGATACCAAAACCAGGCAAAAAAAAACCAGGCAAAGATACCACACAAAAAAGAAAATTACAGACCAATATCACCCATGAATATAGATGCAGAAATTCTCAACAAAATTCTGGCCGATAGCATTCAGCATCGTATCAAAAAAAAAAAAAAAATACACCCTGACCAAGTGGGATTCATACCAGGCATGCAAAGATATTTCAACATTCACCACATAAATAAAACAAAAGAATCACATGATCATCTCAATCAATGTAGAAAAGGCATTCGATAAAGTTCAACACTCATTCCTGATAAAAACTCTCAATAAAATAGGTATAAAAGGGAAATTTCTCAACAAAATAAAGGGCACCTATACAAAACCAACAGCTAACATTGTTCTCAACGAAAAGATGCTAAAAACATTCCCCCTGAGAACAGGAACAAGACAAGGATGTCATTCATCAACACTCCTATTTAACACTGTGCTGGAAGTCCTAGCTACTGCATGCAATAAGGCAAGAAAAAGAAAGGGCATCCAAATTGGTAAAGAAGAAGTAAAACTATCCCTATTTGTGGATATATGATACTATACATACAGACCCCAAAAGACTCCATAAGGAAACTACTGGGGCTAAGAGAAAGAGTCAGCTAATTAGCAGGATACAAGACAAACATACAAAAATCAGTTAGATTCCTATACACCATTAAAGAGAACTACGCAAAGGAAAGTAAGAAAGCAATACCATTTATAATAACCCCTAAAAAAATAAAATCCTTAGGAATAAATCTAACTAGGGATGTAAAACATCTATACAAAGAAAGCTACAAAACACTACTGCAAGAAACCAAACAAACAACGAACAACTCATTGCTGTCGAGTCGACTCTGACTCATAGAAACCTTATAAGACAGAGTAGAACTACCCCATAGGGTTTCCAAGGAGAGCTAGTGGATTTGAACTGCTGATGTTTTGGTTAGCAGCCATAGCTCTTAACCACTATGCCAAACCAAAAACAAAACAAAACAAAGAAACCAAACCTGTTGCCGTCTAGTCCATTTGGAGTCACAGGGACCCTATAGGACAGAGTAAAACTGCCCCCACAGAGTTTCCATGGAGTGCCTGATGGATTCGAACTGCTGATCTTTTTGGTTAGCGGCTATAGCACTTAACCACTATGCCACCAGGGTTTCCACCAAACCCAGAGAACTATGTGAATGGAAAAACATAACATGCTCATGGATAAGCAGACTCAATTGACAATGTCAAGTCTACCTAAAGCAATCTACAAATACAAGGCAATCCTGATCCAAATACCAACAGCATTCTTTAAAGAGATGGAAAAACTAATCATTAACTTTATATGGAAAGGGAAGAGTCCTCGGATAAGTAAAGCACTATCAAAGAAGAATCAAGTGGGAGGAGTCGCGCTACCTGACCTCAGAACCTACTACACAGCTACCGTAGTCAAAACAGCCTGGTACTGGTACAACAACAGACACACGGATCAAGTGAACAAAACCGACAATGCAGGTGTAAATCCATCCATCTACGGTCACCTGGTCTTCAACAAAGGCCCAAAATCCATTAGATGAGGAAAAGACAGTCTTTTTAACAAACAGTACTGGCAAAACTGGATGTCCATCTGTAAAAAAAAATGGAATAGGTCTCATACCTCACACCATACCAAAAACTAATCTGAAATGGATCAAAGACCTAAATATAAAACCAAAAACTATAAAGATCATAAAGAAAAAATAGGATCAATGTTGGAGGCTCTAACACGACATAAATAGAATACAAACTATAACTAACAATATACAAACACCAGAAGATAGACTAGGCAACTGGATTGAACACTTATGCTCATCAAAGAACTTCACCAAAAAAGTAAAAAGAGAACCTACAGACTGTGAACAAAAATTTGGCTATGAAAAATCCAATAAAGGTCTAATCTCTAAAATCTATAGGAAAACCCAACACCTCTACAACAAAAAGACAAAAAATCCAATTAAAAAATGGACAAAGGATATGAACAAACACTTCACCAAAAAATATATTCTGTCGGCTAAGAGACACATAAGGAAATGCTCGCGATCACTAGCCATTAAAAAAAAAAATGCAAATCAAAACTATAACGAGATAACATCACACCACAACATTACTGGAAGGAATAAAAAAAAAAACAGAAAATAACAAATTTTGGAGAGGTTGCGAGGAGACTGGAACTGTTATGCCCTACTGGTGGAACTGCAAAATGGTACAACAATTTTGGAAAACAATATGGCACTTCCTTAAAAAGCTAGAAGTAGAAATACCAGATGATCCTGCAATTCCACTCCTAGGAATATACCCTAGAGAAATAAAAGCCATCACACAAATATACATATGCATACCCACGTTCATTGCAGTGGTATTCACAATAGAAAAAAGATGGAAACAACCTAAGTGCCCATTAACAGATGAATGGATAAACAAACTATGGTACATACAGACGATGAAATACTACAAAACAATAAAGAACAATGATGAATCAGGAAAATATCTCACAACATGGATGAATCTGGAGGGCATTATGTGAGTGAAATAAGTCAATCCCAAAGGACAAATACTCTATAAGACCACTATTATTAAAACTCATGAAAAGGTTTACACAAAGAACGAAACAATCTTTGATGGTTACGAGGGAAGGGAGGGCTAGGAAGGGAAAAACACTAACTAGGCAATAGATAAGTTGTAACTTTGGTGAAGGGTAAGACAGTACACAATACTGGGGAAGACGCACAACTTAGCCAGTGCAAGGTCATGGAAGCTTCATGGACACATCCAAACTCCGTGATGGACTGAATCACTGGGCTGACGGCTGGGGATCCTGGTCTCGGGGGATATCTAGCTTAAGTGGCATCATCACATAATTTATAAAGAAAATGTTCTATATCCTACTTTGGTGAGTAGCAGCAGGGGTCTTAAAAGCTTTTGAGTGGCCATCTGAGATACACCACTGGTCCCACCTCATCTGGAGCAAGGAGAATGAAGAAAACCAAGACACAAGGGAAAGATTAGTCCAAAAGACTAATGGGCCACAAGTACCACAGCCTCTGAGTACTCCTTTTGCTGTGTCCCAAAGGTTCTAATAGGAAGTGTTTTCATTCTCATCAGATTCTATGAATTTCTTTATTCCATCCTTAATGTCTTCTATAACCCAGTCTTTTTTGAGTAGGGTATATATTTTTTTTTTTTTTTATTGTTCAGTTTCCAAGTGTTTAATTCCTTTTCCTTGCTTTTTCTGTTGTTGATGTCTACTTTTATGGCCTTATGGTCAGAGAAGATGGTTTGTAATATTTCAATGTTTTAGATTCTGCTAAAGCTTGCCTTATGACCTCATATGTGGTCTATTCTAGAAAATGTTCCATGTGCACTAGAAAAGAAAGTATATTTGGCTGCTGTTGGGTGGAGTGTTCAGTATGTCTATGAGGTCAAGTTGTTTGATTGTGGCATTTAGATCGTCTATGTCTTTATTGAGCTTCTTTCTGGATGTCCTGTCCTTCACTGAAAGTGGTGTGTTGAAGTCTCCTACTATTATTGTGGAGCTATCTATCTCACCTTTCAATGTTGATAGAGTTTGTTTTACATATCTTGCTGCCCTGTCATTGGGTGCATAATTATTTAATATGGTTATATCCTCCTGGTATACCCACTGTATACCCAGTGCCGTCGAGTCGATTTCAACTCATAGCAACCCTACAGGACAGAGCAGAACTGCCCCATAGAGTTTCCAATGAGCGCCTGGCGGATTCGAACTGCCAACCCTTTGGTTAGCAGCCGTAGCACTCGACCACTGTGCCACCAGGGCTTCCTCCGCCTGGTATATTGCCCTTTTAATCATTATATAGTGTCCTTCCCTATCCTTTATGATGGATTTAACTTCAAAGTCTCTTTTTCCAGAAATTAATATTGCCACTGCTGCTCTTTTTTGATTCTTGTTGTTTGCTTGATGTATTTTTTTCCATCCTTTGTGTTTTAGGTGGGTATCTTGTAGGCAGCATATAGACAGATCATGTTTTTTAATCCATTCTGCAACTCTCTCTTTATTGGTGCATTTAATGCATTTACATCCAGCGTAATTATGGATAGGTATTAATTTAGTTCTATCGTTTTGATGTCTTTTTTGGTGTGTTGTTGACAGTTTCTTTTTCCCACTTAATTTCCCTTCTACACCTATTTTATTGAGAGTTTTTATCAGGAATGTGTGTTGGACTTTGTCGAATGCCTGTTCTGTGTCGATTGAGATGATCATGTGATTCTTTCCTTTTATTTATGTGGTGGATTAAATTGATTAATTTTGGATTTTGTTGAGGGTTGCTCTGTGGCCTAAAATGTGGTCTATTCTGGAGAATGTTCCATGTGCATTAGAAAAGAATGTGTACTTTGCAGCTGTTGTGTGGAGTGTTCTAGATATGTCTATGAGATCAAGTTGGCTGATTGTGGCCATTAGCTCTTCTGTATCTTTGTTGAGTTTCTTTCTAGATGTTCTGTCCTTTACCAAGAGTGGTGTGTTGAAGTCTCCTACTATTATCGTGGAAGTGTCAAATTTCTTTTTTCAGTGCTGTGAGAGTTTGTTTCATGTATTTTGGAGCCCTGTCATTGGGTGCGTAGATGTTTATTATGGTTAAGTCTTCATGATGGATCATCCCTTTAATCATTATATACTGCCCTTCTTTGTCTTTTATGACAGATTTTGTTTTAAAGCCTATCTTATCTGAAATTAGTATTGCCACTGCTGCTCTTTTTTGGTAGTTATTTGCTTGATACATTTTTTTTCCATCCTTTGATTTTTAATAAATTTACGTCTTTGTTCCTAAGGTGTGTCTTTTGTAGTCAGCATATTGATGGATCTTTTTTTTTTTTTAATCCATTCTGTCACTCTGTGTCTCTTTATGGGTGCATTTAGGCCATTTACATTCAGTGTAATTATTGATAGGTATGAGTTTATTGCTGTCATTTTGTAGTGCTTTTTTTTTATGGTGCTAACATTTTCTTTGTTCCTCTTACTCTCCTGTGCTGATTTCCTTTTGCTTGTGGATTTCTTTTTCATTTCTTTTGTCTTTATAGATTTTGTTTTTATTGAGACTTTGTTTTTCTTCTTTATTTTCATGAGTAGGTTTGTTAACTTTCTTTGTGGTTACCTTGAAATTTACCCTTATCTTCCTAGGTTTGAACCAGTCTATTATTTTTTTTTTTTTTTTATTACTTGGTATCACCTTGCCTTCCTCTTCATTAGAAACTTCTATACCTTTACTGACTCATTTATTCCCTCTTTTATTGTTCTGACGTTGTTATCATTTACAGATTAACTTCCCTTGTTCCCCGTGGTAATTGTTTTGGTTTTGGATAGTCCTTGAGAGTTCATTTCCTAGGTCGGTATTTGGCTGGTACAATCTTGCATCCTAGATTCAGGCTGTGGTCTGATGTTGTTTGTTCTCAGACCAAAGGACTCCTTTTAATAATTCTCGTAAGTTTGGTTTGTTTTTTACATATTCACTTCTGTTTATCTGGAAATGCCCTAATTTCACCATCATATTTGAACGAATGTTTTGCAGGATATATTATTATTGGTTGGCAATTTTTTTCTTTCAAGGTTTTATATATCATTCCATTGCCTTCTTGCCTGCATGGTTTCTGCTGAATAATCAGAGTTTAGTCTTATTGTTTCTCCTCTGTATGTGACTTTTTGTTTTTCTCGAGCTGCTCACTGGATTTTTTCTTTGTCTTTTGTTTTAGGAGTGTGGTTATGATATGCCTTGATGTTTTCCTTTGGGGGTCTATCCTATACGGAGTTTGTTGAGCTTCTTGGATGGTCAGCTTTTCATCATTCATGATATTAGGGAAGTTTTCTGTCAGCAATTCTTCAGTGATCCTCTCTGTGTTTTCTGTTTTCTATCCCTGTTCAAATTTTTGCTTTTGGTTGTATCCCATATAATTCTCAGGGTTTCTTCATTTTTGTTTGTTCTTTTTTCTGATTTTTCCGCAGAGTTGTATCCAAGTGTTTGTCTGCAATTTTGCTGATTCTGTCTTCCATTGTTTCAAACCTGCTCCTCAATCCTTCTGTAACACTATTTCTGAAATCTTATTTATCTTTTGGATATCTAATTGTTGTTTTTGAATGATTTCTAGTTGCAAATTTATTTTGGCTTTTGTTCCTGTATTACTTTCCTGAATTCTTCCATTTTTTTGTCTTTATTTTCCATGAATTTGTCTGCCTTTTCCATAAACGTGTCTATTTTTTCCTCATCTTTGTCTGCTTTTTGCTTCAACTCTTGGATAGCTCTGAACATTAGGGGTTTATACTCCTTGTCAGGTAGTTCTAGTGCCTTTTCTTCTACTGGAAACTCATCTGGTGTTTTATTTTGGATGCCTACTGGAACCATCCTGTCCTGTTTTTTTTTTTTAATATATGTTTTGATATTGTCTGCTGTCTTTGGGACATTCAGTAGTTCTTTTCTTTTTTTCTTGATTGTAGATTTGTTTGTTTCGTCCTGCTTTTTTTGTTTTATTTGGTTATCTCTGAGCAGGAAGGAGAAACCCTGGTGGCATAGTGGTTAAGTGCTATGGCTACTAACCTAAAGGTTGGCTGTTCAAATCCACCAGGCACTCCTTGGAAACTCTATGGGGAAATTCTAGTCTGTCCTAGAGAGTCACTATGATTCAGAATCGATTCGACAGCAACAGGTTTGGGTTTGGTTTTGAGCAGGAAGGGTCTGCATTCTTTGTTGTTTGCTGGGCTGTAGGCATGGTACCTTTCACCTCCTTGTCCAATGGGGAGGACCAGTCATTCAGCTATGGTGCAGCAGGGCAGATCCAGCTGAATGGGAGGGGCTGGGATGAATTGTTTGCGGCACGTACTAGGGCTAACAGGGCAGCCCAGGAATCAGTGCTGGGTAGGTTCCAGTAGGCCTTGCCTGTGCTGCTCAGGGGTGTGCTGCTCAGTGCATGGTGCAGGTAGGCAGCAAAGGGGGGGGGGGTTGTGATGTGTGGAGGTAATAGGGGTAAAGGAAAGAGGAGAGAGAGGAGAGAGAAACAGGAGCCAAAAACAAACAAGCAAGCAAACAAACAAAACTGCTAAGGGAGCTTGCCGTTGTAGCAAATAGATGTGAAACTGAGAAATGGAGAAAAGAAAAAAGGGGGGAGGGGAAGAAAAAAGGGAAAAAGAAAGAAAAAACAACTAGATAAAAATTTGGAAAAGGAAAACTCTCAGGAGTCCCAGAGTCCCACCAGTGGGGCTGCTAAGACCAGGGAAGTGGCTCCCAGGCTACGCAGTATAGCCTGCCTAGAGTGGGTGTAGATGTCACACAGTACCAGGTATTCGGGAGACAGGAAAAGAAGATAAGTGTAGACAGATGAGAACTGAGAAATGGAGAATGACAGAAAGGGGAAAACAGAGAGAAAAAAAAAAAAAAAGAAAGAGAGGAAAAGAAGAAAAGAAAGAAATGCCCCCAGGGAGCCCACCTACATGGCTGCACTCCTAAGTCCAGCAGTGCAGCCCGGCTAGAAGGGGCTCCCAAGCTGTGAAAAGAAAAGGAAAACAAACAAAGCAAAACAAAACAGAACAGAGTAAAACAAGGGAAAAAAAAGTCCCAGGGCTCCCACCAGCATGGTGTTGCAGGCCAGGGGAGTGGTTCCCCAGATGAGCGTGGCTTTACAGCCTTTCAAGAAGAAGCAAAGATGACACATGGAGTCAGGTGTTCCAGAGAAAGGAGGGGGAGGTGGTAGGAGGCACAGAAGAAACCAAAAGAGACGGAGAGAACCAACACCAGCTCAGGGTCCTGGCCAGGGTGGGCAAGGCAATCCAAGCAGCCTGAGGCCAAAGCAATTGCCTCCTGGCCAAGAGGCTTCTGCTGGTGGGAAGCAGAGGAGGCCGAGGCAGGGTGAAGGAAGGGGGAAAGTTAGGGAAGCGTATATCGCTCGTTACCAGGTGCGCTGTCTCCTACTGGGAACTGTGCGAAGCTGCTTTCCTGTACTCCCTGTCTGCTGATCTCCGACATGCGTGGGGTAAATCCAAGCAGCATGGACACTGCACTTCCCGGCTGGCCAAGCCACTGCAGCCAGCCAGGAAGCCTGGAGGAAGAGCAGTGGGGAGAGAGCGGGGGGTGGAAAAGTGTGTATCGCTGGTCACCGGATGCTCTGTCTCCTGCTGGGAGTTCCACAAAGCTGCTTTCCCATGCTCCCTGTTTGCTGATCCCTGACAGGAGTCCAAGATGGTGGATCTGTGCTGCGTTAGCTGATGGGGCCTTCAGCACGTATCTCTCCTTGCCGTCTGTCCTCTGCCAGTTTTTTATTCCATTCGGTGCTTGGCTGAGTTCTTTATCTCTTCATTTGATGCTTCAGGTTCCACCTTTACGTAGTTTTCGGGTCTTTGCCATGGAGGGACTGTGTGGTGCTTCTGTCTATAGTGCCATGTTGGCCGGAAGTCTCGAGGTAGGATTCTTAATAGAGAACAATAGGAAAGTGGTAAGATTGCACTCTGTCAAAGGCGGAAAATTTGAAAGAAATGGAAAAACAGACCTGTCGAGTTCTGGCTCTCACAGGTTTCACTGTAGTTAGAAGATCAGATGAGATCAGGGGTGTGGGAATGTTACTCAAGTTGCTTTAAATTTTGAAAAGCTAAAGTATTTTTGCTCCACTCAGAACATTTCCCCAGAAGGTGGGGAAATATAACTGCAAACCCAATGCTCTCACAACTACATTGTCGTTTGACTCCTACTGGTGACTGAGACTATGTTAAGCTGCCTCCACCAGACAGGGTCTCTGTCTGATGCCCAGGTGTGCTAGCCTGCCTAGACCTTGGCACCAACAGGGTGCTCACTACATTTGCTCTTTTAGCCTTGTTTTTAATTTGAGGAGCAGCAATAATCTCAGGCAAGAGCTGTCCCTGAGATCAGCCCCTGGGAGCACTCAGTCCTGTCTCTTCTCAGCTGTTCTTACATTTTCTTCTTCTAACTATACTTTCTGACCCCAACCCTCCAAAAGGATGGTTCAAATGCAATATGGTACTTTCTCAGCCTAGTCATTAACCTACCATCCTATTTTTAATAATAAATAGTATTCATTCTTCTTAGTACAAATGATTGTGTCCTGTACAATGTAACCATCTGAAGCTGGAGAACAAACAAAAGGAGAAATTGTTCTGTGAGATTAGACTAGGAGGAAGACATGGAATCCTGTCTTAGATTCTTGGAGAGACAAGTCTGCAGTCGATGGTGTGTGCAAAGCAGCTGTGCAGAGGTGGCCCCTGTATCCTCACCCTGAGGCCTCACTGCCGTTGACTCATTACTTCTATTATACCCATCACCACTGTCCTTGTTACTCAACAGATAGAGCAGAATGAGAACGAGAAATGGACATTGGCTATAGCAGACTGGATACATGATTTCTGGGAGATGGTTGAACCACTGAACCAAAAGCATTAAGCGGGGATTGTAGAATACTTTTATTTTAGTTAGTCTGAATACAGACAATGAAAAAGGCACAACAGGTCAAAGCAAGGCTGCTGTAAGAAGCTCCACAGTTGAAAATATGAATACTCTTTTGTCCTGCCATGAAGCTAAATTGGATTTTTTTTTTTACTAACATTGCCTCCTGAAAGAGATCTTCCAGCAAGCTAAATTTTAAGCTTGCTATAAATTCATGCCCAATGTAACATTTCTTTTTCATAAAGGAAAATAAAACCATTCAGTCTGTGAATAGACAGAAAAGTGAATTAGAGTTCAGCACTCACGTGAACGACAAACAAAATCATAAAATTAATGTATGGTGAGAGACTGGCCTTTATAAAAGTATATAAGAAAATGCACCAATAATAAATTTGCTCAAAGGATAAACTATTTTTTTCTGCCTAAAGCCAACCTGGCTGTCACCTTGAAACGAATATTTATTAAGGGAATAAAATAAAAGCATTTTAAATCCACTAAAAGAAATGTGTTTAAATACACATGATGATAAAAATCTAATAATACTTGATGAGATGGACTGGATTTTTAAAATAATAGAATAAATCACTTCTTCAGGAAGAATATGTTAGGAATATGCTGTTGGCCTCTAACACATAAAAAAACAAAAAAAACACATAGTTCTTCTTAAATCAAGATATGAAGTCAGTGAAGAAGGAGATGACCAGTCTTTGGAATAGATCTTGGCAGATACTTCTGAATAGACTCAGTCCATCAATCAGCAAACCTTTGTGCCCAGCATGTCAGAATGCAGCCAGATGATGTATTTAATCACCTACTGAGGGCAATGTCCTCTCTCACTTTGCCCAGGGCTCTGCTCTGGTTCATTTTGCATTACTCACCTGACAACAGTGCCATCACAGAAAAATAGGAGTGCAGAATGAGATGTCTGTCACAGTGCTCTGGGATAAGGGACTGAGATCCCTCAGGTGGTGGCCAGCGGTTGCTTGGATCAAGCACTTCCTCCCTGCCAGCAGCTTCCACTGGTGATGGTGTTGAAGAGCGCTGTTGCTAATCCTGGCACTCCTGGAGGGCCTTGCATCTGAGAAGGCTCTTCCATTGACACTCTTCAAAGCCAAGTAAGGAAAATTTTTCCCTTTTCCAAAGCACTATGAGTAACTCTGTAGTAGAAACAGGAACCAGATTCTGGAAGCAGGAAGGGCACACGTGGGCCAGGGACCTTGGGAGCCTCGGACCAAGTCAGCCAAGGTTTCAAACGGCACTGGATCTGCCGTCTGCTGGAACTTCCCTGCAGAGAAACAACAGACATCTCAGCCCTTTTGTCTCAAGAAAAAAAAAAAAAAAGTTCAAGTTACACTATCAATAAAAACAGAGAAGGAACTGTGACTCAAAAATGTTGTGCCTTTGATAAGCATGTGCTTGTCATTTTTTCTTTTAAAACAACTCTCTCCCCATGCTAAATTCCAAGCAGCCACCAAGACCCATTGACTCTTCTTCAGAATTGTCCCTTCCCCATTCCCAGTCACAGCCCTAATTCGGGCCTTGGCATCTTTCCCCTTTGCTACTAAATTGTTTCTAAGGTTTCAGTCCCCCTAAAGACCGCCACAGACTACATGTCACTCCTGTGGTAGTTTTCCTGCCAGGGTTGAATTCACACACATGGGGTGTACAAGACTTTCCTCATCTTGCTCTGCTCCCTCTCAGCAGTCATGTTTCCCTGAGGCACACACCCAGCATGTCCCTTCTGAACACACCTTCATTCATGCTCTCCCCACCCACCACCTAGAACTCTTTTTCCTCTCCTCAGACGGTCAGAAATCTTTGAGGCCTCACGAAATACTCTCTTTTCTGGGGGATTTCTCACCACCAAGCCATCAGAGGGATACTTTTCTTAACTTCTACTTAGCTCAAATCAATGAGGCCTCTACAGTTTCTGGAGTCACAGTTTCTTAAGCTTGTGGTCTGAAGAGCACAGTGTTGGGGCCAGTATCCTGAAGAGTCTGAGGGCTGTGAGTGCCCATGGTTATGGCTGTGCACGTTTACCTGTCCACCACACTGTGAGTTTTTCCTGGGGGATGGCTGGGTCTTTTCCTCTCATCAACAGCAGCTGGCACTGCAATTACTACCTAACAGCTGCTCACCAAAAGTTTGCTGTATTAAACCAACCCTGCTGGTGTTATGAGAGTACAAAACAGTGTATTTAAATACTGAACAATTTGTTGACCTCATAATTAGCTCCAGATGGTCCTTTATTGCTCGACTTGGCTTGGTCTTTCATTTTTGTCCTCTACCGTTACCTGTCACCTTGAATATAATCAAATTATTGTAGTATTTTCTCTAAGAAATACACCCCTTATAATGGACACCTGTTTGCTTCCTGAACCCATTCCTCTTCCTTCCTGGTAACAGTATCAATCTTCATTTTCTTTTGTTTTTTAAAACCACCCCTTCTTTCATTCTCAGTTACATGGTTTGGGTGGGACTAACCCCAACCTCAGGCCCAGAGACCAATCGGTGTATTCCTCTTCCCTACTACAGTGACTGGGCCACAGATCAGGGATGGGCCCAACAGGTCCTCTGTCATGGTGACTCACTTGGGGCGGGGGGTGGGGTGTCATGATCTAAGCTTGTCGGGCTCAATTCTGGGAGTCCTGGGGCCCACATGCTCTTTCTTCCTTGGCATGAAGATGGAAGGCGTGGGACTGCTGCAGCCATAAGGGAAGTGCCTGGAGCTGTGGCTGGAGAGTCACTGTAAAGCCTGGTGAGGATGTCCAACCAGTGGACAAGGAGCTGAGATAGACCCTACAGACACTGAGTCCTTGATCAAGCTGTGCCTGGGCTCTTCAGTTAATAAACAAAGGCAGCCTTCTTTGGCCTAAGCCACACCAAAGTGATTTTTTGTCACTTGCAACCAAAATATCCTGAAGTACCCTTCTAATAACCATATTCATTATTATATCTCTCAGTCTTCTTGCTTCCTGAAAGATGAGTCACCAACACTCAACTTCTCTGCCATGATTTCTCATATTAGTGTCAAAGCCTTCACCTATGGTACACACATACGCATGCACACATATACACTTATCTTACTTGTAAAGTTATTTGTCCTCCAATCCAAAGAGCCTCTCAAATGTTTCTTCCTATTGGAAACTTTACTGGCTCAAAGGACCTTTCTCAATTTTACAATTTTTTTTAAAGATTTTACAAAGCCATAGTGATCCCAGTCATAGCCACAACAATCCCACCAAAGGAGAAAAACTGAGAAAGAAAAAGGTCACTTAGAGGAAGTATTAAAAAGCAAAGATGTCACTGTTACGACTAAGGTGTACCTGGCCCAAGCCATGGTCTTTTCAATTGCCTAATATGAATGAGAAAGCTGGGCAATGAAAAAGGAAGACGGAAGAATTGGCACATTTGAATTGTGATGTTGGCTAAGAATATTGAATATACTGTGAATTGCCAGAAGAACAAACAAATCAGTTTTGGAGGATGTACAGCCAGAATGATCCTTAGAAGTGAGGATGGCGAGGCTTTGTCTTAATTACTTTTGACACATCATCAGGAAAGACCAATCACTAGAAAAGGTTACCATGCTTGGTAAAGTAGAGGGTCAGCAAAAACAAGGAAAACCCTGTATGAGGCAAATTGACACAATAGCCACAACGAGGGGCTCAAACATATCAAAGATCATGAAGATGGCGCGAGACTGGGCAACATTTCGTTCTGTCATACACAAGGTTGCCATGAGTAGGAGCCGGCTCAACGGGAACTAACAATAACGACGAGAGGAAATCAGGAAAATAGTACATACTCGTACACTATTTGATGCATGTGCTGTACGGTATCTATGTAGATTTATTACACAGCGTCCTTTCCTTTAGCAAGCCCTCCGTCCACATCCCTGAGCCTCCCAGGGTTGGGCACATGACCCAGACTAACCAAGTGGAGCATTATATTCCCTTGCCACAGTGATTGGTTCAGAGATGGACATGTGATCCAAAGAGGATCTTTCTGTGTATTCACTGAGATGTGATATTTTAATTACTGGAATCATACACCAAGGAAATGGGTGCTACAGTTGCCCATGACCATCCTTCAGAGGCAAAAAGGAAGTTCCGTACAGTAGGAGATAAGAGGCCAACAGGTAAGAGGACGCAGAAAAGCAGAGCCAAGAAATTGAAACAGAGATAGAAAGAAAGAGAGAGAGGAAAAGGAAGGCATGAAAGCAGGAAGGGAGAGAGACATGGAGGAAGGGAGGGAGGGAAAAAGGGAGGGAGAGGGAGTTATGAGACAGCCTCAGGACCTAGGTAAACTATTATCTTCCTCCTCAACATTTGGGCTACTGCAGCCTTTGTGTCTAAGTTTTAAATTGGGTTCTGTCACTACTGTAAATATCCCACTTATGCCACTTTGGAAAGTCAGCTTGGAGCATGACAACCAGTTGTACTCAGTTTCTGATTGTGTCTGATGTGTTGTTGGTACACAGCAGCACCAACTGTTGTTTAACTGTATGCCAAGTCTCATGGTCAAAACAATGGGATATTTGGTGTTCTTACTTAAAAAATATTTCTAGAGGAAAGATTAAGATTGCCTGTTATGATAGCAGGCTGACTCTCGTTTCCTGTTAGATTTTTAATAAGCAAAAAAGCAATGTTTCTCGAGGCAAATCAATAGGGGCAGATAGTTAACTGGTAGTTGCTGGGGCAGGAGGTGGGGACAGGGGTAATAGCAAGTGGGCACCAAGGATCTCAGTGAGGTGATGCAAATGCCCTAACACTAATTTATGGTGGGGGTTGCACAGTTGGTAAACTTTCTAAAAATTATTGAACTATCCTCTTGAAATGGGTGAATTATATTATATGTAAAATACGCTTCCATAAAGTTGTAATAAGAAGCAATGTTTTCAGAAACATTTCTCAGAAGAATCTGAGTTCTACAATATGTTAATAAACCAAGCTGAACCTTTTGCCATCAAGTCAATTCCAACTCATTGTGACCCAATGTGTTACAGAGTAGAACTGCTCCATAGGGTTTTCTTGGGCGTAATCTTTATGGAAGCAGATTGCAAGGCCTTTCGCCTGTGGAATGGCTGGGTGAATTCAAACCACCAACCTTTCGGTTAGTCGTCAAGCACAAAATATTCACGCCACCCAAGGGACCTTACAATATGTTAATAAGAGTTCTTTAAAAAAAAAAAAAAGTTCTGCAGTAGAGAATGCTCGGGAGCCACTGTAGTTATTTCTTGTTGAGAGATTCAGAAGCACATGAGAAAGTAAATGGTCTGAGAAGTCATGTAGTAAAGACACTGACTTAACCTAATCTATCCCCGAGCTTTCCTCCCTCAAAACAACTGAGAATAGCGTTCTCTGGAATGATCAAAACCAAACCAAACCCAGGGCCATCGAATCGATTCTGACTCATAGCGACCCTATAGAACAGATTAGAACTGCCCCATAGAGTTTCCAAGGAGCGCCTGGCGGATTTGAACTGCCAACCCTTTGGTTAGCAGCCATAGCACTTAACCACTACACCACCAGGATTTCCACTTTCTCTGGAATACGCTGTAGCAAACACTAACCTAAAGGGTAGTAGAAATTGCTTTGCCGATGCCAGCAGATCCTGGACATCTGTGAGCCACCCTGCTTCACAGGGAGGAGAAAGGGACAGGTGGAAGGGACTTCCCTCAGCCTTGGGCCTTCCCCCTGCACAGTCCCAGGTTCTCCACACACTTTTCCTTAAGTGACATTATAGCTCTTATTAGGAAAAATGTACTTTTCTTGCTAGACTGATTGATGACGGTTCAAGATAAAATCTTCTAAAAGGTCTTGAAAGCTAACTAGAAAGTAAAGAACACCTATCAAGCACCTACTATAAGCCAGGCAAAGAGACCTGGTGGCACAGTAGTTAAGCACTCGGCTGCTAACCGAAAGGTCAGCAGTTCGCTGTGCAGGAGAAAGATGTGGCAGTCCACTTCTGTAAAGATTTACAGCCTTGGAAATCCTATGGGGCAGTTCTACCCTGTCCTATAGGGTTGCTATGAGTCGGAATCAGCCCAACGGCATCACATTAGGTTTGTCCCAATTTCATCTCATGGAAACCCTGGTGGCATAGTGGTTAATTACTATGGCTGCTAACCTAAAGGTTGGCGGTTCAACCCCCCCAGGCGCTCTTTGGAAACTCTATGAGGCAGTTCTACCCTGTCCTGTAGGGTTGCCATGAGTCGGAATCGACTCGATGGCAACGGGTTAATCCTGTCTACAAGGTCTTGTGTCAGGTGCTATGTCACAGTTTTACAGGTGAGGAGCCTGGGACACAGAGGTTAGTGAAGTACTTGTCACCTTGTGGTTACGAGGCAAACCCTGTGTTCAGATCTGGCTTTGGCCCATGTTCTTCCCATGATACTACACAGGGAACATCAGGTAAAGTGCAGCCTAAGAAAGTCATCAACAGTGCAGAACAAGGTGAAAATGTTTCATTAAAGAGCACAATTTGGCAGAAAATCCAAGGTAATGATGTGTGAATAACATCACACACATACACACACACACACCATTACACAGTTAAGGTCATGATGGGCCACAAAAAGACAGGAGGATGGTCAGAGCTCATGAGCCCACAGCCCGTGGCCTAGGAAGCGTGTCCCAGGTGAGGCCCTCATGAGGAGGGGCGAGCAGGAGCATCAGAGCCCTGGCAGGCCTCCACAGCTGGTCAGCAAATGGCAGGAAGAGGCTGATGAGGAAGCTGCAGAGGCTTATCTCCCTAGGCTCTAACTCACAGAAGAACACACCCCAGCGGAAAGCAGTCCATCCCGACGATGTCAGCTTGTAAACAGGCAGCAGGCACCATCAGCCAGGCCAGAGAAGGGTGGGGTTTCCGACTGGGCTTCCTTGGAGTCCAGTGGGCCCTGCTGCACTGTTGGGATGGGAGAACATTAACTACCTGCCCTAATGCCACGTCTGTGGGTAGGCAGTCTCACCTGTTAACCAACCATTGCGCCTCACTGACCCGTGGTGAAAGCCGTCTCAGGAGCCTTCTCAGACAGCGGTGTGATTTATCAGTCTTGTAACTCTCCGTAAATAACCATGCTGTTACCATGTACCAGGTACATTTTATAAGCTATACCATTTTATTTAAGCATGGAAACACCTCTGAAGCAGTCTCATTACCTCCTTCTTAACAAAGTGGGAGCTGAGAACACATAGCAGCTAAGTGTTGCGTCCAAATCTCAGAGCTAATTGGTGTGCCCCCAAACGCAGACCTCTGTGTGCAAAACCTGTGCTTCTAGCAACTTATGGACAGAGCCAGTCACATCATATGTTTTCCTTGGTCAAATGTTGGCCCAAGAATTGTCTTTGTTCCTGTCTTGAGAACTGCTCATCATGCTGAGAGCTCTGTTCCTGCATTTATCACTGTTCCTGGACAGCTGGCCATGCACAGGACTAGTCAGTCCCAGCTAGCTGGTGAGGTGCTTGGGAAAGGGGTGCTTCTTAATTCTTTCATTTACCTACAGCCCAAATACAGTGCTTGGCACATAATAACTGCTTAATAAATATGTGTTAAACTTAATGTGCCCTCAAAGCAGTATAGAGATGACCTGGGAGAAACCACTAGGTCATAGGAAGCTGTGTGACTCACCTAGTCCTGGCCTTTACAATCTGTAGTCCTTTCCCTCCCCTGTGTTCCCACTGAAGTAGTTGGAAGCCTCCTTGACCATGTTTAGAGGGATCCTCACCTCCACAGGGCTGAAGATGCCAAGACTTAATGATGGGAGTAGCTGAGCTTCAGGGAAGATTGAATTCTCAGCCTTTCCCAGTGTGCTACACCAAAGGCAGGGCCCTGATAGGGAAGGGATTGGACCCCGAGATTTGGGATGGGGATATCTGGGTGGACCCACTTGAGCGCCTGGGACCCCTAGATATTTCTGCACCTCTTGGGCCTGTAGAAATGACCCACATCCCCTAACTGGAGGATGGAAGCATCTTTCTTGCTGGGAGACCAGACAGAGGCTTCAAATAAGGCAGCTCATAGGACAATGCTCGCCCCCCTCCTACCTGCAGGATCTATTTCCTTCTCCCCTCCTGGCCACCAGATTGAAATCATGGATCAAGTCACAAGAAGACCCAACTGGGGAGAGTGGAAGAGAAGACTTATATGCTGAAGGGACAGAGGACCTGGCTATATTCCAGCAGAAATGAGAACAGCATGCAGAATGTGAAGCTGAATCTGGAAGAGTTTGGTGATATGGTAGCACACTTCTGTGACACAGGATTTAATGTCCTGGACAAGGCACCGAGGTCCAGTCCTCATCCCCTACAGGGAGAGCTGTTAGAAGCTTGCAAGAAATCTTGGCCTCCATTAAGTGAATTGGAGATGTCTGCACTGCTACGGCAGAGGATAGAAGAGGAATAAAAGAACTCTGATACATGGAATGCTGGAATGGATCTGTTATGTAAGGTCTTAAACTCACCCAATGACCGTATGTCTTGGGAAGGGCTGGAGGATGTGCCTTTAACCAAGGCAATAATATGCGTGGTTGTGGCAGGCAGAATTCTAGGATGCCAGGTTCCTACCCTTCCACTGGGGGTGGACAGAACCTATGAATATGAAGAGCTATCACTCCCTCGATTACATTATCTTAATGGAAGGGGACTATCCTGGGTAGGCCTGACCTAATCAGGGGAGCCCTGTAAAAGCAGAGTTTTCTCTGGCTGATCACAGACTAGGAAGGCAGAGACTTGAGTTCTGGCTGGCCTGGAAGAAAGCAAATATCATGTTGTGAGCTGTCTGTGGAGGCCACATGGCAAGGAACTGTGGGTGGCTTGTAGGAGTTGAGAGTGGTTTCAGCTGACAGCTATCAGGACAATGGGACCTCAGTCCTACCACCCTAAGGAATTGAATTCTGCCAATAACCAGTGAGCTTGAAAGAGGATACTGAGCCCAGTGAGAACTCATTCTGCCTGACATCTGCTTTTAGCCCAGTGAGACCCTGAGCAAGGACCCAGATACACTGTGCCCAGACTCCTGACCTACAGAAACTGGGAGATGATAAGTGTGTCCTGCTCTGAGTGGCTAAGTTTGTGGCCATCTGTTATAGAGTAACAGAAAACTATGCAGTGCTGGAGAGGAGGAAGTTGGTGCTGTTGAGGGGCTCCGTCAGATCTGCCCTCCGTAGACCAGGGCCAGTGCTAGAACCAGACTCCCTCAGAGCACTGAGGGTGCTGGTGAGGGGAGGCTGGGCAGGATTAGTATCCTGGGACCAGGTGCAACTGTGGGGACTGTGGTTGTCACTCAAATCTCCTCTCAGAAGTTCTCCCCAGACCTTTGGCCAGCCAGAATCCGAGAGCTGTGGTGGGTGTAGGGCCCCAACTGTGGGGAACAGGGAGGTCTGGGCATGCTGGCAGTGCGTAGCCAAGCTGTGGGTGCTCTGCTAGCTCCCCTGTGGCCCCTGTCGCTAGTGTGGTTGGTGTGCTTATCCCCAGCTGCTTTGGGTGCTGGTTTGCACCTGTCACCTTCTCCAGAGGTGGCCCCTGAGCAACCAATTCCCTCTCCTGGGCCCTGGGAGTTATACTGCCCCCCATTCCTATCTCCAGCAGCTGGTGGCCAACAATTCAAAGGGTGGGACTACAGGACGCCATTCACTTGCCTCGAGACTGCACTCTAATGTATCCTCCTCCCATGGCATCAGGCTGGAGCCAGACTTCAGCTGAAGCCACATCTTGGGCTCTGCCCCCGTCCTGCCCTGATTTCCTTACCATTCCCTCCTGGGAATACCCCTTCCATCAATCTTAGGCTGGAGAATCCCCTCCGCTCCCTTTCCCTTCTCTGACTTTGTGGAGGTGAGTGTCTTGAGTCCCGGCCTTGCTCTCTAGCCTAGACCGCTCTGCCCCAGCTCTGCTCTAACCATAGTCTCATGGCTGTGGGGACCCGAGGGCCCCATGGCTTCTCGAAGTCAGTATATTCAGAACAGACCCATGCACATTTCTTCAAAATGCCTTTCTCCTGGCTTTATTCAGGCTCCAAACATCAAGGTCATACTCTATTCTTTTACCCTTCCCTCCACTCAAATTCCCTCACTTCTTTATTTGCAAAAACCCACTCATCCTTTGTCTAATAACACTCCAATCCCCTATTACTTCACACCTGGATGTGACAATAACCCCACGGCTCACTTCTCTGCCTCCAGTCACTCCAATTCATTTTGTCTACCTCTGGGAGCAGGGTCAGATTAAAATTCCTGCCACCACTTTGAATTGGTCACTTCCTGCTCAGAAAATTCCTGGATGAGTTAAGGAAATCTTTCAACCCTGCACTCAATGCCTCTACAGTCTGGCTTGATGCCCACTCTGACAGCACACACACTCCTCCACCCTCACCCAGGAGCCCTATCTTCTACTTCTTTGTGGTCCCATCAAGAAAGACACCTGCTGCTCCTGAACACAGTTCTTCCTTTCCAGTCTCCACGTATTTGTCTTGTTTCTCCCTCTCTGGAAGGGCAGCCCCACCACCCCAATTACAGAACTCTCACACATCCTCCAGACTCAGCTCAAAGCCTGTCATGAATTGAGTTGTGTCCCCCCAAAATATGTGCCAACTTGGTTAGGCAGTAATTCCCAATATTGTGTGGTTGTTCTCCATTTTGTGATTGATGTAATTTTCCTATGTGTTGTAAACCCTAATATCTGCCTGTGGTTAATGAGGCAAAATTGGGTTATGTTAAAGAGGATTAGGGTGGGATGTAGCACTCTGGCTTGGGTCACATCTCTGATCCAATGTAAAGGGAGTTTCTCTGGGTGTGGCCTGCACCACCTGTTATCTTACAAGAGATAAAGAGAAATGGGGCGGGGGGTACCTCATAGCAGCAAGAAAGCAGCGCCAGGAGCAGAGCGCATCCTTTGAACCCAGGGTTCCTGTGTTGAGACGCTCCTAGACCAGGGAAAGATTGATGACAGGGACGTTCCTCTGGAGCCGACAGAGAGAGGCCTTCCCCTGAAGCTGGCACCCTGAATTCGGACTTCTACCCTACTAGACTGTGAGAGAATAAACTTCTGTTTGTTGAAACCATCTACTTGTGATACTTCTGTCATACCAGCACTAGATAACTAAGACAAAGGCCAACTCCTCCAGGAAGGCTCTCGTGGTTACCCTCCTTCAAAATAATCTCTGCCTGCTCTCTCTGACCTCCACTCTTCTCTTGTATTTGGGGCATTTATAACATTCTAATTTCTACTGCCCTGACCTGATTTTAGGATATAACTCTTCTGGTTCTACTTTATTTTTACATTTCTTAATGGCAGGAGTGGTTTTGGTTTGACTGTTACACCTTTGTATCCCCTTCATTACCTGATACAGTGCTTTACAAACAGCAGAGACTCAATTAATAGAGCTTTATTGTTATACGTATTAAATATTCAAACCATATATATCAAATTTCACTGACATAATATAAATACTATTTTGTGTTGTTGTTGTTAGGTACTTTTGAGTTAATTCCAACTCATAGCAACCCCACGTACAACAGAATGAAACACCGCCTAGCCCTGTGCCATCCTCACAATCGTTGCTATGCTTGAGCCCATTGTTGCAGCCACTATGTCAATCCACCTCCTTGAGGATCTTTCTCTCTTTCGCTGACCCTTTACTTTACCAAGCATGATGTCCTTCTCCAGGGACTGGTCCCTCCTGACAACATGTCCAAAGTAGATGAGATGAAGTCTTGCCATCCTCGCTTCTAAGGAGCATTCTGGCTGTACTTCTTCCAAGACAGATTTGTTCATTCTTGGGGCCCCACCCATTGCCATCGAGTCGATTCCGACTCATAACGACCCTATAGTACAGAGAGGAACCGCCCCATAGGATTTCCAAGGAGCGCGTGCTGGATTCGAACAGCCAGCCTTTTGGTTAGCAGCCGTACCTCTTAACCACTGGGGCACCAGAGTTTCCATTCTTATGGAAGTCTATGGTATATTCAATATTCTTTGTCAAGATCATAATTCAAAGGCATCAATTCTTCTTCAGTCTTCCTTATTCATTGTCCAGCTTTTGCATGCATGTGAGGTGATTGGGCGATTGGAAATATCATGGCTTGGGTCAGGCACACCTTAGTCCCCAAAGTGACATCTTTGCTTTTTAACACTTTAAAGAGGTCTTTTGCAGCCGATTTGCCTAATACAAAATGTCGTTTGATTTCTCGACTGCTATTTCCATGGGCATTGGTTGTGGATTCAAGTAAAATGAAATCCTTGACAACTTCAATCTTTTCTACATTTGTCATTATTGGTCCAGTTGTGAGGATTTTTGTTTTCTCTATGTTGAGGTGTTATCCATACTGAAGGCTGTAGTCTTTGATCTTCAACAGTAAGTCCTTCAAGTTCTCTTTGCTTTCAGCATGCAAGGTTGTGTCATCTGCATATAACGGGTTGTTAATGAGTCTTCCTGCAATCCTGATGCCATGCTCTTCTTCATATAGTCCAGCTTCTCGGATTATTTGCTCAAGCACAGATTGAATAAGTATGGTGAAAGGATACAACCCTGACACACACTTTTCCTGATTTTAAACCACACAGTATCCCCATGTTCTGTTCAAACGACTATTTCTTGGTCTATATATAGGTTCTTCATGAGCATAATTAAATATTCTGGAATTCCTATTCTTCACAATGTTGCTCATAATTTGTTATGATCCACAATGTTGAATGCCTTTGCATAGTCAATAAGCACAGGTAAATGTCTTTCTGGTATTCTCTGCTTTCAACCAGGATTCATCTGACATCAGCAATGATATCCCTGGTTCGACGTCCTCTTCTAAATCCAGCTTGAATTTCTGGCAGTTCCTTGTCAATGTACTGCTGCAACCACTTTTGAAGGTCTTCAGCAAAATTTTACTTGCATGTGATATTAATATTGTTTGATAATTTTTGCATTCTGTTATATCATCTTTCCTCGGAATAGGCACAGATATGGATCCCTTCCAGTCAGTTGGCCAGGTAGCTGCCTTCCAAATTTCTTGGCACAGACAAGCGAGCACCTCCAGCACTGTATCTGTTTGTTGAAACATCAGTTGGCTCGAGAAGACAAAGCAAAGTATTATAATGAAATGTACAGAGACCTGGAGTTAAAAAACCAAAAGGGAAGAACATGCTTGGCATTTCTCAAGCTGAAAGAACTGAAGATAAATTCAAATCTTGAGTTGCAATATTGAAAGATTCTATGGGCAAAATATTGAACAGTGCAGGAAGCATCAAAAGGAGATGAAAGGAATACACAGAGTCACTGTACTGAAAGAAATTGGCTGACGTTCAAGCATTTCAGGAGGTAGCATACGGAAGGAAGAAGTCCAAGCTGTACTGTAGGCATTGGCAAAAAAACAAGGCTCCAGGAATTGATGGAATACCAATTGAGATGTTTCAAATATTATTTTACACGTACTAAAAAATTAGTTGGTTGACAGGAAATGTTGTTGTTGCTTTTGTTAGCTGACTTTGAGTTGGCTCCCAACTCATGGTGACTCCATGTGCAACAGAATGAAACTCTGTCTGGTCCTGTGCCATCCCCACGATCAGTTGTGGGTCAGACCATTGTGATCCGTAGGGTTTTCACTGGCTGATTTTCAGAAGTAGATTGCCAGGCTTTTCTTCCTAGACTGTCTTAGTCTGAAAATTTCACTGAAACCTGCTGAGCTTCATAGCAAATGCCATGTGTCCACCATCCTCGATTCCAAGGAGCACTCTGGCTGTAATTCTTCCAAGACAGATTTGTTCATTCTTCTGGCTGTCCGTGGTATATTCAATATTCTTCACCCACGCCATAATTCAAAGGCATTAATTATTCTTCAATTTTCCTTATTCATTGTCCAGCTTTCACATGCATATGAAGCATTTGAAAATACCATAGTTTGGGTCAGGTGTGCCTTAATCTTCAAAGTGATGTCTTTGCTTTCAACACTTGAAAGAGGTCTTTTGCAGCAGATTTGCCCAATACAATATGTCATGTAATGTCCTGGCTGCCGCCTCCATGGGTGTTGATTATGGATCCAAGTAAAATGAAATCCTTGACAATTTCAATATTTTCTCCATTTATCATGATGTTGCTTGTCTTAGGCTGGGTTCTCTAGAAAAGAAAAAACCAGCAATGCATATAAATATACAGACAGAGATTTATATCAAGGAAACAGCTCATGTGATTGTAGGGGTTGGAATGTCCCAAGTACTTGGATCAGGATAGAGGCCTTTCCCAATTCACAGAGCTGCAGAAGCTGGTGAACCCAAGATGAGCATATTGGAGATCAGGGCTCCCTCTTACAGGCTGTGATGGTGGAGGAATCCCCAAGGTCAGCAGGCAAGACTGCAAGGTTTCTCCTGAGTCCCTTAGCTGCAGGGGCTGGCGAACCCAAGATAGGCAGGTCGGGGAGCAGGACTCTTGTTCTCAGGCTGTGAAGATCCACGAAGCCCAAAATGAACAGGTAAGCTGCTAGTTCAAGTCCCAAGAACCAGAGGTCAGACAAGAGACAGCTGCTGGATCCAGAACAAGCCAACAACCTTTGCAAGGCAAGCAGGAAGGAAGTAGGTGGCAGAAGGCTGAGGGGACAGTGAGCTGCCACAGGCCCCACCCCTGCTGGTATTACTCAGCAGACTCCATCATGGGAGTGATCACATATCAAATTTCAACGGGGAAGTGATTACAACGTTATACAACTGCCAAAACATTGAGAATCATGGCCCAGTCAAGTTGACACACAATCTTAACCATCACATTGTTTATTGGTCTAGTTGTGACAATTTTTGTTTTCTTTTTTTTAGCTTGTTGATTTTATTACAGGTTTTATAGCCATTTGAGAAGTTTTGTCTTAAAAATTCCTATACAAATTTCCCTTTTACAAATAAATTATTCAAAAACATAACCCTTGTGATTTAATTCATAAACTTATTATCTTTTCTCTTGGAGAAATTGGAGAATCACACTTCTGTTTCAACTTCTCTCAACTTTTCTATTATCTGATAACTCTCAACTGTTGAATAATTATTTTTAATTAATTTTTATTGTGCTTTAAGTGAAAGTTCACAAATCAGGTCAATCTCTCATATAAAAATTTACATACACCTTGCTATACACTCCTAACTGCTCCTCCTCTAATGAGATAGCACAATCCTTCCCTCCACTCTCTCTCCTCATGTCCTTTTGGGTAGCTTCTGGCCCCCTCTGCCCTCTCATCTCCCCTCCAGACAGGAGATGCCAACAAAACCTCATGTGCCTACTTGATCCAAGAAGCCTGTGCTTCACCAGTATCATTTTTCATCTCATATTCCAGTCCACTCCCTGTCGAAGAGTTGGCTTTGGGAATGGTTCCTGTCTTGGGCTAACAGAAAATCTGGGGACCATGGCCTCCGGGGTCCTTCTAGTCCCAGTCTGACCACTAAGTCTGGTCTTCTTATGAGAATTTGGGGTCTGCATCCCACTGCTCTCCTGCTCCCTCAGGGGTTCTCTGTTTTGTTCCCTGTCAGGGGAGTCATCAGTTGTGGCCGGGCACCATCTAGTTCACCTGGTCTCGAACTGAAGTAGTCTCTGGTTTATGTGCTCCTTTCTGTCTCTTAGGCTCATAATTACCTTGTGTCTTTGGTGTTCTTCATTATTCCTTGCTCCAGGCGGGTTGAGACCAATTGATGTATCTTAGATGGCTGTTTGCTAGTGTTTAAGACCCCACACGCCACTCTCCAAAGTGGGATGCAGAATGTTTTCTTCATAGATTTTATTACACCAATTGACTTAGATGTTCCCTGAAACCATGATCCTTAAACCCCCGCCCCTGCTACGCTGGCCTTCGAAGAGTTCAGTTTATTCAGGAGACTTCTTTGCTTTTGGTTTAGTCCAGTTGTGTTGACCTCTCCTGTACTGCGTATTGTCTTTCTCTTCACCTAAAATAAAACTTGTCTACTACCCCCTCCCTCCCTCCCTCCTCCCCTCTCATAACCATCAAAGAATATTTTCTTCTCTGTTTAAGCTATTTCTCCAGTTCTTATAATAGTGGTTTTATACAATATTTGTCCTTTTGCAATTGACTAATTTCACTCAGCATAATGTCTTCCTGATTTCTCCATGTTGTGAAATGTTTCATGGATTCATCATTGTTCTTTATTGATGCGTAGTATTCCATTGTGTGAATATACCATAGTTTATTTATCCATTCATCTGTTGATGGTCACCTTGGTTGCTTACAACTTTTTGCTCTTGTAAACACTGCTGCAGTGAACATGGGTGTGCATATATCTGTTCATGTAAAGGCACTTATTTCTCTAGGATATATTCCAAGGAATGGGATTGCTGGATCTTATGGTAGTTCTAAAAAAACTAGTTTTTTAAAGGAAGCACCAAATCCATTTCCAAAGTGGTTGTACCATTTTACATTCCCACCAGCAGTGTATAAGTGTTACAGTCTCTCCACAACTCCTCCAACATTTATTATTATGTGTTTTTTTGATTAATGCCAGCCTTGTTGGCATGAGATAGAATCTCACTGTACTTTTGATTTGCATTTCTCTAATGGTTAATGATAGTGAGCATTTTCTCATGTATCTGTTAGCAGCCTGAATGTCTTCTTTAGTGAAGTGCCTGTTCATATTCTTTGCTCATTTTTTAACTTGGTTGTACATCTTTTTGTAGTTCAGTTTTAGCAGAATCAGGCAGATTTTAGATATCACACGCTGATCAGAAATGTCATAGCTAAAAACTTTTTCCCAGTCTGTAGGTAGTCTTTTTATTCTTTTGGTGAAGTCTTTGGATGAACGTATTTGATTTTTAGGAGCTCCCAGTTATCTGGTTTCTCTTCTGCATTTTTAGTAATGTTTTGTATACTGTTTATGCCATGTATTAGGGCTCCTAACATTGTCCCTATTTTTTCCTCCATGATCTTTATCGTTTTAGATTTTATGTTTAGGTCTTTGATCCATTTCGAGTTAGTTTTTGTACATGGTGTGAGGTACGGGTCTTGTTTCATATTTTTGCAGATGGATATGCCAGCACCACTTCTTAAAAAGACTGTCTTTTCCTCAATTAACTGATTTTGGGCCTTTGTCAAATATCAGCTGCTCAGATGTGGATCAATTTATGTCTGGATTCTCAATTCTATTCTGTTGGTCTATGTATCTGTTGTTGTACCAGTACCAGGCTGTTTTGACTACTGTGGTGGTATAATAGGTTCTAAAATTAGGTAGAGTGAGGGCTCCCACTTTGTTCTTTTTTAAGTAATGCTTTACTTATCTGGGGCTTCTTTCCCTTCCATATGAAGTTGGTGATTTGTTTCTCCATCACATTAAAAAATGTCATTGGAATTTGAATTGGAATTGCATTGTATCTATAGATGGCTTTTGGTAGAACAGACATTTTTATAATGTAAAGTCTTCCTATCCATGAGCAAGGTATTTTTTCCACTTATGGAGGTCTCCTTTGGTTTCTTGCAGCAGCGTTTGTAGTTTTCTTTGTGTAAGTCTTTTACATCTCTGGTAAGATTTATTCCTAAGTATTTTATCCTCTTGGGGGCTACTGTAAATGGTATCGATTTGGTGATTTCCTCTTTGATGTTCTTTTTGTCGATGTAGAGGAATCCAACTAATTTTTGTATGTTTATCTCTCCTGAACTCTTCTATTAGTTTCAGTAGTTTTTTTGAGGATTCTTTAGGGTTTTCTGTATATAAGATTATGTCATCTGCAAATAGAGATACTTTGACTTCTTTCTTACCAATTTGGATGCGTTTTATTTCTTTACATAGCCTATTTGCTGTGGCTAGGACTTTTTAGGACCTCCAGCACAATGTTGAATAAGAGTGGTGATAAGGGGCATCCTTGCCTGGTTCCCATTCTCAAGGGGAATTCTTTCAGAATCTCTCCATTTAGGATGATGCTGGCTGCTGGCTTTGTATAAATGCCCTTTATTATGTTGAGGAATTTTCCTTCTGTTTGTATTTTGCTGAGAGTTTTTATCATGAATGGGTGTTGGACTTTGTCAAATGCCTTTTCTACATCAATTGATAAAATCATGTGGTTCTCGTATTTTGTTTTATTTATATGGTGGATTACATTAATTGTTTTTCTAATGTTGAACCACCCCTGCACAGCTAGTATGAACCCCCTCTTGGTCATGGTGAATTATTTTTTTGATATGTTGTTGAATTCTATTGGCTGGAATTTTGTTGAGGATTTTTACATCTAAGTTCATGAGGGATATAGGTCTGTAATTTTCTTTTTTTGTGGTGTCTTTACCTGGTTTTGGTATCAGGAATATGCTGGCTTCATAGAATGAGTTTGGTAGTATTCCATCCTTTTCTATGCTCTGAAATACCTTTAGTAGTAGTGGTGTTATCTCTTCTCTGAAACCCTGGTTGAACTCTGCAGTGAAGCTGTCAGGGCCAGGGCTTTTTCTTTGTTGGGAGATTTTTGCCTTTTCAATCTCTTTTTTGTTTGTTTGTTTGTTTTTTGTTACGGGTCTATCTAGTTGTTCTACCTCTGTTTGTGATAGTTTAGGTAGGTAATGTGTTTCTAGGAATTCATCCATTTCTTCAAGGTTTTCAAATTTGTTAGAGTACAATTTTTCATAGTAATCTGATATGATTCTATCAATTTCAGTTGGGTCTGTTGTGATATCGCCCATCTCATTTCTTATTTGGGTTATTTGCTTCCTTTCCTGTTTTTGTTTTGTCAGTCTGGCCAATGGTTTATCAATTTCGTTAATTTTTTCAAAGAACCAGCTTTTGGTCTTGTTAACTCTTTCAATTGTTTTTCTGTTCTCTAATTCATTTAATTTTCCTCTAATTTTTATTATTTGTTTTCTTCGGGTGCCTGAGGGTTTCTTTTGTTGTTCTCTTTCTACTTGTTCAAGTTGTAGGGACAATTCTCTAATTTTGGCCCTTTCTTCTTTTTGGATGTGTGCATTTATTGATATAAACTGACCTCGGAGCACTGCTTGCGCTGTGTCCCAAAGGTTCTGACAGGAATTGTTTTCATTCTCATTGGATTCTATGGATTTCTTTATTCCATCCTTAATGTCTTCTACAATCCAGTCTTTTTTGAGCAGGGTAAAAAAAAAAAAAATTTTTTTTTTTTTTTTATTGTTCAGTTTCCAAGTATTCGATTTCTTTTCCCTGGTTCTTCTGTTATTGATTTGTACTTTTATGGCCTTATGGTCTGAGAAGATGCTTTGTAGTATTTCAATGCTTTGGATTCTGCAAAGGCTTGCTTTATGACCTAATATGTGGTCTGTTCTAGAGAATGTTCCATGTGCACTAGAAAAGAAAGTATAGTTGGCTGCTGTTGGGTAGAGTGTTCTGTATATGTCTATGAGGGCAAGTTGGTTGATTGTGGCATTTAGATCTTCTGTGTCTTTATTGAGCTTCTTTCTGGATGTCCAGTCCTTCACCGAAAGTGGTGTGTTGAAGTCTTCTACTATTATTGTGGAGCTGTCTGTCTCACTTTCCAGTGCTGTTAGAGTTTGTTTTATGTATCTTGCAGCCCTGTCATTGGGTGCATAAATAATTAATATGGTTATATCGTCCTGGTAAATTGTCCTTTTAATCATTATATAGTATTCTTCTTTACCCTTTGTGGTGGTTTTAATTTTAAAGTCTATTTTGTCAGAAATTAATATTGCCACTCCTGCTCGTTTTTGATTGTTGTTTTCTTGATATATTTTTTTCCCGTCCTTTGAGTGTTAGTTTGTTTGTGTCTCTAAGTCTAAGGTGTGTCTCTTGTAGGCAGCATATAGCTGGATTATCTTTTTTTTATCCAGTCTGTAACTCTCTGTCTCTTTATTGGTGCATTTAGTCCATTTACTTTCAGTGTAGTTATAGATAGGTATGAGCTTAGTGCTGTCATTTTGATGCCTTTTTTTGTGTGTTGGCAATTTTATTTTTCCACTTACTTTTTTCTGCTGAGAAGCTTTTCTTTGTATTGTGTGTTCCTCTTTTTTATTGTAGTTGAATTTGTTTTTGCTGAGTCTTTATGTTTATCTTGGTTTTTATTTTGAAGTATGGGATTGTTAATCTTCCTTGTGTTTACCATAATATTTACCCCTATTTATCTGAGTATAAACCTAACTTATATCTCCCTATATCACCTTGATTTCCTCTCTATATGGAAGATCTATGCCTCCTGTATTTAGTCCCTCTTTATTGGAAACCCTGGTGGCATAGTGGTTAAGTGCTACAGCTGTTAACCAAAGGGTCGGCAGTTTGAATCTGCCAGGTGCTCCTTGGAAGCTCTGTGGGGCAGTTCTACCCTGTCCTGTAGGGTCGCTATGAGTCAGAATCGACTCGACGGCACTGGGTTTATTGATTATTGCCATCTTTTACATAATGCCATCAGTGATTCCCTGTTTTGAATGTTTTTTTTAAATCTTATTTTATTTTTGTGATTTCCCTTTCTGAGTTGATATCAGTCTAGTCTGTTCTGTGTTCTCGTGTTGTGTTGATGATATCTGATATTACCGATTTTCTAGCCAAAGAATTTGCTTTAGTAATTCTTGTAGTTTTGTTTTGGTTTTGCAAATTCTCTAAGCTTGTGTTTATCTGTAAATGACTTAATTTAGCCTTCATATTTGAGAGAGGGTTTTGTGGGATATATAATTGTTGGCTGGCACTTTTTCTCCTTCAATGTTCTATATATGTCATCCCATTGCCTACTTGCCTGCATGGTTTCTGCCAAGTAGTCTGACCTTATTCTTATTGATTTTCCTTTGTAGGTGACTTTTCATTTATCCCTGGCTGCTTTTAAAATCTTATCTTTGGTTTTGGCAAGTTTGATTATAATATGTGTTGGTTACTTTCTTTTGGGCTCTACCTTGTATGGGGTTCGATGAGCATCTTGGATAGATACCTTTTCATCTTTCATGATGTCAGGGAAGTTGTCTGCCAACAAATCTTCAACAATTCTCTCTGTATTTTCTGTTATCCCTCGCTCTTCTGGAATTCCAATCACACGCAAGTTATTCTTCTTGATAGAGTCCCACATGATTCTTAGAGTTTCTTCATTTTTTAAAATTCTTTTATCTTTTATCCTCAGACCCCTTTTGTGGTTGGCTAGGTGGTGTGGATGGAGCCTCAGCCTTTGGGTCCCTGCTGTGGGTAGGTGAGGGCTCTGTTTAATAGGTAGGGTGGTATCAGACCTCCAAAACCTACCTCTCCACTGCTCAGCTGAAACAATTATAGTCAGACCTCTAACAGATTTACCTTTGCATTGTAATAGCCATCTGGTTCCATGTAGGTGTGAAAGCCAAAGTCTGTGGATCTCTTATGCCTGGAAGGAAGCTGCTTCTGCTCTGAGCTTCCAGTTTAGGGTAGTTGGGAAAGTATTTTTCCCCTGTTTGTTAATTTGCTACTTCTCCCATGCCAGGAGAATGGGTTAGAGAAAGCACAGCACTTCTATCTCAGGCCCAGGAAATTCGAATGTTAATGAAGTCAGCCGGGGCAGGGAGGGGAGGGATCAGATAGGAGAGAGTAGCGTGGTAAAATAGACAAAATCACTTATCTCGTATGGAGAGTGCTGTTTTATCTCAGATTCCAGAGGCATGTGTAGCCTGTGTGTGCTGGCTGGGTCCCCACCGAGATTGCCCCAGGGGGTTAGGGCTGCCTCCCATTCTTGCCGTGTCTCAGGAAAGTACCATCAGCCTCACTGCATTCTCACCAAAGAATGGAACCAAGGAATTGGAGCTGAGGTGCTGCATGGGCTTGGCAATTAGTTGCTGCTTCTGTGCGGTCTCTTGCTCCCCTGTCACTCAGGTCGATTCCTTAGTTCTGTGTTTGATAGTCAGGGTTCGTAGATTGTCATACACATAATAGATTCACTTGTTTTTTCTGGTCTTTGTTGCAAGGGGGTTTAGCGGAAGCTTCTGCCTAGTTAGCCGTCTTGGCCCCGCCTCCTTTTGTTTTCTTAATGTTGTGGTCTTTGATCCTTATCAGTAAGTGCTTCAAGTTCTCTTCGCTTTCAGCAAGCAAGGTTGTGTCATCTGCATATAAAAAAAAATCTGCATATAGCTGGTTGTTAATGAGTCTTCCTCCAAACCTGATGCCACATTCTTCTTCACAATCCAGCTTCTTGGATTATTTGCTCAGCATATGGATTGAGTAAGTATGGTGAAAGGATACAGCCCTGGTGCTCACATTTTCTGATTTTAAGCCATGTAGTATCCTCTTGTTCTGTTTGAATGACTGCCTCTTGTTCTAAGTACAGGTTCCCCATGAACACAATTAAATGTTCTGGAATTCCCATTCTTCGAAGTATTATCCATAATTTGTTATGATCCACACAGTCGAATGCTTTGCAGAGTCAATAAAACACAAGTAAACATCTTTCTAGTATTCTCTGCTTTTAGCCAAAATCCTTATGACATCAGCAATGATATCCCTCATTCCATGTCCGCTTCTGAATCTGGCTTGAATTTCTGGCAGTTCCCTGTGGATGTACTGCCACATATGCGTACATATCTCTGTATCAGCATTTTTCTGTAATTTATGATATCTTTCTTTGCAACAAACTAAGATAATGCTAGAAAAATGTTATGAAATAGAGGTATTAATTTTTAAAAAAGAATATCTCAGTTATTTTACATTAAAAGTATACTCATATATGCTGGATTATGATCTCTTGTTGGAAGGTGTGATAATCCTCATTCAGGAGAAGGAAAATACACAGTATTCTCATGGTCATTATATATATATATATATATAAATTCCACTGCCTTTGAGTAGATTCTGATTCATAGTGACCCTATAGGACAGAGTAAAACTGCCCCATAGGGTTTCCAAGTCTAAATCTTTATGGAAGCAGACTGCCACGTCTTTCTCCTGTGGAGCTGCATGGTGGTTTCAAACCGCTATTTCAGTTAGCAGCCAAACACTTAGCCACTGCGCCACCAAGGCTTCTCCGGACCTAATATAGCTGAGGTTATTTTTGAGCAAAGTATAGGCAGCACTTAGTAAAGTCTGAAATAAAATCTCCATTTTAAAACTTCATTTTTCACAGTCATAAATGTTTATTAAGACTCACAGTAAGAGGACTTTTTTGAGCTGTAAGCTACTGTGTTGTCTTTTTTAGAAACATAATTTGAAAATTAAAATGAATGATCTTGTTCATTTTAGTCTAGGTAGCAACTTTAGAAATTAAATTGTTTGAGATGAAAATGTGTAAGTACCATGCCTTTTTTTTAATCCTATTGTAGTTTCTAAATTTACTTCTAATTTAGTAAATTAGCCTGATACTCAATGTAGCAGAAAACTTACTCTGATAAGAAAAAGAAAAAGCTGCAGAACCTTCACAATTTTACATTTAAAGATGACAGCAAATTGCTTACTGTATGAGTTACTTAATTTGGACCTGTAGTCACTGTTATTTAGGTTTGCTGCTTTTACTCACACTTTTCATTTTTCACTGTATGTGGGCAAACTAGCCTCCTGTTTGGTGCCTCCTGTGAAATTACTGAGGCAGGAGTAAGCCTTTCTAATTCCCTCCTTCCAAATGATTATGTTTTCTATCATTAACTGTTTTCTTATGAACTGCCTTCTTTTGAATAAGGAAGACCAAAGAAGAATTGATGCCTTTGAATTGTGGTGTTGGAGAAGAATACTGAATATACCATGGCCTGCCAAAAGAATAAACAAATCTGTCTTGGAAGAAGTACAACCAGAATGCCCCTTAGAAGCAAGGATGGAGAGACTATGTCTCGCATAATTTGGACATGTTATTAGGAAGGATCAGTCCCTGGAGAAGGACATCATGCTCGGTAAAGTAGAGGGTCAGCGAAAAAGAGGAAGACCCTCAACAAAATGGATTGACACAATGGCTGCAACAATGGGCTCAACCATAGCAACAATTGTGAGGATGGCGCAGAACCACACAGTGTTTCATTCTTTTGTGCATAGGGTCACTATGAGTTGGAACCGACTCAACGGCACCTAACAACAACACATTCCACCATGGAACTGTCAAACTATTTTCCGTCCTGTCTTCAGTTTTTGGTGGTTTTAATAGAGAGGACCTTTCTGTTAAAAGGATCCTCTTCTTGGCATCTGGAGTCATTCTAGAGTTAATGAGTCACAGTCCTCACAGACAGGGCAATGTAGTGGTTACATTCAGGCTTGGTTTCCACTGGTAGCTGTGTTCTCCTTCCCTACCAGACACGCCCCACATCTATAGGAAAAACTTGAGTTATTTCAGTTTGAACAGGCTTTCTGTTGCTCTGTCCACCTTCTTTTGGAAGTGTTAAAAGAACTGGAATTATCATGGTCTTTCTTTTCTACCTGACCACATAATGTTGGGGCTCCTAAGGGTTCAGTCAGCCCTGAATGGCCTTCTCCTTTCTTTGCATACTTTCTTCCCAGATGATCGTGTAAATTGTTGCTAATTTAAGTGCCATCTTTATGCTGCTGTCTGTCAAGTGCATGTCATTCCCCCAGCCCTCTCCTCTGAGATATAAATCCCCAGCTCCTTGGGGATACAAAGAGGAGAGAGACACCACACTAGACTGGAGTCTTGGGATGAAGGCTTATGGGGTGGAGGGGTGCATCGAGATTACCCTTTCATTTTACAGATAAGGAAACTGAGACCCGCAGGGTTCAGAGTTATGTACACCCAGATTTTTCAGAGGACCTCAGTTATATTTGTCTGAAAAATGGAAAAATAGTTGTTGTTAGCTGCCATTGAATTTGCTTCAACTCATGGTGAGCTTACGTATAATAAAACAGAAACAGATGTCCAGCTCTGTGCCACCTTCACTATTGATAGTATGCCCAAGTCCACTGTTGTGGTCATTGTGTAGTGCCTTCCAACCTACGGGGCTCATCTTCTAGTACTATATTGTACAATATTCTGTTGTGATTCATAATGTTTCCATTGGTTAATTTTTGGAAGTAGGGCACCAGGCCTTTCTAGTCTGTCCTAGTCTGGAATCTCCACTGAAACCTGCCTATCATAGTTGACCCTGGTGTTATTTGAAATACCAGTCTTTGACACTCTCTCAGCTTCTAGTATCATAGCAATACGCGAGCCACCACAGTACAACAAACTGACGGGAGGTGGTGGATTGCAAAATTAACATGTCTTAAAAATCTCTTGAGGAGGCAGGGCCAAGACGGTGGAGTAGTAAAATGCTTCTGATGATCCCCCCAAAAAACAAGTGAATCAATTACATATATGACAAGCTAGGAGCCCTGAACATCAAAGGCAAAGTTAGGAAACATGACTGAGTGGCAAGGGGAGGTAGCAACAGTTCAAAAGTGGTGAGGAGTTGCCAGATGTGACTTGGTGGGAACCAGCACCCCTCAGACATGATCTGCTGGCGTGACCGTGGCAGAGCTGACAGCAGAGTTTGGGACGTGATTTCCTCAGGGAGAGACAGAGAGGCACACAGAGATTGCTCATGCCTCCGGAATCAGTGAAGAACAGTGCTCTCGGCAAAAGATAAGTGCTTGTGTCTAATTTACCATGCCCCCTGCCCCCAAGTCAGCTTCAGTTGCCTTCGATTTCCCTGGGTCTGAGATAGGTCTTGCTGCACACACTGAGCCATCCTCCCAGCCTTGGAGAAGGAACAAATTAACAAAAAGGGGAAAAATAATCTGCAGCGTCCCCTAAGCTAAAACTCAGGGCAGGAGTGGCTCCTGCCCAGGCACAAATGGTCCATGGCTATTGAACGCCTTTCACCCCTGCATGGACCTTTGTGGGCATATTTCAGCAGCTTAGGCCCTTGTTGGTGGACTGGAATGGCATATGTGCCTGAGATCTGACTTCAACTGTTTCAACTATGCAATGGAGAGGCAGGTTTTTGACATTTGACACCATTCTGCTTATTAAGCAGGGTTCTTACCTACCTATATCAGGGGCCTAAAGACTGGTGGCTTCACCCATGCCACACCTAGCCACCCATGACAGGGGTCCAAGGATAAGTGGCGCCTCCCAGTCCTTACAGCCAAAAGCATTGAGAGCCCATGGTCCAGCTGCAGAACCCACCCACTGGTGCACTCTAGGGAACACAGATGCACTTTCCTCACAGAAATTCAGAGTACAGTTGTCAGCACCCTGGATTGCTCACAGCATGACACATTGCTGCAACCAGATACCTGTGCCTACACCAGTCACCCCTGCTCCTCTAAGGCTGTAGGAGAGAGCCTGCACCATACACTTGATAACTGACTACCTGGACAGTTGAGCTGAATCTGTACAAGAAAAGTGAATGGACTCCTAGGCTCATATCCCTGGTAACAGCTCCAGCCAGCTGGTGACAGGACATTAGAGCTTCAAAGACACAAATAATCAAGCTACCTCACCTAAGCAGCCTACTTGGGCATATCAAGACAAAACAAAGCAAGAAGCTAGGACACAGTAAGCAAACAAAATAAATCAATACAATAAATTATAGATGACTTGGAGACAACAGTCAATATCAAATCACATAAAGAAACAGACAATGATCACTTCGTCTCCCAAAACAAAGAACCAAGGAATCTTCCGGATGAAGAGATATTCCCGGAATTACCAGAAGTAGATATAAAAGATTAACATACAGAACTCTTCGAGAAATCAGGAATGAGATCAGGTAAAATGCAGAACAAGCCAAGGAATACACAGATAAAGCAGTCAAGGAAATTAAGAAGGTTATTCAAGAGCATAATGAAAAATTTAATAGGCCGCAAGAATCCACAGAGAGACAGCAATCAGAAATTCAGAAGATTAACAATAATTTTCTGAATTAGACAATTCAATACAAAGTCAGAGGAGCAGAATTGAAGAGATGGAAGTCAGAATTAGCGAGACTGAAAATAAAACAGGTGGCACCAATATATTCAAAGAAAAATCAGATAAAAGAATTAAAAAAATGAAGAAACCCTAAGAATTATGTGGGATTCTAACAAGGGAAATAACCATGAGTGATTGGAGTACCCAAATAGGGGGGGAGAACAGAAAATACAGAGAGAATTGCTGAAGATTTGTTGGCAGAAAATGTCCCTGATATCCTGAAAGATGAGAAGATGTCTATCCAAGATGCTCATGAACCCCACATAAGTTAGATCCCAAAAGAAAGTCACCAAGACATTATAATCAAACTTGCCAAAACCAAAGATAAAGAGAGAAACTTGAGACCGGCTATGGATAAAAGAAAAGTCACCTACAAAGAGAGTCAATAAGAATAAACTGAGACTACTCAGCAGAAACCATGCAGGCAAGAGGGCAATGGGATGACACATACAAAGCACTGCAGGAAAACAACTGCCAGCCAAGAATCATATATCCAGGAAAACTGTCTCTCATATAAAGAAAAAAAAAAAAAATATGAAGGTGAAATTAGGACATTTCCAGATAAACAGAAGTTTAGGGAATTTGCAAAAACCAAACCAAAACTACAAGAAATACTAAAGGGAGTTCTCTGGTTAGGAAATCAAGAACATCAGATATCAACCGAAGACTAGAACACAGGACAGAGCAACCAGATATCAACCCCAATAGGGAAATCACAAAAATAAATCAAGATTAAAAAATGCTCAAAACAGGGAAACAACGATGTCATTATGTAAAAGATGACAACATTAAATCAATAAAGAGGGACTAAAAAATGTAGTCATAGATCTTTCATATGGAAAGGAAGTCAAGGTGATATAAAAATATAAAAGTTTGGTTTAAACTTAGAACAATAGGGATAAATATTAAGGTAACCACAAAGGAGACTAACAATCCTACACATCAAAATAAAACACAAGAAAAACATAAAGACTCAGCAAAAATGAAATCAACAACAATGAAAAAGAGGAAAAGATGATATATAAAGAAAAACTACTTGGCACAAAAAATTAAAAGGAAAAGAGAAACAGTCAACAACACACAAAAAAAGACATCAAAATGATAGCACTAAATTCATACCTATCCATAATTACGCTGAATGTAAATGGACTAAATGCACCAATAAAGAGACAGAGAGAGGCAGAATGGATTAAAAAACACAATCCATCTCTATGCTGCCTACAAGAGACATACCTTAGACTTAGAGACACAAACTAAAACTTAAAGGATTGAAAAAAATATACCAACCAAACAACAATCAAAAAAGAGCAGGGATGGCAATATTAATTTCTGACAGAATAGACTTTAAAGTTAAATCCAGCACAAAGGATAAGGAAGGACACTATATAATGATTAAAGGGACAAATTACCAGGAGGATATAACCATATTAAATATTTACACACCCAACGACACGGCAGTTATCTAGTTTCTCTTCTGGTGTTTGTGCATTGTTAGCAACGTTTTGTATACTGTTTATGTTAGGTATAATGGCTCCTAAGGTTGCCCCTATTTTTTCTTTCATTATCTGTATCATTTTAGACTTCAGGTGTTTGATCCATTTTGAGTTAGTTTTTGTGCATGGCGTGAGGTATGGGTCTTGTTTCATTTTTTTTGCAGATGGATATCCAGTTGTTTATCCAGTTATGCCAGCAGCATTTGTTAAAGAGACTGTCTTTTCCCGATTTAATGGACTTTGGGCCTTTGTCAAATATCAGCTGCTCATATGTGGATGAATTTTTGTCTGGATTCTCAGTTCTGTTCCTTTGGTCTATGAATTTGTCGTTGTACTACTATCAGGCTGTTTTGACTACCATTAGTAATGCTTTACTTATCCCGAGCCTCATCCCTTTCCACAAGAAGTTGGTGATCTATTTCTCCAACTTATTAAAAAATGCCATTGGAATTTGGATTGGGATTGCATTGTATCTGTAGATCACTTTGGGTAGAATAGATGTTTTCACAATGTTGAGTCTTCCTATCCATGAGCAAGGTATGTTTTTCCACTTACGTAGGTCTCTTTTGGTTTCTTGCAATAGCATCTTTGTATAGGTCTTTTACGTCTCTGGTTAGATTTATTCCTAAATATTTTATTTTCTTGGGGGCTATTGTAAATGGTATTCATTGGTGATTTCCCCTTTGACGTTCTCTTTGTTGGTGTAGAGGAATCCAACTGATTTTTGTATGTTTATCTTGTATCTTGATACTTGTTGAACTCTTCTATTAGTTCCAGTAGTTTTCTTGTGGATTCTTTAGGGTTTTCTGTGTATAAGATCATATCATCTCTAAACAGAGATACTTTTACTTCTTCCTTACCAATTTGGATGTGCTTTATGTCTTTATTTCTTTATCTAGCCTACTTGCTCTGACTAGGACCTCCAGCACAATATTGAATAAGAGTGGTGATAAAAGGCATCCTTGTCCGGTTCCTGTTCTCAAGGGGAAGGCTTTCAGACTCTCTCTATTTAGGATGATGTTGGCTTTGTATAAATGTCCTTTATTATGTTGAGGAATTTTCCTCCTGTTCCTATTTTGCTGAGAGTTTTTATCATGAATAGGTGTTGAACTTTGTCAAATGCCTTTTCTGCATTAATTGATAAGATCATGTGGTTCTTGTCTCTTATTTACGTGATGGATTACATTGCTTGTTTTTCTAATGTTAAACCATCCCTGGGTACATGGTATGAATCCCACTTGGTCATGGTGAATTATTTTTTTCATATTTTGTTGAATTCTATGGGCTAGAATTTTGTTGAGGATTTTCGTGTCTAAGTTCACAAGAGATACAGGTCTGTAATTTTCTTTTCTTTTTTTGGTGTCTTTACCTCGTTTTGGTGTCAGGGTCGTGCTGGCTTAATATAATGAGTTTCTGAGTATTCCATCCTTTTCTATGCCCTGAAATACCTTTAGTAGTAGTGGTGTTAACTCTTCTCTGAACATTTGGTAGAATTCTCCAGTGCAGTTGTCAGGGCCAGGGCTTTTTGTTGTTGTTGGGAGTTTTTTAATTACCTTTTCAATCTCTTCTTTTGTTAAAGGTTTATTTAGTTGGTCTACCTTTGTTTGTGTTAGTATAGGTAAGTAGTGTGTTTCTAGAGATTGTCCATTTCCTCTAGGTTTTCAAATTTGTTAGAGTATAATTTTTCATAGTAATCTGATATAATTCTTTTAATTTTAGTTGGGTCTGTTGTGATATCACCCATCTCATTTCTTATTCGGGTTATTTGCCTCCTCTCCTGATTTTCTTTTGCCAGTTTGGCCAATGGTTTATCGATTTTGTTAATTTTTTCAAAGAACCTGCTTTTGGTCTTGTTAACTCTTTTGATTGTTTTTCTATTCTCTATTTCATTTAATTCTGGTCCAATTTTCATCATTTGCTTTCTTCTGATGCCCAAGGGCTTCTTTTGCTGTTCTCCATTTGTTCGACTTGTATGGCTAATTCTTTGATTTTGGCCCTTTCCTCTTTTTGGATGTGTGCATTCATTGCTATAGAGTGACTTCTGAACACTGCTTTTGCTGTGTCCCAAAGGTACTGTTAAGATATGTTTTCATCCTCATTTGCGTCTATGAGTTTCTTTATTCTGTCCTTAATTTCTTCTATAACTCAATAGTTTTAAAGCAAGGTGTTGTTCAGTCTCCGTGTGTTTGATTTTTTTTCCTTGATTTTTCGTTTACTGATTTCTACTTTTATGGCTTTATGGTCAGAAAAGATGCTTTGCAATATTTTGATGTTTAGGATTCTGTTAAGGCTTGTTTTGTGGTCTAATATGTGGTCTATTCTGGAGAATGTTCCATGTGCACTGGAAGAGACAGGAGACAGTATACTTGGCTGCTTGTGGGTGGAGTGTTCTGTGTGTGTCTATGAGGTAAAGTTGGTTGATTGTGGCATTTAGATCTCTCGTGTCATTATTAAGCTTCTTTCTGGATGTTCTGTCCATCACTGAAGATGGCGTGTTGAACTCTCCTACTATTATTGTAGAGGTGTCTATCTCTCTTTTCAATGTTGTTAGAGTTTATGTATTTTTGAGCTCTGTTGTTGGTTGCCTAAGTTTTTATTTTGGTTGTGTCCTCCTGGTGTATTGACCCTTTAATTATCATGCCATGGTGGATTTAACTTTAGAGTCTATTTTTTCAGAAATTAATATTGCCACCCCTGCTCTTTTTTGGTTGTTGTTTGCTTGATATATTTTTTTCCATCCTTTTAGCTTTAGCTTGTGTCTTTAAGTCTAAGGTATGTCTCTTGTAGGCAGCATAGAGATGGATCATTTTTTTTTTAATCCATTCTGCCCCTCTCTGTCTCTTTATTGGTGCATTTAGTTTTAGTCCACTTTCATTCAGTCTAATTATTGATAGGTATGAGTTTAGTGTTGTCATATTGGTGTCTTTTTTTGTGTGTTGTTGACAGTTTCTTTTTCCACTTAATTTTTTGTGCTAAGTCATTTTTCTTTATATATATTCTTTTCCTCTTTTTCATCATTGTTGATTTTGTATTTGCTGAGTTTTTATGTTTTTCTTGTAGTTTATTTTGATGGGTAGTATTGTTAGTTTTCTTTGTGGTTACCTTAATATTTCTGCCTATTTTTCTAAGTTTAAAACAAACTTTTATTTCTTTATATGGCCTTGATTTCCTCTCCATATGAAAGATCTATGACTACATTTTTTGTCCCTCTTTTTTGTTTTAATGTTGTTGTCTTTTACATAATGACATCTCTGTTTCCCTGTTTTGATCATTTTACTTTTGATTTAGTTTTGTGATTTCCCTATCTGGATTGATATCTGGTCGATCTGTCCTGTGTTCTAGTTTTGGGTTGTTAACTGATGTTATTGACTTTCTAACTGGAGGACTCCCTTTAGTATTTCTTGTAATTTCAGTTTGGTTTTTGCAAATGCCCTAAAGTTCTCTTTGTCTGGAAATGACCTAATTTTGCCTTCATATTTGAGAGACAGTTTTCCTGGATATATAATTCTTGGCTGGCAATTTTTTTCCTTCAATGCTTTATATATGTCACCCCATTGCCTTCTGCTCTGCATGGTTTCTGTTGAGTAGTTGGGGCTTATTCTTATTGACTCTCCTTTGTAGGTGACTTTTTGTTTATCCCTAGCTGCTCTTAAAATTCTCTATCTTTGTTTTTGGCAAGTTTGGTTATAATATGTCTTGGTGACTTTCTTTGGGGATATGCCTTATATGGGGTTTGATGAGCATATCTTCTCATCTTTCGTGATATCAGGGAAGTTTTCTGCCAACAAATCTTCAATAATTCTCTCTGTATTTTCTGTTATCCTCCTTGTTCTCATACTCCAATCACTTGTAGCTTACTCCTCTTGATAGAATCCAACATAATTCTTAGGGTTTCTTCATTAAAAAAAAAATCTTTTATCTGATCTTTCCTCAAATATGTTGGTGCCATGTGCTTTATCTTCAATTTCACTAATTTTGACTTCCATTGCATCAATTCTGCTCTTAAGACTTTTTATTGAATTGTCAATTCTGAAATTTTGTTGTTGATCTTCTGAATTTCTGTTTGCTGTCTCTCTCTGGATTCCTGTACTGTACTAAATTAGTCATTGTGCTCTTGACTAATCTTCTTAAGTTCTTCTAATGCTTTGTCTGTGTGTTGCTTGGCTTGTTCTGCATTTTGCCTGATCTCCTTCTTAATCTCTTGAAGAGTTCTATATGTTAATCTTTTGTATTCCACCTCTGGTAATTCCAGAAAATTATTTCCATCTGGAAGATTTCCTGATTCTTTGTCTTGGGAGCTTGCTGAAACCTTCATTGTCTGACTTTTTATGTGATTTGATATTCACTCTAGTCTTTGAGCCACCAATAAGTTATTATATTTATTTATTTTATATTTGCTCACTGTGTCGTAGCTTCCTGTTTTGTTTTGATATGCCCAAATAGGCTGCTCAAGTGAACTAGTTTGATTATAGGTGCCTCTGAAGCTCCAACATCGTGTTGCCAGGTGGTTAGAGCTGTTACTAGGTATATGAGCCCAGGAGTCTGTTCACTTTTCTTGTATAGATTCAGCTCAGGTGTCCAGGTAGTCAGTCACCAAATATGTCATGCAGGCTCTTACCTACTGTCCTAGACAAGCAGGGGTGATTGGTGTAGGCACAGGTATCTGGATGCAGTAGGGGGTCATGCACTGATCAAAACAGGTGAAGTTAGACTTCAGGTACATAACCTGTTGTACTGTGCTAATGAGGGCCTATGCTGTTGAAATGGGCCCACACAGGTATATGTAGGGGTGAAAGGCATTCAAAGTCTGTGGACCCCTAATGCCTGTGCCTAGGCAAAGGAACTGTTTCTGCCCTGAGTTCCTGGCTTAGGGGAGCCAGCAGATTATTTTTTCCCCTGTTTGTTAATTTATTCCCTCTCCAAGGCCAGGAAAGTGCTCAAGGCTAGTGCAGGGTCTTTCTTCCAGCCCAGGGGATGCATCCAGCTGGGATCCAGTGCAGAGCAGGAAGGAAGCAGGTAAGTGGGAGAGAGGTTTTCCCCAAAGGGGTATTTTTGGATCCACAAGGTAAGATAAACACAGGTACTTATCTGTTTGCTGATTGAGGGCTGCTTCTCCCTTATTCTGGAGGGTTGAGCGGGCTCTCTGCCACTAATTCTCTCCCAACATGGAAAGCATGTTCCAATCGCCATTGCTTGTCTTACAGCTCTTGCGCCAGTGGAATCAGCCTGTGGGGTGCCAGTTCCTGCTGGGTCAGTTTTCTGGCAACTTCTCTCTGCTTCTGAGCCATTTCTCCCTCCCCCTCCCACTCAGTCCAATTCCTCAACTTTGCCTTTGATGTTCAGGGCTCCTAGCTTGTCATATATAATTGATTCACTTGCTTTTTCTGGTTTTTGTTGCGAAAGGGACCACAGGAAGCATCTGATTACCCCACCATCTTGGCCCCACCTCCTCACAGTTCTGGAGGCTAGATGTCCAAATAAACACATCAGCCAGGCCATACTCCCTCCAGGGTCTCTAGAGGATGATCCTTTCTTATCTCTCCTAGCCTCTGGTAGCCTCAGACACTCCTTAACTGGTAGCTGCACCTTTGCATGGCAGTCCTTCCCTTCCTCTGTGTCTCTCTGTGTCTGTTCCCCACTCTGCTTAGAAGATTAGAAGCCACCCTGCTCCTGTAAGACCTCTTGTTACAGATAACATCTTCAAAGTCCCTATTTCCAAACAAGGTCACATTCACAGGTACCAGGGGCTAGAACTTCAATATGCATTTTTGGAAGACACAATTAAATCCATAATCTCTCTCTTTTCTCCTCCTGCTCCTATTAAAACTCTGAATTTTTATCATGAAAAAAAAAAAAGACTTTACTGACAGTTCCAGTTAAATGTATTGCATATAAACAAACGATAAACAAATAACAAATCCACCTTCTCTCCCCATCATACACAGCAGAAAAGAATCTACAAGGAATAAGAAGTCAGGACTGGAGATGACAATAAAATTTTGGAAGCTGGAAAATATGCGAAAAAATGGTAATGGACCTAGCAGGCTTGGGAAAGCCAAGAACTATGCCATCAGTGGGGGAAGCCCAGGTGCAGACTGATTTGGGAAACAAATCAAAATAAGTCTCAAGAATTGTGAATACCAGGTACCTTGGAAAATGGAAGTGTAAGTGGTGCTGAGAATAGGACTGACTGAACATCTGTGTAAGAAACAATCAGCCCCACATACCCTCCTCATTCCATTCACCTGAGTGACTCCCCCTTCCCACTCACAGCAGAAGAGTTCTACACGCAGAGAAGTTGAACCACATGAAATCTGTACTTGGAGATAGCATGCACGGCTGAAATCGGGGTACACTACTAGAAAGAGAATGATTAAATGAAAGGTTACATACTGATAAGTGAGAACCCAAACTCTCTTCTCTGACCTGCCTCCAAGGATGTTCAAAGCCAGACTTAACGCTGGGCGAACCCGGCCATGCCAGAAGGAAAAAGCTGAAGATGCTGGCAACTTGGGGGAGGGTCTTCAAATGAAGTGCCCCACCCAGCTCACTGCACAGTGAAGCCCACTAATCAAGTCCCCACACAAATACACACAGAGCTCCTAATGAACTTTTTTAATGCCTCACCCTTAAAGAAGGAAACCAAGGATCGCCAGGCATTTGAGGAAATCCCCCAACATGCACAACAAAGAGCAAGACAAGTAAAATAAGGAACTCAGATGAGACGGTGACAACACAGGCAACAGAATAAAAGTTTTAAACAATTATAATTCACATCTTCAGATGAAGACATAAAAAAGATGAGACAAGAACGGTGGCTTCATCCCTAATCAGGAAATACTAAAACTCTTATAGAAGGAACAAAAAAATTCAGTATAAGAATTGGATGGAAAAGTAATGACAAATTTCCCCAACTGTAGAGCACTGACAAAAGATGCAATATAAGAGAAAAATAATAAGAAAATTAAATGAACATTTTAGGAGGTCCAACAAACAAATACTGTAATGAGCATTCCAGTAATGCAGAACAGAGAACATGCAGAGGAGAAAATGAGCAGACAAACAATTCAAGATGGATCAGAACTGAAGAGTTTCCAGTTTGCTAAGGCTCATTGAACAATATATGAAAAAAGACTCACATGGAGGCACACAAGCATGAAATTTTAGAATACTAGAAAAAAGAATGGACTCTTAAATCCTTCAAAGGAAAACAAACAAGTAATAGAAGAAGATGAGGAATCAGAATGGCTTTTCTCAAAAGCAACACTGGATGTTAGAAAACAATGGAGCAATGTCCTTAAAATTTGGTGAGAAAATAATTCCCAACCTAGAATATTATTACTTAGCCAAATCATGAATCAAGAATAAAGGCAGAATACAGAAATTTTCACTTTTCCTTTCCAAGCCCTCTTTCTAAGAAAGCTGCTGGAAGACGTCCTCCACTAAAATAAGGAAGTAAGCTCCAAGATGGAGAGACACAGACCTACTCTAGGTGTCCAGCACAGGACAGAGATAGAGGGCTGATGGGAAAGGGACCTAGGTTAGAACAGGACAGGGCCTCCAAGAAGGATGTCCTGAGGAAAAAAAAAAAAATGAAATTAAGGTATTTGGACATCTTAAGAGGCAATTGCACAAATGGTAGAGAATTTGAGGATAAATTAACAATAACTACAAGGGAAATTTAGAAAAAAACACAATTAATAACTCTAGCAAAATGAAGTTGTAATAGAAGAGAAATTTAACTATTGTGTCATATATATGGCTCAGCTGTGAATAATATTTAATTATCACAATAATGTAAATATTGATGTGTGTGAGTTGTGTGTGTGTGTTTACGTAGGTTGGGGTAAAAAAAGCTGTACCTTCATTTTCTATAACAGAAATCAAGAAGCACTATCTAAAAGAGAAAAAAAAAAATCAAGAAATAGCAACATCTATGTTTTATTTGCTTATCCAGAAGAAAAAGCTAAAAGAGCCTTTGCTTTTAAGGAGTCAGAATTGGGAGACAGGGAAGGGTGAAAAGAGGAGTTTATTTTTTTTTGTCATAAGCTTTATAAAATGATTTGACTTTTTAAAGTGTTTATATATAAAAAACTTGGCTTGGAAAGGGAAAAAAAAAAGGAAGGAGTAGGGGACAGAGAAAGGAATGATGGGTGGAAAGGGGGTGGGGAAACCCGACAAATTAGTTCATATTAAGATAATTATGATCCGTAACAGTTTAATAAATTACCTTTCCCAAGAGCACTGGTATTTCAAAAGGTGACAAGAAAATCTATTTATATTTTAACCCAAAGAAATGAATTAGATCTGTAACGGCTAAGTGGTAGCTATATCTGGGAGTCAGATAACCTGAGTAGATTTTAGTACCTTGCAAATCACACACCGAGGAGGGGATAGAATTTGGACAGCTGGAGAAAAGAAGGAAAGTTACTCCAGAAGAAAGTGAGAGAACAACACAGTACAGCTTGTGTTATTGAGCCCCAGCATTGATCTCCCACAGAGCCTGGCACGCAGCTGGCGCTCTATGAGTGTGGAATGGATGGAGAGGAGGGTTGGCTCACAGAGGTAAATAAACTTGGCAACCACGTCCGTCTGCTTATTTGTTGGGGGTGGTGGTATAAGCACCTCTTAAGAAAGGGCCTGGGGACTGAAGCTGAAGCCCCAACAGGAATCCTGCCCGAGGTTTCATTTACACCCCGAGGAGAGGATGAAGACCTTGTCGTCAGAGGAAAATCCTGAGTCCTTTCTTAACCCTTTCGTGCCTGGCGGTACACCTAGCGACCTGGGCTTTAGTGGGTTTGGGAAGTTGCTGTACATTGACAGTGGACACTGCAGCAGGGCAGGGGCCATTACGGCTGTTTGAAACCGGAGAAACAGGTGTGTGCTGCACATCACTGTTTTTACAGGGTATGTATGAGGAGTCTGAATTTTTGGTAGGAAAAAATAGAAATTTTAAAAAATTTTGTTATACAAATGTACCAGTAGACCCCAGTAGAGACTCTCGGGGTATAATTAGTGGTACTTCATATATACTGCTAAACACTTAGGGTAGACTTGCGAGAGGGGGTAAGAGAAAAAAATTCATATTTCCTACCAAAAATTCAGACACACTTAATGATTCGGGTTGCTTCCATTAATGAAAACACTTGGTATCAACAAAAAATTCAAAGCAGAAAATAATTGGGTCACCCAAAGTTTAAATTCATACATCAAGGCAAAGGGCATGGGTAAGATAAGTTATTTCAGCTATTGTTTGTGGAATTATCAATTGGTATATTCTCTTGGAAAGCAGCAGGTAATGGAGGCCTTTGAAAATGTTTATAGCCTTTGACACAGTAACTTCACTTCCGGAACTATAACCTAAAGCAATAATCTTAAATCCAGATGGATTTTACATAGAGATTGCACTGCAGTGTTATTTATAATAGCAAGGAATAAGACATGATCCTAGTTATATATATTTCACTATTTAAAAAATTTTTAATAAGAATGTAAATATATGTGCATAACTTTCTGTCTATATTAGAATTGTATTATTAAAATGATGTTTATAAAGAGTTTGGTAACATGGGAATACTAGGTTATGATGTTAGTGGAAAAAGGAGACAAAACAATGTATTCACTGTTATAATTTATGTTAAAAAAACCATAAAAGGCAAAAAAAAAAAAAACTGAAAGCAATACAATTAATTACTAACAGCAGTAGGAATAAGAATAATTTATCTTCTTTTTACTTTATGCTCTTTCAAATTTACATAACAAATATGTATTGCTATTTAATGGAAAGTATAACAAATGCTTAAAAAAAAAACCCTCCTATAATACCCATCTACCACGCATCTGTCAGTTTGTCGTACTGTGGTAGCTTGAATGTTGCTGTGATGCTGGAAGTTATGCCATCGGTATTTAAAATACCAGGAGGGTCAACCATATATACAGGTTTCAGTGGAGCTTCCAGACTGAGACAGACTAAGAAGAAGGGCCTGGCAGTCTACTTCTGAAAAAACAAACAAAATAAAGCCAGTGAAAACTTTATGAATAGCAGCAGAACCTTGTCTGATATAGTGCTGGAAGATGAGCCCCTCAGGTTGGAAGGCACTCAAAATATGACTGGGAAAGAGCTGCCTCCTTAAATTAGAGTTGACCTTACTGACGTGGATGGAGTCAAACTTTCAGGACCTCAATTTGCTGATGTGGCACGGCTCGAAATGAAAAGAAACAGCTGCAAATATCCATTAATAATCAGAATGTGGAATGTATGAAATATAAATCTAGGGAAATTGGAAGTTGTCGAAAATGAAACAAAACACACAAAGATCAATATCTTAGGCATTAGAGAGCTGAAATGGACTCGTATTGGCCATTTTGAATCTGACAATTATATGGCCTACTATGACAGGAATAAATTGAAGAGGAATGATGTTGCATTCATCGTCAAAAAGAACATTTCATGATCTATCCTGAAGGACAACGTTGTCAGTGATAGGATAATATCCATATGCCTACAAGGAAGACCAGTTAATACGATTATTATTCAAATTCATAGACCAACCACTAATGCCCAAGATGAAAAAACTGAAGATTTTTACCTACTTCTGCAGTCTGAAATTGATCAAACATGTAATCAAGGTGTATTGATAATTACTGGTGATTGGAATGCAAAAGTAGGAAACAAAGAAGACCAGTAGTTGGAAAATATAGACATGACACTGGAGATCAAATGATAGAATTTTGCAAGACCAACAACTTATTCACTGGAAATATCTTTTTACAACAACATAAATGGCTACTATACACGTGGACCTCACTGAATAGAAAACACAGGAATCAAATTGACTACATCTGTGGAAAGAGATGATGGAAAAGCTCAATATCATCAGTCAGAACAAGGCCAGGAGCTGACTGCAGAAGAGACCATCAGTTGTTCATATGCAAGTCCAAGTTGAAGCTGAAGAAAACTAAAACAAGTCCTCCAGAGCCAGAATATGACCTTGAGTGTATCCCACCTGAATTTGGAGACCATCCCAAGAACAGATTTGAGGCATTGAACACTAGTGACTGAAGTCCAGATGAGTTGTGGGATGACATCAAGGGCATCACACATGAAGAAAGCAAAAGGTCATTGGAAAGACAGGAAAGAAAGAAAAGACCAAAATGGATGTCAGAAGAGATTCTGAAACTTGCTCTTGAAACATAGAGTAGCTAAAGTAAATGGAAGAAATAATGAAGTCAAAGAGCTGAACAGAAGATTTCAAAGGGTGGACTCAAGAAGACAAAGTGAAGTATTATAACAAAATGTGTAAAGACCTGGAGTTAGAAAATGAAAAGGGAAGAACATGCACAGCATTTTTCAGGGAGAAAGAACTGAAGAAAAGGTTCAAGCCTTGAATTGCAATTTTGAAGGATTCTATGGGCAAAATATTGAATGACACAGGAACCATCAAAAGAAGATGGAAGGAATACACAGCCTCTGTATCAAATAGAATTGGTCAATGTTCAACCATTTCAGGGGGGAGCACATGATCAAGAACGGACAATATTGAAGGAAGAAGTCCAAGCTATACTGAAAGCACTGGCTAAAAACAAGGTTCCAGGAATTGATGGTATACCACCTGAGATGTTTTGACAAATGTATGCAGCACTGGAGGTGCTCACCCACCTATGCCAAGAAATTTGGAAAAGAGCTTCCCGGCCAGTCAACTGGAAGAGATCTATATTTGTGCCCATTCCAAAGAAAAGTGATCCAACAGAATGCGGAAATTGTCAATCAGTATCATTAGTATGATCACACACAGTAAAATTTTGCTAAAGATAATTCAAAAATGGTTGGAGCAGTATATCGACAGGAAACCGCCAGAAATTCAAGCCGGATTCAGAAGAGGACATGGAACCAGGGATATCATTGCTGATGTCAGGTGGATCCTGGATGAAAGCAGAGAACATCAGAAGGATGTTTACCTGTGTTTTATTGACTATGCAAAGGCATTCGTCTGTGTGGACCATAACAAATTACGGATAACATTGTGAAGAATGGGAATTCCAGAACACTTAAATGTGCTAATGAAGAACCTGTACACAGACCGAGAGGCAGTCCTTTGAACAGAACAAGGGGATGCTATGAAGTTTTAAATCAGGAAAGATGTGCATCAGGTTTGTATCCTTTCACCTTACTTATACAATCTGTATGCTGAGCAAATAATCTGAGAAGTTGGACTACATGAAGAAGAACATGGTATCAGGATCGAAGAAAGACTCATTAACAACCTGCAATATGCAGATGGCACAGCCTTGTTTGCTGAAAGTGCAGAGGACTTGAAGCACTTACTAATGAAGATCGAAGACCACAGCCTTCAGTATGGATTACGGCTCAACATAAAGAAAACAAAAATCCTCACAACTGGACTGATAAGCAACATCATGATAAATGGAGAAAATATTGAAGTTGTCAAGGATTTCATTTTACTAAAATTCACAATCAATGCTCATGGAAGCAGCAGTCATGAAATCAAACGGTGTATTGCATTGTGTGAATCTGCTGCAAAAGACCTCTTTAAAGTGTTTAAAAGCAAAGATGTCACTTTGAGGACTGAGGTGCTCCTGACCCAAGTCATATTTTCAATTGTCTCATATGCATGCAAAAACTGGACAATGAACAAGGAAGACTGGAGAACAATTGATGTCTTTGAATATGGTGTTGGTGAAGAATATTGAATATACCATGGACTACCGAAGAATGAACAAATCTGTCTTGGATGAAGTACAGCCAGAGTGTGCCTTGGAATCAAGGATGGTGAGACTTTGTTTCTTGTACTTTGTACGTGTTTCAGGAGGTACCAGTCTCTGGAGAAGGACTTTGTTCTTGGTAAGATGAGGGTCAGGGAAAAAGAGGAAGACCTTCAACGAGATGGATTGGCACTGTGGCAGCAACAATGAGCTCAAACATAGCAGTGATTGTGAGGAAGGTGCAGGACTGGCAGTGTCTCATCCTGTTGTGCGTAGGGTTTCCATGAATCTGAACCAACTTGACAGAACCTAACAACAACAGCAGCAACATAGCCTTGATAGATTTGTATCACTGAAATCAGGTTAGCGATATAAAACCTCTTCAAAGATATCCCAAGATTCTAAGTCTCTTCTAATGTATTAGCTTCTTGTGTTTCTAAACACCTATATTGAATTTTTAAAAATTAATAAAAAATTCAATCATCATAATATCTTTCTACCTACAGAGTTATTGTGGATCTCAAGTCATTCTTCATATTATCTGATAGAGGTCTCAAGCTTATTCCAAGTGTTTCAAGAAGTTATATTACTCCATTTAAATGTTGTGAGGAAAACTTTTATTAGATTTTCTTCAGGCACCATAGCAGTCATAATGAACAAACCAGCTGCCATTTCCAACTGAACACATTAAATCAAAAGGCCACAGAGCAGGTTTGTGGCTGTGTTGTGCTTGTTTCCTGAAACCAAGACAGTGCCAGGCAGAAGAAGGCCTGTAAATATTGCATTTCAGAACCCTGACATCAACCTACACGGTTTGACAGAAACATTAAAACATGCAGGGAGTTGATGACTTCTACTAAATTTATTTTCCCAAAGGTAGCCAGGCTTCAGGCCCAGAGAATGGTTGAAAATTCTGAAATGTCTCATGCCTGTTGTTACTGTTTTCTTGTCACATAGAAAAGGCTCGACAGCTTTTCTCCCGACCTAGCCAGTAAATTGCTTGCGCAGGGCCACGGAGAGCTGAGCATGCACGGTTCTCTTTAGCTGTGGAGATTTCCCGGAGCTCAAGTGCTTGTCAGTTCTTAAACCCACCGTCTCTTTACCTGTACTTTCCATATGATTCACGTTCCGCCACTCAGAGGAGTCTACCAACTCCTACACTGTGCTTGGCGAAGGAACGGATTTCACTGATTACAAATAAGGATTTGTCCCCAGCTGCGTTTTCTCCGCCGCTGGTACTTAGAAAAAAGGCTTGGTATATTTTTTTTGTATTAGTTTCCTTGAAGCCAATACTGTACGGAGCCACCAGATGGCTCTGTAGCTACAGCAAAGACTGCTAAGTCCTGCCTGTGTCTCCTATTGCCGAATACTCAACCGATGGCAAGCCTCACCCAGGCCTGAGTGTGGCGCCGTTGGCAGCCCGGACAGCTACCTTCCATTCTGGATACTACCTTTGGGAAAAGAAATTTCAGTAGAACTCATCAGATCCCTCCATGTTTTAATGTTTCTGTCAAACTATGTAGGTCTATGGCAGTGTTCTGGAATGCAGTATTTATAGGCCTCCGTTCTGTCTGGCATCCTAGTCAGATGTGCTTATTGTTTTTTCTTTTTCCTTTAATGGCTTCTTAATTCGTTACTACATGACTTTAAGGTGTTAACAAACAGGATACCAACACTATATAAAAGAACATCTGTAAACAGATTTTTTTACATGGCTGTTCTAGGCCTGGGGTAATTAGAGACAAGGCAAGGCCATTTCTATAGGAAGCATTGGCCCCAGCCAGCCCTGAATGCTGTGCAAAGGAGAGGAAGAACCAAAGGGAAGAGTCAGATCCGCAGTGTGCCAGGGGTTTGCATTCACGCCACTTCATTTAATCCTCACCGCTACCTGCAGGGTAAGCAGGGCCCCATGCCTGCAGATAAACTGATTTTCACAGTGATTGTTCTTTGTCCAGATTGCATAGAAAGGAAGGAAGATGGTAAGGATTCGACACCTCAGACAGCAAGGCTGGGGGGTGGGGGGGGGAGGGTGTAAGGGGGAGGGGGAGGCCTGGAAAGCAGATGAGAAGTGCAACAGAGACAGCAAAGGACCCCTGCCCCCTCCTTACAAGGCCTCTGTCTGCACTGACACGGAAGTAATTTAATCTGCAGACAGTGAGTACTGCCCTGCCTTGCATTTGCCCCCTTGGTTCCACTATCCTCATCCCCATTTTACAGGCAAAGAGACTGGGGCTCAGAGAGCTCAAGTAACTGTCCCAAGGTCTCACAGTGAGAGGAGAGCCAGGATGTGACCAGGCAGCTCATCACGCTATGCTCCTCCACGTCTTCACACCTCTGCACCCGCTGGCTACACCTACAGCTTTACTCCCCCGAGCACATTGTTTCCCTTGTAGCCTTCTGGAGGACAGCCTGCTCACGGGGCTCCCCCAATACTACGGGCCCAGAGGTGGGGGACCCTAACCTTTTACTGAGGCACCCTCCACCATTCGAAAGTCTCTGCTCAGAGCATTTACCACGACGTTTTCTCTCTCACCTACTGACTCCCCTCACTCCCTCATGTTACGGAAGACTCTCGTGGGGGTCTCTCACACTCTCTGCCCCTCCCACATCCCACTATCACCTGAGTGAACTCATTGTCCACAACGGCAAACCAACTCTCCAGCTCTGTGTCTTCCTGTGCCTTGAACCCCAGAGCATGTCACTCCATGTTGCCAGCCACATCATCCCTGGACCTTCCCAATGCCCAGGTGCCTCCAGGTCTGACTGTCTTAAACCCTTCTGTTTCCTATCAAAGCCAATGGTTCCCAAAATTTACTGTACGAAAGAATCTAGAGAGCTGTTGATACAGAGAGCTGGCCCCAAACCAAAAGTTCTGACTCAGTAGGTGTGGGGTGGGGCCCGTGAATTTGCAGGCCTTAAGAAATTCCCAGGTGCTGCTGCTGCTGCTGGTGTGGGGCCCACACTGAGTGCCTCTGCTCTGGGAGGTGGCTCTCAGCCCTGATTGGGCATTAGAATGGCTGGGAGCTTTGTGAACAGCTCCACCTAGGCTCCCCCGACTGAATACATCCACTCTCTGGAGGTGGGCTTCATCTGCTCCTGTGATTCAGTGTGCAGCCGGGACCCAGGTCTACTGCTCTGAGTATCTCGACCCACCATTTGTCTCTTCAGTCCTTCTCTTACCCGTACTCTCAACCTCCTTGCCTTGCTTAGCAAAACTGCAATCCTGATCAATCCAACTTTCTGCTGTTTCTACTCCTAACCCTGGGCTGCTGAGCACACACAATCCCGCAGGTGGATGCGGACCATTGCCAGTGTAGAGTTTCCAGTCTCCACTGGGTAATTGATGCTGCTCAACAGCCTGCTGATGGGTCCCTTGCCAGCGCTCTCTGGTCCTCATGACAGCACTTCCAGTCCCTCTCCAGGATCCTCTACCTGGTCCTGGGCTTGGCCATCAGACACACCTGGTTTGCAGCTCACCTTACCAGGTGAGATAAGCTCTGAGCTTTCAGTTGCCTCATCCGTCACAAGGATGTTGTAAAGATTAGCTGTCACTCATCCACACAATTGTTAGTGTTGTTATGGTGAGCCTTGACCCCTCAGTTTTCTGTTTGCCTACCTCCAAATTTACATGAAAGTGTCATCTCCTTCCTCCTTCCTGCCAGGCCTCCTGAATATAAACTCCTACCCTCCGGAAATATTGCCTTCTCCACACCTCCAGGGGATGAGTTTGGGGAAGGCAGTGAGTACAGTGGCCCAGCCCCTTTCTTTCCCTCTTTTGGTCTGGTGGGTGGGAAACTGGTGTCTCCTCCTCGGCCAGGCGTGCCCAGTGGTCCCTGGGGCCCAGGGTGCTGCGCTCTTCAGCTCACCCTGTGCCTGGTGGGGATTTCATTTCTGGAGGCAGGGAGTGTGTGTGTTCGGTAGGGTGGAGAGAAGAGTGATGAGAGGCCTTGGCCCCTTGTCACCCTTATCATACTAAATCAGATTCCTAGACCTCTGATTCCTACGTGTTATTTCTCAGTTGGTTCCAAATACAGAAGGAGGGAGGACAAGGGAGTCTTCCCATTGGAAGTCACATTTTCTGGTGCCCGTCTGAGGCTGATTTTCCCACCCACGCCCTGGATCCCATCCCCTTGCACTTCCTCAGAGACAACATTCTATCAAGTTTCCCTTACCCTAAACACATTTTCTTTCTATCCCTTTCTGCAAGTTCTTTCTCTACAGGATAAAAGAAATTTAAGTCTTTTCCCTCTTAGAAGGAAACAAAACAAAAATCCAGCTCCTTTCCAAGGCCGTCCCTCCCTCCCCTCAGAGGGTGGCGAAGTGAGCACTGTCTACACCCATCATCCCTTGCCCTGCTGCAGCCCCAGCAGCCGGTGGAGCTCTGCCACCAATGTCACCACTGGCCTCCTGCAGCTCAGGTGAGTGCTTGTTTACAGCCCTCACCTTCTTGTCAAATCTACACCACTTGACACTGTTGACCAAACCTGTTCTCATGGAATAGTCGACTCTATTTCTTCTCTGATTTTTCTTTTGAAAACTACTTGACTTCTCCTTCTCAGGCTCTTTTGAAGTCTTCTGCCCTCTCCCTGGCCCTCAGTGCAGGTGCTCCATCCTGTCCCTCTCCCCCAGCTCTCACCCTATCCTTCCCTGAGCCTGTCTGTGCCCATGGTCCGACCACACGTACGTGAGGATTCTCTCTCACCTTTCCCTCTGTGGACCACATGTCCCAGGGGTGCCTCAATCTGATTCTACACCTTTCCTCACCATCTTCAGTGTTGTTCCTCATCCTCTACCTGCACCCCACCAATAAACCCCAACAAGAAAAAATTCTCTCCACAGGGCCCATCGCTACCTCAGCTTTGTAACCTGCCGTTTGACTAGCTTATCCCAGCCTCCTACTAGAGCCTTCGTACCCAGGAAAGGCCCCACAGACCATGCTGCATGAGGCCAGCACACTGCTGGGTGGCTCACTCTGCCCAACCTGGCCTCCTTCACACAGCCCTGAAGTCTCAGCTGGCCATCGTTTCCTCTGTAAAGGCCCACAAGGACCCCATCCATCCTGGTAGGGTTGGCTGTGAGCTCCTTGAAGAAGAGATGCTGTGTCTCCGATGCCAGCATAGAGCTCAGTACTAGGCTGGCAGATGCTCAACAAAGCACTCTGAGGCCAAGCAGGAGCTGTGTGAACCTGGCACTGCAACTTAGCAGTTGGGTGACCTTGGCCTTCATTTCTGTACCCATAAAATGGTGATTTTAAAATGAGTTGGTGCTTGTCACTTGCTTCACTAGTGGCTGGCACTCAGTGAGAATTGTTATTGATGGTGGTATAATCTAGATTCCATGGCTAAGGAGTTATTTATCCAGCTATGAAGGGGGGAAATGGCTTTGGTCTAATGGAGAGGCTGGAGGGGAGGAGGGAGAGGAAGAGACAGGGGAGAGAGCAGCGTAAGGGGAACTTTGCGGGAATGGGGGAATAACACACACCTCTGTTCATTCAAGAAAAGCAAAAAATCCCATTTTATCCTCTCAATGCTGTTCTGGTATGTGTGCACGTGTGTGTGTACAAATGGCACAGTTCGTACTCTCAGCTTTTTGCTATCTGTAGCTTGAATACGAGTCTGCAAAAGGACATGGCTTGTTATCTAACTACTTTAAATCTTAGACTCCTCATTTATAAATCAGGAATCATAATGGAGACAGTACAAGAATTAAATTACGGTTTTCAAGATTTTTCCCGATCTTTTTTTGAAAGGTGTTATATAAGGATAAAGCATGCTGGTGATATTATTATCAGTCAGATCTATAAGCCTCAAACTATGCATCTTGTTGAATTTTTAAAATACATTTTTAATCCTTTTCCCCACTGGCTATCATAGATGCCAAGAGAACACTAAAATATAATGAACAATGATAAAAATAAGAGGAAAATGAGTCAAATATTGATGCAAATTACAAAAAGTTATTACATATGGCTCTACTATAAAACACATCAGAGATAAAGGTACACAGAAATTATTTTATTTCATAGAATGACTACTTTGTGAACTATTTTCCAGACTAAAACCCTTCCCAGTTCAACAACAACAAAAAATGTCAGATGGTCTTTTTCTCTTAGATTTGTTCTGACAGCTTTTCAAAATACCCTGACGGAGTTCAAACGTGTGAAACTGAAGTCCCAAAGATGCAGTGGACTCGCTTTTCTTTGGTTAACAGGACAACTACACCAAGACACACTAAGTTGTACCACCTTCTCCAGGAGGCCAGACCACAGATCAGCTGTCCTCAGTGTCCCCACAAGGATGTCCTGTTTTATCTCACCTATAGAGGTAGGATTTTTGAAGCCAGATGACTCACCGTGACCGGTAACCATCCCTGAAGGTTTTATAGATGTGATTGAGTCCTGAATTCGGCTGGCTTCTCTTTTCAATTGGCAATACTCAATAAAACAGCAACATACTGTCTCTAACTACTTAGCGTGTGTGGGTTCATCCGGGGGATATTGATGACTATCTTGGCATCTTTCTCAAATAAGCATGGGGCCATCCTTGATGATAAGGAAAGAAAGATGGCAAGTGGGAGTAGATGGAGAAGAGTGACTTAAATAAATAGCACAAGAATGCAAGGAAATGAAACGGAAAGAAGATAGGTAGAGAGAAGCTCTGCTTTGGCATGGGGGCCCAAATTACAACCCAGACCAGCTAGTGGGGTTGGCTAGAACCAATGACTCAGAACTTGGCTCCCACTACAGGGTCATATGTGCCACATGAAGGGGGCTGAGACATTATAGAACTTGACTATCATTAGCAACGCTCATAAACAATGAACTTACTATGTATGTTTGACGGCCAACCCAGGGTGGCATTCATGATTTGTCTACTTGCTCATTCATCCCATCAGCATCTTGAGCACTGCCTTAGTGAACAGAAATTATCCAGCAAAAAAATGAAATTCACATTTCTTGGCTGTTCTGGGTAAATCCCGATGTAGATGTTTTTCCTGGGGCCTTTGGTTTTTAGCACTGCTGCAGATACTCTTGCCCTCAAAAGACTCAACCTGGTTTTCCAAGATGATGACAGTGGGGTTGAAGATGCAAATAATCAAATCTAGGTTACCCAAGCTGACTAACTGCATATTTGAAAATATAATATCACAGCCTCCAGTCTGTGATTAGTTCAATGAATCTAGTCTTCTGATGACTCTGAAGGAAAATATGCTCCTGTGTGCAGAGGACTGTCCGGTTTTCATTACCTCCTGGAAGCTGGGCACCCACTGAGGAAGGCTGAGACCATTTTGAAGGGTTCACTGCTGAAGAAAGGAGACTTTAAGTCGCTGGACATCATTTTTGTCATCAAAGGCTGTAGAAGAAGTTAAATTTGTGGTTTATCCTCAAAATCAGGGCCCCCAAATTTACCACTCATTATGGATTGAATTGTGTCCCCTAAAAAGATACGTTGAAGTCCTGACCCCTGTGCCTGTGAGTGTGCTTCTTTTGTTATCAGCCAAGTTAAATGAGGTCACAACAGAGTAGGGTGGGCCCTAATCCTGATCTGGTCTGAGTGGTGTCTTATGAAAGGGGAGAACAGACACAGAAAAAGAGTCATAGTCACAGGAAAGACAGTTGCCACGTGAAGGAACATCTATAAGCCAACAAATGCCCGGGGCTACCAGAGCTAAAGGAGACGAGGCAGACTCTTCCCCTGAGTCCACTGAGAGATAGCATGGTCCTGCTGATGCCCTGAATGTGCACTTTCAGCCTCAGAATTGTGAGACAGCCAATTTCTGTTCTTTAGAGATGCCCACTTTGTGCTATTTGCTATGGCACCCCTAGGAGGCTAAGGCACCACTCATTCCTGTTCCCTCTTTCAAAAACCTAAAACCAAACCTGTTGCCATCAAGTCGATTCTGACTCATAGCAACCCTACAGGACAGAGAACTGCCCTCTAGGGTTTCCAAGGCAGCGAAAAAGAGGAAGACCCTCGACGAGATGGATGGACACAGCGGCTGCAACAAAGGGCTCAAGCACAGCAACGATTGTGAGGATGGCGCAGGACTGGGCAGGGTTTCATTCTGTTGCCCACAGGCTCACTATGAGTTGGAACCAATTCGATGGTGCCTAACAGCAACAACAACAAATCTCTGCTTAAGCAGACTGCCACATCTTTCTCCCTCAGACCGACTGGTGGGTTTGAACCACCGACTTCTTTTGGTTAGCAGCCCAGTGCTTAACCACTGCATCAGCAGGGCTCCTCCCCTCTTACAAAGGCCCCTGACAATTGGGCAACAGGCACTCACCTTTTCCTCTCCCACTTATCCCACTACTGAGAGAGACCCTGTGGCCATATTTGAATAAAATCAAAGTACAAATAGCATCTATTCTAAAATGAATGGCAATTTTCTAATTTTCGATGGAGAGTTATGTGACTTTTGTAATCAGAAAAAAAGTAAAATTAATGTATAGAGCTGAGTAGAAGGCTTCTTGAGACTTCAGAGCAGATCAGAGCACACTACTTCACTAAGAAGCATGAATGTCCACACCAAGAATCTGAAAATCAGCTCCCATTCTTCCTCAACTAAAAGCCCCAGGACGAATTGTGGTGGTTGATGTACTAGGGCTGCATGGGGCAGGCTGACTCCTTAAACCAAGGGGAGGGAGTGGCCTGCATGTCACACTGTCTGTGGAAAGTATCTGTTGAGCAGAAACCAGTCCAAGGTTTCATAAAAGGGCACATTATAGGTTTTTCCTGCTGACCAGTCAGGGTATCAGTAGTGACAGAGCTTCCTGAGGCCTCAAAGGACCCAGTGACTCACTGGGTGATACATTCTGCTGGTGGGAACTCTCGGGCTGCCAGCCTGGTCATGGAAATTATCCCTGTGGTTTCCTTAGATCTGGGAAGACTTCTTAGGCTTGGCAGCTCCTAGAAGAGTGCACTCATCCACTAGAATGGCAGTATTTTTCCTTCTGGGGAAAACGGGGTTTTGGAAATCACTGTGCTCTGAAGCAATCTGCTCTAGACTCATGGAAAGCTTGCTCCTCCCATCACAGGCATAATACTAACGTGTCTGACATTTAACGAGGCCTCCCATGTGCCAGGCACTGTCCTATGTGTGCACTTAACATGCCTTTTCTCATTTAACCTGTGAAATTGGCATCCTTATTAGATTGACACGTGTGGAAGCCAAGGCTTGGAGAAGTTCAGAAGCAGCAGAAGTAGTGATGTGCTGGTGAACTGGTACTCAAAAAATGAAATAAAATAACACTTAGGTGCAGTGTTAGCTGATTTCTGTGGCATCATTTCAAGGTACCAACAGTTTAAAACGTGCTCACACAACTCATGCGTACTCACCATCCTTTCTCCCAAGCTGGTGGAGCCTGTTCTGGAACCCCTAGAAGTCGAGGCACTTCTGTATGGCCCCCAACAGTGTACTCCCTGTTACATCAACATATGTGAGTTCAGTGAGGGCCAGGCCTGAGTTTAGGACAGTACCCCACCAGATACATGCATGAAGGCTTAAGAGATGCACTAATTCACCCAGCAAACATTTATTTTGTTTCTGCAGGTTCACTCATAACCAAGGCCAAGAGGATGTTATTTCCCATAAAAGAACTTTGTCTCATGTAAAGGTGATTGTCATGGATTGAATTATGTCCCCCCGAAAATGTGTGTATCAATTGGGCTGGGCCATGATTCCTGGTATTGTGTGATTTTCCTATATGTTATAAATCCTGCCTCTATGATGCTAATGAGGGAGGATGGGCGGTAGTTGTGTTAGTGAGGCAGGACTCAACCTACAAGTTTGGATTGTGTCTTGAGGCAATCTCTTGAGATATAAAAGAGAGAAGCAAGCAGAGACACAGGGCACCTCATACCATCAAGAAAGAGGCACCAGGAGCAGAGTGCATCCTTTGGACCCGGGGTCCCTGCACAGAGAAGCTCCTATTCTGGGGGAAGATTGATGAGAAGGCCGGCAGAAAGACAAAGACTTCCCCTGGAGCAACACCATGAATTTGAACTTTTAGCCTATTTTACTGTGAAGAAATAAAGTTCTCTTCGTTAAAGCCATCCACTTGTCGTATTTCTGTTATAGCAGCACTAGACGACTAAGACAGTGATCTATGTTACTTCCTCAAGGAGAGCAGCCACAGCCACCTACAGTGGCACGGGTAGGTGCCAACCACAAAGGCCATTGCTCCAAAGGGAAGACGAGAGCCACCAAGAGGCCCTCAGTCCTTACTCTGTGTCTTTCACTGCCTTCCCTTCTCCCTCCCATCTGTTATTGTCTACCACATCCTTTTAGTGTCATGGGCCTGTGTCTAAAGTTCATCCCTCCAGCTGACCCATGAGTTCCTTGGCAGGAATCACAGGAAATCAACCCCCTAAGCCCCTAGCTCAGCACCCAGCAAAAAGCACAGGCTCAAAAGATATTTATGGACTCATCAAAGTACTAAGCACTTATTCCACATACATATGCTCATTTCAGTAAGCTCACTTCCAATTTCCACGTTGCCCCAGGTAGCTTTCACTGTAGTGTTTTGTAGCTGTCGCAATTTTCTAGCTGGGAAGCCTCACATGCAGAAAACCCTCTCTTAGTTGTACTTAGAGGCAGCTTGCAGCATGCAGAGATACTCCTGGCCCTAAGACAGCTTGGGCACAGGTGACTTTACCAGTGCTTATAAGTTCCAGGCTGGCTCCACCGTTCAGATGTCCTTCCCTGGAAAGCCTGTGGCAGAGCAAAACTCAGTTCTCAGATTAGGGTCAAAGTGTGACCTGGAGAAAAGCAGGAAGTAGTGGTCTGGAACTTGGAAGAAGGCTGGTACAATGAGAACTAAAAAAGTTAATGGAGGAGCAGAGCTCTCTAGATTCTGCCAACTGCTAGAGGTAATGAGCTTGGTGTCGAGGTAGGAGACTCTGCAAAACACACAAGTGCCTGTGGCTGGTCTCCATGGAGATCCTGTAGGGGACGCAGCCCCTAGTTCAGAAAAGGGACATGGCTGAGGGTACTGCAAACCTGGGCACTGGCCCAAGCCCTAACATGCCTCAGTTTCTATAGCCAGAGTCCAAGGTCATTGCATGTTGTGGGGTCGATTTGTTTCATGTCTTGTTTTCCACAAAATATCATAACAGACTCTTCCTTTTCCAGCTCCTCTGGCTCAAATGACAAGCTGAATCCACTTTGTTTTGGTGGCAGCATCCAGGGTGGTGACCATAGGAGCAGAGTGGGAACACAGAGATCAGACCTGCTTCCAGAAAGAACCAGCCCCAGACTCGGGAAGGGGCCCTCTCTCTTTCCTTGGATATTTAACTGGGCTCATAATCCAGCAGATACAGGAGAAAGGCAGGTGCTAGGTTTGAAATTCACACTGAACTCATGGGAATCCAGCAAATATAATGGAGAACATGGTTTAATGGCTCAACTTTAGGAAAGAGTGATTCAAGGCAAAGCAGAGAATTTTTGTTTCTATTTGCTCTATCTAATGTTGTTAGCCATTCTCATCCCAACAGAGAGCTAGACCAGATAACAAGGCATGTCAAATCCCGCAAGGAGGAAAACACAGCTGCAATTTAGTCATATGCGTGCAAAAGCTGGATAATGAATAAAGAAGACTGAAGAAGAATTGATGCCTTTTAATTGCGGTGTTGGTGAAGAATATTGAATATACCATGGACTGCCAGAAGAACGAACAAATCTGTCTCGGAAGAAGTACAGCCAGAGTGCTCCTTGGAAGTGAGGATGGTGAGACTTTGTCTCACATACTTTGGATATATTATTAGGAAGGATCAGTCCTTGGAAAAAGACATCATGCTTGGTAAAGTGGAGGGTCAGAGGAAAAGAGGAAGACCCTCACTGAGATGGATTGACACAGTGGCTGCAACAATGAGCTCAAGCACAACAATGATAATGAGGATGGTGTAGCACCGGGCTGTGTTTCATTCCGTTGTACACAGAGTCGCTATGAGTCGGAACCGACTGAATGGCACCTAGCAAAATTGTGACCCTTTTTGCAAAGGTTAGGATCCTGCTGCCTCTTGTCAGGAGAGCAGACAGGCTGTCTGGAACGGTCAGGTGATCACTTCTGAAAGCTTCTAATCATTTCTGGAGAACCATCACTGCTGAAGCTCTTGTTACTCCACCTTTCCTTTTGTCAGCATTTGGCTCTCAAGTAGAAACATATCATCAGCCTCTGATTTCCAGTCTGTTTTATCCATTCGCCCTTTTAACTTAGAAGAACAAGTTCAGTGAATAACACTTCACCAGTGCTTCTAACCAATCTGAACTCACATTAACAATATATTCTAACAGCTGCAAGACCCACCATTACAAGGAATGAAACGTAATTCTCTCACTGACACAGAATTCTGGACCTGAAGCTTCACTTTTGATGCCTGTGCCTGGGAAGCTGCTGCACCCCACAGGTGAAATTCAATGGCTCTGTCACATCCTTACCCAACTTCCATGGCGCTCTGGGTAGATAACTGCCCTGGGACCAAGAAGAGGCTATTGCAGTGATAATGCCAATATCTAGTGTGCTGCGAGGAACCGTTTAGTCGCTCCCTTGCAGGGTTTCTTTCCACCTGCTGTTCTACTTTACAGCCCACTTACATCCTATCGCAGTCGATAGATACATCAGCACGTTCCATCTGGGAGGTGCGCTCCCCGGGCCATGCATTAGGCAGAGGGCCAGCAGGCTCGCTGCAGAGAGAGGCTCTTCATCTCATTAGTTTCTCCCCGAGCAGCAGAAAGTGTGGTCATCTAGGTTACAGCAATCTGGGCGGAATGCTCGCGGTGGGGCTGGGGGAGGCACGGGCTGGGGACATGAGACAAGGCGGTTATGTGAACTGTGAAGTTTCAAAGCAGGGCTAATGCGGTGGTAGGCAATGGGCGTAACTAGCCCAGAGATGTTTGTTCTGACTACCTTGTTGTGGAGGGGAAAGTGAGACGTACTTCCTGGTATCAGCTTTAGATCATCAACCATCTCAAAGAAGCTCTCCTCTTGGCCTAACACCAAAACATGTCACGCTCTAGGAAAACGCAGGGAATGTACTTGACTCGGCCACAGATCATAGTAGGGGCTTTAAGTTCAAAAGAGGATTTGAGAGAAACCTTTTTGTCTGTAAAGTTAATAAACTGGACCTGAAACAAGACATTGACATGGCTGTGGTGCTGGTAAGGGCATTACAGACAGATAATGGATGCATTATTTTACAGGGCTATTATTGATCCTACCCTTGATCCAATCTGCAGTGAATCATTCATTTTCTTAACTGGAACAAAGCTAGGGAACCAAATGGGTGATGACAGTTAGGCCTAACATACATGAGCACAGTCATTGATTTCTATGACTCTTTCAGTTCAGTGAAGCACATTGAGAACATATTAAACACCAGCCACTCTGCGAAGCCTGTGATTGGCTCTTGAAGCCTCCTGGTTTATGCTTGGGGTGCTGGTTTGTGCCTGGTTTATGTTCATGGAAGGGGACAGGTGCACAGACACTTAAACACATAATTTCAATATGGTAAGAAGTACAGCGGCAGTAAACCCAGCCAACTCTGTCAGCCCTGATTCCAGCCTGGGTGCTAAGGGACAGCTTCCTGGGTTTGATGAGCATAAGCTGAATCTTGGTCTTTATCCACAAAGATTTCTGGCCCTAGGCTGGGGAGGTTGTTTCCTGGAGTGGTCTGTCCAGGCACTGAGTTAGTCGCACCTCCTGGGTGCGGCAGAGTGACTTGGCACACCACGCACTTAACCAAGCTGGGTGGAGCTGGGTGGAACCCTCTGGCACTGAACTCTAATCCGTGGGGAGGTCTGGGGCCTGGGGCTGTGTGAGAGAATTCTGGAGAACTCTGCAGGACGGGGTAAGAACTCTTACTTCCTGTGGGAAAACTCAGTTTGTCAAGAGGAAGCGCCTAGGTAGGTATCCCACACTAGGCCATCTTCTCCAGGTGAGAGCACGCAGACTGGGGGATACAGGTAAAGAGTTTACAACCTGAAGGGCACTGCATGAACCTCTAGGAAGAGTTTGGCAAACCTCTAGGAAGGGTTTGGCTTTGAGCATTTGTTACCCATAAAATCCACAGGGTGCTGACCTGGGCTGTGTGGAGGGTCTGGGCATCCGTGTATCGGTGGTTGGAGGGGCCTTATGTCCTCATCTGCCCCAACCCCAGCTTGGTCAGTTCTGCCTTCCCTCGGGAAGTGTGTCCTGCAGAGACAGGCTCCTGGGGCTTAAGGCCAACCCTGGGAGGCCTATGAACTGCCCTGGATGAGCCTGTCTCAGCCCTAACTCACTGCACACTGGAGGAGCACATCCTACCGCCAAGGGGTCAGGCTGGGAAACGCAGGGCTCGCTTGTCCTAGCCCTCCCCTCAGCCTCCATATCTGACTGACCACTCAGTACACACCATTCTTCCCTGCTCTTCTTTCTTCTCTTTGTCTGGGTGGTGGGCCTGTGGCCGCCCATTTCCCCTCCCAGAGTACACTGATTTGTGTTCAGGTTTCTACCCCTCCACCCTGCAGGCCACAGGCTTCCATACAAGGCAGCCTAGTCCATCCAAGGGTCATCACCCACCTCTTAACTGTGACTGGCCAGGAAGCAAGGCCTAGGTCACTTGGCACCCAGTGTTACCTTGCCGCAAGGATTGGTTTAGAATGGCTGATAAGACTCAGGGGAAAGTATTCTGGGCACTTGAGAAAGAACTGTCCTTGCTTTAGAGTGAGCCACAAGGAGAAGCATTCCTTCTCCCTGGGGACATGGTGTGGGCTGCTCCAGGCAGCAGAGCAGGAGGCCACCAGAGGAGGCAAAGCCAGCACTGAGCCACTCTCCAGCACGTCCCTGATGAGGCCGATTAACCCCTTTGTGGTCCAAACCAATACGAGCTGGGTTTTCTGTTTTGGGACCCCCAAGCCATTCTAATGGAAGTAATCTTTTCTCACTGAGTCTGCCTCAGCTTCATTTAGGCTCTCATCCTGTCCATCCTGACCCCACAGCAGCTCGGACTCCTGCCCACCCTCCCCACAGCCGGGGAAGGCGTGCGCGCGCATGCACGCACTGCTGACCCCGCCACTCCCCTCTCTGTACCTGCACCGCCCCGAGGAAACCCCAGCCTGGCCCTTCTCAGCCCTTCACATTCACCCCTGTTCACCCTCTAGCCTCACCTGTGCCTGTTCTCCTGCCCTGTGCTTTCCCCGTGCTGGAAGCCTCGGGCCTGAGCGACTTTGCTAAGTGCTCCTCTTGGGCACCCCTCCTCATGCCACCCCTGCAGAGCTCTTTCCTGAACAAGGGACTTTGGGGCTAAATTTGGGAAGCCTCTCCCAAGTCCCCTTCCCAGGCCTGAAGAGTAATTTGCCCAAGGTTGCAGAGCCAGAAAACGTCAAGCCTAACAGTCAAGAGCACGTCCTTCTGATGCCACAACCCCTGCTCTTTCTTCTAGGTCACGAAGTTTCTAATAACAACCACCTGGCCCAGCTCTCAGGTGATAAGACTTGAAGAGGGTAGAAATAAATGTCTGTAAAGTCTTATACATTGGGAGATATTCAAAACTCTCTACCATAGACTTAATTGTTCGGTTGCTCAAAGTGTGGATATGATTTTAACCATATTGTTAAATTCACCCATTTTCTCTTGGGCTAAGAAATAATGCTACACATGAAAACTAGGAAAGAACAGCCTGAGAGCTTCTCGAATGTATACAGACAAGTATGCTGTTGGATTGAAAGCAGTGGTCTGTCCCATAGTTCCAACCCCGCCTAGTCAGCAGACTCTTAGCAATGTCACATTAGCATGCCACTTGTGTTACTGAGGTGCTGACGGATGCCTGGGATATGGGCCTATTAAAAAAGTGCCTACACTCTTGACCAAGAAAATATAAGAATATAAAACACGTGTTGCTTTACATGGGAATTGCACGTTAACAAACTAACATCCAGCACCCACTCTCGTTACTTCTTCCGTGGCCTAGTGAGGGGGCATTCCTGCCTCCCAGCATGGAGCTGCCTGGGTTGGGAGGAGTTGAAGATATGATTGTCCCCTCCCCCAAAGCGATACAAAGTTAGTAAATGCAGTCAATATGATTAATTTCAATAACATAAATAATGGTTGCAATTGCAGCTGAAAGAGAAATGCTTTCCACTTGATTAGCCTGGGCCACCATTAACAGAGGCACATTTGAACGCTAATCAGGAAATAAAGGCAGCTGTGCCCAGTCTCCCCCACTGACACCCCCTGCTCTTATTTTTTTCACTGTAACCCGTAGCATCTTTGTCAAGTAAGAAGCATCAAACTTCATCTTCAAAACTGTCTTCGCTCTTGGAGCTATTACCACTAGAGAAAACTCTGGCTTAGTACTTGGAACCTTGCCCTTGGCGGCTCTAAAGCCCCATGTGCCCATTAGCTAATTAACCCACACAGCAGTTCTGTGAGCTGGCTGGCTGCATCATTATCCCCATTTTACAGATTACTAGGCAGAGACACTGAGAGGTTAAGTGACATCCCCTGGGCTGGGCAGCAGGCGGGGAGGCCATCATAGAGGCAAATGCGTTCCTCCAAACCACACTCACATGCTGTGTCTGTCCCATAAACTACTGAAGCGTTCCAGGGCAGCTTCTCCCCAGACTGGCCCTGCTCTTCTGCTCCCTGGCCATGGGGGCCTCTCTTTGCCCCAACTCCAATCCCACCTACCATACCCACACCTCCATCCCACTGCCTCTAACCAGCTGCTTTGGTCTGTTTGAGTTCCTTGCTCCTTTTGACGTCCCAGTGGGCAGATTCCAAAGCAGGGACAGAGTTTAAGGAGCTGACCCAGGAGGGCAGACTTCTGATGGCTGTGGTTTTTCTGCACCCATGAAAGCCAGGACAAAGCACAAAGTCATGGGAGAGAGGGAAGCAGGCACTATTATCTGTGGAGGCCTGTCTCCCTGGTGCCTCATACCCCTTCTCTCTCCCGCCTCCCTCCAGAGCTGTTCTCATCGCTTTTCTTCACATGAACCTCGGTATTAATTAACTCTCATTGTCTGTGACTTAGAAAGAGTCCCTATTTTAAGCTAAAGGAATCAATCTCTCAGTGAGAATGTGTTGGGTTTCAATTCAGAGAGGGAGTTGTGGAAGAACAAGCCAGAAGTTATATTTTTAGTATGGAAGAGCCAACTGGCCATGCGGCCTGGTAATGGATCTCAGGCAAAGCCAGAATGTCAGCCCTGAGGAAACACTCAGGGTACCCTGGAAACACCATACCCAAGCTGACCCTGATCCTAGATGTTCTTCCCCAGCATCTAAAACACTCTGTAGACGAACTATCAAAACCACCTATTTTGTCCTCCTTTCTGTGGGAATTCATGCCTGCAATTTCTTCACTTGAGGTCTAGAACAGTTGGCTATTATACAACTTCTTGATCTGGGTATAGAAATCTGTGCCTCTGGGCCCACTTTGTAAGAGGATGTAGATGTTGTTAGCTGTCACTGAGTCATCCTCTGACTCATGGTAATCCTATGCACAGTGAGATTGTACTGTTGTGATCCATAGGGTTTTCATTGACTAATTTTCAGAATTAGTTTGCCTGGCTTTTCTTCCTAGTCTGTCTTGGTCTGGAAGCTCCACTGAAAACTGTTCAGCATCATAGCAACACACAAGCCTCCACTGACAGACAGGTGATGGCCACACATAAGGTCCATGGACTGGGAATTGAGCCCAGGTACCCAGATTAAAGGCAAGAATTCTAACAGCGAACCACCAATGCCCTCCAAGAGGATGTAGGGGCCACTTAAAGACTGCTGTTTGGGAAAAGGAAAAACCTTCACTTTTATTTAGATGAGCTTCTTCACGTTCTATTTAGTCATGCTGTGGCAATGCCAAGCCCTCTAACTTATTATCTACAAATAGTCAATACAAACTTCCTTTAGATAATGTATTAAAAATTCAGCAGCTTATACCTTTTGGCACCAACTATTCTGTAGTTGACTCAGTCTTCACTTACTTCCAAAGGGCTGGTAGAGAGAGCTTTCTAAAGCTGGCAGCAGTTATGCCAAGTGTTGCAAAAGACAGGACCTTGGACGGGTCTTATTGGTGATAGGAAACCCTGGTGGTATAGTGGTTAAGAGTTACAGTTGCTAACCAAAAGTCAGCAGTTCAAATCCACCAGGTGCCCCTTGGAAACACTATGGGGCAGTTCTACTCTGTCCTACAGGGTTGCTATGAGTCAGAATCCACTCGACAGCAACAGTATATTTATTTATTTATTTTTTATTGGTGCTATGGCAACGCTCACAAGGCAGTACTGGCTCTGCAGCCAGCCATCTAGGGGTACTCTATCTTTCAGTGATGGGGAGAGGAGATTATCAGGACATCTGTGCTTTGCACTTTGGGCCTAAAATTAAACCAGTTTTTGTTTCTTTCTTTTAAACAATCCATTCTGACAATCCCACTTGTCTTTCTCAGCCCGCACTTTGTGCTTCTTTGTACCTGTGTTCAGTCTCTTCCTCTCGGTCCTCACCTGTTCATTCCGCCTCCCATTACTACTCTTCCCTCTGTCACTCTCAACTGATCACACACAGCCACATGCCCATTTACACTTTCTGTTCTGTTTATTTTATGTATCTTTTCTTAAGTTACAAAAGATGAGTGGAATATTCATTTCTCTTTCTCTCTCAAAAAAAAAAAAAAAGCCCATAACTAAATTACATTTTTAGTATCTGTGGCTGATGAGTGAGTCTTTTACTAACCTGAGTGAGTTAGTAGCTTTCAAAAGCCAGAAGTTTCACCGCTTCCATAGGGCCACTTATTAATTCAAGCTCGTACAGAATGGAAATGCATAAGATTGTCTCAGACGACACTGTCTCCAAAAGGAATGGAGCTGATGATGTAAGAAAGAAGAGCAGGCAGTTCTGAGATGTTTTCATTCTGATGACTAAGAGGCATCAGGAGTTTGGACCACCCTCCGTCAGGCTTCAATCCCTGGAAAATGCCAATTTGTTCCTTCCTTGCCCACTAAGCTGTTCCAATCAGCCTTGTAGGCAGCTGGCTCTCATGAGAAGTGGCTCCATGGGGCAATACTGGACAGAAATACCAACACACACAAGCACACATTTGAGCACTCCGTAAAGGATCTTGGAAGCTCACCTGGGGCAGCCTGTACTTTACCTTCATATGCAAGAGGTATGGAGACCATTCCCAGAACCTTGCTTCCAACATTCACTTCTGCTATGATGTCGGAGGGGACGAGGTCAACAATCCTTATGAGGTTAGCTTTGGAAAACGATGGCTTATACAGTGACCCTGAAAGAGGAATTTGTAAGGAAATGTCTTCAAAGGCTGCAGTTTTATTCTGAGATTTTTATCTACCATTTCTGTTGGTAAGTGAAAACTTGAAAAAACTATATGGTCACCCCAACCTATTAAATATGACACAGAGAACAGATGGATTTTCCTCAAAAACAGAAAAAAGACCACTAATTGGGTAATTCCATCCCTTTTGTAAAGAAGACAGAATTTTAAGTATGTCAGAATATGTAATTCATCTTACATTTATACTCATTTCAAATGGTTTTCTTTCAAGAAGTGACAACCATGACTGGCCTTGACCAGTGGGTAAGATGGCCTTCATCGTTTCCGGAAGTTAGCCTCATTCTCCCTGTCATAACAGTGCAAAGTGTGGTCCAGGTTTGTGCTGCGTGGGCTGAACTCCCATTAAACCATGGGAAAATGCCCATAACATTGACACGATTTTTTTTTTTTTTTGGTTACCATCAAACCAACAAAAGACAATTTTTAAAGATCACTTGTCTAGGCCTTAGATTTCATGTGTCAAATTGCAGTTATTTCTCAGAGTGAAAAATAATCACTGCTGAAAAAATAACATTGGGACTTCAAAAAAAAAAAAAAAATTCTTCTTCTTCCTAGGCAATAACTAAACCTCAAATAGCCGCTGGTGAACAGACTCCCTCCGCACTCTCCTGTCAAATTAAAAAAAGAAAAAGAACCCCTTCAACTAGCAGGAAATATGATAACACACAGTGCATTTAAATTCTAGCAAAAAGAAAATCTAGATTGCATATTTCATTCTGCCCAGGGCTAGGGAAATTTTAGCAAATAAATAGAAGTCTTCTATAGTGAGAGCCTTTTTTTTTTTTTTTTTTTCCTTTTCCATGCTCTGCCATCTTGGGAAAGGGATTCCCCCCCCCCCCAAAGTTACTCTTTTAAAAAAATAATAAAGACAGGATATTTGTCAAGGGAAAGGCTTGCAGTGAACTAACGATTCTTTACAGCACAGCATGACTCCGGGGTGGTTTCAGGCATGAGACCCTGCCCCCAGGCCCAGCCCTGAAGTCCCACAATCAGGAAGCAAATCTCGCGTTTCTTCCAGCAACCGACAGGTCACATTTTCAGCCGATCCCAGAATTCCACGCTGCAGTCATGTAACTGCCAGCCCCGCCCCCCCCCCCCCCCCCCCATACCTGAAAAGCATTTCCCACCAGTCACCTCCACTTGTCTGGGCAAGGAGCTCAGATTTAAGAAAACGATGTAAGAATTCCAAGTTTGCTCCATGGTGGCTGAGGTGTTTTTTTCCTGAAGGACTGGGTTAGGAGCACTCAAGGCAGTGAACTAAGAAACTTTGCCCTTTGTCTGAGGCGATTAGCCACGTGACAAGGATAGGGACGAGAAGGAAGTAGCTCAGTTTTGTCAAGGTTGAGTCCTCTCATTCATCCAGTAAGTTGAGGGTTGGATGGGGTAAGACTAATTATCTGGAGAATGCTCACTGAGGTCGTTGGTAGTCTCTTTTAGATCAGTGCCTCGCGAACTTTAATGTCCTGGGGATCTTCTTAAGGTGCATTTTCTGATTTCCTAGGTCTGGGGCGGGGTCCCATAATTTGCATTACTAGCGGGCTTCCAGGTGGCGTTGGCGCCGCTGGATCTTGGACTACACCTTGAATAGCAAAGTGCTGGGGAAGGCAGCGCTAAGGATGCTACTCAAGAGGTGTGCAGCTTCAGCACCACCCGGGAGCTGTCAGAAATGCAGACTGTCAGTGCCTGCCCAAGCTGCTGGGCTGGGAATCCCTGGGTGTGGGACGCAGCCGCCAGAGCCCTCGCACACTCTCCAGGGGAGGCTTGGGTGCAGGAGTCTGAGAAACTCTTCTCTGGAGCCATGCCCTCAAAACGTGGTCCTCACACTGGCGGCAGCTTTATCACCACAGGCTCAATAGAAATGCAGACTCTCCAGCTCCACTCCAGAACTTCTGAATCAGCACCTGCGTTTTAACAAGTCCCAGCTGCTTGGTCTGCACGCTAAACTCTGAGAAGCTCTGCTCTAGAGCAAGGTTTCAGATCACGCTAAGGACTCTGAGCATTCAGGGTGGGGACGCAGATTAACCGTGAAGGTGGCTCCCAGTCCAGTGCTTCCAGCCTTGCCTGGAGCCTCAGCCCCGGGCCTGTGCCCACAGGACTCAGGACAGAGCTCATGCTGCACAGAACCAGTCAAGAGGGTCGCTGCACCCTCAGCCACAGGCCCCACCCACCACCCAGCCTCCCTCAGCCCCACCCAACCCCTGTCAGCCCCATTCTGCCCCCCCGTCAGAGCCACCCAGTCCCCATCAGCACCACCTAGTGTTCAGTTTACCAGGCCACTGGGCCACACGGCCTTTTCCGTCTTTATTTTCCTTTCATTAGAAGAGCAGTATACACCTGTTGTGGGAAGTACAAAGAAGAAAACAACAGTCCCCCATAATCCCATCCATCCGAGAAAACCATTATTTACAAACACGCTCAGCTGCTAACCAAAAGGTTGGAGGTTCGAGTCCACCCAGACGGGTCTCAGAAGAAAGTTCTGGCAATCTACTTACAAAAAGCCAGCCACCGAAAGCCCCGTGGAGCACAGCTCCGCTCGGACACGCGCAGGCGCGCAGCCCCGCTCGGACACACGCACAGGGGCGCAGCCCCGCTCGGACACGCGCACAGGGGCGCAACGCCGCTGGGACACGCGCAGGGGCGCAGCCCCGCTCGGACACGCGCACAGGGGCGCAGCCCCGCTCGGACACGCGCACAGGGGCGCAGCCCCGCTCGGACACGCGCGCAGGGGCGCAGCCCCGCTCGGACACGCAGGGTCGCCCTGAACTGGAGCTGACTGGATGGCAACGGCCGTATATTCTCTTTTCTAGTCATTGCTAGAACTCCACTTTTTTCCCTTAGTTTGTTTTAGGCCTTAAACACTTCATAAACCTAATTTTAGTGCCTACAAATGCTCAATTGAGATACCAGATAGTAATGGATTTTTTTTGTTTTTAAAGTAGCGTTAGACATTTTGGTCATTTAAAATTTTTCTTTCTGTACACGCAGGGAGATCTTTGTGTTCATTTCTTAGGTCCTCTCCATAGAGTCCTGCAAGTGTAATTGCACTAATTACCTAGAGTAATTACTTAGGGAAATAGTTTGAGTATTTGTAAGGTTTTTGTTATATTTCGCTTTCCAGAAAGTTAACAATTAAAACTGTCACTTGTATATCTCACCTCACCTGGCAGCTTTCAGCACTACTGACTTTGGAATATTTGCTAATGTGGTGGAAAACAGTATGTCGTTGTTGCTTATTTCTGTATGTGATGGTGAACATTGTTCATTTGTGTAGCCAATCATGGTAGGAACGGGATTGTAAGCACCCTATATCCTAAGGCATTTGACTGTGTGGATCATAATAAATTATGGATAACATTTTGAAGGATGGGAATTCTAGTATACGTAATTGTGCTCATGGGGAACCTATACATAGACATAGACCAAGAGTGTTACTGAACCTGGGAAGGTGGGTCCTTGTTCAGCGCACTCAGACTTACCAATGATCTGGACACTGGTCTTTGAGAAAGTAACTTTATTGCAATTTGCAGAGCAATAAGCCTGGAGGAAGTTCCTCAGATCCATCTCGCTGAGCTACCGGGAAGCAGGATTTATATGTAGTTAGGGCAAAAATGTGGCGGCCACACAGGCAAACAGGGGAGGGAAAATTCTAGAAGGCAGCCAGGAAACGGGAGGTGACATGGTTCTTGTCAAACCACTGTCTTTGGAATAGGGTCCAGGTGATGTTTTTATTCTGATTCATTCCACCTGTTGCTGTGTTGTTTGTTGAGGTCAATTAGTGGTCATAGCTGGCCTTCCTGCACAGGTGGGGTGGGCCAAATCTGACTTCGGCTAGTTTAAGGACTGTGGAAGTTTACTGGCATTCGTAGGGTCAGGTTACTAGAGGCAGTTGTCAGAATAGAACAAGGGGATACCATGTGGTTTAAAGTCAGGGTGCGTCAGGGTTGTATCCTTTCACCATATTTATTCAATATGTACACTGAGCAAATAATCTGAGAAGCTAGACTATACAAAGAAGAATGTAGCATCAAGTTTGGAAGAAGACTCAATGCAGCATCAAGATATGCAGATGACACAACCTTGCTTGCTGAAAGCGAAGAGAACTTGGAGCACTTATCGATGAAGATCAAAGACTACAGCCTTCAGTATGGATTATACCTCAACAGAAAGAAAACAAAAATCCTCACAACTGGACCAATAAGCAACATCATAATAAATGTAGAAAAGATTGAAGTTGTCAAGGATTTCATTTTACTTGGATCCTCAATCAATACCTATGGAAGCAGCAGTCAAGAAATCAAATGATGTATTACATTGAGCAAATCTGCTGCAAAAGACCTCTTTAAAGTGTTTAAAAGCAAAGATGTCACTTTGAGGACTAAGGTGCCCCTGACCTAAGCCGTAGTGTTTTCAGTTGTCTCATATTCATGCAAAAGCTGGACAATGAATAAAAAAGATTGAAGAAGAATTAAGGCCTTTGAATTATGATGTCGGTGAAGAATATTGAATACCATGGACTGCCAGAAGAATGAATAAGTCTGTCTTGGAAGAAGTACAGCCAGAATGCTCCTTGGAAGCAAGGATGTTGAGATTGTCTCATGTACTTTTGGACATGTTATCAGGAGGGACCAGTCCCTGGAGAAGGTCATCATGTTTGGTAAAGAAGAGGGTCAGAGGAAAAGAAGGAGACCTTCAAAAAGATGGATTGACACAGTGGTTGCAGCAATGAGCTCAAACATACCAATGATTGTGAGGATGGCACAGGACTAGGCAGTATTTCGTTCTGTCGTACATAGGGTTGCTGTGGGTCGGAACTGGCTTAACTGCACCTAACAACACGTGCTAAGGCAACTTTATTTTTTTTATGTCTTCTGCCCCCAGTACCCTTCTCAGTCTCTGGGCATCCAGGGGCCACCCCCAGCTATTTTATATGGGGTCTCCTCAGCCATCCAGATGAAGCCCTTGAGCAGGTCTAAGCCATCCCAGGCCAGCTCTCACTTGACGTAGGCCCACATCCAGACCTGATCCTGGTGAGAGCACAGTTATTTCCCAAGCCCAGCACACCACTCACTGCCACAGGTGCCCGTTTCTTACTTGAGGACTTTTATTTTCAGGTGTCATCAGGGCCTCTACTAATTCCATACGATTGTGTGTGTGTATTAAATGTGTGTGTGTGTGTGCGTGTGGTATGGGTAGTGTATGCAGTGTTTGTGTGTGGTATGTATGCGTGTGTGTGGTTTGTGTATATGATGTGGGGGGGTATGGTAGGTGTGTGTGGTGTGTGTATGTGTATGAGGTGTGTGGTGTCTGTGTGTGTGGCGTGTATGGTGTCTCGGGGGGGGGGTATGGTAAGTATGTGTGTGTAGAATAATGCTTTTCAGCTATGTACATCCCCTCCTAATGGAATCAGCTTTGCTCTTCCCGGAAGCATGCTGGGGATGAATTCAGGGTGGACTCAGGCTAAAATACAAGGCTGGGAGTGGCATGACTGGGCCCGTGGCCAAGGCCGAAGAATGCCTTAGCAACAAGAAGGAAAACATCTCGGCCTGGACGCGAAGTCCCTGGGAACAATGACTACCCAAGGATATGGGAGAAAACAATGAGCCTTGGTCCCAGCTGGAATGGTATATAAGCTTGGGTCCCTTGCTAGGTGGTTGAAGAAAATACTCCAGCTGCCACTGGGGAGAGCAGCTGCTTGCCCGTGTCAGTAAGTTTCCCTGAGCGTATGAATCTGGAAAGGGTTGTGTGTCAGTTCTTCGGGTTATCTGCCAGGACACACAGTGAGGGTCTTCCCTTGCTAGGGCTGTCCCCCAACAGTGTGGTGTGTGTATGTGTATATGGTGTGTGTGTGATGTGAGTGGTGGGGGGTATGGTAGGTGTGTGTGATATATATAAGTGTATATAGTGTGTGTATTGTGTGTGTGTGGTGTGGGAGGTAAGGTAGGTGTGTGTAGTGGGTGTGGTGTGTGTATGTGTATAATGGTGTGTGTGTTGTGTGTGGTGTGGTGGGTTATGGTAGGTGTGTGATGGGTGTGGTGTGTGTATGTGTATAATGGTGTGTGTGTTGTGTGTGTGGTGTGGTGGGTTATGGTATGTGTGTGGTGAGTGTGATGCATGTATGTGTGTATGGTGTATGTGTTGTGTGTGTGGTGTGGGGGGTATGGTAGGTGTGTGTGGTGTGTGGTGGTGCGTATATGTGCATATGGTGTGTGGTGTGTGTGTGTTGTGTGTGTGATGTGTGTGGTGTGGCGGGTATGATAGGTGTGTGTGGTGTGTGTTTGTGTACATGGTGTGTGTGTGCATGTGTGATGTATGCTGTTTGTATATATGGGGTGTGTGTATCTGTGTGTGTGTACATAAATTAGAAAAAGATGTCCTTCTTCCAGGTGGGTGCAGCAACATAGACAGGTGTGCAAGCCTTGGGGAGGTGCAAGGGCTTGCTTTCAGCTCCCACTTCCCTGCGCGCAAGGCACCCTCGTGCAGGGTAAACTGTAAAGGCGGCCCTGAGTATTCAGCTCTCTGAAGGTTCTTCCTGAAATTCCCTCACAAGATTTAAGAGAGGACAATACTTCCCTTTTCCCCCAGGCCAGCAAGTTCTTTCCACAGAAATTTTTCATCTTCACATTTCAACAACTTTTTATCTTTGAGGTGGGTATTGAGCTAAGTATTGCACAAATACAGATTTTCCACACCTCTGCTTGGCATGAGGAAGCTACTGAGATGGAGGCTCATTTCAACTTCCTGCCACAGATATTTATTATCTATTTTCTCACTTCACTCTACAGCTGGACCTGATGCTGACATGGCCCCTGAATGCCTCCCTCCACTCCTGGCCCTCAGCTCTGGCTTCCCACAGCTGGCCAGGGAGCTGCCACCAGCCCGCATCTCTCTCCGGGAAGAAGCAGTGGTCAGTGACTAGTGCTGGTCTCTACTCTGAGCCCAGGAAGAAGAAGCAAGGAGAATGGGGTAGTGGTGCGGGCTGAGGGAGAAGAACAACTGGTGAAGAGAATCTATTTGTCTTAGAGTAACAGCTGGACGAATGCAGATGTCACAGCCCATCAGGTCTAAATCATAGTCACCTAGGAGAGAACTCGATAGCAGACCTTCTTCCTGGTGTTAAAGATCATTACACATAAGCAGAAATGACAGTCAGTGCTCCAGACCCTGCTGCTATCACGCTTACAACCAAGAGGCATGTTTCTGAGATAGCGACAAGGAACTAACATTGGCAACATCCATTTTACTGCCACTGCTGTAAAAGTGGAAACTCTCGTGGCACAGTGGTTAAGATCTACAGCTGCTAGCCAAAAGGTCGGCAGTTGGAATCCACCAGGTGCTCCTTGGAAATCCTATGGGGCAGTTCTACTCTGTCCTTTAGGGTCACTATGAGTCAGAATTGATTTTTTGGTTTTTTCTAGTGTAAAAGTTATTAGGATTGTGCTCTTGCTCTATAAATTTAGTTTCTAAATGAGTCTCCATGCTGTTTGTAATCATCACCAAAAGTCATATCCTTCAGCAGCACTCCCATTAGTCCTCTGTATGCATCTCTGGGGGCCAGGGGGTGGGATCTGCTGGGCTCTGGTATAAAAGCAGTGGGCACAAGGGGCTTCCCAGGGAGAATAGACCACTCTCCTTCCCAAATTCTCTTTGAGTGTTTGCTTTGTTCCACCTCCTCTGCAAAATGACATTGGGCTTATACGTTCATGATCATATCAAAAGGCTGTGGGAGAAACATTAATCTCCACACAAACTTTCTTCACAGCAAACAGAGACAGGTCACCCAAGCAACCATGTGCATGAAATAGTAGCCCAAGTCTACAAGAGATGACCAGATACATTCCCATTCATAGACAGGATCTGGAAAGACAACAAAAAACAAGGACGCCCTCAATGGGAATGGGTTGAATGACTGGGTTTATTGTTTTGGCCACTGCATGCAACTTTCTTTTATAGGAAGAAACCTTCAATCAAATGAAAAAGATTTAAACAAACTGATAAAAAGTGAACCATGAGGGGGCGGGGCCAAGATGGTGGAGTAGTCAGACACTTCCAGTGATCCCTCTTACAACAAAGACCTGAAAAAACAAGGGAAATAATTATATATACAAGAAGCCAGGAGCACTGAACTTCAAAGGCAACGTTAGGAAATTGAACTGAGTGGCAGGGGAGGGAGAGACAGTTCAGAGGTGATGAGGAGTTGCTGGCCCTGACTCTGTGGGAACTGGCGCCCTTCAGGCATGAACCTCTTGTGCAACTGTAGCACGGCTGGCAGAATTTGGGACACAGTTCACTCAGGGAGAGACAGTGAGCTGCACAGTCTACTCATGCCTCCGAAATCAGGGAAGAACAGCACTCTCAGCAAAAGCTAAATACTTGCATCTTATTTACTGCTCCTGCAGCCCCCGAGCCAGCTTCGGTGACTGTTGATTTCCCTGGGCCTGAGATAGGTGCTGTTGCACATACTGAGCCATTCTCCCAGCCTTGGAGAAGGAATAAAATAACAACTGGGAGAAAAGATAGTCTGCTGACTCCCTTAAGCTGGGAACTCAGGGCAGAAGTGGCTCCTGTCTAGGCACAAAGGATCTGCGGACTTGGAATACATTTCACCCCTGCAAGGACCTGTCTGAGCCCATTTCCGGAGCTCAGGCCATTGTTAGCAAACTGCAACAGTGTATATGCCTGAAATCTGACTTCAACTGTTTCAGCTGTGTGGTGGAGAGGTGAGGGGTTTTTGACATTGCATACCTCTTTGTCTATTAAGCAGAGTCCTCACCTACCCACATCAGGGGCCTGAGGACTGATGGCTCCATGCACACCACCTAGCCACCCACATCACCTAGGCACCCACGAAAGGGGTCCAAGGATAAGTGGTGCCTCCTAGTCCTTACAACCAAAAGCATTGGGTGGCCATGATCTGGCTGCAGAACCCACCCACCTGTGCACTATAGGGAACAGGGATGCACTTTCCAAACAGACACTTGGGGGATGGGTGTCAGCACCCTGCATTGCTCACAGTGTGACCTCCTGCTGCAGCCGGATACCTGTGCCTACGACAATCACTCCTGCTTTTCTTAGACTGTAGGACAGAGCCTGTACCACACACCTCATGACCGACTCCCTGGATACCTGAGCTGAATCCATACAAAAAAAGTGAGTGGACTCCTAGACTCATATACCTGATAACAGCTCTAGCCGCCTGGTGACAGGACATTAGAAATTCAAAGGCACAAATAATCAAGCTGGCTCACTTAAGCAGCCTATTTGGGAATATCAAAACAAAACAAAGCAAGAAGCTGGGATACAGTAAGCAAACATAAAATTAATTAATACAATAACTTATAGATGGCTCAGAGACAACAGTAAATATCAAATCACATAAAGAAGCAGACCACAATTGCTTCAACACGCTCTCAAAACAAAGAATCAAAGAATCTTCCAGACGAAGAGGTATTCCCGGAATTACCAGAGGTAGAATACATAAGATTAATATACAGAACTCTTCAAGACATCAGGAAGCAGATCAGGCAAAATGCAGAACAAGCCAAGGAACACATGGATAAAGAAGTCAAGGAAATTAAAAGGTTATTCAAGAACATAATGAAAAATTTAATAGGCTGCAAGAATCCATAGAGAGACACCAATCAGTAATTCAGGAGATTAACAATAATTTTCAAAATTAAACAACTCAATAGAAAGTCAGAGGAGCAGAATTGAGGAACTGGAAGTCAGAATTAGTGAGACTGAAGATAAAATACTTGGCACCAATATATTTGAAGAAAAATCAGATAAAGAATTTTAAAAAGTGAAGAAAGCCTAAGAATCATGTGGGAGGGAGAACAGGAAATACAGAGGGAATTGTTGAAGATTTGTTGGCAGAAAACTTCCCTGATATAGTGAAGGATGAGAAGATATCTATCCAAGATGCTCATCGAACCCCACATAAGGAAGATCCCAAAAGAAAGTCACTAAGACATAATCAAACTTGCCAAAACCAAAGATAAAGAGAGAATTTGAAGAGTGGCTAGGGATAAATGAGAAACCCTGGTGGCATAGTGGTTAAATGCTATGGCTGCTAACCAAGGGGTTGGCAGTTCAAATCTGCCAGGTGCTACTTGGAAACTCTATGGGGGCAGTTCAACTCTGTCTTATAGGGTTGCTATGAGTCAGAATTGACTCGACAGCAGTGGCTTGGTTTTTTTTAGGGATAAACAAAAAGCCACCTACAAAGGAGAGTCAATAAGAGTAAGACTGGACTACTCGGCACAAACCAGGCAGGCAAGAAGGCAATAGGATGGCATATATAAAGCATCGAATGACAAAAATTGCCAGCCAAGAATCATATATCCAGCAAAACTGTCTCTCAAATATGAAGGCAAATTTAGGATATTTCCAGATAAAAAAAAGTTTAGGGAATTTGTAAAAAACAAACCAAAACTACAAGAAATACTAAACGGCATTCTCTAGTTAAAATAATACCAGATATCAACCCAAGACTAGAACACAGGACTGAGCAACCATCTCCCAGATAGGGAAATCACAAAAATAAATCAAGGTTAAAAATGCTCAAAATAGGGAAACAGCAATGTCATTAAATCAATAAAGAGAACTAAGAAATGTAGTCACAGATCTTTCATATGGACAGGAAGTCAAGGCAATATAAAGAAATAAAAGTTAGTTTTAAACTTAGAAAAATAGGGGTAAATATTAAGGTAACCACAAAGGAGACTCGCAATCCTACTCATCAAAATAAAATACAAGAAAAACATAAAGACTCAGCAAAAATGAAAACAACAACAACGAAAAAGAGGAAAAGACAATATATAAAGAAAAACTACTCAGCACAAAAGATTAATTGGAAAAAAGAAACTGTCAACAACACAAAAACAAAAGACATAAAAATGACAGCCCAAAACACAAACCTATCCATAATTACGCTGAGTGTAAATGGACTAAACGTACCAGTAGAGAGACAGGGAGTGGCAGAATGAATAAAAAAAAACCATGAGCCATCTATATGCTGCCTACAAGAGACACACCTTAGACTTAGAGACACAAACAAAAACTCAAAGGATGGAAAAATATATCAACCAAACTACAATCAAAAAAGAGCAGGAGTGGCAATACTAATTTCTGACAAAATAGGCTTTTAGTTAAATCCGCCACAAACAATAAGGAAGGACACTATATAATGATAAAAAGGATAATATACCAGGAGGATATAACCATACCAAATATTTACGTCCCCAATGACAGGGCTTCAGGATACATAAAACAAACTCTAACACCATTGAAAAGTGAGATAGACAGCTTCACAATAATAGTAGGAGACTTCAACACACCACTTTTGGTGAAGGACAGAACATCCAGAAAGAAGTTCAACAAAGACATGGAAGGTCTAAATGCCACAATCAACCGACTTGACCTTATAGACATATGCAGAACACTCCACCCAACACAGCCAAGCATACTTTCTTTTCCAATGCACATGGAATATTCTCTAGACTAGACCACTTATTAGGTCATAAAGCAACCCTTTGCAGAATCCAAAACATCGAAATATTACAAAGCATCTTCTCTGACCATAAAGTCAAAAAAGTAGAAAACAATAATGGAAAAAGCAAGGAAAAGAAATCAAACACTTGAAAACTGAACAACACCCTGCTCAGAAATGACTGGGTTATAGAAGAAATTAAGGACAGAATAAAGAAATTCATAGAATTCAATGACAATGAAAACACTTACTATCAGAACCTTTGGAACACAGCTAAAGCAGTGATCACAGGTCAATTTATAGCAATAAATGCAACCACCCAAAAAGAAGGAAGGGCCATAATTAAAGAATTATCCCTTCAACTTGAACAAATAGAAAGAAAGCAACAAAAGTAACGCTGAGGAGGCGGGGCCAAGATGGCTGACTAGGTAGAAGCTACCTCGGATCCCTCTTGCAACAAAGACTCGGAAAAACAAGTGAATCAATCACATACATGACAATCTACGAACCCTGACCATCAAACACAGATCTAAAGAGTTGATCTGAGCTACAGAGACTGAGAACGAACAACCACGGGGAAGCAGCAACTGTTTTAGGAGCCTGGAGCCAGCGTCCCAGTCAGGAAACCTTGGTGCCGGGCTTTGGACTGGGCTCAGGGAAACTGAGCAAGGCATCCTGAGATGGCACAAACACAGGACGCAGCCCTAGCCCCCAGAAGTGACCTCGGGGGAAGCCCAGCCAGTGCACGCAGGCAGCGCAGCTATGCGGCTGACAGGAGGAGAAGTCACTGAGAGGCAGCGACTGGTTTTGGAGCCTGCAGTGCGGCATCCCAGCTGGGGAACCTTGGCGCTGGGCTTTGGACTAGGAGTGGAGGAACTAACCACAGCTTCAGAGACAACGCAAGCACAGGACGCAGGCCTGACTGTCGGGGGCAATCTCTACCCTGCCAGTGCACACACTCGATGTGCCCCTCGGGAATCTCAGATAAAACAGTCATCCCAAGCAAGATAAGTAACTTTGTCTATATTCTGGGGTGCTACTCTCTCCTGTTTATCTCAACCCTCCCCTCCCCTTCGCAGGTGGCTTCATTAACATTGGAATTTCTTGAGCCAGAGAGTTAAGTCCGCTGCGGTTTTTCTTTTCTTTGTTTTTTGTTTTTTTTTTGATCTTTTCCTAACCCATTCTCCTGGCCTGAGAGAAGCAGCTACAAAAAACCCAGGGACCAAAAATCCTTCCCTAATTGGACTAAAAATACAGAACCAGCTCCAGCCAAACATATGTGATCCACAGTCCTGGGCTTTCATCCCTACAGGGAACAAGATGGCTATTATAATGCAAAGGCAATTCTGATAGGGATCTGACTGTAATTGTTTTAGTGGATTACTGGAAAGACAAGTTTCCCAGGTCTGATATCTCTGCATATTCAACAGAGCCCTCACTGACCCACAACAGGGAACTGAGGGCTGAAGCTCCCCCCAGACCACCTGGCCTCCTGCCTTAGAGGTCTAAGGAGGGTGACACCTACCAATCTGTAGAGGTACTTGCATTGGGGGCATAAGGTACAGCTGCAGAGCCCACCCTCCAAGGTGCCTTAGGAATAGAGACACACCTACCTCACTGACACTTGGGGGAAGCCTGTCAGCATCGTGCCCCCTCTGGAGTGTGAACCCCTGCTGCTACTAGAATCTGGTGGACACAACTATCACCACTACTTCTCTAGGTGGATAGGTGACAGTCTGCACCACACACTTGATGACCCAAAATCAGATTCTACTCAAGAATAGTGAATGGACTCTTAGGCTTATATATCTGGTAATAGCCCAAACCAGCTGGTAATAGGATATAAGTGAGTCAAGGGCTACAATAATCAAGACAGTGCAATCTAGTAGCCCATCTACGTATATTGAAAGAAAACAAAACAAGATAAGACTCAGTGAGCAAATATAGAATAAATAACTACAATATCTTAGAAATGGCTCGGAGACAGCAGTCGATATCAAACCACATAAAGAAGCAGACCATGATTGCTTCTACAACTCCCCAAACTAAAGAATCAAAATCTTTCCCAAGTGAAGATACAATCCTGGAATTGCCAGATGCAGAATATAAAAAACTAATTTACAGACTGCCTCAAGACATCAGGGATGACCTCAGAAATGAAATAAGGCAATCTACAGAAAAAGCCAAGGAACACACTGATAAAGCAGTTGAAGAAATCAAAAAGATTATTCAAGAACATAGTGGAAAAATTCATAAGCTGCAAGAATCCATAGAGAGACAGCATTCAGAAATCCAAAAGATTAACAGTAAAATTACAGAATTAGACAACTCAATAGGAAGTCAGAGGAGCAGACTCGAGGAATTGGAATGCAGAGAGGGGGATCTGGAGGACAAGAGAATTGACACCAATATGGCTGAAAAAAATCAGATAAAAGAATCTAAAAAAATGAAGAAACCCTAAGAATCATGTGGGACTCTATCAAGAAGAATAACTTGCATGTGATTGGAGTCCCAGAACAGGGAGGGATAACAGAAAATACAGAGAGAATAGTTGAAGATCTGTTGGAAGAAAACTTCCCTGACATCATGAAAGATGAAGGGATATCTATCCAAGATGTTCATCGAACCCCATATAAGATTGATCCAAAAAGAAAATCACCAAGACATGTTATCATCAAACTTGCCAAAACCAAAGATAGAGAGGAAATTTTAAAAGCAGCCAAGGATAAAAGAAAGGTCTCCTACAAAGGAGAATCAATAAGTTCAGACTACTCACCAGAAACCATGCAGGCAAGAAGGCAATGGGATGACATATATAGAGCACTGAAGGAGAAAAACTGCCAGCCAAGGATCATATATCCAGCAAAACTCTCTCTCAAATATGAAGGCGAAATTAAAACATTTACAGATAAACACAAGCTTAGAGAATTTGCAAAAACCAAACCAAAGCTACAAGAAATACTAAAGGATATTGTTTGGTCAGAAAACCAATAATATCAGATACCAGCACAACACAAGATCACAGAACAGAACATCCTGATATCAACTCAAATAGGGAAATCACAAAAACAAATTAAGATTAATTTTAAAAAGAAAAAAAATGTTCAAAACAGGGAATCATTGAAGTCAATATGTAAAAGATCACAATAATCAAAAAGAGGGACTAAATACAGGAGGCATAGAACTGCCACATGGAGAAGGAAACAAGGCGATATTGGACAATACAAGTTAGGTTTTTACTTAGAAAAACAGGGGTAAATATTAAGGTAACCACAAGGAGGTATAACAACTCCATAACTCAAAATAAAAAACAAAACAAAAAAAAACCATAACGACTCAGCAAACATAAAGTCAACTACTATGAAAATGAGGAATACACAATTTACAAAGAAAAACTTCTCAGCACAAAAAAGTTTAAGTGGAAAAATGAAATTGTCAACAACACACACAAAAAGGCATCAAAATGACAGCACTAAACACATACTTATCTATAATTACGCTGAATGTAAATGGACTAAATGCACCAATAAAGAGACAGAGAGTCTCAGACTGGATAAAGAAACACGATCCATCTATACGCTGCCTACAAGAGACACACCTTAGACTTAGAGACACAAACAAACAAAAACTCAAAGGATGGAAAAAAACATACCAAGCAAAGAACAATCAAAAAAGAGCAGGAGTAGCAATATAAATTTCTGACAAAATAGACTTTAAAGTTAAATCCACCACAAAGGATAAAGGACTCTACATAATGATTACAGGGACAAGAGACTAGGAAAATATAACCATATTAAATATTTATGCACCCAATGACAGGGCTGCAAGATACATAAAACAAACTTTAACAGAACTGAAATGTGAGATAGACATCTCCACAATTATACTAGGAGATTTCAACACGCCACTTTCGGAGAAGGACAGGACTTCCAGTAAGAAGCTCAATAGAGACACGGAAGACCTAATTGCTACAATCAACCAACTTGACCTCATAGACTTATACAGAACACTCCACCCAACAGCTGCAAAGTATACTTTTTTTTCTAGCGCACATGGAACATTCTCTAGAGTAGACCACATATTAGGTCATAAAACAAACCTTTGCAGAATCCAAAACATCAAAATATTACAAAGCAACTTCACAGACCACAAGGCCATAAAAGTGGAAATCAATAACAGAAAAATTAGGGATAAGAAATCAAACACTTGGAAACTGAACAATACCCTGCTCAAAAAAGACTGGGTTATAGAAGACATTAAGGAGGGAATAAAGAAATTCATAGAATGCAACGAGAATGAAAACACTTTCTATCAAAACCTCTGGGACACAGCAAAAGCAGTGCTCAGAGGCCAATTTATATCTTTAAATGCACACATACATAAAGAAGAAAGAGCCAAAATCAGAGAACTGTCCCTACAACTTGAACAAATAGAAAGCGAGCAACAAAAGAATCCATCAGGCACCAGAAGAAAACAAATAATAAAAATTAGAGCTGAACTAAATGAATTAGAGAAAAGAAAAACAATTGAAAGAATTAACAAAGCCAAAAGCTGGTCCTTTGAAAAAATTAACAAAATTGATAAACCATTGGCCAGGCTGACTAAAGAAATACAGGAAAGGAAACAAATAACCCAAATAAGAAACGAGATGGGCCACATCACAACAGACCCAACTGAAATTAAAAGAATCATATCAGATTATTAGGAAAAATTGTACTCGAACAAATTTGCAAACCTAGAAGAAATGGATGAATTCCTAGAAAAACACTACCTACCTAAACTAACACAATCAGAAGTAGAACAACTAAATAGACCCATAACAAAAAAAGAGATTGAAACGGTAATCAAAAAACTCCCAACAAAAAAAGCCCTGGCCCGGACGGCTTCACTGCAGAGTTCTACCAAACCTTCAGAGAAGAGTTAACACCACTACTACTCAAGGTATTTCAAAGCATAGAAAATGACGGAATACTACCTAGCTCATTCTATGAAGCCACCATATCCCTGATACCAAAACCAGGTAAAGACACCACAAAAAAAGAAAATTATAGACCTATATCCCTCATGAACATAGATGCAAAAATCCTCAACAAAATTCTAGCCAATAGCTTTCAACAACATATCAAAAAAATAATCCACCATGACCGAGTGGGATTTATACCAGGTATGCAAGGCTGGTTTAATATTAGAAAAACCATTAAAGTAATCCACCATATAAATAAAACAAAAGACAAAAACCACATGGTCTTATCAATTGATGCAGAAAAGGCATTTGACAAAGTCCAAGACCCATTCAGGATAAAAACTCTCAGCAAAATAGGAATTGAAGGGAAATTCCTCAACATAATAAAGGGTTTTTTTTATACAAAGCCAACAGCCACCATCACTCTAAATGGAGAGAGCCTGAAAGCATTTCCCTTGAGAACGGGAACCAGACAAGGATGCCCTTTATCACTGCTCTTATTCAACATTGTGCTAGAGGTCCTAGCCAGAGCAATTAGGCTAGACAAAGAAATAAGGGGCATCCGGATTGGCAAGGAGGAAGTAAAATTATCTCTATTTGCAGATGACGTGATCTTATACACAGAAAACCCTAAGGAATCCTCCAGAAAACTACTGAAACTAATAGAAGAGTTTGGCAGTGTCTCAGGTTATAAGATAAACATAAAAAAAATCACTTGGATTCCTCTACATCAACAAAAACAACATCGAAGAGGAAATCACCAAATCAATACCATTCACGGTAGCCCCCAAGAAGATAAAATACTTAGGAATAAATCTTACCAAAGATGTAAGAGACCTATACAAAGAAAACTACAAAGTACTAGTGCAAGAAACTAAAAAGGACCTACTTAAGTGGAAAAACATACCTTGTTCATGGATAGGAAGACTTAACACAGTAAAAATGTCTATTCTACCAAAAGCCGCCTATACATACAATGCACTTCCGATCCAAATTCCAATGACATTTTTTAATGTGATGGAGAAACAAATCACCAACTTCACATGGAAGGGAAAGAAGCCCCGGATAAGTAAAGCATTACTGAAAAAGGAGAAGAAAGTGGGAGGCCTCACTCTACCTGATTTTAGAACCTATTATACAGCCACAGTAGTCAAAACAGCCTGGTACAACAACAGGCACATAGACCAATGGAACAGAATTGAGAACCCAGATATAAATTCATCCACATATGAGCAGCTGATATTTGACAAAGGCCCAGTGTCAGTTAATTGGGGAAAAGGTAGTCTTTTTAACAAATGGTGCTGGCAGAACTGGATATCCATTTGCAAAAAAATGAAACAGGACCCATACCTCACACCATGCACAAAAACTAGCTCCAAGTGAATCAAAGACCTAAACATAAAGACTAAAACGATAAAGATCATGGAAGAAAAAATAGGGACAACATTAGGAGCCCTAATACAAGGCATAAACAGAATACAAAACATTACTAAAAATGACGAAGAGAAACCGGATAACTGGGAGCTCCTAAAAATCAAACACCTATGCTCATCTAAGGACTTCACCAAAAGAGTAAAAAGACCACCTACAGATTGGGAAAGAATTTTCAGCTATGACATCTCCCACCAGCGCCTGATCTCTAAAATCTATATGATTCTGTTAAAACTCAACCACAAAAAGACAAACAACCAATCAAGAAGTGGGCAAAGGATATGAACACACACTTCACTAAAGAAGGTATTCAGGCAGCTAACAGATACAAGAGAAAATGCTCTCAATCATTAGCCATTAGAGAAATGCAAATTAAAACTACGATGAGATTCCATCTCACTCCAGCAAGGCTGGCATTAATCCAAAAAACACAAAGTAATAAATGTTGGAGAGGCTGCGGAGAGATTGGAACTCTTATACACTGCTGGTGGGAATGTCAAATGGTACAACCACTTTGGAAATCTATCTGGCGTTTTCCTAAAAAGTTAGAAATAGAACTACCATACAACCCAGAAATCGCACTCCTCGGAATACACCCTAGAGAAATAAGGGCCTGCACACGAACAGATATTTGCACACCCATGTTTATTGCAGCTCTGTTTACAATAGCAAAAAGCTGGAAGCAACCAAGGTGTCCATCAACGGATGAATGGTTAAATAAATTGTGGTATATTCACACAATGGAATACTATGCATCGATAAAGAACAGTGAGGAATCTGTGAAACATTTCATAACATGGAGGAACCTGGAAGGCATTATGCTGAGTGAAATTAGTCAGAGGCAAAAGGACAAATATTGTATAAGACCACTATTATAAGTTCTTGAGAAATAGTATAAACTGAGAAGAACACATACTTTTGTGGTTACGGGGCGGGGAGGGAGGGAGGGTGGGAGAGGGTTATTTACTGATTAGTTAGTAGATAAGAACTACTTTAGGTGAAGGGAAGGACAATACTCAATACATGGAAGGTCAGCTCAACTGGACTGGACAAAAAGCAAAGAAGTTTCCGGGATAAACTGAGTTCTTCAAAGGTCAGCGGAGCAAGGGCGGGGGTTTGGGGACTATGGCTTAAGGGGACTTCTAAGTCAATTGGCAAAATAATTCTATTATGAAAACATTCTGCCTCCCACTTTGAAATGTGACATCTGGGGTCTTAAATGCTAACAAGCGGCCATCTAAGATGCATCAATTGGTCTCAACCCACCTGGATCAAAGGAGAATGAAGAACACCAAGGTCACACGATAACTATGAGCCCAAGAGACAGAAAGGGCCACATGAACTAGAGACTTACATCATCCTGAGACCAGAAGAACTAGATGGTGCCCGGCCACAATCGATGACTGCCCTGACAGGGAACACAACAGAGAACTCCTGAGGGAGCAGGAGAACAGTGGGATGCAGACCCCAAATTCTCGTAAAAAGACCAGACTTAATGGTCTGACTGACTCTAGAGGAATCCCGGCAGTCATGGTCCCCAAGCCTTCTGTTGGCCCAGGACAGGAACCATTCCTGAAGACAACTCATCAGACATGGAAGGGACTGGACAATGGGTTGGAGAGAGATGCTGACAAAGAGTGAGCTACTTGTGTCAGGTGGACACTTGAGACTGTGTTGACGTCTCCTGTCTGGAGGGGAGATAGGAGGGTAGAGAGGGTTAGAAACTGGCAAAATTGTCACGAAAGGAGAGACTGGAAGGAGGGATCGGGCTGACTCATTAGGGGGAGAGTAAGTGGGAGTATGGAGTAAGGTGTATATAAGCTTATATGTGACAGACTGACTTGATTTGTAAACTTTCACTTAAAGCACAATAAAAATTATTAAAACAAAAAAAAGTAACCCTCAGACACCAGAACAAAGCAAATAATAAAAATTAGAGCAGCATTAAAGGAAATAGAGAACAGAAAAACCATTGGAAGTGTTAACAAGACCAAAAGCTGGTTCTTTGAAAAAAAAAATAACAAAATTGGTAAGCCATTGGCCAAAGTGACAAAAGAAAAACAGGAGAGGAAGCAAATAACCTGAATAAGAAATGAGATAAGTGATATCACAACAGACCCAACCGAAATTAAAAGAATTGTAACAGATTAGTATGAAAAAATTGTACTCTAACAAATATGAAAATCTAGAAGAAATGCGTGAATTTCTAGAAACACACTAACTACCTAATCAAAGACATACAGAGGTAGAACAACCAAATAAACCCAAAACAAAAGAAGAGACTGAAAGGGTAATTTAAACCCTCCCAACAAAAAAGAGCCTTGGCCCTGACGGCTTCACTGGAGAATTCTACCAAATATTCAGAGAAGAGGTAACACCACTACTACTAAAGGTATTTCAGAGCAGAGAAAAGGACAGAATACTGCCAAACTCATTCTGTGAAGCCAGCATATCCCCGATACCAAACCAGGTAAAAGCACCATAAAAAAAGAAAATTACAGACCTATATCCCTCATGGACTTAGGTGTAAAAATTCTCAACAAAATTCTAGCCAATAGAATTCAACAACATATCAAAAAAAAATTCACCATGACCAAGTGGGATTCATACCAGGTATGCAGGGGATGGTTCAACATTAGAAAAACAATTAATGTAATCCATCACATAAATAAAAGACAAGAACCACACGGTCTTATCAACTGATGTTGAAAAGGCTTTTGACAAAGTCCAACACCCATTCATGACAAAAACTCTCAGCAAAATAAGAATAGAAAGAAAATTCCTCAGCATAACAAAGGGCATTTATACAAAGCCAGCAGCCAGCATCATCCTAAATGGAGAGAGTCTGAAAGCATTCCCCTTGAGAACAGGAACCAGACAAGGATGCCCTTTATCACCTCTCTTATTCAACATTGTGCTGGAGGTCCTAGCCAGAGCAAATAAGCTAGATAAAGAAATAAAGGGCATCGAAATTAGTAAGGAAGAAGTAAAAGTATCCCCAGTTGCAGATGACATGATGTTATACACAGAAAACCCAAAGAATCCCCAAGAAAACTACTGAAACTAATAAAAGAGTTCAGCGGAGTATCAGGATATGAGATAAACATACAAAAATCAGTTGGATTCCTCTACACCAACAAAGAGAATGTCAAAGAGGAAATCACCAAATCAATACCATTGACAACAGCCTCCAAGAAGATAAAATACTTAGGATCAAATCTAAGGAGAGACATAAAAGACCTATACAAAGAAAACTATAAAACACTACTGGAAGAAACCAAAAGAGACCTATATAAGTGGAAAAAACATACCTTGGTCATGGATAGGAAGACCCAACATTGTCAAAATGTCTATTCTACCCAAAGTGGTCTACAGACAGCATGCAATTCTCATCCAAATTCCAAAGACATTTTTTAATGACATGGAGAAACAAATCACCAACTTCATATAGAAGGGAAAGAAGCCCTGAATAAGTAAAGCATTACTGAAAAAGAACAAAGTGGGAGGCCTCACACTAGCTGATTTTAGCACATATTATACCCATTTTTTTTTTTTTTTTGTACCACCACAGTACTGAAAACAGCTTGGTACTGGTACAACAGATACATCAACCATTGGAACAGAATTGGGAATCCAGACACGAATCCATCCACCTATGAGCAGCTGATATTTGATAAATTCCCAAAGTCAGTTAAATGGGGATAAGACAGTCTCTTTTACAAATGCTGCTGGCATAACTTGGATATCCATCTGCAAAAAAATGACTCAAGACCCAAATCTCACACCATGCACAAAAACTAACTCAAAATTGATAAAAGGCTTAAATATAAAATCTTAAATGACAAAGATCATGGAAGAAAGAATAGAGACAACGTTAGGAGTCCTAATTCATGGCATAAACATTATACAAAACATTGCTAACAATGGACAAACACCAGAAGAGAAACTAGATGACTGGGATCTCCTAAAAATTAAACACCTATGTTTATCCAAAGACTTCACTAAAAGAGTAAAAAGATTACCTACAGAGTAGGAAAAATTTTTAGCTATGACAATTCTTATCAGCATCTGATCTCTAAAATCTGCATGATACTGCAAATTCTCAACAACGAGAAGACAAATAACCCAATTAAAAATGGGCAAAGGATATGAAGAGGCACTTCACCAAAGAAGACATTCAGGTGGCTAACAGATAGGTAAGGAAATGCTCACAGTCATTAGCCATTAGAGAAATGCAAATCAGAACTGCTATGAGATACAGTCTCACCCCAAGGCTGGATTTAATCCAAAAAACACAAAATAATAAATGTTGGAGAGGCCGTGGAGAGACTAGAACAATTACACGCTGCAGGTAGGAAAGTAAAATGGTACAACCACTTTGGAAATCAATTTGGTGCTTCCTTAAAAGACTAGAAATACAACTACCATATGATTCAGCAATCCCACTCCTTGGAATATATCCTAGAGAAATAACAGCCTTCACATAAACAGATATATGCACACCCATGGTTATTGCAACAATGTTTACAATACCAAAAAGATGGAAGCAACCAAGGTGCCCATCAACGGATGAAGAGATAAATTATGGAATATTCACAGAATGGAATTCTATGCAATGATAAAGAACAGTGAAGAATCTGTGAAACATCTCATAACTTGGAAGAATCTGGAAGGCATTATGCTGAGTGAAATTAGTCAACTACAAAAGGACAAATATTGTATGAGACCACTATTATAACAACTCAAGAAATAGTTTAAACAGAGAAGAAAATATTCTTTGATAGTTACGGGGGTGGGGATGGCGGGAGAGAGAGGGGTATTCGCTAATTAGATAGTAGACAAGAACTAATTTAGGTGAAGGGAAAGAACATACAATACAGGAGAGGTCAGCACAACTGGACTAAACCAAAAACAAAGAAGTTTCCTGAATACAACTGAATGCTTCAGAAGCGAGAGCAGCAGGGACGGGGATCTGGGGGCCATGGTTTCAGGGAACATCTAGGTCAATTGGCATAACAAAATGTATTAAGGAAACATTCTGTATCCCACTTTGCTGAGTGGTTCTGGGGTCTTAAACGCTAGCAAGCAGCCATCTAGGATGCATTGATTGGTCTCAACCTCCCCAGAGCACCAATGAAGAACACCAAAGACACAAGGTGGTTATGAGCCCAAGAGACAGAAAGGGCCATGGAAATCAGAGACTACAGCAACCTGAGACCAGAAGATCTAGATGGTGCCCGGCTACAACAGATGACTGCCCTGACAGGGAACACAACAGAGAATCCCTGGTGAAGCAGGAAAACTGTGGGATGCAGACCTCAAATTCTCGTAAAAACACCAGACTTAATGGTCTGACTGAGACTGGAAGGGCCCTGAGGTCATGGTCCCCAGACCTTCTGTTAGCCGAAGACTGGAACCATTCCCAAAGCCGACTCTTCAGACAGGGATTGGACTGGACTATAAGACATAAAATGATACTGGTGAGGAGTGAGCTTCTTGGCTCAAGTAGACACATGAGGCTATGTGGGCAGCTCCTTTCTGGAGGTGAGATGAGAAGGCAGAGGGGGACAGGAGCTGGCTGAATGGACACAGGACATACAGGCTGGAGAGGAGGAGTGTGCTGTCTCATTAGGCGGAGAGCAACTATTAATTTTTGCCTAAGAGACTGACTTGATTTGTAAACTTTCACTTAAAGCACAATTAAAAAAAAAAAGTGAACCATGAGCCTCTTAGTGGCTGATACATAGCATGACAGGATTTCTGAAGGTGTAGGTTTCCTGCATAAACCAGCACACAGGGTAAAGAAGACGCTCTGGGGTTTTTTTAGTGTAAAGATAATAATATTCTGAGAAATAATTATTTCACCAAAAGGAGTTTCCCTTATAGTTGTGTTGATGTTTCTTAAAATTCTCGATACAATCTGGGGAGGTGTGTCTAATTTCTAATTTGTGCTTCCTATATTATCCAGTTTATGACTGACAATTCTCTATTGCATAATTCTCCCTCACTAAAGAGTGACACCGAGTGTATCGCAGGATTATACCATCGCAACACAAAAACCAAAACAAATGTCATTGCCGTGGAGTTGATTCCGGCTGATAGTGACCCTATAGGACAGAGTAGAACTGATCTATAGGGTTTCCAAGGAGTGGCTGGTGTATTTGAACTGCCAACCTTTTGATTAGCAGCCCAACGCTTAACCACTGCTCCACCAGGGCTCCACATAGTAATGCAAGAAAAGGTGAAATATCTGTATATTGCCGAGTCATCGAAACCACCACTGAAGTGCTGACTAAGTGCTGCACAGGCCGTTGTGCTGACCATCTATGTAAACCTGATAGCCATGGTGGGGTTCACGCTGACTACTGCCTCTGTCCTGAGATCCTGAGCCCAAACTTGTCCACACCAGGCTAAGTTCAAGGAGCTCTGGTTTGCAGAAACCCATGGGGAAGGGGGATTGAGAAAGCAAAGTGGGGGATAACCTGTAATGGCATAAGCGCTGCATGGAGGCAGCAACCACACCTCAGCCTACAAGGAGGTCGGATGGGATTTCACCAGGTTCCCACGTCATGGAAAGGACCAAAAGTTCAGCCCCACTTGACACGAGGCTAAATTTTACCTCTGCAATGTAGAAGTCTCCACTGCAGAGAGATAAGATGAGCTGAGTGACCAGACATCCCAGGGGCAAACGAGCTCATCAGCTGTGGTGCAAATTTCCATCTGGGTCAAATTTCATTCCAGGACCCAGAGGCCTTACACAAAATGATTTTGGATTGTTCAGACCCCCGAAGACCGTTTAAAGAATCCAGTAAGCCCCACATTCTCTCTGGAACTCTGGAGTATGGGAGGGTGCCTTTCCAGTCCCCAAACCAATATCATTCCCAAAGAAGGAATCTCACTCAGGAGGTGTCGTTCAGCCACTAATGGATTTTCTTCGGAGGCCAAGTTTCCTATTGAACATCACTCAGGAGCTTATCACCTTCTTTTTTTGAGTTAAATTTTGCTTCCCTGAAAGTTTTGTTCCTTGGACCCACTGAATCAACCCATTTCCTTCTTTGCAAATATTTGAGGACATCCTTTTTTTTTTTTTAATTGTACTTTAGATGAAGGTTTACAGTACAAACTAGCTTCTCATTAAACAGTTCACATATTGTTTTGTGACATTGGTTACAAACCCCACGATGTGTCAACACTCCTGCTTCTCAACCTTGGGTTCCCTGTTACCAGCTTTCCTGTACCCTCCTGCCTTCTAGTCCTTGCCCCTGGGCTGGTGTGCCCATTTAGGCTCATTTTATTTTATGGGCCTATCTAATCTTGGCTGAGGGGGAACCTAAGGAGTGACTTCATTACTGAGCTGTAAGGGTGTCCAGGAGCCATGCTCTCAGGGTTTCTCCAGCCTCTGTCAGGCCAGTAAGTCTGGTCTTTTTTTGTGTTTGAATTTTGTTCTATGTTTTTCTCCAGCTCTGTCCAGGACCCTCTATTGCAATTCCTGCCAGCAGTCAGTGGTGGCAGCTGGGCACTATCCAGTTGTACTGGACTCAGTTTGGTGGAGGCTGTGGTAGTTGTGGTCCATTAGTTGTTTGGACTAATATTTCCCTTGTGTCTTTAGTTTTCTTCATTCTCTCTTGGTCCCTAAGAGGTGAGACCAGTGAAGTTATCTTAGATGGCTGCTCACAAGCTTTTAAGACCCCAGACACTACTCACCAAAGTAGGATGTAGAACATTTTCTTTATAAACTATGTTATGCCAGTTGAGCTAGATGTTCCCTGAGACTATGGTCCCCACAGCCCTCGGCATAGAAATTTGGTCCCTCAGGTAGTTTGGATGTGTCTATGGAACTTCCATGACCTTGACTTGTACAAGCTGTGCTGTCTTCCCCAGTATCGTGTACTGTCTTACCCTTCACCAAAGTTACCACTTATCTATTGTCTGTTTAGTATTTTTCCATCCCCACCTCTCCCCTCCTTCATAACCATCAAAGTTTTTTTCTTTTTGTGTGTAAACCTTTTCATCAGTTTTTATAGTAGTGGTCTCATACGGTATTTGTTCTTTTGTGATTGACTTATTTCACTCAGCATAATATCCTTCAGATTCATCCACGCTGTGAGATGCTTCACAGATTCATCATTGTTCTTTATTGTTGCGTAGTACTCAATTGTGTATATATACCATAGCTTGTTTATTCATTTATCTGTTGATAGGCATCTAGGCTGTTCCCATCTTTTTGCTATTGTGAACAATGCAGCAATCCACACGGGTGTGCATTTGTCTATTCTTACGACAGCTCTTGCGGACACCCTTAATGTTTACTCTTGTGTTTTTATTTTCAAGATAAACTTTTCCCCTATGGCATGGATTCTGCCATCATTGCTAGAAGTCCTTCAGGCTGACTGGAAAGACATTCTGTTGCTATCACACTGAAGCCCCCCATGCATGATCTGGGTGGTTTTGGGAAAATTACCAAGTCTCTCGGAGCCCAAGTTTCCTATTCTGTAAAATGGAGATAATAATGCTGTCCTGGTTATCTGTGGGTGCATAATGTTGTTGTTAAATGCCGTCGAGTCAGTTCCGACTCATAGTGACCCTATGCACAAGAGAATGAAACACTGCCTGGTCCTGTGCCATCTTCAAAATCATTGTTATGCTTGAGCTCATTGTTGCAGCCACTGTGTCAATCCACCTTGTTGAGGGTCTTCCTCTTTTCTGCTGACCCTGCACTTTGCCAAGCATGATGTCCTTCTCCAGAGACTGATCCCTCCTGACAACATGTCCAAAGTATGTAAGATGCAGTCTCACCATCCTTGCTTCTAAGGAACATTCTAGCTGTACTTCTTCCCAGACAGATTTGTTCATTCTTTTGGCATTCCATGGTATATTCAATGTTCTTCGCCAACACCACAATTCAAAGGCGTCAATTCTTCTTTGGTCTTCCTTATTCAGTGTCCAGCTTTCACATGCATGTGATGCAATTGAAAATACCATGGCTTGGGTCAGGCGCACCTTAGTCTTCAAGGTGATAGCTTTGCTCTTTAACACTTTAAAGAGGTCCTTTGCAGCAGATTTACCCAATGCAATGCATCTCTTAATTTCTTGGCTGCTGCTTCCATGGCTGTTGATCGTGGATCCAAGTAAAATGAAATCCTTGACAGCTTCAATCTTCTCTCCATTTATCATGATGTTGCTCATTGGTCCAGTTGTGAAGATTTTTGTTTTCTTTATTTTGAGGTGTAATCCATACTGAAGGCTGTGGTCTTTGATCTTCATTAGTAAGTGCTTCAAGTCCTCTTCACTTTCAGCAAGCAAGGTTGTGTCATCTGCATAACGCAGGTTGTTAATGAGTCTTCCTCCAATCCTGATGCCCCATTCTTCTTCATAGAGCCCAGCTTCTCGTATTATTTGCTCAGAATACAGATTGAATCCCATTCCCCATTGCCATCGAGTCAATTCTGACTCACAGCAACCGTACAGGACAGAGCAGATTGAATAGATATGGGGAAAGAATACAACCTTGGTGCACACCTTTCCTGACTTTAAAACACGCAGTATACCCTTGTTTTGTTCAAACGACTGCCTCTTGATCTATGTAAAGGTTCCTCATGAGCACAATTAAGTGTTCTGGAATTCTCATTCTTTGCAATGTTATCCATAATTTGTTATGATCCACACAGTCGAAGGTCTTTGCATAGTCAGTAAAACATAGGTAAACATCCTTCTGGTATTCTCTGCTTTCAGCCATGATCCATCTGACATCAGCAATGATATCCCTGGTTCTGCATCCTCTTCCGAAACCAGCCTGAATTTCTGGCAGTTCCCTGTCAATATACTGCTGGAGCCATTTTTGAATGATCTTCAGCAAAATTTTTCTTGCATGTGATATTAATGATACTATTCTGTAGTTTTCACATGCGGTTGGATCACCTTTCTTGGGAATAGGCATAAATAATGCAAAGGTTGGAAACAAAGAAGAAGGGTCAGTGGTTGGAAAATATGGCCTTGGTGATAGAAACAATGCCGGAGATCGAATGATAGAATTTTGCAACACCAACAATTTCTTCATTGCAAATACCTTCTTTTACCAACATAAACAGTGACTATACACATGGGCCTCACCAGATGGAACACACAGAAATCAAGTTGACTACATCTGTGGAAAGAGACTATGGAGAAGCTCAATATCATCAGTCAGAACAAGGCCAGGGGCCGACTGTGGAACAGACCATCAACTGCACAAATGCAAGTTCAAGCTGAAACTGAAGAAAATCAGAGCAAGTCCATGAGACCCAAAATATGACCTTGATTATATCCCACCTGAATTTAGAGACCATCTCAAGAATAGATTTGATGCATTGAACACTAGTGACTGAACACTAGACAAGTTGTGGAATGACATCAAGGACATTATACATGAAGAAAGCAAGAGGTCACTGAAAAGACAGGAAAGAAAGAAAAGACCAAGATGGGTGTCAGAGGAGACTCTGAAACTTGCTCTTGAATGTCGAGCAGCTAAAGCAAAAGGAAGAATTGATGAAGTAAAAGAACTGAACAGAAGATTTCAAAGGGCGTCTCGAGAAGACAAAGTACAGTATTATATTGACATGTGCAAAGAGCTGGAGATGGAAAACCAAAGGGGAAGAACACACTCAGTGTTTCTCAAGCTGAAAGAACTGAAGAAAAAATTCAAGCTTCGAGTTGCAGTAGTGAAGGATTCTATGGGGACAATATTAAACGACAGAGGAAGCATCCAAAGAAGATGGAAGGAATACACAGGGTGGGTGCATAATAAACCGCCTCAAAACATTGGCTTCAGAGCATTTACTTATGTTCAAAGCTCTGACAGGTGGTTCTTCTGGCTGAGCTGGGGTGAGCTAATCTCAGCTGAGCTTGTACATGTGTGTGCAGTCATGGACAGGTTGGCTGAGTGCTGGCAGGTCCAGGGTGGCTTCATTCACATCTGGAAGTCAGGTGGGATGGGAGACAGGGCCACATGCTCTCAGGCTGGCCTGAGCTCATTCACATGGTGATAATGACCCCAAGGAGCAAGAGAAAGCTCAGTGTACACACACGTTCAAGCCTCTGCTTGCATCACATTTGCTAATGTTCCATTTGCCAAAGTCAGTCCTGCGGCCCACTGAGGTCCAAGGGGCAAGGAACTAGTCTCTACCTGTTTATAGAAAGGATGGAGAAATGCAGGAGTCCATACAGTCTATCACAAATGCCAATCACACAGTGATGGCATGGAGGTTAAATGACAGAAAAATTGTAAAGGGTCTAGCACAGAGCTTGGCACATAGTAGGCATGTGATAAGTCTTAATCTTCTTTATCTGTACAATGGGGATAATAATAGATCCTCTGTGAAATCATTGAGAATTCAATGAAAAATTAATATATTAATATATGTAAAAGGGATCACATGTGAGGAATTACGAATATTATTATTCTTGTCTTTTTTTTTTTCCATTTACTCCCTTCTGACACTCTTATATATTGTTTTGGCAGAAGCCGTGGTTATCTAATTCTACAACCATTTCGTATTCCTTTTGCCTATGCCACTTCTGCCACTAAAGGCTGAAAGCATAAATCCTTGCTTTCCCAGCTGCTTTTGCAGCTAGGGGTGGTCAAAGTGATGAGAAGGGAAGTTGGCTAAGGGGAAGTTTGGCTTCTTGATAAAAGGCATCGATGCTTCCTACCTTCCTCCACCCGTGCATGAGGTTGTGGTGTCTGGGACACAAGATGTAGCCGTCTTGTGACCAGGAGGCGACACACCTGAGGATGAAGAGATAACTAAGGTAGTATAGCCTGGAGTTAAGCAAAGACATAGAAAGAGATCGATGACATCATTGAGCAGCAAGGTCCACACCAACACTGCATGTTTCCAACCTTCTTGTTAAGGAAAATAAACAAACCCATTGCCATCGAATTAATTCTGACTCACAGTTTTTAGCTGATAAAATTTACTTCTTCCTTTTAAGCAGTGGTTCATTAGGCCTCTGTTGTTTGTGAGTAAGCTTACCATATCTGATTCAGTTAGTAACCCTTTTATGCAGCCATCACATTATATATGTGCCTGTGCCTCTCCACACACAGAGATATGTGTACAGAGAAATCAAGCCAATAATTTTGGTTACATTGGAAGTATAGGGAGAGATAAAATATGTAGAGGGAAGATAATACACAAAGAAGAAATTAAAAATAAAATTTAATAAAAGATCTGGAAAGAAAACTTTAAAAATAATAAAGACATTGTATATATAGAGAGAGAGAGTAAGTTCATTACAAGCACTTTATGTTGGCAAATGTTTAGAAACAGTTGTTCAGCTAAAGGGATATGTTACATGTAGAAAACAAACAATAACCTCTGAAGTCATTAAAAAGTGTGTATATATATATGTTGATAAATACATACAAATATGAAATAGGCTTTAGTAGATATTGTGTTACTACATATTATATTAACAAAATATAGCATGAGCTCGTCTATTTCTTATGTGTGTGTGCAGGAAAAGCAGCCTGTTGAATGGATGTGTGCCCAGATGATATTTATGGCGTCTTTGGGTGTGGTATTCTGGGTCATTTTCCCCCATAGTTTATTGTTTACCTGAGTATTCTAGTTTTTACACATTATTGTGTTGTTGTCATTAGCTGCCCTCAAGCCAACTCCAACTTGTGGCAGCCCCACGTACAATGGAATGAAATGTTGTCCTATTTTGCACCATCTTGTTGATCATTGCTATGTTTGAGTCTATTGTTGCGGCCACTGTGTCAATACATCTCATTATAAGGGTCTCCCTCACCTTCACTGGCCCCTCACCTCACCAAACATGACGTCCTTCTTCAGTAATCAGTCCCTCCTCATGATGCATCCAAAGCAAGAGAGTCAAAGTCTTGAAAAATATTATGTGATCTATATGGTTTTTCAATGGCTAATTTTCAGAATTAGATTACCGGGCCTTTTTTCCTAGTCTGTCTTAGTCTGGAAGCTCTGCTGAAGCTTGTCCACCATGGGTGACCTTGCTGGTGTTTGAAAGACCAGTGGCATAGCTTTTAGCATCACAACATGCAAGCCACAACAGTATGACAAATAGCTATATTAATTCTGTAATATGGAAAAAATACAAGATGACCTCCAGGAGAGTACCTGCTTCTCCACAGAGGCCAGGGCAGTGCAGCTCCACCTAGCACCTAAATGTCTAGGAGGGTCTGACAGGCAGTGGTCAGCCCTGGAGGCTGTTCTGTGTCACACTTCAGCACCCCGGTAAGGGGAGCACATGAAAAGACCCCGCCTCCTCTGTACCTACTTGTCAGGGATGATGATGGAATTAATCAGATTTAAAAATTACCTTATAAAACTCTAGATCTTTAGAGATATGCAGGCTGTAAATCTGAGGTGTCATTACATTATTATGACTTTCCTATCCTGGCTGGGGCTGCAAAATTAAGACTATCATATATCACAGGCCTTGCATTCTGTTTTTATTATCAGAGTCTTAGATAACACATTTAAATGTGTGTGATAGTTAAGATTGTATGTCAGCTTGGCTGGGCCATGATTCTCAGTGTTTGTATGTGATCACTCCCATGATGGGATCTGCTGTGAGTAGCCAGTCAGTTGAAGGGGAGCGTCCTTGGGGATGTGGCCTGTATCTGAATATAAGCAGATGTTCTGGCTTTTTCCTCACTCTGGATCCTGCGGCTGCCTCCTGTTCATTTAACCTCTGGTTCTCAGGACTTGAGCTATCAGCTTATCTGCCAATCTTGGGATTCATTGATCTTCACAGCCTGTGAGCAAGAGGCCAGCTCTCCGACCTGGGTTTGCCAGCCCCTGCAGCTATGTGAGTCAAGATAAGTGTCTATCCTGATCCAGGGACTTGGGACGTTCCAGCCTCTACAATCTCGTGAGCCATTTCCTTGATATAAATCTCTGTATGTATTTATATGCTTTACTGCTTTTGCTTCTCTAGAGAACATAGCCTAAGACAATGCGAGAGATTGGAAAATAAGATAACCTTTTTCCCACCAGTTGTAACAGTGACTTTAGGTCTAAATTTTGAGAACTGTGTGTTTTTCCCCCCAAGGGAAAAAGATGAGTTAATAGTATAGATTCATATGTAAGGGTTTCTGCAAAGGTGGTAAAAACGTCTGTGAAGCTGAGCCCTCCTTGGGAAATTTTTTTGTTTATTTTTAGTTTTATGTTTTTGTTGTTGTTGAGAATATACACAGCAAAACATAGACCAATTCAATAGTTTACACATGTACATTTCAGTGACACTGATTACATTCTTCAAGTTGTGCATCCAATTCTCATCCTCCTTTTCTGAATCCTTTCTCCTCCATTAACATAAACTCACTGCTCCCTAAGGTTCCATTTTATCCCACACAGATAGTTCTTAAAAGAGGATAATGCCCAAGGCAGACATTTTTTACTAGTTAAGCCGAACTATTTAAGATTTCAAAGGGTATTTTTGGTTTAAGATTTTTTAGATTAAAAAAATTGAATTTAGTATGTTTACTTGCAGTAGTCTCAAAGGCGATGTAAACTGAAAGACAAGGTTGAGTACAAGTTTAACATTATCATCTTGATTTGAAATAACTTGAGAAAGCTTGCTAGGGTTAAAGGCTTTTTTAGTATGAATGAAGAATTGTCAAGAGCTAGAAAATCATATGATGAAACAAACTATTCGTATAAACTTTAAAGATTATCTTCAGGGCAATAGTTTCAAGGCTTCATCCAGCCCCCATGGCTTCAGAAAGTCTGCAGTCCATGAGAATTTGAAATTGTGTCCTGCATTTTCCCCCTTTTGACCAGGATTCTTCCATAGAACCTTTGATCAAAATGTTCAGTTATAGTAAGTGGGCACCATCCAGTTCTCTGGTCTCACGGCAAAGCAGGCAGTTGTTTATGGGGGCAATTAGCCACACATTCCATATGCTCCTCCTATTCCTGACTCTCCTTCCTCTGTTGCTCAAGGCAAATAGAGACCAATTGTTGTGCCTTGGATGGCCCCTTGTTAGTTTTTAAGACCCCAGGCACTGCACAAGGAACTAGGAGGTAGAACAGAAGCACTGAACATGTTACTAGGCCAATTAACAGGGATGTTCCCTGAAACCATGATGCTAAATCTCCACACCAAGGAACCAAATCCTATGAGGTTTTTGGTTGTAAATAAGCAGCCTCAGCAGCTACTCTTTGTTTTTGTTGTAAATATATCTATCACACAACTTTTGCCACCTCAACTTTTTCCAGCTGTACAACTTATTGACAGCAATTACAATAATGCCTGTGCAACCCTACCCTTAATCAATGAAAAATTTTTAATCACCATTAACACCTCCCCCTTTCCCCTTCCCTCATGTCCTCAGTAACCACTAATAAACTTTGGTCTTTATACGTTTGCCTTTTCTTGCCATTTCATAATAAGTGAGATCATACAATATTTCTCCTTTTGTGGTTGACTTATTTCACTCAGCATAATGTCTTTAAGCTCCATCCATATTGAAGCATGGATCAAGACTTTGTTTCTTCTACTGGCTGAGTACCTCCTTGAGAAATGTTATTGAATGAAATTTAGTGGCAAGTCATCTTAGCGGGACTGGAATTTTTCCCCTCTTTTCATTGGGTCTAAGGACATATCTTTCTTTTCCTAATCTATTTCAAAACACAATTTTAAAATACTGAAGTAATATTTTTCTTTCCTTTTAAACATGTTTGTTCGAAGCTGGGAAACTAAGAGTTTTTTCCCCAGCATTTAATCTGTAATTTTGCAGGTTACACACATTTGCAGATTTTGGAAAGTGCCCTTTATTCCTCTGTAAGTGGTAAAGCAATGTACATGAATGGGCCTTGGGCTCTTTGATACCAGTGTTTAAGGCATTTCAGAATTGGTGTAGGACGATTCCCTTTCATATGTGCCAAGTAAGAATCCTGGCAGATGAAATTTTTTTTTTTTTTTTTTTGCACAAAAGAAATCTTTGGAGCTGCAGAAAAACTGCAGAGGAAAGAGGAAAGATCGTCCAAGTTGTAATTTTCTTAATTTTTTTTCCTTTGGAAACCCTACCCTTTGCAGCTGTTGGCAGGAAACGGGAAAGGAGGTGGCAAGATGCCGACTATGCAAGTAGGTCAAAGGGAGACCAGGCAGACCCTCACTGGTTGGTACACACACTCTGCACCAGCACTGCTTTTGCTTAGAAAGGAAATGTGTACTGAGCCGGGTGGTCTAGCTCAAGCTCTGTCCATCGGCTCATGATGATCCTACTGAGGACAAATGCTGTCTGACAAGGGAGCGATTGAAGCCTCTGTGGCCAAGTTGACAGAATCCCTAGTGGGGCCACAGCAGGAGGCCCATGGGCTGTGTGGCAGCCCACAAAGAGAGTGAGCACAGCAGCTGGAGAGAGCGCCAGAGTGAAAAGAATATCCACAGGTCTGCTCTGCCACCCTGGCCCAGTGCAAACATGCAGACCCACCTGAAGGCGTGTCTCTGCGCATATCGCTGATATTATTAAAGAGCAGGGAGATAGAAGAGAAGAAATCTTACAGCTTTTGACTCCGCTTGGTCACAGACTAAACATTTTTCTTATCTTTGATTATGACAAATGCCAGGATGTGGGTGCATTGCAATTCAGTGCCTGTGAGAGCAGAAAACCACCAGTCAAAGCCAGTTGTTATTTGCTGCACTCCAGTGAGCCCTGACTCACCGCGACCCCGTGCTCTATGGTATCAGACCATGGTGATTCATAGCGTTTCCATTGTTCACTGTTGGAAGTAGGTTGCCAGGTCTTTCTTCCTAGTCCAGTTTCGTCTGGAAGCTCTGCTGAAATCTATTCAGCATGATAGTGACACACAGCCTCCACTGTCAGCCAGGTGGTGGCTGCACATGAGATGCGTTGGCTGGGAATGGAACTGGGGTCTCTGCAGGGAAGGCAAGAGTTCTACCTCTGACAGAGAGAGCGTAACTAAGCAGTGACTGGGCAGTCGCGTACTCCCCGCCCCCCCCCCCCCGGCTGAGCACAGTGGCACCTGCCATCAGCCTAACCATGGTTGTGATCAGAGAGTAGTGGGATTCCAGAGTCAGGTCAGAAAAGGCTACTCCAGAGGTTTCTGATGTTAACACCATCAAGAACACATTTTTTTTTCCTCCAAGGATATCACATTTTGATAGATTTTGTTTATAAAATTGCACATAATTATATAAGAACTGATGACACCCCTAGAGCCTCCAATAAGTGGATAATAACTACAATGTATTTAGTATTGTTTGTAGGTCTTTCAATTAAAAAAAAAACTGAATGTTTTTCTTTTAGGTTATTCCAGAACATATCAAGAATTTTGCATAAATCTGAATCTCCCAGCATCTCTTCCAAAAGTCAATACAGAACAAGAAGAACAAATGAAACAACGTGAAACCCAACTGTCTGCATAACTGGAAGACAGAGAGAATGCTCAAACTTTAAATTACCTGTAAGTAGAAAAATAAATACCAAATCTTAGCAAGCCATTTTTCACGCTCTCACTTAAAGACTTTGTGGGAAGCAGAAGCAGTCTGGGAAAAAATGAATGGGAGAGAAAAGAGGGATCTTGTGGGACTCAGATTGATCTAAGATCCCCGCTCTATAGAGAAACTCCGCCTTAAATGCAAAAATGCTAAGTAAGCATGAAGAGAGGCAACAGTCTCCAAAGGGCAACACTTCTGGGGGAAAGGCTATAAAGGAAGGGAGATGTGGCCTTTAGAGAATGGCTGGAATAAGGGAAAGAAGCAATGGGGGGAAGTTTTAGGGTTCTGTAAGGCAAGAGAGAAAGAAAAAAGTTCACACAACCCCTAGCCCCCCCGCCCCAATGTCATCCATTAAAGAAATTGTACTTCCTACACCTACAGAAGAGGTGCCCTGGAATTAGGATTCCTGAAAGCCATCCATTCAGTAAAGTAAATAGGTAAAGCAGACCAAATATGTGCAAAATCACTATTAAAAAAACCAGGACATCTCAGCTGATGAAAATCTGTTTCCCCAAATGATCACAAAGCAGAAGATAACTATAATAGAACACTCAAAACTGAATTAAATGCAATCAAACCAGTATTTGGTGACATAAAAGCCCACCCTGAAATCAGGAACTCAAAAGTTAAAACCAGAAACAGACAAAAATTGAAAGCAATGAAAAGAGAGTTGACTGCTATCAGAAAGGAAAGGAAAGAAGAGAGACAAATTGACCTCAGAAATGAAAAAAATAACTTACAAGTTATTCAAGGGAGAAGAAACTCAAATGAAAATTTAATAAGGTGCATTACAGAAAGGTAGGAAAGCAGCTAAGAAAATGAAAATAAGATAAAGAAGTAAAAAGGCTCAGAGAGAAAGCAATTGAAATGAAAGAAGACAGAGAAAAACAGAACACTGTATTTGGAAACCATGAAGAAGAAAACAAAACAATAAAACAAATATTTAAAATTATAACCCAAGAAAACTTTCCAGAAATAAGAGAAAACTTGAGTCTACATATTGGTATGGTCCACTTAGTACCAGGGAAAACTGACCAAGAACAATAAACTCTGAGACATATGCTAGTGAAACTATTAGAATTTAAAGGTAAAGGAAAAATCCTCAAGGCTTCCAAGCAAAAAGATCAAATAATTTGCAAGGGCAAGAGAAGACTGGCATCAGAGTTCTTCAAAACAGCATATAAGAAATATAACAGTGGAACAGTATTTTTTTTTTTAATTCATGGAAAATATGAAAAAAGATTTATATCAAGCCAATCTAATCTTCAATTATGTAAGTAAGATTTGGTGTTTATTTTTCTATTTACAGGTAATTTAAAGTTTGGGAGTTCTCTGGCTCCCGGTTATGCTGAGAGTTGGGTTTCATGTCATTTCATTTGCTCTTGTTCTGTATTGACTTTTGGAGAAAATGTTGGGAGGTTATAGAAAAAGGGTTTTTAAAAAAAAGTATGTAATTATCTATGAGGACTTCTTGAGGAATCAACTAGAGGATGAGCTTCATCCAAGAAATGACTGGAAAAACTTCTTCAAAAGGACTGGTAGTTGGCACTGAATATATTTAATTGTAGGCCCATGAATAAAAACCAAAACAAGGGTGGAAGAAAACATTTTGAAAACTATATGCTCTATGTTATGAGTTATATGTTCTCACCAAGAAGAAATCAACTAGAATTTGGAGGAAAGGGGAGCAAAAAAAGAGAAAAGAAGAATAATCTCATTGGCTGTTGTGTAGGCAATTGGTTGTTGTATAGGTAGAAAAGGTAGCATTAAAAACTAGTAAACCACATGATTAAATATAAAAGATAAAATAAAATAATAGAAGACTAATGGCATTAACCCCCACACGTCTGTCGGTTTGTTGTACTATGGGGGCTTGTGTGTTGCTGTGATGCTGGAAGCTATGCCACCACTGTTCAAATACCAGCAGACAAATACCATTGTGGACAGGTTTCAGCTGAGCTTCCAGACTAAGACAGACTAGGAAGAAGGAGCCAACAGTCTACTTCTGAAAAGAATCAGTCAGTGAAACCTTATGAATAGCAGTGGAACATTGTCTGGTGTGGAGCTGGAAGATGAGCCTCTCAGGTTGGAAGGCACTCAAAATACGACTGAGGAAGAGCTGCCTTCTTAAAGTAGAGTCAACTTTAATGATGTGGATGGAGCCAAGCTTTCAGGACCTTCATTTGCTGATGTGGCGTGACTCAAACATGGACTGCAAACATCCATTAATAATCAGAACCTGGAATGTACAAAGTATGAATCTAGGAAAATTGGAAATCCTCAAAAATGAAATGGAATGCATAAAGATCAATATCCTAGGCATTAGTGAGCTGAAATGGACTGGTATTTGTCACTTTGAATTGGACAATCATATGGTTTACTATGAGGAATGACACCCTGAACAGGAATGGTGTTGCATTCATCCTCAAAAAGAACATTTCAAGATCTCTCCTGAAGTACAACGCTGTCAGTGACAGGATAATATCCATACGCTTACAAGGAAGACCAGTTAATATGACTATTATTCAAATTTATGCACCAAGCACTGAGGCCAAAGATAAAGAAACTGAAGATTTTTACCAACCTCTGCAGTCTGAGGTTGATCGAACATGCAATCAGGATGCGCTGATAATTACGGTGATTGGAATGCAAAAGCTGGAAACAAAGAAGAAGGGTCAGTGGTTGGAAAATATATCCTTGGTGATAGAAATGATGCCAAAGATCAAATGATTGAATTTCACAAGACCAACGACTTCTTCATTGCAAATACCTTTTTTCACCAACATAAACAGTGACTATACACATGGACCAGGCCAGATGGAATACACAGGAATCATATCTACTACATCTGTGGAAAGAGACAACGGAAAAGCTCAACATTGTCAGTCAGAACAAGGCCAGAGACTGACCAAGGATCAGACCATGAATTACTCATAAGCAAGTTCAAGTTGAAGCTGTAGAAAATTAGAACAAGTCCACGACAGCCAAAGCACAACCTTAAGTATATCCCACCTGAATTTAGAGACCATCTCAAGAATAGATTTGAGGCGTTGAACACTAATGACCAAAGACCAGAGAGTTGTGGAATGACATCAAGGACATCACACATGAAGAAAGCAAGAGGTCATTAAAAAGACAGGAGAGAAAGAAAAGACCTAAATGGATGTCAAAAGAGACTCTGAAACTTACTCTTGAACACTTCTTTTGCTAAAGCAAAAGGAAGAAATGATGAAGTAAAAGAGCTGAACAGAAGATTTCAAAGAGCAGCTCAAGAAGACAAAGTAGAGTATTATGATGACATGTGCAAAGACCTGGAGATAGAAAACCAAACTGAAAGGACACACTTGGCATTTCTCAAGCTGAAAGAACTGAAGAAAAAATTCAAGCCTTGAGTTGCAATACTGAAGGAGTCTATGGGGAGAATATTAAATGACACAAGAAGCATCAAAAGAAAATGGAAGGAAAACACAGAGTTACTATGCCAAAAAGAATTGGTTGATGTTCAACCATTTCAGGAGGTAACATATGATCAGGAACTGATGGTACTGAAGGAAGAAATCCAAGTTGCACTGAAGGCATTGGTGAAAAACAAAGCTCTGGGACTGACAGACACCAATTGAGATGTTTCGACAAATAGATGCAGCACTGGAATTGCTCACTTGTCTATGCAAAAAAATTTGGAAGACAGCTACCTGGCTAACTGACTGGAAGAGATCCATACTTATGCCTATTTCCAAGAAAGGTAATCCAACTAAATTCAGAAATTATAGAACAATATCAATATCACATGCAAGCAAAATTTTGCTGAAGATCATTCAAAAGCAGCTGCAGCAATATATCGACAGGGAACTGCCAGAAATTCAAGCCAGATTTAGAAGAGGACGTGGAACCAGGGATATCATTGCTGACGTCAGATGGATCCTGGCTGAAAGCAGAGAATACCAGAAAGATGCTTACCTGTGTTTTATTTACTATGAAAAGGCATTGAACTGTGTCGATCATAATAAAATATGGAAAACATTGAAAAGAATGGGTGTTCAGAACACTTAATTGTGCTCATGAGAAACCTGTACATACATCAGGAGGCAGTCTTTTGAGCAGAACAAGGGGGTACTGCATGGTTTAAAGTCAGGAAAGGTGTGCGTCAGAGTTATATCATTTCACTATGCCTATTCAATCTGTACACCGAGCAAATAATCCAAGAAGTTAGACTGTATGAAGAACAGGGCATCAGGATTGGAGGAAGACTAATTAACAACCTGCAATATGCAGATGGCACAACCTTGCTTGCTTAAAGTGAAGAGGACTTGAAGAACTTACTGATGAATATCAAAGACCACAGCCTTCAGTGTGGATTACACCTCAGCATAAAGAAAACAGAATTCCTCACAATTGGACCAATAAGCAACATCCTGATAAATGGAGAAAAGATTGAGGTTGTCAAAGATTTCATTTCACTTGGATTCACAATCAACACCCATGGAAGCAGCAGTCAAGAAATCAAAAGACACATTGCATTGGGCAAATTGGCCGCAAGAGATCTCTAATATGTTAAAAAGCAAAGATGTCACCTTGAGGACTAAGGTGAACCTGACTCAAGCCATGGTGTTTTCAATCACTTCATATGCATGCAAAAGCCGGACAATGAATCAGATAGACTGAAGAAGAATTCATGTCTTCGAATTGTGGTGTTGGCAAAGAATATTGAATATACCACGGACTGTCAAAAGAACGAACAAATCTGTCTTGAAAGAAGTACAACAAGAATGCTCCTCGGAAGCAAGGATGGTGAGACTACGTCTCACATACTTTGGACATGTGTCCTTCTCTCAGTCCCTGGAGAAGGACATCATGCTTGGTAAAGTACAGGGTCAGCAGAACAGAGGAAGATCCTCAAGGAGATAGATTGACACAGTGGCTGCAACAATGGGCTCAAGCATAACGACGATTGTGAGCAAGGCGCGTGACTGGGCAGTGTTTCTCTTTGTGGTACATAGGTTCGCTGTGAGTCAGAACCGACACAATAGCACCTAACAACAACAACATATATTGGATCAAGTTGGTTCTGACTCATGTGGCCCCATGTGTGCAGAGTAGAACTGCTCCATGGGGTTCTCAAGACTGTGACCTTTCAGAAGCTGGCTGCCAGGTCTGTCTTCCAACGCTCCTCTAGGTGGGTTTTAACCACCAACCTTTCATTTAGTAGTCCAGGGTTTAACTATTTCTGCCCCCCAGGGACTATCTATATCTATATATCTTTTAAAGTTTTTTAAATTTATTAGGTTTTTTTGAGAATATACACGGCAAAATATACACCAGTTCAACCGTTTCTACCTGTGTAACTCAGTAGCACTAGTTACATTCTTCATGTTGTGCAGCCATTCTCACCCTCCTTTTCTGAGTTATTCCTCCCCCATTAACATAAACTCACTGCCCCCTAAAGTTTTCATCTAATCTTTTGAGTTGCTGTTGTCAATTTGATCTCATTCTTAAAAAAGCATGATGCTCAAGGCAGACCATTTTTTACTAGTTAAGCTAAACTATTGTTTGGTTTTAAGAAGACTTCAGGCAATATCTTTGGTTTAAGGTTTTTGATGATTACTGTTATGCGTCGACTTGGCTAGACCATGATCGTCAAAGGTTTGGTAGACACTATATATTATCTTCCATTCTGTGATCCAATGTGAGCAGCCAATCAGTTGGAAGGGGGGTTTCCTTGGGGATGTGGCCTGTATCCAACATATAAATGGATCTTCTGGCAAAGCTCTCTCTCTCAATTCTGCATTCGTTCCGTCTGACTTCCAGTTCTTGGGATGTGAGAAGCCTTCAGCCTGCTGCTTGATCTGCAGCCTGTTGCCTGACCCATGCATTTAGGACTGACCAGCCCCATAATTACGTGAGATATTACCTTGAAGTAAATCACTGTTTTTTCTCTTCTTTAGAACCGAGCCGAAAGTAAGATTTAAAGATTATCTCAGGGCAATGGTTTCAAGGGTTTATCCAGCCTCTATGGCTCCAGAAACTCTGGAGTCTATAAGAATTTGAAATTCTGTTCTGCGTTTTCCTCCGTCTGACCAGGATTCTTCTATAGAATCTCTGATGAAAATGTTCAGTAATGATAGCTGGACACCAACCAGTTCTAGTTTCATGGCAAAGAAAGCAGTTGTTCATGGAGACGATTAGCCACACATTTCATATCCCCTCCTATTCCTGACTTTTCTTCCTCTGTTGCTTCAGGTGAATAGAGACCAACTGTTGTGCCTTGGATAGCCACATGGAAGCTTTGAAGACCCCAGGCACTATGCAATGAACTAGGAGGTAGAACAGAAGCGCTAAACATGTTATTCGGCCGATTAACTGGCATGTCCCATGAAACCACTAAACTTCCAAACCAAGGACCCAAATCCCATATCCTGTGAGGTTTTTGGTTGTACATAAGCAGCCTCAGCAGCTACTCTTTTTTTTTTTGTCATTGTTGTAAATATAGCTATCACACAACTGTTGCCAATTCAACTTTTTCCACGTGTACAACTTATTGACAGCAATTACATTAATTGGCTGTGCAACCCTACCCTTAATCGATGAAATTTTTCCCTCGTTATAAACTGAAACTCAGTACTTCATAAGCAATATCCTCCCCCTTACCCTGTCTCTCCCGCCCCTGGTGACCACTACTAAACTTTGGTCTCCATACATTTGCTTGTTCTTGTCTTTTTATATAAGTGAGGTTATACAATATTTGTCCTTTTGAGATTGACTTATTTCACTCAGCCTACTTTATGAGTCGGAATCGACTCGACAGCAGTGGGTACTGTCTTCAAGGAAACCCTGGTGGAGTAGTGGTTAAGTGCGACGGCTGCTAACCAAAGGGTTGGGATTTCGAATCTGCCAGGCACTCCTTGGAAACCCTATGGGGCAGTTCTACTCTGTCCTATAGGGTTGCTATGAGTCGGAATCGACTCGGTGGCACTGGGTTTGGTTTTTTTTGGTTTTACCGTCTTCAAGCTCCATCCATACTGTAGCATGTATCAAGACTTCATTTCTCTTACCAGCTGTATAATAGTATTCCATTATATGTATATATCACATTTTGTTTATCCATTCATCTGTTAATGGGCATTTAGGTTGTTTCCACCTTTTGACTATTGTGAATAGTGCTGCAATGAACTTTGGCCTCTGCTTTCATGTCTTGGATATATACCTAGGAGTGGAATTGCTGGGTCATATAGTAGTTCTATTTTCAGTTTTTTGGAGGAGATGCCACACTGTTTTTGCATTTCCACCAGCAATGGGTTTATTTATTCATTTATTTTTAAAAGTTATTTTTATTTAAAGTTGGGTCAAGGGGAATATGCCTTCTAGAATGGGGTGGGACATACATAAGTTTTATGATTATTCAAAGCTCATATGTTAGCAAATGTCAAGGATGGGATTAGTGTCTCAGTTGCTCTGAGCAACACCTGGCCCCCATCTTGTGTGAGCTCCCAGGACTGGAGTTGGATTTCACTCAAGCTACTTCATATTTTCAGGCCTCATTTTTCTCATCCCTGAAATAGGGGTGGGGCAAAATGCAAAATTTAAGACTTCTTGTATCTTTAAAAATCGATGATTTCTCTGTTGGAAATGTTTGGCCGAAGTGTCACACCCCTCCCCTTTGCATTTTAGTTGGTTGTCAGGTCTGTTTCCTGTGGCTGGATGGGTGGGCCCTCACCTCCAACCCCACTCTCACCTCCTTACCTTCCACCTGTTTATGATAGTTTTCACTTGTTCTTCTTTTTTGAGCAAAGAGATAAATATCTTTGTGACCTAGGCTGGTGTATTAGTAAGAGTTCTCCAGAGAAACAGAACCAACAGGATATGTGTGTGTGTGTGTGTGTGTGTGTGTGTGTGTGTGCATATGTATGTATATGTGTGTATGTATGCATGTATATATAAATTGGTTTACATGATTGTGGGGGCTGGCAAGTCCAAAGGCCGTAAGTCAGGTGGAAAGCTTAAAACTCCAGAAGGATATATATCTATGTTACAGTGTTGACATAGAATCTCTTTCTTCTCAGAAATCTCTGATTTGGCTCTTAAGGACTTCACTGATTGGGTTAGGCCCACCCACACCATCATGGGTAACTTCCTTTACTTAGAGCTAACTTATTGTGCATGTCAATCACATCTACAAAATACCTTCACAGCAACATCTAGTGTTTGACTGGACAGCTGGGCACCACAGCCTAGCCAAGTGAACACATAGAACGTACCCTCCCGGGCAGAATCCTGACCACAAATGCAGAGGGGCTGGCTGTGGATCCCTGGGGTCTCTACTTCCTCTCAGATTTATGGCCCATCGATTCTGATTTTGAATAGCCAAAAACACATTTCAGGAAGATTCAGGGCCCCTGACAGATTTGAATATTGAGTTTAGTCCTTAAACCTATTATATAGAACACATCCATGAACGTGCTTTCAATGTATGCAATTTCCTACGTGAATCGTATAGACACATGTTATACGTGTGTGATCTGGCTAATACATATGATACTTGCTGGGTGGTGGTGGTGGAGATGCTGGTCCCCAGTTGCCCTAAAGCATTGCTGTCATCAAGTCTGACAGTATCCAGACAGGAAATGTGGACCATGCCATAGTTTGAAAGTGTGACATAAAGACTTAATATTACGGGCGAGTGGAATAACAGGAGATTGTCTAGTAAGAAGAAAAGACAGCTCTACAGAACCCAGGTGTCACCCACAAAAGAAGCAGCCACTGAGGGCTGAGATAGGATACCTAAGGAGGGCACGCTATGACACACTGGGGGCAGAGAAGTGACCGTGCCAGCAAACTTTGTCAGGAATCTGCCCACTGAGGAACTGGGGAAGCTGCCCACGGGGCCAGGGGTGGGGGGTAGGGAGGGCATCTCAGAGCTGGCTGCAGGTGGCCCCTCCGTGTGCTGGGGAACGACTGCTGTCGGCACTGTGTGCTAAAGAAGCCAGGCGCAGAGGAGCTGAGCATGCTTCCAGGACCAGGAGAAAGAGGCACACCAGGACCAGAGAGAGAAAACCCCTCCCTCCTAGCTAGCTGCTGGGCCATACAGGACAAAGTGCAGGCCCAGGGAGCCCTGTCCTGATGGCACTGTCGGCCTCAGCTAGTCCTGAGCACCAGAGAGAGATACAGAAATGTCCAAGTCACCCCAAGGGCACGGGAAGGGCTAGGAAGCTGGGGCCTGGGCCTGGAGCAGGACCCACCGACAGTCCTGGTGGTCAGTCTGGCCAGCCAACATGTTCTCAGAAGCCCTCAGATGCAGCCAGTTTGATAAGAAGTCAGTAGTCAACAGTATGGACTTCGGATTCAGACTCACCTGGGGGAAGACCTGGTACTTCTACTTACGAACTCTGTGAGCTGGGTGAGTCACTGAATCTCTCTGAACTTCAGTTTCCTAATGTGTACAACCAAGGTAAGTAGTCTTACCACTGAAAGGTGGTGAGGGCTTGAGTAAAGTCTGGCCCTACCACCTGCTATGGTGTTACTTTGGCTTCTTCACGTACTGTTTTACCTTCCTAGTGCTGCTGTAACAGAAATATCACAAGTGGATTGTTTTAACAAAGAGAAATTTAATCTCTCACAGTCTAGGAACCTAGAAGTACAAGTTCAGGGTGCCAGCTCAGGGGGAAGGCTTTCTCCCTCTGTCAGCTCTAGGGGAAGGTCCTTCTCATCAATCTTCCCCTGGTCTAGGAGCTTCTCAGTGCAGGGACATCAGGTCCAAAGGACATACTCCACTCCTGGTTCTTCATTCTTGGTGGTACATGGTCCCTCTGTCTCTCTGCTTGCTTCTCTCTTTTATATCTCGAAAGAGATTTACTCTTTTTACAATTACAATTTGCTGAATTACAACCCGATTTTGTAGATTGACTCCTGATCATTAACATAACTGTCTCTAATCCTGCCTCATTAACAGCATAGAGGTAGGATTACATAGGAAAACCATATCAGATCATAAAAATGGTGACAATCCTACAATGCTGGGACTTATGGCCTAGCCAAGTTGATACACATTTTGGGGGGATGAAATTCAGTCCATCGCACCTATTAAGTGAGGATGGGAATAGTAACTACATGATGACAGTTTGTGAGAATTAAACGAATAGTACAAGCAAGACATCTGAAATAGTGCCCAGCACATAATAAGCCTTCCTCAGTTCTATCAGATGTAAACTGTTGGATGGGGTTGTGGGATTACAGCCTTTTTGGCATGCAAGGCACAGGCATGCAAACACAGTGCCAGGTTCACGTTAGACACTCCATTAAAGGGCAGCCTGAAAGGGCCTCTCAGCCCCAGCCCTCTGACCCAAGCCAAGGCCATCTCCACAGTGAGGTGAGGAGAGCTCTAGGGGGCAGCTGGAGGCCTGGGTCATAGTCCTGGCTCTGCCACTGACCAAGCTGGGACAGCAGAGTGGCCACTAGGCACTTCACTCTCCTCACTGCTAAAGGAAGGCTCCGAGGCCCTTCTTGCCCTAACATTCTACACCTTCATTTTAGTCCATGCACCCGTCGTTAATGCACAACCCTGCTAGACAAGCCCCTCGAAAACTAACAGTTCTGGAAATGTGCCTCCCTGGGAAAGTAATCAGAAAACACAAAACAAGTGGGAGACAAGTGAGGGGAGAACAGCATTAAAAGTCATAAATGGCAACAGCAAGAACATCTAGAATGTCTCAGACAAGTTAACAGAGTAAGAATAGAAATGGAGATGATGAGACTGTCTTAGTCGTCGAGCACCATGCCACCACAGCAAGTGGGTAGCTTTGAAGAACAGAAATTTATTTTCCAAATCAGGGCCTCGGCTTTGTCTTCCTTCTGTGGGCCTCTCTATTAGTTTCTGGTGTCTGCTAGTGTTCCTTGGTGTTTGTCTGTGTCTGTTTTGCTCCTTCTATAACTGAGAGGGAATTACATTTAGGACCCACCCTTCTTTTTTTTTCTACTCTGGTATGACCTCATTAACATAACAAAAGAAAAGCCCTGTTTTCACACAGGGTCATATTTACAGGCACAGGGGTTAGGATTTCAACACGTACTTTTGGGGACATAATTAAGTTCATAAAAGAGATAAGTAATAAAAAGATGGAAAACCTAAAAGGCAGCTCCATGAACAACATGAGGGTGTTGCTCACTGATAGAAGGGGCCTGTGGGTCTGGAGCCCTGGGGCCCCACACCATGGTTTGCATTTTCTATTCTGCTGGGGGTTCCATCAGCTCAGCACATCCCAAGTCAGTCTCTTCTTGTTCCCGTAGGCAGGTGGCACTTTGGAAGGAACACATAAGTTGATCTGTGGGGCCCTCCACTCTGGGAGAAGAGGAGGGTGGCTATCCATTTCTGCACCTGTGGAAACTGAGGCTGTCTCTTCCCACGAGTCACACAAGAGAGGAGGAAGGGTAGAAACAGCTGTTGGTATTGCCTCTGACATCCAGGACTGAGCCTGAACAAGCATCTTTCTCGCTTCCTCCCTTCTCTTGTGTAATTGAGAATGTAATAAGAGCAAAGCTTATATAAGGCCAAGCGCAGTTCTAAATGCTTTACATGTGTTAATGATTTTAATCCTCCCAACAGCCCTGTGAGATAGAACTACCGCAGAAGAGGGATGGAGGACGAAGGAAGGAGGTGAGATAGGGCACAGCCAGCAGCAGAGCTAGGGTTCAAATCCAGGCCCTATACCGTCCCTCTGACCTGGGCTGTGGAGCTTCAGCTCACCCATCAGGCCCCACTGAGGAGCATGGCACCACTGGCTTTTGTTACTGTGGTTATTTCTAAACTGTATTAGCAGTTAATTTACTTTATACCACAGTACACTGCTATTACTTGATGAAAGGGGAAATGGGATTCTGCGCCTCTGTAGTTTAGGACATTGACTGGTTTGACTGAGATTTAATAAATGGAAATAAAAAGTAATTTCAGTGTATATACATTATCAGGTAATATATATTCAAAACAGGATATTCAAAAGCTAAACATCTGCCAAGACACATTAATTTGTTTGGGAATGTTCTTGCCTCATTCTGATATAAATTTACTGACAAAATTCATCACTCCGTATTTGCAAATTGGCTTGAAGGTCTGGACAGGCAGCCTCCCCTCCCCGAATTGATGAAATTTGTTATGTGGCACCAGTATGTTAAAATGCCATTAACTACGAGGAAGATATGAATTGTAGCAAAGCCCTGTGTGTGATGATGAGGCGACAAGCACGTTTCTGCTTACTGATTTAGCAGGAGAATTTACTCTGGCAGCTGGAGGCTCCTGCTCTTGCCATCTGAGGCCTACTCCCCAGCTCACCCATGTATGCTAAGGAATTGGATCTCATGTCTCACCAAAGACGCTGTGACATGGGTGAGCCCTGAGCGTCCGTGCAATTAGTCTACCAAAACAGGGTGATTTCACTGCTGAGGAGGACCCTCCCTCTCGTCACCTGAGTCGGGGGCCAGGCACAGGGACGACGGCTGGCCTTACGGGACCACAGCCCTTGTGCTCTGAAGAGAAGAGCCACATGCTAAGTCCCTGCCTGGTCAGGTGGAGAACCCTCTGTGGTCAAAGTGAGGCTTCGTCACCCTAGTAGGGAACACTGGGCAGCCACGTGGAGTGTGAAGAAAGGACTCTTTCAGGCTGCACTTTCCTCCCAACAGAGGCAGAACCAAGCAGAGGACAGTGGGTGGGGAAGGCTTCAGCTCTCACAGCTAAGGCACAAGGCAACCAGTTCATGGTCTGTCAGGAGCCCTGATGGCACAAACATTTTGTGCTCCAATACTAACCTAAAGGTAGGTGGTTCCAACCCACCCAGACGCACCTTGGAAGAAAGGCCTGGTGATCTATTTCTGTAAAGATTACAGCCAAGAAAACCCTATGGAGCAGTTCTACTCTGTAATACATGGGGTCGCCACGAGTCTGAAGTGACTCCATGACAACAGGTGTGGTTTTCGGTTTGGGGAAATGTGATTTGAAGGCAATACTCTTTATGTTACAACTTTGCTTCATGAAATGTGATTACGATCAATTACAAAATAACACTGGATGCTCTCTGAGTGCTAAGCATTCTGCTAGGGACTGTGGGAAGTTAAAAATGAAGTCATAGGCTCCCTAACTTTAAGGCGCCCCAGAATAGCTGGGAAAACAAGGCACGCACATATGAACACTGAAGAAAGGAGTGAGGGCACAAGGCGGCACACAGAGAAACATGGAAATCCGCACCTGGAGGTGAGACTGCTGAGTAAGAGAAGGGACGGCTGCCTGAGGGGGGGTGGTGCTCATGGGGAAGGTGGGCACAGTGCACGCGGAAAGAGGGCAAGTGTGTACAGGGACCCCTTTCCAATACTGTTTCTTCCTCCCCACCCATCTCCTAGAAGAGAGATTTGCCCTGAGTTTAGACTTTGTGCAAATTTGAAAGCAAATTTGGCAGAGTAGAGGCTGTCTGTCAAGATCACAGCCAAGAAAACCCTATGGGGCAGTTCTGCTTTGTCACATGGGGTCTCTATGAGTTAGAATGGACTCGATGGCACACAAAAACAACAGTAAAATATACACATTTCATAGAAACTAAGAAACCAGTGATTTTAAGATGCACCCATTTTATGAATCACTAAGAAAGAAAAGGGGGGCATTGGTGGTTCAGTGGTAGAGTTCCCGCCTTCCATGGGGGGAGACCCAGGTTCGACTCCTGCCAGCGCACCTCGTGTGTAGCTGCCACCTCTTTGTCAGTGGAGGCTTGTGATGCCGAACAGGTTACAGCGGAGCTTTCATGTGCTTTTTTAAATCACTTCAAATTTTTACTTTATATTTATTGAAAGAGCTCTTTTAGACTTCACAGACACAGAGTTCTATCACATCACTTCTGTGCTTACATAACATGTGAAAGTGAAACACACTGGTCAAGGTATTTCTAAAACTTCTTCCCGTTCACCATCTACGCCTGACTCTGAGGAGCCCGTTGTGGGCTCAGAGGTGTCCCTGTTCCTGCTTTCCGCACGTCTGAGCCATAGAAGGCGTTAGAGACGTAACGTCTGGTAGAAAAATGTTTCCAGGCGTTGGCGATTTCCTCTCCCTTCAGCTGCATTTCTAGGTGTGTGTCACGCGTGTCACTGTTTGTGGGCAGCTTTCTTTGTCAGGCCCTGTAAGCACTTGGTTGTTTCTCTGCAAGCAAATGTGGCATTGCGATGAGAATATTTGCTTCACTAGTATCAGCAGTGTGCCCCTGCTCTGTTTCCAGGCTTATCACACCCACACTATGTTTTCATTTCAAGGCCAAATCATAGTATAACATATTTGAGGATATCTTATATAGCAAATGCACTTGGCCACGTGTAGTACCAACAGTGGCCATAACTCAGTTAAGGTGCAGTGAGCACCTGGATAGTTAATGACAACTACAGCAGGTTGTCATACCTATCACCCGTTGACAGTGCTGGTAAAAAACATCCTGATCTGAGATCCTAAAACGTGAAAAAATAAATACAGTGCCTTAACCGTGACTGAGCATGTATTACCAGAGACTGGAGGGGTCCACGGAGGTGAGGTATCCAGAGACCATCAGTAACTCTAGCTTACACATTAGAATTACCTGGGGTACTTAAAAAATGCTTCTGCCCAGACCATGCTTCCAGAGATTCTTCTGTATAACAGGGCTGGAATGGCACGCCAAATCAGAATTTTTTAAAAGCCCAGGTGATTCTTGCAACCAGGTGGCCAGGGTTGCAAGTCACTTGATTCTGAGTTTTCTGGGGAAGGAGAAGAGTGCCCCCAGGGCTGCCTCTGCTGCCTGGAGGGTCCCCCAGAGATGGCTGCATCCCTGCCCCACCCGAGTGCTGTGCCCCTGTTCTACCGAAGCGCAGCACCTGGAAGGGAATCACCTGGCTGCAGCCCCTCAGGACTCCCTGCCCCTCTCCTTCACTTCGTGGGACACTGTGGGTTTGCTACTAGTCCCCCTAGGCTTTACAGTCCCCAGGATAAGGGGTCTTCTTTTTTTTTCTGTAGCTCCACCCTCCAGGTGAGACCAGTCATCAGACACTGTGCAGTCCTCCTCCATCTGTCTTCCCACCCACACCTCAGCACCCACATACACACGCACACGCACACACACCTACCTGTCTCTGCCCCCAGGTGCCCACTAGAGGATCCACTTCTCCCACACAAATCACCTTCTGTAGAGATGTCTGGTTATCAGTGCACAAATCCTCCAGTGCTGCTCTGCATAGTCCTCCATCAACTCTATGTTAAGTCCAGTCCAACCTTGTTTTCGGTGCTCAGGCGTGGCAACTATGTAGCTAGTACTCCCCGTCCGCAGTAGACAATGCTAACTGACCACAGTGCTCTTGGCAGCCAGACCTGGACAATACTGGGCTACTGGCAGCCAAGGCCTGTTCAACTGGGACTCCCCTCAGGAGGAAATCTGCCTTCCATCCTTTTCGAAGCCCCTTCCTGCACAGGGAACACAAAGTCATATTGCAGCTAAATTGGAAACTAGGGTCTCCAGGCCCTCACTAACTGATTCCCTGACCTGGGAAATTGGGAAGTGTCTGCGCTCAAGTGGGAGTCAGGGTGAGGACTGGTGGAGGGAGGTGCCAGCAATCGGGCCTGAAGAATCAGGCTCAGGGAAGAGCCTCCGCCTTAGAGCGAGTTCTGAGCTTGCCCCTTGCCCTGTCAGGCTCCTTGTTTCTCACACGTTTTCCTTAAGTGTCTACTGTCATTTTCTACTCTGTTTCCAGAATGGTAATCATATTTCTGAACCAACTTTCCAAGTCTTTGGAGACATTCTGTGTTCCATGTTAAGAAGGCCCCAAATACAGACATCCAGCTTTATATGATCATCAAACTGGAACTGATTATTTGCTTTACTCAAACATTTCAACTGTGCTCTGATGTGAAACATTTAGATTTACAACTTTTGGAGGAATAAATTCACTACCTAGAGCAGAGATAAACCTCTGGTCTACGGATGGGCTTCAGGGGCATCCAGGAAAGCTGAAAACATAATTTTTGTATGTATCTATGTGTTGTTTTAATGAGAGAGTGTCCAAAACCTTCTCAGATTCCCAACTGGGTTACTGTTATAGATTGAATTGTGTCCCCCCAAAAATATACGTTGAAGTCCTAACCCCTGGTATCTGTGAACTAAAGTGACCTTGTTTGGAAATAGGGTATTCAAAGATATTATCTGCTAAACTAACATAAAGTCATATTGGGTTAGGGTGGGTTCCAGCCCCATCAGTGTGGTGTCCTTATAAAGGAAAGAGAAGCAGACCAAGCACAAAGGGCCGGGTAAGATGCACCTATAAGCCAAGGAATGCCTGGGGCTACCAGAAGCAGGAGATACAAGAAAGAGTCTCCCCTACAGCCTTTGGTGAAGGCATGGTCCTGCTGACACCCTGCATTCGGACTGCTAGCCTCCAGAACTGTGAGACAATACACTTCTGTCCTTATAAGCCACCCAGTTTGTGATATTTTGTTATGGTAGCCCTAGGAAACCAATACAGTTGGTGACCCTAAAATGGCTAAGAACTTTTGTGTGCAGGAAGGCTCATTTGATTTTGGAATTTTGTCTCTCACACTGATGTCGAATTCCATGTTGCTTAGGTAGTTTAAAGTGATTACTGACAGGCCATTACGGATCTGGGGTTGGCAGAAAGAAGCATAAATTAGAAGTAGATGAGAAAGAAAAGGGAAAACAAAAGGACTGGGACATAAACCCCAAACTAAGACTCTTGTGGCCAACGTAAAAATATACGAAAGAGCCCTGCATACACGTTGCCAGTAGTGGGTTACAAATTTGGCTCTAAGCTTTTTAGCAGCCAAGTCTCAAGCATTTTTCCTTGGAGAGTGAGGGGCTTACCTGACTTATAAAGCAAAACACTTTGTTATGATGGCTACTTAAGTACTGACAATTAAAACCAATACCTATTACACGGTCATTTAAACATGTGACAATTTGCTAATGCTTGTGTAAGCTAATGGGATCTGAAAGAGAAGGTGAATTATGTTTTAACTGATACATGTAATTAAAAACGAGGGGAATAGCCAATAAACTGGTGTTTTAGGAAATAGATGGAGACTCTAAGGTATTGTGGGGAAGAGGGGGATTCTTAGGCAGATGGACACAGACCCTTCATTCAGTCGGCAGATGAGTGTAAAACTCAGCATTCCGCCTTGTCTTGGCAGGGCCCCCTGCCTCAGATTGTGTCACCTCCCCGCCCCCCTATAATCTGATAGGCTTCCAGCACAGGAAAATTTCTCCTCACCAAGAGAAGGCTGCCACTATCTTCCCCGCTCTCATCAGCCAGGAGTCCTTAGGTCCAAAGCACACACTGCAGGGCCATGCTCCCTAATGCGGGCCTCCCCTGAACTGCATGTTCACCTGCCAGGTTGGAGCAGACCCCCTGCTGGCCTGGACACTCTGGCTGGGCCCTACGGCTGCTCTTTTGTTGGGGTGCCCTCTAGGCCAATGTCTGCTGTTGCCAGGTCACACTCCTTGGAGGAGGCAGGCAGGCCTGAAATTTCCCCACTCCCATACAGCAGCCATCTGCTCTCCCAAGGAGGTCCCAGTTATGACATTCAAGGACCAAGTGCTCCTTAGCGCTCACTGCACCCTGCCCACACAGGACACGTTGACTTCTCAGGAAAGGGTCTGTGGGATCCCCACTCAGAGATGGCCACCCCCTATCTGGAGCTGGGCCTGCTGTCCTGATTGACTGGGATGGCACTGTCAGGAAATCCTTCCTCAGGATCCTGACTCTTAGCATCTGCAGCCACGGTTCCCTCCAATGACAGATGACCTTGATGGGGATCCATGTGCAGCTGCTGCCCCACCTGACTCTTCTCCACCCACGGGGAGAGGGGGTGGAGGGGCTTGTGAGGGGGCTAGGGGGGCAGACATCTCTGCTGGAGGTGCCGGAACCCAGGCAAAGCCCAGGGATGGTGAGGCGGCCGGGATGTGTGGAGACTCCACTGTGCTGGGCGCTGAGGCTCTGACCACCACCGACACGGCCCTCCAGGGGGGCGCTGATCCTGCAGGAGGCTGTGGTGCATGATGGCCAGGACCACTGGCCATGTGCTTACCAAGGCTAGTGGCCTTGCTGACCCGCGCTAATTTCTCGTCCTGTGGATTAGCTGACACAGCGTCTTCCATGGCAGGAAGGGAAGCGGGGGCCCTGGGGATGCCCTGGGTCAAGGCTGATGCTGCTGCAGAGGGCAGGTAAGCTGCTCAAGACAGCCAGCACAGAGTGGGCCAGATATGAACCCGGGTGTGGGGAGGTGCTCTGGACCCGAGCCCTTAGCCCTGAGACTGTGAGCACTGGGGGAAGTGACGAGTTCAAAGCCTGGCTTGGCTTCTTCTTGTTCGTGCACTGCAAGAAAGCCACACCCCCTCCCTGAAGATCAATGTCTTCACTCCCAAAATGGAACTTGTAAAATCAGCTTCCTGGGGCCCTTTCTGGGGAGCAAATGGCACTGGCCGAGCAGTCCTGGATCCTTGTCGGTGGAGACCTGTGGCTCTGGTTCTGACCTGGCAGAGGGCCCTGGTCCCAGGTGGGGCTGGTGAGGGCGAATTTCTCCCAATACACCAGGAGCAAGGGGTAACTTCCAGCAGTGTTTTTAATTGGCCAAGTTAGCTGAGTAATTACACTTTCACTCTTATTTATACTAATATAGAGGGACAGAGGGGCATTTTAATGTTGCTTTAATGAACCAAGAGAAAGCCTCCACAGATTGCAAAGCAAAGCATTTGTGGTGGTTGTTGCATTATCCTTGTCTCTGGGGCATGCCAGCCATTCTTGGGGTTGGAGGCCTTGGGGCCCATCTCATTGAGGAAACGGCTGGGAAGAGGCCAGAGCGTGCACTGGTAAATGAAGAGTGACTCCCTTCACATTCCTGTCCACAGTAAAAAAGTAGCTAAGGAATATTAACTAACATTTCATTTGCTGTAATTTTTACTTTATTCATGGGAAAATCTTGTGGTGGATACAATTCTTTACATCCAATACCCATAGAGGCCGTATTTTATATTTAGGTAGCTCTGTTAATTTTCACCACAGCTTTATATCTCATTTTGTTCCACATCACATTCTTATGGGAGAAACAGGAAAAACCCTGCCTCCTGACAGGTGAGGAGACAAGGCAGAGAAGTTGCCCAGCCTGCTGACTACTTTCATTTCTCTTTGATAAGGCATCAGGACTTTGGAATTGTCTCTGTTCTCTTATAGAAAGAGAAAATGGGGCATATTTCTGTCCCGTTCTTTTGCCAAATACAATTTGAGAAGCAGCCAATGAAATTGTGTTTCTAGGATCACTCCATGACTAAAAAGGTGCATTCGTCTCTTACAACCTAGAGAGGGTAGGTGGGGCTGGTGCTATTTCTCTCACAGGAAACGGTAAGGCATTTACATGTTAGGTTTCCCAGTCGCTAGCACATCATTAGACAATCATATTAAAATGGCTCTGTTACACCAGATCTCTTATTTGGCAGGTTCCAGCTCAGCACTAGAAAAGTACAAAGAACAGAAAGTTCAAGACAAAGTCAGGAACAAGGATCTGGTGCCAGCCTGTGTCCCTTTCCTCACAGAAACCTCCCCACTACCTTCCTAAAGAGAAGGAAACTGGAAGAGAGGGCCTGCAGACATGGGAATTATTTGCGATAGGAGCTATTATCCAGTTGGATTTCCACTGAGAGGCATATTGAGGGCCTGGGGGCACTGTGGGTTGGGTTGAGCAAGAAGGCTTAGGCTAACAGGACCCGGAACTGACTTAGAGGTTTATACATGGTGAATGAAGAGCTTTTAAGGCCTCCAATCTCTTCCCACGGAAAACTCCTCTTCTTGACCCAGAGGATTCCTACGATTTCATGTGTGGGCCTCCTCCTCCTTTTCCCCATAAAGAGGGATGGAGGGAGTTGTGTTGGATGGATTGAGTAAAGTGAAAAGCCTAGAGTTGGGGCAGGCATTGGAGGGAGGAGCCTAGGTAGGGAGGTATAATCACCAGTGTTTGGGATTTGGCAAGCATCTAAAAGCCATCTCTAGTGCTTCCTTAATAATAATAACAGCAACAGCAGTAACAACAATGACAATAGCCAGTCATGTTGCTAAGAATAGTGTTCTAAACTTTAATTCACTTGTTTCACAACAACCCAATTTATAGATGAAGGCAGTGGGGTTGAGCTCAAAGTGACACAGCTAGTTGGTAGAGATGCTGAGATATGAACTTGGGCCTAACTCCAGAGTCTATACTCTCAACCTCATGCCTTGTGCTTGGATCTGGAAATTTGCACACGTTGCTGAACACTTGGTTGGTGCTTCCTATTTGGTGACAAATTAATTCTAGTGTAGCTCTTGAGCTAGAGAAAGACATCAGTAAGTAACGTAAGACCCACCCCAACACCACTGGAGACTGTTTGTGAGCTAGAAATGTTTCTGAATCTACTAGGTGGGCAGTCCTCTCCTGTGAGTGGTCTGTGGCATGGTTAAGAACCTGGTGAGGAAACTCTGAGGCATGTCCTCCTGGAGAAGGACAGGAAAGATGAACCATTGGAAGGGTTAAATTAAAGTTTTGTGGGAAAAGTTCCACAACCCTGCCCTGCAGCTTTCATGCAATGTGCCAGTCCAGTCCCTGAGGATGGTCACAGCCACAAGCCAAGTGACTTGTGTGCCTGCTGACTCCCAGAAAGTTCTCAGGCATCCATTATTCAAGTTAAGCTACTTTAAATATTCCCATTTTCTGAGATTGGGTCAAAATGTGGAGTTTTCAAAAAATTAGGAGCAGGGTGGGAAAGTAGAGAGAGTGAACATGTCCAGATCTCAGAACCAGGCACTTCCAGCCCCATCCAGACTCTAGAGGATCACAATCTGCTGTGATTTTAAAATGAAAACCAGATTGTATTTATCCCCTACTCCAAACCCTTTAAGGATCCCTGATGGCACAGTGGGTTAAGCTCTTGGCTGCTAACAAAAAGGTCAGCAGTTCAAAGCCATAAGCCACTCTGTGGTAGAAAGATGTGACAGTCTGATTCCATAAAGATTACAGCATAGGAAACCCTGTGAGGCAGTGCAACTCTTTCTTACAGGTTCACTATGAGTCAGAATCAACTCGATGCAACGGGTTTGGTTTTTTGGTTTCCAGACCCTTCATGGCTGCCCACTGCTCTTAGGGAAAACCTCCACCATCTCTCACATCTCACCTAAGGACCCGCTTGGTCTACCCTCAGGCCCCTCCCTAGAGCTCTGTGCTTGTTTCCTGTCCCCAATGGCTGCTCCAGCTCTATGATCCCCCCGCTCAGGATCACCCTGCACATCATCCCCTGGCCTGGATTGCTCTGATGGCCCAGAGAGGCCTTCACAGTTCCTCTGTCTGAATTAGGTTGATGCCCTCTCACATGCTCCATCTATGAACCTCTCTCCATGACCTGTAATTTATTCATTTTTAACTTACCCCACTTAGGTTGTTAACTCTGGACAGTAGGAACAAGACTATTTTTCGCATTGCTCTGTCCCCAATGCCTAGCACAGGTTGAGCCTCAATAAAAATAATTGTTGAATGCTTGACTGCACCTTGGTTAGGTAACATCCAAGTGACCTTGAAAAAATTAATCTACCTGAGTCTGTGTTCTGCCTTAAAAACCAGGGATCATATACATCTTGTTGTAAAGATTAAGGGATAAGAACTATGCACAAGAACCCAGGCTTCATTTTGGCACAGAGTAGACGTGGAACAAATGGTAAAAGAAATCACAGCAGGGCTATTGTGGAACATGGCCCTAAGTTCCTCCTGGAGCAAAGTTGAGAAACCTCTGAATTCACCTAATCCCCTCATTTTGTCTTTGAGGAAACCCTAAATTGTTGTTGTTAGGTGCCCTCGAGTCAGTTCTGACCCATAGCAACCCTATGTACAACAGAACGAAATACTGTCTGATCTTGCACCATCCTCACAATTGTTGTTATGCTTGAGCCCATTGTTGCAGCCACTGAGTCAATTCATCTTGCTGAGGGTCTTCCTCTTTTCGCTGATCCTCTACTCTACCAGGCATGATGTCCTTCTCCAGGGACTGATTCTTCCTGATAATGTGTCCAAACTATGTGAGATCGAGTCTCGCCATCCTTCTAAGGAGCATTCTGGCTGTACTTCTTGCAAGACAGATTTTTCGTTCTTCTGGCAGTCTGTGGTATACTCGATATTCTTCGACAACGCCCTAATGCAAAGGCATCAATTCTTCTTTGGTCTTCCTTATTCATTGCCCAGCTTTTGTTTGCATATGAGGCAATTGAAAATAACTCGGCTTGGGTCAGGTACACCTTAGTCCTTAAAGTGACATCTTTGCTTTTGAACACTTTAAAGAGCTCTTCTGCAGCAGATTTGCCCAATGCAATGCATTGTTTCATTTCTTCACCGCTGCTTCTATGGGCATTGATTGTGGATCCAAGTAAAATAAAATCCTTGACAACTTTAATCTCCGATTATCTTGATGTTGCTTATTGGTCCAGTTGTGAGGATTTTTGCTTTATGTTGAGGTGCAATCCATACTGAAGGCTGTGGTCTTTGACCTTCATCAGTAAGTGCTTCAAGTCCTCTTCACTTTCAGCAAGCAAGGTTGTGTCCTCTGCATAATGCAGGTTGTTAATGAGTCTTCCTCCAATCCTGGTGCCCTGTTCTTCATATAGTCCAGCTTCTTGGATTATTTGCTCAGCATTTAGATTGAATAAGTATAGTGAAAGGACACAACGCCTTTCCTGACTTTAAGCCACACAGTATCTCCTTGTTCTCTTTAAACAAATGCCTCTTGATCTGTGTACAGATTCTGCATGAGCACAATTAAGTGTTCCGGAAGTCTCATTCTTTGCAATGTTATCCATAATTTGTTATGATCCACAGAGTTGAATGGCTTTGCATAGTCAACAAAACACAGATAAACATCTTTCTGGTATTTTCTGCTTTCAGCCAGGATTCACCTGACATCAGCAATGATATCCCTGGTTCCATGTCCTCTTCTGAATCCGGCTTGAATTTCTGGCATTTCCCTGTTGATGTACTTCTGCAACTGCTTTTGAATGATCTTCAGCAAAATTTTACTTGTGTGTGATATTAATGATATTGTTCGATAATTTCTGCATTTGGTGGATCACCTTTCTTTGGAATGGGCATAAATATGGATCTCTTTCAGTCTGTTGGCCAGGTAGTTTTTTCTTGGCGTAGACTAGTAAGCACTTCCAGCACTGCTTCTGTTCATTGAAACATCTTAATTCATATTCTGTCAGTTCCTAGAGCCTTGTTTTTCACCAGTGTCTTCAGTGCAGCTTAGACTTCTTCCTTCAGTACTATTGGGTCTTGATCCTGACATGACTGAATGTCGACCAATTCTTTTTGGTACAGTGACTCTATGTATTCTTCCCATCTTCTTTTGATACTTCTGGCATCATTCAGTATTTTGCCCATAGAATCTTTCATTATTTCAACTCGAAGCTTGAATTTTTTCTTAAATTAGAAAGTTATTATAAGTTTTTTTCTAGTTGCCATTGAGCTGATTCTGATACATGTGGACCCCATCTGCATCAGAGTAGAATGGTGCTTCATAGGATTTTCAATGGCTGACTTTTTAGAAACAGATCTCTTGGCCTCTCTTTTGAGGCACCCCTGAGTGAACTCAAACCGCCAATCCTTTAGTTAGCAGCTGAGTACATTAACTGTTTGCACTACCCAAGGACCAATTAGAAATAAGCAAGACTATTCTCCCTTCTCCAACCTACCTCTCTACTTCTAGTTTTAATTCTGCTCAAACAGCCATCCTGCTGGGTTGAGATTTTGCCCTGATGACCCAAAGGAGAAAGGCTGCAGCCCCATGGCCGAGTCCAGAGGCTGAAGGCAGGTTTTGAGGGTCCCCATAAAGCCAGCCATCCCCCAGATTTGAAGCGTCACTGCCCCTGAACTTCTGCAGCCTCTGCTCTTACTGAGCTTGACTAAAGGGCTAGGCTAGAACGTTCACCAGGCCAAGGCTGAGCATGGCTCCCTGGCAGGCCTGTGCTGGGGTCGGGGAGTGCCTTGAGGTGGCCAGGCCCAGAGACAGAGAGCAGTTTCAGAGATGCACAGGGCAGCCTCCCACTTCACTCTTTCACAATCCACACTCAGTGCTTTTTGTATCCCAGTGCTGCCTGTACTACGATTAACCATACATTTTTAATTGTCTCACTTTTTAGTGTAAAATACATACATTTAAAATGGAAGCTGTGTATGCCTATAGTACGTCAGTCCTGGAGAAAGTCTTGGTAGTCGATGAAACCATATGTTATTAAAAAGATAGGTTAATATGATAACACACTAAATTTTAGAAGTTAATGTAAAAACACGACCTTAAAAGAAACATCTTGGGCAGCTGGTAGGAAAAATGGACTAACAGCAACAACAGAAACAGCATTTTCCACCAGCAAAGCTCATGCATACTTCGGGGGCCCAGAGTTTGGTCTCTAATGCTATTCTCCAATGTAGAAAAGAGACTCTGTTGAGTTTGTACATTTTTGGGCAAGGAAAAAAAAAACACCAGGTAATAAAAAGTATACTAAAAAAAAAAAAGAGTTGATTCAGAGAAAGGGTGAATCTAATATGACCCATCCTTGTTACTACTAATAATGGAAAAGTATTGCCGTATGTGGATATTGTACTTCTTTGCTAAGCAGGACTCTATTTATAAGATATAGATCTGGTCCAGGGTCAGCAGGAAGGAGTGACTTGAACCTGTGAGTGAATTAAAATAATCCCAGAGGAAAAAGAATCTGAACCATGAATAAGAAAGTATGGATGGCAAGTGGGAAGTGAGTTTGGGTTGCTTAGCCTTGGTAATCTCATACTGCAACCATTTAAAAGAATGATCAGATACAGATTCCTAGATAATGATGTAGCCAAGTATCCTTTAAAGATCAAACTAACCACAGATTTATTCCCTCTTTTCTCAATAAATAAAACCCCTGGATAACCTCACTGATTACAATGAGAAACTACTAAGACACACAACATGAATTTTCAATTATGCTCATAGGCCAGACTAACAACTCATAATTATTGGACAATAAGTACAGGCCACATACAAAATTTAAAGGCCACTTCATTTCTAGAAAAGATACCAAGTCTTAGAAGTTAAGATCATTAAGAAAGATAGGAACATTAAAGTGCTATGATTTAACAACTTCAGCTTCGTTGTAAGAAAAAAGGGACTTTACCTGATGACCAGTGGCTCAGATTTGAATCAGCTTGGCCTGTACAACCACGCCCTGACCAAACACCAAGAGATGGCCAACCCAGGACCTGCCATCTCCTGTGGGATCAAGACAATATTCTCTTACTTTGGAGTCTCTTACTTCCATAAAGGTATAACAATATCCATCATTGACTGTAAAGTATCAGTCCTTGGACAGTTACACTGTCCTGAGATTGTATAAAGAATGTTGACATTGGAAATGTGCAACCATAAGAGTGAGGAACAAAATAGGAAACAGCATGATACTAGCACCGTGGTAACCTCTTTTGGTGTAAATTAGATATTAATCGGCTTTGCAATCTTTATGCTTTCTGTTTGACCATTTTGCATTTAAGAGGAATTAATATGTTAGATTTGAGATTGTACTTAAATGCCTAAAAGTATTAAGTTGGTAATCTAGGTTTTATTGATTAGGGAAACTTATTTTGTTAAATCCATAATTCATTATTTATTAATTGTAGTAACTGTAAATATTTAGTGCAAAGTTCATTGTTTAATATCTAAAAGAATGTTAATTGTCTAATAAATTCCTGAGATTAATAATTAGGATGTTGCATAAATTACAATTAGTGAGTATTATTCTCCATGCACCAACGCCCCTCAGACACTAAACAATTCCTCAGCACTGAAAATGGAAAACCAGCACTATCCTAATACATAGTCAAATAAATTCAGAGATATTATATGAATGTTCACCTTGGCACCATCTAGAATCATCTCATGAACCACCTGAGGTCCATGGGCTACATGTATTGGGAAATGCTGCCTGGGTGCAGAAGGTCCCAGAGCCTAGAACATCATAAGGAGCATTGACCTGCACCTTTAAATTTCTAGGCTGGAAGTATCTCTTTCAGGATGCTTTTATTGAATACCAGAATTGGAGCCCAAGACAGGGAGACAGAATTATTCCCCAAAATTAACAGCTTAAAATCACAAGCATTTTTTATTTCACCAATTTCTGAAGGCCAGGAATCTGAAAGCGGTTTAGGTGAGTGGTTCCAGCTCAGGATCTCTCATCAAGTTGTAGTCAAGATGTTGGTTGGGGCTGCAGTCACCTGAAGGCTTGACTAGGGCTGGAAATTCATTTCCAAGCTCAGCCTTATGAGTGTCCTTTGCCAGTTAGGTGTCTCTATAGGGCTCCTCAACATGGTATCTAGCTTCCCCCACAGCAAGTGAACCACGAGAGAGCGAGGGCAAGCAGGAAATCGCAGCGCCCTTTTATCCCGAGTTTCTGAAGGTGTACACCATTGCTGGAAGCGAGTCACTCAGTCCAGACCACCCTCAAGAAGAGGTCAATTAGGCTCCCCCTACCTTTCTTTTTTTTTGAAAGGAGGCATGTCAAAGAATCTGTGGACCTATTTTGAAAACAGCTACCCATAACTATTCTGAATGTGGAGTGCAAGAGATAGTGCAGATGTTGCTCCTAAAATTCAGGATTTCCTTTCAAGAACGCGTGCCATGCTGAGCACTTTTAGACACCTTAGAACCCTTCCAACCTCCACCCATTACCCAATTCCAAAACCACTTCCACATTTTAGGTATTTTTCCAGTACCAAATTCTATCTTAGTTATCTCGTGCTACTATAACAGAAATGCCACAAATGAGTGGCTTTAACAAACAGAGATTTATTTTCTCACAGTTTAGGAGTCTAGAAGCCTGAATTCAGAGCCCTGGTTCTAGGGGAAGGCTTTTTCTTTCTGTTGGCTCTGGAGGAAGGTCCTTGTGTCTCTTCAGCTTCTGCTCCTGGGAAATCTTCATGTCACTATCTCTGCTTACTCACTTTTTGTATCTCAAAAGAAATTGACTCAAAATACACCTTACACTAATTCTGCCTCGTTAACATAACAAACACAAACCATTCAGAAATGGGATTATAACCACCAGCAGAGGTTAAGATTTGCAACACATATTTTCAGGGGACATAATTCAATCCATACCATTCCACCTTTTGGCCACCCAAAATTCATGTCCTTGCCACACGCAAAACTCATTCACCCCATCACATCATGCCAAAAGTCTTAAATCAACTTCAAGTCCAAAACCTCACCTTCTGAAGCCTCTAAATAAAATATGGGTGAGACTTTAGGCATATTCCATCCTGGGACAAAATTCCTCTTCATCTGTGAACCTATTAAATCTAGATTACAAGTTATCTGCTTCTAAAGTACAATGGTACAACAGGCACAAGGTAGACATTTCCATTACAAATGGGAGAAATTGGATGGAAAGAAAGCATAACAGCACCAAGCAATTCCAAAAACCAACCGAATGAATTACATTAGCTCTCAAGGATTGAAAATAATCCTCTGTTCTCTGAGACCATCTGAGCAATGGCATCACCCTCCAGACTCTGGGCATTGGCCATACCCTCTGGATTCGGGGTGGAAGCCCTTTGGCCCTGGGCTTCAGCTCCACATTCCATGCCCACTGAAATGGCAACTCTGCTCCTTTGGCTTTGGGCAACCCCATTCTTCTAGTCCATCTCAGTGCTGACCCACCCCTTTGGCCCCTGGCAGGCCCCGTTCTTCTGCCCCTTGGGCATGGCAGCCTTGCCTCTTCAGCTTTAGGTGGCAGCCCCATCACCCTGACACACCTTAAGGCAGTCCCGTGCTCTGGAACTGAGATGATAAAGATCTGACTCTTTGAAACCTAGGAGGCCCTGCTTTCCAGGCTCCTTCCAGCCGTCCTGCTGATCTCAGAGCTGCTCCAACGATTGTCCTTTTCTTTTCTTGGAGGACAACAAATGTAGCTACTTGGGCCTGTTCCCTGCCTGTAGAATTCCAAGAGGCAGTATTTGTAATGGATTGAATTGTGTCCCCTCAAAATTTCTGTCACCTTGGCTAGGTCATGATTGTCTACCATTTTGTCACCTGATGTGATTTCCCTATGTGTTGTAAATCATATCACTATGAGGCAATGAGATGAATTATTGGCGGTTTTATTGATGAAATTGTCAAGGATTTCATTTTACTTGGCTCCACAATCAACACCCATGGAAGCAGCAGTCAAAGATCAAAAGACGCATTGCACTGGGCAAATCTGCTGCAAGAGATCCCTTTAAAGTGTAGAAAAGTAAAGATCTCACCTTGAAAACTAAGGTGCACCTGACCCAAGCCATGGAATTTTCAATTGCATCATATGCATGTGAAAGCTGGACAATAAATAAGGAAGACAGGAGAATTGATGCCTTGGAATTGTGGTATTGATGAAGAGTATTGAATATACCATGGACTGACAAAAGAACAAACAAATCTGTCTTGGAAGAAGTAAAACCAGAATGCTCCTTAGAAGCAAGGATGGCAAGACCGTGTCTTACATACTTTGGACATGTCAGGAGAGATCAGTCCCTGGAGGAGGACATCATGCTTGGTAAAGTACAGGGTTAATGAAAAAGAGGAAGACCCTCAATGAGGTGGATTGACACAGTGGCTGCAACAATGGGCTCAAGCATAACAATTGTGGGCATGGCACAGGACTGGGCAGTATTTCGTTCTGTTGTACATAGGGTTGCTTTAAGTTGGAACTGACTCCACATCACCTAACAACAACAACAACATATTGATGAGATCTACAAAATTAGTGTCTTAAGCCAATCTCTTTTGAGCTATAAAAGAGAAAACAAGCAGAGAGACATGGGAACATCATACCACCAAGAAAGCAGCACTAGAGCAGAGGTTCCTGTACAGAGAAGCTCCTAGTCTGGGGAAAGATTGATGAGAAGGCCTACAGAGAGAGAAAGGATCCGGGACCCTGAATTTGAATTTCTATCCTACTGGACTGTGAAGGAATAAAATTCTCTTTGTTAAAGTCATTGACTTGTGGTATTTTTGTTATAACAGCACTAGATGACGAAGATAGAATTTGGTGCTGGGAGTGGGGTGCTGCTCTAACAGATGCCTAAAACATGGAAGTGGTTTTGAAATTGTGTATGGACAGAGGACTGGCACCAACAGAGTTCCAGCAGTGGAAGAGAACTGGCAGCAGCAGAACCAGGAGACCAGTGCCAGACAGTGCTGGAAGTGACCCATGGTGCAAGAGAGCTGAATGCCTCTGCACAGGAGGCTTCCTGGTGGAGTGGGGTGCTTCCAGACACTTATTGGTGGAGCTACAGAGCTTTGGAACACTTGCTCCAGCAGGGTAGATGCGGGCATGAGGCCCGAGGGCTGAAAGGCCAAGGAAACAGGAAGCAGAAGCTGAAGAGACAAGGAACACAGGAAGCCGAGATGCCTCAGTCTCAAAAGGTATGGCCATGACCTCTGGGGTTTCAAAGGGTGGAGCCATGGCCTCTCGTGTTTCTAAGGGTGGAGTCGCCACTCATATGGACTAGGAGAATGGTATGCCTAAAGCTGAGGGAGCAGAGATTCCACCCTAGTGGGCCTGGAAGGCAGAGCTGAAGCCCAGGGCTGAGGGGCCTCCACTCAGAATCTGGAGAGTGTGGCCAATACCTAGAGTCTGGAGGGCAAGGCCATTGTGTAAACTGTCTCAGAGAACAGAGGATTATTTTCAAAGCCTTGAGGGCTAATGTAATGTGTTCTGCTGACTTGTTTGATGCCTGTTATGCCTTCTTTCTCCCCAGTTTCTCCCATTTGTAATGGAAATGTCTAGCTTGTGCCTGTTTTGTCATTGTACCTTTGGAAGCTGATAACTTGTATTCTAGATTTCACAGATGAAGAGGAATTTTTTAGATTTTGGACTTTGAGTTGATTTAAGAGTTTTGCTATGATATGATGGGGGGTGAATATGTTTTACATGTGGCAAGGGCATGAATTTTTAAAGAGTGAAATGTCTTGGATTGAATTGTGTCCCCCAAAATATCTGTCAACTTGGCTAGGTCATGATTCCCATTATTGTATGATTTCTACCATTTTGTCATCTGATGTGATTTCCTCATGTGTTGTAAATCCTATCACTATGATGTAATGAGATGGATTAGTGGCAGTTATATTGATGAGATTTACAAGATTAGGTAGTGTCTTAACCCAATCTCTTTTGAGATAGAAAAGAGAGAAGCAGGCAGAGAGACATAGGGCCCTCATACCACCATGAAATCAGTGCTGGGAGCAGAGTGTGTCCTTTGGACCTGAGATTTCTGCAAGCAGAATCTCCTTGTTTGGGAGAAGAATGATGGTCAGCAGAGAGAGAAAGCATTCCCCTGGGGCCAGTGCCCTGCATTCAGACTTCTAGCCTATTGGACTGTGAGAGGATAAACTTCTCTATGCTAAAGTCATCCACTTGTGGTATTTCTGTTATAGCATCACTAAAACTAAGACAGTGTTCTTTCCTTTAATTCTCTACCCTTTTCGGTCTATGCTGATGGGTTTTCTCTACTGTGGTAGTTGGTTAGATCCCTCAGTCACAAGCTTAATCTCTTTAACAAAAGACTGTGTAGCCACGTCCTTGGTGAAAATTTTAGGTCTTGTTTGCTTCGTTTGTACAACAGAATTTTCCAAATCTTTAAGTTCTGTTTTCATTTTGTACAGTTCATTTTTAACTTCATCTCTTTTCTCTCACATTTTACTATAAGCAGCAAGGAGAAACCACTTGGCCTCTTTAAGATCTTGCTTAGAAATCTCCTCAGCCAAATATCCAAGTTCATCACTTAAAAGTTCTACCTTCTACCAAACATTTAAACATAAGTCAGACAAGTTCTTCGCCACTGCGTAAAAAGCATTGCTCTTCCTCCATTCTCCAATCACAGATTCATCATTTTCTTTTAAAACCTCACCAGAAGCACATTTAATTTCCACATTTCTAGCAACATTCTGCTTGTGCTGTATGTATTCTCTAAGATGATATGTTATAGTTCTTCTCACTTCCTTTGAGCCCTCACCAGAATTGGCTTTGATGTCTGTCTTAGTCATCTAGTGCTGCTGTGACAGAAATACCACAAGTGGATGGTTTTAACAAAGAGAAGTTTATGCTGTCACAACCCAGTAGGTTAGAAGTCTGAATTCAGGTTGCCGGCCCCAGGGGAAGGCTTTCTTTCTCTGTTAGCTCTGGAGGAAGGTCCTTGTCATCAGTCTTCCTTTGGTCTGGGAGCATCTCAGCACAGGAACCTCAGGTCCAAAGGATGCGCTCTGCTCTCAGCGCTGCTTTCTTGATGCTATGAAGTCCCCAACTCTCTGCTTGCTTGCCTTTCATCTCTTGAGAGATAAAAGGTGGTGCAGGCCACACCCCAGAGAAAATCCCTTTACATCAGATCAGGGATGTGGCCTGAGCAAAGGTGTTACATCCCACCCTAATCCTGTTTAACCACAGGCAGAGATTATGATTTATAACATAGGAAAATCACAAAATGGAGGACAACCACACATAGCCTAACCAAGTTGACACATACTTTTGGGGGACACAATTCTATCCATTACAATGTCCATAATTCTACTAACAGGCCTTTCAGGCCAATCTAGGCCTTTACTATTAGGCACCTCAAAACTCTTCCAACCTCCACCCATTACCAAATTCCAAAACCACTTCCACATTTTAGGTATTTTTCCAGTATCAAATTCTATCTTAGTTACCTAGTACTGCTATAATACCACAAATGAGTGGCTTTAACAAACAGAGATTTATTTTCTCACAGTTTAGGAGGCTAGAAGTTCAAATCCAGGGCCCCAGCTCTAGGAAAAGCTTTCTCTCTCTGTTGGATCTAGAGGAGGGTCCTTGTTTCTTTTGAGCTTCTGCTTCTGGGCAATTTTCGTGTGGCTTGACATCTCTCTTCTCTCATCTCTGCTTACTCGATTGCTTGTTTAATCTTTTTTATGTCTAAAAGAGATTGACTCAAGGTACACCCTACACTAATCCTACCAGGCTAACATAACAAACACAACCCATTCAGAAATGGGATTATAACTACTGGCAGAGGTTAGGATTGGCAACACATATTTTTTTGGGGGGGGGGGACACAATTCAATCCATAACCCACATTTTCACTTCTGTTTCTTTAGACCATACGCACTTCTTTTTGCAGTTCTTTTCTTTCTTTTTTTGTGGGGATTAGGCTAATATCTGATTCCTCTTCTTCTATAAGAAAGCTGGGCTTTTAGCAGTTTCCCAAGTAAGAGCAAAAAAAAAAAATTTTTTTTTTTGGAGTTTCAATTTGCCAACACACAGAACAGATTCTTTAAGACTGAGATTTAATTTCCCTCCAGCCTGGCATGATAGGGGCTGGAGTCAGTTCTTGCATACCCTGAATTTGTGTTCTGAACCATCCTGTCAAATTGAGGGAGAGGTGTTTAGAGCCAAAAGCTGAAGAGTGGGCAAAGATGAGGTGGAGTAACAGGGAGCAATAGTGTTGGAGGCTGAGGGAAGAGCATGGGTAAGCATTTTGAGATTAGAAAGGGCTCAGGATGTGGGAGACATGAAAGGCCCAGTGACTGGGACACAGATCTCTGCAGGCTGTGGGCCAGGGAGGGCTGGAGAGGGACAAGGTGGCCAGGTGATGTAAGGCAGTAAAGGATCAGTATTCTGTCTCAAAGGCAATGGGAAGAGAGGGGAGGAACGATGGTGACAGGACCATGTTTGGCTTTTTTAAAAATATCACTCTGGGTCTGGACTGGAAAATGGATTGAAAAGAGCATGATTAAACACTAGAGACCACAGTTTGAATATCACTGCAGAGCAGAGAAACGGTGCCTGGAAGAATGTCGTTTCAGTGGGGATGCAAAAGAGAGAATGGATCTGACAGTTAGGAGCAAGCCTGAAAATGCTCAGGTTTCCTGGTTAAGCAACCTGGGTTGCCAGATACGGAGGCCGAGAGAAGGATTCCCAGGGAGAGAGAGAGCAAACCCACCAGGTCCATTCCTGATAAGGTCCTAAGCCCTGTAGCTATAGAGATGGTTCCTGCTCTCTGGACCTGTTTTCTGAGGAGAGAAGCGATTACTGTTTCTCTGAATTTAGTGAAAAGGCCTGGGTTATTTGTCATGGGGAGTGGAAAAGGAAAGATGAATGCCATGAATTTATAGCAGCAATAATATACCCATTTGGGTAATTTTTTTTCCTAGCAGCTCTCAGAACCTTGGGTACATTAAAGAAAGCAGATGGATGGATTTCTCTACTCATTTCTTTATGTTTAATGCTGGAAGTGTTGCTTTTTTAGCCAATATGACAATCTCTGATTTTGGCAGGGTGGTTAGTTTGTTTACATTTTAATGTGGTTATTGATACAGTTGCATTTAAATCTACTATCTTGCTATTTGTTTTCTAGTTGTCTAATCTGTTCTTTGCCCTATTTTCCTCATTTTCAGCCTTTTTTTAAAAAATTATTTAAGTCTTTTTTTTAATGATTCATTCAATCTTATTTTTCCAGTAAGCATGATTCCATTTAATCTTATTTGTTGGCTTAGTAGCCGTAACTCTTCATTGCATTATTGTAGTGGTTGCTTTAGAATTTATACATTTTTAACTTATCACTGTCTATCTTGAAGTGATATTACACCCACTTCACATACGCTATGAGAATCTTATAGCAATATACTTTCATTTCTCTCTTCCCTGCCTTTATGCTATTGTTGTCCTACTTTTACATCTACATGTGTTATAAAACACACGTCATCTTTATTGTTTATTTCAACAATCACCTCTTAAAGATATTTAAATAACGAGAAAAAGTCTTTTTATATTTATTCATGTAGTTACTCTTTCCAGTGCTCTTCATTTCTTTGTGTAAATGCAGATTTCCATTGGATATCATTTATTTCATTTGTTGTGGCATGGGTCTTATGATGATGAGTTTTTTCAGCTTTTCTATGTCAGAAAATGTATTTTACCTTTGTTTTGGAAGATATCTTTGCTGGGTATTGAATGTCGGGTTGACAGTTTTTAGTTCATTCAGTACATTAAATTATTGCTCCACAGATTTCTGGTTTGCATTGTGTCAAAGAAGAAGTCTGCTGTAATTCTAATCTTTTTTCCTCTGAGTGCAACATGTCTTTTCTCTGGCTGCTTTTAAGATTTTTCTGCTTGTCACTTGTTACAAGCAATTTGGTTAAGATTACCTTGGTGTATTTTTCTTCATATTTCTTGTTTTGGAGTTTATTGAGCTTCTTGAATACATGGGTTTATAATTTCCATCGAGTTTGGACATTATGACCATTAACTCTTCAAATATTTTTTCTGTCCATTTTCTCCCCCACTTTGGGAGAACTTCAATTACACATATATTAGGCCACTTGAAGTTGTCCTGTCACTGATGCTCTGGTCATTTCCAGTCTTTTTTGTCTTTGTGTTTTATTTTGTATAGCTTCTACTGATGTCTTCAAATTCACTAACATTTTCTTCTGCAAAGTCTAATCTGTTAACTCCACCTACTGTATTTTTTTTTTTAATCTCAGATTTAGTAATTTTCATCTCTTTGAGTTCTATTTGAATCTTTTAAAAATACATACACCTTCAACGTCTTTGTTTAGCATGCTTAGTATTTCCTCTACCTTCCTGATAAAATGGAATACAGTTATAATTGCTTTGATATCCTTGTCTAGTAATTCTATCATCTTTGTCATTTCAGGGTCAGTTTCAACTGAAAGATTTCGCTTCTCATTAGCTTTTGTACTTGCCTAATTTTTTTTTCTTTTTTTTTTTTTTGCCTGCCTGGTAATTTTGAGTTGGATGCCAGATGTTATGAATTTCACTTCATTGGATGTTGGGTATTTTTGTATTTCTATAAATATTCTTTAGTGTTATTCTGTGATGCAATAAGTTACTTGGAAACAGTATGATCCTTGCAGTTTTTAATAGTAAGCTTTGTTAGGCAGAATCACAGCTGTGTTTAGTCTAGAGATGATTTTGTCCCACTGCTGAGGCAAAACCCTTCTGTGTACTCTATCCAATGGGAAGACGAAGTATTTTGGCTCTGTGTAAGCTAATCATTTCGGGTGGCTCTTTCTTTGACCTCAGGTAATTTCCCTACATGCTTATGCTGATCAGTACTTTACTGAAGACTTGAAGAAGACACACTGCACGTCTTCAGAACTCTTTTTCTGAATCACTCTCTCCTCTTTGGGACTCTGGCTTGCAAGTTATAGCCACCCTGGCCTCCTTGAACTCCCAGTTCCATCTCTTCAAATCAGGGAGGCCCCTGGGTTTCTTTAAAGCCGACCATTTACAGGGTGGTGATGGAACTGCAGGATATGATGGAACTATAAGGAGCCCCACTGGTGCAGTGGTTAAAGCAATCGACTGCTAACAGAAAGGTCAGCAGTTTGAAACCATTAGCGGCTCCGTGGAGAAAGATGTGGCAGTCAGCTTCTGTGGAGATTTATAGCCTCAGAAATTCTATGGGGTCACTATGAGTCGGAATCGATTTGATAGTGGGTTTAGTTTTTTGGGTTTTATAAGAGGTCAAGCACTTTGAGAGTATTGGCAAACCTGGTTGAAATGATACATCATGGGGCTTAGGTTATACTGGGAAAACAACTAAGGCATGAAGGAGTCCTGCACTTGGAGAATGCATGGAAAATCTTCATAAGTTCAAAGAACATGGACAGCAGGAATAAGGCAAAGAGAAAGCTAGCAGTTGGAGAGGTTTGTGTCAGAATTTGGCCCATTCATTTAAGATTTCAGAGGTGATGTAGTTCAAGGTGACAAACTTCAGGGTGTGGCCATAGATTAGCTCAAGTGGAGTATGAGGAAGGTTGTCAAACTGAGGAAGTATTTGGAATGTGGAAGACTGAGCTACCTCTGCTTAATGGTATTTCAGAGGAGAAGGCCTCATGTTAATCAAGGCAGTGGGGAATTTCATTTACAACGGAATAAAAGTTCCTTCTAAAAAACCCCCAAATCAAACCAAACCCATTACCATCAAGTGGATTCTAACTCACAGTGACCCCATAGGACAGAATAGAACAGCCCCATACGGTTTCCAAGGAGCGGTTGGTGGATTCAAATGGCCAGCCTTTTGGTTAGCAGCCGGAGTCTTAACCACAGTGCCACCAGGGCCCCAAGGGTTCCTTAGGGCTTAGTAAAAATGCCTGGGAATTGTCAGCAGTAGAAGCTGGTAGGACAAAAATGCACAGTACTATCTGGAGGGCAGTAGATGAGAGCAGCCTTGATTGATAGGCCAACCAGCCCATGGGTGAGATTTACTGGCCTTCAGTGAGAGGTCTGAAGCAGTTTGGCAGGTGGTAGCCAGCTTCTCAGGTGGCCTCCAGTGATTTGCACATCCTGGTATTTGTGCCCTTATGGAATGCCTTCTTTCGTTAAATTCCAGTTGCCACTCCAGCTCACGGGGACCGCACGTATATTGGAATAGAACTGTGCTTCATAGGTTGTTCAGTGGCTAATTTTTCAGAAGTATATTTTTAGGCCTTTCTTCTGAGTTCCCTTTGTGCACACTCAAATCTCCAACTTTTTGATTAACAGGTGAGTGTGTTAATTGATCACACCAACCAAAAACTCCTGTTCATTAAATAGGGCTGACTTTTGTAACCAGTAGGATATTGTGGAAATGTCAGTGTATGACTTCCGAGGCTAGGTCATAAAGTAAATCATGGTTTCTGCATATTCCCTTTTGAACTACTGGGAGAAGGCAGCCACCATGTCATGAGGACCCCCATGCAGCCTGTGAGAGGCCCACATGGGGAAGCTGAGTCCTGCTGCCAACAACCAGCACCAGCTTGGCAGGCATGTGAGTGAGCTACCCTGGAAGTGGACTATCCAGCTTCAGTCAGGCTCTCTGATGACTGCAACCCTAACATTTTGATGCAACCTCATGAGGGAACTTCAAGCCTGAATAGTGAGGTGTCCAGGCCAGCCTCTGACCACTGACCTCCAGCCAGCTCTTCCTGAGTGTTTGTAAAGTTCCACCCACCTTAATGAGGAATCTAGGGGAATATATGTCCAGCAGGGAACTATGGATATCTTAACCCAAAAACAAAACCCCACTGCCATCGATATCTTAGTGTATAGCACAGTAGTGGAGGCCTAAGATGTAGGTGTAAAGTCCAGTCCTCTTTGTGGACAGCTTCTACTCTTGTTGCTCTCATCAGTTAAGCCACTCCTAAGTTTTTGACTCATAGAAACTGCATGAGATAATAAATATCTGTTGGTGTTTTAAGTATCTGAGTTTTGGGGCAATTTGTTACTCAGCAGTAAATATCTAAATACAGATTTTGGACCTGGAAGTGGGATGTTGCCTTAACAAAAGCTAAAATTATGGGCATGGCTTTGGAACCAGGATGAGGGACTCTGAGGACAGTGCTGGTGGGTGGCTCATGCATGGTGTCACCTGTCTGCTGGCTCAGCTTGCTGGCTTTGGTCAATGGTTGGGCCTGCAGCTATTCCACCTGTTGAGCATGAGAACAACATAGCTGTGGCTTTACTTCTTCCCCTACATCTTGCACAAAATGACTCCTGGCATCCCCCTAACTGAAAACATACAGAGGATGGAATTCTGGGAAGTGCGGTTCAATTGGTCACGGTGACATATTACAAAGCCACAGTAGGTAGCATCCCAATGAAATGCTGTTAGGAAGTTACCCTTGAAGAGGACCATGTTGGGAGACAGGATTATCTGGTTTTCATAGCAGTCACAGGCATTAAAGTGTCTGGGAGGCCTAGGATGCCACATCAGAGGTGAATCCAGAGTATCTAGAAAATACAGAGAAAGGACATGTAGCCAAGAGTTGATGCCTCTCTTGTTTGCAAGGGGCAGAGACTTTCTCTGTGTACTAGAGTAATGGGAGTCTCAACAATGCTGCAAGGCCTCATGGGAAATCAGAAAAAGCCACAAAATATCCCTCTCTCTTATCACTGTTTCTGCTAAGAGGTGAAACCAGTTGAAAGAAAGAGGAAAATCCAAGACAGTCAACAGTCTAGAGGGAACTATAACGTTCACTGTGAGAAAGGGGGTTTGATAATGCAGTGTCAATTAGGAAATGGGCATATCTTTAAACTCACAGATCTCAGGTCACTTTAATATGTTCACCTCAGGCAAAGGGGACTGAGAGCAGAGCCACAGGTTTGTAGAGCAGCTAAGGCTTCGCCACACTGTACTTCCACCCGGTCAAGACCAGCTCACACACATCTGGGTGTGGTTTTCCACGTGTATTCGTCCCTATTCCTGGATCCTGGAGAAATCACTTTGAAGAGGAACAGACACAAATAACTATCTTCTCATGTTTTTTGGAGTGGGGTAGTGAGAAGGTGACTTTGTAGGAGGAGCCTCAAGAGTGAGGTCAGCCTCTCACTGCTGAGCTTCAACCAGCTCTTCCTGAGTGTTCCAGAGCTCCACTCAACCTCAATAACAGGTGCTTAAGAAAAAAGTCTGGGAGAAATGTATTCCAGAGTAGTATGGGTAGCTCGGCATAGTGAAGGAATGCAGGCCTAAGCTGCAGATGTAAGCTTCAGGCCTCTGTGGACAACCTCGAGTCTTGTTTTCCTTGGTCACCAAAATTTCCAGAGTAGGCTGGAGAGATACAGCCAGACCTCCCCACTTTCTACAGTGGGTGACGGGTCTAGTCTCCCCATTTCAACAGGAGTTGTCCCTAACCTGCCCTTATGGGCAGAGAAACCAAGCCAGTGATGCTGCTGTTGTGACCCCCATGGGCTCTGGAGGCAGTTGGCAGCTACTAGCTGTGTGGCTTTGGACAAGTTACTTCATTTTTTCCGTGCTGAGCTTCCTCATCTGTGAAATGGGTTCATGATTGTCCCTAGCTCATACGTTCTAGAGGGTATGGCTCCTGGTGGGGATTGCCTGGCATGGTGTCTGGCACAGAATAGGTGTTCAATAAAGGTTAGTCTCCACCATCTACCAGCAATTACCTAACACAGGCTAAATTTGAGATTTAAGTGATATTGCAAGTCCACTAGCATCTCCTGCTACTTCTTTAGAGGTCGGTCCCAGCCCTGGCGTGGCACTGAGCAGGCTGCCCTTTCTGTACCCTGAGGCCCCTCCAGCAGGAACAGTCTTGTTCAGCTTTGTGGTCCTGTTTGAATGCATGCTTGATTCTGTAACCCTCTAAATATCGTTCCTTCAGCAGTTTTCAGGGTTGAGTGAGGCACAGAGAGGACAGCTATTATCTCCAATTAACTGAGGTGAAACAGAGAAAGGAAGAGGTTTCTCACAGCCAGAAAGTCCCTGCCCTGGCATCTGGCTGGTGCTTTCTCTAACAGCCTGCATGGCCAGGCAGGCACTCGCATCTGTGTGTCCTTATCACCTGGGGTAGGCTAGTACAATGGGCCTAGATTTCTGACTGACAAAAGTTCTCTCTCAGGAATCCCAACTGTACCTGCTCAGGGCAAATACACTCTAGATACAATCTCTGTCCCAGGGGTATGGCTGGGGGCAGCTGTCTCCAGCTCCTGTACACTGGGACTCTCGGAATACAACACAATTATGCCACGCGTCATTTTTTATTGAGTTGACAATTCACACAAGGTAACAGCATACAGTAAATTATTTCCAGGGCTTAAGAAAAATGATTGTCACTCGTTGTGCGTCACAAAATTTCCTTTTAATGAATAAATAATTTGATGAAATCAAAAATATTTACAATATAAACAAATGGAAAAGCTGTGGATCTTTGAATCTGATCGTCAGGTTCTGGCTTTTTGAACTGAATTCCTTCCAAGCTTTTCCCTTGGAAACAATACAAATCTGATAGAAACAACTCATACAATGTATCCTTGTTCATTATGAGTTTACCTGTTAGTCCTGGAAAGCTAGGTAAGCTTATATTATGCAACATGTTAAAATACAAATATTAACTAAAATAATATATTATCATAATGCCAGGTAGCATTCTCCACAGAACAAAAATGTACACTCAGCTGTAACAATAACAAAGGGTCACGGGCCACAAAATAATACCCAAAGGTACAAATTCCTTCATAAGAATATAGTTGTGCTCTTCGGTTGACCAGCTGTCCGCGCTCCCTGCCAGGCTGGCCATGCGGAGCTGAGTGTCTCACCACTGCAGTGCTGGGATGGGCCTGCCAGGCGGCAGCGCTTCCGTGGGAACTGGGCAGTGCAGGCGGTTTTATAGACACTTTCCTGGGCTCTTAAAAAGTGCCAATTATGCAAAGCAAAATAAGCGTATTGAGAAGTCTTCATCTCACGTAGGCAAACACCATGGAGCATCTTGGCTCTGGGGTAGGAGGGGTTTGCTTGCAGAGCTGTTGGTGCTGTCAGCCAGAATTCAAGTATTCCAGAGCCACCTCATAGCAGAACTTGTACTGATCCTGGGAAACAGAAGGCGAAATGTCAGCTCTGTGATATCTAAATGCTGTTTCTATTAAATCAATTATTGAATAAATTAATCTGGTGAAGATTTTGAATCAGAAATGAAAAAGTCACAACCACAAACATATTCGTTGTCTCTAGCTGCTCCCTGGCAAGGCTCGTTAGAATTCCTGGAAAGTTCTGAACAACTAGTTAATACTCTCTGCCCACGTATACATGTTTACCTGTATATCAATTTCCTGAGCTTTGTACAGGAAAATTAAGCAGTAAAAGGAAAGATAACAAGGGCTTGAGGAGAATGCCTTAATGACTTGCTCATACAGGGAGGGCACTCAATAAACATATGCAGTTTCACTCTTGGTCCAGCTTTACCTTTGATTTTCAGTCACCAGGATTTCGTCAATTTCACTGGGATTTTTTTTTTTTTTTTTTTCTCTTAGTCATCTAGTGCTGCTATAACAGAAATGCCACACTTAGATGGCTTTAACACAGAGAAATTAATTTTCTCACAGTCTAGTAGGTTAGACGTCCAAATTCAGGGCGTCAGCTCCAAGGGAAGGCTTTCTCTCTCTGTCAGCTCTGGAGGAAGGTCCTTGTCATCAATCTTCCCCTGGACTAGGAGCCTTTCCACGCAGGAACCCCAGGTCCAAAGGATGCGCTCTGCTCCCGGCACTGCTTTCATGGTGGTATGAGGTTCCCAACTCCCTACTTGCCTCCCTTTCCTTTTACCTCTTGTAAGATAAAACGTGGTGCAGGCCACACCCCAGGGAAACTCCCTTTACACTGGATCAGGGATGTGACCGAAGCAACGGTATTATGTCCCACCCTAATCTTCTTTAACCCCAGGTAGAGATTATGATTTACAACACATAGGAAAATCACAAAATGGAGGACAACCACACAGTACTGGGAATCACGGCCTAACCAAGTTAACACGTATTTTTGGGGGACACAATTCAATCCATGACATACCTGTTAAGGATCAGGAGCCCTGGTGGTGCAGTGATTAAGAGCTTGGCTGCTAACCAAAAGGTCGGCAGTTCAAATCCACCAGCTACTTCTTGGAAAGTCTATGGGGGCAGTTCTACTCTGCTCTGTAGGGTCATTGTGAGTTGGAATCCACTTGATGGCAACGGGTTTGGTTTTTATTAAGGACCAAGCACCTTGACCTAGTCCTGACCTGGAGACTCTCAGGATCCAGTACCAATGACAACACACAGGCAGAGCTGACAAAGGGAGGGCCCCAAGAATGCCCCCAACACATGTTACGGGTTCAGTAGAGGAGAGAACAGACTTCTTAGGGCAGATCTGGAAAGCAGCAGCAGCTAGGAGGTCGGCGGCACCCTCCCAGGAGGACAGAGCTGATGTGTGTGCGAAGCAGGGGTAAAAAGGTGGTTATATACTTCAGTTTTCCCAGGATGGTCTGATTTATGCCTGCTGTGCTGGCATAATTATTATTAGCATCTTCTTTCACTTTTAGAAACGTGCTGGTTCGGATGATAAAGTACATGGTCACCCCAACCGGGATGAAAACGGGCATCCTAGGAAGGAGCAGCTGGATTAGGAAAGGCACAGAAAGGGAAATGTGTCAAACCGTCCGCTACGTGTGCACACACTCCCAATCGGGCAGTGGGTTCATTTTCCTTGGCACACTTTTCTCAGATCTTGTAACTGGGCCTGCGTGAGCCCAGGTGGGGGCCTCAGGTGGTGGAGGGTGTTGCCGTGCCCCTGCTTGTGCAGCGTGCCGGTGGGAGCTCGCCTGGCTGTGGCCTCCGAGCCAAGGACAGCAACGAGGGGCTGTAGCACAGAGCCTGGGGCAGAAGGGCTCAGCACTGCCCCCTTCGGGATGAGGCCAGTGTCTGCAGTGTGTGAGATTCAGCTCTGCTGTCTTATTACCCAACAGGATGGCCACCACCAAAGAAACATACCTCTTACTTCTGGTTTGCCAAATTAATTAAAAATAAGTTTCCACTATTTTTATCCTATGTGTCTCCTAATTAGTAATTAGTCACTGAAATTTCCTTTTCTTCACCCACATTTTGTTCTCCAAATGCCCTGAAAGTCAAGCTATTTATCTGAAGGAAACGAATATAGTTTATTCCTCTTTGAATACAATGCATCAGTCTCTAGCACAGAACCTGACACATAGTTGGGAGTTAAATGTTGATTACATACATAGATGAATGATAAGACGTGGGTTCAGTATTTCATTCAACTCCGTGAACACTTACGCTAGAGATGGGGACTTCAAGATACAGTGTGAGTCCCCCAGAAGCTTACAATCTACAGAGGTTAAGACAGAAGATAAACAAAACAATTATTTCAATATACTGAAGGTACAGCAAGATTAAAAATCAATGGCTGTAACATCTACTGGCCACAATAAAAAAGACGATAACCTGCGTTGGCAAGGATGCGATAAAAATGGAATAGCCCGTATTGGCAAGGATGTGATAAAAATGGAACTGCTGGTGGGAATGTAAAGCGGTACAGTGCTTTGGAGAAAAGTCTGACAGTTCTTCAAATCAGTAAGCCTAGATTCGGCACATGATCCAGTGCTTCTATCTATACATTCAAGAGAAATGAAAACGTGTATCTATTATACAAAAACTTGTAGACAAATGTTCATAGCGCATTATTCATAGTAGCCCATAAGTAAAAACCCAAATGTCCATCAACAGATAAATTAATAACAAAGTGGTATATCCATACAGTGGAATATTACTCAGCCATAAAAAGGAATACCGTTCTAATACATGCTATGACGTGGATGAATCTTAAAAACCTTATGCTAAGGGATAGAAGCCAGGCACAAAAGGCTACATATTGTATATGAAATGACGACAATAGGAGGATCCACTGAGACAGAAAATATGGTTGCCAGGGGCTGGGGTTGGGGGCATGAGGAGTGACTGCTAATAGGTACAGGGCTTCTTTTTGCAGTGAAGAAAATCTGCTAAACTTGGATTGTGGTTATGGTTGTACACCTTTGTGATTATACTAAAAAAAACACTGAACTGTACATTTTAAAAAGAAGAATTTTATGGAATATGAATTATATCCCAATAAAGCTTTTATATAAAAAAAATAATGGCATCTAAAAGGACAAAGTACTTAGGAATAAATTTAACCAGGAAGGTGAAAGGCTTGTACACTGAAAACAATAAAACATTATTAAAAGAGATTTAAAAAAGACCTAAAGAAATGGAAAGACATTCCATGTTTGTGGATTAGAAGGCTTCATGTTGTTAAGATGTCAATACTACCGAAAGCAATCATAAATTCAATGCAATCCCCGTCAAAATTCTAACAGCCTTCTTTGCAGAAATGGAAAAGTCAATCCTCAAATTTATATGGAAAGGCAAGAGACCCCAAATAACTAAAGCAATCTTGAAGAAAAAGGACAAAGTAGGACTCACACTTCCCAATTTCAAAACATTCTATAAAGCTTCAGTTAAAACAGCCTGGTACTGGTATAATAACAGACATACAGACCAAGGGAAAATAACTGAGGATCCAGAAATAAATCCATACATCTATGGTCAACTGATTTTCAACAAGGGTGGTAAGTCCATTCAATGGGGAAGGAAGAGCTTCTTCAATAAATGGTGCTGAGAAAATCGGATTTCATATGCAGATGAATGAATCAGGATCCACGCCTCACATCATACACAAAAAACCGATTCAAAATGGATCAATAACCTAAGTGTGAAAACTAAAACCACAAAACTCTTAGAAGACACTATAGGGGCCTAGTTAAGAGGACTAATTTTTAACAGTGGACTATCAGATATGACAATAAAAGCACAAGCAGCAAAAGACAAAATAGAGAAATGAGACCTCACCAAGATTAAATACTTCAGTTCATCAAAGTAGTTTATCAAAAATGTGAAAAGACAGCCTACAAATTGGGAGAAAACTTTTGGGAACTACATATCTGATAAAGGTCTAATATCCAAAATATATATAAACTCCTAGAACTGAACAACAAAAAGACAAACAATCCAATCGAAAAATAGGCAAAAGACTTGAACAGATATTTCACCAAAGAGGATAATCAGATAGCCAACAAGCACATGAAAAGATGCTCGTCATTAGTCATTAAACCAACCAAAAAACCAAACCCACTGTCGTCGAGTTGATTCCCACTCAGAGCAACCCTGTAGGACAGAGGAAACTTCCCCACAGGGTTTCCAAGGAGTGGCTGGTGGATTCAAACTGCCAAACTTTTGGTTAGCAGCCAAGTGCTTAACTAGTGCACCCACAGGGCTCCTCATTAGCCATTAGGAGATGCAAATCAAAACCACAGTGTGATACCACCTCACCCTCACTAGAATGGCAATGCTCAAGAAAATGGAAAACAGGTGGTGGTGAGGTTGTGGAGAAATTGGAACCTTCATTCATTGCTGGTGGGAATGTAAAATGGTATAGCCATCGTGGAAAACAGTTTGGTGCATCCTCAAAAAGTTGAACATATAACTACTATATGACCTAGCAATTCCAATCCTAGGCATATACCGAGAAGTGTCAAAATCCTCCTCTGCTGAGGTCACCTTTTGGTGAGCATTCACACGAGACACAAATATCTTCACTTCTTTGGCCCATTCAGAGAGGTCTATTCACGTACCTCTTCTCCATATCTCCTTGTCTCCAATTTTCAAATCATGTTCCTTCCATGTCCCTCACCATCCATCTAAACCATTGGCCACAGTTATGAATCAGTATACAATCACACATGTAGCCATTTCTTCTTCCAAGCAAAGTGAACAACCAGGTGCACTGCTCAAGGTTCTGCCCATTGGGAGAATTTTCCTTCACCACTGGTCTTCAGGGAGGTCCCAGAAAGGGGCTATAGTGCTGCCGCTATCTACTTTCTTGTGGTGCTTGCATATTGCGCAGAATTATCTGTAAACCAGGCACGAGTTTTCTTTTCCTCGGTCACCTGATCATAAGGAACTCCCCATGAGGCCACAGGTGCAGATGGGGAGTTGAGATGATGGGCATTTGGGCCACTTTGTCATGCAACTTACTTGTGGCTTCAGGTCCTGCTTGGATTTATCTTGTATACACCACTTCCTTTTAACGATGGAGTGCTACTGTGCATCTCCAACTTTATGGCTCTGTGGTGTCACGGACTGAATTGTGTTCTCCCAAAATATGTGTCAACTTGGCTAGGCCATGATTCCCAGTATTGTGTGACTGTTCACCATTTTGTCATATGATGAGATTTTTCTGTGTGTTGTAAACCTTACCTCTATGACGTTAATGAGGTGGGATTATCGGCAGCTGTGTTAATGAGGCAAGACTCAATCTCCAAGATTAGGTTGTGTCTGAAGTCAATCTCTTTTAAGATATAAAAGAGAGAAGTGAGCAGAGAGACAGGGGGACCTCGTACCACCAAAAAACAAGAGCCAGGAGAGTAGCACATCCTTTGGACCCAGGTTCCCCGTGCTGAGAAGCTCTTGACTGGGGAAGATTGATGATAAAGACCTTCCCCTAGAGCCAACAGAGAGAGAAAGCCTTCCTCTGGAGCTGGCACCCTGCTTTCAGACTTCTAGCCACCTAGACTGTGACAGAATAAATTTCTCTTTTGTTAAAGCCATTATTTGTGATATTTCTGTTAAGAGCAGCACTAGATAACTAAAACAGAATTCAGTACCAGGAGTGCAGTATTGCTCTATCAGATACCTAAAATGTGGGAGCAGTTTTCAAACTGCATAGGTAGAGGCTGGATGAGCTTTAAGGTGCCTATTAGTAAAAGCCTAGATTGCCTTGAAGAGACTGTTGGTAGAATTATAGACATCAAAGGCAATTCTGGTGAGGACTCAGAAGGAAGCAAGGAGAGCTGTTATATTGGAGACAGCGCAAAGAGCAGAAGGAGAAATGGCAGCAGCATAGCAACAGCAGCAGCGGAACTGGTTGAGCAGCATGAGACAGTGCTGGAGCTGACCCATGGAGCGAGAGCTGGGTGTTTTTGATAGGAAGATTCCTGGTGGAGTGGGGTGCCTCTGAGCACTTATTGGTGGAGCTAGGCTTGCCAGCCCTTGGAGCAAGAGAGCTGAGTGCCTTCTGGTGGAAGTTTACTGGCACAGTGGGGTGCATCCAGGCACTTATTGGTGGAGCTACAGAGCTTTGAAACATTGGTTGAGCATGGTAGAGGTGGCCTGTGAGGCCTCAGGGACTGAGAGGCCATGGAAACAGAAAGCTTAAGAGGCAAGGAACAGAGGAAGCAGAGCTCCCTCATTCTCAAAGGGCAGAACCACAACCTTTAGGGTCCTAAAGGGTGGAAATGCCGCTCAGATGGACTAGGAGAACAGGGCTGCCCAAATTCGAGGGAGCAGAGTTGCCATTTCAGTGCGCCTGAATTTGGACTTCTAGCCTCCTAAACTGTGAGTGAATAAATTTCTCCTTGTTAAAGCCATCCTATTTTGGTATTTCCGTTACACTAGCACTAGATAACTGAGACAGTTAGTTCCTGATGGGCAACACCTAGTTCCTGATGGGCAGCTCAGGTTGCATGGTGGCTTGGTAGTCCATGGTTAAGTGTTCAGTCTCTAGTAAGGCCCAGTAACAAGCCAAAAGCTGTTTCTCACAGGGGAGTGCTTATCTGCAGAGAATGGCAGGCTTTGCTCCAAAAGCCTAAGGATTTGCACTGTGATTCACCAATAGAGACCTGCCAAAGACTCCAAGCAGAATCTCTATCTGTCACTGACACTTCAAGCACCATTGGATCATATGGTCTAAGTGGCAGAGCAGCTTGCACAGCAGCCTAAACCTGTTGTAGGGCCTTCTCTTGTTTGGGCCCCACTCAAAACCAGCAGCTTTTCTAGTCACTTGATAAATAGGCCACAGTAGCGCACCCAGCTGAAGGATATGTTGCCTCCAGAATCCAAAGACCACAACAAGGCATTGTGCCTCCTTTTCAGTTGTGGGAGGGGCCAGGTGCAATAACTTATCCTTCATGTTAGAAAGAATATCTCAACATGCCCCAGACCACTGGACCCCTAGAAATTTTACTGATGTGGAAGGTGCCTGAATTTTTGTGGGATTGATTTCCTACCCTCTAGCACACAAATGTTTTACCAAAAAGTCCAGAGTCACTGACGCTTCTTCCTTACCAGGTCCAATCAGCATAATGTCATCAACGTAATGGACCTGTGTGACGTCTTGTGGAAGGGAAAGGTGATCAAGGTCCCCGTGGACTAAACTATGACATAGGATGGAAAGTTGATATATCCCTGAGGTAGGACAGTGAACGTGTATTGCTGGCCTTGCCAGTTTAAGGCAAACTGGTGCTGGTGGTCTTTTAAAACAGGTGTGGAGAAAAAGGCATTAGCCAGATCAATAGCTGCACACCAGGACCAGTAGATGGATTAATTTGCTCAAGCAATGAAACCACATTTGGAACAGCAGCTGCAATTGGAGTCACCACCCAGTCAAGTTTTTGATAATCAGTTGGCATTCTCCAAGATCCATTTGTTTTTTGCATAGGTCGAATAGGCAAGTTGAATGGGGATGTGGTGGGAATCACCATCCTTTAAGTCCTTGATGGTGTCAGTAATCTCTGCAATCCCTCTAGGAATGCAGTATTGCTTTTGGTTTACTATCTTCCTAGGTAAGGGCAGTTCTAATGGCTTCCACTTAGCCTGTACTACCATAGTAGCCCTTACTCCACATGTCAGAAATCCAATGTGTAGGTTCTGGCAGTTTCTGAGTATGTCTATTCCAATTATGCATTCTGCAACTGTGGAGATCACTACAGGATGGGTTCAGGAACCCACTGGACCCCTGGAAGATGGACATGAGCTAAGACTCCATTAATAACCTGACCTACATATGCTCCCGCTCTAACTGGTAGGCCACAGTGATGTTTTGGGTCTCCTGGAATTAGTGTCAGTTCAGAACCAGTATCCAGTAATTCTCCAAAAGTCTGATTATTTCCTTGTCCTCAATGAACAGTCACTCTCATAAAAGGCCACAGATCCCTTTCGGAAGGGCTGGGAGAATGATTAATAGTATAAATTTTTGGCTATGTAGTGGGGAGAAATTTATGTCAAGGAAATGGTTCACGTGGTTGGAGAAGCTGGCAAGTCCCAAGTCCATGGGTCGGGGGGAGGCTGGAGGCTTATCCTGACTCATGTAGCTGCAGGGGCTGATGAATCCAAGATTGGCAGGTAAGATCCCAGGCTGTTGGCTCAAGTCCCAAGAACTGGAGGTCAGATGACAACAGGCCAAATGCAGGATTCAGAGCAGAGCAAAAATCAGTGAGCTTTGCCAGAATGTCCACATATATTGGATGCAGGCCACATCCCCAAGGAAATTCCCTTTTAACTGATTGGCTGCTCATAGCAGATCTCATCATGGAGGTAATTACTTCATATCAGATCTCATTATGGAGATGATTACATCATTACATAATTGCCAAGCTACATCATATCTACCAAAGGACTGAGAATCATAGCCCAGCCAAGTTGACACACAACCTTAACCATCACAACACACAAATGACTATTACCCAGCCATAAAGAGAAATAAAGTCCTGATGTGTGCCAAAGATGGATGAACCTTTATGCTAAGGAAAGAATTATGCTAAGTGAAATGAGTCTTTTGCAAAAGGACAAATACTATATGATCTCACTTATATGAAATAAGCAAATACATAGAAAAGAAAGATTATTAGTGGTTACTGCTACAGAAGATCTCTTGGCAAGATTTTGTCTCACATACTTTGGACATGTTATAAGGAGGGACCAGTCCCTGGAGAAGGACATCATGCTTAGTAATGTCAGCGAAAAAGAAGACCCTCAACGAGATGGATTGACACAGTGGCTGCAACAATGAGTTACACATAGCAGCGATTGTGAGGACGGTGCAAGATCGGGCAGTGTTTTGTTCTGTTGTACAGAGAGTTGCTATGAGCCAGAATCGACTTGACGGTACCTAACGACAATAACCAGGGGAGGGAGGGAGGGGGAAAGTGGGAGTTTTTGCTTAGGGGGCATTATGTTTGTATTAATGGTGGTGGAATGATTCAGACAAGGAGAGCGACAATGGTTGTATAACTTGAAGAATGCAATCAGTGTCAGTGAGTCATACATGCAGAAATTGTTCAATTGGCATATGTTTTGTTGTGTATATTTTCACCACAATAAAAAATATGCACAAAAACCGAATAAACACAATCTCCAGCAGACTGCTCGTGCCATGCTAGGAATCCTTACCCTTCTATCAGTCAAGGGCCAGGACGAACTGAAACCTGGAAAGCTTTAATGTTAAACATGAATCCAGTTGTCCTTAACTGCATTTGCTTTCCAAGGATTTATGAATCTGAGCTGGCCCCACTGTTACCACGGTCCTGTTAATTAGCCAATCAGTCCCTCCGATTATAAAACAGGGGGGTTGGGTCATACACAGAGTTTCCTTCCAGCTTGTTAACCTATAATTCTATGATTTTAAGACTTGGTTTTCCTTTAAAGCAAGTCTGATGATATGTGCAAAGATGCAGAGGCATTCACTATAATGTCTAATCTTGTAAACAATGAGTGTTCTGCCAGCCTGGTATTTCTATCAACCAGATCGCTCTCTCCATACCCATGAGGGAGTGCCAGTAAGTGTAGTAGTCTTTTTTTTTTTTTCCAAACTCTTGCACTGGAAAAACCATTACTCGTCCTAGGTAGAGTTATAGTCTGATTTCCATTCTGGTAGTTATTATTTTGGGAGTCCCTGAGTGGTGCAAATGGTTAATGCTCTCAGCTGCTAAGGGAAAAGTTGGAGGTCTGAGTCTACCTCAAGGTGTCTTGGAAGAAAGGCCTGGCGATTTACAGGAGAAAAATTAGCCACTGAAAACCCTATGGAGCACAGTTCTATTGGCAGCAACTCGTTACTAGTATTTATTATTTCGAGACTGGACACTTTTATTCTAAGAATATTTAAAAAGAAATCAAGTGCTTGAATTTCTAATTCTAAAAGGCCACACTGGCAGATCTGTGCTGGTGTGCTATCTGTGGAATGCTCCAACCATTTCTCTTGTTTTTGGGAAATGTAGGGACAGTTAGTTCTTTTCAGGAAATCCTAAGAGATTCAATTCCACAATGTGTAAAAATGATATTGCACAAACCTAATTGTGACAACCAGAAAGCTCCTTGGAAGCAAGGATGGCAAGACTGTGTCTCACACACCTTGGACATGTTGCCAGGAGGGATCAATCCCTGGAGAAGGACATAATGCTTGGTAAAGTAGAGGGTCAGCAAAAAAGAGGAAGACCCTCAATGAGATGGACTGAGACAGTGACTACAACAATGGGCTTAAACATAACAATGACAGTGAGGATGGTGCGGGACCGGACAGTGTCCCGTTCTGCTGTACACAGGGTGGCTATGAGTCGGAACCTAACAGCAACAACAATTGTGACATTAATTCCAGTGACTACGAAGAACCATCCCATTAACACACTGAAATGCAATGGGTGGGGAAATGTGCTTTCCAGCTTCGGTGGTGCAGAAGCACTGCCTGAAGTCCTGGCAGGCCCTGTCCCTGGTGAGACTGTAATTTCCATAATGACTTCTCCCTCTCCTGTCCTGTCTCTCCTAAGCAGGCTGCCAATCCCCATAGATTCTGTGATAACCAGTTTCTGAATCAGAAAAGATGGAGAAGGAGGAGGAAGGCCAGAAATTGTAGCAGCCCCTCCTCCAGGCGGCTGGCTAAATGCCTGAAATCTTCCTATACTGCGAACGGACTACACTTGACCACCAAGTACAGGCCTATCTTCTGCACAGTGTCCTCTCGGAATTTACCTGCCTTTGAAGAGTACAATTAAGCCACATGAGCATTCCTGTGCTTTACAGAAAAAAAAAAAAAAGAAGAACGTGGGCACCAAGCACTCCCAATGTGGGTGACATGAGCTGGCTCCAGGTACAAAGGATGAAAGAAATGGCGTAAGCAGGATCTCAGGGCTGGGACTCAGCATGGTTCCAACCACATCCTTGTGCAAGGCCCAGGAGTCTGGTTACTCTCAAGATCCCCACTGCAACCACCCTTTTTGTCCCCACTGAGAGAAGGAAACCCTGGTGGTGTAGTGGTTAAATGCTATGCCTGCTAACCGAGAGGTTGACAGTTTGAATCCACCAGGTGCTCCTTGGAAACTCTATGTGGCAGTTCTACTCTGCCCTATAGGGTCGCTATGTGTCGGAATCGACTCGATGGCAGTGGGTTTGGTTTTTTTGGGGTTAAGTGAGAGAAAGGAATCTCAAAGGGAATCTAAAGGTGAAATTGCACTTCAAAAACTCTCCGCTGGCTCAGTGAGGGGGCAGGAGGCCAGAGCAGAAGTAGGCAGAGGGCTGGCAGACCTCACTTAGAAGGTCCTGAGTTCCCACTCCGTCTGCACACATGCCACATCTGCAGAACTGGGCCTGCTGGCGCCAGGCACTTCAAACGCCCTGCATGGCCTGAGTCTCATGCAACATTCAAAGAGTCCACACAGCCTACCTGGACAAAGCCCCCCTCCCGCTGCACCTGCTGCTGGGGACCAAGACAAGGTCCAGCGCTTTGACTGATTCTGCCCTGACAGATCCTTCAGTCAGAAAAATCCCTTCTCAGCGCTGGCCCTGAGAGGGTGAAATGGGGGTGAAGCGGTCCCCGAGTGCTAATAATCGTGGTAGGATCATTTGGCTCAATGTACCCAGGCAGGTCACCCCAGTTGAACAGCTTCTATGTGGCCAAGGAGACCACTAAATCAGCATCACACTCAATGAGATGGCTATATTTCTCTGATAATGGATGTAATGGCTCATTACTTTCATCTTTATCTTTAAAAATGTATGCAGAACCTTCTTCATTCAAAGCCCCCTGCAAAATCCATGCCAATTCCTGTCCAAAGCCCCTCAGCTGTAGCCTTCTCTTGGTCAGAGGGGCAGAACCTCTTCTCCTCCTGGGAAGGGTCAGCTCAGGGTGGATCTGAGTCTGCCACAGAGAGGAAAAGCTCAGTCTTTCTCCTGGAAGGCAGGTGCCCTTTGAGTGCTGAGGGCACGTGGGGGGCCGGGCTCATGGTCCAGCTGCAGGGTAGGGGCCGGCTTTAACAAAGAGTTACTGCAAACCCTTCCTCAAGGGGGCAGGAAGGCTGACAGCAGTCAGGGTGCTGAGCGTGGGTCCCAGGGGGTGGCTCCAGGGCTACCGGCCTCCAAGGGCAGTATGGCTGGGCTGAAGGGAAGTGGGATGCCCACCCAGGGTCACCAGAGACAGGTCACACAGCTGGTCAGGGGCATAGTCAGGGCCATGAGCTTGCCTGTCTCCCTACCTGATCCCACACCCCCTCCCCCTACATACATACACACACACACACACCAGACTGCCTGTACATTTCACACAATTTTACAGCTAAAGCTCTAGAGGAGCTGGTTTATACATGTGAGTAGATTAATTTTGGCTACAACATAGATAAAATTGCCAGCCCATTTTGTAGGTGTATACATTGCAGTGTATTTTTTTTGTGTGTGTGTGTGTGTACTCAAGAGGAAAGTGAGGCAGAAAGTGGCCAGTGCTAAGTTACAGAAGGGGAGAACCTCAAGCCGTGCAGTATTGCTGGACGGGGGTCGGGGGGGAGTTGTGAAGCTGGTGAGCGAGGCAGGCAGGCTCTGACACCAACAGAGCAGCCTGCAGCCCAGTCACGCTGGGTGGGTTTCTCGGCCCTGGCTCATGTCAGCATCACCTGGCTTGGGTACCACCCCTAGGTCTCCTGCTTAACTGGTCTGGGGCATGGCCTAGGCATGGGTATTTCTTAAAGATCCCCAGGCAATTCTAATATGCAGCCTGGCTGGAGAGCCATTCCAGATTCGAACTAAGTTTCTTAACCTTGGTGCGGCACTTTAAACATTCTGGTGCCTAAGTCATGGCTCGGATTAATTCAGTCAGAACCTGTGGGGTGGGGCTCAGGTACCAGGATTTTTTTTTTCAAGCTCCTAGGTGATCTCAGCATACAGCCAGGTTTGAGAACCAATGAGGAGCATATTTTATTTTCTTCACCTTACGAGGCATGTCTGGTGCTAAGGAGGGGTGTTATAATGAAAGCCGCTTACTGCACATTAAATACTTGCAGACATTAGGCTTGTACACATACTTGTTGGATCCCATTCCCACCCTATTTCCACACACTGTTCCCTCTTCTTCCCGGCACGAGAGGACACGCTCCTTCATTACCCCTCTACCCTGACTCCTTCCTGGTGACTCCCTGCCCTTACTGTTAGCCAATAACACATCAACCCACAAGGATTTGTGACCACAGCTTTAATAGTGATCCCTTCCCTTTTGGACTCCCATGCATTTTGTGATTACAGGCAGTTGCTGACCTACAATGGGGTTCCCTTCCAACCACTCGCTTGTAAGTTGGTTCTGATGTAAGCCTAATACTTTTTTTTTTTTAAGTTTTCATTATTATTGCCTTTTATTATCTTTATGTAAAAATTGTATGGTGGCAATGTCTGACCTCCTCTAACTGCACAAGGAAGAAGAAGAATCAAGATCAACAGCCCAAGGCTGATTCCTATGTGGCAGCGGTCATACATGTCTCCTCTCTCCGCCATCTTTACCAATTTCTGACACCAACCATCCCTCCCACAGTACTCTCCACTTCTCTGCTGGGTTTGATAATTCATTGCAATGACCAAACAGAATTCACAGATAATACTCATAATCATGAGGTTTATAGGGAAGGAACAGGTTACAATTCAGGTTCAGGAACACTCAGGATACAGTTGGTCCTTCAGGACAACTTCTTCCCAGCTGTGCCACAGGCAGGCCTCTCTCTGACCCTTGGCCTCTGCCCTGCTGAGGCAAGTGTTACAAAGTTCTTCTAGATCTGCCCATAAGTGAATTGAGGCATCCCACTCCACCAATAAGCCTTGGCCCGAACGTGCTCGGCTCTAGCTCTGTGGTTCAGCAAACCTAGCTCCACCAGGTGCCCAGAGGCATCCTACTCCACCAGCAAGCCTCCTGCCTAAAGGCATTCAGCTTTCTTGCACTGTGGGCTGGGAAGCCCCCTGTGCCATCTCCTGCTGGTCTCCTGGTTCTGCCGCCATTTCTCTGCCACTGCTGTACGCCACCTTCAGTGTTACTGCTCTCTCACGCTCAGTCTCCTGGTTCCAGGGATCCTGGGTCCAAAGGATGCTGTATGCTCCCGGCTCTTTTTCCTTGGTGATAGTGAAATTCTCTTCTTGCTCTGGAAATAGCTCCTTTTAAGCCTAGCAGGATGGCAAAACTGGCCAATCCCCTTGGTGGGCCACAGTCTCATTCAATTGTTTGGGTGGGAGTTATAAGACCATGGCAAGAAAGGCCACACCACAGCGATCCATTGTACTGCACTTTATAAACCTGGTCTTTATTTGCCCTTGGGGGTTGGAAACACTACTTATAAACGTATACAAACGTATAGATATATTTTAATACATACATACATGCATTTTGCCTACTTGCTTTCCATTACCACAGGCCTTAGTGACCATCATCTTTATATCCATGTCTAGAGCCTTCCTCGCCTTCTTTTTTGGATAAGAACCTTCAGTGGCATGGTGTGACTTCTTTTGCTAGACAGATTGTTGGGGTATAAGCCGTGCAGGTGTCACAATGTGAGAAACTTGAACAACTTGGCTTCAAATTAACAACTGAGGCTTCTGATGGTATGAAACGCTGAATAAGATCATGCTACAGGTATGGTTTGCAATGACATCAGTGTCAGTGTTGTAAGAGTGAAGTCAGAGTCGTAATGGCTGCGAGCTGTGCACAGTTCAACTGTCACATATCATTAGAGCTGAACATTGCCCAACTTTCTATCCCTCATGACTCCTGACACCAACACCAACTTCATTGTTGACCAGGCCACAGCCTGCTATACGGCAGTGTTTTTAATAGTAAATCATAACATGAACACCTGAGAGGGACATTTCAGAATGACTGCATCAGCAAATTCTGTGCTGCAATGCTATATATAGTATATATTATTAACGGTAAGATGTCAAAAAGAGAAAAAGATGGTCCTAAGTGCAGTTTGTTGTAACCTGAATACCTCGTAAGTCAGGGACTACCTGATTATATTTGGCTAATACCGGATTTCTGTAAAGCGCTGATTGTTTCCCTTGCCCTTTCTTTCCATGACAAACCCTGGGAGACAAACCGTGGGAGACAAACCCTGGCCTTTAAATTGGCAAGACAGCTTGGGTGGATTTCTGTGGGATGGCAGAAACACAACAAGCTCCCAAGACGAGTTCCTTGTCTGTAGTAGGGGGATGTAATAGTAGCACTTTCTTTGCCTTTTGTGAAGATGGAGTAACAAGGTCACTGATGGGGCCACTCTAAAAAGAAAAGCTCTAGAGGAATCTATGATCATACTTATTTTTTTTAAAGATATGTTACTATTTTTAAGTAACAGCTTTATTGAGATGTAATTCACATACCACTAAATTCACCCTTTAAAAGCCTGCAATTCAGTGGTCTTTAGTTTACTCTCGGAGTTGTATAAGACCTAAATTTAGAATATATTCATCACCCCCAAAAGAACCCCATACCCACTGGCAGTCACTCCCCAGCCGCCCATCCCCAGCCACTAGCAACCACTAATCTACTTTCTGTCTCTGTGGATTGCCTGTACTTGATGGCAGTGGGTTTGGACATTTCGTGGAAATGGAATCATGCGATAGAAGGTCTTTGTGTCTGGCTTGTGATTAGCATTCTTAACTCCACTCTGCAGATAAGAAAACTGAGGTTCAGGAAGGATTTCTGTTTTGCCTCCCCAACTAGTTAAAAGCTCTCTGAGAGAGGGACCCTGCTTCCACTTCTCTGTATTTACTCCCGTACCTAGCAGAGAAGTGAGAACAACATGGGTGCTGGGATGGAATAGAATGAAGGTAAGACCATCAGACTCACTGGTTGCTCATACCTGTGACATGTCAGCAGGTAAAATTTTATTAACTTAGCAGCTGAGGGGAAACTGCCTTTGTGTGGGAAAACGCCACGGTCCGTGGCCTTTGGCAGAAGATGAGACTTCGAAGGGCGTGCGTGCTTTGTAGAACTTGTTTTGCTCCTGAGAAGGACAAGGAGGAGGGAGAAGCAGCCAAATGGAAAAGGGCAGGAGTAGGGGGGTGCCCTGTGGCGGGGGTCTAAAGGACGCTAAGAGTGATGACTACTGATGTTCTCCTTCCAGTCCACCCAAATCTGCAGTCTGTGCGCCACGGAAAGGCATGTTCTGGGCGAGCACTGCTGCTGTCGCTGACTGGTAGAGGAAGCGTGAATGTCACGTCTGGGTTTCCATAGAACAGAATCAGGAGCCAAAGAAGTCCATGAGATTATAAGCTCCCAGGCAATTTACAGAAACCCCAAGAAGGGCTTTGGACTTCTATACAGGGAACTAGACCAGTCTCATTTGGATTTCAAGAGTCAAGAGGTGCCAGCTGACATGCAGCTCAAAAACAAATGACTGTTTTAAGTGTGTACTTGCCTTAGAAGGCAGCTCTGCAGGTTTGCAGGGGGCCTGTGGGCAAATGCCACCCATTTAGCCCATTCCTGGATAGATACCACGTCAGGGCTCCACCCAGCCTGCCCAGGACAGGTAACACTTCTTAGGCAAGATCTCTCCCTCCAAGTCTGTTTCTCTGTTAAAACAGCTCTGGACATGTCAAAAGCCTAGTGCAGAAGACAAACGTGAGAAGGAAGACTGGTTTCGAAGGATCCTGTCTTCCCACTGCGTGCCACGTGACTACCGCGGAAAGCATAGGCAGTTGGTACTATGCTATGTTCTTTTGGGGCCCAGTCTTGACGCTGGTTGAAGAGATAGATAACCAGAAGCTGGGCTGAAAAAGGGCATCAGGAGAAAGCCAGCTGTATCCACTGGATTAAAAAAAAAATCTAGCCTTGTGTTAAAAAGAATTTTACTGACTTTTCTCCAAACTAAAAATTTAGAGAAATAAATTTTCAGAGCCTTCTGGATCCCCCTTGAGAATGCCATGCTTCAACCTGAATTGATGAATTTTCAAAGTCAGGAGCAATTTAGGATATCAGAGATGCAGAGAGAGACAAAGACAGACATGCCGTTCTCAGGTGGCCGGCACAGGAGCACTTGCCAGGGCTGGTGGGCACATGCTGGGCCATCCTTCTGTGCAGATGCGACAGGAAGACACAGCGCACTGTTCTTTCAGTGGCTGGTACTAAAAATTGTGCTTAGGAAAAATGCAGGTCTCAGACAGCCTTTTACACCCAGTAACATCGTACCTGATTTTACCACCTTGACCTAAGTTAATTCTGTCAGCCAACATACACATGTGTGAGTACCAAACTAAATAAAATTGTACTTACAGACAAAAACAAAGACAAGTATCCTTGTTCACTTGAGGATGCTCAAACCCACTGCAGAGAGCACTGTGATCTTTTTCTACAGGCACCAGATATTATCTATCATCCTGCTAACAGTTACTGTGACAAATTTTTCCAATACTTTTCTTAGGAAATTGCAAAAATTTCCTATCTTCCTTAGCCACTGACCTTATTCTAAAACTTGTGCTGACCCTCAGGGGTTTGGGCACCCAGGGATCCTGCTATCTCCATTATAATTACATGTAACTATGGAAACACCCAGATTCTTACAGCATCATGGGTGAGGTCTAGAGCCACCCGTCTACTCCAGCCCAGGTCCCCGTTCATTTAATGAAGAATTGCCACTGTCCTGTATCTGTACCACTGATTGGAAAAATTCATGTTGCATCTGCCTATGACAATCCATGAGGGCAAAAGCCACAGCCAGGGCCCTAGAGGAAAGGCCTGGAGGGCCTATGTCTAGTTATCTGTTTAAGTCAGTGGTAGTGAGAGAGAAATGACATTTCTTATCAAGGTCAGCGTTTCCCAAGTACCAACCAAAGTTTGGAAGCCTCACATCTGTCTCTCAATTGGTGGGTTCAGTACCAAGTGACATCACAGGCAGAATCCTTCAGTTGATACATTTGTTTCCACCTCCTGCCAGCATTGTGATCTGTACTGGCTGACTGTATGAATTCCCCTTCCTCAACAGCCTCCCCCGCCCCGCCAAGCCCGGATGACTGACAGTTCAGGGGTGGTGAGGCTGTAAAATGCACTTGGGTACCAGGGAGGGAGGCGTGCCCTGCCCTCAAGGAGGGGCTAGCTGCAGTGAACCTGCACACTCAGGAAACCAGGTAGCCTTTCAGCGCCTCCACGTTTAATCTGTTAGTGTTTCTAAAAGGCACTCAGAACAGTGCCTGGTACCTCGTAAGCACCACGCAAATGCCAGCTGCTATCATCCTCCTCCTGCTCCTCGCTATCTTCCGACTCTATCACTTCATGCTGGCTCAGACGGCCCCTGAAACATCCTGCCCCGGAGACACCCACACTTCCAACAATCACAGTTCTCGTGCGCAGTTTCCAAACACTTTTACATTGTAGCCCCATAATAAGCTAACACTGTCTCTGTTTTACAAAACTGAGGTCTAAGGAAGTTAAGTGGCTTGTCCTAGGACACTGAAATTGCCCACGTTCCAAGGTCACTGAACTAGCACTAACTAGCACTAGCACTAACAGCAGAGCCCACACTAGAATTTGGGCTTTTGTGGATTTTTGCTCCAGAAGGGGCCTAGCAGACAGGAGTTGGGGAGCACTTTCCTTTTGGCCCCAGAAGCCAAAGCAGTAACTGCTAATGGTTTTGAGAGTGTGCACCTGGCCAAACAGGCTTTCCTCTGCCAAACTCCCTGCTGACACCATGCTTCTTGGAAACAGACAAGCTCATCAAGCATAAGACACACGTGTGGGGAAAAGCAGATGCCGACACAGTCTGGCTTGTGTGGACTAGGATTTGGCTATATCCCAGGGGCTAGTCATCAAGGGGGTCACCATCATTACCCAGCCTGTGGCACTGTTTCAACGGCTTCTCAAATTTTGGGTGGGGACCATGACTACTTCCTCAGGCTTAGCTTGAATCTCAACTCTCTGTTTAGTCCTTTTAATTTTTTAAAAATTTATTTTAAAGAATTTAACCGCAGGACTACAATTTTGCAGCCAGTAGAATACAAAGGCTGTCAGCAAGGGGTTATCTCTTCCTCACATTCCCCCGCCCTGGGCCATTCCTCCAGCCTTGGGATTAGTCCTGCGGTTTTCTTCAGATACTTCCTTCCCTAACAGAGAAGTACAAAAGCCTAATCTAAAAGCTTCCTCCTTTAAGCTATTCTACTATTCCTGAGTCACAGTGGTTGGCATTTCAGCAGCTCCACACAAAAAGAGATTTCATGAAATACTCTAAGAAAATAATTGCACATCGTCCTTTGTTTCTCAACTTTTTTAGTCCTGCTCTCAGATACGGCCACCATAATTAAATGCAATATTCTGGATGTCAAACTCAAATTCAGAGCTTTGATAAATATTAGGTGATTAGGCTATTTATAAAATATATAATTTGGAAATCTGGCATTTCATTTGCTATGATTATTTCTTCTCCGGGAAGACTAAGTGCTTAGCCACGTGGAAGGCACTGCCAGGAGCAGAAATTAATAAGGATGTGCACTTGTGAGTTTCAACTATTTCCACATTTCAAACAAGTTGAGACAAAGTCTCCTTGTGAAAAAGCAAAGACAGAAGGAGCAGAAGAAAGCCCTTACAAGTGAAGTGATTATATTATGCTTTTGAGAAGGACTCTCTTCCTTTGTGGATAACTTTCCCTGCAGATCTAAGTGCTGGTGTGTCAGCCCCAGCCTCACAGGAAAATGCTCTAGTTAGCAGAAGGGCATGCTCCTACCAGAAGATCCACCATGTTGGGCTTGTTGTTCCTCAGCGTTTTCACCGCGTGGAAGACATCGACTGCCCTCTGGTGCCGCAGCATCTCACAGACGATGCTGATGGCACAGAATGTCCCGCTGCGACCTCCTCCGTTTCTGTCATAAAAGAAAGAAAATGGTTTGATGACTTTTGCCCTCACATTACAATCTTACACAAGCCAAGGAAACGTGCCACCTAAACTTGAGTGAGACCCTAATGATGTGGACCTCTGAGAGTGGCGACTCTCACCCAGGCAATTCTAATTAAAGAAAAAGGAGTAAATTCACCACAGCATTTGGCCCATGGTTCACCCATAACCAGGGGAGAACCTAGCATGTCCTCCACCCCAGCTCTGTGTTGACCCCAGAAGACGCTACCTGGAGACTGCACCTCATCTGTCTCTACAGGAAGGGCCCACAGCAGAGCATTTTCAGTGAAGTTTTTTTTTTTATACACCTCATCTAGTATTTGCCAGAAAAACTGATGATGGGGAGTTATGTTCAAAGATGTGGCTGGCCTTTAAAGAAATCTGTTAGTATTTAATTACCTATCCCTAAAATGTAAGGGTTCTTTTTTTTAAAATAAACTTTTTATTTTGAACTAATTTTAGGCTTACAGAAAAGTTAGAAGAAATAGTACTTAGTTCCACTGGTTACTGGACTTCCTCTGATGTTAACAACTTACATAACAATACTACACTTTTGAAGGCATGAAATTAACATTAGTACTACTACCAGGAGCCCTGGTGGCACAGTGGTCAAGAGATTGGCCGTTAACCAAAAGGTTCGCAGTTCAAATTTGTCAGCCGATCCTTGGAAACCCTATAGGGCAGTTCTACTCTGTCCTACGGGGTTGCTATGAGTCAGAACTGGCTCAATGGCAACGAGTTTTGGGGTTTTTTTGCTATACAGCTAACTAAAGATATTAGTCAAATTTTACCAGTTTTTCCACTGATGTCCTTTTTCTGGCCCTGTATCAAATCCAGGACCCCACAGTGTATTTAGTTGTCACGTCTCCTTAGTTTCCTCCAATCTGTTGTACTTCCTCAGTCATTCCTTTTCTTTCTTGACCTTGACACTTTCGAAGGGTGCTGAGAGAGATATTTTGTAGAATGTCTGATTTGAGTTTGTCTGTTCTTTCTCATGATTGGAATCAGGTTATGCATTTTTGGCCACAATATCACAGAAGTGATCCCGCAAGGTCTTCAGAGGGCATCATATCAAGGGGCTCATGATGTTGATCTCTTATTACTTGTGACATTAACCTTGGTCACACGCTATCATGGATCCTATTGTGTTCCCCCAAAATATGTGTCAACTTGGGTAGGCCATGATTCCCAGTATTATGTGGTTGCCCTCTGTTTTGTGGTCTGATGTGATTATCCTATGTGTTGTAAATCCTAACCTCTATGACGTTAACGAGGAGGGATTAGAGGCAATTATGTTAAGGAGGAAGGACTTAATCTGCAGGGTTAGGTTGCATCTTAGTCAGTCTCTTTGAGATATAAGACAGAAGCAAACAGAGGGACATAGGGACCTCAAACCTCCAAGAAAAAAGCACCGGGAACAGAGGTCCTTGCGCTGAGAAGCCCCTAGACCAGGGGAAGACTGATAATAAGGACCTTCCCCCAGAGCCAAGAGAGAGAGAAAGCCTTCCCCAGGAGCTGGTGCCCTGAATCCAGACTTCTAGTGTCCTAGACTGTGAGAGAATAATCTTCTGTTTGCTAAAGCCATCGACTTGTGATATTTCTGTTACAGCGGCCCTAGATAACTAAGATACTTGCTAAGATGGTGTTTGCCACATTATTGCTCTATAAAACTACGATCTCTCTCTCGGGGAGATTCACTGGGATTCTGCAAGAATCTTATTTCTCCACCCAATAATTTTAGCACCCATTGGTGGATCTTGTTTGTAACAATTATCACCATAGTGTTTGCCTAGTGGTGATTCTCTATTTCCCTTTCCTTCAACATTTATTAATTGGAATTCTACTGCAAGAAACAGCTGTCTCTTCTCCCCAATAATAATAAAAAAAAAACTATTTTCTTATTTATTAAAAAAATTTTTCATTATTTATTTATATTACTATGGACTTATAAATATTCATTTTATTCTGAGTTAATATTTGATAGCGCTAATATTTATTTTGTTGTTCAAATTTTTCTAGCTCGGGCCTTTAGGAGCTCCTTCACTTTGGTACCTGTGCTCTTTGGACAAGCCTGCATCCTTTTCTGAGCATTTCCTTACTTTCCGTAACCATGAGCTGCCCCAGGTTCATCCTGTATTTTCCTTGCACGAGCTTTGGAATTAACCACTTTTCCAAGGAGCTATGGATTCTTTTTATTTCATTACACTCTATTTTTAAATAGCCACAGTATCATTATCACAAATAAAATAAATAAACACTGTTTTAATATAATCAAGTTTCTAGTCAGTGTTCACGTTTCCCAGATTGCTTCAGACCCTTTCTCACAGTTGCTTTGTTCAGGTCCACACACTGCATTCGGTTGGTAAGTCTTGCAAGATATTTTAATCTATAGGTTTTTTCACACTCTCTTTTTCCTTGACAATTTGTTGAGAAAACTGGGTCATTTGTCCTGTAGAGATACCTAAATCCTAGGTTTTTCTCACTCATTGCATCTCTGTGGTATCCTTTACCATGTTCCTCTCTAACCTGTGTTTCAAGTAAATTGGTAGTTAGCCCCAGGACTTGATAAGAATTTGGGATTGTTTGACTGATGGACTGATTAACTGACAAGGATACTGTCATTAGGAGGTAGGCACAAGACAGCTGGTGGCCCCTCCTTTTGTGATTTTAAGATTGATCATGACATTCAAGTGTCAGCTTATGCGGTCCATAATAGAAGGGCAAATCAACTTTTCTTTTTTTTTTTTAATTTTTATTGTGCTTTAATTGAAAGTTTACAAATCAAGCAAGGCAAATCAACTTTTAAAATAAAGTATAATATGCCTACAATGTTGTTGTTAAGTGTTGTCGAGTTGGTTTTGACTAATAGCAACCCCATGTACAGCAGAATGAAATACTGCCCTGTCCTGTGCCATCTTCCCAATCGTTGCTATGTTTGAGCCCATTGTTGCAGCCACTGTGCCAATTCATCTCATTCAAGGTCTTCTTTTTTCTCTCACCCTCTACTTTACCAAGCATGATGTCCTCCTCCAGGGACTGCTTCCTCCTGGTCACATGCCCAAAGTATGAGAGACAAAGTCTTGCCATCCTTCCTTCTAAGGAACATTCATGCTATACCTCTTCCAAGATAAGTTTGTTTGTTCTTCTGGCAGTCTATGGCATATTCGGTATTCTTCACTAACATCATAATTCAAAGGCATCAAATTTTTTGGTCTTCCTCATTCATTGTCCAGCTTTCACATGTATATAAGGCAATAGAAAATATCACGGCTTGGGTCAGGCACACTTTAGTCCTCAGAGTGCCATCTTCGCTTTTCAACACTTTAAAAAGGTCTTTTGCAGCAGATTTGCCCAATGCAATATGTTGTTTGATTTCTTCACTGCTGCTTCCATGAGCATTGATTGTGGATCCCAGTAAAATGAAGTCCTTGACAACTTGAATATTTTATCCACTTACCATGATGCTGCTTATTGCTCCAGTTGTATTTTTGTTTTATGTTGAGGTGCAATCCATACTAAAGGCTGTATGTAATCTTTGATCTTCATCAGTAAGTGCTTCAAACCCTGTTTGCTTTCAGCAAGCTAGGTTGTGTCATCTGCGTATTTAAACTTGTTAATGAGTCTTCCTCTAATCCTGGTGCCGTATTCTTCTTCACATAGTCCAACTTCTCAGATTATATGCTCAGCATGCAGACTGAATAAGTATGGTGAAAGGATACAATTCTGACACATACATTTCCTGACTTTAAACTGTGAAGTATCCCCTTGCTCTGCTTGAATGACTGCTTCTTGGTCTATGTACAGGTTCTTCATGACCACAATTAAATGTTCTGGAATTCCCATTCTTTGCAATGTTATCCACGATTTGTTACGATTCACACAGTTGACTGTCTTTGCATAGTCAATAAAACACAGGTGAACATCTTTCTGGTATTCTCTGCTTTCAGCCAGGATCCATCCGACATCAGCAACGATACCCCTCATTGCATGTCCTCTTCTGCAACTGGCTTAACTTCTGGCAGTTCTCTTTCTTTTTTTTTTTTATGAAAAAAAGTTTTATTTTATTTTTGACTTGAAAGACAATATCAGAGCCAATGACATTAAAGAAATTCCCTGTGCTTCTCAATATGCAAACTCTTTCTTCCAAGAGTTGCCCCAATGTGATCTCAAGAGTCCATGCTAATTCCTTTTCTTAATTGTTATATTCTTGAAGAGCCTGGGCCATGAAGAGTTTACCTAGGTTCTGGGCAGTGAACTCCTTGATGTTCTGGCAGTAAGTGTTAATCTGGCCTGCAATAAGCAGCGAATCCATCCTGGCAGGGGGCTGGGGTGGTTTGAAGAGTTTGGACAGGTCCTCCTCAGGTAGTGGGGGTTCTCCTCAACTCTGGCGCTGCATATTCTCCTGCTGGCGGCGCTGCTGATATTGATGTTTCTGCTGCTGCTGTTTACCAGTGTTTCTCATGTACGTGTTATATTTAATGATATCTTGGCTCATTTCATCCACTCTGTCCATCAGCAACTGTAGATTCTTTCCCAGATGATTGCTGCTAGCAAGCCTGAGCAATTCATGTTTATCTGCTACAGTTGACTTCTTCTCAAGCTCCCACATTAGGACGTTGATCAGATGTGAATTTTTTATTACAATCAGCACTTCTTCAAACATGTGCTCGAAGGTGATATTTGCCTTTTTCAATGCTTCAGGAGAAAAATCCTTCTCTTTACATACTTCCATCAGCTTAGGAGTCAGTCTGTATGCCTTCAGCGAGAGAGACCCTTGGGCAGTTTTTATGGGATCATAAATGAGAACGACAGATTCCTCAATGGCGTGCTGGTAACTGAACTGAGAGTCCAGGAGCGCCCGGGTGATGAACGACCCATAGTATGTGGACTGGTACCAGCCCACGTGGAGATGATCAATGTTTACATGGCGAAGGCTCCGCATCATTTCCATCTGATATTGGACTTCATCAAAATCAGCATCATCCTCTGTATGGTGGGGGAAAGGAAAGCAGTTGGTAATTTCAAGCCGATCTTCTACAACCAAACCCAAAAGCACTCCTTGAACAACTTCAGTTCCTTGTCCTTCTTCTTGATAATGTTTGATTATTTTTAATACCACCAGGCCATCAATCTGCACTTGCTTCACGGCCGAGTCTCCGGAGCCGCTTTTGCCTTTCCCTGCAGTGCCGGTAGTGGAGCTGGAAGAGGTGGCGGCAGAGCCGGTGCCCTCCTTGCAGGACGCCATTTTTCCAGCCGGACAGGAAGAAAGGCCTGGCAGTTCTCTTTCGATGTACTGCTGCAACTGCTTTTGAATAATCTTCAGCAATATTTTACTCGTGTATGATATTAATGACATTGTTGGATAATTTCTGCATTTTTGGATCACCTTTCTTTGGAATGAGCACAAATATGGATCTCTTCCAGTCAGTTGGCCAGGCTAGTCTTCCAAATTTCTTGGCATAGATGAGTGAGCACCTCCAGTGCTGCACTGGTTTGTTGAAACATCTTGAGATGGTTAAGATTGTGTGTCAACTTGGTTGGGCCACGATTCTCAGTGTTTTGGTGGTTGTATAACGTTGTGATCACTTCCCTGTTGAAATTTGATATGTAATCACCCTCATGATGGAATCTGCTCAGTGGCACCAGCAGGGCAGGGCCTGTGGTGGCTCACCGCCCCTCAGCCTTCATCTCTATGCCCTCTGCCACCTACTTCCTTCCTGCTCACCTTGCCAAGGTTTTTGGTTTGTTCTGGATCCAGGATCTGCCTCTTGTCTGACCTCTTGATTATTGGGACTTGAGCTGGCAGCTTACTTGTCGATCTTGGGATTCATCCATCTTCACAGCCTGTGAGCAAGAGTCCTGTTCTCCGATCTGCTGATCTTGGATTTGCTAGCCCCTGCAACGACGTGAACCAGATGAAACCTTGCGATCTTGCCTGCCGATCTTGGAATTCCTTGGCCTTCACAGATCTTCACAGTTTGCTCTAAAGCCGTGTGAGCTGTTTCTTTGATATAAATGTCTGTATAGATTTATATGCTTTACTGGTTTTGCTTTTCTAAAGAACCCAGCCTAAAACACATCTCAGCTGGTATTCTGTCAATTCCTGGAGCCTTGTTTTTTGCCAATGCCTTCAGTGCAGCTTGAACTTCTTCCTTCAATACTATCAGTTCTTGATCATATGCTACCTCCTGAAGTGGCTGAACGTTGACTAATTCTTTTTGGTACAGCGACTCTATGTATTCCTTCCATCTTCTTTTGATGTTTCCTGCGTTGTTCAATATTTTCCCTGTAGAAGACTTCAGTGTTACTCGAGGCTCGAACCTTTTCTTCAGTTTTTTCAGCTTGAGAAATGCCGAGCACGTTCTTCCCTTTTGGTTTTCTAACTCCAGGTCTTTGCACATTTCATTATAATACTTTACTTTGTCTTCTCAAGCTACCCTTTAAAATCTTCTGTTGAGCTTTTACATTCTGTTCACTTTGGCTACTCTACATTCAAGAGCAAGTTTCAGAGTCTCTTCTGATGTCAATTTTGGTCTTTTCAATGACCTTTTTCTTTCTTCATGTGTGATATCCTTGATGTCATTCCACAACTTGTCTGGTCTTTGGTTGTTAGTGTTCAATGTCTCAAATCTATCCCTGAGATAGTCTCTAAATTCAGGTGGGATATACTCAAGGTGTTATTTTGGCTCCCATGGATTTGCTCTAATTTCCTTCAGCTTCAGCTTAAACTTACATATAAGCAATTGATCGTCTGTTTTGCAGCTGGCCCCTGGCCTCATTCTGACTAATGATATTGACCTTCTCCATCGTATTTCAACTGGTGAGGTCCATGTGTATAGTCACTGTTTATGTTGTTGAAAAAATGTATTTAAGTCCTTGATCTTGCAAAATTCTATCATGCAATCTGCAGTGTCAGTTTCTATCATCAAGGCCATATTTTCCAACTACTAATCATTCTTTGTTTTAAACTTGTGCATTCAAATCACCAGTAATTATCAATGCATCTTGATTACATGTATGATCAACTTCAGACTGAAGAAATTGGTAAAAATCTTCAATTTCTTCATCTTTAGTAGTGGTATTAGTGGTGATAGGTAAATTTGAATAACAGTGGTATTAACTTGTTGTCTTTATAGGCATATGAAAAGCATCTTATCACTGACAGCGTTGTACTTCAGCATAGATCTTGAAATGTTCTTTTTGATGATGAAGGTAGTGCCACTTCTCTTAACTTTGTCATTCCCAGCATAGTGGACCTGTCTGATTCAAAATGGCCAATACCTGTCCACTTCAGCTCACTAATGCCTAGGATATCGATGTTTATGGGTTCCATTTCATTTTTGATGACTTCCAATTTTCCTAGATTCATACTTCATACATTCTATGTTCCAATTATTAGTGAATGTTTGCAGCTATTTCTTCTCTTTTTGAGTTTTGCCACATCAGCAAATGAAGGTCTCAAAAGCTTGACTCCATCTACATCACTAAGGTCAACTCCATTTTGAAGAGGCAGCTCTTCCCCAGTCGTATTTTGAGTGCCTTCGCACCTGAGGGACTCATTTTTGGGTACTATATCAGACAATGCTCCGCTGCTATTCATAAGGTTTTCACTGGCTAATTCTTTTCAGAAGTAGACCACCAGGTCCCTCTTCCTATGCTGTCTTAGTCTGGAGGCTCTGCTGAAACCTGCCCACCATGGGTGATACTGCTGGTATTTGAAATACTGGTGGCATAGCTTACAGTATCACAACATACAAGCCATCATAATATGACAAACTGACAGACAAGCAGTCACCCTATGTATGCCTACAATAGAATCTACAAATGGTAAGTGTATATCTCAGTTAGCGTTTATAAATGTGCACACCATGTGACTAGCACCCAGATCAAGATATAGACCACTATCAGTCTCCAGGTCCTCTCCCATACTCCTTCTGAGCCAACACCATCAGTACCATCAACACCACCAAAGGTAACCTCTGTTCTCATTGCTAGCATTATAAATTTCTTTTGCCTGTTTTTGGACTTTGTTTAAATGGAATCATACAGTAAAATCTCTTGAGTTTGGCTTCTTTTACTCAATATTATCTATGTGAGAATCATCTATGTTGTGCTATCAGTTGTTTATTCTTTTACTTTGCTAAGCAGAATTCCATTGAATGATTATTCTACTATACAACTAACTTATCCAACAGCTAATGATGATTTGAGTGGCTTCCAGTTTCTAGGCATTATGAGTAAAGCTGTTACAAATACGTCTTGTGGTACATACATGTACTCCTGTCAGTCATACACTTGGGAGCAGAGAGCTCAGTCAGGGTATGTGTGCATTTAGCTTTAGCAGATTCCATCAAATAGTTCTAAAGTACTTCCTACCAAGAGTATGTGAGAGTTCCCGTTACTCCACATCCTCATCAATACTTGGTATTATCATTTACTTGTTTGTTTGTTTTTTAATCTTCAGCCATTCTGGTGACTATGCAGTAGTATCCAACCCTGGATTTAACGCGAATTTTCCTGAAAAATAATGATCTTGAGTACCTTTCCTACACTTATTCACTCTTTAGATATCCTTTTTAAAATAAGTGCCTGTCAAGTCTTTTGCACATTTAAAAGACTTGGGTTGTCTTTTTCCTATTGACTTGCAGTTCACAGACATTCTGGCTATGAGTCCTTTGTCAGGTATGTTGTTGTTGTTAGGTGCCGTCGAGTCAGTTCCAACTCATAGCCACCCCATGTAGCATAGAACGAAACACTGCCCAGTTCTGCACCATCCTCACAATTGTTGTTATGCTTTAGCCCACTATCGTAGCCACTGTGTCAATCCATCTCATTGAGGGCCTTTCTCATTTCCGCTGACTCTCTACTTTACCAAGCTTGATGTCCTTCTCTAGGGACTCATCCTTCCTGACAACAAGTTCAAAGTATGTAAGACGCAGTCTCACCATCCTTGCTTCTAAGGAGCATGCTGGTTATACTTCTTCCAAAACAGATTTGTTTGTTCTTTTGGCAGTGCATGGTATATTCAGTATTCTTCGTCAACACCACAATTCAAAGGCATCAATTCTTCTTCAGTCTTTCTTATTTCGTTGTCCAGCTTTCACATGTACATGATGCAATTGAAAATACCATGGCTTGGGTCAGGAACACCTTAGTCTTCAAGGTGACATCTTTGCTTTTCAGCACTTTAAAAAGATCCTTTCCAGCAGATTTGCCCAATGCAATGCATCTTTTGATTTCTTGACTGCTGCTTCCATGGCTGTTGATTGTGGATCCACGTAAAATGAAATCCTTGACAACTTCAATCTTTTCTCCATTTATCATGATGTGGCTTATTGGTCCAGTTGTGAGGATTTTTATTTTCTTCATGTTGAGGCATAATCCATACTGAGGGCTGTGGTCTTTGACCTTCATCAGTAAGTGCTTCAAGTCCTCTTCACTTTCAGCATGCAAAGTTGTGTCATCTGCATAACACAGGTTGTTAATGAGTCTTCCTCCAATCCTGATGCCCTGTTCTTCTTCATAGAGTCCAGCTACTCGGATTATTTGCTCAGCATACAGATTGAATAGGTGTGGTGAAAGGATACAATCCTGACGCATACCTTTCCTGACTTTAAACCACCCAGTAGCTTTAACTATTGTGCCATCAGGCCCCCTTATTTTCATCAAGGGTTGCAAAATGGTGATATATTAATTGTATCATTTCTTCTGGTTTTATTAGATGGAAGACATGCATAAAGAAAATAATTTCTCATCAACTATTTGCTTAACCTTAGTATATGTAACTCAAGGAGCCTCTGTCTCGGGGGAAGAAATGTTCAGCCCACAGCCATTAGGTGGTGCTGCGCTGTGCTAAATGTGATGTTCTTACCTCAGAGGAAGCGCAGGGATTCAAAGCATCACAGACTACTAGAGGATACCAATTTAAACTAACATTGCTTCTCACAGCTAAGAAAAATCTTAGCTTTACAACTTATAAATTTAAACAAAAATAAATATTCTGACCAGGCCTGGGTCACAAGCCCACCTTTAGTGCCAAGAGAAAGCAGGAGGTTCAGGAACCACAAGGACATTAAAGTAGGGGAGAAGGGGTCTCTAAAGACAAGTCAAGTTTTTCTCACCAGGAGAAAGCAATGCTGGACAGGTAGACGGGAAAGAGTAGCTGTCACCTCAGCCCACTATAGTTGAAAGACAGCTCCATGTCTTCTATATTAACTGGATCAGTGACACAATCATCTTGGTTCTAGGGTCACAGCCATCTCTTGGACTGCAAGGCGCGGCAACTGAACATGGCCTTGGAAAGACCTGATGTTTGTGTGCCCCTTCACCAAGCCTGTCCTGGGGCTTTGACTTCCTCCTCTAGGATTTGGACCTTAGGTTGAAGCACGGGCCCTTGCTAGAATGCTAATAATCCCGGGAAGAAAGACACATTACAATCCTAACTCTAGATGCTGGCAATTTCAGACGTGGACAGGCATCTGCAAACTATTTTTTCAGCATGTCAAAAAACCCCGGCAGATATAATACAAACTCTGAAATGCCCATTTTCTCTGCTGCGAGTGTGTCAATGCAGTGTGGTGGCCCTCATTTTAATTCTGATCGGAGGCTACATGTAGACTTGGATAAATAAAAATGGGGGTGTGAACTGTTACTACATTCTTTTTGGCATTTTCTCAGTAGAGATATCTGTAAGGAACTGAGGACATGAGAGGGAAGGGGAAACTAATCAGGGGAAGGGGTAACAAAGCAGCTTTTTAGAGGACAAAGGGTTGGGACCTCTGGTTGACAAGTGTGAATAGGTTTATAAGATCTTTCTAGGGGAATAAGGTTTCCTGCAGGATGTGACACGGTCACCCTTCAATCTGGGTGACAGGCAGGAAAGAGAGAAGAGCAGGCAGGATTCTGGGCAGCCAGGGAGGCCTCCTGGGCCCTAGGAGCTGGGTAGGGATGGCACTGCCTGAGACACATGCAGCCAAAGGAGAGAAAGCCATGCCCTTAGCCAAAGGGTTGGTCTGCCCACAGTAAAACTTTATTTCCCCTTCAAATTGGGAGCAATCTTACTGTGTCCTGCTAATGACACTCTAATAACAGCAACATATGCTTATGCTTATGTTTCCACAGATTCTCTACACATCTTCCCTGACTGCCCGGGCTTTTTAATTGCCTGTGCCATGCAGCCCTTCCAGCTGGTTGATTAGCTACATATCATTGCCAATGAGCAAATGCAGGTGAAAGTGCCGTGACAAGTGTGACAGTCTACGTTCAGTGGTTCTCAGCCTTGGCGTACACTGAAATAACCTGGGAGTTAAAAACATACTGATGTCTCGGCCCCACTCCCAGAGACTGTGACTGAATTGGTTTGGGTGTGGCCTGGGAATGGGTTTTTTGTTTTGTTTTGTGTTTTAAAGCTCCTCAGATGACCCTAACGTGTAGCCAAGGCTGAGAATCACCACTCTGAAGGGGCTGTTCTCCAGTTTCAGCATATCAGAATCACCTGGAGGGCTGGTTAAACCCAGCTCTCAGGGACCCACTCCCAGAGTCCCCCGCTCTGGGGTGGAGCCCGAGAACTTATGTTCCTAACAAGGCTGCAGGTGATACTAACACTGCTGAGTTGGAGACCACACTTTGGGGACCACGGCTCGGACCAAATCCTCCCACGTTCCCAGACAAAAGGCTCTCTTAAAAACCACAACGTAAATAAGAGTAAGTTCCTTTGAAACCTCTGACGTGATTCCTAATAGACTTACTAGGTTATGTGCTGGTGAACCAGCCGGGGTAGGGGCTGTCTTGTAGTATTTGCTGATTTCTGTGGTATAAATGGAAACCCTGGTGGTGTAGTGGTTAAGAGCTACTATGGCTGCTAACCAAAAGGGGCAGGCAGTTTGAACCCACCAGGCACTCCATGGAAACCACGTGGGGGCAGCTCTACTCTGTCTTACAGGGTTGCGATGGGTTGGAATCGACTGCACGGCAACAGGTTTGGTTTTTCGGTTTTGGTGGTGTAAATACTCTCCCGATGGATGATTTCCAGCTACCACTAGTCTAACAACCAGCTGGCAAAATTCCTGACAGTCTAAGAGTTGGCTCTCAGAAGCTGGTGGGAACCCACTGAAGCCACCCAAATTCGTTCTGGGTCCCAACCACAGGGTCAGTGCTTATTCCAATGGCTGAGATACACCATGCAGATGCAAAGTGTGCATATCTTGTTTTCTGCAAAGTAAACCCTCTGCGAGTGGACTGATCCTAGTAAACACATGATATCCTTTCATCCAGGATGACTTGTTTCTTCTCCATTCATAGTGAAATAAAAGAGTGAGCAGGAGGTCCGAGTGGCCCCTTGGCGCTGCATCACCTCAGCACTTACAGGCAGTGCACCACCGTGCGGCCTTCCCCACCATTGTACTCCTCCTGCCACTTGTCCACCTGACGGATGAGCTTCAGGAAGGAGCGCTTGGACACCGGAGTGTCCCTGTACATCGGCCAACCCAGAAACTGGAACTGCTGCACCATTCGATAGCCATCCTGGGGCTGCAGAGAGTCAGGCAACAAACAAGGAGCACAAAGAAAAAGGCATTATTTTACTTTATCGAATTCCAGTGAGCTGATTCCCCTTATTTGATCTTCTCGTCAAAGCAGGACGTTACTAAAGGAGAGTGCTGCCTACAAATAATGAAGCTAGCGTCTACTGGCCTAAGACTTATGATTTTAATCTCAATCTGTTATAAACAACCAGATGCTTTACATGACAGGCCAGACAAATGCGAGTGAAGCAGAACGCTTACAACTTTGCAAAAGCCGAGGGAAAAGTAACATAAGCATCGTCAGCTGGACCACATTGTGCATTAGGTGGGGAAATGGCTTTGCTTTAATTACAGGGAAGTCAGAGATAAAGAATATAACCTGAGATGTTTGCAAGCTCGGTGTGATATAGATTACATTGTGTTTACTAGGAACATAACATGGTTTTGCTTATTGGTTTGAATCTTGCTAATATATCAATATATTACAATACACTTATCTTGTGTAGACAAGCAACACAACCGTTCTATTGTAACCTCAGCTAAGCCCCTGGACTCACTTCTCCATGGCCTCGGCAGCATCTCGCCCAGCCCCTTCCACTCTTCTCACCCCACTTTGTTCTCTTGGCTCTTCCTCCTCCCTTGCTGGGCTCTCTCTCTGCCTCCGCCTCTTTTCTCTGACCTCTTACTGATGGGTGTCCCAGGCTCAGTCCTCAGTCTTTTTATCTTCTCTCTATTCCCTCCCTTGATGATTCCATTCAGTCTCATGGCTTTAAATGCCACCCATATTCCAAGAAGTCATAGGTTTGTATCTCTCGGCCAGGCTGCTCTCCTGAATTCACCCTCGAACATTTGGCTGCTGACCTGCTATTTCCACTGTCATGTCTCACAGTCACCTCAAGCCTGATATGTCAATATTGAAGTCCCAATCCTCTCCCTGTGCCCCTGTACCCCAATCCTGCCAGGGCCACAGCTTTCACAACTCAGGGCCTGTTGAGCTGTCTTCTGAATTGTCCGGACACAATACCAAGGGTCACCCTTGACTCTGGCCTTTGGTTTGGCCTCCACACATATTAGCATCTCCCTGCTTCTTACTAGCCCACCTGCTGGTACTCTGCATGACCTTGGCAGCCTCCTGGATTGTTTCTTACCCTGTGCTGTTTATCTGCACAAAGGCCAGAGTGTTCTTTGTAAACGTAGCTCACGGCATGCAATTCTTGTATGCACAACCCTGTAATGGTTCTTCAGTTGCTCCTGACCATGGTCCATGTAGCCCTCCCTGACCTCTGCTCCCCAGCCCTCCACCATGAGTTGCTCCCACCTGTGCCCCCACCACATAGTGCTCCGCGACCTCACCAGGCCAGGGCCTGCCTTTGGGCCTTTGTACCGGCTGTCACGTCTGCCAGAGAGTCCCAACCACACTACTGCCTCACTTCCTTCAGGTCTTGGCTCAAAAAGCACGAACTGTTTAAAAAAGAAACCACCTCCCCCCCCTGCTCAAGGCCGTAGCACGCTCTACTCCCCTTTATTTGTCTATATCATTTATCACCTTCTAACACGCTGCATAATTTATTAGATCTATTATTTATTGTCTGTCTTCTCCCATGAGAATGTAAGCGCAAGGTCAGGGAGCCTTGTTTTGTTCACAGATGTATTCCAAACTCTGAGAACAGTGCTGTGCAGAGAGTGGGCACTTTAAGTATTTGAGGAATGAGAAAATAATGACAGCACAGTAATAAGCGACACTGGCCATGATCCTTACTCGGGCAGCATTGTAAATGCGGAATATCCTGCTGATGATGTCCTCCTCCAAATCAGCAGAGACGAACTCCACCTGGATGGGGCCGTGTCTGTGGACGCCATTTTCTGGCCAGTACTGGGGACACAACTGAATTCAAGACACACAAACACAGAAACGCAAGGTTAAGAATAACTTTACTCCTATTCGTTTGAATACGGTCAGTATAAACATTCAGTAATTCTTAGTGCTTCATTGATTCACTTCATTATCCTTTCTTTCCTTCTAGCAAGTGTAATTCAGATCTTTATTGCTCGCTGATTTCCCTACTCTAGCTGTCCTTACAGTAATTTTTCATTTGTTTTTTCAGAAAACATTCTGCTTTCCAGTGAGGTCACGTGGCTATCGTTCAACACATCCTTTGTATGATCTCTTATGTGTGCTAAAAGGAACTCTCATCAGGCCCTGGAGAGATGCCACTGGCTACCATTACAAGAGTTAAGATACTTAAGATGGCACATGTACCTTTTCACTTTAAAATTTCCATCCTCCGCTGTCTGGGCTTGCATCACTGTTTATAATCAGTTTTGAGAATATGGCTATTTTGTACCGTGTTTCAGAACTGATAACAGTGTGGGGTTGCATTTTCATGTTCTGGCCCAAACTCTTCCAGTTCAGATACAGGAAGATACAGTAAAGGGTTTTCTGTTTTACCTGGAGGTGGTTTTAACTAAAAACACAATTTCCTAGGGTCTCAAACCCCAGGCACTGGTGACACTGGGTAACAGAACTTTTGCACAAACGTAATACACAACTTTGTGTGGTATGAGTGATGCTGGGCCTGGTGGCTTATGAGAGAGGTGTTTCCATTTATACAAAATACCACACTGACGACAAAAACAGTAAACCTGGAGAAAGGCAGGGGAGAACTGCAGTGGGGATCTCTTCTCCTTAACACCTTTCCCAAAAACAATACCCCCGAAACCCTAACAGACATTTAAAGTTCGAAATTTAACTTCTGTTGGAACTTGATATTCCGCTGGCATTTTCTGATTTACCTGAGGGACAAATGGCTTGTGGTGAAGCAAGGAGGTAAGTACTTGATTATTTATTTTCTAACCTATTGGGCCCAGAGCAGACATGACATATCACCTCATTTTAAGCAAAATGATGAGTGACATTCATTTTCAGATGAATTTTACTTTCCGAAGGATCTAAAATCTCATTGTCAAAGGTTGCAAAGGTTGATTTCTGTCCAAAGTTGTAAGACGTTTCTCTCAATTATGAAGAAGGTAAAGTTTCTGACTTTGTGATTAAGACTGAAAGTAGGATAACCAAGGGAGCTTTTTATGTTATCTGAGTCTATAATATTTTATAAATTACATTTAAAAAAAAAATAATACTTCCATGAAAATTTCTTCTTCACCAGCACTTCCTGGTGAGGAGTTATAAAGCTGCCTTGTCAAACTATAGCATGCTGATGTTTATTATCTTTCTGATACCTGTCGTGTCCCCACTGTTAAATTAACCAGCATTACACGGGGGAGCTGAGATGGTAACAGAAGCCATAACAGGCACATCTGAACTGTTCTGCCTGCTTTCCTATTGACTGGGTTAGTTTTGCTTTCTGCTTCTTCCTCAGTTCAAGCTTCTGATTAAGAAGCTTGTCACTTACACTAGAAATACGAATGGCCAGGGCCAGGCTTGGCTCCTGGCACTCAGCCTTTCCTACCCTTTGCCCAAGTAAACCGGGTAGAAAATGGCTTAAATGGTGCATAACACATCCATGAGCCTGACCTATAAGTACTAAAAAAAGTTGAGTGCTACTCTTGTATGATTGTAAGGCCTTTACACTCAAATGCTCAGTGCAGTATTCTCTAAGAGACTGAATCCCAGGGGCCTGTTTCCTCTCACTCTGGAAATCAGATCCATCTGGTGAACAGAACTATATCCCTTCGTCTTGTCTATGAGTCAGCCAAAGGCTGGTTTGAATCCAGATAGTTTGGGTTTAGAATGCAGCTTTAGAATCCAAACATTGCTGTTCAAAAAGAACACACTAAAATCATTAAAGTCTTGTTCATGAGTATGAACAAAAACCTTTATATCACTCTATTTCAGGATTCACATTAGGAAAGAAACAGGACAATTCTAAATAGGGATCACGTCCTTTATCCCATAACTGTCTGGTACTAAAGAATGTTGAACCAGTGAAACTTAGCTCATGGCATTTTAGGTTAGAAAACGAGGCTTCTTGGCTCCACTTTGAGTTGTGTCTTTGGGTGGATCTTTTAAGCTCCCTGAGCCGAGCCATCTGTATGTGTTTATAAATGTCTGCAATCTATCCTTGTGAGAGGATCAGTGGGACGAGTCCTACATATTTAGGCTTAAGCAAAAGGACTAGATGAGAACAAGAAGTAGCATTATTATTTCATTAACTAGCTTTCAGAATAGAGTCTAAACGATATAACATTGTGTCTCAAACGCAATTAAAAACATTAGAGAATTGGGTTTAATGTCCATGCCATTTATTGACAGATTGATGGCCACAAAGCAGATGTTAGGAAGGACAAATCTTGTCCAGTTGGAAGCTGAAATAATTCAGACTCCTTTTTTTAAAAAAGAATTTCTCTGTATTAAAAAGTAAATTAACGTGATTCCAGAACAAGCTCAAATTTGCAACAACACCCTCTGTACCGGTGGTTACATCTGTTACCTTAACTGGAAAGCTTTCAATGTAACGATAAATCAGCTCCTAAAGGACCACTGCACTAACGTGCACCTGACAACTCCCTCTAGGAAAACATTTCCAACCCCAGGACTAAGACTGAGTTATCACTGTCCAATTCTTTCTCTTCATGACTAAGAAGAGATATGCAAAAAACTGTCATTCTGAGATTCTCTTAACTTCAAGCCCTAGTTTTTTTTTTAAATAATTTTTATTGTGCTTTAAGTGAAAGTTTACAAATCAAGTCAGTCTCTCACACAAAAACCCATATACACCTTGCTACACACTCCCAATTACTCTCCCCCTAATGAGACAGCCTGCTCTCTCCCTCCACTGTCTTTTTTTGTGTCCATTTCGCCAGCTTCTAACCCCTCCACCCTCTCATCTCCCCTCCAGGCACAAGATGCCAACAGTTTCAAGTGTCCACCTGATCCAAGAAGCTCACTCCTCACCAGCATTCCTCTCCAACCCATTGTCCAGTCCAATCCATGTCTGAAGAGTTGGCTTCGGGAATGGTTCCTGTCCTGGGCCAACAGAAGGCCTGGGGGCCATGACCACCAGGATCCTTCTAGTCTCAGTCAGACCATTAACTCTGGTCTTATGAGAATTTGGGGTCTGCATCCCACTGCTCTCCTGCTCCCTCAGGGGTTCTCTGTTGTGTTCCCTGTCAGGGCAGTCATCGGTTGTTGTCAGGCACCATCTAGTTCTTCTGGTCTCAGGCTGATGTAGTCTCTGGTTCATGTGGCCCTTTCTGTCTCTTGGGCTCGTAATCGCTTTGTGTCCTTGGTGTTCTTCATTCTCCTTTGATCCAGGTGGGTTGAGACCAATTGATGCATCTTAGATGGCTGCTTGCTAGCGTTTAAGTCCCCAGACGCCACTCTCCAAAGTGGGATGCAGAATGTTTTCTTAATAGATTTTATTATGCCAGTTGACTTAGATGTCCCCTGAAACCATGGTCTCCAGACCCCTGCCCCTGCTATGCTGGCCTTCAAAGCATTCATATTATTCAGGAAACTTCTTTGCTTTTGGTTTAGTCCAATTGTGCTGACCTCCCCTGTATTGTGTGCTGTCTTTCCCTTCACCTAAAGTAGTTCTTATCTACTATCTAATTAGTGAATGCCCCTCTCCCACCCTCCCTCCCTCCCCTCTCTCGTAACTACGAAAAAATGTTTTCTTCTCAGTTTAAACTATTTCTCAAGTTCTTATAATAGTGGTCTTATACAATATTTGTCCTTTTGCAGCTGACTAATTTCACTCAGCACAATGCCTTCCAGGTTCCTCCAAGTTATAAAATGTTTCACAGATTCCTCACTGTTCTTTATCGATGCGTAATATTCCATTGTGTGAATATACCATAATTTATTTATCCATTCATCCATTGATGGGCACCTTGGTTGCTTCCATCTTTTTGCCATTGTAAACAGTGCTGCCATAAACATGGGTGGGCATAATTTGTTCGTGTAAAGGCTCTTATTTCTCTAGGATATATTCCAAGGAGTGCGATTGCTGGATCGTATGGTAGTTCTACTTCTAGCTTTTAAAGGAAGTGCCAAATCAATTTCCAAAGTGGTTGTACCATTTGACATTCCCACCAGCAGTGTAGAAGTGTTCCAGTCTCTCCACAGCCTCTCCAACATTTATTGTTTTGTGTTTTTTGGATTAATGCCAGCCTTGTTGGAGTGAGATGAAATCTCATTGTAGTTTTGATCTGCATTTCTCTAATGGCTAAAGATCATGAACATTTCCTCATATATTTGTTAGCTACCTGAATGTCTTCTTTAGTGAAGTGTCTATATCTTTTGCCCATTTTTTAAATTGGGTTATTTGTGTTTTTACAGTTGAGTTTTTGCAGTATCATGTAGGTTTTAGAGATCAGGTGCTGATCAGAAATGTCATAGCTAAAAACTTTTTCCAGTCCATAGGTAGTCTTTTTACTCTTTTGGTGAAGTCTTTGGATGAGCGTAGGTGCTTGATTTTTAGGAGCTCCCAGTTATCTAGTTTTTCTTCTACGTTCTTTATAATGTTTTGTATACTGTTTATGCCATGTATTAGGGCTCCTAATTTGTCCCTATTTTTTCTTCCATGATCTTTATCATTTTAGATTTTATATTTAGGTCTTTGATCCATTTTGAGTTAGTTTTTGTGCATGGAGTGAGGTATGGGTCTTGTTTCATTTTTTTGCAGATGGATATCCAGTTATGCCAGCACCATTTGTTAAAAAGACTGTCTTTTCCCCATTTAACTCTTTTGGGGCCTTTGTCAAATATCCACTGCTCATATGTGGATGGATTTATGTCTGGATTCTCAATTCTGTTCCATTGGTCCTTGTATCTGCTGTTGTACCAGAACCAGGCTGTTTTGACTACTGTGGCGGTATAATAGGTTCTAAAATCAGGTAAAGTAAGGCTTCCCACTTTGTTCTTCGTTTTCAGTAATGCCTTATTTGTCCAGGGCCTCTTTCCCTTCCATGTGAAGTTGGTGATTTGTTTCTCCATCTCATTAAAGAATGTCCTTGGGATTTGGATCGGAATTGCATTAGATGTATAGATCGCTTTTGGTAGAACAGACATTTTTATAATGTTAAGTCTTCCTATCCACGAGAAAGGTATGTAATTCCACTTATGTAAGTCTCTTTTGGTTTCTTGCAGAAGTGTACTGTAGTTTTCTTGGTATAAGTCTTTTATATCTCTGGTAAGATTTATTCCTAAGTATCTTATCTTCTTGGGGGCTACTGTAAACGGCATTGATTTGGTGATTTCCTCTTGGATGTTCTTTTTGTTGGTGTAGAGGAATCCAGCTGATTTTTTTATGTTTATCTTGTATCCAGATACTCTGCTGAACTCTTCTATTAGTTTCAGTAGTTTCCTGGAGGATTCCTTAGGGTTTTCTGGGTATAAGATCATGTCATCTGCAAACAGAGATACTTTTACTTCTCCCTTGCCAATCTAAACCAAAAATCAAACCCAGTGCCGTCGAGTCGATTCCGACTCATAGCGACACTCCAATCTAGGTGCCCTTTATTTCTTTATTTAGCCTAATTGCTCTGGCTCGGACTTCCAGCACAATGCTGAATAAGAGCGGTGACAAAGGGCATCCTTGTCTGGTTCCCGATCTCAGTGGGAATGTTTTCAGGCTCTCTCCATTTAGGGTGATGTTGGCTGTTGGCTTTGTATAAATGCCCTTTATTATGTTGAGGAATTTTCCTTCTATTCCTAGTTTGCTGAGATTTTTTATCATGAATGTGTGTTGATCTTTGTCAAATGCCTTTTCTGCATCAATTGATAAAACCATGTGATTCTTGTCTTTAGTTTTATTTACGTGGTGGATTACATTAATTGTTTTCCTAATGTTGAACCGTTCCTGCGTACCTGGTATAAATCCCACTTGGTCGTGGTGAACTATTTGTTCTGTTATGTTGTTGAATTCTGTCCACTAGAATTTTGTTGAGGATTTTTGCATCTACATTCATGAGGGATATAGGTCTATAATTTTCTTTTCGTGTGGTGTCTTTACCTGGTTTTGGTATCAGGGATATGGTGGCTTCATAGCATGAGTTTGGTAGTGTTCCGTCCTTTTCTATGCTCTGAAATACCTGTAGTAGTAGTGGTGTTAACACTTCTCTGAAAGTTTGGTAGAACTCTGCAGTGAAGCCGTCCGGACCAGGGCTTTTTTTGTTGGGAGTTTTTTGATTACCTCTTCTATCTCTTCTTTTGTTAAGGGTCTGTTTAGTTGTTCTACCTCTGTTTGTGTTAGTTTAGGTAGGTAGTGTGTTTCTAGGAATTTATCCATTTCTTTTAGGTTTTCAAATTTGAGTATAGTTTTTCATAGTAATCTGATATGATTCTTTTGATTTCAGTTGGGTCTGTTGTAATATCGCCCATCTCATTTCTTATTCGGGTTATTTGCTTCCTCACCTGTTTTTCTTTTGTCAGTTTGGCCAGTGGTTTATCCATTTTGTTGATTTTTTCAAAAAACCAGCTTTTGGCCTTGTTAATTCTTTCAATTGTTTTTCTGTTTTCTATTTCATTTAGTTCAGCTTTAATTTTTATTATTTGTTTTCTTCTGGTGCCTGTGAGTTTCTTTTGTTGCTCTCTTTCTATTTGTTCAAGTTGTAGGGATAATTCTTTGATTTTGGCCCTTTTTTTGGATGTGTGCATTTATTGATATAAATTGGCCTCTGAGCACTGCTTTTGCTGTGTCCCAAAGGTTCTGATAGGAGGTGTTTTCATCCTTGTTGGATTCTCTGAATTTGTTTATTCCATCCTTAATGTCTTCTATAATCCAGTCTTTTTTGAGCAGGGTATTGTTCAGTTTCCAAGTGTTTGATTTCTTTTCCCTGCTTTTCCTGTTATTGATTTCCACTTTTATGGCCTTATGGTCAGAGAAGATGCTTTGTAATATTTCAATGTTTTGGGTTCTGCTAAGGTCCAAGCCCTAGTCTTAATTCTTTTTAATATCTTTACCAAAGAGGACAAAATTAATTATTGTCCCTTAATGTCATTTGCCTCTATACCTCCTCGTCAGCCTTCCTCCCCCGCCCATCTCTACCTGTAGGTTCCAGGTGAGCTGTGCCAGAAAGCACATAAACATTCCAGGGATGGACCAGGGGCTACATCACATGGTGGAGCCATTGCTGACAGCACCCTAGTCTGCTCTGCTCTGCCATCAGCTCTGCTGTATTCGGCTTCCTGTTTAGTTCTGGCTTGCCCACTACCTTGTTGGTCCCCACTCCAGTTGGTGTTATCCTCCTTTTGGGCCAGCCTCGTGTCTGACTCTTGTCTTGCCCTGTAACTCCCACTGTCTATGTTTTCTTCCAACTTTCTGCTCTAAGCCCTGACTCCACCTGCTTTTTCACATCCACACTTCTCCGTTGCCATTCTCAGTCCTCGCCTTATGTCTGTGGCCTGGTTCTCGTGCCTGCCCTTCTCACACACAGACAAAGCAAACCCGGATGCCAACCTGTAGCACCAGCTCTGACTACAATAGTTAGTGGGTCTCACCTGGGCAGGATCCACATCATTTAGCATAACTACAGATGTGCAGTGATAGTCCAGGACCAGTCTCCAGAAGTCTTTGACTGTGTTTGGCAAAGGATGCTGGGTGACTATGAAAGCTGAAGGCTGTTTATAGCTCTGCAAACACAAACCAGAAAGATCCAAATATACCCAGGAAAACGTTACAGAAGGAAGCTATTCTGTACACATGGAAACTTGTGGCACAAAACACAGAACCTATTTAGCAACTGTTGAATTGTATCACCATCATCAACCCCAGAATAGACTAAATATGAACTTATCAGCAAAATAACAATAATAAGAGATTCTTAGTTTGATATCATGGAAACTTAGTATCTCTTATGAATTTTTGATACTTCTGGTAGAAGGGTATATTACCCATATACATAATTACTTTAATGGAGAATATTTAACTTTACTTAAAAAATTAAGCATAATTAAAATAGTTCTACCTTCCCTAAAACCTGCTTGCTTGTCATCTGTATGTGTGACTGGCTAGCTACTTCTGTTGTGAAAGGATACAGTTGTTCTTTACAGCTCTGGGGAGCTTCAAACAAATTGAAGTTCGCTTTTACTGGTATCACCCAGGTAGAACTAAAATTTCCACATTAGCTCTGAAAATATTCATTCACTTTTTCCATCAACTGAAGAGCAAGTGTTCATTCATTAGGGTAAACAGACTGACAGGAAGGAATGAGCTGCGTAGGTCTGCACTGATGGGCAATTTTCCCCTCACGGTAATTACCGCCAATGTTTGGAGGAGAGGGGGCTGAATAATGCTGCAAACCACATTATCCCACCTCACTGCCTCAGTGACTTAATAGCTGTTTCTTGCTCTCTGGTCAGCAGGTTAAAAATTTAAGTGTTCTTAGAGTAACTGGCACATTTCATTTATCAATCTTCTGGATGGGTTGTCTCTGAGAGACGGAGAGCCTTAGCCCTGGCAAAAAAACATATGTGCGATGTGAAATGCACTTGGCTGAAAAGATAGTTTGTATCAAAAAGAACACAAGAGTAGGTGAGTAGAATCAGAGGGCCTCGTCCCACGAGAGCACAGAGCTTCCCTGTCCTGTGGACAGAGGGCTTACGTCCATTAGGGCGGCATTGATGTAGTTGCTGCTCTCCCCGTCAATGGTGATGAGGAAGGGCAGGCACCGGTCTGGGGGCAGGATGTCCATGCACCGGTTCTTCTCATGGTTCCGTGGCAAAAGCGCTATACTGCAGTCTTCCACACGAAGCGTCGGTGTCACCATGTTCAGGGTCTACACAACCAAAGACAGACATGTAGAAGAGGTGGCTGGACATCTGTCTCACATTCAGAACCTAAAAGACCCAAGTTTTCTGGAGCTAACTACAAGACAGTTCCCCCTGCCCCCCATAGACACATACATACACACTCAAACACCCCATACAGGGAGGCTCTGCCACAAACAGGTAAATTTTCATTTCTCTTTTTGCTCCCCGGATCTTGTCCACAGGCTGTGCTCATCAGACATAAGGGCCAGAGACAGGCATTAAGGGCCACTTGGATCCCTAGGATTAAGCACCATCAAGTCTGACTAGAGCTGCACATCTGGGGATTTGGAAGGTAAGAGGTCGGGGAAGAGTTTGGCCCTAGAGCCAGGTACATATGAGGAATTCAATGAAGAAATGCTGCCCAGAAAGTCTTAATGCACATTTCTATGGTTTGTACCTGTGGTTACACTGTGAACAAAGGGTTCAGGGTGTGTGGGGACACCTTTCTGTATGCTTTCAAGGGGGAAGAAATGGCCCTATTAGACCAGTGGTTCTCAACTAGGCAATCGCCCCACTCCCAGGGATGTCTGGCAATGTCTGGACACATTTTTCATTGTCGCAACTGGAGGTCAGGTGATGGTGCTATTGGTATCCAGTGGGTGGAAGCCAGGGATGCTGCTAAATGCCCTAAAACACAGGACAGCGCCCCAAACAAGGACTTATCTGGTCCCAAATGTCAATAGTGCTGAGGTTGAGAAGCCATGTGTTAGTTCAGGGGTCTAAGAGCTGACTTGGAGATCCTTTATAAGGAGCAAGCTTAGAGCCAACCTTTGGTATGACTTACCCGGAATTCTTCTTTAATCTGGCTGGAATTTGTCTGAGGGTCCAGTTTGTTCATATCATAGTATAAAGACCTAACTTGGGAAGCAGGGACAGAGGTGTCTCCACAAAGACAGGCTTCCAGGATTGCATCATGAATGAACACGTACTGCTCCTGGTGAAGCAGACAGGACTAGTTAGTGAGAGAGAAATTAAGGTGGCCAAGAGCCAGAGGAGGGAAGCCACAGCGGCAGTTGTAACCCCACACAATCCAGATAAGGGGACAGTGGTCTCTCGCAGACCATGCACTCCTGACAGAACAGAAACCTGAGAACCTGAGCACCAGGGGAGTGGGTATTCCAGTGTCAGAAATCCGGTTCCCAACACAGCACAGGTTGGCAAGTCACCTGGCTAGCCACGTGTGGCTGCACCAGCGGGCTCAAAGCAGAAGTGTTTTACGGACTGATTGAAAGCAATCAAGCACTGATAAATATCAAGCCAGCACTGTAGTACTGTAATAAATGAGGCTAGAAAAAAACTTAGCTCTGATTCCACTAATTTGGAATTCAATAGTTCAGGTGTGAAATGAGCAGAATTTTACCTCTACAATGAAAGGAAGATTTGCTAATCAAATTACTGTTGTAAAGAAGGTCCAGGGAAATTGGACACTGCTATGAAACCAAAACGTCCCGAGCATTTAGAAACACTTATTTTTTAAAAACATTAATTAACGCGGTAATTACAAAAGCCGTTACAGGCACGTCCTAGGTTATGAGTGAGATCCGTTCCCAACTGTGTCTTTAAGTAAAATTTGTAGGTATGTGGAACAGGTACACAGTGCAAGAAAATGCTCGAAGCCTTTGCAGTGATGTAAGAGCTGCACGAGCACCAAGTGAAGGCAACGGGGATGAAGAATCTGTTGTCTGAGTAGGGTGGGTTCAGTCGTTTCAGAGTGAGGGCAAACTGACATAACGTTAAAGGGCAAGTACTAGTCGTCCACAAGCTGGATGTCTGTCGCCTGGGGACTGCTTGTATGCGTTCACAGGAGAACTCAGATATTTGCTAAATAAACCTGCAGTCAGAAAATGGGTCCTTTTATTCTGAATTGGCACTGATTTTCCCTACAACTAATTAGTAAAGTTTTACCATGTTTATTATAGCTCTTTCATTACATTAGATGTAAAAAAATCTATTACTTTTTAATTTCTATAGATAACTATAACTCTTAATTCTCAAAAACAGCCACTCCAATTAAACAACACCTTATTTTTTTTTTAAATAAAAGGACAGAGTGAGAAAATGCTTGTGGTAATATCTGATCAACTGTAATATACATTAAAAATAAATTATTATTATTATCTTTAAAACAAAATCTTCTTATCCCAAAGAAAAGAGGCTGAGAGCAGCACTGACAGTTTCTACTCTTTTTGTTTATGTTTGTTAAAAGAAAAAAGAAATTTGGTTTCCCACTGGCTTTTGTAAACTTTAATGCACAATCTAAGAAGGGATTATTACTTATTCCTCATTCTACTTCATGAATCATTTTTTAGGTGGTAGCTGTAATGCCTACTAGAAGTGATAAAATATTAGTAAAAATGAATTTCCTAGGAACAGAACCTAACACTGTTTCTCAAAAGCTTAAATTCCTGATACACCTTGAATTCTAGTTTATGGAGTTACTAGGTGACATAGAGCACTTCTACAAGTCAGGAAATTCCCACCGCGCCAGGCCAATGAATGTGAGCTTTAGGGACAGTAGGCTACCGTTCTTGCCAGCAACCCTGGAGAAGACCAAAACGCAGAGATTACCCTACAGCCACTTGGCAGATGGCTGGCTGTTCTCAGGAGTGGCCTTAGTCTGGTTACCAGCTAGTTAAAAGATTAATAATAATATGGGAACCCTGAATGCTAACGTAGAGACTACAGCCTGGTCCCATGAATCAGATGCATAGAGCAAATTAGGCTTCTGGTTGCAGACTCTGTTACTTGGAAGACTCCTGGCCTTTCTGTTTGTTTATGAAAGGAAAAATAAAACGAAGGAAGCAAGAAAGAAGGAAACAGGAATGGCCAGGTATGTAATTTTTCCTTCTTGAGAGGTTTATGGTGAGAACTGCTGCGATTTCTTTCCTTTTGGTTCTGGGAGGGGGAGGAGTAGAGACACTGGGGACCAGAGCTCCAGGGTTGGGGTGGCCTGCAGTACCTCTGTCTGCACCATGTTCACCCTCCGTGAACGCAGCTCCCTGACGCAGTTATAGATGTCTACCACCCCTTCTCTTTCCGCCATGTCCAACATGATGTCGATGACGATGAAACAGCCCGTCCGCCCGGCGCCAGCACTGAATGAAAAGAGAGGTCTGTCAGTGGAAGGGACAGGGGCCACTGTGCTGCTGCTTTTTAAAAGTTTTTATTGAAGTGAATGTCACATAACACAAAATGTACCATTTAATGCCTACAACTCAGTAACATTCCGTGCGTTCCCAACGTTGTGTAACCGCCTAGTTCCAGATGTTTTCATCACCCCAAGGAGCCCCTGTGCCCATGAGCCACCAGCTTCTGTGAGAGGCCCGGGCACCCTGCTTACCTGCAGTGCACCACCAACGGGCCTGCGTTGGGCGGGCTCTTGGACTTGACCTGCCGCACGAACCCCAGCAGCCCTGTAGCGTGGTATGGGACACCGTGATCCGGCCAGCCAGTGAAGTGAAACTGTCTGATTTCCCGGATTTCATGAATGCCTCTCTGCCCATAGGAGGGGGACAAGGGAAAATAAATGATAAGCAAGAACAACTAGGGGAGTGCACAGTACCCCTAAATTGTAAGCGTAGGGCTAGAAAACTCTGCATTGCTGGGGAAGGAGGTCATTCTTAGATTTAATACACAATCTGAAAGCTCTATTACTCAGGAAGATGTTCAGGGGTGTGAAGCCAGAGGTGACGTTTGAGTAAAATGCTACTTTACGTATGCAATTCCAGCAAGCTGATGGGGCTCTTTCATTCTTTGAAGTTCCTTTCTAAAAGGTAGAATATGGTAAAAGTTTGTGTGTCCCTTACAGCCTACAGTGTGCTGTGAGGTGAGGCACAGAGCAGGGACCTGAAGGAATTGAAGGATGTCTGTGTCCCCGATATCAGCTACCGAAATGCAAGACCCTTGGTTCTGGGTCTTTTTTGTTCTGGAATCTCTTTGTAGAGGGCCTTCAACAAAACAGGACAGGTTAGCCAATGAGCAAGGTACGCACAGGCTTACCTGTGCTTACTTACTAATCTCTACTCCACAGTTTCACCTGTTTTTTGTCACATCAAAGATGTGGTGAAACCCATGTGAAATTGTGCACTACAGATTAGTAAGTAAACACCAATAAGCCTGTGTATACCTTGCTTACTGGTTAACTGGCCCCTGAGGGGCACCCACAGTGGGTACTCAGAGGTGTTGGCTGTATGAATGAAAGTGGGCTACTCCCCACTGGCAACTCAGTTTGTTAGGTTTCTCTTTTATTCAGGTAAACAATGAACCCATTCATTCAATCACCAACAACTGGATGACTGCCAGGTATTGGGCACGATGGCTAGTGCTAGTCTCCAGAGTCTGAGAACACTGCCTCCCGTCTGCAAACCGGTGTCATGGTCTGGCTTGTGGGAACCAGGCAATGTATACCATGGAAACCAAGGGGTGTATCTGCTGGAATTCAATGTTAGATCAGTGAATTGGAGAGGGTCGCCTGGCCATCGAACTGAAGGGAAGGCAAAAGGAAAGATAACTTAGTGTTTTTCAGAATAATCAGGTTGATTTATACACACTATTTTTTTTCTAGCTTTTTTTTTTTTTTTTTATGAGTATATGTATCAAGGTTGTGTTTTAAAGCAAAAGATTTCTGTGAATGTGAAAATTACTTCCAGAATCAAGGCCAGTGTAATTTTGGGATCAGATTTGACCTCCTTCCCTTTTATAAGGAGTGCTTACCAAATACCATCTTTGTGTGACGCCCTAGGTTTGGTGTTCTATATTGTAAAATTAAACACCCATTAACCTTACCACATTCACCATCAGTCATTATTCACAAAAATCAATGAGAAAAGAAGAAATTCAGAATATTCATGTGCTTTGAAAGACTGGCAGAAGCAAACAATCACGGAGTTTAATATAAGACTTGTTTGCTATCAATGTGGTAATGTGTGTTAGTTTAATAGCCCACAAATGTTGAGGCTTTATTTCTCTGAGATGCTATTCTTTCACGGAGTTTAAGTATTTAGGAATTACGCAGTTAGGGAGTCACAAATGAAAATCAACACTGTCATCTGCTAATATGCTCTGTGGTCACAGAATAGTATTACTTGGCAGGTAGAGCCCAAATTTCTTATCACTGAAACCATGGAAACATTTGGCCCTTCCCAACTTTCCATCAGAAGAAATACGGTTGCCCAAGAACACCTCCAAGTGCCTAGAGAGCTCTCCCTGGCTTCTATGTATGGTGACTGTGGCACGGATCCTCCCAATGGGTGCTAAGCATCGCATGAACTGGGAAAGCTTACTTGTAATAAATATTTATTATTCCAAAGGGGACACTACTCCCATGTAGTGTTTTTGCTTTGCTTCATTTTGTTTTTTAGCATGCCCCTTTCTAGCTTTGCTAGATTTCAGCTCCAGTATCCCCAAGTCTTCAATTCCATCCATCATGAGATAGGCCCCTAGCTGATTTCTCCAAGACTTTTTCTGAGCAAGGTAAATGCCAGTTTCTGGTATTCAGAAAACTTTTTTCTCAAATACCACCACCCCTGCCATATGTTCACTATTTATAAGATTAGCAAAGGAAACTTCCTGAGCCAGCCCTAATTCTTGTTCATTAACATGGTGGCTTCTCCTTTTGCTGTTCTGTAACACATTTGGGGAAGAAAATTATAGATGTGATCAGTGACCACAAACCAAGTACTTCCCAAATGATATCAATTAGATTTTTTATTTTAAATTATAGCAAGCATTACTGATATATAAAAAGTGCTATTACCCACTTTTCCATGTACTACAGCAGGAAAGAAGCACCCAAGACATACAATAGTGCCTAGCACAGAGCGGATGTTTAATCAATATTTGTGGAGGGAACAAATCACTCTCCACATGTCCTGTCTTTGAGGCAGTAGATCACTGCCCCCTCTGAACTGCAGGCATTTCCTGGGTAGAGAGAATTCAGTGTCCATCGTCAGCTTCCTTCCTGCCCATTAGAGATGGGATAGATTCAGCAGAGAGCCTTGATCCACAGAGACCTAGGACTGTCTTCCTCCCAACAGGATGGACACCGTATGATATTAAAATTTTGTTTAGTTTTGAGTCATCGGATATGTGGGAAAGGAAAGGTGACAATCAGATGCAAAACAGGAATTCACCAGTTTTCAAGCTGCAATGTGTCTGCTTGTTTTGCAGAATAAAGCACAAATCCATTTTTTCACCTTTAGGTTCCCCACTGGAACATAGTCTCAAAATAGAATCAGAATTGCAGGAATCTCAAAAGTACACGCTCGACTATTTTTCTTCTTTCTCCTCTAATGAGAAAGTTTGAAGCCTACGTGGAGAGCTCCACAAGAGTACTAATGATTTGTTTTTCTTAAAGATTCCAATTGCCCAGTTAGAAAATCACTAACATGTTCTGATTTCCCCAAATGCATTAACGAGCTCCCCTTCCTTCTACCACCTCTTTGTTGCTTGTCTAATGACTGAAATAACTGGGTGTTTCAGAAACGTTTCTGTGCAGCTGGGGAGTAGGAGAGTACAATAAGAGGTTAAAAACGAGCAAACAAACAAACAAGCCCTTCCTTTAGCAAGAGAGATGCATTTGCGGCTTATTAGAGAGCTGACTATTGTTCAAAGAACTCTGTGTTTAAGTGACGGCTTTTGGAGGAATTTTTTTTTTTTTAAAGAAAAAAACATTGAGGGTCTTTTATCACTATCTGTTTTGATGCAGTTATTCATGAGTGCTCTTGCCAAGAGCCATACAAAAATCCTCCATGTGTGCTTTTTTCACCAATCCTGCCTCAGAAGGAAAAAAAGTGACATCAAAGCGTGAGGCTCAGAGCTTGAAGACTTGAGTCCCCAGAACTCCACATTCTTTGAAGTCTCTACACCTCCTGCCTGCTTCTTTAAAAAGACATGCCAAGAAAAAAATGCTAAATAGTATGAGAAACAGATTAAAATAAACTAAAGTCTTTTCAGCCTTGTGATTCTATGACAAATATGGATTTGCAAAGTCGCGTAGGTAGTTCAAAAAGTCAGGGAAAATTACTGAATAAGCAGATGCTGCAATTTCCTTGACCTCCTTAAACTGTTCTTGTTAACCTGAGAAGTGCTTTTAGACGCAGTGGGGGGAGAGTAGAGAGGAAGGCCCAGCACCCAGTCCCAGCAGTCCACCTACAGCCCAGGTACTCCCAATGGACCTGCTACTGTTCAAGGAGGGGGGCTTTCCCTGAACACACTCATGGCAAAATGGCTACATCCGGTGCTGATGTGCAGTGCTCTGCTCGGCAGAGTCAGCTCTCAATACGGAAGTCTGCAAACCTCAGAGACAAAAGGTGTGTCCCCTTCATTGAAGGCGAGATGAGGACTGGAAGGCAGAGTGCTCCTCAGCCACACCACCTCCACTGTCTCGACAGCCTACCTGTGATACTTTTCTGGATGGACTGTGGTTTGTATCACTTCCAGCCCCTCCACATGTCAGCAGAAAGACAGAGAATGAGGAAATTCCCTTTTATGCCCTACAATGCTTCCCAGAGAAGCACACACGGAATGAGGCCAAGTAGAGCCACAGCACAGCACTCCCCGACCCAACACTAACAACTGCAAAAGGCTAAACTCAACTGGGAGTGAGGATGACCGAATGTATTGCTCATGCCAGAGTTTCCCACGTCTCATGGCCAGTCAGCCATCTGTGTTTCCAGGTGGGTCACTTCTACCTGGAAAATCCATCAGTCCATGTTAAAAAGTAGGCTTGAAAAGTCTCAAGGGAGGAGAGGGGTTCCAGAGGAGCTGGGGCCTGTTTCTCAACACTGGTACTAACTCACCAACAGAAAACCCATGTGAACATACAATATGAAGGAAATTTATCAAACTATCTGTGAACAAAGAGAAACAGATGGGTAGAATAAAAAAGTTAACAGATAAATTGACATTATTTTTTGGTTTAGCTGCAAATTACAGATTCTTATGAAATGGGAATGACTTGCTGTAATGATGGAACTGAGCTCTTAACAGACCCAGAGGATAAGATGCAGTCCTGAGAAACCACTAGCTAGGACCTACCTGCATTCTGCTGTGAACAGATTTAAATTATCCTAGATTAAATGAGGCTAGTGTAATACCACTAACACCCAACCATAGCTTTTAAAAGTAGTATAAAAACTTACCTTTTCAACAGCAAATGTTCTTATCACATATTCTGCTAGTAGCTCTGTTTCTATCAGGGTGACTTTAATGTCTTTATATATCTCTGTGTCATCTGGCCAGTATTTGCAGCATTTGACCTTTAGAAAACACAAAGGAAATTAAAGGTCTAGGGTTTTTTTTTTTTTTTTTTTTGAAGCTCCCCCAATGACAGGTCACTAGGATTTGTAGGATAAAATTTGCACACACGAAAAAAGCTGTAAACTTAAGAGCAAGGTCTATTTTTTTGGGTAGGTCACCTATACCTTTTTTCTCTCCCAGAAGAAAACAAAATTTCGTTGTGGGAGGGGCAGACCTAGCAACATTGTCTAAAGTAAAGACAAATTATATTTATACTAAAATATCCCAGTTACAGGAACCATTCATTTCCTGTGTACCTCTACTCAGGGGATGGCCTGGACAAATGAACGATAATAGGCAGTTTGCAATATTTTAGCTCCTCTGAATTTTAGGTATCTGCTATTTCAGAAACTGATTGACAGTCTTTGAGGAGGGTGAGCAGGAAATCAGAGCCAATAGTAGTTTTTTTTTTTTCTTAAGATAGAAGTGGCTGTGTGATTTTCCCAAGTTAGAACTATAGATTGATTTTAATCTGAGTAAATTCAATATATAAAACTTCACAAAATATGAATAGTTGTTTCATATTATTTGAAATCCCTGAGGATTTTTCAGGTAGAAGGAGTTTGTTTGACTTGCCCCTTCCTTGCAAACTGCTGGGAGAAGGGAACAGTTGGAGCACCCTGCTGGGGATCTGTGGCCGTACTCCCAGGCTGTCCATAGCCTCTTCTGTTCCCTCTCTTCTGAATTCCTGGCAGTTCCCGCCATTCCCATAGTTGCCCCTCGGTGGATGAATTTCCACTCCGGCCCTATTTCTAACTTCCTTTGTGCGCATCGTCTCCTGAATGCCCTGGCATCACCTCAAAGGCAGTATGTCCCAAAGAGAATTCTTTGACCCACATCAATTCCTCTCTTCCTGATTTCTATGTTAATGGCACTACAGTTTTGCCAGTTTGTTGTTGTTAGCTTCTTCAAATCTGTCCCTGACTCTTGGAGAGTGGCCCCACACACACACTGAATGAAACGCTGGTGGTCCTGCATCATCTCCGTGACCTTTGTGGATTGAGTCGCATTGTGATCCATAGGACTTTCACTGGATGATTTTTGGAAGTAGATAACCAGGCAAAAATCTGCTGATTTCTTCTCCAAAACCCAGTCCGTCTCCAAGTCTAACTAAGAGTGTCTTTGAAATACCTCTGAAATACATTTTCCAAGTTATTACTCCCCTGGCCACAATCTTAGTTTAGGCCCTGGTGATGTATTCTTTTTTTTTTTTTCCCAATAGTATTTTATTGTGTTTTCGGTGAAGGTTTACATAGCATTTTAGGTTTCCATTCAACAATTTCTACACAAGTCGTTCAGTGACATCAGTTACATTCTTCACAACGCATGAACATGCTCATTACTTCTCTTCTGGTTATTCTGTTTCTATTAATCGAATTTCCCTGTCCCATTAACATTCTCAACTTTGTTTTAAAGTAATTGTTGACTGTTTGGTCTCATGTGGGTAATTTCCTAAAAAAAGCACAGTACTTATGGGTGATATTATTTTTTGAGCCAATTTATTATTTAGCTACAAGGTGACCTCAGAGGTTATTTCAGTTAAACATTTGAAGAGTATCTCAGGGCAATAGTCTTGACTAATCCAATAGATCTGTTTTTATGTTATTATTATTATTTATTTTAGAAATTTGAACTTCTGTTCCACATTTTTCTCCCATTCTATCAGGGTCCATCTATTGTGGCCCTGATTAGAACAGTTGGTAGTGGTAGCCGGGTACCATCTAGTTCTTCTGGTCTCAGAATAGATGAGGCTGTGGTTTGCATAGATTCTTTGTCCTATAGGCTAGTTTCTTCTTTGAGTCTTTTGTTTCCTTCTGTCTTTCTTGTTCCGATGAGTAGAGACCAATAGTTGTATCTTAGATGGTTGCTTGCAAGCTTTTAAGACCCCAGATGCTACTTATCAAACTACGATGTAGAACATAACTTTATGAAGTATATTATGCCAATTGACTGAGATGTCCCAAGAACCTATGGTCCTAATCCCTCAAACCCAGATATCCAATCCCATGAGGTGTTTGGTGATGTCTAGGAAGTATCTGTAACTGTGCCGCCTATGTGCTTTATTTTATATATATATATGCATATAGTCACACAGATGCATATATGCTCTGGTGACTTCTTGCGTGGATATTCTATACATACCAACACCAAAAAAATCCTTCCAAAATGTAATCCTAATGGCATTTACTTCCTCTGCTCAAGTATCTTCTATTTCCAACTACTGCCCACGAAATTACATAGAAATTTTTGAGGCTGGTATGTAAGGACTTTTTTTCACTTGGTCACAATTAGCATTTTCAGCCTTATCTTTCACTATTGTCCTTTCTATCTGCACATATTTTATGTTCAAGGACAAGTGGTTTGCCCCAATCCCCAAATCTTCACCATGATCCATACCCCTCTTCACGCCATTCCTTCTGTTTGGAATGTTTTCCTCCCATCCATATCTTCTCAGTTGAAAATTTTATCCATTCTTCAAGTATGTCTCAAATGTCACACCCCTCTAAAGTTTTTATTCCATAGATGTGAACTCTCATTTTTATCTCCTGATAAAATGGGCTTATTCTGCTAATGTGACACCCTTCTTAAAATCTTGATATTATTGCTTATTGGCTAGCTACATTACCTGTCAGGATGTAAAGGGCTTTGTTTTACATCCTGACAGGTAATTTCTGGCACCTTATTTCTAGGTGCCTGGGTGGTGCAAATGGTTTGTGCTCAATTAACCTAAAGGTTGGTGGTTCGAACCCACCCTAACAGTGCCATGAAAGAAAGGCCTGGTAATCTGCTAATGTAAAGAGTACAGCCAAGAAAACCTTACAGAGTAGTTCTATTTTGTAACACAGAGTCACCTTGAGTTGGTGTTGACTTGATGGTAACTTTTTTTTTTTTTTGCTTATTTCTTCATTCCCTGCAACACCTGGCATTGTGTCCTTATAGTCTATGTATGTAACAGGTATAACTACAATGGAATTACATGGGACAGGATCATGTGGGTCAAGGCTGGATATGTGCAGGAAGGAAAATCCCAGACTGGGAAGGTTTACAAAAAAAAGAAATATGGGCTGAGATGACCTTTGCAGAATGCCAAATGCCTGTGGTACACTGTTTCCACTGTGGTATGTGGCTGGTCATTGTTTTAGCTACTTCGTTACAGAATTTTCTGGCAGTTGATTCAGTGTAGCTCTCCATAAACCTTCTTGTCCTTAGTTGCGAAGATGTAAGCCAGGCACGTTAGGAGCTGGGGATACAGTGGAGCATAAGATAAAGATGGTCCCCGCCCTCATTGCATTTTCAGTCTCCTTTGGGAGTCATTTTCTCTCTTGGGAGCATTATCTATGACTATAAAAAGGGCTCATCTATAGTATTTCAGAAATTTACTCATTGAGATTGTGCTGGATCTAAACTATCCCAGAGTAAGACATGTCTATAATTTTTCTAGTTCCTTTCCTAGATGCACAGCAAGTCTGAGATCATGTATATTTCAGCAATGTCAAATTTGATAGCAACCATAATTTCACTTATAGAATTTCTAGCACTACACAATGCTAATTAACAAAGATGCTTAGGTGGTACATATTTGATTCTTTTCCATATTGGGGACTTGCTGTTGCCTTTTGGTGACTTCAATTATGTGAGCAGAAGGTAGTGGATAAACAAAAAACAACTAGAGTATATTAGACTGTATTTTTAAAATTAATTCTCAATGGAATGAACAGGATTTAAAAATTCACATTTTCCTGAAAATTACAAGAGAACAAAACATACGCCCACGCCTACAACCTATGTTATACACTACCTCTATCTTAAAAAAAAAAAAAACTAATAAAAATGATTTTCCTAATATAGGATGCAACTGTCATATGGCATTTTGAAAAATCTGTATGGTCACCTATTCTATTTGACTCCTTACCCTCCTCACTCCCTGGTTTTCAGTAAATACGGGTGTGGGGGCTTCAATGCCTTAGGATCAGGGAAAGCAAAAGCCCCTGTTCTTCCTGAGCAGCGCCCCCAGTGACCTGAGCAACCTCCTGCTCCACTGGAAATCCGACCCTGCCCAGCTCTCCCGGCCGCGCCCCCTGACCGCAAGGGGTACAGGCGCCCCGCCTCCGAAGCGCTGCAGCCTGGTGCCTGGCGGCTCAAAGCCGAGCAAACGAACAAAAGATGGCTCGGCCTGTTCTGCATACAGTGTGGCTTCTGACTCTGTGTGCCTGGACGCCCCAGGTGAGGAGCGATTAGACGAGGACGACGTGGGCTGCTTCCTTCCAGAGCCTTTACCAAGGCAGCGCTCCCACGCAGAGCCGCCTGACTGGGCGGGCCCAGGAGGTGCTCCGGCCATATCAGATCCGTCCGCCCCATCCCATGTCTCCATCACATCTGTTTTTAGCTTACTAAAAACCTCTCTAAATTGGGTTCCTTTCAGTATCTTTTTAACTTCTTGGATTTGTGTGAAGTTATTATTTTGCTCTTAAAAAAAAGGAATTCCTGCTTTTTTCTGTCTGGATAAACACATCACATGCCGGAGGAATCTGGGGCCTGCAGTCACCTCTTTGCCTGTAAGGCCATAATAAACCCCAAACCCACTGCTGAAGAGTCGATTCAGACTCATAGCGACCTTACAGGACAGAGTAGAACTGCTCCATAGAGTTTCCAAGGAGGGCCTGGCGGATTTGAACTGCCGACCTCTTGGTTAGCAGCCGTAGCACTTAACCACCAAGCCACCAGGGTTTGCAAAGGCCATAATACAGAGATGTTAAAACCACCGATTCTGAGGCGACTGTTTGAGCCGGGAATCCATGGAGCCAGGCGCGTCGCCGGCTCTGATCTTGAGCCAGGGTGGTGCCTCCTGCGCGCTCCTGAGGGTGTATGGCCACCGCCTCCAGCCCAGACAGAGGCGCCTGTGAGCACCGTTCGATTACCTCGGTGCCCGCGCTGGCTCAGTCGGGCCATCAATCACGGAAACGCTTACTGAGCACAGCTGCCCGCGCATTACCCTGCCAAGGGCTGCGGGAACCGATATGGTTCCTGCCTCCAAAGGGGTTACAGTTGTTAGCTGCAAAATCCACAGTCTCGAAGCAATACAGAAAGCAGTTTAACTCCAAGGTTTCTCACTTCCTGAACAAAAATCCTTGAGATGGGCCATTTGTAACCAGCGCCCGATGACCTCCATGCAGATCACCGTCAGAGGAGCCGAGGAGGGGAGTTGGAGGTGCGGCCCCCGGACTGGCAGCACATTACTGTCACCTACAGGTGAGGTGGACATCTCTAGGCAGTGGTTCTCAAACTGCAGCAGGCATCAGCAGCACCTGGAAGCACCTGGAGGGCCTCTTAAAGCAGAGTGCTGGTGCTGGTCTTAGAGCTGGGTTCACAGGTCTGGGGTGGCGCCCAAGAATCTGCATTTAGAGCAAGCTCCCAGGTGGTGCTACCGCTGCTGGTCTGGGGAGCACACGTCCAGCAGTGAGGGTTTGGACAACACAACTCTGCTGCAAAGGCTTTGGACTCAGAATCTGGGGCTAGAGTGTGGTCCCCCTTGTATAATGCTGGTGCGAACTTGGCCAAGTTAATCCCGCTGCTCAGGTGAGGTTCTTCACCTGTAAAGAGGAAGATTAGGGTTCCTCTGGTAGCGTCCTAAGGTTAAGCCAGTGGGTCCCAAACTTGTCTGTACATTGGAATCATTTGGGGTGGGAGGTGTCAACAAATTCCAAAGCCCAGGCCCTACTCCAGGCTAATTCACTCATAATTTCTGGGGGTGAGAGAGACATCAGTCTTTTTTTTTTGGAGCTCCCCACATGATTCCAAAGTGTGGATGAGTTTGGGAACCACAGGATTAAGTGAAATAATGCAACTAAACACTTGGCTCAGGGCCTAGATTATCACAAATACTCAAAAAATAGAAATGTGTATTCTTAAGTGATGATTTGTGATTGGGACTATTGCTGTTGACAGGAATTCGGGAGCAACGAGCTGACTGAGAGCCTGGGGAGGAGGAGGAGGGCTGGGCTGAGCGCTGACACGTGGGTGGCTCATGGTGGTGGAGGAGACGCTGGGGCTTCCTTGGCTCCTCTCTAAAACACCTCATTCCAGGTACTAAGAAGACTTGAGAGACAGAGGGTGGCAGTCCATCCTCCATTAGTGTGGTTTCATTAGCATCCCCCAGAAATTAGGAAATAGGGGCTGTTCGGGGCGGGGGGGGGGGGGCCGGGGGGAGGAGAAGCAAAACAAGTAAAGCTGTGAGGAATCACAGAGATGTCCAGTTTCCAAGTACGCATTTTCAAGGCCCCATTTACAACTTCCAACACTGAGCCTTTAATACTTTGAACACAAAGCATGGATGCATTGTGTTCCCATGGCCACGGCCTTGCTCAGTAGCTAAGTGGGGCTATGATTTGCCTGAGAGAAGACAGCCATCACAGACAGGGGGTTTCCACCATCTCCATTCCTTCCACTTCTTGGTGCTTGACAATCAAGAATTGAAAAGCAGGCTCAGTGAGGGCGGATGCCTTGCTTGAGTTAAGCCAGACGGTGGGAGGGAGACGTGTGCTCCCTGGAAGGATGACACTCCAGACCCATGTGGTTTCTTCAGTCCCCGGGAGGTCTGGCTTCAGGAACGGATACCAAGTAGGAAGCCTTGGAACTAGCTTAGCTATCTTGCCTTTTTTGGGGTGGGGGGTTGGGATGGAAGGTGGAGGGAGGCAGGAAGAACTGCCAATCACTTTGCCCCTGAACACAAGCTGTTACGTTTATGCTAGTGCCTCCTATATCACCTGGAAGGGACCTGGGGTGGGGCGGAGTGTGAGGTCTGCTTACGTGCATTGTGCACGGGTGCAAGGACTTGCTACCCTGAGAAGCCCATGGCTAAGAAGGATCAAAATGGTTAGCTTTTAAGTTGGGGGTGCCATGGTGTGATCTAATAAACAACTTTAACAGGAAGAAGGAGGGAAAAAAAAAAAGAATGCTGTTATAATTTTGATATAATGTTGATTTGTCAAGAGGTTTTCTGAAAAGAGACATCCAAAGAGTGAGTGACTCCAGTTCTAATAATAGTTTGTTCAGGGCCAGCCGAGTACAGCTTTGGATAGCAAAAACATTGCTACCCAAGCACAGTTACCAAAAGGAGCCCCAGCCAAGAGCAACTGCCAGCTAAGTTTCCAAGAGAACAGATTTATTGTCTCCAAAAAAACAGCTTGCACAGAGCTCTCACAGAAATATAAACAGTCACTCATTTAAGCATCCTGAACACGCGCATTGCTTTGGTCTCAGTGTGTAAAATGGACATGCATTTGCCTTTTTCTTGCTAACTTGTGATGTCCCAGCAAATGACTTACACCCCCTGCACGTCAGTTTTCTCATCCATAATATGGCAGAGCATTGCTGACTTCTTAGGGAAGACTAAATGAGATAATATATGCAAAGGCTTTGCAAAAATACCTGGCTTATAATAGGTCTCCTCCCTTCCAGACTTGCTTCTGTTGACCCTGGGTCTTCCCTTAGGCAATACCCTTGAAGATTATTTCAAAATTGGCACTAAATTCACAACTGGATTGTTTGGGTTTGGGAAAATCCCATCATACAGTGAGTAAATCCTCTCACGCCTTTAGGCTCCTGTGCAAACTGCCCCCACCCCGAGCTTCTGGTTTCCTACCTCATTTACTAGTTGCACCTGTGAATTGGTAGGATTACTTAAATAAAGATTGAGCATACAATATTTCATAAGCACAAAGTTCACACCCATATCCACAACACTCGTTTTCATCAACTATAAAGAAACGTGTGGCCTGACACCTCCTGTGGAATTTTAAGCATCACCTTATAAACCACACGAGAAATCTGTCTTGTTACTTTTCTCTCACCGTTACTGGATGGATCAGAAAGCATCATTGCTCTAACTGCACCCGAACATCTTTATCAAGACTACTTATTCTCCACCTTATTCAATGGTTTAGGCTTTGACTTTTAGCTATTCCCCAAATTTAAGTTGTCCTGCCAAAGGAGGGACATTTGCCACAGTGAAGACAGTAAGAAGCGTGTGTCACATACTCTAAATATTATTCTGAAATAAGACTTTCAGAACTCTGCTGAGAAGAGACAACATTATTAGAATATACACAGGGGTTCAGAGGTACCCCAGCGGGACGTTCTTAGAGGGATAGCTGATCTAAAAATTCCGTGTTTTACCTCACTGGGAGTCTTCACATGTATCATGTGAAAAGCAGACTGATGCGATGCAGGATTTCACAGTTTATAGGGTTTTAGATCTATTGACCTTCTGCAAGTCACAGAACCCTTCTGGTCCTCAGTTTCCTTATTTGCAATGGAGGACACTAGACCACATTGTTGTTGTTAGGTGTTGTGGAGTTGATTCTGGCTCATAGCGACCCTATATATGACTGAATTTAACACTCCCAGGTCCTGGCCCACGCTCACAATCATTGTTATGCTTGAGCCCATTGTTGCAGCCACTGTGTCAGTCCACCTCGTTGAGGGTCTTCCTCTTTTCCGCTGACCCTCTACTTTACCAAGCATGGTGTCCTTCTCCAGGGACTCATCCAAAGTCCTGGGATGTCCAAAGTATGTAAGATGCAGTCTCGCCATCCTTGTTTCCAAGGAGCATTCTGGTTGTACTTCCTCCAAGACAGATTTGTTCACTCTTTTGGCAGTCCATGGTATATTCAGTATTCCTCACCAACGCCACAGCTCAAAGGCATCAATTCTTCTTTGGTCTTCCTCATTCATTGTCAGCTTTCACATGCATATGATGTGAATGAAAATACCATGCCTTGGGTCAGGCGCACCTTAGTCTTCAAGGTGACATCTTTGCTTTTCAGCACTTTAAAGAGGTCCTTTGCAGCAGATTTGCCCAAAGCAAAGTGTCTTTTGATTTCTTGACTGCTGCTTCCATGGCTGTTGATTGTGGATCCAAGTAAAATGAAATCCTTGACAACTTCAATCTTTTCTCCGCTTATCACGATGTAGCTTATTGGTCAAGTTGTGAGGATTTTTGTTTTCCTTCTGTTGAGGTGTAATCCATACTCAAGGCTGTGGTCTTTGATCTTCATCAGTAAGTGCTTCAAGTCCTCTTTGCTTTCAGCAAGCAAGGTTGTGTCATCTGCATATTGCAGGTTGTTAATCAGTCTTGCTCCAATCCCGATGCCCTGTTCTTCTTCATATAGTCCAGCTTCTTGGATTATCTGCTCAGCATACAGACTGAATAGGTATGATGAAAGGATACAACCCTGATGCACACCTTTCCTGACTTTAAACCACTCAGTATCCCCTTGTTCCGTCTGAACAACTGCCTCTTGATCTATGTACAGGTTCCTCATGAGCACAATTAAGTGTTCTGGAATTCCCATTCTTCGCAATGTTATCCATCATTTGTTATGATCCACACAGTTGAATGCCTTTGCATAGTCAATAAAACGCAAGTAAACATCCTTCTAGTGTTCTCTGCATTCAGCCAGGATCCATCTAACATCAGCAATGATATCCCTGGTTCCATGTTCTCTTCTGAATCCAGCTTGAATTTCTGGAAGCTTCCTGTCGATATACTGCTGCAGCCACTTTTGAATGATCTTCAGCAAAATTTTGCTTGCATGTGATATTAATGGTATTGTTTGATAATTTCTGCATTTGGTTGGATCACCTTTCTTGGGAATAGGCATAAATATGAATCTCTTCCAGTCAGTTGGCCGGGTAGTTGTCTTCCAAATTTCTTGGCATAGATAAGCGAGCACTTCCAGCGTTGCATCCATTCGTTGAAACATCTCAGTTGATATTCTGTCAATTCCTGGAGCCTTGTTCTTCGCTAATGCCTTCAGTGCAGCTTGGATTTCCTCCCTCAGCACCATTAGTTCCTGATCATATGCTACCTCTTGAAATGGTTGAACGTCGACTAATTCTTTTTGGTATATTCCTTCCATCTTCTTGGGATGCTTCCTGCATCGTTTAATATTTTCCCCATAGAATCCTTCACTACTGCAACTCGAGGCTTGAATTTTTTCTCCGGTTCTTTCAGGTTGAGAAGCGCTGTGTTCCTTCCTTTTGATTTTCTATCTCCATCTCTTTGCACATGTCATTATAATACTTTGTCTTCTTGAGCCACCCTTTGAAATCTTCTGTTAGGTTCTTTTACTTCATCGTTTCTTCCTTTCGCTTTAGCTGCTTTAAGTTCAAAAGCAAGTTTCAGAGTCTTCTCTGACATCCATCTTGGTCTTTTCTTCTTTCCTGTCTTTTCAATGGCCTCTTGCTTTTTTCATGTATGACGTCCTTGATGTCATTCCACAACTCATCTGGTCTTCGGTCATTAGCGTTCAATGTGTCAAATCTATCCTTGAGATGGTCTCTAAATTGAGGTGGGATATACTCGAGGTTGTACTTTGGCTGTTGTGGACTTGCTCTAATTTTCTTTAGTTTCAACTTGAACTTGCATATGAGCAATTGATAGTCTGTTCCACAGTTGGCCCCTGGCCTCATTCTGACTGATGATATTGAGCTTTTCCACCGTCTCTTTCCACAGGTGTAGTCGATTTCATTCTTGTGTATTCCATCTGACGAGGTCCATGTGGATAGCCACCATTTGTCAGTTTGTCATACTGTGCAGGCTTGTGTGTTGCTGTAATGCTGGAAGCTACGCCACCAGTATTCAGATACCAGCAGGGTCACCCACGGAGGACAGTTTCAGTTGAGGTTCTAGACTAAGATAGACTAGGAAGAAGGACCCAGCAGTCTACTTCTGAAAAGAATTAGCCAGGGAAAACCTTATGAATAACAGCAGGACACTGTATGACATAATGCTGGAAGGAGATCCCCCCAGGTTGGAGGCACTCAAAAGGCAAATGAGGAAGAGCAGCCTCCTCAAAGTAGAGTCGACCTTAATGATGTGGATGGAGTAAAGCTTTTGGGACCTTCATTTGCTGATGTGGCACGACTCAAAATGAGAATAAAAAGCTGTGAACATCCATTAATAATCGAAACCTGGAATGTATGAAGTAGGAATCTAGCAAAATTGGAAGTTGTCAAAAATGAAACTGAACACATTAACATCGATATCCTAGGCATTGTGAGCTGAAATGGACTGGTGTTGGCCATTTTGAATTGGACAATCGTATAGTCTACTGTGCTGGGAGTGACAAATTGAAGATGAATGGTATTGCACTCATGATCAAATTTAACATTTCAAGATCTATCCTGAAGTACAGTGCTGTCAGCGATAGGACAATATCCATATGCCTACAAGGAAGACCAGTTAATATGACTGTTATTCAAATTTATACATCAACCACTAATGCAAAAGATGAAGACACTGAAGATTTTTATCAGTGTTTGCAGTCTGAAATTGATCGAACATGCCTCCTTGTGTCTTAATATCTTCACCTGCTATATTGCCCTCCTCCTGAGATCATCATTAGAAATTGCTAAATGGAGTAAAAGACTTGGAAGAACGTAAACCCAAAACCAAACCCATTCGTTGCCGTCAAGCCGATTCCAACTCATAGCATACCTATAGGACAGAGTGACTGCTCCATAGGGCTCCCAAGGCTGTATTCTTTACAGAAGTGGATATTTGCCACATCTTTCTCCCATGGAGAGGCTGGTGGGTTTGAACTGCAGACCTTTTGGTTAGCAGCAGAGCACTTAACCAATGCTCTTCCAGGGCACCTTGCTGGAAGAAAATAGTGACCTGCCTAATTCTTGACATCATATAAATAGTCCTAAGGATATGAAGCTTGTGATTCAACCAGCTGAATGGATTAAAACTCCTACAAATTCACTGTGGATTTGGTATTCTCTACCCTACACCATTAGAAAAGAATCTGTTCTTGGTGAGATGAGGTGTCTGCTATCTTTTTCTAGAACAAAGAATTCTCTGTCCATCTAGAAACTTAAGTGATAATGTTTTTGTTTCTGTTTCCGTGGAGACATCTGAAGGTAAAAAATGTAAACCAAAACAATGTCGGATTCTGAGATGCCTATTTCCCTCTTATTTTCCATATTCCCTTCGGCAGGCAGTATTTCCTTCAGCTTTTCCACTTCAGAGTGTGCTGCTTTCTAGTAACTCCAGCCAGTAATCCAGTGGAATCCCCAGCTTGTCACCATTTCCAGTGCTCACTATTGGCTCTACAGTCGTCCACCTTTGCAACCATGTAGCATCCCCACAGTCTTCAAAGAATGTTACCCAAATGCATATTCCTTGATCCTGAGGTTTACAAATTTGTAATTCGGGCACAAGAAAGCAATTTACTAGAGACTTCTTGCCAGGTATAAGGGAGGTTATTTGATTGGATTTTACACCAGAGAAGTATTCAGACCTGTTCCCTCTTCTCATTGCTAAAAACCTGGTCCCAGAGAAATGTGGCAGTTGCTAAAGCCATAAGCTATTGTCCCATTCTGGTCTTAAACATATGGCAGCCAGTTTCAGAGAAATAGCTCTGCAGCAGTGAATGCTAACTGTCTGTGAGTCTGTTCAATTAGATTCTTCCTTATTTATTTCTTTAATTAATGAAATTAAAGTGGAGATGCTGATGTCTTGCCACTTTGTTAATCTGAAGGAAATTGTATAAAGACTATAAAACCTTTCACTGGATTATCTTGTCTCTTTGGTCCTATTCTCCTGGGAGGCCCCCAGCATCTACTTACATAATGCACTTAGCCAGATAACCCTAAGTCTTCAGGGATGGCAGAGCAAGAGCTCAGAAGATGAAGTTAGCAGATTTGGAAAGCAGAGAAGAGAAAAAAGAATTCTGCTGTCAAAAAAGGACATAGTGTACTGCTTTCCAACAAATTATTCAAGCACAGAATATACCTGTAGTGTGCAAAATGGGAAAAAGCTGACTTTCAAGTGCTCATGTGAGCAGAACAGAGGGGGAGAGCTATCACAGCTTTGAGACTGTCCCATATTGCATCCAATTACACTGCCAGGAAACCACAGATGCTCCCGGCCTGGCCAGGACGGCTGTTGATTGGGGGTGTGCTGGAAAAGCCTGCAGTCTATAAAGATCTGTCCCAAGGTCCACCTGTCCGTCTGCAACAGATTGCAGACCCTCTTAAGTGCTTTATAGACACCTACATGCATCCCAAAGGGACTGGCAGGAGATGACGTTAGAGGTGAGAGAGTGAGACAACAAGGGATCCAAGCCTGGATCAGAAAACCAAGAATGTAGAGGAGGCATGGAAAAAAGATGAGATAGGATTTTCCAGGGCCAGCCAACTCTGGTGAAGCAGCCTGGCTGAAGGCAAGTGACAGGTCTTGACGATGGTAACCAGGACAAGCAGGCACAGAGGCACAGTCATCTTCCTGGGCTGGCTGGAGAATGCTAATGAGCTGATGTGCACAGGGCTCCCGGTTACCTGGGGAGCAGGAAAGCTTGTGCTGGGAAGCACTTTTCATTCAGACCTGCAGATGTGCTTTGATGCGGTAGTATCCTGTCACTGTGGCCATATTAGATATGGCTGCTACTGAAGTGTTGGAGGGCTGACAGCGTGTGTAGAATTGTCTCCAAAGCCTAATTTATAATTCATTCATATTTGAGTACAATGACAATTGCTTTTTATGAAAGAGACATAATGGACTAGGCTGAATTGACAAGAACTTAGTACAAAAGGGTTAATCAGGTAGGCTACATATTTTTGTCATAACAAACAGAGCTGTAGGCAACGTTACTCACACCTGCAACGAACACATTATATGCACACACAGGACTGTAAACTCTGTCCTCACAATGGGGGGAAAATCACAGAAAGGAGAGCATACATGGAAATTTCCCCGGTATTAGTAAGTTATTTTGTACTAGCTTACATGTTCCTTTGTAATTATTCCTCCACCTCTACAAAAGCAGTTACTGAACACCTTCTGTGTGTCTGGCCTTTGGGGGTTTACAGAAAAAATAAACCGGCCTTTGCCCACAGTAGGGAGAACAGAATGGCAGCTGAAGGTGTTTGCTCCATCAGTCCTTCGCAGGACCTCTGTAACTGTATTCTGAATGTCTGGAGGGCAGGGGTCCTGTCTTCCATTTTCTGATCTTCACCTAAGCAGGTTGAGAGGTCACCTAATACCTGCGTGTTAACTTGTTGCATATGTACCAAGGAGAAGACTCAACCAGGCAGGTGAACAAAGGCAGGAGGGGCTAAGGCTTCCAACAGTGACAGTGCCACCAAGGCTCCCTGACTGCAGAGAAGGAGGAGGTGTGAATGCAAAAGACAGGAGACTGATCTGTCTTCCCACAGGAATTTATTAATTCATTGTGACAACTCACACAGAGTTCAGAAATAAAGAGTCAGGGTCTGTACTTAGAGCAAACAGCAATTTGCTGTTCCCAACAAGGCAAAGAGCGTTTCTGAAACTGAGGTAGGGATGTGTGAGCAGGGGAGTGTATGTGTATGAAATAGACATACATTTGGGAAGGACCTTTTGTCAGTTACCTTTTGTCACAATGTGGACATTGTGAGGGAGACCTGGTCTGGTTAGCCATGTAAGCAAATGGGAGGGAGGGAAATGGTTACCCTTAAATTTTTTTGTATGTACACATGTACACACACATATATCCATATATACCCATACACATATATATACACACACACTTATATGTATATATATAAACCTGCTGTCATCGAGTCGATTCCAACTCATAGCAACCCCACAGGGTTTCCAAGGCTGTAAAGCTCTTTGGAAACAGACTGCCACATCTTTCACCTGCAGAGCTGCTGGTGGTTTTGAACCGCTGGTTAGCAGTGGAGCACTTTAACCACTACGCAACCAGGACTCCTTTGTATATATATAAAACCCATTGCCATTGAGTCGATTCCGACTCATAGAAACCCTATAGGACAGAGTGGAACTGTCCCATAGGGTTTCCAAGGGGCGCCTGGTGGGTTCAAACTGCCAACCTTTTGGTTAGTAGCCTTGGCATTTAACCACTATGCCACCAGGGTTTTCTTTGTATTTATATACATATTATTTGGATCCACAGTGAACACCCATGGAAGCATTGGTCAAGAATCAAACAACATATTGCATTGGGCAAATCTGCTGCAAAAGATCTCTTTAAAGTGTTAAAAAGCAAAGATGTCACTTTGAGGTCTAAGGAGTGCCTGACCCAAGCCATAGTATTTTCAATCATATCATATGCATGCAAAAGTGGACAATGAATAAGGAAGTTCGAAGAAGAACTGATGCCTTTTAATCACCATGTTGGCAAAGAATATTGAATATACCATGCACTGCCATAAGAATAAACAAATCTGTCATAGAATAAGTAGAGCCAGAATGCTCCTTAGAAGTGAGGATGGCGAGACTTCGTCTCTTGTACTTTGAACATGTCATCGGGAGGGACCAGATCCTGGAGAAGGACATCATGCTTGGTAAAGTAGAGGGTCAGCAAAAGACAGGAAGGCCCTCAAGGAGATACACTGATACAGTGGCTGCAATGATGGGCTCAAGCATAGCAACGATTGTGAGGATGGAGTAGGACCAGGCAGTATTTTATTCTGTTGTACACAGGGTCATCATGAGTCGGAACTGACTCAATGGCACCTAACAACAACAAAAAATATGTATGCATATATATATGTGTGTGTGTGTATATATATGTATGTATATATATATATATATATGCATATATGCGTGTGTGTGGATATGAACTCTATCAGAATAAAGCTTACAGAGGCTAGGGTTAGCATTGCTGATATGAAATTATAAACAAGACATCTCATTTCTGTAAGCTATAAAATGCAGAATTTAGAATCTAGTTTAAAATGCTTAATACGCCTTCAGTAAGACTGAAGAATAAAGTGAAATGTGTGGTTTTCTCCCTAGTTTATTCTGAGAGCATTTGCTTTATTTTTGTCTCCCATTTTTCAAAATCAACCTCCATTTAGCAGTCAATGAAGTGTTTCCTAGGAAAATGAATTTGTTTTACAGTTATACTCCTGTTTTTGCATTTCCTTTGTACCACAGTTTACCTTTCAACTAAATAGATTTGCTCTCCAAGTTGGATTGATCCACATTAAGCGATGAGACTCTATTTTAGATAAAATAACTATTTCTGTGCAAAAGGACACCGCATGCTAGATGCAAACATCAGGTCTGCAGTTACACGGAACATGGGGTGTGCGTGTCACCGTACTGCCACTTGCTACCCTGTGGTTCTTGCCAAGGCTGCACACACTGTGGATTTGCAGATATCTTTGTCAAGTGCTTGTAGGAGTTCTTCACGGTGAGCCATGTGTTCGCGAAGGACTCCTTTCCTACTGTAGGCTGCACAGTGCAGATGGGTCCTGTTGATTGTCGGACAGAAGGAAATGTGGTTGGATGGTAAGACTGACTAAACCAGTGGATTTTGATAAACACTTCTGACACCTTTTAAGAAGAATATGTTCTCTTCTCAATTGTAGTTTGCTGTAGTTAGATTAAGTTAGTTTCAAAAGAAGGTCTATAAATTAAAGGACAGACTGAATATCTTTTATGGTCTGCATAAACTGCAGGGAGAGCCCCTAACCGCACACCATACTCTGCACACCAAGCCCTCCACGGCACTGGTGTGTAATGACGCAGAAGGAAGAGGGCTGATGGTCCCTCCTAAGGAGATGATGTGCCTCACGTCTTTTTACTGAATCATTCCCTTTAAAAACCCAGACTCAGGCCTTTTCTCCTGTGGCGGGTATTCAGAGCAGGCCAGGTAAGGAACTTGAGGGCATCTGTTACACAATGCAACAATACATTATTTTGTATAGGTAGGCGTTACCTAAGTTACTCCTGTTAGGAAGCAATATGCCCACATTTTATAAACCGGCTACCATACCTCTCCCTGGCTTCTTCCATCGATCCCAGATCTACTGGCTATTGTAGAAAAGCGGATGCTCTTTGTTGTGACAGTGGCACTTGGAATCATAATATGCTATCCTTGATGTGAATTAGAAAGTAAATTCTGAAGTCGTGTTCATCTTACATTTTCTTCTTCCATTACTTTGTTAGTGACAGATGTAGTGAAAGGAATGCTAGAGAAACTCTGAGTTGATCATGCTCTTTGCAAAATCCGTTTGAGTGGCTGCTACCATCCTCTCTGTTGAGAGACATTAACATTTTTGGTCCCTACTTCTCTGAGCTCCAAAACATTCCATCACCTGTTATCAGAACTATTCATGGCATCTTAACAATTTTCCTAAATGACTCTGAGACCTCATTTGGATTTTTAATAAACAGTCACATTCTAATGAGGTCTTCATAAAACTGACTAAATATGTTTAGAAATCATTAGCTTAAATTACCAGTGCAAAAACCTCCTTTGGGAGTCCTGCGGACTTGGTTATAAGACTGCCGGCGGATGGATGAATGTAACGACACCACACAAATGGTGAACGTGGAAGCCTGGGAAACAGGCTCCTGAATAAAAAGCGAAATATCCCTCAGGTGGGTTCATTAAAGAGGGAAAACAATCACAACACATTCCAGTGCCATTTAAATGCCAGGTGTGCAGCTGTCTGCAGGTGCCAGGGAAACTGACAAGCATCCCCTCCCAGAGCACACGAGCTGAAAGGGGCTGCCCGGTGTGACAAGACAGTCTTAGATAATGACAGGTCCTCGCAGATGTACCGGGGACCCCGCTGGAGGGAAACGCAGCATCTGTCTTCTGCACCAGGTGCTGCGACAGGCAAGGCCCCAGTGGCTCCGGCTCCAGAAATTACAGCCGCCTAATGCAGAGTGCTTCAGGGCAAAAATGGGAGAGAAGCAGCCTCCTGCTCAGACTTAATGACTCACAGCACAGCCCTGGACATAAACACACACTGCTCATGCCTTATTCATGCAGAGCCCACGGCGTGCAGCCCTCACGGTAACTGGGTAGCCGCTGCCCTCACAACCCATGTCATTTTGATTTCTGGGGTGGTTTGTTGTTGTTTTTAAACATGGAAAATGGGGCAGTCATCTCCAAACACAGAAGCAGGATTAACAATGGGAAGCAGCCTGGGACCAGGTTAGCACCTTTTCCCAGAGGGCTCCTGACCTCCTGTCAAAACTCCTAAATCAGCTCAGACATTTCAGGGAGAGATGCCATTAAATCCATTACTAATTGAAGACAGACCAGCCTCGGGCTGGTGGCAACGAGACGCCTTTTAGGTGCTTGCCCATGTCCCCATCAACCTGGTAAGAAATTGGAAGTGCTTTTTTTTTTAAAGATGGTTAACAGACCTGAAACTATGGAGTCATTTTTAAGCCTATGGACTTCATTTTTGGAAGTTATCCTCCCTTTCAGCTACACACCATTAGCTGGATTTCTACAGTTGTCACAACAGTGGACACCATAAACATGACCAGGAACCATCCCTCTGGGACAGGTCTGGGTGCTGATGGAAGAAATAGCAACCACAACTACCTGCCCTTTGTGGCTTTTATTTTTTCAAAGCCAGGTAGCTCGTCACAGAATTTGGCTCCCTGCAAAATGGGCCCTGGGAGAGGGACTTCAGAGTATGATTCCTTGTTACGGTGGTAAGTTCACAGCGCAATTTTCTTTTCACATTTTAGCCAGACAATGCTGTCCTGTGGAACCAGGCTTTACCACAGGGGGATAGTTTAACCTCCTGAGACATTGAGTCTGGATATAGAGTACTTTGGAATTTCAATTAAACAAACAAAAAATATGTGCCTTTACTTAAAAAAACAAAACAACAACAAAAAAACCCCAGTAGTTCTTATTTTAACAATTATTTACTTTTCAAAATAATTTATCTTAGGATCTTTTTAAGTGAGCTCCCATACAAATATTTGAAATTTGAATTGATTAAGTTTTAAAGAATCCAGTTACTGTGTAAGGAAAACATCATGAGGGCAGTCTCTAGGTGCTTCTTTCTCACCATCATATGTAGGTATTCAACAAATACTATAAAATGAATGAAGGATTCAGAATTGAGCATACATTTCAGAGTAAGAAATACAAGTAAATGGAAACAGAGGGAACATTTAGCTGGCATTTTTGTAGTTAACTCTGCATATGCTAATTGTCCCTTTACCCAGGTGAAAGTCTGCTCAATCCTTCAGTTTCCCGGCATTCACTGATTGCCAAGTCCTGTGCTATGACAATTCAACAATGAATAAGACAGGCTCTTCCCTTTAAGAGGAAACCCTGGTGGCGTACTGGTTAAGAGCTATGGCTGCTAACCAAAAGGTCGGCAGCTGGAATCCACCAGGTGATACTTGGAAACTCTATGGGGCAGCTCTACTCTGTCTTATAGGGTTGCTATGAGTCGGAATTGACTCGACAGCAATGGGTTTGGTTTTGGTTCTCCGGAGGAGTTGACACTTTGTTTGAACACTCTTTACTGTTTTCATAGCAAAAGAAGGTAGATTTGGGGAAGGAAGGAAGGTAATTATATATGCCACATTTGGTCTTAGGTTTGTTGGAAACTTAAGGGTTACACTAACACCTGTATTTACTGAGTCCTTGCCATGAGGCAGTAACTTCTCTCCCTGCCTGACATGTAATTTTTACAAGAACCTTATGAAACAGCTACTTTCATTGCCCCTCTTCGCAGGTGAAAGATCTGTTGCAAGAGAGGCTCAGAGCACTGTGGCCAGGCCCGTCATGGAGTGAGGAGCTGGAGGCGCTGGCTTTTTAGCTAGGTCATCCTTGCCTTTTGCACTGTCTTGGTACTTTACTTATATATTCTTTATTGTACAGAAATTTTACATTTCAATATTGCCACACGTGTCAGTTGTTTTCTTAATGGGTTGGGCTTTTGGTATCTTTCAAATAGACTCAAAAAAAAAAAAAAAAACTAAACATTTTCTCCTAAAAGTTTAAAAATTTTATATTGCTATATTTGAGTCTTTATCTGTAATTCATTTTGAGTGTTTTATGAAGGAGGGATTTTTTTTTTTCCCTTTGGGTCTACATGGATAATCAAATGTCTGAACTCAGTTGACTGAAAAGTTCATGCTATTCCCACTAATTGTATATCTTCCCATATGCCTAATGGACTTTCCATTTTGATCCATTGTTCTATTCATCTCTTCCTATCAATTTGTCTGCCTATAATTTTCCCTTTTCCTACTTTCCTTGTCTGGTTTTGATATCAAAGTTGTATTAGCCTCCTAAAATAGGGGAACAGTCTTTCTTTTTCTATTCTCTTAGGATAACTTTTATAAAATCTGAGTTGTCCCTTCTTGAGTATTCAATAACATACCTGTAAATCCATTTGGGCTTTTTAATGGGTCAAATTTTCACCATAAATCAATTAATTTTTTAAATTTCTTTATGTAGATCAGGTCTGGCGATAACAAACTCCTTCAGCTTTTGTTTATCTGGGAATGTCTTAATTTCTCCCTCATTATTGAATGACAGGTTTGATGGATACAGAATTCTCGGTTGACAGTTCTTTTCTTTTAGCACTTTAAATGTCATCCCACTTCCTTCTGGCCTCCAAGGTTTCCGAGGAGAAACTGGCCGTTAATCTTACTGAGGAACCTTTGTATGTGACTTCTCTTTTGCTGCTTTCAGGATTCTCTCTTCATCTTTGTTTTTAAGAGTTTGATTATAATATGTCTCAGTGTATCTCTTGGGTTATCCTACTTGGACTTCTTCTTGGATGTGTACATTCATGTCTTTCATCAAATTTGGGAAGTATTCAGCCATTATTTCTTCTAATATTCTTTCTCCCTCTTTTTCTCTATTTTCTCCTCCTGAGACTCTCACAGTGCATATATCGGTCAGCTTGATGTTGTCATAATTCAATTTTTAAATAATTATTGTCTATTCAGATTTTCAGTTCCTTTTAGAGTCAATTGTAGAAAATATTTTTTCTAGAAAATTATCTAATGTATCTAAATGTTCAAATTTATTGTTATCCATATTATTCTGTTATGATAAAAACATCTATACTATTCCTAATGTTTGTAGTCTTTTTTTAAAATTTCTGATCTATTGCCAGAGGTTTGTCTATTTTATTAGTATTTTCACAAAATCGTCTTTTGATTTTGTTGATCTTATTATAGACTGCTTTCTAGTTAATAAATTTATTCTCTTATATTATTTCCTTTTTTAAAAATCTGTCTTCTTGAATTAAATGCTCTGAAGCATGGAGTCATCTTGCAGAAACCTATTTGGACTTTGCTTTTGGTTCTTCCAAGCTAGACCAATACCAGCAGCTAATGAATGAGTGCTGACCAGACCAAGAGGGACCACTTTGGGGCCTGATGCTGACCACCCTCGCAAGGCATGGTGTAATCCATTATGCCGTGTGGTGAAGGCAGTAAGAGCCCCGAACACGGAGGCCAGGACGAAGCTTCCAGTTGGTGAGCATGCATGGCGGAGGGTAGAGTGTCTCTCGGGACATGGAATCTCTGTGCTGTGACCCCTCCCAGACTTCACCTTATGTGTCTCTTTGTATCCTTTTTGGTTGTAATAAATCTGTAGTAAGTATGGTGTACTCTCTGTGAATTCTATTTAGTTGTTCCACTGAATTAGCAAACCCACAGAGGCAGTGAGAGCCAGCAGGGGCTGGTGCCTGCCTATTTGGCAGTCTGAAAGAAGGCGTCCTTCTAATGTGTGAGACCTGACCTAGCCCTGGGTGGCTGGGGCTGAAAGACGGTGTCCATCAATCCTGTGAGCTCTGACTCTGATGTGGGTGGTTGGGGCTGAAGGACTATGCCAAATGGGTGGCTGGTGACAAGGATGGAGAAGTGGGAAGGTGAGCACTGGATCCATTTCCATACTTTGAGAACTGAATTCATACTGATCCTTACAACACATGAAGCAGTGAAGGTGGGGTCTGCCCACTGTGCCCCTGGCTTAGTGCAGATGCTTAGCTAATCATCCTTCTTTTCCAATAAAACATTTAAGAACATGCATTTCCTTTTAGGTACCACGTTAGCTGCATTCTAAAAGTTTAGCACTTTATGATTCACAGTTCTGCAATTATAAATATTTTCTGATTTATATTACTGTGTTTTCTTTGAACCACGAGTGAGTGGAACTGTGTTTTCACCCAGATCCTGAGTGAAGACAGATGAAGCTCCTTGTCATTTCCCTGTGTTCATCTCTTCCCCCTTTCATTGAGTGTCTACCCTTTGCCGGTTCTGGTTTTATGTGGCAATCTCAGTTCACATTCTTAGCATCACATAGGCCTAAAACCTTATTCCTATACTTGGTGGGCTTTAAAGCCAAGATCCAAGATCCCCAAGACTGTCAGCCCCCATCCTCTCGCTGAGACTGATGTATAGCACCCTCACCGAGCCTCCTGAGGGCAGTTGCAATCTCCACTCTTTTTCTGGTCTCTAGTTCTTACTTTGTTTCTGGTCTCTGGTAGTTTTCCTTACTTTCATGAGTGCTAAGGTAAACATTGAGAAAAAATGTATATATTTACATATATGTTTAGGCTTTATCTAGAATTTCTAGGTGTTTGTAGAGGGGGTTTTCAGGTTAGTCAGCAATTTGGCCAGAACTGGAAGCATCTTCCACTTCTTAAGGTCTCTTTCCTTTTTGGTTTGTGTCTCTTGTTACTTTCCTAGAACCTTAAGAGAAGATGCCTTATGGTTTCTGCCTCAATATTTCAATTCTAGTCTAACTCCTAGGCTGGCTTTGCTGAGAGTAAATCACTCAGTGTCAACTTGTCGAAGAAGAAATGGGCTCTGCTGCTGAGTTGAGCATAAGCATGAAACTGGACCTACTATAAAGGAAAGCAATTGCACCCTGTGCATTTTCTTCTTTTTAAAGTTCATTTTGGAAATAATCCTATAGCATGCTACCACTGAGATTACAATTTGAGAGTTTCCTGGTTAGAGAGGAAACAATACTTACAAGCAGGTAATACAGATCAAGTAATATAGGACCTTGGGAAACTGAGGCACAGGAAAGTCAAAACTAAGCAAGAGAAGATGCTGGAATTCTAATGATTGAATACAGTGATGCGCACTGTTTTTAGAATCAACTTTCTTGAGTTAAGGAATGTAGTCATATCCAAGGGAGCACCCAGTGAGTTTTGACACCCCACAGCAAGCATTCATGCGCAGAGGTGTTTTTGCGTGCTCAATATAGCCAGATAACAACTGCTTTTAAATCTTGAGTGCCTTTCCTGTCTGTTGCTATCGCTACAAATGAAAGCAATTCAGCCCATGTTGACGGATAATTTGAAGCTGTAATAACGTTTTATGGAGTACATATAATACTTCAAAGCTTGGCTGCTGCCTTACTTCATATTACAAACTAGCAATGAAGAAAACGGTAATTTACCGTGTAAATCTGACTTACCCTTCCAACTTCCACAAGGTTGGTCACCATAATTATGCTTGCAGTATTTTCATACCACACCATTCTCCAGAAATCATAGATGGTCTCTTGCATTGGTCCTGAAGCAAAATATGTCGTAAGTTTTCAACTGGAAAGTTTCTGGGGCTTGCAAATAAATCTATAAATACCCACATACAATTCTCTCACTTTTATAGATGGGCAGAGCTCTAGATGCAAAAAGGTACTCTTTCTAAAACAGCATCTATAGAGAAATCATATTTTTCATTCTTGGTTGAATTTTTTTCATGCCATCAAACCTATCTGCATTTGAGTTTTTACTGCTCTTAAACTACTACTGTGAAAGAAAGTTATTTCTCCATCATTTAGCTATTTATCTCCATAATACTCAAGAGTGAAATTAAAAAAAATGGATACCATTACTCTTCTTGCTAACAACTGGCAGATATCCAGGGGAACCGTACAGAGAATGAAATGAGCCTCTACAGGAAACATGGCCTTTTCTCGTTTCTAATATTTTTCTTATTCTCTGTTATCCGTCAAATTAATCCTTTTTTTTGCTTGACGTTCTAAAGTGAGAGAGAAGTTAAGAGTTCTGTACTTCCTCCCACAGAACATAAAGATTCCTGGCAGGACATGATTAGGCATCTGCTTCCTTAGCTCTTGGGATCCCAGTATTAAAAAGCTATTTCTTATGGACAAGGAAAAGAAAAAAGATGGGAAATATGCATTACAAAATGCCAGTGTTACAGAACTACTAGGCATAGAAACTTGGACTTGAAAATGGCTTTCCTCTTTGTGCCGGTGCACACGTGGCTGTAGCAGTACAAACCGATATAAGACAAGTAGAAATGCAAGCTGATGACAGAAACACAACTTCAGAGACATGAAGAGTTACACGAAAGATGAGCAATCATGCAAACATTCAAGGCACATGCTGGGACCAGAGACTACAACTGTACTATAGTATCTTGATGTTTCAGATTCCTGGATTTGGAATTCAAATATTTGAATTTGAGATTTGCCTCTGCCTTGGAACCCCGGTGGCGTAGTTAAGAGCTTGGCTGCAACCCAAAAGGTGGGCAGTTTGAATGTACCAGCCACTTCTTGGAAACCCTATAGGGTAGCTCAACTCTGTTCCATTGGGTCGCTCTGAGTCAGAATTGATTCGACAGCAATGGATTTAACTAGCCGTGTTAAATTTGGGCTGTGTGTGACTTTTGGGCAAGTTAGCCACCATAAACTTTACTGTTTTCATCTTACTTCATCTATATATTAGTTACAGTTACAGGTCTCAGGACTATTTTGAGGAATCCTGGAGCTAATGTATTAGAATGAAAAACAAGGTGCATTTAAAGATATTTATTAATGCTTTTGTCCCTGTGCTGAGACTTGGCTGTTGAGCAATACGGGTGCACCTGAGAGGCCCCTTTCACTGCCTGCCATCCTCTTGTCCCATTATCAATTAGGCCCTTCCTCACTATCGAGGAGTCCCTTGGTGATGCAAAGAGTTAACATACTCGGCTGTTAACTGAAAGGATGGAGGTTTGAGTCCGAACAGAGGTACCTCAGAAGAAAAGTCCTGTTGATTTACTTCTAAAAAATCAGCACTGAAAACCCTGCAGAGTGTAATTCTACTCTGACACACAGGGCACCGCCATGAGTCAGAGTTGACGCCCAGGTAAGAGGTTCAGGTCACCGTGGAAGCCTCTTTTCCCATCTCTCCACTGTCATCATGTCCCTTTTGCTGCCTTCTATTACACTCTCACCTCCCAGTGAAACTGACTTGATTTCCTGATGTCGCCACGTCTAATCCCTTTAGGAGACCAGGTGTGCCACCACCCATGAAGCCACACCAGCCATTTCAGCCCACGTACTTTGGCATGTGTGTGCCCTTCCCCTGACATATAGGCTAAAGATTCAAGCAACATTTAATCCAAGGCTACAGAGGAAGTGAGTCAACATTGGATTCCATCAATCACTACATTTCTCGCTTGTAGAAAGGCATATTGACTGTGTATTTAACAGCTTGTAACTTACGGAGAAGAAAAAAAAATTTGTGCAGACAGATAGTTTTTGCACTTTTGTGCAAACGGATAATTTTCCCAGTATGACCTCTGAAACAGAGGGGTGGCCCAGGCGCTTTCTGCTTCCTTTGCTAGATACACCGGCCTGTGCTCTGAAACAGATATCCTTCTGATGACAATGGCTAGAAGAGGTGAATCACAGGGTCATGGGCAGTGTGGCCTATGGAAGAAAAGTCATCTCTCAATGCCCAGCATGAGTTTTCCCAGAGACATTCCAGAGTAGGGCCCCTGTTCTCTGCTTCCAACCCAAAAATCCCATTGCCGATGAGTCAGTTCTGACCCATAGTGATCCTATAGGGCAGAGTAGAACTGCCTCACAGAGTTTCTAAGGGATAGCTGGTAGAGTCAAAGTGCCAACCTTCTGGTTAGCAACCGAGCTCGTAACCACTGTGGCACCAGGGCGCCTTGCTTCCAAAGTGCTCCTTAATTACCCCTCCTTAGTATTCAACACGCTTGCCATTACTTATCTCAAGTTCTCCTTGGAGCGGAGCATGGCTGTCCTGTGTTCCTGCCTTAGGGAATACCTGACACATGGCAGGGGCTCCATAAACGAATGAATCGATAAGTCTGTATGCATGTGTGTAAATATTGTAATTTATTATTAACTCGCTATATGAAATATGGAAACCCTGGTGGCATAGTGGTTAAGTGCTACGGCTACTAACCAAAGGGTCGGCAGTTCGGATCCGCCAGGCGCTCCTTGGAAACTCTATGGGGCTGTTCTACTCTGTTCTATAGGGTTGCTATGAGTCAGAATCGACTCGACGGCAACAGGTTTGGTTTTTCTTTTATATGAAATATATATATTATAACATTATTAATATTAATTGGTATTATAAGGACCCTGGGTGGCACAAACAGTGTGCGATTGGCTGCTAACCTAAAAAGGTTGGTAGGTCGAACTCAGCTAACAGTTTTGTAGAAGAAATGGCCTGGCAATCTGCTTCCCTAAAAATTACAGCTAAGAAAACCCTATGGAGCAGTTTTACTCTGTAAGGCCTGGGGTTGCCATGAGTTGGGGGCTGACCTGATGGCGGCTAACAACAATTAATATTTAATAATAATATTGACATGCAATATTATTTGTATGATTCCCTCTCTCGACTTACATTTCTGAGATCATCTGTAGAATCTTGAAAACACGTTGTCTTTACTCTTTTTTCAATTCATCCAAAGGGGGGCATCTTTTGAAAGGGTCTCTTCAGAATGAGAGTGAACATTGTTTACTCCTTAGTGTGTTGGAATTGGACTGCTGCTCAACCACCAAGGAGACCACTCCTCTGTATTTCCCTGGCCCAAGGCCTTGTCTCAAGATTTACCTCACTCTGTCACCCTGGTAACCAGGGGCAACCCCAGCCTCCCAGTAACTACTGTCCAAGGAGGCAATGGTTCTCAACTCTGGCTGCGTATTAAAATCACTGCAGAGCTTTTCAAAGATTCTGATATCACAGTCAAGAGACTAATTCAGTTGGCCTGGGGTAGGGCTGCGTCTTTCCTGGAGGAGAACCACTGAGGTACTGCATCAAAGATATTCGGTTCCGCCCTTCTGATCTCACCCTCAGGATGATCTCACAGATGTGTTACTACGCACCACCAAAGACTTGTTTGTTTTAAGTCTACTGTTTAGTCCTAATCAAGCTTCTTGAGTCATGGAATTCCATTCTGTCTGATTTATAGGGAACCCACACACAGAATGCCACCTCAGAACATGGCTGGGTCATCTCACCATTAGGGCTCAGTGTCAGGTAAACTGATGAGAGTTCTTTAATGTGTACATAATTCGGGTAATCTTTAAAATGAAAGGTGTTTATAAAGATGAGTGGCCGCTTGGGTGGATAACATAACATATACATAAGTCTTCATGGTTTTCTTGCCCTTTGAGTTGGACTTAAAAAAAAAAAAAAGATTAGGATAGAATTTAGTTGGGTGAGGTTCTTCTCAATACTAAAATTAGGTACAGGTATTCAGAAGAATTTAACAGTTTGGTGTTAAAATTTGAAAATGAAATTGAACACAAAGAGATTCTAAAATAATCCCAGAATGGGAGAAAAAAAGTGAAGCAGGCAAAGGCACCTATGCCCTCATGGAGCAGCTTGGCTGGGTTCTTCCTCACCTTGGCTCTCCTTCTCTGTGCCCTGGGCAGGGTCACCATGTGAAAGCTTTCTTCCTCTGCCACATCAGGTGGCTCTCTGCCTGGCTGGCCCTCTGTGGGAGTTCAACAATAGAACTGCTCGGGGGTGGGCACTGGAGATTCTCAGCTAGCAATCAGAAGTGCCCACCAAGATATTTTCTTGAACGTTCATTCAAACCCTGTATTTTATTTATTTATTTTTGGAGGTGTGGGGGGAATGGAAAAAGAAAAGCATGTGTGTGTGTGTGTGTGTGTGTGTACACGTGTGTATGTCAAGGAAATGGCTCATGCAGTTGTAGAAGCTGGAAAGTCCCAAGTCTGTTGGTTAGGCATCAGGCTGGAGGCTTCTCCTGACTCACATAGCTGCAGGGGCTGATGAACAAAACATCAGCAAGTCAGACAGCAGGCTGCTGGCTCACGGTCTGTGCAGGCTGATGAATCCCAAGATTGGCAGGCAATATGGCAGGCAATATGGCAAGCTGCTGGCTCAAGTCCCAAGAATTGGAGGTCAGATGATGACCCAGATACAGGATCCAGAGGGAGCAAAAGCCAGTGACCTTTGGCAGAAAGTTCATATATACTGGATGCAGGACACATCTTCAAGGAAACTCCCCTCCAACTGACTGGCTGCTCATAGCAGATCTTATCATGGAGGTGATTATATCAGAGCTCATCATGGTGCTGAGTACATCATTATATAACTGCCAAACTACATCATAACTGCCAAACCACTGAGAATCATGGCCCAGCTAAGTTAACTCACAATCTTAACCATCACAGCATCCAGATATAAGGCTTTTAAAATTGTCAATCATACTTTTCTTTAATCTTTGGCAAAAAGTCCTGAGATCTGAATAAATTACTACTCAGAGACACTCGTCTCTTGCCAAAATCAAAAAGCACGCTGGAGACTGGGGAGGGACAGCATTTATTGTCACCGAGAGCTACTCTAGCAGCTCTTGCTGGGGTCTGAGTGGCTGTCACCATTGTGAACTACAGGTCTACAGACGGTTGTCCTCAGCCCCTGTGGAAATGCTGGGAGGTGTGCTGCAGGAGGTCCGCATGCTTCTGCAGGTGACCTCAGGATCCTGAAGGCTGGCGTGGTGAATGCCCTCATGCCGAGAAAGTTCTATAAAGACATTTGTGAGATTGCCCTCAGAGTGGACAAGCAATTCAACTCCCAAGACCAAGGAATCCACAACATCAAGCAAAAGACTTCTGAAAAACCTCCATTCCTCCAGGTACAAGCAGCTGTACTCGACAGTCCCAGGATCTGATTTCTGCAGTTTCTGGCTGGGTGGGAGCCGCTGTAATTGCTGTGGCAGTGTGTTTACAGATGTTTGCACAATAGGCAAGAAGGTTATTCTCAGCAGTTGTCTCCCCATGAGACTAAAACGTGTGAAAGAGAAGGTCTACACGTTTCGATAATATCAGGCCAGTCTTACGTTCCATTTCCCTCACAATGGTTGGCATGTGCAGACCTCTGCTGAGAAGAAAATGTGCAGAGGGGTCATTTTACCACCGCCCCGCCCCAGAGGAAAAAAAAAAGGCAGAAAGAACTAGAACACAATGAAATAAATTAAAAGTATGAAGAAAAGCATAACTGAAATATCCAAGGATGAACTCCATTGTGTAAGATGGGTTTTCTAGTTCATGGGAAGCGAGAGATATGAACAATTATAATTTAAAACCTTGATAGATGACTTATACCCTCTCTTTGCACATTCTAATTTCTATACAGTATGTTTGCTGTGTTAACTAGAGCTGCTGAGAAGTCAAGGTCCTTTAAGCTCACAGTGGCATATTCATGGTTTTTCAAGTGAAGAAAGGAAGTCCAAATAAGAACATGGTATTCCATCATAAATGGAATGATACCTAACTTCATTTGAGCACTATTTCCCAAGTCCTATTTGAAGTATTTTAAATGTACTATCTTGTTAAATTGAAAGCACACAACAATCCTAAGAAATAGGTACAACCGTTCTTTCCATTTTACGGAGTAGAGATTGAGGCACAGAGAGGTCATGTAAATTGCCCAAGACCACACAGCCAGCAAGCCTGCTGCCACCATTGGTATCAAAAGCAATTCAGAAGGGCTCTACTTGCCTGGTGTGTACTGTATAACCATCATAATCCCAACAAGAGTAAAACAGAAGAAAACCCATGTCAAACACACAAAAACTACCTCTTTAAAAGTGTTTTTATGTCAGGTCACTTCTCTACCTTAAAACCTTCAATGGCATCCCACTGTTCACAGAATAAAATTCAACTTCACGGACACAGTCAGCCCCGAGTCACCTCCTTCAGCCGCCCGACCTCTACTCTGTCCTGAGCTGTGTCTACTCGGGAGCAATTCCAGAGCTCACAGTCCTTCCCTCCACGTCCACTCCCACCATCCTCATCTGTCCCAGCCACCATTACCTCTCCCTGGAGTTAGCCTAACAAGCCTTCCTGAATCCACATAGGGGTCTCCCTCCAACCCCCTCCCGACACCTCAGCCAGAGCTGATCTCTGAAAACTGAAAGTCTGATCGTGCCACTTTCCTGAGTAAGCTGTCTGCAGGCTTTCCCACTGCTCTTAAAGTGAACCGGATGTCAGTAAGGCTGCATGACCCCGCCAGCCGTGGTCTGCCTGCACCTCCAGTCTCCACTTGGACTGCTGTAGGTGCAGCCCTTATGATTGCTCACCTCAAGCCCATCTCATGCTCCTCTGCCAGGATCCCTCCTCCAATGGTCTCTCTACTGTCCCCTCCCACACAACCTGCAGGTCTTGGCCTACCCGTCTAAAAGTCACTTCCTCAGTCAAGTCAGACACCACCATTTCCTCACAAGGTTAGGTTTCAGTTGTGGCCCCAGTACGTCTTTAATGCTCACCCCTCACTGGTCTGTCAGCAGTTTCTCTGTGCTCCTCTGCTTCCCTCATTTAGAGGACCTTTCCGGCCTCAATGGGAATTCGAGTTTGCAACCCATGTATGGTATAGTCAGCAATGCAGCAAACATTTACTCAGGCTACTCTGCACCAGGACTTTCTGTGAGGCATGTAAGGGATGTAAAGGTAAGTAATATGAAGGTAAGTAATATAAATGTAATCCCTACTTGCAAGCAGCTCATAATTTTCTAAGTTAGAGATGATGCCAGGACACACTACGCTCTGATATAAAGCACAATCAGGTAAGCATCCTGACTCTGCAGCTTCAGAGTGATGTACACACGCCCCTGGAGACACATGACGATTCTCTGAGGGCCACATGGATAGTCCTGAAATTAGTCATTTCCAGTTACTTCTCTGTGCACTTTGCCAAGACTGATCTTCCTGAAAATGGGCATACATCCACAATAGTCTCTCCACACTTGACAAAAGGTAAGTCCATCACCCATCCCAAACATTACTCAGGTACTCCGTCCCACGTGTAACAACCTGCAGGAATGAAACAAGAGGAAGATCTGAAATACTGTATGAGGCTCCTGCCTTTCTTCCATTCTAATGCCGCATTCTTCTTCACATAGTTCATATTCTCAGATTATTTGTTCAGCACACAGATGCACATATATAGAAGCATACAGACATATGCAGATACTGAACAAATAATCCAAGAAGAGGGACTATATGGAGAACGGGGCATCAGGATTGCTGGAAGACTCAGGAACAACTTGAGATATGCAGATAACATAACCTTGCTTGTTGAAACTGAAGAGGACTTGATGCACTTACTGATGAAGGTCAAAGATTACAGCCTTCAGTATGGATTATGTCTGAATATAAAGAAAACAAAAAACCTGATCTGATTAACAATGTCATGATAAATGGCAAGGAAACTGAAGTTGTCAAGGATTTCATTCTACTTGGATCAAGAATCAACACCCATGACCATACAACCCAGAAATCCCACTCCTCGGAATATACCCTAGAGAAATAAGAGCCTTTACATGAACAGATATATGCACACCCATGTTTATTGCAGCACTGTTTACAATAGCAAAAAGCTGGAAGCAACCAAGGTGTCCATCAACAGATGAATGGTTAAATAAATTATGGTACATTCACACAATGGAATACTATGCATCGATAAAGAACAGTGAGGAATCTGTGAAACATTTCATAACATGGAGGAACCTGGAAGGCATTATGCTGAGTGAAATTAGTCAGATGCAAAAGGACAAATATTGTATAAGACCACTATTATAAGTTCTTGAGAAATAGTATAAACTGAGAAGAACATATTCTTTTGTGGTTACGAGAGGGGGGAGGGAGGGAGGGTGGGAGAGGGTTATTTACTGATTAGTTAGTAGATAAGAACTACTTTAGGTGAAGGGAAAGACAATATTCAATACAGGGAAGGTCAGCTCAACTGGACTGGACCAAAAGCAAAGAAGTTTCTGGGATAAACTGAATGCTTCGAAGGTCAGCGGAGCAAGGGCGGGGGTTTGGGGACTATGGCTTAAGGGGACTTCTAAGTCAATTGGCATAATAAACTCTGTTATGAAAACATTCTGCATCCCACTTTGAAGTGTGGCACCTGGGGTCTTAAATGCTAACAAGTGGCCATCTAAGATGCATCAATTGGCCTCAACCCATCTGGATCAAACGAGAATGAAGAACACCAAGGTCACACGATAACTATGAGCCCAAGACAGAAAGGGCCACATGAACTAGAGACTTACATCATCCTGAGACCAGAAGAACTAGATGGTGCCCGGCCACAATCGATGACTGCCCTGACAGGGAACACAACAGAGAACTCCTGAGGGAGCAGGAGAACAGTGGGATGCAGACCCCAAATTCTCATAAAAAGACCAGACTTAATGGTCTGACTGAGACTAGAAGAATCCCAGTGGTCACGGTCCCCAAACCTTCTGTTGGCCCAGGAGAGAAACCATTCCCGAAGACAACTCATCAGACATGGAAGGGACTGGACAATGGGTTGGAGAAGGATGCTGATGAAGAGTGAGCTACTTGTATCAGGTGGACACTTGAGACTGTATTGGCATCTCCTGTCTGGAGGGGAGATGGGAGGGTGGAGAGGGTTAGAAACTGGCAAAACGGTCATGAAAAGAGAGACTGGAAGAAGGGAGCAGGCTGACTCATTAAAAAAAAAAAATGTTAGGGGGAGAGTAAATGGGAGTATGTAGTAAGGTGTATATAAGCTTATATGTGACAGACTGACTTGATTTGTAAACTTTCACTTAAAGCACAATAAAAATTATTAAAAAAAAAAACAAGAATCAACGCCCATGGAAACAGGAGTCAAGAAATCAAATGACGTATTGCATTAGGAAAATCTACTGCAAGAGACCTATTTGAAGTATTAAAAAGCAAAAATGTCACTCTGACAACCGAGGTGCACCTGACCCAAGCAATAGTCTTTTCAATTGCCTCCTATGCATGTGAAAGCTGGACAAATGAAAAATGCAGACTGAAGAATTGACACATTTGAATTGTACTGGTGAAGAATACTGAATATACCGTGGACTGCCAAGAGAACGAACAAATCAGTTTTGGGGAATGTGCAGCCAGAATGCTTCTTAGAAGCTAGGATGCAGAGACTTCGTTCTTCTTACTTTGGACACATCATCAGGAAAGGCCAATTGCTAGAAAAGGACATCATCCTGGGTAAAGTGGAGGGTCAGTGAAAACAAGGGAAACCATCCATGGGACAGATTGGCAGAACAGCTGCAACAATGGACTCAAACATACCAAAGATCGTGGAGGTGGTGCAGGACCAGGCAATGTTTTGTCCTCTTATGCATAAGGTTGCCACAATTGGAGCCAACTTCACAACAACTGACAACAGTAACCTGCCTTTCCTGCCTCATTCATATTTAAGAGTAAGCCTTGTGTTAGAAGGGTATTTTGGCTCATGTTGAGATGTTCTCAGTTCAGAACACCAGAAGCAGCAGAGGCCAGTGACACTTATTCTTGTAAATGGAACTGGACTGTTTTGTGGGGCCACAAAATTTTCATGGATAAACCCCTAACCTATTACATGTGTTTTCCTTCAGGTTTGGTGTGCTTTACTCTGTAAGGTGGTTAAAATATATTTATCAAATATCATAAAATAATTGAATTACATCAATCTTCATCTTATTTTATCTCAGAAAATAATAGTCTATTTCCCATCAACAAATATACATATACACACATGATGAAAATGTTTATATATCAACTTAAAATGTTCAAGGGGGGTACTTTTTTTTTTCAAACTGCTTTTGGAAACACACAAGCAAACTCTGAGGACCACTGTCAATAAGTGATGTATGAGTATTCACTAAAAATCAGGAAGGGACTGCATCTGGCAGGTGAAGAAAAATCAGCTTTTTGAAGATGTGGCGCCTGCAGTGGCCTCAAGGGGCAGCAGTGAGGGTGGGGGGGGAGGCGGTGGGGATCCCCCAGGCAGAGTGTCCCGCAGGAGCAGGCTCATGGCTCCTGAGAAGGGAAGGGGACATGAAGGCAGCAATCTTGTGAGGAAACATGAAACTTTTATAAAAACTAGGGTTCAGATTTTATAAGTAGAAGAGATTAGAAAACACAATAAGGAAAATATGAGAGCAAGCACTCTTTTAGATTCAAAGCTTGGGCAAGTCAAGGTAGGTCACCAGAGGAAGAGGTTAATCATCTGGCTTGCGTTTCATTCATTTATTCAAATAAAAATCAAATATTTCAAAACTCCAAAATGATAAATAATACTGTCGCTATTACTTAATATGTCGATAAAGATAAATTTAATCAATAACTATTCTCTTCCTAAAAAACACAAGGAACTTAATATGTTTAAAATGTAATCTTCACCTTCTCACTTTCCATATTGATATTGTCTAGTGTCTTAGCGCCAACAAAGTTTCTCAGACCTCCGTCAGTCATTATTACAGTTACTTACTTGGGTGTTATAAATTTTTGTACATCTCCATGGTTTTTATTGAGGTTTTCCTTATTGAAATAACATTTGTGCATTTCCACAATACTTATCTACATCTCAAGCCACAATAAGGACAACTAATTTTTAAAAAAAGTTACAACAAAATAACCCAAATACTCTGAGTGTTTTCTTTCACCTCCCCCCACCCAGAATTTCAAGACCCCTGCGAAATAACATGAATGAAAATAGTTTCTTTGAGATCTAAGTTTGCTATATTTTTGGAGGTTTTTTTTTTCTCCTTAAACAAAAGCTACTTGTGTAAAATTATTTTTAGTGAAGAATTTCAAAATATTGAAAGTAATTGTTATAGTCCGTAAAAGAAACTCCTTCTGATACACACACGTATACACTCCTAACAATGCTAGATAGGTTTATATGTTAATAAAATCCCAAATAAGGACTTAAAAATAAAGTCATTTTAGAAGTAACTTTGGGTGTTCCCATAACACGTATGCTATGTGATGATTTAAATCTCAATCATGAGTTCTGTAAAAATTATACACACATACAACTTATTTTATATTAAGAATATGTGTGTGTGTACATATACAATAGTAAAACCATAAGGTTATCAAAGCGATATAAATGTTCTAAATGTTGTCGTCAGGTGCAGTCAGGTCAGTTCCAACTCATAGCGACCCTGTGCACAACAGAACGAAACACTGCCCGGTCCTGCACCATCCTTACAATCATTGTTATGCTTGAGCTCATTGCTGCAGCCACTGTGTCAATCCACCTCGTTGAGGGTCTTCCTCTTTTCCGCTGACCCTGTACTCTACCAAACATGATGTCCTTCTCCAGAGACTGATCCCTCCTGACAACATGTCCAAAGTATGTAAGACAGTCTCGCCATCCTTGCTTCTAAGCAGCATTCTAGTTGTACTTCTTCTAAGACAGATTTGTTTGTTCTTTTGGCAGTCCATGGTATATTCGATATTCTTTGCCAACACCACAATTCAAAGGCAGTTCTAAATGTTAAGGAAACTTTAAAAAAAGTATCTTTTCTGTTTGTAAAATAGAGATGGAATAAGTCCTACCTGGTTGTGTTGTTAGGAAATTGTTTTGGAAGCTTGTTAATAAACCATTGGTGAACTCCTCACACCACTGTGCTGTCACCTGTGTGAGCACTGAGCCATGGGTGTGCGTTGAGAGAGGAATCACCTGCAAGCTTTGAGCCCGTGGGCACAACCGCTCACCAGTGGAGATCTGCCTCCTACGGCCTGCATGTAAGTATGTCCTAGGTATCTAATTTTTAAGAACGTAAGCACAACACCCTTGTAGCACTTCAAGAGTGATAATAATTCTTTAAATTCATCACATACCCATACACTATTGACTCTTGGGCCCTTCTCCTAAGCTGACAGCTGCACTTCTGAAATCCCACTGGGTGGGGCTGATCACGCAGAGACAGCAGGAGTTCCCTTTGGCTCAGTCCCACTCTACCTTCTGCCCCCTTGGTTCAGATCCTTACTGGTGACTTTGAGGCATGTGGTCAGCCTCTAGACAAGCAGAATGCTTAGGAAGCTCTCTGCCCATCATGGACAGGTGCAGAAGCAGGCCAAGTGCACGTCTTTCCCTGATCCCCTCTTATTTGCCTTCTGCTTCTCTGTTATTATCATTTTTCTCTTTGCCAGAAGATCACTTCTCAGCCCCATTTTGTCTTCCACATCCCTGTTATTCTTATCTCAGAATCTGGCTTGGAAGAAACCTGTAGGGGGGGAAACTTGTCTGGTCCTTGGACCTCAGCCATGTGCTCACTGACTTTGTACACAGGGAAGGCCTCAGAGCCCAAGCTGCAGACACGCTGATCCTTTGTTGCTACCACAGCTGCTCAGTCTCTGCGAAGTCCAATATGCTTTTCCCTGCTTCTGAGTATAGCTCATTGTCTTTCCAACTCATGTTTTTTTGTTTTAAAGTTAACGATGATGATGATAATCTCTGTGCTTTGGAGGGGGCTGCAGAATACTGATGAAAATGTCAGTGGTTCCCCTTGTATTTGTACATCCTCACAGGAAGGAAGCGTTAGCAAGTTAGAATGTATGTACTTTTATGAAAACGGTCCCAGTCCACACTTGGGCTAGCGCCCATATTGCCGAATTACTATTGAGAGATGTGTCTTTTGGAATCCCTAGGATCATAACGATAATAAGAATTGTAGCTAATATTTATTGTAGGTTTGCTTGGGGTCAGGCACTATTATAGGTCCTTTACATGTATCATTTAACCTTTGTAATAGTTTTAGGAGGTAGATCTCAATGAACTTCAGTACTGCCATTTTACAGATGAGGAAAACGCAGCTCAGTGAAGTTCAATAACTTGCCCTAGGCCACACATCTAGAGGGCCACGGAGCTGCTACCCAGGCCTGGGCATTATGACTCTAGAGCCTAGACTCTCCTAATCACTATCCTTGATTGCCTCTTGGGGGAAATAAAGCATGTTTGTATACAGAAGGACTCTTAGGGCCAAATTTCAAAGATCTGATTGTGACCGTGCTGGATAAGCAATTGCCTGTTTGTGAGTAAAACCATAATGGGGCAATGTCCAGCGTAACTTGTACTTGAAACTGAAATGTCAGAGGAAGAACTGCTGGAAACTCCATCCACCTACATGTACCTATATCTCGCTCTTCTTCTGTGTGGACTATCTTCAGCCCTCCCCAGCTCTTTTACCGATGTTTGCAGTTTCCAGTGGTGCCACTCTGGATGGGGATGCAAGGGCTGCTATTATTATGGACATGGAAAGCAGGTTGAAGGGGCAGACAAATCGGATTTGAGTGATGGGGGGTAAAGACTAGGTCTCTGCTGTGGAATGAACCATGTCCCCCTCCAAATAAGTGTTCTAAATCCTAACCTTCATACCTGTGGTTATAATTCCATTTGGGAATGGGCTTTCTTTATGCTAACTTAGAAGTATTAGTGTAGGGTGCACCTTAAATCAATCTCTTTTGCGATATAAAAGAGCAGAGTAAGCAAGCAGCAGTTGGGGGAAGACAGATGTCATGCCACATGATTGTCAAGGAATAGATACTTAAAGGAGAAAAGGACCTTCCCCCAGATCCAACAGAGAGAGATGCCTTCCCCTAGAGCCGGTGCCCTGAGTTTGGACTTAGAGCCTCCTAAACTGTTTGTTTGTTAAAGCCACCTACTTGTGGTATTTCTGTTTTAGCAGCACTAGATGACTCAGGCAGCCTCCAAAGAGAAAGTTTTATACAGGAAAGAATCAAAGGGCTGGTAGGCAGCGTTGGGGCACAATCTGTTCTACAGTGATAGAGAGAGCAGTTCCAGAGGGAGTTGGGATCTCCAAACCCTGGGATGGGCTGTATGGAAATACGGCATCCAGAGCTGGGTGAGGCTTAGAAAAAGTACCTGTCACTTCAGCAGGGAGGAACACAACACATGTTCTCAGCACAAGGCCCTCCTGCTGGTGGAGTCACAGAGCCTCATCAGTGCTTCTCCAAAGACAGCTCTCAGAATCTCGGCTGTGATGAGTGGAGCAGGCAGAAGGCCATCAAGGAGGAAGGCAAGAATAGTGTCCTTAGGATGGCGGGCTCTGGCAGCCCAGGGAGCTGGCTGCTGTCTGTCAAGGAGGAGTCAAGGGAAGGGAAGAGCCTACACTCACAGGCTTTGGGGACTCCTGCCATGGAAATAAAAGCTTTCATTAGTCTCCATCTTCTTTAATTAAGCTTCTCTCAATACACAAGTGGGATCAGCCTTTATTAAGAAAAAAGAGAGTAAGTCTAATAAGGAAACCCTGGTGGCGTAGTGGTTAACCAAAGGGTTGGCAGTTTGAATCCGCCAGGCATTCGTTGGAAACTCTATGGGGCAGTTCTACTCTGTCCTATAGGGTTGCTATGAGTCGGAATCGACTCGACAGCACTGGGTTTGGTTTTTGGTGTTTAAGTCAGCGATAAGCTGACTCTCTGGACGTACCTCAGGGCAAGCAACTGCGAATGTTCGGTGGCACTGCAGGGCATCAAGAAGTCCCAGCAGCATCCTTTCGAAGGGGAAGGCAAGAAACACAAGTAGCTTACGTGGCCAGAAACTTCCTCCATTGTTTGCTGCCTTGGCAAAAGTGTCCAAGACTGTGCCGACGGGTGATGAAGGGACCTGTCCTGGAGTCAGTAAAAGTGGTTCTAGGTCTGCACCAGGTCTCTATTTTTTCATCTGTTAAGTGGGGTGAGCAAGAGGAGGGTAGAGAAATTGGCTAAAGAAGTTCCCAAATCTGGTGTTGCGCCCAAATCCTAAGCCAGTAGTAGTTAGACGTCGTTCATACACAGTGCTTGCCCACTCTGTGTAATTCCTGGCATCACTGCTGGACTGCCTGTACAGCAATGAGCCAGGCACTTGTTAGGGGCACAGAAATATGTATTTAGTTCTGGAAAACCAGGCCTGAAAGGAGTGGCTTCACTGTGCAAGGGGCCATGGTGCTGGAGTCCAGCCCCTTGGACATGACATGGGTATTTAGGTGCAGCTCTGTCCTCTCAAACACGGATCCTGGAAGATGTGACCTCATCCATCTGTCTTCAGCATACGAGGTTTCTCCTAAGTTGAACACCACACATACTTTGATAAAATATTAATGTTGATCCATACAGTTTGCAAATGTTTTGCATACGTGAATCACTTGAACTTACATATGAATTAGGGTCACTTAAATCAATTTGTGCTTTAAGTTTTAACTAAAAAACAAGGGAGCTGGACTGTAAGTTTCTATGAGGAACACCTGTAAAGTACTGTTACAGATTTCAGAAGCATTTGGTTTAAGACAACCTAAAACTGGTCCTGCTTAACAACAGAACCTTGGTTGTCTTCACATGATTCTGTATTTACTCAGGTTCCATTCTCGAGGGCGATGTTTCTGCTACGGCAGCTGTAACAACATGGCTGGGTGTTACCTAACATGAGCTATTTTTGGCTTCAACTTTTAATTTGCAACCTATCTTTAAACGTTTCCACCACGAATGAGCAAGCTTATTAGAGGCCACGGATGAGTAGTGCCTATGGAGCTGGACCTTTTGGCTAACCGGCCAGTATCTTTTGAAATTAACCTGGTGAAGAAAAACTGGTGTTTCAAAGTAAGTGTGGGATAAGCTGTTGATTGCATTTGTTTATCTTTCTCTTTAAAAACCACAGATGGGTGGTAGAATGCAAGACAGTCCTAGATGGAGAACCTGGCACTGGGTATACGGGATATTTAGCTCTCCTGAGAGTCTACTGTCCGCCTGTGTATACATCACACTTTTAAAAAGCCTCCCTATTTACATCTGTAAACTAAAGAATTCTCCATTTCACCAGGTAATACTATTAAATCAGTCTCAAACAGGACATGGTAAATGAGTCCAAAACTTAACCTACAACCCACTGACAATGTGGGAACAACCTGGCCAGGAAGAAAAATGCCAGCTAATGTCGAATTTGTATGTGAAGTGCAAGCTGCACTTGTGCTTGGAACAATGAAAACAAAAGTTGTTTACTGAAAGGTGAGCTTTCGATTTAAGAATTTTTTTTGTCTTTCAATTCTACTGCAAAATAATTTCAAGTGTTTATCTCCATCTGGAGGCCAGCATGCTGAAGACAAAGGCTTCTGTATACCATATACAAAACTTCCACTGACACTGACAACTCTCAGCTACAATAATGACTTGCCAAGAAAAGTGGACTAGCCGGAGCACTGCTATTTATTGGCTCAGATGCCTGAAGGAGAACTTTGAGCTGGGAAAATATAAGCCATATTTATCTTTCTGAAAATCCTTATGTTCACACCACGCACAATACATGTAAGAAATGTAGAAGGGAAACAGATTAACAGCGAACACCATGTAGTCATTCTAGCAAAGTTTCAACTGCTGTGCAATAATTAAGGCTCTAACTATTTCTGCTATAAACCATCATTTTCCCACATTTTTGTTATTTCCACGTAAAAGTGTGCTCCTAGCTGAAAGTATTTGAGGACAATTTTTTTTAGGGTTTTCTTTGTCAAATTATTGACAAATTAGGTATATATACATACACACACACACACATATATATATCCGTATATATATATATGGAACCCCTGGTGGTGCAGTGGTAAGAGCTCAGCTGTTAACCGAAAAGCTCGGTAGTATGAATCCATCTGCCACTCCTTGGAAACCCTATGGGGCAGTTCTACTCTGTCCTATAGGGTCATTACCAGTCGGAACCGACTCGATGGAACCTAACAACAACAACAACGACACATATATATGAAGCCTGGTGGCGTAGAGGTTAAGAGCTCAGGTGCTAATCAAAAGGCTGGCAGTTCAAATCCACCAGGTGCTCCTTGGAAACCCTATGGGGCAGCTCTGCTCTGTCCTATAGGGTCACTATGAATCGGAATTGAGGCAGTGGGTTTTTTTTTTTTTTAATACATATAATAAATTACAGACAAATAAAATGGATTATATAAGCTGTACATAGGGGATAGACTTATACAAAGAACATCAGTGTAGAGCTAAGCAAAGTTAGTTGAACAAGATGGGACTATCCCCAAAGACAGAGCCATGATCATCTGATATACCTAAAGAAAGTGTTCATAAGAATAGATGACCAGTCCTTAACTTAGAAAAGAGTCACAGATGTCAAAGATAGTGATCCTAAAATCTGCCCCAGGAAGATTCTGTCGGGCCAACGTGAGATACCCTGCCTGTCTGGTTGGACTATTCTACTGCCTAATTTGTATCTCTTTTTTTTTTACATATTAACTATCCATTCATTCATTCATTTACTTACTCTACCAGGCAGCTGGTACATACTTGTTTGAATAAAGGAATGAACTTGGTGGCCCCTTCTTTTGAAGCCCTGGTCATTGATCCACCTCCTACCCATGCTTCCTCTCCTTTAGCTGGCTGGAATGCCCTTGCCAGGCTGTAGTGTTGTTCTGTCTGATGGACAGTTGTATTTCTCATTGTAAATAAATATCTGGTGTCTGTTTTATACATTAGTTCCTGCAGAATTTACCAATGTGACTTGGAGTCTTCAAGTATGATACTGAGCATTCGGAATCTCTGAGCTTGAAAGGCTGGTGGCTATAAGGTCAATGACATATTGTGGAGAACCTGTCTGGGCAGCCAATTCTCCACAAGCCACTGTATGAATTGGCCCATGGCTGCTTAAAAAAACACAGTGTACGTGAGAAATGAAAGTTTACGTCACTATTTCGAGGTTTACCCAAGACTACTTACATTTTCAAATGTGAACATTAGTAATTAGTGAGACCTATTTTGTGTTGTTTGAGGACAATTTCAAGCCAGCAAAGGAGGAATGTATTTATTTTGCAAAAATTTATATGGCATCTACTATGTGGATTTGAACTGCTGACTTTTTGGTTAGCAGCCAAGCTCTTAACCACTGTGCCACCAGGGCTCCAACCAGGTGCTAAGCACTGTCCTAAGTTATTTAGAAATATTAGCTCACTTAATTTGTATGACAACCCTATAAGGTGGGTTACCACCATCTTCATTCATGATGAGGCACGGAGATGTTAAGTAATCTGTATGGCAACCCTACAAGGTGGGCTATTACCACCTTCATTTAGGATGAGGCATGGAGATGTTAAGTAATCTGTATGACAACCCTACAAGGTGGGCTATCACCACCTTCATTTATGATGAGGCACAGAGATGCTAAGTAATCTGTATGACAAGCCCACAAGGTGGGCTATCACCACCTTCATTTATAATGAGGCACAGAGATGCTAAGTAATCAGTATGACAACCCTACAAGGTGGGTTATTACCACCTTCATTTATGATGAGGCACAGAGATGCTAAAGTAGCTTGTCTAAGGTCACACAGTGGAGGTGTCAGAATTTAAGCCCGGACAACGTGTCTCCAGAGTCCAGCTGTGCTGCCTATCACACGTACATGGCTTTCACTATGTGTTAGACACTGCTCTACACATGTTATATACATTAGCTAATATAATCCCCATGGCCGCCTACAGGAGGCAGTACAGTGAAGTGGTAATGAGCTCTGATGCTACAGTTCTCAATAGCTGGGTCTGAATCCAGCTCTGCCCTTCACCAGGTCTGTGACCTGAGCAAGTTACTCATGTTTCCATGCCTCAGTTTCCCCACCTGTAAGCTGGGAACCATAATAGTACCTACTGCCCATGTTTGTGGTGAAAATTAAATGAGTTAATGCATGCAAGGTGCAAAGAACATTGTCTGGCACACAGTAAGCACTATGTAAGTGTTTGCTCTAACAATGCTTATTATTACTGTTTGCCAAACACTGGGCCTCTGTTAAATAATCTTGGGGGGGTCCAATAACATTTCCGTGGCAACAGAAGGGTTTGGACCCAGGCCTTCTGACTGCAGCAAATGTGTTACTTCCAGTATACCATGCTTTTAAAGAAATAGGCATGAGCTATGGGATGTGCTACTCCAATCTCTTGTCATTCATTGAGAGAGAGGGTTTCCTAACATAAATGTTAAAATTGTTGAAAAGTGGGCAAAGCTGTAAGCCTTTCAGAACAAATGCAAATAACACTCGGGCAGAAAACCCAGCTGGAGACAAACAGGAAGCCCAGGCCTCCATGACCATGGTTCTGAGAATGCACTGCCTCATGGCTAGTACCTGCCAGTAGCCTAAAATAAGGAGAATCTACGCTGAGAGGGTAAAATACTAACGAGTAAACCACTACTCCAGGGTCTTTCAGTGAGAGGTTAGGCATGAAATAATTTGACGTGCTCAGAGGTGTATTTAACACTGTTATAAACGATGCATAACATTTTTTAATCCCTAAGTACGCTTTTATTGTTTTAAAGGCATATTAAGTCTATGCTTTCTATTTTACCCTAAAATGGCTTTAAGTTTCTGACCAAAGTGCCAGGGATCTTAACTTGATGTACACACAGAAGCTAAGTTAATTCATAAACGGGGTTCGGGATGTCTACGAACCACCTCAGGTGGTATAAACTGTTGTGTACGCGTGCATGTATGAAGTGTTTTCTCTGGGGAGGGGTCTATAGACTTCATCAGATATGGAGCTGAGCTCTGTGACTCCAAAAGGCGAGAACCACTGGGCGGAGCATGATAGAGAACGTGGGGGAGACACGGGGGCAGCCCTGTTTCCACACAGGCATGTGGCACCCACAGGGTGCTGCACGGAGCTAGTATAGATGGTGACAGAGAGAGGCTCCACATGACAAGATCAAGGCTGCGGTCAAAACCCCAACCAAGCAGCCAACCCTGTCACATTAACAAAATTCAGGAAAAAAGAAACAAGGTAGGCTTCACCGTACATATACACAAGAAGTATAAAATTTGTGGATTTTAAAAAAAGTTCAAGTTATAGCAGCTAAGAAAATTTCAATTAAGAGGTATTTTCAAATATGACTGTATCATAGAAAATTTTCGCTTTAGTTTTGTTGTAGTGGAAAGCACCATAACTTATCAGGAAGGGGGTGAGTCCTAGATTCATTTTAGTAAAGATGAGCTGTGTCATTTTTAGGGGCCAGCTCCACAAAGCCTGTGTAGGAGACAGCATAGAGTATAAGGAGAGAGAACATAAGCCCACACCTTCTGTAGAGTGGGGTGCTCTTACCTACGATTCCTAGACAAGCACAGGAGGATGAGGGCAGAAAGCCCCGATCCCGGGCACTGCAAGCGCTCAACCACACACCAGCTCTGTTCTTATGGCCCCCTTCCTCCCCATGGCCCCAATCCTTCTACTTATGAAATGAGAAAGTAATATCTAAAATGGTCAGAGGATAGATATTAATTACAGCAGAAAGCTCAGTATATAAGAGGCAGTTAATATTTATTGAAGGAATGGATGAATAAATAAGCCAAGTTTCAGAAAGGGAAGTATTATATCATCTAAAGCTACTAATATTGAAAGAAAATGTATTTACGACTTTTTATTCAATGAGACAGAAAAAACTCAACATTTTTTTTTCCTTTCATTGTGCTTTAGGTGAAAGTTTACAGCACAAATTAGTTTCTTATTCAAAAATTTATACACGAATTGTTTTGTGACATTGGTTGTAATCCCTGCAATGTGTCATCACTCTTCCCCTTTCCACCTCAGTTTCCCTGTCACCATTCACCCAGTTTTCCTATCCCTTCTTGCCTTCTCCTGTTTGCTTTTGGGCAGATGTTGCACTTGATTGAACTAAGAAGCACATTCCTTGCTTGAGTTATTGTTTTACAGGCCTGTCTAATCTTTGGCTGAAAGGTGGACTTTGGGAGTGGCTTCAGTTCTAAGTTAGCAGGGCGTCTGGGTGCCATAGTCTCAGGGGTTTCTCCAGTTCCTGTCAGACCAGTAAGTCTGCTTTTTTTTTTGGAATTTGAATTTTTTTCTACATTCTTCTTCTGCTCTGTTCAGGACCCTTTATTGTGATGTCTGTCAGATGTTGGGAGTGGCAGCCGGGCACCAGCTAGCTCTAGGTTCAGGCTGGTGGAGGCTGTAGTTCATGTGGTCCATTAGTCCTTTGGACTAAAATTTTCTTCGTGTCTTTGGTTTTCTTCATTCTCCTTTGCTCTGGACAGGATGAGACCAATACGTGTATCTTAGGTGGATGCTCACAAGCTATTAAAACCCCAGATGCTATTCACCAAAGTAGGATGTAGAACATTTTCTTTACGAATAATGTTACGCTGAGGCCATGGTCCCCAGCCCGTGGCCCCAGTAACTCGGTCCCCCAAGGTTTTTGGATGGGTCTAGGAAGTGTCTATGACTTTGCCTTGGTCAAGCTGTGTGGACTTTCCCTATACTGTGTGCAAAAACCAAAGTTTTTTGACACTGTAATATATTTAATATTAAAAAACATATTTTAGCCGTATGCAACCTGGATTATGGAATAAAATACGTAACTGCCAATTCATCCCTACTGCCATGATTGTGATCTAAATTCATTTCTCTTCTAGATTTTTTTGTGGTTATTCCCTAACTGGTATCTTTGTTTCCAGTTTTTCTCTCCAGAATAACTCCGTATCAGTGAAATTTCTCAAAGTGCTGTTTTCATCACCACGTGGCTTAGAACCGCCTTGTGTTTCTCCCTCCCTTCTTTTAAATAACACTCCTTATTCACTGCCTTTAAGCAACTGTGCTCACTTTACCTGCCAGTTCTTTTTTCTTAGACCCTTCAACTCATAGTTTCTTAAATGAGACGTACAGATTTTTCAGAGGCAATGGCAGGACTCTCACCTCCCTGTGAGAGACTTGGGTTCCATTCCCGGCCAAGGCACCTCAAGTGCAGCCACCACCCACCTGTCAGTGGAGGCTATGATGCCGAACGGGTTTCAGTGGAGCCTCCAGACTAAGACTGACTAGGAAGAACAGCCTGATGATCTACTGCCAGAAATCAGCACATGAAAACCCTGCGGATCACGATGGTCTCAGCATTTCATTCCACTGTGCATGTGGTCACCATGAGTCGGAGGATGATTCAATGGTGGATAACAACAAGGAGAATGGCTTGATTTTAGTAAGTCCATGAACCCCTGAGATTCTATGTAAAATACTGGGTAGACGCGAATTTTTCTGAGAAAATCTATTTCAACGAGTGATCAAAAAGATCCAAGATGCCACAAAGGTTCAGAACCTGGCCACCTTCAGTCAGGCCTCCCCCCATCCCCTGAACTCTGAAGTCCTCCCATTCTACCCAGTCCTCTGACAATGAAAGCCTTCCTTCTATGCTCTCTGAAGACCCACTTCCTTCCCAAGCCCCACCTGGCCACCTCCATCCACAGACATCTCACCCTCTGCCAGGCTCACACAAAATACCCAGTTACGTGTGAGCCATCTGGGTTTGATGATCACGAAGTCAGTGAAGTGACCTCCAGATTTCACGACGCATGCTTGTTCTCCCTGAATAACTGATGGGTAAGTTCCTCCAGCAGGTATTCTTTAGTACTTTTGTCTGGCTCCAGCACACAGGTGAGGCTGAGAAACGCTGGCTTCAGAGTGAGCCGTGCTCATCACATACTGGCAGTGTTTCCTTTGACAACTGCCTTGCACTGTCTTCCTCTGAGTTATCTAAAGCAGGACTCTTTTTATGTCAGTTTTAAAAATATACTAAACAATGAAAAGAACATTTGCCCAGGGTTCCAGGAGGCTAAGGGTAGGCCCTGTTTGCCAACCTTGCGGCAGGCAGGAGCTCCAGCGAGTCACAGTACAGGGGCAGCTCTTCTCATGTGCAGCTGCCTCTAGTCAGCGGCCCATACGATCTCTATGGGTTGTACTATGATTGAGAAATACCATCAGTTACGGGCAATCCTACCACCTGTGCACTCATCTGCCTCTGACCGTGAACCACTGGATCTAGGCACAGGCATCAATAACAGACGTGATTTCCTCCCTCCGACCCCATTTGCTAAATAATAAATCTTGAATGTTACAATTTTATTAATGTCTGGCCAACAGATATGATGAAGTTAACAATGGATCATCAATATATTTAACCACCAAAGAAAACAATTAGGGGGGAGGCAGAAGAAGAGCATATGAGAACGGCAACAAATCTGGCTTGAATGTGATCCCTTCGATTTGCAGAAACATTGCCATTATTACCAAAGTTCAAAGTCAGTTACTGGTAGAAAAATCAATAACGAAAGAGACCAAGAAGATAAATGCATGACATGCACTTTGTATTGAAGGCACTTGGTGAAAATCTGATCTGTGTATTTCTAACTCTTGGGAATAAAACTGGTTGTCAGTAAGCTGGACCATTCACATAGTTTCATGGGTTCTTGCTGTGAATAGATTTTAAAGGATTACATCAGTGCAAAAGAGAGAGAACAAAGAGAAGTGAGAGAGATTTTAAAATTGCTTCTGCCTGTTAGTCTTTATCACTGACTTTAATAGACTCTTAGGGAGGAGCTTTTGTTTTTTAACGAAGGCAACCCATGAGCATAGTCTATCTGTCCAAACTAATTACTGCAGATTATCAGAAATCTTTATTACTGGCAAAATTGAGGCCTTTGGTTACATTATGCTCGTGGAACATACCAGAAAACAGATTCTAATTTTCTAATCTGAACATCATGGACTGAATATATTACTCTTAATAATATGTGTGTGCATTGACTACCTATGATATTAAAGATACTTGCTCATTTTCTTCCCTTTCTGCTGTACTCAACAACACTAATGTCGGTACTTCCACTTTGGAAATGCCCATCTGTAGCAAGCCCTGGCCCTGGAGAAGGAACAGGTGATTGCAGCTCTGATTGGCAGTCCATTACAAATGGACAGCATTGCCATTTCTTAGCAGCCTACAAATATATCTGCTCAGTAACACCTGATAGTTGAATGCTGCCATAAAGGGCTACTGAGAAATTAAGTATCATTCAAACCAATTCCTTGTAGGCCAGAGAGTAGCTTCCCTACCAGCATTTTCCTTGGAAGAATAATCTCCCTCAGAAATAAAGGGGTGGAGTGAAAGCACAAAAGAAAGGCAGGTGAGGGGCCACACAAGAGACTTCTGGGGTTTCAGTTTCTTTTTTTAGCTGGTTGTGGAGTTACATTAATCTAGAGGTCCCTCGGTCTTAAAAATTCATGTAAGATGTAACTTTATGTTCGTGCTCTCCTGTTAATCAAGTTATTGGATAAATAAGAATCTCTGGGGTGGTTTGTATATTTTACAATTAACTTTTCACATAAATTCTAAAAACTGCTAATTTTTAAATTATTGTTAGATTTATTAAATGAGATCTGTTATGACAATTACTTTAGAACATCCTGAAAGCCATTGGTGTGGATTTCAAAGGACTAATAGTGGGTTCCTTTCTATGGCATTGCTTAATTCCACCTGGAGGCAGCAGCGCACAGGCGAAGACCACAGGACCAGGAGTCAGAGCTCCCGGTCCACGTCCCTGTTCTGCCCCCAGGGGTAAGCGCATAAACCGGCACTGTGTCCTGAAGACTTCAGCTCCTCTGCGTAAAATGCGTGTTCACCAGGTGTCTCCTCTGTGCCGGGTTAACACTGGGCACTCCATATATGCCATTTCATCCGAATGGCAAGGCCACCCTGCAAGGAGCCCTTGTTGACTTCATTCACGTAGGAGGAAGCACACTCGCAGCTCAGCCAGGTCACATTGACCCAGGGTGCAGTGTCCGTCAGTGGCCATGTAAGGCTGTGGACTCTGTGTGGTGCCACCCAAGTTCTCAGGGCACCTGTGTGGTCCAGGAATGATAAGGCTCCACAGCTGCCCCATTTCAGCCACACCTACGCTTTTCACTCCAGAGCTTCATTGTCCAATATGGTATGAACCAACTATGCATAGCTATTAAAATTGAAATTTAAAATTCAGTTCCTCAATCAGAGTAGCACACTCCGAGCACTCAGTAGCCACGTGTGACCAGTGGCTACCATATTGGACAGCACAGACGTAGGACATTTCTACCATTACCAAAAGTTTTACTGGGCAGTGCTGCTGTAAGTGTTTAAATTCTGCTCTCTGGCCACAACCGCCTCTTCTCATATCATATCCCTCGTCCACTGAACCTGGCTTCAATCCTTGAGCTCCTTCCCACTCCTCATGGTCCGCTGGACATCTCAACCACCCCAGCCTCCAAGCCTTGCCTTTCTAAGCACTGTTTTCTTGGCCCCTGGTCCCTTTGCTCCTTGACTTTCTGCTGTGCACCCCTGCTAATCCCTAACCTTCGGCAGATCATGTTCTTTTGATTTCCATGCTCTTGTTTCTGGGATATAATGTATTACTGGAAAAAATTGAATGGTCCAATAGAGAGAATGTATGCCCTACAACCTTAACTGGGTCCTCTCTGCTTCTTAACACCACTCCTTTAGTTCATCTTTGACTGACTCTCTAGCTCATCCCTCACAACGCCTACTTCCCTAAAGCCTCAGGACTTGCGTTACCCTCACTCTCTGCAATCACCTGCCCCACTGTCATTGGGACGATAACACAAACACCACTGCCATGAGCGTCCTTAAAGCTTTTCTTGGTTTTCCTTTAGCCAAGGTGGTCCAACAACTGCTTTCCACCTGGGAGAACTAATTTCCTACTTTCAGGTCTGGGCTTATGATGTCTCCCTCTTTTAGAAGTCTCCTTCCCATCTCCACCTCTGCCACAAAGCTGTTTTTGGATCATCCCACCTGAAAGCAACCTCTTTCTTCTCTGGATTTCTCTAACATTTTACCTGTAGCTCCCACAGAACTGTTTAACTGATTTTTTTTTTTTTTTTTTTTAATGTTCAGGTGACTTCCCACCGCCCCACTAAACAACGGCCAAAGTGAGAGCGGGATGCTTGCCAGAGGCAGCTTGCATTCCCAGAAGTAACTAGCACAGTCCTTTGTACAGACAGTATGCAGTTCATACTCGTTGGATGAGTATCTATATATCTGTTTTTGCAAATGTCAAATTAATTCCTAGTAGACATCCTGAATCCAATAATGGACTGATGAACACCTTTCTTCTAATGATCTCAACATGAAGTTCTAACCAAGCTGGTACATCGAAAAGAAGGATGTACGTGCTGATGACTAGAATTGCAATAACTGGTGCTACAGCAATGTACACTATCTGTCTGGGGGAGGGTAAGACAGGTACGCAATGACAGAGAACAGGCAGACAACCAAAGAAAGACAGCAATGCTGGAAAAAACTTACCTTGGGTAGCAATATAATGATTGGGTCGATGATAACCCTAAAAATAAACGAGAAAGAATATTTGACAAACTTAAAATCGATAACCAACACAGAAGTCACAGGCTAAGTTTTCTAAAATGAATGTACACACAAATACCAAGAGTCACATCACCTGAAAGGTAAATTACTAAACCCAGAGCCACTGAGCTCTCTCAATAAGTGAAGGCGCTTCAAATAGAATCGTTGTGATGCTTTCACAGGAGGTGTGACGACTTAGTCCTACACAGCTATGAGATGACAGATGAGCAGTAAACACTAACAACTTCTGGATTCTCTGTAATAACATGACCGCAGCTCTTATTAGAGTGCAAACAGGCTGGAAATGCGCAATAGAATTTCATTTGTGGTGGGATGTTACCGGTAATGTGCCAAGGGTTTAACACATATTCCGTTGCATCGGTATAGACAGTTATATCAATAGTAATACTAAAAACCATTCTTAAACACTGCTAATGCCATAACACAATGCTGTAGCAAGGGCCTGACATTAAAGAGGCAAAAGTTTTGCTAGACCCAGTCCTTTTATCATAGCACTGTAAGAAGACGGGGAAGATGAAAACTGAGACTGAAAAAGCAGAGAGCAAAGAACATTACAGGAGAATTGTCTGGGAAAGATAAAGCCAACTCAGAGAAAATTACCCATTACATCACCACAGGCCTTAAGGCTTTCCATTTCTATCCCCTGAAATTACCGAAAATACTGTGCCCAAAGACAGCAAGAAAACAGCATACATAAACTGGGAGAGGAACTCCAGATTTCTCAAACAAGTTAAAGGCCTATCTGTTAGATTTTTTGCTCAAAAAACAAGTCACCAACAAAAACAAACATAATACATCCTTTTATATAACTGACCTGCTGCAGGTCTCAAATAATAGAATCATGGCCCATATTAAGTGGAATGATTTAGACAATCACTCATTTCCTGCTAACTGATAGGCACCACAAGGGCCAGAACCTTGTCCAGGGCCTGGCGAGGTACCTAGCAGATAAATAAAAAACTTGTTGTATTGAGTCAATTCCAACTCATAGCAACCCTACAGGACAGACTAGAACTGCCCCTTAGGATTTCCAAGAAGCGGCTGGTGGATTTGAACTGCTGACCTTTTGATTAGCAGCCAAACGCCTAACCACTACACCACCAGGGCTCCACCTAGTAGATAAAAAAATAGGAGGAATTTATTCAATAAACCAAATTAATCCATACAGTCCATAAAGACCTCTCAGTCTTCATCTTCATAATCTATCTGCAGCATGAACACAGTTAATCCCCCGGAATACTTTCTTTCCCTTGGCTTCCAGGATATCCCATGCTCCTGGTTTTCCTCCTACTTACCTCCCTAGCCACTCTTTCTCAGTTTCATTTGTTGGTGCCTGCCCCTTTGACCTTGATGTCAATGTTTGAATGCCCAGTGTTTGAACTTTTTCTCTAGCTACGATCACTCCCTTGGGAATCTCATCCAGGCTTATGCCTTTAAAGATCATCTGTATACTGGTGAATCCTATATTCTTATTTATAGCCTAGATCTTTTCCCAGGAATCCAGACTTGATATCAAATTGCCTACGCAACATTTCTGCTTTGATGTTTAATACATATACTTAAAGATGCATCTGTCTAAAACTGAATTCTTCATCTTCTCCCTATGCCCCACCCAAATATGCTCCCCTCGCAGTCTTCTTAGTTAATGGCAACTCCCAATCTTGAAGGCATCCTTGACTCTTTCTATGCCCCTGTACCTAATCTGTCAGCAAATTCCTTTGGCTCTATCTTTGAAACACATCCAGAATGCTAAATTTTTCATCACTTCCACTGCTACTGCCCAGGCCAGCCGCCATCCTCTCTGATCATTTCACAGCCACCCATCAGGTCTCCTTGCCTCTCCTGCCCACCTACTTTATCCTTCTCCCAGCAGCCAGGTGATGTCACTCATCTGCTCAAAACCACTCTACTGCCTGCTCACCTCACTTACAGTAAACGCCAAGTCTTTCCTATTACTCACATCACCTGGCACCATGATCTCTGGACCTCAGCTCCTACCACCTTCTTCCTTCACACCAATCCACCAACACTTGCCTCTTGCTGTTCTTCATGTTTGCAAGTCATGCTCCACATCAGGGCCTTTGCATGACCATTTCCCACTCCGGAATGTTCTTTACCCAGGTATCTACATGGTCCCATCCCTCATCATCTCGGCTCAAATGTCACCTTCTCGGAAGAACTTACCCCAGCCACTCTATTCCAAATTGCAACCCCCTCCAAGCCTGGCACTCCTTTTACCCTCTTAAGGCTTTATTTTTCTTCATAGTGACCCTATATATACTACACATAAATAACTTATTTAATTTATTATCTATTGATCCTGATTAGAACATCAACTCTATTAGGTTAGGTTTTTTGTTTTTTTTTTTTGTTTTTAAATCTGATTTGTTCAGTTATAATTCCAGCACCTAGAATGTAAGCGGCACATAAGAGGCACTCAGTAAGATTTTACTGACTGAATGTATCAAGGGGCCCCGAATATTGACTCTTCTCTCTATTGAAATAAAATTAAAACTTATTATTCTGTATTTTCCTACTTTTATATCTTTGTTCATATTATTTTCTCAGGCTGGAATGCCTTCTCTCCTCTGTAACTCTACTCATGCATTCTTTAAGTTCAGTTCAAATCTCTGCCTCTGTAATGCCTAGTCTGATCATATTTACTCCATCAGTCAGTGACTCATCAAGCACCCACTAAGTGCTCACTTTAGTGCAGGCATGTGCCAGGTGCACGGAATAGATATACAGATGAGTAGGACACCATTCCTGTCCTCAAGGGCCTAGTAGGGGTTGTAGGAGCTAGCATGGGGTGTGAACAGGCTCCACTGGAACCTCATGAAAGAAGGTGGCTTACGAGTCAATCAGGAGGCAAGAGGGCTTGGAGAGGATGTTGTTTTTACATGTCAGATTCTAAATTGTGAGCCCCTGGGGAGAAGGTAACAGGTTTTAGACATTTCTGAGTAGGCCCATAAGGTATACACTAAACATCTGCTGAATGAAGGAACAAGTACAACGCACCTTAGAAACTCTGCTTTAATAAAACAAAAAAGTAAAAAACCTGTGTTGGGTATGTTTTCGGCCATTATCAAAATGGTTCAGAGGGATTTTCTTGATATATGAGATAGGAATTGTTTAAATAATCAACCCCTAAGCCCTTTTTTTTTTTAAGCCCTACTCCCAAATCTGTAACTAAACATGTCAAGCTTTTCTTTCCAATTAGCATTAAAAATAACATAGCTATTTTTAGATAAGTCTTTTCTAGAGATTGTTACATTAGTTACTTTTAGTAGTATCCAAATAATACTCAGCAAAGGAAATAAGACAATCCATATATATGGGTAAAACGTGTCCATGAAAGTACTGCAGGACCTTGAGATAATAAGACGGCAAAACACGGACTGGTCCTTACAAAACTACAAGGGAGCTGAAATCTGTGCAATGTTAACCTGGGTCTTCAAGGTACCGGCAACTTTCCCTTGATTTTCAGTCTACTTTTGATTTCATTCATTCTTTCAACTGAAAACATGCTGTCTTCTAAAGAATTTATTCCAGTGTAAAACATTAAGTTAACATGATGCAGAATGAACAAAGAGGAGTCTTCAATAATTAAATAGCCTACATATTTAATGACATGTCTTGCTTGCATGAGAAGTCCTGGTTAACAGCTGCAGGCTACTTTGAAGGCAGCTTAAAAGTGCAGTGATGACAAGAGGTTGAAATCACCATATTAGGAATTATAGAGTTTTGTCCCATTAATATGCAAACAGATTTTTTAAGTGTCAAATAATCCAAATTGTTGACAAAAAATGGAAATAACATTTTCTTAGTCTACATAAGCTTGGAAAGCAAAGAAGCCACAAAATGTTAGAGAGAAATTCACCCAGAAATAGGCTGGCGTTAGCACAGAAGTAAGCATGTCTTCATTGTTAAGTTCTGCAGCATAGGTGTCTGGGGCAACATGAACATCTTTGCTCCTGCATCTGGCCCAACGTGTGTCCATCAGTCTTAGGGCAGACACATGATCTGGTCAGAACAGGTGGGTTTATTGACAGTTTCAAAATACGTACATCAATATAATTTCCATTGATATAGTCCGAGTTGGTGTCTCCTTCTACTGTCTGCAGCCTCACCCGGGAATGATCATCTGCAAAGAAAAAGGAAGGGAAAACAACGATTAGGTAAAGCAACTGCTATGCTGCTCAGAGCCCATGCATGTAAGCACACGGCACAGGGGTCATCTACACCTGCTGTTTTACAGGTAAACAGGGCATCTCCGCTTCCTATAAGACTGGGAAGGACCTATAATTCTTTACACTTTACAGTAAATCCCATTAACTTATTCTTTGATCATTTACAGACGTGAAGCATTAAAAAAACGTTTGAAACTTTTACATAGAATCCTCTGAACCATAACAAATTCTATTTTTTTTTTGGATCAGAACTTTCAGCAACTTCACTAAATCACATACACACCCTGAGATTGTGAAGGTCGCCTGTGACATCCACCTAGACAAATGATGGTTATAAACCCACAGCCCAGCCTTCGATGATGGCTCTAGCCTTGGTCATCTTCCATGTGTTCTCTAAGCCCTCCATCTGCACCTGGAGCATCCGGGCAAGATAGTGCTGCCACTCATAAGCCATGTAAGTACAGGCCAGTTAATAACTCTACCCAGACTCAGCCTCCTCTTCTGTAAAAAGGGGAGGTTGGTGCCTGCCTCAAATTAGTCTGTTTTAAGGATTAAATCAGTCCCTGCTGATGACATCCAGAGTGAGTCAAAGTCTCAGACAATATTCTGTGATCCACGGGATTTTCATTGGCTGAATTTCAGAAGCAGATCACCAGGCCATTCTTCCTAGTCTGTCTTAGCCTGGAAGCTCTGATGAAACCTGTCCACCACAGGTGGCCCTGCTGGTATTTGAAATACTAGTGGCAAAGCTTCCAGCATCATAGTGACACGGAAACTACCACAGTAGGACAAACTGGCAGAAGGTGGTGGTCTAATTGCTGCAAAAGAACATGTTTGGTCAAGTAGGGGGCCAGCAAAAATGAGGGAAACTGTCGATGTGATTGATACAACAGCCACAACAATGGACTCTAACTACCAATGATTGTGAAGGTGGCACAGGCCTGGCGGTGTTTCGTTCTGTCACACATAAGGTCGCCAAGACTTGGAGCCAGCTCAGTGACAACTAACAATAAAAACAAGAATTCAATGGGAATGTAAATTGCCAAGCATGATGCTGACACACAGTAAGCACCCTGGATCGATGGAGATTAGCTCTATTCAAAAAAACTTTTCTGAATGAAAAATGTTCTCCACAAATACTGTCAGGACATCGCATTTATTTCTCTGAAAATCCCTATTTTTTTTAAAAAGAGATTACTAGAAGCTCCGTAAGGGCAGGAGTTTTCCCGTTTTGCTTGCTGCTCTTTTCCTGGCACCTGAACAGTGTCTGATTAGTGCCAGAACAGAGCAGACTCATGTATTTTCTAAATGAATGGAAAGTGAACCTTTCATTTTTTAAAAAAACATGAGTTTTTAAGAATTATTTTTCTGCATTCATGTTCTTTTTAAAGCTTATACCAGGACCCAATACTCACAACAGATAAGTCAGCTGCTCTGAAAGGGAGTCCCTTCAGGTCTCAGTAGAGGGGTGGCATGAGAACCCCACTTTGCACACCCCTCTCCAGGTGTGCCAGGGCAGTGGGAGGTCCACTTCTAAAATGCTGCCTCTTTTCCTGAGACCCACTTCACTTAACACTTCATTGGGTGCGTGGGTGAGAAATGAAGTCCACAGTCCGAGGGAAGAGTCAGGAGACCTCCAGTTAGAACATTTTAACCCCAATCCCTGGACAAAGAGTTGCCTTGGAATTGCTTGGCTTAACATGCTAATGTGTGAAAGCAAAAACTTTCTATTGGTCCCAGAAGTCCACCCTGCTGGATGCATGTTGTGACTGTTTTCAACAGGATAGGCAGAAAGACATCTGTGTCAGTTTTCTAACCTCCTTCCTAGACAGGGCTGTTTACGTCATTTCATGACAGTCATATTATTCCATGCCAGTGCCTCAGGCTGAGCTGGGGCTCAATACGTTCACCTGGAATGCGGTGACCAACTGTGCCAGACATGGAAAAAGCTGGCAGAAGCCTCGCTCTCCTGCTCTGCTCAAAGGAGAGCACGGTGTGGTTTTATGTGTATGAGCTGTGGGGTCAGGTGTGTGTGAGCTGTGGGGTCAGGTGTGTGTGAGCTGTGGGGTCAGGTGTATATGAGCTGTGGGGTCAGGTGTGTGTATGAGCTGTGGGGTCAGGTGTGTGTGAGCTGTGGGGTCAGGTGTGTGTGTGTATGAGCTGTGGGGTTGGGTGTGTATGAGCTGTGGGGTCAGGTGTGTGTTTGTATGAGCTGTGCAGTCAGGTGTGTGTGTATATGAGCTGTGGGGTCGGGTGTGTATGAGCCGTGGGGTCGAGTGTGTATGCGCTGTGGGGTCAGGTGTGTGTGTGTATGAGCTGTAGGGTCAGGTGTGTGTGTGTATAAGCTGTGGGGTCGGGTGTGTATGAGCTGTGGGGTCGAGTGTGTATGAGCCGTGGGGTCGAGTGTATATGCGCTGTGGGGTCAGGTGTGTGTGTGTATGAGCTGTAGGGTCAGGTGTGTGTGTGTATAAGCTGTGGGGTCGGGTGTGTATGAGCTGTGGGGTTGGGTGTGTATGAGCTGTGGGGTAAGCTGTGTGTGTGTATGAGCTGTGGGGTTGGGTGCATATGAGCTGTAGGGTCAGGTGTGTGTGTGTATAAGCTGTGGGGTCGGGTGTGTATGAGCTGTGGGGTTGGGTGTGTATGAGCTGTGGGGTAAGGTGTGTGTGCGTATGAGCCCCAGGGTTAGGTGTGTGAGTTAGAACTTGTGATTTTGGGCAAGGCACTTAATCACTCTGTGCTTCAGTTTTCTGATCTGTAAAGTGGGAACACACAGTGCCTACCTCATGGGATTATTACACACATTAAAATAGTACAGTAATAACGATGTAATCAATGTCACTAAATGGGGCATGCAGAAACTTTGAATTGGTGTATGTTTTGAAGTTGTCAATGATTTCATTTTACTTGGATCCACAATCAACGCCCATGGAAGCAGCAGTCAAGAAATCAAAAGACACATGGCATTGGGCAAATCTGCTGCAAAAGACCTCTTCAAAGTGTTGAAAAGCAAAGATGCTACCTTGAAGACTAAGGTGTGCCTGACCCAAGCCATGGTATTTTCAATAACCTCATATGCGAAAGTGGGACAATGAATAAGGAAGACAGAAGAAGAATTGACGCCTTTGAGTTGTGGTGTTGGCAAAGAATATTGAATATACCATGGACTGCCAAAAGAATGAACAAATCTGCCTTGGAAGAAGTACAACCAGAATGTTCCTTAGAAGCAAGGATGGCGAGACTGTGTCTTACATACTTTGGACGTGTTGTCAGGAGGGGTCAGTCCCTGGAGAAGGACATCATGCTTGGTAAAGTGCAGGGTCAGAGAAAAAGAGGAAGACCCTCAACAACACCGTGGTTGCAACAGTAGGCTCAAGCATAACAATTGTGGGCATGGCACAGGACTGGGCAGTGTTTTGTTCTGTTGTACACAGGGTCGCTATGGATTGGAACTGACTGGATGGCACCTAACAACATCAACAACGTTTTGCTGTGTATATTCTCAACAACAACAAATAAATAGAACTATATATAAAAAGAAATACAAAGAGATAAGAAAAAACCCTATATGTAGTGATGAGTGTCAGTTATTGCTATTATTAAAAAAAATAAAACATACTATATAACAGATCCTGACAATTTTCTCCTCACAGTTTTCACAGTTGATGTCCAAACAGACGATACGAACCCCAAGAATTGACCTATATGCATTCAGAATTTTTCCTCACAGTGATCAGCTTTAAGAACTAGTTTCCCACCTATAGGGCAGTTCTACTCTGTCCTATAGGGTTGTTACAAGTCAGAATCGAACTGATGGCAGTGGTATACTTATGGCTGTGATCGAATTTGGGAATGGGTTTTCTTTGTTATGTCAATGAGGCCATTTCAGTGTAGGGTGTCTCTTAAGCCAATCATCTTTGAAATAAAAAAGAGCAGCTCGAGCAAGCAATCAAACAAGCAGAGATGAGGGAAGACAGATGCCAACCCACATGGAGATCACGAAAGAACTGAGGAACAGAGGCTGAAACAGAGCCAACAGAAAACGAAGACTTCTCATAGAGCCAGCAGACTGAATTTGCTATGAGTCGGAATCGACTCGACAGCAGTGGGTTTTGGGTTAGCTTCCTAAACTGTGAGAAAATAAATTTGTTTGTTAAGGCCAAAAAAAAAAAAAAAAAAGACTAGTTTCCCAGAACACATTCTGCTTACAGCCAGAAGTTCTCTATATACATTTTGCCCTTGTCGTAGGGGAGGTGAGTTGTTGGTGCCCTGGACTGTGGGGATTGTGGGTTTTTGTATTTATGAGGAGAGCTGGTGCAGACACACAGCTACTCACAGGGCGAAGCCATAAGCAGTTCTGCTGGCAGAGCCGTTGGAGCTTACCAAACGAAAGATGCTACAACAGAACTGAACCACGGCCATTCGGCACACATCAGTCTTTTAGTCAGCTCCTCCTGAAGGGAGATTAGGTTTACCTTCCTGCACTACTTGGACTTCCCCAAGCAGCCTTTTAACAGGCAGGCACGGCGTAAGCAGGGCTGTGTGAAGGACATATGCACACCTTTGTCAGAATGCCCCCTCTTTCACATAGTATTACTCTCAGAACCTGGGGATGAATGCCACCCATTCCCTGTGAGTTACCACACCTGAGTGTCTCAGGTTGTTCTGTAACGTTCTCTTTAGAGACTTCAACCTATGTCAAAACTGCACTCTCACTTTCGATGAACAGAGCCTCTGAAAGAGTATCCCCATCATTTTTACATTTCAGCGAGTTACAAAACAGTAAATAAATAACTTGGCTGTTACTTCTCCAAATTCAACTGCTCTGACTTCCCTCATGTTATTTCCTAAGCAGACTGAGATTGCTTTCACTTGTCTTTATATGCATCATAGTGTATTTTTCTTTTTTAAAGTTGATTCTACTAGATTACAACCTCTTGTAGCCAGAGACCACATAGCATACATTTTAAATATCTCTGAGAGTTCCTTTCCCCAAGACCACAGGGCATGACTTCAGGACTCCAGGGGGCGCTATCCACAGCACAGCCCATTACTGCCATGTGGCCTGCCCACACAGGGAAGTGAACAGACATATTTAACTCTTACCATCAAATGACTGGACCACAGTCCAAGATCAACCAAGATAGATGTCTGGACTGTTTCCATAATACCTTTTACATTTTTAATTTTAATACAGGCTTGTCTAATGTCAGAACAGTGAACTATTCCATCTTCTAGAAATCTCTATTACCTATTTATTCCTGCCCATCTTTGTCTAAATTTTACCCATTTTTTAAGGTCCAACTCTAACGGCCCTTTCTCAGTGAAGTCTTTTCATTTATCCAATGCTTTTTTCTTGAACCCCTAGTATATGCCCAGCACTGTGCTCAGTAAAGGGGACATATTGGTAAACAAGTTAGTTACAAGGCCCTTGGGTTCATGGAACTCACAGACAATGGAAGAAACATTAAACAATTCATTTCATAAATAATGATGTAAAGACAATTTTGATAAGCACTAAGTTGAAAAGGGACAGAGAGCTATGGGAATGCATGGCCTGGGACCCAGCCCAGTCTGAGGGGTCAGCAAAGGATTCCCCCATTAAGGGATATTAGGCTGAGACCATAAAGGTAGGAACTTAGGTGGGCTGGGGTGGAGAGGAGGGAGTTCCTAATTTCAGGTCCAGGAAATGTCACATGTTTAGGCTCTGAGATAGGAAGGATCTAGTAAGCTCACGAAACCACAAGAAGGGCCAAGTTAGGAAGGACCTTCATCCCGAGCACACTGGGAAATCCTGGAAGTGTGTTAAAGAGGAGAGAGACGTGCTTCATTGTAAAAGATTCCTCCAGCTATTGCAGAGGAGGGACTGGAAGGGGCCCATAGTGGATGCGGGAGGCCAGGTAGAAAGCACTGCAGTCAATGACACCTTGTATTAGGGGGATAGAGTGCTCACTATACATTGTGTTTTTTATACATTGTATTATTGCTGTCAGTTGCTGTCAAGTCACTTCCCACTCATCATGACCCTATGTATGACAGAATGAAAGTGTCCGGTCCTGTGCCATCCTCACAATCTTTGCTATGTTTGAGCCCACTGTTGCAGCCACTGTGTCAATCCATCTTTTTCCCTGACCCTATACTTTACCAAGCAGGATGTCCTTCTCCAGGGACTGGTCCCCTCCTGATAACACGTCCAAAGTATGTGAGACGGAGCCTCGCCATCCTTGCTTCCAAGGAAAATTCTGGCTGCACTTCTTCCAAGACAGATTTGTTCATTCTTCTGGCAGTCCATGGTGTATTCAATAATCTTCTCCAACACCATAATTCAAAGGCATTCATTCTTCTTCGGTCTTCCTTATTCACTGTCCAGGTTCCACATGCATATGCGGTGACTAAAAATACCATGGCTTGCGTCAGGCACGCCTTAGTCTTCAAAGTGACATCTTTGTTTTTTAAGACTGTAAATAGGTCTTTTGTGCTCGCTATCACTAGCCATTAGAGAAAAGCAAATCAAAACTACAATAAGATACCATTTCACCCTGACATTACTGGCACAAATTAAAAAAACCCAGAAAATAACAAAAGCTGGAGAGGCTACAGGGAGATTGGAAATCTTACGCAGTGCTGGTGAGAATGCAAAATGGTACAACTATTTTGGAAAATGATATGGCATTTTCTTAAAAAGCTAGAAATAGAAACACCGTATGATCCAGCAATCTCACTGCTAGGAATATATCTTAGAGAAATAAGAGCTGTCACAGGGATAGACATATGCACACCCAGGTTCACTGAGGCATTATTCACAATAGCAAAAAGATGGAAACAATCTAAGTGCCCATCAACAGATGAATTATGGTATATACACACAATGGAATACTATGAAATGATAAAGAACAAAGAAGAATCTGTAAAACATCTCACAACATGGATGAGTGTGGAGCGCATTATGCTGAGTGAAATAAGTCAATTACAAAAGGACAAATATTGTATGAAACCACGATTATAAAAGCTCATTGTCATGGATTGTGGTATTTCTGTTATGGCAGCACTAGATGACTGAATCACTCATGAAACGGTTTACACACAGAAAGAGACAATCTCTGATGGTTCCAAGGGAGAGGAGGGGTGGGGAGAGAAAAGCACTAACTAGATGATAGGTAAGTCGTAACTCTGATGAGGGGTTAGGCAGTACACAACACTGGGGACACCAGAACAACTTGACCAAGGTGAGATCATGGAAGCTTCATAGATACATCCAAACTTCCTATGGGACCAAATTACTGGGCTGAGGGCTGGGGACCATGGTCTCAGGGGACACCTAGCTCAACTGGCATAACAATAGTTTATAAAGAAAATGTTCTACATCTTGCTTTGGTGAGTAGTGCCTGGGGTCTTAAAAGCTTATGAGTGACCATCTAAGATATTCCACTGGTTCCACCACATCTGGAGCAAGGGAGAATGAAGAAAACCAAAGACACAAGGGAAAGATTAGTCCCAAGGACTATCGGACCATAACTACCACAGCCTCCACCAGACTGAGGTCAGTACTAGGTGGTGCCTGGCTACCACCTCCAAATGCTCTGACAGGGATCACAATAGAGGGTCCTAGATGGAGGTGGAGAAAAATGTATAGCAAAATTCAAACTCACAAAAAAATACCAGACTTATTGCAGAAACCCTGAGAGTATGGCCCTGGATACCCTTTTAGCTCAGCTCACTCCTGAGGTTCACCCTTCAGCCAAAGATTAGACAGGCCAATAAAACAAAAGAAGACTAAAGGGCCACATCGGCCTAGGGGCAAGGACTGTAAGGCAGGAGGGGATAGAAAAGCTGGTAATAGGGAACCCGAGGTTGAGAAGGGAGAGTGTTGACACGTCCTGGGGTTGGCAGCCAATGTCACAAAGCAGCATGTGTATTAATTGTTTAATGAGAAACTAGCTTGCTCTGTAAACCTTCATCTAAAGCACAATAAAAAAAAAAAAAAGTAAATACAGAGGTCTTTTGCAGCAGATTTGCCCAGTGCAAGAGATCATTTGATTTCTTGACTGCTGCTTCCGTGGGTGTTGATTGTGAATTCAGGTAAAATGAAATTCTTGATAACTTCAATATTTTCTGTTTATCATGATGTTGCTTATCGGTCCAGGTGTGAGGATTTTTGTTTTCTTCATGTTGCAGTGTAATCCATACTGAAGGCTGTACTCTTTGATCTTCATCAGTAAGTGCTTGAAGTCCCCTGCACTTTCAGCAAGCAAGGTTGTATCATCTGCATATCACAGATTGTTTATGAGACTTCCTCCAATCCTCATGTCGTGATCTTCTTCGTATAGTCCAGTTTCTTGGGTTATTTGCTCAGCCTACAGATTGAATAAGTATGGTGAAAAGATACAACCCTGACACACACCTTTTCTGATTTTAAACCATGCAGTATCCTCTTATTCTGCTCAAACTACTGCCTCTTGGTCTATGTACAGGTTACTCATGAGCATAATTAAATGTTCTAGAATTTCCATTCTTTGCAATGTTATTCATAATTTGTTATGATCCACACAATCGAATGCCTTTGCATAGTCAATAAAACACACGTAAATATCTTCCTGGTATTCTTTCCTTTCTGCCAAGATCCATCTGACGCCAACAATGATAGCCTTCGTTCCTTGTCCTATTCTGAATCTGGCTGTTCCCTGTCATTGTATAAGATATACATTGTACAGTAAATGAAAATGACAAGGGCTTTGGTGTTCCAAAGATTTTGATTTGAATGCTGGCTCTACTACTCACGAGCCTTGAGAAACTCAATCTCGTATGGACTTACTGGCATTCCTTTCACTTCCCTCAGAAAAGCCTACATTTACTACATGAAACGGGGCAAAAATGACATTTTTGGGTAACAAACAAACATATAAAGACCTGGCCATACCAAACCACTACTTACTCCTGAAGAATAATAATCTGCTGAATGCCTTTTCCCATGCATGTATGTAGCATGTACAAATACATGCATGCATGTATGTGTGTACGTGTCTTAGTCATCCAGTGCTGCTATAACAGAAATACCACCAAGTGGGTGGCTTCAACAAAGAGAAGTTTATTCTCTCACAGTTTAGGAGGCTAAGAGCCGGAATAACAAGGTGCCAGCTCCAGGGGAAACTTTCTCTCTCTGTCGGCTCTGGGGGAAGGTCCTCGTCATCAGTCTTTCATGGTTGAGAAATTCTCTGCACAGGCACCCAGGGTCCAAAGGACGTGCTATTCTCCTGGCTCTTGTTTCTTGGTGGTATGAGGTTCCCATGTCTCTCTGCTCGCTTCTCTCTTTTATATCTCAAAAGAGACTGACTTAACGTACAACCTAATCTTGTAGATTGAGTCCTGCCTCGTTAATGTAACTGCCTCTAATCCCACCTCATTAACATCATAGAGGCAGGATATACAACACATAGGAAAAGCCATATCAGATGACAAAATGGCAGACAATAGCATAATACTGGGACTCATAGCCTAGCCAAGTTGACACACATTTTGGGGGGACACAATTCAATCCATGACAGTACGCATTCATGCATGTATGAGAGGGCCAGGTTAAGGCATGTGAGGGCCCTAAACACTGCTAATCTGTGGTGCCGCTCCTCTGCTTACTCATGCATTCCAACAGGATATGTGAGTTAGATATATACATGTATATGTGTGTGTCTTAGCTATCCAGGATGTAACTTCTTCTTAAATCCAACTATAATATTAGTGATTGAATGCAAAAATGGTGTATGTTATTCTAGTGGAATGAGATGAACTGGATTATGAAATTTTTAGTGGATGCGGGGTACAGATTTTTACTACATAATACATTTTCTACAAAAAGAATATTCCACATATTCTATAAAAAAGAAAATGAGTCAGTGAACTTAGTTATTTCAACAATCACTTAAAATTCTGTTACCTCCCATAACAGAAAATTGACTTTCACCAATTTTACTTCCAATGGCTCCTCTTAGGAAAAAAATCTGATTGCCAAAAAAATCTGAGGTTTTCTCTCTTCCTGACAGATGCCACACAGTTATCTCTTTAATTTATGGTGACAAAGAGCAGATAAATGATTGCCTCTCATTGCAATGGTTGATGTCTTAGAGTTCCCTTGCTTTTGCGTGTCATCTGGGACTGGAGTTCCCATTGGTTGTTTACCAAGACGTGCACAAGAGCATACCCTTGTGTATGGCAAAGAATATTGCTGGCCCTCCTGGCTGAAGATGCTGGATCAGCAGACATGGATGTACAAGGTGGCTCTCTAAAAATGGATCAGAGACCTGTTATCTATTAATACAATCCATCCTTGCCCAGTAACTGCTCATACTGGATCCAGGTGTACACTGGGTGAATATATCAAGAATTAGTCTTGACAGCCCACTCTCACCTCTTGTTTATTAGAAAGAAATAGTATACTCCCAAGAGACCTGCTGGTTTAAGGAGTTTCAATTACATGGGAAGGGACCTTAGAAGACAGATATCAACGAAGATGTTGAAGTGGTAGGGGCCTCATAGCTTAAACAACATTGTGAGTGGGCGCCTTCGTGACCCTCTGTGAACTTTCTTTCAGGCCCCCCCCATTCTCAGGTACTGGAGCTGGAATCAATTTTGTTTACTGCCCAGCCAATTCCCTTCCACTGCTGGGCTCTCTTTTCCTTGTGTCCTGTCTGCTTGGCATCTATGGGTCTTTGCCTTGAATAACTGGTATCCCTGTTTTGTTGATGCCCTAAGCACATGCTTATCTTGCTTATTGGGTAATCTGTCCCTGGATGTGAGAGGTTTAAAGTTGGTTTCTATGCTCTACTTAAGTCCCTAATGTATGTTATTTATGTCCTCTCCATCAAGTAACATTATGTTTAAAACACCTCTAAGTAGCTTCAAATATTTTAACACTTCTTATTAAACATAATGAATATTGGTCATAGCTTTGCAATTTTAACTTGTGTGTGATTAGGTATTCTGATAGCTGCAGAAATGGCATATATAATTGACAATCTTTCACCTCTAACCAATTGCTGCTCTCTGCTAAATATTGATGACATATTAAGGCAAATTGGACTCACAGTGATCTTAGTAACATTTGCCCTCTAAGAAAAGACTCGAAATTAATTTTAATGACAACTAATTTCTGTAAATAATGGCTCTCCTCCTCCTGTGGTTACATTCTCATCCAAGGTTGCTGCTGCATCTGTGCTGCTCCTTGTTTCAAGGTACAGGATACAGAAAAAGCCAAGGCAACCACAAGGAAGAGCTTGGCTTCCTACCCCTTCATGGCCTGTACTCCAATGGTGTCTCGCTTGTTTCTACCCGGGTCTCAGGCCCAGTTACTTAGCTCTGGGAAAGAAGCAAATGAGGAAGCCTTGAGTTTAATGGTAAAACTCATTGCCTTCAAGTAGATTTTGACTCATAGTGATCCTAGGACAGATCCATAGGACAGAGTAGAACTGCCCCATAAGGTTTCCAAGGAGCAGCTGGTGGATTCGAACTGCTGACCTTTTGGTTTGCAGTTGTAGCTCTAAATGACTGCTTCACCAGGGTTCCATACTAAGCTTTATTCTTGCTGTTGGTTTTACGTGTGCTTAACTTAGCCTTGGGGTCCTGGTAGCGCAGTGGTTAAAGAGCTTGGCCCACCAGCTGCTCCATGGGAGAAAGACGTGGCAGTCTGCTTCCAAAAAGATTTATAGCCTTGGAAACCCTATTGGGCAGTTCCACCCTGACCTATAGGGTTGCTATGAGTTGGAATTGACTTGACAGCACTGGGTTTAGTGGGAACATAGTCTTGCCTTGTTTCTGACTCTTTTTTACCTAGACACTTTATCGGAGATTATTACCATTTATTCTTTAGAATTCTGGTAGCAATCCATGAGTCTTATTTTTACTGATTTTTCTAGATTTTATCCTTTGCCTTCCTAAACATATTGTGTTGATGTGTTTCTCCCTTACTCTTTTCCAACTAAATTTTAATGCCTAAAGCCCTCCCCACTAGTCCATTCATATCAAATTAAACTCTTGTTTCCTTCCTTCCCACTTCACCTTACCTACTGCCCTGGCCTATTATACCTAAGCCTGATCATGACAGAAGCAGAGTCCTCAAAAAAGTGACACTGTTGGGGTTACTAAATTAGCTGGGAAAAGTACTTTGCTATAAAAAAACAAAATAAAAACCAAAAACCTCTCGGAACAGCAAAACCTTCAACATTGGCCATCAAGATTAGGCAATTGGCTAAGTGGTCGGGTAGATTAGGTCAAAGTTTTGACTGTCCCATTAGTTACCTCACTATTAACTCGGGAAATTGAGTAGGAGAGCATGAGGGACCCCAATCAAGATTAAAACCAGATCCTGAGGGTGACCTCTCTCTTTCCCTCTCACAGCTGAATTTGTCTAAACCTGCAGTCACGTACTCACCGCCTACTCACCCCACCCACTCCATTCAAAGTAGCTCTTGCTAGTTTCATTAATAATACTCATGTTGCTACATCAGAGCCTTCGATGGACTAGATCTTCCAGCAGGACTCTATGGACACATCCCCAACCTTTTCTCCATAACACAATGCTCCTTTATATAAGTTGTGCCATTTTTTCTCAGTATTTCCTATCATCAGGGCCCCTGCCCTTCTAGGTCTAGTACTGGGCCCTCTACAGGTCTATGCTGTCTCTGCAGAAATCTCATCATGCCAATGGCGTCAATCACCACCTATTTGCCCAGGACTCGCTAATTTATGTTCAGGCCAGGACGCTTCTCATTTGGGTTCCAGATCAGTCTATATAAATTGTCTACTTGACATCTCACTTGAATGTTTCAAAGGCATTTCAATGTATCCCCAAACCAAACTGAGTCTTTCTCTGCTACCTCTAATCTCCTGCCTATCCCCAAGCTCCTCTCCAAATCTAGATGCCTTTCAGTGTTACCCATCTGAGTAAAAGGCCCATCCTTCCATCTGCGTGTCCATCCATTCAACTGTCCATCCATCTGTCCGTCCGTCCATCCATCCATCCACCCATCCTCCTAATCCTACTCCATGTCAGAAGTATAGCAGTCATCTCTGACTCCTTTGTATTCCTCCATCTACTTTTCCTCCTAGCCACACTTTGACCGTTTCTCATGTGGACCACTGTGAGACTCTGTGGTCCCCTCCAACCCATTTTCTAGTCTACAGATAGATTTAATTTTCCACTTGCAAATTTAATTAACAACCTTCCCTCCACCCTTGCCCCCCAACTTCCAATGATTTAATGAGGCCTCCTTTGTTCTTATAATAGAGACTAAAATCCTCAATGTGCCCTAGAAGGCCCTATAGGTCTGGTTTCCACCTACCTTCCTCTTTGCCTAACTCCCCCTTCCACTCCTCTCAGGTCCAGCCCCTCTAGCCTTCCTTCGGTTCCACAACTCAAGGGGTTCTGTCATGGGAAAGGGTGTGTTCACATCATACGCCCTCTGCCTGCAGCAGCCCCCTTGCTCCATTCCCTTTATTCAGTTGTCCTCCATTTCATTTCCTCAGGAAAGCCTTGCAGACCTCCTGAATAAGTAACTCCCCATATTATGAGTTCTCACAGGGTCATGTACCTCTTCTTTGTGGCCCTGGTGTAACTATTAACCAATCTCTCTCACCCTCATAGAAAACATAATTTTCATGAGGGTAGGGATGTGTCAGTTTTTGCTCACTATAGTCACCCCAGCGTCTCCACTTCACTCACCCTGCTCCAGTCACACTGGCCTCCTAGCTATGTCTGCAATGCACCAGCGGGCACACTCCCTCCCTCAGGGCCTTAGCCTGCAGCACATGCCTCCCTCACTTGCCTCAATTCTGGGCTTGAATTTCAGCTCCTCAAAGGGGCCTTCCTTGACCACAATTTAATTAACTGCACCCCGGCATTTCCCTTCCCTGCATCATTCTCTGTTACCTGGATCACTTTCTAATATATGGATTATACAGTTTGCTTAGTGATTGCTTTTTGTATCCCCCACGAGAATGTTAAGCACTATAACCTGTTGTTGTTGAGTAGATTCTGACTCATGGCGACCGCATGTGTGCAGAACAGAACTGCTCCATGCGGTTTCAAGGCTGTGAGCTTTCAGAAGCAGATCTCCAGGCCTGTTTTCCGAAGCATCTCTGGGTGGGTTCAAATTGCCAGCCTTTTCTTTTTCAGCTCTGCACTTATCCATTTGCACCACCCAGGGACTCCTGTAAAGTACTATTCCAGCAGATAATTTTGACTGTTTTGTTCGCTGCTCATTATGGGTTGAATTGTGTCCCCACAAAAGATATGTTCAAGTTCTAACCACTGGAACCTGTGATTGTGGCCTTATTTGGAAGTAGGATCTTTGCAGAGGTCACACTGGAGTAGGGTGGGCCCTAATCCAACAGGACTGGTGCCCTTACAGAAAAGACCCAGAAACGCAGAGACACATAGGAAAAGTGGCTGTGAGATCACAGAAGCAGAGACTAGAGTCACACTGCTACAAGCCAAGGAAGGCCTGGGGCTTCCAGAAGTTGCAGTGACAAGGAAAGCTCTTACTCTAGGGCCTTCAGAGGCAGACAGCTCTGCTGACATCCTGAACTAGGACTTCCGGCCTCCAGGACAGTGGAAGAATCACTTTCTGTTGTTTTAAGCCACTTGATTCATGGTACTTTGTTATGGCAGCCCTGGAAACTAGCACACTGCTATCCCTGACACCTGGAAAAGGCCTGGACATATGATAGGCACTCAGCAACTATTCACTGAATTACTTCAATTTGGGATGGTGCCTGACAGGTGGGAGGCCTGCTGAATGAATGGCAGACAAGAGGGGGCAGAGAGCATGGGCAGCGCCTGGCAGATCCCACCTCTGTATTTCTAGTTGCCAGGCCACTGGAAGAGAGGAGCCAGCTGCAGGAGGCCACAGCAGGGAGATTCAGTGAGTGCCTTAAGCTTAGCACTAATTATGATTAGAAACCGTTTAGAGTATTACCCAAAACCAAGCCCACTCCCATCGAGTCGATTCTGACTCATAGCAACTCTGTAAGACAGAGTAGAACTGGCTCACAGGGTTTCCATGGAGCAGCTGGTGGATCTGAACTGCCAACCTTTTGGTTAGCAGCCAAGCTCTTACCACCAGGCCACCAGGGCTCCTTAGAGTATTAGGAGGGCTATATTTAAATGATGGGAGCCCTTGTGGGGCAACAGTTACGCTCTTGGCTGCTAACCAAAACATTGGCCGTTCAAACCCACCAGCAGGTCCTCAGGACATAAAGAGTGTAACCCAGAAAACCCTCCGTGGCAGTTTTACTCTGTTACATGGGGTCACTATGAATCAGAATTGACTCAATGGCACCCAATGACAACAATGTTTGTGGGTGTGGTGGTGGTAATGGTGGAGGGGTTGGTTTATGCTTATATCGGAAAAGGGTTAGCTCAGCAAATTTATAGCATAAAAAAGGGAAAAGTTCAACTTACTTAAGAGCAAAAGCCAATAAATAGTTTTTAAGCCGCATTAAAACAGTTTTATATGCAAACACTGTGATCATTACAAGCCCAACTTATGTTCTCAGAAAAGCACTAACAAGAATCTCTAAGATACACTGGCTGGAGCCCTAGTCTCCTCAGTCTAGGTAGTGTATTTCAAGTCAAGTGTGTCAAGGCTTCGGACCTCTGACCAGAATCCCCGGGAAATGAAACTGACCGGTCTAAAATTACATAATTTTAGGGGGGAGGGGTGAGAGACGGTAATGCTACTCTCTATAGGTATACAGAAACAAGGCCTGGCTATCTACTTCTGAAAAATAAGCCACTGGAAATCACACAGAGCACAGCTCTTCTCTAACACACAGGGGGTTGCCATGAGTCAGAGTCCAGTCCACAGCAAGAGGTTTTCAATATGGGTATATACATAAGCATGACTTGGCTAGGTCTTTTATTCTTTTTTATTCCTCAAATGCTTCCACACTCTAACAATACCTAAGTGTTATTTTCACTACCGTAAAGACATACAGCTAACCCTAAATGAAGCAGTTCCCAAACAGCCACCCTCAGAGTAGGCCCAAGTACTGCAGTGGCTTCATCAGGACCCCGGGGGAGCTCTGCCTGGGTGGACCACTCCCTGGGAACCATCTGTGGGCATAAGGTCTAACACAGGCTGGGCAGGAGCTGGCACTGAGGGCGGTTCTGGTATTTAAGCAACAGTAGTGGTACTTCTTCACCTATATATGGTGTCACACTCATCCTATTTAGCGGGGGTGTTGTTGTTGTTGTTAGGTGCCATAGAGTTGGTTCTGACTCACAGTGATCCTATGAACAGCAGAACGGAATACTGCCCAGTCCTGCACCATCCTCACAATTGTTTCTATGCTTGAGCCCACTGTTGATGCCACTGTGTCAATCCATCTCGTTGATGGTTTTCCTCTCTTTTGCTGATACTCTCCTTTACCAAACATGATGTCCGTCTTAGTTACCTAGTGCTCCTATAACAGAAATACCACAAATGGATGACTTTAACAAAGAGAAATTTATTCTCTCACAGTCTAGGAGGCTAGAAGTCTGAATTCAGGATGCCAGCTCCAGGAGAAGGCTTTCTTCTTCTGTTGGCTCAGGGGGAGGGTCCTTGTCATCAATCTTCCCCTGTACTAGGAGTTCCTCTGTGCAGGAACCCTGGGTCCAAAGGACACACTATTCTCCTGGCTCTTGTTTCTTGGTAGTATGAGGTCCTCTTGTCTCTCTGCTTGCTTATCTCTTTTATATCTCAAAAGAGACTGACTTAAGAGACAACCTAATCTCGTATACTGAGTCCTGCCTCATTAACATAATGGCCTCTAACTCTTCCTCATTAACTTCATAGAGGCAGAATTTATAACACATGGGAAAATCACATCAGATAACAAAATGATGCACAGTCACACAATACTGGGAATCATGGCCTAGCTAAGTTGACAGGTATTTTTTGGAGACACGATTCAATCTATGACAATGTCCTCCAGGGACTGTTCCCTCCTGATAACACCTCCAAAGTATGCGAGATGAAGTCTCACCATCTGCACTCTCAGGAGCATTCTGGCTGTATTTCTTCCAAGACAGACTTGTTCATTCTCCTGGCCGAAAACCCACTACTGTTGAGTCGATTTCGACTCACAGCAACCCTGTAAGACAGAGTGGAACTGCCCGGTAGAGTTTCTAAGGAGCGGCTGGTAGTTTTGAACTGCTGACCTTTTGGTTGGCAGCCAAACGCTTAACCACTGTGCCACCAGGGCCCCATGGTATATTCAATATTCTTCACCAACACCATAATTCAAAGGCATTAATTCTTCTTCAGTCTTCCTTATTCATGTCCAGCTTTCGCATGCATATGAGGTGACTATAAAATACCATGGCTTGGGTCAGGTGCACTTCAGTTCTCAAAGTGACATCTTTGCTTTTAAAGAGGTCTCCTGCAGCTGATTTGCCCAGTGCAATATGTTGTTTGATTTCTTGGCCACTGCTTCCATGAGGGAAACCCTGGCTGCATAGTGGTTAAGAGCTACAGTGGCTAACCAAAAGGTCAGCAGTCCGAATCCACCAAGCACTCCTTGGAAACCCTATAGGGCAGTTCTACTCTGTCCTTACAGAGTTGTTATGAGTCAGAATTCACTCAACGTCAACGGGTTGGGTTTGGTTTTTTGGCTTCCATGAGCATTGATTGTGGATCCAAGTAAAATGAAATCCTTGGCAGCTTCAATATTTTCTATCATGATGTTGTTCATTGATCTAGTTGTGTGGATTTTTGGTTGCTTTATATTGAGGTGTAATCCATACTGAAGGCTGTAGTCTTTGATCTTCATCAGTAAGCGCTTCAAGTCCTTTTCACTTTCAGCAAGCAAGGTTGTGTCATCTGCATAACACAGGTTGTTAGTGAGTCTTCCTCCAATCCTGATGCCCCATTCCAGCTTCTGGGAATATTTGCTCAGCATACAGATTGAGTTAGTATGGTGAATGGATAGCTGGAGTGGATGATTAGGAGACTGGATAGAGTAGCCAGGCAGAGAAGTCTCTTTTTGACATCGTCCCCAGAAAGGTAAAAAAACAGTACAACCTGATAAAGGTCCACTGAATGAATACCATGAGGGCATGGGATGGAGGGGAGTGGAGGGCTAGAAAATGCAGTTCTAGAGACCAGGGCTACAGGTGACAGTCAGCAAGCTGCCCAGAAGCAGAACTCAGAGCCACAGTCAGTTCAGACCTGGTCACTGATCATAACCTTGCTAACAGCCGGGGAGCCACATGGGGCCTGTAAATTACTCACCAGCTAATTCTTTGGAATCTGAGACTTCTAAATGCTGATTTTTTTTTCCTTCATTTTAAATGACCTATTGAGTTGGCTAAGCTGAAGAAGTGTAACACAGGAGTAATATAGATGGAAATGAGTATTTTTAATTTTTTTTAAGGTAAGAACAACCAGTGTTGTTTATATGTGGCATGCCAGTTCACTTCTACAACAGGTGGTGTTCTCAGGACAGTGTGACACTGAGAGGGTCCATGACTTACCCGAGGTCTCAGCCAGTACGTAGTGGGGCAACGACTTCAACCCGTGTCTCCAAATGTTAAGTTGCCGCATTTTTCCTGAAAGGTCTTTCCTGGTTGGTCTACCCCCCACTCATTTACCCCTCCCCTATAAGTCTACAATGTGTCCCTCCCGTACCGTTTTCACTTGTTTGTGCGCCTGAAATCTATTCTTTCACGGATGCCTTAGTCTGACCTAGCCAATGGATTGTATATGGGGTAGGAGGTAGATACAAACCTTCTCTATCCCTTCACAGTGTGCTGGATAAGCAGACTACATTCAGTACATACACACTGGCTGATGAAATAATAGGTCCTAATTGCAGGGTCTTGAGGGCTGAAGGCGTCTTTGGTGGTGGCAGAAATGCACCCTGGGTGGTAGAAACGAAAAGTTCTCCTTGTGGGAACTGTTCTCTACTAAACTGAGAATAAGCCAACTATAGCCTGTGGGCCAAATCCAGCCCATTGCCCGCTAGGGAAAAGAGAGTTTTATTGGAACAAAGTCACATCCACTCCTGGGTGGCTTAAATGGTCAGCTACTTTGAATCCACCTTGGAAGACAGGCCTGAAGATCTGCTTCCAAAAGGTGGTCACAGCCTTGAAAACCCCTATGAAGCAGTTCTACTCTGCACACATGGGGTCGCCATGAGTTGGAATCGACTGATGGTAACTAGCAACAACAACATGTCTGGTTCTGCACTACAATGGCAGAGCTGATACGGTGAACTGACACTGATTGGCCTGGGAAGCCTAACATATTTCCTATGTGGCCCTTTACAGAAAAAGTCTGCCAGCACTGCTCTTGACTGTAATTGTGGGAGCAGTGCCATCTTACATTCAGTCACCTTACTATAAAAGTGCCTGGCACAGTGTCTGGCGAGTAGCGTTGTTGTTACTGTTAGGTGTCATGGAGTAGATTCCGACTCATGGCAACCCATGTGTGCAGAGGAGAGCTGCTCCATAAGGTTTTCAAGGCTATGACCTTTCAGAAGCAGATCTCCAGGCCTGTCTTCTGAGGTGCCTCTGGGTGGATTTGAACTGCCAGTCTTGTGGTTAGTAGTCAATTGCTTAACCATTTTTGTCACTCATGGACTCTGGGCAAGTAGCAGGTGATCAATAAATACTTGTTGAACGAAGGGATGGATTAGTGAATGTATTTAAGCCCACACTGTCTGTCCACTTGTGAGGACAAATAAGTGGAGGAGTGGCATTTGGTATCTCTGTGGAAAAGGGCTGTATACCAACACCCTTTGGGTTGGATGGAGAGCAGGTGGCACTGCCTTTGGAGGCTAAATAAAACTTAGTGTAAAAGAAAGCATCCACTTACAAGGCCAGGATAAGCCTCAAACTTCCCATGGAAAGGGAACAAGCAGTCTAGGCCAGCCTCATGCTTGTCTGTGGGCTATGCCTCTATAGCCCACAGACAAGCATGAGGCTGGCCTAGACAGCATTTATAACATAAAAATAGTTTATGTTTGTATTGGATTTGTGGTTTGGAAAGGCCTTCACAAGAATACATTATAAATTTTGACAGCATTATGGTTGGGAAATAGGCTAGGCCGCATGTATTTTTTTGTTCTGCTTCCCAGCATGCTGGCCCCTGCCCTGCCGTCGCCTCCTCTCCGCCATAGGACTCAGGCTACTGTCCTTTCCCCACATCGATCCCATTATTAAAATGGCTGCCAACTTCCTAGTTCCCTCAGTGCCCATTCTGTGCAGGTGAAAATCAGTTATCAATTAAATAAATAAATTAGACCCCACCCTCACTCTCCTTTTAGGCAACATACATGCAGCTATCAAGAAAGAACTCCTGGGGAAGGCTTTAATGGTGGCAGTTCCAGGATGCCTCTACAGAGGGCCTGAGGGTCAGTTTGGGGTTACATGGCTTGCCTTGAAGCTAGGAACTACAAGCATACAGTTTTACTTAATTTGCATATTTATTTGGGGTGGGCTGAGAAGACGAAATAGCAGTTAAGTGCTATGCCTGCTAACCAAAAGGCTGGAAGTTGGAATCCACCAGGTGCCCTGTGGAAACTCTGTGGGGTAGTTCTACTCTGTACTACAGGGTCTCTATGAGTCAGAATCGACTGTACGCCAGTGGGTTTGGTTTTTTTTTTCTTGGTGCAGGCAATGAAGTAGGGGAGGGAGGTGGCTATTGGCTCCTTACATTGCCCCTTGTCACTGACACTGGCTTGTTAATGGCAGCTGGTGGGGAACAACTCTCCATCCAGCCATTAGGCTTTTTGTTGTTGTTAGGTGCCATCGAGTCAGTACCGACCCATAGTCACCCTATGTACAACAGAACATGTTCCACTGCTATTCCTAAGGTATTCCCTGGCCATTTTTTTCCGAAGTAGACTGCCAGGTCCTTCTTCCTAGTCTGTCTTAATCTGGAAGCTCAGCTGAAACCTGTCTGCCATGGGTGGCCCTGCTGGTATTTGAAATTCCAGTGGCATAGCTTCCAGCATCACAGCTACACACAAGTCACCACGGTATGACAAACTGACAGATGAGTGGTGGAGCCATCAGGCAGTGGTTATAAAAGCTGCACCTGGGTTTGAATCCTGTCCTTTTACCTTCTTTGTGCTCATTTTTCTCATTGGTTAAATAGGTATAGTAAGATTACCTATTTCATGGTGGTGCTAGGATGAATACATGAGTTAATACATGTAAAGTGCTTAGAGTGTTAAGTGCTTAGAATGGTGTCTAGCACACAGTGAGTACTCAGTAAATGTTTGCTTTTACTATCATTTTCATTAATCATTCAGCAATATTTGTCAAGTGCCTGCCAAGTACAGGTATTAAACTATGCCAGGAAGGAGTGGACTCAAAGGACAAGGGTCAGCTAGATCTCTCTGTACTCCTAAAATCACACCCATTGGCAGCCACCTTCTGGATGCTCAGTAGAAGGCCAGCCCTGATATTAGAATGGCTGAGGACAATGGTTCACCAACATCCTTGTCAATTTTGTGTGTGAAGGGAGGCCCAGAGACTACTGTGAATTCTCATTTTAATCTATGTGAATCCCCTGAGAGTTTGTTGCAGACCTCAAAGAACTCCTGAAAGGAAAAATCTGGGTTCTTACAACAGTTGAAAGCTTCTGTGGGCTCCCAGAGAATTTGAAGGAATTTGGAAGGGCCTACATAGGCCAACTGATTCTTCCCATGACCACTCTATGGGCAGAAATGATGTTTTCCTTTCCTGAGCCTCTACAAGACTAAGTGCCATATTTTACCCAGATAACGCACAACTTCTCTGTTTGTTTGCCAACTGTGCCTTCCTCTCTTGAGATATTTTCATGTTGCTGTAAAAAAATTAGCATAGTGCACTCAGAAAAATACCTCAGGGGGCTGTGGTTGGCAAACAAACATAGAAGGCACATGTTATTTGCGTAAAAATATGGTATGTGTCTCCAGCACAGCACTGTGCCATCACATAGAACTACAGTGGAAACTGGCATCTGTCACCTGCAAGACCAGTGGACTGGCTTTACTACTGGCCAAAGAGACAACAGGGCATGCTTGGCCTGGCCGGGATGTTTCCTATTATATGAAAAGGCCTCCCACCCCCCCGCCTTTTTTTTTTTTTTTTTTTTAATAAAACACTCCATAGAACTGTGCTGTCCAATATGGTAGCCACCAGGCTCATGTAGTGTTTAACTCTAAAATAATTAAAATTAAATAACATTAAAAACTTAATTCTTTAGTCCCATTAGCCACATTTCAAGTGCTCAGCAGCCTCACGTGGTGGGTGGCTACTGTACTAGATAGCACAGATGTCAGCATTGCTGGAATCACAGAAAATTCAAATGGGCAGCGCTGCTGTAGACTCGGTACTGCTGTAACAGGAAATGTTAACTCAGGCAAGTCAAATTTAACTGCCCTTTGGCAATCAATAATACATTGCTCCCTGGGAATATCTAAACTTTTCAAGTTTGTTGTCTTGTAAGTAATAAGGCATGATAAGCTAGAGTGTCTTTACCCCTATTCTTGTGCGTTTTTGTTGTTTTACTTTACCTTCTTTATAAACAGCACTGATTCTGTTAGGCTACCAGAGTATGGCCATGCATGCTGTAGCCTTATCGTGCACGACTTACAGCAGCTGAACGTGGGATGGATGGCGTGAGCCCGGGAGAAGCAGGTGCATCAATCTACCATGCATCTCGGCATCATTACAGGACATTTATGAGCTCTGGCTAGATTTAAAAACCATCCAAGGCATTATGAATTGGTAATGGGGAATTTCTGAGCTATAATCCTAGCTCTTTGCTAATGAGTGTTGTGATATGGGACCATTATTTAACTTCTAAGCTTCAGTTTCCTGTCCTTAAAATGGGGCTATTACCGGCCTACTCGACCCCAGTGTCTGGGGGATTAATGAGTCAGTGTTTGCAGAGCACTCGAGCTCTGTGCATGAAGGCATGCTGTGTCTAGAACATCATTTCTACTCATTCTCCTGGAGTAACTGGGGAACCTCAGGACTATTAGCCTTACCCCTCCTAAAGTGCCTTTTCTTTCTCGGCATTTTAACTTTACCTATGTTACCCAAACCTGATATCTAAAAGTAAAGCTAGCCCCACAGCAAGTGTGCACGGATGTAGCGGGGGTATTCAGATAGTTTTTCCTTTCTTTAGTATGAGCTTTTCTGGAGGATGAAGGCAGAAATTGCACTGTACATTCTCACTGCATGAGGCTGGTGGTCCATATTACCAATGCGAAAAGGAAGGTACACAACAGCACAGTTACACTGCCGAGACTTACACGCGATGATATTCCCGTATCTGTTCTTCATTCTGTTCTCATCTTTCTTAGCGGAGTCCCATGGTGCAGACTGCCCTTCAAAGAAGCTCTGGAAGAAAGAGAGAAGCGACATGAAGAATTCCAATTTGGTGCAGTAAACACATGGGTCTTAACGACACAGGATGTCCTTAAAAAGGCAGAACAAGGGTCAGAAAGGAAAGAGAATGTTCTCAGGAATGAGGTAAAGGATCATCAAGCTATTTCATATCCTAACTATTTCATTTAGCTTTTCCTGACTGTTTTCTTTTAGCTGTTATCCCATACACACAGGCATGAGGGCTTAAGAGAAGAACCTACAATTTATCTGTAAAATTAGTAAAAATGGTTCAGTGTTCATCCCTCTTCTACCTGAATACTTAACATAGAAAAATTTAACATTTGTCTACATTTCTTGATTACATTAGAACTTTTCAATATTCTTCTAGGAGACATAAAGGTATCTTTTTTTTCTTCCAAATTTCTAACTGAAAGAAGGTTATTTTTGGTTAAAACTGTGAAAGCAGATAAGCTTTATGACTTCATGACTTTATGACTTCAAGGCTGAAATCCTATAATATACTCTGCCAGAGTTTTCTCTTCATTTTTAATGGAGCTTAGATGTCCATTTATTTAAGGATCTGGCATTATTAGGCCTGAGGTCTTTAATCTTCATGTTATTAGTCAGATATATATATATTCTGTTTAAGTAATAATAAAAATGTCCTCTGCTATAACTTGACCAATGAAATAAAAGAAAACAAAGCTGATACTTTTATTTCCACTTTTAATCTATATTACTTTTTACTTTTCTGCAGTCAAGTCTATAGGGAGGTTATGGGAAGAAGGAGGGTGGCAAGAAGATTTAGTAAGAACTGAGTTTCTGTCTTTGACACAACTACCCTTAAACATCTTGGCACCGACTGGGAAAGAGGAGGAAAGAGAAGACAAAATGAAGGCAGAGTGACTGCATCAAGCCCCCTTGGCAATGCTGCAGGCTCAGCAGCCATGCTATGCTCAGTCGCATCCTCCCTCAAATATGTCCACACGACTTCCCATGTGCTCCATTTAGAACCGAGCTCTTCTGCCCTCCCCAAATCTCTATTCCACACAGGCTTCAGCCATCTTGGCCATTTCTACCAGTTACCAACGTTCATTGATTACTCTCTTCATTCCTTTTCATGGCTCAGTTTTTCCTTACAGTTAAATTGCTCCTTAAGTGCTACTGTGGGAGAATATGATTTTTCACAGACTTTCCTAGGTCAGGTCCTCCACTACCCCCTGGCTGGCTACCTGCCTACGGCCACAGCACCTGCTCATTGGCTGCTAACAGGAGCGCCTGTGCCTGGGAGCCGCAGGCTCCCTAAGGCCAGGGGCTGCTTTCAGTCATATTTGTTGCCCTAAGGCTGATGCCTCATGGTAGGAATTTAATAATTAGTTATCGAATGAACGATTGGCTGTGATATCTGGTTAAAACAGGTTTTAGTTTTGATCTCAAAATAAAGCCTGATATCTACAGCTTAGTGTGTGAGGGGTTCCAACACTTAGAAACCTTGTGCAGGTTTCATCCTGCATGGTTTGCAGAGGCTGTGCCTTTGTGGTGACCTGCTGTGCACTGACACTGCTCGCCCTCAGCACCACTGGCTGGGAATGAGCCCGCTTCCAGCTCTAGCCCACTTTCCCTTTCAAGCCCTGTCATCAGCCCATCCATGCACAAAACAACAGGAGCAAATACTATTTTCTAACATGTAAGAGCAGAAAAAAAAAATTACAAACATAATCATGAAAAGCAGCTGCAGCAGTGTATCAACAGGGAATTGCCAGAAATTCAAACCAGATTCAGAGGAGGACGTAGAACCAGGGATATCATTGCTGATGTCAGATGGATCCTGGTTAAAAGCAGAGAATACCAGAAGGATGTTTACCTGTGTTTTATTGACTATGCAAAGGCATTTGACTGTGTGGGTCTTAACGAATTATGGATAACATTGCGAAGAATGGGAATTCCAGAACACTTAATTGTGCTCGTGAGGAACCTGTATATAGATCAAGAGGTAGTTGTTCAATCAGTGGTTTAAAATCAGGAAAGATGTGTGACAGGGTTGTAGCCTTTCACCATATATATTCAATCTGTATGCTGAACAAATATGTCGAGAAGCTGGACTCTATGAAAAAAAATGTGGCCTCAGGATTGGAGGACGACTCATTAACAATCTGCCTTATGCAGATGACACAACCTTGCTTGCTGAAAGTGAAGAGGCCTTGAAGCACTTACTAATGAAGACCAAGCACTACAGCTGTCAGTATGGATTGCACCTCAACAAAAATCCTCACAACTGAACCAGTAAGCAACATTATGATAAATGGAGAAAAGGCTGAAGTTGTCAAGGATTTCATTTTACTTGGATCCACAGTCAATACCATGGAAATAGCAGTCAGGAAATCAAAAGATGCATTGCACTGGGCAAATTTACTGCAAAGGACCTCTTTAAAGTGTTTAAAAGCAAAGATATCACCTTGAAGAATAATTAATAAGGAAGACCGAAGAACTGACACCTTTGAATTGTGGTGTTGGTGAAGAATATTGAATATACCATGGACTGCCAAAGAACAAACAAATCTGTCTTGGAAGAAGTACAACCAGAATGCTCCTTAGAAGCAAGGATGGTGAGACTACGCCTCACATACTTTAAACATGTTGTCAGGAGGGATCAGTCCCTGGAGAAGGACATCGTGCTTGGTAAAGTAGAGGGTCAGTGAAAAAGGGGAAGACTCTCAAAGAAATGGATTGACACAGTGGCTGCAACAGTAGGCTCAAGCATAACAACTGTGAGGATGGTATAGCACCTGGCAGTGTTTCGTTCTGTGGTGCACAGGGTTGCTATGAGTCTGAACCGACTCAACAGCACCTAACAACAACGGTTATGAATTTAATAACTCAGAGTTTTAAATTGCCTGTCTTAACTGAAGGTATCGTAGTCATTAGTATAGTTGATGCCTTATTATTGTAATAACTTTTATATTTATTGTTTAAAAAAAAATTATGGCAGACTGGGACCAGATGTACTTTAAAGGCCAAAACCAAATCCACTGCCGCCTAGTTGATTCTGACTCATAGTGACCCCATGCATGACAGAACACTCTCCAGTCAATAGGTCATAATTTATTGACTAGATTAATAGGTTCACACTGTACTTTGTTATTTGAAGGATAAGATACTGTATAATGCAGGACAAATACAAATAAAAATATTTCAGGTTATTAATAAATTGTTTCTGTTGTTAGGTGCTGTCAAGCTGGTTCCAGCTCAGAGCAAACCCATGTACAACCGAAGGAAACACTGCCTGGTCACTAAGGTCATCATTTACTGACTAATTAATTACGACAATAAAAATACTAGCAGAAAAAATCACCAGTTAATTCCATCTAGAACAAGACTATTATGTGATCAGGGGATTTATTCAAACACGTAACTTCTATTTTGTTAAAAAATATGCATTTAAAAATAGCTTCAGGGATTTTAAAGTCAGATACTCTTTCTGAATAGTGTCTTTGTTACTCTATGAATGACAATTATTTTACAGTTGAGTAATAACTATTATTTAACTTTCCCTATAACAATTTAATTCTACTTCAAGTTTGTCATGATTTCCCTCTGCCTTTTCCACCCATCTAAAAGTTTTCAGATTAAATTTGTTTTTTTTTGGTAGAAAGATGGAAAAAGATAACCGACTTGGAGGGCGACCTCGAAGTCTCTAATAAATCCATGACTACTAGTTACCATTAACTAGGATGACAGAGAGAGACACTGACAGCCAGGGGAAGAATGTCAGTGCTTGACTAGAAGAGGGAACCACTCCCGGATCACCTGAGGCACAGCCCCACGGAGCCTTGAGACACTCTTCCCACGTAGACAAACAGATGCTCTACTATGGTATACACATTCACACCTCAGCTGTGCTTCTTTAGAGTGTGTGGTAACCACAGGGCTTCCAAGAGTCCTTGCTTCTAAAACCATTTAATTTGATTGTTTTCAGTCTACTGGTGACTAGGAAGCAGACATATATCAGCAATTGGGACAATAACCAATCTCCTAACATTTGAACACTCCAATCCCGTGATGTCTTCACAAGGGTGGGGCCCAAGTTTCTGCATCTTTGGTTACTCCATGTATGTCCAACAGCACCAGGCACAGGCACGCAACGATGAGTGTTTGCTGAACCAGCAGCAAGTCCACCATCTCAACTGCCTTTCACTACAAGTCAGGCACAGAGGAATTTCATCCTTCCTTTACAGATGAGGGAGCTGGGACACAGAAAGGCCAAAACCAGCTAGTAACAGGCCAACCTGGACTAGACCGACAAGCCTTCCGACTCTTGATACATGTACCCCCTCCCCTTACATGGCTTTTAAGGGGAAAACACTATTAAATCATTTAAATACACACAGCCAGCAATTGCTTTCTATCTGTAGATTATATCTACATGGAGGTATGTTGCTGTGTGCTGTGGATCCTGACTCATAGTGACCCTATACGACAGAGTAGAATTGCCCCATAGGGTTTCCTGGGCTGTAATCTTTACGGAAGCAGATTGCCAGGCCTTTACTCCTGCAACCTTCTGGTTCAAACCACCAACCTTCTGGTTAGCAGCTGAGCACTTAACCATTGTGCCACCAGGGCTCCTGTATGAAGGCATACAACAAGAAAACATAAAGACGTTGAGTAAACTTTTTCTTATCTCTTAGGATAGATGTCTGCTGGAGAAGCTGGAGTTCTGGCAGTGAGCCTCCCACCTTCCGGTCCAGGAATTGAGGCAATCACTGTGAGTGCCAAAGTGTGTATTTTAAAAAACAAAACAAAAAACTGAAAAGCAGCTGCCCCAAGAATGCGACGAGAGGACTGGTGCCATCCACAGATGACTCCCTGTGCATGTGGCGACCATGTCTGGCGTTTTCTGGAAAGGTTCTGCCTCCAGTCATACAGCAGTGTAGTCAACAAACACATCTGTATGCTTAAGATCACGTGTCCAGAGCCTTGGCTTGGAAAATACGCAAAGTACCTACGGGGAGCCCAGAGAGAATGAAAGGGAGGGCTTTCCAACTCAGTTGCCTTGGCTGTATTTCCTTTTGTTATGAAGATTATTTTTTATTTTCTAAGATGAATCCTGTTTTAAATATCATGGCTTTTTGTTACCGTTACACTTTCAAAATATTTGAGGAACCACTTACCTTAGACTTTATGCTCCTTCTTATTCCTAATGTAGGACAAAGGTTGAACTGCTTACATTTCTAGTAGAAAATATAACTCTGTAGTTTTTTTTTTATAGTTCACGTGCTCAGAACAATACCTGAGTACTTGGGTATCTGGAGAAGTGATGGCATGACATGAGGGTCCTTCACCTTGTAGCCCCTGGTTGCTTTCCTGGTCTGGGAATGCTCAGAGCAAGGGCAGTAATAGGGCAGGAATGCAGACCATGAGCACTAGAGAGAATACTGCTTCATCCCTGGTTCCACAGTAAGCCTGGGATAGATCAGTGGCCCTCGAGACAAGGAACGGACTTCCTTCATACCTCGTCTTCCTAAGAGACCAATGTTCTCTCCACATCCTGGAAGCCCATGGCAGACCGTGAGATGGACAGATGGACAGTCACTAATTAAAAAAAAACCCACCAGCAAAATGTGTCTGAGGAAAATGAAGCACCTTAGCTTCTCCATAATTGTGCAATGCAATCACTCTATTATGTCCTATTTCACATACTTTGACTTTTAAATTATCTTTTAGTAAATAAAGCAAAGTCAATGCACGTATTATAAGGTTTTCTCCTGTGCCTTTTTCTTAGGACAAGAACAAAAGGCTTTTCAGCTATCTTCTCTTATCTTTAGCAGTTGCCGTTGAGTAGACTCTGAGTCATGGCGACGCCATGTGTGTCAGAACATAACTGCGCACCACAGGGCTTTCAATGGCTGAGCTTTGGAGGTAGATCATGAGACCTTTCTTCTGAGACGACTTTGGCTGGGTTCAAATCACCAACCTTTAGGGCTCAACTGTCTGTGCCACCCAGGGACTCTTTTTTTTTTTTTTAATGTTTAAAAAGGTCAAAATTTAGACATGTTCTTTAAAATTACATAAATTGAATTATTAAATGTATTGAGAATTATTGAATTCTACTGTGAACCAGTATTCTTGGGAAGTAAGTACTCGCCACATAGTTTATGTTGTGTCTAGATAAGAACTGCTCCTATCAAATTTGTTTACCTCTGTTGCTTGAAGGAGTCAGAGGGTCCCCTGAGCAGGTGCCAACCACTGCCTTCTGGCTCCCAGAGGGGTCTCTGCTTCTCTGCTCATCTTCCCTTATGTTCAAATAAAATCTCCAACTCATGCTTGATTTTGGATGAACTATCTTAATCTCCTACCTCATAATTTTTTCTTGACAAGAGTTAGGAGCAGGTTTATAGAAATCAAACCCAGCCAAAACACAGGCGTGATTTTGAAAAAGGGGCCCAATAAGATGGAGCAGAAATGGTGGTGATGGAAGCATGGCTGAAATGGTCATTTAGCAGCTGGTGACTTCCCACATGAGGAGCAGTGACTGAAGGATGAGCCTGGGGAGAGGCCCGCTCCCAGCACACTTTTTACAGGAGGAATTTTTAAATGCAATACATACAGTTAGGCAATATTTAGTGTTTAGGGTAGATTTTTTAATATGTGGATCCAATTTAAAACACCAACTATGGACTTTTTATTGAGAAAAAAACATTTTTATGTATTTTGGGGATTTAAGTTAATGGTCTCACTGTGCCTTCCGTTAGAATTTTCATAAATATGCTTATGTTTTTATTCTACTTAAAATGTAATTAAAGTGTTTCCTCTGACTACCTTAGCTCATATATAGTGAGAAAAGGCAGCAAACCTGGGAAACATCCAAAAGAGTAATAAGTCTCTGAGACAATAAAAAATGAAAGCACGCAGGCTCCAGTGAATAACAACGACTTCTAGGCTCTCAGATGCACAGGCTTAGAGCACGGGGAAATTCAACATCCTGCACACCGCCATCTTTTTCTGAATGGAAAACATGTTCCTGTGATTCACTAACCTCCTCCCCACCCCTCACACCACCCTAATTTTCCATAGGATGTAATTATATATCTCGGCTGCCCACCTTAGGAGAGTGTTACTCCAAAACGATGCAGTCTGTGAAAAATGCCACAGCTCACAGATATTAAAAAAGAAGAAAAAAACAAGCCCTACTCAACAGAAAAACTGCCAACAAGAAAGGTACGCAGGTTGAGACTGCAGACAACGTCAGCATACCTTTCAGGAGTACTTCTGAAGTTTCTGAAATGGAATTTTTCTTCTCCTTCTCATATGAATAAAACGGGGCACATTAAATGACTAAAATCATCACCTCAAAAGAAGGAAAATGAACTCACTGGGGTGTGTAAAGTCTCTGAACTTTGTTTCCTGCCCATGCCACTTTTCTGGGTCTTCCAAGAGCAGCATTTTATTAAGTCCATATAAACTATCACTATAGCGGGTTTTTATAGCACTAAAACAACTGAAGGTGCCTGATACGGCCTGGCAGGCCACAGAGTGGCGTGTCTACACGAAAGTGGCCCAGTGGTATCAGTGGTCTCTAATCACTGTCATCCAATGTCCTAGACAAAGGCAGCCACAAGGCACGTGTGATGCTTCAAGAAAGATGCTTCATACAAAAATCATTTGGATTCCTCTACACCAACAAAAAGAACATCGAAGAGGATATCACCAAATCAATGCCATTTACAGTAGCCCCCAAGAAGATAAAATACTTAGGAATAAATCTTACCAGAGATGTAAAAGACTTATATTATACAAAGAAAATTACAGTACACTTCTGCAAGAAACCAAAAGAGACTTACAAAAGTGGAAGAACATACCTTGCTCATGGATAGGAAGACTTAACATTATAAAAATGTCTATTCTACATTTAATGCAATTCCAATCCAAATCCCAAGGACATTCTTTAATGAGATGGAGAAACAAATCACCAATTTCATATGGAAGGGAAAGAAGCCCCAGATAAATAAGGCATTACTGAAAACGAAGAACAAAGTGGGAGGCCTTACTTTACCTGATTTTAGAACCTATTATGTTGCCACAGTAGTCAAAACAGCCTGGTACTGGTACAACAACAGATACAAAGACCAATGGAACAGAATTGAGAATCCAGAGATAAATCCATCCACATACGAGCGGTTGATATTTGACAAAGGCCCCAAAACAGTTAAATGGGGAAAAGACAGTCTTTTTAACACATGGTGCTGGCATAACTGGATATCCATCTGCAAAAAAAGGAAACAAGACCCATACCTCACTCCATGCACAAAAACTAACTCAAAATGGATCAAAGACCTAAATATAAAATTTAAAATGATAAAGATCATGGAAGAAAAAATAGGGACGTTAGGAACCCCAATACATGGCATGAACAGTATAGAAAACATTATAAAGAACGTAGAAGAAAAACTAGATAACTGGGAGCTCCTAAAAATTAAACACTTATGCTCATACAAAGACTTCACCAAAAGAGTAAAAAGACTACCTACAGACTGGGAAAAAGTTTTTAGCTATGACATTTCTGATCAGCACCTGATCTCTAAAATCTACATGATACTGCAAAAACTCAACTGCAAAAAGACAAATAACCCAATTAAAAAATGGGCAAAAGATATGAATAGACACTTCACTAAAGAAGACTTTCAGGTAGCTGACAGATATATGAGGAAATGTTCATGATCATTAGCCATTAGAGAAATGCAGATCAACACTACAATGAGATTTCATTTCACTCCAACAAGGCTGGCATTAATCCAAAAAACACAAAACAAAAAATATTGGAGAGGCTGTGGAGAGACTGGAACATTTCTACGCTGCTGGTGGGAATGTCAAATGGTACAACAACTTTGGAAATCAATTTGGTGCTTCCTTAAAAAGCTAGAAATAGAACTACCATACGATCTAGGAATCCCACTCCTTGGAATATATCCTAGAGAAATAAGAGACTTTACACAAACAGATACATGCACACACATGTTTATTGCAGCACTGTTTACAATAGCAAAAACATGGAAGCAACCAAGATGAGAGGGTGGATGGGGTTAGAAGCTGGCAAAAAGGACATGAAAAGAGACAGTGGAGGGAGAGAGCAGGCTGTCTCATTAGGGGGAGAGTAATTGGGAGTGTGTAGCAAGGTGTATATGGGTTTTTGTGTGAGAGACTGACTTGATTTGTAAACTTTTACTTAAAGCACAATAAAATGATTAAAAAAAAAAAGAAAGATGCTTCAAAGGCTGTGAGAGGTGAGTATTGGGCAGAAATAAGAATTTATACACAAGAATTGCATTATCTTATGTATTATTGTACAAATTCAACGCTCATTTTTAAAAAGGTTGCAAACAGCTGTAAATCTAAGCACTTCAAATGAGCAGTTTCTAATGCCACTTAATCCAATTTCAAATTTTGCAGAATTTAGGGGTAATAATCTTAGCTGTATTTGTCATGTAGCTGCCATTCTGCCTTTTTTTTTTTTTTTTTATTTGCAGCCTAAAATAATTATATCTCAGTTTCTGGGAACTGAGTGGCTGAGTTTTAGAATGGGGTATTATATAGGGGATTTATGCAGAAATGCCATGTTCTCTGTTTATTAATGCATGTTTATGGTATTTTTGAAGCTTCATCAGGTAAGCATTTTTATTCCTATTGTACAGATAAGACAGACAGGATTCAAGGAGTTAAGTGGCTCACTGTGCTCATGCAGCCAGTAGCTGAAGAGCTGGGGCCTATGGCCCCGGCTTTCTGGCTTTGACTCTGCTCTCCACTTTACCACAGATGGTGGGCAAACGTGGGTGGCTTTGTGTCCACTGGGCTTCCATTCATATGAAGTCACCCTGGCCATGGGCCACAAGCCTGCAACCATTTCTGGCTGCCATTTTAATGGACTGAGCTTGTTTGGTTAGACGTGCCCTATACCACCTAGGGCAGCGTTTTCATGGGGGATGTACGGGGTCTACACCTTGGAGGCACTTGCAATCTACTTGGTTTTCTTTTTTAATTCATCAAATTTCACAAGCTCCCTTTCTTCCTCCCTTCAGAGTTGCTGGGTAGGAAGCTCCTGCTCAGGATACCACCTACCTTTCAACGGTATCGCAGCAGAAAACATTTGAGATCCACTGATCTAGTGGCCAGAAAGAAAAGAGGTGCTCTTACACTGAGTAATAGGAAAAAGCGTGATCATGGCTTAGTGATGAAACAGCAACCGAGGCGCATGTGTTGTTTCTGAACAGTCTAGACAGGCAAATGCTCTGTGGAATTAGAGACCGGTACGCAGAGAACAGGCTGGAAAAAGGGGAAGGTTTCAATGAAATCGGGTGAGTTTCAGTGGGGCCTGAGTTTTAAAGGGCACAGGGTATCTTTCTGGTCCTGCATCTTCTCTTACTCGCAAGGGAGAGCTCAATAACTCACCTGATTCCCAGCTGCACCCTCTAATCTGGTCTGCTTTTCAGAGCCAGACTGTCTTGCCACGCATGCGATGCTCTTCTCACTTCCTAATGCTGCAAAGGCAGTTTGGAGTTTGGGGGAGTCCCTGTTCCCTGGCATTTGCTCCTGAGGAGGCTTTCGGGGCCCCGCCATGGGGAAGTTTCCTCAGTTTGAAACTCAAAAGCCGCATTTGTAGGCTCCTTCTTCCAGATGATGGCAATGGTGTCTCACCTGCTTCTTACAGGATAAGGACTGGCACAGTGAAGTGGCTGGACTTACAACAAAGGAATTATAACCAAAAACCAAACCACACCAGTTGCTGTTCAGTTGACTGATTCATGGTGACTCAATGTGTGTCAGTGTGCAACTGGGCTCCACAGGGTTTTCGATAGCTGATCTTTCAGAAGTAGGTCACCAGACCTGTCTTCCAATGTGCCTGTGGGTGGGTTTGAACCACCAACCTTTAAATTAGTTGCAGAGTCCTTAACTGTGCCATGAAGAAGTTCCTAAAGGATTTATAGCAGTGTTTATATTCATTATATAAAACTTGCTCAAAGTTTACCATTTTGAGTTGGGCTTGATACATTGCATTGCCCATCTATTGATAATGGTGTACATTTTGTGATCAATCAATTTTGCTAAAATTCTGAAACTTGGAACTATTTCTGTCCTCACTGTATTACCCAGGAAATCCCAAAGAGGCCACTGAAACTTTGGGTGGGATATCAAAACAGTGATGTCATTGAACAACACGTCACAGATGGTACCCAAAAGACAGCTGCTCTGTTGTAAAGACAGCTGAAAGTCTCTGATTCAATTTCTTTACCCAAAATCCAAACCCACTGCTGTCGAGTCGACTCGGATTCACAGCAACCCTATAGAACTGCCCCATAGGGTTTCCAAGGCTGTAATTTTTACAGAAGCAGACTGCCACATCTTTCTCCCATGGAGCGGCTGGCTGGTGGGTTTAGACTGCTGACCTTTTGGTTAGCAGTTGGGTATTTAACCACTGTGTCACTGTGGCTCCTTCAACTGCTTCATAGTGTCTATAAATCACTCTAGTTGAGGTCCTGCATCCACGATTGCCATCCACATTTCAGAGTGAGAGCAATTTCCATTTTCCCTCAGATGCAGATATTGCCAGAGTTTGGGATGTTAACACTACTCGATAACTGTAATTCCTCCACCTCTGCACCTGACTGAAATAGTGACTTGTGAGTGAGCTTGTGCTAAAGTCCAGATATTCAGAAAGCAACCAGAGTGCCACTGTAGAAAAAGGCATCCCACAAACATCTGGACACAAAATGGATGTTTTTGCCAAAATACAGCTGCTCCCTTTCCTTTTGAGAGCATCCAGAAAAGATGGGTCCTGCTTATCCCTTCACTGACTTCTGAGCTGGTTTCCTTGCCTTCCTCCAGGTTCTACATTTCTCTCAGTGATCTTTTTAAAAATGCACCTGTGACCTGTCTCTTTCCTATTTGAAAACTTACTGGGTTTTCCTAATGATAACACAGCCATCAGAGGACTGAGTGACTTAATGCCTGCCACGCACCTGGCATGTTACCTGGCACAGGAAGTGCTCAGTCAAGGCTAGCAATTACTATCCTTTCTAAAATTAAATACCAAAGCTTGAGATTTTGATGACAATAAATCCATATTGACGTTGCTCTCCTTTTTCATTTATTATCTTCCACAAAAATAAATCTTTTAAAAAATTTTCCTCCAGTGGCTCTATAGTTTTCTTTCATTGATTCTATTTAGTATTTAGAAATGGGATAATTGTTTTATTCTTGCCCTTCTGCGGGGGTGGAGGCGGGGCAAAGTTCTTTCCATGGTACTTCTTAGAGAACTGTGAGTTTTAAAATGTTCTCACCTCAAATCACATAAGCTCTATCAAATGTGACTGAAAAAAAACCTAAGGATTTTTTTTTTTTTTTTTAGAGACGACAGCCTGGGAAATGAATAGCTGTAGCAGAAAAAGGAATTTTAATGTGAGATCCGTGACTCTCTTTTTGACACCTATGAATTTATAAAGCCTTTTCTGATTGTCACAATCCCCAGGCTTTTCCAGTACTTAAGTCATGGTGATTAAAGATCAAAATTCAGAAGGAAGAATTATTTTAGAAACTTAGAAATCGGGTTTAGAAGTACCTTTTCAAATAGTTTGGTGAAAAATACCAAAATAACAACAACAAAACCCCTAAAGCCTGCTGCTGTCGAGTCAATTCTGACTCATAGAGACCCTACAGGCAGAGCAGAACTGTCCCATAGGATTTCCCAGGAGTGGCTGGTGGATTGGAACTGCCGACCTATTTATTGGTTAGAAGCCAAGCTCTTAACCACTGCACCACCAGGGCTCCAGTGAAAAATAATTACATCCCAATTTGCTCTGTCAGAAAGTTCAATGTCTACTCTTAAAATCAAACATTTTTATTGAAAATGATAATCCAAAGTATTTTTAGAGTCATTAAAGCTCTTCTTTTTGACTGTTTTTTTAGCCAAACAATTTCTTATTCAAGACTGTGGATACCATCACTTTGGATTTCCACAGACTATTTTTGTGAGGAAAACCCTGGCATTCAGACTTAGTCTGCGGGCATGAGGTTAGACAGTGAGCTGGTTCCAAGTCTGCAGCACTAACCCTGACATGGCCGAAGTGTCTATGTAATGCTGGCCACCACTCATAGACACAAAGGTTGTCACAGTCCCTGTTGGGAATCCTGAAAGAACTCACCTCTCAAAACACACAAAGCACTATTGATTAAATGTACTTTACTATACCTTGTTCTCCTAAACATACTCTATAGAAATCATTACTCACCTTATTAACACGGTTTAGAATTGGAGATGGCAGGTAGGTGAAGGAAAGATGAGACAAGAGTCCAGAAGGCAAGTGACAATGACAGCAGGAGCAGCAATCACACAAGCTCTTCCCAAATTCAATCACTTGTGAAACACCTTCACTGTCTTCCATTGTCCCCGTGCCACTCTCCTCTAATTTAATGGTTTCAACTATTGCATATTTAAATGCATTTATTTGGAAATGAAGCTTTACATCATTATAGCAAATGGGCAGCCAATAACACCTACCATATGTAAAGATAATAGAGAAAGCAAATACGACGTAAACAACATTGAATCGCAGCCTGGTACTACTGCTGGACTGTGTTCTGAGTCTCAGGCCTGCTTCTTCTCTGGGTCAGGAAGGGAGAAAACCAAGGCTCACTGGTGACTCAAAAGGACTGACAGACACTATCGGAGGAAGGATTCACTTTCTTGCTCTTCAGTTTGGCGCCGCTTGTCCCTTATTAGTGGCCCGCCAAGACTCACGCTGCCCGTCCCCAGTGGTTGGCATGGCACGGGGTGGGACAATCTGCATTGACCACCACTCTTGGGTGACTGCCCAGTAAGAGAAAGGGACCAAGGACCAGAAGACTTAGGTTTAAATCCAGCTCTGACTGATTCCTGACTGCACGACCACGGGCAAGTCCCTGAACTTGTTTCTTACTTTACATGACAGGAATACTAAATAATCTAAATTTAACATGATTGGTATCAGTATTGAAATGAATATCAGTGAAAAGGGTTTTTACATGTAAAGTGCCATACAACTGTTACGTTATTATTAGTACATATATTTTTTATTTTATGTACCACTTCTAAGGTCCCTGTGTGGCGCAACCAGTTTGAGAGTATTAACGTAAAGATTGGCAGTTCCAACTCCCCCTCACCCCGTGGTGCCTCGGTAGAAAGGCCTGGTGATCTTGTTCCATAAAGATTACCACCAAGAAAACTCTATGGAGCAGTTCTACTCTTCTGTAACGCATGGAGTCACCATGAGTCAGAATGGACTGGATGGCAATGGGTTTGGTGTTTTCTTTTTGATTTTGTGTACAATTTGTATAATTTCTGTGGAAAGGCACAGGAAATTAAACCGCATACGTGTCTCCTCTTCATACCGTGAGTTTCACAGGGCTAGGAGCTGGGCCTCTGCTCATCCTTAGGACCTATACACTTGGTGGCATGTAAGAGAGACTCTGTAACTACTAGTTGATAAATAAATGACGGTTATACATCAGAAGATGCATACATCCTAAACGCACTTGAATTTAGTATTTTTGAGGCCTGGTTCTTACAAAAGTTAAAAAAAATATTATATGTTCAGATCTAGTTTTAAGTAAATTACCATCATGATTGAAAGAATAATATAGAAAATGCACACTTTACATGGAGGGCACTGTACTCAGAACTTAAAAAATTCCCCTAACGTTCTTCAGGCTGTTCTTTTTTTTCCCATTCCAGAATCACAGTCTGCTGAAGGGATAACAAGTAGCTTCAGATGCTGAAAGGAGGCGGCCGCAAGTTGTACTTAGTCTGCCGGTGCTTTAACAGATGAAGAGATGGCCCTAATTCATGGAACCAGATATTAAACTAAAACCCTGGGGGCACATGGTTAAATTTTTTATTTAGAACTACAAGGCTGGGGATTAAACTAAAAATAAGAAGCTTCACATTATTAAAAATATTGCCTTAAAACATTTTAGACAAAACAGTTAAAAGTAAATTAAACTGAAGGGTCAATTTTGAAACTCAAACGACAAAGATCTAATGTCTTCGGAGGACCTGGGTCTCCATCTTCACCATCAACGGAATGAACTTTCACACACGTCTAGAGACTGCAGTTTCAGCAAAGAAAATTCCTGAAAGGGGATTTGAGTTTTTGCCAAGAAGAAGTGTAATAAGGGAAAAACTTCGGTTCAAAAGATTTTGGTTACATAAGAATTCTTTTAGTGAAATCACAATAAACCGTCAACTTTGCGGTGATAACAACAGCTACCATTAATTAATAGATGACACTGGTAATGAAAAGACAAGCTGACAAGTGCAGCCCCCGAAGCGTCCCGTCAGTACGCTGAATGGTTCACCGCAACGCCTCAGAGACTGCAGCCCGTTCACAGACGCGCCTCCTTCCCTCCTTTTCTTGTCACTGCTGTGAACTGTGCTCATGAAGACAGACTCCAGGATATATATAATAAGGCCTGATATCATTATTGCCATCACCAGTGAGCTAAAGAATCATTAAATTGGTAACTAATAACTTAAATTCTTAACTATAGCAAAGAAAAAATTTTTAAAAAGTTTTATTTTATAGATTCACAGGGAGTTGCAAAGATAGCACACAGAGGTTCCATGTACTCTGCACCAGTTTCCTCTGACGGTTACATCTAACATAACTACAGAACAAGATAAACACCAAGAAACTGACACGGGTGCAATGTGGGCATATGGTTCTGAGCAATGTGATCACAAGTGTGGGCTGTGTGGCCACCACTGCAGTCAAGACATACAACTCTCCCCTCACTACCAGGATGTCCCTGTGCACCTCTTTACAGTCACCCCCACCATCCCTAATCCCTGACACCCTCCAATCTGTTCTTCATCTCTATAACTCATGTAACATGTCAAGAGTGTTATATAAATGGAATCACACGGTATGTGACATTCTGAGGTTGGCTTTTTTTCATCCAGCATTAACAAAAAACTGTTGCCGTTAAGTCAAAACCGACTCATAGTGACCCTATAGGACAGAGTAGAACTGCCCCACTGGGTTTCCACGGAGCACCTGGTGGATTTGAACTGCCAACCTTTTGGTTAGCAGCTGTAGGTCTTAACCAGTGTTCCACCAGGGCTCCATAATGCCCTCAAAATCTATCCAAGTTGTTGTGTGTATCAATAGTTCATTCCTTTCTACTGCTAAATATTCCATGGCATGGATGTACCATGGCTTGTTTAGCCATTCTCCTACTGAGGAACATTTTGGCTGTTTCCGGTTCTTGGCTATTGCAAATAATGTTGACGTTGACATTCATTTATAGGATTTTGAGCAGATGTAAATTTTCTTTTCTCTGGGATAAATGCCCAGAGTAAGACTGCTGGGTCATATGGTAAGTATACATTTAGTTTATAAGTGCCAAACTATTTCCAGAGTGGCTGTGCCATTTTACATTCCTACCAGTAAAGTATGAGAGATCCAGTTTCTCCACATCCTCACCAGCATTTGGTATTGTCCTGGTTTTATTTTTTAGCTGTATTAATAGGTGTGTGGTGATATTGCAACTTGGGCTTAGTTTGCAATTCCCTAATGGCTAATGATGTTGAACATTTTTTTCATGTGCTTGTTTGCCATCCATATATCCTATTTGCTGAAATGTCTTCTGTCTTTTGTCCATTCGCATTTTTTTTTTATGTTAAGTCTTAAGAGTTCATTATATGTTTTAGATACCAGTCGTTTCTAAAACATGTGCTTTGTAAATATTTTCTCCCAGTCTGTAGCTTGTCTTTTCATCCTCTATACACTATCTTTCATGGAGCAAATGTTTTTACGCAATGAAGCCCAATTTATTGATTTTTTTCTTCTTTTATGGATCATGCTTTTGGTGGCATGTCTAAGAACTCTTCACCAAGCCTTAGGAGTAGAATAAATTATGAAACACTAAAAAGTCTGTAATGACTAATAATTAAATTACTGACCTGAACAGAAATGAACACTGAATAATCAGCACTGATTCAGGGACCATGATGTTAGCAATGGAGTACTTACGGTGTCACGAGGCACCTTCCTTAAACGCACCTGTGGACGCAGTTACACATGCTCTCCCATATGCCTTTGTGTGCCCTTCCTTCCCTTCTCCACTTCTGCCTCTAAGTCAATGGACTAGAGGTGGTATCCATTTCCTAGGGTTCCCCAATGCTTCTCGCATCCTCTAGAGAAAGGATGGAGCTGTTGAAAGGCCTGAGGCAAAAGAAGCTTCAGATTTTCAGTTTATGGCTCATTCAAGCTCTCTAGACAACCCAAACGGGTTCCAGTCCCGCTACCGTTCAGTACCTCAGTACCTTATCACACTTCAGTGCTAAAAGAGCCACAAGTGGCTAGTGGCCACTGTGTTGGACAGTGCAGCGTAGAACAGTTCTGTCACTGTAGAACTGCTGTCATCTTCTATGTTCTGGAGGGGCCATGCTCAGGGGATTTGGTAGTCATGAAGGTAATCCCTGCAACAGGCAACCACAGCTCCCTGCTTTAGGTTGAGAGGGAGAGAGCAGGAATAAAACAGTGTCAGAGGGAGACAGCCGAACAAAGAAGATCTCTGTGGATGTGCCAGACGTGCGAGAGCCCAAGGCTGTACAAATGAATGAACAGGAGAGGCTGTGACAGGAATAAGAGAAGCTAGGAAGCACACACACACACACACAAAGGACAGCATAAAGACATCCGCATTACTGCACGTCCAAGATAAAGGGCCTAATGACAGCGGTCTTCTATGCCTTCTTCTGGGTTCCAACTTCTGTGGAATATGATGTTCTCCCGACAGGGAGGCCTTTCTTTTACTTTCCTTGCCTTTAAAATGTGATCTAATCATTATAACTCAGTTGAAACATACCTCTTCCATGAGTTTTCTTCTCCGATTTATGTTGATCTTTTTTGTCTCCAAAATTCTGTTGAACCTATAAGCATGTGCCGCTTGAATTTTCTTTACTTATCTGATTTACGTTATCTTTATCACCACAATCAGATCAGATTACGTGTTGCTGGAAGAGCGGTTCCACGTCTCCACTTTTAACATCCACAGCACAGACCTGGGTACAAGGCAGGGAGCTGTGGATGCCTGTTGCAGGGATTACCTTCATGACTACCAAATCCACTGAGCATGGTGCCTCCAGGCCAGGGAAGATAATGGCAGTTCTACTGTGTGCTGTGCTGTCCAACACAGTGGCCACTAGCCACTTGTGGCTGCTTAGCACTTGAAATGTGGCTAGGACGACTGAGGAACTGAATCTTAGATTTTATTTTAATTTGAATTAATTTAAATTTAAATAACCCCACGTGGCTAGTGGCTATCATACCGGACAGCAAGGTCATGGTTTCCAGGGGACTCAGCAATGAAGTGAATTGACAGGTGTGCTTGAGGGTTGTCAGGCACAATCTCTCAGGGAAAGCTCCTTGATTGGGTCTCAAACTGCAGATCTGTCAGTAGTCCTGATTAAGAGATATGGTTCCTCAGCCCACTTAGAGATGAAACGTTTTCAGTTACGGATTCACAAACGTTAAACTGAAGTGGATCTGGCGCGTATCCCAGATGCTAGTGTACTAATTAAAAACGGAGGATGTCTCCTTTTCCAGTGTCCACTATGTCCATGGTGCCCTAGGGAGATCACGAAGCTGATGGCTAATTGGGGACTGAGTTGGAGTGAGGGAAGCAGGATGGTTTTAGAGGTAAGTCACACAAGCACTGGGTCACTGTGCTCCCTTTCAGACTTGGGTTCACTGCTGGACATATACCTGCCGTTTCTGCTTTTCTCAATATCTTTCCCACAGTGAACATTCCCCTTCTGCAGGTACATCCTTTATTTCTTTTTTGGAGATGTTATGATCACTGATTTCTTAGTCGAGTCATAGTCTGTGTTAGCTGGGAGACATTCTGTCTCAATCCTACAAATCTGCCGTTTGCTGATTAAAACAGACTCACTAGCAGAGCTCAATACCCCCCGCTGCCACAGCTTCCAAGACACAGGCCAAATGAAAGAAAAGGTGGCCCATAGGCCTAATACGGCTACTAACCTCCTTCTCAGGTGGGGCAGATTCTGTAGCAGCACAGTGTGGGCCCTCCTGTAGCTAGAATTAATTAAGACCGAGATGGAACACCAAAGAGCCAGCAGCAATCTGCCGAACCCTGGCAGTTAATTAGGGGTCAGGAAAGGGTCTTCTTTCTTTCTCCAGCCTTGCCGCCCACGTCGGCCTCAAAGCTCTGCAATCCTGGACTATGCTGGCTTCATGCCTGTGCCATCACACAGTTCTAGCAGTGGAAGACGACCTCGCGGGGTCATTATCGCATCCCCACCCTTCAAAACGCTCACATTCAGGCCATTCTTGACAGATGAGAACATTTTCCAGGTGACCTTTGAAAAGGGGGGTTTCACAACCCCCTAAAGAGTTTATCAGTTTAGACATGCTTTCCAAAGAGGCAGTTTCAAAGCTACTTTGAAAAGGAAGTAAACAACGTGTGTTATCTACAGAAATACACCTCTGGGTGGAAGGCCAGGTTGACAGACACAGCCAACATTTCAACAGGTGGAGAGTTTGGGGAGGCTCAGGGTACGCAGACTTGGACCTCAGCACCAATGGTGACACCACTTCTTAGTTCCTGCAGCCACCACGCTGAAGGCCATGGTCAGAGTCCACAAGCACGTGTGCGCCACGGCTCCTTTCTGGTTCTCAGCAGCTACACGTAATTCTGCACGTACCCGAGAACTTCAAAGGGCCTTAGAAGCAACTGCATTTCCTCTGAAATGTATAACGTGATCTGGCCTTTCACTTGTTTATTTTTCCATTTTGCCTCTGCTCTTACCACTAACGCAGCAATCCCTCAGTCAGAAGTGAAGGTGGAGGCTTAATGACTTTGTGTATAATTTAGATTCTGGCAATGTGCTTCTTCACTTTCTGGTTTGCATAAACTTAGGCAAGTGTGGCAGTTGATCAGATCTACAAGGATACCAAAGATTTATGTACATTTCAGCTCTACCTTTTTATCCTACAACTTCTTTCATTAGAACTGCACTCGAGTTAAATTAGCTGCTGTAAAATATTATAAATGCTCAGTGAGGAGACAGCAGATGCTTTTATTTGTGCCTTGCTCCCCAAATAAAAACTTTTAGGAAACTTTGTTTGCTGTATAAATATTTTCTTTACAAAGACTCCAGACATCTCTTGTTCATTAGATCTGTTAGAGGTCATTTCAGGTAGTTTCTTAGATGCCATGTGGGGTACTGCCCTGAGAAGCAGCTCTAGGGAGTTGCCCAGAAAAGGGCTAAAGGACCAGTCCCTGAGTGCTACCCACTCAGAATGCTGGACGAAATCATTACGTACGGAGAAACCAAAATCCTACTGTGCAGACACGCTCCTGTTTTTCCATGGTTACTTCCCCCCCGCCCCCATATGAAGGTACAGCGGCACACACATACTGGCTTTTCCATTTAGATCATTGCTGTCTGAAGTCTTCTAAAGCATCTGGTTATGCTAGAACCAGCCAATATCTTAACAAATGTTCTTCTAGCCACATACACATAATAATCAATGGAATATTTTCTAGCTTACCATTCCAAGAGAACTTCAAACACACACACATACACACACATGCACTCAACACAAATTAACATACTTTTAAAAATCTTAAACATTTTGAGCTTTGCCTTTACCCTAGAGGATTTCAATTAGTTAGATTCTGAATATTTACCATATTCACACAAATAATGCACCTACATAAATAACGTACCCATACATATCTAACACGGATAGCGTGTCTAGGAAAATAATGCATGAGGGGGTTGTGCAGTTGGCAAAAGATGTATAACACGTGTTATTGTATAAAAACATGCTTGGTGTTTGTATAAGTGGGAGATTGACATTTTGAAATATTTCTATTTCTACACAACAAACTCTGGCAAATAATTTCAATGCCTCCTCTCCATCGCTCCTTTACTTGACTGCATGTTTTACCTAATGCGAAAGAATTTCAATGATTTAAGTGCAGTGTGACATCACTTTGATGGTCAACAACAAAGGAAAATGACTTTTGACTCCAGCTTAGCCTTCCTCCATACCTCTTCAATACTAACTGGAGAAAACCCACACTTTCAAATAAGGGGAAAACTGCACAAACAAAACAAACAGAACAAGGAGGTCACTTTACAAGTTGAAAGTTCTTACATCAATATCATATAGTCATGCAGTCAGTAAACTTAGTTTCCTATATTCCTATCATTTCTTTATATTTTGGGAAAAATGAGAACAAAAAGGATAATAGTTTCAACAAGTATCTACAAATTATGCTTTCTATTTCTGTCTTTGACAGTTAGGAGGAAGTTTACAGTTACCCTCCGGGTATCTCACACAGGTAGAACCTCTGTTCCAATCTTCTTCCATTTTTGCCACCCCCCTCCACCCTATTAGGTACTACAGGCCTAAAGTGTGTGAAGACGGTGAGGTAAATTTCATCTTCTTGTACCCAGAAGATGTCATGGGCCCTGGAGTCAGCTGTCCTGGGTTCAGATTCCAGCACCCATTATTGCTTTGTGACGTGGTAAGGGATCCAACTCTCCAAGCCTCAGTTTCCTTATCTTTACAGTGAGGAGCACTGTGGGGAGCTTCAAATGAGATAATGCATGTAAGCGCTCATCCCGGTGCCTGGCCCAGTGCTGATGCTTAATGAATGTTTGTCACAATTATCAAAAAGATGTTAACTATGCTTTCTATCCTAATGAAGAAGACACCACCTGGTTCTAATCATTGTCAAAGCCGTGAAATGATAATGGTTGGTTGTTAAGTTTCAGTTATCACTGCTTGTGTTGACATATCGTAAGACAGTTCTTTGCCCAACACAGTCAACCACCATACCTATTATGTGCTACACATAGGCCTAGACACTGGAGAGACCACACCAAAGAGCAGAAGGTCCTACTTAGAGAAGATGCAACCCAGCTGCAGAGATCAGATACACACTTATGAAACAGGACCGGTGGCACAAGGCAGTAGACAAATAGTCTGAGTCATGCAGCATGGACTCTAGGGTGCACAAAGGTTTGAAGAAAGAGGACAGTGAGCAAGGAGGGGGTGTGACTTGAGCTGGTCCTAGTGGAACCTCCTGGAAGGGTGTGGAAAGGTAGAGGGGAGACAGAAACAGGCAAGCGATGCTTGCAAAAAAAGGCACAGGAGTGGCAACGAGGGAAAGCAGGAGGTGATCTGATATGAGTGAATGGTTTCTACCACAGGACAAGGGGACAAGAGGAGTGGTGGGCCGGGCTTATGATGGTCATCACCACCTGGCACAGGGCTTTAGGCACGGGGCACCTCTAAGCATAGGGGAGGGAAGTAATATCCCAGCGTGACTCAAGAAAGCCAGCCTGGTGGTGGTACAACGAGCAAATGAAATCAGAGAGTTTTGCTTATGGCCTTGGCCATGACCAGAGCATGAAGGGACCTGGTTTGGGGAGAGATGAAAAGGTCTATGCATATTTTCATGTATCCATAGAGATATACTTATTCTCGCCGTAGTCCTATGAGGTATAGACTAACCTCTTTTCTAAATGTTGTTTGGAGGTTGTGCGGCATACCTGCACAGGACAGACAAACACCAGGCAGCCACAGCTGCATGTGGCTCCAGTCAGGCAGCACGGAGGAGGCACCAGGAATGTCTGGCCTCACTCACACCACACAAACAACAGTCCCTTTGCTCACCTGCTCTCATATCTGCTTTCCTGCAATGATCTAAACACAAGAGAGTCCCCTGGAACCACTGAAATCCTCACTCTTCCATTATTAGTTTTCTCATTAATCAAATGGACCTAGCTGATACAGGATGCTTTGATTACCCCTATAATCACAATTTTAAAACTCAGCACCAATTTTTTATGCAGTCACTTTCTTAGAGGACCTACCAATCAGTTGCCTAAGAAGCAAGTTTTCTACAATGACTGTGGGCTGAAGGATAATCATATATGTCCCATAAATTAAGTAGTAAACTGTACTAGTGATCCTTCAACATGTGATGCTGTAATGCTCTCTGATGTCACTCAAAATCCCAATGAGTTCTTCTCTGATTAATTATGTGTGAAACTCCTGACAACGACATTGGAGGTATCTTTCCGAGGACAGAGAATTATGGTTCTTACCCCCTTGCTCAAACTTTTCTAACTTTGTTTGAGCGGGTTCTGGCACTTGTTGTGGTGCGTGGGCTAGGCCCCTAAGGTGCTAACAGTACTTCTGAGGGTCCTTGTGGAAAAAGAGTTTAGAGGTCTAATTATTTAACAAATGCTTAGAGGGATGTCATTGTGAAAAATGTCCCTCCCAGAGCAATGTCAGCACAGCTCAAGTGCTGATTAAATTGTTTTGATGTAATTGCCAGTTCACAAGAATGATGACAGCCACTCATCAAACAATTTTGGAGGGAAAACCATGGGAAAAGCATTGGAAAAGCAATTACGAAGAATCATTTATTTATTTTATGGGAACACTGATGTCAGATATTGGCATTAAATAGAAAAAGCATTAAAGCTGTCTGACCAATGCAGTAATCACAGCTAGAACTCAAACAAATAAATTAAAAAATTTATTTAATACAAAATAGATCAAATTCCATGTTTACAGCCTACCCCGTATGCTCCTTAAAATGGTTAAGAAGTCAGTAATATTAACAAGGACTGTGCCAAGCTATAAACAAGAAGTTGGACATGGAAACTGGACACCAGGAGCCTAAACAAAGCACCGAGGGCTCCGTGAAAGATTCACTCCTCACCCAAGGAAGCGTGCGCAGTACAACGACGAGCGTCGAGGGTCAGCTCTGCCCACTGGAAACAGCGGCGCTGCATCCCTGCACCGACAATACAGTGGCAGCACGCCAGCCACCCCCACCTCAGAAGAGCTGCACGGTTGGCATGAAAACATCGCTGCCTGCCACACCGTCGGTCACACCGTCGGTAGCTGAGGAGAGGGATTTGAACACCTACATCCCATCTTTCAAGACCACCAGAATTTACAGGAGAAAATCAAGCTGAAAATTATCAAGAGAGAGATCATATGATAAAGGGAAACGAGATACGGATGTTCACTCCATTTTATGCATACATCCAGTGTGGAAAAGGAGTGAAACTGGAAGGCAGACGCAGAGGTAAGTGGCCTGGCTATGAGACGAGGGAAACGTGACCACTGGCTACTGCCGGGAAACATCACTGACAGTGGGTCACGTATGGTGACGCCTGGTCATGACCGCTGTTATCAGTAACTAATGACGAAGGTTGGGTAGAGGCCCATGTTCCAGAGGAAGCACGGCCACCATCGTTACTAGCCTACATTGTTTTTAGCTGCTGCTGAGCCGATTCCAACTCGTGGAGACCTCAAGTATGCAGAGCAGAACTGCTTCACAGGGTTTTCAAGGCTATGACTTTTTGGAAGCAGATAGCCAGGCTTGATATCAGAGGTGCCTCTGGGTGGGACTGAACTGCCAATCTTTTGGCTAGTACTTCAGGGCTTAACGATGTGTGCCATCTGGAGAATCCCGGAACTATGTGACAACCAGGTGGAAGCATAGTTTTAGGATGTGAAAAGGATCTGTGATCTTTGGTAAACTCCCAATGACTCCTGTGGGAGAAAATAAAAGGGACGGTTTTAGGGACAGAGACCTAGACTTACTCACCTTTTTATTCCTACGGCCTAGCTTAGCCGGTCCTCAATAAACATTTGCTAATACGTGAATAGCAAACCGAGGAACTCCTATCTTGTAGACGCTACAAACCTCAGAGGACCCTTGTATCTCATTATCAGGAAATATTTAGAAGCCCTGGTGGTGCAGAAATTAAGTGCTCAGCTGCTAAGCGAAAGGTCAGTGGTTCGAACCCAACAGCTGCTCTGCAGGAGAAGGATGTGGCAGTCTGCTTCCGTGAAGATCTACAGCCTCGGAACCCTACGAGGCAATCCTACTCTGTCCTATACAGTCACTATGAGTTGTAATCGACTTGACAGCAACGGGTTTAGTTTGGTTTTTGGTTTATATAAGACCAAAAAGTCAACAGCTATTTTAAAGCATAGATGAGAAGGTTAGGGGGTGGAGATATAAAGTAAATGGAAGTGAAACAACTAAGCAGAAACAAGGCTACTGACACAATGTAAAGAATTTAACCAATGTCATTGATCATAATGTTTAGGCTGTGGAATGGGAGTGGGTTTTGCTGTGCATATTTCACGAAAAAAAAAATTAAAACGCTTGATCGAAAGAATATATAGAACACTGCACTCAACACTCTTTAAGAAAACAATATTTACGAAAATTGATCACAAATAAGAATCTAAACAGTCGCCGCCAATTCCAATGAATTTTCTCTAGTCATAATGTACTCATGTTGGGAATTACTAATAAAGAGATAACAACAAAAATTCCATGACTGCCAAATAAAAAACACACTCATACGCTCATGTTTCTAAACAACTCATCGGTCAAATAACAAATCCAATGAAAATTTAAAAATACTTAATGCTCAATGATAATAGAAATACTTTCTATCAAGGCTTATTGGGTACACTTAAATTGTTACTTAGCAAGAAGATTAATAGTCTTCGATTAAATAAATACTTGTTGTTGCTGTTAGGTGCTATCTAGTCGATTCCGACTCACAGTGACCCTATTATGTACAAGAGAAGGAAACACTGTCTGGTACTGAGACATCCTCACAGTCAGTGCTATGTTTGAGCTCACTATTGTAGCAACTGTTTTAATCTATCTCCTCAAGGGTCTTCCTCTTTATTGCTGACCCTCTACCTTACCAAGCATGATGTACTTCTCTAGGTATTGGTCCCTCCTGATAATATGCTCAAATTACCTAAGATGAACACTTCCAAGGAGCACTCTGGCTGTATGTCTTCCAAGACAGACTTGTTTGTTCTTCTGGCAGTCCATGGTATATTCAATATTTTTTGCTAACACCATAATTTAAAGGTATCACTTCTTCAGTCTTCAGTGTCAAGCTTTCACATGCATATGAGGCAGCTGAAAATACCATGGCTTGGGTAAGGTGCGCCTTAGTCTCGAAGTGACATCTTTGTCTTTCGAGAGGTCTTTTACAGCAGATTTGCCCAATACATTGCATCTTTTGATTTCTGGACTGCTGCTTCCACTGGCATTGCTTGTGGATCCAAGTAAAGTGAAATTCTTGACAACTTCAATATTTTCTCTGTGAATCATGATATTACTTATTGGTCCAGTTGTGAGGATTTTTGTTTTCTTTATGTTGAGGTGTAATCCACACTGAAGGCCATAACCGTGATCTTTATGGGTAGGTGTTCCAAGTCCTCTTCATTTCCAGCAAGCAAGGATGTGTCATGAGTCTTCCTCCAATCCTGATGCCCCATGGCATGGTGAGGTATGGTGAAAAGATACAATCCTAATGTGCACCCTTTCTGATTTTAAACCACACAGTATCTCCTTGCTCTGTTTGAACAACTGTATCTTGGTCTATGTACATGTTCTACATGAGCACAATGAACTGTTTTGGAATTCCCATTCTTTGCAATGTTATCCATAATTTGTTAACATCCACACAGTTGCATAGTCAATAAAACACAAGCAAACATCTTTCTGGTATTCTCTGCTTTCAGCCAGGATCCATCTGCCATCAGCAGTGATATCCCTTGTTCAATGTCCTCTTCTGAATCCAGCTTGAATTTCTGGCAGCTCCTTGCTGATGTACTTCTGCAGTTGTTTTTGAATGATGTTCAGCAATTTTTTTTTTGCGTATGATATTAATGATGTTGTTAGATAATCTCCACATTCCATTGGATCACCTTTCTTTGAAATGGGCACAAATACAGATTTCTTCCACACAGTTGGCCAAGAAACTGTCTTCCAAATTTCTTGGCGCAAATGAATAAGCACCTTCAGCACTGCATCCATTTGCTGAAACATCTCGATTGGTATTCCATCAATTTCTACAGCCTTGTTTTTCACTAATGCCTTCAATGCAGCTTGGACTTCTTCCTTCAATACCATCGGTTCTTGATCATATGCTACCTCTTTAAATGGCTGAATGTCGACCAATTCTTTTTGGTGCAGTGACTCTGTGTATTCCCTCCATCTTCTTTTGGTGCTTCCTGTGTCATTCAGTGGAAACCTTCGTGGCACAGTGGTTAAGAGCTATGGCTGCTAACCAAAAGGTAGCAGTTCAAATCCACCGGGTGCTCCTTGGAAACCGTATGGGGCAGTTCTACTCTGCCCTATAGGGTCGTTATGAGTCAGGATTGACTCTACGGCAATGGGTTTTGTGCATGTGTGTGTGTGTGTGAGATTCAATATTTTGCCTGTAGAATCCTTCAGAATTGCAACTTGAGGCTTGAATTTTTCTTCAGTTCTTTCAGCTTGTGAAATGCTGAGCATGTTCATCCCTTTTAGTTTTTTAACTCCAGATCCTTGCACATTTCCTTATAATACTTTATTTTGTCTTCTGGAGCCGACCTTTGAAATCTTCTGTTCAGCTCTTTTACTGTATCATTTCTTCCATTTGTTTTAGGTACTCAACATTCAAGAGTAAGTTTCAGAGTCTCTTCTGAGATCCACTTTGGACTTTTCTTTCTTTCCTGTCTTTTTAATGACCTTTTGCTTTCTTCATGTATGATGCCCTTGATGTCATTCCATAACTCATCTGGTCTTTGGTCATTAATGTTCAATGTGTCAAATCTATTCTTGAGATGGTCTCTAAATTCAGTTGCCCTTGATGTCATTCCATAACTCATCTGGTCTTTGGTCATTAATGTTCAATGTGTCAAATCTATTCTTGAGATGGTCTCTAAATTCAGGTGGGATATACTCAAATTCGTACCTTGGTTCTTCTGGACTTGTTTCAATTTTTCTCAGCTTCAACTTGAACCTGCATTTGAGCAATTGATGGTCTGTTCTACAGTTGGCCCCTGGCCTTGTCCTGACTGATGAGATTGAGCTCCTCTATTATCTGTTTCACAGATGTAGTTGATTTGATTCCTGTGTTTTCCATTCGGTAAGGTTCATGTGTACTGTCACTGTTTATGTTGTTGAAAAAAGGTATTTGAAATGAAGAAGTTGTTGGTCTTGCAAAATTCTATCATGCGATCTCTCGCGTCGTTTCTATAACCAACTCCATAATTTCCAATTATAATTCTTTCTTCTTGGTTTCCAACTTCTGCATTTCAATCAGCAGTAATTATTAATGTACCTTGACTGCATGTTTGATCAATTTCAAACTGCAGAAGTTGGTAAAAATCTTCAATTTCCTTATCTTTGGCATTAGTGGTAGTATGTAAATTTGAGTAACATTCATACTTACCGTCTTCCTAGTAGGTGTATGAATATTATCCTATCACTGACAGCATTGTACTTCAGGGTAGATCTTGAAATACTCTTTTTTATGATGAATGCGGCATCATTCCTCTTCAATTTGTTGTTCCTGGCATAGTAGACCATATGACTGTTCAATTCAAATGGCCAATATCAGCCCATTTTGGCTCACTAATGCCTAGAATATCGATATTTATATTCCATTTCATTTTTGATGACTTCAAATTTTCCTAGATTGATACTCTGTACATTTCATGTTCCCATTATTAATGGGTGCTTGCAGCTGTTTCTTCTCATTTTGAGTTGAGCCACATCAGCAGATGAAGGTCTTGAAAGCTTTACTATATCTGAGTCATTAAGGCCAACTCTACTTTGAGGAGGCAGCTCTTCCCCAGTTGTATTTTAAATGCCTTCCAACCTGAGGGGCTCATCTTCAGGCAGTATATCAGACAATGTTCTGCTGCTATTCATAAGATTTTCCCGGGCTAATTTTTTCAGAAGTAGACTGCCAGGTACTTCTCCCTAGTCTATTTTAGTCTGGAAGTTCCCCTGAAACCTGTCCAACATGGGTGACCCTGCTGGTATTAAACTACTGGTGGCACAGCTTCCAGCATCACAGCAACATGCATGCCACCACAGTATGACAAACTGACAGCTACCTACATCAGAAAAAAGGAGAGATTGGAAATTCACAGGTGTAGCATCCCATTTAAGAAATTTGAAAAAAAAGAGAACAAACCTCCCAAAAAGCAGAAAGAAGTCAATGAAGAGCAGAAGTCAAAGAAGAAGAAAAAAACAGTATTAAAGGTCAACAAAGTCAAAAGTTATTTCTTTGAGAAGACTAATAATATTGATAAATCTCTTATAGGAATATTCAAGAAAAAAGATAAAAGGTACAAACAATATTATTATGAAAAGGGAAAAAGGACTATGAGTGCTAACAAATTAAAGAGGTAAAAAGAAAACGTTATTAACAAATTTATGCCCCTAAGTAAAAAACTTAAAAATGAACAAATTCCTATGTAAATATCAACTATCAAAATTAACTCAAGGACTAGAAATCCAGAATCGTCCCACAACTATTAAAAAAAATTGAATTAGTAATTAAAAAATTTTCCACAAGGAAAACACCAGACTTAGCCAGTTGTACAGGCATGTTCTTCTAAACATTTAAGAAAAAGATAATTAGGATCTTATATGAAGTCTTATAAGAGAATTAAAAAAATACAGACTGCTATCCAATTCATTTTATGAAGCAGATACAATTTGCATTCCAAAATGAAAACATAAGATAAATAACAGATTAGTATCAATCACGATCATGGATACTAAAGTCGATAGTATTCAAGCAACGTCTAATATAGATCATGACTAAGTTAATCTTATCTGAGTAATAAAGGGTTGGTTCAATATTACAGTACCAATTATATTAACGAACTCACCACATTAACGTATTAAAGAAATCAAGTAATTATTTTCTACCTCAACAAAAAAACATTCTCTCAAATCCAATAACTACCCATGATAAATAATATTAACAACCCAGGAATGGAAGGGAATTTCCTTAACCAAATCGCAACTGATTGTTAATCATTAAAAGCCTTCTCTTTTAAAATCAGGACCAAGACAAGGATGCTCAGTAACCTAAGTTTTATTCATCATTGTACTGGAGGGTCTAGCCAAAATTGGTAAGGATTAAAAAGACACAAAACTGTCATTAATGAGAGTTACTATAATTTCTCACAGAAAACTCCAAAATTCTCTACAGACAAATGACTGAAATGAAGAGGGGTGAGCAAGGTTTCTGGATGTAAGCTCAACATGTAAAAGGGAACAGCATAGCTATACACCTACAATAACCAGAAAATTAAACTGTAAAAAGATATCACTGGAAGAACAAAAAATACACATAACTAAAAGACGTGCAAGATTTTTATGAAGAACAGTTTGTAACTTCATTGAAAAATATTACAGACTGAAATAAAGGGAGACATATACCATATCAGTATACGTCAAGAATTCAATTCTCCCAAGCTTTATTAATGAATGTCATGCAATTTCAAACAAAATTATACAGGGTTTTTCATGAAACTGACTGTCTAAATTGCCCAGGTTTTCCACGGATGACCTGATTCTAAACTTACAGAGCACAAAGCCAAAGTCTTGTCAATGGATCTAAAGAAGAAGAGCAAGTTAGGGGACAGAAGTGAAAAAGCCCATGAAATCAGTAAGAGACACGGACGTCCCAAGACAAGGAGAGACAATGGATATGAACAATGCACAAAATAAAAATTTCAGCTGTTCCATAAGCATGGGAAAACAGGTGTGGTTTCAAATGGAAACAATCATGGGGCAAGCATTCTTGCAGACAGTGACAACAGGGACTGACTTGGTTCAATTTTTCTGAAAAGTGAGCTGCCAATATGCATAAAGCATCTTAAACATTTGATACTTCAAACCATTAATCCTACCTTTTGAAATCTAGGAAAGAAAAGAGGTAAACTGATAGTAGTGTTCACTGCAAAGTTATTTTAAAAACACTAGAGGATGTCTACCAAGAGCTAAGGGTTAAGAAAAATTATTATAGAGTCATATGATGGACTGTTATGCAACAATAAAAGAGATGAATTTGGATATTTAAAGACACAGGAAACATTTATGATATAATATTAAGTGGGAAAGTAAAATGTGAAACTATTTTTATTGATTCCAATACATTAAAATATTGGAAAGAGAGGAGGAGCCAAGATGGCGGTATAGCCAGACGCTTCCTGCGATCCCTCTTACAACAAAGACCCGAAAAAAACAAGTATAAGGATTGTATTTATGACAAGCTAGGAGCCCTAAACATCAAAGGAAATGTTAGAAAACAGACTGAGTGGCATGCGGAGGGAGAGACGGTTCAGATGTGGAGAGGAGTTGCTGGACCTGAATCGCCAGGATACCTCAGGCGCCATTTCCAGAAGCAGCTGTGGTGGGGAGGTAGTAGCTTTCAGCTGCACTTTCCTTGGGGAGAAGTAGCCAGCCACACAGCCTACTCACACCTCCGGAACCAGAGAAGAACGGTGCTCTCGGCAAAAGCTAAGTACTTACGTATATTTTACAGCATTCCCTCCACCAAGTCGGCTTCAGAGGCTGTTGATTTCCCTGGGCCTGAGATAGGCCCCTTTGAGCACCCAGAGCCATCCTCCTGGCCTTGGAGTAGGAATAAATTCATAATTGGGGGAAAAGATAACTTGCCACCTCAACTAACTGGGGGAGTTCAGGACAGAAGTGGCTCCTGTCTAGGCATGAATGGTCCATGGACGTTGAATACCTTTCCCCTCACAGGGACCTGTGTTGACCTATTTTGGGAGAATAAGCCCCTGTTGGCAGACTACAATCGTTTCGGCCGTGTGATGAAGAGGTGCGTGTTTGATCTTTGACACTGCCTTGCCTATTAAACAGGGTCCTCACCTACCCACATCATGGGCCTAAGGACTGGTGGCTCCACTCATGTCATCCAGCCACCCACGGCATGGGTCCAAGGAAAACTGGTACCTCCCAGTACTTACAACCAAAAGCATTGGGTGCTCATGGTCCATCTGCAGAACCTACCCACCTGTATACTCTAGAGAACAGGGGCTGCTTTCCTCACGGAAACTCGGGGGATGGTTCTTAGTCCCTGCCTTTGTTGAGAGTCTGACCCCCTGCTGCAACCAGACACTGTTCCCTACACCAATCATTCCTGCCCCTCTAAGACTGTAGGACAGAGCCTCTACCATACACTTGATGACCGGCTACCTGGACAACTGAGCTGAATTCAAACAAGAGAATGGACTCCTAGACTGATATACTTGATAACAGCTCTAGCCATCTGCTGACATGACATCAGAGCTTCAAAGGCAAAAATAATCAAACTAGCTCACTCAAGGAACATATTTGGGCATATCAAAACAAAACAAAGCAATAAGCTAGGATACAGTAAGCAAAAATAAAATAAACTAATACAATAACTTATAGATGGCTCGGAGACAACAGTCAACATCAAGTCACAAGGAGAAACAGACCATGATAGCCTCAACAAACTCTCAAAACAAAGAATCACTGGATCTTCTGGATGAAGGTGCCTTCCTAGAATTACTGGAAAGAGAATTCAAAAGATTAATACACAGAACTCTTCAAGACATCAGGAACAAGATTAGGAAGGATATCAGGCAATACGCAGAACAAGCCAACAACACACAGATAAAGTATCTGAAGAAATTAAAAAGGTTATTCAAGAACATAATGAAAAATTTAATAAGCTACAAGAATCCATACAGAGACAGCAATTAGAAATTCAGAAGATTAGCAATTAAAATTACAGAATTGGACAACTCAATAGAAAGTCAAAGGAGCAAGTGGAAGGCAGAGTTGGTGAGGTTGAAGATAAAGTACTTGGCACCAACATATTTGAAGAAAAGTCAGATAGAATAATTAAAAAAAAATGAAGAAACCTTAAGAATTATGTGGGACTCTATCAAGAGAAATAACCTATGAGTGACTGGAGTACCAGAATAGGGAGGGACAACAGAAAATACAGACAGAATTGCTGAAGATTTGTTGGCAGAAAACTCCCCTGATACTGTGAAAGATGAGAAGATATCTATCCAGGATGCTCATCGAACTCCACATAAAGTAGATTTTAAAAGAAAGTCACCAAGACATATTATAATCAAACTTGCCAAAACCAAAGATAAAGACAGAATTTTAAGAGCAGCGAGGGATAAACAAAAAGTCACCTGCAAAGGAGAGTCAATAAGAATAAGCTCAGACTACTCAGCAGAAACCATGCAGGCAAGAAGGCAATGGGATAACTTATATAAAGCATTGAAGGAAAAAAATTGCCAGCCAAGAACCATATAACCAGCAAAGCTGTCTCTCAAATATGAAGGTGAACTTAGGGCATTTCCAGATAAATACAAAAGTTTAAGGAATTCGTAGAAACCAACCAAAACTACAAGAAATACTAAAGGGAGTTCTTTGGTTAAAAGATCAATAATATCAGGTATCAGCCCAAGACTAGAACACTGGACAGAGCAATCAGAGGGTCAACCCAGACAGGGAAATCACAAAAATAAATCAAGATAACAAAACATTCACAACAGGAAAGCAGCGATGTTATTACATAAAAGAAGACAACATTAAAACAATAAAGAGGGACTAAGAAATACAGTCATAGCTCTTTCATATGGAGAGGAAGACAAAGCAATATACAGAAACAAAAGTTAGATTTAAACTTGAAAAATAGGGGTTAATATTAAGGTAACCACAAAGGAGACTAACTATCCCACTCATCAAAATAAAACACAAGACAAAAATAGAGACTCAGTAGATACAAAATCAACAACAATGAATAAGAGGAAAAAACAATATGTAAACCACTCAGCACAAAAAATTAAATGGGAAAAAGAAACTGTCAACAACATACAAAAAAAGACATCAAAATGACAGCACTATACGCATAAAAAAATAATTTTTTTTTATTACCTGTCTATAATTACACTGAATGTAAATTGACTAAATGCACCAATAAAGAGACAGAGAGTGGCAGAATAGATTAAAAAAAACACAATCTGTCTATATGCTGCCTACAAGAGACACACCTTAGACTTAGAGACACAAACAAACTAAAACTCAAAGGATGGAAAAAAATACTTTGAGCAAACAACAATCAAACAAGAGCAGGAGTGGCAATATTAATTTCCAACAAAATAGACTTTGAAGTTAAATCCACCACAAAGGACAAGGAAGGACACTATACAAAGATTAAAGGGACAATATACCAGGAGGATATAACCATATTAAATATTTATGCACCCAATGACAGGGCTGCAAGATACATAAAACAAACTCTAACAGTATTGAAAAGTGAGATAGACGCTCTACAATTATAGTAGGACTTCAACACACTTCAAGGACAGGACATCCAGAAAGAAGATCAATAAAGACATGGAAGATCTAAATGCCACAATCAACCAACTTGATCTCATAGGCATATACAGAACACTCCACCCAACGGCAGCCAAGTATACTCTTTTGTAGTGCACGTGGAACATTCTCTGGAATTGGCCATGTATTAGGTCATAAAGTAAGCCTTAGCAAAATCCAAAATGTTGAAATATTACAAAGCATCTTCTCCCACCATAAGGCCACAAAAGTAGAAATCAATAACAGAAAGAACAGGGAAAAGAAATCAAACCCTTGGAAACTGAACAATACCCTGGTCATAAATGACTGGGTTATAGAAGGCATTAAGGATGGAATAAAGAAATTCATAGAATCCAATAAGAATGAAAACACTTCCTATCAGAACCTTTGGGACACAGCAAAAGCAGTGCTCAGAGGTCAATTTATATTAGTAAATGCACACATCCAAAAAGAAGGGCCAAAAGCAAAAAATTATCCCTACAACTTGAACAAATAGAAAGAGAACAACAAAAGAAACCCTCAAGCACCAGAAGAAAGCAAACAATAAAAAATAGAGCAGAATTAAATGAAATAGAAAACAAAACAAAACAATTCAAAGAGTTAACAAGACCAAAAGCTAGTTCTCTGAAAAACTTAATAAAAATGATAAACCATTGGCCAAACCGACAAAAAAAAACCAGAGAGGAAGCAAAAAACCCGAATAAGAAATGATATGGGCAATATTACACCAGACCCAACTGAAATTAAAAGAATCATGTCAGATAACTATATAAAATTGTACTCTAACAAATTTGAAAACCTAGAAGAAATGGATGAATTTCTAGAAACACACTACCTACACCTAAACTAACACAAACGGAGGTAAAAACTAAATAGACCCAAACAAAAGAGGAGATGGAAAAGGTAATAAAACTCCCAAACAAAAAAAAAAGCCCTTGCCCAGATGACTTCACTACAGATTTCTACCAAACTTTGAGAGAAGAGTTAACACCACTACTACTGAAGGTATTTCAGAGCATAGAAAAGGACAGAATACTCCCAAACTCATTCTATGAAGCCAGCATATCCCTGATACCAAAACCAGGTAAAGACACAACAGAAAAAGAAAATTACAGACCTATATCCCTCATGAACTTAGATGCAAAAATCCTCAACAAAATTCCAGCCAATAGAATTCAACAACATATCTAAAAAAAAAAAAAATAAATAATTCACCATGACCAAGTGGGATTCATACCAGGTACGCAGGGATGGTTCAACATTAGAAACACAATTAATGTACTTCATCATACAAATAAAACAAAAGACAAGAACCACATGATTTTATGAATTGATGCAGGAAAGGCATTTGACAAAGTTCAACACCCATTCATGATAAAAACTCTCAGCAAAATAGAAATAGAAGGAAAATTCCTCAACAAAAGACAAGAACCACATGATTTTATGAATTGATGCAGGAAAGGCATTTGACAAAGTTCAACACCCATTCATGATAAAAACTCTCAGCAAAATAGGAATAGAAGGAAAATTCCTCAACATAATAAAGGACATTTATACAAAGCCAACAGTCAACATCATCCTAAATGGAGAGAGTCTGAAAGCATTCCCCTTGAGATCGGGAACCAGACAAGGATGCCCTTTATCACCACTCTTATTCAACATTGTGCTGAAGGTCCCAGCCAGAGCAATTAGGTTAGATAAAGAAATAAAGGGCATCCAGATTGCTAAGGAAGACATCAAAGTATCTCTATTTGCAGATGACATGATCTTATACACAGAAAACGCTAAAGAATCCTGAAGAAAACTACTGAAATGAATAGAAGATTTCAGCAGAGTATCAGGATACAAAATAAACATACAAAGATCAGTTAGATTCCTCTACACCAACAAAAAAACATTGAGGAGGAAATCACGAAATCAATACCACTTACTGTAGCCCCCTAGAAGATAAAATACTTAGGAATAAATCTTACCAGAGATGTTAAAGACCTATACAAAGAAAACTACAAGACGCTGCTGCAAAAAATCAAAAGAGACCTACATAAGTGGAAAAACATACCTTGCTCATGGATAGGAAGACTTAACATTGTAAAAATGTCTGTTCTACCAAATGCCCATCTATAGACACAATGCAATTCTGATTCAAATACCAAAAACGTTTTTTAATGAGATGGAGAAACAAATCACCAACTTCATATGGAAGGGAAAGAGGCCCCGGATAAGTAAAGCATTACTGAAAAAGAAGAATAATGTAGGAGGCCTCAGTCTCCCTGATTTTAGAACCGATTATACCGCCACAGTAGTCAAAAACAGCCTGGTACTGGTAACAATAACAGATACATAGACCAATGGAACAGAATTGAGAATACAGACATAAATCCATCTGCATACGAGCAGTTGATATTTGACAAAGGCCCAAAGTCAGTTAAATGAGGAAAAGATAGTCTGTTTAACAAATGGTGCTGGCATAACTGGATACTCATCTGCCAAAAAAATGAAACAAGACCCATACCTCACACCACATACAAAAACTAACTCAAAATGGATCAAAGACCTAAATACAAAGTCTAAAATGATAAAGATCATAGAAGAAAAAATTGGGACAACTCTATGAGCCCTAATACAGGGCATAAAGAGTATACAAAACATTACTAACAATGCAGAAGAGAAGCTAGTCAACTGGGAGCTCCTAAAAACCAAACACCTATGCTCATCCAAAGACTTCACCAAAACAGTAAAAAGATTACCTGCAGACTGGGAAAAAGTTTTTAGCTGTGACATTTCCAATCAGCGCCTGATCTCTAAAATCTACATGATACTGCAAAAAGTCAACTGCAAAAGGACAAATAACCCAATTAAAAAATGGGCAAAGGATATGAACAGGCACTTCACTAAAGAAGACATTCAGGTAGCTAACAGCTACATGAGGAAATGCTCACGGTCATTAGCCATTAGAGAAATGCAAATCAAAACTACAATGAGATTCCATCTCACTCCAACAAGGCTGGCAGTAATCCAAAAAACACAAAATAAGAAATGATGGAGAGGTTGTGGAGAGACTGGAACACTTACACACTGCTGGTGGGAATGTAAAATGGTACAACCACTTTGGAAACAATTTGATGCTTCCTTAAAAAACTAGAAATAGAATTACCATAGGATCCAGCAATCCCACTCCTTGGAATGTATCTTAGAAGAGTCTTTACATGAACAGATATATGCACACCCATGTTCTGTTCACTGCAGCACTGTGTACAATAGTAAAAAGATGGAAGCAACCAAGGTGCCCATCAATGAATGGATAGATAAATTACGGTATATTCGCACAATGGAATAGTACTCAACCATGAAGAGCAATGATGAATCTGTGAAACATTTCATAACATGGAGGAATCTGGAAGGCATTATGCTGAGTGAAATCAGTCAGTTGCAAAAGGACAAATATTGTATAAGACCACTATTATAAGAACTGGAGAAATAGTTTAAACAGAGAAGAAAATATTCTTTGATGGTTATGAGAGGGGGGAGGGAGGGAGGGAGGGAGAGGAGTTTTCACTGGTTAGATAGTAAAAAAATAGATAGGGATTATTTTGGATGAAGGGAAGGACAACACACAATACAGGTGAGGTTAGCACAACTGGACTAAACTAAAAGCAAAGAAGTTTCCTGAGTAAACTGAACGCTTTGAAGACCAGCGTAGCAGGGGCAGGGGTTTGGGGAGCATGCTTTCAGGGGACATCTAAGTTAATTGGCATAATAAAATCTATTAAGATAACATTCTGCATCCCACTTTGGAGAGTGGCTTCTGGGGCCTTAAATGCTTGCAAGCGGCCATCTAAGATGCATCAGTGGGTCTCAACCCACCAGAAGCAAAGAGAACGAAGAACACCAAAGACACAAGGTAATTATGAACCCAAGAGACAGAAAGGACCACGTAAACCAGAGACTGCATCGGCGCGAGACCAGAAGAACTAGATGGTGTTCGACTACAACCGATGACTGCCCTGTCAGGGAGCAGAACGTTCAGCCCCTGAGGGAGCAGGAGAGCAGTGGGATGCAGACCCCAAATTCTGGTAGAGACCAGACTTAACGGTCAGAGACTAGATGGACCTCAGAGGTTATGGTCTCCAGACCTTCTATTAGCCTAAGACAGGAGCCATTCCCAAAGCCAACTCTTCAGTCAGGAATTGGACTGTACTGTTTTTTTTATGGTATAGAAAATGATATTGGTGAAGAATGAGCTCCTTGGATCAAGTAGACACATGAGACTATGTTGGGATCTCCTGTCTGGAAGGGAGATGAGAGGGCAGAGGGGGTCAGAACCAGGCCAAATGGACACGAAAAGAGAGTGGAGGGAAGGAGTGTGCTCTCTCATCAGGGGGAGAGTAATCAGGAGTATATAGCAAGGAGTGTATGAATTTTTGTATGAGAGACCGACTTGATTTGTAAATGTTCACTTAAAGTACAAGAAAAATTAAAAAACTAACAAAAGATAGCATAATAAATGTAGCCCAAGTTCTAAAATCATAAAATGTGATTGGTAAAAAAATAAAATAAAATAAAAAGTACAAGAAAAATTAAAAAACTAACAAAAGATAGCATAATAAATGTAGCCCAAGTTCTAAAATCATAAAATGTGATTGGTAAAAAAATAAAATAAAATATTGGAAAGACAACCTACTGAAAATTAAGTGGGTTTATGGGTGATTTTTATTGTCTATTTTTGTGTTTTTACTTTATACTTTCCTTAAAATTTCTTTGAAAATTGTATATTGCTTTTAAAGGAAAACAACAATAAATGTTACTAAATATATAGAATCTAGACTTGGAAATGTTTAAAGATATAACTGTGTTTCATCATTAAAACAGAGAAAAAAATAACAGCAAGCACCCTCTTTAGGCAGATAAATTATGTTAATTGGGTTTATAGTATAGTTTCTTATTTAAGGAAGTAAGCTTAAAATATACTTAGTAATCAGCAAAGTAAAATATTTTGGCCATAAAATTGGCAAGGAACTCAAATGCATAATTACCTAAAGCACATAAATACAATCCATATAAAAACATATGGTGTATGTTTATGATTAACAGTGAATACATTATAATCATTCAGTGTCTCTTGTATAATTTTCCTACAATAGACCGATAAAAGGTTTTCCATGCCTTCTAAAGGCCAACAAGAGAAGATAAAGGGAGTAAAGAGGATTTTTAAATGTATAGGATAATGATTAAAAAAAATTACTGTGGGTGAATTCTCAAGTTTACTGTTGTTTCCATCATAGACATAAAGCTACTTTTATTTTAGAAGAGCAGTGGAAGAAAATGGAAAAGTCGGCATGTCCTCCTTTTCAGTATGAGGGGTCAAGACCATTATGGGCTTTAATCCAATACTATTTTACTCTAAATAATAAAAAGAACAATAATATGAATTTATACATTAAAAATTTAGAAACAAATCAAGCAACTCAAAACATTTAATCCATATATTTCCTTCCTATTCATGATCCTTGGAAACTGGGGCAGTGGGCATTAGAACATAATGGAACTATGACCATGAGCACATTTCAGACATCTTTGGGGCTTGTACAATATCACTATCATACCACCTGAACCCAGAGTTCCCAGTGATTTGGACATGGGGTGGCAGTTAGAACCGAGACTCATAAGAGGTTGAAATGGGGGGAAGAGAAAGGGGGAAGATAGGAAGGGCACATCAGGGTGGAATCCACCTTGTTCAGAAAAGCTGATTAAAATCCAAACTGGCAAGGAAGAACCAGAGAACTGTGCATGGATCCTATGTGATGGCTCCCTAGAGAGCAAGGAGGTCGTTCTGCACTTCCCATAGAGGTGCCAACAGCCAGTCAGTGTGGTCCATTGGAAAAACATCACCTCCCTCAACACAAGTCAAGTGGGAAGTACTACTAATACTCTCACAGATATTTAGCACTTGACTATTTTCCAAGAGCCTGGTCCTTACAACTCTTTGAAGTTGCCTCACAGAAGCTGAGTGATTTGCTCAATGCCCCAGAGTAGGACTAGAACCCAAGTCTTCTGATTCCTAATTCACTGTCCTCTCTACTGTAACAGCCCCGTTTGTTGAAAAAAATAATTGACTTTTCTGTGGGTTATTTTTGTATCATTTAGTCAAAGCTGAAAGGTCAGAGATTCAGTCAACAAGGTTGTCAGTGTTCTATTGTATCATTTCATTTAAAAAAAGACTAGGGATCTTCCAGACAGGATCTTATGGAAAATCTTGGACTTTCACACAGCTCAGGTTTATAAACTCATTCTCTCCCTCCCTTCTTCCCCTCCCCTTGCAGCGTTTCTTGGCAGAAATGCTATTTAGTCCAGGGAAGCGGCATATAGAATATATGTCTCTCAAGTGCTGTAGCTTGATTTTAGCTTATAACTGGTCATGGTGGGTTTCAGATGAGCCAGGGAGGCTGATATCTTCAGAATGATCTTCCTGCATTTCTTCGGCAATGAAAAAGTGAGCAAGAGAGGAGCAAGGCTGGAGTGACCTCGCACCACAGAGCTGAGACACTGAGTGAAATTAACAGGCAGCATCTGCTGCTGCTGAGATGGTGAAATGCACCAGAGTTGGCTTTGGCATCGGAGCCCCAGGACTTGATGGGACCTCTGCCAAAGAGAAAAACACTGTTCAAGGCAAACAAGACAGCACAGAGGAATAATAACACTCCTGGTCTGAAATCACAAGTCAAATCAATAAAAGACAAAGTTAATTTCCAGAGGTTTGTATCTCTGTGGTGTCGTATAAAGAATTGACTGGGTATAGTGGAAAAAGTCAACAGATCATGGATTAAATTCTACAGCTCATAGCAGAATGGCTTTGGGCAAGTTACTTATATTCTTGGAGTGTGTTTACTCTTCTGTAAAATGGGGATGACAATAATGGCACAGTTAGGTATTCGACAAAGCTGGACCATATGAAGAAGTAAATGGCATCACGACTGGAGAAAGACTAACAGCCTGCGTTACGCAGATGACACAGCCTTGCTTGCGGAAAGTGAAGAGCACTTGAAACGCTTACTGATGAAGATCAAAGGGTACAGCCTTCAGTACGGATTACACCTCAACAAAAAGAAAACAAAATCCTCACAACTGGACCAATAAGCAACATCATGATAAGTGGAGAAAAGACTGAAGTTGTCAAGGATCTCATTTTACCTGGATCCACAATCAACACTCATGGAAGCAGCAGTCAAGAAATCAAACGACGTGTTGCATTGGGCAAATCTGCTGCAAAAGACCTCTTTAAAGTGCTGAAAAGCAAAAATGTCACCTCGAGGACTAAGGTGTGCCTGATCCAAGCCATATTTTCAATTGCCTCATGTGGATGCAAAAGCTGAACAATGAATAAGGAAGACTGAAAAAGAATTGATGGCTTTGAATCATGGTGTTGGCGAAGAATACTGAATATACCCATGGACTACCAGAAGAGGGAACAATCTGTCTTGGAAGAAGTACAGCTACAATGTTCCTCAGAATGAAGGATGGCAAGGCTTTATCTCATGTACTTTGAACATGGTATCAGGAGGGACCAGTCCCTGGAGGGGGACATTATGCTTGGTAAAATAGAAAAAGAGGAAGACCCTCAACGAGATGGATTGACACAGTGGCTCCAACAATAGGCTCCAACAAAGCAATGATGTGAGGATGGTGCAGCACCAGGCAGCGTGTCATTCTGCCGTACACAGGGTTGCTCTGAGTCGCAACTGACTGAACGGCATCTAACAACAACAACAACAACAGGTACCATTCTCCACATCAAGGTGCCAGGAGCCGAGAAAGGCTCTATGAAAAGCGCACCCCCTAACTACCCCCCCCGAAATACTTCCATGATAACAGAAGTCACCTTTATGTGCTTTGAAACTGTGTATATATAATGATATATGATTTCTCTCTTAGAGTCGTCATGTCATGAAATACACTGGGAAAAAAAAAAACACTGAAGTCACACCTAAATAATTCTAACTTATTGCTATTAGGCATTAAATAAGACATTTATAGCAAACATAGAATAAAAATATTTTTCCTAAAAATTCTGAGCAGATGATTGGTACGCAGTAAGTAAAATGATCGGATTGAACCATGTCCGTCCTCAGCATTTCTGAGTAATCAGTACTGGGAGGTTCAGACTGGCCAGACACCATGAACTCATTCACCCTCCATGACGATCTGCACCATTTTCAGCTCATAGTTTTTAATGCAGCCCTGGTAGCACAGTGGTTAAGAGCTTGGCTGCTAACCAAAAGGCTGGCAGTTCAAATCCACCAGCTGCTCCTTGGAAACCCTATGGGGAAGTTCTACTCTGTCCTATAGGGTCCTATGAGTTGAAATCGACTTGAGAACAATGTTTTTTTTTTTTAATGGCTCTGTCTTTCATGTCATTTTCCCTTCTATGGGTATATTCCCTTCTATGGGTAAAAAATGGGTACACGTGTTTAAAGATACACAAATCAATTCAGCAAACATAAAGTACCTTATATTTACCAGCACTTGTCAAATATCTATGGTATAAATCAATAAATATACTGCCTACTGTTTTATCAATTAACATACTGCCTACTATATTATCAGTTAATATACTACATACTATATAAAGATTTACAGTCTTGGAAACCCTGTGGGGCAGTTCTACTCTCTCCTATAAGGTCGCTATGAGTCGGAATTGACTCGACTGCAATGGGTTTTTTGGTTTATATTATCAGTTTGGAGTCTCTGAGTAGTGTAAATAGTTAATATGCTTATTTGCTAACTGAAAGATTGGAGGTTAGAGTCCATCAAGAGGCATCTCAGAAGAAAGGCCTGGCGATCTAGTTCTAAAATATCAGCCATTGAAAACCTTATGGAATATAGCTCTATTCTGACACACCTGGGGTCGCCATGAGTTGGAGTCACCTCGATGGCAACTGTACTGGCTTGGTATATTATCAGTTAATATACTGCCTGATATATTATCAGTTGGAAACCCTGGTGGCGTAGTGGTTAAGTGCTACGGCTGCTAACCAAAGGGTCAGCAGTTCAAATCTGCCAGGCATTCCTTGGAAACTCTATGAGGCAATTCTACTCTGGCCTATAGGGTCGCTATGAGTCGGAATCGACTCGATGGCACTGGGTGTTTTTATATTATCAGTTAATATATTGCTGTTACGTGCCTTTGAGTTGGCTCCCAGTCTTCAAGAACTTATATATTAATAGAACAAAACATTACCTGGTCCTGTGCCATCCTAACAATCGTTAATAAACTGCCTACTATATTACTCAAAACTCAAAACAGAGCTATAAAACTCTGGAGAGGAATGTTTGCTTCTGATAGGGAGATCAGGGAAAGTGTCAGAGGGAAAGTCCTGAAGGGAATGTGGCAAGATGGGCCTGGGAAGTCACTCTGGGCAGAGGCTGCAGTGTGTGGCAAGGCCTGGAGACATGGAGGTGCTTGGAATTCAAGAGAGGAGAGTCATTCAGTAGAGCACAGGCACAGGGTGGAGGGTCGTCGTGTTGTTAGGTGCCATTGAGTAGGTTCTGACTCATACGGATCCTATGCACCATAGAACAAAACACTCCCTGGTCCTGTGCCATGCTTACAACCATTGTTATGCTTGAGCCAGTTGTTCTAGCCACTGTGTCAATCCATTTCCTGGAGGGTCTCCCTCTTTTCCACTGACCCTGTACTTTACCAAGCATTGTGTTCTTCTCCAGGGACTGATAACCTCCTGACAACATGTCCAAAGTATGTAAGATGCAGTTTCGCCATCCTTGCTTCTAAGGAGCATTCTGGTTGTACTTCCAAGACGGATTTGTTTGTTCTTTTGGCAGTCCATGATATATTCAACATTCTTTGCCAACACCACAATTCAAAGGTGTCAATTCTTCTTCAGTCTTCCTTATTCACTGCCAGCTTTCACATGCATACGATGCAATTGAAAACACCATGGCTTGGGTCAGGTGCACCTTAGTCTTCAAGGTGACATCTTTGCTTTTTAACACTTCAAAGAGGTCCTTTGCAGCAGATCTGCCCAATGCAATGCGTCCTTTGATTTCTTGACTGCTCCTTCCATGGGTGTTGATTGTGGATCCAAGTAAAATGAAATCCTTGACAACTTCAATCTTTTCTCCGTTTATCATGATGTGGCTTATTGGTCCAGTTGTGAGGATTTTTGTTTTTTTTATGTTGAGGTGTAATCCATACTCAAGGCTGTGGTCTTTGATCTTCATCAGTAGGTGCTTCAAGTCCTGTTCACTTTCAGCAAGCAAAGTAGTGCCCTATGCAGGCTGTTAATTGAGTCTTCCTCCAATCCTGATGCCCTGTTCTTCTTCATATAGTCCAGCGTCTCCCATTATTTGCTCAGCATACAGATTGAATAGGTATGGTGTTAATTGAGTCTTCCTCCAATCCTGATGCCCTGTTCTTCTTCATACAGTCCAGCGTCTCCCATTATTTGCTCAGCATACAGATTGAACAGGTATGGTGAAAGAATACAACCCTGAGGCACACCTTTCCTGACTTTAAACCAATCAGTATCCCCTTGTTCTGTCCGAACAACTGCCTCTTGATCTATGTAAAGGTTCCTCATGAGCACAATTAAGTGTTCTGGAATTCCCATTCTCTGCAATGTTATCCATAATTTGTTATGATCCACACAGTCACTTGCATAGTCAATAAAACACACGCAAACATCCCTCTGGTATTCTCTGCTTCCAGCCAGGATCCATCTGACATCAGCAATGATATCCCTGGTTTCACGTCCTCTTCTGAATCCAGACTGAATTTCTGGCAGTTTCCTGTCAATGTACTGCTGCAGTCACTTTTGAAAGACCTTTGACAAAATTTTGCTTGCATGTGGTATTAATGATATTGTTTGATAATTTCTGCATTCAGTTGGATCACCTTTCTTGGGAATAGGCATAAATATGGATCTCTTCCAGTCAGTTGGCCAGATAGCTGTCTTCCAAATTTCTTGGCATAGACGAGCGAGCACTTCTGGTGCTGCATCCGTTTGTTGAAACATCTCAATTGAAATTCTGTCAATTCCTGGAGCTTTGTTTTTTTGCCAATGCCTTCAGTGCATCTTGGACTTCTTCCTTGAGTATCATTGGTTCCTGATCATATGCTACCTCTTGAAATGGTTGAATGTTGACTGATTCTTTTTGGTAAAACAGCTCTGTGTATTCCTTCCATCTTCTTTTGATGCTTCCTATGTCATTTAATATTTTCCCCATAGAATCTGTCACTACTGCCACTCGAGGCTTGAATTTTTTCTTCAGTTCTTTCAGCTTCAGAAACACCGAGTATGTTCTTCCTTTTTGGTTTTCTGTGTCCAGCTCTTTGCACATGTCGTTATAATACTTTGTGTTCTGGAGCTGCCCTTTGAAATCTTTCGTTCAATTCTTTTACTTCATCATTTCTTCCTTTTACTTTAGCTGCTCGACGTTCAAGAACAAGTTTCAGAGTCTCTTCTGTCATCCATTTTGGTCTTTTCTTTCTCTCCTGTCTTTTTAATGACCTCTTGCTTTCTTCGTGTATGATGTCCTTGATGTCATTCCACAAATAACCTGGTCTTCGGTGATTAGTGTTCAACGTCTCAAATCTATTCTTGAGATGTATTCTAAATGCTGGTGGGATATACTCAAGGTCATACTTTGGCTCTTGTGGACTTGTTCTAATTTTCTTCAGTTTCAACTTGAGCCTGCATGTGAGCAATTGATGGTCTGTTCCACAGTCGGCCCCTGGTCTGATTCTGACTGATAATATTGAGCTTTTCTATTGTCCCTTTCCTCAGAGGTAGTCAATTTGATTCCTGTGTATTCTATGTGGAGAGGTCCATGTGTACAGTCACCATTTATGTTGGCAAAAAAACGTATTTGCAATGAAGAAGTCATTGATATCACAAAATTCTATCATGTGATCTCTGGCATCATTTCTATCATGAAGGCCATATTTTCCAACTACCAATTCTTCTTTGTTTCCAACTTTAGCATTCCAATCACCAGTAATTATCAATACATCCTGATTGCATGTTCAATCAATTTCAGACTACAGAAGCTGGTAAAATCTTCAATTTCTTCATCTTTGGCCTTAGTGGTTGATGCATAAATTTGACTAATGGTCGTATTAATTGGTCTTTCTTGTTGGTGTACAGATATCATTCTATCACTGACAGGGTTGTACTTCAGGATAGATCTTGAAATGTTCTTTTTGATGATGAATGCAGCGCCACTCCTCTTCAAGTTATCATTCCTGTCATAGTAGACCATATGACTGTCCGATTCAAAATGGCCAATACCAGTCCATTTCAGCTCACTAATGCCTAGGATATCGATCTTTTTGCATTCCATTTCATTTTTGACAATTTCCAATTTTCCTAGATTCATACTTTGTACCTTTCAGATTCCGATTATTCATGGGTGTTTGCAGATGTTTCTTCTCATTTTGAGTCATGCCACATCAGCAAATGAAGGTCCTGAAAGCTTGACTCCATCCAAGTCATAAAGGCTGACTCTAGTTTGAGGAGGCAGCTCTTTCTCTTCCCCAGTCATCTTCTGAGTGCCTTCCAACCTGAGGTGCTCATCTTCTGGCTATATCTGACAATGTTCCACTGGTATTCATAAGGTTTTCACTGGTTAAATCTTTTCAGAAGTAGACTGCCGGGTCCTTCTTCCTAGTCTGTCTTAGCCTGAAAGCTCAGCTGAAACCTGTTCACCATGGGTGACCCTGCTGGTATCTGAATACCAGTGGCATAGCTTACAGCATCACAGCAACACACAAGGCCCCACAGTTTGACAAACTGACAGACACATGAGTGGGGTACAGAGTGGGGGTAGCTAAAATTAGAGCCTGAAACGGAGGTCATGGTCAGTCACGAACGGGGAGGAGGCCATGCTAGGAAGATTCTTTCTTTTTTTTTTTTTTTAAGAGTCCACAGTAGATCTTTGGGTATCAATCAAACATGATTAAAACAAAACAAAACAAAAAACATGTTGCTGTTGAGTTGGGTTCAACTCATAGTGACCTTATAGTATGGAACAGAACTGCCCCCTAAGGTTTCCAAGGAGTGGCTGGTGGATTTGAACTGCCGACCTTTTGGTTAGCAGCCAGATGCTTAACCACTGAGCCCTCAGGGCCCTCCAACATGATAGCATCTATGTTTTATAAAGGAAGGCAGTGAGGAAGAGGAGGACAAGTGTGAATGGGGCCAAACAACATGTAGAGATCTGTTACCAAAAACCAAAACCAAATCCATTGTTGTTGAGTTGATTCTAACTCATCGTGACCCTATAGGCCAGAGTAGAACTTCCCTATATGGCTTCCAGGGCCGTAAATCTTCACAGAAGCAGACTGCCAAGTCTTTCTTCTGTGGATCTGCTGGTGGGTTCCAACCACCACCTTCTGGTTAGCAGCCGAGCATTTTAACCACTGTGGCACCAAGCCTCCTTGACTGAAACGCAGTGGGGAAGAAGCGAGTTAGGACGTGTGATTGCTGATGTGGAGGTGAGGGAAAAGGAAGGGCAATGAGAATTTTCAAAAACTGAGTTTGATCTAGTTAGTGACGGTGACAGCATTGAGCTAACCACAAGCATGGGTGATACCAAAGACGAATGAGGTCAACAGGGGCTCGGATACAGCACGTGCACAGTCCTTCCTCGGCCAGCCCTCCGCTAATACTCCTGGCTAAAAATCACTCAGCTTCTTTCCAATAAAGACAATTCTAGTAGCCAGCTTCAAAATGGAAACCAGGCAAACAGACCGGAAAACCTCTCCTGCCATGAGCTATCTTCAGAGGGGGGGTGGAGAGTTGTAGAGAAAAGCAAATTTTAATCACACTTTCTGAGGTTTGTACTTGCACATGCTGTTATGGGGGTATGGGCAAGAGGAAACTGGACCAAACCCAGCCAACACTAAGGAGTCGTGAGAGCAAGCAAGACAAGGTGCGGCGTTCCACAAATGAAACGGACTCTTCAGTCTTTCTAGTTAAAAAAAATTCAACCACGTATTCTCGGTAAAAACAACTCTTTCTATTGCATTATTTAAAAACACTCAGAAACACATCTACCAAGAAAGTCTCCATAAACACACACAGCTGACTTGCCCCAGTTAGCCTGAAGCATTCTCAGAATTTTGGATAGGAGCTTTTATCATTTTCTTATGGACCTGGATCACCACCACCACGATCATTAAGGGAGAAAATACATCAAAAATCACTTGGCTGCTACAGTCGTCAGAGGCACAGCTGTTGTGATTCTTAATGTGTTTCTAGGGCTTGCCAATGCACCCCCTACCCACTGGCTTCCCATCCTTAGCTTGCAATGGTTCTGTTTTGTTTGTTTTGTATCCTGTGGGCTAGAAAAAAAACCTGCACTGATTGTGGCAATTGATTGACTCAGCTGGTGCCTGAGAATATAAGGCAGGAGCTAAAAAGCCCATTTGAAAAGGGAGGAGTGGAGGGGAGTGGGCAGAGGGCCTCTGTCCCTGGCCTGCTCACAGAATCCTGAACCACCTGTGTTCACATGGCGGCTCTGCTAGCTAAGTCACGCCAAGTACCTTTCATCCCACCTGCCCCTGCCTCCTGTTCAAAAATCAACAAAGGGGATGCTATGCACAATTCAGTCCCTGGGTGGCACAAAAGGTGCCCGGCTACTAACTAAAAAGTTGGAGGTTCAAACCTACCCAGAGTTGGCTTCGAAGAAAGGCCTGGTGATTTGCTTCTGAAAGATCACAGCTATTGAAAACCCAGGGGAGCACAGTTCTACTCTGTAGCACACGGGTTCGCCGGGAGTTGGAATCGATTCCATGGCAACTGGGATTTGTGCATGATTCTGACAAGTTTTCTAGAAGCATGTCCAATCCTCCCTCTGCCCACTCGCCTCCCAAAGGAGAAGGCAGGTGCCCAGTGGGTTCTTTCCTGCAGCTCTGCTTCTTGGCTGCAGCTGGGCCTTCTGAGGACCCGTTGTCTGGCCTCTAAAGATGGGATGTTAGGACTGAAGCCCCTGCAGAGGAAAGGTGGTTTTTAGGGAGACCGTCCTTGGAAACTTTATGCGGCAGTTCTACTCCATCCTATAGGGTTGCTATGAGTCAGAATCAACTTGAAGGCAATGGGTTTGGTTTTTTTTTTTTGCTTTGTGTTAAGTTACAGTGGCTATTCTGAGGTGGGAGGCAAGTAAATAAAAAGCAGCTGCAAAAAAAAATGAAATTTTGGAGGGCAACTGAGATATTTTAATGATAATTCCTTTTTAACTTGCCACAACTTTGTCAAATATCGATAAAGACACCAAATACAGCACTGTGCTTGCATTTAACACAATCAGCTAGAAGAGAAGAGAAGGGGAGGGATAAAAGACAAGAAAATACACAACTAATTATATTTTCAAATACCTGCAAGGAGATAACCAAAAAAACCAAACCTGTGGCCGTCAAGTCGATTCTGACTCATAGCAGAACTACCCCACAGGGTTTCCAAGGAAACAGACACGTTTAATAAATATAGGGATTCCTCAAAACATTTTCTAAGCTGTACTTAAGCCTGAAATTTTGGGCACAATCTCTTCAATTCTCCAGTTTAAATTCAGCTAATGAAAAAAATTAATCTCCATATTCAATTATAAAGTTAATCAGTATTTACGCCTTGGAGAAAGACCCATGAGGAAAGTAGGTGGGATAAGGATAATGCTTCTCTCACATTTTTAGATACACATACACACACATATATGTATATATGTACATGTATACATACATATTGAGTTGTAGGATGCAGAATTACTTAGGTTTATGATATGTTTCAGCTCTTGTAATTGGAAAATAAATTTTTGTGCCCTAGAATGCTATTGACTATCAGCTACTGAAGAGGTACGATCTGTGTTTCTCAGGGTGTCCTGTTTGGAGTAGTTTTAAATTGCTGTATGTATTTCCTTTATCTTAATTTTACAATTATAGCAAAAGTTACTCTGTCAGAATTATATGATTGCTTTGTTACTTTAGGTTAATGTCTTTCTGCTTGGATCCCCAAAGGGACTTAGGATCAATTCAGAATTCTCGGACTAAACAAGGCCCTCTAGGGATGGCAGAGGAAGAGAACCTCAGCCCCCAAGCCCGCAGGGTCCTGATGGTGGCCGAAGCACCTGTCCCATTGTGGTACCTGCCACACTGCTCCACTACTGCGGAGCAATTAGAGCTGAAAGGGCATGCAGCCCTTATCTCCTCCCCACTAGACTGCCGGTGATAAAGGGGCCAGGTGTGCAGCACAGGACGGTGGGTCCCCCGCACTCCTCGAGTATAGTCTGCTCTCTCTATTTCATGCATGCTCAAATTTTCTCCAGGGTTTAGCACAGACTCCTCTTTGGTTGCTGGGAAAAAGAACCAAGCGCCTCATTTCACAGAAGCATAAACAAACCTGGCCTTTCCATTTGGTCTTTCTCTTGAGATCCCTCAACTACTCTCTGCTGACAACATGCCATTTTCTGTTCAATTCAGCATGTTTACTTTTTTATTGTGATTCATGTCTGAGTTTCTTTTGAATCAAATTACTGTATTTCCCTGGTGAGATGTGCAATATGACTATCTTGTTAGAACAAAATCAAATAAAAAATTTGCACCGAATGCGACTCAGTCTCGTTCCCACCACATGACGGCTCCTTTTGTTTGGACACACTTTGTGGCTACCTGATCAGTGAGGCATCCTTCCAGTGTTCAGACCCACTGGCAAACATTTCTGCCTCACAAAACATAAAGAATGGGTTGAAACAGTGTCAACTGAGAGAAACTTACTATTGCAAAAATATTTTCCAATCTGGATGACTACTTTTTCCCTATATACACGGATTAAAGAAGAAGAGAAAGACCATCTTGATGACTTTGTATGAGCCTTGCAATGACTAGAGCCACTCATTGTATTTTATCCCCAGCAACACTTTAGCACTGAAGTCATTCACTGCTTCAATATGTTTTGAAGTCAAACATTCCATAGCATTTTTGAACAGGGGCTGTTGTGGTGGTTGTTAGTTGCTGTCAAGGGGATTCTGACTCACGGCAACTCCATTTGTGCAGAGTGGAACTGCTCCATAGGGTTTTCAAGGCTGTGACATTTTGGACGCAGATGGTCAGGCATGTCTTCCAAGGTGCCTCTGGTACAGCAATATAATTCACATCACACTCGTTCAGTATATAAATTTCCGTCTCCCTTTCACTTTTTAAGTATTGGTGATTATCTTGCAAGCAATTCCTGTGCAATCCTTGGTGCTCCTTGAAATCTGTCTTGCCCCTGTGTGTCTCTGTCTATTCTGCTCTTTTTAAAACTCAGACATGGGTTTAGGACCCACCCTACTCTGCTATGACCTAATTAACATGAAAAAAGAAAACCTCTATTTCCAAATAGGATCATGTTTACAGGTACACACATCAGGGTTTCAAGACATATTTTAGGGGGGATGCAATTCAATCCATAACATCCCACGTTTTTCTCCCCCCAAAATTCATGTCCTTCCCACATGCAAAGCCCATTCACTCTATCACATCATTCCCAAAAGTCTTATCTATTCCAGCATCAACTCCAAGTTCAAAATTTCATCTACTGAATCATCTAAATCAAGTATGGCTAAGTCTCTGGGTGTCTTCCATCTGTGGACCTATGAAACCTAAAATACAAGTTATCTTCTTCCAAAGTACAATGGTGGAACAGGCACAGGGTAGATATTCCCAATCCAAAAGGGAGAAACTGGAGGGAAAGAAGGATAACAGGTACTGAGCAAGTCCAAAACTTAGCAGGGCAAGTCTCTTTAGCTTTCAAAGCTTAAAAGAATCTTCTCTTAACATAGTAAAAATGTCTATTCTACCAAAAGTCATCTATAGATACAATGAAATTCGATCCCAATTCCAACGACATTTGTTAATGAGATGGAGAAACAAATCACCAGCTTCATACGGAAGAGAAAGAGGCACCAGATAAGTAAAGCATTACTGAAAAAGAAGAACAAAGTGGGAGGCCTCACTCTACCTGATTTTAGAACCTATTATACCACCACAGTAGTTAAAACAGCCTGGTACTGGTACAACAGATACATAGATAATGGAACAGAATTGAGAATCCAGACATAAATCCATCCACATATGAGCAGCTGGTATTTGACAAAGGCCCCAAAGTCAGTTAAATGGGGGAAAAGACAGTCTTTTTTAACAAATTGTGCTGGCATCACTGGATATCCATGCATCTGCAAAAAAATGAAACAAGACCCATACCTCACACCACGCACAAAAATAAACTCAAAATGGATCGAAGACCTAAATATTTAGATTTTAAATATAAAATCCAAAATGATAAAGATCATGGAAGAAAAAATAGGGACAACACTAGGAGCCCTAATACATGGCATAAACAGTATATGAAACATTACTAACAATGCAGAAGAGAAACTAGATAACTGGGAGCTCCTAAAAACCAAACACCTATGCTCATTCAAAGACTTCACCAAAAGAGCAAAAAGGTTACCTACAGACTGGGAAAAAGTTTTTAGCTGTGACATTTCCGATCAGCGCCTGATCTCTATAATCTACATGATACTGCAAAAACTCAACTACAAAAAGATAAATAACCCAATTAAAAAATGGGCAAAAGATATGAACAGGCACTTCACTAAAGAAGACATTCAGCCTGCTAACAGATACATAAGGAAATGCTCATGATCATGGCCATTAGAGAAATGCAAATCAAAACTACAGTGAGATTCCGTCTCACTCCAACAAGGCTGGCATTAATCCAAAAAACACAAAATAATAAATGTTGGAGAGGTTGTGGAGAGACTGGAACACTTATACACTGCTGGTGGGAATGTAAAATGGGTACAACCACTTTGGAGACAATTTGATGCTTCCTTAAAAAACTAGAAATAGAATTACCATAGGATCCAGCAACCCCACTACTTGGAATATATCTTAGAAGAGCCTTTACACGAACAGATATATGCACACCCATGTTCTGTTCACTGCAGCACTGTGTACAATAGTAAAAAGATGGAAGCAACCAAGGTGCCCATCAATGAATGGATAGATAAATTGCAGTATATTCGCACAATGGAATAGTACTCATCGATGAAGAACAATGATGAATCCATGAAACATTTTATAACATGGATGAATCTGGAAGGCATTATGCTGAGTGAAATTAGTCAGTTGCAAAACAACAAATATTGTATAAGACCACTATTATAAGAACTGGAGAAATAGTTTAAACAGAGAAGAAAATATTCTTTGATGGTTACGAGAGGGGGGAGAGAGACAGGAAGGGAGAGGGTTTTTCACTAATTAGACAGTAGATAAGAAGGTGAAGGGAAAGAACACACAATACAGGAGAGGTCAGCACAACTGGACTAAAACAAAAGCAAAGAAGTCTCCTGAATAAACTGAACGCTTCAAATGCCAGCATAGCAGGGGTGGGGATTTGGGGACCATGGTTTCAGGGGACATCTAAGTCAATTGGCATAATAAAATCTATTAAGATAACATTCTGCATCCCACTTTGGAGAGTGCCATCTGGGGTCTTAAATGCTAGCAAGTGGGCATCTAAGATGCACCAGTTGGTCTCAACCCACCTGGAGCAAAGGAGAATGAAGAACACCAAAGACATGAGGTAATTATGAGCCTAAGAGACAGAAAGGGCCACATGAAGAAGAGACTACAGCTGCCAGAGACCAGAAGAACTAGATGGTGCCCTGCTCTGACAGGGAACACAACAGAGAACCCCTGAGGGAGTAGGAGAGCAGTGGAATGCAGACCCCAAATTCTGGTAAAGAGACCAGACTTAACGGTCTGACTGAGATTAGAATGATCCTGGTGGTCATGGTGCCCAGACCTTCTGTTAGCCCAAGACAGGAACCATTCCCAAAGCCAGCTCTTCAGACAGGGATTGGACTGGACTATGGGATAGAAAATGATACCTGTGAAGAGTGAGCTGCTTGGATCAAGTAGACACATGAGACTAGGTTGGCATCTCCTGTCTGGAGGGGAGATGGGAAGGCAGAGGGGGTCAGAAGCTGGCTGAATGGACACGAAAAGAGAGTGGAGGGAAGGAGTGTGCTGTCTCATTAAGGGGAGAGTAATTAGGAGTATATAGTAAGGTGTGTATAAATTTTTGTATGAGACTGACTTGATTTGTAAACTTTCACTTAAAGCACAATCAAAATTAAAAAAAAAAAAAAAGAGATGAAAGGGAAGCAAGCAGAGAGTTGGGGAACTCACACCACCAAGAAACCAGCACTGGGAGCAGAGTGCGTCCTTTGGACACAGGGTCCCTGCGCCTGAGAAGCAACTTGAACAGGGTAAGATTGAGGACAAGGACCTTCCTCCAGAGCCAACAGAGACAGAAAGCCTTCCCCTGGAGCCGGTGTCCTGAATTTGGACTTGTAACCTACTAGACTGTGAGAAAATAAATTTCTCTTTGTTAAAGCCAAATAATAATCATCATCATCATCATCTTCTTCTGCTTTCTAGGCAATCTGGGTAATGACCCCACCCTCTGGACTCAGGGTGTTGGTCATGCTCTCTAGATTCCTGGCTGAGGACCCTAAGCCCTGGGTATCAGTCCTGCCCACCAAGCCTACTGGGACAATGATCCTACCCCCTTGGCCCTGGGCGGCCCTGTTGTCCTCAACTGGTCTAATTCTCTTGGCCTAATGGAACAGAGGCTACCCTCTCAACCTCAGTGGTGGTAGCCTCGCTCTTTCAAGCTTAGGTGAGCCCCACCCTTTGAAACCTAGGGAGCAGTGACTTCACCCTTTGAAACTGAGGAAGCGGTGGCCCTTTCCCCTGTGCTCCTCCAACAGTTCTGCTGCCTTCTGAGCTCCTTCTGGAATGTTGCCTTCCTTTTCTTGGAGGATGACAGATGTTTGCAACCAAGTAGCTCCACTGGCCCAGACAGCTTTCCCTCATTTCATCCTGTGTCCGTCTTTATCAGTCTAAGCTGACAGGATTTCTGCGGAGGTTGTTGATTAAATTCACCAGTCACAGTTCTAATCTCTTTGGCAAAAAATTGTAAAGCCATGGTGTCTGTTTCAGAGCATGGTCTTCATTTTTGCCATAGAATTTCCCACATCTTTTAGGCCTGGTTTCTTTTTGCACAGTTCATTTATAAATCACTCTTTCCTCCCACATGTTACTATAAGCAACTAGGAGAAACCATGCTGTACCCTCAAAATGTCACTTAGAAATCTCTCACTAAATGTTCAGTTTCATCACTTGTAAGTTCTACTTCACAGAAAACATTCAAACATAATTCTGAGAATTTCTTTACCATTTTATAACAAGGATTGCCTTTCTTCCAGTGTCCAGTAATATGTTCATTATTTCTTTCAAATTCTCATCAGAAGCACATTTAACATCCACATTTTTAGCAACATTCTGTTCATGGTGATACAAGCTTTTTACCCACGGCTCACAATTCTTACTGAGCCCTCATCAAAATTACCTTTAATGTCCCTAATTCTACCAACAGTCTCTTCAAGGAAATCTAGGCCCTTACTATCAAGAGCATCAAAATTCCTCCAGCCTCTATCCATTATCGAATTCCAAAACCACTTTCAAATTTTAGGTATTTGTTAGAGCAACCCCCACTCTCGGGTACCAAATTCTGACTTAGTTACCTAGTGCTGCTGTAACAGAAATATAAATGGTGGCTTTAAGGCATAGAAATTAATTTTCTCACAATTCTGGAGGCTAAAAGTCCACATCAGAGTCTCAGCCATGTTGATTCCTTCTACTAGCTTCTCTCCTAGTTTATGGTATCTGTTGGCAATCTCTGACATTCCTTGGCATCTGTCTTCCACCTGTATGTCTATTCTACCCCTTTTTTAACTAGAAGTGATTAGGTTTAGGACCCATCCTCCACTTATATGACCTTATTAACATAACAAAAATTCCTATTTCCAAACATGGTCATATTTACAGGTACAGGGGCTAGGATTTCAACATGTATTTTGGAGAAACACAATTCAATCCATAACAAGAAATTATGATGACATATGGTACACGGTAAGGGAATTACATAGTCTTATAGATGAAATAAAAATGCACTGGCCCCTTTCCCCATACAGATTGACTGCCTCTATACAGCAGAGGTAACACAGATGTACTAAAAGCTCAATGTACCACGATTTTGCTATGAAAAAATAGTGTGAACTTCTTCTCTTAGATGTTACCGTTATAAGTTAGTAATTTTTCCTCTTTTAATAGCTAACATTTCAAATAAATGCTTACTATATGCCAGATACAATTCTAAGCACTTACGATGTGTTAAATAATTCTCACTTAATCCTCCCCATTTTACAGATGAGGAAACTGAGGCCCAGAGAGGTTAAATAACTTGCCCACAGTCACACAGCTAAGAAAAAGCAAGGCCTCTCCATGCTGACCTGTGAGATGACCAGCTGAGTGGCACACAGCGCTGCACAACAGCAGTCAGCATGCAATGTTGCCAGAGCTGGCGTGTGGGAATCTGAAAGCACGCATCCTCTATCCTCATCCAGGAGGGTTAAAAGAGGGATGCTTGTTAGAGTTCTAAGGACCAGGTAAACTTTAAAACATAACTGCATAAGGATTTTCCAGATTTGTACTAGAATAAAAATTCCTTGGGACCTAGGACGTTTGCTGCACAGTTAATTCCCGGCAGTCTGGCTGGGAGGCCTGGGACATCAGGCTTCGGGTGAGAAGCTACACAGCAGGCATCCCTGCCCGTCTCCTGCACCGCGTGCACTGGTGTGTCCACCCACCGCTACTGCTCCTCATGCCTCACATACGCTGTCCCACTGTGGTCCTCTCACCAGCGTCTGCATCCCCCCAGGAGGGCTGCTGGGGGGAAGGTGTACTTGGCACAAACAGTTCAGCATTCAGCTACCAACAGAAAGGTTGGTGGTTTGAATCTACCCAGACACTTCCTAAAGGGCACACCTGGAAAACCCTATGGAGCACAATTCTGCTCCATCACACATGGGGTTTCCATGAAACAGAATCCACTTGATGGCAATTGGTTTGGTGTTTGTTGTTTTTTGATTATTCCTATTTCTGCTTATGACACTCTGATGTGTGTCCTGCTTTCCTCGCTGGTATGTTTTCCCTCCCCTCTTCTTCCTTCTTCTCCTTTTCAGTGTTAATGGTTTTAGTGATTAAGTTTTTTACTTTGGAGCAATCATCTTTGATCCACTAAATATCTAGGATGAGAAAAAACGTTTTTTGAAATGTAATTAGTTAAGAAATATTTTATTTCACAGTACAACAGCTCTTGATGAAGCATCAGCTATCATCTGCTTAAAATGAGTATAAACTGCTTTAGTTTGTGCTTATAAATTATATTTTTTCAGGAGATCTGAATGGGAAATAATTTTTTACATACTTTCAAATATGCATCATCTATTTTTTATTTTTATAGTGTATTATGGAAACCCTGGTGGCACAGTGGTTAAGAGCTACAGCTGCTAACCAAAAGGTTGGCAGTTTGAATCCACTAGGCACTCCTTGGAAACCCTATGGGGCATTTCTACTCTGTCCTTTAGGGTTGCTATGAGTCGGCATCGACTCAGTGGCAGTGGGATTTTATAGTGTATTATATGAAGTTCGAAGGTAGATAATTTAGAACAGTCCATGAAAAACTGGACTCAGGTATTTCGTGAATTGTTATTTGAGACTATAACTAATTTCACTGACATTAACATCTTTAATAAACAGCTGAGCAATATCTGCATTCAGAATACTGGATAGGACTAAGACAGCAGCCCTATTCGCTAGGCTTGTATTTTCTCAATAACCTAATTTTGTCTTTCATAAGACATTAATGCTTTTGGAAATCTTACTCTTAATCCTATTAATTCCTAAACTAGCCTTTAAAAGTGCATGAGGAGATACGCAAAGGCAGACGATTCTACTGAGTTATAAGTTAAACCACTAAAGGTAAATTTAAGAGTTTCAAGGTTGCTAAAATGCAGAACTTCATCTGAAAATATTTTACAGACTTACGTCAAACCCTTGGGGTGTGGTTTGGTTCAGTTTCCCTGGCTTTACAGTCTTACTGAGCTGGAGTGTGTCACTGGCAATGTGCATGGATGCTACCAGGTAAAAGTGTGTCTGCCTGTTTTCTGCTTTGGACCAGAGACCTGTTCTTAGAGGAAGGACAGAGAGACACAGCCAACATTGTACTGTGGCTCACGTTGACTGCTGTAATGAGTCTCTGGTGACTAAGCTGGGAAAGGCAGTCAAGCCCAAGGCAGCAAAATACTTGGGGCATAAAATGAAGTATCAGACTGTCCCCAAAAGAGGATAAAGAAGAAGAGCTTGAAACTCACAGGAGTGGTAGGAACCGATTTTAAAAATATTCTAATTCCAGATAAGTTTCCCAACTTTGGAGCCCTGGTGGCGCTAGCCATAAAGGTCGGTAGTTTGAATCCTCCAGCTGCTCTTTGAAACTCAATGGGGCAGTTCTACTCTGTCCTATAGGGCCGCTGTGAGTTGGAATTGACTCTATAGCAACGGTTTTTCTTCTCCCCCAACTATGAGCTAGTTAGGTAGCTACAGGACCAGAAACACACTCTAAGATCTCTAAAGCCACATATCCATACAATCCTATTTTTATTCTATGAGTCGGCACACTACTTTATCTTCATCAATGTCTGTGAACTGATTTCCATAAGGTACAAAAAGAAATCCAGCCCCCTAACCTGGCCACACTTGCACGTTCACCCTCAACCCTCTTCGGTTCTTGAGTGATTTTCCAACAAAGTTAGCTAATAACAGAGGCTAAAAAAAAAAAAAAAAAAGAATTTTTTTTTCTTTTTTTTTATGAAAGGGATGAGGCCTCTATTTTATATAGTCACGTAATGTCACCATTTGCAGGAATGCCCCTGAGAGCTGCCCACACAGAGCCCAGGGCAGTGACACGTTCTCTGGGCTGGCAGGACAATGCAGCTGTTACAGGTCATGACACTGGCCAGTCTCTCTACACTGTTTAATCTCCACCACATGACATCACAGGTTGGTTTATAATTTCAAGTGGACAGTTTCTTCTTGCAAAATCATTAGATTTACCGCCAAAAACCAAAGGAGGTGACCGAGAACAGAGAAGAGACCCTGGAAGCCCTCTGTTTTCGCCGCACATTTACGGGAATAAGTAGAAACATCAAGTGCTCCTTCTGTTTTCATTGAGCGTACGCTATCTTTTTGGTACTAAGTACCACCACACGGAAATGGCTCTATGAACGAGGCAGCCCTCACGGAGTAACTTTGGGTGAGCTGGGTACCATAGCAGCTGGCACTGCCAGGAAGGTCAGGAGGGGCCCAGGTGGTGGGCATGTGCTCACCTCATACTCCTCCTTGAAGCCGTAGCCTTCGGCGCACTTCATCTGGGTGATGTGCTGCAGTAGGTCAGCCACACGGATGGCCGGGTGCAGCTGCCCCGTCTGGTAGGGCACTTCGGCTGGCTCGCGCTTCTTGTAAGTGTGTGACTGCACCACGCTGCTGGTGTCGCTGGCCATCGTGTGGGTTTCATCTGGGAAGAGAAGGTCATAGAGGAAGTGAGGGAGAACCAGTGGGATGGGATCTGCTCCCACAGAATGATAAGAAGCTGTTGTTGCAGGATCCCCTCAATCTATAGCTGCAATAACCTCTATGATGACTCAGCAAAAATGAAAAGTTAAATGTTTATAAATTTCATTGGAATTGGCAATATTGATTGGGACAAGGCAGAAATCTTTGTTTTTACAAAGCAGTCCAAACGATATATTGTTTTCACAAAGCTAATTGATAAAAGCTGGTTAGCCTTCTAGTGCTAAGGTTTATAGAAGTTTCAGCCTGAAACTTCATCAAGGCCTGGTGGAAAACCGATCTTGTGTTCTTCCAAAGATCAGCTAACTGTTTTGTACGATGAAGTACATAAACTCTACACAAATGTTCTGTGAGCAAAATAAAAGTGCATGAAATGGTTTAGCTTATAAAGGTAGCAATGAAAACGTGGACTTAATACATGAAATCAAAGCGAAGCAGAGAAAGAAAAGGGGATCTGGCCCGGGGGTGACATTTTGATGAGTTACTTTGCATGCTCCAGTATCAGAAAGCTCAACAAAATACTGTGGACTAATACAGCATGTGTGGAATGTTCTATAAACTAACATGCAGGCCAACACGCAACAGAACCAGCTGGCTTTGTCAGGATCTACAGGTCAGACACACGCTCCCATCCCTCCACAGCTTTTCCACGGGGCAAATGGGGAACTTACCATTTATTGGCACTTTTAAGAAGATACATATCAGGAGAAAAGAGGAGGAGAAAAAGGAAACAGGGAATAAGCCATAGTACTGCGTGAACACTTACAGGTACTTTCTATTTTGTACTTTAATTTTACAGTTGAGTTTTCAATTCATAGGTAGTCAGAGGGCAAAGTCTCATTTCTCCCATCATATTGGGATGGAGGTGTTTAAGTCCTTGATAACAAAAAGGAGGTTAAAATAGTATCATAATTGCTCTTTATCCCCCATGAACCAAGTAATGACTAAATAAGTCTTATTTGTATTCAACACATTTTCTTATTTAAATTTCTCGAACAAGTCAACCAAATTGTACTACACAATTAATATGAAAATTTGGTCGAATAAGCCTAAAGAGGCTATCTTTTAATGTAAGACTACTAGTAAACTAGATTAATGAACTGCAGAAACTGTAGCTATTAAAATTGTCTTATGCAGGGAAAGTGCTATTAGATCAAGAATTCTACATTCAACAGGGTAACTCATTATAATGCTGAATCCCTTCAGCCGTTTTACCACTGAGGATATGTATCATGAAAATATAATGTTAAAGTCACTTGAAATGAGACTATCATATCAAAATTGATTTCAGGTATGAAGAACTAAAACATAAGAAAGGATGTATTCATACATATTTTTATTACGGATTGTTTACCAATAGGGGATTCAGCTATGGTTCCTGTTTTTTTTTTAACTAAGCTCAGCTCCATGGGGCATTTAGCCCGTGGGTCCTTGGCTAGTAGGCCTGGTTTGCCCCTCACTTCCGTCTGCATCGCAAAGCCCCAGGGATGCATGGTATGAAGGGTGGCAGGCGCACAAGTGTGCAGCTGGGTGGCTGTTGCTGAAATGGCACCTGAATCACTACAAGGTGGCTAAAGACACAAAGACAAAATAAAAGAGGGTGGTAAGTTGAGTTTATGATTTTTTTTTTCCATTTGTATTTGCTTTGAAATTTAGAAATTCACATGTTCCCACCGGAACAGTCACAAATAAACTTGGACATTTTCAAATCAGATTTGCTAGCTGGCAACTGCCCAGCAAAAGCACTGGGACACAGGTTCCCTGCTGAAGTTCTGAGTCCATGGAGCTTTTAGCTGATCCAGCAGGAAGTTGGTTCATTAACTAAAATAAATGGAACATTACTTAGTTTCCTCCCTGTGCCTCTCTTGTTCTCTCAGTTTTGTGCTTTTTGGGATGAGCATAATTAACATGCCCTCCATTGGACTGGCCTTCTCAGCTTCCCCTAACCATGTGGGCCTTCCACATGGATAGACCAGAAGTCTCGAAATTCTCTGATCCCAGAGCTAGGGATTCTTGGCAGTTTTAAATCCAGAGCTCAAACCACTGCTACTGCTGTATGTAATCACTCCCCATTGCCTTATGACGTCTTCGCCTCACCACCAGTGTGGAACACACCTTAAAGTGTTTAAAAACTTCCAGGTCCATCTCAGAAAAGGGCCCTGTCATCTGGTACATACATACTCAAGAGGGACTAGGTTTCTTGTGTAACATCTGTTATGAAATTTGATCACCTACATTATTAGAAGGAACCCTGGTGGTGCAATTGTTAAAGCACTCGGCTGCGAACCGAAAGGTCGGTGGTTCAAACCTACCAGGTGCTCTGCAGGAGAAAGATGTGGCAGTCTGCTTCTGTAAAGATTTACAGCCTTGGAAATCCTATGGGGCAGTTCTACTCTGTCCTACAGGGTCAGTACAAGTTGGAATCAACTCAGTGGCAGTGGATTTGGTTTTTTAGTTTTGCATGTTATTAGAAATTCTTGACTCTACTGAAATTAGTGATTCATAAGTTTCCTCTGACTGCCTAAAAAGAAATTTTTACTGATAAAATACCACTTGTGATTATTTCCTATATTTGTTAAAAAATTACCCACTGACATTTTAAAAGTTGAATATGTCTTCTAAGAAGAAACCAGAAATAGCTTCTCACTAAAAGTTCTGATGGATTTCTAAGAACTGAAAATTAGTTCTGCCTATATTCTTCTTCTTTTTTTTTTTTTTTATATTCTTCAGTGAACTATCTTGAATTTTGAACAAACTGGCTAAAAAAATCTTGAATTGAAATGGATGCTATATTTTTGAGGTGAGGGAGCTTGTACATATGTATATCTACATATACCCTCCCCTTACCCCAAGCAAATGGGGTAAACCCTCAAGGTTGGTATGAGCATGGGACAGCAAACGGGGGTGGTGTCTAGACGATTTACTGTGCCGACTTCGAGTCACACAGAACAGCCCTCCCCGTCTTAAAGTAAATTACAACTAGCACCATCCCCAAAGAGTGCTGGCATAGATACACTGTTTATCTTCTTCCCGTGTTTCCATGTGAAAACCTCACTAATGCTTATTTCGCTATATACAGATTCACATTTGCACCAAGTACTGCATAACAAATACAGCTGCACTGATACACACCTAAGCCATACATCATAGCGATTATTTATCAAGCTGGCTGGCTTACTTTTCCCTATGAGCATCACTTCTGCTACCTGAATCGCCTGTTCAAGTGACTCGCTCTTAGTAAAGAAGCCTACCCAACTTTAAACGATGTCATTAGTGTTGGTAATAACAAAGCAGTGACTTTAAAACAAACGATATTTGTAATGGGCTTATCGAAATCTGGACATCTTCCCTTTGACAAGGTGTGTCTCAGCCCTCTGTGGACAAGGCCAGAACATCTAGGGAGGGAACTGCAGATGGACGTCACAGTGCAGAGACGTCCTGTACTTCTGCCGGCAAATGACTCTGCAAATGTCATTTGCGTGTAGATTACATCGTTTGGGTGTCTAAGACTAGCCTGTTCCCCTCACTTATGAACAGAATAAAATTTTAGTATTCTTTCCCTTGGTATTAAAAGATGGGGGGAGGGTTAGCGAGCCCTCAAAATGAGGCAAATCCTGTTTGATGTTCATTTTTAAACTTCTGAGGTCAGTTCTTTAGCAGGTAAATTTACTTAAGCCCAGATAACACCACAAGGGGAAAAAATCTCCCTCTAAACAAAAATCATCACAACTCAGAGAAAGGAGAAGCACAGGTGGGAAAAAATTACATTGCGAAGATACAAACCCTAGAAAAGAGTGTTAGGAAAAGCAGCTGGACGACTGAGGATGGAAGTCTTGCTACAACGAACTGCTATATACCTTGACCTTGTGCTCCTTTTCGGTAAGGTTAGTAGTAGAAAAAGAACACGGGCCGTGATACGCGCGGGTTATTCACGGTCTCAGACGCAGCAGCAGCTCATGCTTATTTTGTGACCACAGCCAGGTAATGCCCTTTCTCTACACCCTTCTTATGTTGGACAAACGGGACTTTTTTCTTTAAACCCCTGCTGGGAACATTTCATACTTTAAATGCATTCTGCACCACTGGGCTAACATTTTATTTCATTTCTAGTGACATCTGACACAGAATAAACCATATGATTATAAAGTGCCATCGTGTCATTTCACTGTTCAAAAACATCAGCTCCTTTGAAACTCCACCGTGTGACAGACACTTCTGAAAGCTGGGTGGTACCTACCCAGAGTGGCTCCAAGGATGGGTAGGGGGCCAAAACGCTACTTTGACATTTTTTCTGCATAACATTTGGCATAATTAGAAAAATGCTATTTTTGAAATTAAAGTTTTTAGTGCTTACCAGTAAGTGAAAATACTGAGGAACTGTTTTCACTTTTCTGACTACCACGCTGGGAAGAATTCAGCTCTGGGAAGGAAGAGCTGACAAGTGAGCGCACACTGAATTTTCCCACATGATCAGACCTAACTCTAGATTCTGAACAGAGAAAGGGGGCACTCCTGGAGCTGGGATTCTTTGGTTGAACCTGTGGTGTCATTCCCAACATACATGCAGCAAACTCTCCTTAGCAATGGAGACTGTTGCAGAGAAAGTCTTTTATCCCCACCCTGCCCCCAGACCCCCTCCCCCCGCCCCCGCAGCGTCCCACATCACACAGGATTAAACTGCAGTCTCCTGCGGAGTAGCCATGGCTTTCTAGATTACTCCTGCAGTAAACTGTGATAAAGGGGAATGTTCTCACCTAAAATTGCAGTTGGCACAAATGGATCTGTCATACATCATAAGCAGGTCAATGCAGAGAAAGTAAAAAGAGAAAGAACAGTAAATGGTTGGTAAAAGTTCCCCCCACTTCCCTGTAGAAAGCCATAGAAAGCACTGGGTTATGACATACCAAACACAGTAAGCTCCTAAAGTGAGCACCCAGTGCTTGTGATTGCTAGGGGCTAGGAAGAAGGAGACGGCGGAAAAATCTGTTACCTGGGTAATGGGAGTGCGGCACCGACGTGCTCAGTGTATTTGTTTTCATTGTAAAAGACGACGGTGAAGACACAGCTGTAAATGACAAAAAGGCTAGTCAGAGGCTGAAAGGACAGCACCGCAGTCACCCTCAGGAGACACCACGCTGGTCCAGCTGGTAACTGAAGAAAGGTCAGCGGTATGCTGGCAGCCACGTGGCGAACACTGTTATTCCTAGTTGTCTCTGGGTAGTTACTTGTAGCTTCGAGGACAAGGGCCCTTTTATCAGTTCAAGACTTTTCTTCCCCCACAAAGGAAGAAAAAACAAAAAAACTCAGCCACCATTTTGAGTAGAGAAATTCATTAGACTTCTGTTTTGACGTCTACGCTTGGTTGCAGAATTCTATCATAGACAGCTGATTTTTACAACAAAACGCACGAGAACATGTCTGCACATAGATTCTGGAGGATATTCTGAATACCGAAGGCTGCTATAAAGAAATGGTCAGTGGGTGCCCTATTACCATAAATCCACGAAGGCAGCCACATTGATAATTATGTGATTTAGCTACATTTCCAATATTCCTGGCCTCACCCCCAGGTATTTAAATCTGCTATTTGGATTAAAAAACAAATAACTGTTTTTTAAACTTTTTTGGTGATCCTTGAGGAAATAAGTTTGAATATTCTACTTTCATACATTTCCAACTACTTGGTAAAGACTACACTGGTGAGGTTTCAATCGAGGTAATATACCAGTTGGTGCAGTGGTTAAGGATTTGGCTGCTAACCAAAAGGTCGGCAGTTCGAATCTACCAAGAGCTCCTTGGAAACCTTATGGGGCAGTTCCACTCTGTCCTACAGGGTTGCTATGAGTTAGAATCCACTTGATGGCAATGGGTTTGGGTTTTTTCTTCTTCTTCTTCTTTTTCTAATATACCAGTTACTAGGAAGAAATCACTCTTTTCCTTGAAGAAACTCAAATATTTTTTAGTTTCCTAAATTTTCTCCTTCCTTATATTTTGGATATTCAGAGAACTCTCCACAATATTATGATCTGGCTTATGAAAATATTCAGGGTTAAAACTGCATGCCTACATATTAATAAATCCTTATGAAAAGGCTTATTTTTCTTTTAAATAATCCTTGGAAACACTCAGATTTAACTGTTACAATCTAACTTCCTCTGTGTTATTTATATGGAAAGTCAATCCCAACCAATTTATCTTGCTCCACTGGAAATGGGTATTTCCTATTTATAGTCTGTCAGGTCTCTTAAACCTCTTAATTAATTAATTGAAAAAAAAAAAGCACTTTAATTTCATTAAACTAAATGGGTAAATGATAGGAATATACTCAAGTACACAAGTTAGTTAAATTTAGGTCTAAATCTTGATGCCTCTAACGCACTTACATGACTTACCTGATGGGGAGTTCCGGAGCAGGGCAGTAACACCTGGTGACGTCACTGTTTGTGGGAAGCATACCACATCACTGTGGATGTGGCGTCAGGCTGTACATTTTAGCTCTCCTGGAGCAGTTTGTTTAGGACAGTGTCTTTACTTGTATACATATATTTTTTTAAAGCATTTAAGTACTCAATTTCCTGTTGGTCACCCTGTAGCCATTCAATACATAATTGGTCACAGAACTAGTAAATGATAGAGCGAGGCTCAGAGCCCAGACTGCCTATCATTCATAAGGTATTTTTCTGAAATAGAGAAGTATCACATAACAAATGTTCATGGTAAGCTGCCAGGATAAATAAGAGTAACCGATGAAAATAAAAACAAAACACTGAGAACCTGTCAAATGTACCAGGGCTGTAGAATGCTGCCCCATGCTACCTGCCAACACTTTCATGTTGCTGGCAAAGCAGATAGAAAATGACTGATTCACCTTCACCTTTTCGTTACAACAAGAATTCAAACCTGGGATGTGGTGGAGAGGGCGTCTCTAGCCCAGCCACAGCAAGTACATCAGCAGTCACTTTATTTAGACACTGAAATATATTGTATAATTTTTTAAAATGAAAAATATAGTATCTGCTGCACAGAAGCAGAAAGAATTGAATGGAAAAATGGGAAACAATCTGAGATACACTGAGGTACCGTGAGTTTCTTTGCCCTGCGCTGAGATGGCAGGAGAGGCCAAGGGCAGCTAACAGCAATGAGAAGGGAGGGCCTTGCTGCGTTGCCCACCTGCAACACAATTGTGTGTGTTTTTTTTACTTCATGTAATCAATCTGTTAGTTTCCTAAAAGAATACCTTATACCTGGATCACAGGTGGTAGTATGGGAAGGTTTTGAGCTGAGCTTGTTTTACCCACCTGGTGTGAAATATAAGACTTGGGAAGTTGAAATACCGTTTAATATATTGTCACTAATAGCCCTATAATCAAGGCAGAACCTGTCAGCTAAACAAATAAACAATTAACTTGTTACTGCCATTTGGTGAACTGTTTTCTAACAGGCTTCCCTTGTGCAATTTTACACCTGGTTAGGGTGCCAACGGGATCTAAACAACACAAGGGTGATGACAAGCAGGTGCCTTCCTCTTCCAGAGGAGAGAAACCCTCATGTCATTGCTACCTGAGCCTTCATAGAAATGGGTTTATGGTTTCCTGTGCTCTCTGACTTGGCCCTATCGCGTTTAGAATGTCGCCTCTGCTAAGCAACCTATGGAACACATAGATGTTTTCAGGGGTATTTAAGTGACTGGAGAAGCCCATAAAGATTTTTCAGGGAGGTTTTATTTTTTTAATTCCCTCATCCTACTGGGAATCCTGGCCAATGAGGGATTCGTGCTAGAAGTAGAGAAGGGCCTGCACTTACACCTGCCATTCAGGTTGTGTGTGTCCATGAAGGAGAAGGCCTCGTCACAGTTTGTGCCGTGTTCGGTGTAGCTCTTGTCCATGGAGTTCACCATCACAGTCATCTCCTGCCGGGTGCTGCTCATTGTCTCCTTCCGCTTCTTGGCTAGTTTCCTTAGAATGAAAAGGTCCATTATGTAAACACACATACAGACGGAAACAGACGCTTTGGCACGTGTATAGCCAGTGCTCAGGGCTAACATTCAGTGACTTAATCATATTCACTCAGTGAATTAATCATAGTCACTCACACATTAATGTACAGTGCCTTCTACGTCAGGCACTCTGCCAGGCCTCAGAGATATAGCGATGACAAACACTTGCTGCCCACCCTCAAGACAACCACAGTGGCATTAGGAGTTTACAGTCTAAAACATTCATGTTTCTCCTGCTAAAGCTAAATTAAAATGGCCAAGGATCCTAGTGCAACACAGCTGTATTTACTAACATACTCCTGAAGGTGTTACTAACTTTTGCCAAATTGCTGTCTATATTGTCACACTCAGGGTCAAAGAGAAGATCCCCCTAGTAAATATTTGCCAAACAAAACTGAAATAACCGAGGGTAAACGTAAAAGGCACACTGTAAAACTAAAGAACGAAACTAGGCAAGGGGTTCAGATCTTGTAACGGAGGTATGCGTGGCAGGGAGATGACAATGACAGAACCAGGAAGGACAGGGAATTCGGGCCTCAGGAGAACCGGGGGGCTATGATGCTAGGCCAAATCCTGGATGAACCCAAACAGGCTCCCCATCAAGGACAGTCAACCTCAGGGCAGAATGAAAAGAACTCATGTTGCTGGCACTGTGCTGAGTCCCCACCGCTCCCTCCCTCGGTGGAACAGAATGCAAAAAGCCTAGGAGAGCAGAAAGATCTCCAGTTCTTTTGGAGACAAAGGTTAATTCTGGCCTCTGCCTCAGGCTCCCTGACCACCCAAAGCCACAATCTAAAGTTACAGACACCTTGACACAAGCCATGAAAACCTAAGAGAGACTGACATATAAACAAAGAGATAACACGCATTTTTACAGATCTTGTCACCATTGTGGTAGAAGATTATTTTATGAACCCAAGATAGTTAAGAATAGAATTAGAGATGCTTAAGGAGAAGGTATAAAGTGAGAAGGGTTAAGAAGACCAAGGCACCATAGTGTGAAAAATATTATGTCCTAAAATATTCTAATTCTGCCAATACCACGCAGCATATAAAAAAAGAAAATGGCAGCTATTTCTAGTAAATCATCTTGACTCTGACTGACTTAGGACACAGCAGAATTTCAAACAAGCCACATAACCAAACGCACCACCATATTAGGTGATCGCTAATGCGATGTAAGGCACTGACAACATTAGACCATATGGATAATCTTTGTTATCATCTCCAAGTGCAACATAATCCAAATGCTTTCTTGCCTGTAGTTATAACAATCTTTTAATTTCATACTCTGAAGGCAGAAGGGTTTCATTAATAAGTTGGCCTTTTTATTGCTGAAAGTTTTTGAAAAAAGATACATTCTTAAACAGAAAAATGAAAATCACCTACAACTTCTGTGACAGTATTAAAGTTATCAAGACTTTGAAAAGTAACCAGGGTGACTGCTCTGGGCACTAGCATCGTCCCTACCGAGCATCAGACACGTCAGGAACCACCTTCCGCACAGCCCCTTTTCCCAGCCAGCCACGCTGGTTTGAGAGCCAGAGTTGGGGCTGGGATGCTCTCAACAGGTCTTATGGACGCAAAGGCAGCACCAAGCTTGGTCTCCACAGCTGCGGCTGAAATAATACATCTTTTCCCTACTTCTGAATCTGCCAGATCCCTGGAAAAACACTCAGATCAGGTCTCCCCAGGAACCCTGAAGTGGAGGGCTGAGATAATTAGCTCCACGATTCAGGCAAAACGTCCACTTCTTGTTGCATTTCTTTGGTTTGCCTTGGACTGACTGCAGTTGCCTCAATATTCTCTCTTGTTCTGTCTTAAACAGAGGCCGAGCCAGCTTCACGACACTCTCTCTGCCTTTTCTTGCTCATATTCCCGTAATCCTAAAGGTTTGGAAATGACAGCTAGTGTGTATTTTGCCTTGGTGATGGTGGTGGTAGGTTGGGGTGGGGATGTGGGCACCAATAAAGGATGAGCTTGTGCTGGAAAAGCTCTCCTTGATCCTCTTTCTGTGTGAACTAGTGTCAGTGTTGTCAAGCTGAACACCTCATTGCTGATCTCCTGTGAGCACAAAAGAACCCTGCTGAAAATTTGAGTCTGATCAATCACCGGCCAGTCACGTGCCCACAGATTTAAGCTAATATCCTTTAAACACATAACCTACGTTCGTGAGCCTCCTTCAAAATCAAGCTCACAGTGTCCTCAGCAAGCCCTACTGTATTAACTCTACCCTTTAATTACGTTTTCATTCGAATATCACAACGATAAACGTCTCACCAGGGCGAGGCAGGTCATATGAGTGACTGAAGCAGGTATAAGACTACAAGGAGGGGAGAGACTGGAAAAATTAAGGGGAGAAACAGCTGCCTCAGCTCAGACAGACTGCTGCTATGGAGTTTCCAGACTTTCCAAACTTCAGGAGAAACTAGAAATCCAAATTTTCTTGAACAATTTTAATTTTTGTGTTCTTGTAAAAATGATGTGGTAGGGGCACCTGACCTCTTCTGACTTCACAAGAAGGAAAGAGAATCAACATCAACAGCCCAAGGCTGATTCCTGTGAGGCAGAGATCAGACACACTTCCTCTCTCAACCATCTTTACCAGTTCTGACACCATCCGTTCCTCCCATGTCACTATTTCCCTGTGGGGTTCGATAATTCGTTGCAATGGCCATACAGAACTCACAGACCACACTTATAAGTTATACAGTTTATTAGGGAAGTAACAGGTTACGATTCAGGTTCAGGAATGCTCAGGATACCGTTCTTCCATCAGGACAGCCTCTTCTTAGTCCTGTCCACAGGCAGGTCCAGAGGCAACTCACTCTGCCAGTAGGCCTGGGCCCAAATATGTGCAGCTCAAGCTCCATGGGTCAGCAAACCTAGTGCCTGAAGGCACCCTATTCCAGCAAGCCTCTTGCCCAAAGGTGCTCAGTTTTCTTGTTCCATGGGCCAGGAAGCCCACTGCCTCGTCTCCTTCGGTTTCCTTCCGGTCTTCTGTTTCTGGTGCTGCTGTTTCTCTGCTGCTGCTTCTCACCATCTCTGGTGTTATAGCTCTCCCTCTCTGTCTTCTGTGTTATAGCTCCTACTCTCTCCCTCAGTGTCTCCTTTAAAGCCTAGTGAGATGGTAAAATTGACCAGTCTCCTTGTTAGGGTTCCATACACCTATTTGCATGGTTCCACCCAGTCATTTGGTGGCAGTTACAAAACCGCGGTGAGAAAGGCCATATAAAAGAGGTCCATCACATTGCAGTTGCCGAACAATTCAAATTTAAAAATAAAACAGTACGCAGCCCAAACTGAGCACGTGTGTGGGCACGCTACTCTCCATTAATAACAGCCCTCAGGAACTTTGACTTACTGGAATGGCCGGGAGAGGAAACAACAACTACTGTATGTCAGCACTTCACAAGTGTTATTTAATCCTAGTGACCCTGAAAGTTAGTCAGTCTTACCTCCAATTTTATAGACGAGGAAACTGAGTCTCAGAAAAGATAAGTAACTTGTCCAAATGGTGGGTCTGGGAGTGCAGCTCAAATCTCTCTAATGGCTGAATTAATCATTATCATACCAAAGCATTAGTGGGGAGAGATTTTCCACAACCTACCTATCAAAAGCAGCTTGCTGAATTATAGGGTTTTTGAGTCATTGTTTGAGGTTTTCTTTTGTTCTCATATACATCTCAAATGCTCTTGTCCATAATTACAATTGGCTGAAGAAGGTTAGATTTAGACTGAGGCTCTAGAATGACTATGGATAAGGTGGCGTTTACCCATGCTATTTCTCTTTTGGCCTATGAGTCGGAATCGACTTGATAGCAATGGGTTTGGTTTTTTTTTTTTTTTTTTGGTTTCACATCTGTTTTTGTTTTTCAAGTGAAAACTTTGAAAATATCAGAGAAACTTTGTGAAGTTGGTGAAATAAAATCTTTAGTTCAGGGGAAATTCCCAAAGTTGGAACAGTGTTCTTTATAATTTTATCTAAATACACAAGTAAGTTTATTTCCCATTTTGATTCTTTAACAAGTGGTTTGGGGGAAATATTTTAACCTCTAATCTCCAAACTGAAGCCCTGGTGGCCCAGTGGTTAAGTGTTTGGCTGCTATCCAAAAGGTGGGCAGTTCGAATCCGGCAGACGCTCCTTGGAAACTCTATGGGGCAGCTCTACTCTGTCCTTTAGGGTTGCTATGAGTCAGATTGACTCAGTGACAACGGGTTAGGGGTTTTTGGAATCTCCAAACTCAGACTGAATAAACCTCAAGGCCCTTAGCAACAAAAAGCAAGTCCCTTCCAACATGCAAAAATAAATCACAGAAAAATTAGAGAGAGGAAAAAAGCACTTAAATTTCAAAATAGAATAAAGGTGAGAAAGGAGAGAAATGTGGGATGAACTCAGATTACAGAGATGACCCTGCATGCTTATTACACTCCAATATTTCTCTCAAATTTCTCTTCTGGGGTAAAAATAAAAACCATGAAATGGGAGAAAGGAAAAGGAAAGGAAACTTCTCCGCAAGTGTCTATGTACGTAGCAAGTATGAACCAGAACTGATAAAGTAAACAGTGAAGAATGCGCCTTACCCAACAGCTGCAGGAGAAAGGGCTGCCAACTAGAGAACAAAGTAGCATGGCTGAAAGCACAGCAGAACTAACCCTTCTCTTACTTTCCTCTCTGAAACTGAGCTGAATATCAGCTGTGACAGGAACACGAAGGAAAGGTATATTTGCTATGGACACCAAGTGGACCCAGGGGGAAAGAATTCAACGGCCATCCTCAATATGTACACTCTTCACTCTCCTGGTTTACCACCACATTGTTGGCTCACCAGCAAGCATGGCTGCCCTGGCCATTTTTTAGGGACACACCATGTTGGACTGTGCAAATAACAATGACAGACTTGTTAGCAATGACCCAAAGATCACTTGTTGGACATAGAAAAGGTGTCTTCATTTTTTATGATCACCTGTTATATATTTTAAATATTTATGGAATTATAAATCACATATAGACATAAGAATGAGAGGGCAAATGGCTTTCAGTCCCTGCTTCTCCAATTAAGTTTGTGTGCTGAGGCTTAATTAAAGTCTGGGGCAAGAGCTCGAACAAAGAAGTCGCATTTAATTTTTTTCACAGTAGGGATGAAATAGATATTGGTTGAGTCAAACAATGTGTACTTTATACCAAATTGCCAAAATCCAGCTGACTAGACCCAAATGAGTAATGGCTGTCACCTTATAGACAGATCTGTGATAATTACCAGATAATGTTGTTTTCAAAGGTAAAATGTTAAGGAAAAAAAACAAACCAGTGGTATGACATTTAATTATTTCAACTCACAAAAAGCCAGCAGAATGGTGGTTGATAGAAACACAACATTCGAATAAGAAGTACAAAAGCTTATGCACCATTTCAGATGGACCAGGAACTGACGGAGGAACTTTGTGCTCATTGGTTCCTACTGCAACTTTGTGAAGAAATCATACTTTATTCCTATATCGGTGAGAAGGTAACTGGGGCACAGACGCATTAAGTATGTTGTCCAAGGCCACATGGTTAGAGAAGGACTTTCAACCTCTGGCACTGTTTTCTTAAGTTTAGATGAAATCACCTGAGAAACTTCCATTAGCATCACTAGCCAAACTTTATTGGTTGCTTACGTCTGTGTATCGAGCATAGATGCTGGGTTTCTTTACTATCTGTGACTTTCCTGTTGTTGACTGAAGTAAGAGTATTCTTCTTATATTGTTGCTGACTGTGCCATCACTCAAGAAGCCCACTCTGTCTGTCTCTTACTGAGGGTACTCAGTAGCAAGTCAGTAGCAAACAAGCCTGTGTCTAAGCACAATGAATAGTTTGACTTTAAGACAAACCAGGGTTTTGATCTTCCTCAGGCCTGCTTCAGAGCTTACTTTTTGATGTGTGATGAGATGAAGTGACACAGAAGTAGGCTGGTGTGGCTACCAAGGAGAAACTATGAGCCTCCTGTTTTCCCGCCTTTAGTCCAGCTCCTGTGTCCCGCGGGTGGCCTCCCCTTTGTGAGGGGCTGACTGTGCTCCCACAGCTCCCCCGCAAGCGTGCCGTGGCAGGGCCTCATCAAGGCACACAGTCTGCGCCTCGCCATCCACTTACTTAGATATCCCCCTGACAGCAACATCCTCCACCCAGGAATCACTCACAGCTGATACGTGCAGCTAATGTAATCTTCCAGACCAGCTGGAGATTTTGAAACACTAAAGAGAAGTCAGCAGCAAAAATAATAGATGCAGTATCTGTCATCCTTAGTAATATTTTGTTTAGTTTTATTCCTCACATCAGGGCAATATGAATTCAGAGGGACTAGAACCAGCGATGGCACAGAAAGTATGAAGCTAGTACAATCCACAATTGAGCAAAATTGGAATAAAGCAAACATTAGTGCGAGTGGGTCCCCGCTTACAGTTAGCTTGTGTTGCTGAATTCCATCTGTGCATATGATCTTGAAATTTAATGCATTCAAAACTGTCACTCTGCAGCAAGATTAAATTGGTATGCTGCTGAACTTCTACCAGGCAATAAAGTAAGAAAGAGGGGTTTTCAACACATGTCATTTTGGAATAGTTCTTCCAGGTTCCTCTTGACGAAGTCTGTAAAGCTCACTAGAAAATCTTGGAATGTCCCTGTCTAATAACAACAGGGCAAGCCACTGGGTCAGCATGTAGGAATCAGGAGCCCGACAAAATTGCAAGCTCTGTATTGTAATTTAAAGAGCAACATTATTATAAAATCCAGGTGACCCCTCAGATATGCAGGACTAAGTATCTGAGAACCTCATAAACATAAAGAATTTAAAGTTTAAAAAAAGTATTCCATTCAATGTTAAAAATTACAGCTGCTGGTTCATTTATGCTGGAACAAATGCAACCAATTTTTTAAGTAACTGGCATTGAACACAGTGATGGAAAGTTACTGCTTTAGAAGAACTAGATAATTTTAACCCAGCAAGGAAGATCCCGTGCTTGGATTCAGATCTCATTGACCAGGCAGAACAACATCCCTCAAAGAGGTCCAAATCCTTACCCCGGAGCCTGTGAATATGTTATGTTATATGGCAAAAAGGAAATAAAGCTGTAGATGGAACCATGGTTCCTAATCATTAACCTTAAAATAGGGAGATTATCCCACATTATCTGGGTGGGCGCAACCTGATCACGTGACATTGTAAGAGGCAGAAGAGTAAGTCAGAGAGATGTGACATGAGAAGGACTCAGCCCGCCACTGCTAGCTTTGAAGGAGGGAGAGGTCACGAGCCGAGGAAGGAGGATGGCCTCTGGAAGCTGGAAAAGGCGAGGAAACAGATTCTCTCCTCAGGCCTCCAGAGAGGAACACGGTCCTGCTGACCCCCTGAATTTAGCCCAGTCAGACCTGTGCTGGACTTCTGAATTTGTGTTGTTTTAAGCTGCTAAGTTAGTGGCAATTTGTTACAGTAGCAACAGGAAACTAAGACAACTACATTAAAAACAAGCAATGCTCAGATTTAAGTATTTTATCACTTACAGGAGTGTCTGACGGCCACTTGACTGCCCATTTGGGCTATTCTAAAGCACCTATTTATCTACTAACCATTCTTCCCAACATGGACATACATTTTCTTATTGGCTTATCCAAAAAAATCACCATTATTGAAATACCTTTTCCCCCTTGGAAAAGTATAAGAATTACACTCAAATTTAATACTCTAATTCTGAATTTTCAAGTTTTTCTTTTTACAGATAAAGGTTTCAAACAAACTAGATTTAATACTTTTGTATTTGGTAGAAAAAGGTTATTTCTGATTAATACAAAGGTGAAAATCAAATAAGTTGGCCTTCACATACTATTTATTTATTGTGAATATGTGTTTAGAACATTCTGTTGTACTAGGCAGAAATCAAAGAGTTCTGGGGTCGTGTCAAAAGATAAGATATAATGAACATCTAAACATTAAAGTATTCAAACATTCCAAGTATGTTAAAAATCCATGAGCTTGTAATGACACTCATCTTAGGAGGTCATTACGGCACCAACTCATTCTGAAACTGGGAAATAAAGGGAATGAATCAAATGTTTATCTTGAGTTTCCTCCATGAACTGTATTTCAGGGTAACCAAACAGTTGAGTAGAGAATGACACTTAATAAATAACAGAAGGAATGATAGACTTAAAATGTCACCGTTTTGAAACCCCTAATAAAATAATGGATCGAGGCAATCATCATCAGTAGCTTAAAAAAACATTAAGTAAAAAGCTGATGTGGAACTTTGTAATGGACGGAGCACGTTGGCAAAACCCAACCCACTAATCAATCTATGCATTATGTGTTTCCTGAGGTAATGTGACAGGAAATAAAAAGCTCTATTTATGAAAGATTCTTACCAAAGAAGAGATCTGAATGTGACTCTGCCTCTGGTTCCAGCCCCAGTTCACAGGAAATAGAGATAAGAAAATGTCAAATGCCACAACAAGAACAGGTCAGCAAAATTCAGAATGTGGGGAATTCTACAGGACAAACGGTTTACTCAATAAATAAATAAATAAAGTAGGATAAACTAGCTGATTCTATGTTACAAATGAGGAATCATATGTGAAAGGTGAAGTGACTGACCCTTGGTCACAAATAAATTAGGTGTGGGACCAGAACAAAAATCCAGGTCTCCACTGATTTAAATGATTTTTTTCCCCCAGTACAGTTTGACCGAGACTTTTAGCTCGACAAGCTCAGAGTCAGAACTAACTTTCAAACAGGCAATGTGGTGTCCCTAAGCTTGATGGAAAATTGTAGAAAAACGAATCAAGATGTAGATGCCATATGATCCACTGAAGAGCCTGCCCCAAACGCACAGTTCAAAAAGTCACAATGAGGCTGATTTTCTGAAACAGAAAAATAGCTTTCCTTTTGATTGAGTGTTTCATCTGGAAGGGGGTTCTCCTTTTCCTCATTCACGGTCTTTCCCCTCTTCTTGTGATTGAAGAGTCACATGACTTAAACAAAAAGAGAGAAACAGGGCCGATTCAGGTGAAAACTCTGTGATTCCTAGCACCAAACAACACAGACATGAAAGACAGTTCCTGCAATGTACGACAGACTTTCAAATTATTTTTCTCTAGCTAATTTGCATTTTAGAAAGACTGGCCTAATCATTAAAGAAGCCATCCGCTTATCTGGGAGCTGTCTATGAATAATGCTGGCAACTTTCAGGGGATATGTCCCCACTAGGTACCGCATTTTCTTTTGATTTCTGAAGCAAAGAGAAAGACCCCACCATCTCCCTTCACCTCCCTCAACTAATTCAAACATAATGACCTATTCTGTGTCATGCTACGCTGTTCTTCACTTATATCAAGGGTTCAGAGGAGCAAACGCTGGGTAGAGGCATTTGAAAGCTCCCCCTGTGTACACTATATATGCAGACAGGAGGGTTCCTTACGTTACTGAGTTTCTAAAAGACTCGCTTATTTCCTCACATTCAATGGCATCACAGCAGACAAATACTGGCACTTGACACAAATCACAGTTTCTACACTGGGTGAGGTGTTGACTTGAGCAGTTTGACAAGTTAAGACTTCTGAGGGAGTGGGGCAGAAGAAATGGGTCAAAATCATTGTCAATCGGATGCATTTTTTTTCCAATCATGTAATTTTGGGTTGCTTTGGTGGCCTTGCAATGGGATGCTCTGCTGTGAAGGGTCTCATTGAATCACAGAGTAGAATGCTCAGACCATCATTCTGCTAATGGTGTTCAGAACTAAAAATTACATATGTGAAAAATATCTGTAATATTTTAGACTGTCTTATAGCGATTAAGAGCTTGGCTGCTAACCAAAAAGGTCCACATTTGGAGTCCAGCAGCCTCTCTTTGGAAACCCTGTGGGGCAGTTCTACTCTGCCCTATAGGGTCTCTATGTGTTGGAACTGACTAGACGGTAACGGATTTGATTTTGGTTTTACACTAACTTCAATGGACTTGAAAACCTTTGCTAAACTAATCATTGAAAAGCTATGCTAAATTTCTCTCCACCAGCTCTATGCCACTGACTTGAAGCCTCCTTAACATCTCATTCTGATGAGATACAATAATTCCTACAACTACTATTAATGGCTATATACTTCAGAGTTGAATTACAATTAGCCAAAAACTTTTGGAAAAGAAAAATTAAGATGTGAGCTCTGGCCTCCTTCTGTGGAAGGCCTTGGAGGTGAAGTTGAGAAGTTTGCTTATAATTCTTTAGATGAGAACAGTCATACTGAGCAGGGGAATAATACGACAGGATTCCATTTTAGGAAAACGAATTTGACATCTTGCCTCACACCCTCATATCTCCTTAGCTCCTCCTCTCCCTCCTTTCAGATGAAAACTTATTTCACTGAGAAGATGGTAGCAAGCAGGGGAGACTTACCATACCCCCTGAGGCTACTGCTGCCTACACCCGTCTCACACACTGCCAGCTCTGGCTTTCACTACGATGTCTATGTTTCCTCATCTAGAAAACGGGGAGAGCATATCACCTACTTTGTAGGGTGATTATGTGGATTGAATGAGAATACATGTAAAGCATAGTTTCTGATACTTAGAAGGACTCCAGAGATGGGAGGGAAGAATGGAACGGAAAGCTTTTCTAACAGCTTAAAGCTTTTCAAACAACACTGTTGTTTCTCCTTCTCATATATTTGGCTCTCCACAAAAGATGCCTTTTATCCTTTTCCAGTATTCATCTATTCAGCATTTCATAAGCACCCTCTATGAGGCCAGCATTGTGCTGGTGCTTGGGACACATGGTGAGGATAACAGTCCCGACGTCTGAGAAACCCACCGGCAGGTGAACACAACAGCAGCAGCAGCACCACAAGCTATGACAGAGGCGCTATGAAGTCCCAGGTAGTAAAACTCTGGATTATGATTTGTATAATGCTTTTCTTCACATCTGTTTCTTGACTATTATTCCAGGACAAATTCCTCTAATTGCAGTCTGCAAAATGAACACATTCTCAAATCTACAGTAGCTTGGGAAAAAGGAGCCCGAAGGACAGAAGTTCAAGTCCAAATCAAGCAAAATGCCTCTATTTTTCAAGGGCAATCACTTGACTATTATTCTACCTGATCATTCCCACGTTGCTCATTGGGCACCTTCTCTCCTAAGGGTTTGTACACTATGCTGACAAGTCAACTGCCCTCACTCCGACGGGTCTCACTAACGATGATAAGGGAAACGCAGTGCTTAATAACATCCATCAGGACATAAATGCTCACATTTAGTCCAAATTAAAATTACGTGTTAAAAACATCAAGAATCTTGGGATAGGGAATTCAAGGGAAGATCAAAGAAAATCCTGTTAGAAAGGGAATCAGCATTTACACTCACAGGGATCAAAACAGACACCCAGGAGGTAGATTAAGGTCTGGCTCCTTTCCCCAAAGGAGTCACATTCAGGGGAAACTAGAGCTTTCTTAATGCAAAAAGTAACACTCATTTAGGGGAGCCATCCAGTATACGTGTGTTTTTTTCCTAATTTTCTCTTGAGAGTTGATTCTAATGGTACAGGTCCACATGGGCAATGCCCAGCCTTGCCAATGGCAATATCAAGTCTCAGCCTTTTCAAAACAGCCAAAAGAAATGAATTCCTTTGTGTGTTTTGAGAAGCTCTGGTGACGCAGTGGTTAAGTGCTCAGCTGCTAACTGAAAGGTGGGCAGATTAAACCCACCAGCCACTCTACAGGAGAAGGATGTAGCAGTCTGCTCCTGTAAAGACTACAGCCTTGGAGACGGAAACCCTTTGGGGGCAGTTCTACTTTGTCCTATAGGATCGATTTGAGTTGGAATTGACTCGACAGCAGTGGACAGTGGGTTTTCTGTGTGTGATGACAAGCAGAAGTACCTTATGGACTGCTCTGTGCTATACGGAACGAATCTGATGAATGACTTGCATTATGTAATGTCTGCATGCCCAAAAAACAGCAGCCTGGTATGCGATTTGAAAAACATAAATTCAGAATCAGTAAAAATACCTCAAAGTTTCTGAAATCATTGATCACAACTCCCACACTTCCACATATTCTTGGTCCTTCCCCTTCAATTGACACTATGTTTCTTTAGCAATTTCATATTAACTTTTGCCGCTCTTGATAATAATCTAATAATTATACTATGTAATTTTTTAATGCATTATAAGGGATACACAGAAATATCTCAATTTCCATAAATACTGAGCATAGAAAGAATGCCTTCACTGGATGAAAGGTCAACTTCAAGCGTCCTACAAGGCTCTGTAGCTCTCAGCCTCTAAGCCCCACTTTAACATGTCCACACTGAGAGAGGAGATCCTGACTATGATCATTTCTGGAGAGTTTTTCTCTTCTTGAGTTTTAAGTACTAGAAGCCATTATTCTTTTCCCAAGGACAGGTCGCGAAACCCCAGCCACAGAAGATTCACATCCTGCTTGTTCTTTGGAGAGCAGCATGCCAGTGTTCCAGCAAGAACAAGAGAGAAGGCTAGCCAGGCAAGTGCCAAAGACTGACAGCAGTCAGCAAGGCCACCTTTACACGGCTGTGAGTGTGGAAGGTGGAGAAGAAAAGGAGGGCCAGAGAGCCTTTCCTTCCTTGAGTGCCACACCACGCCTTTTACCCAGCCCCCCATGTCTCCCACAAAAGTACAGCAGCTAATCTGCTGTTTATTCAAAACCACCTACAGAAGTTAATAGACAGTTATAAACTAATTGAGCGCGTCTACGGTACTGTCTCCTCATTCATCTTGCTCATTGGATTTAACTCCCTTGGTTTTCCAGGAGGCACAGTGTTCCTGCTGCTTACAATCGTCTCTTGCTGCAAAGAAGGCCCTGGCACAACAGGAAGCTAATAGTTTAACTGTTCCTCCAAATTTGTCTGACAAAACTGACATTTAGTGCATTCTGTCACGTTGCTGGTAATCTGCAATTTACCCCGGGCGTGCAGTGGGTTCTCGTTTTATTTACCTCTCATAGTTAAAAGCGTAATTAATATTCCACTCTGTAACAAAGATTAGATATTTGACAAACATTGCAATTTAAATTCTCCATTATAGCAGACATTGAAATCAAACATCTTCCTCACGCCCCACTGCATAAAGGACATGTGTAGCTGTAATTTAAATTTTCAGTTTTTAATACCACAAACTAATTTCTGCTGTCAGTGTAATGAGCTGGAAAACACAAATCTTGAGGCTCTCTGTGTGGCCATGGGCTGTCAGAGTTGAACCAAGGAGAGGAATAGCACCAATTTCTTGCAAAACATATTTCTAAATGCACCAAGCAAATTGTGTATGTGTAATGTAGGAAATGTAACATGATACTATGGATGCCTGAAAACACTTTTAAAGGCAAAAAAAAAAAAAGACGGCTGCAAAAATATTTCAAGACAGAAACAAAGAAATTACTACTTTCCTAAGTAAAGTTATGTACATATTAGTGATATGGAAATATACGAAGATATTGACCACAAACAAAACAAAACAAGAACAAGGCTACACCAGTGCACAGAGAGCCTTCCTAATGAGCAAGGTGGTCCCTACATTGTACCTCACTGATACACAGATGTCTCCAGAGCACTAAAAGTGGAACGAGGTGGCCAGGCTGCTGAGAGAGCTCTCAGAGAAACATTACCGCCATTCTAATTCATGCTAACTTTGACTGGAATCTCAGCTTCATAAATTTTATGTGACTGATTAAAATTATTGTTTTGTAAAATACCTTCAGGCAGCTAAAACGGCTCATTAAACAAGGAAGCTAGCTGAGAATCATCAGTAATACAACAACTGTGTATACTAGGAGTATGATGTCTTGAGAAAGAATGTAAGTGGAGAGTCTGTGTTTAAGCCCCCCCTGACCCCATCGGAGCTGGTCACAGAAGGGGAAGAAGGAAGGACCATCTCAGTCACAAAGAGGCTCTGGATACTCTTCCTCCCTGCCATGTGGAAACCTACCCAATTGCCCGACTCCTTCACAAGACTTCATTAGTCACTGCCAACTTCAGTCTGCTTCAATTGCTGTAGTTCAGATCCCAGGAGGAAACGCACTCTCTACTGCAATTCCAGGCTAAACCAAAGATAAACACGTTCGCTTTGGGAAATGCAAATCAGCATGTCCCAACCTGTGCTAACACCTCACAGCACAGAGAAAAGGTCCTGTAAATAGTACTAACCTTGCCGCAGCATTAAATGAAAGTGAGAGAGATTTTTAAGGCAGAAATTTCAATATGGACTAAGAGTCAAATACTCTATACAAAGCTGTTGCCATCAGCAAAGCAGTTCTAGACTACAGTCGCATCCTTTCTTCTCCTCCACTACACACACAGGAAGCCTCCTAATGGCAGACAACGGGGGAAATGGTTATTTTCCCAAGCACCCCAACTCAGCTACGCTGGAGGAGTTACTTGATTACTCTTGATGAGAATTAATACTATATTCATTTATAGCATTTCGAATGAGGATCTTGGCCAGCTCTTAATAAAAAACAGCTTCAATTTCTATGAAATGTCCATAATTTCTCATAAAATGCTTAGATACACCCCAGGTAAATAACACGTCACCGTATGACTCACATGGTTTTTACTGGTTTCTAAAGCAGTTGGGTAAGAAATTAAATTGAAACATATGTGGTGTTTAAAAAATAACATTTTGAAAAAAATTAACCAAACAAAATTTGGTCTTGCAGAAAAAAAAAAAGGCTAAAAATGATTGAAACTAAGCGAAAACAGGTATTATCAATATGATGGCACTGAGTTAAAGGGAAAGTGTGTGCGTGTGTGCATGATTTCACTTCAGATAGTGTCATGGATTGAATTGTTTTCCCCCAAAATATGTGTCAACTTGGTTAGGCTGTATGTGGTTGTCCTCCATTTTGTGATTTTTCCTATGTGTTATAAATCATAATCTCTGCCTATGGTTAAAAGGATTAGGGTGGGATTGTAACACCACCCTTACTCAGGTCACCTCCCTGATATAATGTAAAGGGAGTTTCCCTGGGGTGTGGCCTGCATCACCTTTTACCTCTTGAGAGATAAAATGAAAAGGAAGCAAGCAGAGAATTGGGGATCTCATACCACCAAGAAAGCAGTGCTGGGAGCAGAGCGCATCCTTTGCACCTGAGTTTCCCGCGCTGAGATGCTCCGAGACCAGTGGAAGACTAACGCATCACAAAGACCTTCCTCTAGAAAAAAAAAAAGAAAGCCTTCCCCGGAGCTGATGCCCTGAATTCGGACTTCTAGTCTATGGAACTGTGAGAAAATAAATGTCTCTTTCTTAAAGCCATACACTTGTGGTATTTCTGTTGTAGCAGCACTAGATGACTAAGACAGGAGTAAGTAATTCTAACAGAAATGCTTACTATTTATACATAACCCAGAGAATTTATAGAGACATCTCGAATATGCTTGTAAAGGTTTAAAAGTCAGGGACACATTTTAAGTTCTTCATTTCATCTTTTCTATGCTATGCAAACAGAGAGATCTACTCCATGGTCTTAGAAACAGTAGACTAAAAGGTGCCAGCAGATTAACAGTCTTAGACACGTTTGCTTTCTTCTGACTGAGTTAAAGCCAAGGAAAAATTTCTGGCTTCTAGGAGTAAATGGGATTTTGAGAATTAAGGCAACTTCAGCACGTGTTTTTTTTTAACCTTAGAGGATATTATAAGCATTGATTACAGGTTTTAAGTATCGGAACTGTTATATGCAGATATGCGGTTCTAGAAATGAATAATCTTATTTATTTATTCAGATTAATTAAATCAAGATACCATAACCCCTTTTCAACCACAAATTCTCCTTATTCAAAAATTTTGTGCACCTAAATTTGTATCTCCACATATTTGAAATCCCTGGGACAATTTCAGATATGCACACTCTGAATGGCCCGACACTCCCGGTGGCAACAGGTAAGAGAGATTTGGGGTTAGAATTATAAAATGTAAGTTAAAAATGGAGCAGAAATAGAGGTTTTAGCCACAAAGCCAATCAATACAAAGGAAACTGAGGAAGAACGCAGGGCCTCTTGTATAAGGAGGAGGAGGCCCCATTGAGACCTTTAGCACTTAAGTATCAGACAAAAAGCTGAGGGTAAACATCATGATTGGAGTGGGGTGGCGGGGGAGGGGGGGGGAGAAGAGAAATAAAATATGTGGTGCAGGTTAAATAAAGGGTCTTCCAAGACTTTTTCATTCAGAGCAGCTAAGCTTCTCTGCATCTCAGGGAACAAAGTGAGAAGCAGAAGGTGGGACCTGAGGGGAGAAGCAGTCAGAAGAGAATATCTCTGCGTCTTCATCAGAAAGGCTTTGAACAACTGTCTGTAAGGCCAGGCACCTGAGAAAATGGCTCTTGATACACATATTTGCAGGAATAAAAGCTTTCACAACCACCTTCATGAAATTTTGGGGATGGCAGATTTTGAAGTTTCTAGCATGCGATTGTAAATGACAAATACATAGTGGTTATTACTGCTCTTGTGGTCTTGTTGTTAGGTGCCATCCAGTCGTTTCCAACTCATAGTCACCCTGTGTACAACAGACCGAAACAGTGCCTGGTCCTGCACCATCCTCACAGTCAGTGTTATGTTTGAGCCCACTGTTGTAGCCATCATGTCAGTCCATCTCATTGAGGGTCTTCCTCTTTTTGTTGACCCTCTACCTTACCAAGCATGATGTCCTTCTCCAGGAACTGGTACTTCAAGTACATGGGATGAAGGTCGCCACCATTCCTTCTAAGGAACACTCTGGCTGTATTTTTTCCAAGACAGGTATGTTCGTTCTTCTGGCAGTCCATGGCACATTCAACATTCTTCACCAACTCCGTAACTCAAAGGCATCAATTCTTCTTTGGTCTCCCTTATTCACCGTTCAGCTTTCACATGCATATGTGGTGACTGGAAATACCATGGTTTGGTTCAGGCACACCTTAGTCCTCAAAGTGACATCTTTGCTTTTTAATACTTTAAAGAAGTCTTTTGAAGAAGATTTGCCAAATGCAATATGTCTTTGATTTCTTGACTGTTGCTTCCACGGACATTGATTGTGGATCCAGGTACAATGAAATTCTTGATAACTTCAAGCTTTTCTCCATTTATCATGACGTTGCTTATTGGTCCATTTGTGAGAATTTTTGTTTTGTTTATGTTGAGGTGTAATCCATGCTGAAGGCTGTAGTCTTTGACCTTCATCAGTAAGTGTTTCAAGTCCTCTTTGCCTTCAGCAAGCAAGGTTGTGTCATCTGCGTATCACAAGTTGTTAATGAATCTTCCACCAATCCTAATCCTGCATTCTTCTTCATATAGTCCAGCTTCTCAGAGTATTTGCTCAGCATATAGGTTGAATAAGTATGGTGAAAGGATACAACCATAACATACACCTTTCCTAATTTGAAATCACACAATATCCCCTTGTTCTGTTCAAACGACTGCCTCTTGGTCTCTGTACATGTTCCTCATGAGTACAATTAGGTCTTCTGGAATTCTCATTCTTCGCAATGATATCCATAATTTGTTATGATCCACACAGTTGAATACCTCTGCATAGTCAATAAAACACAGGTTAACATCTTTCTGGTATTCTCTGTTTTCAGTCAAGGTCCATCTGACATCAGCAATGATATCCCTCATTCCATGTCCTCTTCTGAATCTGGTTTGAATTTCTGTAAGTTCCCTGTCAAAGTATTGCTATTATTATTTTTGAATGATCTTCAGCAAGTCTCCTACTATTATTGTGCAGCCCTCTATCTCTCTTTTCATTGCTGTTAGTTTGTATTATATATCGAGGAACACTATTGTTGGGTGCGTAAATATTTATTATGGTTATGCCCTCCTGGTGTTGTTGTTGTTGTTGTTAGATGCCATTGAATAGGTTCCGACTCATAATGACCCTATGTACCACAGAATGAATTTTTTTACCACAGAATGAAACACTGCCTGGTCCTGCACCATCCTCACACTCGTTTTTATGCTTGAGCCCACTGTTGTTGCCACTGTGTCAATCTATCCCTTTGAGGGTCTTCCTCTTTTCTGTTGACTCTGTACTTTACCAAGCATGATGTCCTTCTCCAGGGACTCATCCCTCCTGATAGAACGTCCAAATTATGTAAGATGCAGTCTTTCCATCCTTGCTTCTAAGGAGCATTCTGGTTGTACTTCCTCCAAGACAGATTTGTTCTTTCTTTTGGTAGTCCATGGTATATTCAATGTTCTTCACCAAGGCCATAATTCAAAGGTATCATTTTTTGTTCAGTCTTCTTTATTCATTGTTTAGCTTTCACATGCATACAATGCGATTGAAAACATCATGGCTTTGGTCAGGTGCACCTGAGTCTTCAAGGTGACATCTTTGCTTTTCAACACTTTAAAGAGATCTTTTGCAGCTGATTTGCCCAATGCAATGCGTCTTTTGATTTCTTGGCTGCTGCTATTATGGGTGTTGATTGTGGATGCAAGTAAAATGAAATTCTTGACAACTTCAATCTTTTCTCCGTTTATCATTATGTGTCTTGTTGGTCCAGTTGTGAGGATTTTTTTTTTTCTTTATGTTGAAGTGTAATCCATACCGAGGGCTGTGGTCTTTCATCTTCATCAATAAGTACTTCAAGCCCTCTTCACTTTCAGCAAGCAAGGTTGTGTCATCTGCATAATGCAGGTTGTTAATGAGTCTTCCTCCAATCCTATTGCCCCATTCTTCTTCGTACAGTCCAGCTTCTTGGATTATTTGCTCAGCATATAGGCTGAATAGGTACAATGAAAGGATACAACCCTGACACACACCTTTCCTGACTTTAAACCACTCAGTGTTCCCTTGTTCTGTCCGAACAACTGCCTCCTAATCTATGTACACGTTCCTCATAAGCACAATCAGGTGTTCTGGAATTCTCATTCTTTGCAATGTTATCCCTAATTTGTTATGATTCACACAGTTGAAAAATGCCTTTGAATAGTTAATAAAACATAGGTAAACATCCTTGTAGTGTTCTCTGCTTTCAGGCAGGATCCATCTGGTATCGGCAATGATATCCTTGGTTCCACGTCCTCTTCTGAATCCAGCTTGACTTTCTAGAAATTCCCTGTCGATATACTGCTACAGCTGCTTTTGAATGATCTTCAGCAAAATTTTGCTTGCATGTGATATTAATGATATTGTTTGATAATTTCTGCATTTGGTTGGATCACCTTTCTTGGGAATAGGCATAAACATGGATCTCTTCCAGTCCGTTGGCCCAGTAGCTGTCTTCCAAATTTCCTGGCATATATGAGTGGGCACTTTCAGTGCTGCATCCATTTGTTGAAACATCTCAGTTGATATTCTGTCAATTCCTGGAGCCTTGTTTTTCACCAGTGCCTTCAGTGCAGCTTGGACTTCTTCCTTCAGTTCCATCGGTTCCTGACCATAGCATACACCTCTTGGTGTACTGACCCTTTATTCATTATATTAAATTCTTATATAATCCATATATAATCCCTTATCCTTTGTGGTGGATTTTACTTTAAATTCTATTTTGTCAGAGATTAATATTGCCTCTCCTGCTCTTTTTCGATTGTTGTTTGCTTGATATATGTTTTCCTATCCTTTGAGTTTTAGTCTGCCTGTTTCTTTGAGTCTCAGGTGTGTCTCCTGCAGGCGGCATAGAGACGGGCCCTGCACGTCTATTTCAGTCCCTTCTGCCGCTCTCCGTCTCTGTCGGCGCAGTCAGTGCATTTACACTCAGTGTGATTACTGACACGTAGGAGTCTCGTGCTATCATTTTGATATAGTTTTTTTGTGTGTGTTTTGTTGATTGTTTCTTTGTTCCACTTAATTTTTTGTGCTGAATTGTTATTTTTTATGTAGTTTCTTTTCATCTTTTTCATTGTTATTGATTTTGTATTTGCTGAGTCTTCATGTTTTTCTTTCTTTTTTTATTTTGATGTGTAGGATTGTTAGTTTTCTTTGTGGTTACCTTAATATTTACCTCTATTTTTCTAAGTTTCAACCAATTTTTTATTTCTTCATATCACCTTGATTTTCTCCATGTGAAAGATCTACGGCTACAGTATTCAGTCCCTCTTTTTTGTTTTAATGTTGTCATCTTTTACACAGTGACATCCCTGTTTCCTTATTTTCAGTGTTTTAGCTTTCATTTATTTGTGAGTTCCCTATCCGGGTTGGTATCTAGTTGCTCTGTCCTATTTCTAGTCTTGGGTTGTTATCTGATGTTACTGATTTTCTAACTGGAGGACTCCCTTTAGTATTAGTTCTTGTAATTTTGGTTTGGTTTTTACAAATTCCATAAATCTCTGTTTATCTGGAAATGCCCTAATCATCAGTCATTTTTACCAACTTCTGCAGTCTGAAATTGATCAAGATGCATTGATAATTAATGGTGATTGGAATGTGAAAGTTGGAAACAAAGAAGAAGGATCAGTAGTTGGAAAATATGGCCTTGGTGATAGAAACTATAAGGGAACATTATAGAATTTTACAAGACCAAAGACCTATTCATTGCAAATACCATTTTTCAACAACATAAACAGTGACTATACACCACCAGATATAAAACACAGGAATTAAATTGACTACATCTGTGGAAAGAGACAATGGAGAAGTTTAATTCATCCGCCAGAACAAGGGTAGGGGCTGACTGTGGAACAGACCATCAGTTGCTCATACGCAAGTTTAAGCTGAAGCTGAAGAGAATTAAATCAAGTCCTCGAGAACAAAAATATGATCTTGAGTATATCCCACCCGAATTTGGGGACCATCTCAAAAATAGATTTGATACATTGAACAATGGTCATTATTACTACTATAAAATATGTTTATGTAACTTTTTTTTCATCTTACTGTATTACGTAACAGAGATATAACTATTAGACTGTCATAGGTTACCACTTCCTACTGCTTCCCAATCTTGTTCCTCAACCATTACATTTTCTTAAAACATGATTTTTTTTGAAACTCAGTTCTAGAGGTAGGGAAAGTACTTTTAAAGAGCATAGCTTCCAAAAGCTGTTCTATTCACTGGGGGTAATGAGATGGTCAAAATGGTTATTATCAAAGGAAAATAAAGTTTGTCTCATGGAAAAAATGGATTTAAATCATTAATAAGCATGCTCTGAATTTCATATGAGAAATACAAACTGTTAAAAACTCAATGAAAGTCTATATTTAAAAGTTCAAAGAGATAGGGTCTCTGCAGATAAGAAAATAAATCCATCAAGCAATAGGAAAATATAAAATATACAGAAAGCTGTAAAATATAAAACTATCACTTAAAGCAATCTGCATTGTCTTTGCCATCATGAGTATTACTCAAATCTCTTAGCAACAATTTAACAGATGAAATCAGAAACAATCATTGCTCAAATTTTCAAAGCTCTGGTTTAGAAACTGCTACCTCATGTTATTGCTGATTAATACCATCAATGTATAGTTTCAAAATATACAACCAAACTGAAACAAATCGGTCCCTATAGGAATCCAGGGGATATAATTTCCTCTCTTGACCACCAAACCAAAAAAACCCAAACTCGTCCCCATCAAGTCGATTCCAACTCATAATGACCCTAACGAACAGGGCAGAACTGCCCCATAGGGTTTCCAAGGAGCACCTGGTTGAATCAAACTACTGACCTTTTGGTTAGCAGCCATGGTTCTTAACCTCTGTGCCACCAGGGTTTCCAGTAAGGCTTAACTTCTGCATGTGCTTTCATGCATAAAGACCTTCTGTAAGCCGTTTCAGGAAAGGGGGTGCTTGTAGGGCTTCAGCTCCTGCTGTACTATCTGTCACCTGTCACTTCCCAAAGCCTGTGTGGGACCTGGCATGTTAATCTTGGGACAGGCTGGGCATAGAATATGTGTTTAATGAGGGCTAGATGAACATGAAGTGACCATCCTGAATATTTAATACTGAATATCAGCCCTATAGATATTAAGGGCTGTTTGCAGGTCACATTTGGGACACAACCACCAAAGGCGGCATGCTGGCTTTCTTGATTTTTGGGTGCAATTTGATGGTAGCTAACGTCCATAGCAACAGTCTCCACATTTTATATTTCTGCTTTGGAACATTGTAGGGTAGATCATATTTCTACTGACAAAAATAGATTATAATGAAAAAAAGTGACGTTCTATGATTGGGTGTTGCTATTTCATGGTATTGATGCACAGAGGCAAACAGTACCAAAGATTCTCAGTCAGCAATTCCAAATCACTAATTTTTTTAAAGCAAATTTAAAATCAAAGGTTGTCGTGATTGATACATTCGTTATAATACTTGTATTTTTACTTTTCAAAAAATTTTCCTTCAAAGAATCTTACATTTGTGAAAAATAAAAGCTATTAAAAACAAAAACAGGGTACGAATGGCAGTGATTGTTAACTCAAGGTGGAGTAGAGGAACACTTTTGTAGCATTTCAGATTCTCAAAAAAGGGGAATAGAGTTTGAAAATGTCCCAAGGTGATTCTGATCTATCCCTCAGGCAGACGCATCACGGGGCTCATTACTGGGCAGTCCTGGAGGCAGAGCCTTCTCCACTGTCTGCTGTGGAGCCAACACCTAGCTCATCTCCTCTCTTCCGCTCACCATGCCTTACGTCTTATCCAACACAAGGTCCCCAACTGCCTGAGTCCCTCCACTCCCCCCATCTACACTACTGCCAGCCCACTGTCGTCTCCCTCGCGCCTACTGCAATAGCCTCCCAACTGTCCCCCCACCAAGAATCTCCCACAACAGGCAGAATGATCTTCCAAGAATGTAAGGCATTTTAAGTCATTCCTTGCTTAAAACCCTTCAGTGGTCTCGACAGCACTTAGAGTGAGGTCCACATTCTTCACTGTGGCCTAGGAAGCCCGTGACCTAGCTAGCTCTGGCCTATTTTTCAGGCTTCATTTCTGATCACTCTTCTCACTTGCTATGTTCAAGATACACTGTCTTTTTTCCTTCTTGAACACAATATGCTACATCTTCTCAGTGTCCCTGTTCTGTTCTTTCCCCATCTTCATGGGCTGGCTGCTTCTCTACACTCAGGTCTCAGTTTAGATGCCATTCCTCAAGGAGGCCTTCGCTGACATCCCAACCAAGGTAAGCATCAGCCATTCTCTATCATGCCATCCTTTTACATTTTCTGCATAGCAAATACTCCTATCTTATATTTCTTTTAGACAATCATTTGCTTGTAATGTGTCTTCCCTCACTAGAATGCAGGCTTGTCAACCTTGTTCACCACAATGGTCCCAGCTTCTACAACAGTATAGGCATTAGTCGAATAAATGGATGAGTGAGAAGGTTATGCTGCTCTGGTAAGCCTCTTTCTGTGTCTCCTCTAATTTATTTATCATATCCTTTACCACTATCTTATCACCAGATTCTTTCCAACATGTGTTGCAAACATGTCAGTTTTGGAGAATGTGCTCAGAGACAGAAGTTGTTCTCTCTGCTGCTCCCCAGGTTATGTTTCCGTCCCAGGGAGATGTGTTCAGCTCTTTTTTCCCATTATATTTCTCTGGTCCATAGGACTTTACATAAGCGGCATTTCTTTAGGTTTGTAATTAGTCAAGAGTAGTGCTGACCGGGTAGAGAGGTCCATTGTCACCTTGGGTCTGAGCTTCCTAAGCACTGGAATCAGCATGCTGTAGGTCCCGGGTGGCTCACATATGCTTTGTTTACATTCTGTGGCCTGTTGAGTTTTAAGATGCTGATGCCTTATTGTATTGTCATGCCATTACTGCCTAAGCATTTAAGGAAACTTTCATATGTAAGGACTACCCTCACAAATATACTCAGCATATGTGACCTTTGTTATCTTTGTGATTAAACGTGCATAACCAAAAAAGACTTTAAACCCAATGTGAAATGTTCATGATTCATAGCCAAGAGGATAGGGCACCAAGTCATATTAATTTATAATATATAATTATATATATAATTCATTTATAATATTGGGTGTGACATTTGCTGGAAACTCAAACTACACATACTGGAGCCTGAGTTTCATATTTTCAAGTAGATCTTATGGAATACTGGTCAACAGAATAGCATGAAGGCCCTGGCCTTATTGTAGCTAAGAAGAATGTTCAGGAGATTAGAAGAAGGAAGTTGGAATGGATGTGGCTGGTGGGCAGAAGGAGAAGAAAAACAATGTGCTTTTGTTTTGTATTTAAAAGATTACATAGTTACATACTGCAGAGTGGCAAAGATGCATTAAATTTGTAATTAAGAAACATAATAATTACCATCAATAATCCTGGATAGTGAAGAAGGAAGTTTCTAGGTTGTTCATAAAGGTATTAACTGCAGACCACGCCTTCGCTGTCATCTTTGGGATTCACACCTGCATACGATGTCTCTCCTCGTACGTGCCCCTTCCTGCCCTGCCTGTCTGTCAATTTCCGTTCAGTCTTGAGGACTTTCTGTCTGAAGCTTTTCCTGTACCCCTCCTTTCCCTAGCATAGGTGAACACTCCCTCCTCTGGGATTCCATTGTCTCTTGCATCCCTCTTCTGTAGCCTTGACCACTTGTTCTCATGGCTTCTTCACTATACTATGAATTGACTCAGAAGTCAGTTTCTTTCTTTCTTTGTTAAATATTTGCCCATTTTTTCAACAAAAGGCTATATGCCTTCTTATGTCCTCACTTCTCCTCTTATCCAGCTCAATGCCTACAGCCAGTCATGACAATCACTCACAAAACCTCAACTCTTCCATCACAGCCATGTCACAAAACCCTGCACTGAGTCCAACTCTCTGCTTACTCTGAGCTTGCATCCCTGCAGATGAACGTGGACATGGCTGGAGAAACCCATACAACCATGTGGAAGAAACACATGATCACCAACCTCAGTAAGCCCTGTAGGCACCTGGCAAACACAGTTTTCCTGGACCATTCAACTTCCCTCTTTGCTAAAAAATTACAGCATGCCTTCTCCTTTCTTCACAAATATTCAACTCAGGAAACTGAAGCAGCCAGATTTCCACCACTTCTCTCCTCACACACTCTGTCTTCCATTGGTTACGGGATAAAATGACTCTGCCCCTATCTGAGGGTAGTCTTTCCCCTTCCTTTCTGTTACTCGAAGAGCTGTCTGAGCAACCTCCCCCTATTTTTACTGCATCATCAATGTCCTCCGATTACTCATCCTATCTTTACTCTGCATCCCCTCCAGCTAGTATCCCGTTTCTCTGCTTCTTTTTGTAGAAGACTTTTCCCAAGAACTGTCTATAGTTACTGTCTCTAATTCCTCTCCAATTGGCTCTTCATCCCATCCCAATCAGGAATTTGTCCGACCTAGAACTATTTAGTCAAGAGTTCTTAAGACCTCCACGTTGCTACGTCCAGTGGTCATTTTGTAGTCCTCGTCTTATACAACCTCTCCTTAACACACTTTGTTGACTTGGGAATGATCCTTTCCTGGTTTCCTCCTGCATCACTAACAACGCCTTCAGTTTGCTTTGTTGTTTCTCCTCATCTCCCCACCCTCTTAATGCTCATTTGGTATTTTTAAAATGAATGAAGAAATATGTGCTCACCATCCATATATGCATAGGCCTCTGGGTGCAGTCTGTGCCACTATAAAGGCATATGCATTGGGAGGAGGGTCCATACTTGGGGCACACAGAGGTCTAGACCAGCACTAGAGTGTGATTGGATCTTGGCCTGTGGTCACTGCTGTGCGATAGGCCTATCATGCATTGTTCCCCCAGGTTCTAAAGAGGAATTTGGCACTTCCTGCTTTTCCTCCCATAAATACTACTTGAGGTTTTTATACATAATATCTAATTTCTGAATATATGAATATATTTCTCACACATTGTCAAACATTTTTCTTAGCCTCTCAACACATACACATGCACAGGCCACTTTTTATTTAGCCACTTCATTTCCTTAACCGGTCCAGGGATAGCACTGGCATTTATTTCTTTTCAAAGTCCTCTCTTTGGACTCTACCCTCTTTATCCTACCTGTCTTATTTGTTCCATCTCAATAAATTGCTAAAATAAATAAAACCTTAACATATATTTTTTCTAAAAACAATTCGTCTTTATTGTATAAAATCTTGAAAATATAGAGAAGATGAAAAAAATATGAAATCACCCATCATTTTAATACCCATAATAGTAACTGTAACACTTCAGGATATTTTTATCCAGTCATTTTTTACACACTTATTTTAAATAAAATTTGGACTTACTGTATTTATAGATTTATATCTTACTTTTTTACAACTTTTTATGATTTCCCTATGTCATTAAAATTTGTCAGAAGACGTGGGTTTTCATGACGGAACAATATTTGATCATATGGTTGTACCATCATTTATTCAATCAAATCACTTCTGTGGAAATTTAGGTAGCTTCCAAATTTTTCACTGCCATATATAATCCTCTGATGGTCATCTATCTATAAATCTGCAGTACATCTGAAAAAGCTTTTAGAACAAATTCAGTGGTATTGGATTAATTGGTATACATGTTTAAAAGAGGAGGGATGCAAACCATAAGTTACTTTCTATAAAAGATTTAGCAATTTCTACCCTCACCAGAAAATGCACGAGGATGCCCTTCTCAGCGTATTCTTACTAAATTTCAAAAGTCAGTGTGAACTTGATTTGAAGAAATAAACAGTATTTTACTTTTTACATTTGTATTTTATTGTTTTTTAATGAAGTTGAAAAGGATTTAGAACATATATTGGTCATTTGCATTTCTTCTTCTGTAAACTGCCAGTTCACGTCCATTGCCCATTTTCCTATTAAAATCTTAGCGTGTCATCATGAATCTGAATGGATTACATTAAATGTATCAGTTATTTGTTGCTCAACAAAACCTTCAACCTTGATGTAAATCTTTTCTTGCTTCCATTTTCTCCATCTCTCTCTCCATTCATCCCACCTACATTTGCTCTTTACTTCCACCGCAATACCTAATTCTGGGCAGGTATTAGGTTCAAGTCCCTGGGACACAACCTCTCTCTTTTTTTTTTTCTTTGATGTCCCTCACCCCAAGACCATGGTCCCCAGTCCTCAGCTCAGTAGCTGAGTCCCTTAGGGCATTTGGATGTGTCTGTGAAGCTTCTATGACTTTGCCCTGGTCAAGCTGTGTTGACTTCCCCAGTATTGTGTACTGTCTTACCCTTCAGCTACTATCCCCTCCCCACCACTCCCCTACCTCATAACCACCAAAGATTGTTTCATTCTGTGTGGAAACATCTTCATGTGTTTTTAAAACAGTGGTCTCACACAGTATTTGATCTTTTGTGACTGACTTATTTCACTTAGCATAATGCCCAACAGATTCATTCATATTGTGAGATGTTTCACAGATTCATCATTATTCTTTATCGCTACATAGTATTCCATTGTGTGTATGTACCGTAGTTTGTTTATCCATTCATCTGTTGATGGGCACTTAGGTTGTTTCCATCTTTTTGCTATTGCGAACAATGCTGCAATGAACATGGGTGTGCATCTGTCTATTCATGGAACAGCTTTTATTTCTCTAGGATATACTCCTAGGAGTGGGACTGCTGGATCATATATATGGCATTTCTATTTCTAGCTTTTTAAGGAAGCGCCATATTGTTTTCCAAAATGGTTGTACCATTTTGCATTCCCACCAGCAGTGCATAAGAGCTCTCATCTTACATCCTCTCTTTTGGTCCATGGTAACCTCGATCTTCTCTTAACTCCAAAGTAATCATTATCCTCACCTCTTCCTGTCTTATTTAATTAATCACCTTTCAATAAGTATAATGTCTTATGGCATCCACAAAGTAAGAAGCCAGGTCTTATATTTCACAGGCCTAGTATGCTGCCGCCAAACCACAGTGATCCTGATTACTAGGTACTGCAAACATGCCAACATAAAAACATGGGTATAAATATTTTTGCAGTTTTCCTCTTACTAAAATATACTTTTCCTAAGAAGGAAAATGTCATCAAATAGAAATAAGTCTTAGGTAACAGAAATTCTGCAAGCAGATGAGATGAGTTTATATTACATAGTAGAGGCTGACATTATGTTCTGAGATGAGCAAGTAAGTAATTATGTATGAAAGCTAGCTGTGTGTAAATGGAAACATTTTTGGCAGACATGATATCCACTAAACATGTGTTATTGGTAGTAGATGTGTCAAATTATTTTCCTAACTCAAGCATAACATATCATTCCAAATATAACTATATATGGATTACAGCAACACAGCTATTGCTTTACCCCTAAATGCCAAAATATTGAAAGTTATAACACATATGATCAATTAAAAATATAATATAGAAAATCTAAAGAACTTAATGTAGTTGATTCTTAGTGATAAAAATCATACGTATGTTTGGTACACATTTCTAAAAATGAAATCACATAAATTTAAGGACATATAGACATCTAGGAACATTAGGGATGTTTGTTGGGAAAACTCACAAAATGGTCTAGTGAATTTTTTTTTTTTGGCGGGGGATGGGGGAAATCAAATGATTACACTTGATACATTTTCCTTCTGAGTAGAATTTACATCAGTGAAAAATGGCTGTTTGCACATAAAAGTGCACGGAGTTCTTAAAGCAGGTCTGCTCAGTGAATGGTTTACTATTTCCGCTTTGAACTTTAGATCCCATTCTTCTTTTTTTCTTTTTTATGAGGAACATACTTTCTTCCTAAGGCTAGAAATGTTATCTAATTGTTAGGCAAATTAAATAAACTTAAACCATTTAGCCACACAATATTTTGGTTCATGACAGTGTAAGAGCAACTCTACCAAAAACAAAACAAACAACTAAGTGCTTAACAGCAACTTAAACAGTTAAATATCATTTTACATTTGCAAATGTATATAAAGCAAATAGAATCTGGCACAAGCTGATAACCTAAACTCTTTTCATATCTGACCAGAAGACTCACAAAAGCAGTTAGAACAGAGAGAAAATAAAAAGAGAGAAATTCTGGAAAAACAAACAAAAAAAAACTGGTTTTCTGATGTAAAATATCAGTTTTTTTTTTTTTTTAAGTTTCCACATAAGAATTACTTATGAAGAGCTCTCAATCTAGTCGTTTTCTGTATCAAGTCCAAATGCAGTTTTTGACAACTCTTAAGGAAAGCAAAGTACAGGAAAACGACCTTTCTCATCACAATACTTTCAATTCTTAATGGTGCTCCTCGCTGATGCAGCTACTAGGCTCTGGGCCACTGCCTTTCATTTCCGGGTCATTTTTCTCTCAGAGGCAACAAGGTACAGTCTTGCCTTTTTTTTTTTTTTGCATTTTCTAAGATGCCATTGTGCTTTTAAAAGTAATCTTCCTTCTATTTATATATTTATATATCAGCAACAACAACAACAACCTACAGAAGGACTTTCACTAAACAACCACAGGAATTTAAAAAGAAAACAAGCCTATTTTACTTCAAAATGTCAAGACGGAACTCACTTCCCCATACTATTCGACACGTACATAAAGAAGAGAATAAAATACATCCCAAAGTATAGTCCAAAAAAAAAAAAACTCAACCCAGTTGCCACTGAGTCGACTCTGACTCATGACAACCCCACATGTTTCAAAGTAGAACTATGCGCCACAGGGTATTCAAGGGTGTGATGTTTTGAAGCAGATTCCGAGACTTTTCTTTCAATGCACTTCTGGGTGGATTTGAATTGCCAATCTTTCCATTAGTAGCCGAGCTCTTAACCGTTTGAACCACTGAGGGATTTCTCGAAGTATGATAAGTAATGACAAATTTAAAAAAATCACATGTGGGGGGCTTCTATCGCTGAAACTGCAAGAAAGAAGTGAGGAATAAGACTACAATGCCTCCCCACCCCCATTTCATACCTCTAACTGAGGAGACCCCCACGTGTCTGTCGGTTTGTCGTAATGTGGGGGCTTGTGTGTTGCTGTGATGCCACCAGTATTCAGATACCAGCACGGTCACCCAAGGAGGACAGGTTTCAGCTGAGCTTCCAGACTAAGACAGATTAGGAAGAAGGACCCAGCAGTCTACTTCCGAAAAGCATTAGCCAGTAAAAACCTTAAGAATAGCAGTGGAACATTGTCTGATATAGTGCTGGAAGATGAGCCCCCAGGTTGGAAGGCACTCAAAAGATGACTGGGGAAGAGCTGTCTCCTCAAAGTAGAGTAAACCTTAATGATGTGGCTGGAGTAAAGCCTCCGGGACCTTCATCTGCTGATGTGGCATGACTCAAAATGAGAAGAAACAGCTGCAAACATCCATTAATAATCAGAACCCGGAATGTACGAAGTATGAATCTAGGAAAATTGGAAATCGTCAAAAATGAAATGGAATGCATAAACATCGATATCCTAGGCATTAGTGAGCTGAAATGGACTGGTATTGGCCATTTTGAATCGGACAATCATATAATCTACTATGCTGGGAATGACAACTTGAAGAGGAATGATATTGCATTCATCATCAAAAAGAACATTTCAAAATCTATCCTGAAGTACAACGCTGTCAGTGATAGGATAATATCCATATGCCTACAAGGAAGACCAGTTAATATGACTATTATTCAATTTTACACACCAAGCGCTAGGGCCAAAGACGAAGAAATGGAACAGTTTTATCAGCTGCTGCAGTCTGAAATTGATCAAACATGCAATCAAGATGCATTGATAATTACAGGCAATTGGAATGCAAAAGCTGGAAACAAAGAAAAAGGATCAGTAGTTGGAAAATATGGCCTTGGTGATAGAAACAATGCCGGAGATTGAATGATTGAATTTTGCAAGACCAACAACTTCATTGCAAATACCTTCTTTCACCAACATAAATGGTGACTATACACATGGAACTCGCCAGATGGAACACACAGAAATCACATTGACTACATCTGTGGAAAGAGACGATGGAAAAGCTCAATATCATCAGTCAGGGGCCGACTGTGGAACAGACCATCAATTGCTCATATGCAAGTTCAAGCTGAAGCTGAAGAAAATCAGAGCAAGTCCAAGAGAGCCAAAATATGACCTTGAGTATATCCCACCTGAATTTAGAGACAATCTCAAGAACAGATTTGACCCATTGAACACTAGTGACCGCAGACCAGATGAGTTGTGGAATGACATCAAGGACATCAACCATGAAGAAAGCAAGAGGTCACTGAAAAGACAGGAAAGAAAGAAAAGACCAAGATGAATGTCAGAGGAGACTCTGAAAATTGCTCTTGAGCGTCAAGCAGGTAAAGCAAAAGGAAGAATTGATGAAGTAAAAGAACTGAACAGAAGATTTCAAAGGGCAGCTCGAGAAGACAAAGTAAAATATTATAATCACATGTGCAAAGAGCTGGACATGGAAAACCAAAAGGGAAGAGCATGCTCAGCGTTTCTCAAGCTGAAAGAACTGAAGAAAAAATTCAAGCCTCGAGTTGCAATAGTGAAGAATTCCATGGGGAAAATATTAAATGATGCAGGAAGCATCAAAAGAAGATGGAAGGAATACACGGAGTCATTACACCAAAAAGAATTAGTCGATATTTAACCATTTCAAGAGGTGGCATATGATCAGCAACTGATGGTATTGAAGGAAGAAGTCCAAGCTGCTCTGAAGGCATTGGTGAAAAACAAGGCTCCAGGAATTGATGGAATATCAGTTGAGAAATATGGAAGACAGCTTCCTGGCCAACCGACTGGAAGAGATCCATATTTATGCCTATTTCCAAGAAAGGTGATCTAAACGAATGTGGAAATTATAGAACAATATTATTAATATCACACACCAGCAAAATTTTGCTGAAGATCATTCAAAAACGGCTGCAGCAGTATATCGACAGGCAACTGCCAGAAATTCAGGCTGGTTTCAGAAGAGGACGTGAAACCAGGGATATCATTGCTGATGTCAGATGGATCCCGGCTGAAAGCAGAGAATACCAGAAGGATGTTTACCTGTGTTTTATTGACTATGCAAAGACATTCGACTGTGTGGGTCGTAACAAACTATGGATAACACTGCGAAGAATGGGAATTTCAGAACAGTTAATTGTGCTCATGAGGAAACTTTACATGGATCAAGAGGCGGTTGTTCGGACAGAACAAGTGGATACTGATTGGTTTAAAGTCAGGAAAGGTGTGTGTCAGGGTTGTATCCTTTCACCATACCTATCCAATATGTATGCTGAACAAATAACACGAGAAGTTGGACTATATGAAGAAGAACGGGGCATCAGGATTGGAGGAAGACTCATTAACAACTTATGTTATGCAGATGACACAACCTTGCTTGCTGAAAGTGAAGAGGACTTGAAGCACTTACTAATGAAGATCAAAGACCATAGCCTTGAGTATGGATTACACCTCAACATAAAGAAAACAAAAATCCTCACAACTGGACCAATGAGCACCATCATGACAAACGGAGAAAAGACTGAAGTTGTCAAGGATTTCATTTTACTTGGATCCACAATCAACAGCCACGGAAGCAGCAGCCAAGAAATCAAAAGACCCATTGCAGTGAGCAAATCTGCTGCAAAGGACCTCTTTCTTCAAAGTGTGGAAGAGCAAAGATGTCACCCTGCAGACTAAGGTGCGCCTGACCTAAGCCATGGTATTTTCAATCGTGTCATATGCATGTGAAAGCTAGACAATGAATAAGGAAGACTGGAGAAGAGTTGATGCCTTTGAATTGTGGTGTTGGCGAAGAATATTGAATATACCATGGACTGCCAGAAGAACGAACAAATCTGTCTTGGAAGAAGTGCGGCCAGAATGCTCCTTAGAGGCAAGGATGGCGAGACTGCGTCTTACATACTTTGGATATGTTGTCAGGAGGGATCAGTCCCTGGAGAAGGACATCATGCATGGCAGAGTACAGGGTCAGTGGAAAAGAGGAAGACCCTCAAAAAGGTGGATTGACACAGTGGCTGCAAGGATGAACTCAAGCATAACAACGATTGTAAGGATGGCGCAGGACCAGGCAGTGTTTCGTTGTGTTGTGCCTAGGGTCACTACGAGTCGGAACCGACTCGACTTCACCTAACAACAACAACTGAGGAGAGAAGTACACAGCAAATGTTACAATCCCTTCAGGTTATTCAACATTAAGTCATCTAAATTTCTTAGGTTGTTTTTTTCAAGAAACAGTGAAAATGCCTCTTGCAATTAGCATGAGGATTAACATAACTTGGCACACGTGGAGAGAGGAGCGCGGGAGAGCCCTGGAGAACATGATTAGAACATATTTCCCCAACATATTCTCCACCTCACAAGGCAAAGGGGAAGTCTTGGCGGTGTTTGCGCTCCCACTGCCCACTCCCCTCTCATTTCCTGGGAAGGGTATTTATTAAGAAAAAGGATAATGAAACATAGAATTGTGAACCAGAGAGGAAAATCTTTTATTCATCAGTAGGAAAGTTACTTTAGAAACCCATCTTCTTCTTACTTAGAAGAAATAAGGAATGCCAAGAATGAATCTTTGTAACTTCTCTTTCTTTCCACACACACGTACAGGCATACACTCATATTACGGCGCTTCGCTTTATTATGCTTTGCAGATACTGTGTTTTTACAAATTGAAGGTTTGTGGCAACCGGCGTTGGGCAGTTCAATCAGCACAATTTTTCCAATAGCATGTGCTCATCTCGTGTCCCTGTGTCACATTTTGGTAATTCTCACAATATTTCAAACTTTTTCATCATTAGTTATCTGTTATGGTGATCTGTGATCAGTGGTCTTTGATGATACTACTGTAATTGTTTTGGGGTGCCACGAACCACGCCAACATAAAGATGGTGAACTTAATAGATATATGTGTGTGGTCTGACTGCTCCACTGACTGGCCATTCCCCTGTCTCTCTCCCTCTCCTTGGGCCTCCCTAGTCCCTGAGACACAACAAAACTGAAATTAGGCCAATTAATAACCCTACAATGGCCTTTAAGTGTTCAAGTGAAGGAACAGTCCCACATCTCTCACTTTAAATCAAAAGCTAGAAATGATTAAGCTTAGTGAGGAAGGCAGGTGGAAAGCCGAGACAGCTCAAAAGCTAAGTCTCTTTTGCCAAACAGTTAGCCAAGCTGTGAATACAAAGGAAAAGTTCTTGAAGGAAATTAAAAGTGCTACTCCAATGAACAGATAAATGATAAGAAAGTGAAACAGCCTTACTGCTGATATGGAGAAAGTTTTAGCAGTCTGGACAGAAGATCAAACCAGCCACGTCATTTCCTTAAGCTAAAGCCTAATCCAGAGCAAGGCCCTAACTCTCTTCAGTTCTCTGAAGGCTGAGAGGTGAGGAAGCTGCAGAAGAAAAGTTTGAAGTTAGCAGAGGTTGGTTCACAAGGTTTAAGGAAAGAAGCCGTCTCCATAGCATGGAAGTGCCAGGGAAGCGGCAAGTGCTGCTGTAGAAGCTGCGGCAGGGTATCCGGGAGATCCAGCTGACGGGTGGAGGCGGACACACTCAACGACAGATTTCCAGTGAGGACGAAACACCTTCATATTGGCAGAAGGTGCCATCTGGGACTTTCATAGCTCTACAGGAGACTACCTGGCTTCAAGGTTGCAAAGGACAGGCTGACTCTCTTGTTAGGGGCTAAAGCAGCTGGTGACTTTAAGTTGAAGCCAATGTTCATATACCATCCTGAAAACCCTAGGGCCCTTAAGGATTATGCTAAATCTACTCCGCCTGTGCTGTATAAATGGAACAACAAAGCCTGGATGACAGCACATCTGTTTACAACATGGTTTACTAAATATTTTAAGCCCACTGTTGAGAACTAATGCTCAGAAAAAGGATTCCTTTCAAAATATTACTGCTCAATGACAATGCACCTGGTAACCCAAGAGCTCTGATGGAGATGTGCAAAGTGATTAATGTTTTCATGCCTGCTAACACAACATGCATTCTGCAGCCCATGGATCAAGGAGTTACTTCAACTTTCAAGTCTTATTATTTAAAAAATACATTTTGCAAGGCTATAGCTGCAATAGATAGTGATTCTTCTGATGGACCTGGGCAAAGTAAATTGAAAACCTTCTGGAAAGGATTCGCCATTCTAGACGCCATTAAGAACATTCATGATTCATGGGAGGATGTCAAAATATGAACATTAACAGGAGTTTGGAAGAATTTGATTCCAGCCCTCATGGATGACTTTAAGGGGTTCAAGGCTTCAGTGGAGGAAGTAACTGAAGATGTGGTTGAAACAGCAAGAGAGCTAGAATTGGAAATGGAGCCTGAAGATGTGACTATGCAAAGGCATTCGACTGTGTGGATCATAACGAATTACGGATAACACTGGGAAAAATGAGAATTCCAGGACACTTAATTGTGCTTATGTGGAACCTGTACAAAGACCAAGAGGCAGTCATTCAAACAAAACAAGGGGATACTGCATGGTTTAAAGGCAAAAAAGGTATGTGTCAGGGTTGTATCCTCTCACCATACTTATTCAATCTGTATACTGAGCAAACAATCCGAGAAGCGGGACTCTATGAAGAAGAACGGGGCATCAGGATTGGAGGAAGACTCATTAACAACCTTCAATATGCAGATGACACAACCTTGCTTGCTGAAAGTGAAGAGGATTTGAAGCACTTACTGATGAAAGTCAAAGACCACAGCCTTCAGTATGGATTACACCTCATCATAAAGAAAACAAAAATCCTCACAGCTGGACCAATAAGTAGCATCATGATAAACTGAGAAAAGATCGAATTTGTCAAGGATTTCATTTTACTTGGATCCACAATCAATGTCCATGGAAGCAGCAGTCAAGAAATCAAATGATTCATTGCATCCCGCAAATCTGTTGCAAAAGACCTCTTTAAAGTGTTAAAAAGCAAAGATGTCATTTTGAGGACTAAGGTGTGCCTGACCATGGTGTTTTCAATTGCCTCATACACATGTGAAAGCTGGACAATGAACAAGGAAGATCAAAGAAGAACTGATTGCCTTTGAACTATGGTGTTGGTGAAGAATATTGAATATGCCATGGGCTGGTAGAAGAATGAACAAATCTGTCTTGGAAGCAGTACAGCCAGAATGCTCCTTACAAGTAAGGATGACAAGATGTTGTCTCACATACCTTGGACACGTTATCAGGCGGGACCAGTCCCTGGAAAAGGACATCATGCTTAGTAAGGTAGAGGGTCGCAAAAAGAGGAAGGCCCTCTATGAAATGGATTGACACAGTGGCTGCAAGAATGGGCTCAAGCATAAAAATGATTTTGAGGATGGCGCAGGACTGGGCAGTGTTTCCTTCTGTTATACAAAGGGTCACTGCGGATAGGAACTGACTAGACAGCACCTAACAACATATACATACGTTGTTTTTAACTAAAATAAATACTTTCCCTCCGAAGTCTTATTCTGAAAAACTTCAAACCAATATAAAAGTTGAAAGAATAGTACAATGAGTACCCTTATACTTTTTACCTAGAATCAGCAATTATCTTGCCGCATTTCTCTTCTCTCTCTGTGCGCGTGTGCATATGCATGCACACGCATATACAATTGTTTTGCTGAACCATTTGAAAGTTGAAGACATTATAACATTTTATCCCAAACATTCTCCTACACAACCACAGTATTATATCTACTCACTCCATGTCATACTCAAAAACACACAGGTCTCAGGAAGTATTTATAAAACAACTGGCTTGTATTCTTAAAAAAGCCAATGTTATGAAAGAGAAAAAAAAATCTGTTCTACTCATGCTATAGGTATTCCGGCGTGGCACAAAGGGTTAAGTGCTAGGCTACTAACTGAAAGGTTGGAGGTTCAAAGTCACTCAGAGGTGTCTTGGAAGAAAGCCTGGTGATCTACTTCTAAAAGATCACAGCCACTAAAAACTCTGTGGAGTGCACTTCTACTCTGAAACACTTGAGGTTGCCATGAGTCAGAATCAACCCGATGGCAACTGGTTTGGTTTGCTCACTCATAGCAGTTTGTATCATATTTCTCTGAGTTTCAGGCACTTCAAAGAAGAAATTATACCAATGTTAATACACGCAAAACCTGTTACATCTTGCCTTCAAGCCCTGAAACCACATAACTGAAACAGGTGGATTCCCTTCCTGCATTTCCCAAGAAAAATCTGAACTAGAAATAATTTTACAGACACACATTGAGTTTAATTGACTGTAAACAAATACATGTATTTTATATTTGCAAATTAAAGTGAAAGCTCATTTTTCAGAGGTGATGACTGAGAAGGTGTTTGCAGCTGTGTACCGTTGGCATTGAGGGGCCACGGGTTTAGCAGGTCCTTCATGGAAAAAAGGGATGTGTGTACAGGAAGGGAGATCAACTGGCAAGCTAGGCTGGGAGGCTGTTAGGGTAGAGGAAGTCCTGTTAGAATTACAGGAGACTTTAATCTTCTTTTACTAGGATAAGGTGATTGCCTAGGAGATGGGAAGAACACAAAAACTTAAGAGCAAAGAAAAAAAATTTAATAGGATGATGATCTTGATCTGTGAGGAAAGAAAAAGCTGTTATGAGACAAGGAACTGATATGGCAGACAGGGTACATGAGTTATCCACAGAATGCTGAAAGCAGGGAGTTTACTGAGAAGTCTGTCAATTTCCTACCATTTATACGAGAATAAGAGGAGGACGAGGTAATATATTTTACCAAATGGAAGCAGGAAGGAAGAATTATAAATTGACTAAACCAAGACATAAACATCTTCAGGACTGGGTTATTCAAACTCATTGCGTTTGGGCCAATCCGGGCTCATAGCAACCCTAGAGGACAGAGTAGAACTGCCCCATTGGGTTTGCAAGGCTGTAAGTCTCACGGAGGCAGACTGCCACGTCTTTCTTCTGTGGAGCTGCTGGTGGGTTCGAACCACCAACCTTTTGGTCAGCAGCCAAGCGCCTTAACCACTGCTCCACCAGGGCTCCTGGGTGATTCTAGATACACACAAATCTGTGTGTTTTTCTCCTGCACGCAGATTTCTGGATGCGGGCTAAAATGTAGGTAAAAAAGTAGGGGTGCCTACTGAAAGTTCATTATTCAGTTCTGTTTGGTTCCAAATTGGATACATAATGAATAGAGAAATATGATAAATATACCACAGAAAGGCAGCTGTTTAATATTTGAAAATATGATCATTATTTGTTGCCAGGGGGAGTTTTGGGAACATGGAATTTGACGTCTGGCTTATTTCTATTTTCCACTCTACTCTCTCAAAATTACTGTGGCAAGAGATCGTATAATAATCCAGCCTAAGGGACCTGAAGTTCCATAAATCGGTGACCTGGAGATAGAGCCCATCACGTGCCCTGAAACTCAACCACCAGGGTAAGATGTAAGGCTCTCAGTTAAGGTTCAGAACACTTTCTCAAAAAGGCTGTCCTAAGCGGTGCGAACAGAAGTACATTGAAGAGGAGGAAATTGAAAAACAAGACTGGGGGAAATGGATGGGGAGAAGAAACCCTCTCAAGGGTTCCCACCTTTTTTTTTAAAGTTAAGGAGGAGGATGGGACATGAGGTCAGCTGGCAATGCTCATGGGTACGTCTGAATGAAGAGAGTCTGTGGGGAAACGAAGTGGCAGCAACATAAACTTGCTTTGGTGAAGTACTTATAAACACATTTTAAAAGGACATGAGTAATGGTAAGAGTCATTCACAGATTTCAAAACAGGGTCACTTCGAAAAGAAACAGCCATTAATATGCATGTAAAGCAAAAGATTATACTTCATTTTTTAAAAAAATCTCAATTTTTCTCACTTCCACTTCATAGTATTATTCATAAAATAAGTTAACGGAAGAAAAAGGGAACCTTATGCTACTGTTTAAGCCGAATAAAATAAATAGATCTTATTAAGCTACTTACGCACTGTGGTTATGTAAGATAATGCGTTTTTTTGTTTGTCACGCTGGAGTATTTAGGAGCAAAAAGGCACCATGCCTATAACTTTCTCTTTCAAATGGCTCAGAAGAAAAATAATACACACTGACACAAACAAAAGCGGTAAAATTTGAACAACTGGGGAATCTGGATGCAAGGTATATGGGAACTCTTTATATTATTCTTGTAACTTTTTATGAGTTTGAAATTATTTACAAATAAAAAGTTAAAGTTAAAATAAAAAATGACAATTTACAGAATTTTTAAGTTAACGTTACTGTTATGGGTGGTATTAATCCGGTCTCACTCACAGTCATCTGTCTTTTGTTAGGTCATCCTACCTGTGGTGTGGTGACGGAGAGAAGCAGACTCACAGCATCTTTCTGACCAGGTGTCCTGGAGATGCAGATGCGTTACTTGCACTTCATCATGACTTGCCTCTTTGCTATTACCAACCTATCCACAGGTACAATTTAAAAAAGGAAGGAAGCCAAGACAAAAACCACAACACACACAACTCCTATTATTTATAATCAGTCACTTGAGTTGGTGAAGGTGCTCACTAACTAATCTTTAGACGGACTGAGGGTCATATTCAGTTCCCCAGCATAATCGCTCCCAGTTCCTCTGTTCAACACTCCAGAAAGCAAAACTGAAGGATGTGACTGAAAAGGGGTCAGCAGGTGGCCTTGACCTAACAGGTATAGGGCAGTGAAGTGTGTAAGGACCACAGTGCTCTAGTGCTAGCTGCCAATCAGCTCTCCACACCCTACAGCTGTCCACCCCACAGCCTTGGTCCTCACCCTGGCTGTGCCCTGCTGGCGCCCATGGCCACTCCCAGTGCTCCTGTACCACCAGCCTTCCCCTTTGGGAGGAGAGTGGTTAGATTGTAACAGGTCCTGCCTGCTGTAGTGACCGTTGTCGCCAGGGACGTTGTTTTTGGAAGTTCTGAATCCTGTTCAACTTTGTAACTCCATATAGTCCTGTGACCACAGAGGTTCTATCCAGTCACGAGGACACATGCTGTAAGGTGAATTTCAGGCCTTTCAACAACTCCACGAAGAGGTCTGCAGACCATTTATTCACTTAATACAGGGAGGCTGTGGTGTCTCCACTGGGCATGCACAGCAATAAAATAAAGGGGCTTCCTGTGACACTACCACACTTGCATATCATTTAACCACCAGGAGGATTTCCTTGCTTGGAGTTGGGTTTTGACTCAGGAAACTGGACATAGTGTTTGTTTCTCCTCCTTTCCACATCATCCCACAGCGCAGTGGCAATAACACCCGAATGAACCACAAGTAGAAAACCTTGCTCTGGGAGGGAGCAAAACAAGGCATGAATTTCCATGCATTTGGTGAACACAAAAGGGAATCAATCACTTCCCCCTCACCAGGGAGAAGCTGTAGGACTTATCTGGGCTGATCGTTTCCCTGTAGGACAGCTGGAAATGAAATACCTTCACTTCAGTGAATCTTGTCCCTGTGATGTATTACTTAAATGAATCCTTCCCGGGCAACTAAGCTATAGGGGAAATAGAAACCCATGGTGTGTATTTTCCTTAAGGAACCCTAGAGCATGAACTATCTTTTGCTAGAGAGCCGAATTTGCTGTAATTTTGCATTTGCTTAGGAATCTCCTGCTTTCGTTGTCAAAGAGTACAATCAACAGATGCATTTAACATCCAGTGTTTTCCTTGAGGCGAGACTTTCGCTTGTCCTCCCCCAAGGTTTCTGACAGGTAGAGCAGAAGAGTGAAGAGCAGAGGCTCCAGCGCCAAATGGTCACCTGGTTTTGAGTCCTTGCTCCTTCTCTCACTACCTTGGTGACCTTGGGCAAGTAGCTTAAACTCTCTGGACCACAGTTTCCTCGGTGGTAAGACAGGCTGATAGCAGTGTCCCCTTACCAATCTACTGTGACGAGGAGTTAAGGCATATAACAGCATAAACAGCACATATGTAGAACAATGCCAGCACTCAAGGAAGTTCAGCAGTTACTATGATTATTCAAAAAATTCAAGATGTGTGTGCAAGTGGAGGGAGAACAGGAGATGCCGGAACTGGGGGAGGAGTGGACTTGGATCTCTTGGTCTTGGAAGCCGCCACATGTGAAGAAGCGTGGGACTGACGGTATGACCCTCCAGGTCACCTGTGAAGCATGTGTCCTTGGAAGCTGCTACACGTGAAGGAGCCTGGGACGGATGGTGTGATCCTCCAGGTCACCTGTGAAGCACGTGTTCTCAGAAGCTGCCACACGTGAAGGAGTGTGGGACTAATGGCCGATCCTCCAGGTCACCTCTGAAACACGCACCCTCTGTTTCTCAACTGCTGTCATCACTACAAGACCTTGGTGGCCCATTGGTAATTGGTAATTTGGACAAGCCTGCCCAGGCTGTCCAGTTAAATAGAACATCCTAATGATTTATTCGCTTAATTTAATCTGCTGGCATTTTTGAGCTGGGCCTCTAGAGGGAAGGAGCCTCTGTAGGAACAGCAGTCTGGCCAGCTGTAGCAGCAAGGACAAGGACACAGATTAACACACTGAACTGCTTCATGGCCAGGCGTTTCTCCCTCACCACGACAAACCATCACAGAGCAGACTGCCAAGGAATAGTAGGTGCTCAGTAAGGATCTGCTGAATGGGTGATTTTCACAGCTGATTTATGCTGTTATAAATATGGAGGCATGTCTTTAATAAAAAAAGACACCTTCAGTTTAAAATTATGATTCAGATTTTAACATTCAATGCCAACATTTTACTCCAGTGAAATAAATGCACACATTTTCCTGGTTCACAGTCTTGCCAGTTCCTCCTTCCAAAGGAAGCTATCTTCCAAAAAATACCCAGTTACTAAAAATTTCCCAAGCAGAGGTTACACGTAGGAAAATGTGCACCAAGAGCAGAGGGGTCTGCCCCCGTCCGCCCATGAGACACAGAACAGTCTCCTTCTACAGGGTTCTCAGCTGTCCCCTGGAGGCTGGGATTCCTGGAATGAGCTTGTAGGGATTGGGGACGTCCTGCCCGAGTATGTTTGGCAATAAGAATGTGCTCAGTGGTTGAATGCCTCAGCTCCCTATATTTTCCTGGCAAACAGGTGAAAAACATTATCTTGTTCACCAACCATAACAAGAAAGCTAAACTGAACACTTGGCTGTCAGGGCTGCTCACGCTCTGCTCTGTAAGGCTTTGTGTGCCGTGAAAGAGAAATGCTGATGTCCCTGAGAACTATATCAGTGAAACCACAGGACGGCATGTGGCCTGATTAATCTTATGAACTCAGCATTAGCATATTGCTGGAACATAATGTAGATTATAAATTTATGAATGTACAATACTGACTCGCAATAAACAGAAAAGCTTACTCCTAAGCAACTTCTTGGTTCTATTTCTCTCAACCTTGTCATATGAACAAAACCTAAAGTTTCTCAAAGTAGCGACTCATGAATTCCCATAAAGTTATAAAAAGTGAAGTAACATGTTTTAGTTGTCCCATCCTTTCATTATAAATATGTCCTTCCGATAACAAGTGTGGATGATCACATTAAAATTTACATATCACAGTCAATGGCATGATTACCAAGGATGCTTCGCGTACTCTTAGCTTAGTGACACAGCACCTGGGTAACACACTCTTTCCCATGAAAACATATCCTGGCTAAACAGCAACATTATCATCTAAAACAATATATTATACGAGCCTTAAAGAATCCACTTTATTACATAACAGGTCTAAAGCTAATAAATAAGACCATGACTACAATGTCATTTTAAAGGTCTTAAAGTTCACTCAAATTACTCAACAAATATTTCTGGGCACGTAGTACGTAAGATAAACTACTATCTCCAGACAAACCAAAGTCAAATACGACCCTTACCTTAAGGTGCCTGAAACAAGCATTTATTTGGCTTTCTACATGAAAACCAAAAAAACCTGTTGCCATCGCGTCAGCTCGGACTCATAGTGACCCTACAGGACAGAGTAGAACTGCCACATCCAGTTTCCAAAGAGTGCCAGGTGGATTCGAACTGCTGACCTTTTGGTCAGCAGCTGTAGCTCTTAATCATCACACCACCAGGGTTTCCTTCTACATAATACATTCCCAATTAATTTACTAGTCCATTTGTCATCAAGTCGACTCTGACTTACGGTGACCGCACGGCGTCAGAGTAGAACTGTGCTGCGTAGGATTTTCAATGGCTGATTTTCAGAAGTAGATCACCAGGCCTTTTTTCTGAGGCACCTCTGGGTAAACTCAAACCTCCAACCTTTCAGTTAGCAGTCAAATATGTTAACCATTTGTACCACCCAGGGACTCCAGTTTACTAACACCAAAACCAAACCTGTTGCTGTTGAGTCTATTCCGACTCATAGTGACCCTATAGTACAGAGTAGAGCTGCCCCATAGGGTTTCCAAGGAGCAGCTGGTGGATTCAAACTGCCGACCTTTTGGTTAGCAGCTGAGCTCTTAACCACTGTACCACCAGGACTCCAACTTACTAATAAAAACAAAATCCACTGTTATTGAGTCGATTCTGACCCACAGCGACCCCACAGAGTTTCCAAGGCTGTAAATCTCTATAGAAGCAGACCGCCACATCTTTTTCCCTTGGAGTTGCTGGTGGTTTCAAATTGCTGACCTTTGGGTTAGCAGCTGATCTTTAACTGCTGTACCACCACAGCTCCTTAAACTTACTAACAGGCAATCATAACTTATAGTTATGAATGTACCTCCAGTTTGGCTGTTTTCACACTCTCAGGTCAGATATTTAGCCAAGGTATACAACATGGATAAGGGAGGGCTATTTCTACCCCACCACATACTCTATGCAAACTTTAATGTCTGAGCGCCAAAAGAACTGCTGTGAGAGGTCTCTAAGCACTGTTATGGATCAGAAGAGTAGTGGCTTCTGATCTGACTTCATGACAGAGAGGCCAGGATCATATCATGGCTACCTGGGAGTGTGGCAAGATCACACATCATTTAGAAACATCATTCCTGGGGTTCTTCTTCTTGACAAGTATTTCTCCAAACTGATTTTATTATATATAATCTAACAGCCTTTCTTTTTTTTTAAAAAAATTTTTCTTGTGCTTTAAGTTTACAAGTCAGTCTCTCATACAAAAGTTAATATACACCTTGCTATATACTCCTAGTTGCTCTCCCCTAATGAGACAGCACAGTCCTTCCCTCTACCCTCCATTTCCGTGTCCATTCAGCCAGCTTCTGCCCCCTCTGCCTTCTCATCTCCCCTCCAGACAGGAGCTGCCCACATAGTCTCATGTGTCTATTTGATCCAAGAAGCTCACTCCTCACCAGTATCATTTTCTATCCCATAGTCTAGTCCAATCCCTGTCTGAAGAGTTGGCCTTGGGAATGGTTCCTTTCTTGGGCTAACAAAAGATCTGGGGACAATGACCTCCAGGGTCCTTCTAGTCTCAGCCAGACCATTAAGTCTGGTCTTTTTATGAGAATTTCGGGTCTGCATCCCACTGCTTTCCTGCTCCTTCAGGGGCTCTCTGTTGCGTTCCCGTCAGGGCAGTCATCGGTTGTAGCTGGGCACCATCTAGTTCTTCTGGTCTCAGTATATATAACCTAACAGCCTTTCATAACATAGCTGCTGTCAAATGTGAAAAATGATGAAAAAGCCAAGTACAATGAGAATTTTCTTGTCAGCCCTCATGTTGGGCACTTTCTGACCAAAAACTGCATGAAAACAGGATAGGCTTTGATTTCCCAGAACCACTGTCTGATGCATCTTCCATCTGCACAACACTACCCTGTACTTACACAACGTTTTCTTCAAGGACACGCTGCCTTCCTAACACTCCATGTACAGCTCCCTGGGTGGTACAGATGGGTATGCATTAGACTGCTAGCTGAAAGGCTGGTGGTTGGAACCCACCCAGAGGTGCTTCAGAAGACAGGCCTGGTGATCTGCTTCTGAAAGGTCACAGTCTTGAAAATGCTATGGAGCAGTTCTACTCCGCACATACAGGGTCGCCATGAGTCAGAACTGACATGAGAGCCACGTAACAGGACCAGTACTTTGTTTTTTGTAGACCCTCAGAAGAGAAGTACAAAACTTCACCTGAAGAAAAGAGAAGGGATCTGACAGCTTTTGTTACATCTGTGGTCAAAAGCTTTTACTGACCTAAAGGTGTCCTCAGTCAGGCTTACCTTCACATTGCTGGAAGGGACTGATGTGAGAGGGCCTGATCCTCCCAGAGTTCTTAAGAAATGCCGATGCAAGAAAATCTCACATGCCTCCCTAACCACCAGTTGCTGTCCAACTCAATCTACGGTTCAAACCCTAGAGGACAACTAATTCAATACAGCATATATGCTCAGTAACTGTAAACCAAAATAAACCAAACCCATTGCATTCGAGTTGATTCTGACTCATAGTGACCCTTTAGTGACCCTACAGGACACAGTAAACTGCCCCATAGGGTTTCCAAGGAGTGGCTTGTTGATTCGAACTGCCAACCTTTTGGTTAGCAGCTGAGCTCTTAACCACTGCACCACCAGGGCTCCTCAGTAACTGTAGTTCTTCCCAAAAGGCCTTCCCAGAAGACTGCCACCAGCTGGCCTAAGTGCTCAGCTGGAAACCCAGAAGGAACCCAAATTAACTAGTAACAAGAATATTCCCCAAGTTTAGGTAACATGCGTCCTTTTGATTTTTTCTCATGTGACGTGACGTCAAGACGGAGTTTCATTTATCTTTTACTGTCCCTTTGTCCATTCTACATGGATAACTCCACTGTGGCACTTTCCACGCTCTTCTGGTTGAGCCTGTCCACTCGTCAGTGCAGCGGCAAGCTCTGTCAGAGGCGGCCGTCACCACAGCAACCATAGTCTGAACCACAGAGCGCATCTTCTCTTGAGCCACAGATTACAATGACCTCGTGAAGCCTGTGTAAAAGGCCTGGTTTTTGGCTTTCCCTGAGCATTAAACATGGATTTCTCAGAGTAGAGGATTCAGACCCATTTCTACCTTGACTATATTTTGGTACCTGGCCAAGATATGGATAAAAATATTGCAGGCCCTTGAGAGGTTTCTGAGCAGAAATGTCATAATCCGGATAGATTTTTTCACATGTGGAGTCCTGCCATGGGAGTGGTTGGTTCCTTGGGTGACCCTGAGATGTGTTTTCTCAGGAGATCCTCTTCTCATTCCTGAGAGGAAAGACTTGTATCCCTGGTCTTTACACTCAAAAGTGCTTTTGCAGCTCAAGTCTCGGGCTGGCTAACACGACAGCACTCTGACTACATGGCATTTCCCAGCAGGACTGTACAGAACAGTGCAGCAGTTCACAAGCAAGGAAAGTAAAAAAATAAAAATAAAAAAACAGCACAAAAATGTCATCAAGAAGTGGATTTCCACATCCACTTTGAACAAGCAGGATATGCTGGATGAAGGCAGCTGTGACTGTGTGGCTTCCAGTTCCTATTATTTCCAGACTGCCTGCACCATAAATCACTACGGTGCTGCCACCGCATCCAATAAACAAGGCCTCATGAATGAATACCCATTGCCGCCACAGACAGATCAGAGGGTCCCTGTTGATAAAGGAGCTGCCTGTCTGTAGGCTGCGATCAGTAATCAGTGCTCACGCACTCCTGGGGTGAGGGCGTGCAGGCCCATGAGTCCTCCAGGTTCTGAGCTCCCTTCTCCTTCGTGGGCCGAGTGCAGTTATTATTCCATGACAACCCACCACAGACAGAACCTTCTACAGATGGACAGAACCCCATTACTGTAAGGTTTCTTGTTTCCCATGTGGCATCCCTCTGTTTTGAACACCTTTCTCATAACTATCTCCTCTCTCAACAGTCTCAAAACTCTGCTGGCTAAAAAATAATCTGCAAACTCAGTTACCCTACGTTCTCATGCTTACTATGAGACTCTTACAGCTGCTACTAGCTTTTGACACAGAGAAACTGCAGGGGGAGAGTCAGGGAGGAGGAGAGAATGCTGGGAAAAGGAGCAGGCATGGAAGGTCCAGCATCAAGTAAAATAGCCTAAACTTATTTCAACTGTGGTGTTAGATATGTTAAGAAGAAGAATGGAAGAATGAATGACTAGAAATGGCCTTTCAAGGACACCTTTGTAATGCGGAGGACTTTTGCAGAAGTGTGGCATTGCAGATATAATTAAGAGAAAACCTCCCAGCCCTACCAGATTAAGAGGACAAGAGGCTTTTCTTAACACGGCATTCATGAAAACTGAAAATTTAAGACACGTGTCTAAAACGATTTCAAAACTACAGCCTTTTGGTAAGACAGGTCAAGATAGGGTGGCTGGCACACAGGGTAAGCGGCGCCCTACAGCTGCCCCCCAAGGAATGAAGCTCCCCTTCCCTTTGAACCTCTGAGTCCCAGTCTCTCCAGCCCAGGACGCCCTGGCCTCTCCCCACCATTCAGCCTCTAGTCAAGGCAGAAGGCAGCCAGCTGTGCACTGCCTGCTCTGCAGAACTCCCTCCTGCTCGCCAGTGTCCACCCTCAGGAGGAGGGAGCCTGAGTCTGCAGAAGACGGCCCTCTGGAGCGATGTCTTGTACACAGGCTGGAGGAGGGCTACCCAGCCACTGTGGGCTCATTACAGCTGACCAGGGCTCACCATTGAATTCCATTTTTTAATCACAGATACTTTGTTGACTTAACTTTTATACTGGAAAATATAAAACTGGAAAGAAGAATAAAAATAAAGACTAAGTCAAGTTATAAGCATCTGGGAGAGAAAATGTAGGTGTATCGATTGCTGTACTATCTGATGGCTTTCTTCCTCACATCTTTTTATCCAGAAAAATCCTCAAATCTACAGTAAAAGCAAAAGAATAGCACCATATACATCTGAAAAAGTTTCACCCAGATTCAGCAATTGTTAGCATTTCTCTTTCTGTACATATCTACATCTTATATAGCTTTTTCCCTGAACTATTTGAAAGTTATGATATTTCTATCCCTAAATACTAATTCAGCACGCATCTCCTATATAACCACAAGGCCATCACGATGTCTCAGAAAAATAATGGTTCTACAATATCATTTAATATGCAGTCCATATTCAACATCCAATTGTCGCCCAAATGCTTTTTATAGCTGCTTTAAAATTTTTTTTTCTGCATCCAGGTTCATACATTGCATTCAATTACACCTCTTTCACCTGTCTTAACCTAGAACAGTCCACCTGCTTTTTGTTTTTCTTTAACTACACTGATTTCTTGAAGAGTCCAGGCCAGTGGTCTTGAAGGATGTCTCACATCCTAGGTATTTCTGACTTTCCAGATTAAACACTTTGTCACGAGCACCGCCCGGGCATTCTGCAGGCTTCTAACTGCATTCCCTCAGGAGGCACACAGCGCTGAGCTGTCCCACTGCCGCTCTGCTCAGCCTGATGAGTCAGCTGTTGTCCACCAGATCTCCCCATTGCAAAGGCTCAGCTTTCCTTCATGATAAAACAAGGATATGATTTAAGGTTGTGTGACTCTTCTGACTCCCAGTAACCTCTCACCCAGTCGTTTTGCAAACACTGATGACTCTTACCTGAATCAATTACTACACAGGACTTTCAGAGTGGTGGTTTTCTAATCCCATAACGTCTATATTTACTTGCTGTGATCACTCTGTAAAGAAGAGCTTCCCCCACTCTTTTCTCTTTATCTTCTTAATTTCTTGATTTTTAAAATATGACCACGGATGCATGACTTTTTAAACAGTTTAATTTGCTACATCCAATTACTGTCATTATTCTTTTGGATAATCAAATCGTCCCAAATTTGTCCTGAGGGAGCCCGTTCAAGCTGGCTTCTGCGTCCTTTTGACATAACACCCATTAGTCTTTGATTACAGCCTTGCCGTCTGGTTTAAGAGTTTACAGGTGCATCTGGTGTTTTCCTTGACCTAAACCTGTAATTAATTAGTTATTAGTCACTTCACCAAGAAGCCTTGGTTCCTTTCACTGAGGAATAAAAAATAATAATAATAATAATGGTCGTCAGAAATCAAGGTTTAGGTGCTCAGTGTAGCCACCGGAACTGCAGCACCGTTGTTTGTAGTTCATTTAAATGGACAGAGTATAGAAAACTTCACACACACACACACACACACACACACACACACACACACACACACAACTACAGTAACCTACGTATATGGTGTATTTAAATCATGACTCTGCTGAAATCACTTCACACTAATATTTCCAATTCAAACTTAGCATTACAAAGATTTTCCTCACTTTTTATTTTTTTAATATTTGTATGTCTTACAGTGAAATTTGGTCCCTGATGACACTAATATATTGACTTTCTTGCTTTGTCCTATTATCTAAAATAATTTTAGAATAACAATACCAATAATACTGTTAAAATAAATCTACTAAATAAAATTTATAACTTCAATGTAGTTTTTTTTCTTGTTCTTAGAATATAACCCATCAAGAATGTGTACTTAGAGGTGTGCTCAAGAGTTATTTGAATTAAGTTTTTTCTTTGGGAGTAATATTATCAACTTGATATACAGTTAGATTCATACATTTCTATTTATACTCAATCTCAGAGTAAGCCTGTTTCATATTTTTTAGTTATATTTTTGAATATGTGAAACAATTTCATGTTCTAAAATTGAAACTATATAAAAAAAAGTATGCTCAGAGAAGCCTCTTGCTTGTCATCTTCTGTTTCCTCCACTGCATCCCCACTTACCCACCCCTTTTTTAGTTGTTTTAGGTAATCTTTCTTGGCTTCTTTCTGAAAAATAAGTGTGTATGTGTTTGCTTTATGTAAAACATACACATATATTTACTTCTCTCACTGTCTTTCTTACACAAAAGGTGTCATTTCCACCTTATAATCCATTGGTGTTTTCAACATGTTACGTTAGGTGCTGTTGAGTCAGTTCCAACTCACAGCGAGCCTGCGTGTGACAGAATGAAACGCTGCTCGGTCCAGCATCATCCTCAAACATACAGCAGTCGGTATGTTTGAGCCCACTGTTGTAGCCACTGTGTCAGTCTTTCTCATTGATGGTCTTCCTCTAGTAGCGTTCTTATCCTATTAACCCTTCCACATTTATTAGTTGGCATCCTTCTATAAAGAAGAGTTTTTTCTTCCTGTCCCCTTCTCTGGAAATCACTCCACCTCAGAGAAACCTCTTCCCATCTCTTTCACAGTTGTGTATAACACTAGTGGGGGTTCCATTGTTTCTGATGTGCTATTTTAATAACATGGGCCATTTAGATGGGTCTGAGCAGTTAAGAGCTTGGCTGCTATCCAAAAGGTTGGCAGTTTGACTCCACCAGCTGCTCCTGGAAATCCCTGTGGGGCAGTTCTAATTTGTCCTATCAGGTCACTCTGAGTTGGGACCAACTCCATGGCAATGGGTTTGGTTTTGGTTTCTTCTGTTCTTAGGAGGATGATTTACCAACCTCAACTTTAAACTTAACCTCCAGGCATACTCATTAAATATCAAATGATAAAAGAAGAGTTAGCAGCCTGAAGAACACCCCTACAGAGCCCCAGGCTGCAGATGACGTCAAGGTGGGTGTCCCAGGTGGGCTGGGCAGAGCTGTAAAAAGGATCCCTCTGACTGACGCCTCTCTTCCCCATCCTGCCCACTTTCCATTTTCCCCTCCTACACCTTCACCTTTCCCCCACTCCCTTCTATCAGTTATTCCTTCAGGGGCAAACAGACACTTCTCCAGAAGCTCAACCCATTTCCTAACTGTGCCCTCAGCAGGCTTCCAACTAATAAGATATTAAGTATTTCTATGCAAACCTATAACTTACGGTATGACCTATCCCACACATCATCTTCCTCTACACAATTTTTTTCATTAACGGAAAATTCAGTCTGGTTATATTGTCAAGAAAAGTATGCCATGACTAAGTAGTTTTCTGCATTTTCTCATATACATTCTCCAATTATGATAATCTTTACCTCATAAAACAATCATATTGTAAGTTACTTTTAACATCTCTGTATTAGAAATCTTATTCTTTATAACTATATTTTAGATGAAATTACTACAGATGAAATTAACAGTGGAACACGGATTTGTTATTTTTGAATGGGGTAGAATATAACATAAAATACCCAAATAAAATTTATTTGGTTACTGATTCTTAAACACATTGTATTATCTTTCTGAAAGCCAAAGACTAGAACAACCACTAAAGAAGCATGTTAGTAGCTGTAGCTGAGCTATCATTTCAGAAAAATGAGATAAATTGAAGTAAACCCAGTCTTATATGGTGGTGTTGAGTATGCTTTAAAATTATGGCATTATAAGTTTTAATTAGGAGCCCTGGTGGCACAAAGGTTAAGCGCTTGCCTGCTAATCAGAAGGCTGGCAGTTCAAACCTACCCAGTGGTTCCATGGGAAAAAGACCTGGTAATCTGCTTCTGTAAAGATTACAGCCAAGAAAACCCTACGGGGCAGTTCTACTCTGTCACCAGAACTGACTCAATAGCACCCAACGAGAAGTTTTAATTATTTAATTAAAAATTTAAAAAGCAACTGCAAAGAAAGACTGACATATTCCTAAAAATTTAAAATATAACACATTTATATGCCAGTAAAAGAAATTACTAACAGTATCATGTTGCATCTTAAAAGATGATTCTTTAAAGTCTCAGGGTGACAGGTAACCCTGCAGTCACACTGATGTCAGGAATCTCAGATGATAGTATTCCCTGGAGTATGCCAGCGCAGCTGAGGAAGGTGACCTGCAGACAGTGTTGTTGTTATTGGTGTGTACACTAGAGTCTGACTCATAGTGATCCCATATGACAGAGTAGAACTGCCCCATAGAGTTTCCCAGGCTGTAACCTTTATGGTGGCATACTGCCAGGTCTTTTCTGCTACAGAGCTGCTAGTGCGCTGACCTTTTGTTTAGCAGCTGAGCCCTTAACCATTGTGCCACTAGGGCTCCACCCAACTCCTTGTGCAGGTGAGTTACCTTCCTGTCTGCCACCAGGGAATGAACAAATGACGGCCTCACTATCAGTTAAGATGGTGCTGATCTCGGGTGTAGAGAAGTAGTTCTCAAACATTTCTATCTCACTATTTCACTTTGGGATGAGATAAGCAAAAGCACACAGGCTTAACTGACAGCAGGAACAACTCAGCTTTCGTGAGGAGGGGGCTGGCAGAGGGGCTGCCCACAATGGCGCACTGCAGGTGAGGGTGTGTTCTTGACCACTAGAAATCTGATCTGAGCACTACCTGAGCTGATCTCTCCAAAGACAGGGGGCTCCATTTGCCTTTTAACCCGGAGACTTTTGAATGAATAAGACACAAAAATAATTTATACCCAGCAATCTCCAGAAAGAATTCTTTTTTTTTTTTAAGTTGGATAAATGGTTCTACTATCATCGTCTTATTAATCTAGTGACTTTTAACCTGAAGTGATATAACTCTAACTTATATTATAAATTTTTTAAATGCACATGCTTATATGCCATCTACTGACCGAAGACCAGGCGAGTTGTGGAATGACATCAAGGACATCATACATGAAGAAAGCAAGAGGTCACTGAAAAAGACAGGGAAGAAAGAAAAGAACGAGATGGATGTCAGAGGAAACTCTGAAACTTGCTCTTGAACATCGAGCAGCTAAAGCAAAAGGAAGAAATGGTGATGTAAGAGAACTGAATAGAAGATTTCAAAGGTGGCTCAAGAAGAAAAATAAAGTATTATAATGACATGTGCAAAGAGCTGGAGATGGAAAACCAAAAGGGAAGAACACGCTCGGCGTTTCTCAAGCTGAAAGAACTGAAGAAAAAATTCAAGCCTCGAGTTGGAATAGTGAAGGATTCTATGGGGGAAAATATTAAACGACGCAGGAAGCATCAAAAGAAGATGGAAGGAATACACGGAGTCATTATACTGAAACGAATTAGTCAATGTTCAACCATTTCAAGAGGTAGCAATACGATCAGGAACTGATGGTACTGAAGGAAGAAGCCCAAGCTGCTCTGAAGGCATTGGCGAAAAACAAGGCTCCAGGAATTGACAGAATATCAATTGAGATGTTTCAACAAACAGATGCAGTGCTGGAGGTACTCACTCGTCTGTGCCAAGAAATATGGACGACAGCTTCCTGGCCAACTGACTGAAAGAGATCCATATTTATGCCTATTCCCAAGAAAGGTGATCCAACTGAATGTGGAAATTATAGAACGATATCATTAATATCACATGCAAGCAAAATTTTGCTGAAGATCATTCAAAAACAGATGCAGCAGTATATCGACAGGCAACTGCCAGAAATTCAGGCCAGATTCAGAAGAGGACATGGAACCCGGGATATCACTGCTGATGTCAGATGGATCCTGGCTGAAAGCAGAGAATACCAGAAGGATGTTTACCTGTGTTTTATTGACTATGCAAAGGCATTCGACTGTGTGGATCATAACAAACTATGGATAACACTGTGAAGAATGGGAATTCCAGAACAGTTAATTGTGCTCATGAGGAATCTTTATATGGATCAAGAGGCGGTTGTTCAGATAGAACAAGGGGATACTGATTGGTTTAAAGTCAGGAAAGGTGTGTGTCAGGGTTGTATTCTTTCACCATACCTATTCAATCTGTATGCTGAGCAAATAATCTGAGAAGCTGGACTATATGAAGAAGAACAGGGCATCAGGATTGGAGGAAGATTCATTAACAACCTGCATTATGCAGATGATACAACCTTGCTTGCTGAAAGTGAACAGGACCTGAAGCACTTACTAATGAAGATCAAAGACCACAGCCTTCAGTACGGATTGCACCTCAACAGAAAGAAAACAAAAATCCTCACAACTGGACCAATGAGCAACATCATGATAAATGGAGAAAAGATCGAAGTTGTCAAGGATTTCATTTTACTTGAATCCGCAATCAACAGCCATGGAAGCAGCAGTCAAGAAATCAAAAGACGCATTGCATTGGGTAAATCCGCTGCAAAGGACCTCTTTAAAGTGTTGAAGAACAAAGATGTCACCCTGAAGACTAAGGTGTGCCTGACCCAAGCCATGGTATTTTCGATTGCATCATATGCATGTGAAAGCTGGACAATGAATAGGGAAGACAGAAGAAGAATTGATGCCTTTGAATTGTGGTGCTGGTGAAGAATATTGAACATACCACGGACTGCCAAAAGAACGAACAAATCTGTCTTAGAAGTACAACCAGAATGCTCCTTAGAAGCAAGGATGGTGAGACTGCGTCTTATATACTTTGGACATGTTGTCAGGAGGGATCAGTCCCTGGAGAAGGACATCATGCTTGGTAAAGTACAGGGTCAGCGGAAAAGAGGAAGACCCTCAACGAGGTGGACTGACACAGTGGCTGCAACAATGAGCTCCAGCATAACAGCGGTTGTAAGGATGGTGGAGGACCAGGCAGTGTTTTGTTGTGTTGTGCACAGGGTCGCTGTGAGTTGGAACTGACTCAATGGCACCTAAGGACAACAACAACATATGCCATCTCTGGAGAGTCTGGATAAGTCTGGTATGGAGCCTGAATCTCTGTACTAAAAATAAAACCCCAGCAAGGTCCCCATGTGCTTCTGATGCATACTCCCTGTTTTTAAGAAACATCAGATTTTCTCCATTAAACTAGTTATAGGGAAACCAAGAAGAGTTTCACAATAAAGCTCATCCTTTTTGCTAAGTCATTTGCTTCTTGCACAATTCAGATAAACAGCATTACTCAAGCATTGTCTTTTGAGGGCTAGCCATCAACATACATGCCAACCATGGCGCGAAGAGATGGGCATTTTCTGTAACACAGGGTAACACAGGACCTGTTACAGACAGGATGTATTTGGTTCTTGCCTCATTACAGAATAGCGTTATTCATTTAAATATTTACTACAGAGTTGGCTTCAAAATTATTGGTTGGTTCAGTGTTACAGAATGCAGAAACATGTTGGCGGCTGCCACAGTGGATGGCTGCAGCACTTCCAGCAGCATCCACACAGTCTCCCTTTGTCAAATCTACAGAGGCGCCTTCATGTGACTACACAGTATTCAAATTTTATGCACAACCATAGCATGCCTTCTGGTCTTTGTTGTTGTTGTTTTACCTTTAAGAAATAAGACGCTCTGCTGAACATTTCCTTTCCATCTCCCCACAAATATCTCAAAAATAATTAATGTAAATAAAAACCCATGGTTGTCAAGTCAATTCTGAATCATAGCGACCCTAGAGGACAGAGTAGAACTACACCCACAGGGTTTCCAAGGAGCAGCTGGCGCATTCGAACTGCCGACCTGTTGGTTAGCAGCCGTAGCTCACGGTAGCTCTTAACCACTGTGCCACCAGGGCTCCAATTAAAGTACTCAACCATTGCCATTAAGTCGATTCCGACTCATATGGACCCCATAGGGTAGAGTAGAAGTGCCTCATTGTTTCCAACGAGCGCCGGGTGGATTTGAACTGCTGAACTTTTGGTTAGCAGCTGTAGCTCTTAATCACTACACCACTAGGGTTTCCCCAGTTAATGTAAGCAAATTCAATTTATTTTCCAGATTGAGGAATCTATAATTTCTAACATAGCTTCTTCTGTTTATGGAATTAAATATATTTTTAGCTCATGGGATGAAAAGCTTGCACACTTTTAAGGATAGCTGGAAAGAAGTAGAAAAAAAATTATCATTTTAAATGTAAATATCTGAAATTGCCATCTGCATAAAAATCTCCAAAGGGCAAATGGAAGAAAGCATGATACGAACTGTAGAGCTGTAAAGTAGCGCAGAAGGAAACCAGCACAAATCTCATTACAGGGAATCTGAGACCCATATATCCCACAGGTGCATGAAGGCTGCAAGCCCAGTTTTCCATTTCACATATTTTAATCTTGGCCAACCTGGCGGATGGTACCATCATTCCTCTGGAATGTCTGCCTCTCTTAACCGCTGATTATCCTACTCCTGCTAACTCCATGTCTTAAATCTGTCAATTTTTCTCATTTCCTCTGTTGCCAGTTTTGGCTAGGCTTCTACCTTCCTGTCCCTGTCACCCTAGAGTTCTCTCTGAATGCACACTGCCACCACAGAGAACTTCTGAAAACACACCTCTGAACACTTCACCCCTCACTTAAAACACAATAGTGGTTTCTACTGCTCTTAGGATTAGCTTAGACTGTCTGTGACCACCTCAGGCCAGGGGTATAGATTTGCATGAATTGCCTTTCCTACCCATCCTGGTGTGTCTGTTCTGGGATATGTTAAAAAGACAGTCATTAGCACCTCTCTGCCACTTCCTCTGAGCATCAAATCTACGCATCCACTCTACCCCGCCCCCAGCTGCCCCACAGGGTCCACAGAACTTGCTCATCTCCCCTCTCTCCCTTCTCCTTGCTGGCTCTCAGCCTGACCCACAGAGGGGTGCAGCAGGATAAAACGAGTCAAGCTCATCTTTTAAACATATAAGACGGGATAACATTTTCTTTCTTTTTTGTTTCCTTTTTATTTATTTTCTCCTATCGCACTTTCGCCAATTCAACTTTCTACGGGTATACAACTTACTGACAGCACTCACAATAATCGGCTATGCAACCCTACCTTTAATCAATGGGATTTTTCCATCACCATAAGCTGAAACTCAGTACTCCATAAGCAATAACTCCCCCTTTCCCACTTGCTCTGCCCCTAGTAACCACTAAGAAAGTTTGGTTTCTGTATGTTCATCTTCTCTTGTCTTTTTATAGAATGAGGTCATGTATTTGTCCTCTTGCCATTGCCTTATTTCACTCAGCATAGTATCTTCCAGCTTCATCTATATAAGCAGGTTTCTTCATGTCTGGAATGGCAAAATTTTAGAGCTTAGGACTTGCTGCTGCGGGGCCTTTGCCCCTTGCTTTAATATGTGCACGTGAGAAGAGATGGTGCTAACAGAATAGGACAGGGAGTTTGGGAAGGGATGCAGTGAGGGCAGGACTAGGGCTGGAACTCTGGGGTGAGGAAGTAGGCACAGGACAACTCTAGCTCAAAGCTGCTACCTGACTTTTCTTGAGCTATAGTACCTTAGAAGACGGGCATCCGTTCTGGGATAGAAGGGAGAGTTCTAATCCATCCTTCATTGGCCCATAATTAAACAGGAACAAACAGTAATCCAGAGTGGGCTCACACTCCTGGACTGGGATCAGGGGCACCTGACTCACCTTTAGACCCCCCGGGCTTAACATGGCCTGGGGCCCAGGTGATAGTCTGGCTCCCCCTAGACCTGCTCCTCCATCTAGAGCTGGGACAAAGGACCTCTGAGGTATCACTTCTTATTTTCAGTCTCTCCTCAAAACAGAAAGCTCCATGAAGGCCTCTTACACCTGATGCAGAGCCCGGTGCCTGGAGTCCAGCTGGCCTTCAATCAACACATTCTCATCAAAGGGAAGAGACAGATTGTCCACTGTGGCTCCAGAAGGAGGAAAAAGCTGCCAGCAAGCTTATATCAAAAGCAAAATGAAACTGAGATTAGACATCTGAGGATAAATAACCCAGGATGCTTAGCTATGCTTCCTTTATGTATCTTCCTCCCTTGTTTCAGTCTCATGATTATATTATGGACAACAATGGTGATTCTGATCAGAAAGTCACAATGCAACATCTTTAGAAATAATAAAAAAAACTAGGATTTGAACCATACCAGAATTTATTCATATTTAGACAAGTTATATATACGGTATAGTGGGTATTATTCTTTTAAGTCAACAAGAAAATCTACTTATTTTTAGAACACATGGAATGCTTACAACCACTTAGAACCTCTGGTTTTCTGTGTAGGTTTTAGAAATAAGAAAGCTGGACTTACACTTAGAACAAGAAATGCTGATGGCACACGAGGCGTCTTTCCAAGTGTTTTCAGGGATATACAGGGAAGTCTGGCAAAAATAAACTTTTTGAAGAAATATAAACTTATCTAGTTGTAAGGACCACGATTATGTGACTACAAAGTTAATTCTGGTAAAGTGGAGTCTGTGGATATTACTGATTAATATTAAACTATTAAATGTATCTTCTGGGATGAAAAGATGTTTGTGGCACCCTGTGTGAATATGCAGGCTACAGAATGGCACACGGAGCACTGTTCTCCTTGGTACAGAACACAGACAGTGGTCACGCACACGTATGCATACATGGTGGGGTATGAAAAGATGATAGCAGAATGGTCACAGAACTCAGGGGAGGGAAGTTATTATTTTACTGTTCCTTGCCATTTTTCTGCTATGATCGAATATTTCATAATAAACATATATTGACTGTCCAAAGACAAAAAGGCTATGATTTAATCCAAGATATTCTGCAGCTATAGCATGTACTTGTAAGAAGAACCTACCAGTGGTTCCCAAGTAGGATCCCATGTGGAGCTTTGGGGAACTAAGATTCCTGTTTTTCATCTCTGCTTTGGAGAAATTTACGGGGGGCGGGGCGGGGGGGGGGGTGGGTGAGATACCTGTACACCAAAAATGTTCCTTGGGTGATTCTGATTCGGAAGTAGGTTTAGGTACAAGGGAGTTCAAGAGAAAAGTTCTCTTTTTCTGAAAGTTCACTTTAATTTAAAAATATTTACAAGGCACAAAAGTTTAGCCTGAATAATATCTTAGAGCCTTAGAGGTTAGACTTCTTTAAAATAAGCGAGGTACCTGAGATTCTTTAATATATTCAACAACTATAAATATATTTCCATCTCTGTTCAATTCTGTTCCGCAGTGAACAGTGTGATGGGTTTCTCATGATGCAATAAAGGCACAGGCAAAATCGTTAAATTAGAAAAGGCAGGTCGTGAGGTGAGCCCAAGACCCAGTGTAATTAAAGTTCCCAAACTAATGCTACTTATCTTCATCCTAAAATTGAACCAAGGCATTTATAAGAGCAGCTGCCTTTGATTTCTAGCTTTTCTGTTTTAAGGAGTTTAAGTAGGCTGTGCTACTTTTGAGATGCCCACAGCAGAGGACTCTTTTTGCTGTGCTGAGGGACAGCAGTGGCTTTGAAATACGACATGGGAAACTTGGTGCAGTTCGTTACTCCTTCAAAGGCCCTCACCTGCTGGATTCAACTAATGTCATAAGAAACAGTGAGTGGAGATACTTCCTAAGAAAAACTTCCCCTTCTTAGATGCACGAGCAGCATAAAACATTAACTTGGGTGGCATCACAGTTGTCCATGTCCACCACCTTCATTGTACCAGGTCTACCACCTTCATTGTACCAGGTCCACCACCTTCATTGTACCAGGTCATCTGTCTTCTTGGCTTGGTGCAATTCAGCCTCATTTTTCGTCCCCTCCTTGGTCTAGGCTGTCCTGCACTTGGGAAGGACAAACGTGTTTCAGTTGGATAGCCCACTCGTCCTCACGCCCTCACATGAATCACACACAGCTCAGCTCCAGGTTACACTGCTCCTGAGTTCCTGTCCCACACAGGCCACTGCCTTCTTGTGGTAGGTCAGGGGAGGAGCAGCTAGGTCAGAGCCTGCTCTTCCTGCTTCCTCTGTTGCGGGCTTTCCTCCCCGATCCTGCAGAAGCTCCAATGCATCTTTGCCTCTGACATCTGCCCTGTCTCCTATGGCCCAGTTTTAGTAGAATGTGTTAATTTATCCAACATGAACCGTAATGAAGAAGGTGGGGTACACTTTGGGAAGGATACAAGCCCTCCCAACTCTGATTTATTCTTCTTTGACTACTGCTCACAGAGAACATTGTTCAAAGCTCCAGAAGGGCAAAGATGTCTCTTTTTGGTCATGGCTGTAGTCACAATATCTAGAACAATGCCTAACATGGAGAAGGTGCTCAGCAATTTGTTACATGAATGAATAAACAAAAGCCATGGAGAAGTTTATAAAGACTTTACAGAAACAACTTAATTTTATTGGTTGGGTGATGGGCTGAGAAAGTATACACTATGAGTCTAAGAAAAACTTCTAATACTTTGAAAAAGGTTAAAAAAAATTAAAAACTATTTTGCTTGTTCCAAAGAGTATCATTATTTGAATGAGTAACAAGAAAACACACCCCTCAGGAAGGCAGGAGAAAATGAGGCTGACAGGGAAAAAAAAAAAGGAATTCAACAGCAATTAGGAAACCGGTAATACGTGTACAAAGGGCAGAAGACAAGGAAATGTATAAAGAAAAGATGGGAAAGAGGCAGGTACGTTTCTGTCCAATCTGACCCACAAATACTTAGAAATAAAACCTCTCAGGCCACAAGGAAGGATATATTAATTGATCTGGCCTTTGTTTATGGCAGAGGTGAGCTTCTGTTTCCGAAGGTTACTGGCCTTGATCTTTTCCCCTGACTTGCTGTTGGTGTTTTGCTCATCAGAGCAAAATCCTTCGTGAGGAACAACGTGGTGCATCTGGAGCTGATCTTCACCTGACCTTTCCCTCGGCCTTTCAAGCAATAGTTATTCGAACGTTCAAAAGACAGCACAAATTACCATCTGGTTGGCGATGAGGTGCGCTTTGGTTCCTCTTGCTAACAAACAGCTCTTCGAGGTAAAGCTTAATAAATGACAGCAAAGTTCTAAAATGGGACTACTGAATCCTCAAGATTTTATTTTCACACACGAGGAGATTATAAATAAAGAAAATCATGTGGCATGTATTTATATTTGCACGAATAATCATGGGAATTGCAGAAGTGGAAGGAACTTAAGAAGTCACCAGATTCAACTCCCCGCCTCGAGGCACATCGCTCTGCAGTCACTGAAGACAGATGCTTACCCAGCCTATTTTTAGTGATCTCAATGGCTAGAGATCACACAGGCTCACTTGTTCCCAAAAAGAACTTCTAGATTATGTCTAACTGAATTTTCTCTATTATAGGGCCATACAACAAGCAATTCATTAATCATTCAAAATACTGGATGAGTTTGCCCTCAGGAAACCATTAACAATATAAGCTCATAAATTTTTGAATTTCCCAATTTGACCCTGGATGGACTAGATCTTTAATTTTTAATACATTGGGAGTACTGCTTTTCTTAATTAACATGCAAAGCCCTTAGCACTTAAAAATGCTGCTTTTTCCCTTTTTAGTCATAAAAAGAACACATGTCTGTCCTTTCATCTTCAGCATCTCAGAAATGAAAAACAAGTAAGAAATCATGTAGTAGCAATGAGTGGACAACTCAATTAAATCTGCTGTGCATTTTCAGTGAGAAAACATAATTCTCTGCCTGTAAAACACTTCTCATGCTAAAACATGTATGTTTTAAAGTAGAATCCTTCCAATTCTAATTCTAAACTATGTGTGACCAACGCAGCTACCTTCAAAAGGTATCTATTTGACTCAGGCTACGTTGCTTAAGACCATTTCCTTCAAAGACGCTGAATATCACTAGTCACAGGTCATTGGCTTTAAATGTTTGACCTAAAGTATTAATAGGTGAAGACCTTAAAACAAGAAAATTATTAACTGTCTAATTAAACTCCCAGTTGCAAATGTGAAAAGTTGGCATGGGAAGTGGATATTTATAGATTGCTAATATGATTAAAAAAAATATATATATTTTTTAATATGATTATGCCATAAAATTGGCATAGCAAAAGACGGCACCCTTATAAAAAAAAGTAATTATACATCAAGCTTTTATAGAGTTTTTTGAGTGCTTTATTTTGCCTAAAATTTCAAATACACAGCTTTTATCTCCAATTTCCTCAAGGGATGAATATTTATTAAGTTCAGTTGTGGAAGTCTTTCTTAAGCACAAATACCTTGTCCTTATTTTAGATTTCTGTAGGTCACTGAAAAGCCAAATAATAACATAAATTAATCTTTCTTGTTATGTTATAACAAAGGAACCCTAGTGGCACAGTGGTTAAGTGCTCAGCTCCTAACCAAAAGATTGGTGGTTGGAAGCCACCGGCCGCTCCATGGGAGAAAGATGTGGCAGTCTGCTTTTGTAAAGATTTACAGCCTTGGAACCCTATGGGGCAGTTCTACTCTGTCCCACAGGGTCACTATGAGTCAGAATTGACTCGAAGGCAGTGGGATGCTATACCAACCGTAATTAGCAGCAAATCCTTTTACCCTGTTTGCATTTGCGGAATTTTCCTTAATTACTCTGCAGTCTAATTATGAGGCTCGATCTAGAGAAGAACTCACAAAAGCCAGTGATGCAGAAAGCAGAAGACCATTTATTCCACCTTATGGATTTACTGCTTGGGAATCCGATATTAAACCAGCTGGAACAGACGCTATCCGAGGGCATTAACATGCACGCAGTGTCAGCAGAAGGTGCAGGGCACCGGCCGCCAGGCTCAGGAAAAGTGATACTGAGCTGATGGATTCAGACAAAGGCACGCGGACTGTCTTTTCTCCCAAGCACGGGGACTGTCAGAGAAACAAATGTGTGGCCCGTGTTGCAATTAATTTGATTCTTGTTCTTTTAAGGCTCTACTTGTAGATTTAATTAAAGCTTTCACAACACTGGGCACATTCAGGAAGTATATGAGTTTAATGGCTTCTTGTGAATGAGAGCAGTGGTGGATGCTATGATTCAAACAGTAGCAGGCAATTGTAAGACGGAAAGACATTTTTAATAAGAAAGTATGCTCATTCTTACGTATCAAGTCATTTTTTATTTTATATGAGATGGCAACTTTTGCTTTCTCTGCAGTTTCCTCCCTCCTCTCCTTGTTTTACTATTTCTGAGCTAAAAACTCCACATTCAGTCAGTACTAATCATATACTCTTGGGCTGATAACGTCTTTCATTCAATTAACTGTATTACTGCCTCTTACGCTGTGAAACCCAAAACCCATCTGTCTTTGCTCAGGTTTTGAAGTTTGCTTCCCAAATCACACTTATTCTTTTATCTGCTTTGTAAACAGACCACTATCCTTTGTCCAGAAGCAGTATTGCCTAACATGACCTGTTTACACCGCTCAGTCTGTGCACTGACATGAAATGAGCAACATAGGTGCCTTGTTACATCAAGCGTTATGAAAATATTATAAAAAATAATTCTTAGTGATAGCACTTATTCCAACAGCACATACGTCATTACCACCTTTTTTCATTTTTTATATCAGGAAGTTCCAGCATAAATGGAACTCCTTGAGGCTTTCCTGGTTCTCTTGATGTAATTCTTCTCTCTGAACTGGCAGAGTACGTTACCCATACATCTGAGGGTACTGTATCATTTTTAACCTAATACTTGGGTTATGTCTCCTATGAGACTATATGCTCTTGAGGTCCCTGGGTTAGGCTGGTATCTGTCATCCCTGCAGCACCAAACTCAAGAGCCTTAGATAAGTAGGTACCCACATATTTATCGAGTGAGTTGGTGTGTCACTCTACCACTCCTAACCCCTGAATTGAGCACAGACCTTTATTAAGAAGGATGAAACCTTCAATGACATCATAAATTAAGAAAAAAGTATGTCTGTATGTGTGTATACATATATACCTACAGAATTTTTCTTTATCAGCACACTGGTTCAATTAATTATAGAGTGATCTGGGACTCATTCAAGATTATATAGCTATTGCTATACCAAAAGGTGTCTGCTATAGGATGGTCCCACAGTACTGGAAGAAGCAGGACCACAGAATTAGGTTCCACTCAACTTTTCTTTCTGAGGTTAAGCAGAAGCATCTTGTTCTTGTGGTATTTAAGCCAACGTTCTAAGGTTAAGACCTCTCCTCACAGTGAGAGTCCTGTTACATACCAATGTCAGCAGCTGGCCTAACCCTCTAGGGCCCGCCCGCCCATTGCCGTTGAGTGGAACCCTCTAGGGCAGTGTGCTCAAATATCAGTTAGGATCAGCATCACCTAGGGAGCTTTTGTAGCCATCCCCTCCTCCTCACTCTCCATTCTGATTCACTCTGCTGGGGTGTGAACCCAGGAAGTATTCACCTCATAAGTACCTCAGGTGATTCTGAGGCAGAGGGTCCTAGAACCGCACACTGAAAAACATTGTACTGTGTCTTGAAGCAACTCTGACTCACACAAAGAGAATTTTCCCTGTGCGCTGAAGAAATAGCTAATTGGCCACGAAGAGCAGCAAGACCATAAAACAAGGCTATGAGGATCTACACCTCGCATGCACTACAAACCAAAACCAAACCCAGTGCCGTCGAGTCGATTCCGACTCAAAGCGACCCTACAGGACAGAGTAGAACTGCCCCATAGTTTCCAAGGAGCGCCTGGCGGATTCGACCTGCCGACCCTTTGGTTGGCATCCATAGCACTTAACCACTATGCCACCAGGGTTTCCGCATGCACTACAAGGGGTGGGTTAATCTATAAGGTAAGAAACGGTCAAAACTTGGAAAGTTATGCAGGAATATTCAGGTTTATGGGGACCAGCCATCTTTTATTCATCATATAAATCTGAGTGACATGAGGGCACAAGTTAAAAAAACATTTTTCAATTCTTTGTTTATTAATCCACATGATTCTGTTAAGGCAATGATTGATGTGCATGGTATTGGGGAAGTATTCAGTTCTTATTACTCTAAAGGAAGTAGCTGAGGACAAGATCAGATGAATCAGGGAATACTATCAGTACGTTTCAAACTTTATATGTAGCCATCATATGCAAGTACAACATAACAGGCAACAAGTTTCCCTATTCGTTTAAGGCTATAGACATGACACGCTGATGTCATGGAAATGAACAGATGAAATAATCAGAAAAGAATATGAATAGAAGTAATTCCAAATTTCAATTTACCCAATTTATTTGTTTTAAAGATTGTGGTTGTTGTTGTTGTTGTTAGGTGCCGTCGAGTTGGTTCCGACTCATAGCAACCCTATGCACAACAGAACAAAACACTGCCTGGTCCTGCGCCATCCTTACAATCGTTATGCTTGAGCTCATTGTTGCAGCCACTGTGTTTTAAAGATAGGAGTAGTTAATATTAGAATCAGACATTGGTAGAGCTAAAGAACCTTAAACATTATCTGGCAATTCTGAACTGCTCAAACGAGAGGTTACATGGCTTGCCCAAGGTCACAGTGCCTCAGTGGCCCTGCTGGGGCTTTCATGAGACCCCTGACTCAGCCCAAAGCCTATGCTTCCAAACCAAGCTAAGCCTAATCTTTCTCAGGGTCATCTTAGCATTTGTACTCCACTGGGATTCTCTTGGAAACCCTGGTGGCGTAGTGGTTAAGTACTACAGCTGCTAATCAAGAGGTCGGCAGTTCAAATCCGCCAGGCTTCCTTGGAATCTCTATGGGGCAGTTCTACTCTGTCCTGTAGAGTCGCTATGAGTCGAAATCGACTTGATGGCAGAGGAGTGGGTGGGATTCTCTTGCGTGACCTGCAAGAAGTAACCACTGTCTGATAAAATGGGCACAAACACAGAGGTACAGGGCCTGCACCTTGACTTTCTCTGGGAACTTAACAACAAGAGCTATTTTCTTTCTTTTAGCTTCTAAATCCTTTTCAATGATCAGGTATTATAGACTGGCCTAGGACCAGATGGAATTTCAAAGGTAAGGTTTCTAACTACCATGTCTACTTCCACCCAAAGTATTCAGGGAAAACTGATGACTTTCTGTTTCACACTGTCAACAGCCAATTCAGGTTATGGCTGACATTTAGTCATCTAGACAGAGTCTCTCCCCGTGGACGTAAATCCTGTGGTCTTGACTATTCATCTTTAAAAGTGCAATTTTTGCTTTAATTGGCGAGTGCATTTGCATGGCTAACACAGACGCCAGGGCTCTCTCATTGCACCTGGCACGTGGCCCTCTCTGGGATGCCCTCGGGCACATGGTCAGGATCTGGCAGGCGAAGCAAGGCTCTTTAAAACAAGACAAGTAGAGAGAGATTTAAAAATGCCAGCTTTTTTCCCTTAAGCAAAATAAACAGAATGATGCTCAAAAAATGTTCTAAGTGGAATAACTGCTTACAGACAAGAGGAAATATCTAACAATAATTCTCTTTCCAAAAGAGAAAAAAAAAAATGTTCACAAGTTGGATAATTTTTTTTCCAGAGAAATGGCTTCCTGGGACATCCTGATGGGAACACTGGAGATCCTACCACAGAAATAAGAGAGGAAGGGTAGGAAAATGCCAGGGAGAAGTTAGATTCCCAGATTGCTAAAACGATGTGTGAAAATTACAATCAGCAGAGATTCTTTTCCTTGCAAAAATCTTCTAGGTCAATCCTAATACCAATTACCTGATGACAGTGTTGCCAACAGGATATAGCAGAAGTGTCTCTGAAGGGAGTGTTTGCATAATCAGAGGGTTAGCACCAGACAACAATGACTCAGAAAAAACTTCATCCCATAGGACATACCTCCAGACAATGTTTCTGGATATTCGGCAACGCGGGTTACACCTCGCCAGGGGCACAGCACAGACACGTACACGTTTAAGCAGCCTGCCGTGTCTCCTTTTGGCTGTGACTCTCACTGATGGCCCAGCATCTCCCCCTCACAGAGGTCTGAGCCGTTTACAAATCCACATTCCTCATTTCTCAGAGTCCTACGTCCTTGGCAGACCAGTGGCATCTGGTTCAATACTTCATTAAATCTTCCTGAAAACTAACAGTTCAATCTATTAGAAAACTACAGGCCCTAAGCAACATAAATTACCTAGCAAGCTGTGATGGTAGCAGGCTGCACAGCCCACTTGCTAGCGAGGCATCTACAGCTGTAAGGTTTCTGTATATTCTGGAGACCATACAAGACGCACAGCCCTGATAAGCCTCCCTCAGACATAAACATGGAAACTTAAAAAAACAGTTCTTTTACAAGAAAGGGCTACTTTGGTCTAGAAGGAATTATTTTTGTGTTTTGTCTTAATTATCCGTAAGTTTAATGTAGACTTTTCTTGGGAGTGTGGGTTTTTAACCACTCACGCAGCCTGAAGATCCTCCATCCTCTCCTAGCCCTCAGCAAAATGAACGGAGAGCGCTCACGGGGCCGCCCCACCTGCAGCCGTGCTCCACAGAAAACTCCGAGCCGATTCATTTCTGCTGCAGGCCATCTGCAAGTCACGTGACTTCGCGGGAAGCATAGGTGAACAGGTTAATTTTGGACCAGTTTGGACATTCAGTGGTCAGCCCACACCACCCTCAAATGTAGTTGTCACTTCAAAAGGAGCGGAAACTTGGACATGTTCGATGAATGTAAGGAGGACGGACAGCTCTGATCTCACAGGCTTCTACTGTAGTGACAGTGACAATACCAGGGCCAGACACAGCTAAGTGCCTGGATAGAGCTTGGAGACAGATTCTTCAGGAATGTCATTTGTTCCTGCAATCAGTTTCCCCTTCCACCTCCAGGCCATGAGTCTGAAGGTTAATTTGTAATAATAAATGGGAAGGTAGGCAAATCTTGTATATTATTTTAGGGGCCCCCAACAAACTAGCTAAAGTCCTAAGACTGCCTATATGTAATTCGAGGGATGCCTTTTTTTTTTTTTTTGAGTATTTTTAATGTTAAATGTTGCACAGAGCAAACTGTAAAATAAGGCTGATTTACGAATCTGCTGCTTGCTAGTCTGAGGGAGAAGGCTGTGACTGTAACTGTGTGGCTGGCATTGCCATCAATCACACCTGGGCCTCTGCCCAGCTGAACACTTTCTCCAGGCGTCTGGGGCCTGTCACAGATTAAGACTTCCTGCTTAGTGGAGCTCACCTACCTGCACCAGGAAAATACAGACGTTTTCAAATCAGTCACATAGCCCTTGCATCATTGCTGACTGCCAGGAAGTTGGCACAGCTTACATCATTCCGGTAAGCAGTCATCAGAAGCTGCAAGGTGGGGCTCACAGCTGTGATCCCACCCTCCCCCCACTTTCCTCCCCCAAAGCATTCAGCTTATCTGAGCTTCTGGTTTTTCATCTATAAAATGAGAGGTCAGGCATAGATGAACTCCAAAGCTCCTTTCAGCTCTTGAAATTCTATGCATCATTTAGTTTGAACAATCTTGTGCACTGAACGTGTCACGAAGGATAGGAGTGCAAAGTGAATACTTGCACACTAAATCATTTTATCAAATGACCTTACACTGTTGTTGCAGTACTCACAGAATAAGATGGACCCAACACACCAAAAATCATATTTCAGGGAGTTAGGATCCATTCAGCCTACATGAATATATATTCTTTGCAAAGGAAAAAACAATGAAACAAAAAGACACAACACATTAGCAATCAATCTGTGTGATTCCTGAAGACTAAAGGAAAGCACTCACATGCATCATGGTAAATTCCTGCTGCGGGTAAAATTCTATGAATTCTATGGAATCTCGTGATAGCTGTGGACGAGACAGTTAGGACTTCTTGTTTGCCGCTGCTGCTGCTGCTCTGTCTAAACTGCTGCTATCTGAAAAAGCTGCATGGAGGGGGCTTTCTGAAGAGTTCAGAAAATGTATCAGCAGTGGGGGTGCAATTTTAAATAAATCCATTATTCCTCCCTCCCAACATTTTTTTGTCTTATAAATTTGATAAGTAGCTTTGCCTTCTTCACCACGGTACCTCTGAAGATGTAACTTTTCTGGTAGTCATTGCTAGGACATGTCGGGGTGCACTGCAATAGGACTTTCTAAGTGACCACTTCAGGGGGAAGGGAAAGAAAATAATGAATATAAGATGGCAGGAGCAGAGAGGATCCTTGTCTTCTCCAGCTAGCTGTGCTGCTTCTCATTGTGATAAATCAATGACATTTATCCTTTTCAGCCTTCATTTCCTTTTTACAGACTCCTGATTTTTAAACTCTATCTAAGAAAACTCTCTCTAAAGGGGGTCATATGATATTTATGGAGGAATTTAATTCTGAAGACAAACAGGAATGCAATATATTTTATTTAACATCTGCCACTGAGTCTAGGCAGAGTTTACAGGTGTGGTATCATAGTCCGTCCGGATTACGGGAGCAAACTTTCCTCTTCTAAGCTCTCTCTGGTGACAGGCTGCCTGGGCTGCCAGCGAGGGCCTGGCATACAGCTGTGAGGCCCAGTGAGTGGGATTCCACTTCGAGAATGTTTGTCATTACGTAGATTTGCATTGGTTAAATCCTGCTCCCTAAAATTCAGCACAAAAGGCGGAGATGGCCCATAAGTTAGCTTTGCCCCACAAAATTCAACACTTGTTCACTACATAAACAATCTGTGATTAACTTCTATTGTTTCATTTGGACCTTTTCTCTCCTCCATTAACACAGATAATTGAGTGTTGATTCTACTTATAAAGGGAACCTTAGAAAATAGTTATTTTAAGAAAAATGAATATGGAACTAACTTATTTTTCTCACTAATGAAGAAGGAACAGTCTGCAAATTACCAAATTTAGCAAATTTGCTTGTGAGAGGAAAAAAATTAAAATCAAGAGTGCTGCAGGCACCAAATGTAGTCCATGCATTTATTTTGCTAAGTGTAATTTTCCATATTTATGATAATTCTAATCATATTTTGAAAGAACTACAAAACACATTATAAAAGACCTGACTATACTTCCCTATTACTTAGTCTTTGCTATGAAGTGATATAGGACTGCAAGGTTTAACCTGAAAACCAAACAGTTTGGCATATAATTGGAGATTGCCTGTTGCCCTCTAATCAATTCCAACTCATAGCGACCCTATAGGACAGGGTACAACCGCCGCATAGGGTTTCCTAGGAGCAGCTGGTAGATTAGAACTGCCAACCTTTTTGGTTAGCAGTCAACTTCTTAACCACTGCGCCACCAAACCAAGCCTGCTGCCATTGAGTCGGCTCATAGTAACCCTATAGGACAGAGTAGAACTGCCCCATACGGTTTCCAAGGAGTGCCTGATGGATCTGAATGGCCAACCTTTTGGTTAGCAGCTGTAGCTCTTAACCACTGCACCACCAGGGTCTCTGCTGCTCCACCAGGGCTCCACAATTGGGATTAAAAAATAAAAATAAAAAAAAACCAAACTTGTTGCCATTAAGTCGATTCCAACTCATGGTGACATTATAGGACAGAATAGAACTGCTCCATAGAGTTTCCAAGGAGTGCCTGGTGGATTCAAACTGCCAACCTTTTGGTTAGCAGCCATAGCTCTTAACCACTGCACCACTAGGGTTTCCATAATTGGATTAGATGTAATCAAAAATGAAAACATGAACTCGTCACATGCACTCGGGATAATTTAACAGCTCCCAGGAAATACCTTTCAGGCTAAGATTAATATGGGTAAAATAAGGTTGAATTACATGAAAAATGCTAATACCAATAAATATTTTTAACGGAGTGCTACAAACACACTTGGTGCTGTTCAAAGCTGAGAAGCAGAGACCATTTCCTGCCTAGCAGCAGATAATACGAATTGGAACTACTTACAACCGGGACCGAGCCAGCTAGGGCAGAAGGCTGGAATGAAGTCAGGTTAGAGCCCTGACGCCAGCCAAAGTCACTTGAAAGCCTTAGCACCAGTCTCCCTGCTTCACTGCGAAGTGAGCCTCAGTGTTTGCTTGCACTGTCGGATTCCACACCACATCAGCGGAGACAGAAAATACGAGCTGCCGCAGCACATTCATCTTACCCACCTTTTCACACGTCAGAAACACGTGCCACCCTGTGTATCTCCTAGGGCGGGGCTTACAAACCCACACGGAGGCCTGTGAATGGCTTGCCACGGCATGAGCCTCACGTTGCACGGCCTCTTTTCTTTCAAGACGCTGAAGTTCTCACCTCTGAGCCAGAGGCCTCCCAGCACACGCAAGCTGCCCCTCCCCATTAGCCCTGCCACGCCACAGCAGCGATGAGAGGCCAGTGCACCACCCCAGACAGGGGCCCGCCATAGGCCCAGAGCTGACAGTGAGGATGCAAGCAGTAACAAGAGCATGACTGGATGTTCAAGTTCAGTCTTTCTGTGGGTTGGACAAGGGTGTTAATTTATGGACTTCTGAGTCACAAAGGTGAGGGATAAGGCTGTGCTGAGAAGTGCCGATGGCAGGAGCTCTTGGATAACACAGCACATACATGACAAAGCTAGGCTCTGTGTGCTGTAGTCTAGCGCCTCACGCCGCATGGTGCTGAGAGCAGGGGCTGTGGGGCTTTCCAGGTACCATGCATTCACTCATTTGTGGGAGAGAGGCTGCCGAGCTAATGTGGGCTTTTACGGTGTGTGAAACCACAGGACTTGAAAATGACTTATGCATGCAGGTGACCATTCATCGGTGGCATGTTTCAGGCCTACTCAGATGCTCAATATTTTTCAAGGTTTCTAAAGGCGCCAAGGAATCATTTCCCTCTCAGCTTCCTGACCGTCCGTGAGGGGAGCTGATGTCCAGGGAAGCTTTGAGCCTCATACCTGGCTCAATGGGAGTCCTCTTTCACATGGGGTACAATTTCTGTCCCACTAAATGCATGAGGTGAGAAACAGGTAGATACTAGTCACAATATAGGCTATGGAATTTTCTGGTGGCTTTGTTTTCGTTTGTCCTTCCAGCTCAGTGGGTAGATAGGGTGGCCATCTTTATCTATGGCTATTCCATTTCAACTAATGAAGCACAATGGGGGCTTGGTGTCGCCTTGTGGTCCTATCGCTGACTGTGCGACCCTAAACAACTGACTCAGCTTCTCTGTGTCTCAGCCTTTTTGACTGTCAAATGGGGTAAGAGAACATGGGTCACAGAGTTGTCCCAGCGCTTAACGGTAATGGTGCCCTAATACGCGTAGGAGGCAAACAAACATTGCCTTTCATCATCATTGCAGCCCTGCTGGTGCAGTGGTTAAGAGCTCAGGCTGCTAGCCCAAAGATCGGCAGTTTGAATCCACCAGGTGCTCTTTAGAGTAGACGTACATCTGTCTTAGAGTGTGCAGTTCTACTCTGTCCTGTAGGGTCGCTGTGAGTCAGAATCCAATCGACGGCAACAGGCTTGGTTTTTTTGGTTTTCTTCATCATCATCATTAAATAAGTAACAAATGATACAAATGACAAGAGTATTTAGAAGAGTCAACTCATGTTTGTTCATGATGTTTTATCAGTAATTTAGACTATTCAAGGTAAATTTTGCCTTCATCTTTTTTTTTTGGTAATTATCATCTCTTTTGGTGAATAGGAAAACCTGGTGGTGTAGTGGTTAAGTGCTACGGCTGCTAACCTAAAGGTCGGTAGTTCACATCTGCTAGGCGCTCCTTGGAAACTCTATGGGGCAGTTCTACTCTGTCCTATAGGGTCGCTATGAGTCGGAATCGACTCGACGGCAACGGGTAATGGATTTGGTGAATCATCTTACTTAGAGGAAAGATGGCTTGTGTAAGAATATATAGTGCCTCAAAATAGGGTAGTCAAGCCAAATTCCATTCATAGGGTACTATCCCCCTCATGGTGGCTCCAATTAACAAAAAGGAAGCCATGATTCAGAGAAAGGAAGAAGAGGATGGGAGCAAAAATGGGATAGGTTTCTTGCCTCAGTATGATATGAAGCAAATAGCCTGGAGCCAGCCAAGCCTTTACTACGAGCTGTGGAGAGCGGCCATGAGGTGGGGTAACCAAAGGGCCCACACGAGGTAGGACCTGCTATCTATTCAATCATTTTTCTCAGTGGAGCAACAAACATTTATCAAGTTCCTGGCAAGGGTAAGGAATGGGAGATACAAAAAGGATTAATGCATGGTTTCTGCCCTCAAAGAGATTCCAGTCAAGTGGAAATCATCACCAAGTCTGCTACAGATAGAAAAGCTATGGGTAAACTGGAGAATAATTCAGCATCCATCAACTGACACTTCATTCAACCAAGAGGAACCTAAAAATCCCCAGTCCTAAGTTTTAGGTAGTATATATGGAATGTATTTTCTGTCTTTCTATCAATTCCTTAAGACTGATGTTGTACACTTCCAGGGCCTGTGTGTGGAGAGCTATCTGAATTTGATTTCAAGCACTGTGTGATTCCAAGATGCTGGAGCTACCCACATTCTGTCTGTAGATGAGCTGTGGCACTGTCACCGTTACTAGTAAAAAACTTTACTAGTAAAGACAATAAAAAACAGGCAGCTGTGAAGGCATCGCCCAACTCTCCCTTTCACTCTCTGGCATCTACAATAATGCAGCAGGACATACTGTTTTCTTCCCTTGTGACTGGAATAGCCAACATGTCACCTCTTACCTGAGCACATGTGTTTCAACTGCTGGCTATTCTGCCTTGATTGGGGATATTATGGGAACAATTCAAGGGGTGCTTCTCGAAGGCTGTCTGGCATGCTCACTGTCACCGCTGTCAGTAACAATGCTGGAATGCTTCAGGCTGCCTGCTTCAAATGTGGTGGAGTGTAGCACGATAGCCCTCCTAGCCGCAGGTAAACATGTACCAATCGCATAAGTAATCTCTGGCTGTGAGCTGAACCGAGTGATTCTCCTAGCCATCCAAGAGGTAACAGTCCAAAACACGGGTAAACACCACGCTCTCCAAGGCTGGCCCAGAGTGACGGCTGGTGGGTCTAGCTCTGAGGCTGACCCTTGATCAGAAAGATGAGGCAGTGCCAAGAGCTCAGAACCTGCCTCCATGTCATTCTGTTTTCAAGAAGGAGACCTTTTTAAATAAAAATGGCGGGACTGCATCTGTTGGTCCCAGTGCAGGGGCTCTGTCATTGCACGCACACCTAAGATAGGGGTTACATGTTACCACTGACTTGGAGAAAGCACGTTTGCCAAATTGCAAAATTAACTAAGGAAGAGACTTCTTGGCTAACATATACTCCTCTAGTCAGCTCCTCAAGTCAAGACAATAAACAACATTTTAGAATCCAAAAATGTATTTTAATTTGTTTTTCCTTCCTCAAGACCTTTTTTTTTCATTATAGCTATTTCATTTACCTTAGCTTAACTTGATTTGTTATTTTGTTTAAAACTCCAGTTTTAATTGTTGTAAATTCTTCACAAATTATGACTAAAATTAGCAATAGAACATCTGAAACAGAAATGATTGCTGAGTGCCCTCAATTTAAACTGAAAAATGCCAATGTTAATGCAGCGGTCAGGATCGGAATTAAAAGATGCTTCTGAGAATTCAAAATTTTATTCAAAGAACACATGGCATTAAAAAAAATTGTTGGTAATGTTCTTTAACTCTCTGGGTTATAAAAAGGACCTGAAAATCAAATGATGAATGCTACGCTGTATATAATCAGATCTATAATTTTGACCTTTGAAACTGTGAACTTGTTAATGATGTTCATTAATCAACTACATTCTTCCCAGAGTCAGCTTCTCTCTTCACAATGGGTTCTTTTACTTAGCTACTTATAACTCATACGCTGAGCAAATAATCTGAGAAGTTGGCCTATATGAAGAAGAAAGGGGCATCAGGATCAGAGGAAGACTCATTAACAACCTGCGATACGCAGATGACACAACCTTGCTTGCTGAGAGAAAAGAGAACTTGAAGCATTTACTGAGGAAGATCAAAGACCACAGCCTTTGGTATGGATTACACCTCAACATGAAGAAAACAAAAATCCTCACAACTGGACCAATAAGTGACATTATGATAAACTGAGAAAACACTGAGGTTGTCAAGGATTTCATTTTACTTGGATCCACAATCAACGCCCATGAAAGCTACAGCCAAGAAATCAAAAGACACATTGCATTGGGCAAATCTGCTGTAATAGATCTCCTTGAAGTGTTAAAAAGCAAAGATGTCACTTTGAGGACTAAGGTGGGCCTAACCCAAGCCATGGTATTTTCAATCACCTCATATGCATGTGAAAGCTGGACAGTGAATAAGGAAGACCAAAAAAGAATTGATGCCTTTGAATTATGGTGTTGGTGAAGAATACCGAATTTATCGTGGACTCTCAGAAGAATGAACAAATCTGTTTTGCAAGAAGTATAGCCAGAATCCTTAGAAGCAAGGATGGTGAGACTTTGTCTTACATACTTTGAACATGTTGTCAGAAGCGACCAGTCCTTGGAGAAGGACATCATGCTTGGTAAAGTAGAGGGTCAGCAAAAGACAAAGATCCTCAATGAGTTGGACTGACACAGTGGCTACAAAGATAGGCCAAATCATAACAATAAGTTGTCAGGATGGCACAGGACTGGGCAGTGGTTTGTTCCATTGTACATAGAGTCACTATGGGTTGGAACTGTTCTTCTCATCAGTGTGGATCATAAAAGAAAAAGGTACACAGGATAAGAACTGCTGATTTCTGTTGTGTTCTTTTGTTAAATATTGTCCAGGGCTATGTACTTGGTAGACTTTGCTTGGGAGTAATCACTGACAACCCCGGTACCACCTGGGACAGTGGAGGAACATTTGAATCTAAGTTTATAGTGTGATAGAGCCTGGACCTCATCTTTGGAAAGCTGAGTACTGACGAGTTTGTGGTTCCCTGTGGGGACACTGAGCAAGCTAGGCTTGATCTAGAATTAGGCAAGGTTTACAGAAGCAGGCTATCACCCCAAAGGTCCAAGTTAAAAAGAAAATCACAATTTTAGAATTCAGGAAGAAGTTTTGGAATCTGTTTAAAAATGTGTGGGTTGCTCAAGTACAACATTAGGACACTGGAAAAATACACTGATCCTGAGGCTAGGCCTGCTGAAGCTCAGGCAGGGGGGCAACTTCCTGCCCCGGCGTGCAGATGGGCTGTGGGTGAGCAGTGGGTGGGCCAGCCATAGGCAAGCTGTTGGTGAGCCCTGGTGTGGCTCCAGCTGTGGGGGTTAAGCCTGGTGGGGCCTGGCTGAGGAGAAGGTGGAGCTGTAGCGGTCACGTGCCATGTACTCACTGCAGCGAGAAACAGCAAAACACTGATGACAACTGCAGCCTGAGAAAAAGCCCAGGTGGCATCACCAGGCTGTGGATTTTGGATACTGGGGCAGCTTAAAAACTTCAGGGCCCCTGCAATGATTTTAATTCTGATTCCCTTCCTTAGAAATAGGTCAGAAAGGTGTGTATGGGGAAGGATCTATAGGGAAATATACTATCTCTTTATTCTCTGATTACAGCAGTTTGATAAATTTTACCTTTTCAAATCCGGCATGAAAAAGTCTATGAAAACTGACACAGAGCCCTATCTTACACGATCCCCAGGCTTCCTGGTTTGGCTACCTGAGGCAGGGTGCAGGCCTCTGGCTTGGTCAGTGGTACAGCTTGTGCAGAGAACACCTAGGAAGGACAGCCTCGTGGAGGTGGCTCCTGTCCTTAGAGCCCAGCTGTGGACACGAGCACCGCCCAGCAGCCTATGACACTGCTCACCCCATGTCCCCATCTGCAACTGGTATTCAGGCATGTGCTGCTGTGAGTCCTTCTCAGAAACATAAGCAACTTTAAAAAGTTGTGTTCATGCCAGAGAGTGTATACCCGCTGCCGTTGAGTCAATTCTGACTCATAGCGACCCTATAAAAAAAAGAGACAAAACTAGAAGTATGTTGGAATTCAATGAGTCAATTTTTACTTGTTGCAGTGAAACCCATAAAAATAGTTTCATTTTAATTCCACCAAAGCAGCACCAATAAGGAAACAGGGAACACAAGGATAACAACAACAAAATACTTCCAGTAGATCTAGTAAAGGATTATTCATTTTAAAAAGCACAACCTGTGAGGACACTGGACAGAAGCGTGCCTTTCCTATTCAAGTGAACATGATTTCCTTGGGTATATTCAATACGAGCATTCCATCTTGTAATGCTGAGATCCCTGCAATTTTTTTGCATTATCCAAAATTAAATTCCTCTTCTAATTAACACAGCCGTTCCTCTTTATCCTTTTAAAAGTAATCTTGTGCAATTTTTCTACAAAATAAGCAAAATTAAAAACCCCAGATTTAGCTACTTTCCCTATAAGGAGAAATTTAGATTTAAGTTAAAGAAGGTTCAAGAATCTTGCCCAAAGAAAGCAATATAAAACACAAAAAAGTATCTTCCATTATTGTTTTACTTATAAGTAAAACTAGGAAGAATTGAAGAAATGATAATATGTTTGAATTTTTGGACTCACTAACCACAAGGACAGGTTTTAACTATCATTCCAAGGAAAACGTCTATCCAGGCCCTATTCACACCCTCAGTGTTCCTCAATTTACCGACTAGAAAGTGAGATTATGCCAACAGGGATAGAGACCCAGCCCCTGTAAGAACACAAAGACTGTGGGTGGTGCAGGGGTAGGAATGCCAAGAGCATCATCTGGAGACATCAACTGTGAAGAATGATCAGTTTTAATGGTAAATATTATAATCCCCTCTTCACACCCTTCTACATACTCTTGGAGGCAAGATAAGCCATGCTAATGGAGTGGGGATAAGAATGAGCCCTGTTGGACAGGGTATTAAGGTTAAGGAATCATCAGGACAGCTGTGACCTGAGATGACAGGTGACAGACCACATGAATGTGGTAGAAGTTCAGGGCCAGAGCCTGGTCTCAAGGGAAGACAGTTCAGAGCCCAGGTAGTTCAGGAGGCCTCTCCAGACCTCCTGGGATTGGAGTCATTGGATGTTCAGGGTTTAAGGCAGGATCAAGGAATCTGTATAGATGCCTGACAGAGGCTTTAGGCACGAGGATGAGAAGAACGCTGTCTTTTTGTTCCTAGCCCAGGAGGCGGACACCTGGGATCTTACAAGGTCTGGGTCTGACAGGTTTTAACTCCCAAAGCATTTACATTTAATGCCAAAGCCAAGCCACTCAGAAAAACCTGGGGCTTAGGGGAAGGTCCTCACGTGTGATAGGCACTGACGTCCCAGGGTCTTTGGCTCACTTCTCCGTAGAGTGGCTTTCCATAATCCAGTCTCCCCCTGGCTGAGCAGGAGCCTCTGCATAAAGACTGCTAGTGGGTGAGTCTGGCCCACGGATGCTCTTCACTGTGCGCTCTCAGCTGCAGCACCACTGCCAAGGCCTGGCCTCCAGCTAAGAAGGAGCCTCATTCCCAGTGGCTATGTTCCTAGCTATCTTCATAATCGAAGAGCCATCCCTGTGTGTCCACACAAATGAATGGTGTTCTCCATAGGCAAAAGAGAGGTAGGTCTCCCTTGGAAGGAGAAACGGCTCCTTGTCTTGGCTTCTCTCCTGTGCAGGGGAACAAAGACTCTGAGGCATGCAGGCAGTGGGCACTGAAACTGGAGTCAGCTCCAGCTCATATCCTAAAGTGGCATGTTACATAGGGTATTAATTTAACGTGAAAATATGTTAACATTTACTGGGGCCTTACTATTTACCCGCACTTTAAAGGTATTAACTCATTTTATTCTCATAATACTCTTATGAGGTAAGTATTATTATTATTATTATTACGCCCTTGGTTACCTAGCCTGCTCAAAGTCACAAAGCTAATAAGCCACAGAACCCAGATGTTCCCGAGGCCTTTAGTCACGAGGGCTCCCACACTCTAGTTTTTTATCTGTGGAAGGAGGGGCAAAGGCTTTCTTCTTCACAACTTACTTAAAACTTAACCAATTTTTCTCACTAAACCAGACAAGGACACAGTACCTTCCAAGGACACAGTATCTTCACTACTGTGAGTTACCAGAAGTAAACTGATAAATCAAAGAATGATACACATATTCAAAAAGATTTCAAAAATACTTTTGTAAAGGAGAAAGTGGAAAAAAGGTTTTCCTTAGCTATTGTCCAATGATAGCTCAAAAAGAAAATGAAAGCATGCTGTCAGAGTTTCAAACACTTGTGGACTTAAAGTACTGGTAAGCTGAAGGACACTGACTGGTCTTCTAACAAGCTGGGCGCTATACTGTGTTTCCGGCTAGTGATTACAAAAGAGTACCTGAGCTTTACAGGGCAAGGGGTGCCGTGAGCCAACGTTGCACAGTGGTCAAGAATCAAACCTGGACTTATCCTAGGGTCTGTCACCAACTACCTATATGACCTTGGACAAGTCACCAAACTTCTGGGTCCCTATCTAAGCTATTATTTATCAAGCAACAACTATATATATAAATTATTCCATTCAATCTTTGCACTTTCCCTGTAAAGAACATATTACCATCACCTTCACATTCCAGGTATGAGAAGTGAGTTCAGGGAGGTGAGGTAACTCATCTAAACGTACATTGCTACTAAGTGGGGGCCCAGGCCCCTTATCTGTACTCTGCCACTTTCTTCCTATAAAATGGAAACTTGGCACCTACATTCCACACCCTCCCCCATAAAAAGAAAAAGTCTTCTTTATAAAAATCTCCCCCCAAAACCCCTAATATAAATTAGTTAAATAAACCATTACGTTGAATCCAGAAATAGTGGATAATATAGGCGCTATTAGACAGTCATATGAAGTCCGGGTTAGAAGAGCCCTTTAAAAAAGTCAGTTTGTTCAGTTTACCCTTACACTACAAGCCCATTTAGTTATCTAGAAAACTGAAGGACACTGGCTGATTCATAGAGTAAGACACCATACCCGTACCTACTGGCGTGCACATATACCATTTCTAGCATGCCAAAACACGTGCTATGTAGAAAAGTCTCAGCCTCTGAGGGTTGAAAGGAAGGAAAAGCAGGCATTCTAACATTCTGTTTACAGGGCAGCATATGAAATACACATATTCTAAATGATAATCACAAAGAGGCTTCTACAGATGACTTTCTCAATGTCATTTCAGAAAATATAATTTTGAAACAGTACCTTAAATAAAGCAACCAGACGTGAGACTTTTTCCACACAAGATTCGCACTTAGCTAGAATGGAAAAAAAATTTCCTGCCTTATATGTAAACAGGTGGAACAAAAGAACTACAGTTAATGTCAGCTTGCCTCCAGCCACATGCTGGAGGCATCTCTGAAAACAGAGCTTTCATCAAATTTTCCCTCTTATCTTTTTTGTTTCATGATGTCTTCAGAATACTTCCCATTTTGATTGCATTTTTTCCCTTGGTAGTATTAGTATTGTTTAAATGATAGAATGGGTGCTAAATATTTCATCGCATCTGCTACATTTGAAAACGTACATCTGTTAAAATGTACTATGGAAAGGAGGTGGAAGGACAGTGCCTCAGGACGAAAATAGCTACCTTTACGTATGACAGGTGTGTCCACGCAGTGCATTTGTGATTCTGCCTAAGGATGCATACCTCTTTAACTATTCCCAAATACCCGTAACTTGCGCAATTTCTATTCACCACACTGACTGAGACAGGAAGTAGTAATTAATACAAATGTTCTCAGACTTCCAAAAGATCTACAGCAATTTTAGAATAGTACATATAATTAATCAGGGTAAAACTGATGGTGCTGGTATATGAAATTCTGCCAAACATGTTACTGAGATAAATTATTCCTTAGGAAAAATGTTGAAAATGCAGGCATTTTCATTTATATAAATATACTTAATCATACATGGATGAAACATGATAAAAATTAAATGTCTCCTACTTGGTTTTTGGGTTATTGTTGTTGTATTGCGTGCCGTTGAGTCATTTTTGACTCACAGCAGCCCCATGTGACAGCAGTCCTGCCCCACAGGCTTTTCCAGGCTGTAATCTTTACACGAGCAGATCACCAGGTCTTTCTCCCATGGAGCAGCTGGGTAGGTTCAAATCACCAACCTTCTGGTTAGCAGCCTAAGTGCTTAACTGTTGCACCACCAGGGCTCCTTAAATATCTTCTATTCAAGTTATTTTACATTAATTTTGAAGAGTATATTGCCATGTGGCTCTGTATAAAACTTATTTCCTGGATATTAACCTTAGACCCTTTCTTAATATTTGCTGCACCCTGTAAAGAATATATACTTTTGGAAAAGAGAAAATAAGAAATTGCTTTGCTTACCAAATAAAGTAAAAATAAATGTGTAGGTTCTGTGAAAGTTTTTAAAGAAAAGACAGTTTCATATTTCTTTAGTCCAGGCAAGGATCATTACCAGAAAACAACGAGTTATCAATTTGTTATCTATAATGCTTAGGTTTGTAAAGCATTATAGCCAACTAAGACTGATAGGCTTCGCAGTTTATAGTCATTATTGACTGTACATAAAGAATTCCATTTATTAGTTATAAATTTTATTTAAATTTATTTATACTAAATGCATTCATATTGCCTTTTCTATTAGATGCCTGATAAAGCTCCCCAACATCATGCCAGGCGAGGCTCCACTGTGTGACTGCCAGTCCTAGTCCCCAGATTTGGGACCGAGTAGCCTGGTGTGCTCACAAACACCGACAGTAAGCGCTGATGGTAACTCAGGGGACAGACTTCTGCATGCATTTCCAGAAATACTGATGAACTTGTGTCACCTCGCCTTCTCTCGAGCCTAATTTGTCTTTATGACCAACGGCATACGTCTGAGTTGGCTGCTCACAATGTTATCAGTAGATGAAAAATAAACTCATAGTCCACATAGGAATGAAAATCTATGTTCGATTAGCATTAGCTCCTAACTAGCAAAAATGACTAATAATTTATTGAAACCCACATCTGAAACTGTTCTTTTTCTTCTCTTGTTCTCTTTTTCCATTTCCACATTGTTGCCCCATTTTCACTGAGCGCCTCCTGGGTCACAGTAGAAAGATGTACTAAGAGGTAAACTCTCCAGCAACTCACACAGCCAGGTTTGAATTGACTGAACAAGGAGAACCCTTAGAAGAACTATGGATACATTTGGAGCCCTGGTGGCGCAGTGGCTAAGAGTTCGGCTGCTAATCAAAAGGTCAGTAGTTCAAATCTGCCAGCTACTCCTTGGAAACCCTATGGAGTAGTTCTACTCTGTCCTCTAGGGTCGCTATAACTTGGAATCGACTCTATGGCATCCAACAACTTAATAAAGAAACACAGCCAGGAGCCACCCCAGTACCTGTGGGTACAGCCAGGAGCCGCCCCCAGTACCTGTGGGTACAGCCAGGAGCCACCCCCAGTACCTGTGGGTACAGCCAGGAGCCACCCCCAGTACCTGTGGGTACAGCCAGGAGCCACCCCCAGTACCTGTGGGTACAGCCAGGAGCCACCCCCAGTACCTGTGGGGCACAGCCAGGAGCCACCCCCAGTACCTGTGGGTACAGCCAGGAGCCACCCCCAGTACCTGTGGGTACAGCCAGGAGCCCCCCCAGTACCTGTGGGGTACAGCCATGAGCCACCCCCAGTACCTGTGGGTACAGCCAGGAGCCACCCCCAGTACCTGTGGGGTACAGCCAGGAGCCACCCCCAGTACCTGTGGGGCACAGCCAGGAGCCACCCCCAGTACCTGTGGGTAGAGCCAGGAGCCACCCCCAGTACCTGTGGGGTACAGCCAGGAGCCACCCCCAGTACCTGTGGGCACAGCCAGGAGCCACCCCCAGTACCTGTGGGTACAGCCAGGAGCCACCCCCAGTACCTGTGGGGTACAGCCAGGAGCGCCCCCAGTACCTGTGGGGTACAGCCAGGAGCCACCCCCAGTACCTGTGGGGTACAGCCAGGAGCCACCCCCAGTACCTGTGGGGTACAGCCAGGAGCCCCTGGACTTGTGCGACAGCGGACGTACAGTAGCGTCACTGCCGGCTGCAGCACACTAGGGCGCCTGCCATCTGGGGATCGGGAGGGACTGCAGAGATCATCTCCTTCAAGTTTCTCAACTTACAGACGAGGAGACCAAGGCCCAGAGCAGGTCAGAATCCCAGTGCTAGTTAAAATACAGCCTGGGAATTCTAAATCTAACTGTAATGTTCTTCTAAGCAAACACCATTGCTTATTACACATCCATAGCACTCAAGCAGCTCATCTATGATTAACATCGTGTTCTAGCTCTGCTGTTTAAAACACTACTTTTGGAATTTAGCCTTAAAGTTTGGAAAAGAAACTGTATAAAGTGAGAAGTATTACGAATTTCTATTAAATATGACAGTTTGTATCACATGACTGCTTAGGTCTAAATTTTACTTCTATAGCCATGGCATATTTGCAGTTTGCCTTCCAGAAGGCATATTTTACGTTTCAAATAAAGCAAATATAAAAGTGGCTTAAGATGTGCAACCATTTTAAAATTATTATCTAGTAAATAATCGCACAAACCTGATATGACTTATTAGTATACAGAGTAAAGTTGTATCAAGGCCATACGTTACTGTAGGCTATCTCTTCAAATGCATAATTTATAACATAACCTTGGGACTACCTGAGAGACTTAGGTAGAATAATGAATTAATCCAGCAGAAACAGATCCATGGAGGACTGGTTAAAGTTTAGCTAGCTAAGGTCACAAGGACAACTGGATTAGTAGTTCCAGGGTATTCCTTATAGAGAGCTTGCTAGATGACACAAAAATCTAAAATATTTCCACAATTTAAAATAAATGTTTCTTTGAATATTAAGCACAGTACGGCCTACTGCTGCTCAGAACTTACACAGGGTTATGTTAAAAAAATGGCAATGGGAGACAAACCTCTGGTGCCACAGAGATGCTATCTATACAAACATGGAGGTAGGATCAGATGAAGAACATGCAGGAGACATGTGGGGGGATGACGGGCAACTAAAAGAGGAAGGAAAAGGGAGAAAGGTATGGAAAAAGAGGGATGTAAAGAGATAAACAGCTAAAGAAGAAGAAGAGAAAAGAGGTTCAGAAAAGTGAATGAAAAGGAAAAAAGAAGAGTGAAGAGAGAAATCAAAAGATGGGTGAACACAGAGAGAGGAATAAAGAACACGTGACAAGTGGGAAGAAAAGGAGAAACAATGAGGACTAAGACCTCGGCTGTGATGGAGCAGCAGTTGGACTCCAACTCAACCAATAACCACAAAACAGAGGAAAAAGCAAGGGAAGTAATACTGCTGTTATCTAAGACTTTATCTTCATCCTTTACCTTCCTCCTTTTCACGCTACAGTAACTTTGAGTGATCTCAGCTCCATAGATGTTGACGAATTTCAGACTACAGAACTTATTATTCCTGGTCCACATCACATACTCAACTGCCTAGCCGACAGCTCCTTTACGTACATGTTTTACAGGGATATTGAACTTAAAATGTGCAAAGCTGAATTCTCCATCTTCACTCCCCAAATACGGTCTACTTCTTATGTTCCACATTTTGGTGAATGGTAGAATCTCCACTGAGTTGTCCAATCCAGAAACTGGGTTTTTTCTACACTATTTCTTTTCTCTCAGCTTCCACCTCCTAATGGCTACTAAAACTTGGGTCCTAAATATTTCTAATGTTACCCCTTCTCTCCATTCAACTGGACCACCTGACTCAAGCTCAATCCCCTCCTTACTGTGTTCAATGCTAACATCAGAGAGATCTTTCTGAAATAAAAATTCAATCATTTTACTATCTGCTAAAAGCCATCAATGGATTTCAGGGCCATGTTCAGCCTCCTTATGCCAGTGGACAGAACTTTCAAGGCCTTGCGTTGTCAGCCTCTCCACCTGAACCTCCTAACACCCATGACCTCACTCCACCTCAATGACTACAATTGCTTTAAAACTACAGAGAAAAGGAACAAGATCTGTTCCTCTGCTTATTCTATGACTACTTTTCTAAAATTATATAATTTTATTTTTTTTTGTGGAGAATATACACAGCAAAACATACACCAATTCAACCATTTCTACATGTACCATTTAGTAAGACTGATTACATTCTTTGACTTCTGTAACCATTCTCATCCTGCTTTTCTCAGTTGTTCCTCCCCCATTAACATAAATTTACTGCCACCTAAGGTTCCTGTCTGGAACCCTGGTGGTGTAGTGGTTAAGAGCTCGGCTGCTAACCAAGAGGTCGGCAGTTCAAATCCACCAGGCGCTCCCTGGAAAAGCTATGGGGCAGTTCTTCTCTGCCCTATAGGGTTCCTTCGAGTCGGAATTGACTGGACAGCAACAGGTAAGGCTCCTACAAATCTTTGCAGTTGCTGTTGTCAATTTGATCCTATATATGTACAGTTCTTAAAAGAGTATAATGCTCAAGGCAGGCTTTTTTTTTCCCACTATCCAGCCCAGTGCTAGGTAAGCTAAATTATTGTTTGGTTTTAAGAAGGCTTCAGTGGATATTTTTGGTTTAAGATTTAAAGAATACTCCAGGGCAATACATGTACTCCTCACTTATCAACTGTCTTGTTACACCACATTTTGCATTTACAACAACCATAAAAATCTACTGTCTATTTTGCACATTAAGGAGGAGCTGAGGCAAGAGGGGGAGGAGCAGGAGGAGGGTGAGGTTTGTGAGGCAGCAAGACCACGCAGGCCACTGGCGGTTCATATTACCCAGGTCAGCAGTACTACAGGGTCGGTAGGAGGGCAGCAGGTGGTGCAGGAAGTGGGGCAGTTGGGCCACGAGGAGGCAGTGGGAGCCAGGGCCGCAGGAGTCTAGAGGGCAGGGGTCTTGGAAGTCTCTTATTCCAAAGAGGCCTCTATGCCACCTCTGAAGCCTCTGCTGGGCCCAGGGAGCCAGGCCTCACTTGTCCGCTGGCTGGGAGCCTCTTGCCACTGAGGCCTGTTTCCAGGGCCAGTGGAGCAGGAAGGTGGAGAGGCAAGGAAGGGTCCATGTAGAGAGTGGCCAGGTGATGGTCGGCAACCCCCAACCACCATCCCCCAACTGCCGCCCTGCCCGTGCGAGCTCCATGGTAGTGGGGAAGGCATGGTGCGGAAGGGGAACTCGCTGCACCATGTGCATTCTGAGATGCACTAGGGGTGCCCAGTGGATGGTGAGTGATGAGAGACACCCGCACTGAAGATGGGGCACCATAATGCTGATTTTCCCATTAACCTAACCACATCGATAAGTGAGGAGTAGGTGTAGTTTGAAGGGCTCATCCTTCATGGCTCCGGAAGTCTGGAGTCCATGAGGATTTGAAATTATATTCTACATTTTCCTCTTTTTGATCAGGATTCTTCTATGGAATCTTTGCTCAAAATCTTCAGTAACAGTAGCTGGGCACCATCCAGTTTCTCTGGTCTCATGGCAAAGGAGGCAGTGGTTCATGGAGGCAATTAGCCACACATTCCATATCCTCCTCCTGTTACTGACACTCCTTGTTCCCCTGTTGTTTTAGGTGAATGGAGACAAATTGCTGTGTCTTGGATTGCTGATTGGCAAGGTTTTAAGACCCCGGACACTATGCAATGAACTCAGAGGTAGAAAAGATGCACTAAATATGTTATCAGGCCAATTAATTGTGATGTCCCATAAAACCATGGCCCTCAAACTCCAAACCAATAAACCAAATTCCATGAGGTTTTTGGTTATACATAAGCAGGCTCAGCGGCTATTCTTTTTTTTTTTTTTTAAGTAGTTGTAAATATATCACACAACTTTTGACAATTCAACTTTTTACAGATATACAACTTATTGACAGCAATTACAATAATGGGCTGTGCAACTCTACCCTTGATCAAAGTGATATTTCTATCGCCGTTAACCCCCCTATTCTCACAGGGGCTGTACTGATGAACCCACCCAGGGTGATGGCTGCACATAATACAAACTCAATCAATCCTCTTATCATTGCCGTCTTCCACAATAATAAGAAACAATCTTCTTCCTTGTGGATCCTCCAAAAAAATCAAACCCAGTCGAGTTGATTCTGACTCCTCAAATATGTTAGTATGTCGGTGGTAAGTACTAAAAAATTCTTTTTGAGTAAATGGCTTTTAAGATTTTGCAATTTCATGTACCACCTTTGTGGGAAGACACGATTCTTGTGCTATCCTCACATGACATGGTTTGCATATTCATCAAATTCAAGGCCATTTACTCTAAATGTTGTCCCATAATCTTGAATGCTAAATGGTAAAAAATGTTAATCATAGTCGCAGATGTGTCTTGGTCATAAAAGGTAGCTCAGTAACGGAATATTTTCTCACATAGGAATCAACACGGCGGACAATAAGATACAACAGCATCTTTGGCAAGAGCTAGGGACTCACCTTTTCTTCATTACCAAGACAACTCCAAGAAATATAATAACAAACAGCAAGATGCCAGCAATGACTCCAGCAATCTTAACTGTGTGATCTGTTTGCTTCTCAGGCTCTGGGACCGGCTTTGGAGTGGCAGCTCCTGAAGATGAAAGAAGTGAAAAAGGAGAGAGACTGAGTAAGAGAGAATAAAGGTATTACTTTTTTTTTTTTTTTAACTTTTGCTGCTGCATTTCACAGAGTAATAAGACTTATCAGAGCCAGCAGACAGATAAGCTCTGCTTTTTTAAAACAGCTTTCATACACTCTGAAAGGAGTGCAAGTGTTCATGTCGTCCTGCAGTATTTTGCTAACCTGTAAGTCGGGTGGCACAGCCACGCCTGACCCTTTTATAGGAGACTCTTTCCAAGCTCAGCTTTTATATTTACGTTTTTATTATCTCTATTAGTTCCCTGCTCTTCCCGCTGTTTAAAAACTTGCTCACAACACAATAGCCACCCCAAGCCTTTATCCAAATTTGATTGGCTGGAATATTTTCGTCAATTATTTTTCATAAATGAAGCAGTAATTTCATAAATATTAGCCCAAACACCTGGGAAGGTGAGAAGCTCATTTATTGTGCATCTTAGCTGCAAGTGTTTTTTTTTTAACATGATAGAGTCCCCACCCCCACGTCTGGAAACCTAAATCTAGGTCACAGCTGGTAGGTAAAAGGCTCCTTCTAAGCTATTTACTCTCAAAGTGGGAGCAGCTGAGGATCCCACTCCTGGCACCCACACTTCCCTTCTGTTTAAATTAGGTAACCAGGACCTTACAGGGGTGACAGTCTGAGCCCTCCTGCTTCCTGCTTCTGAAACACCGCCTGTACTGTTTACAGTCTAGTGTGATGGAACACCACATCTCTGTCTGATGAAAGATCCATTTCCTCTGCTAAATGAGTTCAGGATGAAAAATATTATGAATGCAATGTTCAATTCACTAAACAGAATCCATTTTTTAGGGACCTCTACTTTTTTAATCAGAACCCGACAGAACTCAGCATCTGAGCTATCATATCACCTTTACCAGGTAGACAGGTCACTCTGAAAACAAGAAGGTCATTTCCAAAGTTCTCACCTTAGAACTTTATTTTGTTTTTGTTGGTAAAAATGTAATTAAAATTGAAGGTTAGTACCAGCTCTTTCGTACCCTTTCACTGGGTCTTCCATTTAATTCTTGAAAAATTGAACTATTAATATTATTGTGTCCTTGTGCACACCAGGCTGGGCAGAGTCACCAGAGTTATTACTCAGGATTAGGGAGTGTCAGGCTACAGCTTTCCAACTGCTCCTCTGTTTCCACTGGGAACATACAAATAAAGTCTCTTGGAAAAGTTATTCATATTGCAAACTTAAGATTTTATAGAGGAGCCTGCCTCTCCTGAACACCGAGGTGGCCAGCAGACGGAGGAAGCGCGTGAAGGTCAGGTGATAGCATGAGGCAGGAGACCCCGGGGGCAGTGATCACCCAAGTTCCCAGGACAAATGCTCTTGCAGTCAAAGTGACAGTCGCAATGGAAGTCGTCATGATGGAAAAAACCTGTCTGGATAATCCTTCACAGGTCATGTAATCTGTGACACTTTCCGAGGCTGTCCTGCTAGTTTGTTTGAATGAGTGTTCCTCAAACTAGCTGTCTGACTAAATAGTGAAAACACTAATGTTAATTTTTTTTTTTATTGTAACATCCTCTGAAAAACCCTACTCCGATATATCATTGGAACATAAACCAGTTGTGTATTGGTACATCTGGAGGAAACGGCTACATTAAATAAATTACTAAGAAAATTTAAAATGTGTATGTAATAAAAAGATGAGGGATAAAAATGGGGGGGGGGGAAGCAATTCGTGTTAAAAAGAAATACCAAAAAAACCCAAACCAGTTGCTGACTCAAGGTGACCCCGTGTGTGTCAGAGAAGAACTGCGATCCACAGGGCTTCCAACGCCAGATTTTTCAAAAGCAGATCTCCAGGCCTTTCTTTTAAGGCACCTTTGGGTGGACTCGAACCTTCAAACTTTAGGTTAGCAGCTAAGTGCACTGCCCAAGGAGGCCAACATATTTCAAATTCACAAAACTAAAAAAAAAAAACAAAAACCTATTTTTTATCCAATTAGAGAAACTTAACTTTTAAGACATAAAATCAGATTGGTTTTATTCCTCCAAACGTTGGCATGCTAGGAGTCACTGCTTTTATTTTACCAGTTACAGATGGCTAGTTCTCCAAATACATTTTTTAAATAAATGACTTATTAAATGTTTTCGTAACTAAATTTTGTCAGTACAACACCTGAAAAGAAATTCCTCAGAAAAAACTCCACTTTAAAAACTTAAATAGAAAAAATAACACTGCTATTAATCACACACTGTGAATAGTTACAGAAGAGTGTGTCCTGTCGATGGTCGCACATCCGCTTCTGTTAGCTGAACACCTTGCTACCCTGACTCGCGTCTGGCCTGTGCTCAGGAGAGCTGGCACATGACACTGCATCCCCCTTGGCTGGGCAAGGGGATCTCTCTGCAGCTGCCCACGCCCCTTAGCAAGCAGCAAGCGTGTTGCTATGTGTTAGCTAAGTATTTACGGTTCTCTAGCTCTTACTGTTACCTCATGCCATATTGCATGAAAATGAAATGTTCTCTCTGTGTGACGCAGCTGCAGTGTGATCCTTGCAGCCATCATGCAGAATAGGGTAGTGCCTGGTGGCGGCTGCCTGACACCGCCTGTGACCTACCTCCTGTCTCCTGGTAAGGTGGTGCCGCCAGCTTACAGACTTTATTTGAGGTAAAGGATTGGCTCAGCTGTTTGGGTTTAGGACTACTCTGGAGAAGCATCAATGTAAACACACATTTGGGATGAAATAAATCCCAACCATCAGATGTTCTGAGGGCTCCTCTGTGCCTCTGCTCAGGGAGGGGCGTGGCACTGATTCTGGGGGAGCTAGGTACCCACAGTTCTTGCCCCCTCTTGTTCACTCTGCCCCTCCACCCTGCCTGAACTGGGGGTCCTGACATGCTTCTCCTCAGAGGCGATATTCTCTCCCCGCTTTTATTTCTGTGGAAGCATACGGTTGCGGTTATGAGATGTCAGTCAGCCTTGAACAGAGTAAAATTTGTGACAGAAAGTGACTGCAATGGATATTTTTTTCTCCTCACTCAAATCTATGAATTTAGCAGTATAATTCACAAACTTCTTGGCAAAAGAGTTGTTTTCATAATATTTCCCCCTCTGTCTTGTTGTTTTCTTGCCAGGTTTCTAATGGTACAGACTTTTATTCCTTTTTCTTATTTTAATAAATTATAATTCTTCATAAGGCATTTTTTTCTCCTTTTTATTTTGAGTTGACTGCACATTTATTTCCATTTAAAGAGAATAAGCTAGATGTGTGTATTTAACAGTGGGCATGATTTGGCCTTAAACATATGCATTAAAGATTATAAATACGGTAAATATTACAGGGAGGCAAAGGTGAGTGGCTCTTGGCACAAGGGAGCATGGTCATCACAGATGCACACTCTGGACTCCCAGTTAAAGCCTTGGTTACTATTTTTTTCAATGACCAAGAAAATTTTGAAAAGAGTGATAATCCAGCCAAAGTGTGTTATTTAAGGTTTTAGATAAAACGCCTAGTGTGAAAAATCTCAAAAAAAGGGAACAATTACCTAAGCCAGTATTTGTTTGGTTTTCAACTTGGCAAAAAACAGTCAGTTTTGGCCCAGTGTCCACTGTAAAATAATGCCGACAAACCAAGCTGAGACCACAGTGTGCTCTGCCCCCGGCCTGAGGCTGGCCCAGGGCTGACTACTGAACTGGCTGCCTAAATTCTTCCCAAAGATCCCAAGACACAGGCGTAGGAAGTCATGCTGTCCTGAATGCCTGGAGCTGCTGGTCATGCTGCCTGCCACCAGGATCCAACAGACCTTGGTGGAATGGAGGCCTTCCTAGAGGGTGCCTGGCAGCCCAGAATCTCTGCAGAATGGGGACTGGTTCTAGGCTGGCCTTAAATCTGAAGACAAATCAGCATGGTTTTTCATTTATTCAACAGGTACTTACTGAGCACCTACTATGTACCATGCTATATTGTAGGCCTACATCAGTGAACAAGTGGACAAAAACAAACCCTCTGTCCTAACAGAGGAGAAGTTATTGAGAAAATGACATTTGCACAGAGACCAGAAGGAGGAAAGGAAGCGAGATACGCTGGTATCAAAGGAGTAACATTCTGGCAGGGGGAAGAATAAGCTAAAAAGTGTAGGATGAGACTTCGGAATGCTGAGGTGTGGCTGGAGCGTAGTAAGCTGGAGGAGAGTGGTGGGACATAATGTCAGAGAGTTGGGGGCACTCTGCAGATCACTGCAAAGATTACTTTTTCCCTGCATGATATGGGGACTGAGGGAGGATTCTGAGTGAGAAGCAATGCATCTGGCTTATATTTTAAAGGGATCACACTGGCAGCACTGCTCAGAACAGACCACAGGAGGTTAAAGGTGGAAGCAGGGACAGATATCAGTTATAAGGCTATTGCAATAACCCACATGAGAGCTTATGATGGTTTGGAATGAGATGGCAGCAGTGGAGGTGTAAGACACAGTCAAACTTGAAATATGATTTGAAGGTCAAGCCATCAGTATTTGCTCATGAACTGGATGTGGACTATGTTAGTACTGCATCAAGGCTTCTGGCATGAATGACAGGAAAGATGGAGTTGCCATTATTGACAGGTCAAGACAGTGGGAGGAGCAGGTGTGGGGGGCGGGGTAGCTGGGGAAATCAGGAGTTTGGCTTTGGACAATTCAAGTTTGAGACATCAGACATCCAAAAGGAGACACCAGGTAGCTGCTGGATATGCAGGATTATGACATGAATTGTGGAGTTAGCAAGAAGATGGTTGCTGAAGCCCTGAGACTGCATGAGAGCACCTAGGGAGCAGACAGAGAGGCTGGCCAGGAGGAACCAGAAATGGAGGCTGGAAAGGAACAGCCAGTAAAGAAAGAGGAAGAAGAAACTCCTGTGGACAGGGGCAACTCTTCTAGGACTTTCCTGTAAGAGGGCACATAAATATGGTGTAGCCAGAGAGGGTGTGGATGAAAAAAAGGTTTTTTTGGAAGATGGGAGAAATTAGAGCATCTTTGGACACCGACGCTCGTGACCCAGTAGAAAGGGAAAAGTTGGTGGTGCTGGAGAGAGAGGATGGATGCTGCAGCATGGCTGTGAAGAGGTAGGCAGGTACGGTCCCCTGCACACACTGAGGGGCTGGCTCGCTCTGAGGGAGCACATGCGGAAGCAGGTGGTGGCTTCGTTTTCCCAGTGAAAGGGGAAGCTAGAAGTAAAAGGTGGGGACAAGGCTGAGGGAGGAAGTGTGGGAGATTTGAGAGACAGAAGAAGCTCTGAAACAGGTACCTAGAAGAGTGGATGGACAAGGGTGAGCATATATGAAATTTAATTCCAGAGGGCACACAGAAGGGTTTTGAGAGTTGGAGAGAGGAAGGAGATAGGATTATATACAGGGCTAAGGGGTAAAGGGAAAGGGGAAGGGAAATAAGCTGGGCACCTGGGCTTCTTATGATAAAGGGCATAATGAGATTAACCCTGATGATCTCAGCAGATAACTGATTGGGAGGGTGTGTGTTGGGGGTAGGGGATCTGGGGTTTATCCAGAGCTAAAGAAGCTTTCTCTCCACTCCTTGTAGCCAGGATGAGGAAGGGGAAGGGGACCTACTCAGAGTTACATCCCAAAAGTGCAGAGGGGAGTGATCAGTGACCAAATGAGTGGTACAGAAGCATTTCTGGGACATCCATATGTTACCATATAATGGATACAGGGAATAGGGAACCTCGGCAATCCTATTCATAGGATATACTGTATATTTATGCAAATAATGCACACTTCCATGTTTGTTTGCCAACTGAGCCCTCCCTATCAAGGTACTTCTGTAAGTGCACTATGCTAATTTGTTTTTACAGCAACATGTAAAAAAATTGGCATAGTAGCACTTAGAAAAATACCTGCAGGGGGAGGAGGGCATGGTTGGCAAACAAAAGTAGGAGGTATTGTGTTATTTGTGTAAAAATATGGTAACTGATTTTGGCTTTCACAATCTTCAAATAAATAATTATCTTTATTAAGTACCTTTGGAATGGCAATGATTTTTTTTTTTAATGTTCAACCACCACCCATCTGTCAGTTTGTTGAACTGTGGTGGTCTGGCATGTTGCTACGATGCCAGAAGCTATGCCGTAAGTATTTCAAATACAGCAAGGTCACCAATGGCAAACAGGTTTCCAGGAACTTCCAGATTAAGAGAGACTAGGAAGACAGGCTAGCCGATGAAAATCTTATGGATCACAACAGAACACTGTCCAACTTGCTTGCTTTGGATACATCATCAGGAGGGATCATTTGGCGGTGGAGGACATCATGTTTGGTGAAGTAGAGGGCCTATGGGGACACGGGAGATCCTCAGTGAGATGGACTGGCCCAACAGCCACAATAATGGACTCAAGCATGCTGGTGATCATGATGATGATGCAGGACCAGGCAATGTTTCATTCTGTTGTGCATAAGATCACCATGAGTCGGAGCCAACTCAACGGCAGCTAGCATTTATGCTCCCAAACCCAAAACGCATTGCCTTAGTCGATTCCGATTCATAGCGACCCTATAGGACACAGTAGAACTGCCCCTGTGCTCAACCGTATAGTAACTCGGCTCTGCAGGGGATTAGGGATGAGTAAGAAGACCTTGACCATATCCTTCAGGGAATTTACCACAGTGAATAACACAAAACACCTCATTATGTGCCATGGGTGAGATGCAGAACCCAGTCGGCTTGATTAGGCAAGTTTGGAGAGGGAGATTAGGGAGGGCTCTTTGCCAGAGGCAGCATTTAAGAAAGGGCTTGAAGAATGGGGCAGGTTTCAGAGGTAGGTGGGAAGGATGTCTCATAAGCCAAGACAAAGAGGTAGGGAGCACAAGCAGTGTTCTGTAATCGTACTCTAGTTTAACACGGCTGTGGCCCAGGAACAGGGTGGGGAGTAGTGGAGTAGAGGGCTTAGAGAACTCAGGCTTTATGGGGTAAAAGGCCTTGCTGACCAGTAGAACAGCCTGTACTAAGCTTATTAAACAAGGGACCACAGACAACAAAAGAGCTGTCCCTTGAGGAGACTATTTGGGCAGTGACCTGCCCGCTTAGCTGAAGAACAAAAGGTAGGGAATTTGAAGAGCAATAGGAAGGCTGTTGTCCACCTAGGCCAGAAGCCTCCAAAGCCTGAACTGAGGGAACAATCAGAACTGAAAGGACACAGGGGCCACAGAGGGCCTGTCAAGAGTGGCATGTAGGGATGACATCCCAGGTGACTCTCAGGTCTTGGTGTGAGGGACTGGAGAATGGGGGTACCATCTATGGGAACACTGGGTTGGTTTCATGCTGGGAGAAAAAGCGTGTTTGCCTTCAATGTTTGAATTGAACCCAAGCAACAAACTACCCCATTCTTCCAACACACAAAAAGTTTTAGTGGCAAACTAAATTCCAGAAAAGGAGAGAAAGCGAATGGAGATAGTAACTGCTGAAAAGAGAAACTGACGGGGTTGAGAAACCTCGTGAGGTAAACAGGAGAGGAAACGAAAGGAGAAGATAAAATGGAAGCTGTGGAAACGCTAAAATAATATTTCTTTAAGTGTGTGTCAGGGAGCACCGGCCACAACAGATACTCTAGAATTGCAATCAAGCAAGCTTCCGGTGCTTTGTACTACCATTTTTATGACTTTTATGGAATAGAGAATCCCTTTGAATTAATTTTCCTTGGTTTATTTTGACCCTTTAAAGAGGTAAATTCCTGTCCCTCCTTCCTTCCTTTCTTTTTTTAAAGAACAACATGCTGGTTTTAAAGATTTCTGTGACACAGTCCATTCAGGTCTTGTTGCTCAGAAAGGTAAGACTCCCTGGAGTCTGTGTTTAGCTTTTTTCAGCTGAACCTTAATGTCAGACATAATTTCCAACACCTCCAAGATTCTTCATTTCCATCACATACCACTGATTTTCTTCCTGGGAACACTAAGTCAACGGCCACTCCTAGGATCATGCACACTGACACTGCCTGTTACCTGTAGCCTGATGGAGCTTTTGAATCTATCAGCCTTCCTGTCTCTGATTTCCACTGTGTGCCTGCAGAGCTGTGCGACCCACAGGCAATGATCAGAAATATGATTTTTCAGTAAAACTGAGAGAGTAGATTGTTCGATATATACCTTCTCTAAAAAATTAATCTACTTTTTTATTTTATTTTTGCTCTAATTTCATGACAGTTACTGCTTTCATTTATTGATGCGGCTGACACCCTGTGGATAAGACGATCTATCAAAGCCTCATCGCTTTCTATCTGGACACTGAAGTGCGAAGAGAATTATTAGTGCCATCACTACTTTGATGTGAAATAGATTTACTTTTTCTATTTGCCTATCTTAAATCATGGCCAAGTAATAAAATGAGAAAACAGGTTGTCAATAATAAATTATCAACTGTATGCATCTTTCATATGTAGTAAATAATCAATAATGGGAATGTGAGTGACTGCCTCTGAAACAGACATTTTTTGGAGGATGTGCTAGGTGAGAGTGAAGTTTCCAAGTTTATTTGAAAATCAACTTTGAAAACATTAAAATCAAAATCTACCTTTCCTCTAATTTTCTTCCAGACTTTGTACCTCAGGCCATGGGCTACCTTATGTCTGGTTCTTAAAATTTACCCCTGTAGGCAAAAAGTGCCATAGCTTCCTACGCAAAGTTGTAACTTAGTGTAAAAACCCTTTTTCTGCTGCCTGAAATTTGCCACTAGCTGTTTTACCAGAAAGTAAGTATACCTAGTAAATTCTATACGCTTGCTAGAAGAACTAGTATTTCTGAGGCTCAGAAAATGTACAGGGTCTAGCAAACCACATGCAGATGTGTGACCTGTCTGTCACTTAGCCAAAGGGTAACCCTTAGAGACAGAACGAGGCTGGTGGTGTCTGAGGGTACAGTGAGGGGTCACATAATCCCTTGACTCTCATCTAGTAGACATACAATTTTAACTCAAATCCTGAGGTACTTTTATAAATAAGGCTTTTATTAATTGAGATATTCTGTTCATTTTATTCTAGAACAGAGGTTCTCTGATTTTAGAGAGCTTTTTTTTAAGAGACATCTGGAGAGCTCTGGAAACATGCAGATGGCTGGGTTCCCCATGGATTCTGGATCAGAGGTGTTAGGTAGGACCCAGGAATTGGTACTGAACACCTTAGCTGATTCCCTAACAACATTAAGGAAAACCCAACTCTGAACAGCTGCTCCTTAATATAAGTGAGAAAGTCTTCCCCAGTCTATGCAACACGGGAAAATAATTGAATTGTTATTTTTAAAACACCTCCTGGTATATTAATGACTTACACTATCATTTAGCCATTTTTCTTCACCAGGCTACTTGAAAAGCTCTTTTACACAGCTAAGAGGCAAACCTGGTGGAATCAGACCCTGATTTTATCATTAGATAAGATTAGATAAGATAGTCTTAATTATAACGGCATTTAAATTATGTTGATAAAATATCCAGATGCTACTAAATTCGATAGAAGGACGAAGGCTAACCTCTTCGAAGACCTACATTATATGACAGGTACCTTATAGGATTCTCATTTGATACTACACTATGAGGTCCAGTTAATACCATTTGGTAAATGAGGAAAGTATAAGCAGTCAGGACAAGCAGCTTGCCCTGAGTCAGTGAAGAGGTGATAACGGGGCCACGTGCTGATCCCGGGGCCTCTGACTGTGACACCCATTCTTGTTTCACTGCACCACAGTGTTCCCCAGTCATACAGAAGAATTGGGGGATCACTGCTAACATCCTGGAAGATAAGATCCAAGTTCATAATTCTTTAGATCAGTTTGTAAAGTGGAGAGCCTAACAAAATAATGAAAAAAACATAGAAGTGCAAAACAATGCAATAAGGAAATAAACATTCCAGAATAAAAATAGATAAATTTATGAGGGCAAAGGATTTTGTGGGCAGAAGTGCAGGAAAGAAAGAGTCAATGGTAATAGAGTTAATGTGTTTCTGAAACTTTCTACAGGAAGGACATGTAGGTAATTCTTTTAGAGGATTCTTAGAGTAAATATGCTGATCAAGATAGAGATGATGGAACAGAATCAGAGAAAAGAAACAGAAATGATTGCCAGGGTAGAAAAGAAGGACTACAAAAAAAAGAGAAAAGGAAGTAAGGTCATTTATGTAACCAAGAGGAAGACCAGCAGGTGCCCTGATACCATCTTCCATTGCAGCTTCTCAAGAGTAAGGACATTTCTTATCCACCTTTTGACTTCTAGTGATTAACAGGTGTCTTTAACATAATAGTCACTTGATACTTCTTTACTGAGTGAATATCTTAAAACATATAAGCAGGTTTTACAAGGAGAACAGCGTGTATATATCTAGAAGAATATTTTTTAACATAAAGGCTTTGTCCTTGGAGACAAAGCTGATCTTACTTATCTTTGTGGCCTTCACATGACCTGGCCCAGTATCTTATTATTTGTCCACAGTAAATGGATGACTACTTCCATTTACTGGATCGAAAGTCTCTATACAGTTCAGAGTAAATCTCCTACTCTTTCCATAGCCTGCCTATCCTTTTTCCATTTACATGAAAGTCCTCAGACATGGAGGAATGGGCATGAAGTTGAAGTGGAAGGTAGAGAGCATACAGGTCCTATTTCATGATCTCTCCTCTGCTGATCCCCAATATTTAAAGAGGGGTTGGTTAAGAAGAGAGGCCTCTGTGGCTAACTTAAGATGACATTACATGGACATCAGAACAAGGGATTGAGCATGAAGGAAATGTCTGAACATTGGCTCCCCTGAGTCTGCCAGAGGTGGCAAATAAACAGGATTTTCTCAGCATGTAGGTGGCAGATAAAAGATTTACCAGCAAACTTACTGACCAAGTTTTCATCAGTGATAAAAAGAGATTGATAGAAAGAAAGAACATGGAAATAAATAATAGTGAAAAAATGTTGTATTTCCAGCACCCAAAGCAGGGAGATATATATCCATCAATGACAAGAATATTAACTGGGTACATATCAGAGAGACAGGAAATGAGTATCTGTCGAGAATAAAGTGTTATGAACTCAATGGATACAGACTATTTTTCATGATCATAAATGGAATTTGTTTTAGGAATTTTTAAACTAGCCAAAATTCTTGCTAGAGAGTAATAACACTATCTGAGGAAACCCTGGTGGCGCAGTGCTAAAGGGCTCAGCTACTAACTAAAAGGTCAGCAGTTTGAAACTACCAGGCACTACCTGGAAACACTATGGGGCAGTTCTGCTCGGTCCTATAGGGTCATTATGAGTCAGAATCGACTTAATGGCAATGGGTTTGGTTTTGGTTCTGGAGGCTTTTCAGAAAAGAAAAAGAGAGAAACTTCTAATAAGATACCGCTAAAAGGATTCAAACTATTAAGAAAAATTTTACTCATTACTATGACCCTGTCTGTCATGGGAGTGTTTTCTAAGTTCCTTAATACTCATAGGACAAATAAGATAGAAATATTAAGTTCCTAAGCAAGTTTATGAAGACATGTAAATCACTCTGATGTTCTGGTGTGGTCTTCATCCCTGTGTGTGCATGCATACATACATCAATATCTGAGGAAACTACTTAAAGAGATATAAGGAGAACCCACCAAGCAGGCAATATCATTAGAAAGATAATTCTGGTTTTTATCATGTTTGCCACGGGAATGTATATAATCTTGAGTAAAAAAGACAAAATTAAATCACTGTAAAGGCAACACCTAAGTAAAACCCTAGACAAGAATTGGTATATAGACATGTGTTTTGGCCCAGAGTTCCAACGTGAATAAACTATGTTGTAATTTATGCCGACCCATAATTAATAATTATACCATCAGCAATATTAATATGTAAATTATACACATTAAAATGAATATCAATTATATTGCTAAAATGATGTACTGCTTGGATATTTACTAGAGTAAATGGGAAATACACAAGAGATACTGATAGATGTGCTGAGCAGATACCGTTTATTAATTCCAAGGCAGGTGTCAGGCTTACTTTCAAATATTGTTTCCCAGAGACAGTTATTTACTCTTCTAAATGAAAACAGCATGTTGAAGGAAACTTGTGGCTAAGCCCTGCTTCTATTAAGGCTCATTCCCTTACACAGATCCCCTGTCTTTCCAGTCACCCAGTGTCTGAAAAACTTAGTAGTGAGGTCATCCAGACTCAGTCTCCATGGGGTTTTATTAACTAGCACATCCTCTCGTGCTCTCTTGAGAACTGATGTAACTGAAGGACAAACATAAAAAAGGTGTCCACATTTAAACCAAGGACACTGAGGAACAGAGAAACCCCAACTGGCCAGGACAACAAAGGGAGGCCCGTGTTTTATTCTGTGTTCTGGGCTACAGGGACGCACAGACTAGGTTATACACTGCTTTGGGCTATTACTGCTTCAAATAAAGTCATTTTATTTGAAAATGCAGTAACTTTCTTCATCATGATCATCATCACCACCATTGCCAGAAGCATGATAAAATCCTGGGTCATGCTGATGCTGTTTATATCCCAAAGACAGGCAAATGGAAAACAGCCTCTGTGAGGACTCATTACAGGCCTTGAGGTATGACAGAATGACAGTGCTCCTCTCACGCACTGGTGCTCCTGAAGACCACAACGCTCCACAGTATTCTTGTAAATAACACCCTGTAGAGCATCAAGAAGGAGACCTGGTCTCATGGTGGCTAGGTGTTGGGCTGCTAACCAAAAGGTCAGTGGCTCAAGCCCACCAGCTACTCTGTGGGAGAAGGATGTGGCATGCTTCTGTAAAGATTACAGCCTTGGAAACCCTATGGGATGGTTCTACTCTGTCCTGTGGAGTCGCTATGAGTCAGAATGGGTTCGACAAAAATGAGTTTGGTCTAATTGGTTTACAGCATCAAAAAATCCATTCACTTCCCTGTAAATTCAGTTTTCGATCACTCTGAAGGGCTACAGCATTCAAACTTGGGACTGGAGTGGCCTGGCTAAATTATACAGTTCTCTGGAGAGCCACACGGGCCATAAAACCACCCCAAGCCACAAAAGCACGAGCAACTGACACTTCTCAGTGCTTACTCTGGGCCTAGCTTTGTGCCAGCTGCTTCAATTGCTGCATTTATTCCCCTACAGCCCAGTATGAGGCTCATAAACAGTATTCTCCCTGTTTTATAGCTATAGATGCTAAGATTTAGAAAGTTTAAGAAATTTGGCCAAGAAGCCTAGATTTGAGCCCACTACTGTATGTCTGGAGTCCGTGGGTAGTACAAATGGTTAACATGCTCGGTTGCTAACTGGAAGGTCTGAGTCCAGCCACAGGTGCCTCAAGAGGGAGGCCTGGCAATTTACTTCTGACATACCAGCCACAGCACAGTTCTACCCTGACACACAATGGGGTTGCCATGAGTTGGAATCGACTCAACGGTAGCTGGTTTGTTAAACCTTTCTAAAGTAAATGCTTTCAAATTATGTGTACTGGGATCCATAGTTCCTGTGTTAACTAAACTATTAAAATCAGGTTCAGAGAATTGCTAGGCCCAGATTCTTATCTGACATGCTTGAAAACTGCCCTAGGAATGGTGCCAAGAGGGTCTGAAAGCAATCTGGGTTCTGACCTCAAAGATGTTCACTGTTCCCTGGACAGCCCACCTGAAGCTAGGAGCAGCTCAGGGAGGCCTGACTCTCACACGTTCCCATCGTCTGTACCATCTTTTCCTTCTGGACAACTTTCCCAATGGAGAAAGACTATTTGATTAAGACTCTAGGATAGCTAAGCTCGCAAAGCTGTGGCAGGAGACAGAATCAGGCATTAAAGGCCCGACTCAAGATCTTCTCACACTAAAAGCAATAAAAAAAGCAATAACTATGATTAATTCTAAAAGTAGTGCGTGTGTGTGCAGGGTGTTTTTTAACATACTCGAATTATAGGCAGGAGTCAGAGGGTTAGCCTAAGTGGCCCACCGCAATCTGGAAATTTCTTTGGAGTCTGTTTTATCTTTTAAAATAAACATGCAAATGTTACAGTGTACCCCATAATATGGTGATTTTTAAGAAAAATGTTTTAAATTTTTTATCACCAAGTAGATGGATGCTCCTGGAAGATGTGGCCGTTTGGCCCTGTACCTCCAGGAAGGCCGGGGACCAGTCTGACGAGTGTATGAGACCGGGGAAGCAGCTGGTCAAGGGCTACGGCTCCACAGGACAACCTTCCTCGTGGAGAAAGCCTATTTGATTACGACTGTGCAATAGCTAGGCTGGCAAAACTGGCTTGAGACAGAATCAGACATTAAAAGCCCAACCCAAGATCGTCTCATGCTAGAAACAATGACAAGTCAGAAAGTAGTATGTGTGGGTGCGGGTGTTTTTAACATTCTAGAATTTTAGAGGTAATTTTTCTAAGATTTTGGGCCTTACTCTCAGCCATTGGAGGCACTGGTGGGAAAGTTTTGACACTGATCCGGTCCAAATGGGCAGGCAAGAAGCATCTCTGTAGCAGCATCCGTTTTCCTTTCACTCTCCTGTCCTGACTTTGCCCTTGAGTTTTTTAAAGGTCGTTAATGTATTTAAAATACAAATTCCTACTTCGCAAATGAGTTGTTTATCCTAGTTCAGCCCCTGATGTTTCCTCAACCACTGGTGTCTCTGCTTCCTGCTATCTTAGGGAGATGAAGGAAATACTGAATTCCCTTCTATTCTGATTAAATACACTGGATCATGCAGTACATATTTTCGTGGCACTCGCACAAATACTACATATTTTACAGTCATCTAAAAACACAAGCCAGACGAGTCAAAAATTAACCAAACGTTAATCAGAGAGCAGCATGTGAAACTCATGGCTCTTTGTTTACAAATTCTGAATGAAGTTCACTAGGTGTCTTAGACATAAAACTGCCAGAACGAATCCTGGTGTCTTGTGCTCTAAATTCCAGTAATATTTTTCTAAAGCAAGGGATGAAAATCAAAATATCATAGTTGGTGTTTATCAACAAGAAGCCAGTGAATAGCCACTGTGTCTACTTCTTTAACAGTTGTTGCGGGTAAACAGCTAGTGAGACAGACTGTCACTTAACTCTGCTAAATATGGAAAAAAATATCAAAGCCTTTTCCATTTTTGTTAATATCAAGGATGAAGTAATTTAATTTTAATATAAGATTGAAATAATATATTTCCTTACAGGAAAGGCAGGAATAATTTATCAATATAAAATCTTTCATCCAAAATAACAATTTTTGAAACCGCATTTTTTTTTTAAACCAGTATATTGCATCTTTGACCAAAATCTTGGCTTATTTTTGAGCTTAGAAACTTTACTTTCAGCATTTCTTTCAGACAAGCACAAGATACCACATTACTATAAAAACTACAAGAGAGATAGCCTGAAATGGAAGATGGTCATTTGCGCGTCGAGCCAGAAAGTTCCACGTATTAAGCAAATGAAGAACAGCTAAACAGGCTACTTTGTTTATATTGTTGGTAAAAACAGAAGGCATAAAAGGATGTTTTATAATCAACTGTTCTTACGTATTGGGAATCTTTTTACATAGAAATCCTTATGTAAAATTTTTCCATTTAGTAAAAATGGAAAACAATACTGTTTCAGAAATGTGGAATATACATCTTTTAAAACATATTCTTTCTGAAACCAAATGCCTGTCATTTGACTTGGTATTTCACTCCAAATAATGACAAGGGAGAAGGACCATCACCTCCCTGGCATTCCTGTAACCTCTCACCATTTTCTTGTAACTGTACTGTTTTATAGATGAAACTGCCACAGCAAAATGACAAATATAACACATAAAAGAGCAAAAAAGGGCACTAAATCACCAGTGGCACTACAGCCCATTAAAATGCATTCAGCTGGTGTGTAGAAAGAAAATTTCCCCCGCATTTTACGTTCTTCCTGGCCGAAGAGGAAATTTCAGAGTCCTCAAGCAACCCTTCTAAGAGTTGCTGAAATTCCAAGCAAATTCTCCTCTAGCTGGGTCTATACTGGCTTTCATGGCCAAAATGTAGGGCACTGACATTCCTGGTTTATGGCGGTTTCCCGGGAAAGGCACAGGAACGTGGCACGTGAATTTTTAACCATCTCGATTTATACCACATTTAATGAAAAATGAGACACCGACTTAGCTGGAAATGGTAGTTCTAAATCCACTGCTATTTCCAATAAACTGATGATCAGTTAAATGAAGAAGCTGGTCATTTTTATTTAAAGGGAAGCCTAAGGTAGCATTTTCTTCCCTCAATTCTTACCCAAAGTTTTCTAAAAAAGGTTAAATTAAAGCTTCTAAAAAAGGTTAAATTAATAACTCTGGGTATCACATGTTAGCTTATTTCACTACCTACGTGTCATTATTACAAATAGTTGAATGTATAGGGATATTTGTTGATCTGGAATATTTACTAAACTGTTCATGTTGGTGTTAACATAACTCATAGATATTAAGTTTCTTGACTGCAAAGAGCACATGCTATACTCTTTGAATTCTCCATATCTCTTAACGTGGAGCTAATTACATAGCAAGCCCTCCAAGAGGCTGAGGAGCTCATCAAGGGAAATGGTGAATGAATGAATGCTCTCGCCCTCCAAGAGGCTGAGGAGCTCATCAAGGGAAATGGTGAATGAATGAATGCTCCCGCCCTCCAAGAGGCTGAGGAGCTCATCAAGGGAAATGGCGAATGAATGAATGCTCCCGCCCTCCAAGAGGCTGAGGATCTCATCAAGGGAAATGGTGAATGAATGAATGCTCCCGCCCTCCAAGAGGCTGAGGAGCTCATCAAGGGAAATGGTGAATAAATGAACGCTCCCCTTTTCCCCTAGGAAAGCATAGGACGGTGCATAGACTTGGCTCAGCTCAGAAGGTCGTTCCCTAAAGCCAAGTGTCTCAGGGGTTGAAACATTACAACTTCTCTCTCTCAGAATTGAACTGTGTGCCCTGCACACAACTATGTGAAGGGAGGTGAACCAATGGTCCCTGCCTCTGTTCTGCTGTATGACGGCATTTATATTTGGGAGCTCCATCTATGTTAGAGATGTTATTTTATTAGAAAAAAAAAAGTGTGGAAATTGGTTCACACCAACTGTAAACACCTATAATTCATAAATTAATTCACTGCAACAGAAAATAACAGCAGGAGTCCGAGGGCCTTTCAGGGCCCAGCACTGCATGTTACAGATATATAACACTTAACTACTGTGCCTGTAGCTTAAATCTTTCTTATGGCTCTTGCCAAAAAAAAAAATATATATATAGCTGATTAAAACTGTGCTTTTGTAAATGGGCTGAAAAACCACCTGGTTCATTTTATTTGCAATGAAAAAAATCCACTGGATTAAAGAATACCCTATAAAGAAGAGGCATAGTTTATAATCGAGTAACAGATATAATCAGTCAAAAGCAGGCAGAGTAAGCCAATTTCAAAAGTTTCTTGCCCTCAATCGACTTTGTTCAAAATTTACTCATGATAGTGATAAGAAGCAATGAAACACCTGGAAATAAATGTGACAAGAAGGAATGACTGTTAGGCATTCATTCATTGAGCAGATAATTTTGAACACCCACTAGTTGCCACTGGGGTACCCTGGTAAAGAAGATAGACAAACGGACAAAGCCCATGCCATGGTCTATAGCCACATTCCAGTTGAAGGGACACGCGGGGATCAAGTACCTTCAAAAACAGGCAAGGGCTATGAGTGGTGGCTAAAGAGTGACTGCAGGGCCACTAGTGCCGCTTCAGATGGTGGTTGAGAGAGTCCTTTGAGGAACTGACGTCTGAGATGAATCCCAAATGCTGAGAGGAGCTGGTAGTCTGAAGACTAGGAGAGAGAGTGCAGTCAGAGGGAACAGCAGTGCAGAGACCCTGGTGCATGCTCAAATTGGTGTTTTAGAGAAACAGAGAAGATGAACAGTGAGAGGGAGAAGCTGGCACGGATGAGTGCCAAGTGTAAGAGGAGCCCAGCCACTCAGGGCCTTCAGGCCTGACAAGAAATTTGCCATTTACTCTAAGGCCATTACCATTGCCTTTGAGTGGATTCTGACTGATAGTGGCCCTATAGGACAGAGCAGAACTGCCTCATAGGGTTTCCAAGGCTGTAAATATGGAAGCAGATCACCACATCTTTCTCCCATGGAGCCTCTGGTGGGTTCAAACTGTCAACTTTTAGGTTAGCAGCCAAGCAACCACTGTGCCACCAGGGCTCCACTCTGAGGGTGGTAGGAAGCTATCTGAGGGCTAAGAAAAGGTGTGATAGGACCAGGTCTTAATTTCCAAAAAAATCAGCCCAGCTGCTATGTTAAAAAAAGTTGCAAATGAATTAATCGGGAGCCACTAGGGAGCACCGGAGACCAGGTAAAATGCTTGTGCAGTGGTCTAGGCAAGAGGGAGTGGCTTAGGCCAGGGTGGGGCAGTGAAATGGCGAAATGTCACTGAATACAGAAAACTTCAAAATTCAAGAGAAGTCTTATAACAAGATCTGAATAAACAGAGAAATATATTTTCTTACAGGAAAATTTGTCTTAAAAAGTCAGTATTTCTCATAATGTATATATGTAATAAGAATTCAATGTGAATCTCAGCAGCATATTTGCTAGGTGCCTGGGGAATATCAGAACACATTAGACAAAGATCCCTGCACCCAGGGAGTTTATATTTTTAGAGGGGAGAAAGATTATAACAAAGAACACCTGTAGAAGGTGATGAGTCGGATGAAAAGGGAGGAGGTATCAGGTGAAAGACCGGGAGGTACCCTAGCGGGCTCTAATATTCAGAAGGGAGAGTATTCCAAACAGGCTTCACTGAGAAGACGGGATCTGAGCAAAGACTTGTAGAAGGGGGAGGTGAGTGGCTGTCGGAAGAAGAGTATTCCCAAGGTAGGGGAAAAAAAAATTGCCGTCAAGGCAATTCTAAGTCATGGTGACTTCACGTATGTCAGAGTAAAATTGTGCTCCATAGGGTTTTCAATGGCTGATTTTTTGGAAGGAAAATCAGGCCTTTCTTCCAAGGTGCCTCTGGTACTAACTATTTTAAAGTACTAATTATATCTAGGAAGAAAATCTACATGCTCTGATATATCTGACCTGTACTTCAGTCACAGAAGTCACTTTGTTTATGAACATTGTAGGACACAGATCTTAACAGATGTACGGGTTAACTAAAATGGATGACAAAACGTTTGGTTAAATAAATCATTCTCCATGGCATCTCGTAGCTGGCTGGGTTATTACATCATAAATAGAAATACCTTAATATAAAACCAATACTCCGGACACGTTTATAAAATTAACAAAATATTCTTAAAGAGAATTTCTAGCATATACAATTTTCTTCTCAAAGCAGTTCTGTATTAGGGACAATGAATCACAAGATAAAAGGAACAGAATAGAGACTAGAAGCACTTCCAAGTTCTAGAACTTTCTTCAAATGTTCTCTTTGGATAGGAGTTTTGTGATAGCCTGGCGGATTCGAACTGCCGACCTTCTGGTTAATACCATTAGCTCTTTCTTAAGCATTACGCTACCAGGGTTTTCGCGACAGACAGAACCTGCATTCCAATTATACATTGTGTTCTCTTTTAGAGTCTCCTGGATCCAGTGCTTTTGCAAAGCATTTTTAAAACTGGGTTACAAACCATTAGTGGGAAATGAAATCAATTTAGTGAGTAACACCCAGAATTTTTTTCTTTCAAAATGAAAGAGAATAAGATAGTACAGAATAGAAAAAAATCAGAGTGCATCTTAAGCAGTGAGTTGTGAGTTGGCAGGCTGTTTCTTACAGGTTTTGTTTCAGTTAAACCTAGGTATATGTATATGTGTACATATGGAATGATGATCTATTTCTTACTGTGAATTGAGGTAGAAAAAGCTTAAAAACACTCTCCAGTGCAGTGATGGGTCTGTTTATCAATCATACTAGCACTCTATAATATCATCATTCTGTCAGAACACTATCATTAACATCACACACAAGTAAAATTTTGCTGAAGATCATTCAAAAATGGCTGCAGCACTACATCGACAGGGAGCTTCCAGAAATTCAAGCTGGATTCAGATGAGGATGTGGAATGAGGGATATCACTGCTAATGTCAGATGGACCCTGGCTGAAAGCAGAGAATACTAGAAAGATGTTTACCTATGTTTTATCGACTGTGCAAAACATTCGACTGTGTGGATCATAACAAATTATGGATAGCATTGTGAAGAATGGGAATTCCAGAACACTTAATTGTGCTCATGAGGAACCTGTACATAAACCAAGAGGCAGTCATTTGAACAGAGAAAAGGGATACCACAGGGTTTAAAGTCAAGAAAGGTATGTGTGAGGGTTGTATCCTTTCACCATACTTATTCAATCTGTATGCTGAGCAAATAATCCAAGAAACTGGACTATATGAAGAAGAATGTGGAATCAAGATTGGAGGAAGACTCACTAACAACCTGCGTTATGCAGATAACACAACCCTGCTTGCTGAAAATGAAGATGATTTGAAGCACTTACTGATGAAAACCAAAGACTACAGTCTTCAGTATGAATTACACTTCAACATAAAGAAAACAAAAATCCCCACACAACTGGACCAATAAGCAACATCATGATAAATGGAGAAAAGACTGAAGTTGTCAAGGATTTCATTTTATTTGGATCCACAATCTACAAACATGAAAGCAACAGTCAAGAAATTGGGACAAGAAATTGGGCCAATCTGCTGCAAAAGACCTCTTTAAAGTATTAAAATGTAATGATGTCGCTTTGAGGACTAAGGTTCGCTTGACCCAAGCCATGGTATTTTCAGTCGCCTCATATGCATGTGAAAACTGGACAATGAATAAGGAAGACCGAAGAAGAATTTGTGTCTTTGAATTATGGTATTGGTGAAGAATACTGAATATACCATGGACTGCTGGAAGAATGAAGAAATCTGTCTTGGAAGAAGTATAGGCAGAGTGCTCCTTCAAGTGAAGGTGGCAAGACTTTGTCCCACATACCTTGGACATGTTATCAGAAGGGACCAGTCCCTGGAGAAGGACATCATGCTTGGTATAGTAGAGAGTCAGTGAAAAAGAGGAAGGCCCTCCACGAGATGGACTGAAACAGTGGCTGCAACAATGGGCTCAAGCATAGCAAAGATTGTGAGGACAGTGAGGGACTAGGCAGTGTTTCATCTGCCGTACGTGGGGTCGCCACGAGTTGGAACTGACTTGACGGCACTTAACACCAACAACAGCAGGTACCATTCTCCTCATCGAAATGCCAGAAGCCAAGAAAAGCTCTGTGAGAAGTCCACCCCCTTGCTCCTCCCCCCGAAATACTTCTATAACATAAATCACCAGTATGTGCTTTGAAATAGTATGTATAATGATATATGATTTCTCTCTTCGAATAGCCATGTCATGAAATGCACTGAAGTCTCACCTAAATAATTCCAACTTATATCTAAACTTATATCTATTGAGCCTTAAATAAGAAATTTAAAGCAAACATGGACTAACGATTTTTATCCTAAAAATTCTGAGCATGTGATTGATAGGCAGTGAGTAAAATGATCAGATTGAACCATGTCCATCCTCAGCATTTCTGAGTAATCAGTACTGGGAGGTTCAGACCGGCCAGAGTAGCTTTTCTGGCCAGACACCATGAACCCACTCACCCTCCATGACGATCTGCACCATTTTCAGCTTGTAGTTTTTAATGGTTTTGTCTGTCTTTAATGTCATTTTCCCTCCTTATGGGTACACGTGTTTAAATACACACAAATCAATTCAGCAAACATAAGGTACCTTATATTTACCAGCGCTTGTCAAATATCTATGGTATAAATCAATTAACATACTGCCTACTATTTTGTCAATTAACATACTGCCTACTATATTATCAGTTAATATACTGTATTTTTTATACAAAGATTTGGGAACCGCGGTGGCACAGTGGCTAAGAGCTACAACTGCTATCCAAAAAGTCAGCAGTTCAAATCCACCAGGTGCTTCTTGGAAACCTTATGGGGCAGTTCTACTCTGTCCTATAGGGTCGCTGTGAGTCGGAAGTGGCTCAATGGCAATGGGTTTTTTGGTTCATTGGTTTAGAGTTTTCAAGTGGTGCAAACAGCTAACATGTTCACCTGTTAACTGAAAGGCTGGAGGTTAGGGCCCATTAAGAGGTACCTCAGAAGAAAGGCCTGGTGATCTACTTCCAAAAAATCAGCCATTGAAAACCCTACGGAACACAGTTCTATTCTGACACACATGAGGTTGCCATGAGTAGGACTCAACTCAGTGGCAACTGTACTGGTATATTATCAGTTAATATTCTGCCTGATATATTATCAATTAATATATTGCCTACCATGTATCGGTTAAATGTTCTTGCTACTTGCCTTTGAGTTGGCACTCTACACTCTGGCTCCTTCTTTGGACTCTTCCTGGTATCGGGGCAGTCATTCAACTAATTAAGCTAGCAAGCATTTATTGAGACTTTTTGCTGTATGAGGCACAGTCCTATGTGCTAGGGTCAGGACAGGAGAGTGTCTGTTTTCTTTGGTTTTATACAAGGTGGGAAGGGCCCATCTATCCAAATCAAATTTTACCAGCATGTACCTCATATTGGTACAAGAGGAACTAACCTGCCAAGGATTCACCAACTCACAAGAGGTTCCTGGTGTAACGTAGCACGGAACAGCGTTTACAGGGGAGAAGCAGCTGAATTAAAACAAACAGATTGGCTGCAGGCACTTCAGATGTATTTCCTATCGGCTCCTGGAAGGGACAGTACCGACCTACTCAGCAAAACGATATCCCATCACTGGGTGCCAGGTGCTCAGAGATGCTCCACTGACTATTTCCAGAGCTGTTCAACATGATGGCAAAGATTTTTAAAATACATGTCTTTTTTCCAGCAGTTACAAAATTCCTGTCTTTTCTTAACTTTCCTAAATGATATATCCAATACTACCTTCTCCTTCAAGAGAGTAGGTGTGTATACAGGTTTTGATGTTACATCTGGGCAACCATACAAAGTAAGACTCTGTAAGAATTGGTTGATTTGTACCTGGCACACAGAAGGTGCTCAATGAATGTCATGTAAATGACAGAATGAATTCAGTCTCGGGCTGGCAGTATGACTCACGAATAAGTCCATTAAAAAGACTTGTTAATGTCATCAAAGTTGTTCGCTGATCCAAATGGAAAATGTAAAAGAACTATTAGTGGAGTTTGCATTTGTCTGAGCAAGACTAGCCGTGATTAAAACCAGCAGTAAATGCTGAAGAAAGGACAAGAGTAGTTTTTTACTGGGTTTTGAAGCGTTGTCCTTTTAATCCCAAATGAACCACCTGCAGCCTGAAACGAAGGTCGCCACACACTGTAGCCAGGTGCGTCCGTCACAGGGCCCAGGTCTTGAGGCCTGGTGAAGGAGGCTGCTTTACTACGCACTTTTGAATCATGCAAGCTTAAGAGAGAAAGCTATATTCGAAGCTTCACTTCACGCTTAGCAAAACAACATGCTTCATTTGAAGGTAGTGGATTATAGATACAGCCCGAGAAAGGGTCTATTTAACTTTATTTCCCATAAATACTCCTTCTATGAGGGGGTGACCAAGTCCTTTCTGGTCGAGTCGCTAACAAAACTGGTGCCAGTTCAGACATAATTGGGGGTCAGACTTGCTGGAGAAGCCCAGCTAAGCTTGCAGATGGACACGTAATGCTACATGGAGCTCCATGGGCCATTCCTCAAACGTAAAGGTTGAGAAGGTAGGCTTGTGTGAGACAGACACTGGCCCAAGTGCTCGTACTGAGAGGAAGGACACTAGAAGTGCAGGATAAGAAAGAGTCTGTGACAAGTAGAACTTCAGTCACTAAAAGAAATATGCATAAAAGAAAACCCTGAAAGCAAAGGAAGCAGAAGTGCCAATGGGTTTATAAGCTCATAGGCCCTCGAATAGAGGACTGAAAATAGGTAGAGAACTCCAGTGGAGGAGGAAGTGGATTATCCCATAATTTCTTTACCTTATAATATCAGTCTAAAATTCTCCTTAGTCTCAATCGCTTTATTTTCCAAAATAGAGGCCCACCTAAGCATTTATACTTTCTTACCATGAGCTAAGCTTTACCATTTTCTTAAATGTTGGGAAAGACTCCTTAATTTCACCAAAAGGAAAAAAAAATCACTACAGTAGAAATTACATGGAAAGCAGGTGTGTGTTCCTTGCTGGGCTTTAATCACGCATGACTACACATGCAGCAAATTATGGTATCGCTGGTCCTTCTGAACCCAGGATGGGAGCCCTGCCCATGTAATTATGTTAGGAGTTTTGACAATGACTTGACTTTGTTGCAGGCCAAAAGTTTGTTTTCAGGGACTCTAACCACTCACCTTCAATCTGGAGCAATTTACTAGAGTCTTTTCCTATGAATTTATTTACTGGAGTCTTTTCCTATGAGTTTATTTACTGGAGTCTTTTCTATCCACCTTGAGAAGTACTATGAATGAACAAGCTAATTTCTCTTGTTATAAAGGAGTGCACGTTCAACTCCATGACTCTAAGCCGTTCTTTTTTTAAAACTTCCCTAAATGATTCAATGCATTTGACTTGCAGATGTGCCTCTGCTGTACATAAGCATTTTGCTTTGAAACAAGGATCTATAAAGAATGCAATCAGCTCTGCTCCAGTTACATGTATACGGAAAGCTGTCGAACAGTGTCACCACAAAAACTCTGAGCGGCTTCATTTAATAACAGTGGCAGACAAGATTGTGCGTTGCTAAATGTATGTGCAAACTAGCCCCTTCAAGGTGAAAAACAAACCTCTCTCGCCCTCAAACTGCAAAGCCTTCTTAGATTACTTTGGAAAACTGGGAATACATCTTCATGTATTTTGTCTGAAATCCTGTTTGATGTCATTGCTACTCCAAGTCCAGCAAGTTTCATTTCCGTATAACATTAGGCTAGAAAGGAACATACCAACAGACAAAACACACAATGAGGGCATGCAGCGGAGTGGTACGGAACGCACGGACATACACGTGCACACAAGAGGCCAAGCGTATCACTGAGTTTAATAAGGGCACAGGTCTGGACCAAAGGGCTGCAACACTGTCAACAAGCCTTGAGCAAAGGAGGGAATGTAGAGGGGAAACGAAGCTGAGAAAAATGAGCAGGAAATGGGCAAGATGACTGTCTATACTTGAACATCTGACCTGTTAGCTGGTCGTCGCCTGCAGCAGGGGCGATGCGAATGTATGGTGTTGTAAGCTGAGTCACGATTATCGCAGCTAAGGCAAAGGAAGATTTCCAGGTCAGCATGCATGAGGGAAAAAAAAGCCAGACTGAAGCTAGGCTAGCAAGAAGAATCCCCATCAACATATCAAATTGTCTCAAGTTTGTTCCAGCAACGAAAATAAAAACACATAGCAAGATGTTGTTTTCCTGAATTCTTTTCTCTTAAACAAGCTTTAGTCAGGCAGGTAGGTTTCTAGCTATGACACAGTGGCAGGCTTTGCTTGAGATCTTGGATTGATCAACTGAAGAAAAAAACAAAAGTAAAAATCAAAAACAACAGCAAGAAAACATGGGCCCTAAAGTCTGGCGACTGAAGAGTGTTTCCAGTTGCTACTGAGTGCATCGTATAAAGGCTCAGTGTTAACTCTCATAAGGCAACCGTCAGGCTTTCTGAATTTTTTAAGTTGTTTAAAATTCTGTTAAGTCATAGTATTTTTTTTTTTCCCACTAAAATCACCTTTGTGAAGAATATTATCATCTTTCACTAAAATCATTTTTGTGGATAAAAATTTCTCCAAAAACTCAATTTCATGTACAGTATCTCCAGTTAGGAGCCTTAGTCTGTCACATTAAGAGGGTAACAAAAATACGCAGTCTCAAAGCCTCGGTTAAAAAAACAGAAACTACTAACTGCCTTTGCTATAGCTGCACTGGCTACCATGTAGCCAAAAAAGGTTAAGATTCTTGACGCTGACCAGGCAGGCTTCTCGTCTGGCTGCACAGCTCAGCAGTTGTACTTAAGTGGTTAACGTTTATGACACACGGATATCGAAAGAAAAAGTAGAAAATTAAAACGTCAGCTCTAATGTGATACAGTTGGAAAATGATGCAAAGAAAAAATATTGCAAAATTGAGAACAGGCTTACGTGAAAAAAAAAAGGATTACGAATTTACATGGAACAGCCTGGGTGCCATTAGAAATGTGGCAGCGAGTAAGGAAAATAGATCATCGACCATCTGCAGACAATTAAACTCAAAACTGGTGCTGCACGATATTCTGAAACATCCCTCTGCACCGTTCCAACAGTGCTGTTCCCTGTAACTAGACTAGTGCAGCCACTGGTGTAAAGATGGCATAATAGTCTCTCACACATTATTAATGAAAACATCCTAGGATCACTAAAACAGATGAATAAACCAACATTTGGGTCAGAGAATGGAGAACTCCCAAGGCCTTATAAAAATCATTTTCCGTATACGGCATCGTAAGCAATGTTGCATCCTGATACAAGAAGTCGCATACAGTAAGATGGTATTCCTAAGACGTGTTACAAAGTTGGTGCCAATTCTAAGTTTCATCAATTTAACATTTTCGCTTGGTCATAGACTGCTGTTGTCCAACCAATACTCATGTGTGGTTTTTCACTGCTTACAGGAAAATGTGATTTACTGTACAAATTCCATTGTATGGAGAAAACAAAGCACCATCCAGCACCCAAAAAGGTAAGCAATGTGAATGAAAATTTACTTGAAAACAGTGATGTAGGGCAGCCATGTATTCACAAATAAAAGGAACCCAAACTTCAACTAGAGGCTCCAGGCTTCCATGTAGTAAGTACATTCCAAATATTAGAAAGGATTTTCATACGATCTCTATGTTCTTGTTTGTAAAGGGTTTATATGTGCTTAGGATCTCTAGTTTCAAGAAAACGTCTTGATTATGTTATGAATTGCCTTAAAAGAGGGTTCAGCAGGCCTGCAGCCTATTTTTGCAAATAAAGTTTTATTGGAACACCCAAAAACCAAACCAAACCCACTGCCATCAAGTCGATTCTGACTCCAAGCGACCCTATAGGACAGAGTAGAACTGCCCCATAGAATTTCCAAGGAGCGGAATACGGCCAAGCTAATTTATTTATGTCTTGGCTGTAGCTGCTTTTGCAATGCAGTGGCAGAGTTTAGTCATTGTGACAGAACCAAATGGCCCACAGAGCCTAAAATATTTACAATCTGTTGCTTTACAGAAAAAAAAAAAACAAAAACTGCTAACCCCTGCCTTAAAATATCAATAAGAATGCATGATAAAAGAGAATATCACAAAATTTGGTAAAATACACTCAGAAACTCCAGTCCTCGAATTCCAAGATAATATCTGTTGCTGATAAATTTAGGGTCTCTTTTAGGTATGGAAACCGTGGTGGCATAGCAGTTAAGTGCTACAGCTGCTAACCAAGAGGCTGGCAGTTCAAATCCACCAGGCGCTCCTTGGAAACTCTATAGGACAGTTCTACTCTGTCCTACATGGTCGCTATGAGTCACAATCGACTCGACGGCAGTGGGTTTTTTTTTTTTTTTTTTTAGGTATGAAGGAATGCATAGAAGAATAAAGAAAGACATTGAGCTATCAGACTTCTAAAGTGCCGTTTCCACTGCATATAGTATGATCTTCTGGAATCTGACAAACCGGCGTTTACCAGGCTGTTTGTCTAGTATTCCTCGAAAAGGAGTTTGGGTCAAACAAATCTGGGAAACATAGGGTTGAAAAAAGTTAAACAGGTTTTTTTTCTTTAGGAACTTTTCAGGGGCCTTAATGTACTCATACTTATGAAGCCTATATCAGATTAAGAAAACCTTTTCTCTATAAAACGCTAAATGCTAAATCTGTATCATACTTGTCTCTATTTCTAAACCCATAGCTAAATCATAGAAGATTAACATATATGAATGTTCTTAATATATAAGTTTTTTTTCGTGTATTGAATATGAGTAATTAAAAGGAATCTTTATAGCTCAACAGACATTCTTTTCAGCTCTTCTATTGGGTACTTTCATTGTCTAGCATGGTGGCCTGGAAAGGGTGGGATTTGTTTGAATGAAACAATGAACAGAAAAAGAGTATACAGAAACTTTTCAAAGTGCTTAATGATTAAAAAAAAAATTCAAATTTCTGAACATAGTTAGAAATTGTATAGAAACAATGAAATTCCTCCCTAGTTTCCTGAAGGTCTTACAGCAGAGCACATGCACATCCCATTACAAATGGAAGTCAAGTCAACACTAAGTGTACAAACACTGAAGCATTTTGCGTAGCAGATTTACCTTTATATATCACATTAGGATAACAGTCTGTTTTCTTTTTTTTTTTTAAGGCTTATATTCTGACTTCCCTAATACTTTTGGAAACAATGTGGCATGTGTTTGCATGAATTTTTAGCTACCCTACAGTTAGCCCAACCACAGCAAGGAAAGAAACAGGTTAACTCATATGACCACCCACCTCTCATCAAAAAAATAAAAAAAAAGCAAACAAAAAAATGTTAGGAACTCAATCAAAATCTTCAAAATCGTGATATGTTTATGTACCAGCATTGGCAGTCTCACAGAGTACTGTGTGCCTAACACACAGTAGCAACTCATGTAATTTTAAAATAAGTGAATAACTAGGAAGCACCCAACTGGCTATGTTGTCCAGAAGAGACACAGGTGTTATCATCACATGGAGAATATTCTTTTATGGAAGATTAATATAATGTATACAGTTTAAACTACTTTTATATCAATTCAAATGAATATACCTCATTTTATCGAAGAACTCTAATTTACTACAAGACAGACTTTGATTTTTAAGTGTGTTCTATCAGCTTAGAATTCATCATAACAAAGCCTTCCAAAACAAGCATAAAAAAAGCTTCCTCCTCACCAGTCACCACAACGCAGCCATAAAGAGTATAAAAATTAAAGAAAACACACACACACCAGTTGGGCCAAGTTGTGTTAAAAAGAATCCAGCTATAAAAATGTGACTAAAAAGCAAAATTTTAGAGAATCTAGGAGTAGTTAAAATCTATTTTATTCACTCTACTGTACTTTTGTATCAAGAGGATAACATCCAAACATCAAATATATGCTATTGTAGGGTGTATTTACCTTTTTAACTCAAGAGATAGAATATTCCATGATGAGTTTGTCTATAGTCAACAATTAAATGATGGTCATACATAAATACTGGGAACTCACCCTAGATGCATAAAATCAAGGAGAATACGTGAAAACACAGGCAACCCTCCACGCATACGGAGATATGTAGTAACATGCCTTACGCTTTTTCCTTTGCCTAATTTTTATGAGGTTTTATACTTGAGATAATTAGTGTCAAAATATACCCTTGGAATATGATTAAAATAATCATAACACTAAAACTATAAATAGTATAAAATATATTTTTAAGAGCCATACCCTCACATGAAATTACAAACCGAGTTCTTTGTGAAAACAAATCCACCTCCCTACTTTCTTTATGAAGATACTTGTCAACAGTTTTTTTATGATAACATTGAAATCTCTGTAAATTCTAAATGCTACTTAGGAAAGTGGTTTTGTATCTGAAAATTCAATTAAGCCTCCATGCTGTCAGCAATATGTGGCTAAAAACACTCAGGGCGTTTTAAACTCTTACATTTTAAACACCTTTACGATACAGGACTGATGAAAGTTACCTGGCCTTGCTATTTCTTTGTTTTGACTAAGGAGTCCAAATGAAATGGTTTCCCTGCTGTAACAAGCGTTTTTAGTGTGAAAAAAGAAACGTTTCTGACTACAAAGGTGAAGGCACATGACCCTGCAGTGTGAAGGAGGGCTGCTGGTTCTGTGCACGCAGGACCTGATCACAGGGAACAGTACCGAACAGGGTGCTTTTGCCTGGAGGGGAGTATCCGCCTAGGTGCCCTCCTGTACTATGATTTATGAAATATAAATGACAATGACAAGTAATGAATGTTAAAATTTGTTTGTCTCTTTCGGACTCAGAAAACATGAGTGCAGAATCTTCAGTCAGTCAGGTCATCTGACTGCCTAATCGTCCTTCGGTGAATTGAAAAGCAAATCACAATATTGATTAAATCTAACTGATGGAAGAAAATGATGCAAATCACCACCTAATTCAATCTATTGTGAAAACAGCTACCTTGTTAGACTTCCGCATTTACTACTGGAGTATTTATATAACTACTTAACTATTTAAATGAAAACGCACATTTTTGTTTTGAATTCTAGCTACCCTACTGTTAGCCCAACCACAGCAAGGAAAGAAACGGATGAACTCACATGACTACCTACCACTCACCAAAAAAATAAAAAAAGCAAACAAAAAAATGTTAGGAACTCATTCAAAATCTTCTTCAAAATTGTGATACGTTTACTATCAGCATTGGCAGTCTCACAGAGTGCTGTCTGCCTGACACACAGTAGCCACTCGTGTAATTTTAAAATACGTGAATAACAAGGAAGCGCCCAAATGGCTGTGTTGTCCAGGAGAGGCACAGGTGTTATCATCACATGGAGAGTATTCTTTTATGGAAGATTAATGTAATGCATAGAGTTTAAACTACTTATTATATTAAAATAATCATAACACTAAAACCATAAATAGTATAAAATATGTTTTTAAGAGCCACACCCTCACATGAAATCACAAACCGAGCTCTTTGTGAAAACAAATCCACCTCCCTACTTTCTTGAGTTTTTTTTTTTTTTTTCTTTATGAGATCACTGAAATCTCTGTAAATTTTAAATGCTACTTAGGAAAGTGGTTTTGTATCTGAAAGTTCAATTAAGCCTCCATGCTGTCAGCAATACGTGGCCGATACTCCCCTCCAGGTAAAACTGCCCTATTTGGTACTGTTCAATTTTATCAAGTTCTGCATATACAGAATCAGAATTTTCATAATTTTCCCCGTAAACTGGATGGCAACTCAGTTCTATTAAAGGGGAAGTTGGAATACTATATTTGGGCAGAGGTTCTGCTGGGTGAAAAGCTGTCAGATAAAGTGAAATAAACACTGTGGGGAAGAAGATGTCCAAAGGCTTAGGATCAAGCCCTGATTCCATGACTGCTGGCTAAGCGGCCTTGCTAAGTCAGTTCATCTACAAAAATGCTTGTTGATTTCATCTATAAAATGGAAGTAGCAATACCTGTCTCCTTTCTCACAGATGGCTGAGGAATTGGAGAACGTGTAGAAAAGTGATTTCAAGGTATTATAAATTAGGCACTCTGGAACTGAATTTACTCTTTCAGACTGAGAGGGTAACTAGAATTCAAAAAAGCAGGACTGTAAAATTTCTGTTCTTAGCACAGGCAGTGATCTGGAGATCTTTGTAATACTGGAACAGTTAATAGTTGATAGTGTACTAGAGTTTGTAAAACACACGAATATCTCTAGGTTCATTAACAATTACTAACTTATTCCTGTAAGGAAAGGTACTTAGTCAGGTACAATATAAGAACTGTGTGTTTAAACATTAACCTAAGTACAGTCTAGGCTATAGAATGATGAGCTCATGAGGACAAACAAATACAAATGAGGTGAGCAGCTCATACAATGCTTGGCCCACACCATGCAACCAAGAAACAGGTGTTGAGTTAATTGTGTAAAAAAGGCCATGTATCTCCATGAAAAAAGAAGTCAGTGAGAATTTTGAAAATGAGGATTGGCATCCATGGCATATTCAAACTATGTTACCTGTAAACTAAACAGCAACAAAAAGATATTCTTACCCAACAGAACACATCATGTGATTACCTATGACCTGAGTAAGTCTAGTGCCACAGAGCCAACGCTGCCTTCTCAGCATCACGTCTAAATCAAACCATGCAAAATTTATTTATTGTACTCTTGGTTACTCTAGTGGTCTGAAAGAGTGTGTTCAATACTCATATAGATTTATAACACCTCATATTAATACAGCATCAAATGTCTCAGTGCATTTTCCATACACTTCCTTATGAGATGGCTGAAACAGCGCCATGAGGTCGATAAGATGACAGCATAGCTCAGGCGCATGCACACGTGCGCACACACACACACCCCTGTACTTTGACCTGTAGGAGGAGTTGTACACTAAGTTCATAGTGGTTCCCCTGTTGTTGTGTGCCATCAAGTTGACTCCAAGTCATAGTGACCCTTTATGACAGAATAGAACTGCCCCACAGGGTTTCCTAGGGTGTAATCTTTACAGGAGCAGATCGCCAGGTCTTTTCTCCCATAGGGCCACTGGTAGGTTTGAACTGGCAGTCTTTTGGTTAGCAGCAGAGTGCTTAACCATTGAGTTGCTAGGGTTCCTTGTGGTTCCTCTAACCTACACAAAACCATTGTCATCTAGTCAGTTCTGACTCATAGCAACCCTACAGGACAGAGTAGAACTACCCCATAGAGTTTCTAAGGAGTGCCTGGCAGATTTGAACTGCCGACCTTTTGGTTAGCAGCTGTAGCACTTAACCACTATGCCACCAGGGTTTCCACAGTTCCCCTACCCACTTCTAAATCTCACCCTTGATCTCAATTTCTCAGAATTTTAACCAGAAGTTCCACAATCAGGGTGCCTAGTTACTGGATTCGGTAATCTTTCACATCTCAGTGAAAGAAGTTCACATAGACTCACTTTATAGAGATCTAATAATGAGATAATTGGTTTAAGAATAGCAGCTAATCTTTTACTACCTTGCATATAAAGATTCACTAGAAATAGCACTACTAGGTATAGTACTATGGCTTTAAAAAGCATATATTGAGCTCATATAAAATTAATTTTATTAAAAAAATTTTTAAAAAGATAACCACTGAAAACTGAACACAGCAGCATGGTTTCTCATTTTTTAAAAAGTATTTAAATGAAATACCATTAATGTTAAATGCCATAAGATCCTAATATATACACACATACATAAAATATACATGCATACATACATATGTACTCATTTCAGCAATGCTAACATTTTAAGAAGTTTTGAAACACTGTTTAAAATGTTAGGGGGCATAACCTAGGACCAAACCAAAGAAAACCAAACCCAGTGCCGTCGAGTTGATTCCGACTCATAAACTAGGAAAGCACCCCACGATTTCAACATACCTTTTGTGGCCACTTGGACGCAGTCTATTTTGGTTTCCTGTGTCAAATAAAGAGGGAAAAATCATTATTCCTGTTGTTTTTAAAACAAAGAAACATGTCTGTACTCTATTCAAATAACGCCCAAGGAAGATCTCTCTGTCCAGGTGTTTACGTCACACAGCCGTTACTCCTGGAACCACATTCAGATACTAGCTCTGGGTTCAGTTCCAGTGGTGTTGGTCATTGCTGGACCAGACTGGGGAGCTAGACACAGACGTCTCTGCTCCAGAGCACCTGACCTCCTTCTCCAGCCTCTTACTCTCCCTCTGTGCAGACACCACAGAAGGACCCCACAACCCACATTCCCCCTTTTCATTGGCAAAAGTAAAGTCACCCATGACACCTAGTCTCATGCTGTGAAGGAGGGAGGAATCCATTGAGGAATCTGGAAAAAACTTTCCCTTCTGTCTAAAGAGACTCTAAAATCTTATCAGCATGTCCCAGGTTAGTGTGAACAGGAAAAAGAAACACTTCTGAAAGGACTCAATGATAGTTTTTATTTTGTTTCCATTTTATCTTTCTCGAACTTTTACGAGAAGAAAAAGAAGATAACTAATTTAGTCACAGCTATAAAAAAAATAGGAAGCATAAATTCTTGTGGAACCAAGGAAATGGGAAAGACTACACTGAAAAGACAGATGTTATGAATCTCACAAAATTTTAGATGAGCTGAATATATGTGTTGCTGCTACACTATCTTCCTGTAAAATAGTAAGCTAAGCAGAATTACTAGCCAAACTTTTGGTAATGAGTAAAAACCGAAAATAAAAGCCATCATGTTGGCAATATATTCTTCCTGCAAAAACAACAAAAAAAAACTGTATGTATTTATCTTTCCATAAATTTCCTTATATGAAAATAATTCTAAAAATGGAAAAAAAAAAAAGCCTTGTTTGCAAGTAAAAACACACAGAAGCATGACTTCATTTCTTACTATTTTATTTAATCTGTGATCACATTAGTAACCCTAAATAGTCTAAGTAAGCAGCCATCTAAAAAACTTACCCCATTGGCTCTACTGGCAGCTTGGAAATAAATTCTGTAGCTTTTGTGGGGGAGGAGAGGTGTGTTCCAGTACCCACTGTAGGTCTTGTTATCGCCAATGGTAAAAGGCTGAGCAGCTTGGAGGCTGTTTGCTGGAAATTCTGCAGCAAAGTAGTACTGTGAGTTCAGTAGCGAAGCATTTTGGAAGTGAATTGGCACTGGGTAGCACTTTAATATTTCTGTTGTCTTTTTAGTTCTTCGAGGACGTTCTTCCTCAACAACTATTTGATAGACACTAGAAAGAAAAAAAAAAAAGAGTGTATCAGTGATGTACTGCCCTGAATTATCTCGTGGTAACTGAGCTGACCCAGTCTGTGTTCAGCGCAACCACAGGACATCCAAAATAGGGAATTCGCTGAATTCGCATAGTGAGTCAACAGGGAGCGCTTCATACATAACGGACACTCGGTCAACACTTGCTAAACCAGAGGGAGGGAAGGTGCTTCATGTTCTTCCACGGAGCTCTCTCAGCCAAAATAATACAACTTCTTGACGGAACAAAATTCACCATCGTTAAAAATCTGCATATGGCAATCTCTGCAGTTTATGTGATCACGACACTTTAAAATAATGCTTTTTCTCACATGTAATTAAAGATGAATTTGCAGAAAATTAACCCAGTTTACCTGATAAATGAAACTGTATTGAATGTATTATTTTTCTTCAGTGGCATCTACGTGAACACACGGAATTACTCATGGTGCCTGGACTGTGAGCAGAAAGGACCGGGACACTGCTGTCTCAGGGCTGCCGAGTTTCTGTGTGGGGGGATGAAACCTTCTGGAAATGGATAGTGGGTGGCTGCAGCGTGCTGAAGGTCATGGATGTCACTGAACTGTGCACTTAAAAGGGTTAAAATGGCAGATGCTTTGTTATATATACTTTACCACAGTAAAGTTATTTTAAAATCAAACAGCATGAGCAACACGTGACACTTTGCCTTGACGTGCCTGGTGTGTGTGTGTGTGTGTGTGTGTGTGTGTGTGACGGTCAGGGGCATGGGTACCGACCTTGGGGTTGCAGGCTCTAGGTTCTAACCTCAGCTCTGCTAGTTTCTTTGTGTCTTATTTTTTCCTATGAAAAGACAGAATTACACAGATCTCTATTTTTTTTCTAAGGTGCATTTTAGAGCTTTGATATCCAGTATTTTTACTCAACATCCAAATACTGTTGTCAAAAAAGATGTATAAATCATAAAAATAATTGCTTGCTTTGCAAAAGAATTTGTCATTTAATAGAATAATTTTTAACACTGGCTTCTTTCAAACAGTCAGCTTTTCCAGTTCATTTACTATATGACATGATTTTCAACATTTCAATTTAAAAACAACTTCTGGGAAGCCAACATATTAGAAAAAGTGGAAAAATAAAAATACACGTGAAGAAAACAAACTTGCTGAAATTATTCCATATAGGAAGTGCTAGCAAAATGTCATTTTTGTTTTAGGTTATTGGGTATTCATTGACAGAAAAGGAAACATGTCTGTAACAGCAGAGATGACAACCGATGAAGGAAATCATGTCTTAAGGCAGCGTTTTAATGTCTGTATCTAAGACAAACATTTTGAATATATAGGCATGATATTTTTATTTGGACTATCTCTTCTGGAACTTCATCAGTTTCTGGAATGGCTGAGAATACACAGCGTGGACCAAATAAGAAGGCTTCCTCAATGTTTTCACCCATCCCCTTCATAATTCCCCAGGTGAAAAAATAACAGCGAAGGCAACAGCGCTAACACTGACAGCAGCTGACAGCCACTGAGGACATACTACATGCCGGCCAGGTGTCTAGCACGTGTAGGGCTTATTTTCCCATTTGACTGATGAGAAAACCAAGTGTCAGAGGTGATGCACCCATTCTACCCAAGGGTACGGGTAACCAAGTGGCAGAAGAGACCAGACTCAGACCGTGGTCTGACCCTAGAGCTAGTTCTCCTGATCTCCGGACAGAAATTCCCAGCTGAGGCACTGACGTGCAACATCTACCCCGATGGACTGGCAGTTGCCCCTGCAGACACAGCTGACATACAAGTCAGTCTCTGTTCACTTTTCACATCCACTTATTTTGAGTACTGGGTAAAGATTCTTTCTCTTTTGTCATGTAACAGGATCTATAGATGGTCATTATGCCTTTGACATCTATTACTTCCTCTACCTTATCTGGCATTGATGACTTCCAGGGCATTCCCCTAGATTCCGCAGTGACTTCCGTATCTGACTGGTGTCTTCCTCAACTCCCATTTCCTCCAGGAACCTCTTCACTAAGAGTGCTGAGGACCTTGGTCGCTCTCCCCTCTTTCAACCTGCTAGGCACTCCCTCCTGATTGTATTTAAGCTAGGCAAAAATTAGCACAGGAGTTTCCATCTAAAGATCTTTATTTCTTCTACCAAAACACCTTTTCCTCTGTTCCTTTAATCTGCCCTATTTAAGTGCTGTTTTCCCCAACACACTGGAATATTCTGTCACTCAGATGATGACCCTATCGGGTAAAGGACCGAGACTCTATCGTGAGCCCTCTCCTAGGGGCTATCTGCACCCCCACTTTGAAGCATTCTCGCTATGCTCCGGACCAGCACAAACATGTGTTCTGTCAGCTGTGCCTTTTATCTTTGTTTTTAAAAATCTTGTATGATTTAGTCACTTTTGTGTCTCTCAACCCCTAGAATGAAGTGGGGCATGAAATAACAAATATCTGAAAGCGTAATACAATCCAGAAGGAATTTCTCCTGTGTTTGGGGATGAGTTATACACATTATATGTGGTACTAGTACAGAAATGGACTGACACTCACAAGAAGGCTTTGCTTCAAATGAAGATTAATATTTAATTTGTTTTATATTCATTTCTTGTATACTCAAGAGATAAAAGAGGAAGAAATTACCAGGGAATGGTTTGGTGATAAGGGAGGCTGGCTAGATTTTAAGTTTACCCTGGATAACTCACAAGTAAATAATCTTGGGGAATCAAAGCTATGTCTCTACGTTCTCTGCCTTCCCCTCCGTCACCGCCACCTCTCCCTAGTCACCCTCTCTCCCTCAGTCTCGCTAGCATGTGTGTTGTGGGAATATGTTCACTCATTTGTTAATTCAACAACTATTTCTTATGTGTCTCCTATGTGCTAGGCACTGCCTTACTTTAAGTTGAATAATAGAGTAGAAAGCTTGGCATTCCTAATGAAACAAAATTTTGTTTTGTAATGTAAATACCATTTAAATGAATATGGCATGGAAAAAAAGGAATTTTTTTCCAAGTAGCAATTTTATAAATATTAGACAAAAATTTGAGAATTAAATAATCACTTAATGGGCTTTCATTTTAGCCAGCTGATATTAGTTATATCATACACTGTACTCCAGATATATTACTTTTTAAATAGCTACCATCTACTCATCTGTAGATCTATTAGAGGAAGAACTAAGTTGACTAGAGCAATTTCAAATCCAAAATGTCTTTTCATCCTTGCTCCACAAGACAAATTAGATTTCTAGCATCCAGACCTCAAATCTATTTGCTCTTTAATAATTTAAGCACTGAAAGGTCACGCAGCTCTTTTCTGTTCCCCTTTATCAAAGTCCAAGTGCTAATGAAAAATAGCTAAATCCTGTCTGCTACCCAATGCCACATACCGCTGTCTCCCTGATAGAAATTAACACATTATTAGCACCTAGGTCACCAGGACCTTGACAGAATTTTATAGCTGACATGTTTTTCACTTGTACAAATAACATCATTTCACTAATGAACTGCATAAAATCTCTCTAACCACAATTATAAGTCTCAGAACTAGCCTTGAAAATCTCACTGTTAGAATGGTTTCTCTAAAAAAGACGATTAAGAAAAGCAAATTCTCAGGGATAGGAAATCAATCTGGAGTTTCTAGCTCAGTGAGCTGAATTAAAATCCTGTCACCCCTTTAAAGGTTTACTCACGTTCTCTGTTTATTAAAGCTGCGCCGTTCCTAGCCCTATTCCATCATTACTTTGGAATTAAATTAACATAAAATCTTCCTATGGCATTTGCAATATTAAGGAACCGTCCACACTGAAAGTATGATGTCACTCTATCAGAACTTCCTTACGGAATGGAATGGAGTTTAAAGTGCAATTTATGCTAGGTTTTCCTACAACAAAGCTCTAAGGCTTTCACGAGGAGAAGAGGAAATCTGTACTTATATAGACTAGCACACGGAGTACAGGCCAGAAAAGAATACCTATCGAACATCTTCCATGTACTTTTTCAAACTTGGAAGTTTGAATGTGATAAAATGTTTTCAGTCTTTTCTAATTTTGAGGACTTTGAAAGGAAAAACCTGCTGCAGATTTGCAATTGACTTGAAAATTTTTGTTCTAATTCATTTCAGGATTAAACTCTTAGTTGTAAGTCCATTTTTATTACCCACTTACTGTGTTTCTCATCAGAATACAGTGTTAGAGGGTTATTCAACTGGTCCGCAGAAGGTGGGGACAATGAGGAAAGGAGGGACAGAAAAGTAATGATCCATTTCACTGCTGCTTTTTCTAATCCTTTAAAGTAGGTACTTCTGATCACTTCAAGGACTTAGAATAATACTATCCATCTCCTAGTACCTAACAGTGGCTTTTAAAGGAGACCTGGTAGTGCAGCGCTTCAGTACCCAGTTGCTAACTGAAAGGTCAGTGGTTCGAACCCACCACCCTGCTCCATGGGAGAAAGATGTGGCAGTCTGCTTCCATGAAGATTTCAGCCTTGGAAGCCCTATGGGGCAGTTCTACCCTATCCTATAGGGTCTCTATGAGTTGGAATCGACTTGACGGAAGTGGGTTTGGTTTTCTGGTTTAACAATGACTCTTAACTTGATCCGCAATTTTGGTACAAAATCATCAATTCTATATATATGAAAAAGAATAGTAACTAATATTTGTATGTTTTTGAAGACAGATTATTTTAGGGGTGGGAGAAAAATAAAAACATGAATTATACCCAGAGCATAAACAAAATAGACTTATAATTAGGAAGGTTCAGTGCCATGCTACTGTATCTTCAGCAACAATACAGAATTTATATTCTTCCGAGTCTTTGTTCAGACACACCTAAATCTGTCAGCATTCTGTACTGAAATGACACCTTAGTACTCTGAAACAAACTGGTAAAATTGAACTAAGTTTTAAAAGTATTGTTACCAGTTTAAAATCAGAAAAACAAAGAATTCAATGTTTGTGTTCATGGTTAAGATTACTTAGAGTGTGTAACATCTGGCTGAAAGCAGTTGGCCTAACACAGTCCTGTTCATTACATTATAGATGAAAACTGATCCTAACCAATCTCATACAGACAGTGGGCACTGGGTAACAGGCTGCACAGCGTAAACAGGTCTGTGGGGCGGAATATTATATGTCAGCAACTTTAATTTCTCTTTGTCCTACTCTGATCTAGACAAGATCAGCCATAAATTGCTTTGGGATATTTGCTGGACACCACAAATATATTTCATGTTCTCTCAGCCACAACTCATTACAAGGAGCTTGCCTGGCATCAATAAGTCACTATTGACGTGTATGTGTGTGTGTGTGCGTGCATGTTGTATATGCACTTGTAGTTCAACACCCTGCTGCTCTGCTAGATAGTGATAAAATCTGATATAATAAAATATTAATTGCAGCTGAAAGGCTAGGTGAGAAATATGAACTCAGTTGTAGTCTCATATTGTGAACAAAGGGCAGGGTGAAAAAATCCTTTCGTTATGGAAGTTTGGGATAATAAAAGAACAGCTAGAGCACTAGACTCAGGCTGAGAGGCTCTGTAAAGGCCACCTGTTATGAGTCTTCTCAACAGGCACTGGATTTCAATAAATCAGTCCCAGATGGAACATCTTTAAGAGCAATCTCTTCCCCTTTTAATAAGTGAAGACATTTTCCTTCGCGTATTTTATTTCACTTAAGTTTGTCACAATTTAATCATCACAATTTTCTTAACAAACAAATGACTCTAAAATTGTCAGTCAAGATCAGCTACTGTTACTAGCATATGTTCTCTTGAACAGTCCTAGTGGTTTGAATAGAAATACAATGCTATCAAAGCCACAGTGAGTATCTTTGATCCTGTGTGTTTATACTAATCTCGATTCAGGTGAACTGGAATGCAGAAGCCATCATCAAAGGACAGCAGGTGTACCCAGATGGGGACTGTTGAGAGGACACTGAACTGGGAGACATGAGAGGCCACTGCTTCCGGCTTTGCCCCTAAGTCAAAATCAAAGGCTGACCACCAAGGTCCTTTCAAGCTCTAATATTTTAAGATTCTAGGCACAAGATTAGGCAAAGTTGTGACATCAACAAATGAGAAGAAAACGTGTCCGCCATCCTTTCTTTCTCCAAGTATCTATCAAGCACCAGGCTCTGAGCCAGGGACAGGGAAGAACAAAAAGAAGAATTAAGCACAGATTCAAGAACAGAAACCCAGTCTAAGGATGTTAGAAGCAGGCCATGCAGACAATGACAAGGACATGATAAGGGCGTGTGCAGAGTATAGGGAGGCCCAAGGTAGGCATGTCAGTCTATATCAAAATCTGTTTAGTGTCTGTTACATTAAGGGCCCTATAGGGCCGCTATGAGTTGGAATCGACTCGACGGCACTGGGTTCTGGGTACATTGAGGGCACCTGGTCCGGACCAAGTGTCCAGACATTCTCACCTGCCAAGAACACCTAAACACTGCTCCTGCACTCCTACAGCCACCAACATTTCCCCCAAATTAAAAACAGAACAGTTGCAACAGTCAAACAAAAAAGACAAACGTCTTTAGGTTCCCAAGTGCTCTGACTGTTCCAGTGTCTTCTGCACATAAAACGCACCAACGTTCCGAGTGGGTTTCCATCAGACCCACTACAGGCTGCTGCCACCATCTGCCTGCATCTGCTGCAAAGGAACCACAAGGACCTTGTCAACAGGCAGGCCCCCCGAGGTAAGAAGTCTTTGTGGCTCCTGACACTCCAGATTATGGCAGGGTTGGCCTCACTTGGTTCCCTTACTGCTTGGCTCCTGGCAGAACCACACTCAGGCAAGAAAACAGGGCTGATTATCCTGACTCCCATGGCCACCTACAGGAGGCTTAGGAACAAGAAGGGAGGCATCTCTGCTCTCTGAGGCTGGGAGTAGAGGAAGCCTGCAGATACCAGATACACATAGGCTTGGTCTGTGCCTTCCTCTGAACTAAAACAAACAAACAAACAAAAACAAAAAAATCCAAAACAGTTGCTGTCGAGTTGACTCCAACTCGTGGAGATTTCATGTGTGTCAGAGTAGAACCGTGCTCCATAGGATTTTCAGTGGATGACTTTTTTAGAAGCAGATTGCCAGACCTTTCCTCTGAGGTGCCTCTTGGTGGACTTGAACCTCCAACCTTTGGTTAGCAGCCAAGTGTGTTAACCATTTGCACTACCTAGGGACTCAACACTTCCCTCTATCCATACCAACCAAATCCATTGCTTTTCAAAAGGTTTAAGAAAGCACTGTGACAAAGGAGCATTTAGTCCAAAAGGTTTAAGAGTTTCCTGCAGTTCACATTTCTTCAATAAATATGAGGGAAAAATTAAAACACTGCTTATAAGAATTAAAAAAACAAAAAAAAAACCTGTTATTTACCTTCTTGATTCTCTGGAGACTATTAAAAACGGAGACAGGAAAAAACAGACAAACCTACCTAACAACAAGAAAAGACAGATTAATTTCACTGAAACATTCCACTCCTCTGTAAAACCATTTTGTTTAGCCCCGGTTCTTCCTGCACACGAATTTACACTGCTAAACGTTTAGCAGGTTGGGATGGAAGTTGGCTTGTCAACAAAACAAAACACAGTCTTAGCTTAAAAATAATAATGATGGAATAGTAAAATAACAACAAAAACCCTTGTCTAAGAATTAAATAATAGGGATTAACTCCAAAGATTTCTCCAAATGCAAAAAAAAACCCAAAGGTGTAATATATTTTCTCAATACTTGCAAAGACAATGAAGAGGGGATATTAATTTGCAGGAATCATGCTGGTTGCAAAGGCAGTCTGCAGGGAAGGGTATGGAGTTGGTGAGAGCAGGCAGAGCTCCCGGGAGGAGGCAGGTTTGGGAGGTGGCCTTGTGGCCAGAGCTCAGGACCCAGCATGACATGGAAAGCATGCAGCCTTCTCAAACAGTGGGGGTGATGTCATCTAATTGGAAAGATCACCCTGGACGATTAGAAATGATGCTGTCAAGGATCAAGCTTGGGGCCCGCGCATCATACCTGCTCAACCAAAATAGCTTTATTGTTTTTACTCTATTACTACAATTAGTGTTCCTCTATCCCAATCAGCTCAGAAGAAGTAAAGGTTCTGGAAGGATTGCACTCGGATGCAGGAATTTCCCCAGGATAGGGATAGAATAAAAGGGGTCACCATGTTATCTACTAGTTCTTACTATCATTATTACTATCACTAAAGGCAAGAATACCATCAGCACTAACCAAGGCTTCACACTGACTGATAACACTTGTATTACATGCTCTCCTGAGTGCTTTGCTAACACATCACTCATTCTCCCAGCTCCTAGCGGCCGTTTGAGGTAGGTTTTATTAACCACATCTAATAAATGGGGAAAATAAAATTCAGAAAAGTTACATAACTTGTCCAAGGTTACAAGGCAGGTAACACCTAAGATTGAAGCTCAGAGTCTTCAAACTCCATGCTGTGGGTCCATTTTACATGGTTCCTGACACCTCTGCACCTTCCTTCCCAGAAAAGAGCTGCTGTTACATACTACTTCCACCAGCAAGGCCTGGCCTTATTGCTACAATGAACTGACAAAACAAAAGGTCTTCTAAAACTTTGATAGTTTTACAGGACATTTAAAGGGCAAAAATGATTAGAAACCATAAACATCTTACTGAAAATGAGGCATAAAAGCTATTCTGAGTAGCAGTATAGTCAGCATGTTTGTTAAGCAAATGACAATATTGCAGTTTTACCCTTTTTTAGCATTTTAGTTTACAAAGAACTTTGACATATATTAATCTTTATGACAATTCTATGAGACAGGCAGGAGAAGTATTCAATGTCAACTTTACCGTCTTAGTCATCTAGTGCTGCTATAACAGAAATACCACAAGTGGATGGCTTTAACAAAGAGGCATTCATTCTCTCCCAGTCTAGTAGACCGCAAGTCCAAATTCAGAGCATCAGCTCCAGGGGAAGACCTTTTCTCTCTGTCAGCTCTGGAGGAAGTTCCTTGTCATCAATCTTCTCCTGGTCTAGGAGCTTCTCCGTGAAGGAACCCTGGGTCCAAAGGACATGCTCGCTCCTGGTGCTGCTTTCTTGGAGGTATGAGGCCTCCCCGTCTCTTTGCTTGTTTCTCTCTTTTATATCTCAAAAGAGATTGGCTTAAGACACAACCTAATCTTGTAGATCTCACCAATATAACTGCCAATAACCCATCTCATTAATGTCACAGTGACAGGATTCATAACACATAAGGAAATTACATTGGATGACAAAATGTTGGACAATCACACAATACAAAGAATTGTGGCCTAGCCAAGCTGACAGGTATTTTGGGAGGGCAGTCACACAGTTAGCGGTGGCACGGCATGGGCATAACTCCAAGTCTTCCGAGTCCACATCAGGTGTGCTCTAAGGTGTGGTATCCGAGGTAGTCTTTCTCAACGAATCTTCTCCTTAAAAAAAATGCTAACAGATTGGATCAAGGGTAAAGGTGGGATGTTCTTTTATGCTTCTGTGGTATCTTGAAGGGCAGTGGTATTTAACTTTAATTTAGGGATACAAATATAAATTAATAACCCTACTTGTTCCTGACTAGAAAAAATGAAGTATCAGGCCTTTAGCTTCTTACCTACAGGAGCCCTGCTGGCACAGCTGTTAAGTGCTCAGTGGCTAACCAAAAGGTCTGCAGTTCAAACCCACCAGCTGCTCTGTGGGAGAAAGATGTGGCAGTCTGCTTCCATAAAGATTTACAGCCTTGGAAACCCTATGGGGCAGTTCTACTCTGCCCTACAGGGCTGCTATGAGTTAGAATAGACTCAGTAGCAATGGGTTCCGGTTTTTTGGTTTCTTACCTACAGAAGTTTTAGGTGATAATTACTTCTGCTTGGAAGAAAAAGGTAATGTTCAATTCAATGAACATTTACTGCACGCTTAATTAGGTTTGAGGTACTGAATGATATTCAGAAACTAAATTATGAATATAATTTTGTGATCAGTTTGCATTTCCTATTACATTTACATACATTTTCCATAATGATTAACCTAGGAAAATGCTCAATTTCAGCATTAAATACATAAATCCAACTAATACTCCTGAATGCTGGTCAAGCCTCAATTACTGTGTGCAGTTTTAATTTTATTTACTAAGATGACCACTGTTTACATCTCTTTAACTTCTCTTATCCTAGGGCTTTGCCTGCTGCTCCTCTACTTGGTGGACCTACACCCAACCTTCATCCCCCTGACTGGGTCACTCCTTACTTATCCTTCAGGTTTCAGCTGAAATATCACATTCTCAGCAAGACACTCCCTGGGTCTCTTGCTGAGATTCCATCCTTCTGTTATGTGCTCTTAGAGTACTCTGAAGTTCCTATACAGTGTTTGCCACAATCCTTGCAGAGACTTAGTGTAATAGGTGTTCAATAGATAATGGGTGAACGAATGAAGGCTGTATGAATGAGCAACAGATCAACCCTATACTTCCCTGTGACACTTTTCAAAGAACAAGCATTTTAACTAGATACTAATGACTGGAGGGAGCTCTTATCACTTCTCATGAGCAGAAAATAACCATACTGACACTGGGCGGGAAAACATTTAGTAGGTAAAAGTAGAAAACTGGGACATAGTTGGATAACAACTCAAAAGTGAATCAAAGATATGGAATAAACAAGCATAACTCCCTAATCTTTCTGTTGCCTAACAGGTTGAAGAATTGAGTATTAATTTAAGTAGCTGGAAGTTAAATACAAGTAACCATCACAGGCATAATACTATACTTAAAATCATTCTGGATGACACAGAAGACATATGCCAGGATTTCTATGTGCTTTAGTGTTCTCATATCATGCAATTATAACACATACTTTGTTCATAATTAGTGGTAAATAACATGTCCTGCTGAAGAGAAGGCCATAAAGCAAGCTTACTGTATGGGTAACCAAAACCCACCCAGTGCCGTCGAGTTGATTCCGACTCATAGTGACCCTACAGGACAGAGTAGAACTGCCCCATAGAGTCTCCAAGGAGCGCCTGGTGGATTCGAACTGCTGACCTTTTGGTTAGCAGCCGTAGCATTTAACCCCTATGCTACCAGGGTATGCCCCCCAAAAGATGGGCTTAATGAGCACTGTAACGTGTAGAAGTAGCTGGGTCCTCTCTTCAGCTCCGGAAGCCTGTGACTCTGAGAGCATACTTGGTCACTTTCACCACCTGCCCTTCACCAGCCTCTTAGAAGTTGCAATCTTTTCTCACATATATATGCGATTTTAACACTTTAAAAAGTGAAGGTGAGGCATCTATGGGCAATTCAGCTAGCCTCTATCAAAATTTCCAGGATCCTCACTCACAGAGGCTATCAGTCTTAACCGGGAATCCTCTAGAAATTCATCCCTCACACTCCCTGGAATCAATAGTTGTGATTAACAACGCCTGAGAGCAAACGGCATGACAGCTTTGAGGTTCGTAACTGTGGTAATACGTTGTTCAATTCCAGTCATTTGCAACCTTCTGGTACCCTAGGTTTATAACTGAAGTCACGGCTAATTTATCCCACCATTAACATTTACAGATAGTCCAGGTGAAGGAGGGAAAGAAACAGCTTTCTACACTGTTATGGGAAAATGAGATGCAATCTGATGTATACCCCATCCACCCTGAGGAATGGCTTTGGGCTGTTGGTCAGTATGGTGGGGGACACACAGCATACCCTACTCTCACATCTAAGGAGCCGGTCATGTGTAATGTATGGCTTCTGCTGTAAATCACACTCAAGGGCTTTCATGTCATCTGTATTTCCAATCTCAGACATTTATCTTTTCAAAGACAAGAATGGGTTTCTTTCGGGATAACAGGAGTGAAAAATAGTATGATCAAAAACTTGGTCTTCCCTGGCCCCAGTCAGAATTAAGCATGCCAGTAGCATCCCTTTGGAGCTGAGAGAAGCATTTCACACTCTGGTTTGTGATAAACAAAGACCCTGAAGCATTTTTGGGTTGCAGCATTCAGTCAGTAGCGGTAACGTACACACCTTAAGACATAAAATCATCATTTTGAAAGCCGCTAGCATAGCCAGGTTCAGCGCAAAAGGTAGTGTAGTTAGAAGAAATAAAGAAAGAAAAAAGAGAAAGGCCCAGAAGGTACTTGTAAAGAAGTGGAAAAAGAAGAAAAATTATCTTCCTTTTTTTTTTCCTTCTTTTTCCAGAAGAGAGACTAATAATGGCCACAAGTTTGTGCTGCTCACATAAAATTGGGATTTAAAAATATTCATACAAATAATGATTTCCAATAAAATTATCATTCATTGCTAAGCTAGCTTTTCAATTTCTAGTGTTCTAGCATTTTATGTAGTTTTAAACGGTGATACTGTCAGCAGTTGCTTTGATTAACACATTTTTCCTTCTTCTAAAAAGGACTAGGAAACCATATATTCGATAAGAATCTAATAACAAAAATATATATAAAAACTTTGACAATTTAACAACAAAAAGACAAACACTCATAAAATGGGCAAAGGACATGAATAGACATTTCACCAAAGAGGACATTCAAATGGCCACCAAACACATGAAAAGATGTTTTGGAAATATGATGAACCTAAAGCTCAGAGATGTAAAGAAATTTGAAATGGTCATACAGTTAGTCAGAGAGAGAGGTGGGATTTGAAAGTAGGTTTATCCAATGCCAAGAAATGTTCTTTCCCTATATCATGGTGTTGGTTTTTAAAATTTAGGCCCACAGTTTATGTGACGTATAAAGAATTATCATTTGAAAATTAGACTATTTACTTCCTTAGAATATGCCTCAGGGGAAAGATGAGCCCACCTGCCTAGAAGGCTATGCACAACACCTGAGACTAGCTTGCATTTTAGACCATAATGATCTTGATTATTAATTATTGACAGATCAAGTAGTTCATTATTAACTTACGGGAATGCATTGTTTAGATTTAGAAATGATACACTGATTTCGGCTAACTTAAAGCTACATTTAAATTTGTATTGCAGAATCTTTGCATCTTCAGGTAAATTGCTTGTGAGGTTTTATACTACTGAAAATACAATAAAAAAGTAACTTTTTATGAATAAGTAATACAAATATTTTCAAATCACTTATTTAACTGGACCCTCTAAGCAAGGATTAAACTCCTGGACAAACCATTCTGATTACAAAGACAAATTTTAGAATCTGGGGGGTAAATTCTAACATAACCAATCCTAACAACTTAATGGTCATAAATTGGCACTTGAACTACAATGTCTTTCTTTTAAGAAAGTGAATTGAGAATTAGCTTCATAAAGGGTGAGTATTACATTAAGCTGTGTTGAGCCATGAGAGCAACATTTCCCACTGGCTGTCCTATAAAGATTAACTATTAAAGCCTCAATTTATTTTCCATGTAAAATTATACTTTTCATGACACCAGATTTGAGTAAAATGAGGCAAACTAAAAAAGGAAAAGCTAGAGAACCAGAACTGATCCTATGAATAGAAACAACACAAACCACACACTAGTATGGTTTGAGGCGTGACACAACAACAAATGGCTGTCTGCCTCCATAGATACCAGTTCCCTGCCCATCTATCTACCATAACGCAATCCTAAAGTCACATGCTGGGAGTGTGAAAGGGTTTCATGCTCTAGAACCAATAACCAGTGAAGGCATTCTGACCTTCTTCCAAGAACCTACCAGAAAGTCTTCATTTATGAGATCATCTGCCATTTTGCAAGGCGGAGTCTGATCCTTTGGTGAAATGATGGAGAACTTCAATGTTTCCATGAGGCAGATAATAGGCCAGGAGAGGCCTGCCATGGTGCTGAGGTGTTTGGACTGAAGTCTCAGAAAAAGAAACTAGGTAGGCAGGAACCAGAAAGTGGAGATTGGGGCACAAAAAGGAAGAAGGAGCGATGGCAAAGGCAGAAGATGTATTTCAACTGTTTCATAAGTTAAACTCAGCTTGGCCCTGGTAAGATTCAGTGTTTGAAAACACACAGACACACACACACACATATGGAGCCCTGGTGATGTTCGGCTGCTAACCAAAATGTTGGCAATTTGAATCTACCAGATGATCCCTGGAAACCCTATGGGGCAGGTCTATTCTGTCCTATAAGGTGGCTGAGAGTCGGAATCAGATCAATGACATTTTTTTTGACACACACATACATATTTCTATTTTAAAGAGCTGCGACTTTTTACAAAACTGTTCAGTGAAGCAGGAGCCCTGGTGGTGCAGTGGTTAAGAGCTCAGCTGCTATCCAAAAGGTCGACAGTTTGAATCCACTAGCCACTCCATGGAAACCCTATTGGGCAGTTCTACTCTGTCCTATAGGGTTGCTATGAATTGAAATTGACTCAACAGCAGTAGGTGGGTTTGGTTCAATGAAGTATCCGATCCTAACTCCCAGCCCAACAAAAGCACAGATAGTTTCCCAGCATCACCACCCCATTTCTCCATGCCTTTTACTGCAGAAGTCACTGCATTACGCTACACGGTTGTTTCCATGCCGACTCCTCCTTAGAATGTGGGCGTCCATACAGTTCCTAGCAGAGTTCCTAGCTTATAACAGGCCCTGAAAGGTGTGAGTTATCTGAATGCTTCAATATTGGTTTTAATCTGCTCATGTGGTAAATAAGTATGCCCTAAAGAATCAGAGTGATCTTAAAATTGCTTCAACTTTGTGGATAAAGGAAAAAGACAATTAAAAAAATTTTTTTCCTTTATATTTAGCATTTTTTTTTTTTTTTTTTTTACTTTATTCACAAGACCACAGTTCTGTTTATCAATAGAATAGATTGGGGGGGCGGGGAGAAAAAGATGATAATGGTACTGCTACCCTGAAAGCCCCCAAAAGTCATAAATTGAGTATATTACCTAGCAGAATTGACTAGAGAGCAGTGGCCCCAATCCTGACCATCCCAGAAAGATCATGAAGGTGGACCTGACAATAGACCTGTATCACACCCCTAGGTCCATAAAATAGCTTGCTTTGAGGTACTATTCATGATTTTTTTTTCTTTCTGAAAAGTATAATGCATTCTCAACCTACACATTCCAAGTTCTTCCTCCGAGCATTTCTTATGGCATCTCTCTTCTAATTGTTAAGCACCTTTCTGATACATCAGTTTATCTCAAAATATATCAGAAATAGATTTCATTTTCAACTGCATGTCCAGCTGTGATTTCTTAACTAGAGTTACACAGCGTTCACATACGATGGTGCTTGTATTTTGGTGAAAGAGAAATATCTGGATATTCTAAATGTTATTATATAATCATTTTAAACTGACACTAATGCCTGGAGACCTAAAACACAACCATGTACCCAGAAGAGTACTAGGTAAAGACTTGTCCTCAGTTCTTCTTACAATGGATCCAACAGGATAATGCAATCATCCTGTGTTATTCCCCTTGTCTCAGAATGTAGATATACTCAGTAACTGAAATAATTTCCATTTGGATTCCTTCTCCTAAGTTATGATAGCTCCATTGTTATCTCTGGGGATGCCTGGAAGTCTGGTACTGACTCTGGGCCAAGATAGCGGTGAAGTAATATTTAATTACTAATAGTGTGCGGTTTCAAGTTTGAACCCTCTACCTTCCCTGTTAGCATTTAAGGCCAGTTTTTTTATTAACAGCATACACCTGGTGTAACGTCTTAGATACTCGGCTTGGTTATGTGGGCAGCGTAGCATAAAGGACCCAACTGGTCACTTCTGTCTCATACAACGAACTAAAATTCATCATACAAAGATTGGTGGTTCACAATTCCAAGAGAAGATGTGTCCTGTGCAAATAAGAAAGGACTGTGGGAGTTATGCCTGGTAGTCTCTTGGGGCCCTGATGCTCACCTTCTCTCTCTTTCTCCTGCTGCACCTTCATAAGCTATAATGTACCTTTATTAAAAGTATACCATGAATGTTCTACATGGAGTCTTGTGTGCCTTTTTAAAAAAATTTTATTGTACTGTACATGAAGGAAACCCTGGTGGCGTAGTGGTTAAGTGCTACGGCTGCTAACCAAAGGGTCTGCAGTTTGAATCCACCAGGCGCTCCTTGGAAACTCTATGGGGCAGTTCTACCCTGTCCTATTGGGTCGCTATGAGTGGGAATCGACTCTGCAGCACTGGGTTTGGTTTTTTTTTGGTACACGAAGGTTTACAGAACAAACTAGTTTCTCATTAAACAGTTAGTACACATATTGTTTTATGACATTGGTTAACAACCCCACGACACGTCAACACTCTCCCTTCTCGACCTTGGGTTCCCTTTTACCAGCTTTCCTGTCCCCTCCTATCTTCTAGTCCTTGCCCTAGGGCTGGTGTGCCCCTTCAGTCTTGTTTCGTTTTATGGACCTGTCTAATCTTTGGCTGAAGGGTGGACCTCAGGAGTGGCTTCATTACTGAGCTAAAAGGGTGTCTGGGGCCATACTCTCGGGGTCTCTCCAGTCTCTGTCAGGCCAGTAAGTCTGGTCTTTTTTTGTGAGTTAGAATTTTGTTCTACATTTTCCTCCCACTCTGTCTGGGATCCTCTATTGTGATCCCTGTCAGAGCAGTCAGTGGTGGTAGCCAGGCACCATCTAGTTGTACTGGACTCAGTCTCATGGAGGCCGTGGTAGATGTGGTCCATTAGTCCTTTGGACTAATTTTTCCCTTGTGTCTTTAGTTCTCTTCATTGTCCCTTGCTCTTGAAGGGGTAAGACCAGTGGAATATCTTACATGGCTGCTCACAGGCTTTTAAAACCTCAGACACTATTCCCCACAGTAGAATGTAGAACATTTATTGATTACTGCTGGGGATGCAAAAATGAATCAGACATAGTCGCTGCCTTACTCATAACTGCAATAACAAGTTAAGTGTGAATAACTTGGTTACCCCAAAGTGGGAGTGATTAGCTCTGCCTGGAAGGGGGCAGAGAAGCCAGCAGGGGGTAGGGATATCTGGCTGAGCTTTGCAGGATGAAAGGAATACCTCAGGAAGAAAAAGGGAACCAAGTCCTTGTCAGAAGTGACAGCGCACTCAAAGGCTCCTTGCATGATGAAGGAGAAGAGAATGTTAGAAACTAAAGAAGGTGGTTAATAGACTGCGAAGCTCCAGGTCTGGGAAGGAAGTGATGGGATAAAGAATGCGGACTAAGAGGTGGGCATAGTTCAGATGGCAAACGGTACCAAAGCCCATGCCGAGGAAGCTTAGCTTCACAGTTTAAAAGTCTAAGAGGAAGAGTGATGTGACCAAATGCGTTTTTAAGAAACATAACTCTAGCAGTAATGATGTATAACAAATGCTCATGCTATGTACCATAAGGACTCTTCCTCTTGGACTTACAGAAAGGGAAACAAATGGGTGTTAAAAAGTTTTTAAAATACCTGATCATGAAGATGGCACAGGACTGGCAACGTTTCGTTCTGTTATATACAAGGTCGCCATCAAGTCGGAGCTGACCCAACGGCAACTAACAACAAGTTCGTAACATCCAGCTTCTAAGCCACGATCAGCTGTATGCCAACAACTATAATTTCTAACACAGGAAACTTTTAAAAACAAGTGCGTGATTATCTCCTGTGTTTCATTAACAATAATTATCTCTTTGCTTGCTTTTACTGTTAAAGCTTTGTTTCAGTTCCTGTCTGAGGTGATGGGTTTCCCAGACTGACTGACACTCCTATGCTGAGCCACTCTCACACAAACGCTGGGTGCCTGGGCATGGACTGAAGCCCACAAGGAGATGAAACCTTATTTCCCAGACAGCTCTTGGGTCTAACCCATCATTCTTTGAAATTGAAACAATTTTTAAAAAGATAAAGTCAACTGCTTTACTATTTTTCTTCAGTAGAATCCGAACTTGTTCTTCACCTCATTCCAAGGATATAGCATGGGTTTCTTAAGAGGACAAAGAGCTGGATAATGAGGAAAATGCACCCTTAATATAGCTTTAATCTTCTGTCTAATTTGTTTACAAAAGAATATTTGATGAGTAGCTTGAATCAACCAGGAAATATTAGAAGTTAACAATGAGGTTTTAATAACTGTACATGTTTTTCTAGTTAACTACATAAGGCAATGCCGCATAAGGAAAATGACAGAGAAGAGTAAAAGCAAACAGCAGACGTTTGTGAAGTCTACCGCGATAATGAAGTCTTGGCAAAATCAACGTAATAAAAATTTGGAATTCCTGTATAAAAATAAACTCCTGATTTATACATGAAACTATAGTTGTTCTATGATACAAGTCTTTCTTCCTTAATTAGAAATATTTTGGATGAATAAAACATTTATGCTCGCCTTTTACTAACAAAGTATTTCCTCCTCATTTAAACCTTATGAAGGCCTACAATAAAAAAAATATGTCCTTAAAAAAAGGAAGGCAAACATCTCTTCCATTCCTTATACCTCTATCTCCTACCTATTCATAACACAGCAATGTTCTTATTACTATTAAGATTGTTGCTCTGATTCTCAGCAACAGAAACTGTTTATAAGTTGCTTTTTATAGATAACTGTTAAGGAAGCATTCGACTGTGAGGACAAACAGCATAATCAGTTACCATTCTATCAACAAAAAAATTCACAACAAAAAATAATTCGATCATGAAAGAGATATACAGCTATAATAGATGTTTTCTCCACTAAGTAGTTTTTTTCCAAATGGATAAATCAAAGAATGAGTACTTAAAATGGTTCTCTTTTAAAATTTCACTGAAATGAATAGCAGAACATTTAGCTAACATATTCGAGCACTTTTTTTTTTAACTAAGAAGACATATACCTCTAAAACTTTTATGGACAAATGAAAACAATAATGCCTAAAGAACAAAAATGACAGTCATTTGAAGACAGTATCTTCAAAGCACAAAAATGTGATTGAGTTTCAAGCTATAACCCATTAGGAGATATAAAACATCATTAATGAGGGATATTGCACACGATAGATTATATATGTATATATCACAAGAATATAATCACAGAAAGCATTTTTGTTAGCACAAGAAAAGCACAACAGTTTGGTAAAACTCATTCTTTATTTACAGCTGCTCTGTTACTGCCAAATTACAACAGTTTTCTCTGCTGGATTATGTCTGCATGTAACCAACAGTGGAGTGGAGAAGTCAGAGAAATGAGGTGATTCTAAGTGAGGAAAAGAAAATTAAGCTTTTCCCTGTCTTATTCAAGAAAAAAAAAAAAGGACATTAAAATTCCATGTCCTAGGGGCCTGTTTACTAGATGGAATGATGGAATTTGTGTTCTTCCTAACCATCTCAAGATTTAAATAATTTTATGTGACAGAACCGATGTGCAGATCAATAAAAAGACCACAATCATTTACGTTGAGCATTTAGTGCAATTTCAAGAATCTGCATTAACCAAGCTGAGGGTTTGTGGTGGAATCAATACACAACCACCTTACTTACTGAAGTGCATAAATGAAGTACAACTGAATTTTCAACACCAATGAATATGGATTAAAAAAATCAAATCAATTGAAAGAACAGGTTTTGGAAATCACACAATGACAGCATTTTTGAACACATAACACTGTGCAAAATCCAGGAAAGCAAACAGATGTTCACTTTCATTTCTACTTTCTTCTAGTATTTATCTTATCTTTTGGGAAAAGCCTTCTTGTATTGCAGCTTGATTACATATGCATTCTGCAAATTTCCAGATGTGTTCAAACGTTTTAATCTACATTACGGCTTTATATTTTAGGTCCCCACGATTCCCTAATCAGAGTTCTTATTTCTCTAAACGTTAAATGAAAATCTTGAAATTTTAATATACCCCATTTAGTTTGATAGTACTATAGACATTTTTTTCCCAAATTAGTCTTTCTAGATATATTGGTCTTACATCTATTCAATAGATAATCAGTCCCATTATGGTGTACTACATGAGTCCTTTTAGGAGAACACTCACTTTTCTGAAATATAATAATATAAAAAGAAATCTTTTTGAGAGGTAAGATCGCAATAATTTCCTCTCTCAAATCCATGCCAAGAAAATTTACTGATTGAAGACAGGCACCGTTCCAGCAAAGGTGATCTCTGTAGAGGGCTTTCCTGTCCTGTTCACAGAACAGTGTGTCTACACCACTGACCTTGGTTACAGCAGTATGGACTACTCATCGGCAGTGACTTGGATGGTGAACACAGGTAATACATTTATTAATTTGAAGATGCTAACAAATAATAGAGGCAGAATTCAAAGTGACCCTGACAAATTAAATGAGTGTTTAGCCAATAACTAGATGATGTTTAATGAAAGCAGAGAAGTGCTAGGCTTGGAAATGGGCATTCTAACAGCTGTGATCACATGAACTGAATTAGCAGCAGACTCAGGGAGTGGGCCCGATGGTGATATGATGTCTGTGTGCATTTGGGATACTCTGACAAGCATTTGAACCTGGATTTTTATAGACAACAGAAGGCCTGATGACATCTATATGAGCAAACTGGTAGAAGCCCCAGAGTGTCCGAAATAATTAGAAATGTATAAAAGTAACCACGAGTTACCAGTTGCCCTCCAGTCTATTCTAACTCGTGGCAATCCCGTGTGTGACAGAGTAGAGCTGTGCCCCCTACAGTTATCAGTGGTTGATTTTTTTAAAGTAGATCACCATACCTTTCCTCTAAGGCAAGTCTGGATGCATTGGAGCACTTAACCGTTTACAACACCCAGGGACTCTAGCCTAAATCCCGTACATAAGCTACCACACTGAGTAATTCAACAGAATAAAAGTTATGTCATAAAATTTTGTAGATTTTTCAAATAAAATGTCTGGGATTCCACCCAAATCTGACTTCACTATCAATGAATACTTTCTTTTTTTAGTCTGACTTTATGAATTGAGGCTTGCATATATTTTGTCAAGTAGTAGGAAGAAGTCCAGCTTATTGCCTGTGGTACTCTAGTAGAAACGTTGATCAAATATAGCCAGGTTTCAAAAGGTTAGTGAAATCAAATTCTACAAAAGAAACATAGAAACAATCTCTATACAGCTTTAATTATGAATGTAAATATTTCCTTGGAGTAAGCTATTCAAAGTAATTGGTTTCTTGGGAGAGAATCTATTCTGATAATTCGAAGGTAAAAGATCCAAATTCGCTCTGAAACAAGTAGAAATTTAATGAGCTTATGACAAGTTCATACTCAAGAGTTATTCAGGCATTTTTTGCCCCTTGGTGGGAAGAATAAATTTATCATTTATTGTACAAGTTACACTTTGTAATTTTTAAGCTATACAAATCATCATGGAATGAGAAATGGGGCCTAGATGTTGGTAATAAACTTAACCCCAGTACCCAGTGCAGTCGAGTCGATTCCGACTCAAATAAACTTAAATCAGTTCAAATACAGACTTCACAGTGGTCTTTCCAATCGTGTTTCTTTCTCTTTCTTTTAAAAATAATTATACATCACATATTCAATTGAAAAAATTAGGCAATTTACTAAAAGTTAACTGACTTTATAGCCCAGGTAAATAGAAAATGAAGATCCATTTAAGGAAAATGGCTCAGGACAAAAAGGTCATCTGCCCTTGGATTCCTAAACTGTAGCAAGCAATCACCCTTTAGAAGTCAGGCCACCTACTGGGCAGACTGGGGCTTGGTTTCTGATCTTCAAAGGACAACCACGTTTGCATCAGAGTCAAACCCTTTAAACAATACTTGAACAGGGCACATCAAAACACTTTCCTTTTCCTCTTGTTTCTTTTAATTAGAGCTGGTAAAGATACAGGTTTACACACTGACTGAGGTTTGTAGCAAATTCTCAGAACACACATTGCAGACATGAATCCATCTGATTCTGACTTCCCTCTGGGCCCGCCACCCCCTCCCTTCCTGCCTACCTGACAGGGGCACCTCTGCTCTGCGCAGGTTTCAGCAGGACCGTTACCGTGTTGTCAGTTTGATTCAGAGGTGTCTCCAGTTCATAAGCTGGCATGGAAGGTGCTGGAAAAGGCATAGGATGGAGACTCATTACTTCAGCTCATCTTTTCAGTTTCCTCTCCCCTTTCTTTTACGAAGAACGTGAAGAACACAGAGCACTTAGTTGAAATTGCAGTTATCAGCTAACCAAGAAAAACTTGACCTATACCCCCTCCATAGAACATGAGCGAAAACTGCTAATGTAAGTGGATACTGACCTTGTTGACCTTGAGGTTTAATTGGGAGATGACATGAGGGGGGCTTCTGAGGTGCAAGGAATACTGCATTTCTTGATTTGGGTTCTGGCTAAATGGGTGTGGTAAAAAACTGCACTTATACTGGTAATTTGTGTACTTTCTATTTGTAGGACATCGCTTCAGAAAATGTTTACATTTTGTGTTATGCTGTATTTAAGGCATATTTAAAAAATAATCTCTAGGATCATAAAAATGAACTTTACAGTTCTTCCACCTAGGACAAGGTTTTTCATTTACCAAAGATTCAGGCTGTGAGAGTCAGAGTGGCTTGCTGGGCTCCGTGACAACTCACAGGCTCTCAGGTAGAGTATCGCAGTCGAGAAGACAGGAATTGAAGAAAAAAGGGCTCGAGCTTTATCTTTGTTTTAACCAGTCACAAGGGCTTAAAAAACAAATTAAAAAAAAACCCACTGCCCTTGTTTCTGACTCATAGGGACCCTACAGGACAGTGTAGAACTGTCCCATAGGATTTCCAAGGAGTGGCTGGTGGATTCCAACTGCCAGCCTTTTGGTTAGCAGTTGAACTCTTAACCACTGCGCCACCAAGCCTCCCAGAGGAACTTAGGCACATTAATTTTATCTCTGGAACTTTGGTTTACTCTTTAAAGATATGGGAAACTACCCCCTAGGTTACTGTGGGAATCAAAAGGGATAACAGATATGAAGAGCCAGGCACATACAATTCTACAAATGTTAGCTCTCTTCCTAGTATGAGTCCTGTTTCCAGGGCCATTTTATGACATTCTTTCTGCTCTAGACTCCTTTTTTTTTTTATGCACCGTTTAGTGACACTGATTACATTCTTCAGGTTGTACAACAATTCTCACCCTTTTTTTCTGAGTTATTCTTCCCTCATTAACATAACCTCACCACCCTCTAAGGTTCCCATCTAATCTTTTGAGTTGCTGTTGTCAATTTGATCCCATATAGATAGTTCTTAAAAGGGCATAATGCTCAAGGCAGGCCTTTTTTACTAGTGCAAGCTAAACTATTGTTTGGTTTTAAGAAGGCTTCAGGAGATATTTTTGGTTTAAAGTAAAAAGATTGTCTCAGGGCAATAGTTTCATGAGTTCATCTGACCGTCATGGCTCCAGAAAGTCTGAAGTTTGTAAGAATTTCAAATTCTGTTCTACATTTTTCCCCTTTTGATCAGATAGAATCTTTGGTCAAAATGATCAGTAATGGTACTGGGCCCGGTCCAGTTCTTCTGGTCTCATGGCAAAGGAGGCAGCTGGTCATGGAGGCAATTAGTCACACATTGCACACCCTCCTTCTATTCCTGCTGCTCCTTCTTCCTAAGTTGCTCTGGGTGAAGAGAGACCAATTGTTGGGCCTTGGATGGCTGCTTGCAAGCTTTTAAGACCCTGGGCATTAGCCAACAAACTAGGAGGTAGAACAGAAGCACTATGCATGTTATTAGGCTAATTAACTGTATGCCCCATGAAACCATGACCCTAAAGCTCCAAACCAAGGAACCACATCCCATGAGGTTTTTTGGTTGTACATAAGCAGTCTGAGCAGCTATTCTTTTTTTTGTCGTTGTTGTTGTTATAAATATATCTATCGCACAACTTTTGCCAATTCAACTTTTTCCAGGTATACAACTTATTGACAGCAATTACAATAACCAGTTGTACAAACTCACCCTTAATCAGTACAATAGTTCTATTACCATTAACCCCCCCTCCCTCTTTTTGTCTCCCTCCCACCCCTGGTAACCTATACTTATAAACTTTGTTCTCTATATATTTGCCTTTTTTGTGTCTTTTTATATAAGAAAGGTCAAACAATACTTGTCCTTTTGTGACTGACTTATTTCACTCAGTATAATGTCTTCCAAAGGAGCCCTGGTGGTACAGTTAATGTACTCGGCTGCTACCCAAAAGGTTGGTAGTTTGAACCCACCAGCTGCTCTGTGGGAGAAAGATGTGGCAGTGTGCTTCCATAAAGATTTACAGCCTCAGAAACTGTATGGGGCAGTTCTGCTCTGACCTATAGGGTCACTACGAGTCGCAATTGACTCAACAGCAGTGGGTTTGGTTTTTGGAACATCTTCCAGCTCTATCTTCTTCCCTAGATTCTTAAGTGTTATTAGGATACGGTAACAACAGAGCTCCTTAGTCATGGCGCCACCACCACATACAGAACAAATCACTTGATGGAGGGTGTGACATGAGGGCATGAGGTCTTTTACAACTCCCAAGTAGAGAAGGCTGATGAGAAAGCCAGAGACCATTTCTCACATATAGCTTTTGAAATCATCTTACATATAAAAAAAAAGATATTGGATATTTCCCAGTTTTATCTATGAGATTTTCTCAGTACTAAAAATTAACTCAAATTCCATTACAAATTAACTCCAATTTATAACACAGAATTACACTTTATATACCACCTAGTTCTCTATCTTAGGTCTATGAAAGTAGAGAATGAGGCCCAAAGACTATAATTTCTTTATAAACTACAGAAATCATATAGTTATTCTTGATGAGCCTACATAGGCTAACTATGATGTCAAGTTTCTTTGCTTTTAGACAGAATTATATTGACATGGTGTGGTAACGGTAGTCAGTCTCATGTTGATCAGAATTTTTGTCTAATAAAAATGGTAAAAATGAATTATTCTTTTTCTAAAACAATACCCTTTAAACCAAAAGCTAAGAAGTTACCTGAACACAACCAAACACTGAGGGACAGGGTAGCTGGGGCTGGGGTCTAGGGACCATCATTTCAGGGGACATCTAGGTCAACTGACATAACAAAGTTTATTAAGAAAATATTCTGCATCTCACTTTGGTGAGTGGTGTCTGGGGTCTTAAAAGCTTGAGAGTGGCCATCTAAGATCCATCAATTGGTCCCAACCCATCAGGAGCAAAGCAGAATGAACAACACCAAAGACACAAGGGAAATATTAGCCCAAGAGATGAAAGGGCTACAAAAACCAGAGACTCCACCAGCCTGAGACCAGAAGAACTAGATGGTGCCTGGCTATCACCAAGGACCACCCTGACAGGGAACACAACAGACAGTCCCTGACAGAGTGGGAGAAATGTGTGGAGCAGAATGCATATTCACATAAAAAGATCAGACTTAATGGTCTGACTGAAACTGGAGGAACCCCCGAAGCTCTGTTAACCCAGAACTAAAACCTTTCCCGAAGCCTACTCTTCAGACAAAGATTAGACTGGACTATAAAGCATAAAACACTTGTGAAGACTGTTCTTCTTAGTTCAAGGAGATACACGAGACCAACTGTGTGGCTCCTGTCTAGAGGCAGGATAAGAAGGCAGGACGGGACAGGAGCTGGTTGAAGGGACACGGGAAACCCATAGTGGAAAGGGGAGTGTGCTGTCACATTATAGAGATTGCAACTAGTGTCACATAACAATATGTGCATAAGTTTGTGTATGAGAAATTAACTTGAGCTGTAAACTTTCACCTAAAGCATAATAATAATAAAGAATACCCTTTTTAACGTAAAAGCCTTTGAAACATGGGGTCCAAGCGGGATATTTTTAAAAATCTGCTTGGAGGCATGCCCATTGGCACACATTTCCTTTTTAAGTCCCCATGAAAAATTCATATACTAGACCTTATGGTCTTTAGTTTGCATCCAGGGGGAAAATCACTTGGTCAAGGTCAGGGGAGAAGTACATGGAAAAATTATAATTAGAACTTAACTTTTCTAATTTCAAGTTAATTGCTTTTTCTACTCACCCATTTGTACATCTATGCCATTTTTTTAACTTCTATTTTTTTCTAACCTCCCAAGTTATTCTTCCTCTTTTCTAGCTGTCCATATTGTTCCTATAACCTAATTCTTTAATATAATTCTTTATATTATATATCAAATGTATATTAAACTTCAAGACAAGTTTATGCTTGTAAATAAAATCATTACACAATGAAAAATTATCTCTAGTTATAATTGCTTAAAAACAAAATTCCAAAATCTCCTTTTCTCAAAACTTAGCAGAAAGTGTAGAACGTTCTACTTGTATTTCCCTTCCTTCAATTCCAAACAGCAGCTGTTACAAAGCCAGAAATGAGGGTCAACTGGTATAAAAATCAGGCTACATATTTTTATCTAACCTTGGCTGATTAAAAGGGATACCCACCCCACTTCCCACTCCATTCCATCTACCCCCACCAAACTCAGACAAATACTTCTCTATTCACACCCAAAGGAAAAGAGTGAAAAAAAGAAAATGCCCATGGAATTGTGTTTATTGCTGTTACATAGTCCATACCAGATGGCAACTTCATTTCCTCTAGTCTGAAGCACAAAGACATTTTCTGCACAGTTGCACTTGCCCAGAAATATTTCTCAAAATATGTCTTTTGTTGGATGGCATAATTGAGTCTCCAAAAGCAAAGAGCTGGAGGCCATCGGTGCCTGGTACCACCCCCTGTGTCTCCTGTCTCTTCAGGACACAAAACTACTAATAGGGGAGGTCCCCAGGAAGGCAGATCCTTCTGGAAGGGGATTCCATATCATGCTGCTTTCTGCGGAGCTCTCAATCATTCATGGCTCATTACAGAGATTTTCCCAATACCAACCACTGCTTTAGAAACTTGGGATCACAGAGGAATGAGAGTGCACTGAAGAGAACCTTCTGCCTCACACCCAAGTCCTCCAGTGCAACTGCTAAAACAGTGGCCACATCCTAAAACATAAGGATCTTATATTCCCAAATCACAAATATTTTTAGTATTTCATTTAATTCCATGAATCTGATTTTTAGGCATCCAATTTAGGCATCCAGAGGTATTAATTTGATTAAGAACATGTTAGTTTGGGCAAGCTTCACGTACTTGATGACGAGAATGAAAACGTACAGAGATGTAATTTCTAATAAAAGACACAACTCATGAATTTACAATGTTACCTGATATTTTGGTGGTGAATTTGTTTGTTGCTGGAGGTCCAAAACCCTTAGCTGTGCTGGCCCGGATGGTAAAGGAGTATGTGGTCCCTGGATACAGTCCAAAAAACAGAAAATGGGTTTCGTTTCCCAGTTTTGAAACTCTTCCACTTTGATTGGATAAATCGATTTCTGGGTCAAAGCAACTGACTGCTTTGTAGGTGATCTGCAAAAAAACAAAAATGTAATAAAACATCTGGAGCAGATAGATCAAGACGGCATCTTTATCCAATAAACCCTTCTGATGTATGCGCTGTCAGACACTTGATGATAAGCTCTCATACTCACTTAGACTCTTCAAGTCCCGAATCCAGAGAAAGGGCATAGGAACTCAGCCAAAACAGTTATGAGTTATTCCTTTTATAGACAGAGGAACTTAAAGCCAGTAGACTAGAATACAAAGGATGAGTTCAGGTTTAAGCTAATGCCTTGAAGTTGTCTGCTTTCAAAATATCAGTTGGTGAAATTGTTATATTTGATTCAGAACAAAACACACAACTAGCCAAAATGGATAAGGAGCTGATACTCAGTGCAAGTTGGATGGGTGTACAATGTGGAAAGATAAACGTAACATAAAAACCCAAAAAACAAACCCACTGCCGTTGAATCGATTCCGACTCATAGCGACCCTATAGGACAGAGTAGAACTGCCCCACAGAGTTTCTAAGGAGCGCCTGGTGGATTCGAACTGCCAATCTTTTGGTTAGCAGCCACAGCACTTAACCACTATACTACCAGGGTTTCCTAAACGTAACATACATGCCTCTAAATTTTTCCCTTTCAAATGACTTTTTAAAAGAATTTCCATATGAGTAGTTCATCAACTATTCAAGAACATTAACTTTTAGTGGTGATTACTGACTTCTACTGGTTATAATGACATAATTTTTAAATATGGCACATTCCAAAGTTTTGAATTGCAAAACCGAGCACTTGCTTTTAAGCAGGTAAACTTACCTATAATTTATGCACATGAGCACTAACACTGTTATTATACAAAGTGATAACTGACATTCTTTCTTCTTGTATTTATACCATGTCATTACAATTAAGAAGACCTCTCTGAAAGAATATTTAGATTGGATCAACTAAGCTTTGGTTTGAAAATGTTTGCTGTATATGTTAATCATGGCAGAGCCTGATGCTATTGGGCAGGCAGGGTGCCTGCGGTTAACCCTCTCAGACTTCTCTCCCAAGGCTACTCGGAGTCAAGCAGGGACAAGGCCTTATCTCCCACACAGCTGCAATGAAGGGATTTCAGCAACGTAACAGCGGGTGCTGGGGTTTTTTACTGGGTCCTTCATCCTGATACTCCTCAGGAAAAGGGTCGTTCAGAAGAGGCACATCTAAATTCTGACAGCAGCCTGGCTCCCACAAAATCTGTCCATTCCTTCATTTACCCATTCAAAGCGTTTCACCCGGCACCTTTGATGTGCCCAAGCACTGGGATCGCACATGGCAATTCAGATACCACACCTGCCTTGAAGGAGGTAACAGTCTGGTGGGAAAAGAAATGAACAATCCAACAGTTATGATGCTGTGTAATTATAGTAACTGCTAACATAGGGCTACCTATAATTCTAGGCTTTTATTTCTTTATAAACATCTCTACTCAGAACATCAGCTATCAGACTGCCATGAGGAAAGCCTACTTTTAGAAACTACAAGCTCTAATTTAGTGTAAATTTGGTCCTAACTATCCTTGAACCTCAGATATATATTTTTGTCTGCAAACTGAACACTTATTTGTACATGAGTACCACTCCAACTTCTAGCAGTCAAGAAGTCATATGACATATCGCATTGGGCAAATCAGTGCCAAAAGACTTCTTTAAAGTTTTAAAAAGCAAAGATGTCACTTTGATGACTAAGGTGCATCTGATCCAAGCAATGGTCTTTTCAACTGCCTCATATGCATGCAAAAGCTAGGTAACAAGAAAGGAAGACAGAAGAAAAACCGATGGGCTTGAAATGTGTTGGCAAAGAATATCAAATATACCGTGGTCTGTTGAAAGAGCAAACAAACCAGTCTTAGAGGAAATACAACCAGAATGCTCCTTAGAAGTAAGGATGGCAAGATTTCCGCTCACTACTTTGTATATGTTATCCAGAGAGACCAATTGCTAGAAAAGACATCATGTTTTGCAGAGTGTCAGTGAAAATACAGGAAACACTCAATGAGATGTATTGACACAGTAGCAGCAACAATACACTCAAACACACCAATAATCATGAAAACGGCCCAGTAGCAGGCAACGTTTCATTCTGTTATATACATATGGTCGCCACGAGTCAGAGCGCACTAGACGGCAATTAACAACACACTTCCAACTTACCATGGATGAGACTGAACTGTTTATTATTCTCAACCAACTTCCCTTCCCATTTTTTCATTTTGGCCAAAATTCCTCCTCTTTCAAATTATATTTTGGTCTGTGATGTCCTTCTTGTCTGCTGTGTTTTGTCAGTCACCAGCTCCTATAAATTATTCCTGAACCATTTCATGTGAACATCCCTTCCTTCTGACTCCCTCTGGCTACCAATTTCATGTGAACATCCCTTCCTTCTGACTCCCTCTGGCTACCACTCTGGCTTGTCCTTCCATATCAGCAGTCTTCCGTTTCTTCAGCAACTTTCCCTCCCTTCTGTAACGAAAACTGCCTACCAGGCCTAAGCTAATCTTCTCATCTGTTCTACTGTCTTACTAAAAATGTCAGCGGGATACAAACCCATACAGAACAAAGGCCAAACTCCTTAGCTTTGTGCTTAAGGTCTGCTTTAACCCTCTTCTCCAAATGTACTTCTGAATACGTGACACCTCTCTGAACAAGGGAGAGGGATTCACTGCCCCACAAACACTCACTGGGTTTTTGTGACACCGTGCTTGCTCACAGGCCTCCGCCTGCCGGGAACGTGACAGATACCTTTCTTCTCTCCATTTATTCTGATTCATTCATTCAGCTCAAATATTTATTGAACATCAACACTAAAGGCCCTGCCTTCAGGTAGCTTAGAGTCTGGATTGGGGCAGGGTGGAGTTGGCGAAACATATGATAAGTATATGAATAACTTTAAAGTGCTAAATTCCATGGGGGGCGGGGAATAAACAGCAGACAAACAGTGGGCCAAGATAAAGAGTACAGTGGAGAGAGGTATATATGCACACTTCTGGAACGGGTGAGGAAGGGCCCACTGAGGGGATGTCAATTAAGTTGGGGGGACTAGAACATTGTAAAGGAGGCAGCTGTGCTAAGAGTTTTGGGAGGAACATTTCCGGCAGAGGGAACAGCAGTGAGGCCGTGAAGCAAGAAACTGTGGGCACAGTTAATGAAGAGAAAGAAGGCCATGTGGCTAGAGCTAGCAAATGAGGTAAGAAGGGTCCCTGGAGGGGCCGAGGAGGGGGCAGGGGCTGTGCCATGCAAAGCTTTGTACCGTAACATGAGGAGTTCGCCTATGTACAACGGTGGGCCTTTGAAAATTTTCAGTGTAAAAATAAATTATCTGATTTTCTTTATGAAAAGATCGCTTTGGCGGCCAAGTGGCAGACTGACCTGGCTGGGGGTGGGGTGGGGGAGTACAGCAGTAGGGAGGTGACTGTGAACTACTGCAGGTGTCCAGGGTCCAGTGACTTGGTACAGGTGACAGGATCCAGTGAGCTGGGCTAAAGAAGGGGCAGTGGAGACAGCAATAAATGAAAATAACTGGCATATTTCAGAGACATATTGCACAAAATCTGATGATAGATTACTTGTGGGGAAAAGGAAGATGGAAGAAACAAGGATAGACTCCTTGCTTTAGGCTTGTGCAAAAGATAGCTCCATTTCCTGAAATAGGACAGAATGAGTGAGGAGATATTAAGAGTTCAACTGTGGACATGTTACATTTGAGACGCCTACAACAGCCAAGTGGAGATACCATATATGACGTAAAGCTGGAATCAGAGAGAGGTTTGGGCGGGACATATAGATTTGGGAGTGACTAGCATTCGACAGATATTCTGGTTTTAGGAATGGATGAGATCATTCAGAAGAGGGTTTAGGGATAGAAAAGGCAGCCTGGTACCAAACCCTGAGGGACACTAATATTTGATATCAGTCAGAGGAGAAGACGCCAACCAAATAACCAGAAAAACAGGAAAAAAGCTGGAGTTCAGAGCTGTCCCAGAAATAAACAAACAAAAGCTTTAAGAATGAAATCTTTTAAAAGATGTTGCTGAGAACTGAGGTGAGACTAGGATACAAAAGAGTCCCTCCATTTTTTAAGACAAAGTTCCAATTTTGCTATCCGTGAAGCCTTCCAAAATCTGGCCCAATATTCTCGAGATCACCTGAGTGCCTACTGCAGTCATGGTGCTCATACAGCTCATTTGTCAATAAATTCCTAGTGTGTGTAATCTTTTGTTTACTCTTAATCATGATTTAAACATAATGAAGAAATTGGAATGTTTCATGTGACTGTCTTCTTTCTGAAGAGTGAGTGATGTCTTATTATTCTTTCAGATCCCAGTGTGATCAGTAAGTATTTGGTGCTCAGCATAACTTTGTCTAAAAAGTCTCCTGGGGAGACCAGGTGTGTCCACGTGCTCATATAAACACTCACCCCATGGCAGGTGGGAGCTCTGCTCCCCCAGCACAGACTACAGAACAAATGCTTTATTAAAGGGCTTGCTGGCCCACTGGGGCTGGTGGGTTTCTACTTTCTAACAGCTACGTAGCTGCAGGATAAGCTAGACTAGGGGTTTGTAAGTTTCTTTTGCTCATAGGCCTTCGGAAATCTGGTAAAAATTATAGTTCTTCATTCTCCCATCCCTAAAAGTGTACACACACCCATGTTCAAGCATCCCTAAAAATGACCAATCCTCTCCCCACCCCTAGCAAGCGGATATGCTGTGCCTGTATGTACACACAAACCTTTAGAAGTTCATGGATTCCCCCCTAATGCCCATTCACAGAGGCTCTGGGAGTCTGAACACTAGGAATACGAAAACTCCTTGGGAACAGGAGCAATCTGACTCTGTAATCCTACTGCCTTCCCCAGAGTTGAGACTTTGTAAACATTTGTTGACCTGAACAGTATTTCGCACGGGCACAAAATATGCCTCCATGCTCATGCCCAAATGAAACACATTCTTTTTGCCTTGATTTTTTCATTATCTGATTCGATAAATGTTTATTAAGCACCTATTGAGTGCTAGGCAGAGGAAAAGCAGCAGGAAACTCCCAGAAGGAAAGTCTGGGACTGCTCTTAGCTTTGCACTGTATCACTGGCTGAAGACTAAGGCAATTTTAATGGAGCCCCTGAAAGAATACTGATGTTCCAGAGTTGGGTTCCATTTGATGGGATTCCCCAAGTCAAAACAAGCAAGCAAGCCAGCTGCCACACAAACAGCTCAGGTAGGTTAGAGAGGTGAGGAAGGATAAACTGCTGCTTATGTTGGTCAGGCGCGTGAGTGGTCTGTAACTCCAGGTCCAGGCAACTTAGTCGATGAGCGCAAAGTGGTGAATAATTAAACCTAACTTCTGGGGAGGAAAGAACCTAAGACACTTAGGGAAAGTACAACCTTTGAATGAAAAACTGAAAGATAAGCAGAAATCCTATAATATGGGAACAGAGGAAAAGGCATCAGAAGGAAAGAAGAATATAAGCAAAAGCAGAGTGGTGTGTAAGTTCAGAATATTCTTGAAAAAAGAAAATCCCACATAGATGAATCATTTAATTGCAGGAGAAGTAGGATCATACACAAAGGCCTCGGATACTGAAATCAAACTACTTAACATGGCCTCTACATTTTCATTCCTTCTGCACTATTAACTGTCTCTGCTATGGTGATCGACGGAGCCCAGTATACAGGATTAGAATCTGACTCTTGACTCTTCAATGTCACAATCAGCTGGCCGTTCTACCTTACTGTGTGCTCGGCAGCACTGCCTTTACACCCCACTCACACGTTAAACTCCAAGTGTCTGCATCTGGTATTTACTTCATTCTTCTATAGTTAGCTGCTGATAGGACTGTTCTAGTAGGACAGTTCCTTTTATCCTTTTGTCTTCTTCCAATGCCTTACACACACTCAACGTTAAAACAAGAAGTCTGCTGATGTCTTCCTGAAGTTTATACCTTTGGCAATCAAGAAACATACAGTAAAACCTATGAAAGCCAGACCTGTGTAAGGTGGAAACCTATCAGAGAAGGAAAATGCAAATATTTTCCACTAAAATGAGTGACGGGAAGTGGTAAGACTGCATCCTGTCAAAGGATGAAAGCTTGTGAGACCTGGAAAAACAAGGCAGTCCTGTCCAGTTGCAGCTCTCACAGGCTTCGCTGTGCAAAGTTAGTGAAGTATAATGAAAATAGCTGAACAAATCTTCCTGTCCACTTGGGAGTACTGTAGTTGTTAGCTACCATCGAGATGGCCCTTGGATCATGGTGTCTATGCATTCAATGGACTGAAAGGCTGTCCAGTCCTGCACCATCCCCATGATAGGCTGTAGATCAAACCGTTGTGGGTCACAGGGTTTTCACTGACTGATTTTTGGAAGTAGATTAGCAGGCTTTTCTTCCTAGTCCACCTTAGTCTAGATGCTTTGCTGAAACTTGTTCAGCATCCTAGCAACACATGAGCCTCCACTGACAGATGAGAGGTAGCTACGCGTGAGGTGTAATGGCTGGGTATCGAACCAGTGTCTCCCACAAGGAGGGTGGGGATTTTACCTCTGAACCACCACTGCCTCTCTGGGAGTATTACTGACTGATAAACTTTTAAAAACAGCTTTCATACGTAATGTTTAAATTTTGATAGACGCTCTCAACCTGTCTACGAGGTGACAAAATGAAGGTTTCCATTAGTGGTCTGTGCACACACTTCCTCCATCCTTGCTGAACACCTGAGACTCCACAAGTCAAACTTTCTATAGGCTTGCTTTATCTTGCTTCTTCCATCATTAGTAAGGTTGGGTAGGTGTCTTCTCACATGCTGACACGCCATTTAGATATTTTCTCTACGAGCTGTCTTTTCTTACTCTTCGGCCATTTTTTCTAGTGGATTGCTTTATCTTTTTCTTATTCATCTATATCAGGTCACAGTATATCATAGCTATAAATACTTTGACTAAGATAAATGTTGAAAATAATTTCCCCATGTCTTCTGTTTATATTTAAACTTTCTTTGTGCTATCTTTGATCATTTAGAAGTTTATATTTTAAAATATTCAAATCTGCCAATCTTTTTGAATATGACTTCTGGATTTTCTGTCAAGATGAGAAAGAAAGATTACAAAATTGTCCTTGCATCTTTTTTTCTTACTGTGCTCTCATAAGTTGAATTTTGTGTTCAGATCATGAATCTATTTGGTATATTTTTGTGTGATGTGAGCGGCATGTTATTCATGTAATAAAATGTTGGATTTGCCAACATATATTAAATTTTATCCAAGTATACTGATAAATGAACTTGCACTATAATTTATATCTTGAAAATTTTGGAAGGGCATGCATCTTGTTAACAGTAAAAATTGGGATGCAAGGCTATTCTATTTTGAATACTTCTGTACTTTCTTGCACAAATCAAGTATTACACTTATATTTTAAGAATATGAAAGACATTAGGTATCTATTTAGGTAGAAGGAGCCCTGGTGGTGCAGTGGTTAAGTGCTAGGCTGCTAACCAAAAGGTTGGCAGTTGGAACCCATCAACTGCTCTGCAGGAGAAAGATGTGGCAGTCTGCTTCCATAAAGATGTATAGCCTTGGAAACCCTATGGGGCAGTTCTACTCTGTCCTATAGGGCTGCTATAAGTTGGAATGGACTTGATGGCAACAGATTCTTTTTTTTTTTTAGGAAGAGATATAATTATCAGAGCCAGGTTTTAGAAAGATAACTGACAAAATTAAACAGGTAAAGTGGGTAGGTAAGGGATGAGAAGGGCGCGAGGACAAAGACAGCGAGAACAGAAAGGAGGGCCTAGTTTTGAGAGGGAACTGAATGGAAGTTAACCAACCAAACCAGTTGCTATCAAGTCGATTCCAACTCACGCTGACACATGTGGGTTTTCAATGGCTGATATTTCAGAAGTAGATCACTAGGTCTGTGCATCTGGGAGTACCAACATGCCTCCGGCAGACTTAAACCTCCAACCTTTCAGTTAGTAGCCAAGCACATTAGCCATTTGTACCACCCAGGAATCATGGATGGGATTTAGGAGGCTATAAAGACGATGGCAAAGAATAAAACCAGAAAAATACTTGCATGCTGTAAATTGCCAAAATTCCTGGAAAAAAACAGTACTGTCAGAATCTTTCAGTTATTAATATTTTGGCACATCTCTCATGAGGGGTAAAGAGAAATTTAGAATAACATGAACCTACAGCATATTTATTTACAGTGTCTGCAACATTCAATCTAGTTTTTCTTCTCTCCTTCAAAAACTATACAATTATGCCGTTTTCCCTAAAGTTTTTATCATTGAACTTTTTGTCAACCATGATGATTTGTTTCACCAACCAGTTTTTACCTATATTAAAATGTGTTTCCATGACAGAATACACTGTTCCTAAGGTCCCTGCTTCCTTAGCATGATGTCTGTCCCAGAAGGCTGTGGCCTCCTCCCGGGAGGGACCGACTCCTTCCTCCACCTCCAGCTCTGAGTAGGACCCTGGCAAAGGGTAGGTGAGTCATGCGTGCAGGTCTGTGTTAGGGGAAGAGGAGCTCCCTCCTGAAACTCCACCTAAAGTCTACCTTGAGGAGCTTGAGAACTTCCTCTTAGAACAAGATTTGGTGGTCAGAAAACTTCATCACTTAAGCCTGACTCACACATGTGACATTTCCCCTTTGGTGCCTAGAAAAATGAACCAGGCTTCTCGGCACATACACATCTGATTTTAATACCCTGACATACGGCGCAGGCACAATTCCCCATTGTACTATCATCTAGATGATGCTCGACTGTGGGATCCTGGCTGCTGAAGTCACAGAGATTAATGGGCTTTTATTTTGAATTATTACTCCTACTCTTTTCACGTTAAAGTTACTTATACACAAAGATAAATGTGCAGTGCAGTTAGAAAGAAGGCGTATGCTAGAGTAGTCCCTTCTTGTCTGTGGTTCTACAGTTATCCATGGTCAGCCGCAGTCTGAAAATAAACAATTTATACGTTTTAAACCAAATGCCATTCTGGGTAGTGTGATGAAATCCTGAGCCATCCCACTCTGTCCCTCCTGGGATGTAAACCATCTCCTTGTCCAGTGTATTCATGCTATACAGGCTACCAGCCAGTTAGTCACTTAGTAACTGGTTGGTCATCAGATTGATTGTTGTAGTATCACAGTGCTCGTGTTCAAGTAACCCTTACTTTACTTAACTAGGTTCCCCAAGCACAAGAGTATTAATGCTGGCAATTTGGAGACACCAAAGATAAGCCTTAAAGTGCTTCCTTTAATGAAAAGTATGTATGTACAGGAAAAAAAAACAGTATATGTAGGGTTGGGTTTCAGGCACCCACTGGGTAGGAGGTCTTGGACCCCCTGGGGATAAGGGGGACTGCTATATTAGTTCCTGTCTGACCAGATGTCAGGGTCTGGTTTTTAGGATGGATAAACTTATTTCTTGGAACTTAACTGTGGTTTCAAAAAAAAATTTTTTTTTCAAAGGCTTTATATTTTCTAGTAAAAAGTCGTGAATCTCCCAAAATGAGACTTGAAAAGGGTCATGGGACCAAAGATATTAGTTAAAAGATTACGATCACTGAGGGAAAAATAGGAACTTGTTGATTCGATTATAAAGCAGCCCTATGAGAGCTGAGCCACGAATTTTTATTACACCCACTCTCTTACAATGAAGCAGCCAATGGACAGCATTAGTAACTTAGCACTGAAGTCAACTTTTTTCTTTTATCTTACTTCATTTAGCTTCCAATTAAAATTTTCCTTTTGCATTTCAATGCTAATTTTCAAAAGCTATAAGTAAACACAAATGTGAGGCTGACTGGGTCAGGGAAGGGTTTACCAGCGATTACCATTCTGACAGCTTAATCTGCTCAGGCTTTTGTCAGTAGTTCTGAAAGGTATTCAAGTGCGGCTTCCATGTGAGGAACTGCTACGGTTTTCACAAACCTAACAACATATAATTTTGTTGAATTTGCATTCAAATAAAGGCTAGCTTAAAAAAAACACGTCTGCTTGTTTCTATGACAATAGGCATAGTGAAATGACGCTCACACAGATGTGATGACTGTCACCCCTGCTACTGGGGTTATTTTTTTCCTTGAACAATTCATCAAGTTCTTCTCTGCTTATCTATCATTCCACCATTTGACATGGCTCAGGAGACAGAGCTACGTCACAGAAGTCCAAAGGGTGTTTTGCTAACACAAAGAAACTAAAAGGCTCTATCGCAGGCTTATTCCTGACACATTTTTTATTGACTTTGCTAATTGGATAATTGTGTTCCTTTATAATTCAGGAGTGAAATATTTCACAGCTAAGCAGGGACAGGATTCTGTGGTTGCCTCCTAGTCAACATATGCTTCAAAATACTTAGTTGTTTTTAATAAAAGTGATGACGTTATGCTGTGTTTTAACATATGATAACATATAATCTACAAACATGTAAATCATTGTAAATATACATCCTGAGATTATCCACAACTCAAAAAAAAATTTTTTTAAGTTTTTTGTTTCTTTAAATTAACCTTTATATACACTGAAGTCATTAAACTTCTTATAAGGCCTTATGTCATTATGCATTTTAAATAACAGATAGCCTAGCTATTGTAAGAAATTATAATAAAAATAAATTACTAACGATGGATACACTACCTCATATAAAGTGATTACTCCATATGTTTGAGTCGGTTCTCGCCACTGAAGAAATATCTTCTCTTCGAAGGTACTTCCTTGGATAGATTCAGTAGGAACAGCACCTGGGACTAAAACAGGTGGGGTATGAATGTTTGAATAACAAACCAAGGTTAAAAAAAAAAAAGTAGATTTTTCTAGTCTTGATAGGTTTTAATCTTTCATTGACGTAAAACAAATTAATAGTCTATAGAAACACTCAGTTTTCTTTTAAAAATATGAAATCTAAAACCATTTTAACTATACTCTCCTTATAAAGAGAATAATTTCATCGTATGTCTTTAAAGTCTGAAACAATTAGATAGAACTCAAGAATTACCTTTTAAGTAAACTTTTTCATGAAAAATAAATGAGAAAGGATTGGAACTATGAGAATTTTTATACACTACTTGGTTGGAGTGTAAACTGGAAGAGCCACTTTGCAAACCACTTTGGCAGTATTTAGTAAAAGTTAAAGACGCACATGTCATGTGACCCAATAACCTCACCTTTATGTAGATTCCCTAGGAAATTTCTTGTATGTATGTAGCAAGAATGTTAATATAGCAGCATTTTTATATTAATAAGTTGAAAACAAGCCAAATGGTTTAATAAATTGTTATGATAAATATTAAAAAGTGAAAATAAGTTACAGCTATATAAATCATCACATTCATTATGTATTAATGTACTAATATGTGATGTAGATGAAATAATATATTTTTGAAATTTACTGTACTTTATTTATAGTGTAATTACTAGTATAATAGATAGTATTAGGTTTGGGGAATTTTGATGCCATCGTTTCAAAACATAAAATATACAACAGTTCTGATTAGTTTTCAAGAAAATCAAATTGACAAAAGGGAAGATGAAAATCTACTTGCCAATTTTCCATAAAATAACATTTAAAAATTATTTTAAAAATATTATTTGTCTCATCTTTATCATTTTATATTCAGGTTTGAGTAAGCTTTTTGTTATAGACAATTTAATGTACTAGCATGTCCATCCTATTTATAAATACATATATATTTGTGGGTACATGATAAAAAGTTTTGGTGATGGAGTCAGTGAACAAAAAGTGGGTGGAGAGGTTTCACGCTTTCCAATTTCAAGACTTACTACAAAGATACAGTAATCAAGAAGGCAGTGTGGTACCAGAATAAGGACAGACATACAGATCAAGAGACAGAACTGAAAGAACAGAAATATACCCTTCACATTTACAGTCAACTGATTTTCAACAAGGGTGCTATGAAATTCAATGAGGACAGAATAATCTTTCCACAAATAGTGTTTGGATAAACAGATACCCAAATGTAAAGATGAAGTTGAATCCTTACCTCACACAATACACAAAAATTAAATCAAAGTGGATTTAAGACCTAAACATAAGAGCTAAAACTCTTAGAAGACTACACAGGCATAAATCTTTGTGACCTTGGATTAGGCAATTGCTTTTTAGATATGACACTAAAAGCACAAGAAAAAAGATAATACAGATAAACTGTACGTCATCAAAATGAAAAACTTTGTGTTTCAAAGAGCACTATCGAGAAAGTAAAAAGACAACACATAGAATGGGAGAAAGTTTTTGCAAATCATGTATCTGGCCAGGGACTTGTACATAGAATACATAGAGAACTATTACGCTCAATAATAATCAGACAAATAACCCAATTAAAAATGGGCAAAGGATCTGAGTAGACAGTTCTCCAAAGAAGGCCTACAAATGCCCAACACGTACATGAAAGAAGCTTAACGTTATTAGCCATCAGACAATTGAAAATCAAACCACAATGAGATACCACTTCATACCCACTAAAAAACCACCAAACCAAACCCAGTGCCGTCGAGTCGATTCCGACTCATAGCGACCCTACAGAACAGAGTAGAACTGCCCCACAGAGTTTCCAAGGAGCGCCTGGTGGATTTGAACTGCCGACCCTTTGGTTAGCAGCTGTAGCATTTAACCACTACGCCACCGGGGTTTCCTCCTACCCACTAAAAAAAAAAAAAAAAAAAACACTAGGATGGCTATATTCATAAAGGCACATAATAATATGTGTTGGTGAGAATGTAGGAAAATTGGAACCTTCACATACTACTGGGTAGAATGAAAAATGATACAGCCATTTTGCAGAGTCCAGTAGTTCCTCAAATGGTTAAACACACATTTACCATACGATCTAGTAATTCATTCCTACCTGTCTACTCAAGAGAAATGCAAACATACATCCACGTAAAAGCTTGTACATAAATGTTCTCAGTAGTACAAATCATAATAGCCAGTGGGAAAAAAAGTCCATGAACTGACAAATGGATAAACAAAATGGTATATTCATAGAATATAATTTATGAATAAAAAGAAATGAAGTACTGATACCTGCTACAACATAGATGAACCTTGGAAATATTATGCTAAATGAAAGAACGCAGTCACAAAGGACCCCATATTGCATAGTTCTATTTTTATGAATTGTCTGGAAAAGGCAAATCCATAGAAACAGCAAGTAGATTAGTGGTTGTCTGGGGCTGGGATTGGGGTAAGGGGAGCAGGGGGTGTCAACTAATGGGTACAGGGTTTCTTTGGGGGGTAATGAGATGTTCCAAAATTTATTGTGGCGATGGTTTCCACAACTCTGAATATACTAAAAGCTATTAAATTGTAAAATCAAATGAGTGAATTTTATGGCATTTGAATAAATAAAGCTGTCTTGAAAAAAGTAGTTGGAGAAATGTTTTTGATTGTGGAACTATACAAGTAGTCTTTTAAGGGTTGGTAAGATCTCCATAGGTTGGAAACATTACCTAGAATTTCAAAAGCAAATTCTACACTTCTTGAGCGTAGGGACTACTTATAGTTAGATGTAGGATATTTTACAGCTACTCTATATAGAGCTAAGTGCTGTTTAGTAGGAAAAAAAAAAAAAAACTTACTCAGATTGGAGGCCTGGGTTCTGACTTAAGACGCTCCAATACTTACACCGCATAATCTGGATAAATCATTGGATATCCCTGGGTTTCAGTTGTCTCATTTATAAAATGAAGAGTGGGACTAACTTATTTTTAATATACAAACTCTAGATAATCAATAAATATGAAAGTAATTCTCCTAGACTGAGGGAATCTGTGTGAGACTACATCCAAGCAACGAAAACAAAGTATTCAAGCAGTTACAATGCCAGCCTCTGAGTCCAACACAAATGTTTATCATAGTCAGAGGTTGAGCTAAAACGTGCCGTGCCAGAGAGCACTCTACTAAGTCTCTTCTCTCCCTTGAAAGTGTTGATTAGGATCATTACCACTTTTCTGACAATACCAAAATAACTATGATGAATGGTCTGTTATTTTGTGATATTAACTGAAAATATTTACTAACCTATGTATAGATGTAATGAAGGCAAAAACTTAGGGAAAAAAAACCCTTTTGTTTCATCCCATTAATATAAATAAGGCTAAAACAAACAAACAAAAGGTAGGAATTCAAAATGATGTTGATCAGAGGACATTTAAAATGTGCTGGAGGAGACCCAGTAATGGATGGCATTGGGAGAGTGTTGACAGGAAGACCTTAGTGGGATTCACGTAAGTTTTGTAGGTCAGGAACAGACCTAATAGAGGTTAAAAAGGTATATATATTTATATGTATATAAATATACATATACACACATACATATATACTATACATATACAGAAAAGTTTATTAAATTAGGGAAGAAAGTACCACACAGGAATTTCAGTCTAGTACTATTTTTTTTTTTTTACTATTTAGAGGAATTCAGGATTTGGAATATATAGTCAAAATATCTGAGTTTGTGAAACTGAGTCCTATACTACAAAGTGACACTCTAAAGATGATTAAAAAAGATAAATATTTTTTCCACACGCTTTTTGTTGAAATAATCAATATTACAATAGAAATATTATGCTACAATAAGTCACAATGTTCAATGATTTGTAGCTTTGTTAATGGTAGATAAAATGACCTCACCATTGATTTGTCTTCAAACTCACTACTGTTTGACAGTTATTCTATTTCTGACTTCTTCTCTCTGCCTTTCTTGAAGTCCCTTGTTTTTTTCTCATTCAAAAATGCATACACAAATTGTTTTGTGACATTGGGTGCAATCTCCATGTTTAGTCAGCACTCTCCCCCTTTCCCTTTACATGCTGGGTTCCCTGTGTTCATTTGCCCAGTTTTCCAGTCCCTTCCTGCCTTCTCATCTTCACTTTTGGGTAGGTGTTGCCCCTTTGGGCTCGTATATTTGACTGAACTAAGAAGCACGTTCCTCACATGTGTTACTGTTTGTTTTATAGGCCTGTCTAATTTTTGGCTGAAAGGTGGCCTTTGGGAGTAGCTTCAGTTCTGAGTTAGCAGGGTGTCCAGAGGCCATAGTCTCTGGGGTTCCTCCAGTCTCTGAAAGACCAGTTAGTCTAATCTTTTTTTTTTTTGTGAATTTCAATTTTGTTCTACATTTTTCTACTGCTTTGTCCAGGACCCTCTATTGTGATCTCTGTCAGGGCAGTCAGTGGTGGAGCCGGATACCATCTAGTTCTTCTAGGCTTGGGCTGGTGGAGGTTGTGGCCCATGTTCTCCATTAGTCATTTGGACTAATATTTTCCTTGTGTCTTTGGTTTTCTTCATTCTCCTTTGCTTACAATGGGATGAGACCAACAGATGTATCTTAGATGGCTGCTTGCAAGCTTTTAAGACCCCAGATGCTACTCACCAGAAGTCCTTTTTTTTTTTTTTAAGCAGTTTTAATTTGAAATAAAAGCTTTTCAAATTAACTGAATATCTGTAGGCTATGAGAACAATAGATTTTTATTTGAAAGTAATGCATGCCAGACTTATGGGACTAGCAATAATAATTTAACCAAACAAAAAATATATATGTGACTCTGACTTCATGTTTTTGCAGAACTAAACAGAATTCCTAGCTCATGTCATTCCCAATTTTCAACCCCCAAATGTTGAGTGGGTTCACGCTTCAGCAACATGGATCGTCTCATCCCTAGAAATGACTAAAACATGAAATGCTTACCAACAATATTTTATTTCATTTAGAGACAAATAAAGTGCTTTTGAGTGTTTATCAACTACTCAGTACCATGATTATTTCTATAGAATACAAACAATTGGTTTCTCCTCTTAAGCAGTTTACAATTAGAGGAAAATTCATATACGGAATAATGAGAAAACAAGGAAAGATCATAATGAACTGCTACGAATCATATAATAATAACAATCATATATTAAATGTCCACTCTCTGGAAGTTAAAACCAGTTCTAGGTAAATTTCTTCCAACTCTAAACCTGCCTGAGAAGTATTATTATCCTCACTTTTCATATGAGGAGACTGAGGCTCAGGATTTATGGCTCTTATAAGTACAAATAAGGTCAGAAGGATGAGCATAATATGGGTTGAACAGTTGGAGACAGCTTTATAAAGAACCTGAAACTTGAGAACTATGAGGGATAGAGAAGGAGATGCAACTGAGAGACAACAGGTGGAAAGATACTTAGTAGAAGAGAAGCTGGAGAGAACAAGGAAAAACGGGTACGTAATGAGTTTGGTATACGCAACCCATGCCAAGGTGACACCTTTGTAGACTGATAAGTTTTAGAGCATAAGCCAAGAGTATAGAAGACTGCTGGGGAGATAAGGCTCAGGAATAAAGATAAACAGGAAAAGATACTGAAGGCTCTTGTGGAGAATGCTAGATGATGAAAACGTACTTTACAGATTCCTTTAGTGAGTGAGTAGGGGGCATTAGAATTAGAAAAGGTTGAAATTACAAAGAAAGCTTAGAAACTGTTACAGCAATTTCAGCATAAAATAATGAGGACTGAGGAGTGAAAGCAGAGAGGAAAGAATAATCTAATTTCTGGAAGCAGAAATGGCAGGAGCCAGGAACAGATTAAATGCAGAAAGGCAGGTGGGGAAATGGCCAGGTGACCTGTTGACAATGCTGACACTTACTTACTGGGAGACAAGGAAGAGTTGGAAGAAACAGAAATAGGACTTCCAGTTTCTGCCTTGAAAGACTGACTTATATCACACTAATATGAAATTAAACTTGTTTCATACAAAAACAATGCTAATAAACAACTATTTGAAGGCACTGGAGAGCAACCAAGGCAGGCAGGCCTTGAGGGGCTACAAAGAGGAGGATGTAAGATGGGCTCCACCTTTAGTCTGACTTTCTCCACAGTTTTCTTCTATAGTTATATGCATAGTATTGAGTAGGTAACAGACTCTCAAAAGTGCTTTGTTAGCTCTTTAAATAAAATTAAATATTATTGACAGGCATTTAATTCAAGTTTTAATCAATCATCAAAATTCTGCTGCATAAAGAGAAAAAAAAGTTAAACATCTATTTTTCCCAGGAATAAGTAATGGGGTTCCCAAGTTCTCTGCCACTTACTCTAATGCCTGGCACGTGACTTTTTGGTCAAATATATGATACAATGCCATTGTATTTTATGTGCTATATGAACATTTTGTTGTACCCAGGGGGCCCCTGAATAATCAGCATAAAAGCAAATTTATATTCACGCTATGGGATTCAAGGCATAATTTTACTACTTTAAATTATTTTAGAGGTTTATTCTAATTGTGTATTTACTTTTTTTGATGAATTACTGGTGACATACATGGCTTATTTGATAAGTCCTTATTTATTAAGTAATACCCAATCCTTCCATTGTTCCTGGGGGAAAAACAACTACTTCACGACCGTTAACTTAATGATGCCGTTTCTCAGCAGTCCCTATTCTGTGCTGAATTTTTGTCTGAACTATGAAAAATGTTTCAGAATGCCATTAAGATATATTTAAATTAGCACTTCACATAAATAGTCTGATGAAATACCCCAAACAACAAGTTCTTAGGTCAATGATAGTAAATCTTGAACTAAGAAGTATTTAGGGGAATACAGAATTATTATATACAGAATAGTAACTATATGATCAATAAAAATTATAGTAAAATTCTACATCTTCATTCACTTTGCCCTTTTTCAATCAATGCTCAAGCATACCGAAGCACAAATACACATCTGGAATACTGAACACATTAAGTAAACCCGTTGCCGTCGAGTTGATTCCGACTCATAGTGACCCTACAGGACAGAGTAGAGCTGCTTCATACAGTTTCCAAGGACTGCCTGGTGGATTAGAACTACCGACTTTCTGGTTAGCAGCTGTAGCTCTTAACCACTACGCCACCAGGGTTTCCAAGTTCTTTCTATTTTCATTATAAATATTTCAAATTAAATTTAAAAAAACCCTGCTTTTTGAAAGACTATATTTCACATAAACACATCATTTAAAAGTACTCACGATCTTCATCTGTCTGCACTATGAGCTCTTGACTTTCCTTCCGCCCCTCAGGATTCATGAGGATGAGTTTCACACTGACATTGGTGTACGGAGACAGGTTAGTGATTGTGTGTTGAGGGTGTGAACTGTCTGTGTCCCAGCTTACTTCTTCTCGAACCTGTTCCTGTCCTCCAACGTTGTAACAGTAGTGGACTGTGAGATTGTAACTATGACAACGAGTCACGTTATACCCAAATGGCTCCCAGCGGATAGTGATTTGTCGAGATTTGACCTCTACTACTTCCAGTTTTCTTGGGCCACGCATGGGATCTATTTAGAAAAGAAGAAAACATAAGAGAAAAGAATTATAAAAGCTCCAATAAATCCAAAAGTCACAGATATTCCAACTTGTTCTCAGTATCTGGTCTCCTCTTCTTCATGAATAATAAAATTCCTAAATTTGAGCTGGGCATAACGTCACCCAGAATAAAGCCTAAAATTTCTGGCCTCTTCTGCAGCAAGGTGTGGCCATGTGACTTGAGTACAAGATAAGATGTTATGAGCAATTTTTGGAAGGTGTCCTTATAAGAAAGAGGCTTCTTCGCTGCTTCTTTCTTACCCTTAGCCAGACTGAGGATATGACGGTTGGAGCTTATACAGCCATGACAAACCATGAGGCATTTATACATTAAGAATTCAAAGCAAAAATGAAGAAGGAGCCAGGGTTTCTGCTCCCCCCCGAGCCACCATACTAGCCCTGCCTACTTCCAAACATTTCGTTAGAGAAAAATAAACTATTATCTTATTCAAGTCTCTTCTCCTTTGGGTTTCTGACACAAGAAACCAATGCTTAATACATATATTTTACCTTTTAAAATTAATTTACAATTATATGATTGGAAAGCACATTAGTAAAACTTGAGAATTCAGCACAAAGTGTAATAATGAGAGAGCACAAACTTCTGCCCAGAACTCCAGGGCATTTTGGGGTTTTATTTGCATAGAATTCCATACAATCAATGCAGAAGTAGCTCTTGCCTATCTGAGATAATGCAATAATATTCTCCCTTAGCTCATGTTCCAAGTACAGAGTTTCAACTTAGAAATCTAAAGGACATGCAGGGAATACAAGCATTTTTTAATAGTTTAAAACAAAGAATACATGCAGAGAGAGCTTAAACTTGTTTATGAAATACAGTAATGCAAAACAAATAATATTCATTGAGCATTTACTATGTGCTATGCACTATTTTAAGAAGTTTACATTTCAGGAGTTTTGGAAGGTCCTAACCGAAAATATTATGATCTTGTTTGTTTGAAGTGTAAAAGGATCTACAAATGGCAAGGGGAAAAAAAGTATGGAAAACTTGAGAATTAATAATAGCTACCATTCATTGTGTACTTTTTCTAGAAATTGCAAAGATAACGCAGGGCCAGGCCATGTTTCTTTCTGTTATATATAAGGTAACCATGAGTCCTTACATACATACATATATATATATATATATATATATATATATATATATATATATATATATACGGGCATTCTTCGGATTATGAATGAGATCTGTTCTAACTGTGCCTTTAAGTCGAATTTGTAAGTCAGTAGGGTTTAACAGGTGCATACGGTTCTTATCTAGCCTCACTTTAGTGCAAGAAAAGCCTCCAAGCTTTTTCAATGATTTAAAAGCTGCACACGCAGCAAGTGAAGTTGAATGTGATAAAGAATTTGTTGGAAGTAGGGGGTTGGTTCAGGTGTTTCAAGGAGAAGGCAAATTTACATAACATTAAAGAACAAGTATGAGTTGTCCTTAAATCATATGTTTGTAACCCAGGGACAGCCTCTATATATGTGTTCTCTATCCTGCAGAATAATCCCTGGACTAAAAAAAAAAAAAATTTTTTTTTTTTTTTGGACTAGATATCATCATTCTCAATATAGGGATATAAAAATTTTGGCCAAGACAACTTAAATAACTTAACCAGGGTCCAGGTTTGAGTGTGGCACCTGAATTCAGATCTGTCTGATAACTGAACATATGGTGGTTCAACTCTCCTTAGAGCCACATCCAAAATAAAGAAAACCAGATAAAAGAAATGAGGGTTTCAACGATACCGAAAGCTATACCCAAAAGAATAAAATGAAATATAAGATATTTGAATAAAATATAAAATGTAGAATATTATATTTTAATCTAAAAATGTAAAATACAAAGCCAATATATTACTCTTGAGACAAAAGAATAAGTCCTGGGAAGAATCTCCCTTCTCCTCCTGATTCCATAGAGGGAGAACCTTCAGCATCATATTCTCCATCTAGCTTTACTGGACAACACTACCTGTACTTGGGGTTAGACACTTGTCTGGATTATGAATGAAGTTGATGTCTTGATTCTCATTTCTGCATAAATTCCTCCTGTCTATTTTCTACATCACTGAGGATGTAGAAGTGACTCTGGGCACCCCCTATGCCCAAGACTTCCAATAAGTTAAAATGTATTAAAATTAAATAACATTCTGGTATCATATATACAAGATGGGATTTATCTGCCAGATATATGCTTAAACTATAAAAATGATCATTCATGCTACTACATCCCATAATAACTGAAGGACAAGTAAGAATAAAACACACCAAGGAGTAGGCAGAGCCAACATGGTACTATGAACAGAAGCACCAGGCCATCCCTCTGCAGCAAAGACCCAAAAAACTAAGTAAAACAGATACAAACGTGAATCCTGGAGCCCTAAGCATCAAATGAAGGAGTAAAGAACTTGATCAAACACCAAGTGGAATAAGAAACTGATAGAGAATGGAATGAGGAGAGCTACGGAGTGGAGTTCCCCTACCAGCTAACACAGAACAGATTCACTGTCTTGGACTACAGCCACCAAGGAATGCAGACAGGGAGTAGAGAAAGGCAACTTCACGGAGCTCCCAACAGGAGACAGGGCACCCAGTAACCAGGGACACATGCTTTCCCATCCCCAAACCTTCTTCCCTGTGTGTGGACTCTGCTGCTTTCCAATGGGCCCCAGTCATTTGGCCAGAGAGACACCAGCTCACTGCTGTCTGGATTTGCCATCTGGGACCTCAGCTACCAAGGACTGTGGACAGGGAGTACAGGAAGGCAATTTCAAGGGGCTCACAACAGAGACAGAGCACCTAGTAAGCAGGGATACACAATTTCCCACCACCCACCCTTCTTCCCTCTACATGGCCTCTGCCACTTTCTAACGAGCCACGGTTGCTCAGCCAGAGAGACAGCAGCTCATTGAGAGGATCACTGAATATTTGCTGACAGAAAATTCCCTAATATCATGAAAGTTGAAAAGCTGACCATCCAAGAAGCTGAATGAACCCATATAGGATAGACCCCAGAAGAAAATCACCAAGGCATACTCGCTAAAACCAAAGACAAAGAAAAACTCCTGAGAGCAGCTGGAGAAAAATGAAACATCACATACAAAGGGGAAACAATAATCCTAAACTGTGATTGCTCAGCAGAAACCATGAAGACAAGAAGGCAATGGGATGACATATATAAAACCTTGAAAAAAAATTGCCAACAAAGAATAATATATCTTGCAAAACTCTCACTCAGATATGAAGGTGAAATTAGGTCATTACCAGATAAAAAGGAATTAAGAGAATATGTAAAAATCAAACCAAACTCACAAGAATTATTAAAAAGAATCCTCCAGTTAGAAAACCAACAACATCAGACAACAACCTGAATCTAAGACACAAGACTGCATCAGTCAGATACCAACCTAATTAATGAACTCTCAAGGAGAAAGCAAAACTAAAAGATTTACAACAGGGAACGAGAGAGGTTACTCTGTAAATGGCAGCAATGACAGAACAATAGAATAAATCGTGTAGGTATAGAATTTTCAAATGGAGAGGAAGTCAAGGCAATATCAAGTAATAAAAGGCTGGTTAAAACTTAGGAAGACAGGGGTAAATTTCAAGGTAACCACACAGAAAGTTAACAAACCTACTCATCAAAGAAGAAAAACATGAAATCTCAGTAAACACAAAATCTACAAAAACAAAAGAAGAAAAAAAATCCACAAACAAAAGGAATTCAACACAGAAGAATAAGAGAAACAAAGAAAATGTCAGCACCGCAGAAAAAAGCACTACAAAATGACAGTAAAAAAACTCACACCTATCAATAATCACACTGAACATAAATGGCTTAAATGCACCCATAAAGAGACAGAGAGAGATAGAATGGATTAACAACAAAAAAAAAAAAAAACAGGGCCCATCAATATGCTGTCTACATGAGACACACCTCAGAAATAAAGACATAAATATATTAAAAATCAAAGGGTGAAAAAAATATATATCAAGCAAATAGCAACCAAAAAAGAGCTGGAGTGGCAATAGTAATCTCAGATAAAATAGACTTTAAAATAAAATTCAGCATAAAAGACAAGGAAGGTCATTATATAATAATTAAAGGGACAATCTACCATGAGGACATAACCATAATAAATACCTACACACCCAATGACAGGGCTCCAAAATACATAAAACAAACTTAACAGCACTGAAAAGAGAAACTGACAGTTCCACAATAATAGTAGGAGACTTCAATGCACCATTCTCAGTAAAGGACAGAACACCTAAAAAGAAACTCAGCAAAGACACAGAAGATCTAAAAGTCACAATCAACCAACTTAACCTCATAGACGTATACGGAGCATTCTACCCAACAGTAGCAAAGTACACATTCTTTTCCAACACACATGGAACGCTCTCCAGGACAGATCACATCTTAGGCCACAAAGCAACCCTCAACAAAATCCCAAACACTAAAATAATACAAAGCATCTTCTCTGATCACAATACCATAAAAGTAGAAGTTAATAACAAGAAGAGGAAGGAAAAAAATCAAATACATGGAAACTGACTAACACCTTGCTTAAAAACCACTGGGTAATAGAAGAAATCAAAGGTGAAATTAAAAAAATTCCTAGAATCAAAAGAGAATGAAAACACATCATACCAAAATCTTTGGGACAGAGCAAAGGCAGTGCTCAGAAGTCAGTTTATAGCAACAGATGCACACATCAAAAAAGAAGGGACAAAATAAAAAACATTAGCTATACAACTCAAACAAATAGAAAGAGAACAGCAAAAGAAGGCCAGAGCAACCAGAAGAAAGGAATAATGAAAATGAGAGCAGAAATAAATATAATAAAGAATAGGAAAATAATAGAATCAACAAAACCAAAAGTTGGTTCTTTGAAAAGATCAATAAAACCAACAAACCACTGGCCAAATTGACAAAAACAGGAGAAGATGCAAATTACCCAAATAAGAAATGAAATGATGGACATTACAACAGACCTAACTGAAATAAAAAGGACCATAAAAAGTACTATGAAAAACTATACTCCAACAATTTTGAAAACCTAGAGGAAACGGACAAATTTCTAGAAACACACTACCTACCTAAACTAACACAAACTAAGTTCAAAAATCTGAACCGGCCCATGACAAGAGAAGGCATTGAAAAGGGAATAAAAAACTCCCCCCCCCCCAAAAAAAAATAGCCCTGGCCCAGATGGCTTTACTGAAGAATTCTGCAAATTTTCAGAGAAGAGCTTGCACCAGTACTACTCAAACTATTTCAGAACACAGAAAAGGAAGTGATACTTCCAAATTCATTCTATGAAGCCAGCATAACCCTGATACCAAAACCAGGCAAAGACACCACCAAAAAAGAAAATTACGGACCAATATCTCTCATGAATATAGATGTAAAAATTCTCAACAAAGTTATAGCCAACAGAATTCAGCATCGTATCAAATAAATAATACACCTCAACCAAGCGGGATTCATAGCAGTTAACGCAAGGATGGTTCAACATTAGAAAATCAATCAATGTAATCCACCACATAAATAAAAGGAAAGAAAATAATCTCAATCGATGGAGAAAAGGCATTCGATAGTCCAATACCCATTCCTGACAAAAATTCTCAATTAAATAGGTACAGAAGGGAAATTCCTCAACATAATAAACGGCATCTATACGAAACCAACAGCCAACATCATTCTCAATGAAGAAAGGCTGAAAACCTCCCCCCGAGAATAGGAATAAGACAAGGATGCCCTTTATCACCACTCCTATTTAACACTGTGCTGGAAGTCCTAGCTAAAGCAGTAAGTTAAGAAAAAGAAATAAAGGGCATCCAAACTAGTAAGGAAGAAGTAAAACTATCCCTATTTGTGGATGATTTGATACTATACATAGAGAACTCAAAGGACTCCACAAGAAAACTACTGGAACTAAGAGAAAGAATCAGCAGAGCAGCAGGATACGAGATAAACATACAAAAATCAGTTAGATTATATACACTAATAAAGAGAACCATGAAAAGGAAATCAGGAAAGCAATACCGTTTATAGTAGCCCCTAAAAAATAAAATAAAATATTTAGGAATAAATTTAACTAGGGATGTAAAAGACCTGTACAAAGAAAACTCGAAAACACTTGAATAAGAAAGCAAAAGAGACCTACATGAATGGAAAAAACATAACATGCTCATGGATAGGTAGACTTGACATTTCGAAAATGTCAATTTTACCCAAAACGTTCTACAAATAAATACAATGCAATTCAGATCCAAGTATCAACGACATTTTTTAACGAGATGGAAAAACTATTAACTTTATATGGAAAGAAAAGAGGGCCTGGATAAGTAAAGAACTACTGAAGAAAAAGAATAAAGTAGGAGGACTTGCACTACCTGACTTCAGCTCCTACCACACAGATGCACTAGTCAAAATGGCCTGGTACTAGTGTGATGACAGTGGTAAGAGTTTGGCCGCTAACCAAAATGTTGGCACTTTGAATCCACCAGCTATTCCTTGGAAACTCTATAGGGCTGTTCTACTCTGTCAGAATCGACTTCACAGCTACAGGTTTGGTACTTTTTCTTTCTTTTTAAAGACAACAGATAAGTGGTAACTTTGGTGAAGGGGATGACAGTACACAATACTGGGGAAGTCAGCACAACTTGATCAAGGCAAGGTCATGGAAGCTTCATTAAAACCCATTCCTATTGCTGTCGAGTCAATTCTGACTCCTAGCGACCTTATAGGACATACTTGAACTGTCCCACACGGTTGCCAGAAACACCTGGTAGATTCGAAGTGCCAACGTTTTGGTCAGCAGCCGAACTCTTAACCATTACACCACCAGGTTTCTGGAAGCTTCACAGACACATCCAAACCTCCTGAGGGACCGAATTACTAGGCTGAAGGCTGCGGCCCATGGTTTCAGGGGATACCTAGCTCAAGTGGCATAACATAGCTTACAAAGAAAATGTTCTACATCCTACTTTGGTGAGTAGCGTCTGGGGTCTTAAAAGCTTGTGAACAGCCATCTAAGATACTCCACTGGTCCCACCCCACCTGGAGTAAGGGAGAATGAAGAAAACCAAAGACACAAGGGAAAGATTAGTCCAAAGGACTGATGGACCACAGCTACCACAGACTCCACTAGACTGCTCTGACAGGGATCACAAGAGACAGAACTGGAGATAAATGTAGAACAAAATTCTAACTCACAAAAAAAGGTCAGACTTACTGGTCTGACAGAGACTGAAGAAAACTCCGAGGGTGTGGCCCTTGGACACCCTTTTAACTCAGTACTGAAGTCACACTTGAGGTTCATCCTTCAGCCCAAGATTAGACAGACCCATTAGAAAAACAAAAACACAAGACTAAATGGGCACAACAGCTCAGAGTCAAGGACGAGATGGCAAGAAGGTGCAAGGATGGTGGTAACGGGGAACCTAAGGTTGAGAAGGGGAGGGGGCTGACATGTCGTGGGGTTGCAACAAAACAATATTGTATTAATTGTTTAATGAGAAACTGATTTGTTCTGTAAACCTTCATTTGAAGTGCAATGAAAAAAAAAATAGCCCAAGAAATCTCACAGAATATTCCTTATTACTAAATTAATTTAAATTACTAGTATTGGAGAAATATCACAAATAAGTGTATTTAGAAACAAAATGAAGGCTTTTTCCATATTAATAACTTTCTTTTTTTACAATTTAAAGGAAATGTCTAATTTTATATAATGCTTCATTATTTCATGTTTACAAAAAGTTTTAAAGGTTCCTTATACATAAACAGATTACCATGTATTTCTTTTTCCTTTTCCCTGTTAATTACTGGTCCCCACAAAAATTGTTCTAAAGCATTTTACCAAGGTTTTCATCAATTTTACTAACTAATAAAATGACTAAATGCTTCCTGTATTAGTTTAAACAGGTAATGTAGTTGTAACTTAACTGCAATGGAAAACTACTTTCCGCTGCATAAATAAACTTGCATTGCTTCAGTATTCCTCAGTCAAGAAAATACACACTGAAATTAAGCCCCAGGATTAAACAAACCAGTCTATCTACTGGTCAAGTTCCCGTGGAATGCATGCTCCCTTCCTACGTGTTATTAGTTCTTAGATTCCACTGTGGCAAAATTAGGTCTTAAACTTTTCATAAATTGCCAGGCAAAATAGTTTAACCTAGCACAAAAGACCATCTCTATGACAAGGCTCCCAAGTCCCTGTGTCCTGAACGGTAATTCATAGGCTAGAGACCATCAGAGGCCGCATGAGGTCCAAATTCTGGATGAAAGGAGGTTTGGGCTCCCTGGCTTGCATCAAGCCAGGTCTCATCTTCAAGATCTCAGCTAACCAAAACAAAAGTGTCTTACAGAAGTTTTTTCAAGCAAAGTGTCTCCATGTGAGTCCTTTGTGGGCCTTTGCCTGTGGTGTAGTTCTGGTGTGTCTTACTGATATGTGGCCATCAGTGTGGCGGGTCAATCATGTCAGTGCGGGTGGGTGGGTGGAATGCCACTGGACTGACTTCTACGCACTTCTCCCATTAGCCAAAAGCTTACGAGAAAAGTGGGATCAGTACCATGGCACCTTGGAGGGACAGTGCTGCCAATCCCTCTTGTCAGTGACTGAGGGTAAGAGTTCAGTGAGCTGGAGAAAGGGCTGGTAAAGCACAGACAGCCATTAACAGGAGCTGAATGTCCTAGGCTACCATTTCCCTGTGATGACATCCCTCCTCTTCTAATGGTGTTTATAGGCTAAGTCCATGGCTCTGACAAGACTTCTAACACATCCTGAACGAACTGCTTCATTCCAATGCCTTTTTTTCTCTTCTTCTGCCATTCTACAAAATTGAGTTCTGATCCACAATGGATTTATAATAATTACATCTTAAATTAGTGTTTGATAGTACCTTTATCCTCAGTGTTTCTGGAGGAATTATTTCCATTAGTGTGTCAACTGTGAATGAGGTCTTCCATGGGGACTTTTACTCTACAGTTATACCAACGATCATGGAAGACTTTGAAGGGCATTGTTATAGGACTATACTATATTTCAGGAACTAAATGACAAGTTCATAACCAGGAATGTGTAATTTCAGTAGGCTAATTACAACTTACACAGCATTTCTGGGACTAGAAAACAAGCACTGCCAAAAGAGCTTGGCATCTACTACCAACATTCTACGTGAAGGTTTAAGTCTTTTAGGATTAGATAATAGGGTAATACCCTGAATTAACAAAGCCAATGGTTGTAGAACACTTCCTTCCCTCTCCTCACAATCATAAAGATGCTGCCGAGGGCTGAAATGGGTCCAGGCCATTTCTCCTCACATTCACACTACTGACATTTCCTCTTCTGGAATGGTATCAGGACAGGCCCCACCAGCTGGAATTGCTTGTGGGGCCAGCCGGTCAGATCTTGGCCCCTGACTCATGATGAGAGACCAGAATGGCCTCCCTGAGTTGTATAGTGTCTGTCATGCCTGCAGCTTAGTCAGGGAGTTATTACCCATTCCCCCGCTGGCGCCGGCAGCATTTTTCATTCTGTTCTCTTTCTGCCAGCTTGAGCCAGGCTTCAAGCGGAGAAGTCTGACAGTCGCAGTCCTAACCCAAGGGACCAGCAGGCCCAGTTCTTGCCTCCAGCACTTTCGCATTCTATTTAATCAGTGATCCTCCTGCCTTCCGCATTCAGTCCTGTTTTTCCACGAATAAGGGCAGAAACTGACCGATAGGATCAATTTCCATTGCAGGTTCAATTCACAGCTCATTTCTCTGGAACTCTGCACTTTACCTCCTATTACCGCTACAGTGCTTTTTCAGAAACTCAATCTCAGAACCTGGGAGAGATATCTGGGTGTAATTTTAGGATCCTGTTACTGATAATCAAAAACACAGATTACAACCAGTGCTCCTGCTACCAGGTTTCTCTTTCCTGCTACTTCATGAACTCCAAAGGTCCATTACGATAAAAGGAATCAACACCAGGGACGGCATGGTGGCCCCCTCCAGCACCATCAGTTACTGCATTTCTACCTCACCAGCCACACAAAAAACGGTGACAAAATAATGAGAGTGAAAAACTAATAAAGCCATGGTTCATTTATTTAATGCTCAGTGAAGTTACAGCAGAGCAGAGATCTGATTAACTAACATCACTGGCTTACATCAGCATATCCAGGCAATGTTCCCAAGCAGCAGGGTTCCCAGGCACGTGGCACTGTGTTCAAGTGATGTAAGTACAGTTGTTGAATTAGCTAAGGCTTTCTTGAGATTAAAAGCCAACAACAAAGTTCCCTATGTTAGACAAGCTGAAAAATTCTGAAATATATTAATCCCTAATTTACACTGGAAACCCTGGTGGCACAGCGGTTAAGAGCTATGGCTGCTAACCAAAAGTCTGGCAGTTTGAATCCACCAGGTGCTCCCTGGAAACTCTATCGGGCAGTTCTCCTCTGTTCTATAGGGTCTCTATGAGTTGAAGTCATCTATATACCTGTAATGTAACTGAATATATTAAAATTGCCACAAGAATTACATGAATCTGAAGTCTCTTCTACCAAAATACACAGATATTACATTAATAGTTCTTTTTTACCACATTTTATCGTATCTAAAATCAAGAAATGCACTCGAAAACAACCTGTTTTTCTTAAATTTAACACATAATCCCATTTAAAGAAAGAACAATTTTTTTCCTAAATAACAAAATGAATTTCAAAAATAGTACTAATTTTAAGAGGTTAAAAACAAAAAACGGTCTTATTGAATACCTACATGAAAGTAGCAATGTCATGCCCTATACAGAATCAGACATTCTGCTTTATTTCTTGGGTTAGGATGGGCACATTCTTCAGAATATCCTTGACATTTTCCAAGTGCTGGTTTGGAGGTGGTCTACATCACACAGGTAGGTAACCAGCTTCCCCATGTTGCTTGGAAATAGATTATTCACATACCAATTATATGGATAGTTTTAATTTCAATCATGGAAGAAATCTGGACGTCGTCTTCACTGTTTATGGGAAATGTACGGAATTATCCTACATACAAAAAGGCTGGGACATACACTACGGTCAGAACGCAGATCGTCTCAGGCCAGAGGCTCCAGACTGAAGAAACCCTCTAAACACAAGTGACACTGACAGCCTGGCGGGCACACTCCCTAGTGGTGGGAAGTAAGCCCTGAAACAACAGTATGTACACAAGCATTGTTTTGTTCTGGGTTTGGTTTGCACATTTAAAAATAAAGTAGGAGAATACATCTCAGGCCCTTGGTTGGTCACCCCTGGTGCGTATCCTTCTCAGATAACTCTTTTCAAGAATTTTTAAAGTTAATATTCTTACATAATAAGTTTGTAGAATGGAGGCTGGAAAGGAGGCAGTAAAAATTTTGTTAATGACACTTCCCAAAACAAAGAAAGTGGGCATTGATAAGTTACTCAAAGGTGATAACATCTGTTGTAATTTATTCTGCCTGAAATAACTGTCTAAAATAAAGCTAGATGTTTCACAAAGGTTGAAATATGCCCTTTTATTAAACATGACTTACTCTCTTTTGTTGATGTTAAATTAAGTTTGTTAAAAAAAATTTTAAACAAAACCTTTAAAACATATTGAAAAGTAAAAAATAAAGCAATTCCCCATGTACCTACAAATACCAAATGCTAACTTTTTGTGTTTTGCTTCAGATCACTTTTTATGGAAAAAAAAATGTTAAGGAAAAATTCCTTCCACCTTCCTGCTTGCTATCCCAAAGTTTTATGTATCATTTCCAGACATGTTTTGTACTTTCATTATGTATATTTGGGAAGCTTAAAAGTTTACATAAATGTCACCACTCTTGGTGACTTGAGGTTCCATCTAACATTAGACAAGTTGAAACACATAGCTCTAGATAAATCATTTGATCTGGTATATAGAATTCCATTAAATAAATAAACCACAGCTTATTTATCTATTCCCTTACTGAAGAACAGATAGGTTGAATGTTCTTTTTCTCTATTATCAGAGGTGTTGCACTGAATATTGTATATACATACATACACATACAAATATGCATATATACCAAGAACAAAAACCACTGCCGTTGAGTTGATTCCGACTCATAGCAATATGTCCTTGTTGTTTGCTGTTAGGTGAAGTCGAGTTGGTTCCGACTCATACTGACCCTATGCACAACAGAATGAAACACTGCCCAGTCCCGTGCCATCCTTACGATCGTTGTTATACTTGAGCTCATTGTTGCAGCCACTGTGTCAATCCACCTCGTTGAGGGTCTTCCTCTTTTCCGCTGACCCTGTACTCTGCCAAGCATGATGTCCTTCTCCAGGGACTGATACCTCTTGACAACATGTCCAAAGTATGTAAGATGCAGTCTCGACATCCTTGGCTCTAAGGAGCATTCTTGTTGTAGTTCTTCTAAGACAAATCTGTTTGTCCTTTTTGCAGTCCATGGTATATTCAATATTTTTTGCCAACACCACAATCCAAAGGCATCAACTCTTCTCTGGTCTTCCTTATTTGTTGTCCAGCTTTCACATGCATATGAGGCGACTGAAAATACCATGGCTTCGGTCAGGCGCACCTTAGTCTTCAAGGTGACATCTTTGTTCTTCAACACTTTAAAGAGGTCCTTTGCAGCAGATTTACCCAATGCAATGCGTCTTTTGATTTCTTGACTGCTGCTTCCATGGCTGTTGATTGCGGATCCAAGTAAAATGAAATCCTTGACAACTTCAATCTTTTCTCTGTTTATCATGATGTTGCTTATTGGTCCAGTTGTGAGAATTTTTGTTTTCTTTATGTTGAGCTGCAATCCATAATGAAGGCTGCGGTCTTTGATCTTCATTAGTAAGTGCTTTTTTTTAAGTCCTCTTCACTTTCGGCAAGCAAGGTTGTGTCATCTGCATAACGCAGGTGGTTAATGAGTCTTCCTCCAATCCTGATGCCCCGTTCTTCTTCATATAGTCCAGCTTCTCAGATTATTTGCTCAGCATACAGATTAAATAAAAAAAAAAAAAAAATAGGTATGGTGAAAGAATACAACCTTGACACACACCTTTCCTGACTTTAAACCACTCAGTATCCCCTTGTTCTGTCCAAACAACCACCCCTTGATCTATGTAAAGATTCCTCATGAGCACAGTTAAGTGTTCTGGAATTCCCGTTCTTCGCTATGTTATCCATAGTTTGTTATGATCCACACAGTGGAGCGCCTTTGCATAGTCAATAAAACACAGGTAAACATCTTTCTGGTATTTGCTGCTTTCAGCCAGGATCCATCTGACATCAGCAATGATATCCCTGGTTCCACGTCCTCTTCTGAAACTGGCCTGAATTTCTGGCAGTTCCCTGTTGACATACCGCTGCAGTTGTTTTTGAATGATCTTCAGCAAAATTTTGCTTGCATGTGATATTAATGATATTGTTCCATAATTTCCACATTCGGTTGGATCGCCTTTCTTGGGAATAGGCATAAATATGGATCTCTTCCAGTTACTTGGCCAGGAAGCTGTCTTCCATATTTCTTGGCATAGATGAATGAGCACCTCCAGTGCTGCATCTGTTTGTTGAAATACCTCAATTGATATTCCATCAATTCCTGGAGCCTAGTTTCTCGCCAATGCCTTCAGAGCAGCTTGGACTTCTTCCTTCAGTACCATCCGTTCCTGATCATATGCCACCTCTTGAAATAGCTATATATATATATATATCCACGTCCTCTTGGTCAGAGTTTCCCTTGGGTGGGCACAAAAAATGGGACTGCTGGCTTGTAGAATTTACCTATCTCCAAGTATACTAAATATTTTCAAGTTGCTCTCCAAAAGGACCACCATATCCACATGTTTCATTTCTTCCAGTGAGACTGTATTTTAAGGCTAGGAGCTAATGCCAGTTCCCTAGGACTGATCTTAAATTACTGGTATCAGTACCAGTGAAATGTAAACAGGCAAAGTCTAATGTGTGACAGTTTGATGAACTGCATCATTTATTTGGCATAGCCCTTGAAATAGAAATTTAAAATTTACAAAAAATCATTCCTTTCTTTGGCTATAGCAGCTTTGTTTGACAAATATTTATGTTAGGAATCTCTCCAAATAACCTTTCATTATATAATATTATTATGTGTGTTTGTATTACAATAAAATAAAATAGAAATTCAAACTTTTCAAATAGAGAATTAGATAAATTAATAAATTCATTGATAATACATCCCTAAAGTAAGTATTAAGGCTTTTTATTATAAAAAATGGTGTATCATTTACCCTGAAAGACTCTCCCACCTCAAAACAACTAGATCCAGTATAACACAAGTTTTTTATTGCACAGGATACAACATGTCCCCAGTAGTACCTTACACTGTCACCCTTGTCCAAAAGAAAATTTAAGTTAAAACTACAATTGCCTATGTCAGCTCTGCAATCTAAAGACTAAGCCTTGGGCCAGGACAGAGTAGGGAAGCCAAACTTGATGCTGTCAGGCTAATCCTAGATACTGGGAAGTAGCTAAATCATTTCTCGTTAGTACTGTCTCCTTGACTTCAGTATAAACAAACAGAAATCTTCTCTGAACAAAATCATCCTTAAATTTCGGTACCTGTTTTCAATGATAAAATATGAGTTAACTAGCAAAAAGAACCCAAAACACCAGCAAACACACTACCATAAGTGAGAGTCCGTGGGAATATGAAACAGCAGATTTAGATCCCCAAAACTGCCAAATGTAGAATATAAATGATGAATAACAATTAAAAAGTCAATCACCAAAATGAGAATGCAATGGGCCACTATGGAAAATGACCAGGTAATGTAACTTAAAAAAAAAAAAAAAATTGTTGACATAAAACCAAAACTTGATGGATTAAAGAGAAAGACTAGATGCTTAAAATGCTTAGAAAAGAACAAATTATCTAGAAGACAGATCAGACGTTCCTCTAGATAGGTAGAGATTACAGATACATATGTAGAATGCAGCAGAGAGAAACAAAAAAGGAAAGCACTAGAAAATAGCTAAGAGGTATGGAGGACACAGTTAGAGGATATGACCTATCTCTAACAGGTATTCTTGAAAGAAAAAAGAGAGAACAAAGGAGAGATACTACCTAAAGAGATAACGAATAAAGAAAGTACAATATATATAAATGAAAATAAATCCACATTTAGGCATATTGTACTTAACCTACAGGCAACAAAATCAAAGATAAGATCTTAAAAGCATCTAGAGAGAAAAGACATTTCACTTACAAAGTAATGGCAGTTGGATTGACAGACCATTTCTCAACAACAGCTTGAAGTCAGAAAACAGGGAAATTGAAAGTACATGAATGCAAAAAAGATAACTGGCAAATATTAATCAAAAGAAACACGGTAGTTACATTAAGGGACACAGAGAATCATTACATAATGATAAATCTTTCAATTCATCAAGAAGATAACAATTGTAATTTTTAGGCACCAAGGTGGCCTTAGAATGTATGAAGCAATTAATATATTAATACCAAAACCAAACAAGGTAATGTGTGTGCCCAATGTATTTCATTCATGAACACAGATGCAAAAATTCTTAAAAAAAAACTCAAATCCAGCCACCTGGATTTGAAATTTTTAATAGAATTTTGACAACTATGCTAACGAATGAAATGCACTGTTTATACACGTAACGGTGTACAACCAAGTTAGATTAAGAATCGACTCAACGGCAGTGGGTGGATTTTTTTTTTAACATTTAAAAAAATCTATAAGTGTAATTAATCACATTAACAAATTAATGAAAACTCATGATCATTTTACAGTTGCAGAGAGAGTATTTGTTAAAACATTCATTCTTCATAAGAAAAAACTTTTGCAAATTAAGAATAGAATACAATTTCACATAAGCAAGTATCATTCTTAATGTTAACACATTAAGGAACAACACAAGGGCAGACACTACCAATGCTTCTATTCAACATTCTTCTGGAAGTTCTAGTCAGTACTTTAAGAACAAATACAAAGTTAAAGAATGGGATAAAAATGAGAAACAAAGAAATAAAAGGTATAAAAATGGGAAAGGAAGAAATCAAATTCTGATTACATACACACACACAACATTAATGTCTTAGCACACACATGCAGGTGCCACAGACAAATTTTAACAAACAGTATATGTTCAGCATGGTGCCTGATTATGAGATCAGACTTTGTTAGGTATGCATGGCAAATTTAGGGGGCTAACTACTTACAACAATAGCAGTAGAGTGATAACTTTTATACCAATAAAGAAAATAATTTAATAATAATAACAAACTAACTCACCTAAAGAAATAAAAATATCCCCAATCAAGTAATAAAAAAGGGATGAAAAAAAGCAAGAAAGGGGAAAAATGTACATAGAAATACAAAAGAAAAAAAAACTTCTGTATTTCTGTATATCGGCAATAAATTTAAACGTGAATTTTTAAAAAGATACCATTTATAACAATACAAAAATACATAAGGTAGTCAGGAATGAATCTTACAAGAGACCAATAATAGGTAAAAATTCAAAAATTTATTGAAAGCCGTAAGTCAAGATGAAAATAGAGAGCTCATACTCATGAATGAGAAGACTCAACGTTGTAAAGGTATCTCCTCTTCCCAAGTCAATCTATGAAATCAGTGCAATTTCGACCAAAATCTAATTGAAGTTGTGAGAAACGTGCTGAGTAGACTCTAAAGTGAATAAAGAAGAGCAAAGATCCCCAAATAGCCATAACAATCCTTTAGAAGAATGAGGCAGAAAAACATGTCATATCAGATAGCAACATTTATTAAAAAGCTACAAAAACTAGGACAGTGTGATGTTGCTGAAAGAACAGACTTGGAGCAGAATAGAAAACTTAATGAATGGCAGAGAAAGGGTTACTGACTTCTGGGAAAAAGACAATTGGTTCTGGGGAAACTGTTCATCCATACTGGAAAAAGATGACAGTAGTTAATATTCTACACCCTACACAAAAGACAATTCCCACTGAATTTAAAGGCTAAATGTAAAAAACCAAATTATTACTAAAAAATGTGTGTGGGGGGGCTATTTTCAGATCTCAGACTAAGGAAAAAATTTCTTAAATAAGATTCAAAAAGCACCAACTATTAATAAAATCAAGAACTTATGTTTATCAAAAAGTACCATGAAGAAAGTGGGAAACTAAGCTGTGAGCTGAGAAAAGATATTGGTAACAGATATAACAGGCAGAGGATTGTTGGTGTTGTGGTTAGGTGCTACCCAGGTGGTTCCGACTCACAGCAACCCTACATACAACAGAATGAAACACTGCCTGGTTCTGCGCCATCCTCACAATCAGTCTTATGCTTGAGCCCATTGTTGTAGCCACCATGTCAACCCATCTTGTTGAGTATCTTCCTCTTTTTCACTGACAGTCTACTTTACCAAGCATGATGTCCTTCTCCAGGGCCTGATCCCTCCTGATAACATGTCCAAAGTATGAGACACGCAATCTCACCATCCTTGCTTCTAAGGAGCATTCTGGTTGTACTTCTTCCAAGACAGATTTGTTCCTTCTTTTAGCTGTCCCTGGTATATTCAATATTCTTCACCAACACCACAATTCAAAGGTGTCAATTCTTCTTTGGTTTTCCTTATTCACTGTCCAGCTTTCGCATGCATATGAGACAACTGAAAACACCATGGCTTTTTTCAGGCACGCCCTAGTCTTCAAGGTGACATCTTTGCTTTTCAACACTTTAAAGAGGTCTTTTGCAGCAGATTTGCCCAATGCAATGTGTCTTTTGATTTCTTGACTGCTGCTTCTGTGAGTGTTAATTGTGGATCCAAGTAAAATAAAATCCTTGACAACTTCAATTCTTTTATCCATTTATCATGATGTTGCTTATTGGTCCAGTTGTGAGAATTTTTGTTGTCTTTATATTGAGGTATATGTAATCCACACTAAAGGCTGTGGTCTTTGATCTTCATCAGTAAGTGCTTCAAGTCCTCTTCACTTTCAGCAAGTAAGGTTGTCATCTGCATAATACAGGCTGTTAATGAGTCTCCCTCCAATCCTGATGCCTCCTTCTTCTTCATAGGGTCCAGGTTCTCAGATTATTTGCTCAGCATACAGATTAAATAGGTATGGTGAAAGGATACAACCCTGATGCACACCTTTCCTGGCTTTAAACCGTGCAGTATCCCCTTGTTCTGTCTGAACAACTACCTCTTGATCTAGGTACCAGGTTTGTCACGAGCATAATTAAGTGTTCTGGAATTCCCATTCTTCACAATGTTATCCGTCATTTGTTATGATCCACACAGTTGAATGAATGCCTTTGCATAATCAATAAAACACAGGTAAACACAGGTTCTCTGTTTTCAGCCAGGATCCATCTGACATCAGCATAATATACCTGGTTCCATGCCCTCTTCTGAATACAGCTTGAATTTCTGGCAGTTTCCTGTCAATACACTGCTGCAGCCGCTTTTGAATGATCTTCGGGAAATTTTACTGGTATTGTTTGATAATTTTCGTATTCCGTTGGATCACCTTTCTTGTGATTAGGCATAAATATGGATCTCTTTCAGTTGGTTGGCCAGGTAGTTGTCCTCCAAATTTCTTGGCATAGACGAGTAAGCACTTCCAGTGCTGCATCCGTTTGTTGAAACATCTCAATTGATATTCCATCAATTCCTGGAGCCTTGTTTTTCACCAATGCCTTCAGTGCAGCTTGGACTTCTTCCTTCAGTACCATTGGTTCCTGATCATATGCCACCTCTTCAAATGGTTGAATATCAACTAATTCTTTTTGGTATAGTGACTCTGTGTATTCCTTCCATCTTCTTTTGATGCTTCCTGCTTCGTTTAATATTTTCCCTGTAGAATCCTTTGCTATTGCAACTTGAGAGCTGATTTTTTTCTTCAGTTCTTTCAGCTTGGGAAACGCGGAGCATGTTCTTCCCTTTTGGTTGTCTATGTCCCGGTCTTTGCACATGTCATTATAATACTTTACTTTGTCTTCTCTAGCTGCCCTCTGAAGTCTTCTGTTCAGTTATTTTACTTCATTTCTCCCTTTTGCTTTAGCTACTAAACATTCAAGAGAATAGCTTCCAGCATCACAGCAACATGAAAGCCCCCACAGTATGACAAACTGACAGACACATTGTTGGGGGCGGGGGGGGGGAACAGAGGATTAGCATCTTGATTATTTGACAAATGCTTTGTTGCACAGAAAAATAAAACAACCAAACAGAACAAGGCAAAAGATAGAAAAAGGAATTTCACATAAATAAATAAAAGGCAAGCCACAGAGTAGAAGATCTTTGTGACCATTGAACAAAAAAGCAATGCCCAGAATATATACAGAACTTTCACCAGAAAACCAAACCCATTGCCATCGAATTGATTCAACTCATAGCAATCCCATAGGACGGAGTAGATCTGCCCCACAGGGTTTCCAGGGAGCAGCTGGTAGAATCGAACTGCTGATCTTTTGGTTAGCAGCCTGAGCCCTGAGCCACTATACCACCGGGGCTCCAGAACTTCCACAAATCACAGGAAAAAGATGATAACTCAAAAGAAAAAATAGGTAAAGCTAAGAACATGACTTTCACAGAAGAGGAAAAAAAAAAAAAGACTATAAACATAGGAAAACACACTCAACCTTACTATTAATCTGAGAAATGCAAATTAGGGTCATAAAAATCAAGAAGACTGTAATCCTGAATGTCGGTAGGACGCACATCAATGCAATGCGGCCTCATGGGAGTGTGAGCTGGTACAGCCGCTGCAGAAGACACACTGGCGACATCCTGTGGGGTCAACATTACAATACCCTGTTGTTGCTGTCCATGGCCCTTGAGCTGATTCTGACTCATGGTGACCCCACGTGTGAGTAGAACTGCTCCACGCAGTTTTCAAGGTTTTGAGCTTTTGGAAGTAGATCACCAGACCTGTCTTCTTAGGTGCCTCTGAGTGGGTTAGAACTGCCAACCCTTCTGACAGAAGTCGAGTCTCCTATAACCCAATAATCACATTCTTGGGACAGTATTTTTAAACTTCTCTGATGATAAAGACAGCCTAGCGTACTTTTAAATATAAAGCTTCCCAGGTCTATCCCCCCTGAAATTTTGACTCAGTGGGCCTCTAAAGGAGCCTCAGAATTTGCTTCCTTAAGAATTATCCCAGGTGATTCTTATGACTAGAGAAGTTTGGGAGAGATAGCCTGGAACCTCACTGGTTAACCCTCGGCCTCAGACCAACAGCAGAGGCACTGACTGGAAGCTCACGGGAAACGCAGATGCCCTGGACCTACGGAAACGGAATCTGCATTTGCACATTCATATTTGAGAAGGTCTGAGAGGAGTGGTTTCCAGAGAGTGGGTTGGGTCCCTAGGTCATATACTCAGACTAGCATTGTTTTAAAGAAAGACACAGAAAAGGAAATGTTAGAACGCATTTCAGACCAAAAGGGTAAGGGTTATATCGTGCAACTTTTGTTTTAGGCACCCATACACATTGTCTTGAAAATCTGTATGTGTGTATATAACCGGAGCATGATATAAAATATCTTTCATGCTGCAGTGAAAGAGTCTGAAAAACACCAAAAAAACCAAACCCATTGCCACTGAGTCCACTTCCACTCATAGCTACCCTAAAGAACAGAGCAGAGCTGCCCCATAGGGTTTCCAAGGAGGAGGTGGTAGATTCCAACTGCCAACCTTTTTTTTTTTTTGGTTAGCAGTTGATTTCTCAATCACTGCATCACCAAGACTCCTTGAAAAACACATTCCTAGAGAAATTCTTCCCTGGGGGCACCCGGAGATATGTACAGAAATGTTCCTTGCAGCATTTTTTTAAATTAAAGAATAAGAAAGAAAAACCTGGAAACAACTCAAATGTCTACTAACCAAAAAATAGATAAATATTTACACAATGGACAATTATACTGTAACAAAAATGAATAAACTATTGTTCCAAGCAAGAATAATGAATTTTAGAAACATACAGTGTTGAGTGAACAAAGTACCTTGCAGAAGACTACAACTTTATAAAACTCAGAACTAAAATGGAATTGATAAAAACTATTTTAATAACAAAGTAAGAGAAGCACAAAGGGAGAATTTACGTAAAACCTCAGGACAGTGGTTGCCTCTGTCCTGGAGTCAGGGACAGGAATGGGGAAGGAGCAAGGTTACCTGAAAAACTTCCAGGGAGGTTCTCTTTTCAAGTTGGGAAGTAGATTCCCAGTTTATTGTAATCCTGCACAATTTATATAGGTTACATGTATCTTTTTTTTATATAAAATATTATACAATAACTACTAAAAAAAAGTTTGGAAGGTATAAATGTTCCAGAAACCCTGTTGGCTCTTTGGGATTTCCTTTTTGAGAACAGCCGATCTGAGGTTCTTAGACTGAAGGGCTACGGTTACTGCTAACCCAAAACCCGCTGCCCTCGAGTTGATTCCCATTCATAGCGACCCTTTAGGACACAGCAGAACTGCCCCATACAGTTTCCAAGGAGCACCTGGTGGATCTGAGCTGCCAACCTTTTGGTTAGCAGCCGTAGCACTTAACCATTACACCACCATGGCTTCCGACGGTTACTACTAGCCAGACTTAAATGGCAGCAAGATAATACACCTCACTAAAAGACTTAGCTGTTCTGGATATATAACTATGGGCTGGGCTCCTCAGACTTGAAGATAATTGCAAAGTCTTGTCCTCACCAAGGACTAAAGGCCTCACATCGGTAATTTTCTTTTCCCTGAAGCTCAGCCTTTGGGTCCTGAAAGCTGAGCCTCAGGCCTGGTGCTCAGTCTAGCTCAGACATGTAGGGTACAGTTCTCATCCTCTCTCCTCTCGCCTAAACATCTGAAGCTCATTCTCTTCCATTCCTGGACACTTGCAGCTAGATCCAAAGCAGAAGTCAAGACTGGTTCATCAGGGGCGTACAGCACCTCCAGGCGTATAACTTTCCAGTGCCATGAAAAGTGCATATGCCACCTTTGTGCACATTAGAAAAAGCACGCCCTCCCTTAAGACACATGTTATCCTCTGCTGGAAAATGCCATAATAAATATACAAATCAATGAGGTTTATGATATGAATGGGTGCCCTATGTTTATATAATACACAGCCTGCACAACTGTGTGCAATGGCCATGCTTAAATCAGTGGATGTGCACATGTATATGTGTTTGTGTGAGTGTTGTTAAAAAATGTGTAAGCTCTGCAAGCAGCCATGCAAGGTACAACAATTAATCCCTACTGACCTGGAGCAACAGACGAAGAAGGAGACTCAGGAATAAGAGAAGGAAATGAAATGTGAGGCTAATTGCCTCCATGAACAAGTACCCCTTTGCAATGAGACCAGAAGAACTGGATGGTGCTTGGCTACCATTACTCAACACTTTGCTCAATGATTCTATAGGAAAATCTGACCAAAGGGGGGAAAATGAGGAACAGAACTTCAAATTCTTATGGAATCCACACTTTCTGGAGCTGTGGGGGCTGAACGAACCCCTGAAACTATTGCCCTGACATAATCTTTAAAACTTAAACCAAAAATATCCCTTAAGTCCACTTAAAACCAAACAATGGTTTAACTTAACTAGTAAAGAATGTCTGCCTTGACCATTGAGCTCTTGTAAGGTCTATCCATTCAGGATCAAAATGACAACAGCAACTTGAAAGAAACTTAGGGGCCAGTGAATTTATGTCAATGAGGGAGGAAAAAATCAGAAAAGGTGAGAGCAGTCACACAACTCAAAGAATGTAATGATGTCACTGAATTGCACATGTAGAAATTATAGAATTGTTGTCTATTCTACTATGTATATCCTCAATGAAAAATAAAATTATAAATTATAAAAAAGTGTAAGCTCAAAGATGAAAAGTTATGCTTTCTACCTCATACACATATGCTGCACTCACTAAAATTTCTTAGAGAATACACTTTTAATTCCTCAATTTCTAACCTTCTGATAGACCAGGCCTGCAGAAGTGAATGTGCTAGGAGATATGCATGCTGACAGAGTATGTGAAATTTTTTTTTGGGGGGGGGAAACTAATATTGTTTAGTCACATACTAGCTTCCATATTCACATATACACAAAAAATAGTTCAACGTCATTTTCGAGAGTGTGCCAATTCCAGCTACTCCTCCCCATTCTAACCTGTCCCTTATGCCACTGACAAAGTCCTTCCCTATGTGACAGTTCATCTACATCAAATGAAAGACTTCTCACTGCCGCCTCTTATCATCTGAACCAAGGAAGAAATGCTCCCATCACTAAGTCACAACTATCACATCAGTCACATAAAATTCTCGCCTCACACCAGCCAGGCGATCTATCCGCTGTGGCTCAGCCACAGTCCCTCCTGTCCCAGGCTCATCTCTCTGACCAGGCTGATCCACATACATGCAGTAACAGTCACCTTGTTGTTGTTGTTGTTGTTGTTGTTGTTAGGTGCCGTCCAGTTGGCTCCGACTCATAGTGACCCTGTGCACAACAGAACGAAACACTGCCCGGTTCTGTGCCATCCCTACAATCGTTGTTACGCTTGAGCTCATTGTTGCAGCCACTGTGTCAATCCACCTCGTTGAGGGTCTTCCTCTTTTCCACTGACCCTGTACTCTGCCAAGCATGATGTCCTTCTCCAGGGACTGATCCCTCCTGACAACATGTCACCTTCTTATCTGTCAAAAAGTAGCTTTCAGGTCCCCTCCGTCTTGTTCAAAATCAACCTCCTTTATGCCTCTCTCTTCTTAGCTGAAATGTAAACTCAGAGACTTGCACAAACCTACATGGTCAAAACCCCAATGTATATATGTTATGTTTCCATACGTTTTATTGTGTTCTGTAACAAGTTCTTTGAATACTGATTCCCATCTCTAATGAAAAAAAAAAAAAATTTTTTTTTTTTTTTTTTTTAATTAGAACGCTTTATTCTAGGAAATGCCTGTATTTGTCAACCAACACATTTGATAAAAGGCACTAACATACAATAATAAACAATGAGCATCTGGCTCAGTTCCTTTGTTCTCATAATTCAGGAAACATCGTCTTTTTGCCAGGATTTACCTATTTTCTATGAAAAGTCCTTCTGAGTTTCTGTGTTGTGATTACATCTCCGTTTTACTTTACTGCTGTAAAAGAAGCCACACAGGAACTACAAATATGGCTTCCACCAACCACTGGAATATTCCAGTTTTGCCTGAGCTCCTTGGTGACATTTCCAAAGGGTAAAGTTCACCACTAGGAAGGAACGCCACTGCTATGGAGCAAAATGAGAATCTTCAATTGTTTCCATGCACCGGAATGAACAAACTGCAATTCATCCTATAGATGAACTTTACAAGAAAACTGTTGTGTGAAATAAAAATGAGTCTGCAGTAAACGGCTTCCTTGGTATTTATATCAGACTATATGAAATAGAAGGAGGCAATATGATTTTCACAGAGTTTTTCAGAACTGTCAAAAATTGGCTTGGAATGGGTTTTGACCTTTTCTAACCCTCATAAAGCTGTGATACTCACAAAAAGCCTTAGATGTTTGGAACCAATATTTTACCCAGAATAGAAGAATACCCAAGCCATTCATTATTTGTTACAGAAGAAACGTGATTAGTGTTAGAAAAACACCCATCAAATAAAATTCTGATTTTACCTATAGTTGCCATTCTCTCTAGTTAATACCATATATATGTCTAGCTAATACAGATAAATGTTATTTAAAAACATTTTTACCTGTTCAGAGCCTCCTTTGCAATCTTTTTTATGATTACATAGTTTTCTGTTTGAAGTTCTTTATGAGCCTGGGCTAACAGTTTCACAAAAGATCACACTCGACTGTGCTAGATTGATGGCTATACTGTAATTACCTGTGTGTTTTCATCAGCAACTCATTAAAACAGAGATTCCTAAATTTTCACAACAGCTAAAAGGTAGAAACAACCTAAACGTCCATAAGCAGATGAACGGATAAACAAAATGTGGTCCATACATACAATGGAATACTACTCAGTCAGTAGGAGAAATGAAGTCTTGATACATGCTACAGTATGGACGGAGCTTGAGTGAACTAAGCCAATCACAAAAGGACAAATATTGCATGACCCTTATATAAAAAAGACAAAAACAGGCAAATACATACAGCCCAAAGTTTATTAGTGGTTAACGGGGGTGAAAGGAGAGGGAAGGGGGCTGGTAGTGGTGAGGGAAAAATCACATTGAATACGGGTAGGGTTGCATAGCCGATTATTGTAATAGCTATCAATAAGTTGTACACCTATAAAAAGCTGAATTAGCAAAAGTTGTGTGGTGTACATATATTTACAAAAACAACAAAAAGAAAGCAGCAGCTGAGGCTACTTGTGAACAGTCAAAAACCTCATGGGATTTGGGTCCTTGTTTGGAGGTTTAAAGTCATAGTTTCATGGGACATCCAAGTTCACTGGCCTAATAGCACATTCAGTGCTTCTGTTCTACCTCCTAGTTCTTTCTGTAGTGCCTGGGGTCTTCACAGTTTGCAAGCGGCCATCCAAGGCACAACAATTGGTCTCTATTCACCTGGAGCAACAGAGGAAGAAGGAGAGTCAGGAATAGGAGGAGGAGATGGAATGTGTGGTTACTTGTCTCCATGAACAACTGCCTCCTTTACCATGACACTAGCGATGGATGGTGCCCGGCTACCATTAATGAACATTTTGATCAATGATTCTATTGAAGAATGCTGGTCAAGGTGGGGGAGGGTTGCAGAACAGAATTTCAAGTTCCCGTGGACTCCAGACTTTCTGGGGCCAGGGGGTGGTGGATGAATCCCTGAAACCATTGCCCTGAGGTAATCTTTAAACCTTAAACCCAAAATATCCCCTGAAGTCTTCCTCACACCAAACAATAGTCTAGCTTAACTAGTAAAAAATGTCTGCCTTGAGCATTATGCTCTTTTAACCCGAGTGACAACAACAACTCAAAAGATTAGATAAGAATCTCAGGAGGCAGTCAGTTTATGTTAATAAGGGAGGAACAACTCAGAAAAGGAAGGTGAAAATGTTTGCACAACTGAAAGAATGTAAGCAATGTCAACAAATTGTACATGGAGACTGTTGAACTGGTATATCTTTTGATGTGTACATTCTTAACAACATAAATAAAACTTAGAAAAAAATAGTATACGATTGATAAGCTCTTATTTAAAATCCTAAGTTTTCTATCCTAATCTTCTAGGGAAGTGTACAGAACTAGAGGACAGAGAATGTATTCCTAACAGGAGTGTGTTGTTAGCACCCCACTGAAAGAGATTAACAGAGGGACAGGTACACACGTTACCATTGGAAAAATGAGTTAGAGAGTTTTTTATTTTAAAGAAATGAGGAGAAAGAAAACAAAGGTTATAGTTTGAAATTATTTCTGTTTCCCTAAACAATACACATCTTAAAAAAACAAAGCACGCTCATTTTGCATGGAGTACTTGGTACGTCTGCTGAATTTTCTCAGATTATGCTACGAAATTAACACCCTTTTTGTGTCAACTTTCCTCTAAAAGTAACTTGTGTATGGGACTACTCCATTTTCCCACCTTTTTGACTTTGCAATGTTACTTTCCTAAACCTTTCAAATATTAACCTAAGGTAGTATGAGAAAACTCAATTTTCTGATTAAAAAAAAAAAAGAAGAAGAAAGGTAATGTAGATTTTCCTCTTTGTTTTCCCGGAAGGCAGGAAATCAATCAATTGCTTATTGAAGATGCACTGATTTATCGCCATTTATTCCAACACTATTCTAGGCCTGTCATCTTTTTCATATCCCTTCGAGAGTAGTTTAATACAAACTTCTCCTTGAAATGAACTTTTGTCTTCTGATTTTATAGCACTCAGCTTGGAAAAAGTTCCAGCACCCTCTGTCTTCTCAGTCCACTACGAGGCAGGGTGCAGGCATGATCCCTCAGGACCTCCTTACCACTTCACCCCCTCACGCACCCCACACTCCCCCTAGATTCTGACACTTCAGGTTTTAGGGGGTTAGGCAGTTATGGAGTCCCTGGGTGGTACAAGCTGTTGACCTATACAGCTGCTAACCCAAAGCTTGGAGGTTTGAGTCCACCCAGAGGTGCCTCTGAAGAAAGGCCTGGCAATCTACTTCCAAAACATCAGCCATTAAAAACCCTTTGTCAGTTCTACTCTTACACACACATGGAGTCGCCACATGTCAGAGTCAACTCCATGGGGGGGCCTACGGCTCAGGGTAATGTGGAGTTTTATAAGGCTCCCGGGCAATGTGGAATACCACCCTCATCCCACCTCATTCAGGACCCCTGAAGTGTAAAGATGCACACACATATACTATTAATTTAACACCTGGAAAAGGTGTGATGTGTGACCGATACAATACAGCACACTTTTGTTCTTTGGTTATTTGCTACTATCCTTTTGTTTTCCAACTTGCTGTTTTCCAGGGATCTTCTTGAATAAAATAACAAGGGAATTACCACAAAACAGGAATCCTGATAACAGCTAATTCCTCACTATACCTTTGAAAATTAATCAGAGTTCACTGATTAGGATTTCTGTCACTTTTAGCTCTATTTGCCATTGTTGTTGTTGGGTGCGGTGGAGTCAGTTCTGATCCACAACGACCCCACATGACAGAGTAGGACCGCATTACACGGTTTTCTTGACTGTAACCTTTATAGAAGCAGATCTCCAGGTCTTTCTACTGTGGAATCACTGGGTGGGTTGGAATTACCAACCTTTTGGTTAACAGCTGAGCACTTAACCATTGCTCTACTGGGGCTCCTTTTATTTGCTATAAAAAACCGTTGCCGTCGAGTTGATTCCGACTCATAGCAAGCCTATATAGGACAGAGTAGGACTGCCCCATAGGGTTTCCGAGAGTGCCTGGTGGATTCGAACTGCAGACCGTAGCTCTTAACCACTGCACCACCAAGGTTTCCTTTATTTGCTATAGGAACTTAAAAAAAATATTCTTGGCAAGTTTGCTTCCTTGCATATTGCTTAGAATTGGCTTTGAATTGAATATATCAAATAATCTTAACAAGGCAGATCACTCATTTGCCATCTAGTGTTTAGTGAGCTTTACAGTGCTGAAACATTAACTAAAAATCTTCCTGAGGATCCATAGATAATAATTCTAACGTGCTATTGTTTTTATTGATATAGTAAACACAGTAAAAACAAACAACTTAGCTTTATTCATCCTTCCTGAAGTTGAATTTGTAGAGAAGAATCCAGTCTTCCAACATGGAAAACAACCTTCCTTTGGCCTGTGCTCATTTGTCTGAACTTCCAGGCCCTTTTTCAAGTAATGGTCCCAGTGGCGGGAGCACATGGTGTGTCGGGTATAGTAGGGAGCAAACCTGGGCAGGCACGGGGAGGTAGTCGTCACAGACTAGAATTTTGAGGAAAGCCACGGGTATATGACCTACACTTTGGAATGGCACAACTGGGAGAGTCGTTTTGACCAGACTAGGCAAGACGGGAGGCAATGGTTTTCTTCTAAGGGTTTTATGGTTTTCCCTCTTAAATTTAGGTCTTTCATCTATTCTGACTTAGTTTTTGGATATGACATAAGGATGGAATCCAACCTAATTCTTTTGCATGTGGATATTCAGTTGTTCCAGTGCCGTCTGTTAGAAAAAACTATTCTTTCCCCATCGAATGGTCTGGCATCTTTGCTAAAGATCAATGTAACAAATATTAGAGTTTATTTCTGAACTCTCAGTTCCACTCCCTTGATCTATATGTCCATCCTTATGCCGGCACATTCTGTCTTGATGACTGTAGTTGTGCAGAGCACCCATTCTTGAATTAAATTTATACACACACGCACCCATTCACTGAAAGAGCTATGCAATTGTAGACAACTCCCACCCCCACCAGGGCAGGCTAATCTACCTCTAATTGTAGAAAATAATATTTGTGTCCTGACTACAAAGCTCAGAAGAAGATGATCAAATATCCTCGGGTTCTCTTTCAAATGGCATAAATACAATGAGTCACTGCTGCTCATGCAGGGAGGAAAGAGAGAGGGCATAGAGGTGGCTGGTTTTAGGAGGGCTGGGGGGCAGGCCCTTTCCTCTACATGCAAACATCAGGAGCAGAGGGTAAGCACTCCTCCCAACGTGAGTGATGTGGAAACTAACAACGACAAAATCTAACTAATGAACTTAAAAAAAAAAAATTAGTATACATGAACCTTTACAATGCAAACTCAGAAGAGCAGGCATATATTACAAAGACATTATCATAAGACCAAATAGTAGGGGGGGGGACATGCCAGGTGGAACGACCTTATCAATGAAGACACCGTATCAGAGGATCACGGAGCACATCTGAGAAATCTATTCAGTAGACCAAGACAACAGCATCATCTTAACACTAGGAAATTCTACCAGCAATTATCAAGGTCCTAGGCACAGAACGGGATCCAGGGAAAAGACGCAAACCCCACGGAAGGGCAGTGAAAGACACAAAGGGGTTCAGTGCCAGAAACACCGCTATGTTAGGCATACTGTTAAAAAAGTGGGTCCGTACTACAGAAAGGGGTACGAAGTGGGAATAAAATCTGCTCAGCTATCACTGGGGTAAAAGAAGGTTTGAAGGCAGCCGGAAGCAAGTGGAATTTGATGCTGTGAGGTAAAGGACCTAGTTCTACCCTAAGTAATGTGGCCTTTCTTCTTGGCTCTGGGGAAATTATCCTTGGAGTGATTGGCGTGCCTCGGTCTGGGACTTCCGGGCCACACTGGAGGATGTGCGCTGGTGAGGCCAGAAAAGACGCAACAAATTAATGAACCGAAGGACTGGTGTTGTCTTAACTTGAAAGGTCTGACCTGTAGCCAGGAGGTTAGGGTAAGAGAAAGAGAGTGTTATATGGGTGGCTGGTGTCAGAAATAACGGAGAAGTGGGAAAGCAGGGATATGATTAATTACTGCCTTTTATGCTGGTTATCAGCCAGGAAGCCATCTTTGTAGATACTGAGCAGCATGTCCTCCTCAAATCATTGCTGTGTGGGGTCAGCAAGGGCCCTGGGGACAGTACAGGATTGATCCTACATATGGAGTCAACTGGTCCCAGCCATGGGGAGAGGTGGCCTGGTCAGCTCGGCAAGTGGACATGGGTGACCATCCCGCAGGCATAGGGAGGATGCACTGGAGAGGAGCAGACCTGATGAAGGAGGAGCAAGGCTGGAGGCTCACAAGATGACTGTGTGGGTGATGGGTAAACTAAGTCGGGCAAGGAAAATGGCAGCCTGAGAAACATCTTGGAAAAACTAACCACTGGATATGATAGATTAGAGGTGGGAGGGGTGGAGTATGAAGGGTGGAACAGGGAAGAGGAATAAAGACAAATAAAAACGTGCCTCAAATGGATGCTAGTATTGCCAAGACAGAGAACAAAGGGAGAAGAGCTTATTTCAGATGCATCTGACGATTTTCTGCTTGTGAGATATCCATGGAAGGACGCCCACATGTCCCAGAGAACAAAGCTGAAGCTCAGGTCAGGGATGCGGGTTTGGAGGTCATGTGATCATGCAAGCCACTGACATAGATGATGCTTCTAAGGAATGTACTGGAAAAGAAGGTTAAGAGAGAAAACTACAGCAGCTGTACTTGGTTTGATTTTGATTTTATGTTTTTCTCTTAAGATTCTTCAAGGCATCTGCCTTCCCGTATGAAATTGACAGTAATAAGATATTAGCAGTTATAATTTTTAAACCATTCATTGTTTGATATATGCCATTTTCAATATATTATTTTACAATAGGTTTTATTTGAATTTTAAAAGACGATAAGTTTTCAGTCAAGTGAAGCATTTTCAACTCTGAAGTAAAGCCAACTGGTGTTCAGATTTTTATATTTGGTACATACTTAGTAGTTAAACATTTGAGAGAATGTCTCATTTAAATTCTAACGTATTTTAATAAGGAATGAAAGAAAATATCACCCAGTATATTTTTTTCTTAAATTATCCCTAGTTCTTGATTACTCCTCTACAATCAAAATCATGTCTTAAATATGAATGATACAAAACAAGACTGCAGCCTGAATGTCTAACAGAGAGATTTTACCTGCTTGTTTAAAATGACATACCTAGCTATTCAGTAATCACTTTATAATAACCCCTTTCATTTCCAAATCTACTTAGCCATCAGGCAGCAGTGAGGAAAAAGCTGGCAGCAGTTTCTACAACTGCACATTAGTTTTACATTTCATGACAAGCTAATTCTAGAGAGTTCTAAAGACAGACAAGTATGGGTCCTTGTGATTTTCTTTCCTTTGCGTGAAGGGAACATGCATCTAGCTGATAAAGGGAAGATAAAAGAGTACAGACATATATTTTTCGTTTCACCCTGATGTCAGTGACAATTTGCCCCAATTGTACCCCAGGTGCCATTGTACATGTCTAAGTCAACAAAAAGTTACTAGTTCTGAAAATTACTCTTCAGCCCAAGTGAAAGAGTTCAACTGCAGAGTTTCTGAATCCCAACTACAACTGGACTTAATCATAGTAGGATGGTCAGGGCTTCATACAAAGGCCTGGGCTTGAAAGCTATATCCACATAATACAGAACTTTAGCTTACACATTTTATAAAGCAGACCATACAACTCATTGTATTAGAAATGTCAAATATGCTTGGTCATTTTAATTTGATCACACAAGGGGCTTTTCAATGCGCATTAAGTCAAGGTCATGCCTTTTAATGATGCCTCTAATTAAATGCAAACCCTTACCAAGTGTCAACTGTGTGTCTATATACCATTACTATCAAGTTGATTCTGACTCCTAGAGACCCTATAGGACAGAGTAGGACTGCCCCATAGGGTTTCTAAGGAGTGTCGGGCGAATTCGAACTGCCAACCTTTTCATTAGCAGCTGTAGCTCTTAACCACTATGCCACCAGGGTTTCTGGGTCTATACAGTAGTACCAAACAGCTGGAATAGCAAACTGGGTTTCAAGGCATTATTTAATCCAATCCATGGTCCACACCTGAACAATACTTCAAGCTCGTGGTTTAAGTTTTTAAGATTACCTGGTAAAACAATAACAAAACCAAAACCCATTGCAGTCAAGTCGATTCTGATTCGTAGAAGCCCCGTACGACAGAGTAGAACCGTCTCATAGGGTTTCCAAGGTTGTAAACCTTTCTAGAAGCAGACTGACAGCTACATCTTTCTCCCTAGGAACGGGCTGGTGGGTTTGAACCATTGACCTTTTGTGTAGCAGCTGAGCCACCAGGGCTCCTTGGTAAAAGGATAAATCATGGTATAAATTTTCTCCGATTTCAGCAGCTCAATCCTTGCCAGGAAAACACAGGCACAGATGTTGTTTATAATGTTGTACAGAAATAAATGGGATATGCTATTTCATACATCAGTCTGAAGAAGATGTAGCAGGCCGTTCTTGCTATCACTGCAGTCTGTGGCTGCGTGACAAACTGCGTTAATTCAGTCATTATCCACAACAATGTTAGCTAAATGAAGAATTTAAGAGAAGACTTTACGGATCCTAAGTGACAAGCCAGTATGGTCATATAAGTCTATGGCAAAGAAATGTTATCAATTAATGCCACGTGGCTAAATTACATAGCTCATTTTTTTCTAAACAGCTACGTTCTGACATGTGTAATCAACCTGAGCCAAGGCATGTAGAATGGAACCAACTTTGACAAACTAGCTCTTGAATGCGGAAATGAACGATAGTCTGATAAATGAACGCTATTCTCCAGATGAACTGGAGAAATCAACTTTGGGTTGCACGGGGTTCTCAGGTCCAGGATGAACCGAAACAGCTCTCTCAGCAGGCGAGTCTGTTAACTGTTGGGACATCTGGCAACAAGACAGAATAGAACACGGGTTTAAAAACTGAAAAACCTGAGATTAAAATGTAGAAAGTGAAAAGAAATTCACTTAAGTATTTTACTAAATCTTATCCTATTTCCCACGTAAAAATCCGTATCACTTGTTCTCTAGAACCTGCAACTCTGTGTTCCTTTAATCTTTCCACTACCAATGACCTTGAACTCTATCTTATTTCTTCAACTCCCAGTCAGCTTTTGATAGACTTGTACATAATTTTAACACTAGATCACACTCTGTCAGTCCATTGCAACCTTACACTTAACTGTACTTAGCCATAATATAGGAAAGCAGGATTAGCTGGCTCTGGGCCCAATCATCCAAATACAAAAAGTAATCCAAATGGAAAGCATACTTGGATAAGAATGGGTGAGCACCGCTCATGGAGGGTAAGAAACCATGCCAGCCAGCACCTGCCTACCTTCCACCTGCTGAAACATGCTACCCCACAGTTACAGGTGGAATCTAGACACTTGGGATGGGCCACCAATGAGCTAACAGTAAAACAAGAAGTATCCTTGACTATCAGTTTTGACAGAGCGTGGATATCTGTGCCTATAGGAAGGTTCTTTCAATGATCTCATAGGCTAGGAACTTCTCCAGCCTAAACTAAATTACCTACCACCTCTAAAATCTTCTACCAAGGGAAAGAATGAACATGGATTCAGCCATGTATCAAATATCACATTTTAAGTAATAAAAGTAATATCTACCATTTTTTAAATATTTACTATATACTAAGAAGTATTCTAAACAGAGACATACATATTTTTAAGCAAAACTACTAAATATAAAAGGAATGATTCTAAAATTAAAGAGTTGGCAGAAATATAAGATTAAGATCAAACCTCCTTAATTTAAATAAGGAGCAGAACTGAACAAGTATCAAATTGTTAAGGAGAGAAATATAATTATCTGTAACAGTTCCCAGAACTTCTTATGAGGCTTCATTTCCTCATGGATGGTTTATGTGCATAGAAAATAATATACAAGATTTAACAGGTATTTGCAACACTGACAACTGCATTTTATTAACTTCAAAGGCTGGTTTCTAAACAATAAATCTGGTGAATTCTAATAATGAAGGTACTAAAAAGCTGCTACATACAGAATTATGAATTTGGCAATTACTTCTGAGTCCCACGAAATCATAAAACATATCAGATTTTCTCTAACATAATTCTGGTAAAAGGTAAACTAAAAAGTAGTTCCAGTTATTTATTAACATTAAGATCCTTTCAAGATATTACCAAGACATGTTTATCATGGATTTTATTCCTACAACTAACTCCAGCAATATCCTAATTCTGGCTATGTGCATACTTCACCAGTTTGCATGTTTCAGAATTAAAAAAAAAAAAAAAAGGGCAGAGAACTTGTCTGATAAAATGCAAGAGACTGACTAAAACGCTACTAAAACTATTACTAATACGTGGCTGTGAGAAACATGGCCACCTGCTAAAAAACACAGGAAGTCCCCCGCAGAAAAGAAAAGCAGATAGCTAGTGTATATTTTTAACTATGTAAGCTCCTTTCTTCCTCCTATTCATTTAGCTGTTTACATTCTGCTAAAACCAATGAATATTCGATTAATGGGACAATCAACTTCTTTCTCAATTCCAGAGATGTCATCAACTGCAGGGGTTAATCCAGGGATGCCAGGGCTACAGTGCAGTGGACGCAGCTCAGAGTCTGGAGGAAGGCAGGGAGCCATGCCCCTCTATCCTAAAAGATCCACCAGTGGCCCCTGGGGCTTCCCTCGTCGTTCAGTGAACGTTAGCAGAGCACATATCGCAGAAATATAAAGGGATATAAAAGCACGAAATACAAGGAGCTCAGTGTGTATATATTATCAAACAATTCAGGTTCAAAAATAGAATCATCTTCATCATCTTCAAGGTTCACTGGTGACACATAAGAGGGAACAAAACATCCCAAGTATTAACACGTGAACATCAGTGGTTTGGAGATGCTATAACAATGTGGCTTGAGCCTCAGGGCACTGAGCCTCCCCTGACAGCCCCTCCCTCCCACAGACCTCCTCCTTCTCAGAGAGAAAGGCACCATTACCAAATTCACGCTCAGCTTCTAGAAAGCACCCCGGAATTAACCTAAGAAAATATAACTTATTTAAAAGTTTTACAAATCTGAACTGAATGGGTGGGGGGGGGGGGTAGTAATCAGAGAATTAGAACCTAAAAGATTTGTGAAACTTTTATAGTAGAGAACACGGTGGACAGGCTTCAGCAGAGCTTCCCGGCTAAGAGTAAGAAGAAAGACCTGGAGATCTACTTCCAAGAATTAGCCAGTGAAAACCTGATGGATCACAACAGAACGTCCCTCCAACTAGCCTCCTTGGGACATGTCATCAGGAGGGCTCAATCAATGGCTGGAGGAGGACGCCATTTTGGGGGAGGGCAAAGGAGATCCTCAGTGAGAAAAACTGACACAACAGCTGCAACGATGTGCTCGAACGTGCCAGCGATCGTGGGGTGACACAGGACCAGAGCACATCTTGTTCTGCAGTACGTAAGGTGGCCATGATCGGAGCTGACTCAACAGCCGCTACCTCTCTGACAGGGGAAGGAGTAAGCAATTGCCCAAGAGTTACACCTAGCTCTTCAGTGAGCTGGTCTCAGATGTAGCCACAAGCAACCCAGAAAGCGCAGCTTCTGACCTGTGTAGAGCTGAGCGCCCACAGGAGTTCACTGTGTGACCCATCGGAATAATACAGTCACTTAGAAACAAAGTGTTTTCCATTTACCATTTCCGCACCTTGGCCAGTTCCTTCACCTTTGATGAGCTCACACCACAAGAGGAAGTCTTCAACTTACAGCCTGTGCTCCCTCTGTGTTCACATTAAAAAGGAACTAGGATAATCGGTAACAACTTCCCACCTAACGCATAAATCCCTCTGCGAGGTCTCTAACGGGTCACTCTGCCTCTGGAGCAGTCGACGTCTGCTGTGGACAGATGAACCTAGAACACTTTTCTATTGTGTCACAACTGCCTCCTGGGATCAACCTACTTCGCCACTGAAGCTGAACCATTTTAATCCTTCTGCCACCCAGATGTACGGTGACATATGTGAAGGGCCATCGCGGTTCCCTCAGTCTCCCTTCTCACAATTAACCGCCACCAGCTGCTTCACCCTTCAGGATGAGGCAGCTATTCAACCTGACACTATCATTTTCCGCTTTATTTCACTAATTTCTGGGCTGTTGAATCAGTTTTAGCACCTCATTCCTTCTGAGAAAAGGATGCTTTCTCAAAGGTACCACAAGATGCACACTGAGGACTAATAAACACACCATGCCAACATTCTAAACTCATTTCAAGCAGCTCATTATTTCCTCATCTACCCGGGACCTCATTTCTTTTCAACTAGGCACTCCCTTTACATCATATTTGCATATTGGTTTTCCTGCTAGAGAAAAAAAAAATTTTAACAGGGGAACTTATTGTTTTCTTTCTGGAGTCTCTTAATTTTACACCATTTATTCCAAACAGATATTCACCGCGATTTCTCCTGTTTCTTACATGAACTTTCAAAAGTCCATTTTGTACTCCAGCTTTCTAAGTCTCCTCTCTTTCGCTTCCTCCCTTGTGTTTACCAGCACAGGAGACCACCCCATGGCAGACTGCCAAAGCAGAAACTGGAATCACAACATCTGGGGTCTGAAGCCAGGCTACACCGATTTCCAGCTGGGAAACACAAGCACCTGGAAACATCTCCAAACTCCAGTTTCCTTATTGCCAAACTGGGCCAATAATTGCTACTTTAGGGCCTTTTTAAGGATTAAAAGTGCTAAAGCACTTACTACTTCCAGCACAGTACCCAACACATAACCAAAACAAAAACCAAACCCCTTGCCGTCAGAGTCGATTCCGACTCATAGAGACCCTATAGGACGGAACAGAACTGCCCCCAGAGTTTCCAAGGAGTGGCTGGTGGACTACAGCTGCCGACCTTTTGGTTAGCAGCCATAGCTCTCAACCACTACCCCACCAGGGTTTACAGCCAACACTTGGAAAGCTGTAATTATTCCTTGATACCTCCAATTCTTTTCCATAACTTTTTTATTTGTATAAAAACAATGCAAAGGCATTGTGTAAAATGTTGAAAAAATACATATAGAAAAAGGAAGTAAGAACCTCCTAAATTCTTACTACACACAGATACTGACCTTAACATTTGGGCTATATCAACTACTCTTGTTCTATATGTGTTTTTGTGTCTAATCGTACAAAATTAGGATCATTACAGATCACATATTATAACCCACTTTTTTGTAATTATAAATGAAAATTTTCTGTCTTCGAATATTTCAAAGAATATCTTTTTAAACAGTACATTAATAAATATGCATACCATGATTTATCTAACCAATCTCCTTTTGTCAGGCACTTGGGGTAATTACATTTTTTATAACATAAATTTTATTGCAGTAAACATTATTCATGTTCTTTTTGCCTGCATGCGTGATTTTTTCCCCCATAAGTTGTATTTCTAGAAGTATAAATGCTAGGTCAAAAGACAGAAGGTGTAAGAATTTCAATACGAATTGCCAAGCTGCCCTCCAGAAAACTGCTCTATTTTACACTTTCATTAACAAGGTATGAAAGTAGTAGGCTGAACGGTCATTTGCAAAAACGTTATGTCCACATTCTAATTCCTGGAACCGGTAAATCTGACCTTACTTGGAAAATGGGTCTTTGAAGATGAAATTAAGTTAAGGATCATGAGATGAAGGGCTCAACCCAGATTATCCATGTGGGCCCACCTAATGACAAATGTTCTTATAATTTATTTTTGTTGCTGACAATACACACGGCAAATCACACACCAATTCAACAATTTCTACATGCACAATTCAGTGACATTGATTCTATTCTTCAAGTTGTGCAGACATTCTCACCCTCCTTTTCTGAGCTGCTTCTCCCCCATTAACATGAACTCAATGCCCCCTAAATTTCTTCTCTAACCTTTTGAGTTGCTGTTGTCAATTTGATCCCATATAGATAGGTCTTAAAAAAGCATAATGCTTAAGGCAGACATTCTTTACTAATTAAGCTAAATCATTGTTTAGTTTTAAGGTTTCAGGAGAAATCTTTGGTTTTAAGGTTTAAAGATTTTTATAGGAGACAACACAGGGAGATTTGACACCCAGAAGAGAAGACCGTGTGAAGAGGGAGGCAGAGGCTGGAGTGATGCAGCCACAAGCTAAGGAAAACTGATGGCCAACCAGAGACTTGAAGAAGCAAGGAATGGATTCTCCCCTTGAGCCTCTGGAGGGGGCATGGCTTGCCCATACCGTGATTTTGGACTTCGGCCTCCAGAACTGTGGGAGAATAAATTTCTGTTTTTCTTTTTTGTTGCTGTTGTGCTTTAGGTGAAAGTTTACAGAACAAATTAGTTTTTCCTTAAACAATACACATATTGTTTGTAACATTGGTTGCCAACCCTGCGACGAGTCAGCACTCTCCCCTTCTGCACCTTGGGTTTCTCATTTCCATTCATCCAGAAGTTTCTGTGGTTTTAATCTATGAAGTTTGTGGTAACTTGTTATGGTTATAGTAGCCACGGAAAACTAATACTGTTACTGTCATTTAAAAAAAAATTGCCAATTTGATACATGCAAAAAAATCATTTAGCTGTTTTTTTTTCTATTCAGAACTAGTCCTGAATTTTTTACATGCTTAATAGCCATTCTTATTTATGCTCTCATAAATAGCCTGTTGAAATTCTTTGCCCATTTTTATATTGTAATATTCATCTTTTTCTTACTGATTTTTAAGAGTTTATAATATTTTACAGATACCATTTTTCATACTTCAAGTTGTAAACACTTTCTTCAGGTAATCATTTGTCTTTCTTTTTTTAATAATTTTTGTAGTCAAACCTAGCAGTATTTTCTCTAATGGTTTTGACTTCTGACATTGTACTGAGAACAATCTCATGTTTTATGTTATAAACGTTACCAGTAGTCATTTAGCAGCAAAGGTCAGAGAAACCCCCTTATTCTGTCTATCTTCTTGGCTAAGTGAGGCCTTAGTCATTCTTTACCAACTCCAGGATGAGGCCAAGCTTGGCTGGCCTAAAAAAGCCTACTTATTTGCTTAAGCTCAGCAACCTCCAAATTTAGCCACAGCATCTATTTCACCAGGATTCCTATCTCCACATACCTGCCAGGCGCTTACAGGTCCTTTTAGCACTTTCGCTCCTTTTTCTATTCATATTCAGTGTTGCAAACATGCCTGCATTTTAGTTCTAGTATACTGTCTTTCTGTTTACAACACTGGCTTAGGATACAAAACGAAGACACACTTTTTGCCCTGCCTTTATTGCAGAACTGGCTCGCTACCCAGACTGCTTTGTTTCTGGCATTTTCATTAATTCCACACATATTGTATCTGACAGAATTATTGCTATGTTTGTTGACAGGACCCTCTGGCCTCCAAACATCAAATGCATGATGTCCTTATCAAACTTGACACCTGTTTTTCATTCCCAGCATTGATTTTCCACCCACTTGCCAACATATTTCATAGAAAAAACTGTTAGCACTATCTGCAAAGTATTGATTGCAATAACATCAAAATCCTTACCTAAAAATTTACAGCCTTAATTTCCAGTAGGTGACATCAGTCATCTTCAAGTGGGTAAAGATTAAACAGTGTGATTAATATGTGCTAACTTGTTTACTGCTGAACAGCCTATAGAACCTGTAACTTAAAATAATATTAGAAAAATACAAAAAAATATTAATTGCTTATATCTCAAAGATCAGATGAAATAGCTGTTTTCCAAGGAAATAAGAAAAATACATACAAAGCACATACTCTTTGAAAAAACAGGAAAATAGATCCAAAATTGAAAGAAAATATATTATTGAATGTTGTATAAAAAGGCAAGGAAATAAGAAAAATACATACAAAGCACATACTCTTTGAAAAAACAGGAAAATAGATCCAAAATTGAAAGAAAATATATTATTGAATGTTGTATAAAAAGGCTGGTACCTTAGGCTGGGAAAATCAGTGAAGCATATGTGTGTGTGTGTATATATATACATACAGAGAGAGAGAGAGAGATTTATTTCAATGAAATGGCTCAAGCATTTGTAGAGGCTGGCAAGTCTCAAATCCATGGGTCAGAAGTCAGGCTGGAAGCTTCTCCTGACTCAGGTGGTTGCAGGGGCTGATGACCGCAAATTGGCAGGTCAGACGTCAGGCTGCTGGCTCACCTTCCAAACACCAGAGGTTAGAGGATGGTGAGTCAGATGCAGGACTAAGAGAGGACGAGCTTTGTCAGAAGCTCCTGAATGCTGGCCACACCCCCAAGGAAACTCCTCTTTCAATTGATGGCTGCTTACAACAGATCACAAAATAGAGAATGATTACACAATATATGCTAAACACTGATAATTGTGGCCTGGCCAAGTTGACACACAATCTTAACCATCACAGATGGGCAGTTCACAGGTAATTTATTCTAACACTAAGAGTAGAAAGACTTGTCTTTTGAAAATATTACAGCAGAATTTATCACTTATCTATAAAACATACACGATATGTTTTATGTATAGTCCTATTGGACTCTGGAAACCCTGGTGGCATAGTAGTTAAGAGTTTGGCTGCTAACCAAAATGAGTGCAGTTCAAATCCACCAGGTGCTCCTTGGAAACTGTATGGGGCAGTTCTACTCCGTCCCGCGGGATTGCTACGAGTCAGAGTGAACTCGATGGCAACGGGTTGGTTTTTTTTTTTTTTTGGTTTACTGGACTCTACATAATCATGTCATTCATCTTTCAACAATTATATATGGAGAACCTACTCTGTTCTGGAGCCCTGGTGGTGCAGTGATTAAGGGGTGGGCTACTAACCAAAAGGTCGGCAGTTTGAATCCACCAGCCACTCCTTGAAAACTCTATGGGGCAGTTCTACCCTGTCATATGGGGTCGTTATTAGTTGGAATTGACTAAAAGACAAAGAGTTTGACCACATTCTAGTTACTGTATTAAGAACTTCTCCTAGCCCTTCCAACAGCCATTCCTGATAAAAACTCTCAATAAAATAGGTATAGAAAGGAAATTTCTCAACATAATAAAGGACATATATGCAAAACCAACAGCCAACATCATTCTCAATGGAGAGAGGCTGAAAACATTCCCCTTGAGAATAGGAACAAGACAAGGATGCCCTTTATCATCACTCCTATTTAACATTGTGTTGGAAGTCTTGGTTAGAGCAAAAAGGCCAGAACAGAAATAAAGCGCATCCAAATTGGTAATGAAGAAGTTAAACTGTCCTTTCTTTTTTTTTTTTTGCGGATAGTATAGTTTTTATGATACTATACTTAGAAAATCCAAAAGACTCCACATGAAAACTACTGGAACTAATAGAAAGATTCAGCAGAGTTCCAGGTACAAGATACACTTACAAAAATCAGTTGAATTCCTACACACCAATGAAAAGAACAATGAAAAGGAAATCAGGAAAACAATACCATTTATAATAAAAAATAGCCCCTAAAAAACAAAACAAACAAAAAAACTTAGGAATAAATCTAACCACGGATGTAAAAGACTTATACAAAGAAAACTACAGAACACTACTGCAAGAAACAAAAAGGGATCTACATAAATGGAAAAACATACCATATTCATAGATAGATAGACTTGACATTGTAAACATGTCAATTCTATCCAAAGTGATTTACAAATACAATGCAATCCCGATCCAGATACCAACAACATTCTTTAAAGAGATGGAAAAACTAATCGTTAACTTTATATGGAAAGGGAGGAAGACCTGGATAAGTAAAGCACTATTGAAGAAGAAGAATAAAGTAGGACTCGCACTACCTGACCTGAGAACCTACTATACAGTTACAGTATTCAAAACAGCCTGATACTGGTAAAACAACAGATACACTGACCAATGGGACAGAATTGAGAACCCAGATATAAATCATCCACCTGTAGTCACCTGATCTTCAACGAGGGCCCATAGCCCACCAAATGAGGAAAAGACAGTCTTTTTAACATATGCTTCTGGCAAAACTAGACGTTCATCTACAAAAAAATGAAACAGGACCCATACATCACACCATACACAAAAACTAATTCAAAATGGATCAAAGACCTAAATATAAAGCCAAAAATTATAAACTTCAGAGAAATAAAAATAGGATCAATGCTACAGGCCCTAACACACGGCATTAACAGGATACAAACCATAACCAACAACACACAAACTCCAGAAGATAAGCTAGATAACTGGGATCTTCTAAAAATTAAACACTTATGCTCATCAAAAGACTTTACCAGAAGAGTAGAAAGAGAACCTATTGACTGGCGAAAATTTTTTTGGCTATTACAAATCAGACAAAGGTCTCATCTCTAAAATTTAGAAGAAAGTCCAATACCTCTACAACAAAAAGACAAATAATCCAGTTAAAAAATGGGCAAAGGAAATGAACAGACACTTCACCAAAGAAGACATTCAAGTGGCCAACCGACACATGAGTAAATGCCTGCAATCACTAGCCATTAGAGAAATGCAAATCAAAACCAGGATGAGATACCATCTCACTCCGGTCTTACTGGCACGAATCAAAAAAACAGGAAATAACAAATGTTGGAGAGGCTGTGGGGAGATCAGAACTCTTATGCACTGCTGGTGTGAATGCAAAATGACACAACCATTTTGGAAAATGATATGGCAATTCCTTAGAAAGCTAGAAATAGAAATACCATATGATCCAGCAATCCCATTCCTAGGAATATACCCTAGAGAATAAGAGTCATCACACAAATAGGCATATGCACACCCACTGCAGCACTGTTCACAATTGCAAAAAGATGGAAACAACCTAGATGCCCATCAACAGATGAATGGATAAACTATGGTACATACACACAATGGAGTATTACACAGCGATAGAGAAAAATGATGAATCTGAGAAGTGCCTCATAACATGGATGAATCTGGAGGGCATTATGCTGAGTGAAAGAAGTCAATCACAAAAGGACAAATATCGTATGAGACCACTACTGTAAAAACTCATGAAAAGGATTACACACAAAAAGAAACAATCTTGGATGGTTACGAGGGAGAGGAGGGGTGGGAACAGAAAAACACTAAAATAAAAAAAAAAAAAGGTAAGTGGTAACTTTGGTGAAGGGTAAGACAGTATACAATACTAGGGAAGCCAGCACAGCTTGTATAAGGCAAGGTCATGGAAGCTCCACAGACACATCCAAACCCCCTGAAGGACCGAACTGCTGGGCTGATGGCTGTGGGGACCATGGTCTTAGGAAACATCTAGCTCAATTGCATAACATAGTTTATAAAGAAATTGTTCTACATTCTACTTTGGTGAGTAGCACCTAGGATATTAAAAGCCTGTGACTGGTCATTTGGGTACTCCACTGATCTCACTCCTTCAAGAGCAAAGGAGAATGAAGAAAACTAAAGATACGAGAGAAAGATTAGTCCAAAGGACTAATGGACCACATCTACCATGGCTTTTTTTTTTTTTTTTTACCATGGCCTCCACCAGACTGAGTCCAGTACAACTAGATGGTGCCTAGCTACCACCACTGACGGCTCTGACAGCGATAACGATAGAGAGTCCCAGACAGAGTTGGAGAAAAATGTAGAACAAAATTCTAACTCACAAAAAAAGAAAAGACTTACTGTCCTGACAGAGACAGGAAAAACCCTGAGAGTATGGTCCCTGGACACCCTTTTAGCTCAGTAATGAAGTCACTCCCAAAGTTCACCTTCAGCCAAAGATTAGACAGGGTGATAAAACAAAAGGAGACTAAAGAGGCACACTAGCCCAGGGGCAAGGACTAGAAGGCAGGAGGGGACAGGAAAGCTGGTAAAAGGGAACCTGAGGTCAAGAAGGGAGAGTGTTGACGCATCGTGGGGTTGTTAACCAACGTCATCAAACAATATGTGCACTGTTTAATGAGAAACTAGTTTGTTCTGTAAACCTTCATCTAAAGTACAATTAAAATAAAAAAAAGAATTTCTTTTAAATCACCTCATCCTGTCCTCGCATTTTTATAAGGTTGGTACTATTGTCCATATGCTGTGAGAGGGGAGATATTACTTAGGGGTTCCCTCTGTGTGCTCCACAGAGCAGACACAGAGAAAAAGCTTTCAATAATGGAGACAAAACAACTTGATATTTCAAAATTTGTCATATTAAAATAGACAGATGAACTTCACAGTAAACACAGGGTCAGTATGTTAATCGTATTATTATAGGAACACAGAAATACAGAAACTCCACTAACAGGCACATTTTAAAGAGTCCCCTATATATGTGGTTGTCATTCTCTTGGATACTTACTAGGACATGACTTTGGGAAGCCAGTGTATCAGGTGGTAGGAACTACAAATTACTTCCTACTATTCTCCCTCCAGCACAAATATTCATAACCCAACCATTGGGCCCAATATAGTGTTCAGTGCTGTTGGGTACACAAAAAAGATTCAAGGTACAATTCTTATGCTCATAAAGTGTGTTATTCTGTGGTGGGCATGGATCTAACATAATATGAAATATATGAATGACTATGGCATCTAATGCCCACACTATCATACAGAGCAGACACTATGCATTCTTTGCGCTGGGTATGAATCTAATACACACGAATCTGTGACTAAAGATGGTGTCCAATGTCCACATTGTATTGTACAGAGCGATGCCATGTGTTCTCTGCAGGTCCGGAGAAAGCACTGGCCCCTGGCAGTTTATGAAGATGGTGGTGTCTGGGCTCTTACTTAAAGGAAGGAAATGGTATAAACTGTTCACTAGGCAGGAGACAGAAAGAGGTATTCTAGGACATCGTTAGCAAAGTGCGAAATACATGTACTTGGATCAAGTGTGCAGGGCAACTGGACCACAAGTGCCATCAGAACTCACAGGGCCTCAGTGGCATCCGAACTTGATCCCATGAACACTAAGAAGACTTAAGGAGGAAACATCCAGTTCAGCAAGTATTTACTGAAGAATTACTGTGTGCAGGTAATATATTGATGCTGAGGATAGAAAAATTGAATAAGATGTCACGGATTGAATTATGTCCCCCCCAAAAATGTGTATATCAACTTGGTTAGGCCATGTGTGGTTGTCTTCCATTTTGTGATTGTAATTTTATGTTGAGAGGATTAGGGTAGGATTATAACACCACCCTTACTTAGGTTGCCTCCTTGATCCAAGGTAAAGGGAGTTTCCTGGGGTGTGGCCTGCACCACGTTTTATCTCTCAAAAGATAAAAGGGAAGCAAGCAGACAGTTGGGGACCTAATACTACCAAGGAAGCAGCACCAGGAACGGAGTGTGTCCTTTGGACACGGGGGTCCCTGTGCCTGAGAAGCTCCTCGACTAAGGGAAGATTGAGGACAAGGACCTTCCTCCAGAGCTGACAGAGAAAGCCTTCCCCTGCAGCCGATGCCCTGAATTTAGACTTGGAACCTACTAGACTGTGAGAAAATAAACTTCTCTTTGTTAAAGCCATCCACTTGTGGTATTTCTGTTATAGCAGTACTAGATGACCAAAACGAAATTTGGTACCGAGAGTGGAGTACTGTTTTTACAGGTACCTAAAATGTGGAAGCTGGTTTTGAAACTGAATGGATAGAATTGGGACAGCAGCAGAGGACCAGCACAGCAGAGAACCTGCAGTGGTAAAGAAGTGAGAACAGCAGAGAACCAGAAGCAACAGAACCAGAAGACCAGCGTGAGACAGCGCTGGAGCTGACCCACAGAGAGAGGGAGCTGAGTGCCTGTGCACAGGAGGCTTCCTGGTTGAGTGGGGTACTTCCTGGCTCTTATCGGTGGAGCTAGGCTTGCAGACCCACAGAGCCAGAGAACTGAGTGCCTGTGTGCAGGAGGCTTCCTGGTGGAGTGGGGTGCCTCCAGGCACTTACTGGTGGAGCTACAGAGCTTTGGAACACTTGCCCCAGCAGGGTACGTGCAAGTGTGAGTCCCGAGGAGCTGAGAGGCCAAGAAACCAGGAAGCAGAAGCTGAAGAGACAAGGAACACAAAAAGCTGAGCTGCCTCAGTCTCAAAGGTATGACCATGACTTCAGGGGTTTCAAAGGGTGGAGCCATGGCCTCTGCTGTTTCGAAGGGTGGCATTGCCACTGAGGTGGACTAGGAAAATTGTGCACCTAAAGCTGGGGGAGCAGAGTTACCGTCCCAGTGGACCTGTAAGGCGGAGTTGAAGCCCAGGGCCGAGGGGCCTCCACTCAAAATTCAGAGAGAGTAGCCAATACCTAGATTCTGGAGGGCACGGTCATTGTGTAAATTGTCTCAGAGAAAAGAGGATTATTTCCAAAGCTTTGAGAGCTAGTGCAATGTGTTCTGCTGACCTGTTTGGTGCCTGTTATGCCTTCTTTTCCTCCCTGTTTCTCCCGTTGTAATAGAAATGTCTATAGTTTATGCCTGTTCTGCCAGTGTACCCTTGGAAGCAGATAACTTGTATTCTAGGTTTCACAGATGAAGAGGAATTTTTGGATTTTGGACTTGAAGTTAAGACTTTTGGCATGGTATGATGGGATAAATATGTTCTGCAAGTTTTAAGAATGTGATTTTTGGGGGGCCAAAGGGTGGGATGTTGTAGATTGAATTATATCCCCCCCCCAAAATATGTGTATCCACTTGGTTAGGCCATGTGTGATTGTTCTCTGTTTTGTGATTGCAATTTTATGTTGAGAGGATTAGGGTGGGATTATAATACCATTCTTTCTTAGGTCCCATCCCTGATCCAAGGTAAAGGGAGTCTCCCTGGGGTGTGGTCTGTAATACCTTTTATCTCTCAGGAGATAAAAGGGAAGCAAGCAGAGAGTTGGGGACCTCATACCACCAAGAAGGCAGCACCAGGAGCAGAACACATCCTTTGGACACAGGGTCCCTGCACCTGAAAAGCTCCTTGACTAGGAGAAGATTGAGGACAAGGACCTTCCTCCAGAGCCGAAAGAGAGAGAAAGCCTTCCCCTGCAGCCGATGCCCTCAGTTTGGACTTGGAACCTACTAGACTGTGAGAGAATAAATTTCTCTTTGTTAAAGTCATCCACTTGTGGTATTTCTGTTACAGCAGCAACTAAATAAGACAAGATATAACACCTACTCTCAAGGGACTCATATTTACTGGTGAAAACAGAACCAGAAAGTAATAAGAATTACAAAATAGTATATATCAGCACAGTAAGAGAAGTATATACAAGGTAAGAAAGAGGGAAGGGAAGGAAGGAATATATTCTTAGTGTGTCTTCTTGTCCAGCCAATTGCTTTCCTCTAACTATACCAAACACATCACTTCTCACTTGGGTTCCACATTGAGCCTTTCTGCTAATCCAGAAATAATTTTCCTCTTTTAAAATCAGACTCATAGGCTAAGCTCCTTAATGTTTCTTATTGTTTTACTTTCTCTTTTTTAATGTTTTTATTTTGCTATGGGGGGAGCATCTTAAGTGTCTGACACACAAACAGGTATTGTTATACACGTATACATTTGGCCATGAACTATATTACCAGAAATGTACAGAACCTGATTAAACAGAAGTTTCAAACTGACTTATAAAGGTTATGACCTCACAAATGTATGCATCTCCATACAAAATATATTCCAGAGCAATGTAAAATCCTGTAACTCTCATATGCCAAGCCAAGAACTTCCAATTTCTTAAGGGATAAATTTCTCATTCTAGAATATAAGAGAATTAATTAGCAGGCCCTCTCTCTAGGCAAAAATTGAATGCAACTGGGAACACAAAATAATTATCCTTCTAGCTTATTTACATTGTTATTGCTGTGTGCCATCAAGTTGATTCCAACTCATAGCAACCCTATAGGACAGAGTGGAATTGTCCCATATGGTTTCCAAGGAGTGGCTGGTGGATTCAAACTGTGGGCCTTTTGGTTAGCAGTCAAGCGCTTAACCACTATGCCACCATGGCTCCTTATTTGTATTAAGAGAACAAAAAGACTGAGTTATATATCACTCAAATTCTGAGGGACTAAGCCTTAAATGAATAGGTCAAGACTTAATTAACTTTCACAGTATTTTATAGTGCTCTGCTAGAAGTGATTTTGTTTTTGATAAAGAAATGAGTATTAGCAAACTCAGGCAAATGCTCTTTGTTTCATACATGAAATACAGAAGAATATAAACCAGTACTGAGGGTTATCTACATGTGCACTAATCGATATCAAAAATTTGGGGTGTATGCATACGTATTTTTTAAAAAAAGATTCTTCGGCAGGATAAAAAGTCTGTTCATCAGTATATATTATCAGCTCCAGAAATTTGTGTATCATATGTACAAGACACTCAGTAAATACCAAATGAGTCATTTTTAAAAATTAATGTGTTTGATCTATTTCAAGCATACCAAAATTTCAAAATATGGTCAGTAAAATACTGTTGAAATAAAATACCAAGTATTAGGGAGCCGGCATAAAATTAACTGAACATAACTACTATTATTGTTCACTGTGCTTCTCTTGAGGCTCTTAATACTGTGAGTGTCTTTGGATCCTAATTTTCAGTACCCAACATTTTCTTATATTGTTATACAACACTCATAAGTATTATTTTAATTCCTACATGTAATTCAACTTAGAACATGTAACCCACAGGAAGTATCAGGAAGGATTCATGGCTTTGAATTTGTTCAAGCAAATTGAAAAAGAAGATGGTATTTGAAACCATCTGCTTCTCCTTCTCCAAATCTTTGTCCAATGGCTGTGGCATTCTCAGACCGTACCATCCAAGGAGACAAAAATATCCTAAAGTTTATAACCCTTAGGTTAGTTGGCATACTCCGCCTTCTTCAATACCCCTGCAAATTCTCTTAAGCCCCAGACTCCAGTCGAGGGTGCCCTGCGTCTGTGCCTGCCAGTTTCTGGAAGGACGTTTGTGTAAGTGGGAATGTGTCTTCTTTCTTTCAAACTCTGCACTCTCGCTCAGTTCCTCCTGATAATGAACCCTGCAACTGCTTCCAAGAGCCCTACTGCTGCAGAGGAGAGCACTGAGCCCAGCGCTTTCAGCCGCTTGCTCTGCTTGAGCATCTCTCTCATACCAGTCATGACATGGGCAGCAAATCTTACAGAAACTCTCCAGGAGTGGGCAGGAGGATTTCACAGCAGACCCAGGTAAAGGTAACTAACATTGAAAATAAATCCTTTGACCACTTTTCGCCCTGAAGCCCAGCCCTGTCTTCTCTCACTCCTCTCACCTTCAAATCCCTGTTTTAATCTAGACTGGTATAGCTATCTTTGTTTCCCCTTCTGAAAACCCATGGCTTCAGGCTCTGTGGCACACCAAGCTGTTTACCAAGGTATTTTCCCAAACACAGCTCCTTCCCTAATCTAGTGCCAACCCTCCTTTCCTAATCTAGTGCCAACTGTTACAATGATTCATTTCTTTTTATTTTATTAAAAAATACTTCGTGTTATCTGAAATACATATTTGACAAATAAACACACAAATGTATTTGTTAAACAAATCAATGAATACTTTTCTTGAGTGTATTTATCTTTTCAAAGAAGGTTAACGAGAGACTACAATGATTAACACAAAAGCAGAAACCACTGTGGTACCAACCAGGCCCTCTGCAGGAGAGACGTGAGGATCAGTGGTCTCCCCTTCCTCCAACACCCTCTATGTCTCTATTAGAGACTGAAAGAGCAAGTAGAGTAATCAAATGTTTCCAAGCAGAGTTAATCATTCTTTTTCTTCTTTATAACTTAAGGTCACTTAAGTCAGCTCTTTTTAAACATTTAGGCAAAAGGGCACAGGACCAGGAAACATTTTGCTCTGTTATACACAAGTTCGCTATGAGTTAGAGGTGACTCAAGGGAACCTCGCCACCACTGCCATCACCACCATCACCATCACCATCATCAGCACTACCACCACCATCACTGCCATCATCACCATCACCACCATTGCTACCATCACCACCACCACCACCATCACCATCATCAGCACTACCACCACCATCACTGCCACCATCACCATCATTACCACCGTTGCTACCATCACCACCACCACCGCCACCATCACCATCACCATCATCAGCACTACTGCCACCATCACCATCATTACCACCGTTGCTACCATCACCACCATCATCAGCACTACCACCACCATCACTGCCACCATCACCATCATTACCACCGTTGCTACCATCACCACCATCATCGGCACTACCACCACCATCACTGCCACCATCACCATCATTACCACCGTTGCTACCATCACCACCATCACCACCATCATCGGCACTACCACTACCATCACTGCCACCATCACCATATTACCACCATTGCTACCATCACCACCATCATCGGCACTACCACTACCATCACTGCCACCATCACCATATTACCACCATTGCTACCATCACCACCATCACCACCATCATCGGCACTACCACTACCATCACTGCCACCATCACCATATTACCACCGTTGCTACCATCACCACCATCATCGGCACTACCACTACCATCACTGCCACCATCACCATATTACCACCATTGCTACCATCACCACCATCACCACCATCAAAACATCACCAGCACCACCCGCACCAGCACCATCACCATCATCAGCAGTGAAGGAGACAGAATAGAAAAGTCTGGGGATGCCTCTTTAAGCAACTTGCTACAAACATGATATTTCTTTGAAGACCCTGACTTTCTGTCTTAAATATATGAAGTCTGTATCCTACTGCATAAAACTGTTTAATATAGAGACAGTATTTTAATTACTTACTGACTAAAATTGTTATGCAGGGAAGGTACAACTTCTACCTAATAGCTTTGCTTATAAACTAGGATACAGATTTCCTGGTTTGAGAAGTACAGTCCTAAGTAAGAGAGTGATTTGCTGAAACATGGACAATTTAAGATTCTGAGCTGAAAAAACGGTTACCTATACGTAGAGAGCTCATATGCCCTGGTTTGCCATGGACAGCGCCGAGTTCAAGCCTGTTGTACTGGCATAATTATTACTAGCCAAAAGTGTCCTAGTTTGGGTGACCCATTAGATGGCTATCTTGCCTACCAGCCATGAAACTTTTCACCGTATTCTTGGCATGTGGTCCTCATTGACAGACAAGCCCACAAGCCATGGGACAGTATAAGAATGACAGCCAAAACTGAACAACTAGATCAGGCTCAAGAGAAATGTGTGAATGAAGATCAACCAAATGGTAAAGCTGTCAGAGATTGGACAACTAAATAAACATCTACCTGAAATAAATGGAAAAGTCAAATGACTATGCGTAAATGAACAAATAAGATTACTAATACTAACCAACCAAACCCACTGTCGTGGAGTTGATTCTGACTCATAGCAGCCCTATGGGACAGAGTAGAACTGCCCACAGGGTTCCCAAGGAGCGCTGGTGGATTCGAACTGCCGACCTTTTGGTTAGTAGCCAAGCTCTTAACCACTGCACCACCAGGGCTCCACTAATACTAAAAGAGGAGCAATTAAAAACCAAAAAAAAAGTAAGCAAACAAAAACAAACACAGAGCTTATAACAGATATGAATAATCACAGCTACCCACAGTGCATGGTTCAACGTGAGAGTCCCTGAGGGTAATACAATGGTACGGTGTCTGCTCCCACCTTTTTTTGATGAACCCACAGTACCAACATAAAGACTTGCATCCAGTCCATGATCAAGAAGTACATGATAAGCTGAAGGGGTCATATGGACTACTGACTTAGCTCTCCTTCTATTTATTAAAATAAGTATTAGAAAAACGCCTTCACTAAAGACAGGATAAACCTAAAACCAGAAAACAGTTCGTTTGTAGGATACGTGTGCTTGTATATGTGTGTATGTATTTTGGTAATTTATCATTATAAAATGGCAAAGAATTATCAATTATTCACTGTGTTCCTTTATCCATAGCAATTTAAAGAAAAATTCAGTTCCAGTGTGCTTCCATAAATTAAAAAACAAAAAAAAAGTTTTCCTCTGGTTCAAAATAATGAGCTTCTTAAAATTTGTCTGAACGCTGAACTTTTTCACTTAATTTTCTAAGACTCCCCTCACAGTGCTTAGTGCAATTCTGAGAAAAACACCAGAGTGAATGCTCTAAAAATATGTTTATATACCAATTGACTAAGACAAGCTTAAAAATCCAATTTAATAGATTCTTAAAATTTAAAATCCTTTATGTAAGTTTATTAATACAAACTTTACTTAAAATGAAAACTACACCTATTATTATCTTAAGTTAAACACAAATAAGAAGTATGGTCTGTTTTGAAGCTCATCAGAAGATACTGTAGGTCTTTCTCATTATTATATGATCTCAGCAACCCCTGCTCCTGAGAACATATAGCACTACAGGTTACCTGAAATTAATATCCCCTCCAAATTAAAACTTGATAGAATCTTGGAGTCTCTTCAAATTATCCATTTTCCCAGATCAGCCCCTTTATTTTTTCCCTGACTTTGCCTTCTTTCCCTATCCAGTGAGGATGGTCGGGTTCATTCCATCTAAGATTCTCCGTATGGCTTGCAAGTGCTTCACCTTCCGCTACAACCACACAGCAAATCTACATTGCTACATTATAGGGTTAATCTACATTGAGACTTCTCACTCCTATATCAAGGACTTTTGTAACTACTGGAGAATTCTGAATAATAGGATGGTGCTATCTCAGGTTTACGATATCCAATCTTATTGCATCTAACCAAATCCTACAGGGTCACTATGCGTCGGAATGGACTCGACGGCACTGGGTTTTTTAATCTTATTGGGGCTGAGACATTGCTTAGAAAGCCTTCCACTTCTCTCCTGTTTCCACTTTTCCAGTTTCTATTACAAATGTTTGCCAAACATTTAAAAATTTTTCATCCAAAGCACTTACATAATACTCAGTAAACTTTAGGCACTTGTTGTTGTTAGGTGCTGTTGAGTCATTTCTGACTTATAGGGACCCTATGCACAATGGAACAAAACACTGCCCAGTCCTGCTCCATCCTCCTAACTGTTGCTCTGTTTAAGCCCATTGCTGCAGCCACTGTGTCAGTACATGTTTTTTCCCCTGAACCTCTACCTTACCACGTATGATATCCTTCTCCAGGGACTGGGCCTTCCTAATAACAAGTCTAAATAGAGTATATGAGATGAAGTCTCACCATCCTTGCCTCTAAGAAGCATTCTGGCTGTACTTCTTCTAAGACAGATTTGTTCATTCTTCTGGCAGTCCATGGTGTATCCAATATTCTTCACCAACACCACAATTCAAAGGCATCAATTCTTCTTCAGTCTTCCTTATTCATCATCCAGCTTTTATATGCATATGAGGTGACTGAAAAATAGCATGGCTTGGGTCAGGCGCACCTTAGACTTCAAATTGACATCCTTATCTTTTAACAGGTTAAAGAGGTCTTTTGCAGCAGATCTGTCCAACGCAATATGTCATCTGATTTCTTGACTGCCACTTCCGCGGGTGTTGATTGTGGATCCAAGAAAAATGAAATCCTTGACAACTTCAGTATTTTCTCCATTTATCAAGATGTTACTTATTGGTCCAGTTGTGAGGATTTTTGTCTTGTTCTGACTGATGATATTGAACATCCCCATCATCTCTTTCCACAGATGTAGTAAATTTGATTCCTGTGCATTCCACCTGGCAAGGTCTATGTGTATGGTCACAGTTTATGTTGTTGAAAAAAGCTGTTTGCAGCCAATAAGTCATTGGTCTTGCAAAATTCTATCCTGTGATGTCTGGCATTATTTTTATTTCCGAGGCCATATTTTCCAACTAGTGATTCTTCTTGTTTCCAAGTTTCACATTCCAATCACCAGTAATTATCAATGAATCTTGATCACAAGTTTGATCAATTTCAGACTGCAGAAGTTAGTAAAAATCTTCAATTTCTTCATCTTTGGCATTATTGGTTGGTGCATAAATTTGAATAATAGTCATATTAACAAGTCTTTTCTTGTAGGCATATGGATACTACCCTATCACTGGCAGTGATGTACTTCAGGACAGATCTTGAAATGTTCTTGATGATGAACATGATACTATTCCTCTTCAATTTGTCATCCCTGGCACAGTAGACCATATAACTGATTTAAAATGACCAATACCAGTTCATTTCAGTTCACTAATGCCTAGGATATTGATCTTATATGTTCCACTTCATTTTTGTTGACTTTCAATTCTCCTGGATTTGTACTTCGTACATTCCATGTTCCGATTATTAATGGATGTTTACTGCTATTTCTTCTCATTTTGAGTCGTGCCACATCAGCAAATGAAGGTCCCAAAAGCTCGGCTTCATTTACGTCATCGAGGTCAGCTTTACTTCGATGAGTCAGCTTTTCCCCTGTCGTATTTTGAGTCCCTTTCAACCTAAGTGGCTCATCTTCCAGCACTTAATTACCGTTAAATGAATGACAGGATAATTTCTTAAATATTAAAGTATTGGAAGGTCATTTGTATGGTACATGTACAACTTATTCCATATGGCTCCAGAAGGAAAGCTTGGGTTTTGGGAGGAAGCTACAGAGAGGCAGACTTCAGATCAGTGGGAGCCACAGCTGGGAGCTGCCTAGTCATGGCTAACTTCATAAGGAGTGAAATTCCTTACCGTAAATATGTTTTAGTAATGGTGGATGGACGCCTGTTATGGTTTTCATAGAAGGGATTTCTGGCAAAGATAAGAAGATGATCTTCTAGATTCAGATTCAAGAGCCACGAGTTTTAAAAAAAAATGATAAGGATTATGTAGAGAGAATAATGAAAATTAAGAGTCAAAAAATAATTAGAAAATGCTTCCAAAGATTCTATGCTTTCTCTGCATCACATGCCCTAGAAAACTCAGTACTAAGCTCTTACCTATATGTGGCGACAGCAGCGTAGAACAAGAAATATCAGGAGCAACATATCACCTTAGGAGAATGGCCTTAGGTGTTGTTGCTAAATTTACAATTAGTCTTTTTAACTGTCCCTCTCATCCATACAATTCCCAGAAGTAATTTTATTTGAAGTGTTCCTGTCCCTTGGCTCGACTTGGGACCTCTTTAATTCCTCCCAGGACCTAGAGAGCCAGAGATGACATCCCTTAGAGAGAACAAAAAATGAAGCAAGAAAGCAGAGATGTGAGACAGAGAGCACTGCTTTAATTCCAGTTTCAGGGTTCCAATTCCTAGTTCTTATATTTCTCTTTCACGCTTACACACATATCACTGAGTTTTTGTTACTTGGAACCAAAGAAGCTTAACAATATACCACAGCTCCCAGAGGGACTGCTTGAAGCAGCCACTCACATCGTCTCAAGCCTAGGTCAGAAATGCTTAACTGCCACCACGTACACAAAGCAGGTATCTCTTACTGGCTGACGTTCTCTCCTAGCACAGCATGTAGCAGGACAGTTAGTAGTTAGTGCTCCTGAGAAGACAGTCACAACTGTAACAGCTTTTCTCAAAACCCTTCTGACAGGTGTTTCCTGCCAGGATCTCTATGCATTTATTATCAGAGTTCACCTGGTCACAACCAAGCCCCATAACTGCAGTGGAAACAAATGGCTCAGAGAACGTCCCTGGAACTGGGCCCAGGAAGCTTCAGTGATTCACAAGTGCCAGAAGCTTTAACAAATCACAGCCCTACACAGACCCCTTCCCAGTAGTACTGGGTTAAGCACATTCATATTCTGTGCTCAACACTGCTGCCCAGAAACAATATGCAAAATGGGTTGCTGTCATTTATTTTCCTTTAGTACCTCCAACGAACGAAACCTTCAAGCAAAGTGGAAGAAAAATCCTGAAAGAAGAGTGTGCAGTGCAATGTAGATATACCATCATCGGGCTGTAGGTGCACCGAGTAAGTACTAAGAGACCAAGGGGTAATTTAGCAAATCCCCTATCTGTGTATAGAGAACATTCCAAGATAAAAGCATTCAGAAAAATTCTTGGGGGTCTATACATCTCGTTAAAAGTATTTTCATGTTGCTAAAATTTCATGAAAAAAAAAAAAAAAGCCCCAATCTGGAGCGGTACAAGAGTCCTACGTGTTTTCCCTCTCAAATTTTGAATCTTCACAGGACCAGGAAAATCCCTCTTAGTCACATACAGTGTCTTTCACACTCCATTTACAGTGATACTGACCAGGAGTGGCTTGATGCCCTCTCTTTCCTTCAGTCCACATGACATGGGAACCAACAGACACTGAGAACCCCACTAACGTGGTCAAATTAAGTGACTGGTTATTTGGACAGGGGGAGCCCTGGTGGCACAGTGGTTAAACACTCAGCCGCTAACTGAAAGGTCTGTATTCAAAGTGGGAGAAAGATGTGTCAGTCGGCTTCCGTAAAGAATGCTGTTGTTGTTAGGTGCAATCGAGTCAGTTACAACTCATAGCGACCCTATGTACAACAGAACAAAACACTGCCTGGTCCTGGGCCACCCTCATGATTGTTGTTGTGTTTGAGCCCATTGTTGCAGCCACTGTGTCAATTCTTCTCGTCAAGTGTCTTCCTCTTTTTCGCTGACCCCTGTACTTTACCAAGCACAATGTCCTTCTCCAGAGACTGGTCCCTCCTGATAACATGTCCAAAGGACTCAAAGTTACAGCCTTGGAAACCCTATGGGGCAGTTCTACTCTATCCTATAGGGTCACTAGAATCAAATTCTACTCGATGGCTGTGATCGTTAAGGTTGTGTGTCAACTTGCCTGGGCCATGATTCTCAGTAGTTTGGCAGTTACGATGTAATTTGGCAGTCATATAATGATGTAATCACCTCCATGAGGAGATCTAATATAATGTCATCACCTCCATGATGGGATCTGCTGAGAGCAGCCAATCAGGTGAAAGGGAGCTTCCTTGGGGGTGTGGCCTGCATTGAATATAGGTGGACTTCCTGGGCTTCTGCTCGCTCTGGATCCTGAGGCTGGCTCCTGTTCATCTGACCTCCGGTTCTTGGGACTTGTCGGCCTCCACATCCTGTGAGCCAGAGGCCTGCTATCTGACCCTCTGATCTTGGATTCACCAGGCCCTGCAGCTGTGTGAGTCAAGAGAAGCCTCTAGCCTGACCCAAAGACTTGGGACTTTCCAGCCTCTACAACCACGTGAGCCATCTCCTTGATATAAATCTCTCTCTATATATATTTATGGAAACCCTGGTGGCACAGTGGTTAAGTGCTACAGCTGCTAAACAAAAGGGTAGGGAGTTTGAATCCACCAGGTGCTCCTTGGAAACTCTATGGGGCAGTTCTACTCTGTCCTACAGGGTTGCTACGAGTCGGAATCGACTTGATGACACTGGATGGGTTTTATATATATTTATCTGCTGCACTAGTTTTGCTTCTCTAGAGAACTCAGCCTAAGACAATGGCAATGGGTTTGTATTTTGGTTTGGTATCTGGACAAAGGAATGGGGATAACTTAAACCTCTACCATGTGTCTGAAAACAAAGGTGGGGATGGGGTGGTTTGATTCAGGTGGAGAGTAAGAAACACAGACACTTGTGCTGCTTCTGCCACAGATACTTCGATACAAACAGTTGATGAAAATTGCCACCCACAGGTAAATACAAATGATCCACCTACGCGAAAACTCACCACCAAGGCCTCTATGTGCTGAGACATTTAGGTGTCAGTTCTTGTTAACCCTGGGCTATTGGAGGGAAAAAACGGCAGTGCTCTACCCCTTTCAAAAAGGAATAAGCTTTTGAGTAGGATCTTTTCCTTAGTTACTCTGTGCTGGCAGGGACTTAACTCATGAGAACATTTCAACAGCTCAACATTTTAATATATACAGGGAAGTTCAACTTCATTTTACAGAAGTGAAGTGGACCTCTAACCCTCCATTTTCAATTCTGTACCAGTCAAAAAGAGATAAAAATTAGGAGGAACAAAGACAGGTATTTTCTTTCCCACTGCTGTGGAGTTTAAAAATATTGAATAAGGACTAGAGAGAACGTAAAATTATTAGATTAGGACCAAAGCATAGTTTAATCTACCACACAGTTTGTCAACTACTTAAGATAACAATGATTTTCATGTATTTTTCCACACGGCTAAAGCAAAGTTAAGGCAGAATTTTCTGTGAATGTCATTAAACATTATAATGAATTTATTTACCTCATTTAATTCTTATAAAACTGAGTTATGTGTATTATTCCTAATTACAGATGATAACATCAACTCCATCATATTAAGCTATCTTGTCAAAGTCACACAAGTAACAAGAGAGGAAGTCACTGCAAAGTTAACTGCACTTCCTCCTTTACTAGTCCATTACCAATGGGATTCACACCAGGCAGCTGGGTTCAAACATGTTCCTTCTAGGAAGAATGAAGAGAACTGCTGATATGCTCTCTGGAAGACCCTTCTGTTGCTTTTTTTCTTAAGTACTCTTCTTCAAAAAGAGCACTAGTGGCGCAGTGGTTAAAGTGCTGAGCTGCTAACCAAAAGGTCTGTGGATCGACCCCACTAGCTGCTCCATGGGAAGAAGATGTGGCAACACACATCTGTGAAGATCTACAGCCTTGGAAACCCTATGGGGGAGTTTTACTCTGTCCTATAGGGTCGCTATGAGTCACAATCAACTCAAGAGCAGTGGGTTTAGTTTTTTGGTTTTTTATTCTTCTAAGAAGTCCAAAGCCTCTCATAGATACTACTTGATCAATCTTTACCATTTATCTCAGTACACTGGTCCTAGATGTTATTACTATTGTTAGTACTAAAAGAAAATTAAAGTGAAAATTGGTGACGCATGAAAGTCAGCAAGTGAGTGGCACTTTGGACAGAAGTCTTGCCGCCTAATATATAATCCAGAGCCCTAGCCACTAAATCCTGCTTTTTGTAATACGGTAAAACACACAGGTCACGCTACTATCCATCTTTAATGAAACCAAATGTCGTCTACACTCCTCTGGATGATCACTCAGTTTCTGGCATAATATTCAGGGTACCTTCAATCTTAAAATCACACATTCATAAAGGAAGAGGGAAAGAAAATCTAATTTCTTTTCTATACTTAACGTAAATTATTTTTAACTTGTCACAACAATTTTACATAAAAGGAAAAATGAATTTACCTATCAACTTACATTTGAATATTTTTCCTTTCTTTAAGTGGTTTAAGACTGTTTTCCTTCTTTAAAGAATTCTTACAAGTACTGATGTCATCCTGGTAAATGTTCCATTTCCAGTTCCTCAGAAGCAGAGGTCTGTGTCTGCCCAAAAAGGAAAGCCTAATGCTCTGCCACAACAAAGGAGCATGGCACAGCCAAAGAGCACCTGGTGCCTCTGCCAAACTAGGCCCGCGACGCGCACAGCAAATACAAAACCCGCCATTTAGAAGGTCTTACAGCTTTTCCCAATTATCCCTAATATTATTAATAATCAGGATCTTGCATGGATCTTGATCCAAAAGTTACCTTTTATGTAGTCCTTTAGCAAAAATAAAAAACAATGGCAGAAATACACACACACTCAAGGCCAGGCTGCAGGCCGTCAGTACATGCCACACCAGTTTCACTTACCAGTTTCACTGGGATGGTGCAAAATAAAAATAAAAAAGAGAGTGCTTTCACCCTTCTGTGTGTGCATGAATGCCATTCCTTTGGCCTGGAATACCCCCATATTTTTTCTTCTTTATCTAGCACAGTCACAGTTATCCTTTAAGGCTTGACAGAAATACTACCTCCTCAGTGACTTCTTTGTGGACATACTATGGACTTAACAAGCACTGACTCCACTTGGGTCATGTAACATTTTAGTGGTTCTTCTATTAAGCAAGTGTTTCACCCTCCCACTTGCTATCTAACAGCTTACATATCCACTCTTTGGAAGGCTGACCAGATTTGTTTTAGCTCTAACTTCCCCTAGCACATTTCCCTATTTATTTCTCATATACATTTTCCAAGACTGTTTGACAAACAGTGCAGAGACTCCTTGGACTATAAAGTCCTTGGGCCTAGTCAGAGTGTTTTACACAGTATGTGACATTTAATACTTAAGAAAATATCCCTCCCCACATACATACACAAACGCACACACATGCATGTGTGATAAATATAAATAAAAAATTGCCAAGACATGTTTTCAATTAAGATCATAATAATTATCAGAGATCAGGAAAACAGGCTCTTGGAAACAAGTATTATTAGCTTTATTTTGTAGGTAAACCAAACCAAACCAAACCAAACCCACTGCTGTCAAGTTGATTCTGACTCACAGTGACTCTACAGGACAGAGCAGAACTGCCCCATAGGGTTTCCAAGGCTGTAATCTGTATGGAAGTAGACTGCCACATCTTTCTCCCACAGAGCAACTGGTAGTATTTAACCACCAACCGTTCAATTAGCAGCCAAGTGCTTAACCACTGCACCACCAGGACTCCTATTTTACAAGCAACTGCAATGTGGTTGTATCATCTCTGCAACCATTCTCTCTATCCTTTGCCACATCATTCCACCACCGTTAGTACACACTTGAAGCTCCATAAGCAAACTTTCCCCTCCCCCTGCTTCCCTCTGGTAACTACTTTGGTTGCCATAAATTTGCTTATTTCATATAAGTGAGATCACACAGTGTTTATCCTTTGGCAACTGACTTGTTTTGCTCAGCATGATGTTTTCAAGGTTCGTGCATGTTGTGAAATGCATCAAGATTTAATTTCTCTTTATAGATGAGTAGTATTCCATTATGTGCATATACCACATTTTGTTTATTCATCTCTGATGGACATTTCAGTTCTTTCCACGTTACAGCTATTGCGAAAAGTGCTACAGTGGACACTGGTGTACAGGTTTCTGTTTGAGTTCCTCTTTTCACTTCTTCTGGGTGTCTACCTAGGATTGGGATTGCTGGGTCAATATGGCAGTTCTATGTTCAACTTTTTGAGAACCAGCAAACTTTTCCACAGTGGCTACACCATTTTACATTCACATCAGCAATGGTGAGAGTTCCAGTTTCTCCACATCAACAGCTATTTGTCTTCGTTTTTTTTTTTTTTTGATCACTGTCATTCTAATCAGAGTAAGGTGGTATCTCACTGTAGTTTTGATTTGCATCTCTGTAATGGCTAATGATGTTGACTGGGCATCTTTTCACATGCTTATTGGCTATTTGCATATCCACTTTGGTGAAATGTCCAAGTTCTTTGCTCATTTTTGACTGGTCTGTCTTTCGTTGTTAAATTGTAGAAATACACACACACACACACACACGGAGCTCTGGTGGCACAGTGGTTAAAAGCTCAGCTGCTAGCCAAAAGGTCAGCAGTTCAAATCCACCAGCCACTCCTTGGAAACCCTACGGGGCAGTTCTACTCTGTTCTATAGGGTCCCTACGAGTCGGAATCAACTTGATGACAACAAGTTTGGTTTTCTGGGCAGATATATGGTTTCCAAACATTTTATGCCAATCTGTAGGTTGTAATTTCACTTTTTTGATAAAGTCCTTTGGTGAACAAAAGGATGTAATTTTTATAAGGTCCCATTTATCTATTTTATCCTTTGCTATTAGTGTTTTTGTTATATCTCATAATCCACCATTAAAATGTAGTCTCTGAAGCCACACCCCTATATTTTCTTCTAAGAATTTTATGGTTTCAGTTTTCACATTTATGTTCTTGATCCATTTTGAACTGGCTTTGTGCATGGTGTGAGGCATGGATCCTGATTCATCCTTCGGCATGTGGAAATCCACTTTTCCCAGCAGAATGTATTGAAGAGACTCTTCCTTCCTCATTGAATGGACTTAGTACCCTTGTTGAAAACCAGTTGACCAAAAACATATGGATTTATTTCTGGATTCTCAATTCCATTCCATTGGCCTATATGTCTATTATTATACCAGTAACCAAACCTGTTGCTGTCAAGTCGATTCTGACTCACAGCAACCCTATAGGATAGAGCAGAACTGCTCCACAGAGTTTCCAAGGAGTGCCTGGTGGATTTGAACTGGCAACATTTTGGCTAGCAGCCGTAGCACTCAACCACTATGCCACCAGGGTTTCCACACCAGTAACAGGCTGTTTTAATTACTATGGCTTTATAGTATGTTTTGAAATCAGGAAGTATGAGCCTTCCCACTTTATTCTTCTTCTTCAAGATTGTGTTGGCTATTCATAGTTCCTTGCCCTTCAATATAAATGAGGATTGGCTTTTCTATTTCTGTAAAGAAGGCTGCTGGGATATTGATGAGGACTGCACTGAATCCATAGATGGCTTTGAGTAGTATTGACATCTTAACTACATTAAGCCTTACAATCCATACATGTGGACTGTGCTTCCATTTATTTAGGTCTTTTTTCATTTCTTTTAGTAATGTTTTACGGTTTTCTGTGTACAAGTCTTTCACATGCTGGATAAATTATTCCAAGGTACTTTATTATTTTTAGATGCTATGTAAATGGTAATGTTTCCTCAATTTCCTTTTCTGCTTGCTCATTGCTGATGTACAGAAACCTAATTAATTTTTGTGTGTTGACCTTACACTTGCCACTTAGCTGAATTCATTTATTAGTTCTAATAGCTTTCTTGTGGATTCTTTTGGGTTTTCTATGTATACAATCATGTTGTCTGCAAAAAGGGATAGTTTTACTTCCTTCCCAATTTGGATAACATGCATGTATGTATGTATTTCGACTCTAATTGCTCTCTCTAGAACTTTTAGAATGATGCTGAATAGCAATGCCCTGTCTTGTTCCTGATCCCAATGAGAAAGCTCTTAGTTTTCTCCACTGAGTATATTAGCTATGTGTTTTTCATAAAAGCCCTTTATTTTGTTGAGGAATTTCTCTTCTAGTCCTATCTTGTTGAGTGTTTTTATCATGAAAGGGTGTTGAACTTTGCCATGTGCATTTTCTGCATCTATTGAGATGATCATGTTGTTATTTTAATTTGTTCTGATAATACAGGGTATTACATTGATTGATTTTTTTAATGTTGAACCACCCTACCCCGTTCCCGGGATAAATCCCACTTGATCGAGGTTTTCGATTCAGTTTGTAAGTACTCTCTTGAGTACTTTGCATCTATATTCGTTAAGGATATTGTTCTGTAGTTTTCTTGTGGTGCCTTTGTCTGGCTTTGGTATCAGGGTAATAACGCTCACTTCTTTTTGGGGGGGGGGAATTTTAAGTAGGATTGGGGTCATTTCTTCCGTAAACGTGTGGGAGAATTCTCCAGTAAAGCCATCTAGTCCAGACTTTTCTTTGTCAGGCTGATTCAATCTCTTCACTTATTATGGGTCTGTTGAGATCCACTATTTCTTCTTGGGTCAATGTAGCGAGTTTATGTGTTTCAAGGAACTAGTCCATTTCCTCTAAGTTATCTAATTTGTTGGCTTGTAGCAAATTTACAAATAAACTGTTTATAACACTTCCATACAATCCTTTTTACTTCTGTAGGGTCAGTTGTTATGTCCCTACTTTCATTTCTATCTTTGGATATTTACATTTTCTCTCTTCCTTTGTTAGTCTAGCCAAAGTTTTTTTGATTTTATTAATCTTTTTAAAAAAACGACTTCTGGTTTCATTAATTCCCTAATATTTTTCTATTCTCTGTTTCTGCTCTGAACTTCATTATTTCCTTTCCTCCAAGTGCTCTGGGCTTAGTTTGCTCTCTCTTTTCTACTTCCTCACATTGCAGAGATCCTAAGATTTTTTAAGGTGAGACAAATGAGACTGTTTACATCACACACTCAAGAGTAAAAACCGAATCATCTGCTTTCTTACATCAGCCAGCAGTTCTAGTTCTCTCTTCTTTCCCTGTCCACCTCTCCGCCCGCACTGCCAATTATTTATTTCTCTAGTAACACAGCCTTTCAAAACCATGTCAAGTTTACTCCAAAGTCTCATTTCAATGTTTATATAATTAAAGAGCTCCCTATTAAGAAGTTGGGAGTCCTGGTGGTTCAGTGGTTAAGCACTTGTTTGCTAACTGAAAGGTCGGAAGTTCGAAACCACCAGTTGTTCTGTGCGAGAAAGACTGTTTCCATAAAGATAACAGCCTTGGAAACCCTATGGGGCAGTTCTATTTTGGCCTACAGGGTTACTATGAGTCGGAATCAACTCTGATGGCAACAACTTTGATTAAGAAGCTGTACTTCTTAGAAGACATTTCTACGCACCAACTTTTGTTATTTGTTACAACTTCAGGAGTCATTGACCTCAGCAGCTTTTCTAACTAACCTTAGTATATATCTTGAGATTAATTCTGGTAAATTCAATTTTTTCTGTATCTATTACATTCACAAAATATGGGGGAATTTTCCATTATAAGTTCAATTTAAAAGGCTTAAATGTGATAAATCCTCAAGTCTACACTGATCTTGAAAATAACTGGAGCTTAGGAGCAATTCATAGAAGAATAATTTCCTTCTCTGATATGTATGTACTCAACCATTCTTGTCACAGATTCCTTGGAAAGGTTTTGCTCTACGTTAATTTTAAAACTATCATACTAAGTCAAGTAAACTAACAAAGTCAGTTTGGTTTCCAATTCTAGTGGCTAGACTGCCAGAGATTCACGTTCCAAAATGCGAGTAACAGGGTTAGGGGCATTTCTCTTTGCTGAATCTGAAGCTATGTCCCATATTCTGAACTGAGTGTAAGCAACTTTAGGTGAGAAGAGGGCTTCATTTAATGAAAAAGCCGGAGGTTGTAGAAGCATATTTATCCTCTGTCACCTTAAAGTAAGATGATACAGAAAAGCTACCTGCAGAGGACATGTGCAGCAGCTTTTCCCTTTGTCTTACACCTGTTCTTTGGAGAGGGCCATTGTGTTCAGGCAGAGAAGGGATAGCTGTGGAATGATCCACACCCCTAATACTCTGTTGTCATGTACAAATGTGATGCACCTGCTGGCAATGACTAAGTCAGTGGTAGACCTTAAGCTACAAGCACAAGTGTGAATTCGTTGAAAGGAGAAAATTTCTGCACTTCAGTGAGCTTACCAGAACAAGCTCTGCTGATGAACCCAAACAACACTCCCAGACATGAAAAATGAGGGGCAGAGATGAGTAAAGCTCTTTTCTCTGAGGAATCAGGTAACTACTAGAGCATGAAAAAAAGTTCTGTAATTGACAGACCTCCTCAGGCCTCGGCAATGCATTACTGGAATGCAATTTAAACCATGAGCTATTACAAAGGATAAATCCCCTTTGTGTTTCACCAAAAAATTTCATACTAAGTGTAAACTTGTTTCAGTACATTGGGTGTGTATGCAAGTGTGTATGTGTATGCACCCATGCATGTTTATATATATATATAATTTTTTTTTACATTTAGATCTACAAATTTTCAAATAGAATACAATTTCCCTTAAATTCAGATCTACTTTGTGCATTATTCCTTCATCTAATCTAAACTTTTACATTTCATTTACCAGTAAACAACTGGGGCATAATGTAGCCATAAAACACAATTATCCTAACAGTCTTAATTATCTTGTAACACTTGCACTTTTTTCCTTAAACATGTGGGTATACAAATGCTTGCTTTCTTCAAGGGCCGGGGGGAAAAAAGAGAGGCTGAAAAGATGTTCTTTTTAACAATTCACTAATCCAGATGAATGCCATTTTTTTCAAAAACAAACAAAAAAACCTCTGAAATGACAAAATATGGAAAAAAGATTTCCAGTCAAAAGATCATTTAATTACCATAAATAACCAAATCGCTGATCTGACAAAGGCTTTCTAAAAGAAAAGAAAAACTCATAAACTTAAGTGTTAACTTTTCACATATTTTTTAAAGTTTCCCTAAATTCCTGGCAAAAGGAATTTTTCTCCCAAAAAAACTGGTCTAATATTAATTTCTTGTATTATAAAACTCTTACAAGTGAGTAGAAAGTTACTGAAATCTCATGAAATAATATAAACCTAAATGAAATCTTGTTCTTCTTACATTGCCTATATTAAACAAAAAGCAAAAGTGGAAAGGATACTAAAAACCTTACATTTTTTTCATTTTTTACTTGAATTTTTTGTTTGTGATCAAATTTGAATTTCGGGATGGCATGTTTAGATATAATTTTCACTAATGGATGTAAAAGAACTCTGTTCCTAAAACATATACTTGTACTTTTCTCTTGAAAGGCTTAAATTTTTAATGCTAAGAAGTATAATCTCTGTAAGTGGAATAATGTAACTCCTACAGTTCGGTATTTTTGAAACTATAGAAAAACTTTTAGAAGCCCAAATGGATTTTCTCTCCCAAACGCATACTTGGTCTTTTCACCCAGGCCCTGTCATTCTCAACTAACAGCATTCCTCCATCAGAGCAGCTAACAAAGACGGATGGCTCAGGAGATAGTATTTTACAAAAAAAGAGAGACTGAAATCTAGGATTTTGCTTGCTACACAATGAAAAAATACTGTTATTTATACTGTTTTAATACTGCTTTCTGAAGGTTTTCCTGCTGTCTAAAACGGAACCCATCCTTAGAAATACATCGCCCTGAGGAGAGTTGACACTGAGATAGGGTATTTACCAGAGTCGGTCCTAGGATGGCTCCTCCTCTCTCCTAGACAGACATGATGTGGACAGTATGGTCTTTTGTGTGACTCCTACCTCCCTACTGAAAGGGGCAGCTGGAGGCAGCCACCACTCAGCAATGTAAGGTCTAGCTTTTAAATGTGTTTCCTGATAGTACATACTCTGGGTAAAACAAAAAACATACTTTTATTTGAGAGACACAAACATTCGATGGATCATGATTCCCTTTGTTAAAAGAGAGATTTCAAAATATGACAGCATGCTCACTCACAAAACAAAGACAATACAATTAGAAGGCAGCAGAATGCCAGAGGAACACCCGGTGGAAGCAAAGCTACCATTCTAGAGAAAATCTCCACAACCAGTCAATCTATCAAAGGAATTAATATTCTTTACAGTTTCAGGAAATAAAAAAAAGCCATCTCTAAAATAACTCTTAAGTTTTAAACAAAAACAGATGTACTATTTCCCAGAGTTGTATGGCATCAATAAAGAAAACGATGTGTCTCAAAAATAAACTACCAGAGGTCTACACAGTATTTTGAAAGAGGTGAGGATCCACAGGGTACTGCAAGCAGCACAGGCTAATGGCTGCCTGAGTTCCCTCCCAGTCACGCCACCCTGTGCAACTGTGGTCACAGAGGAGTCTCCAGAGACCAGCCGGAAACACAAAAGAGGAAGTCACAGTGAAAACAAATCCTGGTTTTCTTTTCTAAGGGAAGAAGGGATAAAATATGAGAAAAAAAAAAAAAAGCACAATAAAACATTGCATTTTATATCTATTCCTATACCTGTAAGTTGGTCGTTCTACAACATGTCTATTCCGATACCTAAAAGGTGATTACATAAATGAGCCAGAGATGGGCTCTGCGTATTGGCCCCAGATTGTCTACTTCTTCATAAAAGGATGAACCCTTAGCTCAAAAGCCCAACTGCACCAAACTGAAATTTTTACATATCCAATTGTTTGAAAAATATTCCAGATAAACAGATATTTTAGCCACTTTGAGAGTGCATGCTTTGCACACTTTGTGAAACTATCCCCAAAATCTGCTATCCATGTTGTTGTTGGTAGCGGTGCTGACAAGTCGGTTCCGACACATATCGACCTCATGCACAACAGAACAAAACACTGCCCAGTCCTGTGCCATCCTCACAATTGTTGCTATGTTTGAGCCCATTGTTGCAGCCACTGTGTCAATTGAGGATCTTCCTCTTTTTCTCTGACCCTCTAATCTACCAAGCAGGATGTCCTACTCCAGGGACTGGTCCCTCCTGATAACATGTCCAAAGTATGTGAGACATAGTCTCACCACCCTTATTTCTAGGGAGCATTTTGGCTGTACTTCTTCCAAGACAGATGTGTTCATTCTTCTGGTAGTCCATAGCATATTCAATATTCTTCGCCAACACCATATTTCAAAGGCATCAATTCTTCTTTGGTCTTCCTTATTCTTTGTCCAGCTTTCACGTGCATAGGAAGGGACTGAAAATACCCCAGCTTTGGTCAGGCACACCTTAGTTCTCAAAGTGACATCTTTGCCTTTTCTAAGACTTTTGAAGAGGTTTTTTCAGCAGATTTGCACAACCAAACATGTCGTTTAATTTCGTGACTGCTGCTTCCAAGGTCATTGATTGTGGATTCAAGTAAAATGAAATCCCTGACAATTTCAGTATTTTTTCCATTTATCATGATGTTGGTTATTGGTCCAGTTGTGAGGATTTTTGTTTTCTTTATGTTGAGGTGTAACCCATACTGAAGGCTATAGTCTTTGATCTTCATCAGTAAGTGTTTCAAGTCCTCTTTACTTTCAGCAATCAAAGTTGTATCAACTGCATATTGTGGGTTGTTAATGACTCTTCCTCCAACCCCGGTGCCAAGTGCTAGTGCTTCTTCATATAGTCCAGCTTCTAAGATTATTTGCTCAGCATACAGATTAGTACAGTATGGTGAATGGATACAACCCTGACACACACCTTTCCTGATTTTAAACCCCTTGTTCTGTTTGAATGACAGCCTCTTGGTCTATGCATACGTTCCACATGAAAACAATTAAGTGTTCTGGAATTTTCTTTCTTCACAATGTTATCCATAATTTGTTATTCTCTGCTTTCAGCCAAGATCCATCTGAGATCAGCAAAAATATATCCCTCGTTCCACGTCCTCTTCTGAATCTGGCTTGGATTTCTGGCAGTTCCCCATCGATGTATTGCTGTAACCGCTTTTGAAAGATCTTCAGCAAAATTTTACTTGTTTGTGATATTAATAATTACCAACTGCCAGTTAAGTCGATTCTGACTCAGAAGACCCCATACGGCTTCCAAGGCTGTAAATCTCTATGGAAGCAACTGCCCCATCTTTCTCCTGAGAAGCCACTGGTAGTTTCGAACCGCTGTCCTTTTGGTCAGCAGTTGGTCTCTTTAACCACTGCTTTTGAATGATCTTCAGCAACATTTCACTTGTGTGTGATATCAATGATATTTTTCAATAATTCTGCATTCTGTTGGATCACTTTTCTTTAGAATGGGCACAAGTATGGATCTCTTCCAGTCGGTTGGCCAGGTAGCTGTCTTCCAAATTTCCTGGCGTAGACAAGTGAGCGCTTCCTGCTTTGCATCCATTTGTTGTAACGTATCAATTGGTATAATGTCAATTCCTGACCCTTGTTTTTACCAATGTCTTCAGTGCAGCTTGGAATTCTTCCTTCAATACCATCAGTTCTTGATCATATGCTATCTCCTGAAATGGCTGAATGTCAACCAATTCTTTTTGATACAGTGACTCTGTGTATTTCCTCCATCTTCGTTTAACGCTTCCTGCATCATTCAATATTTTGCCCACAGAAAACTTCAATACTGCAACTTGAGTCTTGAATTTTTTCTTCAGTTCTTTTAGCTTGAAAAATGTTGCGTGTGTTCTTCCCTTCTGGTTTTCTAACTCCAAGTCTTTGCAGATTTGATTATAATACTTTACTTTGTCTTCTTAAGCTGCCCTTTGAAATCTTCTGTTCTCTTTTACTCCATCATTTCTTGTTTACTTTAACTACTCTACACTGAAGAGCAAGTTTCAGAGTCTCTTCTGACATCCATTTTGGTCTTTTCTTTCTTCTCTGTCTTTTTAATAACCTCTCACTTTCATTATGTATGATGTCCTCGATGTCATCCCACAACTCATCTGGTCTTTAGTCATTAGTGTTCAATGAGTCAAATCTATTCTTAAGATGATCTCAAAATTCAGGTGGAATATACTTGTTATGGATGGGTTGTGTCCCCATAAAGTATCTGTCAACTTGGTTAAGTCATGATTCCCAGCAGTGTATGATTGTCTCCCATTTTGTCATCTGATGTGATTTCCCTATGTGTTCTAAATCCTATCACTATGATGTTAATGACAGGGGTTAGCTGCAGTTTTACTGATGAGATCTGCAAGATTAGATAGTGTCTTAAGCCAATCTCTTTTGAGATATAAAGGAGAGAAGTGAGCAGAGAGACATGGGGACCTCATACCATCAAGAAAGCAGTGCTGGGAGCAGAGTGTGTCCTTTGGACCTGAGGTTCCCGTGCAGCAGAAGCTCCTAGGCCAAGGGAAGATTGATGATATGGACCTTCCTCCACAGCCAACAAAGAAAGCCTTCCCCTGGAGCTGATACCCTGAATTTGGACTTGTAGCCTATTAGACTGTGAGAGAATAAATTCCTCTTTGTTAAAGCCATCCACTTGTGGTATTTCTGTTATAGCAGCAATAGACGACTAAGGCAGTGCTCGAGGTTGTATTTTGGCTTTTGTGGACTTGTTTTGATTTTCTTCAGCTTCAACTTGAACTTTTATATGAGCAATTGATGATCTGTTCCGCAGTCAGACCCTGGTCTTCTTCTGACATATGAAATCAAGCTTCTCCTTTGTCTCGTTCCACAGATGTAGTCGATTTGATTCCTGTGTATTCCATCTAGTGAAGTTCATGTGTATAGTAACTGTTATGTTGTCGAAAAAAATTATTTCCTGCCACCCAAAGATAAGATAAAACTCTGTAGTTATAATGACCTCAAGCTGCTTATGCCCTTTGGAATTCTCTAACCCTCAGAATCCCTACCTTGCTGCCTATGCACACAGAATGCCCACTCCTTTACCTCACCCAGGAGTTTCCTTGCCTGCTTCCCTTTTTGGTGGAGCTCTACAGCACTGGTCCCTGGAGGGCCTCCTGCTAGGGTAAATGCTCCCTACATGCAAGCTGTCAAAGTGTTGGCTTCCAAAAATAGCTTGGTGTGCAACACTGCTATCTCATGGTCATATCTTTTTCCTTGGTCAGCTCCAAACTCCCTGGATATCACTATAAAATATTTTTAAGACATTACTAACAAATTTATATACATATTTTTAAAGGTGAAGAAGGTATTCTTTCCAAAACCACCAGGTTTCATCAAATTAATTGGTTAGTTGTACCGTAAACAGGGAAACCCTGGTGGCATAGTGGTTAAGAGCTACAGCTGCTATCCAAAAAGGTCAGCAGCTTAAACCCTCCGGGCACTCCTGGAAACCCTATGAGGCAGTTCTACTCTGTCCTATAGGGTTGCTATGAGTCGGAATCAGCTTTGTCGGCAACAGGTTTGGTTTACTACAAACATGGTACTTTAGAACTTTTTTCTTGATGTTATAGTTGAGCTAACTAGCAATCACAAATCTTGCACATTACCTTTGATAATTTTCTTGAGCAGTTATTAAGTAACAGCCATAATGGATGTAACTCTCAAGTTTGCCTTTCCATTTGAAAGAAAGATGGAAAGACTGTACTAATGAATTATTACAAGTGTCATATTTCTGCAAAAGTCCCCTCCAGGTTACAATAACTTGTCTTGAGAAAAGACTGACTCAGTGCATAGAATTAGATCAGAGCTCACCAGAGCTGATCAAATCTTTAAATGAGTCTAAATTTTGGTTAAAAGAAAGTCATGGGGAGGAAGTAAACCATGTCAGAGTTTTTGATTGAACCTCAGAAAAATGTGCCACTCCCTCTCTTACAAGGAAAGGTTTCCCTACTTCCCCTCACCCTCCCAGTAGGTCTTATTCCAGAGGTTTGACCACATCAGTATTTCAGCCACGGTTTTAGTCCACCCAGAAGCATGCCTCAGAAGTAAGACCTGGTGATCTATTTCCAAAAAAAATTAGACATTAAAAACCCTATGGAGCATAGTTCCGCTCTGACACACAAGGCGTCACCATGAGTCAGAACTGACTTGATGGCAATGGGTGGTTAGTTTTTCACTGCCAACCTTTGTGTCCAAACCACCTGTCCACCTGAGCATTATGTGGCCAACTCACTTGGATCTTTCCTTGTATGATTTCAACCCAAGTCAAGCCCTTCCCTGCTGTATGTGCCCCATTATTCTCCTTGCCCTGTCCACTGGCAAGCCTGTTCTGTTGGGAGCAGACACTCCCTTTATTTCAATCTGAATTGTCCCAAATCAAAATACTGTAATACTTTCTTCCCCTAAATACCCTGAATTATAAGGGAAGACCTTGGATAGAGCTCCTTAATGTCTTCCAGATTTTTTTTAACTACTCTCCTCACTTTTAATATGCTGTTACCAAATTTCCTCCAAAGCACCAAAACATCTCCCTGATGAGTCTAAGCTCTAGTTCACCATTTCCTCTTTGTATAGGTAAGAGCTACACTAAAAATGAATTAAACAGAGGGCCGAATGGACCACATAAACCACAGCCTCCACCAGCCTGAGCCCAGAAGAACTAGATGGTACCCAGTGAGCACCACGGATCGCACTGACCGAGATCACAATAGAGGTTTCCGGACAGAGTGGAAGAAAAATACAGGACAAATTTAAAATACACAAAAAAGATCAGAGTGACTGGTCTGTCAGAGACTGGAGGAACCCCCCAAGACTATGGCCCCCAGACACCCTTCTAACTCAGAACTGAAGCCACTCCCGAAGTCCACCTTTCAGTCACATACAAGGCAGGCCTCTAAAACAAACAGTAACACCCCCGGGGATATGCTTCTTAGATCAACCAAGTACAGGAGACCAAACGGGCAACACCTGCCCAAAAGGAATGATGAGAAGGCAGGAAGGGACAAGAACACCACACAAATGAAGATGGGGAAACCAGGGTGGCAAGGGGGACAATGCTGACACATTGCAGGGATTGCAACCCAAGCCACAAAACAATTTGTGTATAACTTTTTGAATGAGAAACTAATTTGCTCAGTGAACTTTCACCTAAAACACAATAAAATGTTTTTAAAAAATGAATTAAAGACTCAAAGCGTCTTTACTTTCTCTCCTTTTTGAACTTGGTTTCAGAGACACCTTCAGCCCCAACGTATGCTATCTCCAACGTTTAAATTTAGATCTTACCCTCCCCGATCTGACCCCCTTCTATCTTCCACGGTTTCTACTCCCTTCGTCTTCACTGAGTCTGTAAGTTCTTTGGATCTCTTGATGTGGCCAACCCGTGGGCATCCAGCTACATAAGCTACATAGCCCAAGCAAAATCACAACATGAACATTTTAATATTTCCTTCTCAACTCCTGGTCTTCCCAACAGACTGAATCCTCTTTCCTGAGCTAGGTCTTTCATAGTGGATCACGTCTGACTAGATTGTGAGGCTGATAAAGACAAAACCAGAATGGTGTGAAAAACAGGGCATGTTTGGAATTTGTGAGTAAATCCTGCTGGTGGGAACTCAGGTAGGCAATAGACTTTTTCAGGCTCCCATTATTAAGAAAGTTGTAGAAGTGGAAGAAATACGACTTCTTTATTCACTGTCTTGCGTGCCTTATCTTTCAATCAGAATTCTTCAAATGATAGTTGATATCCACTGAGCTTCGTATGTGCCAACATCATTCCCTGAACTTGACATACATCACCTGAATCCTGGCCAGGCCACGAGACAGGCTTCTCAGTGGGGAAAGCTACCAAAGACGGCCCCGCAACTGAAGTACCCTTGCTGCCTCCTCTCCTTTATCTAAGCACTGCATGTCCTTCAAAACTCAGCCTAAGACCCAAACCCCATGCAAAGCCTCTCCCTGTGGCCTCTGCTAACCGAAGTATCTCCTCTGCAGTGCTTGAGCATAAAGCCATCTGCATCTCAGTACTATTCATCCCCTGGATGTCAGGCTGCTTCACAGTGCTGTTAGGCAGTTAATATGTACTCTGTTTCTCCTCTAGACTGTAAGCTTTGAATTTAGCTTCTGTATCTTTTCATATTCCTAGTGCCTATGGAGCCCTGGTGGCGAAGTGGTTAAGAGCTCGGCTGCTAACCAAAAGGGCAGCAGTTTGAATCTACCAGCTGCTCCTTGGAAACCCTATGGGGCAATTCTACACTGCCCTACAGGGTCACTAGGAGTCAGAATCGACTCAATGGCAACGGGTTTAGTTTTGGTTTTTAGTGCCTACTGGGGGCAGTAGTGGTTCAGTGGGAGGATTCTCGTCTTCCATATAGGAAGGAGACCCACGTTCAATGCCTGGGCAATGCACTTCAGGCACAGCCACTGCCCGTCTGTCAGTGGAGGCTTGCATGTTGCTGTGATGCCGAACAAGTTTCAATAAATACGATGGATCAGGAAGAAAGTCCAGGTGAGCTACTTCCAAAAATCAGCCGATGAAAACCCTATGGATGACAATGGTCCAATCTCCTTGTGCGTAGGGTCGAGTCGAGGGCAAACTTGATGGCAGCTAACAGCAACCAGAATAACTAAACCCATTGCCGCTGATCAATTCCGACTCCTTGTGAGCTAACAACAACGGTGCCTGCTAAATAATACATGTACCCTGGTTCTAGCACTAATGGGCACCAGGCCAACTTGTACCTCTAAGCAAGCGCTTGTTTCCATGGAGTCAGGCACTAAGGAGACAGACTCCAGCGACAACACTTTTCTTTTAGCAAGCCTCTGAAACTTAAAAGAAAAAACAATATCTCCTTTTAAAGCTACAGGAAGTCAAAGAGAACAATTCATTTTTTTTTTCTATGTCAAGCAACCACATTATTAAACTCGAAATCATTCCCAAATACAGAGAAATAACATTGTTAGTTACTTAAGTTTTGAACCAAGGCATTCAAGAACTAGGAGAGGGAACACTTTCTTTCTCGTTCTTTAATTACCTCTTCCTACACACAGTAAGTAAAAGACCGTCTATGAATATGTACCTACCCATCTGTCTATATGGCTTTTTGTTTTAAGATTTTAAGCTGAAAGATCAAACGTTTTACCAACCTTTCCATCAGCCTTTAATTTTCCCCTAGTTAGTCTTGTCACCTGCTGTTTATTGATTTCTCAGAAATTCATTCTGTATCGTGAAGAACTGCCTGTGGCCTCCTCCCATAAGCATCTGATACTCGCAGTTTCGGGGGCAGCAGGAGGATGAGCCGGTACTGGCTGGCAGCAGGGAAGCCACGTTAGCATTTCGTTAGGCAGGTACCACCTCCTAACACAATGTCCCTCCGCTAATCTTCCACTCTTCAAACAACAGCCGAAGTGTGCATACTTCATAGGCATTTCAGGAATCATTTCCGCAGAAGTATTTCTTCCATCTTAATGGACCCGAAAGGATGGGCACAGATGTGCTGTTGATTTAATGGTGAAGACTACAACACCGGTGGGGAAGGCACCTCATGGCCTAGACAGAGTAAGGCAGTCATCTTGGGAATCCAAATTAGTAAAAAGGATAAAGCCCTCTCCTAATATTTTTAACCATCAAACAAGAATCTACCACCTAAAACAATCATACGTATGCATTAATTTAATATACCGTTTCCATTGAATGTGAAAATGCCCACTTTTAGAACAAGACTTTCAGGGGTCAATGTGGATGTAGCACAGAATCTCAAACACTGGTTCCCACACCGCTATTGCAGCCCATTAGTGATCCCCATTCTCTACGGCAGTGTTTCTCACCCATGGTGTGTCAAACGCTCACCAGTCCCAGTGCTTCCTCCTCAGTAAGTCAGACAGAGCACTGGTCAAGAAGGCCTGGATTTACACAGTACCCTTAGGCCAGTTACTTGACTTTATGTATTCTAATTTCATTTAAAAAAGAGATTGACTTGTTTAAGAATATTCTGGTATTAAAGATATAATATAGGTGGCAAATACTTTGACAAGCATAAATTAGTAGGAAAAAATTAAAGGTAGTATTTATATGATAAACATTTGTTCAAGAAATCAGTCTCATTACCCAAACTTGCCTAATCGTAAGAATCACGGGCACTTGTGAAAAATAAAAATTCCTAGGACCCAGCCCCTGAGATTTTGATTCAGTAAGCTGGAGACTGGTTCATGTTCATTGTGCAGGGAATAAAATGAGAAGTAAGTTTGTGTTTTGTTTCCTGGTTCTTATGGTACATAATATACAGTCATCTAGTTGGACTGAGATTGTTTAATTTTGGAAGGGAAGGATTAGGACCCAGTTTCTTTCATTTTAGCAAATTTGACAGGTACTGAAGAAGAATTGACACAATTGAACTATGGTGTTGGCGAAGAATATTGAACATACCATGGACTTCCAGAAGAACGAACAAATCTGTCTTAGAAGAAGTACAGCCAGAATGCTCCTTAGAAGCGAGGATGACAAGACTTCATCTCACTTACTTTGGCAATGCTATCAGGAGGGACCAATCCCTACAAAAGGACACCATGCTTGGTAAAACAGAAGATCAGTGAAAAAGAGGGAAACCCTCAAGAAAATGGACTGACAAAGTGGTTGCAACAATGGGCAAAAACGTAGCAACAGTTGTGAGGCTGGTGCAGGACCAGACAACACTGTGCTCTGTTATACAAAGGGTCGCTATGAGTCAGAACTAATTTGACAGCACCTAACAACAACAACAGCTACAGACATGAGAAATGGAAATTAAACTATTAGGTATTTTGATAACAAAATAATATGTATCTGTTATCTAACGAAGGTGAGTTTGCTAAAATAAGACTTAAGAGAATCTCAAATAGAGTTGGACGACTTCTCAGAGAATATCCATATTGAAATCCACATTAAGATGCAAATACTGATAGAAGACACTATTGCCTGCCCATCTTTTCAGGACCTGCATGGGTGTTCTGGATAAAGCTGAAGAAGGTCCAGAACTCTGTCACTGTTTGGTATATTTCATCAAGGAGATTCGGCACCCACCCACAGCAGGTCTAAAGCTCTGACTCTGTCTGGGGTTCCCATGCACATTGCTCCCAGTTCTGGCACTGCTCCTCTGGAAACAAGGGCAGAAGCACACCAGTGTCTGATACTGGGAAAACCCACAAGATGAGGGACAGAAGAAATAGAAGGGGAACCTGCCTCCACCAGGTGCAGCTTTTGGCCTACACTCAAAACTACGTTTATGATAAAGACTTCCCAACACACTTTATGGTTAATCAAGTATAGGGGCACCAGAAAGAAAAATTCATGATATAATATGCAAACGCACATTATGAGGAAATGTAAACTTCTCTGAAATCTCTTTAATGTACTTATAAATGCTTACTTGGGAACTAATAATTTCAAGAACAGTAATGAATAGCCATGTAAAAATAAATTTTTTAATTAGTAATCGAAACACATATAGGCCCATACTGGTTGGCAGCAGGCCTAACAGGAGCTAGTAAGGACGGTCTCATGGTCATCTCCAACAAGCTCTCACCAGGGCTTCTGTGGCCACAAGAAGTCATAGGAAAAGGAAACAAAAAACCAAACCCATTGCCATCGAATCAATTCCTCCAACTCATAGCAACCCTATAGGAGAGAGCAGAACTACCCCAGAGGGTTTCCAGGGAGTGGCTGGTACATTCGAACTCCCAGCCTTTTGCTTAGCAGCCAAGCGCTTAATCACTGCACCACCAGGGCTCCATGGAAGAGGAAGAGATCCCAAATCCTTCTCTCAACTCACGTTCCTCTAAGTCATCCTAAAACCAAATGAATTAAGTTCCTGCTAACATGTAGCTCCATAGGCCCAGGGTGATTCAGGGATGTCTGATGGATATCCTCCGTCTCTAAAATAGGCTTACCCTCCTGTAGCTCCTGAAATTACTTTTAATAAGGAAAAAAGGACATTAATTCCATAATTAGAAATAAAAAAGCTGAAAATACATAATAAGTCAGGTTGTGGCAGTGCTAAGTATGAATGAGCTTCAGCCATATGATAACACAATAACAATAAAAATAATGGTCGAGAACTGGAGGAAGAACGTGAGCAGTCCTGGAGAACACAAGAGTTCCCAAACAGGAGGAGAGGTGACCTGGGGTGACAAGAAGGCACTGTTCTGCAATGGAAAATTCTGCGGGGTAGGAGGAAGGGTAGGCAGGAATTCTGACTATAAATCTGTGTTCTGTTATTCAGTAGCTGTAACATTTAAGAAGAGTCTTCAATTTGCTGAACCACAGTTTACTCATCTGTGAAATGGGAATTATGTCAACCTCAACTACAGCCCAGGGAATTGAATGGGGTGATTTGTGTAAAATCATTTTGAAAAGCATAAAGCCATGTATCAAAGTAAAGCACCATTTGTGTATCAGAAAGCTAGGGCCAGAAAATAAGAATTTCCTAGAAACATGACTTTGTCTAAAGTAAGCCTGGTTGCTTCTAGCAGGATACAGACAAGGAGACGCGATCCTGGAAGAGATTTTGATTACGCAGCTACGAAAGCTGGATGTAGGAATCATATTGTTTGTTGGTAACACGGCTGAACTGATTATCAAAGGGGACTCCTTAATTGAGATGTAATTTTCCATAGTTTTGCTGTCCTGCCTTTAGGTATTTTTCAGTGCAACTATTCACCACCCAGGCCCAAAGGGCTGCTCTTCAAACCAGCACTGAAATAAAGTTAACACTCAGCTATACAAGCTACAAACATGGTTTTGGGAAATACAACATAGTGTATGCTCATCATTTACATAACCAGACAGCTGGAGTCTACAGAAGTGTAAATTTCGTCATCACTTAAATGCAATGAAAAAATATTCTTCACTGAAAATGCCAGAGTGGAGGAGAAACATTTGAGGAAAAGGAATTATCAACAAACCCAAACTTATTTGTTTTAAGTAAATAAAAAACAAATCCTAATTTTATGTAAAAAAGTGTGTGTGTGTGGCGGGGGGTGATTTGCTTTATGTGATTCTCTGTGCATTGTGACTTATCCATTAGCCATGTGGCCCTGCACGGTGTACCACCACCATGACTCTGCCCCCATGGCCCCTTGCAGGTTTGGGAAGTCTACAGCAATCAGCTGCTGAAGCATGTCTTCTTTTCCTGGGGTATAGGCTACCCCCTCATCACCTTCTCCTTCCACCAAGCCAGATGTCAGTTCATCTTCTGAACTGAGCTCTGGGGGCTACAAAGGACATTGGCCCAGGCCCACCCTATCCCTGTATCACTCAGCCCCAAGCCTCTCAGAACATTTTCCTTTTTTTTTTTCCAGTCTACTGGATACGTAAAAAAAACAAAACCAAACCAGGTGACATGAAGTCGACTCTGACTCATGAGAACCCCATATGTGTTAGAGTAGAAATGTGCTCCATAGCGGTTTTCAGTGGCTTTGATTTTTCAGAAGGAGATCACCAGGCCTTTCTTCCCAAGTGCCTCTGGGTGGACAGGAACTATCGATCTTTTGGTTAACAGCCAAGCTCATTAAAGTGCCAGCTAAACTATGCTAACTAGTGCCAAATATCATCGGCAGTTTTTCTGTCCAACTCCCTACACACAGGCTCACACGCATACATACAAAATTTACATAAAGGCATGGGGGAAAAAGTCACATATAATGAGTCCACAGGTCTCATTATTTTTAAAAAGGGGCTAATCCAACACGTAATCTCTCAACCGTTACTTTAAATGAGTGGTTGCTTTCAATTGAAAGCCCAATTCACTTCTAGCTTTCAAAAACAATCCTAAATTCACTCTCAAATCAGAGGAAGTTAATTAGACTCGAGCAAGTCACTGCAGAACTGAACTGCCCCTCGGTCACACGTCTCTCAGGCCACACTGGGCTCTTGAAGGTTAATAGGTCAATCCATGAAGAAAAGATTTCCATTGCTTTCCAAAGGTATGTGCCTTCCACCATCAGAAAAGTGAGAGTAAGTGCTTTTCAAGGCTGGAAGAATTTACTCAGCTCCCATTTGCCTGATAGTTTACAGAACTCTGAGCTTCTGGCAGGGAATGAGTGAGTGAGCTTGGTGTTCTATGGAGAAGAAAAGGAAGGTGACTATTTCCTTTCTTTTTCTCTAAGGTTCTTTAAACAGAGCGGCCACAGGCAGAGGGCCAGCATGTAGCCCAAAGCAAAAATAAAAATTAAAAAAAACAAAAAACCATTGCTGTCAAGTCGATTCTGACTAAGGAATGCCCCTGGCATGTAGCAGGCCCTCAAATGTGTAGTAAATGAAGCTCTTGAACTTATGCTATAATTCTATAGATGCAAAGAAATACACAATCTCTTAAAAGCATTAATGTATATGATATAATAAGTCTGAGAGATTTAGTTTAGGGCTTTGAGCCACAGCTACAATTTTTTTTTTTTTGTAAAGTAAGAATGCTAGCCTTGCCTCTATCATCTTCCAGATGACATGAGGGAAGTGCTGGTCTATGCTTCATCAAGCAGACAGGACACAGCTCAGAAACCCCTGCTATGAGCACAGAGATCACGCCTTTAACTGGGGAGACTCCATGTAATCTGGAGAGCTGGTTCCCTCACTGACTCCTGAAAACGGGATGTCCAACTAGCTCTCTCTCAGCCACAGCAGAAGAAGAAACATTCTGGGCTGTGCAGCACAAAGCTAATATTAGATTGTTTTCTAAATTTTATTTTCTTTTTCATCCTAGTAGAGGATTTTTAGAGAGCTCTTTGATCTTTCCATTTTTAGTAGAAGAGAAAGATTTGGAATTAAGAAATAACCATACCTGAGCCTGTTAATCTCCTGAGATGCTGGTCAAGTTGATGAGCACACACATCAGCATTTGCTCTCTTTTTTTTCCTCTTAGCCCAAGACTGGGTCCGTGGTAGGAAGGTAGGGGAGATTCACCTTCTTCCACCTCTGTTGGTTCTCAAACGTCAGCATGCATCAGGATCCCCAGGATGACTTATTAGAACAAGATGGCTGGGCCTTACCGCTCACAGCTTCTGACTCACTAGGTTTGAGCTGGGGTCTGAGAATCAGCTTGTCTAGCAGATTCCTAGATGATGTGATGCCCAGGGACCACACTTGGAGAACTACTGACATAGCAGAATACTGTACCTGAGGCTGGCCCTCAGGAAAACTAAGGAACAAGCACACGAGCTTCTCCCAGGCTCATCTGGTCCCTCTAGCCAGCATCTGTCAACCCCACGCCAGGCTGCATGACTAGATGCTTTGTCCTCTCTGCCACTGACTTTCCTTCTACCTCCTCCCAAGTCTTGCTACTTCTACCCGAATTCATAGCAGGCGCTGGTGCATACCGATGAGTTAACATGTGTTCAGGTCAGATCATACCTGGTGAGGAATTACTTGCTCTGCTGTTGAGATACATCACCCTGTTGGCAAGCTACTCATCCCCTTCCTTTGCTTTCCAATGTCATCCATGTTTTTAGAAACCAAGCTCAAATAAGGAAACAGGACAGAAACTACGCATATTTATGTATGCTCAGCATCCAGACGCCTAAGTTTCTATTAACCACCCTTTCTAGGTGTGTGGTTTTTCTGCCTTGGGGTAAAAAAAAAAAAAAAAACAAATTTTTTTTTTTGGTACAGGGCTGCTTAAATCTAAGTGCAGCCTGAATGTTAAGTGGATTAATTCCCTGAACTTTTTGTTATCTACTTCTGTGTGATCGTCAGGTGGCCAAAATCATCAGGAGCAATTTTCGGCATTAAAACAAATAACTCTTAAAATTCTGAAACTCAGTGACATTAGCTTGGGCAGAACTGTTCAAGGAAAACAAAAGAAAATCTCAATCCTAATGCTCTGCAGGTTCGGGCAGTGAGCTTTTGTGCTCGAGTCATAAACATACGTCTTAACATTAGTGGAACATTGTTTGTTCAGGAAGGCCAGTAGCTTTTCCAGATGCCTCACTGAGCTGCCGTCTTCTAAACCTTACTAGTACAACTTGCTGCTGGAGTTCAGTGAAGAAAGGCAATCGGCTGGAGATGCCCAGCTTCTCACTAAGAAGAGCGCAGGACAGAGACAGCAACAAAAGGCTACTGAGGAATGCAGGCAGATCACTAGATTCCTGCGCGAATCGTTTTGTAATTTTTCTAATTTTGTAATACATATCTGATGCTATCCTTGTGAAACCATAAAAGCCAGTGCGGTCTCAGGATGGTAGAGGGCAAATCACAAGCTGAACATTTCATTCAGCTTTGTGTCACTGAAGAACCTTGCCTCTGAGTGGAAATCCTCCTTCTGCAGCTCATGTTAAATTCTGGTAGAACTTCCATGAAGTCTCTGGGCAACACACACACACACAGACATGCATACCTATGCCAAATTTCACTTAGAAAAAAACACAATGGGCCAATGCCTTGTGCCATGCCCAATGGATGAAGTGCAGTAACTATCCCACCAGTTTGGGCAGCAGTGGCATCCAGCACCCACAGGTGTGCCCACAGCTCCACTCCAAAGTTTCTGAAAGGTCTGCGACGGTACCCCCAGTAGTAGGCACAGCAATAAAAGGCGGTGTCCCTACTCAGCACAGGGTGCCGGAGATTCACTCCACTCCAGTGCTGTAAAGGTAGGGTGAGGCAGCAGCTGCCAGGTGGCAATCTCAGGGATGTGCTGAATCAGGCCCATTACAGCTACAACAGCTACTGTTGCTCACTTCTCCATCTGAGATCAGCACCTCAGTGTGTTCTAAACTGTCACCGTTCACTGAACGTTTGGAAACGGAACTCTCATTGCTAGGTGCCTACACCATTTCAACAATTTATCCCCACCCACCATTCCTCATGTGCCTTGAGTCATTTGCTGGGTTCCAACCTCAATAGTTTACTCAGTGTCTGCCATCACTGAGAAGGAGGTAAATTGTTGTTGTTAGGTGCTGTCCCATCAGTTCCGACTCACAGAGACCCCATATACAACAGAACAAAACACTGCCAGGTCCTGCACCATCCTCACAGTTTTTGCTATGCTTGAGCCCACTATTGGAGTCTCTGTGTCAATCCATCTCATTGAGAGGGTCTTCCTCTTTTTCAGTGACCCTCTACTTTACCAAGCATGATGTCCTTTTCCAGGAACTGGTCTTTCCTGATAACATGTTTAAAGTGCGTGAGACAAAGTCTCACCATCCTCACCTCCAAGGAGCACCCTGGCTGTATTTCTTCCAAGAAAGAGCTGTTCGTTTTTCTGAAGGTCTACATATATTCAATATTCTTCACCAGTGCCATATTCAAAGGCATCAATTCTTCTGTCTTGCTTATTCATTATTCAGCTTTCACATGCACATGAGGTGACTGAAAATACCATGGCTTGGGTCAGGCACACCTTAGTTCTCATAGTAACAACTTTACTTTTTAACCCTTGAAGAGGTCTTTTCAGCAGATTTGCCCAGTACAATGTGTCATTTGATTTGCTGACTGCTGCTTCCATAGGTGTTGATTAGGGATCCAAGTAAAATGAAATCCTTGAAAATTTCCATCTTTTCTCTGTTAATCATGATGTAGCTTATTAGTCCAGTTGTGAGGATTTCTATTTTCTTTATGTTGAGGTATAACTCATACTAAAGGCTGAAGTCTTTGAACTTCATCAGTAAGTGCTTAAGTCCTCTTCACTTGAGGCAGGGTCAAGATGGTGGAGTACTCAGATGCTTCCTGTGATCCCTCTTACAACAAAGACCCGAAAAACAAGTGAATCAATTATACATGACAATCTACAAGTCCTGTATGTCAAAGGCAAAGGAGGAATCAGACTGAGCAGCAGGGGAGGGAAAGATGGTTCAGAACCAGCGAGGAGTTGCCAGGCCTGACCCAGCAGGAACGGGCACCCTGCAGACTGGATCAGTCGGCAAGCAGTGGCACTCAGGGCTCATTTTCCACATCAGGAGAGATCAAGTGGTGCAATCCACTCGAACCTCCGGAACCAGTGAAAAGCGGCGCTTAATAGGAAAAAGGTAAGTATGTGCATCTAAACTACTACATGGATCAAACCAACCCCTTTGAGAAAAACCTCTGTCCCACTTAACTGCACCCTCCCCATTCTGTACTGGATCCTGGGCCAGCTTCAAGGATTGCCGCATTCCCTGGGTTGGAAGTAGGACCCGTTGTGCGCCCTAAGCTATTCTCTCAGCTTTGGAGAGGGAACAAATTAACAAACAGGCAAAAATAATCTGCCAGCTCCTCTAAGCCAGAAAATCAGTGCACGTACAGTGCCTTATGCCTAGACACAGGCATAAGGGGTCAATAGACTTTGAATGCCTTTCACCCCTGCATAGACCTATGTGGCCCCATTTCAACAGTGTAGGCCCTCATTAGCACAGTACCACAGGGTATATACTTGAAGCTTATTTTCAACTGTATCAGCTGTAAGGTGGACTGGCAGATTTGTGACATCTGACACCACTCTGCCCATTAAGCAGGGTCCTCACCTACCCACATCAGGGGCCTGAGGACCGGTGGCTCCACCCATGCCACCTAGCCGCCATGACAGGGGTGCAAGAATAAGTGGTGGCTCCCTGTCCTTATAGCCAAAAGCCCTGGGTGCCTATAGTCCGGCTGCAAAACTAACCCACCTACACGCTCTAGGGAAGAGGGACACGCTTTCACCCAGACACTCAGAGGCAGGTCAGCCCCCTGCCTTGCTCAGGACATAATCTCCTACAGCAGCCAGATACCTGTACCTACTCTAATCACTCCTGCCCACCCAGGACTGTAGGTGAAACCCTGCACCACACACTTGGTGACTGACTACCTGGACACCCAAGCTGATTCCATACAAGAAAAGTAAATGCACTCCTGGGCTCACATACCTAGTAACAGTTCTAATTACCTGGTGACAAGACATGAGTGCCTCAAAGGTGCCAATAATCAAACTAGGTCACATGACCAGCCTATTTGGGCTTGACAAAACAAAACAAGAAGCTAGGACACAATAAGCTAATATAAAATAAATAAATATAAGAACTTATTGATGGCTCAGAGACAACAGTCAATATCAAATCACATAAAGAGGCAGACCATGATGCCTTCAGCAAGTGCCCAAAACAAAGAATCAAGAAATCATTCAGAGGAAGTTAACTTCTTGGAATTACTGGAGATACGGTTCAAGAGATTAACATACAGAGATCTTCAAGAGATCAGGCAAAATGCAGAAGAAGCCAAAGAACACACAGACAAAGCAATAGAGGAATTTAAGAAGGTTATACAAGAGCCTGACAAATTTAATAGGGTGCAAGAATCGACAGAGAGACAGCAATCAGAAATTCAGAAGATTAACAACAAAATTCTAGAATTAGATAACTCAATAGAAAGGCATACAAGCAGAATTAAGGCAATGGGAGTCAGAATTAGTGAGACTGAAGATAAAGCACTTGACACCAACTCACTTGAGGAAAAATCAGATAAAAGAATTAAAAAAAATGAAGAAGCCCTAAGAATTATGTGGGACTCTATCAAAAGGAATAACATATGAATGACTAGAGTACCATAATGGGGGTGGGGAGGGGGTAACAGAAAATGCAGAGAGAAGTGCTGAAGATTCGTTGGCAAAAACTTCCTTGATATCGTGAAAGATGACAAGATATCTATCCAAGAATCTCATTGAACCCCACACAAGGAAAATCCCAAAACAAAGTCATCAATACATACTATAATCAAGCTTGCCAAAACCAAAGATAAAGAGAGAATTTTAAGAGCAGCTAGGGATAAACGAAAAGTCGTCTACAAAGGAGAGTCGATAAGACTAAGCTCGGACTACTCGGCAGAAACCATGTAGGGAAGAAAGCAAAGGGATGACATATATAAATCCTTGAAGGAAAAAAACTGCCAGACAAGAATTATTCATCCAGCAAAACTGACTCTCAAATATGAAGGCGAAATTAGGGCATTTCCAGATAAACAGAAGTTTAGGGCATTTGTAAAAAACAAACCAAAATTACAAAAAATACTGAAGGGAGACTTCCAGTTAGAAAATCGGTAACATCATATAACAACCCAAGACTAGAACACAAAGACAGAACAACCAGGTATCAACCCAGATAGGAAAGTCATAAAAATAAAAGCTAGAACACTGAAAATAGGGAAAAAGAGTTATCAATATGCAAAAGATGACAACATTAAAACAAAAAAAGGGACTAGATAAGTTACTCATAGACCTTTCATACGGAGAGGAAGTCAAGGTGATATAAATAAATAAATAGAAGATTGGTTTAAACTTAGAAAAAGACAGGTAATCACAAAGGAAACTAACAATCCTATACATCAAAAAAAAAAAAAACCACAAAAACATAAAGATTTAGCAAATACAAAATGAACAACAATGAAAAAGATGAAAAGAAAATACATAAAAGAAAATGACTCAGCACAGAAAATTAAGTGGAACAAATTGTCAACAACACACACAAAAAAATACATCAAAATGACAGCTCTAAACTCAAAAGAAAAAGAAAACTCATACCTACCAATAATTATGCTGAATGTAAATGGACTAAATGTACCAATAAAGAGACAAAGAGGGTCAGAATGGATTAAAAAAACATGATCTTGTCTATATGCTGCCTACAAGATACACACCTTATTAAAGACACAAACAAACTAAAACTCAAAGGATGGAAAAAAATATATGAAGCAAAGAACAATCAAAACAAGAGCAGGAGTGTCAGTACTAATCTCTGACAAAATAGACTTTAAAGTTAAATCCACCACAAAGGATAAGGAAGGACACTATATAATGATTAAAGGATCAATATACTAAGAGGAAATACCCATAATAAATATTTCTGCACCCGACAACAGGGCTCTGAAATACATAAAACAAACTCTAACAGCATTGAAAAGAGAAGTAGCTCCGCAATAATAGAAGGAGACTTCAACACAGTACTTTCGGTAAAGGACAGAACAGCCGGCAAGAAGCTCAATACATACACCCAAAAACAAAACCAAATACACTGCTGTCGAGTCGATTCTGACTCATGGCGACCCTACAGGACAGAGTAGAACTGCCCCATAGAGTTTCCAAGGAGCACCTGGCGGATTTGAACTGCTGACCTCTTGGTTAACAGCCGTACCACTTAATCACTACACCACCAGGGTTTCCCAATAAATACACAGAAGATCTAAATGAAACAATCAACCAACTTGATCTCATAGACATATACAGAACACACCACACAACAGCAGCCAAGAATATTTTCTTTTCCAACACACATGGAACATTCTCCAGAACAGACCACAAATCAATAACAGAAAAAGCAAAGAAAAAAGTCAAATACATGGAAACTGAACAACTCCTTGTTCTAAAACTAGTTATATAAGAAATTAATGACGAATAAAGAAATTAACAGAATCAAATGAGAATGAAAACACATCCTACCACAGCACTTGGGACACAAAAGCAGTGCTTAGAGATCAATTTACAGCAATAAATGCACCCATCTAAAAAGAAGAAAGGGTCAAAACCAAAACATTAACCCTACAACTCAGACAAACAGGAAGCAGCATAAGAAGCCCTCCAGCTTCAGAAGAAAGCAAATAATAAAAATTAGAGCATAATTAAATGAAATAGAGGAGAGAAAACAACAGAAAGAGTTAACAGACAAAAAGTTGGTGCTTTGAAAAGATCAACAAAATCAATAACCATTGGCCAAACTGACAAAAGGAAAACAGGAGAAGAAGCGAATATCCCAAATGAGAAAAGAAATGGGCGATATCATAACAGAACAACTGAAATTAAAAGAATCGTAACAGAAAGAATACGATGAAAAATTGTACTCTAACAAATTTGAAAACCTAGAGAAAATGGACAAATTTGTACAAACACATTACCCACCAAAACTAACACAGAGGTAGAAGAAGTTAATACACATATTTAAAAAAGAAGAAGAGATTGAAAAGGTAATTAAAAAACTCCCAACCAAAAAAAAAAAAAAAAGCTCTGGCCCTGACAGCTTCACTAGGGAATTCTACCAAATTTTCAGAGAAGAGTTAACACCACTACTACTAAAGGTATTTCAGAGCATAGAAAAGGATGGAATACTCTGGAACTCATTCAATGAAGCTAGCATATCCCTGATACAAAAACCAGGTAAAGATACCACAAAAAAAGCAAATGACAGACCTATATCTGTCATGAACTTAGACGCAAAAATCCTCAAGAAAATTCTAGCCAATAGGATTCAACAACATATAAAAAAAAAATTAATAAATAATTCGCCATGACCAGGCGGGATTCATACCAAGTATGCAGGGATGGTTCAACATTAGAAAAACAATCAATGTAATCCATCGCATAAATCAAACAAAAGACAAGAACCACATGATCTTATCAATTGATGCAGAAAAGTTCAACACCCATTCATTATAAAAACTCTCAGCAAAATAGGAATAGAAGGGAAATTCCTCAACACAATAAAGGGCATTTATACTTTTTTATACAAAGCCAACAGCCAACATCATCCTAAATGGATAGAGTCTGAAAGTATTCCCCTTGAGAATGGGAACCAGGCAAGAAAGCCCTTTATCACCATTCTTACTCAACACTGTGCTGGAGGTTCTAGCCAGAGCAATTAGGCTACAAAAAGGGGGAAACAAAAGGTATCCAAATTGTTAAGGAAGAAGTAAAAATATCTCTCTTTGCAGATGATATAATCTTATACACAGACAACCCTAAGGAATCCACAAGAAAACTACTGGAACTAATAGAAGAGGTCTGCAAAGCACCTCCTGGTATCCTTACAAGATAAACAAACAAAAATCAGTTGGATTCCTCTACACCGACAAACTGAACTTCAAAGAGGGAATCACCAAATCAATACCATTTACAATAGCCTCCAAGAAGATAAAATACTTAGGAATAAATCTAACCAGAGTCGCATAAGACCTATACAAAGATAACCATGAGACACTACTTCAAGAAACCAAAAGAGGGCTACATGAGTGGAAAAAACATATGTTGCTCATGGATAGGAAGACTCAACATTGTGAAAATGTCTATTCTACGCTAAACAATCTACAAATGCAATGCAATCCACATCCAAATTCCAATGACATTTTTTAATGAGATGGAGAAACAAATCACCAACTTCATATGGAAAGGGAAAGAGGCCCTGGATAAGTAAAGCATTACTGAAGAAGAACAAGTGGGAGGCCTCACACAACCTGATGTTAGAACCTATTATACCACCAGGTATTGAAAACAGCCTGGTACTGGTACAACAGTTACATAGACCAATGGAATAGAATTGAGAATCCAGTGATAAATTCATCCACATATGAGCAACTGATATTTGACAAGGGCCCAAAGCCCGTTAAATGGGGAAAGACAGTCTCTTTAACAAATGGTGCTGCCATAACTGGCTATCCATCTGCAACAAAAAGAAAACAAGACTTCATACCACGCACATACTTCAAACCATGCACAAAAACTCACTTGAAATGGATCAAAGACGCAAATATAAAATCTAAAGCGATAAAGATCATGGAAGAAAAAATAGGGACAATGCTAGGAACCCTAATCCATGGCTGAAACAGTATACAAAACATTACCAACAATGCACAAACATCAGAAGAAAAACTAGGTAACTGGGAGCTCCAAAAAATCAAACACTTATGCTCACCAAAAGACTTCACCAAAAGAGTAAAAAGACAACCTACAGACTGGGAAAAAGTTTTGGCTACAACATATCCAACAGGGTCTCATCTCTAAAATCTACAAGATACTGCAAAACCTCAAAAACAAAAAGACAAATAACCTAATTAAAAAATGGGCCAAAGATATGAACAGGCACTTTGCCAAAGAAGACATGTAAGTGGCTAACAGATGCATGAGGAAATGCTCATGAACATTAGCCATTAGAGAAATGCAAATGAGAAGTACAATGAGATACCCTCTCGCCCCTACAGGGCTAGCATTAATTTAAGAAAACACAAAATTATAAATGTTGGGGAAGTTGTGGAGAGACTGGAACACTTAGGTACTGCTGGTGGGAATGTAAAATGGTACAACCACTTTGAAAATCAATTTGGCGCTTCCTTAAAAAGCTAGAAATAGAAGTATCATAGGGTCCAGCAATCCCACTCCTTGGAATATATCTAGAGAAATTAGAGTCTTCACACAAATAGATAATATGCATACCCATGTTCAATGGAGCACTGTTCACAATGGAAAAAAGATGGAAACAACCTAGATGCCATCAACAGACGAATGGATAAACAAATTACAGTATATTCACCCAATGTAATAGTATGCGATGATAAAGATCAATGATGAATCCGAGAAACATCTCACAACATGGATGGATCTAGAAGGCATTATGCTGAGTGAAATTAGTCAGTTGCGAAAGGAAAAATATTGTAGGATACCACTATTATAAGAACTCAAAAGTTTCAAACACAGATGGTTACAAGGGTAGGGAGGGAGGGAGGGGGTATTCACTACAGATTGTAGACCAGAATTATCTTAAGTGAAGGGAAGGACAAAATATAACACAGGGGAAGTCAGCACAACTGGACTAAACCAAAAGCTAAGAAGTTTTCTGAATACAGCAAACACTTCAAGGGACAGAGTAGCAGAGGCAGGGGTCTGGGGACCATGGTTTTAGGTGACATGTAGGTCAACTACATGAAGACCACAGCCTTCAGTATGGATTACACCTCAACACAAAGAAAACAAAAATCCTCACAACTGGACCAATGAGCAACATCATGATAAACGGAGAAAAGATTGAAGTTGTCAAGGATTTCATTTTACTTGGATCCACAATCAACAGCCATGGAAGCAGCAGTCAAGAAATCAAAAGACGCATTGCATTGGGTAAATCTGCTGCAAAGGACCTCTTCAAAGTGTTGAAGAGCAAAGATGTCACCCTGAAGACTAAGGTGTGCCTGACCCAAGCCATGGTATTTTCAATCACATCATATGCATGTGAAAGCTAGACAATGAATAAGGAAGACTGAAGAAGAGTTGAAGCCTTTGAATTGTGGTGTTGGCGAAGGATATTGAATATACCATGGACTGCCAAAAGAACAAACAAATCTGTCTTGGAAGAAGTGCGGCCAGAATGCTTCTTAGAGGCAAGGATGGCGAGACTGCGTCTTACATACTTTGGATATGTTGTCAGGAGGGATCAGTCCCTGGAGAAGGACATCATGCTTGGCAGAGTACAGGGTCAGCGGAAAAGAGGAAGACCCTCAATGAGGTGGATTGGCACAGTGGCTTCAACAATGAGCTCAAGCACAACAATGATTATAAGGATGGCTCAGGACCAGGCAGTGTTTTGTTCTGTTGTGCACAGGGTCGCTATGAGTTGGAACCGACTCGACGGCATCTAACAACAGCTAAGTCAACTGGCGTAACAAAGTTGATTAAGAAAATGTTCTGCATTCCACTTTGATGAATGGTTTCTAGGGTCTTAAAAGCTAGCAAGCAGCCATCTAAGATGCATCTTGTCCCAGCCCACCTGGAGCAAAGGACAATGAAGAACACCAAAGACACAAGGAAAATGTTAGCCCAAAAGACAGAAACAGTCACAAAAACCAGAGACTCCATCAGCCTGAGACCAGAAGAACTAGATGGTTCCTGGCTACCACCAATGACCATCCTGAGAGGGAACACAACAGAGTCACTGATGGAGGAAGATAAAAGCAGGGTGCAGAACTTAAATTCTAGTAAAAGGACCTGACTTAATGGTCTGACTGAAACTGGAGGGACCCCAGAAGACATGGCCCCCGGACTCTCTGCTAATCCAGAACTAAAACCTTTGTCAAAGCCAGCTCTTTAGACAAAGATTAGGCTGGAGTATAAGACGTAATATGATACTCATGAAGAGTGTGCTTCTTAGTTCAAGTAGATACACAAGACTAAACGGGTAGGTCCTGCCTGAAAGGGACAGGACTGGCTGAATGGACACGGAAAATCTGGGGTGGAAAAGAGGAGTGTGCTGTCACGTTATAGAGAGAGCATCTAGGGTCACATAACAACATGTGTATAAATTTTTGTATGAGAAATTAACTTGAGCTGCAAACTTTCACTTCATGCACAAAAAATAAAACCATTCACTGCATAGCAATCAATATGTGACATTATCCAAAGGAAGTCAAAATGTCCTGCTTTATGAGGAGAGAAACTACCTGCATGAAATATCTAGAGAATTAAACAACAGAACACACCCAGCTCACACACAATTCTTTACACTACTAAAATGCAAAAGGCACGCTGTACATTTCGAATGACGACTAGTGTTAGAATAGATGTTAAAAATACATTTTCAGAAAGGGTAAGATCAGGATACAACACCATCCAGACAAATGCTAAAGGGCTGCATGAATGAAGAAAGAGTGAGTGAGGCCTCTGGAGGGATGTGAAGTAGAAGAGAACAGAGAGGGCCAAGGAGTGACATAGGAACATTTTCCATATTCTAGACATAACATACAACCTTGTACAAAGTTTGTAGAGGTAAACAAATTCAACATTAAACATTTTGATTAAAAAGAATTAAGTAGATATAGTAGAAAAGTTGAAGTCAACAAGGGGGTATGAAGTTATTTCACAGGACCTAGTGAAGGGATGAGGGCGCTGGTTCAGTGGTAAAATTCCTGCCTTCCATACAAGAGACCTGGGTTTAATTCCCAGCCAATGCACTTCATGGGAACCCACCACTGTCTGTGAGTGGATGCTTGGGTGTTGCTATGATGCTGAGATTTCTGCAGTTTTGAGGCTAAGATGAACTAGGAAGGCTGGTGACCTACTTCAGAAAATCAGCCAATGGATAACAAACGTTTGTTCCTCAACCAATAATGGGGCTGGCACAGGCAGCATTTGTTCCACTGTGCATGGGGTCACCATCAGTCAGGGGTCAACTCAATGGCAGCTAATAAGAACAGGGAAGGGATATATGCTTAAGAGGTGGACAGGTACCCTGCAGCTTCCTATTTGGAGGTAAGGAGACAGGCGTTCTTCTTATTTGTGATTAGAAGTTGCGCACAAGGAGGGTTTGTTATACTTTCATTAGTATTAAGAACTGAAGACATATGTACTTTAAAGAAAGTACTATGTTGACATGAACCAAGAGGGAAAGTTTAGGGATAACAATAGCGATATGCAAGCAAGATGGATATAGATTTCAGTTGAACCTCTGGGCTCCTCACATACAGCCCACGGTTCAGTACAATAATGCCTGTTTTCAGAGGTTATTTTTTTTTCCTGTCACTTAGTATGCCATTATGCAGGTATGCCGCTAGGATAAGTCAGCCGCACCAATAAACATTGCTCTCTTGGGTGTGTGTTAATGGTAATTATAATAATAAACTTGTTGTTGTTAGGTGCCATCAAGTCGGTTCTGACTCATAGCGACCCTATGCACAACAGAACAAAACAGTCCTGAGCCATCCTTACAACTGCTGTTATGCTTGAGCTCACTGTTGAGCCACTGTGTCAATCTACTTCGTTGAGGGTCTTCCTCTTTTCCGCTGACCCTGTACTCTGCCAAGCATGATGTCCTTCTTCAGGGACTGATCCCTCCTGACAACATGTCCAAAGTATGTAAGACGCAGCCTCGCCATCCTTGCTTCTAAGGAGCATTCTGGCAGCACTTCTTCCAAGACAGATTTGTTTGTTCTTTTGGCAGTCCATGGTATATTCAATATCCTTCGCCAACACCACAATTCAAAGGCTTTAACTCTTCTTCAGTCTTCCTTATTCATTGTCCAGCTTTCACATGCATATGATGCGATTGAAAATACAATGGCTTGGGTCAGGGCACCTTAGTCTTCAAGGTGACATTTTTACTTTTCAATACTTTAAAGAGGTCCTTTGCAGCAGATCTGCCCAGTGCAATGTGATAATAAACTTAGTAAGAACAAAAACCAAACCCCTGTTATCAGTAGTTGCATTTCTGTCCTGATCCAGGTATCCTGGGTGCTCTACAGCAATCATCAGACCTCACAGCAACCCAGTGATGAGGAAGTATTTCCACTGGATAGATTCAAAGACCAAGGCCTAGCCTAGTTCAACAACTTGCTCAAGGTCAGGTCAGCAAACTTTTTCTGTAAAGGGCCAGAGAGTAAATGTCTCTGTTTTACAGGCTGGACTGTCTCTGTCATGACTCCTCAGCCCTGCCTTTAGGGCGTGAAGGCAGCCACAGACAGTGTGCAGAGGAATAAATGTGGCTGCCTTCCGGGGAAACTCCACTTAGGGACACGGAGGTTTCCACGTCTATAATTTCACGTGCCACAAAATATCACCTGTTTTATTTTTTCAACCATTCTATGAGTTACAGGTTGTATAAAACTAGGAGGGGGGCCGGATTTGGGCCACAGGACATGGTCTCCAGACCCTCTCACAGTTATCCACTAAGTGAAGGGGGAGAGAGCTGATTCAAAGCAGGTTTCTCAGGCTTCAAAATTGTGACACTGTCTATAGGTTTAAAGTATCGGCTACCAGAAGTTTTAATGCTATTTTGTCTATGAGATAAATTACTTTACAAAACTGGCTAGCCCAAACATTAACTAACACGTCTAATATATAATAATAAAATGATAAACAATATAAAGCGAACTTTCAATTTATTTAAATCCAACAAACATTAATTGAACGTATACTAATATAATGGACAAAGTACATATAAATACCCAAGAAGGGGTGCAATTCTCTCTAACCTGTTAGTGACAGGGATTTACTCTGTGGATGATCTTCCCTGTGCTTACACTGAAGTCAGTCTCCAGCCTGAAACTGTGTAGAGACTGAACCCAACTTAGTGAAACTTTTGTGGGGCTTCCAACTGTGGAATTTCTAACCAATTTAGTGTCAAAAGCCCTCATAAAGAAGATTCCTCTGACTTCACACTTCCATTAATCAAAGCTAGAAATGATCTATTCACTCCATTTAAATCATAAACTAATGAAAGGATTTCATTTATTTCACCAACAATTTCAGATCACTGAAAATCACTTAAAAATGCTCGTTAAATTTGGACTATCCCAGTTAACATGCTTATCCTGCAGCTGCCAACTGATACTCAGTAACTCCAGCCTCTGCCCCTGCTGCTGCGTAACCCCTGACAGACCCTGGGCACACGTGGCTTAGTGGCCTTGGATGTACTTGGCAGGTACATCCGCTGTTGCTGATGTCGGGTGTGCGCTTCCTATCTCCACAGAACCAGTGCCAGCGGCTCTTTCTGGCAGACAGTGGCAACGGCTGGCAATCAGAGATTTGAACAAGTTCCATTGTTTTTCTCCTGTTGCTTCAAGACTGGACCAGAGCCACAGAATAAAAAGTATCCCTAGGTGACCAGGTATATAAAAGTAAAGAATCTGCTTTTTTTCCTGCTTAAGAAAATGAAAACACATTTCAAAAACCCTACAAAAAGGCTTTGATTCCCATAGGCATTAGACTGAGCTAAGCTGCTTTAAGCCCTATTACACAGCACTGAGAACTTGAACTACAGTACAGGGAATCTGTTATCACGTTCATTCCAAATTCTGATACGCTCTCTAGAATTTTTTTAAATGTTTTTAGTCCTTCTATTTGAGCGTTGGGTCTTATACGGTTCTTTTATCTTCAAACTTCAAAGTATAATTTTGAAATCAAAGTTTATTTCCTGTAGGATTCTGAAAGTTTTATATCGTCAGGGACAACGGGTTGGAGATTTGAGAAATGTATCCTCGACTCTGAGGTACTTTCATCTGCATTACACACCCTTGCCCTTATCTGGGGTTTAGGAGTACTGAAAAGCAGGACTATACACACTCAGTCCTGCGAAGATTCTAGAGGCCACCTGTCCTCGGACACTAAAGGATGTTTATTTACTCTTTCAGTATTAATCATGATGGTATATTTTCTAAATACTTTCCACATTTTTATCAATTTGAAATATTTAGTTTCCTAGCAATGAAACAGTTATACAAGAAAGAACCCGATTTGAAATCAGACACGTTTGGAGCCATCTCTGAGTGCCTGTGACCTTTGGCTGCCACTTACCCTCTCTGAACCTCAGCCTCCTGATGTGGAAAACGATAACACTGTTGTCTACCCCACAGCCATCATCAGGGTTAAGTAGGAACGTGGATGTGGTAGGGCCTTACGGGCTGTAAGACATGAGAGAGCATGAGTGGGTCATGCTGCTTGATTCTTCAGCGACTGGCTGGTGGCTCTTGCTACCCTCCATTTGTTTAAAAATGTCAAGGTGCCTTTTGGCACAGCTGCTTCGTGTCCTGACTTTACTTGGAGACTATCACTTAAGAAATTACTGAATACGTTGCTTTCTAGAACACAATGCATTCTAGCCATTTACATTTTTATTCATCAAGTTAACAATATTTCAAGGCAAACTGATCACCTTGATAATGTCAATTTATAATTATGAATGAAAATCTGAAATGTCTCTTGCTCTTTAGCATTAAATATTGAGTGGAAGCAGAGCTTTTCATTGACAGCTTTATTACTTGATTTTACGACAACACATTTTTATGTGACAGCAAAGCAGATAAAACACATTAAATAAGTGCTGAGATAACTTGATAATGACCTTTCACAGATTATTTTTCCAAAGAAGGTTAGTGGCAGAAGAAGACTGGCAAATACAGCACATGGCAGAGCAGCCTGCCTTAGCTGGAACTAGGATTAGTTATTTCAACATTCAGAGTATTTGCTGAGCCCCTCGTGTGGGCTGGGCACTCGTGTGCAAGAGAAGAAAATAAACAAGGCATGTGATGTTGCTTTCTTTATCTCACAGGTGATGATGAGCCAGAGACAGAAAACGTATTCACGGTATGAGACAAATGCTATGATACACAGGTGTGCTCCATGTGTTATGCCAGGACAGGGTACAGGGAGCTTGGCTTACTGGTGAATACGACAAGACTTCTCAGGCCTTCACATAAAGGGTATGTCAGTGTCTGACGGACAGGCGAGAGGAGAAAAAGCATCTCTGAGAAAGGAAAGGTCCAGCACGTGGAAAGGCACGGAGCTACGGACGATGATGCTGGGATAGGGTGCTGGGCGACTGGAGGGCGTTCAACGTGGCTGCAACACTGAGCCTTGGGGAGAGCCTTAGGAGGCCTGCAGGTGAAGGCTCTGACAGGCCTTGATGAAGCTTTTTGCCTTTTAGTTACCACTAGCAAAGTACAGGGGCCCTGGTGGCACAGTGGTTAAGAACTTGGCTGCTAACCAAAAGGTCGGCAGTTCAAATCCACCAGCCACTGCTTGGAAACCCTATGAGGCAGGTCTACTCTGTCCTATAGGGTTGCTATGAGTCCGAATCCACTTGGCAGCAACAGGCTTAGGCTTGGGTAGCAAATTATATGGAGCCCTGATGGTATAATAGTTAAGAGTTACAGCTGCTAACCAAAAGGTCAGCAGTTTGAATACACCAGCCATTGCCTGGAAACCCTACGGACAGTTTTACTTTGTCCTATAGGGTCACAATAAATAGAAGAAAGCTGTGGAAGTCTACTTCTGTAAAGATTTACAGCCTTGGAAATCCTATGGGGGCAGTTCTACTCTGTCCTATAGGGTTGCTAAAGGTCAGAATTAATTCAATGGCAGGTGGGCTTTATATACATTTACATGACACAACATAGCACCCACAACTCAGGCATGTGCTTGGAAGTCAGAGGTCTTTACCTAGCAGATCAGGTGAGGTACTTATAGATAGGATGGGGGTGGAGGGAGGTATTAGATTAACGGGCTCTCACACTTTGACTGATTTAACTGACTCAGTAGAAAAAGTAAATTATCATTTGCTACTCATTAAATGCTAATCCAGACACTCAATGACATGGCTTACTTCATCAAACGCTTGTTGAGAGCCCACTCTGGGCTCCATGAAAAAGATAGACATTATTTCTGAGGACTGGATGCTTCCAGTACGATAGAGTGAACAGACTCTGAGAAAAGAACCATAAGGGACACATGGTTTACTAGTCCCAGAGACTGGGAGAAACCTCCCTGAGAAAGGGATATTTAAGCAAAGGCCTGCAGGGGAGAAACAGAGGGGGACGGGTGGGGTAGCGTTTGTGGCAGACAGTGCCCTCTTCACTGTGCTCCTTGGGTAGCACATGGCAACATGAGTTGAAGGAAATAAAGAAGTACAGTAAAGCTTCTAAAGCAGAAGCTGAGAGAGCAATCAGGGACGTGGGGAGAAGTAACGGAGAGACAGGGTTCAGAGCCAGAGAGTGGGTGGTAAAGTAAACCAATCCTATTCCTTGAGGGCAACGTAAGCCAATCATTCATTCCTATTCCTCGAGGGCAATGTAAGCCATATATTCATTCCTATTTCTTGAGGACAATGCAAACCAATCATTCATTCCTATTCCTTGAGGGTAATGTAAGCCCATCTTCATTCCTATTTCTAGAACGCCCAGGCAATGCAACAAATAAGCTGACACAAAGCCTTGCCTTCACAGAGCTTCCATCCTGGTGTAGGGAGACAGATGATACAAGATCAACATATAGTATGTTAGACTGTGATAAGAGTTATGGAGAAAACTGAACCAGGCAAGGGGGGGCAGGGAATGCTGGAGGGAGTTGCATGTTAAGGAGTTTATATTGCATTGACTCTCTTTTTGCTTAGAAATGGTATGATTAAATTTGCATTTAAAAAACAACCTCTCACTATAAAAAACCAAACCCATTGGTTCATTGAGGGTAAATTGAGGGAGTGGATTCATTAACATCAAGTCACTTCTGACTCACAGGGACCCTATCGGACAAAGAAGAACTACCCCTTAAGGTTTCCAAGGAGCAGCTGATAGATTTGAACTGCTGAGCTTTTGGTTAGCAGCCAAGCTCTTAACCACTGTGCCACCAGGGCTCCCCCTCACTATAGAGTGGAGAAAACTCTGGAGGGGAGTAAAAACAATCTGGGAGGGTTAGTTAGAAGGGTGCAACAGTAAGCCATTGTGGGGTGGCTTAGGCTAGCGCAGTGGCATTGCAGATAAATTTCCTGAATACTGAGATATTTAGGAAAAGACTGGGTAGGATTTAGCAATTGATCTGGTACGGGAGGTGAGGGAGCGGAAAGGTCATGGATGAGTCATAGGTTTCTGGCTTGAACAAGTGGGTGGTTCGTGGAATTATTTACTGAGCTGAGGGATACCGGCTGAAAACATTTATTGGAGGAGGACTGTGGCGGAGGAGCAGACTTCTCAGTCATATTTTAGGCAGGAAGAGTATGAGATACCTGATGATGCAATTGCAGCCCTCCTGTAGACTGCATGCCTGTAGGGAGAAGAGAGGGTTGGAGAGGTGGACGCTACCTGAGAGTGGTTCACACCAAGGTGTGGGTGAGATGTCCCAATGGCCTGCAGCCCTTCTCCACAGGCAAGAAGAAACAGGCCCATAGCTGCTTCAACTGAAATGCCAGTGCAGGCTCAACACCCCTAAAATGCAGTCACAGACTTCTCCTGTGTACTCCTCCAGGCTCTGCCACCTGACTGCAAGGTGGCAAGGGGACACTCATCACAGTATCAGGAAGCTGGGGCCTGTGGGTTTTACATTCTCATTCTTGGCTTTGTATTTCATTTCTGCAATTACTTATTCAAAATGACATCACTTTCTGATAATAAACTGCTGGAAAAAGATTTAAGTAATATAAATATATTATGAGCTCTACACACTCTTTGGGAAAAGAAAGTCTAACTTAAACAATTATAAATTGACAACTCGAGAAATTTCTGCTTTTGTCCCCAAATCCCAAATACTTTTATATACAGAATAACCTATATAGCAGGTCTCTTTAAAAGTCATTCTTAGAAACTCCAGGAATCTACTCTAGAATGGAACATCTGTGTTTTATATACATGAACAGGGTTAGACAAAGGTGGCCAGAACAAAGAAGCCATGGTTGCGGGGTGAGTTCCTGTGCTGGCTGACACACCTCATCTACAGAAATCATCTCTCTGCCCTGGCTTTTGTTTTTAGACACTTCGGCTACAGCTACAGCTACAGCTTCAATACAGCTAGCATGAAATTAAAGACCCGGCTTATAGATAAGGTCACCAAGGCAACGTTCAATTTTCTCTGCCAAGGGCCTTACTCAGTGAAAGCACAGGTGGAGGGCCCAGAGCCAAGTGAAGCACTGTAAAGTCGCTGCAGGCAATTCTGAGGCTGGAAAATGAGTCTGTGTTTTCAAAACAATTACAAAGCAGTGTTGAAATTTACATGAAGAAATGCTCTGCTAGACCCTTCACAGAGTTTAATATCCTAACCTTAATATTATGATAGAAACCTTCTTAATGATTACAGTTGAGATTGATCATTAGGTTATAAGGGTCAGGGATAACCCAAAAAAAAAAAAACACCCCATTGCCACCGAGTCGATTCTGACTCATTGTGTCCCTAAGACAGGGAGCAAAGGCCCTGAGATCGGAGGGTGCCTGTTTGAAGAATAGCAAAGAGACTGGTGTGGTTAGAGGAGAAGCAAGTAAAAGAGAAATAGACTTATCAGAGAGGTAATAGGGGGTTGAGTGTGGAACCTAGAGACTTAGTAAGATAAGGAACAGAGGGGCCCCCAAATTTGCAAACAAAGTAACAAGAAATAGGCCAGGGTGCAGAAACAAAGCCATTCCCCAGAACAACAGGGCGGGGTATCTAAAAATAGCCCACAAACTTCTTTAAAGTTGCCTTTCAGAAGCAGCTGGAGAAAACCAGGCCCAGGGACATGCGCACAACATCCACCTGTGACCGCTGTGTGATCTTCCACCACGGGCAGTGAGGGGGTACAACCCCAGCTGGGGAATCAAAGCTGGGGGCGGGAGACTGCGCAGGCGCGACACCCCATAATAAGTCCTGGTACGAATCCCAGAGGCCTCCAGGACAGGAGCCATCTTGGAAAGCTGCTGCCCTTGCACCTTAGTTAGCATATCGCTGCCTGTGCCTATGAATAAACATGAATCTTTTCCCACCCAAGAACTTTTAAAAACGCAGGTCTGTCTTTTGTTCTGTGAGATGAGGGTAAACATTGCTGTAGGCCTTCCTCATCTCCTCTAGGCCTTCCTCATCTCCGACTACAAGCCTTTTCAATAAAGCTTTGCTCACTTGGAAAACTAACTACTTGCTTTACCTTTTTTTTTTTTTTTTTAACCTGCTCATTCTTGACCAGTGAGACGCAACAACCTTATTCTGGCAACATCCCTATAAGACAGAGAAGAACTGCCCCATAGGGTTTCCAAGGAGTGGCTAGGGTCAGGGGTACCACTAAAAAACACAGGGTTTCCAAGGAGTGGCTAGGGTCAGGGATACCACTAAAAAAAAGGTGGTCAGGGATAGTATGGATAAAATACAGAACAAGAGTTAAGATTTTGGAGTAACACAAAGAAATTATTTTAGAAAAAGATATACTGCTAACATGTCAAAACATAATAAGTGTTACCAATGTACACATAATTATAAAACTGAATAAGAAGGATGGACCTAGAATACGGCAATCTATGTAAAAGCCTAACTGTGAACAAACCATTTAATGTTTGTTTTAATCATTAAATTTAATCTTACTAAGTCTATATATTCTTTTGGCCAGGAGGTATATTTAATACCTAGTGGCCAAATTAGATTCATTTTATAATTTAAAATAAATGGATGCCCAGCCTCATATAATTGCAGCAACAAAGAAACATCACAAATAAATAATAGAGAAGGTCAACTAATCTTACACTGTAGTTCTTACTAAGGTTGCAGCTAAAAGACCCTGGAGAAAATTTCTTTTATTCCTCAAAGTATTTCTCAGTGTTGAATAACCCTGTCAGATTATTACCTACAGGCCATAAACAACTAAGAACCCCACTCAGTTTATGTTTATGTCAATTTTATCTGGTTCTGTCTTAAAATGAGAAATTCTTACTGTCCAATCACATCCTTAAATCAACTCTAAACCAGGTTTGTGGGTTTTGCTCACAGAGCTTGGCTTTGCAATGAGGGAAAAGCCAAACTGTACTGAGGTAAGGAAACCCTGGATCAGAAAGATGCGTCAGCTACTGACAAGCTGCACAACTGTACAAGTTTCTTCAATTATCCAGGCCTCAATTTCCCCACCTACAAAATGTGGAAGCTAGATAAAATTATGAAGAACTCAATTTATTTTCATCCAAGAAAATACTGTCAAGAACTGTTAAGGCTCTGAGATTTTACTATACTTGGAAGCTAACAAGTTAACCTACCACAGTTTGTGGAGGTTGGCAGGAGATACAAGACTCCAGGGTCAGAGACAAATGACTTTGTTACTAATGACACAGAAAGTAGCATGAGGCTTGTGTTCTTGTTGGTCTTCCTCTCTGCCAAAGTCCCATAGGGCAAAGTGACAGGTCCAAGTGGATGCTACATATGCAGTAGGTTTATGTTACAGCTTAAAAACCCTGAAGAAAAAATACTTTATTACGATTAGTATGAAAAACTGTCTGCCCTACTATATCTTCTAAGACTGATTTCTATACACGCATCCTTGAAAAGATAGCCCAGAACAAAGTTCATCAGTGTGGTCTGCTTGCAAGAAGTGCAGTGTCTGACCCGTAGGGAATTTTATCAGAACACGCTTTAAACAATCCAGGTATTATAAATTTCTCTCACTGTAACTGAGATCAAGGTTAGAGACATGCTCAAGTACGAAGAATAGATTTTCAATTGATCCCCATACACAATTCTTCCCTGGTAAAACCAAGCTTTTTTTTTTTTTTTTTAAATGAAAAGAAAGGTTTTTATCAGATCTCAATTCTGATTCATACATAGTGCTTAAAAAACAAAGAACACTTTTATTCAAGATCAGAAACAAACCTCATCTAATTTCTCAATAGTCATTTAACTGTTGCTGTTGTTGTTAGGTGCCATCGAGTCGGTTCCGACTCATAGTGACCCTATGCACAACACAACGAAACACTGCCCAGTCCTGCGCCATCTTTACAATCGTTGTTATGCTTCAGCCCATTGTTGCAGCCACTGTCAACCCACCTCATTGAGGGTCTTCCTCTTTTCCACTGACCCTGTACTTTGCCAAGCATGATGTCCTTCTCCAGAGACTGATTCCTCCTGACAACATGTCCAAAGTATGTAAGGCGCAGTCTTGCCATCCTTGCTTCTAAGGAGCATTCTTCTTGTATTTCTTCCAAGACAGATTTATTCGTTCTTCTGGCAGTCCATCATATATTCAATATTCTTCATCAACACCACAATTCAAAGGTGTCAATTCTTCTTCAGTCTTCCTTATTCATTGTCCAGCTTTCACATGCATATGATGCGATTGACAATACCATGCTTGGGTCAGGCACACCTTAGTCTTTAAGGTGACATCTTTGCTCTTCAACCTTAAAGAGGTCCTTTGCAGCAGATTTACCCAATGCAATGTGTCTTTTGATTTCTTGACCGCTGCTTCCATGGCTGTTGATTGTGGATCCAAGTAAAATGAAATCCTTCACAACTTCAATCTTTTCTCCATTTATCATGATTTTGCTCAATGGTCAAGTTGTGAGGATTTTTGTTTTCTTTCTGCTGAGGTGCAATCCATACTAAAGGCTGTGATCTTTGATCTTCATTAGTAAGTGCTTCAAGTTCTCGTCACTTTCAGCAAGCAAGGTTGTGTCATCTGCATAACACAGGTTGTTAAATGAGTCTTCCTCCAATCCTGATGCCCTGTTCTTCTTCATATAGTCCAGCTTCTCAGATTATTTGCTCAGCATACAGATTGAATAGGTATGTTGAAAGAATACAACCCTGGCGCACACCTTCCTGACTTTAAACCAATCAGTATCCCCTTGTTCTGTTCGAACAACTGTCTCTTGATCTATGTAAAGGTTCCTCATGAGCACAGTTAAAGGTTCCTCATGAGCACAGTTAAGTGTTCTGGAATTCCCATTCTTCGCAATGTTATCCATAGTTTGTTATGATCCACACAGTTGAATGCCTTTGCACAGTCAATAAAACACAGGTAAACCTCCTTCTGGTAGTCTCTGCTTTCAGCCAGGATCCATCTGACATCAGCAATGATACACCTGGTTCCATGTCCTCTTCTGACACTGCCCTGAATCTCTGGCAGTCCCTTTTCGATATACTGCTACAGCTGTTTTTGAATGATCTTCAGCAAAATTTTGCTTGTGTGTGATATTAATGATATTGTTCTATAATTCCCACATTCGGTTGGATCACCTTTCTTGGGAATAGGCATAAATATGGATCTCTTCCAATCAGTTGGCCAGGAAGCTGTCTTCCATATTTCTTGACATAGACGAGTGAGCACCTCCAGTGCTGCATCTGTTTGTTGAAACATCTCAATTGATATTCCATCAATTCCTGGAGACTTTTTTCACCAGTGCCTTCAGAGCAGCTTGGACTTCTTCCTTCAGTACCATCGGTTCTTGATCATATGCTACCTCTTGAAATGGCTGAACATCAACTAATTCTTTTTGGTATAATACTGTGTATTCCTTCCATTGTCTTTTGATGCTTCCTGCATCATTTAATATTTTCCCCATAGAACCCTTCACTATTGCAACTCAAGACTTGAATTTTTCTTCAGTTCTTTCAGCTTGAGAAACACCAAGCATGTTCTTCCCTTTTGGTTTTCCATTTCCAGCTGTTTGCATACGTCATCATAATACTTTACTTTGTCTTCTCGAGCTGCCCTTTGAAATCTTCTGTTCAGCTCTTTTACTTCATCAATTCTTCCTTTTGTTTTAGCTGCTCGACGTTTAAGAGCAAGTTTCAGTCTCCTCCGACATCCATCTTGGTCTTTTCTTTCTTTCCTGTCTTTTCAATGACCTCTTGCTTTCTTTACGTATGATGCCCTTGATGTCATTCCACAACTCGTCCAGTCTTTGGTCACCAGCGTTCAATGGGTCAAATGTACTTTTCAGATGGTCTCTAAATTCAGGTGGGATATACTCAAGGTCATATTTTGGCTCTCGTGGACTTGCTCTGATTTTATTCAGTTTAAGCTTGAACTTGCATATGAGCGATTCATGGTCTGTTCCACAGTCATCCTCTGGCCTTGTTCTGACTGATGATATTGAGCTTTTCCATCATCTCTTTCCACAGATGTAGTCAAGATTCAAGAGTCATTTAACTACACATGTGTTTAGGTGCTGTCAAGTCGGTTCTGACTCACAGAGACATTATGTACAACAAAATGAAATACTGCCTGGTCCTAAGCCATCCTCACAATAGTCGCTATGTTTGAGCCCACTGTTACAGCCATGGTGTCAACCCATCTTGTTGTGCATCCTCCTCTTTTTTGCTGACCCTCTAGCTTACTAATTATGATGTCCTTCTCCACAGACTGGCCGTTCCTGATAACATGTCCAAAATACGTGAGATGAGGTCGCGCCATCCTGGCTTTCAAGGAGCACTCTGGCTGTACTTCTTCCAGGACAGATTTGTTCACTCTTCTGGAAGTCCATGGTACATTCAATATTCTTTGCCAATACCATAATTCAAAGGCATCAATTCTTCGTCTTCCTTATTTACTGCCTATCTTTCACCATGCATATGAGGCAATTGAAAATATCATGGCTTGGGTCAGGTGCATGTTAGTCCTCAAAGTGACATCTTTGGTTTTCAACATTTTAAGGAGGTTTGTTGCAGCAGATTTGTCCAATGCATCATTTGATTTCCTGACTGCTGCTTCCCTGGGTGTTGACTGTGGACCCAAATAAAATGAAATCCTTGATAACTTCCATATTTTCTCTGTTTATCATGATGTTGCTTACTGGTTCAGTTGTGCGGATGTTTGTTTTCTTTATGTTGAGGTGTAATCCATACTGAAGGCTATAGTCTTTGATCAGTAAGTACTTCTGAAAAAAATTGTCCAGTGAAAACCTTATGAATAACAGCTGTGCACTGTCTAATATAGTGCTGGAAGATGAGCCTCTCGGGTTTGAAGGCACTCACGATATGACTAGGGAAGAGCTGCCTCCTCAAAGTAGAATCGACCTTAATGATATGGACAGAATAAATCTTTCAGGACCTTCATTTGCTGGTGTGGCACCACTCAAAATTTGAAGAAACTACTGCAAACATCCATTAATAATTGAAACATGAAATGTATGAAGCATGAATCTAGGAATATTGGACATCATCAAAAATGAAATGTAATGCATAAAGATTGATATCCTAGGCCTTGTCGACTTGAAATGGATTGGTATGGGCCATTTTGAATCAGACAATCATATGGTCTGCTATGCCAGGAATGACACATTGAAGAGGAATGGTGTTGCATTCATTGCCAAAAATAATATTTCAAGATGTATCCTGAAGTACAATGCTGTTAGTGATAGGATAATATTCATACGCCTACAAGGAAGATCAGTTAATAAGACTATTATTCAAATTTATGTACCAACCACCAATGCCAAAGGTGAGGAAACTGAAGATTTTTAGCAACTTTGGCAGTCTGAAATCAATCAAACATGCAATCAAGATCCATTGATAATTACTGGTGATAGGAATGTGAAAGTTGGAAACAAAGAAGAAGGATCTGTAGTTGGAAAATATGGCTTCAGGGATAGAAACAACACAGAGATTGCATGACAGAATTCTGCAAGACCAAGAACTTATTCATTAGAATTACCCTTTTTCAACAATACAAACGGAACTATACACATGGACCTCACTGGATGGAAAACATAGGAATCCAATCAACTACATCTGTGAAAAGAGACGATGGAAAAGCTCAGTATCGTTAGCCAGAACAAAGCCAGGGGCCAACTTCAGAGCAAACTATCAACTGTTCATATGCTAGTTTAAGTTGAAGCTGAAGAAAATTTAAAAAAATCCACAAGATCCAAAATATGACACTGAGTATATCCCACCTGAACCTGGAGTTCATCTCAAGAATACATTTGATTCATTGAACACTAATGACTGAGACCAGATGAGTTACAGGAAGACATCAAGAATTTCATACATGAAGAAAGCAAAAGGTCATTAAAAACACAAGAATGAAAAGACCTACCTAAATGGATGTTAGAAGAGACTCTGAAACTTACTTTTGAACGTAGAGTAGTTACAGAACAATATAATTAAAACCACATAAGTAAAATTTTGCTGAAGATCATTCAAAAATGGTTACAACAGTACATAGAGAGGGAATTGCCAGAAACTCAAGCCAGATTCAGAAAAGGATGTAGAATGAGGGATATCACTGCTAATGCCGGATGCATCTTGGTTGAAAGCAGAGAATACCAGAAAGATGTTTACCTAAGTTTCACTGACTATGCAAAGGCATTCAGCTGTGTGGGTCATAACAAATGATGGATAACATTGAGAAGAATGGGAATTCCAGAACAGTTAATTGTGCTCATACAGAACCTGAACATAGACCAAGAGGCAGTCGTTTGAACAGAACAACGGGATATGTCAGGATAAGTCAGGAAAGGTGTACATCAGGGTTGTATCCTTTCAACATACTTATTCAATCTGTATGCTGAGCAAATAATCCATGAAGCCAGACTATATGAAGAAGAACGTGGCATCAGTATTGGTGGAAGACTCATTAACAACCTGTGATACGCAGATGACACAACCTTACTTGATGGAAGTGAAGAGGACTTAAAAGCATTTACTGATGAAGATCAAAGACTATGAACTAAAAATAGTGCATTCAATTCATATCAACTTGTAAAATGGACACTGTTAGTTATTACGCAGCACTCATTCTCCTCTCCACCTTCCTAATAGCTCCCCAAATCCCGGGTTTTCTTCAGCTATTCAGTCTTCCATACTTGTGACTAGGGGAAGGCTAATCCCATCACTAGAGCCAAAGGGATATCTTCCTTAGTCCAAATCAGCAGTTCTCAACTATCAACATCAGCAACACTTAGGAATTTGTTAAAAATGCAAATTCCCAAGCCTCACCCCCAAACCTCCTGAATTGGAAACTCTGCGGGTAGGGAGCAATCTATCTTTTTAACCCTTTACTGAATGTTGGGACAAAATGTGCCCACAATCATTTTTGGATTCTCGGGTTTCTTGGGGGGCTATTTGTCCCACAAAAACTATACACTGCCCTCCAGTGGAGGCTTGTGTGATGGTGAAAAATGAAAGAAACGTTCTCTGGGCAGAAGGCTTATGTATGAGACAGTGCATTCAGGAAGTGTGGCTGGGTCAAAGTTTTGTGTCTTGGCTTTTGTACAGCTAGATAAGCCTTTTAAGCATATTTATGGTTTTTGTGTGATAGTTAGGGAGCCCTGATAGGTTTGGTTTGTGTGTGTTTGTATGTCATATTTAGAAAACCAGAGGTGCTCAATATAAATGAAAGTTGCCTCCAATAACTTTTGCCTCTGATGATTGTTGGGACAATGTTGTCCCATAAATCACGGTGCCATGATTTGGCATGTTTTTTGGGACATATGATACTCAAAAATATGCATCAAAATCCATATTTCATAACATAAATTAAAAAAGACTCCTTGATTTAACATGCCTCCCATTACAGAAAGTACACAGTATAAAAAAAAAAAAATTTTTTTTTTTAAAGGAGAAAGTAATATGGTCGTGAAAAGGTTTTAACAAGGCCTCCATGTGATTCTGATGTATACTAACATCACTAAAGAACACTAAAGTTTGAGTACAACTCCACTAAGTCAATCAGTTTGTAAAAATATTCTGGCTACTATTATTTTTCCTTAATGGCCTAATAGAGTGAAAGGAAAGAGTTATATTCTGTGTTAGGGAAAATGTTTCCCCCTCCCCTCTGTTGAATACGAACATAGATGTCTCTAAAGGCCACCTTATCCTCATGAAGGTGGTCAGCAGTGAGTTGAAGCCAATGCAAAGGAGGTCTGGAATGAATCCATGCCCCTCACGCCAACATTGGGCCAGTAAATCAACCACTGGAAACTGTGACTTACCTATGGCCTTCCTGTTAATACAAGTTAATAAATGGCCTTATCGATTAGGCTGTATGAACGGGGTTTATGTTACTTGCAGCCCAAAACATCCTGATTAACAATCATTTATTTGCAAACCTTCTGTCTGCCCTAATGTTTATGTTTACTTTTACCATCTCCTCCCTACAACTGCTCTGTGAATCTCTGCAAGCTTTCCTCTGTGGAAATATATGAAATTGCTTGCAAGCCACTGGAGAGCTTTGTAAATTAGAAAGCAATACCTATGGAGTAGGATGCTCATTTGTTTGCCTCAGCCCGGCATCTTCAAAACTTAGGAGAGCTTATCAAATAACAGACTTTCAATAAATATTTGTTAAAAAAAAAAAAAAAAAAAAGGGAACAAACCAAAATGAGGCAGGGATATCTTAATTCAGCTATGTCTACTTTGTTGTTTATACTGGGTGACCATTAAGCTGGTTTTCCTTGTGGTCACATGATGACTGCTATACATCCAGACATCACATCGCAGCACATGCAAAGGTGGGAAAGGGATATTTCTCCTTGTACATCATTAAAGAGCAAAGAAACCTTCCCAGAGCCTCCTTAATCCCTGTAAACTTTCTCCAAAGTCTTTTTGACCAGAACTTCACTGATTAAAGATCTAAGTGTAAAAATAAACTCTAAAATATATTAGCGAAATTGTGGGAAAATGTCTTCTAAAACAAGACTGGAATGTGAGAAGCCATTAGAAAAACAAATGGTTTAATTAGCAAATGTTGGTGTATATTTAGGTATCTGCCTAGAATAAATATAGGATTGAATTGATTTCAAATTAAATGACACCTTTTTCATATTGGTGTGTATATATATATACATGACATATATATATCACGTATATAGTGGGCAGTGGTTGGGTTTTATATATATATATATATGTATCACAATAAACGGAGAAAAGATTGAAGTTGTCAAGGATTTACTTCTACTTGGATCCACAATCAACAGCCATGGAAGCAGCAGTCAAGAGATCAAAAGACCCATTGCACTGGGTAAATCTGCTGCAAAGAACCTCTTTAAAGTGTTGAAGAGCAAAGATGTCACCTTGAAGGCTAAGATGCGCCTGACCCAAGCCATGGTATTTTCAGTCACATCATAATGCATGTGAAAGCTGGACAATGAATACGGAAGACCAAGGAAGAGTTGACATCTTTGAATTGTGGTGTTGGCAAAGAATGTTGAATATACCATGGGCTTTTTTTTTTTTTTTGCCAAAAGAACGAACAAATCTATCTTAGAAGAGGTACAATCAGGATGCTCCTTAGAAGCAAGGATGGCGAGACTGCGTCTTACATACTTTGGACATGTTGTCATGAGGGATCAGTCCCTGGAGAAGGATATCACGCTTGGCAGAGTACAGGGTCAGCGGAAAAGAGGAAGACCCTCAACGAGGTGGATTGACACAGTGGCTGCAACAATGAGCTCAAGCAAAACAACGATTGTAAGGATGGCGCAGGACTGGGCAGTGTTTCATTCTGTTGTGCAAGAGTCGCTATGAGTTGGAACCGACTCAACAGCACCTAACAACAACAACAAATACATCCCTAAAGTACATGATTAATAGATTTAACTATATAAATTTTTTAAAAAATTTCTATGACAAAGTATGCCATGAATGAAGTCAAAAGGCAAATGGGAGAATGAGGAAAATATTTAGAAAGGATAATAACCCTACTATATAAAACACTCCTACAGATTGAAAAGCAAAATATTAGAAAGCCATCCTAAGGATAGAAATAGACAATTCAATGAAGAAATATAAATAGTCAATACACACATATAAAAAAATAAATAAATAAAATACAAATTAAAATAGTAGCATACCCTTTTAAACCAACAAACTGGTAAGAATGCTAAAAAAAAAAAAAAGATTAATAATACTTAAAATGATATTGGGAAACTAATACTCTCACACCTCTCTTACGGAGTATAACTTGCCAGAACTGACGGCATATACTAAGATCTTAAATGTACATATCTTTGGCCTCAGAAATTCTACCTTAAAATGTAACCTACAGAAATAAAAATATTTGAGTATAGGATATACACACACACACATCTTTCAGTTAGCAGTTGAGCACTTTAACCACTGTGTCACCAGGGCCCCAATATATACATACACATACCTACATACATATAAATACACACATACACACACACATATATATATATATAAACGTTGTTAGCTGTCATTCAGTGGGCTCTGACTCATGATGATTGTCTTAGTTATTTAGTGCTGTTACAACAGAAATACTACAAGTGAATGGCTTTAACAAAGAGAAATTTATTCTCTCACAGTCTAGTAAGCTACAAGTTCAAATTCAGGGCTTTAGCCCCAGGGGAAGGCTTTCTCTCTCTGTAAGCTCTGGGGGAAGGTCCTTGTCATCAATCTTCCCTCAGTCAAGGATCTTCTCAGGCGCAGGGACCCTGGGTCTAAAGTGCGCGCTCTGCTTCCGGCATTGCTTCCTTGGTGGTATGAGGTCCCCCTGTCTCTCTGCTCTCTGCTTTTGTATCTCAAAAGAGATTGGCTTAAGACACTATCTGATCTTACAACTCTCATCAATATAACTGCCACTAATCCATCTCATTAACATCATAGTGATAGGATTTACAACACATAGGGAACTCATATCAGATGACAAAATTGTAGACAATCACACAATACTGGGAATCATGACCTAGTCAAGCTGACAGAAATTTTGGGGGAGTCACAATTCAATCCATGACAGCCACCTTATGTATAAAAGAACAAAACATTGTCTAATCCTTGCCATCTTCTTGATCATGGGTATGTTTGAGTCTGTTGTCGCTACAGTATCAATCTTTGTCATTGAGGGCTTCGCCCACTTTCTTTGGTCCTCTACTTTACCTAACATGATGTCCTTTTCTAGTGATTACTCTTTCCTGATGACATGTCCAAAGTGAGTAAGTCAAAGTCTCGCCACCCTGGCTTCTAAGAAACGTTCTGGCTGTATTTCTTCTAAGCCTGATTTGCTCATTCTTTTAGCAGTCCATGGTATATTTGATATTCTTCACAAACACCACATTATGAATGGATCACTTCTTCTGTCTTCTTTTTTCATCTACCCAAATTTCTTATCCAACACATTCATTGTATGTTCTATAGACAGATATTTCACTTATTCGTTCATGGAAATAGTCTTTTTAACAGCAAACAACAACAACCTATTTCTCAAGAGGGTATCCATATTACGGAATAATAGGTACTAATGAGTTAAATCTCTACATATTACACTAGACTCTTAACAACTAGAGACATGTTCAAAGAACACTGATAGATGTAAAATCAATAGTAGGGTCCAATTTTGTTAGAATTAGTAAGGAAGGGAGGTGAGATACATATTGATATGTCTAGATCAGCATCAAGAAAAATATGGAAGGAGAAACACAAAGGAATTAACAATGATTATCCCTAGGACAGGGATTAAAAGAGAGATGGAGGGAATCTATCACTGTCTTCATCATATACTTCTGTATTTTTTGCCTTCATATATGGCATCTGTCATTAATAATTAAAGCAGATCATTAGTAAGTTACAAACATTAGCAAATACAATATTTATATATGAATTAATGACCCAATTTAAGGGTAATAGGGTCTAAGGAATAGTGAAATAATAATATATAATATTTAACAGAAATATATCTTAACATCTGCATCTTTTCTAATGATAATTTATGCTAGAAAGAGTTTTCAGTGTCAACTATAAATACATATACAGAGTCACTTAAAAAAAAAATGCTATTTGGTCCATGGAAATATTTTCCCCGAGTTACATTACTTACATTACTCATTCTACAATGGTAATAACACTGATGGAAGATCGGCAATGTTGGTATCAAGCAGTTCTGTTATCGTTCTTATTTTAATAACAGGTACAACCATCCTTCCTAATAAAATTTCTTGTTATTTGTAGTTTTAAATTCCATGTATATGCATTATTCATTTTTAAAAATTTCTATCCACTTGTAATTTATTCTAATAGGTAATTTAATCATTATATTATTAATATTATTTTATTTAAAAAATTACACAAAGGAACATGATCAACCCTCATAAACTAACATTTTGACATATTATCAAGTTCTGTAATCTGCTGATATTACTGTGCAAGTTTTAATTCTCATTTATTTTACTTCTTATTAATTGACGTTTTAAAAGCCCAAGCAGAGTTACCCTTATGGATGAAGTAGTAGGCAAATTCTAACTGAAGGCTAATGGCAGTAAGTATGCTCCCATGAGTTATCCACCCCTGTTAAAGTGAATGAGTAAGCTCAGATTTGATAAGAGAAGAACAAATCTGGGCATGCTGAGGGAAGATGCATGAGGTCAAAGATAAAATCCATCTATTCACAATTAGAGAAATTGGTTTTGGGAATTTGAGTTTGAGATTCCAAGCACAAACATGTAACAGGCCCCAGTGAACACCTGGTACAAGGATGTGAATGGGTCTTTTCCTGAAGTGCTCTGAAGCAAAGGCCATTCTGAGATTAACTCTTTCTACTCCTGAGTCAGGGGCACAGAACACAATTATGTCTGTCTCAGAGGCACCTCTCATAGTGGAAGCATCTTGACTGTGCGCTTCCCATTCCTTAGATCCACAGCACCTGCAGCCTCCTCTCCAATCTCAGTCCATAAGGGCCCGCCATCTTCCTGAGCGCTGTACGTAAACGAGCAAGGGTGATGTGTCCCACCCAGGACACTTTACTCAGAGGCCATCTTCCTGTTCTAATCAACAGTGGTAGTCAAACTTTGTGTATACTGGGCAACTTACTGATGTTAGAGTTTGGGCAGCACCCTTCAAAGAATTAGAAGAGCCAAAAAAAAAAAAAAAAAAGAAACACATGTCAAGTCACTAATAATTACAATACATTCGCTGCTGCAGAACCACAATGTCACGTGAGTCAACAAAGCATTCACTATGATTCTGGCTTCTTTGCATCCCTTCAGCACAGTAGCTCTGGTCACCATGCTGTTTCCCATCCTGACAACACTTGAAAGAGTCAAGTGCAAAGTTCTCTCAGCTTCTGGTAAACAGCTCATCATTTCGTGACACTAGCTTGAGTACATACATATCTTGTTTTACTTAAAGCAAATTGCACCTTGATCTGTCTGTCCCAAACAAAACCCAACCCACTCAGCTTAAAAGTCTTACTGAAAGATTTCACCATAGCAGTATGCATATTCAGTTGTCCCCAAAATTAATCTTATAGCCAGAGCATAATTTGGCAGCAAACCTACTTGGGGTTCAGGGTACCCCAGGTTACCTACGTACTCTGCTAACCATTTTCATGTATTAGCACATTTAATTCTCCCAGCAGTACTACTGAGACATTTAGTAGAAAACCTGCTAGAATTATTAGGAACCTTAGGTTTGGGAAAGTGAAGTAATGTGTTGAGAATTCTGGCTTAGCGTCAGAACCAGCACTCATCCAAATCAGTCAGGCTTCATAGTGGAAGAAGTTAACCCCTGGAACACATTCTCTCCTGAATATGTTCAAAACATTCACAGAAACAATGACAAAACTACAAACCTCAATGATAATACAAAATAGCCAATTATGCTCCAAGTCCTATCAATAAACCTAAGCATGTAGTACGTACTGACTATACATGGGACCCCAGTGTATTAGAAATGCTTACACGGAGACTCTAAATACAACTCCACTGTTTCATAACTCTGATAAAGAACTAAGGCATTTGCTGTAATAAAAATTAATCATTTCAGTACCAATTTTTTTTTTTTTTTGCTAACTATATAACAGATCTTAGGGAAGATTTAGATGACTCAGGGTCTCTTTAAAAATGGTCCAAAGTTTAATAGATGCCTTTTTTGTCTAGAAGACATTGCTGCAGGAAGCAAGGGCATCGTCAATCATTCCTGTGACCTTAGGCCACCATTGTCACAATGCACTTGATGCTCAATGGGGACTGTTACTAATAATGGTGATGTTTCTCCCTTCACAAGACACCCTCTGACAGAAACTGATAGAATCAGAACACTACAACAAGGAATTTGGTTAAGCCCTTAAATTACAGACACAAAATTCGACCCAAAGGGTTTTGTGATTTTGATTCCAGTGTTGTATGGGAATTTTCTGTTCTGCCTCAGCCTACTCAGAGTTACACAGGAAGTCCTTTACAAACATTTCAAAGCTGGGCCTCCAGGAAGCTAATGACTACTGTTAGCATGCTAATTTTTCACACCAGAGAGACCTACCTGACACCTTCCAGAGAATTATCACTGCACTGTAAAAGTCTCTGCGTGACTCTAGAGAGAACTACTGCCACTGTCCTGACTTTGAGTAGAGCTTCCAAAGCTCTCTACAGAATTGCTCAAGAAGTTCTCTCCTCTCTCCCTCCTCCCCCACTGCCATTGCCTCAGGCTTCAGACATGGGAAAGTGCTGGATCAGTGCTCAAAGGCAGCAGGATTCGAGGCTTCCGCATTAACTACAAACTTCTGGGGCACGGGCACAAGAAGGAACGGACTGAACACAGGTAATAAAAAGGTGTGCACCTCTAAATGCTCTTGTCCTAGGACAATGCGTTGCTGGCCAGTGCACAGTATTTAGATCTACAGTCTAATGGGGAAGATGCTTTTTATGCCCTTTTTAATGTTTATAATTAAAAAAGGTTCTTAATGGTTTGATATGTTGTAAATGCATTAAAAACATGCGGGCCCTTCAGCAGAGCTGTTTTAGAATTAGACGCTTTTAATTTTTTCCATGGTAAATAGACTTAAATTAAAAATAAATCACGTTATTTTAAATTAGGTCTTTGGCCTTTATTTACTCCGAGTAACAGCCATGTTAGCAAGGCTCCCACTGCCCCTGCATGCCTGGGGATCAGCAGAGTAGGTCCAAGCACATATTGTAACACTGGGGACAGTTTTGAACAGAAAAGACAAATGGGCTATCCTTGATTTAGGATGTAAGCAAATCAGGTTTAAGCAGGGTTAATTTCAGATCAGCTCCACTCTAGCCAGAGGTTTTCTGTTTCTCCCACAGGAAAGAACTAAGAATAATCAATAGAAGCCAAGAAGCTAGGGTTCAGCTGGATGCCGGCATCATGTCACCAGGTTTCTTGACAAGAAACTCACCACTCCTCCTCTGTCATAATGTGGATCCCACTCGGGTACATTTAAAATGAGTCACTCTAGTCTCACAGTGGGGCAAACAGTAAATTTATATTTCAGAACGAGTATGAACCTAAACCTTGTGACATTCAGATCATACCCGGCATAAGAAAACATGCTAGTATCTAAGGCATACTAAGAGAAGTTCTCAGGCATGTTGTAAAAGGCTACCCAGTCCTTTACACTGGAAGTCAGTAGAAAATCCTCAAAGACAGATGATAGGCCCCTGCCTGGGAGGGGCTGGAGATTCCTTGATAACATGTAGATTTGTTCATTAAAGGGCAGGGTAAGTATACAAAAGAGCTACATAAACATATTTGTTCTAGTGTAACAATAAAACCTTCATCAAAGTAAAAGGAGATACAAGAAAAGGAGGACCACAGAGGGCTAAGCACAGACTCAATCCTTCACAGAACAAAGAGCACCAAAAGACCAAGGGATTCAAACTATACATGGCATGTATGTCCAATATCTCACATCACTGAAAATACTAAAGACAGCCATAACCAGAGGTTATCAAAGTAACTAAGTTGAAGTGCCCAGCTACCATTACTGAACATTTTGACTAAAGAGTCTATAGAAGAATCCTGATCGAAAGGGAGAATACACAGAACAGAATTTCAAATTCTGATGCAATCCAGATCTTCTGGAGCCATAGAAGCTAGAGGAACCCCTGAAACTACTGCACTGACATAATCTTTCAACCTTAAATCTTAATCTAAAAATATCCCTTGAAGTCTTCATTAAACCAAACAATGTTGTTGTTAGGTGCCGTCCAGTTGGTTCAGACTCATAGTGACCCTATGTACAACAGAACAAAACACTGCCCAGTCCTGCACCATCCTCACAATCATTGCTATGTTTGAGCCCATTGTTGCAGCCATGGTGTCAATCCATCTCATTGAGGGTCTTCTTCTTTTTCGCTGACCCTTCCCGTACCAAGCATGATGTCCTTTTCCAGGGACTGGTCCCTCCTGATAACATGTCCAAAGTATGTGAGATGAGGTCTTGCCATTCTCACTTCTAAGAAGCATTCTGGTTATACTTCTTCTAAAACAGATTCGTTCATTCTTCTGGCCAAAACCAAACCAAACCCGTTGCCATCAAGTCAATTCTGACTCATAGCAGCCCTACAGGATAGAGTAGAACTGCCTCACAGGGTTTCCAAAGAGTGGCTGGTGGATTCAAACTGCCAACCTTCTGGTTAGCAGCCTAGCTTCAGGGCTCCATTCTTCTGGCAGTCCGTGGTATATTCAATATTCTTTGCCAACACCATAATCCAAGGCATCAGTTCTCCTTTGGTCTTCCTTATTCATTGTCCAGCTTTTGCACGCACATGAGGCGATTGAAAATACCATGGCTTGGGTCAGGCGCACCTTAGTCCTCAAAGTGACATATTTGTTTTTTAACTCGTTAAAGAGGTACTTTGCAGCAGATTTGCTCAATGTAATACTTCTTTTGATTTCTTGACTGCTGCTTCCATGGGTGTTGACTGTGGATCTAAGTAAAGTGAAATCCTTGATAAGGTCAATATTTTCTCTGTTTATTATGATGTTGATTATTGATCCAGTTGTGAAGACTTTTGTTTTCTTTATGTTGAGGGTGTAATCCGTACCAAACAAGTTTAGCTTCATTAGTTAAGGATGTCTGTGTTGACCATGGTGCTTTTTTAAAGAACTACCTGTGTGATACAAATTGACAACTGCAACTCAAAAGGTTAGAGAAGACACTTAGGAGGAAGTGAATTCGTGTTAATGGTGGATGAATAACCTGGAAAAGGAGGGTGAGAATGTTTGCATAACTTAAAGAATGTAATCAATGTCAATGAATTGTACATGTAGAAATTGTTGACCTGGTATGTTTTGCTGTGTACATTTTCAACAACAACTACAAATTATTTCTTTAAAAAAAGAGACACATAAAAGCAATACCAACCAACCAGTGCATAAACCTTATTTGCACCTCAATTCAAGTAAACATAAAGATAAATTATAAAACAATAAAAGTAAAAATAATAAGGAAATGAATGCAACAATAACGAATTATAATGTAACACATATTCAAAATTATTACTACAGTTAGGTAAAAGGCTCTAACTAGGAGTATATAGGAGCCCTGATGGCACAGTGGTTAAGAGCTTGGCTGCAAACCAAAAAGTGGGTAGTTAGAATCCACCAACCACTCCTTGGATCCTACAAGGTCGCTGTGAGTTGAAATCGACTGAATGGGAACAGACTTTTTTGGTTTTATATACATCTGTGCAAATGGGTATAAAGACTTACCCACCCTTATTAGTTTCAAACTATGGGAAGTTATAAAAATCTCTAGTTTATTATGAATCACTCTTTATTCTCAACACACAGAAGTCTGGCTGCTGACAGTGAGCTATGCAGCTCTGACCCAGTACTCCTGGGTGCAGATTTGTACTTCAATGCTCTGGAAACACAGCAGTGCCTGTTTTAGCAGTCATGATTTTCACACGTCATAAAGATGATGCATTTAAAAAAAAAAAACTTCAGAATTATTAATTTAATTGAAAATTAAAGTCTCAATATAGTTCATAAAGAGTAAATGAGGGGAAGGCAGGGCCAAGATGGCAGAGTAGTCAGACACTTTCTGTGGTCCCTCTTACAACAAAGACCCACAGAAACAAGTGAATCGATTATATGACAGTCTAGGAGCCCTGAACATCAAAGACAAAGTTGAGTTGGACTGAGTGGCAGGGGGAGGGAGAAGCAGTGATAAAATGCCAGACCTGATCTAGAAGGCACCAGCACCATACAGGCTGGATCGGCTGGCGCACACAGGCTGAAGCAAGCAGTAGCACTCGGGACATGTTTTCCATACTGAGAGAAACCAAGTGGCAGAGAGTGTGTGCAAGCCTGGAGAACCAGGGGAAAGCAGCACTGAATCTGCAAAAGTACAAGTGTCTAACCTACAGAGTGGGATCAAAAACAACCTTCGCTACTCTGGGAAGTATCTCTCTCCCATTTACCTGCTCTGCTCTGGTCCCAGGTCAGCTTCAGCAATTGCTGTGTCCCATGGGCCAGAATTGGGACCCGTTGCCCACTCAAGCCATTCCCCCCAGCTTTGGAGAGGGAACAAATTAACCAACAGGAAAAATAATCTGCCAGCTCCCCTAAGCCAGAAATGAAGCGCAGGCACAGCACTTTCCCTAGACACAGGCATAAGGGGTCCATGGACTTTGAACACCTTTTACCCCTGCATAGACCTGTGCAGGCCCATCAACAGCATAGGACCTCATTAGCAAAGTACGACAGGGTATAAACCTGTAGGCTGTTTTCAACTGCAACAGCTAAAAGGGAGAGGCAGATTTGTGACAACTGACAACGCCCTGCCCATTAAGCAGCATCCTTACCTACCCACAACAGGGGCCTGAAGACCGGTGGCTCCACCCACTCCACCTAGCCACCTGTGAAAGGGGTTCGAGAATAAGTGGTGCCTCCCAGTCCTTACAACCAACAACATTGGGTGCCCAAAGTCTGGCTATAAAATCCACCAACCTACGTGCTCTAGGGAACAGTGACACACCTTCTACCTCAAGCATTCAGGGGCAGCTGTCAGCCCCCTACCTTGCTCAGCACATAACCCCCTACTGCAGCCAGCTAATTGTGCCTATTCCAATCACCCCTATGTAGCTCTACTTGTCTAGGACAGTAGGTGGAACCCTGCACCATGCACTTGGTGACTGACGACCTGGGAACCTGAGCTGAATCCACACAAGAAAAGTAAATGGACTCCTGGGCTCGAATGCCTAGTAACAGCTCTAACCACCTGGTGACAGAACATGAGAGCTTCAAAGATGCCAATAATCAAAATAGCTCGTAAAACCAGCCTATCTGGGTACATCAAAACAAAACAAAAAGTTAGGACACAGTAAACAAAATAAATAAATATAATAACTTATTGATGGCTCAGAGACAACAGTTAATATCAAATCCCATAAAGAGGTAGACCATGATGGCTTCAGAAAGTGACCCAAACAAAGAACCAAGAAACCTCCCAGAGAAAGAGAAATTCCTGGAGTTACCAGAGGTAGAATTCAAAAGATTAATACACAGAGCTTTTCAAGAGATAAGGAAGGACATCTGGCAAAATGCAGAACAAGCCAAGGAACACACAGACAAAGCAACAGAGGAACTTATGAAGGTTATACAAGAACATAATGACAAATTTAAGAGGCTGCAAGAATCCATACGGAGACAGCAAACAAAATTCAAACGATTAACAATAAAATTTCAGAATTAGGCAACTCAATAGCAAGTCATAGGAGAAGAATCAAGGAAATGAAAGTAAGAATTAGTGAGACTGAAGATAAAGCACTTGATACCAACTTACTTGAGGCAATGGAAGGCAGAATTAGTGAGACTGAAGATAAAGCACTTGAGACCAACTTAACTGAGAAAATAACCTAAAAAAATGAGGAAACCCTAAGAATTATGTGGAATTCTATCAAGAGGAATAACCTACAAGTGATTGGAGTACCAGAATGGAGGGGGATAACAAAAAATGCAGAGAACTGTTGAAAATTTTGTTGGCAGAAAATTTCCCTGATATCATGAAAGACAAGAAGATATCTATCCAAGAAGCTCGTCAAACCCCACACAGGGTAGAATCCAAAAGAAAGTCACTAAGATATATCATAATCAAGCTTGCCAAAACCAAAGACAACAAGACAATTTTAAGAGTGGCTACGGATAAATGAAAATGAGAGTCAATAAGTCTAAACTCTGACTACTGAGCAGAAACCACGAAGGAACAAAGGCAATGAGATGACATGTATATAAAGCCTCAAAGGAAAAAACTGTCAACCAAGAATTATATATCCAGCAAACCTGTCCCTCAAATATGATGGCAAAATTAGGGCATTTCAAGATAAAAAGAAGTTAAGGGAATTTCTAAATACCAAACAAATATTATAAGAAATACTAAAGGGAGTCCCCAGTTAGAAAAACAATAACATCAGATGACAGCCCAAGAGCCCAAGACTAAAAAACAGGACAGAACGACCAGATATCAACCCAGACAAAGAAGTCACAAAAATAAATCAAAGCTAAAACATGAAAAATTGGGAAACAGAGAAGTCAATATGTAACAGACAACAACATTAAACCAAAAAAGAGGGACAAACTAAAGTAGTCATAGAACTTTCATATGCAAAGAAAGTCAAGGCGATATAAAGAAATAAAAGACTGGTTTAAACTTAGAAAAATAGAGGTAAATATTAAGGTAACCACAAAGGAAACTAGCAATTCTACACATCAAAATAAAAATAAGTAAAACATAAAGACACAGCAAATACAAAACCAACAACAATGACGAAAAAATACATAAAGAAAAACGACTCACACAGAAAATTAAGCAAAACAAAGAAACTGTCAACGGCGCAAAGAAAAAAATACACCAAAATGACAGCACTAAACTCATAAAAAAAATACCTATCATTAATTGCACAGAATGTAAATGGACGAAATACACCAACAAAGACACAGAGAGTGGCAGAATGGGCAAAATAACACAACCTGGCTATATGTCACCTACAAGAGACACACCTTAGACTCAAAGACACAAACAAACTAAAACTCAAAGGATGGAAAAATATATCAACCAAACAACAATTAAAAAAGAGCAGGAGTGGTCATAACAATCTCTGATAAAATAGATTTTAAAGCAAAATCTACCACAAAGGACAAGGAAGGGCACTATATAATGATTCAAGGGTCGATACACCAGAGGACGTACCCATAACAAATATTTATACACTCAACGACAGGGCTCCAAAATACATAGAACAAATTCTAACAGCATTGAAAAGAGGAACAGACAGCTCCACAATAAAACTAGGAGACTTCAAGACATCACTTTTAGTGAGAAATAGAACAGCCAGAGAGAAGCTCCATAAAGACACGCAAGATCTAATTGCCATAATCAAGCAACGTGATCTCACAGACATATACAGAACACTCCACCCAATAGCAGCTAACTATACTTTTTTTCTCTAACACACATGGAACGTTCAACAGAACAGACCACTTATTAGGCCACAAAGCAAGCCTTAACACAATCCAAAACATCGAAATATTACAAAGCATCTTTTCTGATCATAAAGCCATAAAAGCAGAAATCAATAACAGAAAAAGGAAAGCAAATTGAATACATGGGAACTGAACAACACCTTACTCAAAAACTACTGGCTTATAGAAGAAATCAGGCGTAAATAAAGAAATTCACAGAACCAAATGACGATGAAAACATATCCTACCAGAACCTTTGGGACAAAGCAAAAGCAGTGCACAGAGGTCAATTTATAGCAACAATGCTTGCATCCAAAAAGAAAGGGCCAAAATCAAAACATTAACCCTACAATACAAACAAATAGAAAGAGAACAGCCAAAAAAGCCCACGGGCACAAGAAGAAAGGAAATAATAAGAATTAGAGTAGAAATAAGTGAAATACAGAATGGAAAAACAACTGAAAGAGTTAACAAGACCAAAAGCTGGTTCCTTCAAAAGATTAACAAAATCAATAAACCACTGGCCAAACTGACAAAAGAAAAACAGGAGAGGAAGCAAATAACCCGAATGAGAAAAGAGATGGGCAATGGCACCACAGACCCAAGTGAAATTAAAAGAATCATAACAGAATACTATGAAAAACTGTACTCTAACAAATTTGAAAATCTAGAGGAAAAGGACAAATTTCTAGAAACAAGCTACCTACATAAACTAACACAAACAGAAATAGAAAAACCGAATAAACCTATAAAAAAGGAGACTGAAAAGGTAATTAAAAAACTCCAAACAAACAAAAAAGCCCTGGCCGTGACAGCTTCACTGGAGAATTCTACTAAACTTTCAGAGAAAAGTTAACACCACCACTACTAAAGGTATTTCAGAGCATTGAAAAGGATGGAATACTCCCGAAATCATTTGATGAAGCCAGAATAACCCTGATACCAAAATCAGGTAAAGACACCACAAAAAAAGAAAATTATAAACCAATATCCCTAAAGAACGTAGACATAAAACCTTCAACAAAATTCTAGCCAATAGAATTCAACAACATATCAAAAAAATAATTCACCATGACCAACTGAGTTTCATACCAGGTATACAAGGAAGGTTCAACACTAGAAAAACAATCAATGTAATCCATCACATAAATATCACAAAAGATAAGAACCACATAGTCTCATCAATTGATGCAGAAAAGGCATTTGACAAAGTCCAACACCGATTCATGATAAAAACTCTCAGCAAAATAGGAATAGAAAGGAAATTTCTCAACATATCAAAGAGCATTTATACAATGCCAACAGACAAATCATCCTAAATGGACAGAGTGTGAAAGCATTCCCCTTGAGAGCAGGAACCAGACAAAGATGTCCTTTATCACTACTCTTATTCAGCATTGTGCTGGAGGTCCAAGCCAGAGTAATACAGCAAGAGAAAGAAATAAAGGGCATCTAAATTGTACAGAAGAAATAAAAGTATCTCTATTTGCAGGTGCTATGATCTTATACACAGAAAACCCCAAAGAATCCACAAGAAAACTGCTGGAACTAATAGAAGGTTTTAGCAAAGTATCAGGATACATGACAAACACACAAAAATCAGTTGGACTTTGAAGAGGAAATCACCAAATCAATACCATTCATGACAGCCCCCAAGAAGATAAAATCCTCAGGAATAAATCTAACCAGAGATGTAAAAGACCTATACAAAGAAAAATCAAGACACTACTGCAAGAAACCAAAAGAGGCCCATATAAGTGGAAAAACAAACCTTCCTCACACATAGGAAGACTCAACATTGTGAAAATGTTAATTCTATCCAAAGCAATCTACAGATACGATGCAATCTTGATCCAAATTCCAACATTTTTTAATGAGATGGAGAAACAAGTCAACAACTTCATATGGAAAGGGAAGAGGTCTCGGATAAGTAAAACATTACTGAAGAAGAACAAAGTTGGAGGCCTCACACTACCTGATTTTAGAACCTATTATACCATGATGGCAGTCAAAACAGCCTAATACTTGTACAACAACACATACATAGACCAATGGAACAGAATTGAGAATCCAGATGTAAATTCATCCACCTAAGAGCAGCTGCTATTTGATAAAGGCCCAAAAGTTGTTAAATGGGGAAAAGACAATCTCTTCAACAAATGGTGCTGGCGTAACTGGAAATTTATGTGCAAAAAAATGAAACAAGACCCATACCTCATACCATGCACAAAAATCTAACCCAAAATGGATACAAGACCTAAATATAAAATCTAAATGATAAAGATTATGGAAGAAAAATTGGGGACAATGCTAGGAGCCCTAATACATGGCATAAACAGAATACAACCCATAACTAACAATGCACAAACACCAGAAGAGAAATGAGATAACTGGGAGCACCTAAAAATCAAACACTTACGCTCATCAAAAAACTTCACGAAAAGAGTAAAAAGACAATTATAGACTGGGAAAAAAATTTTGGCTACAAAATACCTGATCAGGGTCTCATCTCTAAAATCTACAGGATACCACAAAACCTAAACAACAAAAAGACAAATAACCCAATTAAAAAATGGGCAAATGATACGAACAGACACTTCACCGAAGAAAACATTCAGGCGGCTAGTTGGAGAGGTTGTGGAGAGGCTGGAACACTTATACACTGCTGGTGGGAATGTAAAACAGTACAACCACTTTTGAAATCGATTTGGTGCTTCCTTAAAAAAGCTAGAAATAGAACTACCATAGGATCCAGCAATCCCACTCCTTGGAATATATCCTATATATAAGAGCCTTAACATGAACAGATATAAGCATACCCATGTTCACTGCAGCACTGTTTACAATAGCAAAGAGTTGGAAGGAAGCAAGGTGCCCATCAACAGATGAATGGATAAATTATGGTATATTTACACAATGATAAAGAACAACGGTGAATCTGTGAAACATCTCATAGCATGGAGGAATCTGGAAGGCATTATGCTGAGTGAAATTACTCAGTCACAAAAGGACAAATATTATATGAGACCTATAAGTACTCAAGAAATAGTTTAAACACAGAAGAAAATATTCTTCGATGGTTATGAGGGTGGGGAGGAAGGGAGAGGGGTATTCACTAACCAGATAGTAGACAAGAACTATTTAAGGTAAAGGGAAAGACAACACACGATACGGGAAAGGTCAACACAACTGGACTAAACCAAAAGCAAAGAATTTTCCTGAATACAACCGAACTCTTCAAAGGCCAGAGAAGCAGGGGCAGGGGTCTGGGGACCATAGTTTCAGGGGACATCTAGGTCAATGGTCATAACAAAATATATTAAGATAACATTCCGCATCCCATCTTGGTGAGTTGCGTCTGGTGTCTTAAAAGCTAGCGAGCAGCCATCTAAGATGCATCAATTGGTCTCAACCCACCTGGAGCAAAGGAGAATAAAGAACACCAAAGGTTCAAGGTAATTAAGAGTCCAGGAGACAGAAAGTACCACATAAACCAGAGACTATATAGGCCTGAGACCAGAAGAACTAGATGGTGCCCAGCTACAACTGATGACTGCCCTGACAGGGAACACAACAGAGAACCCCTGATGGAGCAGGAGAACAGTGGGATGCAGACCCCAAATTCTCGTAAAAATACCAGACTTAATGATCTGACTGAGACTAGAAGGACCCCGAAGGTCACAGTACTCAGACCTTCTGTTAGCCCAAGACTGGAACCATTCCCAAAGCCAACTCTTCAGATAGGGATTGGACTGGACTATAAGACAGAAAATGATACTGGTGAGGAGTGAGCTTCTTGGCTCAAGTAGACACATGAGACTATGTGGGCAACTCCTGTTGGAGGAGAGATGAGAAGGCAGAGAGGGACAGGAGATGGCTGAATGGACACAGGGTGGAGAGAAGTGTGCTGTCTCGTTAGATGGAGAGCAACTAGGAGTACCTAGCAAGGTGTATATAAGTTTTTATATGAGAGACTGACTTGATGTGTAAACTTTCACAATAAAAATAAATAAATAAATAAAGCTTGTGAGCGGTCATCTAAGATACTCCACTGGTCTCACCCCTTCAGGAGCAAAAGAGAGTGAAGACGATCAAAGACACAAGGGAAAGATTAGTCCAAAAGACTAATGGACCACAATGACCACAGCCTCTACCAGACTGAGTCCAGCACAACTAGATGAAGTCCTGCTACCACCATTGACTGCTCTGACAGGGATCACAACAGAAGGTCCTGGACAGAGCTGGAGAAAAATGTAGAACAAAATTGTAACTCACAAAAAAAGACCAGACTTACTGGCCTGGCAGAGACTGGAAAACCCCCGAGAGTATGACCCCTGGACATGCTTTTAGTTCAGTACAAAGTCACTCCTGAGGTTCACCCTTCAGCCAAAGATTAGACAGGCCCATAAAACAAAGATGGTCTAAAGGGGCACACCAGTCCAGGGGCAAGGACTGAAAGGCAGGAGTGGAAGGGAAAGCTGGCAATAGGAAACCCAAGGTCAAGGAGGGAGAATATTGACATGTCGTGGGGTTGGTAACCAATGCCACAAAATAATACGTGTAGTAATTATTTAACGAGAACCTAGTTTATTCTGTAAACCTTCATCTAAAGTACAATAACAACAAAAAAAAAATAAGGCTAAATAAATAAATGTTGGAGAGGTTGTGGAGAGACTGGAACACTTATACACTGCTAGTGGGAATGCAAAATAATACAACCACTTTGAAAACTGCTTTGGTGCCCCCTTAAAAAGCTAAAAATAGAAGTACCATAAGGGACAGAGTAGCAGGGGCGGAGGTCTGGGGACCATGGTTTCGGGGGACATCTAGGTCAACTGGCATAACAAAGTGTATTAAGAAAATGTTCTGCATCTCACTTTGATGAGTGGCGCCTGGGATCTTAAAAGCTAGCGAGCAGCCATCTAAGATGCATCAATTGGTCCCAAACCACCTAGAGCAAAGGAAAATGAAGAACGCCAAAGACACAAGGAAAATGTTAGCCCAAAAGTTAAAAGGGCCACATAAACCAGAGACTCCATCAGCCTGAGACCCGAATAACTATATGGTACCTTGCTGCCACCAATGACCAACCTGACAGGGAACACAAGACAGAATCCCTGACGGAGCTGGAGAAAAGTGGGGTGCAGAAGTCAAATTCTAGTAAAAAGGCCGGACTTAATGGTCTGACTGAGGCTAGACGAACCCCAGAAGACATGGCCCCCGGATTCTTTGTTAACTCAGAACTAAAACCATTCTTGAAGCTAACTGTTGAAACAAAGATTAGACTGGACTATAAAACACAAAATAATCCTTGTGAAGAGTGTGCTTCTTAGTTCAAGTAGATACAGGAGACTAAATGGGCAGCTCCTCTTCAGAGGCGGAATGAGAAGGGTGCAACTAGGGTTACATATGTGTATAAATTTTTGAGTTAGAAATTAACTTGAGCTGTAAACTTTCACCTATACATTAAAAAAAAAAAAAAGAGTGAGGTAAGTATATACAAAACAATAATCATTCTTGTTTCATAGATTTTTTAGTTGTATACTTCTAAGAAACACATTTCAGTTCAGCTTTATTTCACTTTCACCAATCTTAATTGTCCACTCATTAGCTCTTCATCATTCCTGTTTCACTCCCGGGACCAGTTATTAGCAAGTCACTTAACCACAGTTAACCAATAACCAGGATACATAAAAAGCAATATCCCAAAATGAAACACATAAAAAGTCCACTGTGAAAATTAATCTAACGGCATCACCCATTTCTTTTTTTCAAGCAGCTACCACTTAATGGCCTGTGATATACAGGCTGCACATAATTATAAGAATTTAAGATATAATACAAAACACAAACTAAACTGCATTTTGGTTAACTGGATACAGAAATAATTTCAACTCTCTGAAGTTACCCAACTGTAGCTGAACTGCAGAGCTGGAAAATAATTGGATATGTGTATAAATCTTGAAACCAGCTCCCAACTATAATCATTTTTTAAAACACTCAATATAGGCTCAGCATTTTATCATTTTCAAATATCTTCACAGATAAGATCTATCCTGCTCTTCAAAACCAGCTCAGCTAAAGGCAGAGCAGGTGTTGTGCCCTTATTTCAGAGATGAAGAGATAGAATCAGAGATGCTAAGTGATTTGATCAAGGTCACATGTGGAGAGCGTGCATATACTTGAAAATAATTTTCAGAAGCATAAGAAAAGCTCTAGAAGAGTGCTACACACAATTCTTGGAAGAAATCTGACCAGGTAATGAGACTGCACTCATAGGCCACACATGGAAATCAATTCCATTCCTTCACACAGAGGATGGGCAATAAATAGTGATCTTGCCACCTTAATACAAGAATCTAAATACAGTTTCATAGGTGTCACCAAAACAGTATAGAACAAGTCGCATTAATGCAGCACAGAAAAGAAAACTCAGAGCTAGCCCAAAAGAGACAAATTTAACAGGGGAAATGAGAGAATACGTCAGGAACGTAATGTTCAGTTGTAGAAAATTCTATGAGCCTGTGATACAAAATAGTGATTCTCAGATAAGTCATATTTCTAAAACATACGGGACAATAAAACCAGTTGGCTAATGCTGCATTCTTCTGAATGAAAATGTGAAAAGAAAATAAAAATGGAAGTTACCTCTTATTGGCCAGTTGCAAGGCTTAGTTCCAGTATCCTTCCGAGCGTGAGCTCGCTGAGGCTTCACAGCAGCACTAGTAGATGCATATAACTATCACCCCGACTGAAAGAAGAGGCCACGGAGGCCCAGAGGATGTGAGCAGTCTACCAAGGTCACACGTTTACTGGTGTGCGCAGCCAGGATCCCAGCCAGGCTGTCTGGCTCCTGACTCTTTAGCACCTATTGACACTATCATTTCATAAAAGAAGTGATGTTTTAGCACAAAAACCAGGCAGGAAGTCTTAGGATGAGAACTGATCTTTCAAAAAAGCTCACAATTTTCCCGCTTTTGAGCAGGTTTTGACCATGTCATTACAGGCCTCCCCTGGCCTGCAGAGCCGTAGTTGGTAAGCATGATGATGGAGCATTTGGACAAGGAAAACCTAAAAATGAGGCTGAAAGAATATCAGGTAGGACACTATCAATCACCTCATTAGAAAGAGAATAACCAATGAATCAGTCTTCACGTTGAAGACATCTCCAAGCTCAACCAGACCAAACCTCTTATGACTATAATCGCCTTGTCAGGTTCCGCCTAAACCGATCAGCCACAAAAACTCACTATTCATGGCTCAGCTCCTAGCAACTTTGTACAGTTACCCTATTCTTCCCCAACCCCTTCCTCAGTTCTTTCTACCCTTCCTCCTTGGTGGAGCAAGGTTCCAGAACCTTCCTATCCTCATTGCTCTCCCTTGCACAGTCTACTTTGTGCTGTCTCTCTTAAAATGCAGAGATCAGAAGTAAATACAGTGTCTGGAGTGGAAGCAAACTGCACTGGTAGGACCTGACTACCACCTCCTTCAACATGAGCATTCTGCTTTCTTTAATGCAACCTAAGATTAGGCTGTTTTTTTTTTTTTTGGACAGGGGGTGGTGTGTGTGTGTGTAGAGGGAGTGGGCATGAGGCAACATCATCACATTGCTGATTAATATAATATGATTCATATGCATGTAAGCAAAATCCACGATCCCTTTTTTATATACGCTGCTGCTCAACTTTATGACTCTAATTCCTCGGTGGTATTGTGGCTTTTGAAACCACAGAGGGTGATTTACATCTATTCCTCCTACCACCCTATTAGATGCATCCACTGGTCAAGCCTGGTCAAGGGCATTTTCCATTTACCTCTGCAGAATGTTTACAGTCACCCCAGTTTTATGAGACCCATAACTTTCTCTTTCTGAACCTAAGTGCTCACATTCCATCTGAGTAACAATTTGGGGCCAATATTAAACTTTCCAGTTTATAGTCAGAATTAACTCGATGGCAACTAGCAACACAGTGGATGGCACCTATCTTCTTTACTTCACCAGTCCTAGCTGCAGGTGTCTTCAAACACCTCAGGTCAGAAAGGGTGGAATATATTTCTTCATCCAGTCAAAAGGCTCATTCGACTTCACTTTCCTCGCCCACCTCACAGGCCTCCCCATCTAAGCTCTAACTTTGATTCTCCCACTGCCATAAGCAGTGTCACCTGTAGGCCAGACAGGTACGGGGAGAGGTGGGGGCACCACTGGGCTCCCTTGCTTAGCTGAGCTTTAAGTTTTATGGCACCATGCTGGCATATGAACCCCTATTTCCTAAAAAGAACTGCCAACCTATTAGGAGAGGGTGCTGTGTCTTTGAAAGCTGTGTGTTTACATGCCATACAGCAGTATCAAATAAGCTTCCCCAAAACAGAAAGGGATTCATTATGTTCAGGGAACAGCCAGCCAGCCACTGTGTCAGGAGTTAAAATGTACAGACACAAACCCAAGAGAACAGACAGAATGTGTGAAACAAGAACAGGACTCAACACAGTCGGTGGGTGGGTGGCTAGTGGCTCTCCAATCTCAACAATAAAATCTAACCTTCTTCTGGAGAGAATGAGCAATCCTATACTGCCATGACCAAAACAGGGTACCTTAAAGCAACCTGAAAGTAAAATCGGACTAAGCTTATTTCTTACAGGGCACACCCAGGGGTGCAAGAGGTCACCTGGGCCTCAATTCCCCTGTACGTAACCTACAGCTTACACTATCTTAAGACCTCACAAGGAAGTTATTAAATACATAATAGATGTCAAAGCAATTCCTATATTGTACAGTTATATATATATCAATTGCATTACAATAAGTGATAATAAAAGAAATTATTTCACAACAAAAAAGGGATTTGCTCAACTAAATAGAGACAGGAGACAGGGTTTGGAGACGTAACACTCCTTATGAAACTCCTTTCTCTTTAGAACCTGGAAACAGGGCTGCACACCTCATCAGTCCCGAACAGCCTCACTTATCCCAAAGCTGCGGCCCTAAGGGTGACGTGAGGGCATGGCACCTCAGCTGGGAAACACGCGAGGCTGACCAAAGAGGCCAGTTAGCACACTCAATAGCACATGTCCGCAGAAGAAAACAACACCTTCTCCTTTTCTAAGAAAAACTCTTTTGTTTTTTTTTTTTCAATTAGAATTTTTCCAAGAGATTTGAACTTATGGAAAAAAGCATACTTCAAATCACGAAGAAAAAACAAAACAGCCATAACAGGATAAGATTTAATAATTTTCTCCTGCTCTTATCAGAATGTGCTCTGAGCACTTTCAAAACTTAAAAAAAAGAACTGAAAGATACTGATGTGTCTTCTGAAATCATACTACCTGAAGAATCAATTAACACCATAAAAACTTATGGAATCGCCTCACCTCAGCCTAAAACTTACTACAAGGATTCTTCACTTAAATGATAACAGAGCGCTTCGGTATCCCAATATACTTCTTCTTTCTACTTCCTCCCAGAAAGTAACCATACAGAAACAACAGTATAACCTCTAATGGAAGTTTTCTTCAGATTTTGATTTTTATAAGACAACATTTTTCTTTTCATCAGCTCTACTCTTATTCAAGCTGAAGACGGTTTAGCACAGTCAATTAGAACATTATCATCTAAGAACTCAAAGATTTCATGCAGCCCACAAATCACTCTTGCTTATTTAACAAACGGGCTCCATGTCATTTGCAAAGCAGACCCTACATGAAATAGCCATCAATAAAAACACAGCTTTAAAGCTATCTCTAAAATGGAATTTTTATTCCAAAGCCCTCCAGGCTAAAAGCACATTAACTGTGAACAAAAAACAAAGGGACCAGGTCAGGATGATCTGACCTGTTAGCAGACATCATTAAAGTAGATAATTTGAACCTTAAGATCAATTCCTATGTGAACTATGTGATATTTAGAGTGAGGTGTAAATTAAGGATGGGGGGGGAAGGCATGGAGGCAAGATGAGAGGCACCAAATGTCAAGGTCACTGGTCCCAAAGCTCACAGGCTGGTAGGTGAAGGTTTGCAGTCTAACTGAGCTTTGGCTCACAGACAGATGCTGACATAGCCAGAGGGCAGTGTGTCAGCCAGCTGATAAACACCAATGCTCCAAGTCAGCACCTGGAAAAATAATGGCCATTGGTTACGGGTTTCCATCTACTCACCAGCACACTTTGTTCTGGTTCTAAGAGCTGGGCCAGGAGATCCAGTGCCACCCTCACCAGGCCTGGTAAGCAGCACGCTAATCTCATATTCAGTATCCGGGTCAAGGTGCCCAATTTTATAGCTTGTAGAATCCACCGGCTGCCGGTCGCTCCAGCTTCCGCTGGCAGTGCAATACTCCACTTCTCTTGCAACGATGGGCCCGTCCCCATTGATGGAGTTGGCATTGAGTTGTATCCACAGGTAGGTTGCTCCCACTGAGGCCAGCTGAGGTGGGGCAATAGGAACAGGTGGTTCTACAACAGGAAACCAGAGAGCCATTTTCAGATACTGCTGTCCAGAGTTTTAAAAGAGCTAAACATACATCAATTATTAAAATATGCTAGATATTAAAATTTCAGGAATGAATTTATACAAATGATTTTGTTTAGGTTAAAAAGAAAAGGTATACTGATAAAGGGTTTTACTACTTTGAAAGTTATAAAATAAACCACGCTAGAAACCTAAGCTTGTTTAAGTAGGTGGTTAATAAAAAGTAATTTATTTTAGGATGTGTCCATTTTTCCCATTTTACACAGACACCAAGGTTTGTTTGTTTTCACTGAGCGTAACTTGTGGACGCTGTCTTCAGAGGCAGTGTTTAAGGTCTCGGAGGCCCCCACTGTCAAGATCTTCATTGAGAATGTCTTCAAGATCATCAGAGCCACCAGTTCTCCACATCACTAAATTCAGCTTCCTTGAATTTATATGGCAGCAACATTATGACTTTAAAAACACAGATAAAGTTTCAGTTTATCTAATCATAAACACATTCCCAGGATGACTCGTTTCCCAAAAAATATCCACAATGGACTCACTCAGCCGGAGGAGAACTGAGCAGCGTGGACCAAAAAAGTCCACCACTGCTGCTGTTCTGAGAACCTGAGTAATGCATCATTAAAGCAGCGAACAGAAAGGAAGCTCTGGAGCACAGCGCACACAATGCTCAGTTTGATAAAGCTCAGAAATCAATAGCAAGCACTCTTTCCAACCCAAGAAAGTTCCTTTCATTGTTTCAAACTCAAGTCTCTTTTTCTAGGTCACTGAGAAAGGAGAGATATACAAACTTACTATAAACAGTGTTTAGTTAGGAGCTAGCTGAATGGCTTCCCAGGCACCAGATAAAGACCTTCCAGATGCCAATGTCACTATGAATGGCACACCACATGTGCTACTAGGAAACAAGATCACTGTACGAAACGTCATCGTTCTCTCTCAATGAATCAACATCTCAGAAACACCTGAGATGTAGCAATTTTTTTTTTCAGGAATGTGTCCTTGGGTGGTGTGTGCCTTTTTGGTGTATTCCCGTTTCTGTTACTGGAAAATGCTGGCTTGCATGCTACAACTTCCGCCGTCCTCTTCCATGGCAGACAGCGCGCTGACAGCCATTATGTTTCCTGCTGAACAGGACCTGGCAGCAGCCAGCAGCATCTGAGGGCTGCACCTGAGATGATACCAGCTTTTTCCCCCGAGATCAGTAAATTAAGAAAACAGCAGCATCAGTTCCCTTGGTTGGGCTGGGTGTCACTGTTCTTTTTTTTTTGTATCCAAAGGGCAATAAGTCACACCGCCTTTTATTTGGGGAACTACAAATTTACTGTGAATTTACTAAGATATTGTTCTTATACTTCATAAACTAAAACTTTGTGCTGGCTCTTCATTTCTTTAAACAGTTCAGACTTAACTCACAGTGATTTAATATCAATTTGTTCATTAGGAGATTCCTTGAACCAAGATATGAAATGGACCTTTTATAGTACACCCTAAGGCATTAATGAAGCCAGGCTGAAAGAGCACTTAATTACCTTCAAGTCGCAAAGTTGGCAAGGGTTGTTGCACTGTCATTCAAAACACAACTCAGGGGTAAGGCCACAGAGCCCAGTGATCCCACCAATTCACCAATTCACTTAGACTGTTACTATTATCCTAAAAAGATGTGAATTTAAGGCTTTTTTTTTTTTTTTTTTGGTTTGTACAATATTTTCTCCATTAATTCCCCATAAGAAAAGAACCAAATATGTTAAATCAAATGAAAGATTCCACGAGAACCTAGAAACAGCCAAGAGAGAAGTCCCATAGGACTTCTGGGTTACAGAGGAATCAGCATATGCATAAGTCAATATTTAAGTTTTGGATAAATTTTTCCAAAGGGAGACAGGAAGGAAGGGAGGGAGGGATGACCTCAATCTATACAGAGTGATACAAAGCAATTAAAAACATTTCTTAATTCAAGTGAAAGTGAAAGGATATGACAGAGCTAATTCAAAACCAAGTCAATAAGGAAAGAACTTACACACATACACATAAATCTAACGGACACACACGAGATGTCCATGGGTGGCACAAACGGTTAGGCGCTCAACTATCAGTCAAAAGGTTGCTGGTTCAAACCCACTCAGAGGCACCTCTGAGGACAGGCCTGGCAATCTGCTTTCAAAAGGTTGCAGCCTGGAAAACCCTGCGGAGCAGTTCTCTGCACACATGGGGTTGCCATGAGTCAGAAACTAATGAGAACAATTGATATATACATTCAGATGCCTAACTTACACATCTGTATCAATACTTAGATATATGTATGTTTTATTTATATACACATACACACACGCGCACACACACACACACAGGATTTCCGAGGCTGTAGATCTTTACGAAAGCAGACTGCCACATCTTTCTCCTGTGGAGAGCATGGCAGGTTCCAACCACTGACATTTTGGTTAGCAGCCGAGTGCTTAATCATTGCACCACATGGGCTCCATACATACATAAACCAAAACCAAATCTGTTGCCATTGAGTAGATTCTGACTCATAGCAACCCAACAGGTCACAGTAAACTGTCCCATAGGGTTTCCAAGGTTGTACTCTTTTTGGAAAGGAGCCCTGGTGTGCGGTACTTGGCTGCTAACTGAAAGGTGCACGGTTTACTCACCAGGTGTTTCTGCAGCAGAAAGATGTGGCAGTCTGCTTCCGTAAAGATTACAGCCGTGGAAAACCTATGGGGCAGTTTGACTCTGTCCTGTAGGGTCGCTACGAGTCAGAATCAACTCAGCAGCAACGGGTTAGCCTTTGCGGAAGCAGACTGCCACATCCCTCTCCTGCAGAGTGGCTGGTGGGTTCAAGGTGCCAACTCTTCAGTTAGCAGCTGAGCACTTAACCACTGCACTACCAAGGCTCCCACTACACACACACATACACACACAAACACACATGCACTGTGGAGACTATATGAACTATTTTTATATCCTTGGTTATAAGGGTGGTAAACCAAAAACCAACCAAACCCCGTGCCGTCGAGTCGATCCCGACTCATAGCGACCCTATAAGGGTGGTGGATATGAATAAAGATGAGAGTGGCAGTTTAACAACTAAATGACTTGGGTTTCATCTGGGGGGCTGGCATCAAATTACTGTGTGACCTTAAGAAAGTTATAAACCATGGACTTTAGTTGCTTCATTAGTAAAGCATTAAAAAAAACCTCCAAATATTACATGGCATATATAAAATTATTATTAAATTATATAGGTGGCCTAAAAATGTCATTGTATCTTTTAAAGCAATTGTCTCAAGATAATACTGTATTAAACTGGGTTTTTGGGTTTAAACTTACAGTACCCAGCACATTATCTCATTCTCAAAAACAAAATCTATAGGAAAAATGACTATAAAATCACAAAGGGAGGAAAAATCAAATTGTAGATTGGAGCCATAGCTGCATGGAAGTTGTCACTGGCTGTGGCAGTGCACGGAGATGGGAGAGGTGCCTGGACATTTTGTCACAATGAGTCAAGATGCCACTACACTGTTAAAAAAAAAAAACCTGCAAATCTGACTCATAGCCACCCTACAGGATAGAAAAATTTGGTGTATAAATGTGAATGAGAACCCATTCATTTTTCGCATGTATGCTTGTCCTGGTAGACCAGAAACTTCTGATTCACTTACGACACTCAACAAATGAACTCTTCTACAGAGGAAATTTTTAGAGAAGCTTCTAGATTTGTATCATACTGATCATGAGTGAAGGATGCTATCTCTGTAACACGGACACTCACCGGAACAGGGAAGTATTACAGTGACTTGAAATCAGAAAAGGAAAAACAATAACAAAGAACTCAGCCGAGAAAAAAATAAATATAATCCTAACAATAAACAACTCAGCTGTGGGGACACCTAGGCTGCTCTGCTGGGCTTGGTGGTGAAGCAGGGTCCACGTTCTTCACTGTGATGCCTCACTTCCAGAAAGTCATCAGCAGGGAGCTGTGCTACCATGTGTAGTTTTTAGTTTTGTTATAGATACTAAACCTAAATGCAGATTTTATCCAGACAGACTAGTTAAAGTTTAACAACTCCAAACATACGAGATTCCAGTGAGGTAAAACATATTATTCAAGTAGCTATTTGGTATGTGCTTTCTTATACTGAATGTTAGTCATTGCCTCAGACTAATAATTCTTGAGGTAGACTCACTGAAAAATGTGTTCTCTCATAGGCCATGTGTGACTGACATTCACCTTAATGCTAATGGTCTTGCTTCACCACAGACGCAGGTGCCCAGACCACCTACGGATTTTATAACACAGCCTGTGTTCCCAGACAGTCTGGTTTAATAAAGGCCTGGCAGTGGGAGGGGGCTGGGGGCAGGCATTTACATTTCTTAAAACATGGCAAGGTAGTTGTGTGTGAATTTCCGAGTGAAGACCACTGACATAGAGGATCAGAGAGTAGGAACCACGCCCATCACCATCCTCAGCCCACCGTGCCCTAACATGTACTGGCTGCCTACTCTGGGCCCTGCTCTACGTACTGTATGCACACGTTTTTCATTGATTCTTGTCATAGCTCTGTAAGATGGGTAACGCTACTGTATCTGCTTTATAGATGAGGAGCACAGAGAAACTAAGCTACTGGTCCACGGCCATATATGGGGTTCTGGGACTTGGACCCAGGCAATCCTTAACACTCCTGCGTGGAGAAACTTGCTGATAGAATTGTAGTAATAGCCCATCCAGAACAGATGGATTTTACGTCCCATATTTAACAAATGGCAGGGAAAAAAATTAAAAGCGGCCATCATTCAGTTTTCCTGGGAAGATGTAGCAATCGCCTGTCACAAGTTGTCTAAAAGTGTCTCACGATACATCTGAAGTCAAATTATTCTGTCTGGGAGGAAAAACTGCCATAGCAGTTCAATACTATAAACTCCTCAGGCTACGAAAAAAAAAGGCATAAAATCAGCTAAAAGGAACTTATTTCTATTACTCCTCTGCTTTTTTTTTTCTCTTTCCCCACCTTCTTGAAGGTAAATGACTCAAAGTTTCAGTCATGCAAAATATAGTTATAGAGCTAATTGCAGCATTATGAATGTTAACACAGTATTACCAGTACTGCTTGTGTAATATCACTGAACATTTTTATACTGGCACTGCTTCATTTTATTAACCACCCTGCTATCATAAACACTCTGGTGAATATTTGCATTTTAAGTGATTTTATATCAGTAAGAAATTTTCATACCTTAACAAAACTTATAGGTTGTAATCTCTGTATATAGAGTTGGTAGAACTTGCCAAGAGCACATTCGTTTCTTTGTGCACAACTAAACCAACATAAATAAAATACGCTTTTTCAAATATACTGCTCACGTGCAAAATTTGTACTTAAAATGTGATCCATCAATATAGCCTGTCACCAAACTGCTGTTCAGAAACAGACAAGAATAAGTCTGAGCTTTAAACAAATAATGAACTAAAAACTGTCTAAGGCATCTGTTTTAATAGACTATTTAAAACACATTGAATACCTTTAACTACCAGCTCTGCGTAGTTTGATATCCCAACGCCGCCTTCAGTGCGAATCATGCAGCGGTACCTTCCAGCATCTCGTTTTGTCGTATTCATGACACTAAAGGAAGCTATGAATCGCCGGGAGTTAGTCACCTTTACCTCCTTCAGGGGGGCATCTCGCACATCAACGCCCTGCGTAAAAGGGGGGTGGGGGAGAACAGAAGAAACACTAAGATTCCCAGTAGAACATCACAGATGTTATTTTCGTGCAGACCTTGGTTCAATTGTTTATCACTTACGGGTTATCATTCCTTGAGAACACAGGCAAGGACACTGGGGGTCTGCCACGTTCAACACTTGAAGGATCAAACGAGGCAAACTTAAAGTGTGTGGAAATGCCTTGTTTTTTTTGCCCCTTCAAAGTATTAATTATGGGAAATTAGTGCAACAAGGGGAGGGAGAAAAGCATATGCAAAAATTCTTGATCTTGCTTCCAAACTATCAACATTGGGTCTTTTAATAACTTTCTCTTATTTTTATGCTTGGCTAGGAAACCAAATTAACTCATACCCTCCTCTGTTACTGACCTCGTTTTATATATAAACAAACAAGCAATTTATCAGAATAACATTTAAAACCTAAGTTAGGTATCAGAGCATTCCCTGTTGTATCAGGCCAGTCCTCACTAGGCCAGCTGAGGGCCTGGAAGACTAGGGCCAGGCTTTATGATGTTCCTGCTCGCTTTATGAGACAAAGCAGAAGTAGATGCTTAATAAATACCAGTTGGTACTGAAATGTGACGACAGCGAAGTTTCTCTCTCCATCCCCTATTCCCAGGACCACGAAAAGCCAAGATCCACCGCCACCAGTTCCACCACTGGGACAGCTTCGTCTCTTACTACCCCCATAAATTAAGTAAGCTTTTGATTTATTACATGCACTTGAAAATCTATTCTATGCTTCCTATAGTTTAAAGCCCAAAAAGAAGGCTATAGGTATCAGTTCTGTATATACATATTTTAAATAATTAGGAGGGAAGAGGCTATCTTTAACATGTTATTTGTAAGTATTAAGCAGGAAAAAATAGACAAAGCCCTTAAGGCTAATGCATGCCGCCAAGCACACTGTCCGTTTGCTTACTCACCCAGCAATCATTTTGGGGGCCCCAACCATGTGCTGTCTCTGTGTCAGGCACTCAGCTCACAGTCGTGAACAAAAGAAAAATGGCTTTGTGCCTATGGGGCTTCAGTCTAGTGGAAGTTTTGGCTTGGAATGAACATATTATACCAACGATGATCAGTGTTATGAACAAACAGCTTAGATGGCTAGCAGAAACCACAATGTGGGCCACTTTAAATATGGTGGCTGTGGGAAGCTAATCTGAGGAAGAGGCATATGAGCTGAGATCTGAAGGGTAAGTAGGAGTTAACCAGGCAAACAAGCAGGGTAGGAGAGAAAGAGCATTTTAGTCAGAGGAAAACAACCCAGGAAGCTGAAGGTCTTAAATGAAGTTAAGGCAGTCAGTGGAACCGGCAAATGTAGGCAAATAGCCAGGCATTCAAAGACTTGCAAGCTGTATTAAAAAGTTTTTATCTATAGGTATCAAAAGGCTCTGCTACAAAACAGTAACTCTCACTCGTATTATTTAGTGATTTACATTGTGCAAAGTCCTTTAAAATCTTTTATCTGTGATACCTCATTGGCAGTGCATTCTAACGGGCACGAGCGTGGGAATTAGACTGAAGAGGCCTCCACACTTCACTTAGTCAATCAAAATTATTTTCTTCTTAGACCCTCACGTTCCTATCTGTGTTGTTGTTAGTTGTCATTAAGTTGCTTCTAACTCATGGCGACCCCAAGAGGAGATAACGCACCTCAATGACAGCATCACGCTGTCATTGGGAGGAGTTAAAGAATATACACAAAGGCACCACGCATCCCCACCTGAGCCCCAGACTTACTAAGCAACAACTCAAGGAGAAGGGCAGGCAGACCAACAAGATGTCACCTTTAACACTGACAAAGCTGAGAGTGCAGGATATGGCTTTTGTCTGCAGTAACAATGTACTTCGTAATAAAAAAAAAAAAAATGTAATACCGAGCCCCAAATTAAACACACACACACCCAGTCACAGGCCGCACTAGAATACCACAAGGCCTCCCCATCTGTTAGGGTACACCGTAAAACTCACAGGATGGAGAAACAGGGTTCCTACAGCAACTAGTTCCCCCAAAGAGGAAGGGGCTGGGCTGTGCACACCCAAAGCTTTCAGGAAGTGAGAGGGCAGTCAGGAGGGTTTCACTAGCAGAGTCCCTTCCACATGGAAGGAAACGTCAGAAGTAAGGAAGAAGAGTTCCATCAACGGTATCTTAGTATCATCTGCCAAAATAGCTTTGTTAATTGCTTAAAAGGTTATAAATCAGAATATATACACCCATATACGTCATATATGGGTTTATTCCTACTAAATCTCCTAAATTCGGTCTGACAGAGAACATCAAGAGGTTAAAAATCAAAACAAACAACAAAAACTGGCATTATTAATTAATGTAATAGGTGGAATGTTCCTCGCTGTATTTCATACATTCAGTCCCCCATTTTCTTCCCCAAATAAATAATCAAATTTTAAGTTTAAGTAATAACCTTAGCCTTACTACTTTATAAAATTAAATCTTTTCTCAAACAGAAAAATCTAATCTCTGGTCTTTGAGGGTAAAGAAGCAAACCCTAATGAAAGGCAGGTTTCACATCTGTAAGTATTTGGTTTCTTTAACCTCAACGACTGAAAAAAGTTAAAAAGACTTTAGGTCTATTTATGTATGTATGTATTTATGGCATGAAGCCAGGAATATCCTTCTACAGTAATCCTGAAATATTTTTCCTAATAGAATAAGCCTATCTCAAAAGACTGTTTATTCAAAAGAATTTTAAATTATGCACTTATTGGTCTCTCACAACTATTCAAGACTGCACTCAAGTTTAAGAAAAGCTCCTTAAAAAGATCTGCATAGAGAGAGTGAGAGAGAAAAGAACATTACTTCAGAATGACTATGTCTTCATGCCACAGATTTATCCTATCAAACACATCCCACCTCAAACTAGCAAATCTACATGACTCTAATGACTCATATTTAACTCTCAGGAATAAACTTCTTTTTTTTTTCAATCCCATGTATTTAACCACACAGAAAGTTAGATTTGGCCTCATTATGAAAATTTTGCAAGTAGAAAGGACAAACCAAGTAGCTAACTGGCAATTAGTTTAGAATCCATATAGGCACACAGAATTTGTAAGTCTTGCTCAAAGTCTGCAAGTCATTTCATATTAAATCATTCACATGTGCATAGCTTCAAGCATTCATTCAACCAACACTTAGTGAACATCTTCTGTGAAACACACACTCTTCATATGCAGGAGTGGAGAGTTAAAAGAACAATCCCTTACCTAAGCTGAATTCAGTCTGGCTAGAAAAACAGACAAGTAGGCAATAATGACACTAGAGAGTATGAACTACCTAACCTAGCGAACACTGGAAAAGGGAATCTACCTGGAGAATGGCAGTCAAAACAGGCTTTCTAGGAAGCAGTATGAGAGCCAAGAATTGAAGGGGGCACAGGAGTCTGCTAGACAGTAAAGGAAGAGAAGTGAAGAGAGAAGAGCCTTGCAAGGGTCAAGAGCCGAGACAGCATCAACTACAGAGAAAGCACACTTTCTTCCACACAGCTAGAGCAGTACTACCAGGGATGGCAGTGACGAGGAATAAAAATAAGCAGAAGACAGACCACACCAAGGAACATGACAGGTTGAGGAATACAGTTTATCCTGATGCCAAGGAACGGAAGGAATCTGAGGCAAAGGAGTGATGTGAACTCATCTGTAAATACCGAAATGGACTGAAGGAAAAGGTGTGGTAGTCCAACTGGGGTCAATGTTTTTTTCAGATCTCACAGTAACAGATGGCAAAAGAGGAATGACCAAGAGGTCAGAAAGGACTCCAAACATATTTAGAAAACAAAATCAACAAAAAGTATATTCTTCTGTAGTAATCTCTCTCTCCTCTAACAGACTATATGGTCCTCAAGGTCGGAGGTAATATCTTACCCGTTTTGTATAGCCAAGTGCACAGTAAATAGGACTCAATAAATCTTTGCTGACTCTAGAAATCACAGTTTCAGTGGAAAAACTGTTCCATAGTAAAAATGAGATTTTGTTAAATTAACAGGTTTGTACTCCATGCCCTAAAACCACAGAGCTAAGCAGTCAGGAAAGTAAAAGGCTATTTTAGAGGTTCTCTGAGTCCTTTAGTCCACAACATTGCCCAGATCCATCATGACTGTTGTAGGCAGAATACCAGGCCCTCAAAGATGTCCACACGCTAGTCGCTGGAACCTGCAACTACGCTACCTCGTGTAGCAAAAGAGACTCTGCAGGTGTGATTGAGGATCTTGAGATGGGGAGATGATTGTGGATTATCCAGCGGTTCCAACCCTTGTAAGAGGAAGGCAGGAGGTTCAATGCAGAAGAAGGAGATGCGATGATGGTATTAGAGGCTGGAGGGATGTGCTTTGAAGATGGAGGAAGGGGCCAGGGCCAAGAAAGGCCGGCAGTCTCCCAAAGCTGGAAAAGGCAAGGGAATCGATTCTTCTATAGAGCCTTCCGAGTCGGGATCAACTCGATGACAGTGGGTTTTTGGTGGGTATAGCACCTCCCAAGGGAGTGCAATTCTGCTGACACCTTGATTTAAGGACTTCTGATCTCCAAAACAGTTGTTGTTGTTGTTGTTAGGTCCCATCAAATCAGTTCTAACTCATAGCAACCCTACATACCACAGAATGAAACACTGCCCAGTCCTGTGCCATCCTCACAATCGTTGTTATGCTTAAGCCCATTGTTGCAGCTACTGTATCAATCCATCCCATTCAGAGTCTTCCTCTTTTCTGCTGACGCTGTACTCTGCCAAGCATGATGTCCTTCTCCAGAGACTGATCCCTCCTGACAACATGTCCAAAGTATGTAGGACACAGTCTAGCCATCCTTGCTTCTAAGGAGCATTCTGGTTGTAGTTCTTCTAAGACAAATTTGTTCGTTCTTTAAGCAGTCCACGGTATATTCAATATTCTTTGCCAACACCACAATTCAAAGGCATCAATTCTTCTTCCGTCTTCCTTATTCATTGTCCAGCTTTCACATGCATATGATGTGACTGAAAATACTATGGCTTGGGTCGGGTGCACCTTAGTCTTCACGGTGACATCTTTGCTTTTCAACACTTTAAAGAGGTCCTTTGCAGCAGATTTACCCAATGCAATGTGTCTTTTGATTTCTTGACTGCTGCTTCCATGGGTGTTGACTGTGGATGCAAGTAAAATGAAATCCTTGACAACTTCAATCTTTTCTCCTTTCATCATGGTGTGGCTTATTTGTCCAGTTGTGAGGATTTTTGTTTTCTTTATGTTGAGGTGCAATCCATACTGAAGGCTGTGGTATTTGATCTTCATCAGTAAGTGCTTCAAGTCCTCTTCACTTTCAGCAAGCAAGGTTGTGTCATCTGCATAACGCAGGTTGTTAATGAGTCTTCCTCCAATCCTGATGCCCCATTCTTCTTTGTTTAGTCCAGCTTCTTGGATCTTCTGCTCACCGTACAGACTGAATATAGTAAAAGGATACAACCTTGACACACACCTTTCCTGACTTTAAACCACTTGTTCTGTTCAAATAACTGCCTCTTGATACAGGTTCCTCACAAGCACAATTAAGTGTTCTAGAATTCCCATTCTCTGCAACATTATCCATAATTTGTTATGATCTACACAGTTGAATGTCTTTGCACAGTCAATAAAACACAGGTAAACATCCTTCTGGTGTTCTCTGCTTTCAGCCAGGATCCATCTGACATCAGCAATGATATCCCTGGTTCCACGTCCTCTTCTGAATCTGGCCTGAATTTCTAGCAGCTCCCTGACGATGTGCTGCTGCAGCTGCTTTTGAATGATCTTCAGCAAAATTTTGCTTGTATATGATATTGTTTGATAATCTCTGCATTCGGTTGGATCACCCTTCTTGGGAATAGGCATAAATATGGATCTCTTCCAGTAGGTTTGTCAGGTAGCTGTCTTCCAAATTTCTTGGCATAGACAAGTGAGCACTCCCAGCGCCTCATCCATTTGTTGAAACATCTCAATAGATACGCCATCAATTCCCAGAGCCTAGTTTTTCTCCAATGCCTTCAGTGCAACTTGGACTTCTTCCTTCAATACCATCAGTTCCTGATCATATGCTACCTCTTGAAATGGTTGAACGCCAACTAATTCTTTTTGGTATAATGACTCTTTGTATTCCTTCCATCTTCTTTTGATGCTTCTGGCATTGTTTAATATTCTCCCCATAGAATCCCGCACTATTGCAACTCGAGGCTTGAATTTTTTCTTCAGTTCTTTCAGCTTGAGAAACATCAAGTGTGTTCTCAAGTATTATAATGACATGTGCAAAGTCCAAAACGGTAAGATGATAAATTCATGTTGTTTTAAGCCACTAAGTTTGTGGTAATTTTTTACAGCAGCAACAGGAAACCAATACAATGACCATCAGTGTGAAGGAAAGGTCTGTGTCATTTTGAAGTAATTCAATACCAGTGCATCCTGGTCTGGGAGAGCCTCCAGGCAAATCTTGACAGATGGGTTGGATCTTACACACTAGCAAGTGTTCTAGCCAAGTCATCACCGACACTGCAGCTCAACAGCATAAAATTCTGGCTTTTGCACTTACATTTGAAGACTTCCCTAAAAGAACTCACAGTGCAAGTTAAAAAATTTGTGATGAGTAGGTAAAATGTGCTTGGTGAGTGGAATGAGAGCAAAAATGAGACAAACAGATGTGCTGTGTCCAGGCAGAGACAGAAGACGAGCGTACAACAGAGAGGCTTTATTGAGTCAGGCACGGAGGTGCGATAAACCATGCGGATGGTAGAACATTAGAGATGGCTACAAGGTCAGGGCACATTGGTATCCTTGCATGGTGTGAAGAGCTGCAAAAAATACACTCTTACAGACAAGAGTTTTTTTGTTTGTTTATTTTTAATTCACATTCTTACTGCACAAAAGTTTTCTTTAATTACAAAAATAAAAATACAGGTATTTTAAAAACAACACCTAATCCCATCGCTTAGAGATAAGTGCTATTGCTATTTTAGCGTATCTGTATTATACATGAGTTTAACGTTAACATATCTTAAAATGGTAATCCCAAACACATATAAGGTTTTGTATATTTATTTAAACTCCATATGATATCTGCTAAATTTTTCATATCATAAAATAGTTTTCATAAACATGTTCATGTTTTTTAATGTTTTCTACTTCATGGCAGTAGTCCTTTTTATGTAAATATTTCCCTGTTGCTATACATTTGAATTATTTTTATTTTTCACCACTGTAAATGATGTTAGCATAGTAACTATTTCCTGGGAATAGGTTCTAAAAATTAAAACCATTAGGTCAAAGAAAATGAAAATGTTTAAGGGTTTGGGACGAATGATATAAAAAGCCCTTCTGAGGGCATTTATTGACAACTACCTGCTTTTTAGAGAGAGTTTAAATGGCTCCTAAAATCAAGTTAGTTTCTAGCTCCTTTTGAATATTACAAACACCCAAGCTCAGGAGAGAGAACTGGCCTACATCACTGACCTTTTTTGCACTAATATGTTAAAAACAGTAGGCTATATATATATATATATATATATATATATAAACCGCACCTTGGGTAAGAGGCGAGTATTAAGAGACATATTTCTATTCTATTTATTTTTGTGGTATCCACAGCTTTAATGGAACGAGTTATTTTCTTATTAGACAATGTTTTCAAATTAGCTACATGTTTTATGTTTTTAATATCGTTTACTGAGACGCAGTCTACACTGGCCTCTTTTCCACAGGACAAAGATACACTAACATACAAACCAATTTCGGTAATATTAAGTGTGCTTAAGATGATTTGGGGCCCTGGTGGCACAGTGGTTAAAAGCTCAGCTGCTAACCAAAAGGTTGGCAGTTCAAATCCACCAGCCACTCCTTGGAAACCCTATACGGCAGTTCTACTCTGTCCTATAGGGTCGCTGTGAGTGAGAACTCACTCGATGACCATGGGGTTGGTTTGGTTAAGATGATCTAACTGAAGAGCATGCAGTACTTCTAAAATGTATACTTAGAATTAGGGACAAATGGCAATATTTAAATATCTATAAGATTAATCACACAGATGCATATCATTTCAATTTATGGATTTTCAGTAATTTCATGAGTGACAAAAATCGCACTTTGGAATTTCTAAGCTGGAATAGCTGCCTAGAGACTGGGAACTCTTATGGATTCATTTAACATGACGAAAACGAGCAGCACACCAGCCAAGAAGGAAAGACTGGAGGAGGCAGGAGAACAAATGGAGAGAGAGATGGAAGACTGGAAAAGTAAAAGGAAGAAAAAGGAAAAAAGGGCAAGTAAAGACAGAAATTAAAAACAGCATGGAGAAAAGCTGGGAGAAGAGACAGGAGAGAGACGGCGGGTCCAAGGAAGACCAGGACGGCGAGAGTCGCAGAAATGGGCACGGACCAACTGCCGTCCGCCGGTGAGGGAAAGACAGAATTACAAATGAAAGAGAAGGCCCTCTCCTTAGAGACATGAGTTATTCTTTTCCTTTGAAATCCTGATGTTCATACCTTAATAACACTCTCCTTGTTTCGTGATGCTGACGTATCTTTCAGGTCAGGCAGTGACATGAGGTTCTATGTTAGCTCAATTACCAAATCACATGCATAGAGGGACAATCCATATCCGAGTGAGTGGAGGAGAAATGATGGAATGGCCTCAAAACAACTGTGCGCATGTGAGAGAGGGGAAGAGAGCCCACGGTGGGCTCCTTGCTCTTTCTTCACCACTCCGGTATGCTCCCTCCTGGGGGCCGCTACGATCCTCTTCCTGGGATGCTCCCCCCAGATTATCAGCAGACCTGACACCTTCACCTCCTCCAGGTCATGGCCCATATATGTTCTCTGTGAGGCCTAGCCTGACCCCTCTGTTTAAAAGTCCACAAGCCCTTATCCGGCACTCCTGATCCTATCTTTCCCTAGCTTTTCCTTTTGGAATAATACTGATCACTTTATAACATTCCCTGTAAATCACTTGTTTCTTACACTCGTCATCTATCTCCCCCTCCTAGACTACAAGCTCCACAAAGGCAGGATCACTGTCTGATTTCTGGTTGTATCTCTAGCAGGAAAACCACGCCTGGGAGGCTTGCTGATGGTATTAAGAAATTTATGCACTGAACGTGTGACTAAACAAGTTTATTTTTAAGATGCCTTTAGATCATCAGGAAACCCTGGTGGCATAGTGGTTAAGGGCTACGGCCGCTAACAAAAGGTTGGCAGTTCAAATCTACCAGGCGCTCCTTGGAAACCCTATGGGGCACTTTTACTCTGTCCTGTAGGGTTGCTATGAGTCAGAATTGACTCAACAGCAACGGGTTTGGTATGATTTTTTGGTTTGACCATCAGATTCCTTTCCTCAAGTCAGAATTAAATTGGGAAGGCCAGTAAAGAGTGGGCAGTACCAACTTCTCCAACGAAGGAGAGGTGCGGACAGGTACGTAGGTCCTTTTCCCTCTGCCTTCCCTCCATGACCAAGAGGACCAGGAGGACCATGTCTGAGCATCTAGGCACCAATGGGGAGCCTTCTTATTCTGTTGCTGTTGCTGTGTGACATCAGTTGATTCCAATTCATAGCGACCTTATAGGATAAAGAACAACAGCCCCATAGGGTTTTCTAGGCTGTAATCTTTACAGAAGCAGATCACCAGGTCTTCTCTCTCACAGAGCCATTGGTGTGTCCAAACCATTGACCTTTCAGTTGGCAGCTGAGTGCTTAGCTATTGCGTCACCTGGAGTCTTTTTTGTTATTCCAGCAAAACAAAAAAGATGAAAGTGTACGGTGGGTAGGGATGAATTTGTCACCCAGTTTTCTCCCAATTTTCCGAGTTAGAAGAGGTAGTCTTGCCAAGGACCTGAGCTCTACATTCTTAATAGGATTACGGAAGGAGAAATAACCAAGGATGGGCTTTCAGGCTGTTCTTTAAAAGATTAGAGTTCATGGTGAGAAAGAGCCTGGCACATGAGTGTTGGGACAAAGAGCTCTACATTTGATGCAAAGCAGGGTGACTGAATCTGGGCTGTTAAGGAAATTGCTGACCCAGCTTTTGCTGACTTAATGAAACCACCGTAATGAGCGTGCTCAAGATGAAGTGATCTTAGCGGGTTAAATACAGCTCTTTACAAAAGCGACAGGATCTTTAAGCGTGCATATACTTCAATTTGAGCAAGCTGGAAAAAGAAGTACTGGTGGTTATTTAAATTAGACTCACAACCTTCCTTATGCAAAGGACTAACTATAGGACTTCTAAATGAGCAGTAATTTACCAGCAAAAAGATACATATTAAGTCTTTCAGAAATAGTTTCGCAATAATCAGGGCAATGATTGAAAGAAATTGAGGTCTGGGAAGTTAGTGGTACTTGGAGTAAATGAATCAATCTCAGGCATTTTGGCATTGCTCTGAGCACACAGGCTTAGAGGAGCTATGGCCCAGCTACCCTTCCTCAGGCACCCAAGTGGGGATTAAACTGCACTCCCATTTATTCAACAGGGGAAACAGTCCCTATTATCCCACTTTCAAATATGCCCATTTGTAAGGTAATGATGGAAATTCTTACTGCTGGCAATCACTAATAATTTCAGGAGAGCCTGGAGTAATTCTGTTTAAAATATCCTATGTATTAAAAATCCAGTACTAATTGAATACCTGTTATGGACTTTCTGTATGCTCTCAAGTCACATCTGCTTCTGCAATGTTCTTAAAACACACATGTGTAAGTTCCTATGACGTATGCTTCTACAATGCTTTTTACACTGTTGTGATGCTTTTATAGTGCTTTTCAACACCTACATTTAAGTCATTTATAATGTGAAGTTCTAAATAGAGAACTTCTGAACTTAGAATTAAAAACATATATTTCTATAATGCTCTTTAACCATTAAAAGTAAGTCGCTAGAAAGTTGTTCTAATCTTGAATATAAGATAACAGAAGTATGTGAAGCAGGTCGTAAATAACTTTCCTAATTGGTCTGTGCACCTGCACTCTGTGATAATGGAAAGCGACATTAATCAAATCTCTATAAATTAGCAAAACAAATATGTCACCAAACAATTCCCAACATTTTTTAATTAATTAGCTTGCCCTTAAAACGTTATTTAACCAGCTTTGTTTAAATTTTATTCAGACATTCATCCAAATAATATAGGATATACGTAATATACGCAATAATTAGAAATGTCATTGAAATTAGAAGCTGTTAGCCTAAAAGTCAAATCTCCAATCGTTGACTGGATTATCCCAGCCATATCAAACTAAGGTGTCCAACGTTGATACTATGCCATTGAAAATATGTCGTACAACAATTCCTTAATTGGCAATAAAGCATAATATAAATTAGCAAAACACAAACATGTCATACAACAATGCCCTTGACTGGCAATAAAACATACCAATTATAATTTAACATGACAGCACACAGAGTATATAAACACATGGATTTCTGCTCTTTTTCAGACAAGACAGAAGTGAAAGGTCTCTCTCACTTTCCATCTGAAGACTGAGAAGCCTGCTGAGACACTGCTCATCTCAATTGACCTTGGATCCTAGATACAGGGGACCTCCTCTGAGTTCAAGGGGTGGTCAAGTCTCCTCCTTGTAAGACCACGCATTAAAGGTAAAAGCCTGAGGTCTAAGGATTTGGACTCTAACATTTAAACTACCATTATAATTGTTAATTGTGATTCTCCAATGCTAAAGGAATATCTCGAGGTCTTACTCGCGTGCCTTGCCATGGCTAGCTTGCAATAAACTAAACGAGTTTATGCATGACAAACCCAAGCATTTCTTTACCTGTTCTTCAGATAAAATCTTCCAGGACAATACCTCAACAAAACTGCTTTCTAGGGCCATATTTTTATTTTAAATAAAAATTAATAGAGTGCTGACCTTTGTGTTTCTAAACCATAACTAACTTAATTCAAATATTTACCAATTTGAAATATTAGAGTCAGCGGTTCTTAATTACATCATTATACTATCAATACGTATTGAACAGGATACTTTCATTGGCTAATGGATATGCAGATAGCCAATGTAATATAGACACCCAAAGGGATATCATATTATTTAAACATCATATAGGCAGGCCGAAGTAGAATGATTATGGACATTTATAACCTCATTCTGGTATTTAGACACAGCTCATTTCATTAGGTATTTGTAATATCTGAATAACGTTATTTAACCAGCCTTTGTTTAAATTTTATTCAGATGTTCATCCAAATAATATAGGACATACATAACATACGCAGTAATTAGAAATGCCATTAAAATCAGAAGCTGTTAGCCTTAAAGTCAAATCTCCAATTGCTGACTGGATTAACCTAACCACATGAAACTAGGATGCCCAACATTGATATTTCCTATTAGATTGAAGGTTTGGTTTAAAAGGCTAGTGCCTGACCCCATTTGCTTCAAAACTATAATTATGGTACTCTAAGCTGAGAGGGATGACTCATGACCATTCATTTGTGATCCAAGACTACGCCAGTCATAAATGTGGCTGACCAAAAACATTATTTTTCCCCACTCAGTGTTCCTTAAGATATATATAAATCTTTCTGAAAACATAGTTGAAAGAAGGAAATGACGTAAGAAAAAAGAGGGTCAAAACCTTGTAGTCTTGACTTTGAATTGGAATTATGAGTATGAAGTTAGGATATATTTTACCTTTAAATGAAGTTTCAAGCATTTATATTATCTTCCTTGTATGGTTTATACATATGGGTAACCAAACAGGTGACAAGGAAGAGTCTTTCCTTTTAGAGTATTCCAGCAACTGAACAAAGAAGGACTGACAGGACTGACATGCCACCGTTCTGGAACTCCTACTGAATTAATGAATCTAGGTAATCATCATCAATGGCTAATAACATCACAAAAGTAGACAAATATGTAAGATACACAATAGTCAGAAGAACATGTTAAATGAAACTACGAGAAGCCAACAAGCAAAACTCCAAATGTGGGAAACTACAGGAAAAAAACAGTTTTAACGACAATAACCACCACCACAAAATGGGGTAAGGGGATTAAATGGAGAACCTAAAGATACGAAGAACTTAGGAGACGCATCATTCAATTGCAAAGTGTGAACCTGATTTATATCCCAATTCAAAGAAACTGATAGAAGAAATAGCAGTATAAGGCGGTCAAGGGAATCTGAACACCGACGATCTACTTCTCTTGCGCTTACACAGTGAGTTTTTCTTTTAAAGGCTCTTATCTTTTCGGACAGGAGTTGGTAAACCACAGCCTGTGGGCTAAATCTGGCTCGCTGCCCAATTCATACAACCTGCAAACTAAGGATGGTTTTTACATTTTTAAACAGTTGATAAAATCAAAATAAGAATAGTGATTTGTGACAATGAAAATCACATGAAATTCTAATGTAAGTGTTCATAAATAAAGTTGTCATGAAAACAGCAAGGCTCATTTATTTACACGTTGTCTACATTTGTTTTTGCACTGCATCGGCAGACCTGAGTAGTTATGGTAAAGATTGTCGGCCCTCGAAGCCTAAAATATCTCCATCTGGCCCTTTTAGAAAAACTGGGCTGACCCCTGCTTTACAGAAACATGCTAAAACACTTAGAGGTTAAATGACATGACGTCTGAGATTGCTTCAAAATAATCAGAGGCGGGGGCAGATGGGAACAGAGACGAATGAACTGGCCATACAGTGTTAACTGTCGAAGCCGGACAATGAGTGTATTAAGTTCACTGTCATGTGCCTCAAGGGCAGTTATCACCCATCTGCTAGAGGTGCATGGTGTTGTCATGTTGAACAGGTTTCAGCAGAGCTTCCAGGCTAAGACTGGCCAGGAAGAAAGGCCTGGTGATCTCCTTCCAAGGGTCACAACAGTCTGATCCCACTGTGCACAGGTTCACCATCAGCCGGGGGCTGACCGGATGGTAACTAACAACAACTACCTCTGTATATGGCTACAGTTTCCATAATATAAGTTAAAAAAAATTCTGTAAAGAAGCAATTGGCAAATAATTTTTGTACTTTTAAGTGACTAATTTAACTATGATCATTTTCCTAGGAAAACAGATGGTTCTGTTGCTGCCTAATAAATATTTCAGTGCTACACTGATCAAGAAGCCATTTTATCTAGGTGTCATTCACTTCCTGCAAAAATAATCAGGCCATTTATATGTTAAAGGTACCATCCCAAAAGAAGAGAGAAAGCAGTTTGGCAAAGGTGAGCCACATCCATGAGGTACTGGCTCTGTCTTACAGCAACATCTATGTAATATCATATACACCTAGAACATAAAAACAGATAATATAAATTTCTTGAATAAAGGCAATTATTGGCTTCCTACTCTTAAAAGTAAATAGAAGCTCCATTAGTGTGTCACTTTACTTTTGTGTTTACTGGACACCAGTTTCTGTAACAGAGACAAGCACAATCCTGTTACACATGGACCACAGCCAATGCCCTTTCCTTTGAATGAATAGAAGGAAGGATGGCACTTTGTAAGTGGGAGCGATGCAGAAGAGAACGGTGACCTGCTTTACCATTTCAAGGCTGATCCTCTGTTGGAATCCCTGGCTGCTGCCGTGTGCAGGCTAGAAGAGCCTAAAGCTTCTTCGCAAACCTGCTGCACCAGGAGCAGAGGAAGCAGGATTTGCTCTCCATGCTATTTCTACGAAATTTAAGAAACTTTCTAAATTAAAACCCTTTTAAAGTGGTCAAATTTTTTTTCCATCCCAGGAAAAGGCCTACATAAACTTTCCTTTCTCTTTTCTGGGTCCATATTTCTAAATCGCCAGACTGAAAAGCTTCTAGGCCTTCCAGGGCCACCTGATACAGATATATAAGCATTCTGGCTAAAACTTTTCCCATTTCCTGCCCTCCCACCCTTCCCAAAAGAAGAGACAGAAGAGGAGAAAAAAAACCAGGGGCCCTGACAGTGTCCAAATGTCCCAGGCCCCTCACTCCAAGGCATGTATTCTCAGCCTTCAATTGGAGAAATTCCAGAGCAGTGGCCATCTCTGCCTGCCTTCCAATAGCCAAGCCTGAGACACATGGAAGCAGAGAAACAAAGGAACCATCTGATGAATGTGAGAAAAGACAGAGCAAATGCCTTCACAGGATTATGGTTGAGACCAAAGCAAACAGCCAGTAAGACTAGCAGCTGATGCTTTTCTCTTCTGCCCTCAAGAGCGAACATGTTAAATTTTTCAGTTTTCAAAGTACAATTTGCAATCCCAGACCAGCGACCCTTAGGCAGCTGTAGACCTGGAGAAGGTGCCCCACTGCTGCGTGGGCTTCTTCGGCTGTGTCCCCGGTGAAGTACCAGCTCCTTACACCTTTGTTGACTGAGTGAGGCACTAGCACAAAGCACAGGTGATATTAATCAATTAGTTTCTCCCAGAATCTCCCTCGACATGTAAGATGGTTTCATCACTATAAAACAAATCTTTACCTTAAAATTACAGTAGTTCAAAATCATATTAAGTAACGTGGTATATGCTTCCAAGGCTTTCAATGGTTTAAGTCTGAATGTTTAATATTATATCATATCTATGGCTATATACTGCCTAAAACAATAATGGATATGATTTTAACCACTCACGATTTTCAAGAGCAAATGGTTCCTATAGCAACTGAAGACAGTCCTCTCTGTGCACTCCTGGTATTTTCCATGATGGTAACTGATGTTAAATTTATGCTTTAATATGTGCTGTAAAAAACCCAAGTTAAGCCTGCCAAGGAAATCATAATTTCACTTTTTTTTCAAATAGTTTTATGGCTTTTATACATAATAACTAAATTATTCTGATATACAGTTGTGATTTTTTTCCTCATGATCCTCACATGAAACTAAAAACCATCAAGAAAGGTTGGCCAAACAAATACATTCCTTAACATAAAAATAAATAAATAAATAAAGCCAAGGCAAAATTACACCTACATGAATACAATTTTAATTTTAAAATCGGATAAGGGCCACCCTTAAAATTGACATACAGTATTTATGAATCCATGAGGAAATGCCGCATCTCCCTCTGTGCTGTGCAAAAGGCATCAGCGTATAATGGCTAAGGATACAGGTTCTGGAGTCAGAAAAAAAAAAGGCCTGGGGAAATCCCAGTACTTATGCTAACAAGGTGCCATTGGGAGAATCATTTAAACTTCCTGAGCCTAAGACTCCCCATCTATAAACAAGCATGCAATAGCATTCTTGTATGAATCAAAGAAAAAAATGCCTGAATACAATCAGCAGAGTACCTAGCACATAAAATCCTTGGCAAATGTATTCGTAATTATTGTTTATTTAGAACACATCTGTTTAAGTCAGTAATATAAATACTATTAGTACAATTTATAATTTATTTATTCATAAGCCAAATTCTACAGTAGGTCAGAGTAGCTGTTTTTATGAGAATCATTTAAGGTATAAAAATCCTCAAAATTTTTCTTTTTCTCTCAAAAATAGGTCTAAAATTATCTGGGTTCAGAAAAGGAATGTTAGAAATTTATTAGAAAATTTATCAGCTGGTGAAAAATACTTTCTCACACTTGGGTAGTTCATATTCACCTCAGTGGAAATATATATGGAACTCTCAAAAGAAAAACATATCTCTAGGTCAACAGCTAAAGTTTTCTAACCTAGTGAATATTTTTTAAAAATTAATTTCCCAAAATTAAGAGCTGAGATTGAATTAGAGCGAGTGGGCTAGTTTTCCCCCGTCTGTTGCTAAACACAGGTCTGCAGTCATGGCGAGAACGCCAAATGTATTATCCTTATTAGAGGTGTATCTACATTACCTTTCAATGAAAGGAGGTTCTATGGCAAGAAATCTAAAAACGTAAAGGAGAAATCAGAGAACAAAGATTTACAGCACAGAATGAAGAAGCCTAGGGAAAGGGCATAGGAAATAAAGAGGTAAGATGGCCACGACTGCTTCTGAAGTAAAATTATTCTAACTTACGCCTGTTTTTATTCAGACAGCAATAAGCTGAGTACATTCTCACGTACTTACTGAACATTTGCACATGACAGGTGCTATCCTAGGCCCTTTGCTGCATCAGTGTTTTTAATGGGATATCTTATAGGAACACCATACTATCTCCTTTTCTTTTTCTGTGAATTGATTCATATTATGAAATCTTTTTTTTTTAATGCTATTCTATTGTGCTGTGATAGGCTCTAAAGTTAACAGATATTTTACAGCAAATCTAAAAACAATTGGTTAAAAGAGTAATATTATTTGAAATACAAGGTCACTGACTATCTCAGTGAAGAAATATGTCCAAGTGACAAAATTCACTAACGTGGGAGGGTAGCGGGAGTCAATGCTTAGGGGCAGGCATTAAGCTTCTGTTAAAGGTGATGGAAAATTTGGAAACAGGGAATGGTGATGGTTGCACAAGACAAATGTAATTAATACCACTGAATCGTACATGTAAAAAATGTTGAAATGCACCCAAGTAACATTCTCCAGAATAGGTGACTTATTAGGCGACAAAACAAGCCTTAACAGAATCCTAATAATCGAAATATTACAAAGCATCTTTTCTGACCATAAAGCCTTAAATAGAAATCAATAACAGCAAAAGCAAGGAAAAAAAAAATCAAATACATGGAAACTGAACAACACCTTGCTCGAAAATTACTGGGTTGTAGATGAAATTAAGGACAGAATAAAGAAATTCACAGAATCAATTGAGAATGAAAACATATCCTGCCAGAACCTTGGGGACACAGCAAAAACTGCTCACAGGTCAATTCATAGCAATAAATGCACACATCCAAAAAGAACAAAGGGCCAAAATCAAAGAATTATCCCTACAACTTGAACAAATAGAAAGCTGCAAAAGAAGCCCTTGGCCACCAGAAGAAAGGAAATAATAAAAATTAGAGCAGCATTAAATGAAACACAGAACAGAAAAACAACTGAAAGAGTTAACAAGACCAAAAGCTGATTCTTGGAAGACCAACAAAATCAATAAACCATTGGCCAAACTGAAAAAAGAAAAACAGGAGAGGAAGCAAATAACCTGAATAAGTAATGAGAGGGGCCATATCACAACAGACCCAACTGAAATTAAAAGAATGATAACAGAATAGTATGAAAAATTGTAATCCAACAAATGTGAAAACCTAGAGGAAATGGACAAATTTCCAGAAACACACTACCTACCTAAACTAACACAAATAGAAGTAGAAAAACTAAATAAACCTACAGTAAAAGAAGCGATTGAAAAGGTATTTAAAAAACTCCCAACAAAGAAAAGCCCTGGCCCTAATGGCTTCACTGGAGAATTCTATTGAACTTTTAGAGAAGAATTAAAACCACTACTACTAGAGGTATTTCAGAGCATAGAAAAGGATGAAATACTCCCAAACTCATTTTATGAAGCCCTGACACCAAAACCAGGTAAAGGCACCCCCCAAAAAAGAAAATTACAGACCAATATCCCTCATGAACACAGACACAAAAATCCTCAACAAAATTCTAGCCAACAGAATTCAACAATACATCAAAAAAATAATTCACCATGACCTAGGGGGATTTTTTTTTTTTTATGCAGCGATGGTTCAACATCAGAAAAACAATCGATGTAATCCATCACATAAATTAAAAAAAAAGAAAAGAACCACACAATCTTATCGACTGACACAGAAACAGTATTTGACAAAGTCCAACACATATTCATGACAAAAGCTCTCAGCAAAATAGAAATAGAAGGGAAATTCCTCAACATAATAAAAGGCAACTATACAAAGCCAACAGCCAACAACATTCTAAATGGAGAGAGTCTAAAAGCATTCCCCTTGAGCACAGATGGCCTTTATCACCACTCTTATTCAACATTGTGCTCGTGGTCCTAGCCAGAGGAAGTAGACAAGAAAAAGAAATAAAGGGCATCCAAATTGGTAAAAACATTTTGATAGGGAGGGGGCCAAGATGGCTGACTAGGTAGACACTACCTCGGATCCCTCTTGCAACATAGACTCGGAAAAACAAGTGAATTGATCACATACATGACAATCTACGAACCCTGACCAACGAACACAGATTTAAAGAGTTGAGCTGAGTGACAGAGACTGATAATGAACAACTACAGGGAAGCAGCGACTGTTTTCGGAGCCTGGAGCCAGCGTCCCAGTCAAGAAACCTTGAGGCCGGGCTTTGGACTGGGTACAGGAGAGCTGAGCACGGCATCCTGTGATGGCGCAAACACGGGGCGTCAGCGCTACCCCCTGAACTGACCTCGGGAGGGGGCCCAGCCAGTCCGCGCAGGTAGCGCGGCAACGCGGCTGGCGGGAGGAGAAGTTGCCAGGAGGCAGCAACTGTTTTTGGAGCCGGGAGTGCAGCGTCCCAGCCAGGGAAGCTTGACGCTGGGCTTTGGACTGGCAGCAGAGGAACTGACCGCGGCTTCTGAGACAGCGCAAGCACGGAACGTGGGCCTGACCCTCGGAGGCAATCTCTACCCAGCCAGCGCACACAGATGACGTGCCCCTCGGGAATCTCAGATAAAACAGTCATCCCAAGCCAGATAAGTAACTTTGTCTATATTCCGGGGTGCCACTCTCTCCTGTCTTTCTGAACCCTCCCCTCCCCTTCCCAGGCAGCTTCATTAATATTGGGATTTCCTGAGCCAAAGGGAGAACTGCTCAGCGGTTTTTCTTTTCATTTTTTTTTTTTTTTTTTTGGTCTTTTCCTAACCCATTCTTCTGGCCTGAGAGAAGCAACCACAAAAAACCCAGGAACCAAAAATCCTTCCCTAATTGGACTAAAAACACAGAACCAGCTCCAGCCAAGCATATGTGATCCACAGACTCTGGCTTTCATCCCTACAGGGAACATGGTGGCTATTATAACGCAAAGACATTTCTGATAGGGATCTGACTATATTTGTTTTAGTGGATTTACTGGAAAGACAAGTTTCCCAGGTCTGATATCTCTGCATATTCAACAGAGTCCTCACTGACCCACAACAGGGAACTGAGGGCTGAAGCTGCCCCCAGACCACCTAGCCTCCTGCCTTAGGGGTCTAAGGAGGGTGACACCTACCAATCTGTAGAGGTATTTGCATTGGGGGCCTAAGGTACAGCTGCAGAGCCCACCCACCAAGGTGCTTTAGGAATAGAGACACACCTACCTCACTGACACTTGGGGGAAGCCTGTCAGCATCCTGCCCCCTCTGGAGTGTGAACCCCATCTGCTACTAGAATCTGGTGCACACAACTATCACCACTACTTCTCAAGGTGGATAGGTGACAGTCTGCACGACACACTTCATGACCCAAAATCAGATTCCACTCAAGAATAGTGAATGGACTCTTATGCTTATATATCTGGTAACAGCCCAAACCAGGTAGAAATAGGTCATAAGTCAAGGGCTACAACAATCAAGACAGCGCAATCTAGTAGCCCATCTGCGAATACTGAAAGAAAACAAAACAAGATAAGAGTGAGCATATATAGAATAAATCACTACAATATCTTAGTGATGGCTCAGAGACAGCAGTCGATATCAAACCACATAAAGAAGCAGACCATGACTGCTTCTACAACCCCCCAAACTAAAGAATCAAAAATCTTTCCCAAATGAAGATACAATCCTGGAATTATCAGATACAGAACATAAAAAACTAATTTACAGAATGCTTCAAGACATCAGGGATGACGTCAGAAATGAAATAAGGCAAGCTACAGAAAAAGCCAAAGAACACACCAATAGAGCAGTTGAAGAACTAAAAAAGATTATTCAAGAACATAGTAGAAAAATCAATAAGTTGCAAGAATCCATAGAGAGACAGCATTCAGGAATCCAAAAGATTAACAATAAAATTACAGAATTAGACAAAGCAATAGGAAGTCAGAGGAGCAGACTTGAGCAATTAGAACGCAGAGTGGGGAATCAGGAGGACCAGGGAATTAACACCAACATAGCTGAAAAAAATCAAACAAAAGAATTTAAAAAATTGAAGAAACCCTAAGAATCATGTGGGACTCTATCAAGAAAGATAACTTGCATGTGATTGGAGTCCCAGAACAGGGAGGGATAACAGAAAACACAGAGAGAATACTTGAAGATCTGCTGGCAGAAAACTTCCCTGACATCATGAAAGACGAAAGGATATCTATCCAAGATGCTCATCGAACTCCATTTAAGATTGATCCAAAAAGAAAAACACCAAGACATATTATCATCAAACTTGCCAAAACCAAAGATAAAGAGAAAATTTTACAAGCAGCCAGGGAGAAAAGAAAGGTCTCCTACAAGGGAGAATCAATAAGTTTAGACTACTCAGCAGAAACCATGCAGGCAAGAAGGCAATGGGATGACATATACAGAGAACTGAAGGAGAAAAACTGCCAGCCAAGGATCATATATCCAGCAAAACTCTCTCCGAAATATGAAGGCGAAATTAAGATATTTACAGATAAACACAAGTTTAGAGAATTTGCAAAAACCAAACCAAAGTTACAAGAAACACTAAAGGAAATTGTTTGGTCAGAAAACCAATAATATCAGATACCAGCACACCACAAGGTCACAGAACAGAACATCCTGATATCAACTCAAATAGGGAAATCACAAAAACAAATTAAAAAAAAAACGCTCAAAACAGGGAATCATTAAAGTCAATATGTAAAAGATCACAATAATCAAAGAGAGGGACTAAATACAGGTGGCATAGAACTGCCATATGGAGAGGGATACAAGGCGGTATAGGACAATACAAGTTAGGTTTTTACTTAGAAAAATAGGGGTAAATCTTAAGGTAACCACAAAGAGGTATAACAACTCCAAAACTCAAAATAAAAACCAAGAAAAATGTAATGACTCAGCAAACATAAAGTCAAATGCTATCAAAATGAGGAACACATAATTCACAAAGAGAAATGTCTCGGCACCAAAAAGTAAGAGGAAAAATGAAATTGTCAACAACACACATAAAAAGGCATCAAAATGACAATACTAAACACATACTTATCTATGATTATGCTGAATGTAAATGGCCTAAACGCACCAATAAAGAGAGAGTCTCAGACTGGATAAAGAAACACGATCCGTCTATATGCTGCCTACAAGAGACACACCTTAGACTTAGAGACACAAACTAAAACTTAAAGGATGGAAAAAACATATCGAGCAAACAATAAGCAAAAAAGAGCAGGAGTAGCAATATTAATTTCTGACAAAATAGACTTTAAAGTTAAATCCACCACAAAGGATAAAGAAGGACACTACATAATGATAAAAAGGACAGTTGACCAGGAAGATACAACCATATTAAATATTTATGCACCCAATGACAGGGCTGCAAGATACATAAATCAAATTTTAACAAAACTGAAAAGTGAGATAGACACCTCCACAATTATAGCAGGACACTTCAACACACCACTTTCGGAGAAGGACAGGACATCCAGTAAGAAGCTCAAGAGAGACACGGAAGACCTAGTTACAACAATCAACCAATTTGACCTCACTGACTTATACAGAACTCTCCACCCAACTGCTGCAAAATACACTTTTTTTTCTAGCGCACATGGAACATTCTCTAGAATAGACCACATATTAGGTCATAAAACAAACCTTTGCAGAGTCCAAAACATCGAAATATTACAAAGCATCTTCTCAGACCACAAGACCATAAAACTAGAAATCAATAACAGAAAAACTAGGGAAAAGAAATCAAATACTTGGAAACTGAACAATACCCTCCTGAAAAAAGACTGGGTTATAGAAGACATCAAGGAGGGAATAAGGAAATTCATAGAATGCAACGAGAATGAAAATACTTCCTATCAAAACCTCTGGGACACAGCAAAAGCAGTGCTCAGAGGCCAAGATATATCGATAAATGCACACATGCAAAAAGAAGAAAGAGCCAAAATCAGAGAACTGTCCCGACAACTTGAACAAATAGAAAGTGAGCAACAAAAGAATCCATCAGGCACCAGAAGAAAACAAATAATAAAAATTAGAGCTGAACTAAATGAATTAGAGAACAGAAAAACAATTGAAAGAATTCACAAAGCCAAAAGCTGGTTCTTTGAAAAAATTAACAAAATTGATAAACCATTGGCTAGACTGACTAAAGAAATACAGGAAAGGAAACAAATAACCCGAATAAGAAACGAGAAGGACCACATCACAACAGACCCAACTGAAATTAAAAGAATCATATCAGATTATTAGGAAAAATTGTACTCTAACAAATTTGCAAACCTAGAAGAAATGGATGAATTCCTGGAAAAACACTACCTACCTAAACTAACACATTCAGAAGTAGAACAACTAAATAGACCCATAACAAAAAAAAGAGATTGAAACGGTAATCAAAAAACTCCCAACGAAAAAAACCCTGGCCCAGATGGCTTTACCACAGAGTTCTACCAAACTTTCAGAGAAGAGTTAACACCACTACTACTAAAGGTATTTCAAAGCATAGAAAATGACGGAATACTACCCAACTCATTCTATGCAGCCACCATCTCCCTGATACCAAAACCAGGTAAAGACATTACAAAAAAAGAAAATTATAGACCTATATCCCTCATGAACATAGATGCAAAAATCCTCAACAAAATTCTAGCCAATAGAATTCAACAACATATCAAAAAAATAATTCACCACGATCAAGTGGGATTTATACCAGGTATGAAAAAAAAAATTTGTTTCTTTTTATGCAAGGCTGGTTTAATATCAGAAAAACCATTAATGTAATCCACCACATAAATAAAACAAAAGACAAAAACCACATGATCTTATCAATTGATGCAGAAAAGGCATTTGACAAAGTCCAACACCCATTTATGATAAAAACTCTCACCAAAATAGGAATTGAAGGAAATTTCCTCAACATAACAAAGGGCATCTATGCAAAGCTAACAGCCAACATCACTCTAAATGGAGAGAACCTGAAAGCATTTCCCTTGAGAACGGGAACCAGACAAGGATGCCCTTTATCACCGCTCTTATTCGACATCGTGCTATAAGTCCTAGCCAGGGCAATTAGGCTAGACAAAGAAATAAAAGGCATCCGGATTGGCAAGGAGGAAGTAAAATTATCTCTATTTGCAGATGACGTGATTTTATACACAGAAAACCCTAAGGAATCCTCCAGAAAACTACTGAAACTAATAGAAGAGTTTGGCAGAGTCTCAGGTTATAAAATAAACATACAGAAATCACTTGGATTCCTCTACATCAACAAAAAGAACATCAAAGAGGAAATCACCAAATCAATACCATTCACAGTAGCCCCCAAGAAGATAAAATACTTAGGAATAAATCTTACCAAAGATATAAACGACCTATACAAAGAAAACTACAAAGTACTACTACAAGAAACTAAAAAGGACCTACTTAAGTGGAAAAACATACCTTGCTCATGGATAGGAAGACTTAACATAGTAAAAATGTCTATTCTACCAAAAGCCATCTATACATACAATGCACTTCCGATCCAAATTCCAATGTGATTTCTTAAGGTGATAGAGAAACAAATCACGAATTTCATATGGAAGGGAAAGAAGCCTGGGATAAGTAAAGCATTACTGAAAAAGAAGAAGAAAGTGGGAGGCCTCACTCTACCTGATTTCAGAACCTATTATACAGCCACAGTAGTCAAAACAGCCTGGTACTGGTACAACAACAGGCACATCGTCCAATGGAACAGAATTGAGAACCCAGATATAAATCCATCCACGTATGAGCAGCTGATATTTGACAAAGGCCCAGTGTCAGTTAATTGGGGAAAAGATAGTCTTTTTAACAAATATTGCTGGCATAACTGGATATACATTTGCAAAAAAATGAAACAGGACCCATACCTCACACCATGCACAAAAACTAACTCCAAGTGGATCAAAGACCTAAACATAAAGACTAAAACGATAAAGATCATGGAAGAAAAAATAGGGACAACATTAGGAGCCCTAATACAAGGCATAAACAGAATACAAAACATTACCAAAAATGACGAAAAGAAACCCGATAACTGGGAGCTCCTAAAAATCAAACACCTATGCTCATCTAAAGACTTCACCAAAAGAGCAAAAAGATCACCTACAGACTGGGAAAGAATTTTCAGCTATGACATCTCCAACCAGCGCCTGATCTCTAAAATCTACATGATTCTGTCAAAACTCAACCAGAAAAAGACAAACAACCCAATCAGGAAGTGGGCAAAGGATATGAACACACACTTCACTAAAGAAGATATTCAGGCAGCTAACAGATACATGAGAAAATGCTCTCGATCATTAGCCATTAGAGAAATGCAGATTAAAACTACGATGAGATTCCATCTCACTCCAACAAGGCTGGCATTAATCCAAAAAACACAAAATAATAAATGTTGGAGAGGCTGCGGAGAGATTGGAACTCTTATACACTGCTGGTGGGAATGTCAAATGGTACAACCACTTTGGAAATCTATCTGGTGTTATCTTAAACACTTAGAAATAGAACTACCATACAACCCAGAAATCCCACTCCTCGGAATATACCCTAGAGAAACAAGAGCCTTCACACAAACAGATATATGCACACCCATGTTTATTGCAGCTCGTTTACAATAGCAAAAAGCTGCAAGCAACCAAGGTGTCCATCCACGGATGAGTGGGTAAATAAATTGTGGTATATTCACACAATGGAATACTACGCATCGATAAAGAACAGTGACGAATCTGTCAAACATTTCATAACATGGAGGAACCTGGAAGGCATTATGCTGAGCGAAATCAGTCAGAGGCAAAAGAACAAATATTGTATAAGACCACTATTATAAGATCTTGAGAAATAGTATAAACTGAGAAGAACACATACTTTTGTGGTTACGAGGAAGGGAGGTAGGGAGGGAGGGAGGGAGAGGGTTTTTTACTGTTTAATTAGCTGAAAAGATCTGCTTTAGGTGAAGGGAAGGACAACACTCAATATATGGAAGGTCAGCTCAATTGGACTGGACTGGACCAAAAGCAAAGAAGTTTCCGGGATAAACTGAATACTTCAAAGGTCAGCGGAGGAAGGGCGGGGGTTTGGGAACCATGGTTTAAGGGGACTTCTAAGTCAATTGGCAAAATAATTCTATTATGAAAACATTCTGCATCCCACTTTGAAATGTGGCGTCTGGGGTCTTAAAAGCTAACAAGCGGCCATCTAAGATGCATCAATTGGTCTCAACCCACCTGGATCAAAGGAGAATGAAGAACACCAAGGTCACATGACAACTAAGAGCCCAAGAGACAGAGAGGGCCACATGAACCAGAGACCTACATTATCCTGAGACCAGAAGAACTAGTTGATGCCCAGCCACAATCGACGACTGCCCTCACAGGGAGCACAATAGAGAACCCCTGAGGGAGCAGGAGATCAGTGGGATGCCGACCCCAAATTCTCATAAAAAGACCAGACAATGGTCTGGATGTGACTAGAGGAATCCCAGCGGTCATGGTCCCCAAACCTTCTGTTGGCACGGGACGGGAACCATCCCCGAAGACAATTCATCAGACATGAAAGGGACTGGACAGTGGGTGGGAGAGAGATGCTGATGAAGAGTGAGCTAATTATATCAGGTGGACACTTGAGACTGTGTTGGCATCTCCTGTCTGGAGGGGGGATGGGAGGATAGAGAGAGTTGGAGGCTGCCAAAGTTTTCACGAAAGGAGAGACTGGAAGGGCTGACTCATTAGGGGGAGAGCAAGTGGGAGTAAGGAGTAAGATGTATATTAACTTATATGTGACAGACTGACTTGATTTGTAAATGTTCACTTGAAGCTCAATGAAAGTTAATAAAAAAAAATAAATAAAAAGACCAGACTTAACGGTCTAACTGAGACTAGAGAAACCTCAGTAGACATGGCCCTGGGCTCTCTGTTAACCCAGAACTAAAACCATTCCCGAAGCCAACTCTTCAGACAAAGATTAGACTGGAATATAAGACAAAAAATGATGCTCGTGAAGAGTGTGCTTCTTAGTTCAAGCAGATACACAAGAGTGAATGGGCAGATCCTGTCCAGAGGTAAGATGAAAAGGCAGAAAGGAACAGGAGCTTCTTGAATCGACACGGGAAATGCGGAGTAGAAAAGCTAAGTATGCCATCACAGTACAGGGATTGCAACTAGGGTCACATAACAATGTGCATATAAATTTTTATATGAGAAACTAACTTGAGCTGTAAACTTTCACCTAAAAACAAAAAACCAAACTCATTGCCATCAAGTCAATTCACCACTCATAGCTACCCTATAAGATAGAGTAGAACTGCCCCATAGAGTTTCCAAGGAGCGCCTGGTGGATTCTAACTGCCGACCTCTTGGTTAACAGCCATAGCACTTAACCACTAGGCCACCAGGGTTTCCTTCACCTAATGGACAATTAAAAAAAAATGTTGAAATGACAACTGTTTTGTTGTACATAAAAATGCCAAAATAATAAAATTCACTAACTTGTCAATAACAAAAATATTTACTTTAAAATGACTTTCAATAACAAAATCAAGGTATCTTTAATAAATGCCACAATAGTTAGATATCTGGCTATTTTCAAATGTCCTAACTTCTCTGGGCTTCAGTTTTCTCATTAATAAAATAAAGAACTTAATATGAAAAAAAAAGATAGTTTCAAATCCAGTAGTTACATAAATTTGTGATTCTGAAAAGTCAGCCATTTTAAAAATGATAGGGACCTCTAAGATCTCTCAAGATAAATTATTTTCAAGGTTTCCTTTGCCAGCTGCTGTTGACCTAAGATGTACCAATAAATACCTGGCATGGTCAAAGTTTACATTCATTACTTAAGAATTCCGTTTTCTCTTCTCACTACCCGTCTGTCAGTGAAGGCTTGCATGTTGTTGTGATGCTAAACAAGTTTCAGTGGAGCTTTCAGACTAACACAAACCAGGAAGAAAGGTCTGGAGATCTACTTCTGAAAATTAGCCAATGAGAAGCCTACGGATGACAACAGTCTGATCCCACTGCGCATGGGGTCACCATGAGTCAGAGGGACTCACCAGTACTGTTAAACAGGCATGTCTCCACTGCTTCTGTGTTGTCTATATTTGTGCTAGAGGCTGAATGCCTTCTATTTTCCATCCACCTTGATTTGACGTTATAGCTGAGTAAGAAGAGGAAGAAACGGAGGAGTGTGGGGTAAAGGGCCTAGTTTTACCCTAAGTAAGCCTTTGTCCTTGGCCCTAGAGAATGAACCTTTGGAGTAATTGAGGTGCCTTGGTCTGGGACTTCCAGGCCACGCCTGAGAATCTGCACAGGTGAGTAGAGCTGGCCAGACCAGAAAAGGCTCACCTGGGAGGCCAACATCAACTAGCCTTGGGAGACATGATTCAGCCCATCATGCAGAAATGGCAAATAAAAGCGGGAACAGTAAGGTTCCTGGGTGGCACCTCCAAGAAGCAACCAGAGAGCCTGGCTGGTAAGAACATCTGCTCTCAGAAGGGTAGTGCATCCCTTTTGTAGTGCTCCCCTTTTGTTGCTATGTTACACATAATAACAAAACTGTTCTGATACACAGCTGTGACTGGGAACCTTCCCAGACCTCACCCTATGAGTCTCTTTGTATCCTTTTGGCTGTTATAACCCTGGAGCAGCAAGGAGTGGCTGGTGGATTCCAACTGCTGATCTTCTGGTTAGCAGCTGAGCTCTTAACCACTGCACCACTAGGGCTCCAAGTATGGTATACTCTCTGTGAATTCTGTGAGTCATTCCAGTGAATTACTGAACGCAAAAGCTATGGGATCAAGTCAGAAAGTGAGTGTGTCCTGCAGACTCCCGAGCTTGCAGCTGGCGACCTAAAGGGGTAGTGAGAAATCACCCAGCAGGTCAAAAGTTTGGGGTGTTGTGTGCACTCCCCAAACTTGTGGCTGGCATCTACCTATTTAGCAGTCTGAAGGACAATGTCCTTTTAGCCTGTGAGGTCTGAGCTAGCTCAGGGTGGCTAGGGTCAGAGAGTGCTGCGAGGGTAGCTGGAGGAGGCTGAGAAGTGGGAAGGTGAGTACTGGATCAGTTGCCACATTTTGGGGACTGGAGTCATGCTGATCCTTACCTAGCATGCAAAGAGTCTCAGCAAAATGAGTTAAAGAGGGGAAGTTACAAAAAGGGCCAACTGGAACAGATGCAGGCGCCATGTGCCCGGGAAGAGTACATGCACAGCTGATCTCCAGATTTAAAACACCAGCTCTAGCTTTGGTTATCAATCTCATTTACGGGAATGTTAAAATAAATATTATACATAAGAATTCCCCAGAGAAGCAAGCAAATGTAAGAAAATAAAATTTTTAATACTGAAGAAAGAACAAAAATAATATAATCATTCACGGCTTAAAGGGTAAATAATTGAATAAAGAATATATAAGAAATTTTCCATCAGCGAACAATATATACTACAATAAGAAAAAAATCTAGAGTTCCGTTTTCTCTTCTCACTACCACAGAGATATGTGTAGCACAGTTCTCACTATCATATATAGACTATACAGGTAGTCCGTAACTTACGATGCACTCCAGTTAACGGTGAGCCGCAATTATGACTGTCTGTTTTTTGGTTTTTGGGTTTTTTTGGCTTATCTTATTGTTAGTAATGCATACTGCATACAGTGTTGCAGCATGTAATTTGTTGATGTTATCATTCTCAGATATTCATTCACAGGTGTTCAATGCTAAGATTTACTGTTCAAAACACTGCTGTGTAGCAGGCTATGAAAACTAAAATGAAAAACAAGGTATTCAACCTACATCAGAACTGACTGACCAAGGAGTCAACAGACTAGAACCTCGTCATAAGTCATGGACTACCTGTATGTTTTTTGCATTTGTGTTTATATTATTATATTCTTATATATATATAAATAAAAAACCAAGCCCACTACTGTCAAGAGAATTCAGACTCATAGTGACTCCACGGGGTTTCCAAGACTGTAAATCTTTATGGGAAGCAGACTGCCACATCTTTCTCCTGTGGAGCAGCTGATGGGTTCAAAGTGCCAAAGTTTTCGTTAGCAGCCGAGCACTTTAACCACTGCACCACTAGAACTCCTTGTGTGTGTGTGTGTGTGTGTGTGTGTGTATGCACACACATATACATACAAGTACATAATACTCTGAAGTAGTTTCAAAATGTAGGATCAACAAGAAATCAGAAAGGTGATAATAACAAGAAATTAGATGAAATCACGTTTTGGTGCTTGAATGATTTTCACAAATCAATTGGCTATTTCACATGGTTACAGTTTATGTTGATATTTACAGATTGCCATACCTGATAGCATACATCAGGTATTTTGAAGAAACTGGCAGTTTTGTTACACATAAAACCAGTTACATAGCTGTAATTTTCTACTATGTTGTTGTTGTTAGGTGCCTTTGAGTAGGTTCCTACTCGTAGCGACACTATGCACAACAGAACGAAACACTGCCCGGTCCTGAGCCATCCTTACAATCGTTGTTTTGCTTGAGCTCATTGTTGCAGCCACTGTGTCAATCCACCTCGTTGAGGGTCTTCCTCTTTTCCGCTGACCCTGTACTCTGCCAAGCATGATGTCCTTCTCCAGGGACTGATCCCTGCTGACAACATGTCCAAAGGATGTAAGACGCAGTCTCGCCATCCTTGCTTCTAAGGAGCATTCTGGCCGTACTTCTTCCAAGACAGATTTGTTCATTCTTTTGGCAGTCCATGGTACATTCAACAGTCTTCGCCAACACCACAATTCAAAGTCATCAATTCTTCTTCGGTCTTCCTTATTCATTGTCCAGCTTTCACATGCATATGATGTGATTGAAAATACCATGGCTTGGGCCAGGTGCATCTTAGTCTTCAGAGTGACATCTTTGTTCTTCAACACTTTAAAGAATCCTTTGCAGCAGATTTACCCAATGCAATGGGTCTTTTGATTTCTTGACTGCTGCTTCCATGGCTGTTGATTGTGGATCCAAGTAAAATGAAATCCTTGACAACTTCAATCTTTTCTCCGTTTATCATGATGTTGCTCACTGGTCCAGTTATGAGGATTTTTGTTTTCTTTATGTTGAGGTGCAATCCATTCTGAAGGCTGTGGTCTTTGATCTTCATTAGTAAGTGCTTCAAGTCCTCTTCACCTTCAGCAAGCAAGGTTGTGTCATCTGCATAACACAGGTTGTTAAATGAGTCTTCCTCCAATCCTGATGCCATGTTCTTCTTCATATAGTCCAGCTTCTCAGATTATTTGCTCAGCATACAGATTGAATAGGTATGGTGAAACGATACAACCCTGACACACACCTTTCCTGACTTTAAACCAATCAGTATCCCCTTGTTCTGTCTGAGCGACTGCCTCTTGATCTATGTAAAGGTTCCTCATGAGCACAATTAAGTGTTCTGGAATTCCCATTCTTCACAACATTATCCATAATTTGTTATGATCAACACAGTCAAATGCCTTTGCATAGTCAATAAAACACAGGTAAACATCCTTCTGGTATTCTCTGCTTTCAGCCAGGATCCATCTGACATCAGGTTCCACATCCTCTTCTGAAACTGGCCTGAATTTCTGGCAGTTCCCTGTCAATATACTGCTGCAGCCATTTTTGAATGATCTTCAGCAAAATTTCGCTTGCGTGTGATATTAATGATATTGTTCTATAATTTCCACATTCGGTTGGATCACCTTTCTTGGGAATAGGCATAAATATGGATCTCTTCCAGTCAGTTGGCCAGGAAGCTGTCTTCCATATTTCTTGTCATAGACGAGTGAGCACCTCCAGCTCTGCATCCGTTAGTTGAAACATTTCAGTTGATATTCCATCAATTCCTGGAGCCTTGTTTTTCGCCAGTGCCTTCAGAGCAGCTTGGACTTCTTCCTTCAGCACCATATGCTACCTCTTGAAATGGCTGAACATCGACTAATTTTCTACTATAGATGGTCCAAAAGGTGTTTTAATGAATTTAATATGTAATAATGAGTGCTTGTGAACTAGGTTTTATTTATTTAGTTAGTTCTGATCTATATTCTAGAAAAACCAATCCAGTATTGGCAATAATCTGCACGGTTCAGAGATGTGATAGAGAAAATCTAGGCAGACGGGATGTACCTGTTAATCACAAACATTTCTTCATTAGTGTCATCATCAGATTTGTTTCTGTTGTTTTTATTGAAAGATTCTGATAGTGATCATATTTATTCCATATTTTAAACTAGCAAACCCTTGGCCATTTCTCAAAGCGGTGGATTAGTGTACATGTAAATATATATCAACATTCTTTCTACGGTTAGGATGGCTCCTTAATGTTATTCATCAGACTGTGGTCACATCAAAATTCTCCCAACAAAGTGTTCAATGTGTGTTGCCTATTCCCCATCTATAAAATGGGTGTAACACCATTGGAGACACCCAAGAGAACACGGTCTATACAAAATGCGTATAACAAGTAAGACAGGGTTACTGTAAATGATTATACTCAAAACATCAATGCCCCAAATAAAAGGCATATTATTAATTACTCTCTAAGTCTTGACTTACTATTCGGGAAATTCAAACAACAGGAAAATCTAAATATATATTTTTCTCATTCTCATTTTCTGCCTGGATTTCAGAATTATTTTGAGGACTCAAGTAAGTCGATATGGAGAAAAGCGACTTGACACTGTTGTAGCATTACAGTATCAGCAAAGGGATTTCCATATTCATGCCACTAGGTAAGAGAGACCTGGTCAGTTTCCATACAAGCCAGATATAAGCCAGTTCCATTGTTACCAGTTTTCTTCTCCTAACAACTTGTACAGAAGGGCCTTAGTCCAAGGACACAGGGGCATGGCAAGAGGGTAGGAATGACTTTGCGAAATCATCATTTATTGGAAATCCTTGTCACTATTACAAAACTACTCTGTATATATACAAGTTATTAGAAACCATTTTTGCAAGTGAAGGGCACTGGAGTTCTCTCATAAGGTATTAATAAAATAAACATCTCTTCACAAAATTCTTATCCAACCAAGAGAAATAAATTATTTAACAGTACAGTTATTCTAATAACTGACTAAAATGTGCCCGACCCAAGCCAGGGTCTTTTCAATTGCCTCATATGCATGCAAAAGCCAGGCAAGAAAAAGGAAGACAGAAAAAGGATCGATGCGTTAGAACTGTGGTGTTAGCAAAGAATATTCAACACACCACTGACTGCCAGAAGAATGAACAAATTAGTCTCAGAAGGAATACAACCAGAATGCTCCTTAGGAAGCAAGAATGGTGATGCCTTGACTCACTTTGGACACATCTCAGGAAAGACCAATCGCTAGGACATCATGTTTGGTAAACTAAAAGGTCAGCGTAAATGAGGGAAACCCTCAACGAGATGAACAGCCACAACAGCCATAACAATGGAATAAAACATACCAATAAGCTCGCAGTGTTTTGTTCTGTTACAACCAAAGTTACCACGAGTCAGAGCCGACTCCACGACAGCCAATAACAACGTGGGAAATTCAACCGGGCAGTCGTACTGAGGCGACTGAACACAGGCACCTGGTTAGGCTTTTTGTCTGCCTTTTTCTTCCCTGACTTGGAACATGTGCTGCCCTTCGCTTCACACTGGTAATTTTCAACCCTTGCTGCACGCTGGAATCACTGGGCGCACCTTGAATAAAATGCTTAACACCGGTCCTCATCCCAGGCCAAATGAATCAGAATCTGGGAATAAAATTGCCCAGGTGATTCTACTGTGGAGTCAGAGTGGATAGTCTTCTTTTAAACCTTTTTGCAAAATAGTAATTAGCTTTCTCCCTACATGATAATTTGCTTTAAAGCAAAGTTTCCCTCTGTAATAGGAAATAGTTAAATATTTCCCACCTCCAAGGAAGTCCTCAAGTTTAGGCAGGAATCCTCACAACTCGAGGATATTTGCAAAAACAAAAGAATAAATTTTGAGCTCAAATGACCTATAAATTCTTGGGAATATCTAATGTGACTCTGTTGAGGCTACTAATAGCTTAGAATTTATATTTTATTCTCTCAAGTAATATTAACACAAATATTTATCACAAAAATTTTTCCATGAAAAATTAAGATTTCTAGAGTTAAATAAAAGATGATGAGAATAAATATTTTTGCTTTTAGAGGCGGTTATTGCCTTATAAAAATGTAAAAAAATGATTGTCTGGTTATTATTCACCATGGATAGTCAATACTTGAACAAGTTTAATACCAAACAACCACTAAAGGAAAAAGTAACTCTGAATCCTTAACATTAAGAATTTAAAACTACTGGGAAGCAAATTCTCATAAAAAGACCAGACTTAATGGTCTGACTGAGACTAGAGGAATCCCAGCGGTCATGGTCCCCAAACCTTCTGTTGGCCCAGGACAGGAACCATTCCCAAAGACAACTCATCAGACATGGAAGGGACTGGACAATGGGTAGGAGAGAGATGCTGATGAAGAGTGAGCTACTTGTATCAGGTGGACACTTGAGACTGTGTTGGCATCTCCTGTCTGGAGGGGAGACAGGAGGGTAGAGAGGGTTAGAAACTGGCAAAATTGTCATGAAAGGAGAGACTGGAAGGGCTGACTCATTAGGGGGAGAGTAAGTGGGAGTATGGAGTAAGGTGTATATAAGCTTATATGTGACAGACTGACTTGATTTGTAAACGTTCACTTAAAGCTCAATAAAAATTATTAAAAAAAAAAAAAAACTACCGGGAAGTGGGAAGAAAAGAAAAACACATGTCAGATACTGAAGGCCAGGGCAGAGCCTAGCTTTTACATCCTGCAACAGGTTCTTCAACTGGAGGTTGCAAAACTTTTAGAAAAACGGGAAAAACAAAAACTGAATCAGGAGCATGCTATTTCATTCCTCTGCACAGGCTCCCCCTCCCCACCTGGGGGAGTCTCCACTAGGGCAGTGGGATCCGGAAGAGAGTGATACCCCGGTAGAAGGCAGGGCGTCGTGCACAGGACTCAGTCAGGACCTAGGAAGCCAGTTCCCCAGGGTGTAGTCCCAATCTGACAACACATGACTGACAAATCTTAGGGTAGTCACTTGGACTATTTCCTAGTTTCCTGAGAAATGCAGGGATAAAAATGACCATTTATATTTATGTATGTTATAATGACTAAAAGTGATAACCCAGTGCCGTTGAGTCGATTCCGACTCATAGCGACCCTATAAGTGGTCTAAAAATTACACAGTGCCACGCAAATGTAACATATTACAATGGTGATTACCTGCAGGCATGGTGGGAGAGGTGACAGGTACAGAGAAAACCTAAGCACACAGGAAGAGCTGAAGGCAACCTGACAGAGGGCTTCAAACATGAAGCTTATTCAACTTAATAGCAAACTGAAAATAAATAATTTATTTTAAAAGCCAACCACAAAAGCTACAAGGAAAAAGGGCAGGGGAAAAAAAAATCTCTACTCAAGATGAAGAATGAGCAGCCTGAAGATTAATGCTTAAGAGGAAGAATCAAAAATGAAACTGGAGAATACTACAGGGGAGAAAAAATGAAGCTTAGGGCCTGAAGAAGTGGGTGGCATTCTGGTTACAGAGGATAGGTACCTCAACCCCATGCATTCCGTCACGGAATTACTGAGATCCTGGACAGATCCACAAAACTAGTTTCCATCAAAAATACATACGGCAGTTTTCAAAAGACTGCAAAGTAAGTCAAACAAATTATTGTAAATGATTACACTAAAAAAAAATTATACTTAAGTTCTGAGAAATAAAAGGTGTGTTACTCATTTCTAAAAAAAATAAAAATAAAAAACCAGTAAACCAGTTGCAGTCCAGTCAATTCTGACTTGTGGCAACTCACGTGTGTCAGAGTAGAACTGTGCTCCCTAGGATTTTCAACCCCGATTTTTCGGAAATAGATTGCCAGTCCTTTCTTCTAAAGTACCTCTGGGTAGAATCAAACCTCCACTCTTTTGGCTAGCAACCAAGCATGTTAACCATGCACACGACCCAGGGACTCCATGAATGTCTGTGTGCTGGCTCATTGTTATGTAAATTCAAATTACAAAATGGCCTATAAGTTTTTTTTTTTTTTTTGGGTGGTTCATTCTTTGGATTTCTCTCAAGAAAAAGAGTAAAGAACACTGTATTTTGTACTTTAATATATTGCTGTAAATATAATTTGACAACTAGATTTTTAAAACAAGGTAGCTAAGCAGAAACAAAGGGAAAAAAATAGAAATTCAAAAAAGGTCTGTGAAGAAAAAGAGTTACCTTATCTAGAACTCTCAGTAATTTGGCCACTTTCTAATAAAGAAGGAAAGCGCCTGAGAAAACTACTTAATAGCATCAGCCCTAAAAAAGTAGCCTGAGGGCAAATCCATTTTCTCCAGTTCCTCTTTGGAAGGTGAATATCCTCTTCCCGTCTGAGAGGCTTGACCTTACCTACCTGCAACCAGAGCCTGTCCCCAGCCACCGTCCTGCCGATGGCACTGCACTGGAAGGTGGCAAACTGGCCAGCATTCACTTCCACGTTCTGAATCCGCAGGAAATGAGGAGTTCTGGCTACATGAAGAAAAGAAATAAGGTATTACAAATGGAGATCTGTAACAAATAGCCTTTTTGAAGCTATCTGCAGTTTTAGACCGCTCCATCTTGTTCACCTTTGGAGAAAATAATGTTTTCAATTTTAAGAGTGTTAAAGGTTTCATTGTAATTGTAAACATGTCATGGAAGGTTCTGGCATGCTTTGTGAAGGAATAAAAAAGCGAAGCATTCTAGGATAGAACCAACAGAAAGAAGACGTTTTATTGTTCCTGCTGTGCAAATTACCATAGCTCAGCAGTCTTCTTGTGGTAACAGATCCATATTAATAAAGATTATACTGGAGCCTAATTGATGTTTTAACAAAAACATATTAGATATTTATACCAGCAACATGAATAGAACAGTAAGAAGTCAAATGATGCTGTCAAGGAAGCTTTTTAACCCAAATACAGAGCTGTGCATAATATATATTTTAATAACAACTAATGGGTATGCTGCTTGCTGAAACTGAAGAGGACTTGAAGCACTTACTAATGAAGATCAAAGACCACAGCCTTCAGTATGGATTACACCTCAACAGAAAGAAAACAAAAATCCTCACAACTGGACCAATGAGCAACATCATGATAAACAGAGAAAAGATTGAAGTTGTCAAGGATTTCATTTTACTTGGATCCATAATCAACAGCCATGGAAGCAGCAGTCAAGAAATCAAAAGATGCATTGCGTTGGGTAAATCTGCTGCAAAGGACCTCTTCAAAGTGTTGAAGAGCAAAGACGTCACCCTGAAGACTAAGCTGCACCTTACCCAAGCCATGGTATTTTCAATCACATCATATGCATGTGAAAGCTGGACAATGAATAAGGAAGACTGAAGAAGAACTGACGCGTTTGAATTGTGGTGTTAGCGAAGAATATTGAATGTACCACGGACTGCCAAAAGAATGAACAAACCCATCTTAGAAGAAGTACAACCAGAATGCTCCTTAGAAGCAAGGATGGCGAGACTGCGTCTTACATACTTTGGACATGTTGTCAAGAGGTATCAGTCCCTGGAGAAGGACATCATGTTTGGTAGAGTACAGGGTCAGCAGAAAAGAGGAAGACCCTCAACGGGATGGATTGACACAGTGGCTGCAACAATGAGCTCAAGCATAACAACGATTGTAAGGATGGCTCAGGACCGGGCAGTGTTTTGCTCTGTTGTGCATAGGGTCGCTACGAGTCGGAACCGACTCGACGGCACCTAACAACAACAGCAATGGGTATGCAACATGGCATAATATTTTCCAACTACCATAAATATTATCCCTATGACACTCTTTGGAATGAGGCTGGGACAGCCACAGCACGGCAGTTTTTGGTGATTTTTATTTCCAATTCAAGAAGTAAGAACGAGTCCAAATGCTCAACAGCATTAATCTCGAAACGTGCACTGTCCATATGGGACAGCTGTTTAAATAAAGGAAAATTATATATGATCCGAAAAGCACAGACTAAATTCTGCCTTACACTGAAAACATGTGCCCAGGAACCGGAACGGCAGGGCAGGACTTAAATTTCAGTGACAATTTCTATTTTTAGGAAGAGCATTCTCTTATCGTGCTAAAATGAGAGTCTCAAGGTGACAATGGGGTGGGCGGATAGTGAATAGAAAAGGAAGAGTACAGAGTGAAAGTGTTTTCCGCGAAACACCGATGAATGTGGACGATGCCTAGAATAAACTTGTGCTGGCCTTGCCGGCTTTGGACCGTGGCCATTAAGCCCCAAGGCCGTGTCTACACATTACTGAAAGAACGGTAGGCCATCACTAGGTAGCTTATAAAAAAAAAAGAGTAGCATTAATATTAGCCTGAGTAGAAAGTTATTAGGAATGGAAGTTGGTTAGTACACAAGAAAAAAGAAAAATGCATTTTGATGTCAATAATACGCAGGAAAATTCCATTACTAATTTGGAGACCACAAATAATTCAGACAATGTATTCTTGATCCTTAGCATACAAAAGCTTCTAGATAAGTGTCACAATTGTGGGTCACTGTGTCTACCATTAAGATACTAACACACAGCAGTATGAACTATTTTTCACTTAATCAAATTACCTCTTGCTCAAGAAAAACATAATTTCATGTTTTTAACATATCTTTGTGAAAAGTCTCTGAATCTTTTTTTTTTTTTTTTTTCTCGTTCCAGAAAAACTGTTAAGACTCATAGTTCTTAGATGACAGAAAACAGTAACTGAGCACTCATGGGCCAGAAACTTTTCCATTGAGGATGCACGAATATTCTGTGAGGTAGGTATTTTCTCCACTCTACAGATGGGGAATCTTGTGGGTACCTGGTTAGTTAAGTGTCAGAACCAGAGTATAAGCTAGGGCTGACATAGTCCCACAACCCAGGCAGAGCACCCTGTGGCAGGCTGCCTCTCCAAGCCTTCCCTCCTTGTCCTTCCTACCACTTGAAGTGGTTCCCCTCTCTGCATGTTGGAATTTTTGCTTCATTCAAGACCCTTTTCAAATGCTATCCCTTCCATGAAGCTTCCGTGGATTCTCTCATTTTGTTTCCACCCTTGATGGTACATGTCTTCTCTCATATTTTACAATTTTGGGGCTGACTCCCATTGTCTACCGTTGTCGTAATCTCTCTTGTATATGCTTTGGCACTTGGTGTTGCCACTTCACGTTAACAGACACTCGATATCACTGTTAAATTGATTTTTTTTTAATGGTATATCAGGTGGTTTAGATCTTTAATTTCTCTCAGCAGTGTTTGAAATGTTCTCTATAATAATGGTCTTGCACATCTTTTGATAAATATAATTCTAGGTATTTGATGCATTTGATGCTATTATAAATGTCATTAATTTTTTTCTTAATTTACACTGTTGATGTAGTAGAATCTGGTTGTTGTTAATGATTAATTATGTATTCAACAATCTTACCGAATTATCTTAATTCTAACAATTTTCCTATTGGTTACTTTGGATTTTCTATGTATATAATCACATAGTCTATCATCTATAAATTATACTACTTTTGTTTCTCCCTCTTTACCTATCCTCTTTTTCTTTTAATTACTCCTTTTATTCCTTTATTTTCTCTTTGCTGCTTAGCTGCACTGACTAGGCTCTCTAACAAACGTGGAACAGAAATGTTGACAGTGGCCACCCTAGTCTGCTTTCCGATCTCAGAACGACCATCCTGAATTTTTCACCATTACATACAGTGAATTCATATTTTTAAATGAATAAAATCACATGCATATCTCTGAAAACTATTCACCTGAGATTTCCACTTCTGCAGGATTCTATTCTCTGACCCTCCAACTTTGGCTCCAATCTAAATGAACAAACTTTTCCTATATAAAAAATTTTACAACAATTACTATTTTAGGTTATTTACACCTAAAGTACCTACACCAGAGGTCCCCAACATCAGTAGAGGTCATTAAGAATTTTGAGATTTGACTAAACTAATAGGAATGTATTAGAAGCCGAAAAGCTGTTTTCATATCAAAGAAATTTAAGCAAAATTGATTACTGTATTCTTCTTCTTCTAACCAAGCATGAATATATATGTAAAAAAAAAAAAATGTCCATTAGAGTACAAAAAAAAAAAAAAAAATTTAAGGGTGTCCAGCTTCTGGATTCGAACTGCTGACCTTTTGGTTACCAGCTGAGCTCTTAACCACTGCATCACCAGGACTCTCCATTAGAGTACATATGTTATTAACTGGAAACTTTTTGAAATATTTTTCCCCCATAAAATAGTTCTAGGCACGTTACACCTAGCCACATGGACAGCAACCTACGCTATGCACAAACCAGAGGGGAAAAAGGAATAGCGTGTAAGTGAACATTCCTCTGTTGGCCTGAACAGTCTCACAGCAGGAGATCTTAGCAGCTTCACGTGAATTCTGAAGTGGCTGACCACAGCCGTGACACCCCTTGTATCCGTAAGTACAGACATACCCAGAAGCACACACACTCACGCCTGCAGTTCTGACTCATAAACCACAGCGAGGCACTGTCTGCCAACCACCCTGAGCCGTCGGCGGTTCCGTTTCCAGAGATGTCCCACGGCTCTCCATCTTTACACCCCTCCGAAAAAGCTGCTCTCCTCAGAGCACCAACAAAGTCCCAACTAATTGGTCCAACAGCCTTCGTTACTTTCTCTTCCTGACTTGCCTCCCAGCAAGTCACACATAGGGAAAGCTAAAATAACTCATTTGGAACATCAAGAGCAAGCCTATTGACTGAAATCCTTTTCAGAAAATAAATTTCAAATCTTAAAATTTTTAAGTTAAATCCTTATCAAGCATTTCAGGAGAGTTATTTTGGAAGGGCGAGGGTAGTTTACCCATGTTATTTGTTGTTGTTGTTAATATTGTAGCATGTTTCTGAACTTTCTGGGAGGTGATATAATTTGTCTCCATATAACCTCCTGAAACAATTTATCTAAACTCTCTTCACTCATATATTCCTCCTACTAATATTAGCATATTTCAAGATGTCAAAAATATTTTAAATCAATTTAATTATTTTTAAGATTTGTAATTTCATTTTTTTTCACATTTAAAAAACATTTTCGATATGAAACGTTAAAGATATGTTGTTGTTGTCAGGTACCATCAAGTCTGTTCCAACTCATAGAGACCCTGCAAGACAGAGAACTGCCCCATAGGGTTCCCAAGGAGCAGCTGAGGGATTCGAACTGCCAAACTTTTGGTTAGTAGCTGTAGCTCTTGAGCACTGCACCACCAGGGCTCTGTTAAAGATATACTTAATTTTTTGAAATCATCTATAAATTTATCTCCAGGAAGCAATTTTTTAATTTGCATACATTTCTGCACATGTAATTTTTTTAAAAATTGGGAGCATCCTGTGATCTGTTAAAGAAACACACAGCATGTTGGCCTAAAGTTGAGGCTTCCTGAAGGAGGCTGAGCGTTGAACTGTTTTTTTTGTTGTTATTTTTATTTTATTGTTTGGTATCTGGGTACAGGTTGGGCTGTTCCTTGAGATAAACATATTTATTTGGGGTCTAGACGGAAGGGTCACATTTGCTACCACACTTGAGAATGTCCTTCACTGGGGAGTCACTACGAAACCTGCACGTACCCAGCTTCCATCACAAACGAGATGATGACTGCTCTCGACAGGCTCCCCTGTGGTCCACACAGGGTTAATCCAAATATGCCTATTCTCCTCTAACAGGTCAAAAGCTTGAAGCATTTATTTTATTTATTTATTTTTATTGTGTTTTAGGTGAAAGTTTACAGCTCAACTTAGTCTCTCATACAAAAACTCATACAGACATTGTTATGAGATCCTAGTTGTAATCCCTATACTGTGACGGCACACTCCTACTTTCCACCTCGGGTTTCCTGTGTCCATTCAACCAGCTTCTGTCCCTTTCTGCTTTCTCATCCTGCCTCCAGACAAGACCTGTCCATTTAGTCTCAAGTATCTACTTGAACTAAGAAGCACACTCTTCACAAGTATTATTTCATGTTTTATAATCCAGTCTAATCTTTGTCTGAAGAGTTGGCTTCAGAATGGTTTTAGTTCTGGGTTAATAGATAGTCCGGGGGCCGCGTCTTCTGGGGTTCCTCTAGTCTCAGGCAGACCATTAAGTCTGGTCTTTTTACTAGAATTTCAGTTCTGCACCCTACTTTTCTCCTGCTCTGTCAGGGACTCTCTGTTGTGTACCGTGTCTGCGTGGTCATTGGTGGTAGCCAGGCACCATGTAGTTCTTCTGGTATCAGGCTGATGGTGTCTCTGGTTTATGTGGCCCTTTCTGTCTCTGGAGTTCATATTTTCCTTGTGTCTTTGGTGTTCTTCCTTCTTCTTTGCTCCAGGTGGGGTGGGACCAATTGACGTACCTTAGATGGCCGCTTGCTAGCTTTTAAGACCCCAGACACCACTCATCAAAGTGGGATGTGGAACATTTTCTTAAAAGACTTTGTTATGCCAATTGGCCTAGATATCCCCCACTGGCACTCAACTTTGACTCACGTAAACTCAGGGATATTCACATTGATTTATTTGCACTACACAAGGAGGCAGATGGACAACCAAATCCTGAGAACACTGAGAATGGGGTGGAAATGGGGATGGTGATGAAGGTTAAAAAGTTCCTTTTGGAGCAGCAATGAAAGCCTCCAGCACCTGGAGGCCGCTTCCCTCCCTCCTTGCGCGTGGACATATTACTGGAGCTGTGGTACTCACAGGCTCTCTGGGAAGCCCAGAGGCCTGTGCCTCCACTACGAGCATGGTACCTGGTCTCTGGATTTATACAGCTCTCTCACTACAATTTTGTGCATCAAAGAAACTCTGCATTGACCAAGTAGACCTACCAGTCATATAGAACACTCCCCCCAACAAGAGCACAATATACATTCTTCTCCAGTGCACATGGATCATTCTCCAGTATAAGCCACATCCTAGGACACAAAGCAAGTCTTAGTAAATTTAAAAAGATTAAAATCATACAAAGTATCTTTTCTGATCACAATGGAATGAAATTAGAAATTACTAACAGAATGAAAACTGGGTAATACATAATTATGTGGAAATTAAATAACAGACAACTAAGCAACCAAGAGAATGAGCCCTGGTGGTAAGTGGTTAAGCACTCAGCTGCTAACCAAAATGTTGTCAGTTCAAACCTACCAGTTGCTCCGCAGAAGAAAGACGTGGCAGTCTGCTTCCATAAAGATTACACAGTTCTCCTCTGTCCTACAGGGTTGCTGAGTTGCAATCATCTTGATGGCAATGGGTTTTGGAAGTAACCAAAGGGTTAAATAAGCAATTAAGAGAGAAACCTAAAAATGCTTAGAGCCAAACGAGAATGAAAACACAACATGCCAAAACCTATGGGCTACAGTGAAGGCAGTACTCAGAGGGAAATTTATAGCAATAAACACCTACATTTAAAAGCAAGAAAGATCCCAAATCAAGAGGTTAACTCTACATCTTGCAAAATTAGAAAAGATGCTCAATGCCATTAAAAAAGAGAGGTGCAAATCAAAACCACAATGAGTTACCCACCTCACCCATATAGGAATGGCAGTGACAAAAAAAAAAAAAATGGAAAACAATAAATGTTGGCAAGGCTGTGGAGAAACTAGAACCCTCATCCACTGCTGTGCGAATGTAAAATGGTACAGCCACTGCGGGAAACAGTTGGACAGTTTCTCAATAAGTTGAACATGGAACTACCATACGACTCAGCAGTCCCAATCCTAGGTACGCAACCAGAATTGAAGACAGGAATACAAACAGAAACCTGTACACCAAAGTTCACTGCAGCACTGTTCACAATAGCCTAAAGGTGGAAAACAACTGAAATGTCCATCCACAGATGAACGGATCAACAAAAAGCAGTGTATATATATATACAGCGGAATACTATTCAGCCATAAGGAAAATGCAGTCCTGATTCACGTCACAATGGATGAGCCTTGAAAACATCATGCTGAGTAAAACAGGTAGTTGTGAAAGGACAAATACTATGTTTTCACTTATATAAAATAAGCATATATATAGAAACCGAAGGTTATTAGTAGTTATCAGGGGGAGAAGTGAGGGAGAAAGGAGGGGTTTTGCTTAGGGGGCTTTGGGTCAATGGTGGTAGAACAATTTGGAAAAGGATAGAGAGAAGGGTTACAAACTTGAAGAGTGTAATCAATGTCAGTGACTTGTACATGTAGAAATTCTTCTGTTGGCGTATGTCTTGTTATGCATACTCTCACTACAATTAAAAAAGAAAAGAAACTTTGCAGCCTCTACTTGGTCTACTGGTATCTTTTTGTGGCAACCAGGCACGATTTTCCCCTTTCATTTATAAAGATACTATCAACATCTTCTCTTGTTCACTATTGGTCTAAAACTATTTTTAAATCTGTTTAATGTGTCTAGAGACATTTTTTGTTGTCACAACCGGGGAATGGAATTACGCTGGCACTGAGTGGGTAGAGGCCAAGAATGCTGCTAAGTGTCCTACGATTCACCGGACACAGAATTACCTGGTTCAAAATGTCAACAGTACCAACACTGAGAAACCCTGATATACTCAAATCGGAGCAGAAAAGCTTACTGAAACATTCCTCTACTGGTGAATGTTTAACTTTATTCCAACTATACATAATGCCAAGATCAAGGTTTTCACAATTACATCTTTGGATATACTTTTATTTTTCCCCTCTAATGTTAAAATTTTAGAAATGAATTACTAAGACAAAAGAATTTTTAAGTCTTTGGACACACACTGTCAAACTGCTTTCATAAAGCTTATAACAATTTACATCCCTGCCAGCAGAGTACAAGAGTGCTCTTTCCACCACCCCCTTAAAAATACTAAGCACTAATGTTTCACTCTTTCTTGAGTAACTTATAAAATATATGTCATCTGCTCTACCATCTAACTACTACTAATAAAAAAAACTTGAATGTCAGGACTATCACTGGTTCTGCTACACGTCTTTCCATCCATAATAAAGTCCTGCTTGGGAAGACTGGTTTCCTAAGGGCCACACTTCCAGCACTGGCTACCTGAACCACATAGAAAGGCTCATCAAAGCTCATTTAACAATGTTGTTGTTAGCTACCATCAGGTCGGTTCCCAACTCATGGCAACCCTATGCACAAGTGAGGAAAATGCTGCCTGGTGGTGTTCCATCCCCACAATTAATTGCAGATCAGACTATTGTGATCCATAGGGTTTCACTGGCTGATTTTCTGAAGTAGATACCCCGGGCTTTCTTCTTAGCGAGTCTTAGTCTGGAAGCTCTGCTGGAACCTGTTCAGTATCACAGCACAAACAAGCCTCCACTGACAGACAGGTGATAGTTGTACATGAGATGCACTGGCCAAGAATCTAACCTGGGTCTCCTGCATGGAAGGTGGAAATTCTACCACTGACCCACCAACACGTCTACTTATCAATATACTCTGCTAACGATACTCACTGTCACCAAGGGGATGTCTGTTAGAATATCACTTACACTTTTTTAATTTGGAGGCCAAAGATATGATTGTGTGATAATCAGCCTTGAAATGTTTACATCCATCCTTGATAAAGACATGTCGCACAGAAGGAAAGCTATCACTTCTACTTTATAATTATTCTGCCCCTCTTGTGGCTTTCTCAAAGACTGCCAGTGCATATTACTGGAAAGGTGAGAGAAAAGAATGATAAGGTAAGTGTAAAGCAAAGCAGAAGCCCTGGTGGCACCGTGGTTAAGCGTTTGGCTGCTAACCAAAAGATAGGCAGTTTGAATCTACCAGGTGCTCCTTTGAAACCTTATGGAGCTGTTCTCTGTCCTATAGGCTCTTTATGAGTTGAAATCAACTCGACCACAAGAAGTTTGGTTTTTTTCTTTCTTTCTTTCTTGTTTAAAACAAAGCACAATATATCACTGAAACCTAATAAGTCTGAAGAATTTAAGCCTATGTTCAAACTGTACTTTGGGAGGGGCTTCCTTGGAACTATACGTTGCCTTCGGTCTAGGAAAGACTGCCAGAAGAAATACTCTGGCAAATATCATAAATCTGCACCTCAAATGGAAACCAGATGAAGACATCCAAACCTATTAAGCTTAAACACTTTTACAAGCAAATTATCCTTTTCAGTGAATGATAATTGACCTGAATAGATAACAGTCACTTACACTTCAGGGTGAATAAGGTGCTGTGAATTCTATTGCCCAGATCAGTTTAGGCCAACAACATCAAAGTTGAAATTTCTGCTAAAATGGTGTGCGTATGTTTTTTTAATAAACATTAAAGGCCTACAAAGCCGTTCCAAAGTTTTAAGAGGCCTGGATCCTTCCCTGCCTAGTGCTGTAAATCCTAGAACTGTTTTGGGTTGGGAAGCAGTTTAAGATTTACTATTTTAAGCTTTGGATTTCAGCACATTTATGTTTAAGCATCAATACTTCAACCCTCACTGGCTCTGAGTATATGCAAAAGTTCCTTAACTGTTATTCTTTTTTTTTTTTTTTTAATTTGTAAAATAGAGTTGTTTTTTTTTTTTTAAGTACCTTTTTCATAGGGTGGAAGCCCTGGTGGCGCAGTGGTTAAGTGCTACACCTGCTAACCAAAAGGTCAGCAGTTCAAACCCACCAGCCGCTTCTTGGAAACTCTATGGGGCAGTTCTACTCTGTCCCTTAGGGTACTATGAGTCGGAATCAACTCGACGGCAATGGGTTTAGTTTTGGGTTTATTTCATAGGGTTGGCAATGAAGATTAAACAAGAGCATGAAGGCAAGGCATTTTCTGTGTCTCATACTTAAAATGCCCTTAAAAATTGTTCATTATTATTTAAAATAATGGATCTATCATGGAAAACTGGAAACAATCCCAAGAAAAAGGCCTCTACAGCCAGAGGAGCTGAGAGCCCAGGCTGAGCTGGATGCCCTGAACCTTGGCCAATGACTTTAATCGTAACACCAGGGGTAAGAACCTTTAGAATGGAGAATTTCAATCTATCCCATATTCAAAAAGGAAAACTCTCCCTCTCTCCAAATTTATAAACCCATCTGTCTCCCGGATACCCTTTCAAAATGCTATGCCACCTTTCTTCTTAAGCCTGCAGGAGTTCTGAAAACTAACTACCTTCAGTGAATACCAAACAGGTCTTTGAATACAGCTGTCCTATTTTTTCATCTCTGCCATATTCTGTTGCTTCTTACTAAGAAAATAGTCTAAAAAGATTAGAGGTTTGAGGGTATTAATTGATCTCGAGTCAGCCTTTGATACCAAAGCCAGGAATTATCATTGACCACGTCTTTCTATAGATGTTTCATTATTATTGATTCTTCAAAGGCTGTACTCAAAATACTAGCAACAAAATCAGAGAACGGTAATTTGTGAGATCAAAGTGCAAAGTGAAATGGGACAGAAGAGGCCTGTGTCCTAAACTCCATTTATTTTACATTTTAATGTAATGGCATAGGTTGAAATGAACTGGAATGCATGTCCAACCACTAGAATAAGCAGAGTCAACATTTCTCTCTATTTGTCGAGTACACCATCACAGACAAGGAGGCCTGCTGTTACCAGAAAGAACCTGGTGATATTCAGTCTAACATAAAAAACAATATATTCACAGACATTTTGTGAAGCTGAAAATGGATACCACTGAACTATTCCATCTAAAAAAAATCAATCAGGGAACTTCCAGCCAACATGGCAAAATAGACAGAAGCACCACACCATCCCTCCACAGCAAAGACCTGAAAAAATAAGTAAAACAGAGACAAACGTCATTCCTGAAACCCAAAGTGTCAGATAGAGAGATAAAGAACTCAGCCAAACACCAAATGGAATAAAAAACTAACAGAAGACAGACAGCCAGCAGAGATACGCGTGGAGGTTCTTTATCAGCTGATGCAGCACAGACTCGCCATCTTGGTCTCCTGTCAGAGATCGGCTGACAGGGAGTACAGGAAAGCAGCTTCACGAAGTTCCCAGCAGAAGACAGAGAACCCAGTAGCAAGCGATGCACACTTTCCTAACCGCTGCACTTCTTACCCTCTCCCATCGGCCACCACTGCTTCCCGACAGCCACAGTCTCTTGGCCGGGAAGCAACTGCTTCCGCCTTGGGCCACTTGGATTTGTCCCGGGCCAGATCCTTGAACTGGTGTTGCTTCTTTCCATGGTTTCTTCTGTGCCTCCCACCACCTTCCCCTCCTTCCTCTAAAACACCTGGATCCATGTCCCATCTTTGCTTCTTCTTGAAAAGCTGTGAAGCCCCGCTCAACTGAGGAACCACTCCTCTGGCCCATAACACTATGCTGGTAGCATCCTTGGGGCTTTTTTTTTTTTTTTGCTTTTTGTTTTGTTGTGTTCTCTTTTGTTTCTTTTCTTTCTCTTTTCGCACTTTGGAGCCCTTTCTACCGGGGCTGCATGGAACAGCTTAGAAGGCATTCCCCCAGTCTGCACTGCCACTTCGGTGGGATTCCTACAGGTATTTCTTTTTTTTTCTTCTTCTCTCTTTTTCCCTTTCTATATTTCTCCATTTCTCAGTTCTTGTCTCTCTACATTTACCTGCTTTTCCTGTCTCCTGAATACTTGGTGCTGTGTGACATCTATACCCCCTCTAGCCAGGCTATACTGCACAGCCTGGGAGACTTCCCTGATCTTCACAGCCACACTGGTGGGACCACTGGGGGATTTTCTTTTCCAAATTTCTATCCAGTGATTTTTCTTTCTTTTTCCCTTTTGCATTTCTCCATTTCTTGGTTGTGCAGCTCTCAACTCCAAGAGCAAGCTCCCTTAGCAATCTTTTTTTTCTCCTTTGTTTCTTTGCTTTTGGCTCCTGTTTTTCTCTCCTCGCTCACCTATTTCCCATACCTATATTATCTCCACACATCACAACCTTCGCCCTCCTTCCTGCCTACCTGCACTGTGTGCTGAACATCACACCTCCGAGCAGCACAGGCACAACCTACTGGAACTGCCCTGGCACTGATTCCTTGCCTGCCATGTCAGCCCTAGTATGTACCACAAACAACCCATCCTAGCCCCTCCTGTTCAAGTGTACCTGCCCTGCTGCACCACAGCTTACTGACTGACCCTGCCCATTGGACAAGGAGGTGAAAAGTATCATGACTACAGACAAGCAAATAACAAAGAACGCAGAGCTCGCCTGCTCAGACATAACCAAATAAAACAAAAAACCAGGATGAAACAAACAAATCTATAATCAATAAATGAAGAAAATAACTACTGAACGTCACAAAGACAGCAAACAATATCAAAACATATAATAAAAAAAAAAGAAGAGGATGGTTCTAGTAGGTGTCCAAAATAAAACACCAGATGACTTTCCAGTAGAAGAAAAGGCACTAGAACTACCTGACAGTGAATTCAAATCTCTAATATTCTGAGCAATCCAAAAGTTGAAGCAAAAAGCAGACAAAAATGAGGAAAAAAATAGACAAATTTATGTAAAAGGCAGGCAAATTCATGGAAAATACAGAAAAAAAAATTGAAGAATTCAGGAAAATAATACGGGAACAAAATGTCAAAATAAATTCACAACTAGAAATCATACAAAAACAATTCGAAATCCAAAAGATAAACAACAAGATTTGAGAAATGGACAGTGTCATAAAAGGGCTGAGGTGCAGGTTTCAAATGATGGAAGACAGGATCAGTGAAATTGAAGACAAACACTTGGATACAACTCTGAGGAAAAATCAGAAAAAAGAATGAAGAAAAATGAGGAAACCCTGAGAATTACGTGAGATACAATCAAAAGCAAAAATGTGCAAGTGATCAGAGTTCCAGAAGAGGGAGAGAAAACAGAAAACACAGAGAGGATCATTGAAGAGTTGCTGACAGAAAACTTCCCTAATATCATGAAAAATGAAAACTGGACCATCCAAGAATCTCAACGAACCCCAAACAAAAACACCAAAACATATCATAATCACACTCGCTAAAATCAAAGACAAAGAAAAAATCCTGAGAGCAGCTCAAAAAAAAAAAAAAAAACTCACATACCAAAGAGAAACAATAAAACTGAGCTCTGATTATTGGGTAGTAACCACTGCAGGCAAGAAGGCAATGGGATGACATATATAAAACTTTGAAAGAAAAAAATTACCAACCAAAAATAATATATCCTGCAAAACATTCGTTCAAATATGATGGTGAAATTACAACATTTCCAGATAAACAGAAATTAAGGGAATATGTAAAAACCGAAATTACAAGAATTACTAAAGGGAGTCCTTCAGTCTGAGAACAAACAACATCAGACCACAGCCTGAATCTAGGATGTAAGATTATACCAGCCAGATACCTATCTAGGAAAATAACTCTCAAGGACTATCCAAAACCAAAACAATTGCAACAGGGAACCAGAGAGATTAATCTGTAAATGACAAAAATGTCAGAACAATAAAAGGGAATAAAGGCTGTAGATACAGAACTTCTTAATGGAGATGAAGGCAAGGTGATGCCAAGTAATAATACACTGCTTCAAACCTAGGAAGATAAGGGTAAATTTCAAGGTAACAACAAAGAAAGTTAACAAACTTACTCATCAAAATAAAGGTGAAAAACATAAAGTTTCAATAAAGACAAAATCTACAAAAACAAAAGAAATGAAAAAGAACTCCACAAGCAAACGGAACTCAGCAGAGGAGAGTAAGAGGAACAAAGAAGATTTTAGCACCACAAAAAAGGCACTACAAAATGACACCAATAAACTCACACCTATCAATAATTACACTAAATGTAAATGGCCTAAATGCATCTATAAAGAGACACAGAGTGACAGACTGGATTAAAAAAACAGGATCCATCAATATGCTGTCTACAAGAGACATACCTGAGAAACAAAGACATAAATTTATTAAAAATCAAAGGATAGAAAAAAATATATTAAGCAAATAACTACCAAAAAGAGCAGGAGTGGCAATACTAATCTCAGACAAAACAGACTTCAAAACAAAATCCACCATAAAAGTCAAAGAAGGGCACTATACAGTGATTAAGGGGACTATCCGTCATGAAGATTTAACCACAATAAACATCTACACACCCAATGACAGGGCTCCAAAATACATAAAACAAAGTCTAACAGCACTGAAAACAGAAATTGACAGTTCCACGATAATAGTAGTAGACTTCAACACACCACTCGTGGTAAAGGACAGAACATTTAGAAAGAAACTAAGCAAAGATACAGAAAAGCTGAAGAGCACAATCAGCCAACTTGATCTCATAGACATGTATATATAGAACACTTCGCTGAACAGCTGCAAAGTACACATTCTTTTCCAATGCACGTGGAACATTCTCTAAAATAGACCATATCTTAGGCCACAAAGCAACCCTCAATAAAATCCAAAACACTGAGATAATGCAAAGTATCTTCTCTGACCACAATGTCATCAAAGTAGAAATTAACAACAGGAAAAGTTAGGAAAAACAATCAATTACGTGGAAACGGAATAACACCCTGCTTAAAAACCACTGGGTAATAGAAGAAATCAGAGATGGAATCAAAAAATTCCTAGAATCAAATGAGAATGAAAACACAGCACACCAAAACCTCTGGGACACAGCAAAGGCAATCCTCAGAGGCCAATTTATAGCAATTGATGCACGCATCAAAAAAGAAGGGACAAAATCAAAACATTAGCTACACAACTTGAACAAACAGAAAGAAAACAGCAAAAGAAGCCCACAGCCACCAGAAGAAAGGAAACAATAAAGATCAGAGCAGAAGTAAATGAAACAGAAAATAGAAAAACAACAGAATCAACAAAACCAAAAGTTAGTTCTTTGAAAGGATCAACAAATTCCACAAACTACTGGCCAAACTGATAAAATAAAAACAGGAGAGCAAGCAAACAATCCAAATAAGAAATGAAATGGGGAACGTTACAACAGACCCAACTGAAATAAAAAGGGTCACAACAGAGTATTATGAAAAACTATACTCCAACAAATTCAAAAACCTAGAGGAAATGCACAAATTTCTAGAAACACACTGCCTACCCAAACTAACACAAAATGATGTTGGAAATCTGAATGGACCCATAACAAGAGAAGAGTTAGAAAAGGTAATTAAAAAAAAAAAAAAAAAACTTCCAACAACAACAACAACAAAAAAGCCCAGGCCCAGGTGGCTTTACTGGAGAATTCTACCAAACATTCAGAGAACAGCTTACATCAGTACTACTCAAACTATTTCAGAACATAGAAAAGGAAGCGACACTTGCAAATTCATTCTACGAAGCCAGCATAACCCTGATACCAAAACCAGGCAAAGACAGCACAAAAAAAGAAAACTACAGACCAACATCTCTCATCCATACAGATACAAAAATTCTCAACAAAATTCTAGCCAATAGAATTCAGCATCATAAAAAAAAAAAAAAGCCCATAACCAAGTAGGATTCATACCAGGTATGCAAAGATGGTTCAACATTAGAAAATCAATCAACATAATGCACCACGTGAGTAAAAAGAAAGAAAAAAATCACACGATAATTTCAATTGACACAGAAAATGCATTTGACAAAGTCCAACACCAATTCCAGATAAAAACTCTCAAGAAAATTGGTATAGAAAGAAAATTTCTCAACATAATAAAAGGCATACATGCAAAACCAATGACCAACATCATTCTTACTGGAGAAAGGCTGAAAACATTCCCCTTGAAAACAGGAATAAGACAAGGATACCTTTATCACCACTCCTATTTAACATTGTATTGGAAGTCCTAGCTAGAGCAATAAGGCAAGAAACAGAAAAAAAGGGCATCCGTATTGGTAAGGAAAAAGTTAAATTCTCCCTATTTGTGGATGATATGATACTGTACTTAGAAAACCCAAAAGACTCCATGAGAAAACTACTGGAACTAATAGAAAGATGCAGCAGAGCAACAGAATATAAGATAAACATACAAAAATCAGTTGGATTCCTGTACACCAATAAAGAGAATGATGAAAAGGAAATGAGGAAAATAATTCCATTTATAATAGCCCCTAAAAAAAATAAAATACTTGGGAATAAATCTAACCAGGGATGTAAAAGACCTATACAAAGAAAACTACAAAACAGTACTGAAGAAACCAAAAGAGATCTACATAAATGGAAAAACATACCATGCTCATGGGTAGGTAGAATCAACATGGTGAAAATTACAATTCTACCCAAAGCGATTTACAAATACAATGCAATCTCAATCCAAATGCCAACAATATCTTTAAAGAGATGGAAAAACTTATCATTAACTTTTTTTGGAAAGGGAAGAAGCCCCAGATAAGTAAAGCACTACTGAAGAAGAAGAATGAATCAGGAGAACTTGCACTACCTGAACTCAGAACCTACAATACAGCTATGGTAGTCAAAACAGCCTAGTACTAGTACAATGACAGATACATTGACCAATGGAACAGAATTGAGAACCCAGATGTAAATCCATTCACCTATGGTCACCTTGTCTTCGACAAGGGCCCAAAGTCCATCAAATAGGGAAAAGGCAGTCTTTTTAACAAATGGTGCTGGCAAAAATGGATGTCCGCCTGCAAAAAAATGAAACAGGACCCACACCTCACACCATATAAAAAAACTAATTTAAAATGGATAAAAGGCCTAAATACAAAGCCAAAAACCATGAATTTCATAGAAGAAAAATAGTATCAACGTTAGAGGCCCTAATACATGGCATTAACGGGATACAACCCACAACCATCAAGATACAAGCTCCACAGGATAAGCTAGATAACTGGGATCTTCTAAAAATTAAACACCTATGCTTATCAAGAGACTTCAACAAAAGAGTAAAAAGAGAACCTACAGACTGGGAAAAAAAAATTTGGCTATTACAAATCAGACAAAGGTCTAAACTCTAAAATCTATAAGAAAATCCAACACCTCTACAACAAAAAGACAAATAACCTAATTAAAAAATGGGCAAAGGAAATGAACAGACACTTCACCAAAGAAGACTTTCAAGCAGCCAACAGACCCATAACGAAATGCTCAAGACCTCTAGCCATTAAAGAAATGCAAATCAAAACCACAATGAGGTACCATCTCACCCTGGCATTACTGTCATGAATCAATAAAACAGGAAATAACAGATGTTGGAGAGGCTGCAGGGAGATTGGAACTCTCATGCACTTCTGGTGGGGATGCAAAACGATACAACCATTTTGGAAGATGATATGGTGCTTCCTTAGAAAGCTAGAAATAGGAATACCGTATGACCCAGCAATCCCATTCCTAGGAATATATCCTAGAGAAGAGTCGTCACACGAATAGACATATGCATAACCATGTTCACTACAGCTTTGTTCACAATAGAAAAAAGATGGAAACAACCTAGATGCCCATCAACAGATCAATGGATAAACAAACTGTGGTACACATACACAATGGAGTTTTACGCCACAATAAGGAACAATCATGAATCTGTGAAGAATCTCATAATATGGAAGAATCTGGAGGGCATTATGCTGAGCGAAATAAGCCAATCACAAAATGACAAATATTGTATGAGACCACTGTTATAAAAACTCACGAAAAGGTTTACATACAAAAGGAAACAATCTTAGATAGTTACACAGGAGGGGAGGAGTGGGGATGGAAAAACACTTACTAGGCAATAGATAAGTGGAAGCTTTGGTGAAGGGTAAGACAGTACACAATGCTGAGGAAGACAACACAAACTGTACAAGGCAAGGTCATGGTAGCTCCATAGATACATCCAAACTCCCTGAGGGACCGAATTGCTGGGCTGAGGTCTGTGGGAACCACGGTCTCAGGGAACATCCAGCTCAACTGGCATAACATAGTTTGTAAAGAATATGTTCTATATTCTACTTTGGTGAGTAGCATCTGGGGTGACTGCTCTCACAGGGATCACAATAGAGAGTCTCAAACAGAGCTGGAGAAAAATGTGGAACAAAATTCTAACTCAAAAAGAAAGGACAGACTTGCTAGCCTGACAGAAACTGGAGAAACCCTGACAGTCACCCTTCAGCCCGTGGACAGGCCCGTGGAACAAAACAAGAGTAAAGGGGCACACCAGCCCTGAGGCAGGTACTGGAAAGCAGGTGGGAATAGGAAAGCTGGTAATAGGAAACCCAGGGTTGAGAAGGGAGAGTGCTGACGTGTCCTGGGGTTGTTAACCAATGTCATAGAATAATGTGTGTACTAACTGTTTGATGAGAAACTAAGTTGTTCTGTAAACCTTCATCTAAAAAAAGTACAATAAAAAAGAAAAAATCAATCAACTTAGCTAACTAGGTTTACAATTTGCAGCTAACTCATTGTGTGGTTTATGTTAACTTTACTGAAAAAATTTGGTGTTTGTCCTTGGTTCCTGACAGAAAATTTCTTAAAACATCTTGGAATTCAACTGTCTTTGAAAAGGACTAACTAATAGGTTAGCTGAAGTGAAGTGACTCTGGGGTAGGAGCCAGGCAGGTCCGAGAGCCCTACCATGTAATACCTTGTGATCACCTCATGATAATGACTGACCTCAGGGGAGTAGAGCTGCAGTTCACATTATGTAATGAGACCCCCAATAAAAGTTGTTGACATGGAGCTCCAAGAGCTTCCTGGTTGGCAATAGCATCTGCTCTTAGGAAGGTGGCACACTCTCTTTGGGGCATGGAAGCTCCACTTTTGGAACACTTTGCAGACCCTGTCCTATGTGCCTCTTCTTTATGCTGACCCTGATTGGCATCCTTTATAGCAAAGCTGTAATCATGAAGTATAGCCATTTCTGTGAGCTACTGTAGTAAATTATTGAACCTGAGGGAGTAGTGGGAGCCAGCAGGTCACAGGTGAAGGGAAGCTGGAACCCCTGAGCTTACAGCTGGTGTCCTGAGGGAACAGGGAATTTGCAGCCAGCAGGTCAGAAGTGAGGGTGTCACACAGAATCTCAAACTTGAGGATCGCATTTGAAGTCTTGAGCAGACTTCCCAGTCTAAAAAGGTGGTAACCTTTTAACTTATGAGATCTGACCTAGGTCCAGCTGACTAGGGTCAGAGCAAGAAGTGCTAGGTGGGAGCTGATGTCAGAACTGAACAGAGAAGAAAAAAGTGGATTTGGTGTTCTAGTGGACTTGTCAGAATACAGCGCCTAATGCCAATAACAATAATGTAATAATAAGAATAATATTAATAACAAGTATTTACTGACCCCTGAGAATGTGCTAAGAACTGTCAATATCTTTTATGTATATTAATTAATTTAATCCCTATATTTACCCTGTGTTGTTGGTGTTAGGTGCCCTAGAGTCAGTTTCAACATATAGTGACCCTATGCACAACAGAACAAAGTACTGCCTGGTCCTGCACCATCCTCAAAATTGTTGCTATGTTTGAGCTCATTGTTGCAGCCACTGTGTCAATCCATCTCATTGAGGGCCTTTCTCTTTTCACTGTCCCTCTACTTTACCAAGCACAATGTCCTTCTACAGGGACTCGATCCCTCTTGACAACACGATAATGAAAGATGTAGTCTCACCATCCTTGCTTCTAAGGAGCATTCTGGTTGTACTTCCTCCAAGACAGGTTTGTTCTTTCTTTTGTCAGTCCATGGTATACTCAATATTCTTCACCAATATCACAATTCAAAAGCATCAATTCTTCTTCAGTCTTCCTTACTCACTGTTCAGCTTTCACATGTATATGAGGTGACTGAAAACACCATGGCTTAGGTCAGGCTCACTTTAGTCCTCAAACTTACATCTTTGCTTTTCAACACTTTAAAGAAGTCTTTTGCAGCCGATTTGTCCAATGCAATGTGTCTTTTGATTTCTTGACTGCCACTTCCATGGGTGTCAACTATGGATCCAAGTAAAATGAAATCCTTGACAACTTCAATCTTTTCTTTGCTCTTCATGATGCTGCTTATTGGTCCAGTTATGAAGATTTCTGTTTTCTTTATGTTGAGGTGCAATCCATACTGAAGGCTGTGGTCTTTGATCTTCATTAGTAAGTGCTTCAAGTCCTCTTCACCTTCAGCAAGCAAGGTTGCATCATGTGCATGCCACAGGTTGTTAGTGAGTCTTCCTCTAATCCTGATGCCCCATTCTTCTTCATATAGTCCAGCTTCTCGGATTATTTGCTCAGCATACAGATTGGTGGCATAGTGGTTAAGTGCTATGGCTGCTAACCAAGAGGTCGGTAGTTCGAATCTGCCAGGCACTCCTTGGAAACTCTATTGGGCAGTTCTACTCTGTCCTATAGGGTCGCTATAAGTCACAATCGACTCGACGGCAGTGGGTTGGTTTTGGCTTTTTACAGATTGAATAGGCATGGTCAAAGGATACAATCCTGTGAGAAAAGTATCATTATTATTATCCTCATTAATGAGGTTATAGGCTCAAAACGTCAAGCAATCTTGTGGTAGAGGTAGGAAGCTTTATTCTAACAAGTTCCAGGCAAAAATTATTTCATTATGCTTGAAAGTAAAGAATGAGTCATTAATCAAGTGAAAAAAAAAAAAAAAAGATTCAGTCTTCTTATCAGAGAAAAAATAATTTTGGCATATGTACAAATAGCTTTTTTTAAAAAATATGTATATAAATTGACTGCATCTTCTTCAAAAAGAGTGATATTCCTTTGGAGAAAAATCCAAGTTAAGTTCCTACATGTGAAAAATGAAACATTAACGCTGAGTCCTACACATCTCACAACCAAAGCACGTGGATCTATCTTTATTCAACAGAACATAATTCAGAAAACAATTCTAATTTTCGATTTGTCATTTTAAAATTGTTTTAATTACACTGTTTAATGGTCTTCATAAAAACCTAAATTTGGAAGTAGGCAAGTCATGTACGACTATGTAAATAAATCAGTGAGGGAAAAATGAATTTTTGGTAAATTTTGTTTTTATTTTTTTATTGTGACAAAAAATATATCACAAAAATTTGCTATTTCAACCACTCTTAAGTATACAACTCAGTGATATTAATCACATTCACCATGCTGCACAACTATCACCATTATCTATTTCTAAATATTTTTTATCACCCCAAACAGGATGCACTACTCCTTAAGAAGGAACTCCTCATTTCCCCAACCCCGTCTCTGGGAACCACTGAAAAACTCTTGTCTGTATGTATTTACTGCTCTGGATATTTCATATAATTTGAATCATACATTTGTCCACTTGAGTCTGACTTTTTCCCCTAACATAACGTTTTTAAGAGTTATCCATGCCATAGGATGTATCAGTCCTTCATTTCTCTTTATGGATGTGTAATATCCCATTACATGTCTGTGCCACATTTTGCTTATCCATGCATCTGTCAATGGACATGTGGACTGTTTCCACCTTTTGAGTACTGTAAATAGTGCTGGATTGAACACCAATGTGCATGTATCTGTTTGACTTCCTGCTTTCAGTCTTCTGAGGATATACCTAGGACTGCAATGATGAGTCATACAGCATTTTTTTTTTTTTGAGGATCCATCAAGCTGTTCTCTACAGTGGCTGAACAATTTTTTAATCTCAATGAATAAATGAATGAGAGTTCCAATTTTCCTACATCCTCTCTGACATGAGTTTTCTATCTTTCTGATTAAGAGCCTTCCTAATAGGAATGAAGAGGTATCTCACTGTGGGTTTGACTTGTATTTTCCTAATGACATTGGGCATCTTCTCACATGCTTGTTGGCCATCTGTATATCTTCTTTGGAGAAATGTCTATTTAAATCCTTTGCCCATTTTTTATATGAATTGTTTGTCTTTTTTGTTGTCAAGTTGTAGAATTTCTTTATATACTTGTGGATATTAAACCCTTATCAGATATATTAGTCCCAAATATTTTCTCCCAGTCTGTAGGGTGCCTCTTCACTTTCTTGGTATAGTCCTTTGATACATAAAAGTCCTTAATTTTGATGAAGTCCAATTTGTGTATTTTGTCCTTTGTTGTTTGAACTTAGGATGACATTTCAGAAACTCAGCAAATTTTAAATGCTTGAGAAAACTCCTGACTTATTTTGTATTGTCAAACTCGTAATACAGAACAGTCTTGGATTTTGTGTTCATTTTATCCAATATAAAGCACATGTATGTTTAAGGAATTCTTCACCTTTTTCATTATTTTTGTTTTTAAGTTGGCAGCAAAATAAATGGGTCATCATTCTGTGTAATACTTTAGATTTTACAATCCAAGGTACCATATATACAAATAACTTTATATTTAATATGCTACATGGCAACATATAAAAATAATTATACACCACAACCAAGTGAGATTTATGCTAGGAATGCCAGATTGGTTTAACATCCAGAAATAAATAATGTCATACACCACATCCCTAGAATAAAGGACAAAATTGCATGACTATCTGATAGGCACAAAAGGCATTTGTTAAGAGCTAACACTCTCATGAAAAAAACACTCAGTAAACTAAGAAAAAAAGGGAACTTCCTTCATGATAAAGGGCATCTCTGAAAAACCCACAGCTAACATTATACTTCATGATGAAATACTGACAGCTTTCCTCCTAATATAAGGAACAAGGCAAGGGTGTCTACTCTGCCAACTTCTAGTCAACATTGTACTGGAGGTTCTAGCCACAGCAATTAGAGAAGAAAAAGACATAAAGGACATCCTAATTGGAAAACAAGATGTAAAACTACCTGTACTTGCAGATGAAATGCTCTTGTACACAGAAAATCCTAAGATTCCCCAAAACAATTAGCACTAATCATCAAGGTCAGTAAGGTCTCAGGAGACGAGAGCAACACGCAAGAATCAACTGTATTTGTATACACTAGCAATCAACAACCTAAAAATAAAATTAAGACATTAATTGCATTTAAACTAGTGTAAAAATAAACGCTTAAGAATAAACTTAACAAAAGAAATAAACTTGTACTCTGAAAACTACAAACATTATTGAAATTTTAAAATATCTAAATAAATGTATCAGTAGACCTAATATTGTTAAAATGATATCAGTTCCCAAAGCAATCTACAGATTCAACATAATTCCTATTGATACCCCAGCCAGCCTTTTTGCAGAAACTGACAAGTTGACCCTAAGGCTCACACAGAAATGCAAGGGACTCGTAATAACAAAAACAACCCTGGAAAGTAAACAAACAATAACAATAACAAAAAAGAGCAAGCTTGAAGGATTCACATTTCCTAATTTAAAGCTTACTACAAAGTTACAGTAATCAAGACAATGTGGTCTGGCAGAACAACAGACATATAGACCAATGGAATAGTACTGAGATTCGGGAAGTAAACCCTTATATCTATGTTGCAAATGATGCCACCAAGTGAACAAAAAGATAACCCACAAAATGGGACAAAACATTTTCAAATCACATATCTGATAAGGAACTTATATCCAGATATATAAAAAACTCTTATGACTCAATAAAAAAATTTAAAAAAACAAAAACAAACCAAACCCATTGTGATCGAGTCAATTCCAACTTATAGTGATCCTATCTACAGGACAGAGTAGAACTGCCCCATAGGGTTTCCAAGGAGCGGCTGGTAGATTTCAACTGCCAACCTTTTGGTTAACAACTGAGCTCTTAACCACTACACCACCAGGGATCACCCCCCCCAAAAAAAGACAACCCAAATTAAAAAATGGGCAAAGGACTTGAATAGACATTTACCCAAAGAAGATGTACAAATAGCCATAATACTTGAATAAACATTTCTCTAAAGAAGAAATATAAATACAGCTGATTTTGGAAAACAATTTTGCAATTCCTCAAAATGCTAAACACAGAGTTACCACATGATCTGGCAATTCCAAGAGAATGGAAATGTCCCCATAAAAACCTGTACGTGAATGTACATAGCAACATTGTTTATAATAACCCCCAAATGGAAACAACCCAAACGTCCACCAACCAATGAAGGCATAAATAAAATGTGGTATATCCACATGATGGAATATTACTCAGCAATAAAAAGGAATGAAATACTAATACATGAAGCAACATGGATGAACCTTGAAAACATTATGCTAAATGAAAGAAGCCAGTTACAAAAACCACATATTGTATAACTGCCTTTAAATGAAATGTGGACAACAAACAAAGCTAAAGACAGAGAAAGGAGATTAGTTGTTGCCTAGAATGGGGGTGGCGGAGGGGAGCTGGAGGGAATGAAGACTGACTACTATTAGGTACGGGGTTTCTCTTCGGGGTGATGAAATGTTTTAAAGTTGACTGTGGTGATGGTTGCACAACTCCGTAGGTATACTACAAATCACTGAACTGTACACTTTAAATAGCTGAACTGTATGGTATGTGAATGGTATCTCAATAAAGCTATTTAAAATGCTATATGGCTTACAAGTGCGAAACTATATACCAGTAGAACAAGATAATAACAATGATGCCCATGTACTAACAGTTCGTGTATTTTTAAAAACAGGAGACAAAATTATGATGCTGATAAAATGCTTCTTCAGTTTCTCCTACCAGGATTATTAAACCAAGTTCAAAATACATGTTAGTGCGCATACCCAACGCAAGAATTATCAATGTTTATTAGAAGTGGTCTAAAGCCAGCAAGCTGCTGATTCTGCACAGCCTTCTCCATGTTTCAGGCTGATCCTGCATCTTATTGTCACTATATTAAAATCGATTTTATTTTTTTATATACAAGTAACAGAAGAGCTATTTTTTGAAAAATGTTGTAATGCCGACTCATAAACCCATATGAATCCAAAGAGGAGCCTTTACGACGAAGTACATAGGCTCAGCCATTTTGCATCCATTTGGAAAGCATAGTTTTAGATATGAAATATTTATGCTCCTTTATGATTTAAAGTTAATGAGCATCCAAATTAGGAATAACTGATTATTTAGAGATTTTGACAGAAGTCCCTTAAAATATTACCTGTAAAGCTTTCAATTTCGGGCCAAATTACTGCCTTCTTTAAAGCCTTTATTTACATGTTTTCCCCATAAACTGAGAGAACAGGAAAAGATAACTACAGAAGGGCTAGCAGCAAAACCATTTAGAGCTTACAGTTCAGAACGCTGCTGCACCACGCAGCACCTGCGTACAGTCTGTCTCCTAACAGCAGCTGGCAAAGCCAGTTAGCTATTAGTACCTGCATTCTCCAAAGGAGAAACCACGGTCACTGTTTTCTGTGGCTCTAGGAGGCTGGGCTCTCAAGGAATGAACACAGCTCCAGGAGGAACATGTCAGAATGCAGGGAGAGAGGGATGAGCACTTTGTCTTTGCTGAACACAATGGCTGAAACCCTGTGGAACGAGCTCTTATATAAGTGGACTAACATCCAGAATTAGAAGGAAGAACCCAGGATACGGAAGACCTGGGTGAACCTCTTGGCTCTGCCATGGACCTGGTGTGTAACCTTGGCCACCGCCATGTCATCTGTACTAAATGGAGCATAAATGTCTGCCTCGCAATGCGGTTAGCTCTGAAAAACGAGACTGCTAGCTAGTATGTGTCAGCACAGTGCTCAGCATAGAGTACTAACAACCAGCTGCTGTCCAGTCAGTTCTAACGCTTGGTGAGTTCATGTGTGTCGAGAGTAGAGCTGTGCTCCATACAGCTTCCAAGGTGCTTCTGAACCACCAATTTTTAGTTAGTAGCCGAGCACTTAACCACTGGCACCACTCAGGGGCTCCCAGTCAGAGGAGCACACAGACATTACTGCTCTTACTTTTTACTTCCCATTAAGCAGTGGGTCAAAGGACACCAGAAGTATGTGCATTAGAAGACCCTGTGGCATTTCTCCATGCCCAGGCTATTACTTCAAGGCTTTGGCCACGTTGCAACTCAGGTAATTATATTCTGGTTCCTAAATTTGCCCTGGTGTTCCAATTAGGTATAGCATTGTTCTCTTTCCTGTCTTTTCTGAACAAAAAAAAGAAGAGGGGCTCTTTTATAAATCACCAGTCTTGCTGACACAGAAGAAAAGGCAAATGTGACAGGCTACAAAAGTAACGTTTGCCTTAGTACAGAGGAAGAGGACTGCTGTACGCTAACTCAGGTGGGGGGCGCCGCTTCAGAGTGCCAAATAAAGATGTCAGAGAGCAAAAGCCCTTCGGATGGAACCAGACAACTGTTACAATACGCTCATCAGAAAACAGCCACGCAGGTCTTTTCTGTAAGTACCACAGAGGGTGATCTAATGATCTATTCAAATCCACGCAATAAAACACTGAGTTATTCCTGCAGGTGTTTGTATTTCTAGTATCATTGTACTTACAACCGTTCTCTCTTTACTTTGGGTAAGAACTATCAGCAGAGGATCAGGAAAGTATGAAGAACTAGCCAGCTTCTCTTTAATGCCAGGGACCTTAAAAATAAAGTAGGTTACCATCCATCAGATGGTCAAAAATTTAAAGTCTGACAATACCAATTTTGGGCAGGGATATAGGGAAAATAAAACTTCCATACGTTGCTGGTGGGAACATAAACTAGTTCAGACACTTTTTGTAGCCATTTGGCAATCGACTCGATGGCACTGGGTTTGGTTTTTTTGGTCTGGGTAGTAAAACTGAACATGTGTCTACCCCATACTCCAGCAATTCTGCTCCTGAGAATATACCTGCAGAGCCTTGTATGCAATGCACCGAGAGGCACATTCAGGGGTGTTCACTGCACTGGGAGAAACCTAAATGCTCATAGAAGAAGAGAAAAACAAAATGTAGTACATTTATATTCATCTGACAGAATACCACGGATCTACCTAACAATGTAAAGAAGGGAAAAAAAAAAAAACGAGAATACAGAGTAACACAAGCACTCACAAATACACACACAGACAATGGCAGTGTTTTGATTGCTCGGTGCTCAAAGTCCTATTCTGAGGTTGAGAAACTTGCCGCCCTCTGTTTCTTGGTGAAAGTCTGGGTTCAGCTTCCATGACAGGTCACCCCACCACTAGAAGGGGACTGAGCCCAGGATCTAGCTTACCCAACCTGCCAGTCCCACTGGGGTGTGAATGTGAGAGACTAACAATGAAAAGGCCCAGACACAGTGTGGAATGTGCCCAGGTGCAGGCCCCCCGGGGTAAGCACATAGTGTCCACCGTGGTCCTGGCTGCAGAAGCTCAGGAGTCCTGCTCAGCACCTGTGTCTAGACCTCCCACCTTCCCAGAATTCCTATTTGCCATCCAATTTCTTTTCAATGAACATTATTTCTGCTTCAGTCAGCTCGGGTCATTTCTGCTGCAAATCCAAATCTCCTAGGTGGAGAGGTCACCACTGCCATGGGCCCTGGGGCTGTGGGGGAGGAGAAATGGGGCCGGAAAAACCTTCAGCTGCCAATATGACAACCTAATCGTTGTTCACATTGTTTCAGAAATGTATATGTTTATTATTCATTGTACATTTTTAAGGTACTAATTTTTTAAAAGATGAAAAACAGGGCGTTTCTAGGATTCCAGGTGGTTTAGGTAAGTCTCTTAGCGTCAACAAGCCCCGGGTCTTTTGGGGGCTATCTCGCTTGAAACTATGTGATGAGAACTAAGAAACAGTGCCACAAACATTGCACTTAGAAACACAGCGCACAGATACTCAATATTTAAGATTTGTACTAATATTAGTACCTTATACTAATATTCAAAGGAAGCCCTGGTAGCACAGTGGTTAAGCACTCAGCTCACGGGACAAAAATGTAACAGTCTGCTTTCGTACAGATTACAGCCTTGGAAACACTATGGGGCAGTTACACTCTGTCCTATAGGGTCACTAGGAGTCAGAACTGGCTCAGTGGCAATGGGTTACTACTATTGAAAAGGAAAACCAGAAGATTATGAAACAAATAAGCAGGGCCCTTGCAAGGATGTTCAAACGTACCAAACTATTCCTTTATTCCTCAGTCTTGATTTTCATTTCAAAAGACACTTAGGTATACAAACTATGACATTTATACATGACATCATTTTATTGGACTCCTGGTCCTACAAATCAATACCTGGAGACTTATCAGGGCACTTCCTTAGGACAATTTTTCCTAGGTTTTAAGACACTCTCTTAAACTGTAGTCTGAATTGCTCCCAAAGATGTACCCAGACATTTGGATGCTTTTAGGAAAACTGAGGCAACTTACTACATGGATGTCCTAGCACCTTTACTTCATCAATAGCTAGGTAGCCTTGATGTCCAGATGTGATTACTTCAAAGATCACCTGTAAAATTAAGAGAGACGTATGTTATTCACTCATTTTGGTTAGACTTTTGCCAATATCTACTATCTATAAGACATGTAGCTTCATCCATTTATTTATTCATTCATATTTCCAACAAACTAACCCCGTAATGTCTGCCAGTCAATGTTGCAGCTTCCAAGACTACAAAGATCAGTAAGAACCAACCCCAATCTTTCAGGAGGTGAGTGGGCTAGACAGAACCCTGCCTCTAGGGCACACCTGGGAAAGAGGAAATGCCACGGTTAGGAGCAGAGACTGGGAAGGAGGGGCTTGGAGTCACTTCCCAGGGTCTGAGGTAGAGTGGGGAAGAAGTATCAAACTCTCTTGGCACTAAAGGACTTGAATTTTAGAGAGAAGACAAACAAGAATCAAATAATCACATACAAATAATAATGTAATACTTCTTTATACATATTATAAAATCAGAGAGCAGGCTAATCATACATGAGAGAACTGAAAATGAAACTACACCCCTCAGTGGACCATACACTGTGGAGAGGGCAATGATGCTCATAGACTAAGGACCAGGCAGAGAGAGAGCTACTGAGAACCCTACCTGGGGGACACAGGGAGGAGACCCAGACAGAGCTGCTGCTGAGAACCCTACCTGAGGGACAGAGAGAGGACAGACAGACAGAGCTGCTGAGAACTCTACCTGGGGGACATGGGGAGGAGAGATAGAGAGAGGGCTGCAGAGAAACCTACCTGGGGGGACACAGAGAGGTTAGACAGTCAGAGCTGCTGAGAACCCCGCCGGGGGGGACACAGGGAGGACAGACAGACAAAGCTGCTGCTGAGAACCCTACCTGGGGGGACACGAGGAGGACAGACAGACAAAGCTGCTGCTGAGAATCATACCTGGGGGGACAAGGGGAGGACACATAGACAGAGGTGCTGCTCAGAACCCTACATGGGGGGACATGGGGAGGACAGACAGACAGAGAGAGCTGCTGCTGAGAACCATACCTGGGGGGACAGGGGGAGGACAGACAGACAGAGCTGCTGAGAACTCTACCTGGGGGACACAGGCAGGACAGACAGACAGAGCTGCTGAGAACCCTACCTGGGGGGACACAGAGAGGACAGACAGAGAGAGTGGCTGAGAACCCAACCTGGGGGACACAAGGAAGAGAGAGAGAGGGTCTTTGGGGCTTTGTGTCCAAAAGTTCCAGACAGTGGGAATGATTCCCCTCCTGGAAACATAGCGAACCTTGGGAGAGGTAGTAAGCATGAAGTAAAGTCTAAAGAAGACATTTAAAAAAAGAATTATTGTACATTCAACCCTCCCTCCATATACATTCTGGGTTTTTTTTTTCTTTCTTTCTTTCTTCTTAAGAGGCAATGTTAAGGTTTAAACTTGTTTAGATGATATATGTTCGTTTCAACTGTTCTTTCTTTGAAGGTAACTGCCTGACCAGACTGAACCATGTGGCACCCTATGTTTTATACCAGTAAAAATATCAAAATATGGAATAAGTGCTAGGAAAGAAAAGTACAGCTTATAAGAACACACGTCAAGGGGGCCTGCCCTGAGAAGGTGACACTGGAGCTGATCTCTGAGGAATGAAACAGAGTTAACAGTGTGAAGAGGGCAAAGCTCATCCCAGGACACATGTAAAGGCCCTGAGGCAGCTGTGACAATGGCTATGAAGAGGAGAACAGAGAGCTACAGCTATGAACACCAGCTATGGCCAGATACAGAAGGCTCTGCTTGTAGGGCAGAGACTTCAGGAGGCACCATATCAATATATAAAAGGGCTATGCTACCTGAATTCAGACGGCAGAAGTATGAATTCAGAGGAGAATTATACAAAAATTTCCTGCAGTGGTAAAATCAAGAGGTTTTTAGCAACTGCTTGGTCATGAGAGAAGTGGCACAAGCGAAGGAGGAGGCCCGCATGCCCTGAGGTTCTAAGAATGAATGACTTTTTGAGACAGTTGGGCCACTACAGAGAAGTTAAAGCTAAAGGAACAGGAAGAGGCAATAAGTGGGGGTATCAATGGCATTAGCCTGATTAATTGTCCATATATGTCAGTTGTCAGGCTCTTACTGAAAAGTCTACATGAACATTAGTTTAACCTCCATTCATAAACAGCAGGAAAGAAATAGTATTCACCAAGTGAACTATCCCCCACGTGTCTATCAGTTTGTCGTACTTTGGGGGCTTGCATGTTGCTGTGATGCTAGAAGCTATGCCACTGGTATTCAGATACCAGCAGGGTCACCCATGGAGGACAAGTTTCAGCTGAGCTTCTAGACTAAGAAAGACTAGGAAGAAGGACCCAGCAGTCTACTTCTGAAAAGCATTAGCCAGTGAAAACCTTATGAATAGCAGCGGAACATTGTCTGATAAAGTGCTGGAAGATAATCCCCCCAGGTTGGAAGGCTCTCAAAAGATGACTGGGGAAGAGCTGCCTCCTCAAAGTAGAGTCGACCTTAATGACATGGATGGAGTAAAGCTTTTGGGATCTTCATTTGCTGATGTGGCATGACTCAAAACGAGAAGAAACAGCTGAAAACATCCATTAATAGTTGGAACCTGGAATGTACGAAGTATGAATCTAGGAAAATTGGAAATCATCAAAAATGAAATGGAACACATAAACATCGATATCCTAGGCATCAGTGAGCTGAAATGGACTGGTATTGGCCATTTTGAATCCGACAATCATATAGTCTACTGTGCTGGGAATGACAACTTGAAGAGGAATAGTGTTGCATTCATCAAAAAGAATGTTTCAAGATCTATCCTGAAGTACAACGCTGTCAGTGATAGGATAATATCCATACGCCTACAAGGAAAACAAGTTAATACAACTATTATTCAAATTTACACACCAACCACTAGGGCCAAAGATGAATAAACAGAAGATTTTTATCAGCTGCTGCAGTCTGATCGAACGTGCAATCAAGATGCATTGATAATTACTGGCGATTGGAATGCAAACAGCAGTGGTGGTGGTGGGGAATGCGAAAGTTGGAAACAAAGAAGAAGGATCAGTAGTTGGAAAATATGGCCTTGGTGACAGAAACAATGTCGGAGCTCGAATGATAGAATTTTGCAAGACCAATGACTTCTTCATTGCAAATACCTTCTTTCACCAACATAAACGGCAACTATACACACGGACCTCACCAGATGGAACACACAGAAATCAAATTGACTACATCTGTGGAAAGAGACGATGGAAATGCTCAATATTATCAGTCAGAACAAGGCCAGGGGCCGACTGTGGAACAGACCATCAATTGCTCATATGCAAGTTCAAGCTGAAACTGAAGAAAATTAGAGCAAGTCCACGAGAGCCAAAATATGACCTTCAGTATCTCCCACCTGAATTTAGAGACCATCTGAAGAACAGATTTGACACATTGAACACTAGCGACCAAAGAACAGACAAGTTGTGGAATGACATCAAGGACATCATCCATGAAGAAAGCAAGAGGTCACTGAAGAGACAGGAAAGAAGGAAAAGACCAAGATGGATGTCAGAGGAGACTCTAAAACTTGCTCTTAAGCGTCGAGCAGCTAAGCCAAAAGGAAGAATTGAGGAAGTAAAATAACTGAACAGAAGATTTCAAAGGGCATCTTGAGAAGGCAAAGCCAAGTATTATAATGACATGTGCAAAGAGCTAGAGATGGAAAACCAAAAGGGAAGAACACGCTTGGCATTTCTCAAGCTGAAAGAACTGAAGAAAAAATTCAAGCCTTGAGCTGTAATAGTGAAGGATTCTATGGGGAAAATATTACGATGCAGGAAGCATCGAAAGAAGATGGAAGGAATACACAGAGTCATTATACCAAAAAGAATTAGTCGATGTTCGACCATTTCAAGAGGTGGCATATGATCAGGAACAGATGGTATTGAAGGCAGAAGTCCAAGCTGCTCAGAAGGCACAGGCAAAAAACAAAGCTCAGGAATTGATGGAATATCAATTGAGATGTTTCGACAAACAGATGCAGCGCTGGAGGTGCTCACTCGTCTATGCCAAGAAATATGGAAGACAGCTTCCTGGCCAACTGATTGGAAGAGATCCATATTTATGCCTATTCCCAAGAAAGGTGATCCAACCGAATGTGGAAATTATAGAACAATATCATTAATATCACAAGCAAGCAAAATTTTGCTGAAGATCATTCAAAAATGGCTGCACCAGTATATCGATAGGGAATAGGCCAGTTTCAGAAGAGGACGTGGAACCAGGGATATCATTGCTGATGTCAGATAGATCCTGGCTGAAAGTAGAGAATACCGGAAGGATGTTTACCTGTGTTTTATTGACTACGCAAAGGCATTTGACTGTGTGGATCATAACAAACCATGGATAACATTGTGAAGAACGGGAATTCCAGAACACTTAATTGTGCTCATGAGAAACCTTTACATAGATTATGAGGCGGTTGTTCGGATAGAACAAGGGGATACTGATTGGTTTAAAGTCAGGAAAGGCTTGTGTCAGGGTTGTATTCTTTTACCGTACCAAGTTAATCTGTATGCTGAGGAAATAATCGGAGAAGCTGGACTATATGAAGAAGAACAGGGCATCAGGATTGGAGGAAGACTCATTAACAACCTGTGTTATGCAGATGACACAACCTTGCTTGCTGAAAGTGAAGAGGACTTGAAGCACTAATGAAGATCAAAGACCACAGCCTTGAGTATGGATTACACCTCAACAGAAAGAAAACAAAAATCCTCACAACTGGTCCAATGAGCAACATCATGATAAACGGAGAAAAGATTGAAGTTGTCAAGGATTTCATTTTACTTGGATCCACAATCAACACCCACGGAAGCAGCAGTCAAGAAATCAAAAGAGGCATTGCATTGGGTATATCTGCTGCAAAGGACCTCTTTAAAGTGTTGAAGAGCAAAGATGTCACCCTGAAGACTAAGGTGCGCCTGACCCAAGCCATGGTATTTTCAATCACATCATATGTATGTGAAAGCTGGACAATGAATAAGGAAGACTGAAGAAGAGTTGATGCCTTTGAATTGCGGTGCTGGCGAAGAATACTGAATATATTATGGACTGCCAAAAGAACAAACAAATCTGTCTTGGAAGAAGTGCAGCCAGAATGCTCCTTAGAAGCAAGGATGGTGAGACTGCGTCTTACATCCTTTGGACATGTTGTCAGCAGGGATCAGTGCCTGGAGAAGGACATCATGCTTGGCAGAGTACAGGGTCAGCGGAAAAGAGGAAGACCCTCAACGCCGAGGTGGATTGACACAGTGGCTGCAACACCGAGCTCAAGCATAACAACGATTGTGAGGATGGCGCAGGACCAGGCAGTGTTTCGTTCTGTTGTGCATAGGGTCGCCATGAGTCAGAATGGACTCGATGGCACCTAACAACAACAACAGCAAGTGAACTATGACTCATGCAAATGAAGGCCCTTAGTTTTAAAGTACAATCAAGCATTTGCATTCTTGGGCATTTATCCCAGAGAAATGTAAACTTTTATTTACATAAAAACGTGTACACAAATGTTTACAATGGCTGTATTTGTAATAACCCCAAACTGGAAACAGCACAGATGTCATTCAACAGGTGAAAGATTAAACAAACCGTGGTACATCCACACCAAGGGGTACTACTCAGCAACAGAAAGGAATAACTATTGATATGTGCAACAAACCGGGTGAAGCTCCTGCAACATACGCCGAGTGAAACAAGCAAGTGAACAACGACAACATTTTGTACACTTTGTTATTTGAAATGTTATATGTTTATACAACATTTTGAAATGAGAAAAATGTAGAAATGGAGGCCAGATTAGTGGTTGTCAGGGGTTAGGATGGGGAGGGTGAGAGGAAGGGAGGGGGTGTGCTTATAAAGGGCAACACCAGCAGTCCTGGCAGCGACAGAAGTGTCAGGTGTCCTCGCCGTGATGGTGGATACACAATCCTGACAGGTAATGACACTGCACGGAACAAATACACATGCACACACACGTACAAGTCAAACTGGAGAAATCTGAGTAAGACTGGTGGATTGTAGGAATGTCAATATCCTGGCTGTGATGTTACATGATAGTTCTAGAAAATGTCACCACTGGGAAAAACCAGGTAAGGCTCTGTATTACTTCTTCCTACTGCATGTGACTCCACAATGACCTCAATTCTAATTTTCAATTAAAAAAATATTTGTAAGTTGTCGTTTACTAAGCACACAATGTTACAAATACTGTGCAGAAAATCATTCTGTTAACTTATTTATTAGCACATGTAAAACTTCTTCAAGGTTTTCTTATTTCAAGAATGAAGAAATTCAGATATAAAGTAACTGTCCAAAATTTTGTAAATGATTCTACTGAAGCTATCACTTACAAACCCATTTTTTTTGTGATTCCAAATATACAAAAACTTCAGTTCTGGGAGTGAACAACTCAGGGAGGCATTTATGTTTGTGCGGTAGATGCAAAGATGGAGGAAGCAATCAGCAGAGCTCCAAATGGAAAAGCTCAGGGGGCCTGCTAGACTGAAAGTCATCCAGAAATGCCCACCAAGCTAGACAGCGTGGTGCCACAACGCTACCACCATAAAATACAGAGCCTGCAGGACAGAGAGGAGGCTCAACTGAAGAACAGAAATGAAATAATCCTTTCTCCTGCTCATCAGTTTAATACAGGTTTTTTTTTTCCCCTAAATTTTATTTTGTTGTTGTTGAAAATATATACAGCAAAACATACACCAATGCAACACTTTCTACATGAAAAATTTAGTGACATTGATTACATTTTTTGAGTTGTGCAACCATCCCCTCACCCTTCTTGTCTGAGGTGTCCCTCCCCTTTAACATAAACTCACCGCTCCCTAAAGTTCCCATATAATCTTTCGAGTTGCTGTTGTCAACTGAATCCCATATAGATAGTTCCGAAAAGAGCATAATGCTCAAGGCAGAGGTTTTTTACATTAAGCTAAACTATTATTTTGTTTAAAGGAGACTTCAGGGGCTTTTTTTTTTTTTTTCCAGTTTAAAAATTATCTCAGGGCAAGAGTTTAGGGGGTTCATCCAGCCCCTATGGCTCTAGAATGTCTGGAGACCATGAGAGTTTGAAATTCTGTTCTGTATTTTTCCGCTTTTGATCAGGATTCTTCTATGGAATCATTGATCAAAATATTCACTAATGGTAGCCAGGCCCCATCCAGTTCTTCTGGTCTCACGGCAAAGGAGGCAGTTGTTCATGGGGACAATTAGCCATGCATTCCAAATCCTTCTCCTATTCCTGACTCTCCTTCTCCCTCTGTTGCTCCAGGTGAATAGAGACCAATTGTGTCTTGGATAGCCACTTGCAAGCTTTTAAGACTCCAGGCCCTATGCAATGAACTAGGAGATAAAACAGAAGCACTAAACAAATGTTATTAGGCCAATTAACTGAGATATCTATGAAACCATGACCAAAAACCTCCAAAACAAGGAACCAAATCCCATGAGGTATTTGGCTGTACATAAGTACCTCAGCACCTACTCATTTTTTTGTCACTGTTGTAAATATATCTATCACACAATTTTTGCCAGTTCAGCTTTTTCCAGGGGTACAACTTACTGACAGCAATCACAATAATCAGCTGTGCAACCCTACCCTTAACACGAGGCTTACATCACCATTAACGCCCCTTTTCCCCACCTTCTCGTCTCGGATAACCACTCATCAACTTTGGTCTCTATACATTTGCATTTTCTTGTCTTTTTATATAAGTGATGTCATACAATATTTTATATAGTTTAAAAAAATATTTATTTATTTATTTATTTATTTATTTATTTATTTATTTATTTATTTATTTATTTATTTATTTATTTATTTTCCACTGAAGCTACAGGAGCAAGGAAGAGACACATGGATATTCCTTTGCTGGGATCTTGCTAATTTTCCTCTCTACTCTTAAAGTCTACAAGACAACAATTAAGGAGACATAAAGCAGATGAACATGGAGATCAAGTAGAGGGGAAAGCATTCCAGAGGCCTATAAAACAGGCCCCTGAATAACAGTCACATCCTTCCTCAGGGGAAACAGCAAAGGTGGGCACCCCAAGGAGCTATTCTGGTCATCATGGCTACAACAGAGAGAGCTCGGCAGGCAGTGCTAATGACCACAACCACCAGCTGCCCAAGGACACAGTCACCCTAGTCACAAAAAATGTTATTTTAAAAGCTAAACCCAGAAATGTTCACCTATCCTTCCTTCCTTCTTCTCTTACTCCTTTCTTCCTTTTCCCCTTCTTCCCTTCCTCCCTTCTTTCCTTATTTTATTTCTTCTTCCCTTTCTTCCTTTCATTCATTCTTTCAACTCAAGGCATTACAGAGGACTGTCTCTGTTTTGGAGCCCTGGTGGCACAGTGGTTAAATGCTCAGCTGCTAACCAAAAGGTCAGCAATTCAAATCCACCAGCTGCTCCTTAGAAACCGTATGGGGCAGTTCTACTCTGTTCTATAGGGTTACGATAGGTTGAAATCGACTCCACGGCAACGGGTTTCGGGTCTCTACTCCAGGCACTTTGACAAGCACTTGGAATATATCATGAACGAACAGATGAAGATCCCTCTCCTCATTATCCTTCTTCTTACAGAAAATTGTTTTACTTTACCTACTACGAGAGCTGAGGCTTCTAATAAAAATGGAAGGGTCCTTCTTTGAAGGGATGTACTACCTCTTGTCAAATATAGTCTATACACAGAACATGCCTGTATGTGCCCATTTTTGAGGTTGACATATATGTGTAAATGTAATTAATAATTATTTATTTAAATTACATCTCTGCCAAAGAAAAGAAAAAGAATGAAGGGAAGGAGAGGAAGAAATGAGAGACTAGAAAAGTCACCAGTTAGCTCTGGATCTGGTTTTTCTTCCATCACATTAAAGAATTTATGACCGCCAAAAGTTTTTAGCTCAAAATTTCTGCATCTTATGGTCCACATGTTTACAGAATATTTGTTACATGCTCTGGAGATATAAAGAAAAAATAGATGATTTTATAGAATTTTAAAATGAAAGGGAAAAAAAAGGAACACAATGAAAGAACAGGGCAAGCCAACGATTGCCAAGTGACAGGTTCAAGCAATAGGAGCCTGTAGGAATGAGACCTTTCTCCACCACACCACTGTGCCTCCTCCTTGTTGAACAGCCAGGAAGCCTATGACACAGCAACACAGGCTTCACCGAGCAATGCCATTCCCCAGCATTCTAGTGCAAACTCACAGACCCCTGAGCAAACATTTCCCCTTTATCCCTGCTAGAGTAGAGACAGATACTCAGCAACTAGTGGAAACTCTCCAGGTCTCTCAGCAGGCTGATTCGTTGGTGAGGCCACAACAAAATAATTAACCACGTGCTTATTTCCCCAACTCCATAAGCTCTCAGTCTTCCAACTCAAATACCAAGACGCAGGGAAAGGCAGCATCTGACTACAGATATACTATGAGAACAACAGCCCGTCTCTCAGTAAACGTGAAAAAGTAAACCTCTCAAATTTGGCAGGTTAGCCCACTGTCTACTTGACGTTAACTGTAGAGCCAAGAAGGGGAATGGAATCTGTATAGATACATTTATGTGAGTATACACACATACATGTGCACACATATAAATCTATATATAATATATAAAAACATTTTCTTACATCACACATTTTGGCATTTATACATAAAGAGGTAGATTACGTGTTAAACTGTGAAACAATAACTTCAATGCTTCTTTAAAAAGAAAATGAAGCAAGTCTTTGAAAAGACCATTTCCCAGTCCTTTCTTAGTAAATTCAGTTAAGGTACTTATGACTACTAGTTTAACTAGCTGCCTCATCAAGTTCATAATTCAGTATCTAAATGTTTCCACATGTACCACATTATAAAGTGGGTGTGACTTCTACTGAAAAGTTTACTGTTTTGAAATGAGTATTAAAGGAAAAAAATAAATAAATAAAGGAAGGCATCTGAAGTAAGATGCTGTCGAGCAGTCTCAGACTGCTCATTTTAAACGCCTGGCCATTGAGAAACTTGGTTGTTTCTAACAAAAAAAAAATGAGGGGGGGAGAGTGTAAAAACATGCAGTTCAAAAGGTGAAGCTTGCCTTAAGCGCTGTCTTAAAACAGACTTGAGAAGCTCATGAACATTTCACTACTACAAACTTGTGCCACTTCACAAGTTTTCCATTTTGTCCTCCTTTCTAGCCAGCGTCCTTCCAAAAGTAGCTTTAAAAGCAAAAATATTTTTGTTCCTTTTCGTCAAGTAAGGGACTGCTCTACTGAAAGTGCCGGTACCGCTCTGCAGACTACAGCAGGAGTACTGCAGGACGGAGCGGGAAGCCAGGAGTACTGCAGGAGTACTGCAGAGCCCAGCGGGAAGCCAGGAGTACTGCAGGACCCAGCGGGAAGCCAGGAGTACTGCAGGAGTACTGCAGGACGGAGCGGGAAGCCAGGAGTACTGCAGGAGTACTGCAGAGCCCAGCGGGAAGCCAGGAGTACTGCAGGACCCAGCGGGAAGCCAGGAGTACTGCAGGAGTACTGCAGGACCCAGCGGGAAGCCAGGAGTACTGCAGGAGTACTGCAGAGCCCAGCGGGAAGCCAGGAGTACTGCAGGAGTACTGCAGAGCCCAGCGGGAAGCCAGGAGTACTGCAGGACCCAGCGGGAAGCCAGGAGTACTGCAGGAGTACTGCAGGACCCAGCGGGAAGCCAGGAGTACTGCAGGAGTACTGCAGAGCCCAGCGGGAAGCCAGGAGTACTGCAGGACCCAGCGGGAAGCCAGGAGTACTGCAGGAGTACTGCAGGACCCAGCGGGAAGCCAGGAGTACTGCAGGAGTACTGCAGGACCCAGCGGGAAGCCAGAGTACTGCAGGACCCAGCGGGAAGCCAGGAGTACTGCAGGACCCAGCGGGAAGCCAGGAGTACTGCAGGACCCAGCGGGAAGCCAGGAGTACTGCAGGACCCAGCGGGAAGCCAGGAGTACTGCAGGAGTACTGCAGAGCCCAGCGGGAAGCCAGGAGTACTGCAGGACGGAGCGGGAAGCCAGGAGTACTGCAGGAGTACTGCAGAGCCCAGCGGGAAGCCAGGAGTACTGCAGGACCCAGCGGGAAGCCAGGAGTACTGCAGGAGTACTGCAGAGCCCAGCGGGAAGCCAGGAGTACTGCAGGACGGAGCGGGAAGCCAGGAGTACTGCAGGAGTACTGCAGAGCCCAGCGGGAAGCCAGGAGTACTGCAGGACCCAGCGGGAAGCCAGGAGTACTGCAGGACCCAGCGGGAAGCCAGGAGTACTGCAGGACCCAGCGGGAAGCCAGGAGTACTGCAGGACCCAGCGGGAAGCCAGGAGTACTGCAGGACCCAGCGGGAAGCCAGGAGTACTGCAGAGCCCAGCGGGAAGGGAGGAGTACTGCAGAGCCCAGCGGGAAGCCAGGAGTACTGCAGGACCCAGCGGGAAGCCAGGAGTACTGCAGGAGTACTGCAGGACCCAGCGGGAAGCCAGGAGTACTGCAGGACCCAGCGGGAAGCCAGGAGTACTGCAGGACCCAGCGGGAAGCCAGGAGTACTGCAGGACCCAGCGGGAAGCGAGACATCTCTCCAAGCGGCAGCAGCTCGGTCCAGGAAGATGAAGTCAGAGGAGACGGGAACGTGAGAAGACGAGTGGTACCAATGGAGAAAGAAAAAGAAGGTGGAATAAAGTCATGGGGGTGTGCTCACATTTGTTTTTACCAAACAGAGCACAACATATTGAAAATTTTCTGTTTTAAGAAGTAAGGCTTGGGTCTCTTTAGGAAGCTAAGCCAAGTCATTTTAAAAAAGTCAAAGACTCAAAAACTATTTATTTATTGTACACTTCCATGTCCCAGGAATATTTTGAATACATTATCTGATTTTGTCTGATCAATAATCTGTGATAGGTTATATTAACTACCTTCGAGGGATAAGTGGGATGATTTAGAGAGGCTAGGTTATTTTTCTGAGGTCACACAACTAGCATACTGCCAGGTTGGGACATAATCCTAGTCTATTTTACTTCCAACTCTAGATTCTTTTCATGTTACCAAACTTCCTTAGCTGCCAGGTATGAGAGACTATAACCAAAAAAAAAAAAAACCCAGTGCCGTCGAGTCGATTCCGACTCATAGTGACTCTATAGGACAGGGTAGGACTGCCCCACAGAGTTTCCGAGGAGCGCCTGGTGGATTCGAACTGCCGACTCTTTGGTTAGCAGCTGTAGCACTTAACCACTATGCTACCAGGGCTTCCTGAGAGACTACAGAGAATATTTACACACTGCAAATGTCATATATACATATATATGAATTATATATACATACACACACATACACAAATACATGTATTTATCTATCTATTTACCTACCTATCCACATATGTATATATAAAATAAGGAGCCCCTGTGGTGCAGTGTTTAAGTGCTCAGGTGCTAACTGAAAGGTTGGTGGTTCAAACTCATACATCAGTTTCGTGGGATAAAAGACCTGGCAATCTGCTCCCGTAAAGATTACCAGAAAAACCAAACCCAGTGCCGTCGAGTCGATTCCGACTCATAGCAACCCTATGGGACAGAGCAGAACTGCCCCACAGAGTTTCCAAGGAGCGCCTGGCGGATTCGAACTGCTGACCCTTTGGTTAGCAGTCGTAGCACTTAACCACTACGCCACCAGGGTTTGCCCCGTAAAGATTACAGCCTAGAAAACCCTACGGGGCAGTTCCACTCTGTCCCATGGGGTTGCTCTGTGTCAAAATCCAGACAGCTCCTGACAACAACATATATAAAATACACAATAAAAGCCAAAACCAAACCCACTGCCATCAAGTTGATAACAACTCATAGCAACCATATAGGACAGAGTTGAATGGCTGCACGTTGTTTCCAAGTTGCGCCTGAGGGATTCACACTGCTGACCTTTTGCTTAGCAGCCGTAGCTCTTAACAACTACGCCATCCGGGTTTCCATACAGGTCCTTTAATGAGTGGGTGTCGGGGGTGGGTGTATTCTGAAATCTTTCCTTCCAGAGTTAAGTAAGGAATGTCATAAACATCTATTTGACTTGGAAATGGAGATGTAAGGAATAATTATTTAACATTGCTTTAGTCGTGTATTTTTTAAACAAGGGTCAACAAACTCCGGTCCGTGAGCCAAATCTGGTATGACCACAAGCTAAGGATGGTTTTTATAGTTTTAAATCATGGGAAAAATCAAAAGAAGAGTAATGTTTTGTGATACACAAGAATTATATGAAATTCAAATTTCAATGTCCCTAAACAAATTTGTATTAGAAACACAGGCAGGCACATTCGTGTGTACTGTCTATGGTCGCTTTCCTTCTATGACGGCAAAGTTGAGAAGTTGCAACAGAGACAGTCTGGCCCGCAAAGCCTAAAATGTTTACTCTCTGGCCCCTTGCTTTAAGAGACAACTTTCCTGTTTGGCTCCCCAGCACACCATCATCCTCTGGTTAACAAGAAAGCATGTGTCAATAATTTGTTACAGCCCATACAACACGCCTCTTACTCCATGTGGAAGCTTCACAGGCAGGGAGAACACCCTCTCTCCAGCTTGGCTTGTTTTTTCAATTATATCTAGTTGTTTTAAAATACCCATTTAAGCTAGTAATAACATTACCAATTTTTTTTTTTCAAAAATGCATACTTGGAATATACAAAAACAAAACCATAGAAAAGAATCACTTTACAGACCCCAAAACATTGTCTAAAAGAGAAGAGAACAGACAGCAATAATAACCAACTCATTTAGAAGTCAAATCATCTACAAAGACATTGACCAAGTGAGAATCTGGAACACTCTAACATGAAAGCCTGATGCTCAGACCTCATTCCACACAACATCTCCTTGGTATTATCTAGATTTCAACAAAATAGGCTTTTTCAGGGGAGGGGAAGCATCTGTTTCTTACCAAAAAAAAATCTACATTTTTAGGAGAAAATGCCTTTCTTTGCCCTCAAGCCCAACCCAAATTGTGATTAGCTGAAAAACCGAACGCTAAAGTGGTAGATCAATATAACAGAATCACAGATACATCCCATTGTATACACAAATAATTTTGCCACAACACAGTAGTTAATTTTTCATCACCTTGGCTTAACATAAAGTATTAGCGTGTTTTGTTTCACTCTGGGTCCCCATTTCCAGAAAAGAACTTGGACAGAGAGAGGATGTGCTATATCCTTTGGCTGATGGCTCCCAGGTCTTGTTGGCTGCCTGGGGATGTGCGGGAATGCAGAATTCCAGGGACCAATACATCACTGGCTCAGCACAGGAGACAAGACGTCGCATCCCCACAGCCTTGGGAGCCCTTGGGACACAACAGTTAAACCACTGACCAGTGCTTTCATGTGCATGAGAAGCCTTCCTACAAGCTGGCCTATGAGAGGTTTGACTTCACAGGAAAGGGGAAGCGTTCACCATCTCAGCGTCTCTGCTCCTCCCTGCTTCAGTGAAGAGCAAAATTAGCTTCCCCTGCCGTGTGGGAGAAAAGAAAAGGGATGTGCTTACCAATAAAAATCTCTGCAAATGTGCTGGTGGAAGTCATTCGTCAGTCCCCAAGAACAAAAGGGATTACGCCATCTGTCTGTCCTCCCACAGCTGCCTAGCAGACCCTTTCTGGTTTTGATTTAAACAAACAGCAAAGGTGGATCATACCATTTACAAAAACTTCATGTTGTTTTGTCAAATGAGTTAAATAAAAAAATCAAAACATACAGAGAAAGAAAAGTTTCTGTAACGTTAAATAACCAAAGAAAAATCACAAACTGTTTGACATTAAGAAATCAGAAACATGAGAAATCTTAAAGGGAAATTAGGGAAACAATTTCATTTATAATAGCATCTAAGAGAATAAAATACTAAGAAATAAATCTAACCAGGGATGAAGAACTTACACAATGAAAACTATAAAACCCTGCTGAAAGAGGATAAAGAAGACTTAAATAAATGGAAAGATATTCCATGTTCATGGACTGGAAGACTTAATACTATTAAGATGTGTATATTACTCAAAGCGATCTATAGATTCAACGTGATCCCAATCAAAATTCTAACAGTCTTCTTTACAGAAGTAGAAAAGCCAATCCTCAACTTTATATAGAATGTCAGGATGCCCCAAATAGATAAAGCACTGTTCAAAGAGAAGAACAAAGTAGGACCACACACACTTCCTGATTTTGAAACGTATTATACAGCTACAGTAATCAGAACAGCCAGGCACTGGTATAACAATAGACACAAAGATCAATGGAATAGAACTGAGAGCCCAGAAATAAACCCACACATCTATGGCCAACTAAATTTTGACAAGGGTGCTGAGTCCATTCAATGTGGAAAGAAGAGTCTCTTCAATAAATGGTGCTGGGAAAACTGAATTTCCACATGCAGAAAAACTGAAATAGATCCATGTCTCACACCATGCACAAAAAAAATTCAAAATGGATTAAGGGCCTAAATGTACGAACTAAAACTATAAAATTCTTAGAAGAACAAGCAAGGGCAATGCTGTCAGGCCTAGCTTTCAACAATTGATTATATCTAAGATAATAAATAACAAAAACACAAACAACAAAAGACAAAATAAATAAATGGGACCCATAAAAATTAAAAAACTTTATCATAACACTTTACCAAAAAAATGAAAAAATGAGCTACCAACTGAGAGAGTAACTTCAGAAACCATACATCCCACAAGAATCTAATAACCAAAATATATATAAAGTTTTGACAACAACAAAAAGACAACTCAATCATAAAATGCACAAAGAACCTATTGAATAGGCATTTCACCAAAAAGGACATTCAAATGGCCACCAAACACATGAAAAGATGCTCAGCATCATTAGTCATCAGAGAGCTGCAAATCAAAATCACAATGAGATACCATTTTACTCCCCCTAGGATTGCTAAGACTAAAAAAAAAAAAAAACTAGAAAATAATAAATGTTGGCAAGGATGTGGGGAAAGTGGAACCCTTACCCATTGCTGATGGAAATACGAAATGGTACAGCCATTGTGGAAAACTGTGGTGGTTCCTCAATAAACTAAAAGTAGAACTACCATATGACCCAGCAATTCTACTCCTAGGTGTATACCCGAAAGACTGAAAAGCAGGGACTCAGGCAGAGACTTGTATGCCAGTGTTCATTGCATCACTATCCACAATAGCCAAAAGGTAGAAACAACCTAAATGCCCACTGACAGACAACTGGACAAACAAAATATGGTACATACTACTCAGCCAGCAGGAGAAATGAAGTCTTGATACATGCTACAATATAGATGGAGCTGCAAGATATTATGCAATCACAAAAGGACAACTATTGTATGGCCTCATTTACATGAAAAGACAAATGTATAGAGAACAAAGTTTATTAGTGGTTACCTGGGCGGAGGGGTAGGGGTAAACAGTGATAGAAATACAGCATTTATTAACGGCAGGATTGCACAATTACTGTAATTGCTGTCAACAAACTGTACTCTTGTAAAAAGTTGAATTGGCAAAAGTGGTGTGATAGATACACTTACGATGACAAAAAAAAAAAAAGAGTAGCTACTGAGGTTGCATATGTACAACTAAAAACCTCAAGGTCACAGTTTCGTGAGACTTCCTTGTTAACTGGCCTAATAACATGTCTAGTGCTGCTGTTCTACCTCCTAGTTCAATGTGTGGTGCCTGGGTCTTAAAAGCTGGCAAGCAGCCATCCAAGGCACAAGTGGTCCCTATTCACCTAGAGCAACAGGAGACTGGTTGTCAGGAATCGGAGGAGGAAATGCAATGTGTGGCTAATTGCCTCCATGAACAACTGCCTCCTTTGCCATGAGACGGGAAGAACTGGATGGTGCCGAGCTACCGTTACTGAACATTTTGATCAAAGTTTCTACAGAAGAATCCTGATCAAAGGAGGGAAAATACAAAACAGAATTTCAAATTCTCATGAACTCCAGATTTCCTGGAGCCATGAAGTTTGGATGAACCGGTTGCCTGGAGATAATCTCTAAGCCTTAAACCAGAAATACTCCCTGAAGCCTCAACTACTAAAAAACATGTGCCTTGAGCATTATGCTCTTTTAAGAACTATCTATATATGATGGCAATGGTTTTTTTTTGTTTTGTTTTTTTATATGGGACTGAAGTGACAACAGCAACTTTAAAGAGTAGATAGGAGGAACCTCAGGGGACAGTGAATTTATGTTAATAGGGGAAGAATGACTCAGAAAAGAAGGTTGGGAATGGCTGCACAACTCAATGTAATCAATGTAAATGGAACATGTAGAAACTGTTGAATTGGTTTTACTGTGTACATACATTCTCAGCAACAAAATAAAATTAATTAAAAAAAAATCAGGAACAAATATGCAGGCATTTATTTATATTGAAACACTACCAGAAATAAAATAAAAACCTATTCTTCCAAAGTTAAAGGCACTCAAAAGACAAGTTGGCAATGGAGTAACGAGTGGTGCTTCGTCATGCTATTGTTAAATGTCTCCATCTGTTGTTTCTCCCAATAAGCTCCACTCTTCTCACACTTCTTTTTGTTTCCTCCTCCTTTTTAAAAGGAGCTAACATGATATGACCATGGCTCATACACTCATTTTATAAAACAGGATGTGACAAAAATTTCAAACAGAAAAGTTTTAAGGAAAAGTGCCGATAAGCAAGGAGCAACAGACGGCTGACGTACAGGACGTGAAACAAGAGAAGTGCTTATCTTTGATCATCAAATAACAAATACAAGCTGAGAATGAGATTTAGAGATGCGCTAAGCTTTAAAAAAAATAAATATCTTCCAGGATAAAAAAGTCACACAAACTGACCTACATTGTCAATATTAAAGTGACAACCAAGTATGTCTCCACTGGTTTCTTAAAACCCACTGTTTGTCTTTCTTAATCGTAAATTGCAGAGTTCAGGGGCAGCTGCTTAGCACAGCACTGTTGCTTGAGAGAGAGGTGTATTTCACTGCCACATCTAATTCCCCAGGTTGTCTTAAAGGCGTGAAACCATTCAACAGTCTTGCCTTGGGATACGGCCATAGACAAGGAATTTACGGAGTCAAGGGATGTCCTATTTTTCTATTAATACGTTTCAGTGTTTCCTGAGTGTGCCCCAAGGAACACTGTACTCAAGAGCTGCTCTGCGAAGGCCCACATTGATGCCAGACTCTACCTGGGCACTCTCACATGCCGTTTGCCCTCCCAGAAACTCATGACAAACCACAGCTCCAAAACTGCTCCAGGGCAGAAACAGTCTGTTTAACTCTGTTTATTTAAATCTGTGTTTTCCACCCGGTCACTAATGCCTCTTAATAGCCCTTGGATTTGTGGAACACACTTTGGAAAACTCTCACTATTGAGTCCTACATCACTGTCAAATGCATGTGGGCCTGCTCGGCCTCAGCTGTAGCTTTGTGTTATTTTTAGTAAAATAAATGGGTTGAAGGCAAATACAACAAAGAGACCGGGAGTGTGTGTGGGGAACAGAAGTGGAAGCTACGTTGGAAGAGATGGGTAAGATCATGTCATTCCTATTCTCTCAATTCCTCATTTACCAGGGAAGATGACAGGCTGCTAAAGGGTCAGTCTCTCCTCAGCCTTCCCCCAAAGTATACGCTCCTTTCTCACCTACTGCACAAAAACTTGGGGTAGGAACCAGCTGGATTCCACTGCTAACCTTCTCCCAGAGCCCTTCGACATATCTAAGAGAACTTGTTTTAACAAGGTGGCTCTAGTGAACCAACAAGACAGCCCTGGGTTACTTCATCCTCATGTTCACTGTTGTCCTGCCTGCCTCCCCCACTCACCCAGCCCCTTCATCTGGAAGCAAGGAGGTGGAGGAGGTTTCTCTTTTCCCAGCACCTATGTTTTTTGTTATTACAGATCACCCCTTTCCTTCCCCCTCACTGGATTCAGAACATTGCAAAACAGGGAGACAGGCAGCACGTGAGACTCCAGCACTGAGTGTGTTCCTGGTTAGGTACCCAGAGAAACCCACCACTGGTTCCTTTGCGGCCAGGGAGTCGGAAACTTGTAGGGGCAGGAGAAAAAAACAAACAAACCAAACCCATCGCCACAGAGTCGATTCCAGCTCACACCAATCCTACAGGACAGAGTAGAACTGTCCCATTGGGTTTCCAAGGAGCCGAGTTGGATTCAAACTGCTGACCTTTTGGTTAGCAGCTGAGCTCTTAACCACTGTGCCACCAGGGTTCCAGGAACACGGCTAAGAACAGGAAAGCAGAGCCAAAGCCGAAAACATTCTTTCCACAGGCATAATAAAGCAGGGGGTGGATGTAAAAGGAAAATACTATTCAACTGGCAGGAAGTCAATGAGGCCTAATGAGAGGAAGCAGAGATCATAGCCCAGGTTCCCTGGAGAAAGATGGTAGCCTGAGCTTCCCCAGGCTGCAGAGCTAACAGAGGGGCTGGTACTAAGTAGCAGCATTTAGAACAAACCTTAATTAAGGAATTAAATACATGATAATCACCAAATACTTGACAATTGATGTGTTAATGAACAGCAATTAACCTGCAATTAGCTATATTCCATGCAGGTTACATTTGTGATCTGTTCCTGTAGGACCCAAAGCAAAAAAAACCAAACCCAGCACCGTCGAGTCAATTCCGATTCGCGGTCCTATAGGACAGAGTAGAACTGCCCCACAGAGTTTCAAAGAAGTGCCTGGCAGATTCAAACCGCCGAGCTCTTGGTTGGCAGCCGTAGTACTTAACCACTACACCACCAGGGTTTCCCAGTAGGACCCAGTCTGCCATAAATACTAAAAACCGGCTACATATAACAGCTACTTGACGAGAACACTTTTACTCTCCTAAGAAACATTTCTAAACTCTGGAAATACCTGATAAAGACAAGGCTAGGGGAAGACTAGGAAAACAAGACATGCCCAAGAAAACCTACTATGTTTATTAAAAGGACACAGGGCAGCTATGTCTGTATTTTTTGAAAACCTCCCCAAATCCAACAACTACAAAGCTCACGTTCTGACCAAGACAAAAAGTGGTTAGTATTTTTCAGCCAAAACAGAGTGAGAAATGGACATTTCTTTAGGAAAGCACGGAGGTGAAGCGAAAGGAGAGATGGAAAGAGCCCAACAGCTGTTCCCAGAGCACAGACTCCCCAGGATGTAGTCAGAAGAGTCCAGGGAAGGCTGAATACCATGAACCCTCAGGGAACCTCACACACACACACGCACGCACGCACGCACGCATGCACACACACACACACAGGTTTGTACATTACTGGACCCAGAACCTCCTGATGTAAAGAAGCTTGGTTCACTTCATTTAGTCCAGTGTTTCACAAAAGGATTTGTTCCTGGAAACCCTTTTTTTATTTCACACCTTCTGAAAGTCCATTAAGCACATTTAAGGAGAGACTCAAAAAAAAAAATTTTTTTTTTGTTTGTGGTAGGGAGAAAGCAATCAACTATTAACTGTTTTTTTTTTTTAATTTTATTTTGTTGTTGTTGAGAATATACCGTATTTTATACAACTAAGCTGCATCCTTTATGTTTGTTTGCCAACCACGCCCTCCCCTCCACCATGAGGTATTTTCATAAGCACCACCATGCCAACTTTTTTACATGTTGCTATTAAAAAAAAAAAAAAATAGCGGGGGGCAGTTCGCAAACAAATGTAGAAGGCGTGTGTTATCTGCATAAAAATACAGTACACAGCAACACATACACCAATTCCACAGTTTCTACATGTACAATTCAGTGGCACTTGTCCATTCTTCAAGTTGTGCAACCATTCTCACCTCCTCTTCTGACTTTTTCCTCCCTCATTAACATGAGCTCACTGCCACCTAAGCTTCCTATCTAATCTATCAAGTTGCTGTTGTCACTTTGATCCAATATAGATAGTTCTTAAAAGACCTTAGTGCTCAAGGCAGACAATTTTTACTAATCTAAACTATTGTCTGGTCTGGTCTTAAGAAGACTTCAGGGGATATTTTTGGTTAAAGTTTCAAAGATTATCACAGGGCAATGCTTTCAGGGGTTCATCCAGCCCTCACAGCTCCAGAAAGCCTAGAGTCCATGAGAATTTGAAATTCTGTTCTGTGTTTTTCCTCCTTTGATCAGGATTCATCTGTAGAACCTTTGATCATAATGTTCAGTAATAGTAGCTGGGCACCATCCAGTTCTTATGGTCTCATGGCAAAGGAGACAGTTGTTCATGGAGGCAATTAGCCACATCATTGTATATCCTCCTCCTGTTCCTGACTCTCCTTCTTCCTCTGTTGCTCCAGGTGAATACAGACCAGTTGTCATTGTTCTGCCTCCTAGTTTGATACATAGTACCTGGGGTTTTAACTGTTTATTTTTTACTGCCTCCCACAAATCTTAATCTCAATAAATTACCACCATTTATTTTTTATAGAGAGCCTAGTATTTCCCGAGTGTGCTTTTCCTTTCATGTTCACACCCTAAACAGTTGTTGTATTTAGCCTCATAATAAACCGAGGCTCAAAATGTTTAAATCAGTTCCCCAAATCTTGTAAGTAAACAGGGCTGATACTCAAATCCAATTGCCTGACCTAAAGTGCATATTCTTTTACTATCTATGATGCTACCCATTTTCAAGAAATATTATAACATGAAATTCTTTTGAAAGTTACTTCATCTATCTTTACTTAATAATGTGAAAAGTATATAGAACTAAAGTACTACATGAATATAAAGTATTTTATATACTAATGTTTCAATTATTCATGAAGTTTACGTTATTTTCTTAAGTCTCTATATCTTGCAGCCTAGGAGGATAAATGATACTGCAGAGGTGACGTCTGGGGAAGACGACTCCCTGTATGCTAAGAGACGGCCTCCTAAGGGCACCTCACCTTTAGATACCCATGTTCTATTATCTGGTGCTTAGCTTTCCGGCCCAGAAACAGACTTAACAAAACCCAGTCATTGTAGAATCAATTCCGACTCATGGCAACCCCCATGTGTTGCAGAGTAGAACTATGCTCCACATGGCTTTGGATGGTTGATTTTTTTGGAAGCAGATAGCCAGGCCTTTCTTTCAAGGTACCTCTGAATGGACTCAAACCATCAACCTTTTGGTTAGCAGCTGAACACTTAAACATCTGTACTACCCAGGGATGTCAGAACAGCCTTCCCCATATGCTAAGACTGCATCACATGGAGCTGACTTTTATGAATCATGTTCACAAGACGGTCCACATACTTATGCACACATAACATCAGAAAAATACTTTTATATTTTGCAATTAGAAATATAATAGTCCTCAGGCCAGTGGCAAACTCCCGATGGAGAAATCTATGTGGGAAATTAAATCAAAGGCAGATGGCCCATCGCATGGTTCACGTTTTTAAGAGCATCAGGATACCAGGCCATCTCCTCAGGGAGTGTGTGCTGGCCCTGCAGGCTGGCGTGAGTCGCAGCCCAGACAAGCCCTCCCATGGTCAGTGCTGCTGGCTGAATGCTCACTACATGTTTTTCTGACCATCTCCAGCTACGATGACACCTTGGGCCAGTGGCAGAAATAGGGTTCGGTAGGTGTTTTCCTTCCTTTTCCTGTTTAATACAGCTGGTTGGGCTACAATCAAACTCTGCTCGTCCTTCTCATCCTGACTGGGCCACACCGTCCCGGTCTCCAAGGGTGATTTTAAGGCCGATGGCTCAGCTTTTGTGAGTTCCCTGCTGGCATCTCTCTAGCATCATCTACAGTGTACAGTCTGCCTAACAGCTTACGTTACTATCAGGGTAATGATTCCACTACATGAAGAGGAAGTAAGAGAAAGCCCACCTTAGGTGTGCCTTAGAAACATCAAGGGCTCGTGCTTGCCTGTGGTGCTTGGTTATTAAAAGAACAAGTACGTGTTACCACACCCTTTACAGACATTGATCACCAGGTCCTTAAACATCTAGCAACACCGCATTAAAGAATCTCTATAAATCTACCTTTAAATTCCAAGTAAGAAGCTGTTTCTAATGAATCACCCAGTGAAACAATAAACCCAGAAGTGAACCAAAAAAGCTATAATGAGAATTAAGTTCCAATTTAATTGGTAAATCATGCCCTACTCCGTAATGTGAAAGAGTTCACAGTGGCGAGTGGGGGGTGAGGTGGCGAGGATTGGATCCTGACAATTGGGAATGCAAAATGGGAGATTAACAGAAAGCAAGAATTGATAGGACTTAAGAATGGCCTGACTTCAATGTAATTCCATAATTCCTTGTTAAACCCTGGTCTCGTAAGGTGGTTATAAATTAAATTATTCCTAATCTGTAGCAGATATGTAAAAGGTGAAATAAAAATTCTTTATCTGGATTGTTGCCGGTGTCAAAACTACACCAATGCACTGCAGCTCTGGAGGCTGTAAAGGGTCCCAGAGGAGAGCAGACTCCTAGAGTTTTGGGATGGACACTTCTAAGGCCAAAGAGAAGAGAACCAGGGTACAGACGAGCAGGATGCACCTTCTGATTTCGTCTAGAAGGGCACCCTACTGGCCTCAGCCAGCAGACACCTGGAGGCCAAGGAAGTGCCTTCAGCACTTTCTGGCGGTGGGGGGGCGGACAGTCAGTCACTACAGATCCTGCCTCCCCCAAAAGAGGCTGCTTAATGACGCTCCGTCTCTAAGCCTAGTCCACCACACAAAAACCTTCTAAAGTCTTGCCTGGCCAGACCTCCTTCCCCTACTAGCTTTTTAATCCTGTGAAAGACAAACCTGGACCCCAAAGGCCATATTTTTTAATTATACCACTGATTGGTTACCAATACATTTATATAAAAAGAAGGTTATTCATTAAATAAGCTATTGTATCTCTGGAGGAAAAACCAGTTTTTACTCTTTTTATTTTATAAATAGTATATGTACACTGGAGAAAATTTGGAAAATGTCAGATGGCAGAAAGAAAAAAATTCAAATCACCTGTTATCCCACTAACTAGGGAGATACCCTATTTTATATATCTAGTTCATAATATATTTTAGCTTTTATTTTACATATTTTTTTTTGTTTTTTATATATGTATCTAAATATATATCATACATACTTATAAAAACCTGTAAGACCAAATTCATTACTGTCAAGTCTATTCCAACTCATAGGGACCCCTATAGGGCAGAGTAGAACTGCCCCATAGAGTTTCCAAGGAGCACCTGGTGAATTCGAACCGCCCACCTTTTGGTTAGCAGCTGTAGCACTTAACCACTATGCCACCAGGGTTTCCAGCCATATATATATATATATATATATATATATATATATATATATATATATATATATATAGTATATATATATCACACATATATGCTTTAGTAAGTGAAATTTAATACTTTGCTTTCTATGTCTTTTTCAGACTTTAAAAGCAGAAGATTAAATACACCATTAAATGGTCTTCCATAACATTATTTTAATGGCTGCAAAATGAAGCTTCATATTAAGGTAGCATAAATTAACTTAACCTTTATCACTGGACATAATATTGCTTTAAATGTTCCTTATTATAAATAAACTTCCATGAATATTTTGTAATTAATCATTGGCAATCACCCTTGTTATTTCCTTCTGAAAAATTCCTAATAATAGACTGAATGGGCAGCTCCCTGTCCGGAGGCGAGATGAGAAGGCGGAAAGGGATAGGAGCTGGCTGAATGGACACAGGAAATCTGGGGATTGCAACGAGGGTCACATGAAAATGTGTGTACAAATTTCTGTATGAGAAACTAGCCTGAGCTGTAAACTTTCACCTAAAGCACAATTAAAAAAAAAAAAAATTCCTAACAGTAGATTGCTAAATTTAGACATACCAAAACTTTTAATGCTTTTGAAACACTACCAACGTATACCCTACATTTTAACGATTTACATATGTACCAACAGGACTTTCACTAGTCTTCATTTCCATCTAAGAAGCATTTATTTATCTCTTATTACATACCAGAAATGACTACAGATACAAAGGCTACAAAGGTAAACTGAGTAAGAAATTTAGAGTTTGCTTATTCCCATTATAAAGCCCAGTAGTGGAGGACTTAGGGTTGATGATCTTCCCTAACAAACCTCAGAGCTCAGAGTGGATCTGAGCTGCCACACCCATTCTGAAAAGACTCAGCTTCCCCTCCTGTGAGTCTAGCTGAGAACCTCAAACACAAATGGGAAATGATCCCAGACACACGTTCACATTTCCTGAGTGAGTCAAAGGAGTCGGGAGGAGAAAAGCAAACTATCTGAAACCTCCTAATGCATTCTTTTAGCCTGAAATTGAGTATTCCTAACATCAAGCTATTTTTAAAAGATGCTATGGATAAAAGGAAAAAAAGAGACCCAAATGCCCATTGTCACTAATTTCCTCACCTTTGATCCCAAGTCAGGATGCTCTTGTGGTATAGGTATTCAGTGGAATGGGTGGGACATCAAGAATTACTTTTCTATCACTTCTCAACTACTACGGCGCCTCCATCCTTCGGTTACTTTCAATGGGAACTTTCAGTGGGCCATTTGGGCCACAGGAGATCACTCAAAGGGCAGGGCTCAGTCTACAAAGGGTGCTTTCTCCCATCTGCTCACCATGGTGGGACTCGGGACCTGCACCTCACTACCTGACCTCCACAAGGACTCACTTCTTAGTGACTTACTCACTCCTGACACCCACCCACAGAAGAAAGGGATTCCTCTTTTCAGCTCAAGGGCCATGTCTCCCTGGGCCAGATATGGCTTCCTTAACATAAGGAGCAAAATACCCTTGGAGATAGCATTTACTGTCCAGTTGCAAGTCACTGCTTTTATTTTCTTAAAACAATATATACCAGACATAAATACACTTGAATTCTGTCTTTTCCTCATTTCTCACAGTGAGTTAACAACAACCAAAGCCTCAAGACACTGCTTATCAAATAACATAGGCTTTAATTTTTTTTTTACTGTACATGTTATAAAAAATACAAACATTACTTATACATTCTCTTAATTATACTAACATAAAAACAATTTACATTTTTAGAAACAAAGGCTGTATCAAAACATGAAAATAAAGAGCATACCTGATAAAAGTTAGGCCAAAACGTACTAATTGCCAGCTCCGCCCTGTTCCACGTACGTGTGGGGTCTCCAGATATATTCCAGATGGGATTCCCCAAAGGCCCGTTATTGACCTTAACGTAGACGTTGAGTAACCCAGGAGCAGAATTACTCTTGCTGGATACAAAATAGTGAAAGTCAATGCAGTGGGTGTCGTTTTCTTTAAGCTGAGGTAAAAGGAGATGGGCTCTCTGCCCCTCTGGTCTCCCAGATGTGTTCACCAACATGAACAAGCCTGTGGAAACAAATCAAAGGGGAATCCCAATTGTAAACACCACTTGCTGTCATGTGGGCACTGCAGTTCCACATACTGTACTTAAGCTTTAAAATTTCCACCCCCTTCTCCTTTTTCACACCTTACCCCTCCACCAACCACCCCTAATGTGCTCTCTCTCAAAAGAGCCAGTAAAGGTGGGGCCAAGATGGCGGAGTAGTCAGATGCTACCGGTGATCCCTCTTACAACAAAGACCAGGAAAAAAAAAGTGAAACGATTATACTCATGACAAGCTAGGATCCCTGAACATCAAAGGCAATGTAAGAAAATGGACTGAGTGGCAAGGGGAGGAGAGATGGTTCAGAAGCGGAGAGGAGTTGCCAGAACTGAATTGCCAGGAAGCCTCAGGCAACATTCCCGGGAGTGGCAGCAGCAGGCTGGTGGTGGCATTCAGCCTCAGTTTCCTCATGGAGAAACAGCCAGCTGCACAGCCTACTCACATCTCTGGAACCAAAAAAGAACGGCACTCTTGGCAAAAGCTAAGTACTTGCGTATATTTTACCATGCCCCCCAGTGCCCAAGCTGGCTTCAGTAGCTGTTGATTTCCCTAGGCCTTAGATAGGCCCTGCTGAGCATCCTGAGACTTTCTCCCAGGCATAAAGAAGGAATTAATTCAAAGTTCAGGGAAAAGATAATCTGCCAGTTCCACTAACCTGGGGAGCTCAGGACAGAAGCGGCTCCTGTCCAGGCATAAATGGCCCATAGACTTTGAATAGCTGTTCCTCCCTGCATGAACCTGTGTGGGCCTATTTCAGGAGAATAGGCCTTTGCTGGCACACTGCAACTGTTTCAGCTGTGCAGTGGAGAGGCGGGTGCTTGATGTTTGACACCGCTTTGCCTATTAAATAGGGTCCGCACCTACCCACATCAGGGGCATAAGGACTAGTGGCTAAACTTGGGTTATCCAGCCACCTGTGACAGGGGTCCAAGATTAACTGGTATCTCCCAGTCCTTACAACCAAAAGCACTGACTGCCCATGGTCCCTCTGAAGAACCCACCCACCTGTGAACTCTAGGGAACAGGAACACATTTTCTTCACAGAGAATCGGCAGACGGCTGTAACCCCCTGCCTTGTTCAGAGTGTGACCCCCTATGGCAACAAGACAGTGGTGCCTACACCAATCACCCCTGCCCCTCTAACACTGTAGAACAGACCCTGTACCACACACTTGATGACCAACTACCTGGACAGCTAAGCTGCATCCATACAAGGAAAGTGAATGGATCTCTAGGCTGACATATCTGATAACAGCTCTAGCCACCTGGTGATAGGACGTTAGACCTTCGAATGCAAAAATAATCAAGCTACCTCACTCAAGCAACCTATGTGGGCATATCAAAACAAAGCAAACAAGAAGCTAGGATAAACAGTAAGCAAAAATAAAATAAACTAATAACTTATAGATGGCTCAGAGACAACAGTCAATATCAACTCACATAAAAAAGCAGACCATGATCGCTTCAACAAGTTCTCAAAACAAAGAATCAAGGGATCTTCTGGATGAAGGTGATTTCCTAGAATTACTGGATTCAGAATACAAAAGATTAATACACAGAACTCTTCAAGACTTCAGGAAGGAGAACAGGAAGGAGATCAGGCAATGCACAGAAGAAGCGAAGGAACACACGGATAAAGCAATTGAATAATTTTAAAAGGTTATTCAAGAACATGATGAAAAATTTAATAAGCTGCAAGAATTCATACAGAGACAGCAATCAGAAATTCATAAGATTAACAATAAAATAACAAAATTGCACAACTCAATAGAAAATGAAAAGACTTGAGCAAGTGGAAGGCAGAATTGGTGAGATTGAAGATAAAGCACTTGACATCAATACCTTTGAAGAAAAATCATATAAAAGAATTTTAAAAAATGAAGAAACCATAAGAATCATGTGGGACTCTATCAAGAGAAATTACCTATGAGTGATTGGAGTACCAGTATAGGGAGGGATAACAGAAAATACAGAGAGAGCTGTTCAAGATTTGTTGGCAAAAAACTTCCCTGATATAATGAAAAATGAGAAGATATCTATCCAAGATGCTCATCAAACTCCCAATAAGGCAGATCTAAAAAGAAACTCACCAAGACATAATCAAACTTTCCAAAACCAAAGACGGAGCATTTCAAGAGCAGCCAGGGATAAACAAAAAGTTACCTAACAAAGGAGAGTCAGTGAGAATAAGCTCAGACTACTCAGCAGAAACCATGCAGGCAAGAAGGCAATGGGATGACACATATAAAGCAATGAAGGAAAAACATTCCCAGACAAGAATCATATATCCAGAAAAACTGTCTCTCAAATATGAAGGTGAAATTAGGACATTTCCAGATAAACAAAAGCTTAGGGAATTTGTAGAAACCAAACCAAAACTATAAGAAATACTAAAGGAAGTTCTCTGGCTAGAACATCAATAATACCAGACATCGACCCAAGACTAGAACACAGGACAGAGCAACCAGATATCAACCCAGATATGGAAATTAAAAAATAAATCAAGATTAAAAAACACTCAAAACAGGGAAATAGCAAAGTCATTATGTAAAAGATGACAACATTAAATCAATAAAGAGGGACTAAGAAATGTAGTCACAGATCTTTCATATGGACAGGAAGGCAAGGCGATATAAAGAAATAAAAGTTAGATTTAAATGTAGAAAAATAAGGGTAAATACTGAGGTAACTACAAAGGAGACTAACAATCCTACACAAGAAAATAAAATACAGGAAAAACATAAGGACTAAGCAAAAACAAAATCAACAATAACAAAAGGAAAAGACAATATATAAAGATAAACTACTCGGCACAAAAAATTAAGTTGGAAAAAGAAACTGTCACCAAAACACAAAAAAAAAGATACCAAAATGACAGCACTAAACTCATACCTATCCATAATTACACTGAATGTAGCTGCACTAAATGCACCAATAAAGAGACAGAGAGTTGCACAAAGAATTAAAAAAAAAAAAAAAAAAGCATAATCCATCTATATGCTGCCTACAAGAGACACACCTTAGGCTTAGAGACACAAACAAACTACAACTCAAAGGATGGAAAAAATACATAAAGCAAACAGCAATCAAAAAAGAGCAGGAATGGCAATATTAATTTCTGACAAAATAGACTTTAAAGTTAAATCCACCACAAAGGATAAGGAAGGACTCTACATAATGATTAAACGGACAATATACCAGGAGGGTATAACCATATTAAATATTTATGCACCCAATGACAGGACCGCAAGATATGTTTAAAAAAAACTCTAACACCATTAAAAAGTGAGATAGACAGCTCCACAATTACACTACGAGACTTCAACACACCACGTCCAGTGGAGGACAGAACATCCAGAAAGAAGCTTAATAAAGACATAGAAGATCTAAATGCCACAATCAACCAACTTGACCTCATAGACATATACAGAACACTCCACCCAACAACAGCTGAGTATATTTTCTTTTCAAACTCACATGGAACATCCTGTAGAATAGACCATATATTAGATCATAAACCAAGCCTTAGCAGAATCCAAAACATTGAAATATTATAAACCATCTTCTCTGACTATAAGGCCAAAAAAGCAGAAATTAATAACAGAAAAAGTAGGGAAAGAAATCAAACACTTGGAAACTGAACAATACCCTGCTCAAAAAAGACTGGGTTATAGAAGACATTAAGGATGGAATAAAGACATTCATAGAATCCAAAAATGAGAACGGAAACACTTCCTATCAGAACTTTTGGGACACAGCTAAAGCAGTACTGAGGTCAACTTATATCACACATATCCAAAAAGACGAAAGGGCCAAAAGCAAAGAATCACCCCTACAACTTGAACAATAACAAAGGGAGCAACAAAAGAAAACCTCAGGCACCAGAAGAAAACAAATAATAAAAATTGCAGCAGAATTAAAAGAAATAGAGAACAGAAAAACAATTGAAAGAGTTAAAAAGACCAAAAGCTGATTCTTTGAAAAAATTAACAAAATTGATAAACCACTGGTGAAACTGACAAAGAAAAACAGGGGAGGAAGCAAATAACCCAAATAAGAAATGAGATGGGCGATATCACAACAGACCCAAATGAAATTAAAAGGATCATAGCAACTTACTACGAAAAATTGTACTCTAACTAATTTGAAAACCTAGAAGAAATGGATAAATTTCCAAAAACACACTACCTACCTAAAATAACACTAAACAGAGGTAGAACACCTAAATAAACCCATAACAAAAGAAGAGATTGGTAATAAAAAAACTCTCAACAACAACCGCAGCAAAAAAAAAAAAACCCTGGCCCAATGGCTTCACTGTAGACTTCTACCAAACGTTCAGAGAAGAGTTGACACCACTACTACTAAAGGTATTTCAGAGCATAGAAAAGGATGGCATACTCCCAAACTCATTCTATGAAGCCAGCATATGCCTGATACCAAAAGCAGGTAAAGACACCACAAAAAAAAAGAAAATTACAGACATATATTCCTCATGAACTTAGATGCAAAAATCCTCAACAAAATTCTAGCCAATAAAATTCAACAACATATTTAAAAAAATAATTCACCATGACCAAGTGGGATTTATACAAGGTATGCAGGGATGCTTCAACATTAGAAAAACGATTAATGTAATCCATCATCTAAATAAAAGACAAGAACCACATGGTCTTATCAATTGATGCAGAAAAGGCATTTGACAAAGTACAACACCCATTCATGATAAAAACTCTCAGCAAAATAGGAATAGAAGGAAAATTCCTCAACATAATAAAGGGCATTTATACCAAGCCAACAACCAACATCATCCTAAATGGAGAGAGTCTGAAAGCATTCTCCTTGAGATGCACAGCTGGACAAGGATGCCCTTTATCACCACTCTTATTCAATATTGTGCTGGAGGTCCTAGCCAGAGGAATTAGGCTAGATAAAGAAATAAAGGGCATCCAGATTGGTAAGCAAAAAGTAAAAGTATCTCTATTTGCAGATGACATGACCTTATACACAGAAAATCCTAAAGAATACACAAAAAACTACTAAAACTAATGGAAGAGTTCAGCAGAGTATCACGATACAAGATAAACATATAAAAATGAGTTGGGTTCCTCTACAGCAACAAAAAGAACATTGAAGAGGAAATCACCAAATCAATACCATTCACAGTAGCCCCCGGGAAGATAAAATACTTAGGAATGAATCTTACCAGAGACGTAAAAGACCTATACAAAGAAAACTACAAGACACTATTGCAAGAAACCAAAAGAGACCTACATAAGTGGAAAAACATACCTTGCTCATGGATAGGAAGACTTAACATTGTAAAAATGTCTCTTCTACCAGAAGTGATCTATTGGTACAATGCAATTCTGATCCAAATTCCAACATTTTTTAATGAGATGGAGAAACAAATCACCAACTTCGTATGGAAGGAAAGAGGCCCCTGGTAAGTAAAGCATTATTGAAAAAGAAAAACAAAGTGGGAGGCCTTATTCTACTTGATTTTAGAACCTATTATACTACCACAATAGTCAAAACAGCCTGGCACTGGTACAACAACAGATACACAGAGCAAAGGAACCGAAATGAGAATCCAGACATAAATCTATCTACCTGTGTGCAGCTGATACTTGATAAAGGCCCAAAATTCGTTAAATGGGGAAAAGACAGTCTCTTTAACAAACGGTGCTGACATAACCGGTTATCCATCTGAGAAAAAATGAAACAAGACCCATACCTCACACCATGCACAAAAATGAACTCAAAATGGATCAAAGACCTAAATATAGAATCCAAAATGATAAAGATCATGGAAGAAAAATAGGGACAACGTTAGGATCCCTAATACGTGGCATAAGCAGTTGACAAATCATTACTAACAGTGCAGAATGAAAACTTGATAACTGGGAGCTCCTAAAAATCAAACACCTATGCTCATTCAAAGAGTTCACCAAAAGAGTAAAAAGATTACCTAAAGACTGGGAAAAAAGTTTTTGGCTATGACACTTCTGATCAATGTCTGATCTCTAGAATCTACATGATACTGCAAAAAGTCAACTACAAAAAGACAAATAACCCAATTAAAAAATAGGCCAACAATATGAATAGGCACTTCACTAAAGAAGACATTCAGGTAGCTAACAGATACATGAGGAAATGCTCACGATCATTAGCTGTGAGAAAAATGCAAATCAAAACGACAATGAGATTCCGTCTCACTCCAACAAGGCTGGCATTAATGCAAAATACACAAAATGATAAGTGTTGGATAGGTTGTGGAGAGACTAGAACACTTGTACACTGCTGGTGGGAATGTAAAATGGTACAACCACTTTGGAAACCGATTTGGCGCTTCCTTAAAAAGCTAGAAATAGAACTACCATACGATCTAGCAATTTCTCCCCTTGGAATGTATCCTAGAGAAATAAGAGCCTTTACACAAACAGATATATGCACACCCATGTTCACTGCAGCACTGTTTACTATAGCAAAAAGATGGAAGCAACCAAGGTGCCCTTCAACAGATGACTGGATAAATAAATTATGGTATATTTCACACAATGGAATACTACACATCGATAAAGAACAATAATGAATCTGTGAAACATTTCGTAACATGGAGGAATCTGGAAGGCATTATGCTGAGTGAAATTAGTCAGTTGCAAAGGACAAATATTGTATGAGACCACCTTATAAGAATTTGAAAAATAGCTTAAACAGAGAAGAAAATATTCTTTGATGATTACGAGAGCAGGGAGGGAGGGAGGGAGAGGAGTTTTCACTAATTAGACAGAAGAGAACTATTTTAGGTAAAGGGAAAGATAGTACATAATAAAGTAGAGGTCAGCACAACTGGACTAAACCAAAAGAAAAGAAGCTTCCTAAATAAACTGAATACTTCAAAGGCCAGCGTGGTACGGGCGGGGGCTTGGGGATGATGGTTTCAGGGGACGTCTAAGTCAATTGGCATAATAAAATCTATTAAGAAAACATTCTGCATCCCACTTTGGAGAATGGCGTCTGGGGTCTTAAACACTAGCAAGCGGCCATCTAAGATGCATCAATAGGTCTCAACCTACCTGGAGCAAAGGAGAATGAAGAACACCAAAGACACAAGGTAATTACGAGCCCAAGAGACAGAAAGGGCCACAGAAATCAGAGACTACATCAGCCTGAGACCAGAAGAACTAGATGGTGCCCAGCTACAGCTGATGACTGTCCTGACAGGGAACACAACAGAGGACCCCAGAGGGAGTAGGAGAGCAGTGGGATGCAGACCCCAAACTCTCATAAAAAGACCATACTTAATGGTCTGACTAAAACTAGAAGGACCCTAGAGGTCATGGTCCCCAGACCTGTTAGCCTAAGACAAGAACCATTCCCAAAGCCAACTCTTCAGATAGGGATTGGACTGGACTATGGGATAGAAAATGATACTGGTGAAGAGTGAGCTTCTTGGATCAAGTAGACCCATGAGACTATGTGGGCAGCTCCTGTCTGGAGTAGAGCTGAGAGGCCAAAGAGGTCCAAAAGCTGGCTAAATGGACACAAAAACAGAGAGTAGAGGGAAGGAGTGTGCTGTCTCATGGGGAGAGCAACTGGGAGTATACAGCAAGGTGCATATAAATTTTTGTGTGAGAGACTGACTTACCTGTGAACTTTCACTTATAGCACAAAAAAAATTATAAAAAAAAGAGCCAGTGAATGGAAAATTCTCTCAATGTTACTACGGTCAGTCTCCTAAATAACAGAAATACAGCATAATATTTGTAGACCTGCACTGTCGAATCTCGTAGCCTCTCTTGACAGTGAGATACCCAGGTAAGCCTGAACTCTGCGTTCCTCCTGAGCAGGTGGACTATTAGCCCCAGCTGAGTATTCCTTTTAACGCTTCCTTCATCACGAGCTGTAACTTTCAACGTGGTCTGTGCATATACATTTGTGTATATATGTTTTAGTATGCACGCATACGTATCTATATACATACGTACACAATACTAAAAAAAGCATAGGGCTTTTTTATCTTGTCTACAAGGCAAGATTTCCTAAGCAGCAAAATGAGAATACCACCTTTCCTGGGAAATTATTGTAAGAGCCAAATAAAGGATATAAATGTAGATACCCTTTGCAAATTAACAGACTATATTGTTAAGGGATCAGTATTGCATGTTTGATTATGCTTACCATCACCAGTGTCCCTAAGTGAGGTGGGCTGAGGTTAATGCCATTTTAGGTAAATGGCAATTGGGTCTCAGAGACACAAGGAAGCAGCTTATCCAGGTTTTAGAACGAATTAGTGGCAAACCCAGAACTTTTAGCCTCTGAATTTCCAGCCCATTACTCATCCTGCCACATTCCAATAACCCCGTGTTTCTTCCCGTGTCATCTGAGCATATATGAAGAAAGCAAACCCCATCACAACAGTGAAGGAAAATTACAGCAGCTGCTTGAAAACAGAGCAGTTTTTCAGGAGATGAATGTTGTATATCTATACATACAAAAGCCAAGCCATAAAGGAAGGGTTATCTACGGAACATATATTCCAATCATAAGGAAGAACTTCAAACGTGATTTAAGAAAGAGCTGGGGGCAGAGAAAGGGAACAGGTGGCAAGAGAATATTTGGGTTAGCTTAACTCTACAAAATATAAAAAGTCTTTGAAACGTGGAGAGTTAACGAACCCTTCACAAATTTAAAGCAGGATATCGGTATTTATGAGTTAGAGATTATACTTTTCTGCTCTTAGTAAAATATAAGCTGATTTTTTTTCCATAGTTCATCATTTAGGACAGAAAAAATCAGTATGTATTCCTACTGATGGGGCTGAGGAACGTCACGACCTGGGAGCCACCTCTGAATCACCAAAAACCTTTAGTATTGTTAAAACTGCAAGAATATTATGTCTTGTTCTGTTTTCATCAATTAAACTTGGCAACCATGGGTGGTATATATAGTAATATGCAAAGTATGGCAAAAATACACGTTTCTTACATCCTGTGAAGTATAGCTTGAATGCCTGAATAAAGCTAAAACAGAAGAGACTGTTTTCACACGTTGCCATGAACTGGAAATTTTTCTACCATGACTGTTCAAGAAATCATGGGCAGTCCTCCTCCGATGCCTGCCCCATCCTGCTCCGTGCCAGCACAAAACATCTGTCAGTCAAATTTTTGAGCCATCTAAACAACTCAAATCTTTTTTATCTTGAGGTTAAGGCGACATCCAGATATAACCCAAGTTACAAATTTTCAAATGATTTTAATTATTATAGTCCTTTCTCATTTTTCCCTGCTTGAGCCAGAATGGCGCAGTGGTTAAGAGCTCAGCTGCCAACCAAAAGGTCAGCAATTCCAATTCACCAGGGGCTCCCTGGAAATCCCATGAAGCAGTGCTACTCTGTCCTATCGGGTCGCTACGAGTCGGAATCACCTCGACAGCAACAAGTTTGGTTTTTTTTTGGTTTCAGAGCCAGAATATACTCTGTTCTGCTACGTCACATGTTTCTATAATGTAGATTAGCTCAAACAGGACTACAGTGACATCAGTCTGACACAGAAGTCCCTTTGGATCGTATGCAATTTTTTGCAGGATGTTTTCAAGTTATCAGGACAAATTTTGCCTCAAATAAAAGGATCACTGAATCAATGCGTGCTGACCTTTAACAAAGCTAAAAACCCTCAGTGTAAGAAGTGGTTAGTAGTAATTTAGCAGTTTTAAGAAGCATCCTCTTTCCACTGGAAATGGAAGAAAAGCCAGCTTCCCTCTCCCGGCCTCCATGTTTAAAAAGAAAAATAAATAAATAACCAGTGAAGGAGGCTGTTATGGACTGAATTGTGTCCCCTAAAAAAAATGTGTCGACTTGGCTAGGCCATGATTCTCAGTATTGTATGACTGTCCTCCATTTTGTGATCTGATATGATTATCCTATCTTTTGTAAATCATAACCTCTATGACGTTAATAAAGCAGGATTAGACGCAGTTATGTTAATGAGGCAGAACTTAATCTACAGGATTAGGTAGTATTTTGAGTTAATCTCTTTGAAGATACAAAAAGAGAGAATTGAGCAGAGAGGAGAGGGACCTCATGCAACCAAGGAAGAAGTGCCGGGAGCAGAGCACATCCTTTGGACCCGGGTCCCTGAGCTGAAAAACTCCTAGCTGGGGGAGCTTAATGACAAGAACCCTCCCCCAGAGCTAAAAGAGAGAAACCCTTCCCCCAGAGCTGGTACCTTGAAATTGGACTGGTAGCCTCCTAGACTGTGAGAGAATAGATTTGTTTGTTAAAGCCATCCACTTGTGGTCTTTCTGTTATAGCAGCACTAGATGACTAAGACAGAGGCAAACCCTGGATCATATTTTAAAGTTGGCAGAAGGTAGTATCTATTAGAAGCGAATAACTCCAAGTACATCCATCGGGAAGGAAGAAGCTCGAGCCCCAGGATACAAGGTCAAGGGTAGTTTCACTGGGATATAAGTGCCAGAGGAGATTTAATGGTGCCAGTATTTTCATTAGGGTTGTTAATGTTTTTGTTGAGTCTCTTGCTATCAAGTTATATAGATTGTGAGTGCTCTAGCCCAACCCATTTTTCTCATAAGCTCTGTTATTTTCAGTGGCAATTTTGTGATATTGGTCTGAGGATTTTCCATAATGTGTGTGGTGTTGGTGAAAACACCTGTCTATTCAGTACTCTCTTCGTCCTTCACTTGTTCTAGCGCCCAGGAAGTGATTCTGTCTGGACTGCCCCCTTGGTCACAGGCAAAAAACTATCCTTCTTCCAGAGAGTACATAAACCCACTGAGCAGCCACTCTAGTTTCAATACATACAATCTCTTGGAAGAAAAGTCTCTCTTTATTGAGCACCTGTTCTCTGTGCCGCCAAGTTGATTCTGACTCATGGCGAGCCCCTGTGTGTCAGAGTAGAACTGTGCTCCATAGGGTTTTCAATGGTTGACTTTTCTGAAATAGATTGCCAGGTCTTTCTTCCAAGGTACCACTCAGTGGACTTGAACCTCCAACTTCTCAGTCAACTGCACCACCCAGGGGCTCCATGCTGCCCTAAGCAGTCCCTTTTGTTCTTCCTCCAGCCTCTCAACTGCCATTTCTATGTAGCTCCACAATTAATGATTTAGAACAATGCTTGCTACATAGCACCAGCTCAGTAAAGGCTAGCGACTGCCCTGATGAGTGCTTTATCTTCTGTGTGGCATCTGTAAGTTACCTGTTACCAATTACTTATTTCCCCTCTTCACTTCACAACTCTCTGGGCCACATCTGAACTCACCTAGGAGGTAGATTTTAAGTTTCCTCTTTATGAAAGACCAAGATTAACCCAAAAACCCAGTGTTGAAATATTACAAAACCTTCAGCTCAATTAATCTTGCCCCCACAAGGAAGCTTTGTGTGGCCATAGGGATATACATCATGGTTCTAAGTCTACAGTTCCATCATTGCTGACATAAACTCCAACCCTAGCTTATGTGGCCATTGGGCTGTTTCTGTTCTATTGAGAGAAGACCAGGTAAGAATTCACTTATTTAATTATCTATGTATATCATAGGGATATACATCATGGCCATAGGGATATACATCATGGCCATAGGGATATACATCATGTTGTTGGGTAATTTTCGATTCAGAGCAACCCCATGTGACAGAGTAGAACTAGGGTAAAACTAGGGTTTTCCAGGCTGTAAACTTTACAGAAGGAAGTCTCCTGGTCTTCGTCACATGGAGCCATTGGTAGCTTCAAACCACCAACCTTGCAGTTAGTAGCAGAGCATTGAACCTCTGTCACCAGGGCTCCTTGTTCTAGCATTTCCCTCCAGAGCTACACCTTTCTTTACAGGGAGCTCAGGGAGGAAGGCATGAACATTTATGCTTACAGTATTCCAGTGACCCTGAGCCCCGGGGTAAACTCACAGTCACACATAAAGAAATGGTGGGAGGGAATGGACAGGGTACCTTCTAACTGAATTTATCACCTATCTGCTACAGAAGTAAAGTCAGCTCGACAACCAATTTTTAAAGAATTAAGTTCAAAGCATTTACATTCAATTTTAGAAAGTTAAGACTGTTTTTAAAATATCCCTATATGGCTGAATGTTTAATTTTCACCTTCCACTTCAATGTTTTGACTGTGAGGAAATGCATTTTCAAAGTGTAATTGGGTCTCCCTCTGTAGTTACTTCCTTACCTCAATTTTTCCCCTGCAAAAGCACTCCAACTGGGCAAATAAATAAATCATAATGCAAATGAGCAGAGACATTCTGTTTGCGTTTAGATAACAAAAGCCCCCTGAAGTCATTGGCATATAAGTAGGAAATGCAGCATCGCAGCAGCAGAAGAGCGCCCTGCTTGGTGGGGCCAGCTTCCTAAGGGGCATTCTTTAGACACAGACTTGGAGGGTCTTTAAGAACAATTATTTTGGTTTCCCTGAAAAGGAAAACTCTCCTAGGAGAACAGGCAATGTTCACATTCTTGAATCTTGGGGTGAATTAAATTTAGCTTAATCATATCCACTGGCAAATGCTTTTGATTAGACTATCTTCCACCATTGTTTGTGACAGCAGTAGTAACTACATATAGTTAGTCATTCCTCTCAAACCCGTCATTAGAATTTGCATCGGTGTGGTAGAAGTCCCAGATTCTAAAGGCTGAGGAAACTGCATCACTTCTCTTCCCACAATTGAGAAACTTGGTGCAAAAAACAAAACAAAAGCCTGTTTCCTGTTATGCAGAAGGAAGAGAGAATTGTGTGTGTTATTAAATACTTCAGCTGACAGAAATGCAGCATTTTATGAGCTTTAAAGCCACTGTAAAAGCCACTTCAAAGGGCCTGAGATTTAGGAAAAGCCCACAGACTGTTACACTTCTCCTCCCTTTGGCTGACTCATCTTCATTTTTTCCTCTAGGACCATGCCTTCAAATTTGTGGACTTAACATCCCAAAGCTACATGAAAAGTCTACAGTTCCATCATTGCTGACATAAACTCCAACCCTAGCTTATGTGGCCATTAGGGCTGTTTGTGCTCTATCGAGAGAAGACCAGGTAAGAATTCACTTATCTAATTACCTAGACCATTGATTGCTTCTCAAATGATGAGGGGTCCTCTGTTTTTTTATTCCCTCCATTGTATCTCAGACCAAACTTATACAAAAAAAAAAAAAAATTTTTTTTTTTTTTTACACAAAACACAATAAAATTAATAGAAAATTGAAATAAAAAGAGACACACAATCCCAAATCTGTTTATTATTAATAAATAAAAAACTGCTCTGGCAAATTCCCTTAAAGACTTACTCTCTATCCCTGTGCTTCTCATGAACCAGTAGCACACGGTTGCTGGATGAGCCCTAAGACTCCCTAAGATGCCAGCTTAGAGTTACAGTAGTATAGTATCTAACACTCAAGCTTCCTCAACAACAGAAAAGGAAGACCAAGGGAGAGAAATTCAAAGAAAGGAATGAAAAAAAAAAAAATGTTTCTGGTTTCTTAACCCAAAGGCAATGGCTATAAAAAAGTCAAGCCCTTCAGGTACAAAGACAGTGGAAGAAGAAAACTAGCAGGAAGGCAGGAAGCAGATAGACAAGCAGAGGAAAGACACCACAGTCGTGGTGAGCAAGAAGGTAGCACTAACAAGATGACTACAGGAAAGAGATGCTTTGAAGCGAGGAGAAACTAAAGAGAGCCCAGTACTCACGATACACAAAATCAGAATATAAAGTAGGGGTTCATGAGAAGTACAAGAGGGCAGGGACTATAGTGTGCCTCCCAGTGCTTAGGCCAGGCTCTCCTCATACCTACGTCAGTCTTCTCACAGCAACGCAGACACCAGAAGACAGAGGGAATAGTTACCTCGCCAAAGGGTCCCTGTGAAAGTACCTGATAGAGTCAGGGGGAACTGGAACTCTTTACCTTCAAGCTTCCAAGACAATGTTCTAAGGGTGTTTTTCAAACTTTTTTCACTGTGACTGATGTTGTTGTTGCTAGGTGCCCTCGAGTTGGTTCCAATTCATAGCGACCCTGTGTACAACAGAAGAAAACACTGCCCAGTCCTACACCATCCTTACAATCATTCCTATGTTTGAGCTCACCGTTGCAGCCACTTTGTCAGTACACCTCGTTGAGAGTCTTGCTCTTTTTCGCTGACCCACTACTTTATAAGATCTGGTCCCTCCTGATAACATGTCCAAAATACGTAAAAGGAAGTCCCACCATCCTCGCTTCTACGGAGCATTCTGGCTGTATCTCTTCCAAGACTGATTCGTTCATTTTTCTGGCAACCCGTGGTATATTCAATATTCTTTGCCAACATCATAATTCAAAGGCATCAATTCTTCTTCAGTCTTCCTTAGTCTCTGTCCAGGTTTCACATACATACGAGGTGAATGAAAATATCGTGGCTTGAGACAGGTGCACCTTAGTCCTCAAAGGGACATCTCTGCTTTTTAACATTTTAAAGAGATCTTTTGCAGCAGATTTGCCCAATTCAATACATCGTCATTTGACTTCTTGACTGCTACTTCCATAGCTGTTGACTGTGGATCTGAGAAAAATGAAATCTTTTGACAACTTCAATATTTTCTCCATTTATCACGATGTTGCTTATTGGTTCAGTTGTAAGGATTTTGTTTTCTTTATGTTGAGGTGTAATCCATACAAAGGCTGTAGTCCTTGATCTTCATCAGTAAGTGCTTCGAGTCCTCTTCATTTTCAACAAGCAAGGTTGCGTCATCTGCATATTGCAAGTTTTTAATGAATCTTCCTCCAATTCTAATGCGGCGTTCTTCTTCATATAATCTAGCTTCCTGGATTATTTGCTCAGAGGATACAACCCTTACACACATCTGTTCTGATTTTAAACCACTCCGTATCTCCTTGCTATGTTCGAACGACTGCCTATTGATCTATGTACAGGTTCCACACGAGCAAATTAAAGAGTTCCGGAATTGCCATTCTTCACAACATTATCCATAATTTGTTACTATCTACACAGTTGAATGCCTTTGCATAGTCAATAAAACACAGGTAAACATCTTTCTGGTATTCTCTGCTTTCAGCCAAGATCCATCTGACATCAACAATGATATCCCTGGTTCCACATCCTCTTCTGAATTGGGCTTGAATTTCTGGCAGTTACCTGTTGATGTATTGCTCCAACTGTTTTTGAATTAGGCAAAATTGCACTTGTGTGTGCTACTAAATGATACTGTTGGATAATTTCTGCATTCTGTAGGATCACCTTTCTTTGGAATGGGCACAAATAGGGATATCTTCCAGTCAGTTGACCAGGTAGCTGTCTTCCAAATTTTTTGCCATAGACAACTGAGTGCTTCTAATGTTGCATTTATTTGTTGAAACATCTCAATTGGTATTCCATCAATTCCTGGAGCTTTGTTTTTTGCCGAAACCTTCAGTGCAGCTTGAATTTTTTCCTTAAAAACCATTGGATCTAGATCATATGCTACCTCCTGAAATGGTTTAATGTTGACCAATTCTTTTAGTAAAGTGCCTCTGTGTATTCCTTCTATCTTCTTTTAATGTTTCCTGCATTGTTCAATGTTTTGCCCGTAGAATTCTTCGGTATTGCAACTCGAGGCTTGAATTATTTTTTTCAGTTATTTCAGCTTGATAAATATTGAACATGTTCTACCATTTTAGTTTTTCTTTGCACATTTTATTATAATACTTTACTTTGTTTTTTCGAGCTGCCCTTGGAAATCATCTGTTCGGCTCTTTCACACGATCAATTCTTCTATTCACTTTAGCTGCTCTATGCTCAAGAGCAAGTATCAGAGTCTCTTGTGACATCCATTTTAGTCTTTTCTTTCTTTCCTGTCTATTTAATGTCCTTTTGCCTTCTTCATGTATGATGCCCTTGATATCACTGCACAACTCTCCTGGTGTTTGGTCATTAGTGTCTAATATGCCAAATCTATTCTTCAGGTGGTCTCTAAATTCAGGTCGGATATACTCAAGGTTGTACTGTGGCTCTTGTGCACTTATTCTAATTTTCTTCAGCTTCAACTTCAACTTGCATATGAGCAATTGATGGTCTGTTCTGCGGTTGGCCACTGGACTTGTCCTGACTGTTGATATTGAGCTTATCCATTGACTCCTTCCACAGATGTAGTAGATTTGATTCTTGTGTATTCTATCCAGACTGTCTAGGTGTATAGTTGCTGCTTATGTTGTTGAAAAAAGGTATTTGCTGTAAGTTATTGGTCTTGCAAAATTCTATCATGTGATCTCCAGTGTCATTTCCAACCAAGGCCATATTTTCCAACTCCTGATCCTTCTTCTTTGTTTCCAACTTTCACATTCCAATCACCAGTAATTATAAATGCAGCTTGATTACATGTTTGATCAATTTCAGATTGCAGAAGTTGGTAAAAATCTTCAACTTCTTCATCTTTGGCATTAGTAGTTGGTGCATAAATTTGAACTAACAGTCGTATTAACTGGTCTTCCTTGTAGGCATATAGATATTATTCTATCACTGACAGCATCGTACTTCACAATAGATCTTGAAATGTTCTTTTTCAGAGTGAATAGAATGCCATTCCTCTTCAATTTGTCACTCCCAGCAGAGTAGACCATATGATTGTTAGATTCAAAATGGCCAATACCTGTCCATTTCAGCTCACTAATGCCTTGGATAGCATTCTTTATGCATTCCATTTCATTTTCTATGACTTCCTATTTTCCTAGATTCATACTTTGTATATTCCATGTTCTGATTATTAATGGATGTTTGCAGCTGTTTCTTCCCATTTTGAGTCACATCACATCAGCAAATGAAGTCCCCGAAAACTTCATCCATGTTATTAAGGTCGGCTTTACATTGAGAAGGCAGCTCTTCTCCAGCTGTCTTTTAAGTGCCTTCCAACCAGAGGGGCTCATCTTCTGGTACTAGATCAGACAATGTTCTGCTGCTATTCATAAGGTTTTCACTGACCGATTTTTTCAGAAATAGATCACCATGTCCTTCTTCCTAGTCTAACTGAGCCTGGAAGGTCTGTTGAAACCTATCCACCATGAGTGACCCAACAGTATTTGAAATACCGGTGGCATAGCTTCCAGCATCAAACTGACAGACGAGTGGTGTGACTCATATTCCCCTGAAAAATCCTGCCATCAAGTCCATTACGATTCATAGTGACCCTATAGGACAGAGTAGAACTGTCCCATAGGGTTTCCAAGGCTGTAATCTTTTTGGAAGTAGACTGCCACATCTTTCCCCTGTGGAGTTTCTGGTGGATTAAAACTGCGGACCTTTCCGTTAACAGCCAAGCACTTAACCACTGTGCTATGGTACAAAGTATATTTTACACTGCAAGCCAGAATACATGTGTGCTTGCATGCTTCTGTGTTACATACATTTACACATGTAGACACACACTGAGACACAGCACTGTCATGAAAAAGTGTATCACCACGTCCCTCATTATGTGTGCGTGTGGACTGCACTCGCACTTTCTAGTCTAGCCTCTTTCACTTTACGAAATATACAAATAAGCTGGTTGCTGGCTGTAACCCACACCTGATCTGACAGACCACTAACTGAGAGCAACCTTTGCTTTGACAAACTACTTTAAGACCATACTGCATCTCCTCCCCAACAAACCAGAAAGATCTAAACTGTGCTCTGCTTTCTCGCTAAGAAAGCTTTTTTTTTAATTTAAATTTGATCTCATCCCCCAAATATCAAATATCAGGATGCCTCCTTCCTCCTGCTCCCTCTGCCCAGCATTAACAACGGTCAGAGAATATGTCTTTCTGAAGACACTAAGAAGTAGCAAACCTCATGAAATAGGAAAGATGAAAGCCTGTGGAGATATAAATGAACTCACGGAGCCAAGCTCAAAGGGAACAAAGCCTCTGCAGGGAAGGTGCCACTGTCACTTAAAAAAAATACTTATTAGCACCCACTTAAGTCTGATGTAACTGCCGTCTCCACAGCCGGATTCCTGTTCCACAGACCACATGTCACATGTTCTCTTCTTATCCTCAAGCCCCTTTCAAAGATTAGCCCTAGTACAAACAATGTCACCCTATGCAGCCACTAGGGAATAAAACTTTAATAAGAATGTTCTCCCTTCTCCCCAGTGCCAGGCCTCCCCGTCTACCTGCCCTCTCCTTCTGCCTTTCTGGTGGATTCTTGAAAATTACTGCACAAAGCCATTCCTTGGTTGCACTCATTTTGCCACAATCCTAATAGGGCCCGTTGCTTGTGAAAATACAGTAAGATGGCAAAGAAGTTACATATTACAGGGAGGTCCACGAACAACTCTGTAACGTGCACAGCTCTTCATTCCTAAAGAGTCACATTAGTGCTCTAACCAGGAAAGGGGACATTCGTGGGCTCATCCTGGCAGGAGCCACTTTTACAGGTCATCCCACATAGTGCATGGCACTTGATTCTCCCTGAGGGAATTCCACATCTACCTAGGTGCTATAAAATTAATAATAAGCATAGATCATAGACCTAAAATGTACTTAAAACACTTGCAAGAAATGTCTATCACATACCCAAAAGACATTCAATTGTCAATTTAGTGATTCACTGCACAATGTAATGGATATTTTTATTATTTATTATTCATACGACTACTGAACTGATGAAAATATACTTGTTCACCTTAACTAATCACTTCTAGCCACGGCAGGTCTTCACCGAGCACCCATCATATGTTGGGTATTTTGAGAACTACAAACAATAAAATGTGGTCCCATTATTCCAGCACAAACTTCAACTTAGTTGTGTATCATTTAATTTTTTTGTATTCAGCACAGAAGGAATTTTTTTTAAATCGCAGAATCGACAAACTGGATCCCTTCAGTTTACCAACATTTACTGTCAACTGGTCTTAAAAAGGTATTTTGAGGCAGTTAGCAAATGAGGACAAGAAGCACAAATGAGGCTCCTGGGAAGCAGGGGAAACCCTGTGGGTCTGTTCCTTTTAGAGAAGTAATGCGTTCTCCTTTCAGAAAAAACGCAAAGTTTTGATGAAAACTGCATTGTATCACAGTGATCATTTAGACAAATGCTTCAGTGGCTTAGCTGAATATTTGAGGTCTGTGCTTTATAATTTATAAGTAGGAACAAACACCTAACAAAGCAACCACAACCTTTTAACTATCTGACAACGCTAATGACTGTATCTCTGGAAATAAGCCACAAGTACAACAATCGAGCAGTGACAGGCAGACTATTTAGAACGTTCTTAAGAGGCTGCTTCATTTCCCATACGTCAAGCTTTATTGATTGACATCTTTAGAAACTAGTTCATTTTTTGTTCTAAAATCTCAGAATGACATAAGCCATCACAATATAAGCTTCTGCCTGTTTTATTCCCTAAATTATTGTTGATTCAGAGATAACTTCTTTCGCATGTATATCTGGGATAGGCTCTAAGCTAAACTGTGACTTGCTTTAAGAAGAAATTATGCAATTAGCTTTTATATAAAATTCAAGCCAAACCAATATATTTGAAAAAAGTGCAACACCTTTAACATTTTCAGCTTAACAAAAGCCTAAACCAAAAAAGAAAAAACCTGTCACCATAGAGTTGATTCTAACTCATAGCGAACCTATAGAACAGGCTAGAACTGCCCCGTAGCATTTCCATGGAGCAGCTGGTGGATTCAACCTACCAATCTTTTGGTTAGCAGCCTACATCTTAACTACTAGGTCATCAGGGTTTCCACTAGGAGTGCTCAAAACCAAAAAACCAAATCCGTTGCCGTCAAGTCGATTCCAACTCATAGTGACCCTATAGGACAGAGTAGAACTGCCCCATAGAGTTTTCAAGGAGAGCCTGGCAGATTCTAACTTTGGACCCTTTGGTTGGCAGTCATAGCCACTACTAAAAGCCTAGTGCCATCAAGTCGAAGAGACCCTATAGGACAGAGTAAATAAGCCACTAAAAAAAAAAAAAAAAAAAAATGGTGCTTAAAAACAGGTAGCTAAACGATCCTTTGTCATACAAAATAGTTCTTCAAAAGCCTCCAAGAGTTCTGTAAACTGCCCTGATTGAGAGCGCCCTACATTCCTCATGCGAAACCAAGTATTTTGCTTAAGATGCTGCATAACTTACTGGGGTTAGTGCCCAGAGACCAGCAGGGTTTTTTCACTGTTTGATCAGAAGGCACAAAGAAAGAATCATCAAAAGTAAACAAGGTTCATCAGTAGAGGAAACAAAGCTGGTCTCCGAATTATACTGATGACGTAATACCAAACTTACAAATTATCTAAACAGTTTGGAACTTAAGAATCTATTGAATTAATAAAGAGCATCAAGATACCAATAAACGATTATCCAATGATATGAAGTCAATCTGCAGTAGCAGAGATAAAATTAGTGAAGACATTCCTGGGGAATATTCATCTTCACTAGTAAACTAAGACACTTAAAAAAAATGTAAGGTATAATTCTCACATGATTAAAATTTGAAAATAGGTAAAAATTTCAATACCGAATGTTTGTGAGGCTCTTGTGAAGGTCATCACGACTACAATGTGAAATCATGAAATTCCTTGCACCATTGTAAAACATGAGCACATAAAGCCACTTCTTGCTCTTTGACCCTCAAGAGCAGGCTGGGAGACAAACCTCACCTCCAAAATCTACTCTCTCTGTGGCCTTGTGAAAATGACTATAGACATGTGAGCGGACTCATCTATAAAGTCAGAAAATTACAGCACCGGAGGCTGAGCCAAGATGGTGGAATACACAGATGCTTCCAGCAAGCCCTCTTACAACTCAGGCCCCCAAAAGACAAGTGAAATGAGTATATTCATCACCAGCTAGGACCTCTGAATATCAAAGGCAAGCTCAGAAAACGAACTGAGGGGCAGGGGGAGAAAGAGATGGTTCAGAAACAGAGAGGACTTACTGGACCTGAATCATGGGTAGCCCGCAGGCACCATTCCCAGAAGCAGTGCCGGTGGGATGTTAGTAGCGTTCAGTTGCAGTTTCCTCAGGGAGATGCAGCCAGCCACACAACCTGCACACACCTCCAGAAGCAGAGAAAAACAACACTCTTGGAAAAATCTAAGTACTTGCACATATTTTACCCCCTGCCCAAACCTCCCCACTCTCAAGACGGCCTCAGTGGCTGTTGATTTCCCTAGACCTGAGATAGGCTCTGTTGAGCACCCAGAGCTATTCACCCAGCCTTGGAGAAGAAATAAATTTGCAATTGTGGGAAAAGATATTTTGACAGCTCCCCTAACCAGGGGAGCTCAGGATGGAAGCAGCTCCTACCCAGGCATAAATGGTCCGTGGACTTTGAGTACCTTTCCCCTCAGCATGGACCTGTGTGGGCCTATTTCAGGAGAATAGGCCTTTGTTGAAAGACTCTAAACGTTTCAGCTGTGAGATAGAGAGGCGGATGTTTGATGTTTGACAATATTTTGCCTATTAAACAGGGTCCTCACCTACCCACATCAGGGGCCTAAGGACTGGTGGCTCCGCTCAGGTCACCCAGCCACCCTCAACAGGGGTTCACGGATAACTGGTGACTCCTATTCCTTACAAGGAAAAACACTGAGTGCCCATGATCCATCTGTAGAACCCAACCACCTGCACGCTCTAGGGAAGAAGGACACGCTTTCCTCAGAGACACTTGGGGGATGATTCTCAGCCCCCTGCCTTGTTCAGAGTGTGATCCCTTGCTGCAACCACATGCCAGTACCTATACCAGTCACTCCTACCCCTCTAACACTGTAGGGCAAAGCCTGTACGACACACTTGATGATCAGCTACCTAAACACCAGAGCTGAATTCATACAAAAAAAGTGAATAGACTCTTAGACTGATAGACCTGACAATAGCTCTAGCCATCTGGGGACAGGGCGTCAGAGCTCCAAGGGCAAAAATAATCAAGCTACCTCACTCAAGCAACCCATTTGGGCATATCAAAACAAAATAAAGCAAGAAGCTATGACACACTAAACAAACATAAAATAAACTAATACAATAACTCAGAGGTGGCTCCGAGACAACAGTTGATATCAAGTCACATAAACAAACAGACCACGATTGCCTCCACAAGCTCTGAAAACAAAGAATCAAGAGATCTTCTACATGAAAGTGCCTTCCTGAAATTACCAGATGCAGAATACAAAAGATTAATATACAGAACCCTTCAAGACATCAGAAAGAAAATCAGGCAATACACAGAACAAGCCAAGGAACACAAAGATAAAGCAATTGAAAAAATTTAAAAAATTATTCAGGAACATAATGAAAAGTTTAATAAGCTGGAAAATTCCATAGACAGACAGCAATCAGAAATTCCAAAGATTAACAGTAAATTCACAGAATCAGACAACTCAACAGAAAGTCAGAGGAGCAGAATTGAGCAAGTGGAACGCAGTATTTCTGAATTTGAAGATAAAGCACTTGGAACTAATATATTTGAAGAAAAATCAGATAAAAGAATTTAAAAAAATGAAGAAATCCTAAGAATCATGTAGAACTCTATCAAGAAAAATAACCCACGAGTGATTGGAGTACCAGAACAGGGAGGATAACAGAAAATACAGAGAGAATTGTTGAAGACTTGTTGGCAGAAAACTTCCCTGGTATCATGCAAGATGAGAAGATATCTATCCAAGATGGTCCTTGAACTCCACATAAGACAGATTTGAAAAGAAAGTCACCAAGACATATTATAATCAAACTTGCAAAAACCAAAGATAAAGAGAGAATTATAAAGAGCAGCAAGGGATAAACAAAAAGTCACCTACAAAGGAGAGTCAATAAAAATGAGCTTGGACTGCTCGTCAGAAACCATGCAGGCAAGAAGGCAATGGGATGCCTTACATAAAAAGCTGAAGGAAAAAAAAACTGCCACCCAAGAATCTTATATCCAGCAAAACTGACTCTCAAATATGAAGGTGAAGTTAGGACATTTCCAGATAAACAGAAGATTAAGGAATTCGTAAAAACCAAACCAAAACTACAAGAAACCCTAAAGGGAGTTCTTTGGTTAGAAAATCAATAATATCAGGTATCAACCCAAGACTAGAACACTGAGCAGAGCAGTCAACCCAGAGAGGGAAATCACAAAAATAAATCAAGATAAAAAAACACGCAAAACAGGGAAACAGCAATATTCTTACGTAAAAGAAGACAATATTAAAACAATACAGAGGGACTAAGAAATGTAGTCATAGATCTTCTATACAGAGAGGAAGACAAGGCGATACAAAGAAATACAAGTTAGGTTTAAATTTAGAAAAATACGGGTAAATAATAAGGTAACCACAAAGGAGACGAACTATCCTACACATCAATATAGAATACGAGAAAAAAAATAGAGACTCAGCAAAAACAAAATCAACAAAGGCAAATATGATGAAAGGACAATATATGAAGATAACCTACTCAGCACATAAAATTAAGTGGGAAAAAGAAACTGTCAACAACACACAAAAAAAGATGTCAAGATGACAGCACTAAATTCATAAAAAAAAATTTGTACCTATCCATAATTACTCGGAATGTAAATGGACTAAATGCACCAATAAAGAGACAAAGAGTGGTAGAATGGATTAAAAGACACGATCCATCTATATGCTGCCTACAGGAGACACAACTTAGAGACATAAACAAACAAAAATTCAAAGGATAGAAAAAAATATATCCAGCAAAAAATAATCAAAATACAGCAGGAGTGGCAGTATGAACTTCTGACAACACAGACGTTAAAGTTAAATCCATCATAATGGATAAGGAAGGACACTATATAATGACTAAAGGGACAATATACCAAGAAGATATAGCCGCATTAAATATTTACGCACCCAGTGACAGGACTGCAAGATACATAAAACAAACTCCATCAGCATTGAAAAGTGAGATAGACAGCTCCACAATAATAGTAGGAGGCTTCAACACACCAATTTCAGTGAAGGACAGGATATACAGAAAGAAGCTCAATAAAGACACGGAAGATCTAAATGCTACAATCAACCAACTTGACCTCGTAGACATATACAGAAGATTCCATTCAACAGCAGCCTAGTATACTTTCGTTTCTAGTGCACATGGAACATTCTCTAGAATAGACTACATATTAAGTCATAAAGCAAGCTTTAGAAGAATCCAAAACACTGATATATTACAAAGCAACTTCTCTGACCATAAGGCCATAAAAGTGGAAATCAATAAAATAAAAAGCAGGGAAAAGAAATCAAACACTTGGAAACTGAACAATACCCTGCTCAAAAAAGACTGGGTTATAGAAGACTTTAAGAATGGAATAAAGAGATTCATAGAATCCAGTAAGAATGAAAACACTTCTTATCAGAACCTTTGGGACACAGCGAAAGCAGTGCTCAGAGGCCAATTTATATCAATAAATGCACACATCCAAAAAGAAGAAAGGGCCAAAATCAAAGAATTATCTCTACAACTTGAACAAATAGAAAGAGAGCAACAAAAGAAACCCTCAGATACCAGAAGAAAAGAAATAATAAAAAAATTAGAGCAGAAATACATGAAATAGAAAACAGAAAAACAACTGAAAGAATTAACAAGACTAAAAGCTGGTTCCTTGAAAAAATCAACAAAATGGATAAACCACTGCAAAGCTGACAAAAGAAAAACAGCAGAGGAAGCAAATAACCCAAATAAAGAAATGAGATGGACCATATCACAACAGACTCAACTGAAATTAAAAGAATCACATCAGATTACTTTAAAAAACTGTGCTCTAACAAATTTGAAAACGTAGAAGAAATGGATGAATTCCGAGAAACACACTACCTACCTAAACTAACACAGACAGAGATAGAACAACTAAATAAATGCGATAACGAAAGAAGAGATTGAAAAGGTAATTAAGAAATTCGCAACAAAAAAAAAAGCCCTGGCCCTGACGACGTCACTGGAGAGCTCTACCAAACTTTCAGAGAAGAGTTAACACCACTGCTACTAAAGGTATTTCAGAGCATAGAAAAGAACGGAACACTCCCAAACTCATTCTATGAAGCCAGCATATCCCTGATACCAAAACCAGGTAAAGACACCACAAAAAAAAAAGAAAATTACACACATATATCCCTCATGAACTTAGACGCAAAAATTCTCAACAAAATTCTAGCCAATAGAAATCAACAACATATCAAAAAAATAATTCACCATGACCAAGTGGGATTCATACCAGGTTCACAAGGATGGTTCAATGTTATAAAAACCATATAATCCATCATATAAATAAAACAAAAGACATGAATTCCATATTTTATCAATTGACGCAGAAGAGGCATTTGACAAAGTTCAGCACCCATTCAGGATAAAAACTCTTGGCAAAACAGAAATAGAAGGAAACTTCCTCAACATAATAAAGGGCATTTATACAAAGCCAATAGCGAACATCATCCTAAATGGAGAGAGCCTGAAAGCATTCCCCTTGAGATTGGGAACCAGACAAGGATGCCCTTTATCACCACTCTTATTCAACATCATGCTGGAGGTCCTAGTCAGAGCTAGGCTAAAGAAAGAAATAAAGGGCATCCAGATTGGTAAGGAACAAAAAAAAGTATATTTGCAGATGACATGACCGTATACACAGAAAACCCTAAGGAATCCTCCAGAAATCTACTGAAACTAATAAAAGAGTTCAGCAGTATATCGGGGTACAAGATAAACATACAATAATCAGTTGGATTCCTCTACACTAACAAAAAAAGAACATCAAAGAGGAAACCACCAAATCAATACCATTTACAGTAGTCCCCAAGAAGATAAAATACTTAGGAATAAATCTTACCAGAGACATAAAAGACCTATACAAAGAAAACTACAAGACACTACTGCAAGAAACTAAAAGAGACCTACATAAGTGGAAAAACATACCTTGCTCACGGATAGGAAGACTTAACATTGTAAAAATGTCTACTCTACCAAAAGTGATCTATTGATACAATGCAATTTTGATCCAAATTCCAACAACATTTTTTAATGAGATGGAGAAATAAATCACCAATATCATATGGAAGGGTAACAGGCCCCTGGTAAGTAAGCATTATTGAAAAAGAAGAACAAAGCGGGAGGCCTCACTCTACCTGATTTCAGAACCTATTATACCACCACCGTAGTCAAAACAGCCTGGCACTGGTACAACAACAGATACATAGACCAATGGAACAGAATTGAGAATCCAGACATAAATCTATCCACCTATGAGCAGCTGATATTTGATAAAGGCCCAAAATTCGTTGAATGGGGAAAAGACAGTCTCTTTTAAAAATGCTGCTGTCATAACTGGATATCCATCCGTAACAAAATGAAACAAGACTCATACCTCACACCATACACAAAAATGAACTCAAAATGGATCAAAGACCTAAATATAAAATCTAAAACGATAAACATCATGGAAGAAAAAATAGGGACAACTTAGGAGCCCTAATACATGGCAGAAACTGTATTCAAAACATGACTAACAACGCAGAGAAAAAACTTGATAACTGGGAGCTCCTAAAAATCAAACACCTATGCTCATCAAAAGACTTCACCAAAAGAGTAAAAAGATTACCGACAGACGGGGAAAAAGTTTTTAGCTATGATATTTCCGATCAGTGCCTGATCTCTAAAATCTACATGATACTGCAAAAACTCAACTACAAAAAGACAAATAACCCAATTAAAAAATGGGCAAAACATACAGACACTTCACTACAGAAGGCATTCAGGTAGCTAACAGATACATGAGGAAATGCTCACAATCAGTAGCCATTAGAGAAAAGCAAATCGAAACTACAATGAGATTCCGTCTCACTCCAACAAGGCTGCCATTAACCCAAAAAACACAAAATAAATGTTTGAGAGGCTGTGGAGAGATTGGAACATTTATACCCTGCTGGTGGGACTGTCAAATGGCACAACCACTTTGGAAATTGATTTGGCGCTTCCTTAAAAAGCTAGAAACAGAACTACCATACGATGCAGCAATCCCACTCCTTGGAATATACCCTAGAGAAATGAGAGCCTTTACATGAACGGATATATGCACACCCATGTTCTTCACAGCACTGTCTACAATAGCAAAAAGATGGAAGCAACCAAGGTGCCCATTGACAGATGAATAGATAAATAAATTATGGTATATTCACACAATGGAATACTACGCATCAATAAAGAACTGTCATGAGTCTGTGAAACATTTCATAACGTGGAGGAACCTGGAAGGCATTATGCTGAGTGAAATAAGTCAGTTGCAAAAGGACAAATATTGTAGAAGACCACTATTATGAGAACTCGAGAAATAGTTTAAATAGAGAAGAAAATATTCTTTGATGGTTATGGGGGGGGAGAGAGGGAGGGTGGGAGAGGGGTACTCACTTATTAGATGATAGATAAGACCTACTTTAGGTGAAGGGAAAGACAACATGCAATACAGGCGAAGTCATCACAACTGGACTAAACCTAAATTTAGCAAAGCAATCACCTAAATAAACTGAATGCTTCAAAGGCCAGCATAGCAGGGGCGGGGGTTTGGGGACCATGGTTTCAGGGGACATCTAAGCCAATTGGCATAATAAAATCTATTAAGAAAACATTCTGCATCCCACTTTGGAGAGAGGCTTCTGCAGTCTTAAACGCTAACAAGCAGCCATCTAAGATGCATCCACTGGTCTCAACCCACCTGGATCAAAGGAGAATGAAGAACACCAAGGACACAAGGTAATTACAAGCCCAAGAGACAGACAGGGCTACATAACCCAGAGACTACATCAGCCTGAGACCAGAAGAACTAGATGGTGCCTCGCTACAACCGATAACTGCCCTGACAGGGAATACAACAGAGAACCCCTGAGGGAGCAGGAGAGCAGTGGGATGCAGACCCCAAATTCTTGTAAAAAGACCAGACTTAACAGTCTGAGACCAGAAGGACCCTGGTGGTCATGGTCCCCAGACCTTCTGTTGGCCCAGGACAGGAACCATTCCCAAAGCCAACTCATCGGATAGGGATTGGACTGGACATTCGGATTGAGAGGGATGCTGGTGAGGAGTAAGCTTCTTGGATCAGGTGGACACTTGAGACTATGTTGGCATCTCCTCTCTGGAGGGGAGATGAGAGTGTAGAGGGGGTTAGAAGCTGGCGAAATGGATACGAAAAGAGAGAGTGGAGGGAAGGGGCGGGCTGTCTCATTAGGGGGAGAGCAATTGGGAGTATGTAGCAAAGTGTATACATGTTTTTGTTGAGAGACTGACTTGATTTGTAAACTTTCACTTAAAAAAACAAAAATCAAAAAAATAAAATAAAAAAGAAGGGAAAGCACAGTACCTACTCTGAAGAACACCCTGAGGCTTACATGAACTAAGGTAGGAGGAGTGCTCCTTTCTCATGGCGCCTGACAGGAATCTAGCTCCTTAATTTTGCTGGTCACAGTTGGTGCTCTTCAGCTCCACTGCCTGGGCTTGATCCTGATTTGGCCACTAATTGTATATCCTTGAGCAGTTAAATTAATTTCTCTAAACTGTTCTCTAATCTGTGATGGGGGATAAAACAGTACTCATTTCAAAAGTGTTGTCAAGAGAATTAAACATAATTCACATGGAGAATTAAATGAGAAGCATGCCTGGTCCATAGTAGAGATGCACCAAAGTTTGGCCTGACTCCAGTTTTTATCCAAGTGTATTTGGCCTTAGATGGAACACCTACTTCAAGGTAACTTCTGGCAACCCTGATTTTACAGCAGGTGTTAGCAATCATGTGATCATACGAGTTATCATCACCTGTATATGTTCAGCACAATGAGGTCAATAATAGAAAGTAGGCTATATGGGTTTATTGTCAATATCTAAACATTTATTTTCAAAAATAAGTAATCATTTTAGATTTAAATTGGAATAAAAAATCCCCTAATGTGATTGAAATGCTGAAATTGTAGCAAGTCAGTTGAATCATAAATGTACTTTTTTTTTTAATTACAAAAGTAAAATGGCTATAATAATTAATGGTGATTGTGAAAGTTGTTAATTTTATTTACAAAACCAATTATTAATAACTTTCAAATAGTTGCAAAATAGTTAAATATGAGTTATTAATATGAAAAGTGATAGCAGCTAACGTTTACAACGTATTTAACATGTGCCAGGCATTTCTAAGTGCTTTACATGTATTAAGTCATTTAACCCTTACAGATGAGGAAACTGAGGCATAGATAGGGTAAGTTACCTGTTGAATGTCACTCAGCTCATAAGTGGTAGTGAGGCAGATAGAGTTAACTCTGCTGGCAGAACAAAAGAGCTGTTAAAAGATTACCATCTAGAAGTTGGGTAAATAGGAACCACACCCTGTCAACATGAGATAAGGCTGAAACAACCCATGAATTACTATCTCCTTCTTAGTGTTTCTGTAGTCCCCTCCCCCTTTACAGGCTCCCACATGTACAGAAGAACAAAGTGTGACCACTGTTTAACCTTCATTAGCCCTCTGAAGATGGTGATGTAGTGCCAAAGATCAGTGCGCTTGGGCTATATCCCAGAAGTGATGGCAAGGGCTGCCAAGAGGACTCCATCTTGAATATCAGCGGGTTCCATCTTGGATTCCAGATGCAAGCACAACCTAATTAACATGCACTGCCATTCTGAGAAGTACCTGCCCCTTGAAGGAAGCCCACGAAATATTCATTACACTCTCTTGTCTTCATGGAACCCAAACAAGCCCTAGCCTTGCTTCCCTTTTCTAGTCAGTCTTCTGGAGAGGCTTAGATCCCTGCTCACTCCTTTTGCTTGACTCAAGCAAAATAAAGCTTGCTGAAGATAAAGTTTGTCTTTTGCTTCTGTTCTTACTCGGGAAAAGACAAGGACCCTTTGTGTCAGATTGGCAATTGGTAACAGTAGAGCTGGGATTGGAGTCCAGGCAAAAATGGATCCAGACTCTGTGCTCTTACACACAGTAATATGCTGCCTCTCAGTCCAAGAGGCAGCACCTTAGTTAGATAACTTCAGGAAGAAATTACATCTTCTTGAAAAACAACATAATAAATATACTATAGATATATTCTAATTCTGATAGATAAACCTAAGGACACCAGAGAGGAGTAAAATATGTCTTTAACTTATAATGTGCTTTGCTAATACAAATCTGAAAAGATAAATTATCTTTGAATCAAACATTTTGAGTTTTTTTTTTTTTTGGTTAAATTATACCAATTAATTTATTATTCATTTCAGTAAAATGTACAGTTTTGAATACACTTGTAACAAATGCTTACAGCTGTATGAAGAAATTAATATAGAGGTATTGCCTCTTATTTGAATTACCAAAAAACCAAACCAAACCCGTTACCGTCGAGTCAATTCCAAATCACAGCAACCTACAGGAGAGAGTAGAACTGCCGCATAGAGTTTCCAAGGAGCACCTGGGAGATTTGAACTGCTGACCTTTTGGTTAGCAGCGGTAGCACTTAACCACCACGCCACCAGGGAATTGCAGCTACCTTTATTTGGTTAAGAAAAAAAACATAGGTCGTATATCAGTATTCCATTATAAAAGTAATTACAGACTAAGGTATAAAGTCAAGAAATGCAGTGGTTTTTTGAGTTTCTTTTTCCCCTCCATCTCTTAAATCCAGTCTGCTATATGACTTGCTTTGTCTAACAGAGTGGAGCCAGTGTGACACACAGCAAGTTCCAGGCCTGGGTCTTAAGAGGCTTCCCATGCTTTCCGTCTCCCTGTCAAAGCCCTGGGACCACTATCATGTGAACAAATCCAGGCCAGCTTTCTGACAGGTGGGAGACATGTGGAGCACAGATGAGCCTCTCCTGCTATGGATTTTATTAGACCTCTTTCAAAATGCTCCAGAAAGATGTGTACCTGTGTTTACTGAGTACAAATCAAAGGCATGTGATTGTGTGGAACATAACAAATTATGGATAACACTGCAAAGAATGGGAACTCCGAAACATTTAATTGTGCCCATGAGGAACCTGGACACAGATGAAGATGTAGTCCTTAGAACAGAACAAGGGGATACTGTGTGGTTTAAAATTGGAAAAGGTGTGTGCCAGAGTTGTAACCTTTCATCATACTTATTCAATCTGTATGCTGAGCAAATAATTAGAGAAGCTGGACTATATGAAGAAGAACGGGGCATTAGGATTGGAGGAAGACTCACTAACAACCTGCATTAAGCAACCTTGCTTGCTGAAAGTGAAGAAGACTTGAAGCACTTACTGATGAAAATCAAAGACCACAGCCTTCAGAATGAATTAAACCTCAATGTAAAGGAAACAAAAATTTTCACAACTGGACCAATAAGCAACATCATGATAAGCGGAGAAAAGATTGAAGTTTTCAAGGATTCTATTTTACTTGGGTCCACAATCAACACCCTCGGAGGCAGCAGTTGAGAAATCAAACAACACACTGCACTGGGCAAATCTGCTGCAAAAGACCTCTTTAAAAGTGTTAAAAAGCAAAGGTGTCACTTTGAGGACTAAGGTACGCCTGACCCAGACCCAAGCCATGGTCTTTTTTTTTTTTTTTTTTGCTTTAACAAAGAGAAATTTGGTTCTTCACAGTAAAGTAGGTTAAAAGTCCAAATTCAGGATGTCAGCTCCCGGGGAAGGTTTTCTCTGTTGGCTTTCTCATCAGTCTTCCCCTGGACTAGGAGTTTCTCCATGCAGGGACTCCTGGTCCAAAGGATGTGCTCTGCTCCCAGCATGGCTTTCTTGGTCCCCTCTCTCTGCTTGCTTCCATTTCCTTTTATCTCTTGTAAGATAAAAGGTAGTGCAGGCCACACCCTAGGGAAACTCCCTTCACATTGGATCAAGGATATGACCTTAGTAAGGGCGTTACAATCCCACCCTAATCCTCTTTAACATAAAATTACAATTACAGAATGGAGCGCAACCACACAATACTGGGAATCATGGCCTAAACAAATTGACACACACTTTTGGGGGGACACAATTCAATCCATGACATTCTACCCTTTGGCCCCCAAAAATCACATCCTTGCAACATACAAAACATATTCATCCCATCATGTCATAGCAAAAGTCTTAATTCCAATTCCAAAATCCAAAAATTCCCCTTCATCTGTGAAATTGAGAATATAAGTTATGTGCTTCCAAAGGTACTATAGCAGAATAGGCACAAGCTAGACATTTCCATTACTAACGGGAGAAACTGGAGGGCAAGGAGGGATACTAGAACCAAGGAAGTCAGCAGAACACATTACATTAGCCACGACCTTTTCAATTGCCTCACGTGCATGCGACAGCTGGACAAGGAATAATGAAGACCGAAGAAGAATTGATGCCTTTGAATTATTGTGTTGGTGAAGAATACTGAATATACCATGGACTGCCAAAAGAACGAACAAATCTGTCTTGGAAGAAGTACAGCCAGAATGCTCCTTTGAAACGAGGATGGCAAGACTTCATCTCAAGTATTTTGGACATGTTATCAGGAGGGACCAGTCCCTGGAGAAGGATATCACGTTAAGTGGAGGGTCGGCGAAAAAGAGGAAGGCCCTGATTTAGGAAATAATATTGGAGTCATCCCCAGTCCTTGAACATAGAGAATGTGGCCTAGCTGGAGCTGGCTCACAAGGGTTCACAAGGATTCACAAGGACACATCAGCTGGGCCCTGGGGTATAAAACAATAAACCAAAAACCAAACCCACTGCCCTCAAGTCCAATTCATAGTGACCCTATGAGTGATAAAGACAATAGATAAGACAATCTTGGGAAATATCTTTTAGGGAACCTTTCACCTAAGCCAGAACACAAAAGACTTCCCACTCCTATCTTTTTCTATTAGCATTTAGTGAATGGAAAATTTGTTGGCCAATGAGGACCCTCCTGACTGTCGTTACTGCAACCTGTACCAATGATAGTTAAGAAAGGCAATGGAAAATGTAGTATCAGAATTTCCAGCCAATCTGTGAAAGGATGAAGCTTTCAATGGTTTTGCCCATTTTGTAATGTTAACATACTGATGATTCTGTAATGTTCTTTGGATTTGGACAGACACGGCTGTAGCAGCATGCTTGTCCGTTTTCTCACTTTTGTCTGTTCTGTAATATTTCCTTGGAATCAGGTGGACATGGCTCTAGCAGCATGCTTATCTGCTTCCTACTTTTGCCTTTTTGAATGCATGCCAAATAAAACGTTCTTTTTGCTTTACTAAACTTTGTTTTTACGCTACAACAACCCTCAGCAAGATGGACTGACACAGCCCGCAACAACAGGTATGCCTACTATTGTGAAGATGGTACAGGACTGGGCAATGTTTCATTCTGTTTTTACACAGCGTCGCTAGGAGTCGGAACCAACTCTACAGCACCTAACAACAACAGAATGTGGTCACTCCATGCGGAACTGATCTGCTTACTAGGGAATTATATTTGGGGTAACCACAGGGAAAATCCCATACATCAGCTCTTAGTATAACAAAGAACTACAGAACCAAACTGTAAACATTTTTTCAGGCTTTTTCTGTTCACATACAGGCCCAATTCTTTCCCTTGCTCTGTTTTAACTTTTTCCTTTACTTTTATTTTAAACAAAAGTAACATGTCACTATAAAAAATAAAAAATCGAGGTTTTCAAGGAAAAATTAACCACTTATCCCTCACTACCTGGATATCCAAACATCCCACTGAAGCAATAGCGGATTTCCTTCAAAAAAAACAAGTATGTATCTCTGTATACAAACATATGTTCACATATATGAGATGTGTTCTTTTTAATCCTTTTCCTGTTTTTTTTCCAAAGGATAATAACCATATACATTATTCTGTACCCTACTGTATCCCTTTACTAACAGTATAATATAGACTGATCTTCAGGTCAATACATATGGCCCCAACTTAACATTTTTACAAAGTACAAAAAAAAAAAAACCCATTGTCATCAAGTTGATTCCGACTCATAGCAACCCTATAGGACAGAGAAGAACTGCCACATAGGGCTTCCAAGAAGCACCTGGTGGATCCGAACTGCCGACCTTCTGGTTAGCAGCTGTAGCTCTTAACCACCATGCCACCAGAGTTTCCAGAGTACACTCCAATAAAAATCCATATAAACATATTGATGCCTTTATTTCTATAGAATAAAGTCCTACAAGTAGGATTTCTGGCCAATGTTACTGTTATCTGCGTTGAATCGATCCCTACTTATGGTGGCCTTATGTACAACAGAATGAAAAGTTGTCTGGTCATATATCATCCTCACAATTGCCAACAAGTTCAAGTCCATCATTGGCTGTTACTGCACCAATCGAACTTACCAAGGGTCTCCCTTGTCCTCTCTGACCCTCTACTTCACCAACATGATGTTATCCTTCAGCAACGGATCTCTCCTGATGATGTGTCCAAAGCAAGGGAGTTGGATAATACTCTGTACTGATCCATAAGGTTTACATTGGCTAATTTTTGGAATTAGATTGCCAGGGTTTGCTTCCTAGTCTGTCTTAGTCTGGAAGCTCCGTTGAAACCTGTCTACCACATGTGATCCTGCTGGCATTTAAAATATCTATGATATAGCTTCCAGCATCACAGCAACATGCCAGCCATCATGGTATTACAAACTGACAGATGGGTGGTGGTCTGGCTAATGTTGTTGTTGGCTGCTGTCAAGTGGATTCTGACTCATAGTGACCCCACATGACAGAGTAGAACTTACCCATAGGTCTGGCCAACAGGAATACGTATTTTTTATTTATTGGTTATAAATACTAAACAAATGCACTAGACATGAAAATAGTAATTTTTATTTATTAATTATAATGTTAGCATTTACATACAGTGGCCCTATTACTTCAGAGAACAGCAGATTGGCTGACATGACACTGAGTTGACAACCCAGAGGAAGCAGCCTGAGGGTTTTCTCTGCTCTAAGCAGGGGCAATCATGAAGACTTCCCCTTCACAATGTTATCACTGCTGTTGCTGCTGTTGTCCCTGAGTACTTACTGAGTGCTTGCTTGCTATGCGTCACCCACTCTGCTAATCACTCTGTATCTACTTCATTTTGTCTCCTCCATATCTGTTGAGGGGGCTATTATTATCATTTCATAGTCAGAAGGGCTAGGAAGCTTGCCACAGTCACACAAAGACCAGGGCTTTAATCCAGTCAATCTAATTCAAGGGCTAGTGTTTTAACCCAACACATAATCGAGATTTCATAGCATATCTCTGATTCAAGTAACCAAATATTTGTGGCATATGCTCTCTGGAGAAAGTTAAAAATAGAGGAACAATAAAATGTGCTACAAGCTACTAGAGTAACCTTCAGCTTTGAATTCCAACTCTTAAAAAAATCAAATTAATTGATTTTCAAATTTACAGGGCTATTCTTTTCTTATCATAATCAAAAATGAAAACCCACCAATGTTAGAATGAAACTATGAAGACAAAATTCTTTCCATTACTTTTTCTTAAACCTGTTGCCATTGAGTCGATTCTGACTCATAGGGACCCTATAGGGCAGAGCTGAACTGCCCCATAGGGTTTCCAGGAGTGGCTGGTGGATTCAAACTGCCGACCTTTTGGTTAGCAACCAAACACTTAACCACCGCGCCACCAGGGCTCCTACTTCTTCTGAAGTCAACAAAAAAGTTGATGACAATGCAAGATAAGGCAGGGAGAATAAATAAGTCTTAAAGAAAACTTATTTCTTTAAAAATTACCAAGGTTTACTGAAAAACATGAATTTAAATAAAACATTTAATGTTGCAAACAATTAGATCAACCCTGGGTCTTTTCAGAAGCCCAGAGAACGCTGTTTATTCTTGTTGCTTCCTAATGCAATAAAATAATACAATAACATTCATGTGGCTTTACTTGAAAATGTAATTTAAGGTCAAACTACTCAAAACAGATGTCCAATTTCCTTAGCTTACACAACCCTAGAGAAGACAAACATTATCCGCTAAGTGCTAAAGCAGACTGAGGGTCAGAAACATACTTGGGATGACTCACAGGGGCACTCACTAACGCTGAGGACACTCCGTTTTCTGCCCCCAAAAAAGAGTCCTCCGTTCACATTTCAAGAGCTACCATGATAATCATTACCAACATTCCTTACTGTAAAAAAAAAAAAAAAACTTTAATTGCTGCTGATAATCAAATGGGGAGAAATATAAGATAATCGGTATTTTTAACTCTCCTATATTTTTCTTAAACAGGAAAGTATTGGTTAAATGAAAGAGGAACTAACTAATACTTTTCCGTTAACTCATTCCAGGTGTCACTCTTAATCCAGATGGAGAGACAGACCCTGAAGACATAAAAACACAGGATACAATTACAAAGCAACATGAATGTATGTGCACAAAAATCAATTTTTATCTTATCACGCAGAGGAAATATTCATTTGGAATAACAGGTCAGAGCAGTGGTAATCCAGAACAATAATACTGGAGAGGCGGAAGATAAAAGGGAAATTTTAAGTTAGAACCAAAAGGTTTCATATCTGACTGGATATTGAGAGGTGCAGAGTGGATGCTGTTCACGATGTTTCTGCCCAAAAGATGTAGAAGAATAGAGAACCCATACGATGCTGACAACTGGATTTCATCTGACAAAAAGCAGAATAGTTAATTTTGTATTTCTATATCCCCAACCTTGCATATTGCCTGACATCTGGCAGGCACTCAATTAGCTGCCGACTTAACCACCGGAATGCATTATGAATACGTAATACCGATGGATGTATGTTAACATCAATTTATGCATCTTACTCGTAGGGATATTTCCTCTTTAATTTTCCTTATCATTTATACAATTAATAAACTAGGATGAAAGGGCAAGCGTCAGATATTTCACAAGTACCTCTGCAATAAATTCTAAATTTCTGCACAAGGCATTCAAGGTCTTAAGGAAGTAGCAGCAGTCTATAATTACAACATAATTTTCATTCACTCCTTAAATCTATAAACAGGTATGGAATAACCACCATGTGCCAGGCCCTGTGAGAGGCGCCAATGATTCAAGGCAGAGGAAAGCTCAAACCGTCTCCTGAAGTCTCGTGGGCTAGGCAGATGGTTTCACTGCAATGGCGTCAACAGTGACAGGGCTATGCCCACAGTAACTGAGGGTGAATGGAAGGGGGAGGCGAAGCCTGCTCAGGTTGCTGGGGTGTTGGTGATGGCTCTTTACAGCTGAGTCTCACAGGATGATTCGCTGGTCAGGGTAAAAGAGGAAAGAGGATGGTTCCAGGCTTCAGCACGGGTTCATTCAGCAAACATTTGTGAGGACCCTACAGGTAATAGAGGCTGATGGTAGGCGTGAGGAAGACCTGCCCATGGCCATCAGAAGCTCCAAGCCCTACAGGCTGGGCAACTACATAATCTAATGATTCGGACGCAAAGTTGTGTGTGTCAGAGCTATACTCAGACCAAGGTGCAAGAGAGGAACAGCAGGAAAAGTGACTACCAGAGCTTCAGGATTACTGTCAGGGCAAATCATCCTGACAAATGTTAAAGCGCCACACCAACGCCAGTAATTATCAGCATCACCTTGGAAAATGGAGGCACTCATGTTTCACGTTATTCCCTGTGCAAACTTCAGGAGGATCAGGGGTGCTCAACCACAGAAATCAAGACGTGACCGAGCCACACGGCCAGCAGCATTTCCGCAGTTGTTTCAGCAACAGCAGTGTGTTTCCAGGAAAGCAACGGAGTTCTCCCAAATGCAATGGTGGTTCACATTAAAACGCTTTGTTCTTTACAACTTGGTAGTTGGCTTTTAGAAAACTTTTTTCAGGAGCTTCACTGCTGCTTTGAGCGATATTCAAGGGAGCTGAACTCGTGCCTTGCACACAAACAGGTCAGATGCTTTAAAACTAACCATTACTGTTAGGGGCTTGAAAGCTACTTCACCCCCGTGAGAGCTAACTGCCGGAGAGGCAATTCTTTTGGGGAGTATTTTAGAGAGCATCTTTAAAACCTTTCATCTGGCAGAATTCCTTCCACAGAGTCTATACAGGGCCCAGAGGAGAAACATAACTGAAGGCAAAGAATATTTAAAAATTGTTCTGAAAAAAAATCTTAAGCAGTTTTTACAATATTTTCAAATGAAAGCCATTCAGTTATTTTATACTTAAAACTATCAGACTTCATAGTCACTGGTAGGCACTGAAACGAGGAGCTGAGAGGACAGGGAAGCGTCTGTCTAGAATTATGCTATCCACACACGTTCTGGTAAAGTAAGTACTGGGAAGTCTAAGTACACCAAAGCGAGAATGTCGAGCCAACACAGGTGCCATCAAATCCATGCAGTTCTTCAGATGACTCAGAGCCTGCACTCTACCATACACAGAAAAATTATGTTATCTGGTTTCTGGGCCTTCAAAAATTCACGAGAACAGAAGAGACTGCTAAAAGCAGCCATGCAAGGCAATAATGAGAAAAATGATAGTAGTTGTCAAAAGGAAAGATATTATAAAGTATATGCAACAAGGCAAGTCAGTAGTTAGGGGTTAGTTATAGGCCTTACTCATAGGTAAGCCTGTATGTCACAGCAAGTCTATAGACGAGCCTAATGTATTCTTAATGACGGCCTGCAGTTACCACAGACAGGTTAATTTACAGTCAGTAAGCAGGGTTAAGCAGGGAGGCACCTGATACATTTAAGTATGATTTTCATCTAAAAGCAGTTAAATTAAGTCCTGGTGCTAAAGGAGGTCAACTGTCAGCCATCTTCAAAATATTACTCTCCAGAACAACTTCATCAGCCGAAGACTACAGCAGCCACGATTCCTGGGTGGTGCAGACAGACTGCAGTAGCCACGATTCCTGGGTGGTGGTTGATAAAGACACAGACCATCTTTAGATACAGGCTCCAGATGGTACAGTATGCAATTCATCAGCGGGACCCCTCTGCCTCCCTTGTATTCTCTGTAGCCATTCATTCCTGCCATGGTGCAACACAGCCAAACCAAACCATCCCCATCGTTCCCAAATGTGCCACGCACACATGCCTCAGAGACTTTGCACATCTCCTTCCATCTTTCTAGAACATCCTCCCTGATCTTCATGGGGCAAACTCTTACTTTTCCTTCAAGACTTAGCTCAAGTGTCATATCATATATTTATGTTTCATAAAGACAGAAAGGATACCTCTGCTTGGGATTCATGAACCAAGACAAAAGAACAGTCTTTTGTACAGTACGCCACTTCTCCAGCCCAGTCTCACCTTCTGCTCATCCTCCTTCAGAATTTATGTTCCACAGACAAAACACTGATCACATAAAATGCTATAGCTCCAAGGCTTCGCGCATCTTGTTACTTCTGCTGTATGTTGCCCCCACCCCCTCTCCAACCCTCCTGACAACCCACCTTTCTTTCCTCAGTCCACAGCTCACCCCAACAACGCCCTGGTAGCCTTTGACTCCTTTAGTCTTCCCTCTTCCCCACTACAACTCCACCAGCATTCACCACGCTACGAAGTTTGTTTGCATGCTTTTTAGGGGCACAGAGCTTCTCCCTTCACCTTGTAGCTTTAGCATTAAATGAATGACATCAGAACTTCTTCTTAGCTTGTTACCAGGCAATGTGGTCGAGTTGAAAGCCTAACAGGTTGGAACTCACAGTCCTCAGACTGCCAAACCAAACCTGTTGATTCTGACTCATGGCCACTCCATGTGTTACAGAGTAGAACTGTGCTCCATAGGATTTTCTTGGCCGTAATCTTTACAGAAGCAGATCATTTTCTATGGGGCCACTGGGTAGGTTCGAACTGCCAATCTTTAGGATAGTATTCGAGCGCAAACTGTGTGCACCACTCTGTGACCTGATAGTTCTAGGCCCAGTCTGTCACCAAACAATCCCGTAACTGAACAAATCTGTGCCGGAATATTAGGATATTGAAAAACTGAAGTTTCCCATAAGTACATATCTACAGATACATACAATTAATAAAGAAGGAAAATAATTATGGCATAAATAATTCAAGAGTTAGAAATAATTTCTATTAGGAATCTGTGAGACATTTTAACTAACAGAGACTCTAGGATCCATAGCAGTGAAATGTTATCAGCAGTGGGACAGCTAAAATGCCAGCCACACTGAAACACTGGAGGCATTTTACGCACACTTTTTTTGAGTTAGAACATGCTCGGAGAAGTCGGCATTCCTAAAAATGCTGCCAGTTCAATAACTGCCATTTACTGGCCACTTTAGGAAGAAAAGATTATTTCTTTCCTGGGGAAGCTTAAAATCTAAGAAATATAAACCCTCATCATTCATCTACCCATATGACCACTGCCAACCCCAGATCAAGTAAATGAAACCCATAGTTTGTTACATTTTTGTACTTCACACAAAAAAGACAAGTTCTTAAGTAAAAAGGTAGTGAACTTCTGATGAATAATCCTATTGCCAGACTCTCCCCCATCCCAGACCTAATATGCAGAAGGCTAAATATGACTCTAGGAAACAGTACAGGATTTTCAGAAAAATTCCCTTCAATGGGGTACGTGCCTGTTTCCTTTTTCCTGGTCAAAGTTTCTACCCAGACTTCTGATAGTGTAATCTACTCAGGGAGACCACAGGCCCACCTTCACTACCTTCCGGGTAGCTCACGCCTGCAGGCTGCACATCAAGCCCTGAGGCTGGGGACACCAAGGCTCCACATGAATGAAACAGGGATCAGCTCCTCTTACGTTCAAATAAAGGTAAAGTTATTCGGAGCCTTAATCACATGTATCAAGGCACTGCACTTAGCCTGCTCAGTATCCAAGGGACAGAGCCAACAGTCTCAGCAGAACTAGCCCCAGCACAGGTATCCAGGTGGCCCTCCTCACCTTCCTCACTCTCACTCTACTTTCCTGACCCTCCAAGTCCTTATCCTTCCATTCACTTGCTTAAGAATTCTTCAACTGAATCAGTTCTTCAACTGAATGGATAAGATCACGGGAGTCCATGAACTTGGATGAGAACAAAAGCACATCCTCGTTTCACTACCCGCTCACTGAATGCAGCATGTCCTTCGGTGTGAATGCAGGCAAATGCCACGACAGTATTCATAGAGCTGACGACTCTGTCACCACTAAAAAACCACATTTTCAGATCATGTTACCGTGTATTTAACTTCTTTGAAATTACCACAGTTAATAGATCTGATAAATAGACACTTACTATATCAGAGCCCTGGTGGCACAGTGGTTAAGAGCTCCACCGTTCACAAAAGGGTCTGCAGTTAGAATCTACCAGCTGCTCCTTGGAAACACTATAAGGGAGTTCTACTCTGTCCTATAGGGTCTCTAATGAGTCAGAATTGACTCTACGGCAGCGGGTTTTTTTTTTTTTTAATCATCATACCAGGTCCTTGGGTAGCACAAATGGTTTGCTCTACGTTACTAACTGAAAAGTTTCAAATCCACCCAGAGGCACCATGGGAGAAAATCCTGGTGATCTACTTCCGTAAGATTAGAGGCACTGAAAACGCTATGGATCATAGTTATACTCTGCACCATGGGGTCATCATGAGTCAGAATCAACTCAGTAGCAACAGGTTTGTCATATCAATTTTTTTTTTTTTTTAAGATTCAGATAATTTTATCTCAATTTAATTAATGTCCACTGTAGTCTTAGGAAACTCTGGTGGCTTAGTGGTTAAGTGCTATGGCTGTTAATCAAAAGGTCAGCAGTTTGAAACCACCAGGCACTCCTTGGAAACTCTATGGGGCAGTTCTACCCTGTCCTATAGGGTCGCTATGAGTCAGAATTGACTCAACGGCAATGGGTTTGGGTTTTTTTTTTTTTTTTTGGATGGTAATCTTAAATCTTTCATTTATGTATTTAGAAACATCATTCTGAAAAAAGGCCTGCAGGCTTCACCAGTTTGGCACGGATGCCCTTGGCACAAAAACAATTAAGATTCCCTGCTCTGAATGACAGCACCTTACCGTGATCGCCTTCCCTTATGACCATTTGCATTTTAAGGATGTCTTCCAAAAGCACAGAAACACAGGCACCTAGATAAAATAAACACCTGGAGAAGAGTGTCTCCCCTTCCCAATATTCAACCAAACAAATGTCCTACAAACCCACCTACTTGCTTGATAAGTACTGCTATCTCTACCAAGGCTCTGGCTTCCTAGACAGTATGTGGGGTTCTCCTTCTCTCCTCCTCCTCTTCACTTTTTCTCTCCTCCTCCTCCCTTTTCCCCTCCCTCCTGCATGCTTCTCTCTGTCTCACAGATCAATACCAAATAGTCTTCACACTGCTCCCTTCTTTGTGGGGAAAAGGATGTGCAAAATTGGAAGTGAAAGGTCAAAGACCTTTCTGTGTCACTTCTCCGTCCAACCAGAAAATCTAGGTCTGTCCGCCTAGCTCTGTCCTGAAACCAGAGCCTCAGGAGCAGGATCCCTCATAAGCTCAACGTATGAGTTAGTTTACCAGAAGCCTTCAAAGGGTAAGATCTTCAGACTGGTTTTGGGTATACTTCACAGAGTTCTTGGTTTATTTCAATTTATCCAAAATAAGCTGTAGAAAATGCTGATTAGGAACAAGTATAAATATTTTAAAATATTATGCTGTCACTTGCATAGCTCTACGGCAATAAGCCAGATTGTACTCAAACATTAAAGACATGAAAATCCTCAGTGAATAATTGTTAGCCTCACTTATTTTTCATATTTCTATAAATACTGAGTGTGTTTCATTTAAATCATTATTCTGTTTACATTAAAAGCAGAAAATTAAAAGCACAAAGTCTGAATTTTGTAGGGAATTTACAGAATTGCAAACCTTCAGTTTGGAAAAAAAAAAAACTTGCAAAGAAGGCAACAGAGGCCAAGAAATTGTACATTCCATCACTCAAAAGGCATTTCTTAATGGCCTAGACACAGAGCTGGAGACTTAAGGATAAATAGGATATGGACTTAGGCCTCAGCGAGCTCATGGGACTGCAGACATGGTTAAGACATAACTAAGAATACAGCATGACCATAAGACGTGCAGTGGATGAAGGCTGGATCAGAAATGGCTCCTTCCTCAGAGGAAGAATCGTTTAAGAATTAATTTTCCAGATGCACCAGAGAATAACTAGAACAAAGATTGCAATGAGGAGGCATGTGAGAACACTGGTCCGTACAATTCCTTTGAAATGGTAGGGGTAGAAACTAGACTTCTAGATTAGAAAGCAGGGATAGAATAAGGAGTGGGCCACTCCTGTGCTTACAAAGATTACAATCCCCATACGAATTCAGTGCAAACTACAGATCCTTACATGGCAGATACAATTATCTCTCTATGGTATACATCCTAGGTAATTTCCCCGTATTAGGTAAACCTTTTTTTTTAGTGTTTCTGCTAAATACAAGCATTCAGCATTTCTGCTAAATATAAATATTCCAGAAGGATAGGATGAACAAAAGTAAAAGGTGGGGAAAGAGGCTGAGCAGATGATCCCTAAATTTGGAAAGGCTAATGAGTTTTATGACTTCAGTGGCTGGGTTTCTCAATGCATACATACTGGGTATGATGTCTGGTTATTAGGGTGAACAAGACATACCCACACTCTGTCCTTACTGAGTTTACAAAGATTTAAGCACATAAATCCATCCAGTTATCTAAATCCATTATATTTCTTACAAAACTATCAGAAGAAAAAGTAACAAAAAAAAAAAAAAAAAACTGGCAGATATATTCAATTCAACAAGGATAAGGTAGAAATATCAAAGGAGATCTAAAGAAATGGAGAGATATCCCGTATTCACAGACAGTAAGACTCAATACTGTTAAGATGTCAGTTCTTCCCAACTTGATCTGTACAGTCAAGGCAATCTCAGTAAAATCGCAACAAGTTATCTTGTAGATATCACCAAACTGATTCTAAAGTTGATATGAAAAGGCAAAAGAATCAGAATAGTCAACACAGTTCTGACAAAGAACAGAATCAGTAGACTAACACTACCCAATTCCAAAGCTTATTATAAAGCAATCATGATCAAGATCATGTGGTACTGGTGAAAGGACAGACTGATGGAACAGAATGGACAGACAAATGTTGAGCCCACACAAAAATAGTCAAATGATCTTTCAAAGGCAATTCAATGGAGAAAGAATGGACTTTTAACAAATGATGACGGAACAAATAGACATCCACATGCAAAACAAACGTATACAAAATAAACCTAGAAACAGCCTTCACAACTTTCATAAAAATTAACTCAAAATGGATCACAGACTTAAATGACAAACACAAAACTGTGCAACTTCTAGAAGGTATTACAGGAGAAAGTCTAAGTGGCCTTGAGTTTGGCAATGAGTTTTTAGCTACAACACAAAAAGCACGATCCATGAAAGAAAAAAACTGATAAAACTGTGTTGACGAAAGTTTATCAATTTTGATTTAAAAATTGATAAAAACTAGATTTCATTAAAATTTTAAACTTCTGATCTGCGAAAGAACACTGTTAAGAGAATGAAAAGTCAAGTCACAGACTGGGAGAAAATACTTGCCAAACACATATCTGATGAAGCACTTTCACCTAAAATATATAGAGAACTCTTAAAACTCAACAATAAGAAAACAAACAACACAATTAAAAAGTAGGCAAAAGAGTTGAACATACATCTCACTGAAGAAGATATTCAAATGGGAAATATGCACATGAAAAGATGATCAACATCACGTCCTTGTTGCTGCTGTTGTTAGATGTGGTTGAGTCAATTTTTGACTAATTGCGACCTCATGTGATAGAACAGAACTGGCCCATAGAGTTTTCTAGGCTGTTATCTTTATGGGAGCAGATCACTAGGTCTTTCTCCGGCAGAGCCACTGGGTAGGTCTGAACAACTAACCTTTAAGTTAGCCGTGGAGTACTTAACCATTTCACCACCAGAGCTCTTTCATATGCCATTAAGGAATTGCAAATTAAAACAATGAAGACACAACTACACACCTATTAGAATGGCTAAACAACACCTAATACCAGGAAGGGTGGGGAGCAACCAGGACATTCATTCATTGCTGATGGGAATGGAAAATGGTACGGCCACTTTGGAAGACAGTCTGGAAATTTCTGATGGGGCCACCCTTGTCCCTCTGGCGGCTTTTGCAGAAGCCTGGTTCCCACCACAGGAATGTTGCCTACCATGACAGCCAGAACACAAGGTTGGCTGGTGGGCACGCTTGGGCCGAGAGCCCTAGGGGGCACTGGGCTCAGAGGTGCAGGCAGCCCTGGGCCATGAAGTTTGAACGCTGGCTCTTGATCACAAGTGACATCAGTGTGGGGACAGCAGTAATGGGGGCCTGGCTCGCCCATTACAAAGGATCCAGATGGAAACCTCTCCTCTGAGCCCAAAGAATGCAGTAGACATCAAGTAATCTTGATGAAGAGCCGTCTTGGAAGCAGAGCCTAAAACTACGGCCAAGAGAATCCTGGCATTTGCTGGTTCAGGCCCAGCCCAGCCTCTCACATCTGTATTAAACACCTGGCTTCTGCTTTATCTGAGGCTCATTTTGGAGCATTTTACACATGAAACAGGGAACCTAAGTAGACAAGTTCTACCTTGATTATTGTCATTATCATCGTGAATACCTGAAACTGATGGAATTCCATTTACATGCTTGGGTTTCACATTCCTGCACTTCAGGGCAAGAACTCAGAAGCCACTCACTGTTTCCGAGACCACCTTCAGTAATCAAAGAATGCGGTCTACTTAAAAGTCATATGATTAGAGTAACAAGTAAATTAAATCATCAACTATATGAAAATTGTTCTCTTGTATGAACACTGGCCAATCGTACACTGGAAGTCAGCTCCAGGAGGACTTGATCTACCTTGTTCACAGATATCCTTGGTGTTACTCACCACCTGGGGCATAACAGGTGCTCAGTAAATGATGTGGCTTTCTTACCTAGTGTGTGGACCACATGGGAAGAGCCGTAACTAGCCTACAGCTGCCATGTCACACCCTGCCCGCTGTAAAAGCTCTATTTCTTCCTTTTCTTTTCAGTTTTCTCCAAAACAATTTAAGCACTGTTCTCAGTACATATATTAACACTTCTACTAAAATTATATTATACTGGTAACCCCATCACAATAATAAAAATATATTATGCCCCAAAACTTAATTTTTCCTAAAGAGAAACACAGCGTATAGTTTGAGTCCCACATGTCAGATCAGCACAGCTAGAGTCATCTGGCCTTCTTCAAAATGTGACCTCCCTGTACACCACCTTTATTTGCCCTATTTGACAAGACTGGAAAAACAAACAAATATGTCTGCATAAAGACTGAAACCCTTAATCAGCTCTAGGAAGAGTCCAAGCTCATGGGCTTTGATCTGACCACTGAAATATTTAGGGCTAAGCAGAGAGCCTTAGAACCTGAGAAGCTGGAATGATTCAAATGGAAGATTCGTCCTCTTTTGTCTAGTAACAGTTAAAAAAAAATAAAATTTAAAAAAGCCATTAAAATAAGTAGGCCTCTTTTCTCTTTGTTCAGCCTTGTAAGGGTTCCATCATTTGCTTCTTCATCTCTATCTTTTGCTCTAAAGAATGAACACTATATGTAATCTAAGCTTTATTCCTGCCCACAGCACAAATTTCTGAATCAAGAGAATTGCTTTAGTGCTGTACAGATACAGAAGAGATGACTGTAGGAACAGCTACACAAGACAAACAACAGGCCCACAGAAGAAGTACTGACTACACTGAGCTGTAATTGAGCCCCAGGCTGCAGGAGGAACACCCCAGGAGGTAGGCTTTAATCCTCTCCCAGGGAGAACCCCTACAGAAAGAGCAAGGGGAAAGGGAGAGAGAGCCCTCTTGTCAAAGGCCCATTTTCCTAGCTACAGAAACCCCCAAGGGAAATATAAACACAGGTATAGTCCCATTTCTCTTTCAGCAAACTAACAGTATATTTGTTGCAATAAAGGAGCCTTGGTGGTACAGTGGTTTAAGTGCTCAGCTGCGAACCGAAAGGTCTGTGGTTGGAACCTATCAGCCAGTCTGCGGGGTTTGAAAGATGTGGCAGACTGTTTCCCTAAAGATTACATCCCCGGAAACCTTACGGGGCAGTCTGCTCTGTCCTATGGGGTCACTATGTGTTGGAATCAACTCAACGGTGGTGGGTTTGGTTTGGTGTTTCTTGGTTTTTGCAATCATTTTTTTCTATAATTTTCTGTACAGCAATTCCTCCATGAAGTGTTACCATTGGTACAGTAAGATATCCCATTACCACAATAATTAGAATGTAGTGCCAGTCAGACCCAGGCTGCTAACTGTAAAACAAAATACTAATAATAACCTGGCTACTTTAATTCAAGGTTTAAACTCCTAGTTTTCCAGCTCCATAAGGAATAAAGGCTAGCATCTTTAGCACGACAGAAAGGACATTCCAAGCTGCCCTTAGGTTTACCTACTAAGTGTTAGCATCTGTCAGACTGCCTCTTGTATGTCCGTTATACACCACTCTCCAACCATAGAGACCTGCTCATTGATGTCCGACACCAGAGAGATGCCAGCAGCTAAGTCTCTGTGCTGGAGTCAAGCCAGTTTCCCAGAAGAGGGGCATTTGAGCTTGAAAGACGATAAGGAAATTACAAGGAGAGGAACTGGAAAGCATTATGAACCCACAAGTTCTCCGCAGTCAGGGGAGCTTGCCAGGAGGAAGTGCTCACATCTGAGTCATTTGTAAGTCAGGTGCTTTGAGATGCACACTTTGTGTAATACAGAGACCATAGACACTGCCCCCTGAAAACGCAACAATTATCTACAGCCTACACATACAAATGACGGTGGCATCCTTCAAAACGCAGAAGGTCAGAGGAAAAGAGGAAGACCCTTGACAAGATGGAGCAACACAGTGTCTGCAGGAATGGGGTCAAACAGCAATGAGTGTGAGGATGACGCAGGCCCTGGCAAGAACAACAACCCTTCAAAGCAGGTGAGTGTGATGGCCTTTTCACTTACCACAGCACTTACAGATGGCAATCGAAATTTGTTCTCTTAATTTCCGGTTTTAGGATTGCTATTGCAATCACATTCCACATGTACGAGTACGCAGGTATAAAATACAACTATTTTGTTTCTAAACCTATGCTATCAGACAACTAAAAAGTGTTTTCAACGCCAGTATGATATAAATAACCGCAAAACTAAGACCAGAGCAGGGATCAGAAAACTTACATTCCTGTGGAAAAAGAAAGAGAATCCAGAATATTGGGTTACTAATCTCACTAACCTGGAATCAGCTGTGGCCCAGAATTTAAATGGTGGGTCCTAACTTAGAGCTTCAATAAGCAAATGCCTAGTCCTTCAACTTGTATCTCAACATGTCTCTGGCTACTCCAGTGTTTAGGATTAGTATATTATATATCAGTGGGTTGGAAGGCCTGCTTCTCATCAGTTTTTCTAGACAATTAGAACTTTCCAAGCTTCCACTAAAAGCCAATACCCCAAGAGGCAAGGCCAAAATGGTGGAATAGCCAGACACTTCCTGCAATCCCTCTAACAACAAAGAACCAAAACAACAAGTGAAACGACTATACTTATGACAAGCTAGGAACCCTGAACATCAAAGGCAAAGTTAGAAAACAGACTGAGTAGTAGTGGGAGGGGAGACAGTTCATAAGCGGAGAGGAGTTACCGGACTTGAATTGCCTGGATCCCTCAGGCACCATTCCCAGGAGTGGCTGTGGAGCGCTGGTAGTGGTGTTCAGCCACAGTTTCCTCAGGAAGAAGCAGCCAGCCACACAGCCTACTCGCACCTCCAGAAGCAGAGAAGAATGGCACTCTCAACAAAAGCTAAGTACTTGCGTATACTTTACCGTGCCCTCAGCCCGCAAGCCAGCTTCAGTGGCTGTTGATTTCCCTGGGCCTGAGATAGGCCCTGTTGAGCGCCTAGAGCCATCCTCCCAGCCTTGGAGTAGGAATAAATTCCCAACTGGGGTAAAGATAATTTGCCGGCTCCACTAACTGGGGGAGCTCAGGACAGAAGCAGCTCCTGTCCAGGCATAAATGGTCCATGGATTAGAATAACATTTCCCCCCCGCATGGACCTGTGTTAACCTATTTCAGGAGAATAGGTCCTTGTTGGCAGACTGCAACCATTTCAGCTGTGCTGTGGACAGGTGGGTGTCTGATATTTGACATCGCTTTGCCTATTAAACAGGGTCCTCACCTACCCACATAAGGAACATAAGGACTGGTGGAGCCACTCAGTGCACCCAGCCACCCGCAAAAGGGTTACAAGTTTAACTGGTACCTCCAGTCCTTACAAACAAAAGCACTGGGTGCCCACGGTCTGTCTGCAAAATCCACCCACCTGTACACTTGAGGGAACAGGGACACATTTTCCTCACAGACACTCGGGGGATGATTCTCAGCCCCCTGCATTGTTTAGAGTGTGACACCCTGCTGCAACCAGATACCAGTACCTACACCAATCACCGTGCCCCTCTAAGACTGTAGGACAGAGCCTGTACCACACACTTGATGATCAGCTACCTGGACACTGGAGCTGAATTCATACAAGAAAAGTGAATAGGCTGATATACCTGATAACTGCTTTAGCCACCTGATGACAGGAAGTCAGAGTTTCAAAGGAAAAATAATCAAGCTAACTCACTCAAGCAACCCATTTGGGCATATCAAAACAAAACAAAGCAAGAAGCTAGGATACAGTAAGCAAACATAAAGTAAACTAATACAATAACTTGTAGATGGCTTGGAGACAACAGTCAATATCAAGTCACATAAAGAAACAGACCACGATCATCTCAATAAGCTTGCAAAACAAAGAATCAATGGATCTTCTGAATGAAGGTGCCTTCCTGGAATTACCAGATGCAGAATTCAAAAGACTAATACACAGCACTCTTTAAGAGATCAGGAAGGAGGTCAGGCAATATGCAGAACAAGCCAAGAAACACACAGATAAAAAAAAAAAAAAAACAGATAAAGTAGTTGAAAAATTAAAAAGGTTATTCAAGAACATAAGGAAAAAATTTAATAAGCTGCAAGAATCCATAAAGAGACAGCAATCAAAAATTCAGAAGATTAACAATAAAAATACAGAATTAGACAACTCAATAGAAAGAGGATCAGAATTGAGCAAGTAGAAGGCGGAATTTGTGAAATTGAAGATAAAGCACGTGGCACCAATATATTTGAAGAAAAATCGATAAAAGAATTAAAAAAAAATGAAGAAACCTTAAGAATCATGTCAGACTCTATTAAGAGAAATAACCTATGAGTGATTGGAGTATCAGAACAGGGAAGGATAACAGAAAATACGGAGAGAATTGTTGAAGATTTGTTGGCAGAAAACATCCCTGATATCATGAAAGATGAGAAGGTAACTATCCAAGATGCTCATTGAACTCCACATAAGGTAGATTTTAAAATAAAGTCACCAAGACATATTATAATCAAACTTCGCAAAACCAAAGATAAAGAGAGGATTTTAAGAGCAGCTAGGGATAAACAAAAAATCACCTACAAAGGAGAATCAATAAGAATAAGCTGAAACTACTCGGCAGAACCCACGCAGGCAAGAAGGCAATGGGATGACTTACATAAAGCATTGAAGGAAAAAAATTTCCAGCCAAAAATCAGATACCCAACAAAACTGTCTTTCAAATATGAAGGTGAAATTAGGACATTTCCAGATAAACAGAAGTTTAGGGAATTCATAAAAACCAAACCAAAACTACAAGAAATACCAAAGAGAGTTCTTTGGTTAGAAGATCAATAATATCAGGTATCAACCCAAGACTAGAATATTGGACAGAGCAATTAGACAGGGAACTCACAAAAATAAACCAAGATTTAAAAAAAACACTTAAAACAGGGAAACAGCAATGTCATTATGTAAAAGATGACAACATTGAAACAATAAAAAGGGAATAAGAAATGTAGTCACAGATCTTTCATATGTAGAAGGAGACAATGTGATATAAAGAAATGAAAGTTAGGTTTAAACATAGAAAAATAGGAGTAATATTAAAAAGGTAACCACAAAAGACACTAATTATCCTACTCATCAAAATAAAATGCAAGAAAAAAAACAGAGACTCAGCAAAAACAAAATCAACAACAAAAAAGAGGAAAAGACAATATATAAACTACTCAACACAAGAAATTAAGTGGGAAAAAGAAACTGTCAACAACACACAAAAAAAGACATCAAAATGACAGCACTGAACTCATATCTATCCATAATTACGCTGAATGTAAATGGACTAAATGCACCAATGAAGAGACGCAGAGTGGCAGAATGCATGAAAAAACCACGATCCGTCTATATACTGCCTACAAGAGACACACCTTAGACTTAGAGACACAAACTAAAACTCAAAGAATGGAAAACAATATATCAAGCAAACAACAATCAAAAGGAGCAGGAGTGGCAGTATTAATTTCCGACAAAAGACACTTTAAAATTAAATCCACCAAAAAGGACAAGGGAGGACACTATGTAATGATTAAAGGGACAAGATACCAGGAGGATATAACCATGTTAAATATTTATGTGCCCAATGACAGGGCTACAAGATACATAAAACAAACACTAATAGTAAAGCGAGATAGAAAGCTCCACAAATGTAGTAGGAGACTTCAACATGCCACTTTCAGTGGAGGACAGGACATCCAGGAAGAAGCTCAATAAAGATGCGGAAGATCCAAATGCCACAATCAACCAACTTTACCTGATAGACATATACAGAACACTGCACCCAAAAGCAGCCACATACACTTTATTTTCCAATGCACATGGAACATTCTCTAGAATAGACCACATATTAGGTCATAAAGCAAGCCTGATTAGAATCCAAAACATCAAAACATTACCAAACATATTCTCTGACCGTAAGGCCATAAAAGTGGAAATCACTCACAGAAAAAGCAGGGAAAATAAATCAAACACTTGGAAACTGAACAATACCCTACTCAAAAAAGACTGGGTTACAGAAGACATTAAGGATACAATAAAGAAATTCATAGATTCCAATGAGAATGAAAACACTTCCTATCAGAACCTCTGGGACACAGTGCTCAGAGGTCAATTTATATCAATAAATGCACACATCCAAAATTAAGAAAGGGCCAAAATCAAAGAATTATCCCTACAACTTGAACAAATAGAAAGATAGTAACAAAAGAAACCCTTAGGCACCAGAAGAAAGCAAATAATAAAATTAGAGCAGAATTAAATGAAATAGAGAACAGAAAAACAACTGAAAGAGTTAACAAGACCAAAGGATGGTTCTCTGAAGAAAATTAACAAAATTGATAAACTATTGGCCAAACTGACAAAAGGAAAACAGGAGAGGAAGCAAATAACCCGAATAAGGAATGAGATGGGCAATATCACAACAGACCCAACTGAAATTAAAAGAACCACATCAGATTACTATGACAAATTGTACTCTAACAAATTTGAAAACCTAGTAGAAATGGATGAATTCCTAGAAACACACTACCTACCTTAACTAAAACAAACAGAGGTAGAACAACTAAATAGGCCCATAACAAAAGAAGAGATTGAAAAGGTAATCAAAAAATTTCCAACAAGAAAAAGACCTGGCCCCGATGGCTTCACTACAGAGTTCTACCAAACTTTCAGGCCTGAAGAGTTAACACTGCTACTACTATAGGTATTTCACAACACAGAAGAGGATGGAATACGCCCAAACTCATTCTATGAAGCCAGCATATCCCTGATACCAAAACCAGGAAAAGACACCACAGAAAAAGAACATTACAAATCTATATCCCTCATGAACTTAGATGCAAAAATCCTCAATAAAATTCTAGCCAATATAATTCAACAACATATCAAAAAAATAATTCACCATGACCAAGTGGGATTCATACCAAGTATGCAGGGATGTTTCAACATTAGAAAAACAATTAATGTAATCGATCATACAAATAAAACAAAAGAACCACATGATTTTATGAATTGATGCAGGAAAGGCATTTGACAAAGTTCAACACCCATTCGTGATAAAAACTCTTAGCAAAATAGGAATAGAAGGAAAATTCCTCAACATAATAAAGGGCATTTATACAATCCCAACAGCCAACATCGTCCTAAATGGAGAGAGCCTGAAGGAATTTCTCCTGAGATCGGGAACCAGACAAGAATGCCCTTTATCACCACTCTTATTCAACATTGTGCTGTAGGTCCTACCCAGACCAATTAGGCTAAATAAAGAAATAAAGGGCATCCAGATTGGTAAGGAAGAAGTCAAAGTATCTCTGTTTGCAGATGACATGATCTTATACGCAGAAAACCCTAAAGAATCCTCAAGAAAACTATTGAAACTAATAGATCAGCAGAGTATCAGGATACAAGATAAACATACAAAAATCAGTTGGATTCCTCTACACCAACAACACTAAAGAGGAAATCATCAAATCAATACCATTTACAGTACCTCCCAACAGGGTAGAATACTTAGGAATAAATCTTACCAGAGATGTAAAAGACTTACACAAAGAAAACTACAAGACACTACTGCAAGAAACCAAAAGAGACCTACATAAGTGGAAAAACATACCTTGCTCATGGATAGGAAGACTTAACGTTGTAAAAATATCTATTCTACCAAAAGCCATCTATAGATACAATGCAATTCAGATCCAAATTCCAACGACATTTGTTAATGAAATGGAGAAACAAATGACCGATGTCATATGCAAGTGAAAGAGGCCTTGGATAAGTAAGTCATTACTGAAAAAGAAGATCAAAATGGGAGGCCTTACTCTACCTGATTTTAGAACCTATTATACCACCACAGTAGTCAAAACAGCCTGGTACTGGCACAACAGATACATAGACGAATGGAACAGAATTGAGAATCCAGACATAAATCCACCCACATATGAACAGCTGATATTTGACAAAGGCCCAAAGTCAGTTAAATGGGGAAAAGATAGTGTGTTTAACAAACGGTGCTGGCACAACTGGAGACCCATATGCAAAAAAATGAAGCAAGACCCATACCTCATACCATGTACAAAAACTAACTCAAAATGGATCAAAGAACTAAATATAAAACCCAAATCATTAAAGATCATGGAAGAAAAAATAGGGACAATGCTAGGAGCCCTAATACACAGCATAAACAGTATACAAAACATTACTAACTATGCAGAAGAAAAACTAGATAACTGGGAGTTCCTAAAAATCAAACACCTATGCTCATCCAAAGACTTCACCAAAAGAGCTCAAAGATTACTTATAGAGTGGGAAAAAGCTTTTAGCTATGACATTTCCAATCAGCGCCTGATCTCTAAAATCTATACCTCTTGCTGTCGAGTCTATTCCGACTCATGATACTGCAAAAACTCAACTACAAAGACAACCCAATTAAAAAATGGACAAAGGATATGAACAGGCACTTCACTAAAGAAGACATTCAGGTAGCTAACACTTACATGAGGAAATGCTCATGATCATTAGCCATTAGAGAAATGCAATCAAAACTACAATGAGGTTCCATCTCACTCCAACAAGGCTGGCAGTAATCCCAAAAACGCGAAGGGAGCCGTGTGTGTGTGCGTGCGTGCGTGCGTGTGTGTAGTGGGGGCAGGTGGGAATCCCATATGACAAGAAGGAGTGCTAAGCTTGGCCAAGCCACAATGCCTGCTAAGCACCAAGCTGGGGTCTCTATAAGACACCATGTCCCGTTATCACCGTAAGCCAAGGACATCACAGAAAGTGGGGAAACACTGCTTAGTTGAGGCTGAACTTTAAGTGAAGACCCTGATGCTCAGGATTCTAACAATTTAAGAAGAGCTGTACATTCAGGCCAGTAACCAGCTGTTCTCTTTTGCTACTCAGGGGAGAAGGAGAAGAAACTGGGTTACATGGCTACATGAATCACTTAAACGAACGAGCTCAAAAATAGTTTCATAGCAAATAAAGTTGTACATTCTCCCCTAGGATCTTTTAAATATAATTACCTACCCAGGGCAGTTGACTGGGGTGCTCATGCCGGAAGGCAGGGGATAATGCTAACTAGCCCCCAAGGATGTGTATATCATACCAGATGCTACAGGACTGATTCCAACTCATGAAGACCCCTTGTGACCCTTCAAAAGTAGATCACCAGTCCTTTCTTCTGAGGTACTTCTGGGTAGGGTTAGTAGCCCAGCACTTAACTGTTTGTTCCACCCAGGGACTCCTATGTATGTAAAACAGTTACTCATTTAAGATTATTCTCTTGGAAATGAACCTTCAAACAAAGATCCAAATTCTGATCTGCTGGATAAAGAATTAAGAAAAGAAGGGTTTCTTCCACACCCCTTATATAACATCCTGTTTACTCGGGAAGCTTCTAAGTCATTACAAATCCTTTTCTAAAAATGATTGTCAGTGTAAGATAATTCTAACATTTCAAAAGTTTAAAAAGTTTCCCATTCTTGCAACCATGCTGCAGAGGTGGCTCACTGCTAACAATCCAGTCTGTGTACTTCCAGATATTAGATTTTTAAATAGTATTTTAAGTTAAGGTTGGGAAGCAAGCAAAAGAGTACTTCTGTTTGGGACTTGCATTTTCAAGTAGTCACCAGTGTCTTATACTACAAACTCTCTTTCCATAATGAAGTTTCCAGTCAAAGGAAATTAGGCTCTATTACATTTTTCACACTAAATTTTTTTGACAAGAACTGTCAAGATTATACGTAAAAAAAGTTACTTGAATCTTGCAGAAGTTATAAGAATCTTTGCAGAAGTGTAAAGGGTAACATACTAAAAAAATACTAGAGGCTCATTATTTCTGCTTTAGCCAAGATAGGTTAAAAAAAAAAAAAAAAGGTATGAGACAAGAACTAGAAATTCATAGAATTCTTCCCTGATACGCTCTATGTCTCCTATATTTCAGCAATAAAAACCAGAGGTCACCCTGTAAAAGAAGAATGACAATTACTGGAAAATGGTTTAAAAAAAAAACTCTAAAAGCAACTGCACCCATCATTTCCTTTAGCTTTTTTTTTTTAAAGGAATTATTTCTTTCATCCTCTTATGATACATAAAAATCAATACTGCTGTTAAAATTTTCTGTTTCATGAAACTTAAGCGGGAATTCCTGAAATGCATTCTAACAAACAGCCAGTTCAGCAATGTCACAGTCTAGGCCCAACAGACACAGAGAGATGATTTCACGGCTCATTTTCTCGACAACACCTGCTCTCCTTGGCTAGGCTGCTTTAAGTGAAAAGACAACCAGGCTGAAAAATGTAATCCCACTGATTCAAAATTTATAAAAACAGTTTTCACTGAAGTTCAAATCTGTAAACCTGCTGTGCACTGAATTACTCAATGTTGCCCTTTCAGCCATGCATAAAGAACCCTGGTGGCACAGTGGTTAAAGCGCTCAACTGCTAACCAAAAGATCAGCAGTTGGAACCTACCACTCCCTCCATGGGAGAAGGATGCGGCAGTTTGCTTCTGTGAAGATTTACAGCCTTGGAAACCCTATTGGGCAGTTCTACTCTGTCCTATAGGGTTGCCAGGAGTCAGAATTGACATGACGCTATTGGGCAGTTCTACCCTGTCCTATAGGGTTGCCAGGAGTCAGAATTGACATGACGGCAGAGGGTTTGGTTTTTCTGTTTTTTTGGTTGGCCACACATGGTCTTGTAACTCCCACATGGTGACTGAGTAGGACTATGTAAAAAAGGTGCTTGTGGTCCACCAAGGAGGTTGGACAGTTTACTAACAATGCAAATAAGATGCATAGAACCCTGCAGGGGTGGTGCCATGCAAATAAGGTGTATGGAACCCTAACAAGTGGATTGGTCAGTTTTGCTATCCTGCTGGGCATAAGAGAGAGTCAAATCTAGAGTAGAGGGGGAGCTTGCTACGACCAGAAAGAAGAGCCAGCAGTGGAGTGCATCCTTTGGACCAAGGGTCCCTGGGCTGAGAACCTCCTAGATCCTGGAGACAGAGAGAAAGAGCTGTAACAGTGGAGATGGCATGAGACGGCAAGAAGCAGCAGCAGAGAAACAGCAGCAGCAGAACCAGGACATCAGTCCACAGAGCAAGGTGGTTATAGTAGGCTTGCCAACCCATGGAGCGAGACAGCTGAGTGCCTTCAGGCACGAGACTTCCTGGTGGAGTGGGTGCCTCTAGGCACTTATCTGAAGAGCCCAAGAGCTTTGTAACACGTGCCGTAGCAGAGCAGAGGCCAGCCCAAGGAGCCCATCAGCTGAGGGACCGGCTTGCCTGTGGGCACAGCAGAGGAGCTGTCCTGATCAAAGAACTCTATCCCAAAGCATTCCTGAACCTGAATTGTAACCTATTTCTTCCCACCTCCCCACCTTCGCCAAAAAAAACCCTATAATCATCAGTATGGTCTGTGAGTTCTGTGTGGGCACTGCAATGAATTATTGAACCCAGCAAAGCAGAGAGTGCCATAGGAGGGGCGGCTGGTGTCAGAATAGGTAAAAAGATTGGAAGGTGGAGGCGTGTTTGACCTCCACCTCACAGGGATCAGCTTTGGCCTGCTGCTGATGGTGATTCTCTCTCCTTCCTCTTGTGAAGTCAGATGAGCAGGTCAGACTGCACGTTGCTACCACACATTTTACAAAAACTGATTAGAAAAGACTGTTCCCTGATTGAAGTCATTTATCCTGGTGGACAACAGCAGTTCCAACGAGCATAGGATGGTACAGAAGAGTATTTAAGGTCTTTCAAGGACACAATCTTTTCTCAAGTTCTTTTTCTCCCTTCCAAATGAACATACACGTCTCCATCGCTTGTGATCAACAAACAGGCTTCATGAGGCAATGACGCCTGGCACGTGGGAAACCAAATGACAAAAGATTCAAAAACTTAGCATACTTTTCTGGACAGTAGTGGTTATTATGCACTGCCTGAAATACCAAAGGTAGAGGGAATGTGCAGTTCTCACTCTTCTCTGATGCTTTTACTTTATCAGGCTACTCCCGAAGCCACCGTACTTCTGGTAAGCCTTTCATTAATAGCACAAAAACAAACAGACTTACTACCACTTAACTTGACCTGAAGTTCCAACTTGTGGTCCACCCGGCATCAACTTCAACCCCTGTGAAAGGTGGGCCAAATTCATTCCCTCCTACCTCAAGCCTAGCCTTATGCTTCCATTTCCTCAACTACACAGCTGAGATAACAGAAAACATCAACCTCCCTTGTGAAAGGGATTGTGGGAGGGAATGGCAGGGCTGAACAGAAAGCTCCATAAAGATGGAACCAGGATCAATATTTTTCCAGTACCCTGGAAGTTATCTTTCTGCCTTTAACCAATTTTATTCTTTATAGTAAAGTCACCAGGTTAAGCAATATGCCAACCTTTACATATTTGATGTTAAGCTATTAACCTGTTAACTCTAAGTCCATTCATTCTGACTCACAGCAACCCTACAGGACAGAGTAGAATGCTCCACAGGCTTAGCATCCAAGCTCTTAACCATTGCACCACCAGGGCTCTGTTATGCTGTTACCAAAACCAAAACCATTGCTGTCGGGTCCAATCCAACTCATAGCAACCTCAATACCAAAAAAAAAAAAAAACCCAGCACCACCTAGGCGATTCTGACTCATAGCGACCCTATGGGACAGAGTAGAACTGCCCCATAGAGTTTCCAAGGAGCACCTGGCGGATTCGAACTGCCAACCTGTTGGTTAGCAGCCGTAGCACTTAACCACTCCACCGAGCACTTAACCACTCCACCGTAGCACTTAACCACTCCACTCCGAGCAACCCTAACCCTAAAACCCTAAAAAAAAAAAAAAAAACCCTAATAGGTACCTAAAATTTAGAAAGCTTATATTTTCTGATTATAGTGAATCTTTTTATCATTATAAAGTTTCTCGTTTATCACTAGCAATGCTTCTTGAGGTAGTCAAGTGTTAAGTTTTGTTTGTTTTTTAAGGTATCACCACTTTCATTTTCTTACGGTATGAATCCTTATATTTTCAACATTTTATATATTTAAGATATGTCTCTTGTAAGCAGCAAATAGTTAGCGCTTTTCATATCATTTTTACCCAATTTGACAACATTTGACTTTGAAATGGATATGTAATTTGTGTATATTCAGTATAATTATAGATATATTTGAGTTTGAACGAACCAAATGTATTATTCACTTTCTATTGAGCTACCCACTCTTTGTTCCTTTTTCTCCCCCTTTAATACCTTCTTCTGGATTGAACTTTCTTATTATAACTTCCACGCTAGTAGCTTGTTATCTGCACATTCTTTCTCTATTCTCCAGTGATAGCCCCTAGAGATTACAATAAACCTTTCTGACTGCTGAAGTTCAGTATCAATTTGTACTTATACCATTTCCATTTCCAAAAAATTACAAGCTTAAAACACGTTAACTCCATTTTTTTCTCCCTGATGAATGTGCTATTGTCGCACGTTTTCAACCTCTACATGAGACATCAAAAGTCACGACAGTAGTCCTTTGGCATCTGCAGGAGACTGGTTCCAGGACCCACTGCAGATACCAAAACCTGCTCTGCTTAAGTCCCTTACATAAAACGACGTAGTGTTTGCATGTAACCTATGCACATCCTCCTGTATACTTTAAATCATCTCCAGATTACTTATTACACCTAATACAATGTAAATCCTATATAAATAGTTGTTAATGCTTCCATTTAACACTGTATGCTTTCGCGGTCTTTGCAAGCACGTTATCAGGAACCAGAGAGACCATTTTTGCCAATGTAGGGGTAGCACTAACACTTCCACGAATTTCAGCTCCTTTCTGCTTTATTGTGTGAATGCTCGATTCGTTCTTACCAACTTCACTGCCCCCTTTGTCAAGCAACATGCCACTTTTCAGAAGATCTAAGGTGTTCATTTTCTTGTCGAAAGATAGCACGTAATGCTCCCTCTTAGTGTTCGAGGGATTGCTTTGATCGTGTAATGCTTTTTAGGAGCCCTTTTTCACAGAAACAAAGGGTGCACACAAGTATCAAACTAATGAGACACACAGCAAACAATGCTTGAACAAGCGCTGGAGAGAGCCTGAGGGTCTGTGAGGTGGCAGGAGGCTCCTCATTACTTCTTGCACCTTCATGCTTTATGTAGGATCATTTTCCTTTTGCCTAAAGAACTCCCTTTAGCATTTACTTCAGCGCAATTGTGCTGCTAATGAATTTTCTCAGTATTTTAATAAAAATAACTTTAATTCACCTTCATTGAAAGTAGCATTCTGAGTTGGTAGGGTCGCTATGAGTCGAAATCCACTCAAGGGCAATGGGTTTGTTTTAGGTTTTTTGGTTATTTTTAATTGAATAACACTATAAATGAAAAATTATAAAGAAAAGTTAAGGCTTCAGATGATGTTCTCTTCCTCCAGACAGGATTTACTTTTGTTTCTGACAAAGAGTGCAGTTGGGAGCAGTTTATTTAATTCCATGGCTTGAGATGATTAGAAGCTGGGCTCCAGTCGATATAAACTGCTCTCTTTCAAGTTCACCCTATTTCTAGCACATAAGCCTTTGGGGTCCCAACCGAACCTTGGACTGTTGACCAGGGCTTCATCACGTGGGCAGGACATGAATTCCAATATATGTTCTCAAGCTCTGATCAGCTTTTTAACCTCCCAGATGACATGTTTGATTTAGCAAATGCCTGAATGGGAAAAGTTGCACCAAAAGCTGGGCTCATCTTTTTTTATGTTTTTTTTCCTCTGGAATACTGGTCCCCAAAATTCTCACTGTCTCTGTCTTAGGCTGGGTTCTCTAGCGAAGCAAAACCAATAAAGCGTATAAATATACATAGAGAGAGATTTATATCAAAGAAAACGGTTCACACGATTGTAGAGACTGGAATGTCCAAAGTCCATGGATTAGGATAGAGGCTTCTCCCAATTCACACAGCCACATGAGCTGGAGCAGGGCTCCACTCACACGCTGTGAGGATCAAGGAATCCTAAGATTGTCAGATAGGCTGACAGCTCAAGTTCCAAGAACCAGAGGTCAAATGAACAGGAGGCAGCCGCAGGATCCACAATGAGCAAAAAGCCAGAATGTCTGCTTATATTGGGATGTAGGCCATACCCCCAAGGAAACTCCCTTTCAACTGACTGGCTGTTCACAACAGAACCCATCATGGCAGTGATCACACATAAACACTGAGAATCATGGCCCAGACAAGTTGACACACAATCTTACCTATCACATTCTTGCAGATCTCAGTGAATTCAAATTGATGCCCCTGCCCCTCTTAGATTTTCTAGTTGTTCTAAATGAAAAAATGGTCTGTGGGGAGTCCCTGTGGGGAGTGGAATTCCCACGCTGTCATTATAAAGTTCAAGAATAGAGCCCAAAATATGAAGATCCCATTTCATTTTCTCCCAATATACATATAGTTTTAAATATACCTTGGGATAAAATTGATGTAAACATGCATATAAAATACAAATTCTTATTCAAGACTTATATTATGGTATACAAACTATCCACATCTGAAGATTGCCTGGGTTCAAATTTGACTGTTAGACCTTAGACAAGTTATTCAAGCTGTGTATCCATTTCAACTTTATAAAATAGGTATAACTTTACTACCTATTTCATAGGTGGCAGTGAGGATAAAAATAAAACACATGAAAATCCTTAGGAAAGAATATAACAGATAGGAAAAACTCAATGAACCTTAGTATTATGAGGATTATTGCTAAAACAAATATTAATGAAAGTAGCATCTTTCATACCATGCATTCCTGAAGACAGTCCCATGGTTGATACTGAAGTTTCTCTCTTCGATTTGTCACTTCTTATGACTCTGCCTCTTACACTCATATTTTCCTTTCAGCCATTGCTGAGTAAAGACTCTCTCAAAACTGACTTCTGCAGCAGTCAATCTGTTCTTTTATTTCCCCATAGTTCTCACCCACACCTCATTATTTTAAGGTGTTTCCAAAGTCTACACATCATAGCTGAAACGAATCATATTAACAGACACCCCAATTCCATTCATTTCATTTCTGCTAGAAGACACAGACTGAAAGCTCAAAACACGTCTCATAGTCAATACTAGCATGCCCAGAACAATGCATCAGCATTTGCTCTGCGTTTCCTATGCAAGAATTGGAGTTATACTTATGTTTTGTTAGACATCTAAATTAATCTGAATATTTTAACTATACTTTATATGTAAAATTCTAAAACAGAGAAATCTAAAATTCATTCTATTTGCTTATATAAGTTACGAGGGTGGAGGTGAACATGGGGTGTGAGAGGGAGGTGTGGGGAGAGGCCATTAAAACGTGTACTAGATGTCTCTGTAGAAGAGCACATTCCTGGTAACCTGAAGCAGCCTGACCTGCCTCTGAGATCTCCGAGCTTTGTGCTTGCAATTACAGACATAGAGATTTAACCCAAAGTGAGAAATGAGCACAACTTCACAGTCGGCCACTGGAGAAAAGTCCATTTGAGCAGTAAGAGAAAATCAGACTCATTCTGCATGCAATAAGTTGCGGTTGTGTTTGTTAGCAGCTATCAAGTCAATTCTGATTCATGGCGCCCCCATGTGTCAAAGGAGAGCTGCTCCATAGGGTTTTCAAGGCTGTGATCTTACAGAAGCAGATCATCAGGCCTGTCTCAAACCACCAGCCTTTCAGCTTACAGTCGAGAACTTAACTGTCTGTACCACCCAGACACTCCAGGTGTAATATATTCTACAAATATATATGTGTGTATATATATGCATATCCACCCATCTAATCTATCTAATCCATCTATCTAATCTATCTATCTATCCATCTACCTATCTACATATATATATCCTCGATGGCCGTTGAGTCGATTCTGACTCATAGCAAGCCCACAGGGTTTCCAAGGCTATAAATCTCCATGGAAGCAGACTGCCACATCCTTCTCCCGTGTGTGTGTGTGTGTGTGTGTGTGTGTGTGTAAATTCATAAACCAGAATCAAGGATGAAAAACACTTAATTACTTATTTATAACAAAATTTACCACATTTACAATGAGAGCTATTTAGTGTCCAGGAGTTAATGTGCTCCTTCATACAATAAATTGCCAAATGTTTAAAAGAAAACAAAAATGTATCAATGTAGAAACAGTAGGCTTTTCCCTGCTGTACAAAGTAGAAGCACTCTAAAGCAAATTTTATTTTTAGGTAATTCCTTTTAATTCAGAACTTAATGAAAATAAAAACATCAGATGCAGTAAGCCACCTTTCCCATGTGAAGTACAGGGTTTGTCTGTCACTGCATGAGCAAGCATGACAGCCCACATGGTTAAACTAAAGGAAGCATTTTTCACACTTTTTCATCTGACCAGAGAAAGATGAAATCTCTTCGTGCGTGTTGCTTGGCCAATCTCAACTCTGAGATGCTGTGCTACGTATTTAAGTGGAGGTGAAAACAAAAACTGTGACCTCCGTGTTTCAGTTTAATCCAGCTGACCACTGGACAGCGCCCCCTATAGGCTGGGTTTGGCACCAGGGGGCAGAGATCCAAAGAAAACAAAGGAATTCAGGGGGAGTGGGGAGGAGTGGTAGGCCAACACAGGTAACAGAAATAAACACAATGTGAACATGAAGCAACCCTATAGCGTATCACAGTCCTGTCAGCTGGACGAGTCAGAATTTGTACCCGATGTTTTACATGGCCTCCCTGAAGAAGGTTCTGTCTGTTTTCACTGTCTCCTTCTCTCCTGAAATCACCCTTCAAATGTGAGCAGTGTCCTCCTTCTATGACAGACTGCCCTGTTGTTTGCCCAGCACATACTCCTTCCTCTAAGCAGATTCTGTACCACATCTGGGCAGGTCTGTCAGGTGAGCTGATGCCTCAGGCAAGTGAATGAGAATTCTCCATCCCGGTAATACCTGCTGCCTAGTTTGGGTTTGGGTATATGACCCTGTCTATGAGATGTGTAGAAACCCTGGTGGCGTACTGGTTAAGTGCTACGGCTGCTAACCAAAAGGTCGGCAGTTCAAATCCACCAGGCACTCCTTGGAAACTCTATGGGGGAGTTCTACTCTGCCCTATAGGGTCACTATGAGTCAGAATCAACTCGACGGCAACGGGTTTGGTTTTGTGGGTTATGAGATATGTAATATGCATGCCAGGAAGAAGAAAAAGTCCTCTCCTCCTTTTCATTCATGAGTTACAGGAGATGAGCTTGAGGCTGTCATCAGTCATCTCTTATGCCATAGGGAGAAACTCTGTCTGAGACTGAAGTCAGAGACTGGACAGAAATGAGCTGAGCTATGTAAAGGGAAACAAAGCCTGGTGGACATTATTTGAGCCCCTGGATCCAGCTGGGCCTGAAGCCACCATTACCCCCAACCAAACTGTAAGAGCCAACAAATTCCCTTTCATGATTAATCCATATTTTGGATTCTGAAACTAAAACCAAAAGAGCAGACTAGGGCATCTTTCTACGTCCAACATAAAAGCAACTACTGGATAACTAGCTCCAAATTAATTTCTAAGGGGCCTTCCTAAGATTTATAGTACATACCTGCTTGCTTGCTTTGTCCTTGAAAATAAAGGGATACTCTGAAATAGGTAGAGAGATCAAAGGAAGCTCCAGGGAAGAGATAAAAGACGGTAGAAACAAGGAAAAAAGCCAAGTATGTGGAACAAGTACCAACGTCAGCTGCAGGTCCCGAAACCCTGGTAAGATTAGAGATGAGAATTAAGAGCAGGCAGCAAACTGGCCATTTCACATGCACAAGAAGAATGACTCAGACTCAAAGGAAGGAGCCAAGAGCCACAAAGAGGCATCCCTAGGCAGTAGGCTCGAGTCCTCACCTAGGAACTGGCTTCACGTGCCAGGCGGTATTTTCAGAGTTTCTATGAAACAGGGACTCCCAACTGCCTCTCATTCTGCCTCTCTGAGTAGGAGTGTTTATGCCTGTCCCACCACTGTCTCTTGGGTATGCGGGGGGCAGGGAAGTTGCCTCTTTTGCTCACAGGTCTTCAGACTGAGAAGATCTGTACTGGAGGAACTGTATAAAACCAGGCCAAAGGAGTTTCTTCTGTACCTAAACCTGGTTTGGATGACAGGATCCTGAACTTTGAGCTGATGCCCCTATGAGCTGAGACTTGGAAGTCTTGGGAGGAGTGTTACATGAATTGTTAAGGTCAGAGAGCACTGTAGAAGGTTGAATTTTCTGAAGATGGCCATACCAGGATATACGCTGTCCTGCATGCTCTTCTTAAAATGAGATGTTGACATTCCTCCACTAAGTCAGGGTCTGCATTTCCTCTCTTCAACTTAGGGATCCCTTTGCACCCATCAACTGATAGAATGCAGAGGAACTAACGCTGTTTGCACCCAAGGCTAGGTCATAAAAGACAATCTGTCCTCCACGTGGCTCCCTTCTCTCAGGACGCTTGCCCATGGGGCCTAGCCACCACATAAACAGGCCTTATGTGGGCGTTCCGGCCGTCAGCCCCAGATGACAACCGCACCAATCGCTAGAATATGAGTGAAAAAATGCTCTAACTGAAGCCCCAGATACCATGGAGCAGAGTGCCAACCATTCCCATTGTTTCTGTCTGAATTCCTGACACACAGAACTGTGAGAGAGGACCCTAACTGTTGTTTTGAGTCATGCGGGAATAGATAACCATACACATAGCATATTGCTGTGCCTCAAAAGCTTAATCTTATATGTAAATTCCATCCAGGAATTTACATCTTATTGTCACATAAAAACAAAAGTTTTAGTAGTACTTATGCCTAGTGCAGTATTAAGTTCAGAGAGATACCCATTCCAGCACATCGGAGAAACTCTTTCTTATAGGACCATGTCTGAATCACACCCTATAGGGTCACTACGAGTCAGAATCGACTCCATGGCAGTGGGTTTGTTTTGGTTTTTTTGTTTAATGATGACAATGATAATCTATTGGTAGGCTTGGAGGAGGCCCTCTCTTGAAACATCTTGCAGAAATTCGAGATACGCACTGGAATATTCCTTCACTCACCCTGGAAAAACTTTGTATGATGGCAGTAGAAGAACACATAGCATCAGCAAGATGTCAGTGTCTGGCCCACTCTGACACTGATATAAAATAACTGCCAATGCTTTAGTTCATGCTCATGAATTAAAGAAAACCCTCAGTAACAACAAGGAGTCTTAGAGACAAGGTCACTCCAAAAAAAAAAAAAGATCCCGAGTTTAGTTTTGATTTTAGGAAGCAACAGAGCCTAGAAATAAAGTGTTTGAGCCCTGCCATCTAAAACCATAGGTTCGAAACTCATATTTACCAGTTATGAGCTGTTCAACTTTAGATGAGTTAATTAACTTCTCTGTGCCTTTGTTTCATCTGCAAAATGGGGGAAAAGTGATTAACCTACCTCATTGAGGATGTCACGAGGCCTAGGTGAGATGATGCCCACAGGATGCCTGGTACCATGTCGGGCATTGCGTAAATGCACAATAAAGCCAGTTGCCGAAAAGTTGGTTTTGACTCACGGAAACCTCATGTGTGTCAGAATAGAACTGTGCTCCATGGAGTTTTCAATGGCTGAGTTTTTGGAAGTATATCACTTACACCTTTCTTTCAAGGCACCTCTGGGTGGCCTGAGACCTCAATCCTTTCAGTTAGCAGCAGGGCACTTAACCAGTTGCACCAATTTGGGTACATATTAATTATGACTAGGACGACCATCATTTTGTCCTGGACAACCCTAGTTTATACCTGTTGGCCTTCTTAAACAATGATTAATAACACCCTTCTGGCCCTTAGTTAAATATTAGTTACAAATTCATCTTGCAAACCAGGAGATCACCTCACCTCTATGTGAAAGAGGCTCTAAAGGAAAAAGGTAATGGATAAGCTGGGTGTTTCTGAGGAAGGTGAGGGCATCCCTTTGTCCACTCTGGCTGCCCCTACCTGCTCCAGGACATGGAACTACAGTCACACTCAGTAACAGTAACTAAGGCTCAGAGCTGTTAGTCACCCAAGAAAAGTCAAATTACGTTTACCATGTTGTTGTTGTTAAGTGCCGTCAAGTCAGTTCCAACTCATAGCAACCCTATGCACAACAGAACGAAACACTGCCCGGTCCTGAGCCATCCTGACAATCATTGTTATGCTTCAGCTCATTGTTGCGGCCACTGTGTCAATCCACCTCATTGAGGGTCTTCCTCTTTTCCACTGACCCTGTACTCTACCAAGCATGATGTCCTTCTTCAGGGACTGATCCCTCCTGACAACATGTCCAAAGTATGTAAGACACAGTCTCGACATCCTTGCTTCTAAGGAGCATTCTGGTTGTACTTCTTCTAAGACACATTTCTTCATTCTTTTGGCAGTCCATGGTATATTCGATATTCTTTGCCAATACCACAATTCAAAGGCATCAACTCTTCTTCAGTCTTCCTTATTCATTGTCCAGCTTTCACATGCATATCATGTGATTGAAAATACCATGACTTGGGTCAGGCGCAACTTAGTCTTCAGGGTGACATCTTTGCTCTTCAACACTTTGAAGAGGTCCTCTGCAGCAGATTTACCCAATGCAATGCGTCTTTTGATTTCTTGACTGCTGTTTTCATGGCTGTTGATTGTAGATCAAAGTAAAATGAAATCCTTGACAACTTCAATCTTTTCTCCGTTTATCATGATGTTGCTCATTGGTCCAGTTGTGAGGATTTTTGTTTTCTTTCTGTTGAGGTGTAATCCATACTCAAGGCTGTGGTCTTTGATCTTCATTAGTAAGTGTTTCAAGTCCTCTTCACTTTCAGCAAGCAAGGTTGTGTCATCTGCATAACGCAGGTTGTTAATGAGTTTTCCTCCAATCTCGATGCCCCGTACTTCTTCATATAGTCCAGCTTATCATATTATTTGTTCAGCATACAGAATAAATAATTATGGTGAAAGAATACAACCCTGACACACACCTTTCCTGACTTTAAACCCATCAGTATCCCCTTGTTCTGTCCGAACAACTGCCTCTTGATCTATGTAAAGGTTCCTCATGAGCACAATTAAGTGTTCTGGAATTCTCATTCTTCGCAGTGTTATCCATAGTTTGTTATGATCCACACAGTCAAATGCCTTTGCATAATCAATAAAACACAGGTAAACATCCTTCTGGTATTCTCTGCTTTCAGCCAGGATCCATCTGACATCAGCAATGATATCCCTGGTTCCACGTCCTCTTCTGAAACCGGCCTGAATTTCTGGCAGTTCCCTGTTGTTATATACTGCTGCAGCCATTTTGAATGATCTTCAGCAGAATTTTGCTTGCATGTGATATTACTCACATTGTTCTATAATTTCCACATTCGGTTGGATCACCTTTCTTGGGAATAGGCATAAATATGGATCTCTTCCAATCATTTGGCCAGGAAGCTGTCTTCCATATTTCTTGGCATAGACGAGTGAGCACCTCCAGCCCTGCATCTGTTTGTTGAAACATCTCAACTGATATTCCATCAATTCCTGGAGCTTTGTTTTTTGCCAATGCCTTCAGAGCAGCTTGGACTTCTTCCTTCAGTACCATCAGTTCCTGATCATATGCCACCTCTTGAAATGGTTGAATATCGACTAATTCTTTTTGGTATGATGACTCTGTGTATTCCTTTCATCTTCTTTTGATGCTTCCTGAGTCATTTAATATTTTCCCCATGGAATCCTTCACTATTGCAACTCAAGGCTTGAATTTTTTCTTCAGTTCTTTCAGCTTGAGAAACGCTGAGCAAGTTCTTCCCTTTTGGTTTTCCATCTCCAGCTCTTTGCACATGTTATTATAATACTTTACTTTGTCTTCTCGAGAGGCCCTTTGAAATCTTCCGTTCAGTTCTTTTACTTCATCAATTCTTCCTTTTGCTTTAGCTGCTCGATGCTCAAGAGCAAGTTTCAGAGTCTCCTCTGACATCCACCTTGGTCTTTTCTGTCTTTCCTGTCTGTTCAGTGACCTCTTGCTTTCTTCATGGATGATGTCCTTGATGTCATTCCACAACTCATCTGGTCTGCAGTCACTAGTGTTCAATACATCAAATCTATTCTTGAGATGGTCTCTAAATTCAGGTGGGATATACTCAAGGTCATATTTTGGCTCTCGTGGACTTGCTCTGATTTTCTTCAGTTTCAGCTTGAGCTGATGTTTCAAGTTTTAGCTTGAATTGATGGTCTGTTCCACAGTCGGCCCCTGGCCTTGTTCTGACTGATGATATTGAGCTTTTCCATCGTCTCTTTCCACAGATGTAGTCGATTTGATTTCTGTGTGTTCCATCTGGTGAGGTCCATGTGTATAGTCACTGCTTATGTTGGTGAAAGAAGATATTTGCAGTGAAGAAGTCGTTGGTCTTGCAAAATTCTATCATTCGATCTCTGGCATTGTTTCTGTCTCCAAGGCCATATTTTCCAACTGCTGATCCTTCTTTGTTTCCAAATTTCCCATTTCAATCGCCAGTAATTATCAACGCATCTTGATTGCATGTTCGGTCAGTTTCAGACTGCAGCAGCTGATAAAAATCTTCTATTTCTTCATCTTTGGCCCTAGTGGTTGGTGTGTAAATTTGAATAATAGTCGTATTAACTGGTCTTCCTTGTAGGTGTATGGATATTATCCTATCACTGACAGTGTTGTACTTCAGGATAGATCTTGAAACGTTCTTTTTGACAACGAATGCAATGCCATTCCTCTTTGAGTTGTCATTCCCAGCATAGTAGGCTATATGATTGTCCAATTCAAAATGGCCAATACCAGTCCATGTCAGCTCACTAATGCCTAGGATATTAATGTTTATGTGTTCCATTTCATTTTTGAAGACTTCCAATTTTCCTAGATTCATACTTCGTACATTCCAGGTTCCAATTATTAATGGATGTTTTCAGCTGTTTCTTCTCATTTTGAGTCGTGCACATCAGCAAATGAAGATCCCAAAAGCTTTACTCCATCCACGTCATTAAAGTTAACTCTACTTTGAGGAGGCAGCTCTTCCCAGTCATCTTTTGAGAGCCTTCCAACCTGGGGGGATTATCTTCCAGCACTTTATCAGACAATGTTCCGCTGCTATTCATAAGGTTTTCACTGGCTAATGCTTTTCAGAAGTAGACTGCTGGGTCCTTCTTCCTAGTCTGTCTTAGTCTGGAAGCTCAGCTGAAACCTGTCCTCCATGGGTGACCTTGCTGGTATCTGAATACCGGTGGCACAGCTTCCAGCATCACAGCAACACACAAGCCCCCAGAGTACGACAAACTGACAGACACGTGGGGGATGTTTACCATATCTCTATATTAAGCATCATTCATTTTAGACGAAAAAAAAAATTATCTTAAAGCTAAATTCAAGCATTGGTACATAATGTGTTAAATGCTTACTCCAGTAATACCTTTCTCAGGTTCTGGAAAGCTTAAGTGTCCTGGGAACCTCAGAAACAGTTTAAATTAACCTAGGGTATTAAAACAACAAAAGGAGCCTTGGTGGCACAGTGGTTAAGAGCTTGGCTGCTAAATGAAAGGTCAGCAGTTGGAACCCACCATTCGCTCTGTGGGAGAAAGATGTGGCAGTCTACTTCTGTAAAGATTTACAGCCTTGGAAACTCTATAGGCAGCTCTACTGCACCCTGTAGGATCGCTATGAATGGGAACTGACTCAATGGCAATGGGTTTGGTGTTCATTTTTGGCTTATTAAAACAACAAATAAATAGAACAGTGCAAATGCCATCTTCCTATGCCCAAAGGATGGGAGTTTCAAAGTGTAAATTCTATAATTTTGTTGTTCTACCGTGTCTCTACCCTGCCCCCTTCCCAAGCCAAGGAGCTCACCTTATGAACCTTCTGAACCTGCCGATCAAGTCCTGCAGCATACTACAGAATTCTCATCACCCAGCAAAGGCCGTTCTCAGCTGCAAAGGCTTTAGTCACTTCCCTTACCAGGTAACTAGCTATTTTCATGATTAGGCTACTGTCAGAGTATTTTAAGCAAGCGTAGTGCTAGATAACCTACAAATTGCTCTCTGACTAACCACATGTCCGCTGCTCTCTACATTACGCATTGACATGGGCCCTAACGGCCCTAATCAGTCTGACCTGAAGTTAGAGATACAACTATTCTCTTCTTGTAGAGGCATTACACAGAAGAGAGTTTCCAGAACAGGCCTTATAACTTTGCTGAATTACGCCATTTTAGTTATATTATGGTCACTTAGCATTCACCAGGAGTTCCATGTTAACAGAAATGCTTTCTATATGATTTGCTTTTCAGCTCAAGGAGCTAAAAATGATGTCATGTGACTATAAAATGATGAGCCTGATTTTGCACTGAGCTTCTCCAATCAATCTCATTGCGACACTCTACAAACTGCATCTTGTCCTTTCATCTCAAATCAATTGGGAATACAAAAACAGACTTGAAACACATCTTCCACAACACAAGTCCCGGTCAAATTTACGTTCATCTGAGGACAACAAACACAATGACCAGAGCATCTTGGATCTTCAAGGGCACAGAAAAGCTTCTCAACTTACGACAACACAAACAAATCCTGCAGCCAACTGTTATACCACATGTTCCTAATGGCTTCAATGCTACATGAAGCCAATCTGTCATTTGAACAAAATACAACATCACAGAAGCCACTTACTGAAGGCACATGTCAGACCATTTGTCATACAGCAAGATCTGAAGTCTGATCAGGAAGCTGAATCCTGCTTGAAAACGACGAACACCTTGCTGATGGCTTTTCCAGCACAGGCGCTGCGGAAACTGCAGAGAGCCTGGGTCATTTCATTGTGAGCTTTTGGGGCAAGACCTAAGGAGTGATTCTCACAATGCCTGGCGCCATTCCCCAAAGCTTCAAGAAATGATACCTTCCAATGGGACAACATCCATACGTGTTCACTAATGAGTAATTTAAGTTAGTGCTTACTAATCACGTCTGTTTCTCTTGTAAATTATCTAGAACAAAATTTAAAATTCAAGAAGGCTTCCCCTGCTCGTCAGCAAATCTGGCCTAGAATGCCAACTGGAATGTTTGGAAAATGTATCCTTGTACTGGCCTAAGTTGGACATGATAAGGAAGGTGGAGCTGCTCCACGATGTTATATTTCAAAGTAAAACATCAATAACCTCTGGCGATATTTAAGATAATTGCTCCACTTCTCAGTACGATAACCAATAGCTGACAACTGCAAGCTAGCCCTCACTGAAAACAAAAGAAGCGTGTATTTTTCTAAAACACTAAGTGCAGTAAGATTGTGACTGTCCAGAACTTTCAAGGAACTTAAATTTCCCCCACCTTATACCACAGCTCTGCCTAAATCCTCCTGGAACTTCACAGGATACATTCAACCCAATCCCCTACAAATCTTGTAACTGCACTCAAGGTTTAAACAGTGAGGTGAGAAATTCAGAAGAAACTCTACATCCCACCCTATAAACAAACCAAAAGAAGACTCGATTCTGTTCACTGGTGACGGCAAACCCAAATCAAGCTAGGCTAATCCAAAAAGGAAACATACTGGCTCACGTAACTAACAGGTCCAGCTTGGAAGGACTGGAACAGTGCCATCTAACGCAGACCTTCCTCCCCGGCTCTGCCCCTCTGGGACCCCTTCAGCTCAGGTAGGGGATGACCTGTAGCAGCAGTGCATCCACATCCTCTGAGCTCCAAGCCCATGGGAAATTCAACAGGCCCCTTGCTAGGAACTATGACCTAAGTCTCATAATTCACTCTGATTGGATGAACTCAGTCCCTCAACACGGAATTGTGGCCAGGGTGATGGAATTACGTGGATTACTAATTTCACATCAGATTCCCACCTCTGAGCCAATCTTTATGGCTAAGGGGAATCTGAGGCCCTAATTGGCCAGTCCCGAGTTACTCATTCCACTCCTGAAGTAGCTGTTACGCAACAAGAGAGACTGGGCCCAGGGGAAATACGGGTTTTGTTACTGAAAGAAAGGGGAATAGATACGAGGATGCAAAGATCAACATTCACTACATTCTGTTATATTACATTTATTAAAACAATAAAATTCATTGCCATCAAGTTGATTCCAACTCACAGTGACCCTACAGGACAGAGTACAACTGCCCCACATGGTTTCCAAGGCTGTAATCTTTACGGAAGCAGTCTGCCACATCTTTCCCCCAAAGATGCGTTGGTGGGTTCAAATCGTTAGCAGCTGGGTGTTCAACCACTGTGCCACCAGGTCTCCTTCCAAAGCACTAAGGGGTACTGAACTATTTTAATGAGATTTAAAATCACAGCAGTTGAAAGGAGGTGTCCCACTTGGTTCCAACTTAGCTGTAACATTCATTTCGTAAAGCACACATGTAAAAAAATGTTAAATGGTTTAATAAAAGTTAAAAAAAGAACATAAAAATTAGAATATTCAATTATTGAAGTGTTTCATACCAAAACAGAAGAGAAAAAGTAAACAGATTTAAAAAAGTAAATAAACACGAAGGGAAGAAGAAGGTGAGGGAGGGAGAAAAATGTAAGTTCCCAAGGGGGGCTGGGGGCCACCTGAGGCAATTCCTTCCGAGGAAAGAACGGTCTTGTTTCTACTAAAATAGAAAAATTTGATGAGTGCTATATGAAAGTCTTCAGTCTCTCTATGACCAAAAGAAAGAATTCCACTTCCTAAGACTCACAATTACTCCTCCCAAAGGGCCCTGCCGATAATCTTGCAGCTGCTTTACCACATGAGATCTGCGTGTCGGGTGGACGTAACATTTTTAAGGGTGATCTCACAGTAATGATATTAAAATTTCAATAGCATAACATAAGCACTTGTTTATTTTGTTTACTTATATATATAATTTTTCAATTGATATTCTACATATCTACAAACCCAGGATAGAAAAACACCACTTTAAGTTAGCAATCCAGTTTCTGCTCCCCATCCCTGGAATACAAACACCCTGATTAGCTAGGATAGAATACACTAGTATTTTCCTGGATATGAGATATGCATCTGTTGTTATTTTGAGTATGAAAAGAGTGTCATTTTGATTTTTAAGGCAGACAAATATATAATTATTATGCATACGGGTATGTATTTCCAGAAAACATTATGTACAAAAATGTCTAACATTTCTGTACATTACTTTGTTCCTCTCAACACAGAAATGCTTTGAACCATGCAAACATCATCACAAAGATACCACTATTATTATCTCTACACTCAAGTTTTCATTATTTATAATAAAAGAAGGTATAGATAATCTGCATGGCACATAATCTGAAAATGGTTTCATTTTGATTTCAAAATACAATTTGGTGTTTACAGTAACTGCAGATCTTTGATACTGTGGGATTCCACAGCACTGAAGAGAGCTCGGGAGCTCACCAAAGAAGCCAGACAAAAGGGGCAGAAAGCAGCCCCATTCTTATTGCAATGTTCCCATGTTATCATATCATTTTTACACCCACGATCACATTTATCTTTTCAGGACTACTAAACACAAGCAGCACAGCTACAAGGTGTAGACCTTGTTGCTGCATGAGGAAACTGAGGTGCGAACAGGGCTGATACTACCAACAGATGGCTCCCAGAACACTTCCTTCATTAGCCTGGAAGAACCCCTTTCACAGTTGTTCTTTCCTCCTCCTCATTCTGTCTGGAAAAACAGAGCCTCCTTCTAAGCAGATGTCGGGCACAGAGCACTTGATCACCCTCACCCCAAGTTCAACACAACTGGTGAAGGAAGTACCTCCCCTCCCAGGTGCCAGGAGTGGCAGGGCCAGTGCCAAACTCTGTCATATAAGGAGGGACGAGACAGGCATTGCCTTAAGGGCCTCACACTCTTGTTGCTTTCAGGTCTTAATGTTCTGTCTGATAAACTATTCTTGTTGGTAGAAAATCTAAACCAGATATCTCTGAGTGGCGCAAAAGGTTGACTCACTAGGCTGCTAACTAAAAGGCTGGAGGTTTGTGTCCTCCCAGAGACACCTCAGAAGAAAGGCCTGGCAGTCTACTTCTGAAAAATCAGCCACTGAAAACCCTGTGGAGCACTGTTCTTGTCTGACATGCCTGTGGTCACCATCAGTCGGTGCTGACCCCATGGCAACCGGTGCTGGTCGTTCCTAAATCCAGTCATGAGGATCACAAGGAAAGCTTTAAAACTTACGGGATCCTGTGACCGTTTAGTTTTAGTAAGACGAGGTGGAATCAAGTCTAAACATTACATACACACACAAATACTTTTTAAAAAATTTTAGATCATAGGGCAGAATTGGGAACATCTGCCACAATGCCCTGGATTATCAGCTCCCCTCTGAAAGCCCCAAGGCACTTGACAGAGCACCTGGTACCCACCAGCTGAGCATGTCTACTGGCTTCTGACAGGTAATCCACAGCACTCACAACCATGAGAACTCCGTGCTTCCTGACAGGCAGAGGACAAAGGTGCAGGTTATGGACATGCATACACAAACACGCGCCATGTGTTGACATGGGAAACCAGAACCACACCAGTACAACCACAGGGCATCCATGACAAGGAGGCAGAGAGTCCTTGAGCAGTCCAGTCCATACGGGGTTTGATTCTCCTTTGGCTTCTGCTGTAAAAGTTTCGGTAATCTTGTTGCCTGTCGTGGCAAGATCACTGATGAGCTGGATCACGGCCATTGTAATAAGAAGAATCAAAATATTCCTGCATTAAACAAACATTTAGTGAATACTCACAATTTTCCATGGGTAAAAAGACTGATCAACCATAGTCCCTACCTCAAATACATTTCTCTCTAACAAAGGGGGAAGCTTGTAAACTATAGTTTGGCTACGGGAAGCCCACAGCAGAGGGGGGAAGATGGGCACATTTTCTCTTTCCTCAGCTATTCAGTCAATTTTGATGGAAAACGGAGAAGGGCTACAGGCTGCTGCCATGTTGAATGAAATCAACTCCTGTGGCCATAAGAAGAAAAGGGAGGCATAGACAGTACACTGGAGAGACATATGCGACAAGAGGAAGAACTGGATTTGGTCGTTTCTAGGATCAAGGAGATAATTATTTGCCTTTCTTTAAACCTGCATTGTACATGTGTTTATGCTACTTCACACCAAGATGCAACCGCAATGCCTTACACATAGAACATGCCAACACACTGCTGTTAAACAAGTGGAAGTCCATCCATACCTAGAAAAAGAAGAGTAAAAGAAAACACACCAAAAATCAGAGTTGGGGTTTTCTGGATGATACGACTGGAGTACAGTGGAACAAAAAACCACCCAGTCCTGTGGCGTCCTCAAAATCCACAGTAGCCACTGTGTCAATACACCTTGTTGAGGGTCTTCCTCTTCTTCACTGACCCTCTACTTTAACCAAGCCTGATGTCCTTCTCCAGGGACTGATTCCTCCTGATAATGTGTCCAAAGTACATGAGATGAAGTCTTGTCATCCTCACTTCTAAGGAGTATTCTGGCCGTATGTCTTCCAAGAAAGATTTGTTCCTTCTTCTGGCAGTCCATGGTAGTATATTCAGTATTCTTCGCCAACATCAAAATTCAAAGAAATCAATACATATATATGGTTATATAAAAATATAAATTTTACAACAACTACAACAAAAAAGGGAGGTTGTAGTTACTTAGGTACAACTATGTACCTGATAAGATTTGTTTCCTTGGTCCGAAGAAGGTTTCATGAGTCTGCCCAGTCAACTGGCCTAATGTTTTTTTAGAGTTTATGTTCCACCTCCTAATTTGTTAAGTAGTGCCTGTGGTCTTAAAAGTTTGCAGTGGCCATCCAAGCTACAACAATTGGTCTCTATTCACCTGGAACAGCAGAGGGAGAAGGAGAACCCAGAATCGGAAAACGAAATGGACTTCAGGTCTAATCGCCTCCACGAACTACTACCTCATTTGCCATGAGAACTGGATTGTGCTTGGCTACCAATACTGAATGCTTTGATCAAGAACACAATAAATGGATCCTGATCAAAAGTAGGAAAAATGTGGAACAGAGGTCCAAATACTTATGGAAACCAGGCTTACTGGGCTCACTGAGACTGGGGGAACCCCCAAATCTATTACCCTGAAATAACCATTAAACCTTGAACTGAAACTATCCCCCAAAGTCATCTTTAAACAATGGTTTAGCTCAATTAGTAAAGAATGCTCGACTTGAAAATTGAGCTTTTTAAAAGAATTATCTATATTAAATCAAATCAACAACAATAACTCTAAAGCACAGATGAAAAAGTTTAGAGAGTTAAAATTAATGGTGATGAAACAATATTGGTAGAGATGGTGTGAATGGTGATACAATATGAAGAATGTAACCAATGTCACTGAACCCTACCTGCAGAAATGGTAGAATGGGTGTATGTTTTGTTACATACATTTTCACCAAAAAATAAAAAAGTGCAAGAAGGAGGTAACGCTCTATCACAGCCACAGATCACATGTAACAATCTAACAGATTTCATTACTTAGACCACACCTAGAAATATTTATTCTGTGCATACTTTTATTTTATATGCAACAATCTCTGGCTAATATATTCGCTAAATTTAAAAATATTCTATAAATACATAGTATTTAAAGTACTGTCTTGGTTGTCTAGTGCTGCTATAACAGAAATACCACCAGTGGATGCCTTTAACAAAGAGAAGTTTATTCTCTCACAGTCCAGTAGGCTAGAAGTCCAAATTCAGGGTGCCCACTCCAGGTGAAGGCTTTCTGTCACCTCTGGAGGAAGGTCCTTGTCTTCAGTCTTCCCTTAGTCTGGGAGCATCTCAGTGCAGGAACCTCAGGTCCAAAGGACATGCTCTGTTCTCAGAACTGCTTTCTTGGTGGTATGAGGTCCCCTTGACTCTCTGCTCACTTCTCTCTTTTATATCTCAAAAAGGATTGGCTTAAAACACTATTTAATCCTATAGACTTCAACGATGTAACTGCCGCTAATCCACCTTATTATGTCATACCGAGAGGATTTAAACATATAGGAAAATCACCTAAAATGGTGGACAATCACACAATATTGAGAATCATGGCCCAACTAAGTTGACAGATACTTTTGGGGGACACAATTCAATTCAGGACAAGTACCAATCAGAACAGAAACTTTCAAGTCAGACACAAATTAATGAATTCTATTACTAACGTCCTTTTTTTTTTTAATCACTAAGAATTAAAATGTTACAGACAGAGATCATTCTGACTGAAATAAATCTCACTAGGAGAAGAGAGTATTTCCACACTATGTCCAGGTCAGGCATTCCGTAGATTATTCTGGAGTCTGCCTCAACAGTTCTGGATTTATGCACTTCCAATGAAAGCAGAAGGGAAACAAAACATAGTACCGAAGTTCAAAGAGAGGGAAAGTATAGCTTAAAAGACTGGTCAGGATCAGGGTGCTGACAATAAATATAAATAAAACAAGTTCTTTAATGAAGGAAGGCAATATAACTGTAAGTGAAATGACATCTCAAGCAGATACATTTATGAAATGGTAACAGTTCACACACCGAAAAAGGATCAGGGACAACATAGGCCACTTCAAGACAATAACCCATTAGCTAACACGAGTGTCTCCTCTACCTAACAGTGAAATTTTTCTAAATTCCAGATGAAGATAGACTGAAAAAAACGGTCCCAACTTGGGGTAGCCCACCTGGTACTGTACAGTTGGTTTACTTCACAGGGTATTGTTTCAACCCCAGGAATTCAAACTGTGGGATACGTGCCAGTGCTAGGCTATTATGTCTTTGCCTTGGTGGGGGGTCACAGAGCCAGACGAAGGTCCTGGAAGTGGGTGAGCACAACTGGATGGGTTTCCTGCCCAACACTTACACTGAGAACAGCCCAAGTAGGAAATGGGAGGCAGGGTTTGGACCAGGGCTTCAAAGGATTTCCTCCTCCTTCTACAGTTAATGGTCCCTTTGGTCCAGCGTGAGAGCAGGTAGGCAGACTTGTGGAGGACTCTCGATGGGGGGGGGGGATAAGCTAGCCCCTAACTCAGGTGGGGAGCTAGGAGGAGACCACCAGGGTAGGTCTTGACCATCCAGTTATTCCCACGCTGCAATTCCCTTCACTGTGGCTGAACCTCTGCAATGTTGGGCTATAAACTGCAGCCTTGTCGCTGGGCTGCAAGGAATTAAGGGGAAGGGCCTGACCTACACCCAGGACAGACTGGCCAAAAGGAAAGCACTTCCCTTCCCCACCTAGGTCACAGTGGTGCGCACAGTGATGACATCAAGAGCAGCTGGCTGTGACCGCAGGATCAGAAGTCTGGCAACTAGAAAAGATGAAGTCCTCTGAGGGAACATTCCTGAACAAAAGTGAGAGGCTCCCAGGGAACCACATCTCAGACATGACTGGGGCTGCCTTGAAGGGGCCAGCTTCCCACACTATTCTTGTTGGGGGCTCTGTCAATAATGTCCTCTGCATTCAAGATCAAGGTCTGTTCCAGACAGATTCTAAGCTTTCTTTCCCCAGGAATCACACAAAAAATTAAAGCAAAGCAAGTTTAACTGCGTAAAGTGACTGGATTTTTTGGTTACTTCCCAAAGAACAGATGCCTCATCCTTAGATAACCACCTCTGAATCAGTTTGAGACACCTACTGACTGGAAGGAAACCCTGGTGGCGAAGTGGTTAAGAGCTATGGCTGCTAACCAAAAGGTCAGCAGTTGGAATCCCTAGGCGCTCCTTGGAAACCCTACGGGACAACGAGTCAGAATCCACTTGATGGCAGTGGGTTTGGTTTGGTGTTTTAGTGACTAAAGTGAGTTAGGGCAGCTTGAACCCTCTATTTAGCTTACCCTCTTGCACAGGCTGGGGTCTCCTTACAGCACAGCATGAAGTTCACAGAGTTTGGGCCCCCCCGCTCACAGGGAGCAGATGGCCATGGGGAGACTCACTACCGGCCAAGGAGGCGTCTTAATAGGAGAGAAAGCTTCCTGCTACTGTTCAGCACAGCATCTGGATGAGGACCCAGGTGTCGAATTTGAAGTGGAAGAAGGGCAGGAGGACATGCTAAGGGGTCCTTTAAGAGACCCACCCATTTCTTCCCCAGGGAGGTCCTGAGCAGTCCCACCCTCTTCTCTGGCAAGGTCACAGGAATAGAATGCTACTAAGTGGTAAAATGGGTGGGCCACGCACTCTGTTTAAATACAGTTGATCAAGAAAGCTAAGAGTTTCAAGAAAATTAAAATATAAATTAGCAACGTATTTCCTAAACAGGGGTTGGTAATTTAATCTTGTGTTAACTCTTAAAAAATTATGATTTGACCATGACTCTCCACTTTCGTCTAAAACCTTTCAGCAGCTCCTGGCTGCCTCTTGGGAAGAAGCTCTTACAGCTGGGCCAGGCTTCCCTCTCAGCCTCCTCTCCTCTCATTCCCAGTTCTTCTCCCCAGGAGCATTAAACCACTCTACTTGACTATACTGACCATACAGAAAACTTGGATTTTTTTTCCTTCAAATCACTGCTCAGGCCTTATCCTTCTATCTCTCCTGGGAAGCCGCCTCGACCCTAACCTTAAAAAGAATGAAACCTTTCCCTCTCAGATCTTCCTTCGGTTCCTTATACAAACTCACCTATCGTGCTGCCATCACTCTCCTCACGTGTCTGCTCTGTGAGAACACGCATTAACTGTGGGCATGGGCTGTGACTTCCCATCTTTATAACCTACAAGGAAGTCTGCAAATACCCACTCAGTCATTCGTACATTCATCCCACCAATGACAATAATTTGGCAACAACCAGTTTCCATGGAGTCCATTCTAGAGGCACATGGCAGTTAACATTAATTACACACTTCACAGTCCAAGGCTCAGAGGAAGTACTTTATAAGCATTTAATTTCCACCACAACTCTGTGATTTAGAGTTTATTATTATTTGTACTTTGGGGGTATAAAAACTAAGGCCAGAGAGGTTGGTGCCTGCTCTAAGTTATCGTCACCACTAAGTGCAAACAAGGATTTAAGCCTGCCTAGGACATGTCTTTTGGAAACCCTGGTGGTATAGTGGTTAAGTGCTGTGGCTGCTAACCAAAGGGTAGGCAGTTTGAATCGCCAGGCGCTCCTTGGAAATTCTATGGGGCAGTTCTACTCTGTCCTATAGGGTCACTATGAGTTGGAATCCACTCGGTGGCACTGCGTTTGGTTTGGTTTGGCTTTAGGACACGTCTTTATTCACTTATCCTCTCCCAGAATCTACCATGAGCCAAGTTCTGCAGTTAATTCAGAGATGTGTAAGACCTCAGGGTCCCACGGGAAAACAACTGAAAGGCGCAATTCCGTGTTAAGGGTGCTGGAAGTCAGGATGAGGCACAAGGAAGGGAAGAGTTAACTACCTCAGCTGAAGCCAAGACTGTTCTCCAGTGACTGAAAGGAGAAGAGACAGTGAACGGAGTTAGATGACTGATGAAGCTCTTACGGAGATCTAATCAAGGAAACATATGAAGTTTTCTTTATTATCTAAGCTACTTTTCACCCCAAAGCTCTTTAAAAAAAAAAAAAAACTTAAGTTACTTTAGAGGAGAGAGTGTTGTTGTATGAAATCATATGCCCTAGAAATTAAGTTACATTTTCCATAACAACCGGATTTAAAAGCTTCCTCCATAGGAAGTGTTGGTCAAGATAAAAGGAAACTAATTTCACTGGGGGCGAGGGACAGGGGACCAACAACTTGCAAAATCCCTGGGCAGAGGAGAGCCAGCAGTGTGAAGTTAAAGACAGCGTGTTTTCTGTGTGTCCCATCTGTGCCGCCGCTGATCTTTCCTTCCTGGTAGGAAACCTGAAAAGCTCAGATCCAGAGGTCGGTGGCGTCAGTCCCCACAGGCTTTGGGCTGACTTACTCCAGGACTGGACCCAGATCAAAGTCAGACCCACAAATCTCACCTGCTCAGAGCAGCTCAGGCCGCCCTATGTCTTTATCCAAAATCCCATGACTTCTGAGAATCTCATGGTGTAAACACAACCAGTTTCACAGTCTGAGCCCAATCATCCCACCAGAGATAATCCTATCCATCATACGGTTGCAGGAAGACAGAGCAGCCAGAGAGTATCCACATATAGGGTGCTTCATGTCACAGTGTGAGTGGGATCAGGAATCAGGCAGTAAACTGATCTACAGTCCCTCCCACAGCCAGGAATCCTTTTGTAGTCATACAAATCATACCTCGTATTTTATCCTTTGTACAAATTTAGGTTGTATAGCTGTCAACTGTCAATTACACCAGAAAAGAGGACTATAAAAATAACGCCTACAATGGTATATAATTCTCTGTTATACAGCCACTCCCACGCCAAAATGCAGCATCTCTGCAATTTATAAAATTTCAAATAAATTATGAACATTAGTCATTTTGATCATATTTATATCAGTTTATTTCATACAATATAAAAAATTTTAGGAGTTACCCCTGTATATTTCCTTTATGTCAAGTTTACCGTAACTTACCAACGTTATCTACTGAACCCTATCTTGTTTTAGCAATAAATAATAATCACCCGCAGCTAAGTGGACTAACTACAAAAAAATAAAAGACCCTCTCTTCTCAAAGAGATGCATTTTCAAATAGTATTTCTGTTATTTGTGTTTAATTATTTTTTGTCAGTCTTTACTATATTCATGTTGCCGTTATATACTTAGGTTGTTATCCTTAACACACTGTTTAGATAAATTGTACTACTGATAATTGTAATGACAGCTCAATCCAGAAGAATCTGATTTTAAAACACAGAACTTTATGGTCACGGAAACTTTTTTTTAAACAATCATTTTAATTTATATGTTTTATTTACATACAGAAAAATATGATTGGGTGCTCCATAAAAGTATTCAAGAGAAAAACTTTATATGAGAATTAAATTCTGTGGAGAAAGTAGAGTGAAAATATGACTCCAAGGAGAAAAAAGAACGATGTAAAATTCCTAGGTGTAAAGAAGAACTCGTTTATGATTTAAAATGAAAATAATGAGCTTGAAATCACTATGGTATTTAGATACCAGATAATACATTTAAAAGAGTAATTATAACATTTTATTTCAAAATGTTAATATTTACAATTTCTTAGAAATTATATCATTTACATATATTTCAATGTATGGAAAAAAATTTTACATGTCAATTCACAATTGTATGAATGGAATATATTGTGGTTAAAAAAGGTTCTAGGTGATATGCAAGGAAAAAAGTTTCAAGACCATTTTATTGGAGGATCTCTAATGCCCGTGCCAACCGTGAGGTTCCAGCTTCTAAGGACCACCTCAACAGAGAAATGTTTCTTAATCAACAGAACACAACTTTGTTATTACAACAGCATTTTCAGGCAACTCTAATCTAGTTAGGCACCCTTTGGAAAAAAGAGCTTCATCTTCAAAATTTGCGAAAGCACTACAAATGTAATGCTGCTTCAATCAAAGACAGCGTAACAGAAACCAGGTTTATCATTCCACATGAAACAAAAAAAATACAGGTAAAATACATGAAGCAACAGTTTATAAAAAGACACTGGCTTTCACACGATGAAAGGCAATGGTCTTGAGAGATGGGAAACGAATGAGATGAACTTACAATTGCCCCACTTACTGCCTTGAAGAGGCTCCAGGCTGGGCACAGGTAGAGGAATTCAGGCAGGACCCAGCAGCCCAGCACATTCCCTGTGCTGAAGACGCCGAGAGAGCAGAGTTTGCAGAGGACAAGGTGGCTAGAGCTGGCAGGACACACTACCTCAGAAAAGGGAGCTGCACAAAAAAGACAGAGCTTTCTGGAGAGAGATCTGCAGAGAATTCTCCTGGAGTATTCAGCTCAGCACTGATCAGTATGAGCTTTTTAAAGAAACTCCCCAATTCCAAGAAAAGAATCATCTAAAAAGGATTAGAGGTAACGGTGTCCACACAGGGCCAGGAATAGTGTGTGTTCCTGCCAGTCGGACAGAAAACCTCATAATTCATAAGTCCACTATAAAGAAACCAGAAGGGTCTTGCCTCCGTAGTAGGGAATTATTAGCCCTAGACTGAGCACTGCTCCGGTTCTGCCTAAGAAACCTTAAAAGCAAGAAGAGAAAGGACCAAATTATTTCAAAATAACTTCAGGACATACCAGAATAAAGCTCAAGAAGATTTATAGGAATATAAATATATCCAGGACCCAATAATGTAAAATTCACAACATCTGGCATCCAATCAATAGCTACCAAGCATTCAAACAAACACGAAAATATGACCCATAATGAGAAGATCCATAAATCAATTGATAAGAACCCAGAACTTACATAGATACTGGCATTAGCATACAAGCACATTAAAATGGTTATTGTAACTATATTCTGTATGTTCAAATAGTGAAGTAGAGATATGAAAGATACAACAAAGACCCAAGTGAGCTTCTAAATCCCAGAATGTGTGACATGAAAACCACACTGATTGGGTTAATGACAGAGGTGACATTGCAGAGTGCTGAACATAAAAATATAGAAACTGCCCAATATAAAACACAGAGAAAAGAGAATTAAAAAAAGAAAAAGAAGAAGAATGGTGCATCACTGAACTGTGGAACACTTTCAAGGGACAATATGAACATATTTTGGAGTTCCCAAAGGAGAAGAGAAGGAAGGGTAGACAGAAAATTATTTGAAGAAATCATGGCCAAAATTTTCCAAATTTGATAAAAATGATAAACCTATGGATTCAAGAAGTTCACCACAAGGACAAGAAACCTGAAGAAAATTACACTAAGGTACATCATAATCAAAATGATCCAAAATCTTAAAAGCAGCGGGGGTTTGGGGGAGGCAGGCATATTACTTACAGAAACACAGCTAAGGATGGCAGAGGATTGCTCATCAAATACAAGGTAAGAGAAAAGTGAGCAATGGCTTTAAAATACTGATAGAAAAACTGTCAAACTACAATTCTGTACCCAACAAAAATACTTTTCAAAAATGAGGGCAAAATAAAGACATTTTCAGACATAAAATAACTGAAAGAATTCATCATCCATAAATACACGCTATAAGAAATGTTAAAGGGAGATTTTTAGGCAGAAAAAAAAAAAAGATACTAGATGGAAATGTGAATCTAAACATAAGAATGAAGAACACCAGAAACAGAAAGTAAATGGGTAAATTTTTAAGTTGTTTTTCCAAGTATTTAAATCTCTTTAACAGACAACTGTATTAACAAAAGTATTAACAATGTATCGTAGTGTTTATAAAGGTGTGAAAGCAAACTGTATGATTACCACAGTATAAAGGCTGAGAATACAGAAAGTTCACTATTGGAGGTTTTTATACAGTACTAAAGGTAGACAGTGATAAGTTTAATATAAATATATGCATAGCATTAGAGTTATAGCTAATAAACCAACAAAGAAGATGAAATAGAATCATAATAAACACTAAACCAAAAAAAAAAAAAAAAAGGCAGGAAAAGAAGTAAAAGATAACAAAGAACAGATAGGACAAATAGAAAACAAACAGCAAGATGACAGATTCGAACCTAACCATATCAATAATCACATTAAGTATAAATGTTCTAAATATGCCAATTCAAAGGCAGTGCGCCAGATGAGATAAAAAAAAAAGCTTGTCCTAACTATATGCTGCCTACGAGAAATACATTAAGTAATACACTTCAAATATAAACATATAAAAAAAAGTTAAAAGCAACAAGGGTAGAAAAGATATACCATGTTATTACTAATCAAAAGAAAGCTGGAATGAATAATATACAAAGTAGGTTTCTGAGTAAAAAATATTACCGAGGATAAAGAAAATCACTCCATCGCTATAAAACGGTCAGTTCATCAAGGGGCTATAACAATCCTAAATGTTTATGCACTTAGTAATAGAGCTTCAAAATGCATGAAGCAAAAGGTAATAGAATTGCAAGAAAAAAATAAACAAATCCACAATCATCACAATAAATGACCGGACAGATAGAAAATCAGTAAAAAATATATGTTATGGGTTAGATTATGACCCCCCCAAAATATGTATTAAATTCCAGGCTCTTGTATCTGTCAATGTAATCCTGTTTGGAAACAGGATTTTTCTTTTGTTATGTTACTGGGTTCATACCAGTGTAGGGTGGATCTTAAGCCTAATCACTTCTAAATTATAAAAAGCTCAGAATAGACACAGAGACACATACACCGAGGAAGACAGATGCCATGTGAGGATCATCCACAAGCCAAGGGACACTAACGAACTGAGGAACACCAGGGACCACCGACAAGGAAGGCATAGATATGGCCAAGAACTATAAGAAAATTAATTTCTGCTCTTTAAATCCACCCACACATTTGTGGTATTTGTGTTACAGCAGCACTAAGTAACTAAGACCATATATAAGATTTGAAAAACATTATTAGCCAACTCGACTGAATTTGTATAGGACCCTACACCCAAGTAAGAGTAGACGGCACTTTTTTTTAACGTGCATTCTCAGGACATTGCCAAGATATAACACGTTCTGGGCCATAAATAAATCTCAATAAATTTATATGGCTTCTTTGTGGTTTTCTAACTACCCATTGCCATCGAGTCGAACAATGGAGTTAAAATTATAAATCAGTAATATGAAGATATCTACAAAAGGTTCAAATAAAATAAAATAACATGCTTCTACATAACCCACAGATCAAAGGAGAAACCAAAAGGGAAATTATAAAGTACTTTGAACTGAAAGAAAATCAAAACACAATATCATAATTTGTAGGACACCACTAAAGCAGTACTTAGGGAGAAAAGCATTATGTGATCAGGTATGTTAACTTTGATGAGTCCTATAATAAAGCAACTGTCAAACAATTTTATGGAATCTTTTAGTTTTGACAAGGTTAGTTAACATCTTACAGAACATACTTTGGAACCCAAAACAACATATCCCTCACTTGGAATAACCCATAAAAAATATGTAACCCGTTGCCATCGAGTCAATTCTGACTCATAGCAACCCTACAGGACAGAGCAGAACTGCCCCATAGGGTTTCCAAAGAAAGCTTGGTGGATTTGAACTGCCAACCTTTCAGTTAGCAGACGTAGCTCTTAACCACTGCGCCACCAGGGTTTCCTCATCTGGAATACCAGGCCTCTATTTCTAACTTACACTGGACATCACGATGAGGAACGTTCACTATCTTAAGATAGAAACATGCTCCAAACCAAATTCATCACTTTACCAGATCATCAATTTCCCCGCCTTCACAGAACAAGAGTATAAATCAGTGGGTATATTTCTCTGGGAACAGAGAGAGCAGACAGATATGAGGGATATTTAAGGGAAAGAAGGTATAGGAACTAGTATTTGCCTGGATAAGGAGGAAGAAGCTGAGACCACTCCCAGATTTCTGGTTTGAGAAACTCGGTGGCTGGTAGCGCAACGTACTGGAGGAAGAAACACTCCCGTGTATGTGACAGACATTCCCGACTGATTTCATCCACAGTTTATTATTACCATTATGCCTCTCCAATGACCTGGATGATGCACGTCTCCCAGAGCCTTCTTTCCATACCACCTGTCCTTTTATTGGTTCTGCTGCCTGCACTTAATTAAGTGTATTCCCTCGTCATTTCCTGCTAAAATATCATCCATTCTTCAAGGCCTATCTCAGAAGGTTCTCCTCCAGAGTCCTCTTCTTATTCCCTAGGGCTTGATGTAACCTGTTCCATCAAGTTGAACTCCCGTGAAAAACAGACTTTAATGCAGCACATATTTCATCAAGAGTATGTGCAATGAGGTAAACCTCACCACACTAAGCATGCATACAGCAAGCCCAAGCAATGTGCTGTAGAACGCTGCTGACATGCTGGGGGAACAGTGACCCATCTCAGCACCCATCTTCCACAATCTCTGGAGAAAAGGAGCTTAAAACCAATACAGCCTCACAAATTGGGTAATATCAAATCTCCAATAGAAATGTGTACACACAACCACAGACTGTGAAACATCTGAAGAAAATCAACACCAAGTAGGAGGCAAATACAACAAACCACAGAAGTAACACTCCAGCAAACAGTTACTGGAACAAAGAAGTTAATTTAAAAAATATTTTCTTCAGATATCCTTGGAGGTCTGAATAGCAATAAACTACTGTGTTAAAAATATTTGATCCTAAAAATGTAAAACAAAAAAATAGTAATAACGATTGAAATGAAAAATACAATATTTGGTCTAAGTAGTGGAAGAACAAATTAGTAATATGGAAGACAGAGTCAAAGAGTTATCCTACAATGCAATCCCTGCTCACCAAAAAAGGTATTAAAATGTGAAATAAAAATTAAGGAAGAACCCGGAAGTTTGAGTATATATCTAATATAAATCTTAAAGAGAGAAAACACAGAGAAAGTAACAAAGGAGATTAAAGAAATAATAGAAGAAAAACACCCAGATAAAGGCACACATCTTCAGTCCAGAGGCCCACGGAGTTCCAAAGAGGAAGAAGAGAAAGAAGGCACACATTTGGATAGACTGCTCCTCTGTCTCAAACACCCGAATACCTCCTATGTGACTACCACAAAAAAAAAAAAAAAAAAACACAAATGTTTCACTTAAAGGATACGCAACACTAAAGTATGGCAGGGAAGGAGAGCCCGGAAATGAATGATTTACTTGTTGAAAAATTGCCTTACTGGCTACTGAATCCAAGATTTCAATCTCTATCTCTACAGAGGTTCTGCTGGAAAATTCCTCTTTCAGGTGACAACTTGCACTAAGGTGCACCTACTGTATTGTCACATTCTCTCTCACCGCTCCATCCCTCCTTCCTCATTACCTGCCCTGTGTTCATTTCCATGCAAAAAAAACATGGAGCCCTGGCCTTGGCTTAGGCTTGTTTTATGGGGAAAGAGAGTAAGAGACCCTCTTGAAGGGAAACATTGTCAAATCAGGCATGATCTGGGATCACATATAAATCATTAGCATGATTTCTCATAAAGAGAAGTGGCTAAAACACCATTAGTTGAATTCTACACGAACAATAAAAAACTACCTTAGGTTTTAAAAATGTGGTTCTTTCTCCTTTAGTTCAACCTAAAACTGACAACCACCACCTGTCTGTCAGTTTGTCATGCTATGGTGGCTTGTGCATTACCATGATGCTGGAAGCTATGCCACTAGTACTTCAAATACCAGCAGGGGCACCCGTGGTGGACAGTTTTCAGTGGGGCTTACAGAGTAAGACAGACTAGGAAGAAAGGCCTGGCAATCTACGTCTGAAAATTAGCCAATGAAAACTCTATGGATTACAACAGAATACTGTCCAATACAGTGCTGAAAGACAGCCTCCTAGGTTGGCAGGTAATCAAAATACAGTGGCCAAAACTATGGACTTAAGCATAAAAATAGAAACCTGGTGGTACAGAGGTTAAGAGCTTGGCTGCTAACCAAAAGGTTGGCAGTCTGAATCCACCAGGAGCTCCTTGGAAACCCTACAGGGCAATTCTACTCTGTCCTATAGGGTCGCTATGAGTCAGAATTGACTCGATGGCCGTGGCATTTTTTTTTCTTTTTTTAAGCATAAAAATAATCGTGAAGATGGCACAGGACCAGACATTTCCGTCTGTTGTTGTACTTGGGGTCACTACAAGTCTGAGCTGACTCAACGGCAACTAACAGCAGCTAGGGCGACAGATTACACCCCACTTCCCTTCTGCCAAGTGCCTCTGTGGTCCTCTCTGGGCACATGGCTTCAAGTCTCACTCGTGCCCCACATAGTGGTCCTTACTGTTCACGCTGCAAAGAGCTGGGCCACCTAGACCCAGTCTCCCCTTCAGGAGCAAATACACTTTTTAACAAGGATGACTGTAAAAGAAGTAGCCTTTCCAAGTGCCAGTTTCCAACACTCTGTGGGAAAGGTGGCTACTGGATACTCAAAAATCCCGTCTGATTACATGGCTCCCCCACGCTGCTCTGTAGTTTTGTTTTCATTCACTGCCACGACAGTCCATCGCAGGCTGCCCCTAAGGGACAGGATGTGTCCACCTTTTAATAAGCCGCTGCAGGAGGTTCCCAGGGCAGATAGGCCCCTTGAGCTCTAAACCCGGGAGCCTAAGACAAGAGGCTAACTTCCCACTGAAGTATCATCCCCCTTAGTCCCACAAACTTTAATGGGGCTGCCTCAAGGTGCCTTGACTAAAAAGAGAAGAGCTGCTTATAAGAAGTACCCCTGCATACGGAAAGGAAAAGATTAAAGAAGAGAAATAACAGATAGTGTGCCTCACAGAACCCGCAGCTATGTTACAATAATAACAGAAAGGGCAAAAGTCACCCGCAAAGCTGAAATAAGGAAAAAGAAAACACACGAGGGCCAGAGGAACTGGAAACTTGAGGAGTAAGTGCTAGTCACTCAGTGATGTCTCCTTTATCCAATCTTGTTATCACAGAGATGGGGTTGGTAACAAAAATACTTTCAATTAAAATTGGATTTAATGAATTTTTTCCTAATTAGAAATCAGTAGGCAAGGGCCCTGATGAACGCGAACTATCATATAAGAGGTTCGGAACCAGAATTCGGATTCACCCCAATGACATACCCTGGAACTTAACTTTACAGAAATAAATCTCAGATGTTACTGCATCATTGTTGTTGTTGTTAGGTGCCCTCTACCTGACTCTGACTCACACTAACCCTATGTACAACAGAATGAATCACTGTATCAGGGTCTCATAAACACAGGCTGCATTATATATGTAAAAATCATCCCAAACCCATGTTTATATTACCTTAGAATACAGATTATAACTAACAGTACTTCCCAAGGGGCCACCACCCATCTGTCGGTTTGTTACACTGTGGTGGCTTATGTGTTATTGTGAAGCTGGAAGCTATGTCACCAGTGTTTCAAATACCAGCAGAGTTCCAATGGTGGACAAGCTTCAGTAGAGCTTCTAGACTAAGACCGCTGTTGCTGTCGAGTCAATTCTAGGCCTGGCGATATACTTCTGAAAATTAGCCACTGAAAACCTGATGGATCACAGCAGAACACTGCCTCGACTCACTTGCTTTGGACACATCATCAGGGATGAGTTGCTGGAGGAGGACACCAAGGTCTGGTGATGTAGAGGGCCAGCGAGGGCAAGGGAGACCCTCGGTGATATGGATTAGCCCAACAGCCATGATGGACTCAAGTATACCAACGACTGTGAAGATGGCACAGCACTCGGCAACATTTCGTTCTGTTGTACAAAAGATGGCCATGAGTCAGGGTCGACTCCACGGCAGCTATCCACCTATCTACTTCCCAAATGAAGCTACAAGGTTTGTGTCTGGTCTAACTGGGCCCCTTCTGCCCTCCCACAAACACCAAAGATCAAAGACTGAATTCCTCCTCCCACTGGCTCTCGTCCCACACCCTGCAGCTTGGGCATGGCTACAGCCACCAAGTAGACGTCACTGAGTCTTCCAGAAATCCTATGCAAGGCAAGCAAACCCCCTTTCTGGGGATGCACAATCCGGATGAAGCATCCCTATTGCAGGAGGATGCCTGCAGGAGAGCTTTGTGCCTGGAAAGAAGACAGCTCTGATGGAAACATGTTCAGGACCTGCTGTCAGGGCGTGGTCACTTTACTGAGTCAAGCTTGCCTCCTTCTCCCCTCAGCTTCCTGGAGATGTCGTTCCTCGGAGCCTCATCCATTGTTGTGTATTTTATTTCCTATGGGATTGTTTCATGAGGCACACTCGTTGCCTATGGTGGCACATGATTTAAGACATTTGGCCCAACATTGGTCTTTAAAAAGAAAAAAAAAAAATGGAACAAAAGGTAAATTAGGACAAGTATTCCATTGTTCAAAAAAATACAAACTATGTACATGTGTTGATTTTATTAACCTAAAATGGAGTAAATTAATACCCTCATTCAAAATATCTGCCTTCAGACTACGATAAAGTATAAAAAGTATTGAAAAATGGAATGTACTTTAGATTAAAAATCTGTACATTTTAAACAGAAAATAAATTGCTATGGCCTATTTCATACAAAAGACTTGACAAGTTCAAAACATTTTATAAGATACATGCTTTAGGGATTTCACTAACATCAGTCCACAAATTTAAAGCCCCCACCAAAATCCAGAGACAGTACCTTCGGCACCTCTGTTCCCATCTCCCTCCCTGCCTTCTGCACTGCCTGCCTCCCTTCCTCTCCGCGTCTCTCTCCCTCTCTCTCTGCCTGCCTCCCTTCCTCTCCCCGTCTCTCTCCCTCTCTCTGCCTGTCTCTCTCTCTCCCTGTCTCTCTCCCGCACACACACACTCTAAGTGCGTGTCTTTCAGTCTAATGAAGCACTATGTCCATTGAAGCTCTCCTGCTCCATGAATCAAGTGCAAATGCACAGTCCACTGCTTACAAACAGCTGTGATCAAGACACTCACCTGTAAGCAGACAATCTAGAAAGCCTAATAAATGTTCTTATGGAAACTATGCACACCAAGTAACTGGCATCCTCGGGCTCTTCATAACAAATCACCTCCGCTCACTGTACCTCTGAGACTAGTGCTGGACAAGTGAGCTACAGAACCAGTGACTCTGGTGCGATGCCACCAGGGAGGGTGCAGCTTTCTCTTGCATTTTAGGGACTTATCTCCATTCGCACTTCAACCCCAACTTGTCAAACAGAGAAAGGGGGGCTGGAGTAGAAGAAAGGAGGGAGGTTAAGAAGTAGGGTGGGCAGACGGCTGGGGTCCTTTGCTCCTGCAGATCCCTAAGAATAGGCATCTCTGATTCCAGCAAGCTTTCTCCTTACCTTTTCCCTCCTCTTTCGGGCTGCACATGCCTCCTATTCTGAAGTCACCATCCTGCAGAAGCTCGGGGTTAATCCCTTTCTCTGGACAACTCACTGAGGAAGAATGTAACGGCACAGTCTTGCCCCTGAAGCCAGCATACAACCTCGAGGTTTTCTGGGGTTTTTGTTGTGTGTACACTTAAGGTGCTTTCCCTCTTCTGTTCCTGAGCCTCTGTTCTCATTTGTACCGCCCCCTTCTTGTCCACACTAAGGAAAGAAAACATTACACCAAGGGCTGCTCTTCAGAGAAATGGCACGCGGGGGCTCAGGTCACCTGAAGCATTTCATCACAGCAGGCTGGGCTGAGGGGCAAAACCTATGATGGGACTGAGGAGAAAGGGACAGGGCTGGGGCCTGAGCTGAGGTGCTGGGGACATAAGGCGCCGGTCAAGGTGAAGGCAGGGACACGGTGGAGAAGCTGCAGACAGAGTCATCCAACGTCCGGCTCCACATACTCTGCCTCAGAAAGACAGGCACCTGAAACTACATCTGGGCCAGACTCAAGCGGGGACCAAGCAAGACAAGGGAGGTCCAAGCAGTGGTCAGCAGAAGAGAAGGGCAAAGGAAAGAGGAAAGGGACACTTGGGGGTGCGTTAGGAAGTCCTGATTACCCTCTAAAGCTCTCTTCATGGACTGCCTCATTTAATCCTCCTTCTTTTGAAATAAGTGGAGGCGCTGGCTGGTGCAAATGGTTAACTTACTCAGCTGCTAACTGAAAGGCTAGAGATTCAAGTCCACCCAGAGGTGCCTCAGAAGAAGGGCCTGGCAAGCTACCTCCAAAAATCAGTCATTGAAAACTCTCTGGAGCACAGTTTCACAACTAATTTCTGTTCTTTAATGAGAAAAGTAGTATTATTTACAGATGGGGAGCTGAGGCACTGATCCCAAGCCCCCTGTGGAGTTCACTCTCTGAGGTTGCCAAAGGACACCAGATGATCCCAGAGGCTGAAGGCAGAGAAGCCCAGACCGGAAGCCCTGACCTAATGTTTACCAGCTATGTGGTCCAAGACTAGATCTTCAACCTCTCCAGTTCCCTAACTGTCAGACACAGGTAACGATCACCTCAGAAGGATGGTGCCTAGGAATTAGATACACATGGAGAACTTAAACAGTGTCCGATACAGAGCTTGTGCTCCGTAGTAACTGGCAGCTATGATCACAATTACCTAAGTCTGGGAGTCTCTGGATTGCTTATAGTTCCTACAATAAGAAAAATACTACAAAAGTGAATATCTGTATATTCACTTTATATTAATTTTTGATATTACATAGAATATTAGAGATTTATATTTTGAAGGACACTTAGGACATAGTTATCACAGAATAAAAAAAAAAAAACCTAATAACATAGTCTTTATCCAAAAGAAATTCATTATTTCTCATAGAGTTTAAATTCAGATCCAATTCACCACAAATTTCTTCGAGACTAGTTAAAATCTTTTAAAACCGCATATGTAATTTTAACAATTTAACCTCAGTTCTTTGTCCAAGAGCAAGACTGATCATGACAGGGAAAAAACCTAAAGTATTTCAACAAGTTCAGGCTCATGTTCTTATACGTGAATCAAACTAAATACTAAAATTTAGTATAACTCCATCAATTGGTCTCAACCCACCTGGAGCACAGGAGAATGAAGAACACCAAAGACACAAGGTAATTATGAACCCTAGAGACAGAAACGGCCACAGAAATCAGAGACTGCATACATCAGCCTGAGACCAGAAGAACTAGATGGTACCCGGCTACAACTGATGACTGCCCTGACAGGGAACACATCAGAGAAGCCCTGAGGGAGCAGAAGAGCAGTGGGATGCAGACCCCAAATTCTCATAAAAAGACCAGACTTAATGGTCTGACTGAGACTAGAAGGACCCCAGAGGTCATGATCCCCAGACCTTCTGTGAGCCCAAGACAGGAACCATTCCCAAAGCCAACTCTTCAGACAGGGATTGGACTGGATTATAAGATAGAAAATGATACTGGTGAGGAGTGAGCTTCTTGGCTCAAGCAGACACATGAGACTAGGAGGGCAGCTCCTGTCTGGAGGGGAGATAAGAGGGCAGAGGGGGACAGAAGCTGGCTGAATAGACATGGGGAATACAGGGTGGAGAGGAGGAGTGTGCTGTCTTATTACAGGGAAAGCAACTAGGAGTACATAACAAGGTGTATACAAATTTTTGTATGAGAGACTGACTTGATTTGTAAACTTGCACTTAAAGCACAATAAAAATTAAAAAAATAATAAAGTTCTGGAAACAACCAAAAAAATTAGCATAACTCTTTGCTCTAAACCTCATAAAGGTAGAGCCTCCTTAAGAGATGAAGACTATGTTTTCTACACGTGGTCAGGGATCGCTGCCCAGAATCTCACAATGAATAAGATCTCCATCTTGCCCACACTGCCATCAAACCACCATCAGTGCCAGGATGACACCTCCTAGGCCAGCATACCCACCACCAAGTTTGAACCACCTCACCACACATCTCTAACTCTTCAAGGAAGTATGAGGAGACATAGAAGAGAGAATTAAAGTCCACCCTGACTTTAATTTTCCCTGGGATAGCATCTTTACAGTTAGAAAAGAGCTAAGAATCTGAGAGAAAACAAAACAAAACAAGAAAATGCTGTCTGTACCTTCAGAGTAATTATGTGAGGCAAAGCCTAATCCCGTGTAGCAAACGGTAAAGCTGCACAGAATCTACCTACACTGAGTCAAATTATAATAAAAGTAAAAAATTACATGTATTCAAATGTTATTTTTATCTATTTTCTCAGAATTCAGAAATTATTGGACATTATCATTAATATCACAAGTAAAATTTTGCTGAACATAATTCCAAAACAGTCGCAGCAGTACATCAACAGAGAACAGCCAGAAATTCAAGCAGAATTCAGAAAAGGATGTGGAGTGAGGGATATCATTGCTGATGTCGGAGGGATCTCGACTGAAAGCAGAGAATACCATAAAGTGTTAACCTGCGCTTTATTGACTATGCAAAGGCATTCGATTGGGTGGATCATAACAAATTATGGATAACATTGTAAAGAATGGGAATTCCAGAACGCTTAATTGTGCTCACAATCTGTACATAAATCAAGAGGCAGTCATTTGAACAGAACAAGGGGATGCTGCGTGGTTTAAAATCAGGAAGCGTGTGTGTCAGGGTTGTATTCTTTCACCATACTTATTCAATCTGTATGCTGAGCAAATAATCTAAGAAGTCAGGCTACATGAAGAAGAACAGGGCATCAGGATTGGAGAAAGACTCATTAACAACCTGCAATATGCAGATGACACAACCTAGCTTGCTGAAAGTGCAGAGGACTTGAAGCACTTACTGATGAAGATCAAAGACCACAGCCTTCAGTATGGATCACATCTCAAAATAAAGAAATCAAGAATCCTCACAACTGGACCAATAAGCATCATCATGGTCCAAAAAAATCCATCATGATTAAGTGGAGAAAATACTGAAGTTGTCAAGGATTTCATTGTACTTGCATCCATAATCAATGCCCATCGAAGTAGCAGTCAAGAAATCAAACAACATATTGCACTGGGCCAATCTGCTGCAAAAGACCTCTTAAAGCATTGAAAAGCAAAGATGTCACTTTGAGGACTAAGGTGCCCCTACCCAAGCCATGGTATTTTCAATCACCTCACATGCATGGGAAAGCGGGACAATGAAAAAGGAAGACCAAAGAAGAACTGATGCCTTTGAATTATGGTGTTGGTGAAGAATATTGAATATACCATGGACTGCCAGGAGAAAGAACAAATCTGTCTTGGAATAAGTACAGCAAGAGTGTTCCTTGGAAGTGACGATGGCGAGACTTCACCTCAGGTACTTTGGACAGGTTATCAGTAGGCACCAGTCCCTGAAGAAGGACATCATGCCTGGTAAAGCAGAGGGTGAGCAAAAAAGAGGAAGACCCTCAACGAAATGGACAGACACAGTGGCTGCAATGATTGTGATGATGGCGCAGGACCGGGAGTGTCTTCTTCTATTGTTTATACGATTGCTATGAGTCAGAACCAACTTGACAGCACCTAATAACTTTTCTCAGACACATAACAAACTACCAACAATCAGTGATCATAGTCTTAGCATATAATGCTGTGCTTATCTTTCACTTTTCAGCATACCTCGAGATTGTTTATTCATTTGGGGGCTTCCTGGCTGTTTAAACACCAAAATAGCTAAGATTAGCACAAAAGAGAATAAATGCAAGCAATCACTTTGAAGGCACAGATACCTTTTTTTCAGATGCCTTCTTGATATTCAAGTAAATTTTAATAAGACATGCAGATGTCCCTGGTGGTGGCAGGGACACATGTAAAGGTGGGCAGGGACAGGTACGTGAGATGTGGGAAGGTAGTAAACGAGCTTTTTAAAAATCTACAGCTATCAGGTTTTTGTTTGTTTGCTTGATGTTTACTTTAAGGTGACTGTTACGCTGTCAAAGAAGTACTGCCTAATACCCTGTATTTTAACAAACTTTAATCAAGTTAACTTACAAGAATGTTGATTCTTCCATTTTCCCTTTTTTACAGCCAATGTTGCATAAACAGTACAAAAAGAAACAATGTCTCTTAAAGGAGACATTTCATTAGACACCTTTTTAAAAATCTACTCTGTCAGCACTACAAGAAAAGTAATGACATCACCAACAATTTCAGCTCTGCAAATTGGAATCTGGGAAGAAACAGGAACACTTGGACAGGCCCAGGTCTAGGAAAGGAGAAAATAGGAATATGAAAGAAGATTGCTTCTCTCACAGTGAGCATGACTGTCCAAAGCAAGACTCAAAAGGAATGAATGCTGGTTGTCCAGGCACCAAGATGAAATGAGTGCCACCTGTAGCTATCTCCAATGAGGGCAGGTAGGGAGAGAGTTGGGATGGATTCCCAAGAACAATAAACACCTGGCAGAGAAGCAATGCAGTTAGGGAAAAGGGAAGAATGAAAAAAGGAAGAGAAAGCTCTGTCTTCCAGAAAGCAATCCTGCTTAACATGGGTTCTCTCCTGTCTATCACTGAAATAAACTTGAAGTGTCTTATTATCTCATCGAGGGTATACCACCCTGTTCCTCATGAACAAGTAATTATAAATAACTTCACCTCCACATACATAGAAAGGTGACAAAAATAAAAGGCAATCTATTATTGAGCAAAGGTCACTTAAGTTTAAGGGAAAGGGGGGCAAAAAAGCAATTAAGCATGCCATACTGAACCTGTGACTATCAAATGTAAGTCCACTGAAGAGGAAGTGAGTAAGTGAAGGATAAATACCCATGAGCAACACTATCTGTTCAGTAGCCACATTCTCTAGCCACAGCCCATCTCCAGTACGCTCTCACTTTGCTGTTTGGTCCACTCTTGAAACAATCTTTTGAACATTTAAAAAAAATTTGGTTCCTATATTTTTATTTCTAGATTGTCCTTCCGCAAGTTATTCTGTAATTTATTTTATAATGCCCTGATCTTGCCTTCCAAATTTTATTCCTTTAGTTTTTCTTATCTGTAATTCATAAGTTTGACCTCGTTTATTGTGTCTACTGACTATATCTCATGAGGGCAGGTTTTCCAGTGAGCTTGTAATTTTTTTCTGTGAGCTCAAAACTGAGAATCCTTCTCTATGTGAAGGTCTCATGAGTGTTCTGGGTTGTGGAAATATCCCTGATTAGGTTCTATGGGGTTTACTAATTTGCAGACCAGATTTTATGTTAGTGTCTAAGCTTGGGGCTTTCATGCAGTGAAAACTGGGTTATCAAGTACAAAACGGGATGACTTCCAAAGTGGACCAAGTTAACTGTTTTTCCAGTGGGTCTTTCCTACTTAAGTCCAAGCCAATTTCCAACGTGCCGCTATGCAGGGGCCCTACAGACTCAACTGAAACCTCTAGACCCTAAGGTACACAGCTGCTCACATTCTTCCTCCTGCCTGTCAATGCGCCAGGATCCCTCTTCATTACGGCACCTCAGGATTTCCCTTTCTTGGTCTGAGCTTGACTCTGTATTTGAAAATATATTTTAATATAAAAATATTAATATATTTTTCTAGCCTTTCCTTTAATTTAGGAGTAGAGGGGTCTACCCACATCAGCTGGTTCCGCCATCTTGACAAAAAGACAAGCTTCTCACCTAACCTCAAAACTCTACTTTATTATCTTCATACTAAGTTTTCTAAACACCTACTTTTTATAAAGATTAAGGCTGGGTTCTGTGGGAAATAAAAGTATAGACAATGCTTTCTGCTTTCCTAGAACTTACTGTCCAGACTGAAAGAGAAGACAGGTGCACATGGAAAAAATAAGTATCAAGTAAACGGTGCAATCACCAAGGGTTAAGAAGTTCAGAAAAATTGTTTCTCAACTTGCTGTCAAAAGAAGGAGTGGAATATAAAGCTCAACTTCCAAAACTTTTTGGACTTTAATAGTGTTTTAGAAAGTTTTTATCTCAATAGCACCCAGATTGAAGTGAAAGAGATTATCAACAGAAGCATAGCAGGTTAGGTTCAGAAATCTTACAAAGAACTGAATAGGTTTGTAGCAGTCATTATGGAAAGAAATGGGTTGAAACTGTAAAGGAAGAAATGGCAAGCCTTGGTCACTGTACGAACATGCAGAGTGAGTAAGACAGAGAAATCTGAGATAATGTCAAGATTCTGAATTCGGATTGCTCAGAAATACAGGTGTATTGTAGTACTAGGACAAATACATAAACATACACCATATTTTATATATATATAAAAAATATATATATATATACATATATATATATATATGGGGAGCTCTGGTGGCACGTGATTAAGAGCTAAGACTGTTAACCAAAAGGTCAACAGTTCAAATCCACCAGCCACTCCTTGGAAACCCTTTGGGGCAGTTCTATTCTGCCATATAGGGTCGCTATGAGTCAGAACCAACTCAACAGCACCTAACAACAACAACATATATATATGTGGAGCCCTGATGGTGCAGTGGTTAAAAGTTTGGCTGATAACCAAAAGGTCTGCAGTTTGAACCCACCAGCCACTCCTTGGAAACTCTATGGGGCAGTTCTACTCTATCCTATAGGGTCACTAAGAGTCAGAGTCGACTCAACAGCCAAGGAATGTATATATATATACATATACACATACACATAATACATATACACGTATATATACGTGTGTATACATATGCACACACACTTGTTGACTATCTTGTTATCCAACCTCTTGCATTTACAACAACAGTAAGACATCTACCAAATGACTATTATGTGCATTACCTTACGCACATCTATCAGTAACGAACATCGAGATGTGAGATGAGAGTAATGCTGACTGTGATGGTTAAGGTTACGTGTCAACTTGGCTGGGCCGTGATTTTCAGTGGTTTAGCAGTTACATAATGGTGTAAATTGGCAGGTATGTGATGATGTAACTTGCGGTTATGTAATGATGTAGTCATCCTTCATTTTGTGATCTGATGTGGTCATCCTCCATTTTCATATACTACCAATCTCTGCATAATGATCCGGTCTTTGGAACCTAACCATGTTGATAAGTGAAGAGTGGGTATATGTATATCTAAAGCAATGAAGAGGAGCTGGTTTCTGGTTTCAGCAAAGGAAGATGATGAGGTCAGTTTTAGAAATGTTAAGTTCACAAAAGTGTGTTATCAACAGAGAGATGTTAAAAGAAAGCTGGAAACATGGAACTAGAGAAAGGTGTCAGATTTGGAGATATGCTTTTGAGAGTCATCTGCCAAGAAATGTTAGTTATAGCTGAGTAAGGAATGGCAGCACCTCGGAATAAAGATATAAAGATGGATAGTGATTTCAAGTGTTTCTGTCACTTTTAACATAAATAAACCCAATCACAGAAATACCACACTCTAATATATTTTCTTTTTCTCAATCTGATATTGTGCTCTTAAAAAAGAAGAAATGCCCCATTTACAAATGTAAAAGCACAAATGACAGAAATGCTGGGGGCAGGATGTCATTACACGCTCCTTGTATAAAGAACACAGCATCACCCTAAAGCACATCTGTATTTAAATTGTATTTAAATGAAGATAAAGTAACCAAAAAGAATTTATTGGAAGAGAGATTCAAATCTGCTGACAGGGACTGAAAGAGATAGTTGCTTAAGGGAAGAAAAGGATCTAAAATAAAAGCAAGATTTTATTTCATTTTTATATGAAGTTTAATTAAATGTTTCCATTTTCAAAGTCAGGCAAATGATGTCAATTACCAAAAGCTTTCGTACTGATTTTAAATGACTATTTTGCAGAACATGTACATCTTAAGATTTCAAATCCAAATCCATCTGTAGTCAGCAATCACAGAATAGCAGTACTATTATAGATTTTGGATCCAGACTAACGATAATAAATGACTAAGAAATTTAGACAATGCATCCCTTTGAACTGAAATTTGGTTACAAAGCTCAGAGCCCCAAACTTCTCAAAACATACTGTTCCTTTAACAAGCAAGCTTTCACATTTGCCTAAATATCAGAGTAGACAACTATTGCCTGGCCTACGTAAGTAGTATATCTCATCTCCCAGCGACAATGATTGGAGTGATTGGTTCAGGAATGAGCACATGACTCAAGGTGTTCCTATGAGACTCAATACTAGGACTTATACTTGAACTACTGGCCACCCTTGAAGCTGAGGAGTCTAATATGGGAGGAACTGCTGTTGGACATCTTGCCTCCACAAGGGAAGAACCTATCCTGACTGATGATGAAGTTAACACAGAGTAGGGCAGACATGACATTATGTGAGCCCCTGGATCCAGCTATGCCTGAAAGATCATTCCTGGAATTTCCTCTTACATAAACCAATGAATCTTCCTGTGTGGGTTTGGGTCCATCTGTGATGGTCACACCAAATAAAAGAGCACTAAAACAAATATTTACAGATATTTCGAATGGCCAGTCATCTTTTCAGAATGGCATTTTAGGTATTCTATGCTACGGCTGCTAACCAAAAGGTCAGCAGTTCGAATCCACCAGGCGCTCCTTGGAAACTCTACCGGGCAGTTCTACTCTGTCCTATAGGGTCGCTATGAGTCGAAATCGACTCTACGGGGGTGGATTTTTTGGTTTTACCTACATACATATTGTGATGTTCATTTTTTTTCTTACCGTCTCATATTTTCAGATAAAGTTGTGATAATTGTTAATTAGCTTCGATTTATAGTCAGTGAGGGAGACACGTGTTATCAGTCAAGAGACTCTAAGGGCAGACAGAATAAGTTTTCAATAAAGCAAATATAATTATTTCATTCTTTAATATTCCCCCATTTCCTTAGGATAAAATTCACCCATGTCTTCATGACTTCCCTCTTTAGCTCCTTCTCCTGTTATTTGGTCCTCCATGGGCTAAGCTTTCAGCCATGCTGAATTTCTCTCAGCTCTTCAAACATGCTATGTTCTTTTTCTGCTGTGGCAAATAGGGGAATAGCCCCTCAAGGATGTCCATGTTCTAATCTCCAGAACCTATAAATATGTTATACGGAAACCCTGGTGGTGTAGTGGTTAAGAGCTAAAAAAAAAAAAGAGCTATAGCTGCTAACAAAAAGGTCTGCCCTCCCTCCCTCCCTTTCTGAGCCATGTGCTCCAAGTACATACAATAATGTAAGCTTTTTTTTTTCTTTTGTTTAATCTAAATGTTCTGCATGTGTATGTTTCAAAACTCAGTGTTAAGGAATCTGCCATCCGCCTGCAACCTGTCCATGGTCTGAGTGAGGACTGTGCACCACCATCCACACACACCAGCACAGGTCATCTGTGCCAAGCTCAGGGAAGCCTGCAGGTCACGTCAGCTCATGTATGTTTACATCGTTTGTGTGTTACTGAGGACATCTGTTAAATCTATCATCTTTGTTATAATCGTGTGGTGGAAACATTTAGCCCACATCTAGGAAAATGGAGCCGTGTTACCTAAGTGGTTTATTAAAATAAATGGTAGTGACAAAAAAAAGTAACATCAGTAACAATAATACCTTGGCAAGTAACGCTTAGAAGACAAATACGCTAGGTAAGCTAGAGTACCCTGGTACAAGAGTATCTGGAAGAGTGATGGTCTCATACAATTTGCCAAAACGGAAAAATACAAATACGATGGAAGGTGGTGGGTATCTGAAAGTCAGGTTTTACTTGACCTGCAATCCATTTACCCCCTAGTTTACTGACAAACAGTGTCACGGAGCTAAAAAAAAGTTCACAAAATTTTCAAAGTGACATCTCTTGATAACCCAATAGATATTGTCTAGAAAAATCACATTAATTTCTTTTATAAAACTAATGAATGTTGTCATGAGAGAAAGAAAAACACCCCCAATTACAGAGGTACCATTCAAAACTGTACGCCTCAAAGGCGAAAAAAACGTAGGAGTCGTACTTTGAGAATCTCCTAGAACCAGCAGAGAGAAAGCTGAATAGTCTACTGGCAGAATTCCCACATCAAATGACAGTGCTGGCCACCAATCTAATACCCAAGTACAACGGCAATGGAGCATCAGAGGCATACAGTGGGGAAGAACAATCAGCACCCATAAGACCTGCCAGCAGATGAGCCACTGAGTGCAGCCTGTGAATCAGCTCTTGGCACACACGGGGCTGTGACAGCGAACTGTTCTACAACTTTTGATCTTCTGACAGGAGAAGAGCAATTTTTTTTTTTTAATGTATTTGAGGCTTGTTTTGTAAGCCATGATATAGACTTGGGAGAGAACACTGAGGCTGGCCCTGCTGGAGCCCTTGTCAAGCAACAGAGAACCATAGCTCCACCTGGCTGCACCTAGCCACCACTCCGCACCCAGGTTTACTCACACAGCACAGCTGGCACAGGGCAGCTCAGGGGTCAGAGAGTCCCCCGCTGGTTCTTTTTATGAGGTCCCTGGCACGTTAATAAAATGAAGAAATGCCCAGATATAATTTTATAATGGTATTATTTTAAAATACCATTATAAAATTATATCTTGGCAAATGCTTAACATATTAACACTTTAGATGCTAAAATGTTATAATGCAACAAAATTGTTATGCATAATACAGTAAAATACAGTTAACCTACAAATTCATGGTACACTCCTCAGCAGTGTGAACCCGCAAAGAGACGTGGATGTAGAATACGAGGAGGACATTCTGCTTCCAATTTTGTTCATATATCTCCGTGTCCCAAGGGTTCACCTTTTTTCAAGATAGTGTCAAAAGTAAGGGCCCTTGTAAATGTGGGGCCTGGGCCACATGGTCCTCTTTTCCCTCTACCCCCATCCTGTGACAGGCCCTAGTGGGCACTCAACATCACAAGCCTCCTGATCTCAATTCACTGTTGGACAATACAGTGGGAAAGGTTGGAAGGACCAAATTTTAGACTCAGAGTATGTGTCTTTTCCGCTCACTGCGAGTGGACTAGAACTGCTTTGTTAGAGTGAAACGCCCTGGCCAGTCACACCTGATACCAGTGAACACTACCTAATTTCAAGTGGCTGACCCAAGTAGTGCGTTGCAGCGATACATTCAGTATCTTAAACAGCTTGAAGCTCTATAACTGGGAGCTAAAAATGAACCCACATTAAGTGCCAAGACAACTACGAGTTCATGGGGAAAAGGCAGTCTTTTCAACAAATAAGGCTAAGGCAACTGGAGTTCCACCTGCAAAGGATTGATTTAGACCCTGACTTCACACCATACATTAAAAAAAAAAAAAAAAAAATGGATCCTGAATATAAGACATTTAGAAGAAAAGTAAATATAAAATTCTTAGGAGAAGGCATAAAAGTAAATCGTCATGATTTTGGAATGGGCAAAACACTAAAAGCATGGTCCATGACAGAAATAATGATTAACCAGACTCTGCACTGGGCACTGTCCTACGCTCTTTATACATTCTCCCTAACTTTAATTATTACAACACTATGAGGTGAGTTATATTCTCCCCATTTTACAGATGAAAAAACTAACTAACTTCAAGGAACTTGAACAAGGTCATATGGTTAGGAGGTGCTGAAGTCAGGAAGCGCTTAACAACTATGCTAACAGCTACTTCAAGTTGGGCAGACTACAGAGCAAGATTAGAAAACACACCAATACGATGATCTGAGTGACAACTGTGCACTGAAATATTTTCTAAGGTTGAATACAAGCAAGCTTTGGTTCAGGAATCCATTATTATCTCCAAGTTGAAATACCCAAACTCCTAGCCTTAATTGTGCGGTGTTCCTTGATTCGGTCCTGGCAGAGTCTGCAGGGAGAAATCTCAAGGGCCAGCTATTTAGAGATTCTTTCATGGGTAAGAAACTGTTTTTCTTTTTGCTAATTTAAAAGGTGACTTTTGAAAAATTAGTTAACACTTGTGATAGACTTTACTTTTTTTAATGTACCGAAAGTTTGAAAAATACAGGCCTATGTGATAAGAGGTCCCAGAAAGTCAAGCACAAGTGTTTTCAGAAGGATGGAAGAGAGAAAAGCAGCAAAACAGGCCAGCACTGGAAGAGCAAGCACAAGGTAAGAGAGCAGAGGAGCCACAGCACTCGGCACTGCTCCGGGTTTTACTGCACAGCAGATGCGGCCAGCGTAGCCTTTACAGACCTCTGTCATAAACTGCTTTCCCAGGCACGAGGCTGAAACTGAATGAGACGTGTTGAGCCAGACCAATATGAAGAAGAATCTACAAAAATGATGATGGTGTCACCTGTAAAAGCCTATTGGTATCAACAGCTTTAAATTATGGGCCAGGACTGTGGTTTATCAGGAAGCTCCTTCAGATGTATTAAAGATCTGTTTACTCTTAGTATTGATTTTCTGATAACTATATTATCCAGACGGGTTATATGCAGTGATTTCCCTAGAAAACCTGACATTTATCCAATGATATTTACTTTACCAAATTAAGTTGCAATGTATCCTCATATATCTTTGCTGTATCTGGGAAATTATCAGAGTTAAGAAAAAACCTACTTTATGGAAACATAATCCATGGTTTAAGAAAATAAAGCTTAGGAAAGGCTCTGGTTGTGTAAGATCTAATAGTTATGGACTAATTCTCCATAGCCTTTTCTATTAAAATATCAGAAAGCTAACGTTAATTCTCAAAACATTGTTTTAGTCAATTAATTGGATATTTTAAAGATGGCACTCCTTTAGAGAAAAAAAAAAAGGCTATCAATATATTCTATTTCAATTAATTTTCTCTTGTGACAATTTACCAGGAGCTCTGGTTAAGGGCTCAGCTGCTAACCAAAAGGTCGGCAGTTCGAATCCACCAGCTGCTCCTTGGAAACCCTATGGGGCAGTTCTACTCTGTCCTATAGGGTCGATATGAGTCAGAATCGGCTTGACAGCAATGTTTTTTTTTTTTTTTTTGGTATGACCTTTTCTTAGTCAAAATTGACTCTCCACTCTCTGTGCTGACCTCAGAAATCTGTACCAAATGTGGCAGAGGCTGCCAGGTAGTCACATGTTTTCTTCTTCTTCCTAAGCATCCAACTAAACTTCAATCCCAGCCTCCCTGGAAAGCTTTAGGGACCACATGACCCTGGTCTTGCCAAACGAGTGTGCACTGTTTCCAGGCCCAGGCCACAGGAACCTCCCCTACAGGATCCTCCATGACTCTCTCCTTCGCCATTCAGGTATGAACTTGAGAACAATCTTGAAAAACATATTAAAGATGGAAGAGCCCTTTTCAGCCTCGGTATCTGTGTGGAACAGGACTCCCAGCCCTGCCACTCCAACCTGGAACCATACTAGACCAAAATATGAATGAAAAATAGATTTCTACAGTATTAAGGCACTGAAATTTTGGGAATTGTTGGTCATAGAAGCTAGTATTACTCTATTACTCTATTGAAGACACACATATTTATATCCTATAAAATCTTAGGCAAAAAGCAAAGAAAGTGTTTTGTTTTCTTTAGAAAGCTTGTTAATCTTAAAATGAGGAATTAGACCACAGAGCCTATTGAACTTGGATGTGTCCTACTCCCAGAACTCACCCAATAAGTCAATGGAATTTGGAATAATCCTTTTACTTAAAAAGTAAATATGTCTTTCATAAATGTACTTCATTATTTAGCTTGAAAACAGCATGTTGACAACTCAGTCTTCAAATTAAAGAGTCGTTGTTGTTAGGTGCCTTCGATTCATAGTGACCTCATGTACAACAGAACGAAACACTGCTTGGTCCTGTGCCATCCTTGCAATTGCTGTTATGCTTGAGCCCATTGTTGCAGCCGCTGTGTCAATCCATTTCGTTGAGGGTCTTGCTCTTTTTCACTGTCCTTTTATTTTCCCAAGCATGATGTCCTTCTTCAGGGGCTGATCCCTCCTGATAACATGTCCAAAGTATGTAAGACACAATCTCACCATCCTTGCTTCTAAGGAGCATTCTGGCTGTACTTCTGCCAAGACAGATTTGTTCCTTCTTTTGGCAGGCCATGGTATATTCAATATTCTTTGCCAACACAATTCAAAGGCATCAATTCTTCTTTGGTCTTCCTTATTCATTGTCCAGCTTTCACATGCGTGTGATGTGACTGAAAACACTATGGATTGGGTCAGGCGCACCTTAATCCTCAAGGTGACATCCTTCCTTCTCAACAATTTAAAGAGGACTTTTGAAGCAGATTTGCCCGATGCAATGAATCTTTTGATTTCTTGACAGCTGCTTCCATGGGTGTTGATTGTGAATCCAAGTAAAAGGAAATCCTTGACAGCCTCAATTTTTTCTCCATTTATCATGATGTGGCTTATTGGTCCAGTTGTGAGTATTCTGGTTTCTTTATGCTGAGGTGTAATCCATCTGAAGGCTGTGGTCTTTGATCTTCACCAGTAAGTGCTTCAAGTCCTCTTCACTTTCAGCAAGCAAGGTTGTGTCACCTGCCTTGTTCTGTCTGAGTGAGTCTTCCTTCAATACTGATGTCCCATTCTTCTTCATATTGTCCAGCTTCTCAGATTCTTTGCTCAGCATATAGATTGAATAGGTATGGTGAAAGGATACAACCCTGACACAACACCCTTCCTGACTTTAAACCACACAGTACCCCCTTGTTCTGTTTGAATGTCTGCCTCTTGATCCACGTACAGAGTCCACATAAGCACAATTAAGTGTTCTGCAATTCCCATTCTCCACAATGTTATCCATTATTTGTTATGATCCACACAGTCAAATGCCTTAGTATAGTCAATAAAACAAAGGTAGACATCTTTCTGGTATTCTCTGCTTTCAGTCAAGATCCACCCGACATCAGCAATGGTATCCCTGGTTCCACACCCTCTTCTAAATCCAGCTTTAATTTCTTGCAGTTCCCTGTGGATATACTGCTGCAGTCACTTTTGAATGATCTTCAGCAAAATTTTGCTTGCATATAATATTGTTCAATAATTTCTGCAATAAGTTGGATCACTTTTCTTGGGAATAGGCATAAATATGGATGTCTTCTGTATTTCTTCGCATGGATGAGTAAGCATTTCCAGGGCTACATCCATTTGCTGAAACATCTGAACTGGTCTTCCGTCAATTCCTGGAGACCTGTTTTTTGTCAATGCCTTCAGTGCAGCTTGGACTTCTTCCTTCAGTACCACTGGTTCCTGATCATATGTTACCTCCTGAAATGGTTGAACTTCGACCAATTCTTTTGGGTACAGTGACTCTGCGTATTCCTTCCATCTTCTTTTGATGCTTCCTGTGTCATTTAATATTTTCCCCATAGAATCCTTCAGTATTGCAACTTGAGGCTTGAATTTTTTCTTCAGTTCTTTCAGACTGAGAAATGCTGAGCGTGTTCTTCCCTTTTGGTTTTCTATCTACAGGTCTTTGCATAGTTCATCGTAATAATTTGTCCTCTTGAGCCACCCTTTGAAATCTTGTGTTCAGCTCTTTTACTTCATCATTTTTTTCCTTTTGGTTTAGCTACTCAACATTCAAGAGCAAGTTTCAGAGTCTCTTCTGACATCCATTTAAGACTTTTCTTTCTCCCCTGTCTTTTTAATGACCTCTTGCTCTCTTCATGTTTGATGTCATTCCACAACTCGTTTGGTCTTCAGTCATTAGTGTCCAACATATCCAATCTATTCTTGAGATGGTCTCTAAATTCCAGTGGGATATACTCAAGGTCATACTTTTGCTCTCGTGAACTTGTTCTAATTTTCTTCAGCTTCAACTTCAACTTGCATATGAGTAATTGATGGTCTTACCTGCAGTCAGCCCCTGGTCTTGTTCTAACTGATGATATTGAGCTTTTCCATCATCTCTTTCCACAAATTTGATTCCTGTGTATTCCAGCTGGCGAGGTCCATGTGTATAGTCACCAATTATGTTGGTGAAAAAGGTATCTGCAATGAAGAAATTGTTGATCTTGCAAAAGTCAATCATGTGATCTCCAGCATCGTTTCTATCACCAAGTCCATATTTTCTAACTACAGATCCTTCTTCGTTTCCACCTTTCGCACTCCAATCACCAGTAATTATCAGTGCATCCTAATTGCACGTTTGATTACCTTCAGACTTCAGAAGTTGTTAAAAATCTCCAATCAATGTTCTGCTGCCATTCATAAGGTTTTCACTGGCTAATTCTTTTCAGAAGTAGACCATTGGGTCCTTCTTCCTAGTCTGCCCTGGTCTGCAAGCTCAGCTGAAACCTGTCCACCATAGGTACCCTGCTGGTATTTGAATACTATAGCTTCCAGCATCACAGCAACACACAAGCCCCCACAGTACAACAAACTGACAGGTGCATGGGGGAATAAAAGAGTAGACCTTATAATAATAATAACAACAACAACAACAAACTACTACCTCCTTAAGGAACAATGCCTTTGGTCACAATTGTTTTTTGTTTTTGTTTTTGGTTTGTTTGTTGAGCTGATTTGTGGTTTTTTTTTTTTTTTTTAACTGATTCTCATTTCCAATTCTTAAGAGTTAGCGCCTACTCCCATGAATTTCCTCAGGAAGTCAGTTTTCTTTTCATTTACTGGAAGAAAGTTCATCCGTTTAGAAAGCACTGGGCTCAAGATTTTGAAAACCAATAATTTTTCTCCATTGATTAATACACAAATGGCAAGAAAGGCAAGACACGCAATGAGTGCCATGACTCTAAAGGGCTTCACATTAATATTTTGGAAAGGTTTTATTGAATTTGTCAAAGATGAAGTCTTAGCAATTTCTTCTTTAACTAACTTGCATTGAATGATATAATTGATTCAGAAAGAAAGAAAAAAAAACTTGCATCAGAAGAGCCTCTTGAAACTAAGACTCTTTAAAGTTCCTTCCTTTTTGTGTCAGTGGGTATGCAAAGAGGCAAATGTGAATAGACTCTCTCTACTCCCTACCTGACATCAGAAACCTGTACTAAACCTTTACCCTACTGATCTGACCTCTGGGGCTCATTCTGAATCCAAACCTGGACAGAATGCTGCCTGTGAAAGGATCACACAGGGTTCAGATCTGTTCCCGGAGCTCAGCAGGGTCTCTGCTCTTCACTTTTTCATCAATATGTCATTAAGTATTGTTCTTACTATTGGGGAAGGTCACTACTCACAAGGACCTACAAAATGCAGGAATAACAATAAGATCTCAGCCTGCCCAAAGGAGAGGAGGAAAGGAGTGAAGGAGAGCATGTTCATTAGCTCATTTGCAAACCCTCACACTGCATCTCAACTAGAGAAGGCAGCAAGTGAAGTGGACCAGGAGAAGACTCAGTACAGTGCAAAGAACTGCACGTCTCCACCTGTTGGGGCACTCAAGGAATTACCTAAGTTAGAAAGCATGACTTGGCTTAATGCTCATTAAAAACAACAACAACAACTTATTAAAGATACATAAGAAAAGGAAATATCTCATGTCAGAGATATGACAATGTGACTGCTCATACCAGTCACAACTATATACTTCTTAGAGGTTGAAATGAAACAAATAACATGCCGTTTTCTTTTTAATGTCAGGGTCAACAATGCATGAACCAAATAAAGGCATTGCTCTCAGCAAGGGCAGCTCCTCCATGTACACGCAAACTTCAGAAAAGAGAATGACACATCTTCAGTCTCTTAACGGCAGCCCAATGCCAGCAACAGCAAGTGGGCAGATGGCGACTTCATACTCTCTCAATCACGTCTAAAGAATCTTCTTGGGCAAGCCCTAGTTGAGTTCTCAGTCATGGCAGGGACTCCAAATAACAGGGACTTTCTAAAGTGAGTCCCAGGTTTCAACAGCCACCATAATGAGTAGGCAAGTAAAGTAGCAGATGAAAATTAGTCCTTAGCGAGTCCATACCATTTCATGAATTCAATTTTCTTCTGTTCAGTGCATTATTCTACTTTAATACTTGACCTTTCTGTCAAGCAAGTATCTGCCTCCTTGTGCTTAGGTCATTCTTTATCTCACACAATACAAAATCAGTGTCTGCCCACAGTAGGTACTCAATAAGCATTTGGTGGAAAAGGAGAATCAAAGAGCCTGAAAAATCATCCTGCTCTGTCTTCTGCCTCAAGCTTAAATATTGACTGTCTATGAGCCCTGGTGTCACAGTGGTTAAGAACTATGGCTGCTAACCAAAAGGTCGGCAGTTCAAATCCACCAGCTCTTGGAAACCCTATGGGATAGTTCTACTCTGTCCTACAGTTGCTATGAGTCAGAATCGACTCAACAGCAATGGGCTTGTTTTTGTTGTTGTTTGGTATTTACAAGTAGCTGGACAAATCTACAAATATTCCCCTGGCAACCCATCCTAGGGAAATAGTAACACTGAACTCAGAAAATGTTTATCTATCATGCCTTTTAAAAATTATCAAATTCTGTTTAAATTCATATCTTCAAAATTAAACGTGTTGCCTTAAAAAGCCCTCCTTTTTTTTTTGTCAGTAGGTATATAATTGAGATGCTGATTGGAGATATATGACTGTCAGGTTTACCTAAGGAATTTATTATCAATCCATATACAATTTCTATCAAGCACAACTTTCAAGTTTCCCTGAAACAAGTTTAGCCATCTTTATGCCATGTACTCACTACACATTTCCTACTACAAGAGGTGGAAATTATTTTATCATGACAATATATATGACAGTTACACAGTTAAAAATCTCAGAAGTAGCACCACTGAAAACATTTATATAGGCTCACTTCTATGATGACTAAGTGAAATGATTCATTTTATCTAACCCTTTACCTTCCAAAAAGCCTAATCTAAGTAATTCCAAGTATGTAAATATTAATCCTACTTTAACAATAGTCAAGAAACAGAGAATCAAACAGATACTTGTACCCCAGTGGTCATTGCAACATTATTCACAATAGCCAAAAGGCAAAAACAACCACGTGTGGTACATACTGACAATGGAATATTATTCAGCCATAAAGAGAAATGAAGTTCTGACTCGCTACAACATGAATGAACCTTAAAAACATTATGCTGAGTGAAATGAGTCACACACAAAAGGGCAAATGTTGTATGATCCCACTTACATGACTAGGCAAATGCACTGAGACCGAAGTTTACCAACGGTTACCTGGGTCTGCGGGGGAGAATGGAACGGTAGTTATAGCTGAAGGGGTACTGAGTTTCTGTTTCGGGTGGTGAAAAATTTTGTAAACGGATAGTAGTTATGGTAACATAAGAGGGTGAATATACATAATGTATACTAAGAACTGCTAAAATGGTAATTTTTGTTATGTATTGTCATGGATTGAATTGTGTCCCCCAAAAATGTGCATCAACTGGGTTGGGCCATGATTCCCAGTATTGTGTGATTGTCCATCATTTTGTCATTTGATGAGATTTTGCTATGTGTTATAAATCCTATCACTAATGATGTTAATAAGATGGATTAGCAGCAGTTATATCGATGATATCTACAAGATTAGATAGTGTCTTAAGCCAATCTCTTTACGGTATAAAAGAGAGGAGCAAGGAGAGAGACATGGAGACTTCATACCGCCAAGAAAGCAGTATCGGGAGCAGAGCTTGTCCTTTGGACCTGAGATTCCTGCATGGAGAAGCTCCTAGACCAAAGAAAGACTGATGACAAGGACCTTCCTCGAGAGCTGACAGAGAAAGCCTTTCCCTGGAGATGATGTCCTGAATTTGGACTTGTAGCCTACTGGACTGTGAGAGAATAAATTTCTCTTTGAAGCCATCCACTTGTGGTATTTCTGTTATAGCAGCACTAGATAACTAATATATATAGTTACTTAACCATTGCACCACCAGGGTTTCCATATATGGTTAAGTGCCACAGCTACGGTCAGTAACCAAGAGGTTGGCAGTTCGAATGCACTAGGCTCTCCTTGAAAACTCTGTGAGGCATTTCTTATGTGTGTATATGTGTGTGTGTGAATAATATGTACATATATATTATATATATATATATCCACAATAAAATTTTTTTAAATATTCTAGAGCAAGGAATTTCATGTACTTTCTTCCTAGAATTAATAATATTGACAAACACATGGCTTTATACAATGTAATTTTATGTGTATTATTTCATTTAATACTTTAGTGAAATGGGTATTTATTAGCATAAAAAGGATATATCTCTCAATAATAAGAAAAATTATTTATTCTTATTCAAAAACAAAAAGTGAATTAGTACACTCAGTTTTACAATATTTCTATAAAATCTTTGTAAATCACCAAGGTGGGCTTATCAGTTAAGATGGCATAGGTCAGCAGTTCTCAGAGCATCTTCCAGGGACCTCTGAGGATTCCTGAGACCCTTCTGGGGAGAACCACCAGGTCAAAGCTATTTTCCTAACAATATTAACACAGTATTTGATATTTTTTATACCCATTTCACTGTCCACTGATTACAGGTGTACGCCATTGCTCTGATGGCTAATGGAATATAAGCTAATACATCCTTCCATTTTAAAAATTTCTCAGTTTTAGTTTCCAATGCAGAAAACAGCAATAATTATCACCCACAAGAACAAAAGCCCTTTGAATGTTTCACAAATTTTTAAGAGTATAAAGGGCTCCTGAAACCAGAGAGTTTGAGAACCACTCAACAACCAACCTCAAACTCTAAATGGCATAACACACATAGTTAATTTCTCACTCAGACACAGGCCCATTGCAGTCGGCTCTGTGTCTGTGTGTGCGCCCATGTGTGCATGCATCTGTGTGTGTGGAGGGCCATCTTTCCATCATCCTCACCCAGGAAAAAAGGAAGAGAACGTGGTGAATCCCCATACTGGCTCAGAAAGATTCTGCTTGAAATGGGTACAGGTCATTTGCACTCCATGTCACTGCCCAAAGCAGGTCACATGGCCACATCCAACTCAAAGGGACAGGGAGATACAACTCTTGCATGCTTCCACAAGGTGACAACTGAAGCAGTTATTCAACACTACTAACCACCACCAGGGGTATCTTTTAGGGCAGCTAATTTCATCACAGCATCTTTTCCAAAGTTACCCATCCATGGAGCCCTGGTGGTGCAGTGGTTAAAAGCTCAGCTGCTCACCAAGAAGTCAACTGCTCAAATCCACCAGTCGCTCCTTGGAAACCCTATAGGGCGGTTCTAGTCTGTCCTATATGGTCATTATAGGTCATTATCAACTCAAAAGCAACAGACTTGTTTGTTTGTTTGTTTAATTCACCCTTAGGACCACAAATACACAGGTCTCACAAAACACACTTCGAGAAACGGCTGGACATACTTTGAGTTCTCCTTATAATTTTTTTTTATTTTTTTTTTTATGGATATATGTTTTTGTGTGGTGAATCCAACTATACTAGTTTAGATGATCCCTTTCCAACTGACGGTGAATTTAGTGAGCAATCTCTCGTTTAGATTCCCGACGAATGTGTGGGCAATGTACTTTGGGAACTTCAGAATTACCTTTAGATATTCATAGTAATGATGCTAGTAAATATTGGAAAAGGTAATGTTAAATCTGTTACACACTGTAAAACAAGAGTCAGAAAAAAGCCCATTGGTCCAAAAAGGTGTGGCTGGTAGCTTTAATTCCTATTTACAGTATAGTTGAATTGGAAAAGCCCTTAAGAAATTTATCAATCACTATGGGACAAATAGCAGATGAATTTGCTAATGGGATGGAACCACAACATCAATCTCTGACCTCATTAGCCAAGGTGACATGAGATAACATAATAGCCTTAGATTTTTTATTAGCCCAAGAAAGTATAGTCTCTGTTGTAGCAAATACCTCTTGTTGCATTTGGATAAACAGCACAGGAGAAGTAGAACAGGATATACATCGAATTAGACAGCAAGCTACTTGGTTACACACTGTAACGCCCTTACAAACACCAGATTTATTTGGTTGGTTATGATCAACGATAAGTACATGGGCTAGATCACTCCTGCAAGGGACAGTAATGTTCTTAGTCTGAATCTTGATAGTATTAGGCATAATAAAATTCATCTTCAATTGTCTTACACACTTAAAAGGCAAAAGAAGGCCTTGGGTCAAAATGCTGAAATACATTTAGTCTGCTCACTTTCGCAATGCAATTGATGAGAACGTCACTCTTACTTAAGACCCTAGTGAAGCATCAGATGTTATCCAGTGGAAGACCAGCACCAGGAGTTTAAAGAGCCTGCCATGGCCACCATCTAGGGGCTCAACTAAATCTAGGTATTGATCATCGATGTGTTATCTCCAATCTCTGATCAAAAGGGGGGAATAATTTAGGAGATAATACTGGAGCCATTATTCCCTATCCCAGAATGTGACCCAGCTGGAGCTGGAGTCACAAGGCCTCATTTCAACTGGGCCCTAAGGTATAAAGACAACAGCTAGGATAATCTTGGAAAACGGTTTTTAGGGAAACTTTCACATAAGCTAATGAAACAGCACAAAAGACTCACATACTTTCCACTCTTATGTTTTTCTATTAGCATTTAGTAAATAGTAAGATTTGCTGGACCAGTGAAGGCATTCCTGACTGTGGTTACTGAAACCTGTACCAAAGATTATTAAGAAAGACATTCAAAATGTAAAATCACAGTTTCTAGCCAATCTGTGAAACGTCAAGCATTCAATGATTTTGCCCATTTTGTAGTGTTAATGTATACGGATGACTCTGCAGCGTTCCTTGGACTCAGGCAAACACGGCTGTGGCAGCATGCTTGTCCATTTCCCACTTTATTCTGTAATTTCCTTGGACTCAGGCAGCATGCTTGTTGGTTTCCTGCTTTACCCTTTTTGAATATATGCCAGATAAAACTTTTTTTGCTTTTAAAAAAAAAAAAGAAATGTCTGGAGAAACACAATTCAAACATGATATATATAAGCAGGTATTTAAATTGTTTCTTCAAAAGAAGTGAGAAATATCAAGCAAAAACAAAATATATCACAGTCAACACTGTCAAAGTTGGAACAGTGCTTTGTTTTAAAATGGGCACTCTAAAAGCCTTTGTTTGACTGAAGTGTAAAACCAATTCTTTACAATAATTTGTGTCATTACAAATGTCCGACACCTTTTTGTAAGAGCAAGGCCCAAATAAATTCAACTAAATTAACATTCCTGCCTGAAGTGACTCATCCGGCCCAAGGAACAAATTCGCATGTCAGTGGTGGGTTGACCCAATGACCCATCCGCTGAAAAATACAAACTGTATCATTTTGTTTTCCAAATAACTAGCATTGATTGCAGTGCTAGAAAGGTCACTTGTCATCAGCTCAGTGGCTGCCTTGCTGGCAAATTGCAGCCTGTCACTCTACAGTCAGTCAGGACCACCAGCGGGGACACAGGTACACATTTTCGCACAGTCCACAGTGTGTGTTTAACAGCCGCAGCATGAAAAAGCACGACTATAAAAGAGGCTCTATCATTCCCCAAGACCACCACCAGAAGACTCATTTATTATATTAAACATAAGTAATAAAGCACCGCATCATACCCGGTCTGTGTCTCTAAGTCTTATGTCAAAGATTTCTAATGTTTTGTACATTTTCTACAGATCATAGAATAAATATAAAAGACACACCTCTCAAGTTCCCCAGCAGGAGCAAGGAAAAATAAAATTAGGAACCAATCCCTTATTACAGACCCCAGAGCATACAAATAAGGGCTGGCCACCTGAGAGACAAATTTACAGTGCTGTCCTCTTTCTGAAAGTACACTCTGTTGGCATGCCGTCCCACCGCATCGATTCACACCCTGCACAGCAGCATGGTCAGCTGCTCCAACTTGTCCGCCCACCAGGCAGGGACGTTATGACCGTCCAGCAGACGATTAATTAAACAGCCATATTTATTTCTCTTTCAATCACTTAAGCTCTTAAATATCCCTTTGAAATATAATTTATCACCATCTCCTAAAATAAAATATCAGTTAACTATGCATTAAAGACCACTTATTTAAAATAATGACTTGCACAACCATTTGGTGGAGTTTGCCAAGAAACCCTGCATGAATTTTTCTGTATTTAGCTCCATATTATGGACAGGGTACAAATGAGTGCGGGCCTGTATCCAAAAATAAAATTTAATAATTCCACATGTGCCTTCTCCCAAAGTTTTAGCTAACCACCAAAATATCTACCAATAGGATAAAGATCTTTATACATGAGACACCCACTGAGGCATAAAACCACAGCATGAAACATTCGTCCTATTTTAGAAAGTCCTCAAATTATGTACCCTTAAGTTAGTCACTGCAATCAGTGTTGCATAAGTCCGTCAGCTTCGCCAAACCTCTTTAGTAACGACCACGGAATCGTCGCAATCTGCTCAGAAATGGAAGATGTGGGTCAACTAAAATTTTTTTAATGAAAATATTTTCAGTGCAATTTCAAAGAATAGCATTTTGTCTAAAATGCATTAGCAGGTTAAAGGAAACGTTTGGCAGAGCACTAAGTTAGCAAGCCTCGCTCGTGTTTTTTGGTTCCCCACACTTGCATTAAAATTTTGTTTAGTTTCAAGACTATAGAAAAGCTGAAAAAGCAGTATAATAGATAATAGACATGTGTATACACTTCACCTAGACTTAACAACTGTGAACATTTTATCTCATTTATGCTCTGTGTCTCTCCAAATATAACAGACACACAAACACATACTTTCCTGCACAGACATCACAACGCTTACCAGTACCAAAACCAAAAACCAAACCCATTGCCATCAAGTCGATTCCAACTCATAGTGACCCTATAAGACAGAGTAGAACTGCCCCATAGAGTTTCCAAGGAGTGCCTGGTGGATTTGAACTGCCAACCGTTAGTAGCAGTAGCGCTTAACCACTACGCCACCACGTTACCAGTACTAGTTACTATCAATTCAACCCTAACTTATGATGACCTCATGTGTGTTAGAGTAAAAATAGGCACCATAGGGTTTTCAGTGGGTGATTTTTTGGAAGTAGATCACCAGGCTTTTCTTCTGAGGTACCTCTGGGTGGACTTGAACTTCCAGTCTTTCGTTTACCAGCCAACCATGTTACCCATTTGCACCAACCTGGGACTACCTGAACACTTTAGTGTGATTCTCCTAAGGACAAGGGCATTCTCCTATACATTCATATGCTTTTTGATACTTACTTATTAGCCAAATTTCCTTATTACATCTCTTCCTGATATACTCCTATTAGAATTCTGAATTCTCCTCTACACGTGCAGAGTCAAGCATTTTCTTTTCTCCTCCCTGTGTCAGAAATCAATAGCCAAGTCTCCTTGCTTCAGACCCCTCGCTTTCTCTGTGCAGCTCTTTAGAGAGTCTTCTCCCCACACCACCGCATCCTCCCACCCTACCTCCACAGCTACGGTGGTGGTTCCTTGTGTGACTCAAGCGCTCCTCCTGTCTGACACGGCCCCTGCTTCTTCTCTAGCTCATCCCCACGTTCACTGGGCTCCTATCCAGGGCCACCCCTCCCGGGGCCACCCCTGCCTCACCTGCACCACTTCTCTCTGGACGGTGCCCACAGCAGTCGCCCCAGCACACCAATGCTTCCTGGGAGCCTGGACTCCAGCTCGTCTTTACATTTAGCACCTAGGACAGGTGCCTCGCACACTGCAGGTGCTCCAGAAGAGGGAAAGAACTTCCATTTCTTCCCGGCTTAGAGTAAAAAGGGAAACCCAGGCCTAATAACCTCACAAAGTCCCTGGGTGGTACAAAGGATTGCACAAAAGGTTGGCAGTTCAAGTCCACACAGAGGCACCTCAGAAGAAGAGCCTGATGATCTACTTCCAAAACAGCCACTGAAACCCTGTGGTGCACAGTTCTACTCTGACAACACCTGGGGTCATCAGTAGTTAGAATCGATTCCACAGCAAATGGTTTTGTGTGTGTGTTTTTAAACAATCTAATTTTTTTTTTTTTTTTTAATATCAAAGTAGTCATCCCTTTGATTTCCTGGACAATAAAATTCTTGAAGATGCTTGAAAGGGAACCTGTGATGCAGGATGAGTATGGGGGCCCTCTGGCCCTTGAGAGTTCCCAAGGCCTCTCCCATTCTGGGGTCTGTGTGAGGACTCTGCTAAGCCACCACTGACCTGCCAGTGGGCTGCCCAGCTAGGACAGCATGACTCGCCCCAAGCCCAGCCCCAAAGAGAGGCTGCTCCTGACTGCCCAGGCAGGGGCATGGCGTCCTCAGGCAGCAGGCTTCAGAGAAACCGTTTTCAAATCAGTCCCACGTCTAACCTGCTGCCCCCCTGCAGTCCAAAAAGCAAACAGTACTCGGAGACTGAGGAGCTATCCCTGGGTTTTATATCAAAATTCCTTGTGTCATCCCTTCACTCTTGCTGCCAGAATGGGCTCATCCATTCCAGTCATTTGGGCCTACACTGTGAGCATGTCTCACACTACAGGGCCCAAAACATGGTGCACATAGGTGTGAGTGCTGAACCAACGCCACACGGTGACTCTCCCGTGCCGGAGAGACAGCCGTCCCTCCACCTGTATCACCCTGGTCCTCATCTCCCTAGTCCTCACTGTTCTCTCCCCTCTCCTCAATCAGGTCGTAGCAAAAAAATTTACATCTGTCACGATGGGCCACTCTGCTTATTCCAGTACTTGGCTATGCTTCATATAATTCTTACAACGTCATCTCCTATGTTTTCACCAGAAATTAAGAAATAAAACTATTTTTATAAATGCATATTTATATATACTGGCTAATGTGTAAACTCTGTAGCAAATATTAAAAAAAAAAAAAAAAAAAAAAAACCAGCTAGCCACTATTGTTACTTTTTGTAGCAGTCTCCTATCAGCCAGGACAAGAATTCAGAACCCCTTTAAAGAAGATCATTTATTGAATACCAAATATAAACCACTGAAATAGAAGTCATAGGTAACACAAAGGCATGCTTACATTTGTCCCTGGAGACAGTTAAGTCCTAAAAACCAAACACATTTTAAAGAATGACTGCCTTGTCTCTGAAAGTCTTTCCATATGAAAACAAAATCAGATGCATAATTCAAGCACTAAGTAGATCCTTCTTGATTCCTTCCCCATTAACTTGAAGCGTGATCTACTGCCATGAGCTGCTTACCCTGGCGCCCCACCCAGCAGGAGCACTGGCCTTGGGCACCTGTCAGGACTGGCGAGGCCACACCCCAGGCTAGGATGGGCTCCTCACAGCCTTGTGGTATTTAACTAAGAACTCCCCACAGGTCACTGATCTGAACCAGTTTTGTTTTTTCATTATCATCTAATGCCATTTTTCTAAATTTTGTAATTCAGAAACTGCTCACAGAACACAACTGCAGACCAATTTCTTTCAATGCATCTCATAATTCACTGCTTAAAAGCTAACTGGAAACTTATTCTAATCCTCACCAAGGTGATTTGAGTCAGAGCTAGGGAGGGAGAATGTTCATTAGTGATTATATTGTACCTGCATGTCAGGCAGGAGCCTCAGTATGGAACACTTGAATGAGATGCTCAAGGACAATAAAGCTGTTTTAATTTCCTGGGTTCAGTGACTGGAAATATCCAGAATCAACTAAAATAATGTGAAATTCAGTGACCCCCAAATCATCTGAAATGTTACTTTTCATTATAAAGTTACAGTTGAACATAAAGGAAATGCGTGAAGTAGGAAGGATGGGATAAGTACCCCAAATCCCACCATCCTGACAAAAATGTACTAATATTTTAATGGGCTTCCTTCAGCTGGGATTTTTTTAATCCATTCAAAAATCATATGAAGATACGTATCTCGTGTTCCTTACTTGGTGTCGTTTAGAAGAGGAAATAAAACTTGGCTTGAACTATTCACTTCACAGAGAGTCAAAGTTAAGAGATGAACTCATATCAAATTGCCCCTGAAAGTTATTTAATAATGATAAGGGTACACATATTTTTTTTTTTTTTTAAAGGAACTTATTAAACACTCTGTTGGGCCAGGTACAAGGCCAAGCTCCTGATGTGGGTTGTTTTGCCTCATCTGGTCAATAACCCTTTCAGGAGGGCTCTAAACTCCTTACCACAGATTTCTACTTCCTGTATGATCTGGCCCTCCCGCTCCTTCCAGCACAGCTCACTCCTGCCTTGGCACTTTGTTCCTGGTCGTCCCTCTGTCTGGATATGCAGCCTTCAGGGCCTCTTGTCCCTGACTCAAGTCAGGTCTCTGCTTCAAAACTGCCTCCTGGTTTTTTGTTGTTGTTGTTGTTTTTTGGCTGTCCCTGACCACTGCTCCTGACTCTCTCTAAGACGAGTTTCTCTTCCCAGCACTTGACACTGTACCATTTTATTATATCTCTCTGCTTATCAGAGGACTGCCTGCCTCCTCCGTGGGATATAGGGATCGAGAGGACACAGACTCTATTGCTATAGCTCCAGCATCTATAACAAGCCATGGAGCCCCTCTACAAACATTTATCATCAACTATACTGCAGATGAGGAAGTAGAGCTCCAGGATCTCGGCCCAGGTCAACAATTATGAAGAGGCAGAGCCTGCACCTGGCCAGGTAGGGCTGCGGTCACTGCTGTGTGCAGCGCCACGCTCACTGTAAGATGACCTGAATAGAACACTACTGGGATGGACACTACTATCTCTGGGGGCACAGTGGTTAAGTGCCATGGTTGCTAAACAAAAGGTCAGTTGTTCAAATCTACCAGGCACTCCTTGGAAACTCTACAGGGCAGTTCTACTCTGTCCTATAGGGTCGCTGTGTGTTGGAATTGACTCGACAGCAACAAGTTTGGTTTTGGCTTGGGATGGAAGACTACCGCTTCCCTAGACACCTGCACTCACATGGAGAGACCAACAGGCAACACTCAGAGCGGCAAATGGAGGGTGTTTCCCTCACTTACATGCCCCAGACGAGTTTAACTTCTCTGAACTTCAGTCCTACCAATCCTCCAGGGCTGTCATGAGGATACAAGACAGAAACAGATTTTTCCAACTCTTAAATGTTATTTATGCTTATCAGATTACTTCATATAACAGTGCAGAGGGGTCAGAAAGTACTGAGCCGCGACGTGCCTGGGTTTCAGACACTTTTTTTGCTCCTTTTTTTTTTTTTTTCTTTTAAAGGGACAAAGCGTATAAAAAAGGTAAATTTGATGCTGTAGTGTGCTGAGTCTGATGAACTGAATTTGCAACTGCCTTTTAATATTCACCACTAGAAGTCATCAGTAAGTGAGGTGGAGACATGGCCTTATAGGATATGCTCGTTTGCCCATCCAAGAACAATTCTACCAGCCTGAGAATATCAGCTGCACTAGGAAGGGGTCTTTATTGGGTTCATTCTATGAAAAGTCCCAATATATAACTATGTTATAACAACACCTAGCACACACCAGGTGTTTAATAACATTTGTTCACTGTTGACTGAAAGAATGAATGAGATAATTAGACAACTGTCTGAATATTCTGTGCCAAAAAACACTTCTCACCAGATACACACCAAATTTAAGGGGAAAAAGTCTTTTCAAGCCCACAGTCATCTCTTCATCAATCAGGAACCCTGAGTAAGCCCTGAAGGGCGACTAAATAGGGAAGCCTTCCCCAGCACAAGGAAAACAGGACTGCAGAATGTACCTGAAGAGAAAACTTCAATTACTGTGTCAATCCATCATCTGTCCCAAATGTGAAGTTGATGCTTAGCAAACATATGCAGTCAACTTTCTGTTTTCTGGGTCATCACACTAAGTGCCAACTGCTGTTCCATCCTGCACTTCTTCTCTGTGCCTTTTGCTGCTCCATCCTGTACTTCACCTCTGTGCCACAGAAACGATTCACTCCTGACTCAACAGCGTCTCCATGAAGATTACAACATCACCATGCCCAGTTTCCAGAACGCGAAATGAAGACACAGAGAGCTCCATGAGCTTCGACAGCTGTATGAGACAGTAACTGAAAAAGCACCAAGAGAATTACGTTTTTCTAACACTAGGACTTAGGTCCACTAAGTTACAGCCTTTTTGGAGGGCTGACAACTCAAGGAGGCAAGGTGGGGTATAATTAAATGTCACTTCTACGAGCATCACATGGCTGTGGTCATAAGCTACCTTTACGTTTTTAATATTATGCTTGGGCTTATTATTTTTCTTTTTTTATAAAACAGGGTTACCTTTTCTCATACATAAGACATGGAACTTACGAAATATGATTTTACAGAACTAGAGCACTAAGGTACAAATATTACACATTAACAAAACATAAAAATATCAACCATGTCAGGCCATATTGGTGTTTTTACATCATAAGATACTTCTTACTCTATTCTTCTTCATCTACTGTAATAATTATGCACTGGACACGACTAGACAGAGTGACAGAATATAACAGTGCTAGCTAGGTTATTAGGTGGATTCTTAATCAAGGTTCTGTGCTCAGAGTGTAATCTTTATTTTTTTGGATAAAACGTTAAGGAAGAGCCCCACTGCTAATGAGAAGACTATAATATGAAATGACCACATACTTAGCAGTAAAAGAAACTAGGCTGGCCATAGTTTCACCAACAGGAAAACCATTATGGTGCAGAACTATAAATATAATCTACTAGAACATAAATATTATCCTTAAATAGAAAAATTTTAAATGGCACTTGGTATGTATTTGCCCTAAAAACGTGTAACGAGAGCTACCATAACAGCCTCTGAACAGTTATCAAGTCAGACTGTAGAGAGCTCCAGACCGTATTTAAATTTTTTCTAATGTGGTTAAAAATAGCCTTGCACATGAAGACACAGAGAAATAAATCCTACACGCTGGAGCACTGATTTAAAAAAAAAGGCATAGAAGAAGTAAAAAGCTTAAAATCAGAGTAAAAATTTTTGCCTATCATTGTAATAATTCTGAAATTCATCGATAGATTATTTGCTTATTAGAACCTCAGCAGTGTTCCAGAGATTTTCGTACTCAATAATAAAGAAAATCAAAGTGTTCTTCAACAGAAAGCAAATTTATGGAAAAGAGAGAATCCCTAATAATTATGTTTTTTTTCTCACCAATTTTCACAACGCAATGTTTGCAGAAACACAATCTGAAAGTGAAAGAAACTGTGAAATGACGTTTGTATATAAGTAATTATAATATAAATACAGAAAACAGCAATATAGGCCAAGAGTCTGCAACAATACTTACTGTGCTGATGCCATAATGGTCTACAAAGGTCAGCAAAACCATTCTGTAAAACGCCAGACAGGAAATATTCTAGGCTTTGTCAGTCCATATGGCCTCTGTTGCAACGACTCAATTCTGCCAATGCAGCTTAAAACTAGCCACAGACAACACATAAACGAGTAGGCCTGGCTGTGTGACAATAAAACTGTTTATGGGCACAGATAATTGAATTTTATATGAATTTCACATGTCATAAATATTATTTTTTCCAAGGATTTAAAAATGTAAAAACCACCTTAGCTTGCAAGCCAAACCAAAACAGGCAGCAGCTGGATGTGGCCTACAGTATGTAGCTCGCAAGCTTTGGTCTAAGGTGTTACAGAACCAGGCTGGAGCGTGACACACACAGAGAAGAACAAACCCAATTCTACTTTAAATAAAAGTTTTTAAAAATTAACCCTCAAAAAGCTATGATTCTATCTGATTTTGCCACCTACTTACCCTAAGATATTCATTAAACTAGTTTCTGTTTCAGTATGAGAGTCTCAGTTTTGCAATCTGTTTTTGAAAGGAATAAATCATTAACAGATAAAGAGAAGGAAGATGAGAAAGGAGAAAACCCTTGAAACTAAATATGTAATAGTTATGGCTGTGTATTAGGTCCCTAGGTGGTACAAACCGTTTGTGCTCAGCTACTAACCTGAAGGTTGGCAGTTCAAACCCAGAGAGCAGCACCATGGAAGAAAGACCTGGCAATCTGCTTCCGTAAAGATTACAGCCAAGACAACCCTATGGAGAAGTTCTACTCTATAACACATGCAGTCACTATGAGTTGGAATCAACTCGACAGCAACAGGTTTTTTGCTTTTTTTATGGCTATATATACGTATTGGAAACTCGGCTTTACAATCTACATCTCAGCATGAATATGCAAGTTCATATTTTCTTTCCTCTAACAATAATATTTCATTGAAAACTTAACTTCTCACTTTAGATGGACAGTCCAGCTGGTGCACAAGTACATCTCCTCCAGAGCATAATGGGCTTACCCTAAGGAAACGGTTCTCTGAACACTATCTGTGCCACACTTAACTACACACAGCTTTATGCCGTCTGCTTAACGTTTCGTACCTGTAATTCTTCCCCTAGTCCGCAGACCCTTAGAAAGAAAGAATCATTTCTTGCAGTCCTTTCTCTCCCCTTCCTCATCACGTGCTGACATCTGAACCACTCACATGCCCAAACAAATAGGGCGCACCATGGTTGGGGGTGAGCAGTGAGGGGGCACCAGCAACTCTCAGGGGTCAGACAGAATTGGCAAAGTATGAGAAGCTGCAACATGCAAAGATCTGAGGCTCCAAAGGCCTAATAGTAATCGCAAGTATTCCACTATTGTTAGGTGCCATTGAGTCTATTTCAACTCATAGTGACCCCATGTGCCGGAGCAGAACTGCCTCATAGGATTTTCTTGGCTGTAATCTTACTGAAATGGATCATAAAGTCTTTTTCCCTCAGAGCCACTGGGTGGGTTCTAACCACTAACCTTTTGGTTAGCAGCAGAGCACTTAACCATTTGTACTGTCAGGGCTCCTTAAGTATTCTATTAGTCAAGCAGAACTAGAGTAAATTCAGAGTATTTAAACGCATCCTCCCTTCATCTTTCCCAAGGTAGAAGAGCCTTCAAAGGCTATATACTCACAAAGTCTAAACCATCCCTCTGTTCCTTCAATTACCCAGCTGACTGTTTTAGGATACAACTGGTCTTTGATCTTTATTACCATTTTTTTAATGGCCCTTGCTAGGAACCCATTCATCTACATTTACAAGTCAGACAACTCGGCCTGAAATGGTATTATGAACCATGGGACATCAGGAAGAAGAAAAGGACAAGGACAAGATGGGTAGCAAGAGGAGCGTAGCTGCTAACCAAAAAGTCAGCAGTTCAAATCCACCAGCTACTCCTTAGAAACCCTATAGGGCAGTTCTACTCTGTCCTATACAGTCGCTAAGAGTCAGAATTGACTCAACAGCAACAGGTTGGTTGGGGTTGGTAGGTGGCAAGAAGCATTTCCCCTGGCCTCATTTACCAAGGGAAGTCAGGGTGTCATGTGACAAATAGAAATCAGCAGAAGCTGAAGAAGATACCACAGTATTTGGGCTTCTTTGTAAAAACTGTTACAAGTCAGACTTCAACCCAAAGGACCAGAGTAATGAAACCAACTCCTTAATGTGAAAAAAAAAAAATGAATTTTATGTCAAATTAGAACACAGTAAACAAAGAAAGCCCAAGCACGTTCTTGTGCAGAAGTCTATCATGACCAAGTCTGAGCGCTCCGCCTACTACCTACAGCCTCACCCCCTCCCCAAGCCTCTCTGGACACAGGCTGGATACTCAAAAGGGAGTGGAAGGAAACCATCAGGACAGCAGGGAGAAACCTGCTTGGGAAAGGGGAGCTCCACATTTGAGAGGTCCCCTGTCATCGACCAGAATGAAAGCCAGAACTAGAACCTAGAAAAACAACTCAAGTGTGCCACTGACTCAAGCCGCATGTACAGGAGCAAGAAGAAAAGGAAGAGAAGGAGAACGTCTGCTATGGGGGAACCACCTCGCTACCAAGCTCAAGGTTCCCTTCTATGAAGTCATGAGCAGATAAATGAGGGAAGAGGTGGGCAGGAAAATGGTGTGCATCGTAATTGTTAAAGCTCAGTAAGAACAACATGACACTAATTCACGCTTAAAAGCTACCTTTACAAGATGACTTACTAAGCGTAACTATTGCTATGTTTAGGTGCATTAACGAAGGACTTCGCATCCATTAAAAAGTGCGAACATTGTGTTTCATCTGAAATCCAAATTATACATTTCAGATGTACCCAGAGATAAAGGAAGTAAACTTTAATCTGACTTTGAAGGAAAGGAATCAAAGTTAAAACTCTTTGCAATCCATCCTATTGTTTCTGCCATCCTTATTAGCTAATCAGCCTTTAATTGCCACACTCAGAGACCAGCACCTTGCTCATCCACCAACATCCAGTCTGTGACTGACACCCTGTCACACCTGTTACTTTAATAGAAAACTTAAAACTAAAGGCAAACCTGATGGCATCCACGGGTCAGAAGTCAATTTGGTCAAGGTGTTCACTTGCTCCCAATTAAAGTCATCGTCTTCAGCTTGACTGTATCCACAGGTGCTGTAAGGCTCATCAAATAGGCAACCACCTAAATGTAAGAGAATGGAAAGTAAGGTAAGCGACAAGCCGACCTCTGCAGTAAGCTATGGGGCCTGCAGGTAACAGCACAGCAGCTGGATGCTGAGCTACATCTTACCTGGTCGTTTTGTTCAGGACAGTGGATCTGGCCCTCCTTGCACCCTTGTGGGCACTTCTAAGGATTAACCACATCCTGCCCACACTGCTGTATTACATTGTTCTCCAACGGGAACCCAACATTGTCATCAGTAATCCAAGGTAAGGCCTAAGCAAATATGAAATTCATATTCCCCAGATTTATATGAATTTGGGATGATTGATCTTGTGTTCAAAACTTTAACAGAACCACCTCAAATGTTCAATGGGTTTTCAGCAGAAAATATTATAATTTGTCCAAAAAATGAAATGAGAAGTGCTTTAGCCCCGACCTCGGACAACGGTAGAGAACAAGTCAGTAGAGACTATGAACACATCCTACAAAGTATTTTTCTAAGAATATTTCTAAATCTAACATAGCAACAAGTTTTACTTTAATGTTTTTGAGATCTCAATTCTCAACATTAAAAGAGATTATGCATTTACTTACAACCCAAAGAATTAAATTTTTTTTTTTTTTTTTTTTTTTTATAATAACTTTTATTAAGCTTCAAGTGAACGTTTACAAATCCAATCAGTCTGTCACATATAAGTTTACATACATCTCACTCCCTACTCCCACTTACTCTCCCCGTCTTGAGTCAGCCCTTTCAGTCTCTCCTTTCTTGACAATTTTGCCGGCTTCCCTCTCTCTCTATCCTCCCATCCCCCCTCCAGACAAGAGTTGCCAACACAATCTCAAGTGTACACCTGATATAATTAGCTCACTCTTCATCAGCGTCTCTCTCCCACCCGCTGACCAGTCCCTTTCATGTCTGATGAGTTGTCTTCAGGGATGGTTCCTGTCCTGTGTCAACAGGAGGTCTGGAGAGCATGACCGCCGGGATTCCTCCAGTCTCAGTCAGACCATTAAGTTTGGTCTTCTTATGAGAATTTGGGGTCTGCATCCCACTGCTCTCCTGCTCCCTCAGGGGTCCTCTGCTGAGCTCCCTGTCAGGGCAGTCATCGATTGTGGCCGGGCACCAACTAGTTCTTCTGGTCTCAGGATGATGTAGGTCTCTGGTTCATGTGGCCCTTTCTGTCTCTTGGGCTCTTAGTTGTCATGTGGACTTGGTGTTCTTCATTTTCCTTTGCTCCAGGTGGGTTGAGACCAATTGCTGCATCTTAGATGGCTGCTTGTTAGCATTTAAGACCCCAGACGCCACATTTCAAAGTGGGATGCAGAATGATTTCATAATAGAATTATTTTGCCAATTGACTTAGAAGTCCCCGCAAACCATGTTCCCCAGACCCCCGCGCTTGCTCCGCTGAGCTTTGAAGCATTCATTTTATCCCGGAAACTTCTTTGCTTTTGGTCCAGTCCAATTGAGCTGACCTTCCATGTATTGAGTGTTGTCTTTCCCTTCACCTAAAGCAGTTCTTATCTACTGATTAATCAATAAAAAACCCTCTCCCACCCTCCCTCCCTCCCCCCCTCGTAACCACAAAAGTATGTGTTCTTCTCAGGTTTACTATTTCTCAAGATCTTATAATAGTGGTCTTATACAGTATTTGTCCTTTTGCCTCTGACTCATTTCGCTCAGCATAATGCCTTCCAGGTTCCTCCATGTTATGAAATGTTTCACAGATTCGTCACTGTTCTTTATCGATGCGTAGTATTCCATTGTGTGAATATACCACAATTTATTTACCCATTCATCCGTTGATGGACACCTTGGTTGCTTCCAACTTTTTGCTATTGTAAACAGAGCTGCAATAAACATGGATGTGCATATATCTGTTTGTATGAAGGCTCTTGTATCTCTAGGGTATATTCCGAGGAGTGGGATTTCTGGGTTGTATGGTAGTTCTATTTCTAACTGTTTAAGATAACGCCAGATAGATTTCCAAAGTGGTTGTACCATTTTACATTCCCACCAGCAGTGTATGAGAGTTCCAATCTCTCCGCAGCCTCTCCAACATTTATTATTTTGTGTTTTTTGGATTAATGCCAGCCTTGCTGGTGTGAGATGGAATCTCATCGTAGTTTTAATTTGCATTTCTCTAATGGCTAATGATCGAGAGCATTTTCTCATGTATCTGTTGGCTGCCTGAATATCTTCTTTAGAGAAATGTGTGTTCATATCCTTTGCCCACTTCTTGATTGGGTTGTTTGTCTTTTTGTGGTTGAGTTTTGACAGAATCATGTAGATTTTAGAGATCAGGCGCTGGTCGGAGATGTCATAGCTGAAAATTCTTTCCCAATCTGTAGGTGGTCTTTTTACTCTTTTGGTGAAGTCTTTAGATGAGCATAGGTGTTTGATTTTTAGGAGCTCCCAGTTATCGGGTTTCTCTTCATCATTTTTGGTAATGTTTTGTATTCTGTTTATACCTTCTATTAGGGCTCCTAGGGTTGTCCCGATTTTTTCTTCCATGATCTTTATCGTTTTAGTCTTTATGTTTAGGTCTTTGATCCACTTGGAGTTAGTTTTTGTGCATGGTGTGAGGTATGGGTCCTGTTTCATTTTTTTGCAAATGGATATCCAGTTATGCCAGCACCATTTGTTAAAAAGGCTGTCTTTTCCCCAGTTAATTGACACTGGTCCTTTGTCAAATATCAGCTGCTCATACGTGGATGGATCTATGTCTGGGTTCTCAATTCTGTTCCATTGGTCTATGTGTCTGTTGTTGTACCAATACCAGGCTGTTTTGACTACTGTGGCTGTATAATAGGTTCTGAAGTCAGGTAAGGTGAGGCCTCCCACTTTCTTCTTCTTTTTCAGTAGTGCTTTGCTTATCCGGGGCTTTTTTCCCTTCCATATGAAATTGGTGATTTGTTTCTCTATCCCCTTAAAATATGACATTGGAATTTGGATCGGAAGTGCGTTAAATGTATAGATGGCTTTTGGTAGTATAGACATTTTTACTATGTTAAGTCTTCCTATCCATGAGCAAGGTATGTTTTTCCACTTAAGTATGTCCTTTTGAATTTCTTGTAGTAGAGCTTTGTAGTTTTCTTTGTATAGGTCTTTTACATCCTTGGTAAGATTTATTCCTAAGTATCTTATCTTCTTGGGGGCTACCGTGAATGGTATTGATTTGGTTATTTCCTCTTCGGTGTTCTTTTTGTTGATGTAGAGGAATCCAAGTGATTTTTGTATGTTTATTTTATAACCTGAGACTCTGCCAAACTCTTCTATTAGTTTCAGTAGTTTTCTGGAGGATTCCTTAGGGTTTTCTGTGTATATAATCATGTCATCTGCAAATAGTGATAACTTTACTTCTTCCTTGCCAATCCGGATACCTTTTATTTCTTTGTCTAGCCTGATTGCCCTGGCTAAGACTTCCAACACGATGTTGAATAAGAGCGGTGATAAAGGGCATCCTTGTCTGGTTCCCGTTCTCAAGGGAAATGCTTTCAGGTTCTCTCCATTTAGAGTGATATTGGCTGTTGGCTTTGCATAGATGCCCTTTATTATGTTGAGGAATTTTCCTTCAATTCCTATTTTGGTAAGAGTTTTTATCATAAATGGGTGTTGGACTTTGTCAAATGCCTTTTCTGCATCAATTGATAAGATCATGTGGTTTTTGTCTTTTGTTTTATTTATGTGATGGATTACATTAATGGTTTTTCTGATATTAAACCAGCCTTGCATACCTGGTATAAATCCCACTTGATCAGGGTGAATTATTTTTTTGATGTGTTGTTGGATTCTATTGGCTAGAATTTTGTTGAGGATTTTTGCATCAATGTTCATGAGGGATATAGGTCTATAATTTTCTTTTTTTGTAATGTCTTTACCTGGTTTTGGTATCAGGGAGATGGTGGCTTCATAGAATGAGTTGGGTAGTATTCCGTCATTTTCTATGCTTTGGAATACCTTTAGTAGTAGTGGTGTTAACTCTTCTCTGAAAATTTGGTAGAACTCTGCAGTGAAGCCGTCCGGGCCAGGACTTTTTTTTGTTGGGAGTTTTTTGATTACCGTTTCAATCTCTTTTTTTGTTATGGGTCTATTTAGTTGTTCTGCTTCTGAATGTGTTAGTTTAGGTAGGTAGTGTTTTTCAAGGAATTCATCCATTTCTTCTAGGTTTTCAAATTTGTTAGAGTACAATTTTTCATAATAATCTGAAATGATTCTTTTAATTTCATTTGGTTCTGTTGTGATGTGGTCCTTCTCATTTCTTATTCGGGTTATTTGTTTCCTTTCCTGTATTTCTTTAGTCAGTCTAGCCAATGGTTTATCAATTTTGTTAATTTTTTCAAAGAACCAGCTTTTGGCTTTGTTAATTCTTTCAATTGTTTTTCTGTTCTCTAATTCATTTAGTTCAGCTCTAATTTTTATTATTTGTTTTCTTCTGGTGCCTGATGGATTCTTTTGTTGCTCACTTTCTATTTGTTCAAGTTGTAGGGACAGTTCTCTGATTTTGGCTCTTTCTTCTTTTTGTATGTGTGCATTTATTGATATAAATTGACCTCTGAGCACTGCTTTTGCTGTGTCCCAGAGGTTTTGATAGGAAGTATTTTCATTCTCGTTGCTGTCTATGAATTTCCTTATTCCCTCCTTGATGTCTTCTATAACCCAGTCTTTTTTCAGGAGGGTATTGTTCATTTTCCAAGTATTTGATTTCTTTTCCCTCGTTCTTCTGTTATTGATCTCTAGTTTTATTGCCTTGTGGTCTGAGAAGATGCTTTGTAATATTTCGATGTTTTGGACTCTGCAAAGGTTTGTTTTATGACCTAATATGTGGTCTATTCTAGAGAATGTTCCATGTGCGCTAGAAAAAAAAGTATATTTTGCAGCAGTTGGGTGGAGAGTTCTGTATAAGTCAATGAGGTCAAGTTGGTTGATTGTTGTAATTAGATCTTCCGTGTCTCTGTTGAGCTTCTTACTGGATGTCCTGTCCTTCTCCGAAAGGGGTGTGTTGAAGTCTCCTACTATAATTGTGGAGGTATCTATCTCGCTTTTCAGTTCTGTTAAAATTTGATTTATATATCTTGCAGCCCTGTCATTGGGTGCGTAAATATTTAATATGGTTATGTCTTCCTGATCAATTGTCCCTTTTATCATTATATAGTGTCCTTCTTTATCCTTTGTGGTGGATTTAAGTCTAAAGTCTATTTTGTCAGAAATTAATATTGCTACTCCTCTTCTTTTTTGCTTATTGTTTGCTTGATATACTTTTTTCCATCCTTTGAGTTTTAGTTTGTTTGTGTCTCTAAGTCTAAGGTGTGTCTCTTGTAGGCAGCATATAGATGGATCGTGTTTCTTTATCCAGTCTGTGACTCTCTGTCTCTTTATTGGTGCATTTAGTCCATTTACATTCAGGGTAATTATAGATAAATAAGTTTTTAGTGCTGTCATTTTGATGCCTTTTTATGTGTGTTGTTGACAATTTCATTTTTCCACATACTTTTTTGTGCTGAGGCGTTTTTCTTAGTAAATTGTGAGATCCTCACTTTCATAGTGTTTGACTTTATGTTAGTTGAGTCGTTACGTTTTTCTTGGTTTTTGTCTTGAGTTATAGAGTTGTTATACCTTTTTGTGGTTACCTCATTATATACCCCTATTTTTCTAAGTAAAAACCTAACTTGTATTGTTCTATATCGCCTTGTATCACTCTCCATATGGCAGTTCAATGCCTCCTGTATTTAGTCCCTCTTTTTGATTATTGTGATCTTTTACCTATTGACTTCCATGATTCCCTGTTATGTGTATTTTTTTTTAATTAATCTTAATTTGTTTGTTTTTGTGATTTCCCTATTTGAGTTGATATCAGGACGTTCTGTTTTGTGACCTTGTGTTGTGCTGATATCTGATATTATTGGTTCCCTGACCAAACAATATCCTTTAGTATTTCTTGTAGCTTTGGTTTGGTTTTTGCAAATTCTCTAAACTTGTGTTTGTCTGTAAATATCTTAATTTCGCCTTCATATTTCAGAGAGAGTTTTGCTGGATATATGATCCTTGGTTGGCAGTTCTTCTCCTTCAGTGTTCTGTATATGTCGTCCCATTCCCTTCTTGCCTGCATGGTTTCTGCTGAGTAGTCAGAACATATTCTTATTGATTCTCCCTTGAAGGAAACCTTTCTTTTCTCCCTGGCTGCTTTTAAAATTTTCTGTTTATCTTTGGTTTTGGTGAGTTTGATGATAATATGTCTTGGTGTTTTTCTTTTTGGATCAATCTTAAATGGGGTTCGATGAGCATCTTGGATAGATATCCTTTCGTCTTTCATGATGTCAGGGAAGTTTTCTGTCAGAAGTTCTTCAACTATTTTCTCTGTGTTTTCTGTCCCCCCTCCCTGTTCTGGGACTCCAATCACCCGCAGGTTATCCTTCTTGATAGAGTCCCACATAATTCTTAGGGTTTCTTCATTTTTTTTAATTCTTTTATCTGATTTTTTTTCAGCTATCTTGGTGTTGATTCCCTGGTCCTCCAGATGTCCCAGTCTGCATTCTAATTGCTCGAGTCTGCTCCTCTGACTTCCTAGTGTGTTGTCTAATTCTGTAATTTTATTGTTAATCTTTTGGATTTCTACATGTTGTCTCTCTATGGATTCTTGCAACTTATTAATTTTTCCAGTATGTTCTTGAATAATCTTTTTGAGTTCTTCAACAGTTTTATCAGTGTGTTCCTTGGCTTTTTCTGCAGATATCCTAATTTCATTTGTGATATCATTAAGCATTCTGTAAATTAGTTTTTTATATTCTGTATCTGATAATTCCAAAATTGTATCTTCATTTGGGAAAGATTTTGATTCTTTTGTTTGGGGAGTTGGAGAAGCTGTCACGGTCTGCTTCTTTAAGTGGTTTGATATGGATTGTTGTCTCCGAGCCATCACTGGGAAACTAGTTTTTCCAGAAAATCCGCTAAAAAAAAAACTGCAGTCAGATCCCTATCAGAGTTCTCCCTCTGGCTCAGGCTATTCAGATGTTAATGAAGCCGCCTGGGGAGGGTGGGGGAGGGAACAGAGAGATAGGAGAGTAGCACTTCAGAATATAGCCAGAGTTGCTTGTCTTGCTTGGAAAGACTATTATATCTGAGATTCCCGCGGGCGCGTCGCCTATGTGTGCTGTCTGTGTGGAGATTGCCCCCGGGGGGTCTGGCCCGCTGGAGTCACGGTCAGATCCTCCGCTTCCAGCCCCACGCCCAGCGTCAAGGCTCCCCTACTGGGACGGTGCACTCTCGACTCCAAAATCAGTCGCTGCCTCCCGGGGACTTCTCGTCCCTCCAGCCGCGTGGCCGTGCCGTCCCCGTGAACCAGGTGGGCCCCCTCCCGGGGTTAGTTCAGATGGGTGGAGTAGCTCCCCGTGCTTGTGCCGCGACCGAGTGTCCCGGCTGGAACGCTGTTCTCCCCGCTCCAATACCAGTCGCTGCCTCCCGGGGACTTCTCCTACCGGCTGCGTCCCACGCCGCCCGCGCGACCCGGATGGTCACCTTCCCGGGGTTAGTTCAGGGGGTGGAGCAACTCTCCGTGTTTATGGCGTACCTGCGTGCAGTCCAAATCCCTGTGGGACGGTTCCCCGGCTCGGGTGCTGCTCTTTCTGCTCCAAGATCAGTCACTGCCTCCCGGGGACTTCTCCTAACGGCTGCGTCCCACGCCGCCCGTGGAACCGGCTAGTCCCCCTCCCGGGGTTAGTTCAGGGGGGTGGAGCAGGTCTCTGTGCTTGTGCCGTACCTGACTGGTATGCTGGCTCCAGGCTCTGGAAACAATCGCTGCTTCCCCGTATTAGTTCGTTCTCCGTCTCTAAATCTGTGTTTGTTGTTCAGGGTTCGTAGATTGTTATGTATGTGATCGATTCACTTGTTTTTCCGTGTCTTTGTTGTAAGAGGGATCCGAGGTAGCGTCTGCCTAGTCCGCCATCTTGGCTCCGCCTCCAAGAATTAAATTTTAAAGGTAAAAATAAATTTAAGAGTAAGCATGTGGTAACCATCTGCTTAATTCTGGTACGAGGAGTGAAACTGCTTAAAAAAAGAAAGAATAGTAGAAAAGGTAGTAAAGTCATAGAAAAGGCAGTTATATACATGACAATCCAGCTGTTTCAGCTCCTTGGGATCCATTATTGACTTTAAGTCCCACCCCAAATGGAAACCAGTTGCAATGGAGTCAATTCCAATTCATGGTGACCCCGTGTGTGTCAGAGTAGAACTGTGCCCCACAGGGTTTTCAATGACTGTGACCTTTCAGAGGTAGGTTGTGAGGCCTTTCTTCCAAGGTGCTTCTGAGTGTACTCAAACTTCTGGCTTTCTGGTTAGCAGCTGATTACATTAACCGCTTGTACCACCCCCTAAAAAAGTCAGCCATAAAACCCCTATGGAACACAGTTCTACTCTGAAATTCATGGGGTTACCCTGAGTCAGATTCAAGTTAGTCCCACCCCACATCCTCTTAAATGTCTTCTGTTACTTCGAATTATTATAATAGCTTTTCACCAATGTTTCACATGGGGAAAGGAAGTGATTATATTAATCATATTAATTATTATGATAACTTTTATAGAATGCTACTGATTAAACAAATATAAAATATTAATTATAACTGCTTGCCAATTATGATAATTAGTGGCACTGGTCAAGAAAATCTGTGTTTAAGAATATTATTGTGCAATGTTATGCAGACCTTACAGAACCTCTAGCCCAGCTTCCATCTAAATGCTTCAGTCAATTCTACATTAGCCCAACCAGCCAGCCAGATTCTGAACTGATGAGGCACTCAGAAATTTGTAACCCATTCCTACTAGAGTGGAGCCAGGGTTCCCCTTTAAAAAAAGCTCAAACTGCTTCTTGAAGTACATACCCAGTTATCTTCCCTCTACCCTACGAAGAAACAGAAGAAAGCTCAGCTCATGCACAGGAAGGCTGGTAACTTGAAAAGAGCTGCCCTGTCCTGAGTCTTCCTTTCTCCAGGTGGAACATGCTTCACCCCTTCAATTCCTCCTCTAGAGGGTTTCCAGACTTCGCCCCACCCTGCAGGTGCTCTCTGAACACTCTTGGGTTTAATCTCAGTACTAGATTCAATGCTGGAATGACACCCAATATGGGAATCAATTAGCTACTTCCTTCAACCCCATGCTGTTTGTAAGGGCCCAGGTAGAGTGGTGCTGTCATCATTCTGAGCTTCTACAAACCTGAAACTCCGAATGTCTTGTCCGTGCCCCTTCCACTGAGCCATTTAAGTTTTTTTTTTTTTAGTAATAAGGTAGGTGACTTTCTGAATTCAAATACCAGACTTCACATTTATCCTTCCTAAATGCCATCTCATCATTTTCAGCCCATCACTCCAGCCTGCTGAGAGCCCTTGGAAGCCTGATTCTGTCATCTAGGTATTAGCCATCCTAACTAGAATTGTGTTACCTGCAAGTCCGATGAGCATCCTTTTCACTCTGCCCCAAGTCACTGGTAAAACATGTTCAACAGGGGAGAGCCAAAGACTCTCACACTGTTAAAATGGCCTCCCCGGTACTTAAAGCTTTGTCTTGGTGGTTAGCTCTAGGCATAATGGTGAAATTATTGGCCCTGGACACTGCCTCCTGTAACACTTTAACAGTCCTGGTCTCACTGGGGACAAAAACTCATTATAAAAGATACAATATTAACTCAATATTTCACCTCGACAATTGGTAATTTACACCTCCCTTTTACTGACTTCCAACAAGTTCAGAAACAAAGGGCATTTGATTACAGTGCTTAATACTAACAACTTCCCAATCTGGGGTGAGAAAGGTTAGAGGAGTATGCAGATATTTATGAGAAATACTCTCCCTTGGTTACAAGCCTAAGTCTGACACTGAAAACAGCTTCAGTCTTGTAGGAATAAGCCCAAACAGCAGTCCACTAATAATAGTCAGCAGGAAGGAAATAACTATGCGTTTTGACAGAAAAGGGCCCCCCCAGTGGAAACATAGAGAGCACTTTGATGAAAGTCCTGTAGTGCAATCTTAAACCATAAGAAACAGCTATGGGGACCCACAAGACAACTTAAGGATGGTTACAGATCTGGTTTACAAAACGCCTCCCGGCGCTGAAGACAACCAATACCGTGTAACAGCAACGGCACCCTGGCTGGTGGCAAGCTCCGAAGACTAACAGAACACTGGTACAGGATATGATTTTCGCATTACACAACACTGTTTTTATCACTTGAAAGGAAACATAAAAAGTATTATATGGTTCTTTCTGGACCCACATATGATTATTGAGCCACTGGAAAATGAGACAGACGATGAATTTCCCACTGCCCTGAGATATATCCTATCCCCCACACACCACTTTCCAGATCCACCATCGGCCTTCAATCAGCAGAATGGGGACCCTAAAATACCAAAGGTGGTTTACTGAGCTGAAAATAACATAAGATTCAAATAAAGAACATGTGATTTGATGTAACCAATTAACAAGAGAATAAGTAAGCTTTTGGTTTTCAAGACAGCTTTGTATAGTGGTAAAATGTACAGGCTGTAGGGTCAAATGTCTGGCAAATCCCAATTCTTCCGCCTAGTTGCTTGGTGACTTTGAACAAATCACTCTGTCTCTCTGAACCCCAATTTCTTGGTCCATACAGAGGAGATGGCAACACCTACCTCACATAGCATTCATGAAGACCAAATTGGATAGCAAACGCAATGCTAGCGCAGCAGTGTCAGGCATTTCAGCCATATCAGTTATTCCTGTTTTTTAAACCATTCTTACCATATATACCTCATACAACAATTACTCTCAGGAGCTTGTATCATTGCAAATAATTGGGATATCTAATTGGGAATTCCAAGCGGGACCTGATGAGAAATTGAGCAGTTTGTGAGCATTCATACAGGGACACTCTTACAGGCTTATCTATTGAGCATGTAAGTGAAAATAAAAGAGGGTTGGCTAGGTTTTTCAAGTAATGGCTTTGGGGCTGGTGAAGAAATACGATAAAGAAAAAAAGTCCTCTGGAACTTACTGAAACAAAGCATTTCAGAAAATACGGTCTTCTTGATTTTCAGAACAACGAATTTTGCCATCATGTATGGGGAGTGTGAAGATAGCATGGTGGCGGAGTCTGACCTCCTCTGACTTCACAAGGGGAAAGGAGAATCAAGATCAACAGCCCAATGCTGATTCCTATGAGGCGGAGGTCAGACATGCTTCCTCTCTCTGTCACCTTTGTTAATTCTGACACCAACCATCCCTCCCATGGCACTGTCTACTTCTCTGCTGGGTTTGATAATTCATTGCAATGGCCACACACAACTCACAGAAAATACTCATGATTATGGGGTTTAGTAGGGAAGTAACAGGTTACAATTCAGGTTCAGGAACATTCAGAATATGACTCTTCCATCAGGACAGCCTCTTTTCAGCTATGCTCGCAGACAGGCCTCTCCCTGGCCCCTCAGCCTCTGCCCTGCTCAAACAAGTGTTGCAAAGCTCTTCTAGCTCTGCCAGGCACACAACTCTGCCAGTAAGCTTCGGCCCAAAGGTGCTCAGCTCTAGCTCCATGGGCCAGCAAACCTAGCTCCACTAAATGCCTGGAGGGACCCTACTCCACCACCAAGCCTTCTGCCCAAAGGCACTGAGCTTTCTCACTCTGTGGCCACCTACTGTGCCATCTCCTGCCAGTTTCTCCCTGCTGCTGTTTCTCCACCACTGCTTCTCGCCACCTTTAGTGTTACAGCTCTCTCTCTGTCTCCTGGTCCTAGGAGCTTCTCAGAGCAGGGACTCCAGGTCCAAAGAATATGCTCCACTCCTGGCTATTCTTCCTTGGTGGTGGTAGGATCTTCTGCTCTGGAATTGGCTCTCTTTTAAGCCTAGCAGGATGGCAAAGCTGACCAATCCCCATGGCGGGCCACAATTATCTTATTTACACAGTCCTACCCAATCACTTGGGTGGGAGTTACAAGACCATGGCAGGAAAGGCCAAACAAAAGTGATCCACTGCACTGCTGGAAGTGTGGTCAGCAATAGACTTCCGAAGGTTTCTCCAGAACTGTCTTATACTTGGACCTCCTCCCAATAGCTCATGGCTGTACCATATTCTTCTCTTAAGTCAAGGTAAATTATTTCTCTTTTGTAGAAGGGAATCGAAACTAAACCAAAAGTCACATACAAGATGGACGAAAGGAGATTCGAGCTGGTCAGGGTGCTGTTCTTCACTATATTCTCTCCCTCTCCCTCCGTCTCTCTCTCTCACAGGCACACCTGTAAACATGTGCCCACATGCCTGCATCATACCTTGAGAAAGGCTTTTCCTTAGAAACTTTGAATACAACATACAACATGTGCTGGATGAAGAACAGTTATTGTGCAAAAGGAAGTGTCTATGCATGTCAATTACCCATGTAATCAACAAAAATGATGATTTCTGAACTACGTGGGATATTCCAGGACATGCAATACAACACAATAGCAAGAAAATTACAATAAAATTAAAGTTCAAGTTAAAGCCAAGACAAGTAGACCAAATAAAAAATAAGATGACAACAAAAATAAGGCTAGGATCCTGTCTCCCCCACCCCCAAATAACAAAAATGTCACTAGGTTTACTTGCTGAAAGTTGGCCAGATTTCACTTTAACCTTTGTGACAGTCAGTGCAAAGAGGGAAATATAATTATTTATTTTACAGTACCTATATTGCTATGAGTCAGAATCGACTCAATGGCAACGGGTTTGATTTAGTTTGGTTTTAAGGGATAATAATATTAACACTAAAACTAATAATAGCAGCTAAACTTTACTCATTCAATTCTCACACCAACCTATAATTATACCCTTATTTTTACAGAAACAGAAATGAGGCATAGAAGTCACCCAACCTACCCAAGTTCTCAGAGCTGGAAGGTCATAGAGATTTGAAGCCAAGCATCCTGACTTGAGAGCCCACCTTCTATCACTACATGATGAAAACCCACTGCTGTCAAGTCAATTCTGACTCATGGTGATCCCACAGAACAGAGGAGAACTGCCTCATAGGATATCCAAGGCTATAATCGCTACAGAAGCAGACTGCTACATCCTTCTCCCACAGAGCGGCTAGTGGGTTCAAGCTGCCAACCTTCCAGTTAGCTGCCGAGCAGTTAACCACTGCACCACCAGGGCTCCTTTTCACATGATAGTGTCTTCCAAACTGGAAGCTCAAGAGAAACACAGCTACTCCTAGACCTAAATATAAAGAGAATTATCCTGCCAGGGTATTGATATAAAGCAGTCAGCATAAGTAACTAAGCAGAGTTCTAAATAGCGTTCACCCACAGCACAGCAACCAGTGTTAGGGCCTACTTAGTAAAATGCTGTGATAGCTGCCAAACTACCATCGACTACAGTTGGTTTTGTGGGAGCTCAGTGCACCCTAGGATTAAAGCTGGAACATGCCTTAACATCATCTTTTTGAATATTGTTTCTCTCAACAATGTCTTCGGTAAATAGTGAGCCACTCTGAGTTTGCACATTACTCCCTGACTAACAATTGCTACTCTCTATACTGTTTTTGAAGTGTACAGCCATGTGCTTTAGAAACGAGACAAAAGGGAGTTAGACCTGAAATTTTTTTTTTTTTTTTCATTAAGACCACCAGGTTAAAAAGAACCTGTGTCCAAAAGCCCATAGGTAGGCTAAAGCTTCTCCTTGAACATAATGTAACATCCACGTAAACAATGAGAACAATCTCAGTGCAGCCCAACAAAACAGCCAGCCCTGTCCTGGTGTAGCAGGAGCTGAGCCAGCTCCAAAATGTGTCTAAATCACTGAATGTGTTAATTTTTGTGGTTGAAAGCTATAAAAAAAAGAAAAAATAATAATTTAAGCCAGTTATAACTAATAACGTCTCCACACATATAGCTTTCATTTTAGAAAAGATGAACTCTTTGTTTTTTCTGGCAATAATTAGATAACAAGGCTATTTGTCTATAAGGTCGTTTCTGATTTAGGAAAACATTGTCATTTGCATATTGGCAGGCATTTATCTTTCTTCTCTCTATGGAGTGGGTCCAAGAAGAGTATCAAATCATTAAGACAAAAGCCATGAAGGACAGGACAACCCACTTCTACCCCAAAGGAAATTTTATGAGACCTTTCACCTGACCATTCTATATCCTACTGAAGCTCCAGGCCTGGAGAGTAGATGAACAAAACGAATTGACAAGAATGAGAGCCCACCATTTACAGCAGTATTTCTTCTTTTTTTTTTTTTTTTACTTATTTAACTGTCAACCATAGTCATGACATCTTGTCCCAGCACACTATATATGTATATTTTACAAACCAAATGTACCTCTACTGAGATACATAGACATCATTCTGTGCTAGTCAATTTTTGTTAAAGGTAGGTCTAGATACACTAATTTCACAATCCCTCAACCATGCAGGAGACCTGGACTCGATTCCCAGCCAATGCCAGTCACGCCGTAATATCTGTCAGTGGAGGCCTGTGTCAGAGATGCCAACCGGTTCCAATGAGTTCAGTCACGCCAATGAAGAGAAACTGCACCAGACCCAAATTTTTAAAATTTGGGTTATCTGGGACCATAACCTCCTGAAAGGTTGAAGCCCTGGAATGGGAGACTCAGAAAAGGTGTAGTAAGCCCCTTCAGGAGCCTGTTGCAGGAAGCTGGATTACTGCAGGATAGAGATACATTCAAAGTGGCATGGTCGGCCACCATCTTTGAGCAAGGCACTGCTGTTTTTGACTGTACAAAATCCGACAGTTGAGAGATCTGGTTGCTATGCAAGGCCCTGGTTTTCTAAGAGGGAGATTAAGTTTCTAGGAGGGCTTTGACTGGTAATTTTTCCCATTCCAGTTATGGTTCCAGTTACCCAAATTTTAAAAAATTTGAGTCTGTTTCAGTGTCACTTCTTCGGCCATGATTGAACTGGGAAGAACCAGTTCAAAGCCATGGCTTCCGTGTTACTTGATGCTAACAGGTTTCAGCAGAAGTTCCAGAATAAGACTAGGAAAAAAGGTCTGCTGATCTACATCCGAAAATCAACCAATGAAAACCCTATGAATCACAACAGTACGACCTGCAGCCAATCATGGGGATGGTGCAGGACTGGGCAGTGTTTCATTCCACTGTACATGGGGTCGCCATGAGTCTGGACAACAGCTAAAAACAATCTCAGCTATGGGGTAGGGCGTGTTCCCTATATCTGCTATTCCTTTTTTCTTCAGAATTCTTTTAGTACTAGCCAATCGCTTGTTATCACAACCTTGTTTTAATTAATTATGCTTTAATTAAACTTGCCCTGTTCAAATTACTCCGTGGTTTCTACCACCTGTTTGGATCCTGATTGATATACCCTATCAATACAAAGAGTTTAAAAGCCAGTTGACACCAAGTCAGCGCAAGTGTGTTAAATGTCTTGCACAAGGTCACAAAGACTTTAGCGCAGGGCTAGGAGCTCACCAGGTCTGAGTCCAACGCGCATGCTCTTTCCAGGTGCACACCGTTACTCTAAACCCACCTCTATAAAGTAAGCAAATGCACCTGTAATAGTTACTTACTGTTAAATGAATTGTAAGTAAGCTCCTGAAAGGTCTATTTCTAAGAAGCCAGTGGTAGAAAATCAAATGCTAATTTCATTTGCTTATTTATAATATACACACACATTTTGAAACTGCTCTGCCTTTTCCAGGTTAAATTGACTTGTATGCTCTAGCTATTCTTCTTATTATAATTGCAGTCCATTTAGAGGTATTTTGTAAAAGGACTGTAATACCCCTTGAGGATTTTTCTGGAACGCTTTTCTCATTCGTTCTAAATACAGAATGACCCCATTTAAAGCAGCCTTTATCAAATGAATAAAGTATTAGACAGGTCTCTCTACAGAGACAGGAGATTTAAAAAAAAAAAATAGTGCCTAAAGGATCCCCTTAAGTGAATTAATGTGGTATGTTCTATTTTCCCAAAATACATGTAATCTCAGATGGTCCTATTCATTTATTTCAAATGTAAAACTGTGTAAGACAAATGGCTATAAACCGCACAAATCAAAGAGTAAACAGAAAGTACACACGACCGGTTTAAGAGTTAAAAACACAAAGCTCCACCAACACGCACAGCCACTATTTTCTTCTTCTAAATCACAGTGACACCTACATTTAATTGCCTGCCAAACAAGAAAGGTGTGTAATGCCTTTTAAACTTTGAGTATGCAGGATGTTTAGTGGATCCGACACCAAGCATTATAGAAATGCTCTTCTACATAATTCAAATATCAAGCAGGTTTTACACGTTGCATAGCCATTTAAATGCCTAATACTATGCTCCACTGTAAAAAGTGCTATGTGCCAACTGATATATAAAAAAAAAAATTTTTTTTTTTATGTAATTTACAGGAAATGGATCGTCATGTTCTTAAAGTTTCTATGGCTTATTACACATATTACATATTTCGTTTCGTATCAATCTATCAATTCCTGATTTTTGTTTTTAAAGGCCTGATTGCAACTAACAACCATATATTTTTCTTGTTAATCTTTTTAAAATCTGGGGTGTTTCACGGGTAATGGAGTTATTTCTATTCCCAGATAAATACAGAAGAGATGCAGCCACACGAGGAGGAGCCCGTCTCAGTTTTTCCATATGCACACACACACCTCAGAGGCTATCAGGATTTAATTAAAACATTCACATGAATTTACTGTGTAAACCACAATCTACCTAGACATAAGACTGGCACACCACAACACTAAAAACTAGAGCGTGAACACACAGTTGTCTGCCTCTCTCACGGACACATGAGTTTGGAAGGAAAACAGAATGACAGAGTATCTGCCAGGACTGTCTGGGGACAAGAGGTTCCAATCTAGATCAGTACTTGTCACCTCATCTCTGGAGTCACCCAAGTCTCACACTACAGCTATGATTCTCAACGTGGGTCCCTGGACCAGCAGCAGTCCTTAGGAACTTGGAAATGTACATTCTCAGTGCCCCGTGCCCCCAGACCCTCCGCAAGTATGGGGTGGGACCCAGTGATCTATGTCTTAGCAGCCCTCCAGGCAAACGCTGGTGTTGGGTAACCACAATTCTAGACAGACCTATTAACCAGATTCTTCTGGGAGCAGCCCCAGAAATCTGTAGTTTTTAAAAAGGTCCCAGAATAATCATTGGCCTATTTTAGAAAGAGTGCTCTAGATCAGCAGTTTCCAACATTTTTAAGAAGGTTATCTTTTCTGTCTTTTAAAAAAGTATAGTCACCCTGTAAACCAAAAAAAACCAAACCCAGTGCCATCGAGTCGATTCCGACTCATAGTCACCCTGTACCTATTTATAAATCACAAACACACAGTTCTCTTCAGGGCAGATCAACAAATACACACATAAGTACGAACTAGAAAATAAATGTAAACTGAGGTTTGAGTGTTTCAGTCCATACATCATCGTGTTGTCCTGCATGTCTGAAAAGGTGGAAACGAGTCTTTTGGAGGTCACTGCCCTAAATAACTCTTTTCAGTTGAAAATATCTCTCGAGTGAATAAGGGCAACAGAGCAGCACTGTTTGAAAGAAAGGCTGAATTCCTTGCTCTAATTTCACGCTAAGAAACCTCTGATCAATTATTTTTCTCCTATATGGAAGTATTCAACATTCCAATCTCCTGTCATGAGGAATACTTTTCCTAAAATAAAAACTGATAACTTGTAAGGATGATCTTGTTTCACTGGAATCAGAGGCCTGAAATAAATGAAGTCCTAGGTCTGTCGGTTGCCTCTTCTATCTTTGGACAAGTCACGGGCAGTTTCTCTCAGTCACTATATAAAAAGGAGACATGCAAACATCAGAGGTACACCATGTACAGGACTTCAACGATTACACCAGGAAAGGGATGATAGAGAAATCATTCACTTAGTGCAGAAGGCCTAACAAATCACATGCCCCAAGATGAGCTATACCTGAGAAATGAAAAATAAGAGCTGGTGCCTACCCCACCCATCAGTCTCTGTTCCTTCATGCCTTTCTTAGTGTGTATATCTCATTGAGTTGAGTATAAGTTGCATGTTTAAAGACTTGTATTCTTTATAAAACAAGACTCCAAATCAAAATCACCTACCTAATTTGATGCTCAAATGAAGAAACAGAAATCGAGTCCAAGGCCAAGGAGAAAAAACACGGCTATGCTGTACTTAAGGAGCCCTAGTGACACAATGGTTAAACCCTTAGCTGCTAACTAAAAGGTCGGCGATTCAAACCTACCAGCCACTCTGCAAGAGAAACACCTGCGGTGATCTGCTCCCTTAAAGATTTCACCCTAGGAAACCCTATGGGACAGTTCTACTCTGTCATATATAAAAAAAAAAAAAGTCATATAGGATTGCTGAAAGCTGGAATAAACTCAACAGCACTCAATAAAAATAGCAATGCTGGACTTACTGAGAAACAGAATGATGGTCTTGAGCCCAGAAGTTCCCTAAAGGAATTGTTGGGGCAATTCTGACCATGTGCAAATCCCTGAGTGTGTATGTCTTACAGAAGATGCAATTCCTTTGAAATATCTATTACCTATTCTCCCAGGGAAATGGCGAAGGTTGAACATGGTGGTGTATGTAAAAGTATAGTCACTGCTACAAGATGATGGACACCAAAGGAAGTCACAGCTATGCTTGGTACATACTATGTGAACCAGGAAGATAAAATGATACACATCCCTTCATCTGTATTTCCTATACTGGTTGGTGGCACCAAAAGCCAGGGTCTCACGCCAAACACCTGTGAGTCAACTATAAATCTTCTACTGCTCCTGCGCATCTATCCCCAAAGCAACTTTCAAAGTGTTTCTCCTACAGTCTCCTACTCCCCCCACTCCACAACTTGAGTCTCAGTTCGTATCCTTGTTGACTTTACTCATCCCCTCACTTCTAGACTCTGCCCTCTCCAGGGTGTCCCACACCAACCACCAAGCTGACTTTTCATAAAATTCACATCTGATTACGGCCTCTTCCCATTTCGCAACAGCTCCGCACTATCCTTGGGATAATTTTCAAATTTCATCATGTGACACATGAGGTCTTCCTGGCTTGACCTGGATCTACCTTTCTCCTCATTTCTTGCCACCAATTCCTTTGAATTTTATACTCTAGTAATTCCCAACTATTTGTAGACTCTCCCCCACAGACTGAGTGCCCATAACACCATGCCTCTGCTCATAATCCCCTTGCGCGTGCACGCACACACACACACACACACACACACACCCAAGGTCTAGCTGGAAAACTCTTCACTGTTCAAATCCCAGCTCAGAGCCACCCTTTCTGGGTACCTGCCATCGATTCCTATGAGCCACCACTACAGAGTATACAGACTGTCTGGATCATAGTTTACAGCAATACATGTCTGTCTTCTCTACTGAATGCTGAGCTCCTTGTACCGGGACTATGCCCTACTCGTCTCTGTACCCTCAATACCAAAAGCGCATCTGCTGCTCATGAAATACTTGCTGGATTTAACCGAATTCTGTGAAGTTTTTTGTAACGAAGATAAAAACAAAAACCACTGACTACTCATCTTTATTAGAAAGGAACACTGAAGAAAAAAATATCTAATAGACCCTATTCACTAAAAAAAACTTTCTAGGGAAGAGGAAATCCATATTCTAGAGTTCTTGTCTTTGTGATCTGACTTATGGTATCTGCCTCCCTTGCTCCCTCTCACCCTCTTCCTTTCCTCCATCCTTTCCTTCCTTCTTCTCTATCCTACTCCATACCCTAGAGAGAAAGACGGATGAGATTAGAGGGAATACGTAGAGAATATAAAAGAAGGCTTTGTCCTCAAGGAAGACAGCTTAGGGGACAGGAAGAAATTAAAAGTGAGAAAAATGAAAAATGCTACAGGTGTTAAGACGAACAAAAACTCATCCTAGAGAGCTCCTTTCCCCAAATGGTCCAGATAAAAAGAAATGCAGAAAATCAACAACTAGATATAGGAGTCTTCTAAGATATCAAGGGCCTGTTAATGTAAGAATTTGCATAATAAGGCTGTTATTTGGCAGACCTCCGCATCAGTCAACAAAAAGCAGGCGGGTTCTATGTGTGTCACACCAGATCCAAGGTTTAATGCCTCAGGCATTTCTGTTTGGTTTTATTTTTTAAACTTAAAAAGAATGTTAACGATTATATATTATACATCTTTCAGATTTATGAAATATAAAAGTAGTTAATACTTATTCAATATCAAACGTCAATTCTCAGGCCATAAAGAAAATATGCTTTGAAGAAAAGTAACTCACTACATAATTTTTTAAACTGGGAAACTGGATTTCATGTGAAATACTTCAAGCTAAGAGCAATATTTACGAAGCACAAAATCTTTTATAAATCAGCTTTCCTTCCCAGTCGTTTTACATGACCAATTAGTTGCTAAAATATAAAAAAAAAAAGGGAACTAAAACTAGTTTTTTTTTAAGAACAGTTAACGCTTTTCAAGGTCAACACATTTGAAATGTCTTTTTTAATTCAACATTTACTCAATATTCTAATTATTTTTTTAACTTTTTTTTTTTTCACTTCTGACTAAAGAGAACAGGAAGTCTGGGAAGAATAACCCTGGACCAGGAAACAGAAGAGCTAGGGTTCCATCCTGCCTCTGCCCAGGGTGTGGCTTTCAGCAAGGCAGAGGACTTTCTGGGGACAGACACATGGTGGAGAGACAGTGGACAGAAGATAGACTTTGCCACCAAAAAGACCAGAGGTCAGTCTCAACTACATCAACTTAAAAGCTTTCTTCAACTATAAAAACCATCTCCCTTCTAGATAGTTACATGGATAAAATGATTTTAGGTACATGTGTGTATACTTGTGTGTGTATATATATTTTATCTAGTAAATAGGCAAATGTTGGCATGTTGGTTCTCTTTCCTTTTTAGTCCTCAGTTTCCTGATCTATAAAGTCAAGTGGATGAACCAGACCCACTGGTTTTTCGAATTGGGATCCTCAGAACCCTCAGGGATCCTCAGAACCCTCAGACCCCCTCAGAAGGCTAATTTGCTTCCAGGAATTATTTATTAGAACATTTTAAAAAATAGCCCCCAGATACCCTTTTAACTCAGTACTAAAGTGACTCCTGAGGTTCACCCTTCAGCCGAAGATGAGACAGGCCCATAAAACAAACCATAGTAACAAAGCTCAACCGTGTATACGAGACTAAATGGGCACACCCGCCCAGGGGCAAGGACTAGAAGGCAGGAAGGGACAGGGAAGCTGGAAGAATGGAAATGAGAAACCCAAAGTCGAGAAGGGAAGAGTGCTGACACATCACAGGGTTGGCAACCAATGCCACAAAACAATATGTATATTAATTGTTTAATAAGAAACTTATTTACTCTGTAAACCATCTAAAACACAATAAAAAAAGATTATTTTAAAGAATATTTAAAATAAATAAATAAAATGACAAGTGTGGTGAGTTCTGCTTCTATGAAGCTGGGTTTTTTCCTCCCCATATGGCTGATTTGTTATAAGAAGCTGTGTAGTTAATCAGAATTGGTTTTACTAGTCTGAATGTGTAATTTTATACTTGATTACATGTGGTCCGGATCTCTCATTCTTGTGGGATGCTCTTTAAGTAAGTTTATTGTTGGCCCTTGGCCATATCGTCCCTTACCTTTAACAATATCTAGCCCTGTGCTGGGTACCTCATGAATAGAAAATAAACCCTGTGGACCAATATAATACTGATAGGGCTTAAAATCAGTAATGCTTCAAGGGGCCAGATATTTGCCCAGAGAGGAAACTTCACAGGTTGGACTAATTTCTATAATTTTCAAACCAATGACCTAATGTGGTGTCTGGGGAGCTGCAACGCCCTGCACAAGAATAAGGTGCAGTTGCCAACTCACCGTCAGTGTGAAACACACCTCTGACCATAGAGTCCATCCACCACTAGGGTTACCACACACCCTAATTCTGGTGCTCCATTTGCCAGTACAAACAATATGCCCATCTTACCCTGGGTTTCGGAAAAACGAGACAGCTTGTGCCACTTTTCAACAGTACTCACAACTAATGCGAAAATTGGGGGGTTAGGAATAAAAACCAAGTTGCGTCAATATCAGTTTTTTTCCAGTATGCTCCATAAATTTCAGCAGGATGTTTATCACAGAAATGCTGACACGACCTTAACCACTGAAGGGCAAACTGTGGCACTGTTACTAATAATTCTCAGCAAAGACCTTCATTATACTGAAATTTAAATATTGCTACATTCGGAGTCAAAAATTAAAACCCAGGGGAAACAGGAAGATTTAATCAGGTCAGACACATACTCACAACTCACAAAAAAAAAAAAAAATGTGGACTTGTTTTGGAAAATGTCTATTACAGACAAACTGTTAAATCTCCAGTTCCACTAAAAATTGTATTTCTTTTCGACATTGAGATACTACACAAACAAAAGTCCTGATTTATAACCTGAGGGTACAGCAGGCCTTCACTTTCTCCAGGCCTTTTCAGTAAGGGCTCCTTCAAACACTACCTTTCCTTAATACCACACCAAGTTTCTTTAAATATTACCAGTCTTTGGTTTTCCTCCTTTGCACTTTTCTCCATTTGTTTTATAGGCTCTCTCCTGAACTCAGTTACGCTTACACTTTCTGCAGTTTATGGATCCTGTGGAGAATCTGAGCAAAGCTATCCATGATCTATGTGCCTAGGACCAATGCATTTATGGGCATTTTATACTCCGTTGGGTTAGCAAAGTTCTGAAGGGCAATTCAGCATTTCCTCAAAGCGTGGTTCACTGACCACCTGTGTCAGAAGCATACGGATAATTTCTAAAAACATGGGTCCTAGCCCTGCTCTACACCTATGGAATCAGAGTGGCTGGAGGTAGGGTTAGGATTTTAGGAAGCTTTCCGGTGATTCTGCCACTGGTTGAAGGGTGGATGAGATACTCCACCGTGGCCACATTCCTATCCTCTCCCGGCATCAACTGCTTCTGAAACATGCTCTGGCATCTACTCAGCTCTCTCCTGAGTGGTTATTTCATCCACTCCACTCTCTAAGTCGGGTTTGGTAGATTCACATACAAGCCATTAACAGCAGGTTCCTGGACTCTTTCCTGCCTTAACCTGGAGGCATTTTCCTCCTACCTTCTCCTCCCAGCAAACTCTTGCTCTCTCATCATCAAGACTCATTGCCACAGACTGTATTAGCTCTCCTCTCTATTCCTGGGCTGCTAGCTCTTCACTGACCCCCCACAACTGTCATATGTATGAGATTGTCACCGTTAGATCTCTGTACTGTATGAATCTATACATGGTGAGCACCCATAGGCTTATAACAGAAGCAGCCCCTGACACCTGGCCGCCCCATGTAGTCACTCCTCAAACATCCGCAGTGAGACTCAAGGACGTCCAACTTCCATTTCCACACAGGTTCACAGAATTATGTTATCCTCTGAAGTTAAACCTGAACGTGACCTTAGAGGTCATCCAAGGTATTATACAAATAAGGAATCTCAGGCTGGGGTATGGACTTAATGTATCAAAGGCAATTCAATAAGCACTTAACACCCTGCCACACACAAAGGCATCGTTCAGTGTAGTAAAGCCAAAATGAAACTCATTGCCACTGAATCGAATCCAACTCACACCAACCCAACTGGATAGAGTAGAACTGCCCCATACGGTTTCCAAGGAGTGGCTGGTGGATTTGAGCTGCCAACTTTTTGGCTAGCAACCATAGCTCTTGACCACTGTACCACCAGGGCTCCCCTGTTCAGTGTGGTAAAAGATATCAAGACACAGACTGCCCTCTATTTTAATCCAGTTATGATGCAGGTCACATAGGCAACAAACCACAGTTCAACACTGTGACAAGAAGATGACATGTACTAAAGGTTACTAAGAGGTTATCTCAGATGAGGAAGAACAACAGAGAATTCACGGGGAGGGGGGGCGCTCTGGTATAGCTGGGAAGGGGAAACACTTTTTTGAGAAGCAGCTACATAGCATTCCAGAGAGCATAAACACAGAGAAGGGAAACGACGGTGCCACAGGCCGTGTTTCCAGCACAGATACTCTAAAATGGGGGCTGGTCCAGGCTGCAATGGTACCAGGGCCGCGTCCTCCCAGACTGACACCCACACCACGCACAGGTAAGACCACACTGCCACATTCATGACTCCACAGTTAACCAATATCAGCAACAAAGGCAGGCAAGAGAACCAGATCAGAAAGATCGTAACTTGCCTACAGTTCTAGAGTTAGATAAAGGCAGAGGGGGAATTTAACCCTCGGTTTCCTAACCCATTAGATATACTTTTACAATACAGCAAAATCTTTATATTTACAGCAAGATGAATTTTTCACGAATATTCCTTACATATCTACTACACAAGGAAACTGCAACTTTACTCAAACAGACACATTCAATGTCATCCTTGAATTTTATATGCAAACAGCACTGACAACACCATTGAAGATGCTTTTCAAACTTATTAAATAGAGAGTTGATGATAAAGGTAAACAAGTTAAAGAAAGGCACAGAAAGGTGAGATTTATTTCCTAAAATAAATTCCAGAGAAAACTTACTCCTAGAATCAACTATCAATAACTCTGCCAAACAGGTCAATCCTTTACAAACTGAAGCATGTTAAGCAAGAGCACTCACGGAGGCGCGATGCCTTAGGCTGGGCATGTTTACAGAAAAATACGAGAAAGCACAGGATTAGCTGCTTCTTTGCTTCTCAATCTGCATGAGAAACTTAACTAGAAAAAACCTTTACAGGGAAAGAATTACAATGAATCATCCAGAAAACATATACCCTCTGTGGCAAGGATGCTCAGAGATCAAAATCTCTCTTCAAAATTGAAAAGCAATGCTAATGTACTCCAGCTCAGAGCTGCTGTAGTACAAGGGAAATTAATACCAACACTGGGACAGCAGCCACCATTCCACCCAGAAAGATGAAAACAGCATTGGGTCAAACAGTATAAGGAAATACAGGAATCTGATAGGATCAGAGGAAATTAAGACAGCTCTTACAAAGAATTCAAAATGGAACAGAGTAGTGTAATTTATCCACGTGCAAGTGAAACACTAGAGGGAGGACAGGCTTTGAGCTGAAAAGGACATAACCACAGCAGCCTCTGAGCTTAAAACTTTCTATTTTTTAAACCCTCACTTTGGCGTCCCACACAGAGCCCGACCAATAGCTGAAGGGTAGCCAGGGCAAAATAAAGTATCTGTAGACGAGCACAAACATAAGCTGGGTCCTGTCACTTTCTGAGGGCAAAGCTTCATGTATGAAAAGCTTGGTCACACTTTTAGCCAACAATATTTAAGAAAAGGAACAAGGACATGGGGCAGACTGTTTTCATCTCAGTTTGTTTGAAGTCAATTTAAAAGCCAAATGACAAACACTGCACAAAATAAAATTCTTGAACCTGTTTTCAAATTCAATTTTTGCTTTGGACCCAAATTCAATCAGCTAAGAAGCATCGACTTGACGGCAGTGGAGTGGGCTTTACGAAGCATTTCAACCACTCCTGCAAGTGGATCCCGCAGGCCCTTTCTCCTGGGCTGCAGCAGGAAGCCTGTCCTCGTCCTGACATGATATGATTCCAGCTCCTCACTTCTCACGTCTGGGCTTCCTTCTTACTATACAAAATGCCACGTTAACAGAACAGATCACATTAACCAACTCCTCAGAGGGCCTTCAAAATGAAAACCAACCTGATTTCCTTCTTTCGTTCAGCCCTAACCTACCGTACTCACCTCCAGTAGAACCTACTTTGGATCTTTCTGGCTGGTCTTTTTTTCAGGCCAATCTCTGGTTCCTCTGTGTTTTTACTGACACATCCACTAGGGTACACGTCCCTGCACTACTAGCAGTTGTTTTATTTGCCTGATTATTATCTTCAGATCCTCAACTCCAAATATAACAAAGTGTCGTTGTTGTTATTGTTGTTTGTTGCATGATGTTGGGTCAATTCCACTCATAGCAACCCTATAACAAAGTATGCTCTGATGAAAGAAAGGCTGAGCGATCTCCTTCGGAAAATCAGCCAACGGAAACCCTATGGAGCACAACAGTCTGAATCACAATTGACCACAGAGACGGCGCAGGACCGCGGGATGTTTCACTCTATTGTGCATGGGGTCGCCATGAGTCAGGGGCCACCGAGGCAGCTAAGAACAACTAACAAATGGTAAGACCGGAGGGCCCAGCTCTGGCAGGACTGGTAAGGAGAGACAAACAGCTGAGCCCCAGGCGCACTCTGCTTAGGAGCTAGATGCGCGGGGCACCCCTCTAGCTTCTGCACCGTGCAAAACCCCTGCAGTGAGGAATCTCTGCCTGGCCCCTGCTCACTTCCTCAAGGTTCAAATTCCCTGCATTAAACTTCTAATTGGCTGCACAGTCACATATCCACATTCAGCTGCCAGGGAGAAAAAAGAGGGGACTATCCATGCCCTTGTGGCCTCCTCAGAGGAAAAGTGGGTCCTGCCTCCTAAAAAAACTTGCCTGGAAATCCCCTGAAACAATTAGTTCGCTGTCCTTGTCGTTGTTAGATGCCGTCAACAGCACACAGTGACCCCATGTGACAGGGCAGGACTCCCCATAGGGTTTTCTGGGCTGTATTCTTACCGGAGCAGAGGCCAGGTCTACTGCTTGCTTATTTCTCAACAGACTGACAGGAACAAAGCAACACAGCTGCAAAGATTCTATCACAAGTGCAACTGCCAGTTCAGTCAAAGGACTTGTTGCCTCATTTTTAAGTGGCACAAGTGCAATTATTCCAGCCACAGGGAAAGGAGCCTGACACACAGTGAGAGGAGGTAACATGGAGGAGCTGGGAGTCTAGTCTAAGGCAAAGGATGCTCCTGTCTATTCGTTTACTCTCTGCACACTCAGTGTTCAAATATTTGCCTCCCTATGCGTCCATATTTGTTTTAGAATCAAGTACTGAAAGATGACAACTCATACTCGGCAAAACTCTGTCCATAACGAGTATACGAGAAACGCTGGGTAACTGCACAGCATCTCCACACACTGCTCAGCACAGAGCCCAGCACAGCGCTGTGCACACTGGGAATCTTAATAATTATTCACTGCTGAAAAGAACTATGAGGAGCATGATGAGAAGGGAAGAGAGGAAACAGAAAACTAAAGCACAACGGCACAATATTGGCTAAGATGTGAGATTTCATCTAACCTGTACGCAACAAGAAGTTCTAAAGCATTTTCACATACTTGAAATATAAGCTCGTCATTTTGAGAAATAAAAAGGCACCAGAAGGAACACTGCAGCATTAAGGCCGTACAGGGTGGGCTCAGAGTGCACGTGTGGACAGTTAAGCCAGTGCTGCCAAAACCAAAGAGGAGGAGACGGGCCAAAAGCAGAGATGGAGAAAAGGTGAGCGAAGCCAAAAATCTACACACGCAACAGGACCCAAAATGAAATGGTATGTGTAAAGCCAAAAAGAAAATAGAATTATAAATGAAACCAATGGAGAATGGTACAATCCCATCAAAAACATCAGTAAATATAGCCAAAACAAAATGACATGAGCAAAGATAAAAATGTCATTTAAAGAGAAGCCAACTTAACCATTTACAACTTGCCCGTTTACAGCTTCTTAAAGATACATGGCAAAGCCAGCCTGCAGTCGTGTATGGACTAACTCACTCTGTTACACGCTGTTTACATTACATATCATCCCTGCATAGTGCAGTCTGCCCTCAGTTACTGCCCGAAAGGTTGGTGGTTTGAATTTACCCAGAAGTGCTGCAAAAGAAAGGCCTGACAACGTACTCCCATAGGATTACAGCCAGGGGCAGATTAACGAGTAAACAAGGTGCACAGGGCTTGGCTGTGCTTCCTTACTAATCTGCAGGACATACTCTCACATGTGGTGATACCTGTGCACTACAGATTAATAAGTCGGCACAATGAAGCCCTACACACCTTGCTTACTGGTTAATCTGCCCCGATTACAGCCACTGAAAACCCTACAGAGCACAGGTCTACTTTGACGTACATGGGGTCTTCGACATGAGCAGAATCAACTCGGTGGCATCTGGTTTTGTTTTTATTTTCATATTACATACAGAGGAGAAAGCAATCTGACAGCATCAACGACGTCCTATTCAACAATCTTACACATAGGAAGTACTACACTCCTTTCACTGATGAGCGAACTACCGCTTGGAGAGAAAGATTAAGTCTCAGATAAGCAAGTCAGTAACACCAACTAGCACTCAAATCAAAATGTGCCTGCTTTCAAAGCTCACTTATTTCACTCCCATGGCACGTTGCTTCCCCTTAACATTTGTATGTTTTATACATATATGTGTGTGTGCATGTGCGTACATACACACCACTGACTGTCCTGCTCAGCGGACAGAAAGGAAAACATCTAGCTTTATGACCTTAAGAACCTAATCTAGACGCTCATGGAGAGAGGACTCTTACCCACCTCAGGTTTTTTCTTTCACAAATACTGGATGGGATGTAGCGATCACTGGGAACTTCTCTATGGATGTTTTCAAAATTACTAATTTTTCCAAGCACATTCTATAAAATTTATACAGCCAGAAAAAGACCCGTGTCCCCTTCCAAACTGGCTTCGATAAACCAAAAATCGAGAAAACAGTTCCTCCAGGTTTTGTTCACCATATTTCAAGAATTCCTTAAAAATCATTATTCTTAAATAACATGTTCCTTTAAAGAGGAGACAGAAAGTTAAGAATACTTACAGAAAAATAAATGGGATTTTAAACAAAGATCATTCATCAAATTAATAAACTTACAAAACACATTCTTTACCAATTGGCCCACTAAGACACCAGAAAACACCTGAGCTGAGTAGGTAGTTTTCTCTGAGAACTGTCTCCATGGCTCACAAGTCCATGTCGAACATTAATAAAGCCTAAAATTAATCATTACTGTCAAGTTTCCTACTTGTAGAAATCACAGAAATATTAAAGAGAAGAATATACTCCAGGCTTATCATGTGTACTTTTCTAGAATGTCATACAGTCCAATCACAAATGATGCTCAAAATCACATAGCAAAGATTACATGATCCCAAAAACACAAAAATACATTAATCAGAATTCAACCTGGTTTATTAACTTAGGAGGGAAATTTGGCCATCCTTATAAAAAAAAAACACTTTCAATAACATTTGAAGCCAAAAAACAGTTAATTCATGTGATTATAAATGTGTAGGTATGTGAGTTGGAAGGGGGAGGAGAATTAAAAGAGCATACTAGACTTGGTAAATGCTAGACAGAAAAGTCAGTCAGTCACCAGGTGTGCCTTGGCACTGGGTGTTGGCCAGGCTGGGTGCTGGGTGCTGGGATACCATGGTGAGCACAATGGTTAACAGCAAAAATCTACTGCCTGGTAGACATACTAGCCCACTCTCTAAAGGTCAGAAATAAAGCACTCTTAGACAGTGTTTGTGTTTGAGAGGTTTGCAACCTTAGCAAAGAAACAGGACGTAACACAGGTTGTGCGTTATCCTTCGACCAAAGGATAATGCAAGACAAGAGCTCAAAGGAGGGAGAGAGCACCACCCACTCACCCTCCCTAGAAGTAGCCGCCTCGCAGTCATTACTCCAGGGCTCTGCACGTACCTCAGAGTCCATCTTTTCCAGGGACACTCTAAAACGTCTCACCCCAGAGCAAACTCCTACACCCTTAGGGTAAGGAAAAGCATGGGCTGAGAAGGACAAGGCATCCTTGTGGGACAGGGGATCAGGTAGGAAAGGAGCATTGGGAACTGACATTGGTCTTGAATGCCAGGCAAAGGACTTCTTTGTCCTCTGGGCTAGTGCTTCCCAGCCTTCTGTACATTGCAGCATGCCTTGTCTAAAAATAAGGACATCAGATGAAGTAGACTGTGATCCTGAGATAGAACATGTATTTTTTATCCATATTTGGGGGCAAAAGAGTTGTGTTGGAAGTGACCAAGAGGAGGTGGGTCAAATAACGTGGGGGTGCACAGGGTAGGTAAAGCTATTAGGCACTGAAGTGTTACCAAAAAAACCAAACCAAACCCAGTGCCGTCAAGTTGATTCCAACTTGTAGCAACCCTATAGGACAGAGTAGAACTGCCCCACAGAGTTTCCAAGGAGCACCCGGCAGATTCGAACTGCCAGCCCTTTGGTTAGCAGCCATAGCACTCGACCACTATGCCACCAGGGTTTCCACTGAAGTGTTAGGGGGCCTTAAAAGCCAAACACTGAAGTTTTATTGCTTATAATGACCAATAAAGAACCATTCTGGACACCTGAATAAAGACCAACGTGAAAAACACAGTATAGACAGAACAAAATGAGACTGGCCATACCAGTGAACACACTGGTGGTATTAAAATTAGGAGAAAGGGGTAAATCCACAAAGTTTTTTGGAGGAAGATTTGGCAATGTAAAAGACGTTATTTTTTAAAATAGCTTTTAAGAAGCTTGTTTCACTAAGAGGCTTAGAAATCATTTGAACATCTTTTTTTCTTTTAAGTGGACCAAGAATGAAAATTTAAGTTTAGCTTATCGGAATTAAACTTACTTCCATGGTAGTTTCTTTTACAGTTATTAAACAGATAACATTAAAAATAAAGGACCGTTTTAGAAAAAAAGAACCAACCTATAATTCCAAAACTTAGAAAGGTATCATGTACTTGGAGATTTATGTGGTAACCCTTATCAATTAGGACACCAGGGTCTTAAAATCTGAAGTGAATAAGGCCCTTGCTTAAGAAGCCTAAGGAGCAACAGTTAACCAACAGTAACTGTCATTATAACAGTAGACAACTGGCTTCATCAGCCATCTGCAAACACAGGCTTTTATCAACTTGCTTTAAATGAATTTTTTAAATGCTTGGCAAAGCAGAGGCAGGGCTGGTCTCGAAAGGCAAACCACTTCACTTAAAAAGAGAATTGTTTAACCCTAGGGACTTCTGCAAACATAAGATTTTTTTTTTTTAATATCCCTAACATGGAGATTAAGAACATACATTTATGCATTGCAGACCACAAAGCATGAGATTCAGGTAAACCATCATTAAAGTGAGTCATGTGCTGGCCAGCCCTATGTGACCTGTGCGCACATCGTGACACCACCTCACCACAACGGGTAAGTCTTCATTAAAGTGAGTGATCTGCCTGCAAGCCCCAGCTGAGCACCTGTGACTCAGTGAGCATATCCTGACACCACCTCATTCCAATGCCAAGACCTAGGAGCAAATGGGGTCAGACTGTAAGGACACCTAAATGGGCCGCAGTCCTACCGCAATCAAGACATGCGTTTTCCACAGGGTCCTGGGGAACTTCGCTTTTAAAAAATCACGCCCATAATCTCAGTGTCTGGATATTCCAAAGTATATATGGAGACCAGGCAGGCTCTGGATTGTAAGGAGAAATGCAATTAATGAGCAGCTACTATTTAAAGACCAAATCCCTGTCAAAATAACTTGACAAAAAAAACGGTGGTTTTTAACATATACAGCGTGCAGTAGTGCTTCCAACACAAACAGAGGGTGGTGATCCTGCCAGCTAAAATGGTGGTGTGGGGGAGCGGGAGGAGAAGGAGCCGTCACCCCTCCCTCCTGGCAGCAAGGCACTTGTTCCTGCAGGGCTCCCGTGTTTTAACAAAGGCCATGTGGCGGTCCTGCTTGGGCAGGTGATGCCAAAGGCAGGCACGAGAACAGCGAGATGCCCTTATAAACCCATCTCATGTAGGCAAGATAGCTCTGCAAATGCAGTAGCCTCGTTCTAAGCAAACTCAGACCATCAAAGTTGTGATCAACAAACATCAGCTGAGGAATTCTAAAATTATCCTAGATTAAAACACTGGCAAATCGGCCTAACACTGGACTGGCAAACCGGTTTACACTTTTCACAGAATTAAATATTTCCAGAACATCTAATCAATGTTGATGGACACTTCCATTGGGGAGCAGGGGTAGGGGGAATGGGGCTCCTTAACGACACACTCTCCAATCATGGGAACAGGGGGCTGTGAGTTCGTAAGTCAAGAACTCTGCCTTCTGCTTCTCAAGGGTCTCGTTTTAAGGGTGGCAATGAGGGTTTCTGGTGCTATGAAATATTAATCTATCACCATCAGTAACGACACTGGGATTTATACTTGGCTTTGGAGCCCTGGTGGTGCAGTGGTTAAGAGATCAGCTGTTAACCAAAAGGTCAGCAGTTTGAATCCACCTATGGGCAGTTCTACTCTGCCCCGTAGGGTCACTATGAGTCGGAATCGACTTGCCGGCAACAGGTTTGGTTTTTTTTGTTTGTTTGTATAAGCTACTAACACTTGAGTTTTCTTTCCTTCTTCACTAAAACCAAACTGAACCCGTAAAACTGTCCCATACGGTTTCTAAGAACAGCTGGTAGATTCAAACTGCAGACCTTTTGGTTAGCAGTGGAGCTCACAAGGTCCTGAATATTTCTCTCTCAAATAGAAGAAGTCTGTGTAAACAGCCCAGAGGTGATGCGGCAGCTCGGCTCCACAGTGTCCTCAGAGATCCCGAGTCTGTTCGGCCACCATTCCTGGTGCCTAAGGGGCAGGCTGCACCCTCATGTCCACACGGAGCTCCAGCCAGCATCTGCCAGGCAGAAGAATGGAGGAGGGGGAGCAAGACCACTCCGCAGAAGTTGGCACAGCACTTCCACTTACACCCTGATTCTAGAGCTATGCTATTCAATGCATGTGGCTTTTTAAACATCATTAATATTAAATAAAATTAAAAATTCAGCTCCTCATTTGACTGGAAACCAGTGCCCAGCAGCCTCACGTGGTGAGCAGCTACTGTAATGGACATCCCCATCATCGCACAGTCCTACTGGAAAGTCTTGGTAAGCCTAACCGATCACATGGCCACACTTAGCTGCAAGACAGGCTGGGAAAAGTAGTTTTGGTTCTAGGTGGCAATGAACCCAAATAAAATCACATGGTTTCTTCCTATATAAGAAGAGAAGAATATACTGGGGTGGAGAGAACTAGCAGTGTCCCAAAAAGTTGAAAGTTCTACAGTATCACATGCAAACTGGATAGAGATTTTAAAACTTTCATCCATTGCTTACATAAAAACAGCCGTCGTGGAAATGCCAACAAAGATGACTAGCATAAGAACTCCACTTTTCTCTACAGGATCTCACTGAGGCTCCATCCCTTTCCTTTGCCAGGGGCTGTAACAAGCCCTGCAGCTGCTCCACAAGTGGAAATAAAGTGGACACTATTAGTTTATCTCTAAAACACAGCTGGGCTCACTTCAGCATCCTGGATACCCAATGTTAACTTCATGCATATGTATGAGAAAGGTGTTCTGACCCCTTGCAGGTTTCACATTGTTGCATAAAAAAGGTCAATTGCTAGATTTAAAAACCAAAAGCAAAACTTTAAAAGGACTGAGTGCTTGCTCCAGGATTAAAAAAAAAAAAAAAAAGTGACCAGGGTCACAACAGAAGGTCTTGGTTGGGGGTGGGGGGGCATAGAACAAAATTCAAATTCATAAAAAAGACGAGGTTTACTGGTCTGAGAGAGACTGGAGGAACTCCCAAGACTATAGCCCTTAGACACACTTCTAACTTGAAACTGAAGCCATTCCCAGGGATCACCTTTCAACCAAATAGTAGACAAAAAACAAAAAGTAAACCCATAGCCATGGAGTCTATTCCGACTCATAGCCACCCTATAAGACAGAGTAGAACTGCCCCATAAGGTTTCCAAGAAGCAGCTGGTGGATTCGAACTGCTGACCTTTTGGTTAGCAGCCGAGCTCTTAACCACTGCACCACCAGGGCTCCATAAAATAATAGACAGGCCTATAAATAAACAATAACACATGTGAGGAAATTTCTCCTTAGAATAAACATCTACATGAGACCAAAAGAACAACATAACACCAAAAGCAAAGATGAGAAGGCAGGAAGGGGCAGGCAAACCTGACAAATGGAAATGGGGAACTCAGGGCCGTAACGGGGCAAGTGCTGACACAGTGCAGGCAGGGCAACCCATGTCATGGAACAATCTGTGTACAAACTATTGAACAGGAAACTAATTTGCTCTGTAAAAAAAAAAAAAAAAAAATTTTTTTTTTTTTTCACCTAAAGCACCAAAAAAATAAAGAGAGAATGAAAGTCACAGAAAAGCTGAGACTCTAGGATTTTTTGCTAAAATTACTTAAACCAAAAACAAAACCCACGGCCATCAAGGCGATTCCAACTTATAGAGACCCTATAGGACAGAGTTGAACTGCCCCATAGGGTTTTCAAAGCTGTAAATCTTTACAGAAGCAGACTGCCACGTCTTTCTCCTGCAGAGCAGCTGGTGAGTTCGAACCACCAACCTTCAGTTAGCAGCTGAGCGCTTTAACCACTCAGCCACCAGGGCTCCTTTGCTAAGGCAAAGAAGGACAAAAATCATGGTCACGAAGAAAGAAGGACAAACTCTGGGAGTACTGTGAAGGGAAAGGAGGTAAAAGATTTCGTTACGAGTGAGAAAGAGCCATAAGGGTTCATGCCTCAGAGACCCTGGAGTCACAGAAGTCTTCATCACCTTCCCTTTCTCCCTGGAGTACGCAGCCCCTGATGCCTTTTTGGGGCCTTGGTGTCATAGTGGTTAAGAGCTTGGCTGCTATTCAAAGGGTCGGCAGTTCAAATCCACCAGCTGCTCCTTGGAAACCGTATGGGGGAGTTCTACTTTGTCCTATAGGGTCGCTATGAGTTGGAATTGACTCAATGGCAACAGGTTTGGGTTTTGGTAACTTTAGATTTATTTAGGGCCTCTGAAGAATTTAGTGGGCTGATCAAATTTTAAATGTCTGAGAATTTCAGAATTATGTCCTCACTTTTGAAGAATACCATCACTGGATACAGAATTTTAGATTGGCAGAATTCTTCCAGCCTAATCTGCTGTTGGAAGCCCTGGTGGTGTAGTGGTGCTACAGCTGCTAACCAAAGGGTCGGCAGTTCAAATCTGCCGGGTGCTCCTTGGAAACTCTATGGGGCAGTTCTACTCTGTCCTACAGGGTCGCTATTAGTCAGAATCGATTCGACGGTGCTGGGTTTGGTTTTTTTGGTTCTGAATCTGCTGTTTAATTCACCTACTGAGTTTTTAATTTTAGTTATTGTACTTTTCAACTTCAGAATTCCTAGTAACTAATCTTAAAATTCCCAACCTCATCTTTTAATTCCTTTAATATATTAATCATTGTTATTTTAAAGCACATATCTCTCAACTCCTTTGTCTGGATACCCTGAAAGTCTGTTTCTATTGCCCGTATTTCTCTTGGTTCTTGCTCTGTTTTGCCATCTAATCACATGCCTGGTTATTTCTCACAGACTTCTGGCAGGTGGCTAGGCTTGGGGCACTAGCGATCCCACCCAACCATTGTTGTTGAATCGATTCTGGCTCATAAGGACCCTATAGGGCAGGGTAGAACTGCCCTAAAGAGTTCCCAAGGCTGTGACCTTTATGGAAGTAGGCTGCCACATCCTCCTCCTGCACAGCCTGGTGGGTTCAAACCAACAACCTTTCGGTTAGCAGCTGAGCACTTAACCACTGCACCACCAAGGGCACCTCTAGCAATCCCAGGCTGCCTTAATCTAATTAGTGATTGAGATGATTCGAGCTGGGATGTGGCCTTTGGAGTCCGAAACCTGGGATATTTACCTCCTGTCTGGCAGGCCCAGAAATCCAATTTTAGTCCCCCCACAGCCTTGTGGGCACCTAGAAAGATCTGATCTTTGGTCTCTTTGTTCGCTAACAGAGCACGCTGATAGGCTGAGGTGCTCATCTCCATTTCGAGGAAAAAAGTGGCCCCAACTGCAGGGCTCACCCCTCTGGGCTTCTCTGTCTCCCGGATCTTGCAGCTCTTCTTTAGCAGCCTCTGATGACTTCAAATAGATGGCCGTATGTACAGTCTAGTTTTCTGATTGTTCTCAGCTAGAAGGCTGGCCTAAAACAGCTTAGCCCTAATGTGCCATTACCTAATGGCAGATAAACTTTCATTTCTATTATCTTATTTAATCCTGACAACAAACCTAAGAAGTGTTATTATTGACACTTTATAGCAGATATTATGGATGTTTACAGAATTTTTATAACTAACCCAAGTTCATCAGCACTATTAAGAGACTAAGTCAGGATTTACATCCACTTCAAGAGAATTTCAGGGCTACATTTCTTAACCACCCTGTATTATAATTTCTCTGATTTGATCTTTTATACAACCTAACTGAGAGACACACTCAGAAAATGGCATGCTAGAGTTCAAAGGTAATATTTTTACTTCAAAATCCTACCATCCTTGAATCTAAATACATTTATCCTTTGTTTTTTCCTATGGGAAAATGATTTGCATTTCAAACCAATGACAATTTGAAACACAGCCCCAGCTCAGTCAAAAACGAGATCATGTCTACAACCACAATGACACTCTGGGAAAATGATGGGGTGGGGGATGTCTAATAGAGTTCCCATTTTTTTAGACAAGTAAACTGAAGGCCACAAAGATAAAGCACATAGCCTCTTGTGCATGTATTCACTCAATATTTATTTACCACCTATTACGTGCCAGGTAAGGAGCCCTGGTGGTGCAGTGGTTAAGAGCTTGGCTGCTAACTGAAAGGTTGGCAGTTTGAATCCCCCAGCCACTCCGTGGGTGAAAGATGTGGCAATCTGTTTCTAGAAAAATTATAGCCTTGGAAATCCTATGGGGCAATTCTACTCTGTCCTATAGGGTCGCTATGAGTTGGAATCGACTGGATGGCAACAGGTATGTGCCAGACACTTTTCTAGGCACTTGGAATATAGTAATGAAAAAAAAAAAAACAGAGGGTCCAGCCACAGGGAGCTTATATTTTAATAAGGAGACAGGATATAAACAATAAACATAACAAAATGCCAATTACATAAGTTGCTAAACTCTATGGGGAAAAAAACAGAGCCCTGTGAGACGGACTGAGAGCTCAGGACAGGGGATGGATGCAGGTGGCAGTATTTTATTTTCACATCAGATTTTTCTAAAATATGGCTGATAACTATGCCACCTCACTCCCGCTCTCTTTTCTTAATGGAACCACTGAACCCTTTTTTTACTTGCCGATCCAGTGTCTTAGGTTCTACCACCTTCAAATGCCCTAAGACAAAAACCTTAGCACTATTCATTCTGAATAACTATCCTGTCTTATGACTTGCAGGAAAGCAAATACACTAATCCTTCTTTCCTAAGAGACTCTGGCAATTCTCCACACCATGGTCTTCTTGAGCCCCAAATGTACACACATGGTGGCCCAGTTTTTTCAAACCTAATGTCATTCATATTTCACGAGACTTTTTAAGATTCTAATTCTTAAGATTCTACTGATTCTAATTCTTGAAAATATAAAGTCTGACTTAGGTTTTAAAAAGGATTTATTCCGTCAATATAAATATCATAAATCCAACCGGGATGCTTTCCCATTAACTGCAGAAAACATAAGTCAGGAGCTTGATTTCATGGGTAATCATTTCCATTTGTTCGATGAATTTTGCAGTTATTTCAGAATACTCATGAAGCCTCCCAGATGAGAATGCATTAAGCCCCAAACTCGAGCTACTGAATAATGTATTCCCACTTTTATGTAAACAAAAGTATTATTAATTTTGATAGCTTCTGTGGATATTCTGAATCTACATTTCAGAAGGGTACAGGTTTCTGTACAAACCAGTTTACAGACCAAAAGATACACAGGAAGAGTTAGACAACATATAAATTTCACCTTTTTTGTTTTACATCTGAAATATTGAAGGCAAAATGCAGCGACATACATTAACCAACTACAAACTTAATCTTGTGAGAGTAAAGCCCTGTGTCTATTTCTTAAATAAGGCAGGAGTCCTGTTTGCCTCATTTCTTTAAAACCAGGTTTTAGCCAGCCTTTCCCTTTTAACCTTAAGAATACAAAATTATTCAAAATGTGTCATGTAATTGTCTCTATCTCCACTGCTCTGATATTTCACAATAATCATCCAGTAAACACTCAGGGACAAACTGATAACTCACTGCCATTAGCTAGGATAAAAGAATTTCTTAGACTGTTGAGAAATATTCTACTTAAAATTCAGAGAAAAAAGCGTAAGAATGTTAACTTTCATTTATGCCACACGATGCGTGGCATCAAGCATTTTCACTCCCATTACTCCACTACAGCCTCACAACACTGCATTAAGTTTGGTAAGACAGGTATCAAAATTCCCATTGTTGTAGTGGATAAAGATTAAGCAAAGAAAACTGAAATGTTAATCAGTGGTCACATGGGTAGTAAGTGGCAGAGCTGGATGTTTGGGGACCCCTACGGGAGGTACCCTTTTCTTGTCTACCCATAACAACTAAAAGCTTAAGCACTAGAACCTGATCATTCAGACCTAGACTTGAATTTTTAATAATTAGGTGACACCTGAGCATGCTACGTGACATCTTTGCCCCTCACGTCTTGCGTCAGCCTAACGGGAATACCATTACTTGTTTCAGTGCTGTTATGAGGATAACAGCACAGGCAGCACACAACTGGTATGAAACGGGCACCTGCCCTCCTACTTTAATCATCTAATTTCATATCCAATTTTAAAGTTAAAGTTCTAGTTTATACAGAAACCACTAAGAAATTTCTAAACTTAGGTTTACCACATATTTTTTTTTATCCTGGTTATTTCTCATACTTGTTCCTTTTAGGACCCAAGTATGCTTCAGACTCTAGTCTGTGCTAGAACTCTGATCTGCTATATAGAATCTCGGGGTCTCCTTCTAACCAAAGGTGCTGTTTAAAAATGTACAACTATGTCTCTCAAATATATGTATCATTACCCACCTAATTTCCTAGTAAACTAAAACCAAACCCATTGCCATTAAGTCGATTCTGACTCATAGTGACCCTACAGGACAGAGTAGATTTGCCCCATAGGGTTTCCAAGGCTGTAAATCTTCACAGAAAGCAGACTGCCACATGTTTCTCCCACAGAGTAGCTGGTGGGTTCAAACCTCAGGCCTGCTGATTAGCAGCTGAGCACTTAACCACTGCGCCACCAGGGAAGAGATGGATAGATGAATGGATGGAGGGATGAAAAGATGCCTGTCAGTGGACAGGAAAAGTGCACTGCCGCAACTATTTTGCACAGATCAAGAAAATCCCAGGAGCATACTGAAAACCCATTTTTGGATCCATTTATCCACAAATGTGTATAAAACAACTTTTTTTGAAATTGTTGGTAATAGTCAACATTTTACTCATTGCAACTTAAATTCTGCTTCATTAGAACATAATGCTTTAAAAATGAGAAGATAAAAATACTATCTAGGATTCCTTTACACTAGGCAATTGTATACTACCTTTTCCCAGGTACTTCCAAGCTTATCACCTCTAGTTTTAGATATTTGAGGACATCCATCCATCATTTCCTACACACCCACACTTGTCTTCCTTCAAACTTCCAAAAACTTCAGTGGGGAATAAGGTGTTAATGACATCAGCACTTAGGTTCTAAAAGATGTCATGTTCTTTATAGAACTGGGAGGAATAGAAGGTGGTACATCTGAATTACAATAAAAAAATAGCTCTTGTCAAATGGGTGCACAGGAACTTCCCTGCAGGAAAACTTCCACCCCTGAGATCTATAATTTGGCTGTTGCCTCAGAGAACTGATAAGGGCAATTACAGGACAAAGCAGCTGATTTCTCAGCATCTGTTTAGGGGAAGCTAGAGATAAGGTTTCCTTTGTAATAAAGAAGTTCATGGCTTCTTTCAAAAAAGATCCCTGAAAGACGAAACTAGAGCTTCTAACCCGTTTGAACTAGTTTAGTCATGAACTGCAAAGCAAAATCAGAACAGACCAGAATTTTTAAAATTTAGGTGATCTGGAACCATAATCAGAAAAATTACGGGTCAAAGGCCTGGAATGCGAGACTCAGAAGACGTGTACTGAGCCCTTTCAAGAGCCTGATGTATGGACCTGAATCACTCGCGGGACTGGAGAAAGCAATACACATTCAAAGCAGCAAGGTCGGCCGCCATCTTTGAGAGAGGCACTGCTATTTCTGACTCTGCAAAATCCAACAGGCAAGAGATTTTATATGCTGCCCTTGTTTTCTAAGAGGGAGATTAAGTTTCTAGCAAGGCTTCAACCCATAATTTTTCCCAGTCCAATTACGGTTCTAGTTCATTCAAATTTTTTAAAAAATTCAGGACTGTTCCAGTGTTGCTTCCTCACTATGGCCAATCCGGGAGGAACCGGCTCAAAAGTCCTGATGCAACTCCTCACCTCAGAGGCACAAGCACCTGATGGAAATGAAAACCCCAGCCTTAAAAGCCAAGCTCCTTATTAAGAGTTACAACAGTTTTGTCAAAAAATCACCACCTCAGTGCTTCAGGAAAGCCTAGTGGGAAACACAGAACATTTCCTGTGTGTTTTCATTCACCGGACATATTAGTGGCAGACAAATACAAAGTATTATCAAAATCACAAAGGAAATCAAGTCTGGGAAAGTAAATCCCTAGCTGCCATGTTTTCAAATGATCTAGTTAACCTGGCGCTCATAAGGGTAGTGGCTCAGTGGTAAACAACCACCTGCTCCACAGACGTGTGGGGCAGTGCATCAGGGCAGAACCAGGCCCCTCCTCAGTAAAGGCCACCCGCCACCCTCAGGCTACAGGCCCATGGGGCTAGTCAGGGAAGCACGTGCTCAGGCCAGGACTTGGTACACAGCAAGTACAACGGGCATTCCCTGAACACCTCCTGTACAGCCAGTATAATACCAAGAACATTCATGCTAATCAGAACAACACAGTGCATTCCAGATACTAATATTATACGATGATTCCCATTTGGCAATGAGGACAGGGAGGCTAAGACAGGTTAGTGTCGTGTTCCAGTTCACAAAGCCAGGCAGTCAAACTCCAGAGCCTACACATGGATCACAAGCCAAACTGCTTCCCCTTACACTGTTGTTGTTGTGTGCCACCAAGTCGATTCTGACTCGCAGCGACTCAAAATGACAGCATGAAACTGCCCATAGGGTTTCCTAGGCTGTAATCTTTATGGAAGCAGATCACCAGGTCTTTTCTTCTTTTTTATGTTTACATAAATCACAATTTTTATTTATTTATTTATTTTATTCTACTTTAGATGAAGGTTTATGGAACAAACTAGTTTCTTATTAAACAATACACATTTTGTTTTGTGACACTGGTTGCCAATCCCACGAAATGTCGACATTTCCCCCTTTTCGAACTTAGACTCCCATTACCAGCTTTCCTATCCCCTCCTGCCTTCTCATCCTTGCCTCTGGGCTGGTGTGCCCATTTAGTCTTGTTTTGTTTTATGGGCCTTGTCTCATCTTTGGCTGAAGGGTGAATCTCAGAAGCGACTTCAGTACTGAACTAAACGGGTATCCGGGGGCCATACTCTCAGGATTTCTCCAGTCTCTGTCAGATCAGTAAAGTCTGGTCTTTTTTCACTAGGTCTCTTCTCTCATGAGCCACTGATGGGTTTAAACTGCACACCTATGGCTTAGCAGCCAAGTCTTTAACCATTGTGCCAGCAGGGCTCCTTTCCACTACAATAAAGCCAAACCTGTTGCCATCTCATAGCCACCCTAGGGTTTCCAAGGAGTGGCTGGTGGACTCAAACTGCTAATCTTTCGATTAGCAGCCCAGCCTTTTACCACTGTGCCACCAAGGCTCCACTGTGCATAACCAAAAAAAACCAAACCCGTTGTTGTCAAGTCAATTCCAACTCATAGCAACCCTATAGGACAGAGTAGAACTGCCCCATAGAGTTTCCAAGGAGCACCTGGTGGATGTGAACTGCCTACCTTTTGGTTAGCAGGCATAGCACTTAACCACTACACCAGCAGGGTTTCCCCACTGCATATAAAAAAAAACTAAAAACAGGAATGGTCATAGCCAGGAGTCTACGAGTTTAGAGCTGAGGGGTGAGGAGTTGGTAATGGGGGTGGAGAGAGCAAACCCAGGCCCTCAGAGCCCGTAGATCAGCTCTGCCCAACTTTGTCCGATGATGGAAATGTTCAGCACTGCCCAACACTGTCCCCACTGCCCAACACTGTCCACACTCATCTCATGTAGCTACTGAGCACTCACAACCTGGCCAGTGAGACTGAGGAATTGAACCTTTAATCTCATTTAATTTTTCTTGGTTTAAATTTAGATAACCAAATGTGGCTAATGGCTACCATCTTGGACAGTGCAGCCTTAGAGTTGAGGAGACATGAAAGGTACTTTATTATACATGTCAATACAGGAAGAGTAAAATGGCAAATACTCTAAGAGATGTTCAGATGCTATCTACCTTTAAACAATTAAGGATGACGACTTTACCTATAGTTGTAGAAAATCCAAGCTGAACTGAACATACCAGCATAGGTGATGGAAGCAAAAAGAGTCTTCTAAGCAGCGGGAACAGCATAAGCATAGATAAGAAGACTCCAAGCATAAGAGCACTGTTACAAGCACCACGTCGTTGGGCCAGGACATATGAGGAGGCACATAATAGGGAGAACATGTCAAAAAGATTATATACAAACTGAGGAAAATCTAGCTATTTGTTTAGGCACTTATTGTGTACCTTTCCCACTAAGTTTAAAGAGCAGGAAAGCAAAAGGAAAGTGGTCTATTAATCAAGAGATGGACATCATTAATACAAAGGAATGAACAACAGAACAATAGGTTCATGGAAAAGAATCATTCTAAGAGCTAAATATTTGATAAAGCATCTTTGAGAAGCATGGATTAAAGACAGCAGAGTGAAGCGCAAATAGCATGATAAGTATGGTCACTGGGAAAGCTAGGGGACCCTCAGCTGGGCAAAACTGGGGTAAGCCAAAGGGCAGCCAACAGTCATTGCCCGGGGCTGGATGGTGGAGGGCTAATGGGCACTGGATATTTGTCTTTCGGTGTGCCTCATCACCACCTCAGTGGAAATGCTACTTCCCTGTCAGGGTCTGGGCCCATGCTGTCCAGAAGGGCACGGGATCAGGGCTGGTATGGGGCACTGTGGACAGGCTGGCAGATCAGGGGCTGGCCCAGGCCCCTGCACTGACCACACACACTCCCTAAAGCCACTAGCACCAGGCAGTGGCTATGTATCAATAGTCTGCGGGTGTTTAAAATTTTAATAGCTAGCTGCACCCTCACTGAATAAGAGCCTGAAGGCTTGTCTGACCTGTGGGATAGAACTAAACCTTACCCCTTAAAGCAAAGATGAAGCACACAAGGCCTGAGGCCACTTTTAGGTGTCACATCCCTTCCCTCAGAGAACTGAGCACCCAGTGTTCTTACTGTATCTTACTTTACTTTGATTTAGTTGGCAATACTTAAATTCAGGAAACTTCAGTTTAAAGATTCCAGACTTAGGGCTTCTCAGAAAACAGGGCCTAGAGCTGAGCAGCAGTGGCCCCTCTGGCCACTGCTTACCTTATTACTGTCACTGCTCACCTGGCCCTGGATGTCATCTGGACTTGGAGCCCTTGCTGTGATCTTTAGGTACCCATGCTATAACAAGGCACTCAGCTAAGACGAGAGCTAAAGCTGAGGCAAAAATAAATACACAGAGGGAGACAGTTAATTTTTTGTCCTAATTAATTTGGAGCCATCAATCTTGAGAGAATTAGTTTTATTTTTCCCCCCAGTATGCCGATAGGCTACCAAGACTATTTTTAATTGAACTTAACAATGTCACAATACCTCCTAAAGAACATTAATGCCAGAAATAGTAAAATTTAATACCATTTTGTCCCCTTTCTAATTAGCATATATAATAGATGTGTGCTCTGCTCACTTCTTGAGAAAGAAACCACAACTCTGACACGCTTTAAATATCAACTCTACTACCATTCTGGTTTTACTGCCCTCTCCCCTAAATCTTTATCTGTTCACAGAATTACATGAGATTCCGGATTTAGCACTTAAAACACTAGCCCAAGCCCGTTGGCGTCAACTAAATTTTGACTCATAGCGACTCTATAATAGCAACTTAACAATAAAATTAACTCTTAAGAATAGATAAAATTGCCAAGGATACTTTCCTCTCAACACACATGGAATATTCTCCAGAACAGACCACATATTAGGCCATAAAGCAAGTCTTAACAGAATCCAAAGCATTGAAATATTACGAAGTATCTTTTCTGACCATAAAGGCATAAAAATAGAAATCAATAACAGGAAAGGCAAGGAAAAAAATGAAATACATGGAAACTGAACTACCCTTGCTCAAACATTACTGGGCTAAAGAAGAAATCAAGGATGGAATAAAAAAATTCACAGAATCCAATGTGAATGAAAACACATCTTACTAGAACCTTTGGGACACAACACAAGCAGTATTCAGAGGTCACTTCATAGCAATAAATGCCCACATCCAAAGTATTAACCCTACATCTCGAACAAATAGAAAGAGAACAGCAAAAGAAGCCCTCGGCAACAGAGAGTCCCTCACGGAGGAGGAGAAAAGTGGGGTGCAGAACTCAAATTCACGTAAAAACACCAGATTTGACGGTCCGAATGAGACTAGAGGAACCCCAGAAGACAAGGCCCCAGACTCTGTTAACCCAGAACTAAAACCATTCACGAAGCCAACTCCACCAAGATTAGACTGGACTATAAAACATAAAATAATACTCATGAAGAGTGTGTGTATTTGTTCAAGTAGGTACACAAGACTAAATGGCAGCTCCTGTCCAGAGGTGGAATGAGAAAGCAGAAAGGAACAGGAGCCAGGTGGATAGACACGGGAAACCCAGGGTAGAAAGGGGGAGTGTGCTTTCACACTATAGGGATTGCAACTAGGGTCACATAACAATGCTTTATAAATTCCTGTATGAGAAACAAACTCGAGCTGTGAACTTTCATGTAAAGCACAATTAAAAAAAAAAAAAAAAAGAAGGCCTGGGGGCACCAGGAGAAAGCAAATTATAAAAATTAGAGCAGAATTAAATGAAATAGAGAATAGAAAAACAATTGAAATAGTAAACAAGACTAAAAGCTGGTTCTTTGAAAAGATCGACAAAATTGATAAACCACTGGCCAAAATGACAAAAGAAAAACAGTAGAGGAAGCAAATAACCCAAATAAGAAATGAGATGGGTGATATCACAACAGACCCAACTGAAATTAAAAGGATCATAACAGAATATTCTGAAAAACTGTACGCTAACAAATTTGAAAACCTACAGGAAATGGACAAATTTCAAGAAAAAACTACCTACCTAAACTAAAACAAACGGAGGCAGAAAAACTATAAAAAAAAAAAAAAAAAGAAGAGATTGAAGAGGTAATTTAAAAACTCCCAACAAAAAAAGGCCCTGGCCCTGACAGCTTCAATGGAGAATTCTATGGAACTTCCAGAGAGGGCTTAACATCAATGCTACTAAAGGTATTTCAGAGCATAGAAATGAATGGAATACTCCCAAACTCATTCTATGAGGCCAACATAACCCTGATACCAAAACCAGGTAAAGATGCCACAAAAAAAGAAAATTACAGACATATATCTCTGATGAACATAGATGCAAAAATCCTCAACAAAATTCTAGCCTATAGAATTCAACAACATATCGAAAAAATAATAATTCACCATGACCTAGTGCGATTCATGCCAGGTATGCAGGGATGGTTCAACATTCGAAAAACAATCAATGGAATCTAAATCAAACAAAAGACAAGAACCACATGATCTTATCAATTGATGCAGAAAAGACATTTGACAAAGTCCAACACTCATTCATATTCTCAGCAAAATAGGAATAGAAGGGAAATTCCTCAACACAATGAAGGGCATTTATACAAAGCCAACAGCCAACAGCCAACATCATCCTAAATGGAGAGAGTCTAAAAACATTCCTCTTGAGAATGGGAACCAGACAAGGATGCCTTTTATCACCATTCTTATTCAACGTTGTGCTGGAGGTCCTAGCCAGTGCAATTAGGCTAGATAAATAAACAGCATCCAAACTGGTAAGGAAGAAGTAAAAGTACCCCTACTTGCAGATATATAATCATATATACAGAAAACCCCAAAGAATCCACAAGAAAACTACTGGAACTAATAGATCTCAGCAAACTATCAGGATACAAGATAAGCATAAAAAATCAGTTGGATTCCTCTATACCAACAAATAGAACTTTGAAGAGGAAATCACCAAATTAATACCATTTGCAATAGCCCCAAAGAAGATAAAATACTTAGGGATAAATCTAACCAGAGACATAAAAGACCTATACAAAGAAAACTACAAGACATTACTGCAAGAAACCAAAAGAGACCTACATAAGTGGAAAAACACACCATGCTCATAGGTAGGGAGGCTCAACATTGTGAAAATGTCAGTTCTACCCAAAGTGATATACAAATACACTGCAACTTCGATCCACATTTTAACGACTTTTTTAAAGAGATGGAGAAACGAATCCCCAAATTCATATAGAAAGGAAAGAAGCCCAGGATAAGTAAAACATTACTGAAAAAGAAGAACAAAGTGAGAGGCCTCACATTACCTGATTTTGGAACCTATTATACTGCCACAGTAATCAGAACAACCTGGTAGTGGTACAACAACAGATACACAGACCAATGGAACAGAATTGAGAATCCAGAAGTAAATTCATCCACCTTTGAGCAGCTGATATTTGACAAAGGCCCAAATTCAGTTAAATGGGGAAAAGACAGCCTTTTTAACAAACGGTGCTGGCATAACTGGATACCCATCTGCAAAAAAAAAAAGAAACAAGACCCATGCCTCACACCATGCACAAAAACTAACTCAAAATGGATCAAAGACCTAAATATAAAACCTAAAATGATAAACATCATAGAAGAAAAAAATAGAAACAACACTAGGAGCCCGAATACATGGCATAAACAGAATACAAACCGTAACTAACAATGCACAAACACCAGAAGAGAAACTAGATAACTGGGAGCTTCTGAAAATCAAACACTTATACTCATCAAATGACTTAACCAAGAGAGTAAAAAGAAAAAGCTACAGATTGGGGAAAAAAATTTGACTGAGACATATCTGATAAGGGTCTAGTCTTTAAAATCTACAACACACTGCAACACCTCAAAACAAAAGGACAAGCAACTCAATTAAAAAATGGGCAAAGGATACGAACACGTGCTTCACCAAAAAAGACATTCAGGTAGCTAACAGATACACGAGGAAATGCTCACATCATCAGCCATTAGAGAAATGCAAATCAAAATTACAATGAGATATCATCTCACCCCAATAAGGCTGACATTAATCCAAAAAACACAAAATAATTAATGTTGGAGAGGTTGTGAGACTGGAACACTTGCACACTGCTGGAGGGAAGGTAAAATGGTACAACCACTTAGGAAATTGATTTGGTGCCTCCTTAAAAAACTAGAAATAGAAGTACTATATGATCCAGTTATCCCACTCCTTAGAATATATCCTAGAAAAATAAGAGCCATCACATGAATAGATATATGCACACCCATGTTTGTTCATTCCAGCACTGTTTACAACCGCAAAAATATGGAAACAACCTAGGTGCCCATCAACAGATCAAAGGATAAACAAATTATCGTACATATACACAATGGAATACTACGTGATGATAAAGAACAAGAAGAATATGCTTACATGCTTGTGTTATACTGCAACAGTTCCTATGTATGAAGCTGGCTGTCTCAGATGCCCCCATGAAAGTTCGTTGGAAACACCAAAGCCCAGGTCTTATCCCCAGAAATTCTGATTCAATGGTTCATATATGGGCCCAAAGTCTACATTGTCAGTAAGTTCCCCAAGAGTTTCTGAAGATGAGGTGGCTTAAAGAAGCCGTGTTCCCTACTGGTCTGAGCTACAGTGAATCTCCTCTCTGGAGGTTAAAGGTTACTATGGCACCAGAAGAGGCACTCAGAACAGGCATTCCACAGCATACCGAATAAATCCACTGTTGCCTTGAGGAACCACGGATCTGGCAGGAGAGAGGGGAAGCCTGAAGATGCACTTTACAACATATCAAAACCTCAAAAAAAAAAAAAAATCCTCTATATTTATGGCCTATGTCTTTTGTGCATAGGTCTATTTATTCATGGGCACTTTTAGCAATGAGAGGGCATGAACCTAGAAATCCTTCTCAGAGTATGACAACAGAGTTTTCATTGAATTGTACCACTCATTTCAAACAACAGGCATCAAAGTAACAGAAAATGAATAGAGAGGCTCAAAATAAATGCCCTCAACAGAAGGTTCTAGGACATTTACAAAGTACTTTCAATCTTGAGGCTCATGATAGAAAAAAAAAAGGCTAAGGGAGAATTCATTGACTGTAAAGATGGGCTGAACGTGAGATGGAGAGTCAGGGTAACAGTCTGTCTTTAACGGCAGCCTTGGGCACAAACGGCAGCCTTGCCATGGCACCATAAACCTTTACATTCAAATGTAGTGGTACACTTCGCCCTTCAAAAACAAAAAACTCAGTTGCAAAAACCTTGCATTTTAAAAATGTACACGTTGTCACAACTGTCAATTCATACCACCTGAAGCTGTGCTAACCTTGATAGCAAGCCCTTTAATAAGTTCTAGCACGTGAGTGATAGGTATACCCACCACTCCCCACTACCTGCTTTTCAGCCACTCCACTACTTCTGGCTTCTTCAAAGAACATACGTCAAGTCTGCAGTTTATAGTACATCATTTCATCACACTAAAGCTGTTTTTTAAAACGAGGCAGGGATTAGAATAAATCTCAATGCAGTCCATTTTACCAAATGTTCACAGTCCTAATAATGCAGAAAATCAAACCTATCAACTTCAGCTACATGATTTAATCTTGAAATCTGAAGATTCAGCTAATGTAAAAATATTAAAGTTGCCTCTACTGACTTGGCAGATGATGGTAGTTCTGCACCTCAATATCTACTCTCCCTATCTTCCTTAGTAATACAACCCTTGATTTTAGTTGGAATCATGGACACTCAGAATATAGACTGCATTTTCTTGTCTTCCTTACAGCAAGAAGTTTTTCATTGGTCAAATTACCAATGAAACTGAAGCTTAAGTGGAAGTTTCCAGGAACTACCTTTTAAGCCAGCTCATACTGGCCATGTCTCCCTTCGCCACTTCTCTTCTTCATCCCTCCTCCTTTATGCTAGCTAAAATTAGGATGTGATGGCTGGAGCTTAAGCAGCCATTTTGAGCCCTGAGTTGCCCCATTAGGATAGAAGGGGCAAGAGTGAAGGAATTGTCACAACAACCATGGACTACTTATTTCTGCATTCCTCTCACTTGAAAGAAAAATAAAAATCTACTTGATTACATAATTCTTATTTGGTGTTTTCCATCACCTTGGGCTAGATCTAAACCTAACTAATACATAAGGTTTTATATCAATAATTTCCATCAAGGTTTTAAAAAGTGTTTTCTTACTGCATTTTCTTGCTCTTGTAGACGTACAAATCACCCAAGATGGCAAAATATAGCAAAATCCAGGAATAAATTTTTGGCTGGCTTACAAGTGTCAAGAAGGCTAATGAGAGGCAAGAACACTGAGAGATTTCCATCCTATACCCACCAAACACTAAACCCACTGCCGGCGAGTTGATTCTGACTCATAGCAACCTACAGGACAGAGCAGAACTGTCCAGGGTTTCCAAGGCTATAAATCTTGGCAGAAGCAGATTGTCACATCTTCCTCCCACAGAGCTGCCGCTGGTAGTCTCGAACCACTGACCTTTCAGTTAGCAGTCAAGTGCTTTGACCACTGCACCACCAGGGCCCCTTTCCCCAAATATTTCCTCTCTTACCCCAAAGTTGGTGAAATCAAGTATTCAGAATTAGTTATTATTTCTCACCATGATCATCACTCCCCTCTCCCTTAAATCCTCAAACATACTAACAAGACTTGAGGTTTGCAAGATCCATGTAGAATCTACAGATAAACACGCATGTATGGTGAGGATTACAAGAAAAGCTGCTTCTGAGAATCTGGAAACCGCATGCCCATCTGGCACTACTGCAGACGTTTGGACGGCTTTCTTCTGACACTCGTTTACCTCTTGCTGTGTGTCAATTCTGACTCATGGTGACTCCATGTGTGTCAGAGGAGAGCTGTGCTTCACAGGGTTTTCAATGGCTAATTTTACAGAAGATGACTAGGCCTTTCTTCTGAGGCACCTCTGGGTGAACTGGAACCTCCACTTTTCAGTTAGCAGTGAGTATGCTAACCATCTGCACCACCCAGTGACCATTTACCTTTTGGGCCCAGCTTTCTTAGTTATAAACTAATGGAATGGACTAGATCTTTAGATGTCCTTCTAATTCTAGGATTCTAGGTCCTAAAATGATATCTCTTGACATGTCTAAGGAAACCCTGGTGCCATAGTGGTTAAGAGCTATGGCTGCTAACCAAAAGTTCGGCAGTTCAAATCCTCCAGGTACTCCTTGGAAACCCTATGCGGCAGTTCTACTCTGTTCTTTAGGGTCACTATGAGTCAGACAATATTGACTCAACAGCAAATCGGTATGGTTTTTTTTTTTTTTTTTAACGTGTCTTAAAGGGCTCCAAATTGATAGTGCAATTCCAAATAAGTATCATTTGTTTGGTATTTATATTTAAGAATAAGAATAAGCTACTATTTCTTTTTATATTTATATTTAACAACAATCTACTGTTCTTATACAACTGTACCCTAAGAATACATTTCCATCACTACACTACTAAGTTGATATTCGCTCTTATTGCTAAAGAGCCCTGGTGGTGCAGTGGGTTAAGAGCTTGGCTGCTAACCAAAAGAACAGCAGTTAGAATCCACCAGTCACTCCTTGAAAACACCACGGGGTAGTTCTACTCTGTCCTACAGGGTCGCTATGAGTCAGATCAACTTGACGGTAACAGGTTTGGTTTTCTTACTGCTAAGAACAAATTTTGGAGGGAATTTAGGGCCATAAAGATTTTGAAAAGGATTTATTAGATATTGAATGTTCTGGAACAAGTTTCAAAATCATAAATTGATAAACATAAAGCAATAGCTTAATGAGGAAGTTATTCTCTTTTAGAGTGTGTAAATCCTGTAAGCTAAAAGTTGTTAAATACAACTTAATTCACTCTGGAGTACAGTTAAGTAGATATGATGGATGGCAGGTTGTCTTGATCGTTTCTGTTTGTTAAATGATGATAGATCACTGCTGAATTTCCAGGCAGAGTCTGTGTTTGAACTCTCTGTCTTCATCAAGAACTTCCAATCAACTACTGTTCTAAATCTGTCTCCATCAGAACGAGACACTTCACAATTATGATAGAGGGGAAGGCCAGAAACCTTGCAGGAGTCCCTCGGTATTGTGTGTGACGTGAAGTACAATCAACATGTCAAACTACCTCCACAAATTTGCAGTGTGTTGGACTTCTAAGAAAGCTTTCTAAGCAATCCCCTACCCACCTGAACATAAAAAAGGCTTCTGGCTCCAGAACTACTTGTCTTTAGGGAAGGGATCTACCATGAGGCACTGGTATATGAATTTTGCACTTCATATTTCCAGTTTCCGGAGCAATACAGCAATCACAGGGTAATGACTTTTAACTACTTGTTCCAAATTTGAATGAAGAGTCATAGAAAACAGTCAAACTGAGGATAAACCGAAAACAATCCTTTTGACTTTAGGTAACAACGCAGGCTTTTGTTTCTAACTACGTGTGGTGTGAGGCAGTAAGAACATTTCTCTGTCGCCCCATGAAAACACTGATCTGTAACTTGGGGAGGTGATGCAGGGACTCTATAAAATACAGGAAGATGTTCTGGGGACAAGAAGCAATGACTGGCAGGTAAACACTCAAAAACCTTAAGAACATAATTCATGTCCCAAATTTTAAAAGAAGTTTTTAACAGAAAAAGTGAATGTGCCCTGGGGACAAACTCTCAAAAACCTAGGAATAAAGATTCTTTAAAATTATCATTTTTTCCAGCATGATATTGAGAGTGCACTTCAGCTTACAATGGTCCATCTTGGCCCTGGAAACGCTGGTGGTGCAGTGGTTAAGAGCTACGGCTGCTAACCAAAAAGTCGGCAGTTCAAATCCACCAGGAAACCCTATGGGACAGTTCTACTCTGTCCTATAGGGCTGCTATGAGTCAGAATCAACTAGACAGCAACAGGTTTGGGCTTTTTGGTTTATCTTGGCCCTTGTAAAACAGGGCCATGCCATCAAGTAGATTCTAACTCATAGCAACTCCATGTGACAAAGAACTGCCCTACAGGGTTTTCTTGGCTTTAAGCTTTATGGAAGAGATCATCAGATCTTTCTCCCACAGAGCCATCAGATGGATTCAAACCACCAACCTTTTGGTTAGCAGTCAAACATTTTACCTATGTTACTCCACCAGGGCTCCCTGTTTTATTATGTAACTGCCAGATATGTCTAATAACAGGAGTTCCCACACCTACACAACCCAAGAGAGGCTCCAGGCATGATAAAGTTTGAGGGTCAAAGCAGAATTCTTCCATAAATACTTGATACCTGGACGGTATTTCATACAAACATTAAAGTATATTTAGAATTCTTCCATAAGTACTTGATACCTGGAAGTATTTCATACAAACATTAAAGTATATTTAGAGTATATACTTTTCACTCATAGACTAGGCTACAGACAATTTCAACACAGAATGTCCAAAAGTTTGATTTTAATTCATTATTTCAATACTGATAAAAATAAAAATGAGACTATTTAAATGTAGGTTAGATTTATATGTTTCCGTATGTTTAAGAAATCCTCAAAATTAGAGGTTTTAAAGCAAAATGAAAGTAACCATTGAGGGTAATTTAAATGATAAACTCAAATGTATTCTTTAGAATGGTAAGGAACACACACCTAAAATTGGTTTTAGAACTGCCAGTGTGGCGAGAAAAACTAAGAGGCCAAGAATGTTTTCATTCCCTACTTACATAAATGTGATAATTCCCTTTTGACATGGACTCTACCTTGACTACATTCTTTTAAATGTTTTTGATTATTTACCTTCTTTTAGCCTTGCTACAAACAAAATAAACGCTATTTTTAAATAGAAGTTCTGTCTCCAGCAGAAAATCCAAAGAATAAAGGACAAATGGGGAAATAGATAGCCTCCCAGTCAGGGTCTAGCCAAGCATTTTCCATACTTACACCGAGATGCACACACACTTCACCACAGGGAGACCCACAGGATCTGATCGAGGCACACAGCCATCCTTGTCAAAAAGTTAGTGAAGTGAGGCGCAGTTCTCCATTCTCTGAGGTACAACCAAGGCCAAGGGGTTTCATTCAGGAGTACCTCACAGAGAAGCTGGAGGGAAACTCATTTTCCATAAGATCAATAGCTGGTTTCTTTTGACATTTTTTATTTTTTCTACTTGTGAAAATATATTAAGTTGAAGTAGGGTTCACAAATAATCGAGGACACATATAAAATTATTCCTATTTTTATCAATTAGAGAGATGCTACCATTTTGTATTTCATGTACTTCTGAAGAACCAGACTAACTCAGCAGGTTGAAACACTGTAACACGAGCCGCACGTCACCCTCTCAAATACCAACGGATCTGAGTGTTACTGACCATCTCTTACGATGGTGCAAGAGAGCTGGCACTAGAAGAATCGGAAGCAGCAGCAGGAAACCTTCAAAAGAAAACACCTGGGCACTAGAGACCAGAAGATTTGAGTTCTAATTCCAAGTTTGTTATTCATACTTACTGATTCTGTGACATTGAGCAAAATACTTAAAACTCTGAGGCCCTTTGATTTCACTGCCTATAACATCAAAATGATCATACAGTGCTACTTGGGGGGATTACATGAGATAACATCTCTCTCTAAGATGCCTGGTCCCAGTGCCTGCACACAGTAGGTCACTCTAACTAGTAGGTATATATTTCAGCCACTTAACATAATTCTTTGGGGTTACATGTCTCACAAGAGAACTTGGAGCAAAGATGCAAATGCTTAACAAAGCACACAGGAAAACCTATTTATCCATTCTCAAGATAGTCTGGAAATAAAGCCAAACACATACTCATTTTCCCACATCCAAATTGGGGATAAATGATAATTTGACTGTTTATTTGGACTTCTGTATCTGTAGAACAGCTTTCCAACATAAATTCAAATTTGACACGCTGTTGGCTTGCCACAAGAAATCAGTTACTTGGCTGCCTCTCAAAAGGCTTTACTAAATACAGCTGGGAAACTGAACTGCTAAAAAGACAGTCAGTACCCACAGCTAAGCAGAAAACTCTTCTGAGTATCCAACTGGACACATTAAGGACTAATACTAAAAATGGCATATTTTTCTTACAAGTGAAAATAATTTATTAAAGAAAACCAACCTTTCAAGGTTAAAAGTATTTCTTTGCTGAAAGAATAAATTAAAAATATAAACTCAAAATGTGTTCACACACAAAACTGGCCTTTCTCAGATGCACCGTGGCCTGCGTATGTTAAAAGTGGGCGTGGAAGAGGACAGTCTTAAGTGTTACTTGGTCCATAGTCCCTTCTAGTCAAGAGCTCCTTCTGTCATATCTCTGGCCAGTGATCACCCAGCCTCTACTTAATGCTGTCAGTCACGGGGAATGCATTATTTTTCAAATCTCCCATTCCATTGTTGTACAGCTCTACTTGGTAGAATGTTCCTCCTTAAAAATAAAACCAGCCAAAAACCCCACACAACAACAGCAAGAAAAACAAACTCAAAACCTACAATCACGCTTGTCCTGCCACTGACTTACATAAAATGACTTACTAAGAAGCCCAGGCCTTTTTACGTAACTGTTGCCAAAGTTGATCTCCACTAACCTTCATTACATACTGATTCTCCTTAAACTAAACGCAAGGCTTAACATGCCTTTGGTCCATTACTCCAAGGTAGAATATAACAGTTCGCTCCTTTGGCAAAACGACTCTTCAGCTTTGCATTAAAAAATCATAAAATTTAGGCTGAACCAACAAAAAGGTAGTGTCAGGTTCAAAGGATGTGACACCCGCACATACCCACACTAGTGATGCCACACGAGACATTCAGTTTGGATGGAGCCCCACTCTGCAATGAGGCACAACGGCTGGCTTCCAGAGAACAGCCATTCCTGCTCTTGGTGGGAGCCTGAAGGAGGCCAAAATATGAGACTCATCAGGGAGCTATGTATATTTAGTTTGATTAGTATGTTAAGAAGGGAGGTAAAAATATGTAATTCATTTCTTCAAAAACCTCTACTGAAGACCTCCTAGATCCCAGCACTACACAGGTCACAGATGAGTAACCTTCAAATATTTAAAGGGCTATTTTTTTTATAAGGGCTAAAAAATTAAAAACAAAATGATACTCTGGACAACCCACACGATTGGAAAAAAGATTTTAAAATAGTATACCTGATAAACATCTGACTTATAGCCAGAATATATAAAGAAGTCTTAAAGCTCAATAATAAAAAATAAATAACCTAAATAAAAAACGGGCAAATGGGTGCTCGCTTCAGCAGCACATATACTAAAATTGGAACAATACAGAGAAGACTAGCATGGCCCCTGCGCAAGGACAACACTCAAATTCGTGAAGCATTCCGTATTTTTTCTTATTCAACATTGTGCTGGAGGTCCTACCCAGAGCAATTAGGCTAGACAAAGAAATAAAGGGCATCCAGATTGGCAAGGAAGAAGTAAAAGTATCTCTATTTGCAGATGACATGATCTTATACACAGAAAAACCTAAGGATTCCTCAAGAAAACTAGTGAAACTAATAGAAGAGTTCGGCAGAGTATCGGGATACAAGATAAACATACAAAAATCAGTTGGATTCCTCTACACCAACAAAAAGAACACCCAGGAGGAAATCACCAAATCAATACCATTTACAGTAGCCCCCAAGAAGATAAGATACTTAGAAATAACTCTTACCAGATATGTAAAAGACTTATACAAAGAGAACTACAAAACACTTCTGTAAAAAACCAAAAGAGACCTACGTAAGTGGAAAAACATACGTTGCTCATGGATAGGAAGACTTAACATTGTAAAAATGTCTATTCTACCAGAAGCAATTTATACATTTAATGCAATTCCGATCCAAATTCCAACAACATTTTTTAATGAGATGGAGAAACAAACCACCAACTTCATATGGAAGGGAAAGAGGCCCCAAATGAGTAAAGCATTACCGAAAAAGAAGAACAAAGTGGGAGCCCTCATTCTACCTGATTTTAGAACCTAATATACCGCCAGAGTACTCAAAACAGCCTGGTACTGGTACAACAACATAGACCAATGGAGCAGAATTGAGAATCCAGACATAAATCCATCCACATATGAGCAGTTGATATTTGACAAAGGCCCCAAAGCAGTTAAATGGCAAAAAGACAGTCTTTTTAACAAATGGTGCTGGCATAACTGGATATCCAGTTTCAACAAAATGAAACAAGACCCATACCTCACACCATGCACAAAAACGAGCTCAAAATGGATCAAAGACCTAAATATAAAATCTGAAATGATAAAGATCATGGAAGAAAAAATAAAGACAACATTAGGAGCCCTAATACATGGCATAAACAGTACACGAAACATTACTAACGATGCAGAAGAAAAACTAGATAACTGGGAGCTCCTAAAAACCAAACACTTATGCTCATCCAAAGACTTCACCAAGAGAGTAAAAAGATTACCTGCAGACTGGGAAAAAAAAATTAGCTATGACATTTCCAGTCAGCACCTGATCTCTAAAATCTACATGATACTGCAAAAACTCTACTACAAAAAGACAAATAACCCAATTAAAAAATGGGCAAAAGATATGAACAGACACTTCACTAAAGAAAACATTCAGGTAGCTAACATGAGGAAATGCTCACGATCATTAGCCATTAGAGAAATGCAAATCAAAACTACAATGAGATTCCATCTCACTCCAACAAGGCTGGCATTAATCCAAAAAACACAAAACAATAAACGTTGGAGAGGGTGTAGAGAGACTGGAACACTTATACGCTGCTGATGGGAATGTAAAATGGTACAACCACTGTAGAAATCGATTTGGCTCTTCCTTCAAAAGCTAGAAATAGAACTACCATATACGATTCAGCAATCCCATTCCTTGGAATATATCCTAGAGAAATGAGAGCCTTTACACGAACAGATATATGCACACTCATGTTCATTGCAGCACTGTTTACAACAGCAAAAAGATGGCAGCAACCAAGGTGCCCATCAACGGATGAATGGATAAATAAATAATGGTATATTCACACGGTGGAATACTGCAAATCGATAAAGAACAGTGATGAATCTGAAACATTTCATAACATGGAGGAATCTGGAAGGAATTATGCTGAGTGAAATTAGTCAGTTGCAAAAGTACAAATATTGTCTAAGACCACTATTATAAGAACTAGAGAAACAGTTTAAACAGAGAAGAAAATATTCTTTGTTGGTTACGAGAAGGGGGAAAGAGGGAAGGTGGGAGAGGGGCATTCACTAATTACATAGCAGATAAGAACTGCTTTAGGTGACGGGAAAGACAGTACACAATAGAGGCAAGGTCAGCACAACTGGACTAAACCAAAAGCAAAGAAGTTTCCTGAATAAACTGAGTGCTTCGAAGGCCAGCATAGCAGGGGCGAGGGGTTGGGGACCACGGTTTCAGGGGACATCTAAGTCAACTGGCATAATAAAATCTATTAGGGAAACATTCTGCATCCCACTTTGGAGAGTGGCGTCTGGGGGTCTTAAATGATAGCAAGTGGCCACCTAAGATGCATATATTGATCTCAACCTACCTGGATCAAAGGAGAATGAAGAACACCAAGGACAAAAAGTAATTACAAGCCGAAGAGACCGAAAGAGCCGCATATACCAGAGACTACATCAGCCTGAGACCGGAACAACTAGAGGGTGCCCGGCTACAACCGATGACTGCCCTGTCAGGGAACACAACAGAGAACCCCTGAGGGAGCAGGAGAGCAGTGGGGTGGAGACCCCAAATTCTTGTAAAAAGTCCAGACTTAATGGTCAGACTGAGACTAGAAGGACCCCCGTAGTCACGGCACCCAGACCGTCTGTTGGCCCAGGACAGGAACAATTCCCAAAGCCAACTCTTCAGACAGGGATTGGACTGGACAATGCGCTGGAGAGGGATGCTGGTGAGGAGTGAGCACTTGAGACTATCTTTGCATCTCCTGCCTGGAGGGGAGATGAGAGGGTAGAGGGGATTAGAAGCTGGCGAAATGGACAGGAACAGAGAGTGGAGGGAGGGAGCGGGCTGTCTCATTAGGGGGAGAGCAATTGGGAATATGTAGCAAGGTGTATATAGGTTTTTGTGTGAAAGACTGACTTGATTTTTAATCTTTCATTTAAAGCACAATAAAATTTTTTTAAAAAAGAAAAGAGAAGCTAACTATAGAGGCTACAGCCTACATCTGTGCAATTTAAGTTTTAAAGCATTTGATAAAAATTCAGTCTCTGTACTACGTAACTTGTTTCTTTTCTCTCTCTGGAGGTCAAGAGAAGCAACAGAGAGCTAATCTAATCCTATTTGAAATAATCTCCACCAGTTTCAACATTCATTATGCTCTCATTGTAAAAATTTTAATGTTAAAAGCTCAGGGCATGCAACAGCAAGTTGAAAGCTTTAATTCAGGAGGAGGAGGGACCACCTTAACCCAATAATATGAAAGCCTTTTTAACAAAGGATGTTATTCTCTTGAAGTAGTAATCTATAGCAAATTACACAAAAAGAATTTGATTATAGTTTTGAATCTTTTAGAAAAGGATAATTTAATATGAAGTTAAAAGCTGATTCATTTTTGCAAAGATTCTTCTGTCTGTTACTCTTTATGAATTGTCCATTGAGTTGATATAAAGTGAAAACACAGACTGGAAAACATTATTTGGTTACAATTAAGGCTCTCAATATACGGTACTGTAAGTCGGATATACTACCAAATATATATATTCTCTATCTATGTCTAATTTGTATTTCCATACTCCAGACATTCTCTTTATTTAAAAGCTTTACTGTGTGTTTTCTGAAAGTCAGCTCAAGAGCTGAATAAAGCAGTTAGTTAAAAATAATCACAAACACTTTTAAATAGTATATTCTACAAAATTCTACTGTGAAATTAATTCTTAATAGAATACTGGAAAGGGTCAACAGGTACATGGCATCAAATGTGGGATCATTCTGTAATAGAATATTGTAGTAGCTAGGATGTTAAAAACCATCTAGTAATAAATTCAACCTTCTTACATAACAGAAAAAATTGACCTCAAGGAGGTTAAACGATTATCCAAGCCACACGTCCAGTTATTGATAAGCCGAAAATCCTTTTGGTCTTCCCAGTACAGTGTCAACTCCACTATATCTGCTTCTCTCTCTACAGCACACCTTACTTAGAGTTAAACAGTATATTTTCAGATAGCTGGCACTATATGTCAATTTATATCTTGATTAAAGAGGTGAATGAAATTCCCTTACATCACGCTAAAAGAGCCTGCAGTTGATTAAAAACATGTTTTCCTCTCCTTCACAATTGTGACTTATAATACAAAGCTAAAAGGGTGGACTCAAGTAATTAATAATGCTTTATGTTTTCCATAAAGAGGTATGAAAGGTCTCTCCCACATGAGGTAGATTTTTAAAAAGTGATTCCACAATTAATCTCCATAAAGTCATTAAGCATCAAAACATTCCAAATACCAATGTTCTAAAAATGATTGCCTTTAAAGTCAATTTTTGAAATGGTTCTATTCCCACTCTCCCCTTATCCAATCTCGAAGTATTTTTACATGACCAGTATTTTACATGGCTAGCCACAAAAACTATACATATATATATATGTTTGTTTGTTTTGTTTTTTGTTAGATACCTTCGAGCTGGTTCCAACTCACAGCGGCCCCGCGTACAACAGAAGGAAACACTGCCCAGCCCTGCATCATCCTCACAACTGTGCTGTGTTTGAGCCAGTTGTTGCAGTTGCTGTGTCAATCCACGTCCTTGAGGGTCTTCCTCTTTTTTCATGACCCTCTACTTTACCAAGCATGATGTCCTTCTCCAGGGACTGATCACTCCTGATAATATGTCCAAAGTACATGAGACAAAGTCTCACCATCTTCGCTTCCAAGGATAGCTCTGGCTGTACTTCTTCCAAAACAGACTTGTTAGGTTTTCCTACAGTCCATGGTGTACTCAACATACTTCACCAACATTGTAATTCAAAGGCATCAACTTTTCTAAGGTCTTTCTTATTCATTGCCCAGCTTTCACATGCATATGAGGCGACTGAAAATATCATGGCTTGTGTTCCCAAAAACCCAACCAAACCCGTTGCCATCAAGTTGATTCCGTCATAGAGACCCTATAGGACAGAGTAGAAATGCCCCATATGGTTTCCAAGGAGCACCTGGTGGATTTGAACTGCCAACCTTTTTTGGTTAGCAGCCGTAGCTCTTAACCACTATGCTACCAGGGTTTTCCATGGCTACCAGGGTTTTCCATGGCTTGGGTTAGGCACACCTTAATCCTCAAAGTGACATCTTTGCTTCTCAACACTTCGAAAAGGTCTTTGGCAGCAGATTTGCCCAATGCAGTACATTGTTTTATATAATATATATATACAGAAACCCTGCTGGCGCAGTGGTTAAGTGCTACGGCTGCTAATCAAAGGGTCGGCAGTTTGAATTCATCAAGCAGTCCTTGGAAACTCTATGCGGCAGTTCTACCCTGTCCTATAGGGTCGCTATGAGTCGGAATCGACTCGACGGCACTGGATTTGGTTTTGGTTTTGGATACACACACACACACACACACACCTCCTAGGAAAGTTAAAAGTCAAAAAGGCTAATGATTTATAGATCATTTCCATAATTTTCTTTTCTGTTTTAAATCTTAACTCATCTCTGATACTATCAAAATTCTCAATATGTTCAGTATCTGTTTCCAAGTTAATCCCCATCACGATGGTAGAAACGACTTTCCTTACTGGCAAGAACAAGAGTGTGGGTTGCACGTTATTCCACTGGGACAGTCAGTTTCCCTATACCAGAATCTTGGCCTCTATTCCCTTTTAAAGTATCTTCTATTTGAAATGGACACCTCTCCTGAGCCATTTTAAAATTAAAAAAAAAAAAAAAACCCTGCTCCCTAAACAATAACCCCTTTTATTTTCTCTCTCTGGACATTTCTTGCACCCTTGTGGCCATACGGATGATCGCAATATGTCATTCTTGGATAACCTGGACCAAACCGATGTTACCTGGTTGTCTACGGAGAAAGACAGAAAAACGCTTACAGGAGTAGAATTATAATTGGTCTATTAAACAAGATAGCATAATTAAACAAGATTCATACATTACATACTGAATAATCAACATAATTCTTTTTTATACTTCAAACTTTTAAAGAAATTTCAAGGAAAAAAAGAATATTATTTCCTGGAATTAAAAGTTTAGAAATAACTTCATCTTAATCCTTTAAATCAATGAAAAAACTATGAACCAGACACAGTTGATTGGATTCTACCAATCACCAAAACTATTAATCTCTGCATATGTTAATAATTGCATTGTAACAGTTTTCTTTCTTTTTTCTAAAAATCATAAGCTAACTTTAGTAAAATAAGAAAATAGACAATGAAGAACAACATTTTAAAACCACAAACCACACAATACCAACAACCCAGGTACAACCACTCTTAAAACACTGATATAGAGATATATTTTTAGATATTTTTCTAGGTATAAATGATCATTTGTTTTATAAAAATGGACCACATTATTCATATTTTGTATGTACTTTTTCATTTAATATATTTATTTCCCCAAACCAACCCACTGCTGTCAAGTCAGTTCTGACTAGTAGTGACCCCGCAGGGTTTCCAAGGCTATCAACTTTTACAGAAGGAGACTGCACATCTTTCTCCCGCACAGCCACTGGTGGTTTCAAACAGTTGAACGCTTTGGCTTAGCAGTCGAACACTTTAACCACTGCACCATTAAGGCTCCTACTTCATGTCACTTAATGTATTTTTCTTGTCAATTGATATTTTATTTAATATTTTTAGTGACCATATAGTATTCCATTATACAGATTTAATAATCTGTTTCACCAATTGCTCCACGTTGGACTTTATTTTCAACTTTGAGCTCTTAAAAACAATGAGATGAACAACTTGGTAGCTAAGTATTTAAATATATTACAATTATTTCTTTAGAATATATTCCATAAGTAAAACTGCAGATTCAAAGACCGCACAATTTAAAGTCTTTGCTACATTATTCTCTAGAACTATGAACTCACTGCGATACTGTATACATCCCCAGATTCTTCTCAACATGATTTTCTACTATGTTTTTCAACCTTTCTCAGTTTGATGAAAGACCAAAAATGAGTAAATGACTGTTATTAAAATTTGTAACCCTGTAGTTATTAGTGGGATTGAATATTTGTGTTCACTGTATATTTGTATTTTTATTTTGACAATCCAACCCACATTTCTGTTCATGTCTAAAAATAAATTAATTTTATCATTAACCCTGAGTAATAATTCAGCTTGGTATACAATTCTACATGAACACTTATTGTCTCTTAGCACTTTAAATCCCAATATCTTCTGGCATCTACTGCTACTGACGAAAAGTCTGCTGGCCAACCTGGCTGTCATTTTTCTGGTAAGTAATATGTCCATTCTCTTTGAAAGCTCTTAATAGTCTCCCTTTTGATATGCTTTATAAAATTTTACCATAAGCTCATCCTTATAATAAATTATAATCTTCTGGGGTTCTGGGAGGCATTCTTTTGGAATGATTTTATGGTTGCCTTTACTTCTGACTGTGATTAAGGAGTTCATATTAGTTTCATAGTCCAGGGACTCCAAGGTAAGATTAGAACTCAGTTCGAAAACCATGCACTTCACAGTTTGGGAGATCTCATACCCCATGGTTTATCTTGTTTATATTCACTGTTTAGGACCCTAGCTTCTGTGTCTCATCCTTTAGCCACTAGGTAGAGTTTGCCAACTGAACCACCCTTTTCTGGCTGTTGGATTTATTCAGTTAGCCTAATTCCTGCTCGTTCTCCTGTGTTTCTGTAAGACATTTAAACCTCAGCACATAAAGGGTATATCTGCACCATGTGTCATCACCAGCCATGTAGATTCAATTCCTACTCACCACTTCATTTTTGGCACCTGGAAATATTCTTTCCTTATTTTCAATTTCAGCTATGTATTTATCTTTGTAAAATACTTTTATTAAAGTTAGAATGGAAGGATAAGGGACCTTCCACATTAATTCACACTGATGGCATATTCTACTCTATACATTTTTCAGAAGCCAAATTTGTGACACTTCAAAAATTCCTCAAGTCCTCATTATACTATTTCATTACAAAGACAGTGTAATAGAGTGATCTATGACAACAAGTGCACTGAAGTATAATGATGAAGCTTGGTCAATTACATAACCGTATAGAAGTAGCTTGACCTTACCTCACACAATTCATAAAGAGCAATTCCAGATAGATTTCAAATATAAATGTGAAAGATCAAACAATAACGATTTTATAGGAAAACACAGGACAGTATCTTGGTGATCCTGGCATAGGCAAATAGTCTTAAACATGCCACAGAAAATATTAACTATTAAGGGCCCTACTGATAAATTAGACTATATTAAAACTAAGACCTTGTTTCTTTTTATCATAAGAGAGAATGAAAAGCCAACCTAGCAAGTAGAGAAATATATTTGCAGTAGGTATATCTGACGAAGGACTTTCAATGAGAATTTTAAAAACTACCACAAATGAGTATTTAAAAGACAAATAAAATGGAAATATATTTAAAATTCTTAAATGTACCCTTCACAAAAATGCAAATAACCAATAATACATGAAAAGGTGAATTTCTTCAGTCACAAGAAACTGTAAATCACCACCAGAACTCCAACAATACTATACACCCACAAGAATGAATAAAATGAAAAAGACAAACCAAGTGTTAGCGAGTATATGGAAAAGCCAAGACACTAATACTTCTCAGGGAGTGTAGACTGATAGAATCACACTGGAAAATGGTTTGTGTCCACCAAAGCTAAGCATATGCATATTCTGTGACCCATTATTTCCACTGGTACCTATATACCTATTTCAAAAATAATGGTACTAAGGTTTTAGAAGCCTGATATAGGTAATATATTTTAGACAACTCTCCCATAAAATGTATAAAATGTAAAGTGTTTGTACTTAGTTTCAGTCATCCAAGACAATTTTACTCATGTGATACATACCCTTCCTTTTATCATGATGCTGGACAGATAAGGTATTTATAGGAATTATGAAACACTTACTGAATTCAACTAGGTGAAGCAGGGGAATCCCGGAATTAAGATGATGAGTAAACTGATCCAAAACGTATTCCTCAGAACTGCTGTTACATAAAGAAAGTTAAGTTAAAGAACCTTCAAGTCTTGGGTCATTTAAGAGTGGACTCACATTTCAGATAGATATCCGGTGGCAGCTGGAAAGACAGAGCATGCACACATTTTCCAGCTTAACCTCTGCAGTTGACTTCCCAACATCAACAAACAAGGCATCGAGGAAAACAAAGATTACTACTTATCCTCAACCTGCCCAGGCAACACCCTGCCGCAGCCACCTTGTGTAAGTAGATACTCAGAGCTATAAGGTATACACCAAATCATCAGTTCTTTTGCAGGGAATTCTAATCCTATTCTGTAGAGAAGCTAAACTCTAAACAAATCAAAGTTGCAAAACAGAAAAATAGGCAATCAACATTAAAAAGTAGGAATGCAAATGAATAAAGTGTTAGGTGATGTTCAAATCCATTAATCTGAGAAATGCAAATAAACCCCCCTTGGAAACCCTATGGGGCAGTCCTACTCTGTCCTATAGGGTCGCTATGAGTTGGAATTGACTCCAGGCAACAGGTTTTATTTATTTATTTTTTTTTCACGAACCCGCCCCAAGAACAAAATTTCTGTGATAGATGCAGTCTGATTCAGTGCTCCGATTTCTCTGGACACATTCCATCATTCCACAACTACTTATCTCTATGTTCATAAATAGTGAACACTGAGGCTCTTGAGCCTTCCCACACACCAGACTGTGTAGGAGCACCACTTCTTGTCTTACTTTAATGCTTAGTCACAAGTTTTTTCAATGATCAGATTACTTGAAAGCAACAAACAATATGCACAAGAAACACTGGTAGGGAAAAAGTAAAGGAGAGGAAAGGAGGAGGGAAAGGAAGCAGCAGGAAGCAAGAAAGAAGGGACCACAGAAAAATATGCCCACTGTCAGGTATGGCAAAATACCCACAACTTCAGATACCCCCATACCACAGGCTACAGGTTCTGATTTAGTGTCTATTGCCAACAGTGAACTCCTAGGATCAGAAGATCTTAACAACCCTCTCTTGCTACAGCATTACATATAACTTCCAAACCAAACTAAACCTGTTGCCATCAAGTCAATTCCAACTCATAGCAACCCTGTAGGACAGAGCAGAACTGCCCCATAGGCTTTCCAAGGAGCACCTAATGGATTCAAACTGCCAACCTTTTGGTTAGCAGCCATAGCCCATAACTACTGCACCACCATGGTTTCCACATATAACTTAGACACGTGAAAATATTCATAGATTCTGTGACTGACTGTGTTATATATATACATATTACTATGTATTTCTAGGAAATGTTGGTGCCATAGTGTTTAAGTGCTACAGCTGCTAAAAGGCTGGCAGTTTAAATCCACCAGGCACTCCCTGGAAACTCTATGGGGTTAGAAATATATACTCTGTGTATGTGTGTGTGTATCTCACAGATACCACTAAGGCATTTGGTGATCAGCACATTCTAAGACTGCAAAAGAGTAATTCAGAAATAAGAACGTTTGGAAATGAGTTGTATTAGTCATCTACTGCTGCTATAACAGAAATACCACAAGTGGATGGCTTCAACAAACAGAAGTTTATTCTCTCACAGTCCAGTAGGCTAGAAGTCTAGGTTTAGGGTACCAGCTCTAGCAGAAGGCTCTCTCTGTCGGCTCTGGAGGGGGGTCCTTGTCATCAATCTTCCCCTGCTCTAGGAGCTTCTCTCCACAGGAACCCCGGGTCCAAAGGATGTACTCTGCTCCCAGTGCTGGCTCTCTGCTCACTTCTCTCTTTTATATCTCAAAAGAGATTGGCTTAAGACACTACTTGACATTGTAGTTTCCATCTGCCACTCATCCATCTCATTACATCATAGTGACAGGATTTACAACACACAGGGAAATCCCATCAGATGACAGAATGGTAGACAATCATACAATACTGGGAATCATGACCTAGCCAAGTCGACAGGCATTTTGGGGGGACACAATCAATCCATGATACAAGTCAAGGCAAAGATTCAAGGAATGAGTAAAAAACTTCAAATCAACACCATTGCATAGCTCATTTTGTAAAACTCTACGCATCTGAAGACAAAGATGTGCTGGTAATGCCGCGAGAACACAACAGTGGCAAACGTCGCATCTGTCCCTCCAGGGTCATCCACAGACCACTTTTCAACCTACTTGCAGGAAACCCACTGCACTAAAACACACTTCTAAAAATGAGGAATTCGCTTAAGGTAGCCTTATGTAATCAGTATTCATGACTGACGAATCTTACTCCTCTTTTAAGGGCAAGTTCACCTTAGTCACGCATTAACTCCATACATAATGGCTGCACCCCTGCAGCGTTGAAGACCTGAGAATACACAGCAGACCAAGACAAACCCCTACCCTCGAGGAGTTCAGAGGATACATGGTATCCCCATCACTGGAGTATGCAGTGGGCACTAGAGATGCCTGAGAAAGGAAGATCCATCACCTAGAAGCTAGAGCTTGAAGCCTTGGCCCAAATTTTTTTAGTACTTTGTTTTTGTTGTTGTTGTTGAGAATATACACAGCAGAACATACACCAAATCAACAACCTGTACATGTACAATTTAGTGATGTTAATTACATTCTTCAAGTTGTGCAAACATTCCCATTCCCCTTTTCTGAATTGTTTCTCTCCCATTAACATAACCTCGCTGCACCCTTAGTTTCCTGTCTTTCAAGGTGCTGATGTCAATCTGATCCCACATAGACAGATCTTAAAAGAGCGCAATGCTCAAGGCAGATAGTCTTTCATAATTAAGCTAAACTACTGTTTGGTTTAAAAAAGACTTGAGGGGATATTTTTGGTTTAAGGTTTAGGTTTAAAGATTATCTCTGGGCAATAGTTCAGGGGTTCATCCAGCATCCATGGCTCCAGAAAGTCCGGAGTAGTGAGAATTTAAAATTCTGTTCTACGTTTCCCCCCTTTTGGTTCTTCTATAGAATCTTTTATCAAAATTTCAGTAATGGTAGCCAGGCACCATCCAGTTCTTCTGGTCTCATGGCAAAGGAGGCAATTGTTCGTGGTCATAATTGGCCACACATCTATTTCCTCTTCCTGTTCCTGACTCTCCTTCTTCTTCTGTTGCTCCAGGTGAACAGACTCCAAATGTTGTGGCTTGGATGGCCATTTACAAGCCTTGGCCTTAATTTTGATGGATAAGAGGGAATCACTAGCAGACAAAGGGGGAAGGAAGGACGGAAGGCAAGTATCAGAAGGGTGAACATCACGACCTGCTGCAGGTATGGTGCAGAGTGTGAATGTGGAAGGGACAATAGCAAGCTGCAGGGGTCTTTCCAAGAAGTTGGAGTTCTATGGTAAGTAAGGGATGCTATGCACATTGCATGGATAATGGTTAACATGGCAGATGGTTTGGAGTGAAAGGAGACTAAAAACAAAGGACCGGACAGAGCTGACTTCAAAGGCCCAGGTCGGATGAGGGCCCACCCCGAGGCTGGAGCCTTGGGGATGCTGGAGAAAAGAGTCAGGAAATGAGACTAGCACAGGACTCATGGGAAAGGGGACAGGGAGGAGCAGCTGTCTCAGTGCGAATTTGTAAATGGGATTTCAGCACAGGGTTAGGGAAAGAGAGACCACAGGCAGGGTTTTGGTGATAGTTTGCTGTTATTCTTTTGGAGGTGAGCGTGGGAGGTGATGAGACCTTGTTTTAGACGACTTAAGTTTGTCCAATAAGCACATCAAACCAATCGGCTCTTCCATGATGTGGCTTTACTTGTGTGCACCTCTGCCTTACACTTATGAAATGTTTGCTGACATTCATTAACATGTCAACCACCCTCACTACAACAGAACTAAAAGATGGGAGGTTCTTATTCACCTTTCTGTCTCCAGCACGCAGCACAGAGTGGCCCAGAATAGAAATTAAGAGAGTTTTCTGGGAACCTTTATTTCCTGCATTCCATCAAAAGCTATCTGTCATGAGTTTTAAAGGCCTATGTCTTCCCTCCCACCCCCATTCCTGTGCAGGGACATAGGCCGGGGTGAGGCCATCTAGTTGTACGTGAGGAGGCTGGGGCAACCCCTCTGAATTACCATTTAAATAAACTGAATGGCAAGATGATTAGAATTACACTATTAATAAAAATTGAACCTTTTATAGTCTGATAAGGACTAGCACAACATCCTCTATTCAACCGCAGTCCCGTCTGCGAAGGAAAAGAGCGAATCGTGAGTCAGCATTGTGCCAACACAGTTTACAGTCACACCGTGGTGTTCCCTTACTGCCCTACTTCATAAGACCCTTGTTAGGACACTCCTGAACCCTGCGTGATGATCAAGCTTTCAGTAAGATTCACCATGCAGAGGGCCCTCCATTTCTGCTTATCTTGTTTGATTGTTAATAAAATCTTTAATCTTTTTCTAGGATTCAGAGGACATTAAAGAAAAAAAAATTCAACAGGACCTTAATGAAGGGGTACATTTTAATTCTGCCAAGTAACCAGGTACCTGTGTACCCAGAAACCCTCCAGACAGGCGACGTTCACGACTTTGGAAATCTCTAGCAAGCTGCTCCATCAAGCTAAACTAAAATCAGCTCTAGGAAGAAAATGTGTTAGTAGTGATCCTTTGCAGGATTTTATTCATCTCCCATCATACTAACATACCCCGACATTCAATAGTGGTAAGACAGCGCATATGGATAATGCTGTTTGGTGTATGCTAACAATCTTGGCAGGCTTCCCTTTAATACATCACTCCAGATGTTAGTGTCAGTAATTACGCCTGACATCATTCAGCTTCAGGAATGAAATACTGTGGCTACAATTCCTTGTTGGTGTTTCTATGGGTCATCTGCACACATAAGGCCTGTAGGGTGAAGACAGCTCCAGGAACGGGCTCTGCATACAAAGGCGCATAAACAAATACCCAGCGCAGGGTGGTCCATGTGAACTGACCACTAGGAACAATATCTATTAGAAGTTTTCAGGAGACTCCTGCAGAGCCCATTTGCACCTCTACATCTAATGACACACATTCCTATCTATTTCAAAATAGACCAGAAAACTGACAAACCCAATCCAAATAATTCTCTGTGATTCAGACACGATAGAAACAGGAAAACAAAGCTACCCCATAGAACACGTTCTAGGAAAATTTAAATTTTGTAAGATGCATTTTCAAGTATGGTTTTAGAATCAGGAAAAAAAAAAAAAAACGGAGATTGCTTTCATTTCTAAAAATCTAATTTGCAAAAAGACTTTTTATGATCTGATTAAGAAATAAGTCAAAATAGACCTATAACTCTGTACTGAGGCAATACGTTATAAAGATTTGATTTAAAAGAAAACCTGAAAAAGCATGTCTGATATTACAAGAGATGCAATTTTCTTGACTTTAAAATGAATCTACCTGGTGAAGAATAATGAACCCACTCTTTTGGGTTATTTAAATGATCATGCTAAAATATCAACATGAACCATTAAAGCGATTAAAGTGATAACAATGATTGCTGAGGGAATACTGAAAGTGTTCACACCGCCGTCAGCGTCGTCTGCGGCACTGAGACGGCAACTTCCATGGGACTACTTTTACGTTAAGGAGCTGAAGCCACATCTTTACCTATTTACTGTTAGACCATCATGTGAACAATGGCAGTATTCCTGTCAAAATCCATTTGCCTCACTGCAGATATGAAGTGAAGGCTTCACTTTGACGGGAGGTGAGCCATTAACTGCAGGCCATATTACAGCCTTAATAAGCAGCATGACACTAAACAGCACTACCTTCCAGAAGCCAGTGGTCAGAGCAGCTAATTCTATATACAAGCTCACTGAGGTAGGTGAAATCTAAACAAGAAATACCAAGTAAACCAAAAATAAACTATATGTCAGAGGCAGCAAGGGCACTTTTAAAGCTCAAAAATTACTCGACGATGCACGGAAAGATCAAGCAAACTGCTGGGAACTCACTGAATAGCATGTGTTCCTGAAGCCACTCCAAGCCGATAAACTACACCCAGCAGCCCCGGCACCTCTGACCTGGGGATTACAGGGTCCAGAGACAGGCATATGTTGCGAGGGCACACATGACACTGTGGTTGTCCACCTCTAGGGGCTGAAGGGAGTCCATACCACACCGTGTGACCAAAAGGGGGCAAAGTATTATCAAAATCAGCCCAAAGGACACGGGACACCTTTTTGGATTGTGTGTTTCTTTACTAACTGATTTTGTGGACATGAGCTCTGTTGGTGGTGGTGGTGGCCACTGAGGCAGCCTGGCCCTGTGCCATACTCATAATCACTTGGGGATCCGAATGGCTGTGATTCATGGGATTTGCACCAGCTGATTTTTTTAAGGAGATATCCAGGCCTTTCTTCCTAGTCCATTTTAGTCTGGAAGCTCTGCTGAAACCTGCTCAGCATCATAGCAACACATAAGCCTGCAACGACAGAGGGGTGTTAGCTGCTCACGAGCTTCACTGGCCGGAGCAGACGCTGGGTCTCATGCATGGAAGAGAAGAGTGCTATCGCTGGACCACCACTGCCCCCAACATGCTCTGCATCCTCATTCACAGGGGAGGATGGAGAGCAGCAGCCCCCAGTTAGGCCAGTGTGGGCTGAGACCCTCTCTCTGCCACTTGTTAGCAGTGACAGCACATTAGTGAAGTCAATCAAATGCTCTAAGCCTCTGTTTCCTCACTTGCACAATGGGGATAACCACCACCCCTTCCTCTCGGGGACACTCCCAGGATCAAACGAGATGATGCCTAGGAAAAACTCAGCACAAGAGTAGGTCTCAGTAAGTTTTCAACAAAGGTTTGTTCTTTTTTTTTTTAGGCCTTTTTTTTTTTTTTACCTCTTTTTTAAAACTGTTTAAACATATTCATCCTGACATTTAAAATTTTACCAGTTTCTAAAACAGCTGTAAACATTTTATGAATACAGACACCCACTCTTACATCCTGCCCCTCTCTTATTGTTGTTGTTAGTTGCCATCAAGTCATTTCCAACTCTTGGCAACCCCATGTGTGCAGAGTAGAACTGCTCTGTAGGGTTTTCCTGGATGTAGTCTTAATGGAAGCAGATTGCCAGGCCTTTTCTTCTGCGGTACTGCTGGGTGGGTTCAAACTGCCCACCTTTAGTTTTGAAGCAAGCAGGAACCGTCTGTGCCACCTGTGAGCCTTCTCTATCTATAGAACCCTGTGTGGAAAGGGATCCTATGCTTGCTACTATTAACTGTCCACACCTGATTAAGTTCAAAATAAGTATCTTCCAAAGCATTTTTCTTTACGAGGAAGAGTCATCACCATGCACCATTAGTAATTTCTCACAACATTTCACGGAATGGAAAATGATTTAAGAAGCCTATCACACAACGAATTTATTAAGACTATATTACACCCCCTGTGTTCTGGTGCTGGTTAGTCCTCCAACTAAAGGGAAGTTGACAACCCAAGGAAAAGGTATCAGATCCAAACCCTTTGCTGTCCAGTCACTTCTGACTCATAGTGACCCTACAGGACAGGGTAGAACTGCCCCATAGGGTTTCCAAGGCTGTAAATCTTTTTCCTGCAGAGCAGCTGGTGGGTTCGAACTGCTGACCTTTCGGTTAGCATCTGTCTTAGTTATCTAGTGCTGCTATAATAGAAATACCACAAGTGGAGGGCTGTAACAAAGAGAAATTTATTCTCTCACAGTCTAGGAGGCTAGAAGTCTGAATTCAGGGCACCAGCTCCAGCTTTCTCTCTCCATCAGCTCTGGAGGAAGGTCCTTGTCCTCAGTCTTTTGCTGGTGTAGCGGCTTCTCAGGCACAGGGACCCCAGGTCCAAAGGATGAGCTCTGCTCCCCAGCGCTGCTTTCTTGGTAGTATGAGGTCTTCCTGTCTCTCTGCTCACTTCTCTCTCTTAGATCTCAAAAGAGCTTGGTTTAAAACACAATCCAATCTAGTAGACTGACTCCTGCCTCATTAACATAACTGTCTCTAATCCTGTCTCATTAACATCATACAGGCAGGATTTATAATACACAGGAAAATCATATCAGATGACAAAATCCTGGACAATCATACAATACTGGGACTCATGGCCTAGCCAAGTTGATACACATTTCTTGGGGACATAATTCAATCCATAACAGCAGCCCAGCAGCGCTTAACCACTGCACAACCAGGGCTCCTTGCAATACAGGCAGAGGGGTCTATTACAAGCCTGAAGAAGATCCTGAGCCCGAGAACACAAGCTACTATCCTTCTGTGATTATTACTGGTACCACATTTGATCACTCATTGGCACAGCAGAATCCAGTCATGTCTAAAACAACTTAATTTCAGCAATTCTGTTATTCAACCCAAAGGCTTTCTGTAACCCCTACTGCCTACTGAATAAGTCATATATTTAAGGCCTTCTAAGGCCTTTTTTTTTTTTTTTTAAGGCCTGGTGCCACCAAATTCCTTTCTATAACTCACTGCAATTCAATCAAACTACACTTTTCATCTTTTAAAGCACCAGTCCCATCTCTTCTTTCTCTTCCCCATATGTATTAACGCTGTCCCCCCTCCTTAAACTCAACGCCCCGCCCCAGCCCCATGTCTGCCTCCTCTGATGAACACCTGACCCTCCAGGCCCTCTGATGAACACCTGACCCTCCAGAGCCCAGTGCAAACGCCACCTCTTCCCTCATCTTCCTAGACATCCCTTGGGAACAGTTACTTTCAGCTGCTTCTCCTCTCAGAAAGCAGCCATTTCACACTTTTAGCGAAGTTCTTTGCTGATATTATAAACTGCCTCTATTTTACCCTCCTAAGCCCTATGAGGAAACCCTGTTGGCGTAGTGGTTAAGTGCTATGGCTGCTAACCAAAGGGTTGGCAGTTCGAATCCGCCACACACTCCTTGGAAACTCTATGGGGCAGCTCTACTCTGTCCTATAGGGTCGCTCTGAGTCAGAATTGACTCGACGGCACTGGGTTTGGTTTTTTGGTTTTAAGCACTCTGAGAAGCCCTGGTGGTGCACTCACTGGTCAAGAGCTCGACGGCTAACCAAAAGGTCAGCAGCTGGAATCCACTAGCCCCTCCTTGGAAACACAGAGGGCAGTTCTACTCTGTTCTACAGGGTCGCTATGAGTCAGAATCAAATCGACGACAATGGGTTTTCTGTGAGCCCCCTAAAGAAAGAGTCTGTGTGGGACTCCTCTTCACAGCTTCCACAGAGCCCTTCACCTGGCAGACAGTCAATATACCTTTTTGGAAGAAGGGATGAACTCAGTTGAATATTTTCAAACAGTAGGCATCTATTACTGGTTACCAACACATGATGTGTTTCTGCTTATTTCTGTTCGTTGGTCTTGTAATAGTTCTAGAACAGGAAGGCACTATGAAATGCAGGAAGGTAAGTCCCTGGAACTGCACTGCCTGCTTTCCGACCCCTTGCTGTTCACATCGCTGGGACTGTCGTAGGTCACTACAGCCTGGTAGGCCGCTGCACGTGCGGATGAGAACAGGCCTACGCCACCAGGTTGGCAGAAAGTAAATGACAAACATCACGTGTGGACTGTTCAACAAGCAGTAATCCTCAAATGTTAGCTATTAAAATTTTTATAAAGACACAGTCACGTGGCCACTAGTACGCCCGCACAACGTCAGCTGGTCTGTAGCCCGTCTCAGCTGCAGCCGTCAAAGTTGACCCTTAGAGGAAGCATTTGTGGGATTTACACTGTTTCTAGCCAAGGCTGTGGATTTGGTACGGTGTTGATGTGGACACAGTGCCCCAGAAAAACTGCTCCCAAAACACAGCACACTAATTCCAGGAACCTTATATCTGCAGATCCCCTGGTAACTTCCAAAGTCTGGTACTCCAACTCTCTGTCCTTGGCAAGTTAATTAAAGACAGGTAAACAGTCCTCCTTCGTCCCAAATCTCCCGTGCAGCTTTACTACACAATAAAGCGCACCACGCCTTATTCATCATGGAGTCATCACGTTTGGGGGACACAAACGTTAGCATGCTCTTGGTATCGTCAGATAATCTGGTTTCAGCCAGTGAACACCGAGGACGGCAGGCCTTTCTGACTACAGCGGCACTCATCTACAAAGTCCAGATTTGGAGAGCAGGACTCACAAATCACTTACAAGTTCCTAATCACCCAAATGTTTCCACATGGTTATTCCAAATGAAAATGTTGGTGGTCTTTAAAAATGTCATGACAGCAATACATTTTCTGCTTCGTTAAAATGCTCTGCTATCCACACTCTGACTTTTTCAAGCTGTTTGATATCCCTCAGGCTTTATCAAAAGTATGATTAAGGACTTTAACATATGGTTAGGATGGTATGAGTATAAGGTCCCAGAAAGAGAGGGCAAAAAATACTTAATGCAGTCATTAATAAAAACTCACTAATATGCTTGAGTAAATTTCTTCATAATTCATTAATTCCAGAAACCTTAGTTAGCTCCTACTATGTGGCAGGCACTATGTCAGTCACGTTGGACAAAGAGAATTAGGATGCAGTCTTTCCTCAAGAGGCGTGCAGTCAGAAAGGGGTCACAGCATAACACAGACTTAAATCTCAAAATGTAAACACAACACAATTCAAGTTTTTATTTAAACCACTGCTCACAAACTTCCATGTTATTCCCAAATGTTCGACACAAACATTTTAGAGTTTTTTGCTTCCAATATTTCCACACACAAAAGTGCTTTGATTTTCATATTCTCTCTTACTAGGACATGGATTAGGATTCTTGGAGGTCTGAAACATACAGAAATGTACAGTCGAAACACTGACTAAACAATTCTCCTTTCAAAATCACTTAAGCAAGCAAGACGTGGCATCCAGAAAACATCCATCCCCAAAGTGAGAAAAGGTTAATATTTTTCTAGATCATAGAATTAGGCTTTGGAGGCCTAATATAATAGCATTATTCACATTCCATTAAAGCTCCAGAAAACAAAGAACTTGACATACGATCGTTATTTATTTCCCTCTGGATTAGGGTAGAGTTACGGACTTGCACAAGGCCAGTCCTGAGGCCCAGCACTAACTCTTCATTTCTGATCACTAAGTGGCTGAGGAAATCTTAGGCTTTTCCTGAGGGCTTTTATCAAGGCAATAAAGTTCAGTAACAACCATAATTTTAAATACTGAACTCCACAGTTTGCAGACATTCTTCAATTTACAGGAGGATTTCCCAGCTTCCATGGAACTGTGAATAAATTCCTGTCTTGAAAACACTTATTAGACATACAGTTCTCAAGAACCTAACTATTAAATGTTATGCTTTCATCCACTTAATACTTAATGGCGCCTATGTGCCAGGAAAGAGCCTGAGCAACACTAAGATGCTCTGTCCTCGTTCCAGGGAACTCTCAGCCTAACAAGGGACACTGACAAGTCAAAGCAAGAATAATATCATGGAATAAATACACTGATACAGAGCCATGTAAGACTACATGGTGGTTAGGTACACACTTGGAGGCTGGTCTCAGCCTGATCACTATTTCAAACCTGATTTTTTCTGGGGCCCTTGCCATTGCGAACAACTAACTAACAAATTCCCTTACAGAAATGCAGCCTTTTGCTCCATGCTGGGGGCCACCTGTGACTAGAAGGCCATTTGGAATCTATGTCTATTTACATGTGCTTTCCCAGACAGGAATAGTAACAGAAATCCTGGCCTCCTGCAGCTTCTGTGATGTAAAGTTCATCTATCAAAATTCAGGGTTTGCTACTGAAGGGGATCATTCTTACTGCTATTAATAAGAAGCTTTGACTGGGCACACTGGCAAATGGCTCCTTCCTTTTGACTTCTGATGATACTTGATCAAAAAACCAAGTCTTCCTACAATGGTGTCTTTCATACAGTACATGCCCAGTGAACCTGAACGTGAAGGACAGTGTGAGTACAGCTGTGTGACAGTTAACTACGTTCTTTGTGGCACAGTAATGAAGGATAATGATTTACTGCCTTTATGATAAACCCTGTTTAGGAGGCACACCATTCAGTAAAAACACAGACTGATTGTAAACCACCGTAATGAACTAAGAAAATTATCCACAAAATTAAAATTAAAATCAAAAAGTACTCTCTACTAATTACAACTTTAACAAGAATAATAAATAAGAAGAAAGCCAATGGTGTCAATTGACCAGAGGGTAAACTAATATAGCAGGTGTCTGCTCTTGCTTATTTTCTGACACTGATCTGCGAATTTTCGAGTAGATCATTATTACATTTCAAGTTCCCATTCCTACTCGATCCTCATGTAAGGACGGAGCACCTCCACATCATTGGTCTGCAGCTTGTTCCCTCCGTTCCTCCACGGGGTGCAGCCCTAATGGGCTGGGACAGGACCTAACTGTTGGCGAGAGTAGGATGCAGAGTCCAACAGGCCTGAATTCAAATTCAGATTCCAATACCATGTAACCTTGGGCAGATTGTTCGGATGGTGCAAATGGTTACCATACTTGGCTGCTAACTAAGAGGTTGGTGGTTCGAGTTCACACAGAGGTGCCTCACAAGAAAGACCTGGCAATCTACTTCTAAAAAATCAGCCACTGAAAGCCCTATGGAGCACAGTTTTACTCTAAAACACATGGAGTTGCTGTAAGTGAAAATCGACTCAATGGCAACTTTTTTTAAAGACGATTAAGCAAGAATAAGGCAGGTGATTGCATCTGGTTTCCATTATTACTGCTCCATAAATCCGTTACAACCACAACCTCTCGCCTCTCATACTTTGTGCAGCAACTGCAGTATTCACCATGTGAAACCTGGGTATGTCCCAATCTCTCTGGGCACAGTTGTTTCAACTCTCAGATCAGCTTAGTAACATCACCTGCCTCAGAGGCAGGTTATTGGAAGACTCAAAGGAGATGATTTATGTGAAAGGGGCTCGCAGCCTGTAAATGAGTGACAAAATCCTGATGATAACATTTGTGTGCAGTCAGGGGGCCTGAATATAAGATAACGTACATTTTCTATATGCTACCCAGTCAGGACATTGTGAAGAATGGAAATTTCCGAACACTTAATTATGCTCATGAGGAACCTGTACATAGATCAAGAGGCAGCTGCTCAGACAGAACCAAGGATACAGTGTGCTTTAAAGTCAGGACAGGGGTGTGTCAGGGTTGTATCCTTTCACCATACCTATTCAATCTGTATGCTGAGCAAATAATACGAGAAGCTGGACTACATGAAGAAGAACGGGGCATCAAGATTGGAGGAAGACTCATTAACAACCTGCAATATGCAGATGACACAACCTTGCTTGCTGAAAGTGAAGAGGACTTGAAGAATTTACTGATGAAGATCAGAGACCACAGCACTCAGTATGAATTACACCTCAACATAAAACCAAAACCCGACCAAACCCAGTGCTGTCGAGTCGATTCCAACTCATAGCGACCCTACAGGACAGAGCAGAACTGCTCCATAGAGTTTCCAAGGAGTGTCTGGCAGATTTGAACTGCTGACCCTTTGGTTAGCAGCTGTAGCACTTAACCACTGCGCCACCAGAGTTTCCCCTCAATATAAAGAAAACAAAAATCCTCACAACTGGACCAATAAGCAACATCATGATAAATGGAGAAAATATTGAGGTTGTCAAGGATTTCATTTTACTTAGATCCACAATCAATGCCCATGGAAGCAGCAGTCAAGAAATCAAAAGATACATTACATAGGGACAACGTTAGGAGCCCTAATACAAGGCATAAACAGAATACAAAACATTACCAAAAATGACGAAGAGAAACCAGGTAACTGGGAGCTCCCAGAAATCAAACACCTATGCTCATCTAACGATTTCACCAAAAGAGTAAAAAGACCACCTACAGATTGGGAAAAATTGTCAGCTATGACATCTCCGACCAGAGCCTGACCTCTAAAATCTACATGATTCTGTTAAAACTCAACTACAAAAAGACAAACAACCCAATCAAAAAGTGGGCAAAGGATATGAACATGCACTTCACTAAAGAAGATATTCAGGCAGCTAACAGATACAAGAGAAAATGCTCTTGATCATTAGCCATTAGAGAAATGCAAATTAAAACTACGATGAGATTCCATCTCACTCCAACAAGGCTGGCATTAATCCAAAAAACACAAAATAATAAATGTTGGAGAGGCTGTGGAGAAGTTGGAACTCTTATACACTGCTGGTGGGAATGTAAAATGGTACAACAACTTTGGAAATCTATCTGGCGTTTTCTTAAAAACTTAGAAATAGAACTACCATACAACCCAGAAATCCCACTCCTCAAATTATACCCTAGAGAAATAAGAGTCTTTACACGAACTGATATATGCACACCCGTGTTTATTGCAGCTCTGTTTACAATAGGAAAAAGCTGGAAGCAACCAAGGTGTCCATCAACAGATGAATGGTTAAATAAATTATGCTATATTCACACAATGGAATACTACGCATCGATAAAGAACAGTGAGGAATCTGTGAAACATTTCATAACCTGGAGGAACCTGGAAGGCATTATGCTGAGTGAAATTAGTCAGATGCAAAAGGACAAATATTGTATAAGACCACTATTACAAGATCTTGAGAAACAGTATAAACTGAGAAGAACACATACTTTTGTGGTTATGGGGTGGGGAGGGAGGAGGGGTGGGAGAGGGTTATTTACTGTTTAGTTAGTAGATAAGAACTACTTTAGGTGAAGGGAAGGACAATACTCAATACATGGAAGGTCAACTCAACTGGACCGTACCAAAAGCAAAGAAGTTTCCGGGATAAACTGAATGCTTCGAAGGTCAGCAGAGCAAGGGTGGGGGTTTGGGGACTGTGGCTTAAGGGGACTTCTAAGTCAATTGGCAAAATAATTCTATTATGAAAACATTCTGCATCCCACTTTGACGTGTGGCGTCTGGGGTCTTAAATGCTAACAAGCAGCCATCTAAGATGCATCAATTGGTCTCAACCCACCTGGATCAAAGGAGAATGAAGAACACCAAGGTCACACGATAACTATGAGCCCAAGAGACAGAAAGGGCCACGTGAACCAGAGACTTACATCACCCTGAGACCAGAAGAACTAGATGTGCCCGGCCACAACTGATGACTGCCCTGAGCTCAACAGAGAACCCATGAGGAAGCAGGAGAACAGTGGGATGCAGACCCCAAATTCTCACAAAAAGACCAGACTTAATGGTCTGACTGAGACTAGAAGAATATCGGCGGTCATGGTCCCCAAACCTTCTGTTGGCCCAGGACAGGGACCATACCCGAAGACAACTTATCAGGCATGGAAGGGACTGGACAATGGGTCGGAGAGAGATGCTGATGAAGAGTGAGCTACTTGTATCAGGTGGACACTTGAGACTGTGTTGGCATCTCCTGTCTGGAGGGGAGATGGGAGAGTAGAGAGGGTTAGAAACTGACAAAATTGTCATGAAAGGAGAGACTGGAAGGAGGGAGCAGGCTGACTCATTAGGGGGAGAGTAAGTGGGAGTATGGAGTAAGGTGTATACAAGCTTATATGTGACAGACTGACTTGATTTGTAAACTTTCACTTAAAGCACAATAAAAATTATTTAAAAAAAAAGATGCATTACATTGGGCAAACCTGTTGCAAAAGACCTCTTTAAAGTGTTGAAAAGCAAAGACGTCACCTTGAAGACTAAGGTGCACCTGACCCAAGCCACGGTATTTTCAATCACATCATATGCATTCGAAAGCTGGACAATAAATAAGGAAGACCAAAGAAGAATTGATGCCTTTGAATTTTGATGTGGGCAAAGAATACTGAATATACCACGGACTGCCAAAAAACCAAACAAACCTGTCTCGGAAGAAGCACACCCAGAACGGTCATTAGAAGCAAGGATAGCGAGACTATGTCTTACATACTTTGGACTCGGTGTCAGGAGGGATTAGTCCCTGGAGAAGGACAGCATGCTTGGTAGAGTACAAGGTCAACAAAAAAGAGGAACATCCTTAATGAGATGGATTGACACAGTGGCTGCCACAAGGGCTCAAGCATAACAATGATTGTAAGGATGGCGCAGGACCAGACAGTGTTTTGTTCTGCTGTACATAGGGTTGCTATGAGTTGGAAATGACTTGATGGCACCTAACAACAACGAAGTCAGGGTGAGACATGGCTGTAAATCAGGGGACCACATAGCTCAAATGAGTTCACAAATAATTCCAGAATATCACCTGGAGAAATAATCCATAAAATGAGACTGTTATGGCTACCTCCAGATCTAACATCAAGTCAATGACAAAAGGAGTGGAAAGCCATCCCTGTAGACCCTAAAGTAGATAAGATTCGGATTTTAAAAGAATTTGTGGATCATTTCCTAAGTACGAAGAGGCCAGCAGCTTTCCAGGCTGTGGAGAAAACACAACAGCAGCCTCAAAGACAGGGATAACAGAGGGGGGTGAGGTGTAGCTACTGGAGGCTCAAGGACCCTGTGCACTGCAGTCCTGCGGCATTGGGTGGCCATGCACAGTCACTGTGGGTACTTAGGAGACCTCTTTCTGGCCCCTTGAGTCCAATTTGTCATGGTCTGAGGTCACAGTGCCTGGAACTCAGGTATGTCCACAGCTGCCATTCTCCTGTTTTTGCTCCTCATTCTTGCTTAACTCCTCTTCTCCAGATTCAATTCCTGGCCCATTCTGTTTTCAGATTAATCTTACTCAGACTGAGTCACCACCCTACTCAAAAGCTTGCAGTAGCTCCCTGTTGCCTTAGCCTAAACTCTTCCTTTAATATTTGCCTTCTCTTTGCTCCACACAGCATGCCCCCAAGCAAAAGGCTTCTTCAGCATCCCATACCCAGGGCATGTTTAACAATTTCCTTGTCCCTGTGTTCCTCTCGGCCCAGTCACTTGACCCTGTGGTTGACTACGGCGGTATGCATGCTTGAAACCCAGCCTCTTTCCCCGCACACCCTCACAAGGTTGCCACATGACAAGCTTGCCTCAGGTTAACTAGCGTCACCTCCAGGAACCTTCCCTCATCGGCTCTTATTTCTTAACACCCAACGCCCTTTACAGGACTGCTGTATGCTTAAACACATCACAAATTCCCCTTATGCAGGTTTAATGAGTGAACACTTCTTTAACTCTTTTATGGAACTTATTACTTTAAGTTGTAAAAGTTTAACACTTAATCTTATCTTGCATATTAGGTTATAGGCACTTGAGGGCTGACTCATCAGTTTAACTCATTTTTCTTCCTCGCAGTATCTAACAAAACAGTCTGCATATCATAAGCACTCAGGAAATAACTGTTTAAATCAGTGGTAACAGAGGACTACGCTGCATATCCCAGAAATCCTGCACTTGATATCACACCTTCTGCATTCTCAACACACTGAATAGTACACACTTTATTAGTTTATATTGGAGCCCTGGTGCTGAAGTGGTTAAGAGCCTGGCTGCTAACCAAGATGTCGGCAGTTCAAATCCACCAGCGACTCCTTGGAAACCCGGTGGGCCAGATCTCCTTTGTCCTATAGGGTTGCTATGAGTCAGAATGAACTTGACAGCAATGGGTTTAGTTTTGGTATTAGTTTATACCAGAGTATACAAAAAAAAAACCAAGACCAGTTGCCAATGAGCTGATTCCGACTCAAAGCGACCCTATAGGACAGAGTAGAACTGCCCCATAGGGTTTTCAAGGAGAGGCTGGGGGATTTGAACTGCTGACTCTTTGGTCAGCAGCTGAACTCCTAACCACTGGGCCACCAGGGCTCCTTATCAGAGTATAACACAGAAGAAGTATCTTCAATATAAGTGATTAAAATCAGTTTAATACATGCATCATTTGTAATTTTGAAAATGGGTGTTATAAAAAAAGAACAGAATAAAAACCAATATTAAAGTTGCATTCGCTTATTGGCAAATAAACCTGAATATACCTCAGGTTATTATAAACTTGTGGTTTCACCTGAAACATTGTATCATTTTAGGATTCTGTGATTTCCCAATTTGTGCCTGTGACTTATTCCAATACCACCACAGTAAGAATAAAAGAGGGAACCTGATCAGGGTCTGGTTAACAACGGCAGAGAGGGAACATAAGTACTTTTTAGATCCCACTGAAAATTCACATAAATTCAGTCACGCTAGTTTTTTTAGGTACATAGGTGGGATAGGAGAAACGATTTTCCTCCCTCTAGAGATTATGCCAATTTCCTCTCAATTTGCCATTCTCTTTTCAGAATCTCTTACTGCCCAGTGAACAGTTCTCCCAAAAACTCACCACACATCCAAAATTTAAATAGAATGATGTACACAGAGGTTAATTCGATAACACACTGGCTCATTTAAGTCTGATTCCAATAAACCTAATTAAGTGAAAAATCTATACAACATAAACTACTTACCTGTAACGAGGACGTGGAGCCCTGGTGGTGGCAGTGGTTAAGAGCTTAGCTCCTAAGGAAAGTGAGTCTGATCATTTGTTTTTCTCTACACTGCCTGGAATTATAAAATAACATTCTACACTTATAGAAGATGAGAGCACGGACAACTAAAAGAGAGAGTTTTGATGTTTTATTTTTCTCCAAATACCATTTTACCATCTGCAATTCATGCATTAGCTGACCATGACTTTTGCAGTACACATAACCTTTGGTTCTTCCCTGGCCTGGACCTTCCAAGGGGAGTAAAATGAGACAAAGAAAATACATGGCCCCTTCTATGTCTATGTGTTAGATTTATTGAGAAAACTCTGATATAAGTCAATTGTAATGAAGCAGTAGAAGTACAGTCACTGTTACTGAACCTGATTTTACTTAAGATGGAAGTCAGAAAATGCTCCAACAAAACCACTTTTGGCTTACTTTGTGAAAAAAAAAAAAAATTTCCAAAATTATATTTCCCAACTTATCTGCAAGTATGGCACAAGCTTGTGCCCTTAAATATATTTTACATACCTCTACAGCAAAGAAAGATAACTAATTGGTCTCAAATGACATATGCATCCTACTTTTTAACTATAAATACAATGCAACTATTATTTCAGCTTCAGATTACAAAGATTTAAGACATTAAAAAGTACTCTGCTTTAAAATTTCTTTACTAGCTCAAATATGTCACCTAAGACACAAACTATATTCGAATTGAATTCAAAGTATATTTTATAACAGATAATTTGGGGATAAAGGTGACACAATTGTAGCCTTCCTCTGTAATAGCTTTCCTTACCCCTAACAGCAAATAACTACACTCTTTATAACTAACGGTAACAGTTTTATTTTATTCCTGCCATGTGAAAATACAAAGTTTTATTGTATGATTCCTACCTGAAAATATAAAGTTTTATTGTGTGATTCCTCACTAGCTTCATTTCCCGTACAGCTTTTTTTTTCTTTCTGTGTGTGTGTATGTGTGTGTGTGTGCGCGCATATGCGCGCACTTTAGGTGAAAGTCTACAGCTCAAATTAGTTTCTCATACAAAAATTTATACACATATGTGACCCTAGGTGCAATCCCTATAATGTGACAGTACACTCCCCCTTTCCACTCCAGGTTTCACGTGTCCATTCAACCAGCTCCTGTCCCTTTCTGCCCTCTCATCCCACCTCTGGATAGGTGCTGCCCATTTAGTCTTGTATATCTACTTGAACTAAGAAGCACACACCTCATGAATATTATTTTATGTTTTATAATCCAGTCTGATCTTTGTCTGAAGAGATGGTTTCGGTTCTGGACTAAGAAGAGTCCAGGAGCCATGTCTTCTGGGGTTCCTCTAGTCTCAGTTGCACCATCAAGTCTGGTCTTTTTACATGAATTTGAGTTCTTGCACCCCACACTTTTCTCCTACTCTGTCACGGAATCTCTGTTGTGTTCCCTGTCAGGGCAGTCATTGGTGGTAGCCAGGCACCATCTAGTTCTTCTGGTCTCAGGCTTATGGAGTCTCTGGTTTATGTGGCCCTTTTGTCTTTTGGGCTAATATCCTGTACAGCATTTTTTAAGGGTCATATTTTTATTATTGTGAATTAAAAAGATACATATAAGATTTCTGTTGGTTGCCATCCAGTTGATTCTGACCCTTGGTGACCCTACATGGCAGTGTAGAAATGCCCCATAGGTTTGCTAGGCTGTAATCTTTACCAGAGCAGATCATCAGGTCTTTTCTCCTGTGAAGCCGATGGTGAGTTCAAACCACCAACCCTTCAGTTAGCAGCCAAGAGCTTAACCATTGCGCCACCAGGGCACCCATATAAAATCAGTCAGTAGTTATTCTAAACGATCCAAGTGTTCTTATAGAACCTTCATACCTTCCTATCATCTCTTGAGTTGATTTCTTATGACACTTAAATCTTTTACCTCACAAAATGTCTCTTGTGTTTTGTTGGGTACACTTTATACCTTGTTTTTCAAATTAAAAATGGTTTTCTACAGCACTTCTGAAACTTAAAAAAATCACAACTATTCCACTGAACAGTATGCTAAGACCCTGAGTTAACAGCGTGCCTGTGAATACTAAAGGCAAAGCAAAAAATACATGTGAACAATATATGACATACAGAAACTGAGTCAGCTCACTCAAAAAAGAAAGATCTTGAGCTATGAAGCCTGTCTCCCTCTGTCTCTGTCTCAAGAGCTTCAATCCTCCATTCAAATACTCCTTGTTATGGCCCTAGCTTGTTTACAAGATTCCTTTGCATTTTTAAAGTTTACCACGTCACAGCTTCTAGTAACTTCACCCCTTTTAAATGTATGATGCCAAAAAAGAATGAGATAAGTCAACACAGTTCCAGTGTCTCAATGGCTAGCTAAGTAACCATCTTCCCTCTACAGAGGACATCAACTGATTTCTATCCTTGTGTTTAGATTGTGTGTGTGCTCAGTACACCTCCACCCCTCAAAGTGCTTTGGAGTGTCAGAAAAAGCATCTGAAGGTGACTCCCTCTGATTACCTAGCCACATGCAGAAGACTGAGCAACAAGATTAAGGTATTATAGACTACATATCATCCATAAACCTCATGTATTTATTCATTACGCTTTATTCATCACAGCATAGGGTGGTATGTAAATATGTACACTTCGAACTTTTATATAAAGTCTGAGCTAAATATCCTCCACCAGCTACTCCATATACACCCTGCACCTTTCTCCCCCTCCCCGCGGCCTGGAAGGCCAACCTGGATAGGCTACTTCTTGTGGGTTCCATCAGTAGCACCAGTAGGAGATAGAAGGCTCCAGGAGGGAGAGTCTGGGACTTTGGCCCACAGGCTTCCCACCTGAAGGCTCTGGTTTGTCAGCAGCTGAATTCATATGCAAAAGTCAGAGCTCCTGCAGGTGGCCCACTCTACCTTCACTGCTAGCCCAATGGGTCCTTCACCATCCTGTACTGATTTATCTTAACAAAGGTTACACCTTTGTAAACCATTCCTCTGTGAAACTCTCTTCGGTCACCCATTTTCAACGTACCTGCTGCTTCCTGCAGAAACCCTGACAGTGACGATTTCTTTTTCAATGCAACTCAACAAGGAAGTAGCTCTTTCTCATATGAATTCTACTTACTTTACATTCCATTTAGGTGCCATCATAATTCTTTACATTGGAGTTATCTAAATATCTATCTTTTTTCCATATTATTATGAGGTCCCTGCAGACAGGGACTGTGTCATATTCCTGGTCTGGATCCTGTTTGTACTATGGGTATAAGACAAGCTTGTACATAATGAATAACTTCTGAAATCCCTTCAAGCTAGAGGTCAAGGGGAGAACAGCATGCTAATTTGCACTTAGTCACTGAACACTCCCTGAGTCACCAGAGCTGAGGTTTCTTGCTGTGCTGGATAGGCATGAAGCTCCAGAGGCTGCCAGGAGCATTGTCCCTTTTGAAGGACTTCATACTTCAGCAGTTTTATCAGCTGTCTTCTACAAAACCAAAATCCCAGAATAAACATATCCTGCCAATTTGGCCATAACCAACTAGGCTAGGTACGCTAACAAAAGTAAAGAGCACAGAGTGCAAGACACATAAAGGGCAACAGTTAGAACCTTAAAGAAATAGATGCAAAATCCTCAAGAAAACAATAGCAAACCCATTCAAACAGCATATTAAAAGAACTGTATACAATGACCAGGAGGGGATTAATCCCAGGAATGCAAGGGTGGTTCAATCAACGTAATATACCACACTAACAGGACAAGGGAAAAGAACCACACCATCATCTCGACTGATGAAGAAAAGGCATTAGATTTCAGGATAAAAACAATCAACAAGCTAGGAAAACCATTAAAAGGCATTATGAATAACTCACAGCTAACATCATATACAATGGAAAAAGACTGAGAGCTTTCCCCTTAAGATCACGAAGAAGACAAGATACCGACTGCACTAAGTAAGGGGCAGAGTGAGTAAATCCCACCTTCATAACTAATTGCGTGGTATGATCAGCATGAATCCAATCCCCCACAGGTTCTTTCTCCTGATGATTCCTCATCATCCTCTCTCCTTTTTTCTAGTGACATTCCCCTCAGGGATTTCTCCTGCATTTCCTCCCTCTGGAGTACGGCTCACTGCCAGGGAGCCAGGACACTGGAGGAGTCTGTCTCCCAGGTGTGTGGCTGCTGAGACAGGTTCAGAAGCACAGCACCACATCTCCTGAAAAAAAACTTGCCCTTGCCCATCTTCCCAGGAAAAATACAGACATACATCATGGAAAGCGCTACCATGCTGGGGAAACAGTTGGTATCAGAGATCATGTGAAACCGACAAAAATGTTGCCGTGTAGCGGACCCCCGACTCATGGTGGCCCCCTGCACAACCGAACGAATCGAAGCCTAGTCCTGCACCATCCCTAGGACGCTGCATGTTGGCCCACTGTGATCCACAGGGTTTTCACTGGCTGATTTTCAGAAGTACATAATCAGGCCTTTCCTCCCGGTCTTAGTCTGGAAGCTCTACTGAGAGTTGTTTACCATCACAAGAGCAAACAAGCCTCCACGGACAGATGAGATGGGTGGTGGCCACGCATGAGGCATACTGGCCGGGAATGGGACCCAGGTCTCCTGAAAGGAAGGTGAAAATTCTACCGCTGGACCACCACTGTTCCTCTGACAAAAACAAACCAAATCCATTGCTGCTGAGCCAATTCCAACTCATAGCAACCCCTATAAGACAGGGTAGACCTGCCTCCTAGGGTTTCCAAGGTTATAATCTTTATGGAAGCAGACTGTTACATTTTTTACCCACGGAGCAGCTGGTGAGTTAGAACCATGGGCCTTTGGGTTCGCAGTCGAGCACTTAACCACTGCACCACAAGGGCTCCTCTGACAAAAATCATCACCACCATACCCATTGCTGTCGAGTTGATTCCAAGTCATAGTGACCCTATAGGACTGAGCAGAATTGCCCCACAGGGTTTCCAAGGAGTGGCTGGTGGATTCGAACTGACAACCTTTTGGTTAGCAGCCAAGCTCTTAACCACTGCGCCACCAGGGCTCCCTGACCAAAATAGGAGGACATAATCTCAGCGTGCCTACTTTAAGGTACTTCTAGGAATTTTTTTTTTAATCTTTTAAACTCTTATTGCTTCTTGTTTCTGCGACACACAAACATAGAAGGTACATGTAGTAAAAAGTAATTTTAGTCTGTATCTCCATTACCATAAACTATGAAGCATACTATTGGTGTCCATTAAGAAAATTATCGTTCCACACGAACATAAACATCTTCTGTTGCCAATACATAGTTTATAATGTTTGGATGTGCATTTTAAATGGAAAGTTAAATTATTCTAGGGAATAAAATTATCATTAGGAAGGTTTCCTAAAGCAATTACGGTAGCAGCAGATTTTTAAATTATCATCTAACAGGCTGCTGATATCAGATAAACTAGAGTAAATCAAAATAAGACTAAATGTGTAAATAATGTATTGCTTCAATTCCATTATAGGTCTAAGTCATTATACAGAGGGCTTTTTATTTAAAATGGAGAACATTTACCAAAATTATCATTTTTGAATTTCCCTGGTGGGTTTTATGCCAATATTCTATTCCACTGCTAGAACACAATTAAATCTTAGATTTTGTCTCACCGTTTTTGTCTATTTATGCATTTAAAAGTCTTACAATTTTAAATGTAAAGAATCCATGCTATCAAAAGTAATGATTTTTTCTTGTTCAAATTATATTATCAATATTTAAAGAATTATTTGCTGTCTTGGTAAATGTGGAAACCCTCATAATGTAGTGGTTAAGATTTTAGCTGCTAACCAAAAGATCAGCAGTTGGAATCTACCAGGCGCTCCTTGGAGACCCTATGGGGCAGTTCTACTCTGTCCTATAGGGTCGCTATGAGTCAGAATCAACTTGATGACAACCGGTTATAGTAAATCTGGTCAAACGTAATTCTTCAGGCACACATTAAAATTTCATTTTTAAATGTTTATTACAACATTAGCTAAGATATAAAATAAAAAGATTGTTTTGAATAAATCAGAAACGGTAACCTTAGTTCACACTGATTCTACAATGGCTTATATTTGTTTTACAAAACAGTCAAAATCTTTTTGAAACCATTACTTCTTTCAGGAGCCTTCTCTTTGATATCATTAACTTTGGCCTGTTTTGTTTTTTTTTAATCTTCAATCTTAAATTAATTCCCTGGGAAGCATGTAGCTCGTTGGCTGGCTGAAGGGATTAAATACAAGGGTTTATAAAGAAAAGCAGCTTTTGATACAATGCTATTACAACATGATCACTTACCATAAATTGTCAGATACAGAAGGTTTTTTATGTTAGACAGAAATGTTCGTTTTAAAAGCTATTATCACACAACAAATAGAATGGGGATTACTTCTTTAGTTTGTATTCACTTTACAAATAAATAATCAGTTAGCATGACTCCAGGACAACAAATAGTGCTTTTTGTTTCTGTTATTTGCTTGCTGAAAAAAATAGAATTATTTTCCACCCGTTTTCATTGTGATATGCTAAAATGGGCCCCTTCTTACCCACCTAGCCAAAGGGTTTCACTGATATTACACAAATCAGGGGGCAGGCCTGAAATACTCCAATTTAACATTAGCTTTTGGGGAGCCTTTGGGTTTCTATGATCTAAGACAGCAATTGTGTGGCAATCTTGTTTAACACAGAAGTGTTTTTAAAATCACCACTGGATACATTTTTTAGAAGAGTTTTTGAGAAAGTATTTTAACCAACAAGGAATTCTATACTGAATGTCAGTTCCCCCCGCCCCCCTCCCCGGCAGCTACTCCCTCCTGGTTTGGAAACAGCACCCTGAGTGACCCCTCCAACGCTGGGTGCAGACCGAGGCAATAATACAAGGTGCCTGCCCTTCTGGACGAAGGCCCCTGGGATGTCTCTCCAGGGCTTTTACTCTGGAAGCAACTCGATCTCATGTACTGCAGTATGCCCTAAACGTCAGGACAGCAGCTCAGGTGTCCCTCGTGCTCCCCGCAGTGACCCTGGGTCCGTCCTGAACTGCCTTCTGAGCCCCGTGTTCTGGTCTGCCATTCTGGTCTGGATTCCACGAGCTTCCTGGTGTCCTCACCATTAGGCCTTTCTGCTTTGTGTTAACTGCGGTCCATGCTCAGTGCTTGTGGCCAGGACCCCTAACTGATACAGCTGCCCTTCTGTAACATCATCTGTGTGATAACGTCATGGGCACGGACCCCACTTTAACCACCAGGTGCTCTTTCCAGTACAAATTATTGTCTGACCTTGCCTAGTCGCCCTGAAGAGTTCTTAGGAGGTAAAAAAAAAAAAAAAAAAAAACCACCACCAGCTGCCTCAGGAGAACTGCATGTACTTATAATGATTTTGCTGTTTCTATGTTACCCTTGGACTTGGTAACTGATCAACATGGCAATGCTACATTTGCCCATTTGTTTAATAGACCTTCTAATTTATGACCCATCATCTCGATTATATTTGTAGAAATCCCAAGTGACCCAATTCCACAGGCTCATTTCCACATAGAATTCTCAGTGCACTGATCCACAGTATGTCTTTGTCTCACTTGTAAGGCATCCTAAGTGCCTGGATATAAATAGTTCTAGAAAGCCCAAACAAGACTTGCTCCTTTTCTAATACGTCCACTATCGTCTTTAGGTATCTCTACCACCCTTTGAAACACCAAGACATAATGGTCATACTTCAGCTAAAATTTCTGTCCACAATTTCATCAAAATCAATTAGCAATCCCTACTGAAACAGGATATGTGCTGGACCAGCAAATAATGGGACAAGCTTGTGACTGTTCCAGCTGAGGTTTCACATGGAGCCAAGGGCACTTGGAGGCATTCTGAGATGTCCCTTGTGGCAGGCAGGATTCTAAAAATGCACTTTCCCTTCACCTCAATTCTACTCCCTAATTTCTGGAGACTGTGAACAGGGTGACACATTGCTCTCAAGATTATGGTATATCATAGACAGAGTTGATCTTAGGGGAAGAAGAATACCTAGGTGGTCATGATTTGATCACGTAATGGAGCATTTTCTCTGGCTTGGGGCAAAAGAGATGTCAGATACATTCGAAGCATGAGAAGTACTGGAAGCTTGGCTGTTGATGCTGAAGGTGGAGGAAGCCACCTGAGAAGTACTGGAAGCATGGCTGCTGATGTTGAAGATGAAGGAAGCCACCCGAGAAGTACTGGAAGCATGGCTGCTGATGCTGAAGATGGAGGAAAACACCTGAGAAGCACTGGAACAAGGGCTACTGGTGCCGAAGATGGAGGAGGCCACCTGAGAAGTACTGGAAGAAGGGCTACTGATGGTGAAGGTGGAGGAAGCCACCTGAGAAGTACTGGAAGCAGGGCTGCTGATGTTGAAGATGGAAGAAGCCATGTGAGAAGTGATGTACATGGCTTCTAGGAGCAGAGAATGGCCCTAGCTGACAGCCAGCAAGGCCACAGGGATCTCAGACATACAGCTGCTAAGAACTGGATTCTGCCAACAACCTGAATGAGCTTGGAAGGAGATTCTTCCCCCGAGCCTCAGATTTCGGTCTGTGATACCAGCCTAGCCAGCCCCGAGATCTGACCTACAGAACTGTGAGTGGTATTGTGTTCATCTGCTAATTGCATGGCCATTTGTATTCAACAATAGAAAACCAATACATCCTTTCATCAAGAAAAGCCTTGTGTGTCAAATTTCCCTTTCATACCAAGGTTTCCAGGAATCTTTGCATGGAAAAGCAGGTGTCTCTGGAAAATTATTCTCCAATTTTCTCTGCCAGCTCCCCAGACCCAAAAAGATCACTGCAGAAGGGGCGGGGGGAAGAAGAAGGGAGGGGAAGGGCCATGCTTGATGGGTGCCAGTCAGTTTGTGAGCTCCTCACGGCCGCTCGCCTGCTGTGCGTGACCGTCCTGCGCAGTAGCAGTCTGCACCCTCATCCCACCAGTGAAGAAACTCAGTCTCCCTGCTCCAGGTTACTGCAGCTCACAGTTACACAGCAGGAAGTAAACCCACACAAGGAAGGAGCCCTTTCCCTATAAAACGGTTTTACAGCTAAATTTATCCTGAATTACGCTCATCCTAAAACCACTGAAACCTGCAGCCACAAGGACTCCAAAGAAACCCACAGAGAAGGTTTCAGGCCCAGGGTGCTCTGCAGACAAAACCTCACAGCACCCAAGGCAGGGGGGTGAAGGTAGCCTCACAGCCCCGTTTAAAATGAAAAACCCTGAATGACTTCTCCCAAATCACTTCAGCAAATGATCTGTGAACTTTAAAAATCATGATTTTTTTTAGAAATAAATAACATCTGATCTTTAGACTGCATTTTGAAACTAACTTGAAGGGGCTGTGTAGTTCATCAACTTACAATTATGCCATAAAAGGGTCAGATTTTTTTTTTTTTTTTTTTTTGGTAGGGGGATCCCTAACAAATAGAGCTGTTTAAAATCTTCCTACTGCCAAATGTAAACTGAGTGGATACTGTGCACCAAGCATATAATCAATTGTCTCATATCCTGAAAGTCAGGGAATAGAACTGAGTGAAATTTAAGATGCTAGAGGCTTTCATCTTTATTCAATACTTTTTCAAGAAAATTTATAATCTTGAAGAAATGGAACCCACAGCCAAATGTCTCTAAATAAAATTGCCTGTTAGTCTATTTTTTAATGCCACTTTCTTAATCAAGATGTATATGTACCATCTTAGACATTTCCTTGAAATATCTATATCTAAGATACCCTCTAACCAGAATATTTAAATAAATGTAAAACAGGGTAAGACTAAACTCTAGCCTATGAGTTAAAAAATGGGACTCAAGAATCTGACCAGCTGGATTGGAACCCCAGTTCTGCCACTTACTAGCTGTGTGGCCTTGATCTCGCCTAGAAAATGGAGATCATAAAGGAACCCACCCACAGGGCTGTAAAGGTGAAATGAATTAACACGTCTAAAGCACTTATGTGGTGCTCATTATGTGCAGGCTGTTGTATGTATCCACTCTTACTGCTGTGTTTGCTCTATAATGTATACTTTCATGGACAAACTCTCATCGACAGCTATCGTGGGCATGTGAGGAGCAAGCTAGAGAGAAACCTGCGAATTTCTCCACCAGGATCCCCATCCTTCCATCAGCCCAATTAAACCACAAATATGCTCATCTCCAGTCTTATGTATGAGAGGGCCACATTTTTGATACATAAATGAGAACTTGAAATTCATGTAAAATGTACTTGAAGAAGTTCAGAGTTGTTATTAATGGAAAAGTTAACTGAGAATGAAGTAGGTTATGTGGCTAGTGAAATGGCATCTTGAAGGCAGTACAAACGAGCTACATTTCGTAGTGACACCACCAATGGATTTTGGGAACCATTTAGGAATAGAAATAAGGATTTTTTTTTAAAAAAAAGAATGTAACACTATTTTAAATCCAAAACATAGGAAATCAGAGAACATGGAGCAGAGATATGCACCACCAAACTGAAGTTAGAACCCCAAGTCTAGGAGACGGTCTGATGACACGTGCCTGGGGACTAAGCAGACGCCATTGGCCTATAAACCAACAACTACAAATTTGCTCATTAAGAAAACCTCCTTTAAGCATAAAGCGTGGGCTCTCTAGGCAGACAGGGCCTCTACTTTCTAGCTAGGTAGGCTTAACCTTGTCAAAGTGCTTTAAACCTCATTAAACCTCAATTTCTACAACAACAAAAAAGGGCAATAAGAATAGCTCCTCATAAAGTAATCCGAGGTTAGATGAGATAATGCCTCACAGTTCATAAGGACTCTGGTTCATCTATTATTATTATTTAGGCCATTCCAAGGTTTAGATTAAAAAATGAACTACATCACAAAAGGAGGAAAAAACTTAAGACAAACCACTTCTTTTTCCACATGTTAACCTTAAGAAAGCGAGAGGCTTCCGAGCATGGTTTCAGGCCCGTGCTTTTTCTCTGAGCTCAAGGCCTACACCCTGTTCTCAGTGCACATACCTTCCCCTTGCCACCGTAAACATTTAATGCTTCATCCCACAACCCAAGCACGCCTGCAACTGACACCAAGCCCGGGAGACGCTCACCACACAGGGGCTGGGTGGGCTCACTGCTGACAGAGTCACCTTCGACCCCTCCACACTGAGGGCAGCGGAAGAGTGGGTGGAGGGAGGACGAGGGGTGCCCGTGCAGCACACAGCTAAAGGAGGCTACTGCGAGGGCAGGGTGTGAGGCACAAAAAACAGTGATGAGTTTCATTCTTCTTGAGTACTTACACAGTAAGCTGTAAGGCAGTTAAGTACATGGGAACATCCTTTTTTTCCCAGTTTCCTCTGCTCAGTTTCCCAGGTAAAGCAGTAAAGAAGGATTTTCCACACCCATCCGCCTCTTGTCTGTGTGCCTTTCGATGGAGGAAGCACACAGAGCTCTAACATGTGGGACGCTTTTCCTATTCAAGAATGTCATCCCTCACAAACATGAGCAGAGTAACACAATTCCCTTCACACTCCTACACCACAACAATGTATTTTCATTTTGTGCTGCAGTGGGTCGAGCACCAATCAATGAAGTTATCACAACACACTAAGATCCTCAGTGATGGAAACCTGCCACGGTGAATGTGGTACACTGCTGTGGGCAAGCTGTTGTGCAGGTGATCACCTTTGGTTTAAGACACACAGGTGCCATCACCCCACTCCCTGGACCCAGCTGTGAAGGGGCTCACAGCCTGCCCCTTCCACCACCACCACTATCTGCCCCACTCTGCACAGTGGCTGTGCCCTCTGCAGCTCCCGGCTCGCTGTGGTGCACACACAGCCTCCACGGCAAGAGCCTCCCTACTGTCTGGTCATTTCGGTCAAGTCTTTTAACATGTACAGGACCGACTACTCAGGAAATACGCATCCTGGCCTACGTCTGAGGGCGCTGCAAGCTCGCGGCATCCCCTTTAACATGTACAGGACCAACTACTCAGGAAATACGCATCCTGGCCTACGTCTGAGGGCGCTGCAAGCTCGCGGCATCCCCTCTCCTTTGGTCTAAATTTTACTATACTTCATGGTTTTGGTGTGAAATTGTAGCTATTTAACAGATGACAGCATAGTCTTAGTTTTGCATTCTTTTTATTCACCTGTACTCCATCATCTTTAACTATGTATTTGCTTCATTTTTAAACAGTTTAAAGCAAGGCCAATAAACACTCTCTTTTAGTAAAACCAATCAAATTCTAAGTAAGTCTTAAGTTGATTAAACTATGAAAAAAACTGCATCACCTGCAATATACTATTCTGAGAATTTCCAAAGACCTGGCTCATTTCCAAAAAGCAAATTATCATTTTGCTAAATTTCACTGTTAACTTTTACACGACTCATAAATACACAGTTTGCTTTCTCCTTACTAACAATTCCATGAGAAAGCATCCACCCTTTCAGTGTATATGGCTTCTAACACTTGCTGAGTTTGTAAACTTCATTTTTCTTTAATGGATCTTAAAAAAGCTATCTGGAAAACTACAACTGTCACCGATACCACAGACTACCTCTCATTTAACCTAATCCAGAATAAATTCAGGCTGAGTACTTTGGGCAGGGAGGTTTTTCCCTGAGAAATTACGTTTAAAAGTTGGCACTCTTTATTCCAGATAACCACCTTTCAGCCCAGCCAACTGTGAAGGAAGCTTTCATACACGCCACCACTCGTGCAGTTTATCAACTTTGGGAGACCTGCCAGAAAACAGGTTACCATCTAAAACACTAACTTCATATGTAATTATGCTTTAAGTTTTTTATTTGTTTGATTATTTTTTAATCAACACAAATTTTCAGAACTAAATATGGGCTTAATAAAAGTCTGGTTTTCTCTCCTCCCACCCCCGAGCTATGACAACTCCAAATGCAAAACCAGAATCAATCACGATGGCCAATTACATATGCAGTTAACTTACAAATGAATCTCTTATCTTCTATAAATCCAATCATTTTCTTTCAGGAGACTACTTCATAAATAATAATTGTCACATATTCATATTATTATATATTCCATTTACACAACTCATAAAACATTCTATTTTATAATGTAACCAACTCACTGCAACGCTATAGGACAGAGTAGAACTGCCCCATAGAGTTCTCAGGGAGCACCTGGTGAGTTCAAACAGCCAACCTTTTGGTTAGCAGCCATAGCTCTTAACCACTACGCCACCAGGGTTTCCACACAAAAAGCAGGAGCCTAGGTATAAACAAATAGGAGTTTCAATTAGCCTGCTGTATTTTTTTCTATTTTAGAGTGACCAAATGACCAACTGCTCCATTACGACCCCCTCAGACACCAGAGTTACCTAGTCAGGAGGGAAGAGAGAGAGAGGCAGGGAAGAGTCTCCTAGGACCAAAGCGCAATCCTGGAAATGGAAGCAACTGTAATAAATGCAACCTGACAAGCATTCAGAGACTGAAGCAATATTCCATCAAGTATTTTTAAATTCAGTTCCACACAAGTCAACTCGGTTTTGCCTGGAGATTTTACCAGACATTTAGCCGGTGTGTATATAATTACTTGTCTCTCTGAATTGGAGGTGGGGGTGGGAAACAGCCCAAGGAGGCCTGTGTTGTTTAAAGAAGACCTGATATGAAAGAGAACCCGAAACCCAGGGATTCATTCCAATGTTTTAAAAAAAACTAACTTTATTTTAGTAACTTTAAGAAACAATTGTTTGTTTTCAATCTAAAAGCTGTCATCTTTGTTCTGCTCGTAAGGTTAAAAACAAAAATATAATGCTATTTATTCCTAAATTCAAGAGCTACCTTCTCCTTCATCTTATTTATCATGGATATCAAAGACCAGCGCAGTATTCTTAGCATATATTACAACTTCCAATCATCTTTCATAATTAATCAGGTTATACTTGCCATGTCAAGATTATCCTTAGAATAGTATCTTCAGAATTCATTCTGAGTGTTTAGCAGCAAAATTTCTTGGGAAAGTCCCTTTACAAGCTTCACCTCAGTTCTGAGATGATAACGATGTTGCAATATTCGGAAGAGCCAAGGTACACAACCATTAAGTCCTGCCTCTATGACATTTCATGCAGCAACGTAAAAACAGGTATCGGGCTGCTGGATGTGTCTTTACACAGATCTCAGTCCTTCTCTACTTCTACTAGACACATGGTTGCTACTTGAGTCACCAATTATTAAGAAGAAATACAATTTTCACAACTATTAACTACATTCACGATCATCTAAAGGGTAATTCACATATTTTTTCTCTATTCCATAGTCTAACCCCATAAAACCAGAAACTCTCTAACAGACTTTACAGACTAAGAATATACTTTGAATCAGTGAAAACTTTTTCCAAAAAAGAGAGCCAGAGAAAGAAAATCTAAACATCGTAAGCTTTTATCTTACAATGAACTCTTTATAGCCACACTGTCTGGTATGGTACCACCAGTTAGTTATACGTATATATTGAGCACTTGACATGAGGCTGGTTCAAACTGAGATGTAAGTAAAAATTACACACCAAGCTTTGAAAAATTAGGGGAAAAAAAGGATGTAAAATACCTCGTTAATAATGCTTATACTGATTACATGTTAAAATGATAATATTTTGGATCTATTAAGTTTTTTTTTTTACATTAAATAATTAAAATATATTATTTTAAACGTGGCTACCAGAAAATTTTACATCACAATTGTGGTTCACATTACATTTCTATCAGGCAGTGTGGTTTTACAGACCAATTTTGAAATAGCCTATGAGGTAATTCAAATCTCTGTTATTAAAATTCAGGTGTAAGACATGAGATATTCTTTCCCTAAATCCCTCTCATGTGCCGAGGGACTCGGGGGAGGGCAGTGGCAAAGCTGTCTACCAGGAAGGTTACTGAAACACAAGACTCAGCTCATTGCCTTTTGGCCTTATTTAACTCTTCCAAAACTTTCCTCTGCTTCGCTGCTTCCTGCTGTGCAAAGTGTCCAACAAACCCTGACCCCAGCTCCCAGGAGGCAAGTGCACGCTCTATCGATCAACTGTGCAATGGCAATCACCGCTGCTCGGAAACTATGAGCACCAAATAGACGTGCACGTGGACAGACACCGACAGGGGCGGAGGACATCCTCTCAGGTTAAACACAAGCAGGACTGCAACCCAAATCAGGCCACCAACTCCACACCCCTGCTCCATGCAGGGTCCTCACCATGTTATCACTACCACCAGGACTGGAAACCACAAGGGGAAAAGCAGAGTCACCTTGCTGAATTCTGGCTCCGAGCCCACTGGAGCTCTCCACTGCTTCAGTCACTCCACATCTCCCTGTCCTCCTCCCCTGGGAACTGGAGTTAGTCACAGAATGTTGGCAATATGGTGCTTGGGTGCTCTCCAATGTACCCCGGGGCAGCAGACAGCATTTTCAGGTAGGACAGCTTCCAGACACAGATCCACTCAATCGGCAAACATTACAGAGCGCCTAGCATGTGCAGTACAGCAGGCCCTGTACTAGAGGCGTGTGGCACACGTCACTGAACAAGAGACAGACAACCAACAGACAAGCAAGTGGAGTAAGAAGGTAACTAGTGTGCTAGAAGGTAGCATGCTAGAAGGCAGTTAAGTGCTGAACCAAAAAAAGAAGAGTAGGGAAGGCCTGAGTTTGGGGTGTGGGCACGGTGTGCAGAGGGCACGGAGCCCAGCTATACAGAGTGCTCAGGGGAGCCTCCCTGAGAAGGTGAGATCTGTGCACACGTCTAAGCAAGTGAGGAAGTCGGCAAAGCAGTGGGGGGGGGGGGGGGGGCGGGAGGGAGGGCAATGGTGCGGAGGTTCCCAGTAGGGGTGCAGCTGGCATGCTCACACATAGGAAGGAGGCTGGCATGCAGAGACAGGTGCAGGAGGGGCAGGGCCACAAGAGGGAAGTCCCAGAGGTGAGGGGCAGTGGCACGTGGGAACTCCCAGGGCACAGTGAGGACAGTAGGCTTTACCCCGAGACGAAGACCCACTGGATGGTTTTACACAGAGGCATCAAGTACTCTGATTATGTTTAGAAAGAATCACCTTGGCTATTGTTCTGAGGACAGGCTCTAGAGGTCTAAAGTAGACAAGGGAGTATTTAATTAAAACATGGCAAATACTGCTGCAGATGAAAGCTAAGTAATAACAATTAGGACAAAGAAGGGCAACAATAAAGGTTTCTGATCTGGACTGAGGGAGGTAAGCTGTGTATGGCAAAGGTGGGAGAAGAGGGAAAGCCCACTATTACTGGGAAGGCAGAGGAGGAGAAAGGCTTTCAGCGATAGTTGACAGGTGCTGCCAGTCCTTACTGCTGCTGTCCTTTCAAGGAGGACTACTTTAGCAAGAGTTTGACTTTCCTTTTTATATGAAACAAACTATTTCTCTGACAACAAACAAATTACAACAATAACAACAAAACAGAAAAGGATAAATACCGGCAACCCCAGGAATTCTGACCTGATTTGACATTTTGGTAGGAAACGTTAACAAGTACACGGTTGCTTTTAGATTACATCTAGCAGGAAAATGCGTGCATATGATATGAAGAAAAATATGTATCAATACAAATAAACATTAATAGAGAGCTAATTTCCCTGGTTCTCGTTTCACTGAATAACAATACCTTTGGGCTCCCATGAATAATGCATTAAATTCCAGGCAGTTTATATGCGACCCTGCAACTCTGCGCCCTCATTATGCACCATCTGAAATCATTCCAGGGGCAAACCATGCTAAAAAGTGACTTCCAGCAAATGTCCTTTTCCTGTCAGCCATGGATAGTTTACCAAGTGTCTCTTTAGATTCACAAGACCTATTCAGAAGCCTACTTTAAAAATATTCTCTTTGAAATATGTTCAATAATTCATTAAAGTTCTAAAACACCAAACTTCCTTTTTTGTTATCTTATTACACATAAAATAAAAAACCACTGTCGTCCAGTCAATTCCAACTCCTAACAACCCCACAGAACAGAGTAGAACTGCCCCATAGGATTTCCAAGGAGCGGTTGGTGGACTCAAACTGCCGACCTCTTGGTTAGCAGCCGAGCTCTTAGCCACTGAGCCACCAGGACTCCTTAGTATACATACGGATTCTTAATTCAATTAAACTTTTAAGAAATATAAAATGACATATTTATTTCCTGGCTTCTTCACATTTATCAAAAGTAACCTTGATTTACTTACACCAAAGCCACTATTCCAATGCTATCCTCACTTTGGTGGTTGGAGACCTAAAGGTCCTAGGAGAGCTCCACTTCATATTGAAATTGTCCACTTTTAGCTGCAGAAAGAAGTCACTGTACCATAATGCAGCAGTACACATGACTCCTTGCAGCTGGCCTGTTCTGGTGAGTCTCACATAGCACAGAACGCCAGTTATGTAGACCTCGGTGTCCCGTCTCATTTTTCTCACCTCTTCACATTCTCTGTTACATTGAAGACCATCATAAAACGGTAATCTAATTACTACAACTATTAACTATGTTCATGATTAATTTGAAATACCTGACACAAAATGTAAATGGAATGGTGAGAGACAACGCATAGCCTCAATGAAATTCTAACACCCGAAGCTGGCATCATGATCAGTCATGTAATTGTGCTAAATTTCCACCCAGCTGGGCATATTAATAGAGTTGGTTGCTAGTATTATTTACTAAAAATATGCTTCGATTCAAAACCATTAGTTTCACCTGAACTTCCCCCATCACCTCCCAAGCCAATCCTAAAATAAAATCATCATTCCCTGCTTTTGGCTTTCTCTTAATATCTTTCCCACTCACCCTGCCAAACACCTAGTGCCCTCACGAAGTCTACGGATTGCCTTGGCACCCCTAAATAAGATAAGGCACAAAAAGTAAACTGCTATGCAAATTGTTTATATTGAAAATAGTGAGTAAAATATTGGTTAAGGGAGATAAATAAAAACAAGAATGCTTAGCCCAAAACACCAAGGCCTTAGTCTTAGGACTGTATTCCTGAGATATGGGACCAAGGCATCTTCCTGAAGATGTAGCCTAGAGTCATCTGAGAGGACTTAAGTCTATGTGATAGCCCCGAGTGTTGGGACACAGTGTTGTAAAGATTCTTCAGGCACTAATGCCCTTTCCTTAAGTACACTAAAGCAGAAATGTGGAAGTACAAGGCTGCCCCATGTCTATCCTAGCAAAGACCATTGCAACCCGTTACCATCGAGTCCATTCTGACTCATAGAGACCCTACAGGACAGAGTAAAACTACCCTGTAAGGTTTCCAAGGGGCACCTGGTAGATTCAAACTGCCAACCTTTTGGTTAGCAGCCAGAGCTCTTAACCACTGTGCCAGCAGGGTCTCCATCCCAGCAGAAGCAGCCCCTCACTCTGTGTTCTTCAGGTTCAATTACACTTGAAAGCAGAGGTAACAAAAACAGGAGTGCTGTTACCGCAGGGCTGTCAGTGAGAAGCTACCCTGTGCTTCATGTTAATTTGTGTTTTCCTTGCTTTTCAATTTACCCCCTTGCAGGCAAAGAATCCAAGTCCTTGTTCTGGGAAGGGAAGGGAAAGGAGGGAAGTGAAAGGGAAGGGAAGAAGTTGAGGTGAAGAAGGATTAAAGGCAAAAGGGGCGGAGGTGGGGTAGACAGCCCAAGTATAGGGGAACATGGACTCTAGGAATAAAATGCCTTTTTACCAAGGCTGCCATTAATAAATGCCACTTAACAAGTTTTTTATTTTTTTAAATAAAACATTCTTGACTTAATGAAAAGTATTTTACTGATATATCTTTAAAATACTTTATGGCATGTCTTTCTCCTAAGATCAAAACACGTACTGTCATTTTGACATTCATCAATTTATCTCCTTTTTGAATCTAATAGAATATTCATCACCTATGATTCACGAAACATTAATAAAAGTTAAATAAATCTATTCCATAAAACCGTTACTGTTATTCTTTGGGTTACTAAGTTTGGGGATGGCTTGTTGTGCAGCAAAAGATAACCAGAGCACTTGTTAGCTGTTTCCTGACTCACGGCCGTAACACACGGGTACATATGTGACTGGAAGCCAGTGACTTCGAGGGAGGTGAGGTCACTGCTGTACCCTCAGTGTTTAGAACAGTGCCAAGCATATATTAGCTGCTCAATAAATATTTGTTCAATGAACTTAAGTCCCATTTTGATAACATTTTATCTTAAAGGTTACAAATATGCAGTCACTAACAGAGTAAAACGTCACCAGTTTAAAATGCTGAGGCATAAAAAGCTGGAAAGTGTGAAATACGTGCCTAATGATGGCCAGTGTGGTTGTTAAGAGGGTAGCTTCTGCACAGGAGCCCTAGTGGAGCAGTGGTTAAACCGCTCAGCTGCTAATCAAAAGGTTGAGGGTTCAAAGCCACCAGCTGCTCCACAGGAGAAAGATGGGGCAGTCTGCTTTTGTAAAGATGATTAAAAAAAAAAAAAAACTCGTTGCCGTCAAGTCGATTCTGACTCACAGCAAATCTGCAGGACAGAGTAGAACTGCCCATGGGGTTTCCAAGAAGCAGTTGGTGGATTCGAACTACTGGCCTTTTGGTTAGCAGGTAAACTCTTAACCACTGCGCCAACAGGGCCTTGGACACCCTCTGAGGCAGTTCTACTCTGTCCTATAAGGTCACTATGAGTAGGAATCAACTCGCCAGTAGTGGGTTTGGGTTTGGGTGGTCTCTGCAAACATGGTCTGGTGATCGTCCAAAGAGAGCACTGACCAGGGACTGTGCAGACAGAAATGTCGCCTCCCTCCTGACCCGTCGTCCTCTCAGAGAACAACGCCCTACCCGTGAACACCGTATCTGCCACACAGGATTAGGTGCAGAACAGCAGGGATAATCCAGGTATTCCTCAAGCACAGATAAAACACTTACTAGATGCAAAGAAGTATACTGGGAACTTAGTGCAAAAACAAACAAGACATGGGCCTTGGCATTAATCCTTAATGAAGGTGATATACGTCAATGTGCCTGGCAAACTACACTGCCACTTGTAAATAAAACCACAAACACTAATGACCATTATTCCAGGGATCCTCCATTGTTCCACATGCCCCTCACCTTTGGGCATCACTTAGTACTTACCAACCAGGGCAAAGAAGGCACACCCCAGGAGTCTACTAGGAGCACCACACCCTGGAGGCGTCGATCGCTCTCCAAGCAGCAGGAGCAGCACCTGTGCAGCAGGATGCTCCCCCCCGCCACCCCCGCCCCACAGCATCACTGCCTCTTCCTGCACCCCCAGCCTTTCTTATCGGCTGCTTCCCTCTTACGGTGGTTGGGTGAAAGGCGTCTTCTGATGCAAGTATGGGTTGTATTTCCACTTACCAGCTTGAAAAATGGCAAGAAACGGTCTCCTCTATCTTCTCGGCATACTCATCACTGCCTTCCCAAGGACTCTTCCCAACCTTTCCCTGTTGAGACCTCAGCCAGTGCCAGGTTATTTAGAACAACAGATTCACTGGCAAGACTCCCACAGGAGCAGGCTAAGTGGCCCACAGATGCAGCTCAAACAGGAAGACAGAGCAAGTACAGTTCTTGGGTCTTTTTTTTCTCTTAGTGAAATTCAGAAATTAACCATATCCATAATGGGAGCTTCTCATTACCCAGTATTAAGAATAATCTGAGTGTCAGAAAACAAATGAGAATCCTAAATGTCATTTCTCATGAGAAGAAAAACAGCCCTGTAAAAACAAAATGCTGTTGCAAATGAGTTGATGAGTTACTTGAATGCATCTTTCTCCTTGCCTCTGAATCTCTGTGCTTGTGCAAATACTTTTCCGTTCTCCAGAAATTTATTTCATACTGCAAAGGCTCTCCTGCCTCAAGTCCTGCAGTAAGCTGATTAGGCCTGTGAGAAAGGTGTTTGTCACACCCTCAGGAAGCCAGCGGGCTGCTTCCATGTGAAGTGATGACAGGGCTGCAGGTTCCCCTCGCCCTCCTCTACCTGGTAAGGTGAGTCTGTCTCACCAGTGCTTTGGGAAAATGATTAAAAACCCTCCCGCCCTATTCTTCTAAGCCTCCCTTCTGTGGGCACTCTGGCCATTTGCTTCTTCCAGAGGCTCCACTTTCACCTTCTAGAAAGCTGACAGAGAAGAACTCTTCAAGCCAATTATCCACATACCCCCTGACCTCCACAAAGTAGCAGAACATGACACCCAAGTTTTTAATGAGGCAGAAGAGTCAAAACCATTGATGACCCCATGGAAAAATCTAAGGATCCTCCACTAGATTAAGCTTGTCTGCAAAGACCCGGAAGAGCCCCTGGGTGGTACAAATGGTTAAAGGCTTGGCTGCTAACTGAAAGGTTGGTGGTGCAAGTACACCCAAAAGCAACCGAGAAGAAAGGCCTGACAATCTTTTTCCAAAATATCATTCACTGAAAACCATACGTAGCATGGTTCTATTCTGACACACATGGGGTCGTCATGAGTTGGAATTAACTCCATGCCAACTGGTTTTGACAAAAACCTGGGTCGTTTTCTTTGGTGCCAGGCTTCCCCGACTAACCCGTCCACATTCAAGTTTTCGGAGTCCACAGTATCAAAGAAAATACATGTGCCACAAATGTGGAGATGAGGCTTCTGCTATGGAGAACAAGTTATAAAAATACAGGGAAGACAGAAACAGGAGGACCACGCCATTCACTGATTCAACCCCTAGCTACTGAGCACCAACCATCTACCTAGCCTTGCTGTAGGTGCTGGAACTTTCACCATTCAAGGAGGGAGGCAAGGCCTTTCCTCAAGGGGAGCTTATTTTTCCCTTGAGGGAAGGGCAGACAGGTGATGAGGAAACAAATAAGCACATAAGATAATGTCAGACTGTAGTTAAGTGTTCATACAGAAAATTAGTCAGGAGAGGGGTAATGCTGAGGTAAGGTAGTCAGGAAAGGCCACCATTCATTCACTTATTCAATAAGTATTTATTAATTTCCTAAATGCCCAGTATTGTTCTAGGCACTGGAGGCAAAGAAGTGAGTATAGACAGATTCCTGTATTTACGGACCTCACATTCAAGTGAGAGTAGACCAAAAAGAAAAAAGAAAGGAAAACATTTAGGATGCAATATGGAGAAGGGTCTGTGGAAAAAAATAAAGTAGGGGAGGGAGGTGAGGGGTACGTAGAGTTGTACCTGTGATTTTAAATAAAAACCAAAAACCAAACCCAGTGCCGTCGAGTCGATTCCGACTCATAGCAACAGAGTAGAACTGCCCCATAGAGTTTCCAAGAAGCGCCTGGAGGACTCAAACTGCCAGCCTTTTGGTTCGCAGCCGTAGCACTTAACCACTACGCCACCAGGGTTTCTGTGATTTTAAATAAGGTCACCAAATAAGATTTCATTAGCAACCAGGTGCCATTTAAACAGAGACTTGGATATGGAAAAGCCAGCCTCCCAAGAACTGTGGGCAGAGTTCCAGGCAGAGGAGCAGGACATGCAAAAGCCCTGGAGCAGAAGCAAGGTTGGTGAGTTTAAGGACTGGAAAGGGTGTCGGTGCAGCTGAGGGACAGAGAATGAAGAGAAGGGTGGAGCAAGATGGGGCCAGAGGGGTGACCAACTCAGAAGCATGCCAGGAGACCAAAGTGAGATGGCCAGAAGAGAAAGAAGACATGATTCAGTCAGTCTATTTACCAGAAAAAAGCATGTGAGATAAACAGCACATTCCCACGGCCCCGACCTAATACTAGACTAAGGACCTACTACATGTAAGGCCCTGCTGAGATAAACAGCACATTCCCATGGCCCTGACCTAATACTAGACTGAGGACCTACTACGTGTAAAACCCTGCACGCTGCACTTTCTCCACAAGTCGTATCAGGCTGCCGGGCAGATCTCCCATCCTGCCAACAAACAGATTTACAGGGAGGGAAAAAGAAGTACGCAGAATATTTAAAATGGCCCGAATGGGCACTCCTGTCTGGAGGAGAGACGAGAAGGCAGAGGGAGACAGGAGCTGGCTGAATGGGCACAGGGAATACAGGGTGGAGAGGAAGAATGTACTGTCTCATTAGAGAGAGAGCAGCTAGGAGTACACAGAAAGGTGTGTATAATTTATGTATGAGAGACTGACCTGATTTGTAAACTTTCACTTAAAGCACACTAAAGGGAAAAAAAAAAAAAAAGCCCCAAACGATGCAATCACTAACACCACTGGAGCCTGGATATGTTGGAGAACAAGGAAGTAGAGAGGCCAGTTGATTCAGTCTGAGTCTGAAGCCAAAATCCTTGAAAAATGTCTGTATCAATCCTTGAGAATTCTGCTACCCCTTCCATTGAACCTGTTTATCTTTTAAGCACATATATTTATGAAAGAAAGCTACCTTTACTTTAGGAGGTGACTAAGTTTTACACAGACTCTCAGGCCTCCTAGGGGTCATTCTGAAGAAAAGGGGGCAATTCTGTATGGCTACTACATCCAGGTCGCCCAGAGCAGCCTTCAAGAATGAACAGCCGACCACATAGCGCCCTTCCCACAGAATAGATGAAAAGTCCCCTTGGCTCCCTGGGAAAGAAGGCTTCTGGACAAGCAGGCAAGCCCCGGCTGGAATGAGTAAGGCATAAATGAAACACCTTTTTGATTTCATGGCTGCTTTTCAAGAAAAGAATTATTGTGGTAAAATATATAACAAAAAATGTGCTGTTTTAACTATTTTTAAGTTTACAATTCAACGGCATTAATTATATTTGCCATGTTGCATAACCATCAGCACTATCCATTTCCAAAACTTTTTCATCACCCCAAATAGAAACTCAATACCCCTCAATCCCAGCTGCTTTTCTGAGCAGCAAGGCTTCAGGGAAATTCCAGTCCGTGGCCAACAGTGCTCTGCAGAGGGCCGGAGCACAGTTAAAACCTTAACGCCCCCCTGGTGGCCAAGCTCCTGTAAAACCCACCGTCATAGGGCCGGAATACAGCATCTGAGTGAGTCATGGAGTTCGTATGTGTTCTGTCATTATGTATTACTGCTGTGTACAGGAAATAAGATGCAAACAGTCAGGGATGAGTGAGGTAAACAGGGAAAATGAAAATGTCAGAGCACGAGGAGACTGTTAAATGGCACTGACGCTGGGCAGGTGTTTGTCTGCCAGGCACTGCTTGTCTCTTTCAATCCATCATCAGAAAGGACAAGCAACCTCAGGAGGCATGGGCGTCCAGGCCAGAGGATGGAGTGGGCTGCGCCTCGGACTGCCCAAGGCAAGAGCACGCTTGCCCTAAACTGTCAGTTTATGGGCTTCACTGTCATCTGGCTGCTGTCAGCGGGAGGCCTAAAAATAGCAACACACAGCGACTCTTGGCTTTCAAACTCAGAGACGATTTGGCAAACATGATCCTCGGAAGGTTAAGTATGGTAGCTTTAAGCACCTTTTAAGGGCACGATAGACAGACAGGGACACAACTAATTCTTCTTAATCTTTGCTCAATTAAGAACCCAAATTTTAGCAAAATGGGACACTGCAGGTCTGAAAATGTGGGGCAAGTGAGAGGCAGAAAGAGCCCAAGAGGAAAAGTAAGGAAAATGGAGTTAACTCTGCTCCCGTGTGTCACATCGGCCTAGAGTGGCGGAAACGGGGGAAAGACGAGGACAGTAAAGTGTTCCACAGGTGAGTCTGATACTATCGCAAGCTGCCTGTCACCCTCAGGAGGAGTAAGAGCTTTCAGGTCTGACAGAGGGAAGTCAATTTGTACAACTGAAGCCTCTCCAAGAATAAGGAAACAGGAAAACAATGAGAACATCCCTAGTTCTCTGGAGAAAAGGGGACACACGTGTGACCTATCACCCCAGAAAGGAAAAGAGGGCTACAAAAAGGCCTGGAAAAAATCCAGGCCACCTCCAAGAAGGCCACTGATGGATTTCCTCATCTCCAGTCAAATGCAATTAACCAGACATTCACTGAGAATTTAACTCGGCCATAGCCTCTGTGGACTCAGCAACAGGGCCTGCACCTTCAGCACACGTTTGTCAAAACACAAAGATGACAATCTATGGGATCTGTGAGAAACCATAGTCCTTGATTAACTCCAAAACCTCCTAACATGGCAGAAAAATCACACTCGTCTGGAAGAACGGCTTATTGTGAAGTACTTAAGTATCGACAGGGAATTCAAGCCCTTGCTTTCTATTTTATTTATTTTATGTCTTTTTGGAAGCTATGTAATAAGCCAGGAGACAGGAACGACATGAAGACAAAGCCAGCCAGAGGGACAAATTGGCAAGTATAAAAATTAACAAGAAGGGTAACTATCTCCATTTCAGAAAAAAAAAAACCGTAAGCTAAATGTATGCATTGATCTGTACAGAAGGAGGGATGGGGGGAAAAAATATATATATATACACACACACACACACACACTACATTAAACTTGGGCTTCACCATTCAAGGCAATATTCATCCCAGGCAGAGACGGATTTTTTTGATAATATTGATTACTGACAATATAGGTAATATATTCAGAGATGAATCAGAAAGAACTCTGGCTTCTCTCTACTTCCTCATTCACTTTTTAAAAAGCCATTCTGTAGTCTGATCAGCAGTTCTGAAATGTGGTAGGCAGTGAAGTAAAACTCAATTATATAGCTGCCAATTTTAGAGGCTCTGAGGAAAAGGAAGATCTTTTGTCTGAAACAATTTATCAACTTCCGTAATCCAAATAATCTGTAATTGGGCACCACCGCACAGGCCTCAGTGGCTCACACTTATATTATTAGAAAAGATACAGGTAAGGGTGCTGGGACAAAAAATACACAAATACACATCAGCTTAAACAGGCCAAAGTGTGTTTTTTCCCTTCTTCTCTCATGTAAAAGTCCAAAGTAGGTACTCTAGAGCTGACAGGAAAGCTTGCTCCATGAAGTCATACAATGACCAAGCTTCTTCTACTTTGCTCTCTTGCCATCCACCATCCATGAATTTCCTGAACCACTGTACCGACTCCAGCTCCCACCAGCACATCTGCATCTGAGCCAGCAGAAAGGGAGGAGAGCCATGGAGCAAGCCCCTTCTCTCCAAAAGCAAAACCCAGAAGCTTCATATTTCTCTTCTGCTCAAATCCCATTGGCTAGAGCAGTCACATGTCTACACCTAGACACAAAGGAAGCTGGGAAATGCAGTTTTAGGGGTCCACCAGGGTACTCTGCTAAAACTTCGGTTGTGTTACAAAGTACAAAAGGAAGAAGAAAACAAACACTAAAAGAATACAACCAGTCTCTGACAAAGTCTTTGAATTATTTCCTCCACCATCTCTGGTTTTAAGACCCAAGGTCCATAACCTATTCATTTTATCTTTTATATTAATCTCATAATAAAAACCAAGACCTGTTGAAGGAAGTGAGAAGATATCGTTCTATAATTAATAAATCCACTGGAAAAAAAATGCTGCTTTGGTCATTTTCTCAAAAATTGGTTCTTAATGTATGTTCACTCTTTTAGCACTTCGGCTAAAGGAAAGACCTTCACTCTCTTTCCAATCGCACACTGATTATTTTAATGTGTATGTATCTGGTAATGGTGACAGGTGTGGGAGGGTAAAACAAAGGGAAGATATTTAACAAACAATGATTCATTTATTTCAAGTAGTTGGTTTTATCCAGACTATTTCTACTACATGAGTTATTTAAAAAACTAACCAATTGTACTGCCTTTGGTTCTTAAGCCCCCTGTGTTTTTATAACATCCCTTCCAGCTTTCTGCTGACAAACGTTCGATGAGGAAGTGGGGTGTTTTAAGGTGTGTGCTGATCCTGCCTGGATCATGAATCTCCTCATCACTGAGGTACTATCCACATTGAGCCGTCTTTCTTGTCATAACAGTGGCTGGGCTGGTCAGAGAAATAAGGGTAGGGAAAAATAATGTCAACCATCTCAGATAAACTTTGCAGTTTTTTTTTTTTTAATGTAAAAATTAGTATTTGTGAAATGTAGGTAAACTGTCACTAAGATATCTAAGTTTCCTGTTAATTTACAAGTCCTTTTTTTTTTTTTTTTTTCTTCCTGGTGCAGTGGTTAAGAGCTACAGCTGCTAACCAAAGGCCAGCATTTTGACTCCACCAGCTGCTCCTTGGAAACCCTATGGGGCAGGTCTACTCTGTCCTATAGGGTCACTATAAGTCGGAATCGACTCGACGGCACTGGGTTTGGTTTTGGTTTTGTTTCAAACCACAATAACTTAATGGTGTAGGGGAATTTGAAATTTCTATGCTGTCTCAATGAGGGAGGGAATACATCAACTAGGAGTTTTCTCATTAAAAATTTCATCAATTATGAACTTTGATCTGGAATGCTGCCTTTGTGTGGTGATAATTTACCTAATAATTTTCTCACTGTAACTTTATAAGAAGTAAGGGAGAAGCCCAGAACTATCATATTAGTGAACGACAACACTAAGAAATCTAACTCAAGATTTTTAGAACAGATTTTATTTAAAAGCATCAGAGAGAAAATCTGAATTTACTTTTGTGAGACTGTGTTTGTTTAGTGGAATTCCTGCATGTGACAGGAAACTAGTGAGTCCCATTTGATCAGAATTTTGCTTGGCAGCTCTGTGGACAAATCTTCACTCTCAATCCTACAATTATTTCTCACTTAATAGGACAATAAATACATAACAAAATGGTACCCTCAATTTCAAAATAGTTTTACTCTTAAGTTATGATATCATGGTAGCTTACTTCACCGTAACTTATTTCATAACCATGTTCCTTAAGATAAAAAATACTTGGAGTGACCTCAAGAAATGTTAATGATACATGGTAAAAGATGGCAAAAGACATCAAAAGCTAAAGAGAATTGATTACAAGATGAACAGAAAGTCATTCCTCTTTCATCTATGCTAGTCTCACACTCTAGCACTGCCTACCACTACCCCACAAATACACAAAAAGAGGCCTCCCCAAGACATTCCAACTTGGAGAAAACCAGGATAAAGCAAGCACTAGACCACTCTGGAAGGGTTCTCAGTAACTATCACAGAATATCAGTGTGGCCAGCGCTAGCCTACAATCACCAACAGAGTGTTCGGGCCAAGTCACAGAAGAAGCTGTCAGTCCTACTCAAGTGGGACAGGAAATGGACTCCTTAAAGAGAAGCCAGGTTTTACCCCAGGGGAAGAAGAGAAAGCGCTTCAGCAGAGAGGCAAGAAACACAAGGACATCATGAAAAACAAACATGGGATAGGTCCCAGGTTCTTCTGTGAAGTGTACGTCATCTTGTGTGGCTACAGCAAGAAGGTGTGAGGGAGATGAAGCTGAAATCACGGCGTGAGGTAGCACTGTGAAGAGCATCGAATTCAGAAAAGAGAGGAGGAAATGTGCATCTATCTCAAACACTGTGGTGGGCATTTTGTTAGCATACTATGTCGTAGAGCTTTGCAATACTGAAATATTTTTTACCTTCCCATTTTACACATTAGGGAATGAATACTAAAGGAGGTAGGAAACTGACTCACAGCTAATAAAACGAAGGGGCAATATGTAACATCAAGGATGCAGAATTCCAGATAAATGCTAACAAGTGCTGCCTCTTTAACATTTCCAGCCTAGGAAAGTGAGCCTTTATTTTCTGGGCATTAATGAATACTATCAAGTCTATAAAGAAAGTAATATCCAGTCAGATCTGTATTTCAAAAAGACCATCCCAGCAGCAGCATAGGGAAAGAGCAGAGGAGAGAACTAGAAGACCTGGAGGATCCTGCAACTGTTGAGGACAAGAAGGATGCAGGCCCACAACCAGGGCATAACCCTGCCAACGGACGACTGAACTCTGAGGACTTCGTACCAAGGTAAGTGAGCCTGGAATCTGATGGTCAAACAACAAGAGTCAATATAACAGATCCCAAAGACATACAAAGTAACCTTCCAAAGAAACACATCAATGGAAGGACCATGTTTATCCACTGTCACCAACAGAGATCCTAGAAGGCAAAGACCAGCCCCGTGGAGACGGGTAGATGCCCTGGCCCCTGAGCTGGACCAGGCCCCGCTGAGAACACAGAGATACCTTAATCTGGAAATAGATGTAAAAGGCCTTCTTAACAAGGATCCCAGTTTCAACCTAAACCATTTCTACCTGCTACCAAGATGAAGATTTTAATTTAGATTGGGGGGTAACCTACCAGAAATATACAGGAAAAAAAAAATATGAGGATCCTCTTGGGACAGTGAATAATGAAAAATGAAGGACTAGCAACACAACCCCTACATATCTGTCAGTTTGCCGTACTGAGGGGACTTGTGTGTTGCTGCAATGCTGGAAGATATGCCACTGGTATTCAGATACCAGCAGGGTCATCCATGGAGGACAGGTTTCAGATGAGCTTCCAGACTAAGACCAGGAAGAAGAACCCGACAGTCTACTTCTGAAAAGCATTAGCCAGTGAAAACATTATGAATAGCAGCAAAACAGTCTGATATACTGCTGGAAGGTAAGGCCCCCAGGTGGGAAGGCACTCAAAAGATGACTCGGGAGAAGATGCCTCCTCAAAGTAGAGTCGACCTTAGTGACGTGGATAGAGTAAAGCTTTCAGGACCTTCATTCACTGATGTGGCAGACTCAAAATGAGAAGAAACAGCTACAAACATCCATTAATAATCGGAACCTGGAATGTATGAAGTATGAATCTAGGAAAATTGGAAATCGTCAAAAATGAAATGAAACACATAAACATCAATATCCTAGGCATTAGTGAGCTGAAATAAACTGGTATTGGCCGTTTTGAATCGGAAAATCATATAGTCTACTATGCTGGGAATGACAACTTGAAGAGGAATGGTGTTACATTCATTGTCAAAAAGAACCTTTCAAGATCTATCCTGAAGTACAGCGCTGTCAGTGATAGGATAGTATCCATACGCCTACAAGGAAGACCAGTTAATATGACTATTATTCAAATTTACACACCAACCACTAGGGCCAAAGATGAAGAAATAGAAGATTTTTATCAGCTGCCGCAGTCTGAAATTGATCAAACATGCAATCAAGATAATTACTGGCGATTGGAATGGAAAGTTGGAAACAAAGAAAAACGATCAGTAGTTGGAAAATATGGCCTTGGTGACAGAGACAATGCCTGAGATCGAATGGTACAATTTTGCAAGACCAACAACTTCTTCATTGCAAATACCTTCTTTCACCAACATAAACCACGACTATACACATGGTCCTCACCAGATGGAACACAAAGAAATCAAATTGACTACATCTGTGGAAAGAGACAATGGAAAAGCTCAATATCATCAGTCAGAACAAGGCCAGGGGCTGACTCTGGAATAGATCATCAATTGCTCACACGCAAGTTCAAGCGGAAACTGAAGAAAATCAGAGCAAGTGCACAAGAGCCAAAATATGACCTTGAGTACATCCCACCTGAATTAAGACACCATCTGAAGAATAGATTTGACGCATTGAACACTAGTGACCGAAGACCAGATGAGTTGTGGAATGACATCAAGGACACCATCCATGAAGAACACAAGAGGTCACTGAAAAGACAGGAAAGAAGGAAAAAAACAAGATGGATGTCAGAAGAGACTCTGAAACTTGCTCTCAAATGTCGAGCGGCTAAAGCAAAGGGAAGAATTGATGAAGTAAAAGAACTGAACAGAAGATTTCAAAGGGTGTCTCAAGAAGACAAAGTAAAGTATTATAATGACATGTGCAAAGAGCTGGAGATGGAAAACCAAAAGGGAAGAACACGCTTGGTTTTTCTCAAGCTGAAAGAACTGAAGAAAAAATTCAAGCCTTGAGTTGCAATCGTGAAGGATTCTATGGGGAAAATATTAAACGACGCAGGAAGCATCAAAACAAGATGAAAGAAATACACAGAGACATTATACCAAAAAGAATTGGTCGATGTTCAACCATTACAAGAGGTGGCATATAATCAGGAACCGATGGTACTGAAGGAAGAAGTCCAAGCTGCTTTGAAGGCACTGGTGAAAAACAAGCCTCCAGGAATTGATGGAATATCAATTGAGATGTTTCAATAAACAGATGCAGGGCTGGAGGTGCTCACTCGTCCATGCCAAGAAATATGGAAGACAGCTTCCTGGCCAACTGACTGGAAGAGATCCACATTTATGCCTATTCCCAAGAAAGGTGGTCCAACCAAATGTGGAAATTATAGAACAATGTCAGTAATATCACACGCAAGCAAAATTTTGCTGAAGATCATTCAAAAACAGATGCAGCAGTGTATCGACAGGGAACTGCCAGAAATTCAGGCCGGTTTCAGAAGAGGATGTGGAACCAGGGATATCATTGCTGATGTCAGATGGATCCTGGCTGAAAGCAGAGAATACCAGAAGGATGTTTACCTGTGTTTTACTGACTCTGCATTCGACTGTGTGGAACATAACAAATTATGGATAATATTGCAAAGAATGAGAATTCCAGAACACTTAACTGTGCTCATGAGGAACCTTTACATAGATCAAGAGGCAGTTGTTCGGACAGAACAAGGGGATACTGATTGTTTTCAAGTCTGGAAAGGTGTGCGTCAGGGTTGTATCCTTTCACCATACCTATTCAATCTGTATGCTGAGCAAATAATCCGAGAAGCTGGACTATATGAAGAAGAACAGGCAATCAGGGTTGGAGGAAGACTCATTAACAACCTGCGTTATGCAGATGACAAAACCTTGCTTGCTAAAAGTGAAGAGGGCTTGAAGCACTTGCTGATGAAGATCAAAGACCACAGCCTTCAGTATGGATTGCACCTCAACAGAAAGAAAACAAAAATCCTCACAACTGGACCAATGAGCAACATCATGAAAAAAGGAGAAAAGACTGAAGTTGTCAAAGATTTCATTTTACTTGGATCCACAATCAACACACATGGAAGCTGCAGTCAAGAAACCAAAAGACACACTGCACTGGGTAAATGTGCTGCAAACGACCTCTTTAAAGTGTTGAAGAGCAAAGATGTCACCTTGAAGACTAAGATGTGCCTGACCCAAGCCATGGTATTTTCAATTGCATCATCTGCATGTGAAAGCTTGACAATGAATAAGGGAGACTGAAGAAGAATTGACACCTTTGAATTCCAGTGTTGGCGGAGAATATCGAATATACCATGGACTGCCAAAAGAACACACAAATCTGTCTTAGAAGAAGTATAGCCAGAATGCTCCTTAGAGGCAAGGATGGTGAAACTGCATCTTACATACTTTGGACATGTTGTCAGGAGGGATCAGTCCCTGGAGAAGGACATCATGCTTGGCAGAGTACAGGGTCAGCGGAAAAAGAGGAAGACCCTCATTGAGGTGGATTGACACAGTGGCTGCAACGATGAGCTCAAGCATAACAACGATTGTAAGGATGGCTCAGGACCAGGCAGTGTTTTGTTCTGTTGTGCACCGGGTCGCTATGAGTTGGGAACCGACTCGACTGCACCTAACAACGAGAGCAACACCAGCTCACACATCAGAAAGGAGAAGCAATTCTCCATATCATGATGAAAACTACTTAGACTTCTCTGCTGGGTCCATCTCCCACCAACACACAGCTGAGCTGCCTCACTGATCACCCTGGCCACAGACATCACTGATCTGGAGCCTCTCTAACAAAATGTGACACAGGAAGAAAGAAGCCCGGCCCTCACGCTGGCAGTCTCAGTGATTCTCAAGCAGGAGGTAATGCTGGGCCCAAAAAAGTACAAGGTAGGCAGTGAGGGCTGGCCTGCCTCCCTCCAGCCCCACCCCAGCCCCACCCCAGCCCCACCCCAGGCTCCGGATTGGTCCCTTCACTCTAGTCACCGGCCTTCTCTCCTTTCCTTGAAAACACAACTTCTCCTCTCAGGACTCCACACAAAGGCTTCTCTTCACACAGCCCCTTTTCACCTGACTGTACCCTCTTCTTCCTCCTGGTCTCAGATGATGTCACCTCCCTAAGGACCCTCATTACACACTCTCCCTGAGCCTTCAGGATGTGTTAAATGTGTCTCCCCTACAGATTGTAAGTTCTATGAAGAAGATGAGATCTTTCCTACACTGCCTATCAGTACCAGCAGTACACAGCAGGGGACAAGCACGTGCTACTGTTCATGTTCATACAGTCCAATTTAAACCCTGGGCACACACTCACAAAAGATCTCCCAATGTACTCAAGTCCCTGCTTCCATGGTCACCAAGCTTGGCAACAAAAAAAGACTGTCCTGGCTAAAGGACCTGGGTGTCCAGTCCCTTTAAGTCTTATTTCCTCACTATAAATTAATAAAATATCAATATGACTCTAGTTTGGGAGAGACTCGATCCTGGTGAACTGACAAAACCTGGCTCTGCCTCTTCAAAATACTAAGGGCCAGACTCCAGATCTTAGCAAATTTACCAAGGAGGGACCATCCTGAGGGTCTATGGGGCAGGTGAATGGTCTGTGGCTCCTCTATGATGTCAGCACTAGACAGGCTTTTTTAACTTCAACAGATGTTAAAATTTAGAAGAGAATAGCAGCATGGCCTGATATTTACCTGTGTTCTCCACTGAATTATTGCTTTTATAGCCAAAATGAGCATCATTCCACAGTGGCAGAGAAGAAAACACACACTTATGGCCTGTGAGATGCTCTGGTTTGCTAACATTTGTGCTTTTAATGCCTGGCAACAACCCAGTTGCATTTCAGACCCTGCCTCTAAAGTGGCTTTATGTTTTCAACATGACTTCTCAAAATGTCTTTCATTTTTTAATGATTAGAAATAATTCAAAGAAAAGAAAACAAAAGTTTACCGTTTTGATTAAATATGTGGGTCATGAATCAATTTCATTTCCAAATACTTAGGGTTTTCCTAGAGTTGTTGAAACGGTTATGGAAGTAGAATTGAAACATGATTAAATCACGTGCATAAAAGTATACCTAATACTGAACTACTCTAATAAACAATGTCTAATGAGGTTGGTTATTTAAAATTAGTTTTTAAATAATTAAACTCAGAACTGACTTTTATTTTAATTAAATATTTAATATTTAATCAGATATTTTCTGGGTTTCAGTTAAAAACATTTTTGCAAATTTATTCCTAAGTCTAATCTTACAAGTTTTTGTAGAGTTTAGGCAAGAAACAAGTTCTTTTTCTATTCAACAGCTTTAATATAATTGATGATACATAACTTTCAAACAGCTGACAAGAGATTCATGCAGACATATTAAAGACATGAAATCCAAGAAGCAAATACACATTAAATATTAATAAACATATATTAGAAGGCCTCTCGCTCACTCTGATGGGGAATGACTAGTTGTTTAGTTATTTGGCAAAATAGTATTTCCAAATGAGAATCAAGAAATGATAAGCTAAGCAATTTATTCTGAACTTAAATGATATGTGCATATTCATTCTCTAATCTGATATATGGCCAAGACCTTTTCATGAACATAGATCTGCTGAGTTTCTACTCATCTGTCTTCCATAAACCTCAGCCATTTAATGTTTGTCCTTAGATTTCTAGTTTAGGTTTTCTCTAAATCTTTTCTAATGTTCTCCCTACAGCTGGCCTGCTTACCCTAGTTCAATAGCTTTTTTTTTTTTTTAAATCAGCTCACCTTTTGAATTCTTCCAAAGGATTCATCAAAGTTTTCATGAAACAATTCTTTTTCTTTCCCCTACTTCCATCTCATCAAATTTCTTGATAGGATAATTTTGTCACTTTAATTAAGTTCAAAACACAACCAGCACAAACAGGTTTGAGAACATACACGCTGGGCTCTTGCAGGCATAGGATTCTAGCATTCCAAGCGGGATAAGCGTCAACCAGCGTGTCTTACAGAAGTCAGGGGGAGGAGCAGTGAGCTGCGTGTATGTGGTCAAGAGCTTCTACATAAAGCTTTTCTGATTTCCAAATAAATACAAGTTTTCTTCACTTCTATTTATGACTTTTCAATTACTATGCAACTTTTTAAGAGAAAAAATATTAGTTATAATAAATAATGCTAGTATATAAGGAAATGTGTTTAAAAACAAATTCCGACAGAATTAACAAGTTTAAATATGTGCAGCCTAGTTGTCACAAGACTGCTTCCGTTTTGACTCCTTTTTAAACTTGATTTCATATTAAATTGCTTCCATAATAGGATAATATTTGAAATTGATCAATAAATTATCCATGCTTGAATTGTGTTGTATGTAGAAATGGCAATAAAGAAAGAAAGAGAATCTGAGTGGAAATTAACAACTCCTCTATGGGCTATTAAAAAAAAAAAAAACCTCAGAACTATTTTAAATTATATATTTGCTTTACTATTTAAAGAAATAGTAATTTGGATTTCACAGTCCACGGAAATAACCTGGAAAGCGTGGATTCACACTAAAAATAAAGAAACATAGTGTTGAGCCTTGTTAAGAAACAGAGGTTTCCTAATAATGGGTTTTTCTTCGTGTCATGTCAGTTTATAAAGTTTTATTTATAAAGTATTACACTAGGGAAAACAAAGTAGAAGTAACTGAAAGGAACTGCCTAGCTGATGCCCACGAGAAGGCATATATCTCCCCTGTCGTGAACACCACCACTCCTGGTCTCAGGAAAGAATTGTATGACTTTGCTCTTGTATCAGAGCATAAAGAATATCTATTTTAAGATCATATTTAAATGTGATAAAACACTAGATATATTCCTAAATATTGGGAAGGAATAAGTTTAATAATAAGTCAGCGAATGAAATTCACTCCCCATAGCCTATCATCCCCAAATATAAAAAATTATTAATATCCCATTTCTAATTGATAAATAATACACGGAGGAAAGTTTAAGAAAGAAACTAATAAAATATGGAACAAAAACCTACTACTGAAGTCTTTAAGCTCTTTACCTTTCAAATGTATGCAGGCTGATATATCCACAGGTAATTAAGGCAGAAGGGTGAACACTGCCCACAATATTCATGATCAGTGTTACAGCAAGCACAACAAATACCACATAAATACTATCTCAGCTTTTCATAAATAAAGTTAACATTTAAACTTTCTGTAATCTGCCCATACTGGTTCTATGAAAGAAGTACAAATTGGAAAAAAGAGAAAAAAAAAAATGCGAGAGACAGAGACTTGGTGCAAGCTTTTATTTCCCACGTTGTGGAATAATTTTCTCCATTCCCAGGATGATTAAAGTTGACAGATTGGATCTTCTGGTCACTTAGCTTCCTGACTTGAAAAAGTCCATTTTCTAACTTCCATCTCCTCCAGCTTTTGACAGCCTAATGCCACCAACCAACACAATAAAACCTCAAAGGGGTTTCAGATTAGGGTAGGAAATTTTAACAACAGTGGAAGAATTAGATGTGAAGTCTGCCTAAGTTTTAAGACTAAATCTTATCTCTAAAAGAGAACAAATAGTTCTCTGGAAGGAGGTTAATGTATATTCCACATCTCCCAGGGTACAGTGCTATAGGGCATTTCCTGGAGAAAAAAAAAAAAAAAAATGGAAACTCTTCTTGCTTAAAACTCTTCTTGCAAGTCAATACAATTTAAGTGCACTTTTTCTACCTTTGGTAGAATTTTTCGCAGAAACAAATGTTAGATTTTCTTTTCTTCATAGAATCATGAGTCAATAACCTAGAAGGCTACTTGTCTATAGTCCTAAAACACTTAAGTCAAAGTCCATCATGAGGCAGACAAGACTGGTGGTTCCAGGGTCAAATGCCTGTCCTTCCATCCACACCATCCACAGAAAGTGTGCTGAGGCATATGATCAAGAACCAGTGGTAATGAAGAAAGAAATCCAAAGTTGCGCTGAAGGCACTGATGAAAAACATGGCTCCAGGAACTGACAGAACACCAATGCTTCAACAAATGGATGCAAGGCCGGAAGCGCTCACTCGTCTATGCCAAGAAATTTGGAAGACAGCTACCTCGCCAACTGACTGGAAGAGATCCATATTTGTGCCCATTCCAAGAAAGGTGATCCAATAGAATGCTAAAGTTACCGAACAATATCACTGATATCACGCACAAGCAAAATTTTTCTGAAGATCATTCAAAAATGGTTGCAGCAGTACACTGACAGGAAACTGCCAGAAATTTAAGCCAGATTCAGAAGAGGATGTGGAACAAAGGCTATCACTGCTGACATCAGATGGATCTTGGCTGAAAGCTGAGAATATCAGAAAGATGTTTACTTGTGTTTTATTAACTGTACAAAGGCATTCGACTGTGTGGATCATAACAAATCATGGATAACATTTTGAAAAATGGGAAATTCCAGAACTCTTTATTGTGCTTATGTGGAACCCGTACAAAGGCCAAGAGGCAGTCGTTCAAAGGGAACAAGGGAATACCGCATGGTTTAAAGTCAGAAAAGGTGTGTGTCAGGGTTGTACCATATATATTCAATCTGTATGCTGAGCAAATAATCTGAGAAGCCAGGCTATATGACGAAGAACGCAGCATCTGGATTGGAGGAGGACACTTTAACAACATGTGATATGCAGATGACACAACCTTGCTTGCTCAAAGTGAACAGGACTTGAAGTACTTACTGATGAAGATCAAAGGCTAAAGCCTTCAGTATGGATTATACCTCAACATAAAGAAAACAAAAATCCTCACAATTGGACCAACAATCAACATCACGATAAATGGAAAAAATATCGAGTTTGTCAAGGATTTCATTTTACTTGGATCCACAATCAACGTCCATGGAGGCAGCAGTCAAGAAATCAAACCACTTCTTGTATTGGGCAAATCTCCTGCTAAAGACCTCTTTAAAGTGTTAAAAAGCAAAGATGTCACTTTGAGGGCTAAGCTGTGCCTGACCCAAGCCATAGTGTTTTCAATTGCCTACACGCATGTGAAAGTTGGACAATGAATAAGGAAGACTGAAGAAGTTATTGATGCCTTTGAATTGTGGTGTTGGTGAAGAATATTAAATATACTATGGACTGCCAAAAGAACAAACAAATCTGTCCTGGAAGAAGTACAGCCAGAATGCTCCTTTAAAAGCAAGGATGGCGAGACTTTGTCTCACATACTTTGGACAGGTTAAAATGAGGGATCAGTCCCTAGAAAAGGACATTATGCTTGGTAAGGCAGAAGGTGAGCTAAAAAGAGGAAGATCCTCAACAAGATGGGTTGACACAGTGGCTGCAACAATGGGCTCAAACACAGCAACAACTGTGAGAACAGTACAGGACTGGGCAGTGTTTCACTCTGTTGTACATGGGGCCACTGTGCATTGGAAGTGACCAGATGGTACCTAACAACAACAATCATATCTTGATACATTATATAGTTTTTGGATTAATTAAGCCTTTTTACCGTCTCTCCCTTTCCTTTCTAATATTACAGGATATTTGTGATCACATTCACCAATAACTTGCCAAGTTATGTTTAGGAAAAATCAAATGTAAAACTTAAATTCACACATACACATACACACACATTTACTTAAAATGTTTATAATAAAAAGACAAAGCTACTGGCTAAAGTGAAATTTATCAATGAATTATACTGTGAGCAACCTCTTTCCTCCATGATTCATACAGGTCTGTGGGTTAACAGTTCAGGAACTTTATATGCTAAGCAAGTGAAGAACTAGGTATATAAAACTGAGTCTACCATAGCCCCATGAATGTAAAAGATACTTCGGATAGTGTCATGGATTGTATCCCCCAAAAATATCTGTCAGCTTGGCTAGGCCATGCTTCCCTGTATTGTATTATGGTCCACCATTTTATCATTTAATGTGATTTTTCTATGTGTTGTAAATCCTATCTCTATGATGTTAATGAGGTAGGATTATCGGCAGTTAAATTAATGAGGCAGGACTCAATCTACAAGATTAGGTTGCATCTTAAGCCAATCTCTTTTGAGATATAAAAGAGGTAAGCAAGCAGAGAGCCATGGGGCCCTCATTATCACCAAGAAAGAATTACTGGGAGCATAGCACGTCCTTTGGGCCAGGGGCCCCTGTGCTGAGAAGCTCCTCCACCAGGGAACGATTGATAAGGACCCTCCACCAGAGCCCACAGAGAGAGGAAGGATTCCTCTGGAGAAGGCATACTGAATTCGGACTGTTAGCCTACTAGATAGTGAAAAAATAAATTTCTCTTTGTTAAAGCCATCTACTTGTGATATTTCTGTTATAGCAGCACTAGATAACTAAGACAAATTAAATCAATGACACAACAAATATTTAAAAGATCCCTACTGTAGACTCAGGTCAGCACTCTACTTGGGAACATGACAATACAGAAAGCCTCAGAGATGGGCCTCGCTCTCAAGGGACTTAAAATATAGTGCGGGACATGGAAGCATCTACTGAAATGACAGGAAGTAGTTCAGAGGAAAACAAAAGGTCCCTGGAGAAGGAAGAGATAAACTGGTTGAAGCATCTGGAAATGTGTTCCACGAAAGGGCCAGGACCAGCAGCTCCACACAGGACCCACAGGGCCATGTTGTGAAATAGGGTGTTTGCTCTGGGATAAAGAAAGGAAAGGTCAACAGGGAAAGGGGAAGGTCAGAGGGACCTGGCTGTTGAACATGCTTTTATGAATTATTTCCAATCTCGTTAGGGGTGAAAAAAAAAACTGAACTTTTTTTTTTAGCAGGTTCATGCTTTATTCAGGTCTATGTTTTTTTGTATGTTTATCACACACCACTGACACTGAATCTGGTTTTTAAAAACCCTAACCTCTAAAAGACTGTACCTACAAATCCTGGGGGAGAAGGAGAGGATATTTTATTTGCTTCAAGTCAAAACTTTGGGACCCAAACCTCTTGGTGCCCTAAAGTGATAACTATAGTAAATGGATAATCTTCTCAACTAAGCGTTAGGCAGCCTCCTAATTAATCCATCCATCCTACAATATACTAAGGTTTGGTGGAAATGACATTAGCTTCGGAGTCTAAAGCCCAGATTTCAGCAGCAAAGTGGGCTTGCATCATTTTTCAAAAAGCTGCTTCTCCCCTTTCCAAGTGGTTGTACCACAGCATCCAGTCCCTTGTCCAATTCCCACATCTCAGGAACGTGGACAAGGCCCAAAATTATGATACCCAACCCCCAGCCACAGCAACTGACTAGGAGATCTGCTCACGACCCAAGGCAGGAAAATCAGATTATTTCCTGACATTTTATGTAAAGCTACTGGGACAAAGCTGTATTCCTTTTTGTTGGTATTCTTAATCTGGAATGGGCTCAATCACAACTATTAATAAAATTCATAATTACCTCGGGGGCCTGGTATAGGATACACAAATGAAGACGCACAATTACTTCTGGTCTTTTAAGCATCTTCTTTTGTCATCTTCCTTAGAAGAGAATGAAGTAAGAACTGATAGAAGAGCTGTGCCAAGAGACAGAGGGCCATGCCCTGGCAATGCCCTCTGGGCCCTGGCACCCCTGATCCAAATCTACTGGAAGACTACCCAGCATGTAAATCAATACTTCTTTTTTTTTAAATCATTTGTTTAAATTAGTTTCAACTGAGGATTCTATCATTTGTAACTAAAAGCACCATGACAAATACAGAATGGTCTGTAAAAAAAGTAAGTTTCCCTGGACCTCATTATCCTCATTATTAACAAAATTGCCTTCTAATAAGATGATCTCTAAATTCAGTGGTAGAATCATCACCATCCACGCAAGCGACCCTGGCCAAAGCGCCTCATGTGCAGCCACCTCCCGTCTGCTTGTCTGTTGCTATGATGCTGAACAGGTTTCCGTGGCGTTTCCAGACTATGATGAACTAGGAAGAAAGGCCTGGCAACTGACTTCCAATAATCAGCCAATGAAAGCCCTATGGATCCCAACAGTCCAATTCCCAACCAATCACTGGGATGTCACAAGACTGCACGGCATTTCATTTTGTTGTGTGTGGCGTCACCATGAGTCAGGGGCTGGATCAACGGCAGCCAAGAAAAACAACAAAAGCTCCTTCCATATAATTATTTGTTTCAAATTTATGTAACTCTCAGATAATTTGGGGTGGCATATAAATTTGTAATTAATTCCATTAATTGGACACTGAGGGAGAAAAGCTGCTTGCTTTCTGCAGCAAGTTCTAGCTTTCTAACTGCCTATCTTTACCAGGGCAGAGAAAGAGCCCAAATGCTATTCATCAGCATAATAAAGTAGTTAACATTTATATCCACCTTCTAAGATATAGTATCACCCCCTCCTCCTAGGCCAAGATTCTCCACTGCCAATCACTTTTGCATTTTACTATTCATCTTTAACTACAGGCCGCCCCTTCCCACACTAGTGCCACCAAACAAATAAATAATCTAAAAAGGCTAGTATGAACACTTCCTTTGAACAACATAGGAACGTTTAACTGGTTACAAGTAAAATGAGGCACGGTGACAATTCTGCATCCCACTTCACTAGTCCCCTTGTTAAGATGGGCTAGCAGTCTTTGGTAACCATTTTTCAAGCACAGATATCTTCTAACCAGAAAAGCAAACTAATATAAAAACACATTCTATTTGTTCACAGGAAATTACTCAATAGAAAAACAGCAAATCATTGTACACTCTACTATATGAAAATAGTATCTGCTTGCTCAACATATGTCAAAAGTAGGAGTATGCAGAATAGTTAAGTCAATCAAATGAGAAATGCTGAAAATGGAAATGAGACATCTAGTTTAAATTCATCATTTGGAAACCAAGAAAACTTACAAGGTAAAATACTAGCTTTAGAGAAACAAGGTTAAGTTTATTTAAAAAGGTCAGCTTTTCCACTGTGAGGAAAAGATTTTATGATGGTTATTGCCTGTGCAATAACTTAATATTACCCAACCATCAGCAGTCCCATCAGCAGTGTTAAGGACAAAATATGCCTTGTACCAAGTGATTAAATCAAAAGGAAATAATTTTCTACAAGACCGTGAGATATGCATCTATATTTTTTACTACACAAACTATTCCTGAATCAAGAGTAAAAATGAATAATTGGCAGACTCAGCCATATCTGTTAATAAATCTTGAATTAACATAAGAATCGATAATACTCAAATAATAAAGGCATTAAAACTACAGTTCTAATTGAAATAACTTAATATCATATTACTACTTAATGCTTATGCCTCTGAAGGCAGTCTACCTAACACTCTCAACCAATACAAACAAGGTCTATGGTAGACCCAAACTGTGGATGCCTGCCAGCATCTGTCACTGGATCAATGCATTCAGGAAATTATAAGCCACTGAGAAGCTTATACAACACAGGGCAGGAGAAACATTGACAGTGCGTTTCATCACGGAGTTTGAAACTTTAATCACACTCATCCCTTGCCTTTCTCCTTTTACAAAAACTGGAGCTCTAGACCAAAATATTAAAAAGTATAATTTAACATATTTACCACAAAATTATGAGCCATTAACTTCTTTGTGTCCCAAAAAAGTTTCCTCTTATAATACTCTCAGGCTTTCTTTTTTTTTAATTCCGGCCCTCTCTCTACTCTTCTGCTTGCTGGGTCTCTCCAGCAAATGTGTGTCTGGGTCAGGCAGAGGGAGCATGTGCCCCCATGAGGCTTCAACTAACCAATCTTTAATTTCTGTTTGGTTGATCAAATAGTTTTTTGCTCACCCTCAAATCAGAGAAAAGTTGAGATGGATTAAGAAAATTTTAGCATTAATAAAAGTATAAAGGATTTTAAATATTCGTTCTCCTGGCAAAAACCATGGATAGTTTTTCATGCTCAGCTTACTTCCAAAACCTCAAAATATGGTAAGGTTGGTCAAAATGCAGAGTTAAAGAGTTTTGAACATTGATCTTATTCATCTGTAGAATTACCTGTTAAAGTAATGCCAAGCACCAGGAAAGTTTTTGAAGTAGTGAAAGTATTCTGATCCTGACACTTATGAAATATAACACTTAAACGTTGTACTCAAAAAAACCTGTTGCTGTGGAGTTGATTCTGACTCATAGTAACCCTATAGGACAGAGTAGAACGGCTTCATAGGGTTTCCAAGGAGCGGCTGGTGGATTTGAACTGCCGACCTTGTGGTTAGCAGCCATAGCACATTGTAGCTCTTTACCACTGCGCCACCAGGGCCCCAGTTGCACTCAAGTCAAGTAAAAGTGTAATGGCATTTTCAACAAGTCCAGTTTGCCCATCAATTCCATAATTCCTTTCTGAGGCTGTTACAATATGCATTCATCTGAGGATTATTAAGAACCAACTATATCCCCCAAAGATATCTTAATGGAATAGGAAAAAGAAAAAGAATATAAAACATACACCCCACTGTAAGCATCTTGAGAAAAGAAACATCTTATTTATATTTTAGCTCCACCTATTGCCTAATAAGAAACCGTGACTTAAAATTTTGAGAAACCTGGTATTTTTGGAATCATTGAGAGAATGATAAAAATTAATACAATCATGACACACAACACTGTTTTTACTTGCAAGTAAATCATAAAACGATCACGTAATGATCAATTCCATTCATTGGTCTGAAAATGATTTAACCTTTGCATAAAACACAGTCTTGGGAGAATCAAATGAGGCTTAGAACTGAGACATCTCCACACAGTGAGCTCCCTCCTCTACCTGAAATATTGTCTGTACTAGTTTGTCATTTATACATCCAGGTATACCTTGAACGGCTACTCTATTCCAAACACTGCAATTAGTTAATGGGTATACAAAGATGAGCATGTTACAGGCCAGGTCCCAGGTCTTTAAGATCAACTACTGTCTTCTTAAATTTGAGGTACTCAAGCGAATGCTTTCAGAAAGGCTCCTTGAGTTTTGTGCAAGGACACAGTAAGAAAACAGGGCAACAACACCAACAATAACCAAAAAACGAGTGTACGGTCACATACGTATGTATACGGGCATATATGTGCATAGGTAGGTTCAGGTGTGTACATATGTATGGACAGATAGAAGCATTTATATGTATGTGAACATACAGGTATGCATGTGCTCACATATATATTCACAGAAGACACAGATACTTCTCAGACACAACGAAACACCCTGTGAGACTGGTTTTCAGGTTTGAAGACTTAGGACCTTAGTTTCATGCGACAACTCAGTCAAATGGCATCATATAGTTCATGAAGTCCATGTTCCACATCCTGGTGAAGTGAGTAGTAGACTCTGCGGTCTTAAAAGCTTAGGAGCAGCCATCAAAGATACAACTATTGGTCTCTACTCATCAGGGGCAAAAGAAAAAGAAGGAAACAAAAGTCCCAGAGAAGAAACTAGTCTACAGGGCTGATCGCCTACATGAGCCATGGCCTCTTTTACCTGGAGACCTGAAGACCTAAATGGTATCGGACTACCACTACTGACTGTTCTGATTAGGGTTACAATAGATGGGTCCTGATAGAATGGGAGAAAAACGCTGAATAGAACTCAAATTCTTAAAAAGTCCAGACTTACTGGACCAGTTGAGACTAGAGGACTCCCTAAGACTATTGTCCTGAGACACTCTTTAAACCTCGAACTGAAACTATCTCCTGAGGTCAACTTTTAGTGAAATAACGGATCTGCACACAAAATAAAGGGTATTACCCATGACCATGGTGCTCCATTAAGAAATCATCTATATGAGACCAGAGGTCAACAGTTACCTAAAGCAAAGATGAAAAGGGGCAGGGAAACTAGAGCACTGGAAACAGAACAACCAGAACACAATTAAAGAGACTGTTGACACATTGTGAAATGTAACTAATGTCACTGAACAATTTGTACAGAAACTGTCAAATGGAAACCTAATTTGCTGTGTAAACTTTCACTGAAAATACAATAAAATATTATTTACAAAAAGAAAACACATACTTGTTTGCCTTCACAAACTGAAACATCATCTTCATTGCTTTTCCTACCTTTCTCAAAACAAATGGAAGACAAATCAGTCATTAACCATAAATAAACTGAGTAACTAAACTCAACAAAATGGCTAACTCCATCAAATTTAGTTGAAGTAGGCATTCAGTGGGCTTTATGGTGCCTTAGAGGCCTCTGAAAGCTGTAATACATCCCCAGTTAATTTACTAGAACTGCCTCAGCAAGGAAGCCACCGATAGGCAAATACGACTCCTGGTGAGCCCCCATGGACTTCTCAGTCTCCAGTGGCTTTTCTGGGATCATTGGGGCATTAACTTGTCTGTGCTCAGGGGTTCCCATCATGTTTGTGCTCAGTAGCATGTAACATCAAATAATCAGAACTACTTAAATTTTAAAAGAACGTTCACAAGTTTATTATTTATTCAGTGGATAAATAATTTATTAATTCCTTACAGTTTACAAAACTCTCTGGAATTTAAAGGCATAGTTAGCTAGAAAAGACACAAAAATAACTGTGATGCAAGGCAATATATGATGAATGGAAAGTCAAGAAGAATTCTTAAAAAGGAAGGCCACTTCTTTATGAACAGTAAAAGCTAAGCATTTACTATGTATTAAATACCCAGTACCATGGTTGCACAGTGATTAAGAGCTTGGCTGCCAACCAAAAATCCTCAGTGCAAATCCACCAGCTGCTCCTTGGAAATTCTATGGGGCACTTCTACTCTATCCTATATGGTCGCTATGAGCCAAAATGTACTCAGTGGCAACGGCTTTGGTTTTTACTATACTAAGCACTTTGTACACAAAATATTAGCTCATTAACCCATGAAGCACCATATACCTGGTGGGAGGACAGATAGGAAGGAAATGAGATTTAGGGCGCTGCGTTATAAAATCACCTTACTCATTAAAATCAGAAGAATTTTATGGAAATATAAAATATATGTTTATTTAACAATGAATAGCAGTACATTTTTTTTTCAATTTTTCTTTATTCTTGTAAAAATACTTAAAATTCCAACAAAAATACACAGCAGAATTTTAGAGAACATAATGTAAATTTAAGGTTTTTCTTTTTAACCATTTATATTTTCCTATGTAAAATTACTCATTTTCCCTGAAAATCTAAAATCATTCTACAAGCCTTCAGTAGGTCCAATATAGTTTTATTTTTACATTAAAAAAAAAAAAAGAAAGAAAATATAGGCTTGTGTGTTATATTAGTAATTCATTGTTTATTATCTTAGGGACATTTAATATGAAAATAATACAGCCTAATTTATTATATGCATGTTATTTCTTGCTCATATAAATAATTCATACAAGAGAAAATAATAAAAGCTTTCCATACTAATTGAGATAATTTGGAATAGGAACTTAAAGAGGTTTCAATCAGTAAATAAGCTTGGTAAACACCATGTACAAGGTCATAACTAAGGACACAACAATAAATGAAAAGGAATCCATCATCAAGGAGTTCACAAGGATAAGGGGAAAGATGTTCACAGAGGACTTCTACGTGATGTGTTCAGAAGAGAAATTCATTTTTATGGGAGGAATCTAAGGTGTTCTTCTGTGGGTGGCAATTCAGCTGGGCATTACAGTTAACATAACAAACCTTTAACAAGGAAAAAGGAGAAGAGAAATTTTCAGTATGTGCTACCTTCAGAGCCATGGGGACAAAGACAAAGACGAGGTATACTTGAAGTCAGGTAAATAGTCAGGTGTAGCTGTGGTCGCTGTGAGTATAAGGGTCTAAAAACAGGGAGCTGGGCACTGTGGAGAATACTGAACGCCATAATAAGGAGCTTGGACTTTATTTCCTACATTTCTCAAAATCGTAGGGGTAAAGGGAACAGCGGAGATGGATACAGCAGTGAACAAAATGGAAAAAGCCCCGTTTTTTATGGAGCAAACATCCTAGAAGAAGATACAGACAACTTATTTAAAAAGCGGGGGGGGGGGGGGGGATTTTGATATGATAGGAGGGTAGGTAGATATTTAACATGAGGTGATCAGAGAAGCCCTCTCTGCTTAGGTGATCTTTTAGCAGAAACCTGAAGACAATGAAGGAAGCCATGGGATATGAGGGAAGTTGTATTTTCAGCAGGAGGAATGGCAAGAGCAAGGCTCCAAGGTGCGCATGTGGCCAGAAGGAATTGAGCGAAGGGCAGTAGGAGATGAGATCAGAGAAGTGCTGGAGGCAGACCCCACAGTGCCCGAGGGGCCTTGATAAGGATCCTGTATTTTGCCAAATGAAATAGAAGCCATCGGAGCTTGCATGACTAGGTTCATATTTTTAAGTATCAGCGCAGACCATCCTGGGGCAATGTTGACAGCAGCAAGGCCTATTAGCAATCTAACATTCCAGGAGAACAATCATGCCCAGAAGAGCATGGCAGTGAGGTGGTTAGAAATGGTTGGATTTAGGGCATATTTTGAAGGTAGAATCAACAGAATTGACTCACATGTTGAATGAGTGTACAGGAGAAACAGAGGCAGCAAGGATGACTGTGGGTTTTTTGGCCGGAGAACTAGACAAGGCGATGTCATTTACTGAGATGGAAAGATGCTAGAAGAACCTTTTGAGACAAAGATGGGGAGATCAAGGGTTCTAGGTAAGTGGGGCCTGGCCAGCCTGCCAGCATGGTATACAGAGAGCAGGTCAGATTGGAAACAAGCGCTGTCCAACACCAACGCTCACCATCTGGACTTTGCTAAAGGCAGAGAGGTGGGAACAAGCAAGTGACAACACACGGAATTGTGAGGAGGAAGGAAGGGAAGCTGGGAGAACTGACGTGGTAGCTAAGAAGGTGAGAGTCTAACAGAAAGCAAGCCTCTGCCAGGGACAAGGTGGGGGAAGGCATTTGGGGACTTAAACCGGAAAAGACAGGGAATATTTACTGAGTGATGAATTAAAGAGCTAGAAGACCAGAAACTGCTGCTCAGGTTAGATGTACGTCATGGGCGATATGAACAAGAGCCCATGTCACCACGTAACAGCTGCACAATCCAAACCCCATGAATTCAGCAGCAGTATGTTTCTTCCCCAGAGGCACCAGAATGTCTTATCTTACATCACGGTCTTATGAATACCACAAGCCCACTTACACACACCTCCAAAAAGTGAGGGTTCATGACACAGACTCTTGCCTAGTAGTATGCCTGTTTGGTGGACTCTGAATTGGAGGAAGAAAAGGAACGCGCTGCTGCTTTGAGTGAATTACGGCTCCGCTGTTTTTCTGCTTCACTGTGCTGTCTCAACACCACTGCTTAACGACAGGCTGCAGCACAACGCCTCAGTGGCTAATCCTGAGGATTCTCGGTTAGCTCCTGCTTTGGGGTGTGCAGTATCAGAAATCTGATGGATTAATGAAAGACTGTTACCACTAATTGCTGATCTAAGACTATTTAGGGCACTGAGGCAATCGCTGAATTTTTTTAGATGTTTTCACAGCTTTTCAGAGCAGCCTGCTAATCAGTAACGCTAATTCCTAGAGTCAACAGTGCCCAACTTTGGGGAGATGCTATTACAACTCTCCTGCATCATTTTGACTCCACAACTCCTTCGCCAGTATCATCCCTAAATCCAGATAATTCACCTTAGATCATTTGCAGGCTGTGCTGTGCAGCCAATCCAGACCCCGGGCACAATTAATGGCTGGAAAGTGATATTTCTCTAATTAGAATGGAGGTACAGGAGCCTCTCTCAGCTACACAGCCTGGTAAGCACCTCAGCAAACTCCACCACAGGTTCTGCTCATGGAAACACAGTCAAATGTCGAAGCCCGGAGGTTTCTTGTAGATGGCCTGCACCACTGAAGATCTAGGGACAGCCCACGTGTTAAGAGCCTAGCATAGTGAGTACAGAGAAACATGGCCTCTGGAATTAAATTCTGACCCTCATTATCTGTGCAATTTTTTAGGCCAATTATTCAGTCTCTCAGCCTCACTTTTTTCATTTATAAAATGGGGATATCACTTTATTTACTTGCACGTGGAAACCCTGGCACTGTCGTGGTTAAGTGCCACGCTACTAACCAAAAGGCAGTTTGAATCTACCAGGTGCTCCTTGGAAACTCTAGGGGGCAATTCTACTCTGTCCTATAGGGTCGCTATGAGTCGGAATCCACTTGACGACAACAGGTTTTTTTTTTCTTCCTTTTTTTCTTTGCCTGCAGAATGTCTAGTAGAGCGTATAGGAAAACAGCAGAGCTCTGCATCTCCATATGAACACCTCACCCCCAATTGATTCCCTGGTGCATTGTGAAATTAAAAAAGGATTCTTGTGTTTAAATCTCTGTCAGTTTGAAAACAGATATGTTATTACAGCAAAGTTAATGGGAAGAAATACATCTTATCACAGTTACTAAGGTTGAGAATCACTGCCACAGAAAATCAGGCTTATTCATTACTTCAGAAAGGAAGGGCAAAAACAAAGAAAGAAATTAACACTGGGTTTGATGAGACTGGGTAATATTTTCTCAGTGGAATTCTGCTTCAATTTAAAGCTAAAAGGATACTTTGAGCTTAAAGATATTGGGTGATTTGGTTAAAATTCCAGAGGACTGGATTCAAGATTACTTTGTAATCTCATGGCTTTAAAACCTTCTTAATTAAAGACGTACATTTGTTTTAAATAAGATGAGACAGAGATTTGTAGAACAGAAGAGCAAATCAGTACAAGAGAAAACAATTCTGGGCGGCAGTCACTGAGGCACCTAAATTTAACTCGATACTCAAAAGAAGAAAACCAGATCACGGACACAGCTCTGCTCGTTCAGACGCAGTTCGCTAACCTAAGTGGCCCCAGAGCACAAAACAACCGGTCATATGAATACTCCCACCCACATCAGGGACTTTCCTGCTTCCTAGATAACAAGGTAAAAAGTGCTATTAACGGCATGTTTATCTTATGTCATGGAGAGAAAAACAAAGCTTTAGTCTCCAAAAAGTAGCTTCACAAGGGCTCACTTGTACTAAAAGAGGCTGACAATGTAGATCCATCATCCTCTCAAATACCAGAATTCATGATTAAAAAAAAAAACACACACATTTTAAAATAACAAGAAAAAACTTTACTCCATTTTTTTTCTTTAATTCTTTCCTATACACTTCTAAAATAAATCAGAAAATAGGCCAAGTTTTACCATCTTTAAATATTTTTAAAAACCTCCTTCCACAACATTGCCTTCAAGCAACTGTCCTACTTCTCTGCCCTCTACATAACCAAGTTCCTCAGGAGAGTCATCTGTAGTTACTCTCTCTGCTTCTGGCCACAGCCTACATCATGACCCCAGAACAGCCCTCGCCAAAGTCACCAGTCACTTCCAGGCTCATGAGTCAAAGGCCCTTTCTTCCCAGGTCTCATCATTCTTCCTCTCTTGGCCACTCCACCATCCTGAAACGCACTCTCTGCCCTGGGCTCCGGTGACACCACACTCTCTGGTTCTCCTCCTCCTCCTCCACAAGGAGCTGGATGTCGGGAGCACCTCCAGTCAGTCCTGCACCCTCTTCTGTCACTCAACTCTCTTCATGAACAAGTCCACCCACCCCAAGGCTTCAGGTGCTGGACCTCACTTCCTAAGCTCCCATCAGATATTGCAGCAGGGATGCCTCAGCACCTCCAATTCCATAAGTTCACAGCGCTCCCAAAAGCTGGTCCTCCACCAGGGTTCCCAGGATTAATAAATGGTATCACCCTCCAACCTCGCTGCTCGCCTTTCCTTCACCCCTTTGTCCAATCCACTGCCAAGTCCTGCTGATTGTAGCTCCCAGATACACCTTCATTTCCCATGATCGTTTGCCTGAAATGTTTCAATAGCCTATTAGCGAAGATATCTAAATCCATTCTCTTCATAGCCTGAGTGAATTTTTTAAAAATATTGTGTATTTATGTATGTATACACATTCACACACACACACACACAAACGCCTGTTACCTTGTGTTGCTCTAGGCTAAAATGGCTTCCAACTGCACTTAAAATCTTCCACACGATTCAAAAGATGGTCCAATCCCTGGCCCCCAACTATACTTCCACTTTGTGTTCAGCTACATTGTCCTTTCTGTTTCCCAAACATTCAATGCCTCTCATCAGAAAAGGGCTTCTGTACATGCGTGACTTCTGCCCTCCTCTACCTGCAAATGGACTATACGTTATGTTGATTAAAAATGTGGCTGTTCAGGCCCCACCCTAAACTGAATGAATCAAACAATCTCAGGGTAGCCAGAATATATCCTTGCAACAAGCAGCCAGGTGATTCTGATGTATGACGGGGTTAAAACAATCATTCATCTAACACAGGAAGCCTTTCAACCACATCCACAGCCCCACGCCTAAGAATCTCCAGCTACAACCAGCCATTCAATGAGGCAGTTCATTCCTTCTGTGGACAGGCTGACGGCACTTCCTTATACTGACCTGAAATCTCTCTCCCTGAACTTTCTTCCTATTGATCTTGGTTCAATAATTCCTTAAAACTTCCCTCGTTAAACATGGTTGGCACCCACACCATACTCACAGCTTTCTCTGAGGCGCATCCTTGCATGAAGCTCCATTTTTAAGCCTAATTCCTAGAACCAAATTTAAGTGGTTTCACGGTGATCCCTCATGAAGCTGCTCAGTGGTTCGGAAGGACTCTAAGGAGAGGGGCTGCACAGAGGTCAGGAAACCAGCACTGGGCTGATAGAGATGGGCAGGCCATCTCCCTGGTCACTCATGAGGTTTGACATGGCAAACCTTGCCAAGCCTCAGCTTCCTTGACTGTTACATTGGGGTAATACTTGTGTGTTCCTCTATGGGTTGATTAGAAAAAAAAAAAAAAACCCAATGCCGTCGAGTTAAGGATTAAAATGACTTATGGATGGAAAGCACCCAGCACAGAAGTGTGCGTAAGCACAGCCTGAGCTCTGTGAAGATGGGCTTGGTGTCTACTTTGTTTAGCCCTCCTAGCATTTACAACAGTACCTGACACAGGAGGCATTGAATTATCTGTTCAATGACAATTATTAATCTAGCCATGGAGAAGACTAGAATTTAAAATAACTTTTTTTTTGGATATAGTAAAAAAAAATTACAAGAGAAGAAAGTAAGATGGAAAAGAATTAAAATTTACTTTTCCCTTTAGTCTAAATTAAAGCATGCTCTTTAAGTGACTGGTTTGGAAAGATTATACAGTAATTTAAATATTTCTTTCTTTTAAATAAAATGGCATAAGAAAGGCATGATTTAGGATCAAGTTGTGTACATCTGCAATTTTCAGGAAGTTATGTTACCTTTTTAAGCTCTCGTTTCAAAGACAATAACTACTGTGCAACAAAAGTACACTAGGGAATAACAGAAACACATTAAATCAGTTGCGTTAATTTTAAGTAGGCTCATTAAACTGCTTAATATTTTGTTTCTAAATTATTTTAATGGTTTGACATTAAAGTGAAAAACTGTGACTGCTTCAGACACTTAAAAAATCCAGTCTGGTATACAAAAATCTAACAGTGGGCTCATGGGACATGTACATAACCTCTACTGTTGGTTTCCTTGCTGCCCCATTTAGAGGTTATTCAGTAACAAAAAATGTTCAGTTCTACTCCCTGCCACTAAAACTTCCCATCTAAAATATTTAGGGAGGCATTTAAAGTAATCACGGCCCAAACACCCCAACTCTAGAAGCTCTGGCGTCCCCCCCCAACAGCTTCATCATCAGCTGTTTCATTGTTACAGTTCCTGAGGACCTAGGAGCCCGGTGGATAACAGGTGCTTACTAACTGCTGCTGGAACCATCACCACTTCAGGTCCCTTCCATCCATACCCAAAGGCCAGAGTTGGCCCAAAGATGACAATAAAGACCTCACCACCCGATGGGCATGCACTGGCAGGGCCTTGCACTCTGTGAAGACAGGATCTCCCGCCAGGCTCCAGAGACTCCAAGGACAGGATAGCCAAGGTCAGTGAAGAAGAAACTTCTTACTGCTTGGCTTATTCAATTCAGGTCCTTAAGACAGGGAGCTAGAACCCTGGAGAGGGAAAAGGCCTTCATCTGAGGCCCAAAAGGACTATAATGCTTGGTGACAAACAACTAAAACGGGAAAATTTCCTGCCCAGAGCGATGACAGAGTGACTGGTTGTGCAAGACAGCAAGGGTCACGAGGTAAGTAGAATCAAGCATGGAATGGTGCCAACAGCTTCCAGAATGAATCCTCATTTCATCACAATTTTATTAGGGTGAGTCATCCCAGAGCTGGAGAGGAGGAAGGAGACCAGGGAATTTCCACTGCTTAGAAGAAGAACACTAATTTCCTTGAGGAGGGGGATGAGGTCTGGAGTCGGGCATCCAGAATGAGGACATTGTTCTTAGGTGCCGTCAAGTCGGTTCCGACTCATAGCGACCCTATGCACAAGAGAACGAAACACTGCCTAGTCCTGCGCCATCCTTACACTCATTGTTATGCTTGAACTCACTGTGGCAGCCACTGTGTCAACCCATCTCATTGAGGGTCTTCCTCTTTTCTGCTGACCCTCTATTTTACCAAGCGTGATGTCCTTCTCCACAGACTAATCCCTCCTGACAACATGTCCAAAGTATGTAAGACACAGTCTCACCATCCTTGCTTCGAAGGAGCATTCTGGTTGTACTTCTTCCAAGACAGATTTGTTCGCTCTTTTGGCAGTCCACGGTATATCAATATTCTTTGCAAACACCACAATTCAAAGGCGTCAGTTCTTCTCTGGTCTTCCTATTCACTGTCCAACTTTTCACATGCATATGATGCAGTTGAAAATACCATGGCTTGGGTCAGGTGCACCTTAGTCTTCAAGGTGTCATCTTTGGTTTTCGACACTTTAAAGAGGTCCTTTGCGGCAGATTTGCCCAATACAATGAGTCTTTTGATTTCTTGACTGCTGTTTCTATGGCTGTTGATTGTGGATCCATGTAAAATGAAATCCTTGACAACTTCAACCTTTTCTCCACTTATCAGGATGTAGCTAATTGGTCCAGTTGTAAGGATTTTTGTTTTCTTTATGCTGAAGTGCAATCCACACTGAAGGCTGTGGTCTTTGATCTTTATTTAAGTCCCTCTCCACTTTCAGCAAGCAAGGTTGTATCATCTACGTAATGCAGGTTGTTAATGAGTCTTCCTCCAATCTTGATGCCCCGTTCTTCTTCATATAGTCCAGCTTCTCAGATTATTTGCTCAGCATACAGACTGAATAGGTATGATGAAAGGATACAACACTGACGCACACCTTTCCTGACTTTAAACCATTCAGTATCCCCTTGTTATGTCCGAACAACTGTCTCTTGATCTATGCACAGGTTCCTCATGAGCATAATTAAGTGTTCCAGAATTCCCATTCTTTGCAATGTTATCCATAACTTGTTATGATCCACACAGTCAAATGCCTTTGCATAGTCAATAAAACATAGGTAAGCATCCTTCTCTGCTTTCAGCCAGGATCCATCTGACATCAGCAATAATATCCTTGGTTTCACATCCTCTTCTGAATCTGGCCTGAATTCTTGGCAGTTCCCTGTCAATATACTGCTGCAGCTGCTTTTGAATGATCTTCAGCAAAATTTTGCTTGCGTGTGATATTAATGATATTGTCCAATAATTTCCACATTCGGTTGGATCATCTTTCTTGGAAAGAGGCATAAATATGGATCTCTTCCAGTCAGTTGGCCAGGAAGCCATCTTCCATATTTCTTCACATAGACAAGCAAGCATTTCTCACGCTGCATCCGTTTGTTGCAACATCTAAATTGATATTCCGTCAATTCCTGGAGCCTTGTTTTTCGCCAATGCCTTCAGTGCAGCTTGGACTTCTTAGCTTGCACAGCTAAGTATAATATCTCAACGGTGGGTGCGATGGGCTAAAGCAAAGGAGCATATCAAAATCCTCAAATTATAACCTACCCAATCCCAATATGGAACCCAGAATAACATGAGTCAAGCTTAGACCCCAACTTCATTATTAGCCAGGCCCTATAAGTTCATGAAGCTTCCAGCTTTATTACAAGGGGCCAGGCATGCTAATAGAAGTTACTTGTATGCTTCCTTCCATTCTCCACACAAATGTTATTTCCCCACATGTTCTTTGGTCATCTTAAAGAAGTTCCTGCAGTTGTTTTTAGTTCCCTGTGTATGAGACTGTGAAACAGAAAATTTTTCTCTACCTAAACTGTACGTATCAAAAAGAAAAAAAACAAAAACATGCTGTTGAGTCGATTGCAACTCACAGCAATCCTATAGGACAGAAAAGAACTGCCCCACAGGGTTTCCAAGGAGCAGCAGGTCAATTTGAACTGCTGACCTTTTGGTTGGCAGCCAAGCTCTTAACCACTGTGCCACCAGGGCTCCTAATTAGCATAATAAAGTCCATAAAAATAATGATCTACATCCTAGTTTGGTGAGTAGTATCTGGGCTCTTATAAGCACATGAGCAGCCATCTGAGATACGACTATCGGTCTCTACTCATCTGGAGTGAAAGAGAAAGATGGAAACCAAAGACTCAGAGAAAAAACTAGTCTACAGAACCTATAGTCTACACAAATAATGACATCACCTACCTTGAGACAGGAAGAACTAGATGCTGCCTTATCAGGGACTCAACAGATGGCCCCAAATAGAATGGGAGAAAAAAGTAGAACAAAACTCAAATTGCTAAAAAAAAAAAAAAAAGCCAGACTTACTGCACTGGTAGAGACTAGATGAACCCAATACTATTGCCCTGAGATACTCTTTAAACTTGGGACTCAAATCACTCCCAGAGGTCAACTTTCAGCCAAATGACAGATGGGCACATAAAATTAATAGTATCACCCATGAGTATTGTGCTCCTCAGAATAATGGTCTAGATGAAACCTAATGGTAAACATTTACCCTAGACCAAAGAGGAGAAGGCAAGGGGGGGACAGGGAAGCTAGATTAATGGAAACAGAACAACCAGAATGGAAATAATGATAATGCTGATATAAAGAACGTTACCCATGTCACCGAACAATATGTAAAAAAAGTGTTAAATGAGAACCTCACTTCCTGTGTAAACTTTCACCAAAAACACAATAAAACTTAAAAAAAAAAAAACAACTTTTGACCATTGATGTATATAGTTGACAGTTTTTTTTTGTAGAGTCTAGCGCAGTGGAAAAAACAGGCAGATCAGCTGCTGGTGTAATGGTCTCAATCAGAGCTATAAATAATTACCTTGTAGCCACAGGCAGATCCCTTTACCTCTCAAAATTTTCATCATTACTTTAAATCTAAAGTGCCAGAAGGTGGGGAAAGGAGAATTATAGTTTCCAGTCTGTACATGTCTGATCTGGTTTCAGATCCACCAGTATAGACCTTTTTTTGTGTAATCATAATAGCTTTTCCCATAAAAGTTCCAATAATTCTTCTCTCATAATTTGGTCTCACAGTGCTCTCCCTGCGTGCCCCAGCCGGAATAGTGTCATGGTTAAGAACCAGGGTGTGATCCAGAAAGTCCTCCAGTCACATTTCAACTCCACAACTTACTAGCTGCAGATTCCTCCGTTTTGTTTGCTTGACTATTTCTTTAAGGGCACAATGCCATCTACCTCATGTGAGGGATAAGTAAAGAGTCTGGGACCTATCACCGGGGAGAAGGCTATTAAACAGGTTCATTTTATTACTCTAAGTCTTGGCCATCTCTCAGCTAAACTAACATATGAAACTTCGTAAAAACATGGAAACAAAGATGGTCAGTGCAGCATTATTAATAGTGAAAGACTACAAAAACCCAAAACCAAACCCACTGCCATTGAGCCAATTCCAACTCACAGAAATCTTAACAGAAGCAGACTGCCATCCTTCTGCAGAGCAGCTAGCAGGTTCAGACCACCAACCTTTTGGTTAGCAGCCAACCTCTTAACCACCACACCACAAAAGGCTCCAGAACAGCCCAAATATCTCACAGAGCAAAAATAAAGAATACATAAATTATGGAATAGTATTAAAGCCACATGCAACTATTAAAAATCATATTTTCAAAGATTATTTCCCAGCATGGAAAACCAATGATTTTGATCACTGAAAAAGGCAGGCTATAAAAGCTGCACATACGGTATAATCACTATGATGTACAAATACACACACATATAACGCATATTCGTATGCACAGAAATCTATGGAAATACAACAAATTGCTAATAGTGTTTCTTTGAGCAACTGGAATGATATTATATTTTATTTTTTATACTTTCTGGTATTCTCTAGTTTTTTTTTTAATAACAATATAGTATTCTTATAATCAGAAATAGAAATAAAAACAAAGTAAATCTGACAAAGAACACATATTTTTCAAGTTAGGTAAGATTTGAAGTAAAAGCAAAACCTTTTTTAAGTAGCTAAGTTATAAAATATCGCCCCAACAAGAAACTGCCTTACACCAACAAGAAATATAGGAAAATGAGAACTTTCAAAAATCCAAGCAGCAATAAAATAAGCAAGTTTAACATACTAAGAATTTAAAGTAAAAAAAAGGTATAATAAAAATTTTATACAAGTGACTGCCCAGAATCACAGAAAAATCAGAAATGGAAAGTATTAGAAAATGATTTTTCCTCCTATGCCTGGAAAAAAAAAATTTTTTTTTTAAGAGGGATTATTGGTTCAGATGAGAACCTGGCCACACTTTGGCTTGTTTCAACAACCTTATTTTTTGTTCTCTTTCTGTCTCCCTCAACACAGACACACACACACCTCTAAAGCCAGGCCTACTCAAGTATTTAACTCTCTATACTCTCAGAAAAGAAAAATGAGTGTAACTTGCCTTAACAGCCTGGGGTTCCTGCTGCCCAGTCCACGGTGGGGACATGCTCTGTTCTACTCTCCATGCAGAACCTAACCTGAGCAACAAAAGCATTCTCTCCTCTGATCCCGCATTCCTGACCACCCCCAACACTGGAAGGCGGGCTGCAGGCCTCACCATAGCTTGCCCATTTCACTGGAGCGGGGCCACAGTGCAACAACAGGGAAGTGTCATCCCAGGCCGGAACGGCTGAGTTTGTGCCCCAAAGGTTGCACATTACAGCATCTCTCAAAACTGAAAACTCCCAGGTTGGGTTCCATGATACTTCACAATGGAAGTATCCTGTAGAAAACAGTCATACTAACAATTTTGTCTGAAAAGACAAAACCACTGAACTAGAGAGCCCAGCACAGGCCTATGTCAGTTACTCTCATAGCAATATATGAGAGGCCTGACCCCTGCCCCGACCCATGGCTGCAAAAGTACACACAGTGTGGGCAGGTGGAGGCAATGACAGAAGCTTGAATGTTCAAGGAATAACGCATCTTTGCTGTTGTAGTTAGCTGCCATCAAGTCAGCCCCTGACTCATGGCGACCCCATGAAGGCACAACAGAACCAAACACTGCCTGGTTCCGTGCCATCCCCATGATCAGCTGTGAACTGGATCATTACGATACACAGGATTTCTGCTGGTTGATTTTCAGAAATAGATCACCAATACAACACATATACATTGTACAAATTTTAGGATTCTTAAACTAAAAAAAAAAAAAAAACTCATAAACTACACATTTTGGAAAATGCGGGCCAGGTACCATTTATAACAATTCAATTTAAGGATACTCTTCTCACCTGCATTTAGCAGAGTCTCAAATACCTGTTCATCAGAGCACAGATTCAGGAGCCTGGGTTCAAATTGCAGTTCATCAATTATTAGCTGTGTGACCTTGGATAAGTTTCTTAACCTCCCTGTGCCTCTAGTGCCTCATCTGTATACCTAACTCATAGTATTCTTCATGTTATGAGAATTAAATGCATTAATTAAACCACTTGGAAGAGTGCAGCATATAATAAGCATTATATAAGTTTTGGGGACCTGGTGGCACAGTGGTTAAGAGCATGGCAGTTAACCAAAAGGTCAGCAGTTTGAATCCACCAACCACTCCTTGGAAACCCTACGGGGCAGTTCTACTCTGTCCTATAGGGTTGCTATGAGTTGGAATCGACTCGACAACAAAGGGTTTTTGGTTTATTTAAGTTTTAGCTGATATTATTATGTAATTATCCATGTATTTAAGCTGGCCTTCTATATTGTCAAATATCCCTGCCTCTCTCAATGATGTCTATTTAATGACCGTCAAAAGCTATGTGAACAGCAATAGGATAACGCAGCACAGAGTGTCCATCTTGGAATCACAGCACCTAGGTTTGAAGCTGGTTCAGCTACATGATGGCATGTGGCTGATCCCAAGCACAGTACTCGATTCCTCTGAGCTCAATTCCTCATCTGTAAAATGCATATTATCTCGCCAACCTCCCAGGGTTGTATAAAGAGTGAAGAACACTGTAAAAAGCAGATTTGAGAAAGCACCAAGATGTGCCTAAGGAAAGCAGGTCAAGAACGAAGCCCACAGCAGCTTTGGTTCTGCGGAAGAGCACAGATCTCACCGGTTTGGCAACTGCAGTGATCGCTGTCATCAACTTTAGAACGAAGTCGTTTCTTGTCTCTAGCAGAGGGTGCCCAGGGTTCAGTCACTCAGGGGGCATGTATTGAAAGGGGAGGAATTGCTTTCCACCTTTGAGTTAGTGTAAAATTATGAGTTCCTCCCAAGACACTCACTACCCAAAGCATAATAACGTAGTTAGTTGGTGGAGAGACGAAGAGAACAAATGTTGGAGGAGACCTGTGAGAAAGAAAGCAAAGGGCACTAAAGAGAAGGCCATGCCCTACCCTTGCAAAGCTGCTCTTGTTTTGGAGCCCAGGGTCTATCTGTCCCTCCTTACCTCTCATAAAGTCAGCTGACATATTCTCTGCTCAGCCTGCAGGAAAGAAATACCAACGGGCCTCTTGAGCCTATTTCTTTTCTTCAAGAAGAATCTAGCACCTTATCTGTTAGGAGAGGCTAGATTACACGGAGTGACAATTACACAATGTCAGGGAACATATCACTCCTTACTCATTCGACATGCTGACTGCAAGTCACTCCCTCCCTAGGGCCAAGGTATGACAGGTTGCCATGTCGAGAAATGTGTGTAGTGCAACACACACTGGTTCTTAACACTTGGGCCATAGCGACACATGGAATGGGCCAGTGAAGTCATGCGGCCACATCTGAGTATACCCAAATGGACAGGGAAGTGCTCCTGCCAAGGAGGGTAAGAATCCTTGTGAACATCACTGCTGAACCTGCCACCCTCCCACCAATCAGATGGGTCTCCAGAACCTGCCTTCCCACCTGCTCATTAGAGAACATGCTTGGGAAATGTCTTTACTGTAATTCAGAGCAGACTGATTAGAGAGAGTGAAGTAGAGGCTTCAACTGGCTACCATTAGAAAAATCTTGATTGCTTCTCTCCCACCGTCTTCAACAAGTGTGTTTCTTAGAGCCTAGTCATTACACAGTAGAGCGCTTCAACAGCTACTTAGGGCCCTAAGTAATCATCGCTACTCGGTATTTTAAACACACACACATGCATTCATACACCAGCAGTAACTGACAACCATCTTTTTCTATAAACGTTTCCCGGATTAGAGTCCCCAGTGAAATGTGCCTTTACAAAGCTCCATCAATCCCAAGTGAAAATTCTTTCTTTCTTAGAAAATGTCATCATCTGTAAATGCTCCCTGGGGCCAAGCTCAAGAAGGAGAGCCAGTTTCTCCCAATACTAAACGTTCTGTGAATCAAGCTTTTAGATAATCTCAACATTCTTAGCATCCAGACACTCGTACAACCCTGAATTATTCATTCACCAATCTTTGCACAACTTCCTAAACGCCAATGGAGACCAGGATGATTTCTGCTATTTGATGTTACATCTTCTCAAGTGGCTAAAGAGGCTATAAAGCACCCCATTGCTTAAGCCTGCCATCTCAGTTCCATTAGCGGTAAAGACCTCTCTATTCAAACTGCTAAGTAAATCCTCTGAGAGCCCGGGGACCGTTTCATGCTTGAAAGCAACTGTTAAGAATTTGACAACAACCAAACTGTTCCTATTTAATCCTTCTCCCAAGGTAAAAGAATTATAGGTAAACATATGCCTTCATTATTTGCTTTGCTGCATTTCAATACCCCATCCCACACAAAATTGCCAGCCAAGGATTTAATGCAATCACTTCTGTATTTCAGAGCTATTGCCTTTGCAGAACAGAAAAAGCTTAACAAGGGCCATGGAGCTGGTTAGCCAACAACTGTATTTTGGGTAGCATATATCTGATAAGTCACAGGAGGGAACTCCAATCATAGCGATGTTTTTTCTGGGTTTTTTTATGATAACCCAAAGTAATAGCTTCTGACTCATTATTTCAATTGGCTGTAAGTAAGCACTGAGTTTGGAACTCAAATCAAAAGTTACACTAAACTAAAAATAGGAATACAGAAAGGTGTTACTGATCTGAACTTTTTATTACTTGTTTTTGAAAGATAATATGGGGTATTAAACATTTGGGTAATTATTTTTGGATATTTTTTTTAGGATTTTATTTTTTAGCCTTTATCATTCATATACTTGTAGGTATTTCTGAAAACCAACCAGAGCTGGACAGACCATCTTCTTCAGCAGAAGGACTATTTGGAAAATCAGTGCATTACGGGGATTTCTTCAATTGCTCCATGATCTTCAATAATTCCCTCACCGCCACCATGAGCCACTAACACCAACACACATATGCCAATTGTCTTCAAGATACCAGTCCCTTAACGGAAAGCCTTGGGGCAAGATTACTAAGTGAACCATCAATGATAAGTACCCCAAGTTATGTTCCTATGTTTTATGATAGTGTACCGTTTACACACCTGCTAACCAAGCTCTTCCCTAACTACTCTGGAGACTACCTACGGATCTAGCTATCACTCTAATCGGTCTCCATAAAAGCAGAATTCATTCTGCTGTCTGTCATCTAGAGAAAGAGGTTTCTCTATGTTACTTTTAGTGTGGAATAAATTACAGTCGTTAGCTACTGAGGTCTTGACTTAAAATAAAAAAGATAAACACATTGTCTCTTTTAATAATACCTTATTCTGTGCAATTACCTCTAAATAAACAGCCATTGTGCTTCCTATGACATTGAGAAATTGTTTTTCCCAAACGCACATGCTCTATCCTTGACTAAGGTTTTTGAAATAGATTAGTGCATGGAGCCCTGGTGGTGCAGCAGTTAAGAGCCTGGCTGCTAACCAAAAGGCTGGCAGTTCAAATCCACGACCACTCCTTGGAAACCCCATGGGGCAATTCTACTCTCTCCTATGGGCTTGCTATGAGTAGGAATTGACTTGACAGCGATGGGTAGATTAGGGCACACCCTATAGGCTAACCAACAGTAAGAAGACATCCCTTAGAAATTCACATATATCAACTTGAAAAGAGAGCCCTTTCAAATCTTGGTAGAACAATTACTTCTGCTCTTTTTAAATTTCACATATTCTATAGGTCAACAATCAAATACACATCATCATTTCCTGTTCACTTTAGAGTATTTTATACTGTGCTGGCTCCTAACAAAATATTTTACTATGCAAGGGAATTTTCCAGCTCTGTTAATATGGCCAGGGAAAATATGAAGCGAATTCTTATTATTCCTGACCAAAAGGCCAGAAGCAGTCTAGAAAAAGTCTTGAGATGTTCTCAATAATATCTTAAATATACTTTCTATTTGATCAGAGCACCTCATTATTTCAGGATTTTTAATCCTAAACTGGTTTTTCTAGTTAAATGATCACATTTGGGGACTCTTCGCTCTTTATTTCATTTCAATTTGGCAAACAAAGTTGAACATTAGGCTAGATTGAAATAACCAAAAAGGTAAATGCACTTCCAAGGTTAAAGAAACCGTTGCCATTACTTCCATTGTGCCCTCCCGGCCAATGCCCCTCATATGCAGCCACCACCTGTCTGTCAGTAGGGGCGTGCATGTTGCTATGATGTTAAACAAGTTTCACAGGTGCTATCAGACTAAGACAGACTAGGAGGAAAGGCCTGGTGATTTCTTCTGAAAAATCAGCTAATGTAAACCCTATGGATCACAACAATCCAAATCTGCTGTGCATGGGGTCGGGCCCAACTGCAGCTAATAACGACATCCTTGACACAGAAAATGACCTCTCAGCTAGGAAATGTATCCTCTCTGAGCTGCTAAGCAGCCCACCCTCTCCTGTGGACTAAACGCTATCCAGTTAGCTATATGCAAGAGAAAGAGCAAGGATGCACACAGCAACGTGTTTGCATGCAGGCAGGGTGTGCATGCAGGGGCCATGTGGGCACAGTGCCCTGGAGGGGCCAGTGAAGACTTGTTTTCAGAGATAATGGCCCAAGAAGCATAACCAAAAGTAAAAAATAACACCAAATTTTCAACCACAATACTTAGGCTATTAAAAAATATATATGTTCACTAAATTTGGGTGTCAAATTCTAAATTTACTATCCCTAATAAAGCTACCCCTGTGTCTGTCAGTTTGTCGTACTGTGGGGACTTGTGTGTTGCTGTGATGCTGGAAGCTATGCCACCTGTATTCAGATGCCAGCAGGGTCACCCATGGCCGACAGATTTCAGCTGAGCTTCCAGACTAAAACAGACTAGGAAGAAGGACCCAGCAATCTACTTCTGAAAAGAATTAGCCAGTGAAAACCTTATGAATAGCAGTGGAACATTGTCTGATACAGTGCCAGAAGATGAGCCCCCCCAGGATGGAAGGCATTCAAAAGACGACTGGGGAAGAGCTGCCTTCTCAAATTAGAGTCGACCTTAACGATGTGGTTGGAGTAAAGCTTTCTGGACCTTCATTTGCGATGTGGCACAACTCAAAATAAGAAGAAACAGCTGCAAACATTCATTAATAATCGGAACCTGGAATGTACGAAGTACGAATCTAGGAAAATTGGAAATCACCAAAAATGAAACGGAACAGATAAACAAACATCAATATCCTAGGCATTAGTGAGCTGAAATGGACTGGTGTTGACCATTCTGAATTGGACAATCATATGGTCTACTATTCTGGGAATGACAACTTGAAAAGGAATGGTGTTGCATTCATCATCAAAAAAAAAAACATTTCAAAATCTATCCTGAAGTACAACGTTGTCAGTGATAGGATAATATCCATCCACCTACAAGGAAGACCAGTTAATACGACTTTTATCAAATTTACACACCAACCACTAAGGCCACAGATGAAGAAATTGAAGATTTTTATCAGCTTCGCAGTCTGAAATTGATCAAACATGCAATCAGGATGCATTGATAATTACTAGAGATTGGAATTTGAAAGTTGGAAACAAAGAAGGATCAACAGTTGGAAACTATGGCTTTGGTGATAGAAACAATGCCGGAGACTGAACAATAGAATTTTGCAAGACCAATGACTTTTTCATTGCAAATACCTTTTTTTACCCACATAAACAGCGACTATACACATGGACCTTGCCAGATGGAATAAACAGGAATCAAATTGACTATATTTGTGGAAAAGACAAGGGAAAAGCTCAATATCATCAGTCAGAACAAGGCCAGGGGCTGACTGTGGAACAGACCATCAACTGCTCATATGCAAGTTCAAACTGAAGCTGAAGAAAATCAGAACAGGTCCACAAGAGCCAAAGTACAATCTTGAGCATATCCCTCCTGAATTTACAGACATCTAAAGAACAGATGTGGCACGTTGAACACTAATGACCAAAGACCAGACAAGATGTGGAATGACATCAAGGGCATCACACGTGAAGAAAGCAAGAGGTCACTGAACAGACAGAAAAGAAAGAAAAGACCAAGATGGATGTCAAAGGAGACTCTGAAACTCGCTCTCAAACTTCAAGCAGCTAAAGCAAAAGGAAGAAATGATGAAGTAAAAGAACTGAACAGAAGACTTCAAAGGGCATCTCGAGAAGACAAAGTAAAGTATTATAGTGACATGCACAAAGAGCCGAAGATAGAAAACCAAAAGCAAAGAACAAGCTCGGCATTTCTCAAGCTGAAAGAACTGAAGAAAAAACTCAAATTGCAATAGTGTGGGATTCTATGGGGAAAATATTAAATGACGACACAGGAAGCATCAAAAGAAGATGGAAAGAATACACAGAGTCACTGTCCCAAAAAGAATCAGTCGACACTCAACCATTTCAAGAGGCAGCATATGATCAGGAACCGATGATACTGAAGGAAGAAGTCCAAGCTGCTCTGAAAGCACTGGCAAAAAACAAGGCTCCAGGAACTGATGGAATATCAATAGAGATGTTTCAACAAACAGACGCAGTGCTAGAAGTGGTCACTCGTCTACGCCAAGAAATACGGAAGACAGCTACCTGGCCAACTGACTGGAAGAGATCCATATTTATGCCTATTCCCAAGAAAGATGATCTAGCCAAATGCAGAAATTATCAAACAGTATCATTAATATAACACAAAAGCAAAATTTTGCTGAAGATCATTCAAAAGCAGCTGCAGCAGTATATCAACAAGGAACTGCCAGAAGTTCTGGCCAGATTCAGAAGAGGACGTCGATCTAGGGATATCATTGCTGATGTCAGATAGATCCTGACTGGAAGCAGAGAATACCAGAAGGACGTTTACCTGTGTTTTATTGACTACGCTAAGGCATTTGACTGTGGATCCTAACAAATTAAGGATAACAATGCAAAGAATGGGAATTCTAGAACACTGAATTGTGTTCATGAGGAACCTGTACATAGATCAAGAAGCAGTTGTTCAAACATAACAAGGGGATACTAAGTGCTTTAAAGTCAGGAAAGGTGTGTGTCAGGGTTATATTCTTTCACCATACCTATTCGATCTGTATGCTGAGCAAATAATATGAGAAGCTGGACTGTATGTAGAAGAACAGGGCATTAGGATTGAAGGAAGACTCATTAACGACCTGTGTTATGCAAATGACAACATCTTGCCTGCTGAAAGTGAAGAGGTCTTGAAGCACTTAACTAGTGAAGATTAAAGACCACAGCCTTCAGTATGGATTACACCTCAACATAAAGAAAACAAAAATCCTCACAACTGGACCAATAAGCCACATCATGAAAAATGGAGAAAGGATTGAAGTTGTCAAGGATTTCATTTTACTTGGATCCACAATCAACACCCATGGAAGCTGCAGTCAAGAAACCAAAAGACACACTGCATTGGGTAAATCTGCTGCAAAGGACCTCTTCGAAGTGTTGAAAAGCAAAGACGACACCTTGAAAACTAAGGTGTGCCTGACCCAAGCCAGGGTATTTTCAATTGCATCATATGCATGTGAAAGCTGACAATGAATAAGGAAGACTGAAGAAGAACTGACTCCTTTGAATTGCGGTGTTGGCAAAGAATATTGAATATACCATGGACTGCCGAAAGAATGAACAAATCTGTCTTGGAAGAAGTACAACCAGAATGCTCCTTGGAAGCAAGGATGTCGAGACTGTGTCTTACATACTTTGGACATCTTGTCAGGAAGGATCAGTCCCTGAAGAAGGACATCATGCATGGTAAAGTAGAGGGCCAGCTGAAAAGAGGAAGACCCTCAATGAGATGGGTTGACACAGTGGCTGCGGCAACGGGCTCAAGCATAACAACGATTGTAAGGATGGCGCAGGTCTGGGCAGTGCATCATTCTGTGGCACATAGGGTCGCTATGAGTTGGAATTGACTCAATGGCACCAAACAACAACAATAAATCTAATTTTTTTATCACACTAAACAAAAGTTCCAGACATTTGATAAATCTCAGTTAAAGCGAATAAAAAAATTCACTTTAAAAGTCTATTATATATATATATTTTTATTCAAGTAGGAGAATAAATAGTCAATAAATCACAGCAAGGGAAGCAGCAGTAATGAGAAGGAAGGGAAAAAAGAGGCATGAAAACTTCTTTGACTGCAGTGTCTTTGGTGACTCTATGTCATGGAATCTCAGAGTAGGAAGGCTTAACATTTTCTTTATCATAGTTTTTTATTCAACAGCCTATGAAAGGTGTACTGTTAAGTAATTACTTCCTGAATTTTTCTTTTTTTTTTTTTTGTTTCAGGCATTTTGGCTGCACTATTAGCAAGTTGCTTATGAAAAGAAAACACTTTATTAACAGTGGAATGCTATTTCGGATATAGGGCTGTCATCAACAAGTCAGATTCAAGGCAAAATTTTAGGCAGCAGGGTTCCAATCTGCTTACTCCTCATGACCCCAGTGCCTGAAGCTCAGAATTCCAACAGCTACTTCTAGCATTCCTCATCCTCAGAGCCAATTCACACAGAACCAAAAGTCCAGGGCAAGGCTCCAGATCTCCGGACCAAGAGTAGGTAAACCAAATTGAAACCAGAAATGTTCACAATCGACTCAACAATGCAGCATTCCTGAGCCTCCCACTTCCCAGGCACTCCGCCACATGAACTCCTGTGGCTAAGGACTGTGATCTTCTCATGGAAGGCTTACGCTGAGACATATATAGATACATACATGACCAGTTTTTAAGGTTGATGCAAACTCTTCTTAAAATTAAGATTTCCGATTAAGGCTTATGGTTTTCCACTCAGACAAATACTAAATTTACTTAAGAAAACTAAGTTTTTTCCTGAAAAAACAAAGACACTACCTGATATATTTTGACTGAATTCAATAAATCTTTATTGAGTGTGTAATATTTGCTCCAGAGAAATAAAATGGAAATAGGGAGGTTATACCTTCAAAAAGCTTACAGCTTAATAGAGGATAAAGTCATTTAAACAAATAACTATACATTACGTGATGTACAGGGAGAAAGCAGAGCTGGTTCAATGGTAGGCTTCCCGCCTTCCATAAAGAGATCCAGGTTCGATTCCTGCCCAGTGCGTCTCATGCACAGCCACCACCTATCTGTAAGTGGAGGTTTGCATGTTGCAATGACGCTAAACAGGGTTCAGTGGCAGTTTCAGATTAAGACAAATCAGGAAGACAGGTCTGGCAATCTATTGCCACAAATCAGCCAACCGAAACCCTACAGATCACAACGGTTCAATTGGCAACTGATCATGAGGACAGTGCAGGGCTGAGCAGCGTCTTGTTTCCATTGTACATGGAACTCATTGGCAGCCAGCAACATGCAATGTACAGTAGACATATATTCCAGGCACTAGAAAATCATCCAGCAGGGCAACATTAGTTCTAGTCTGGAAGAACCAGGGGAGGCTTCAGAGAAGTGGTGACATTTAAGCAAGGCCTTGAAAGTTGAGGCAGATTTCAACTATTCAACCTAAAAATAAAATATCTGCCCCGTCGCTTTAAGGTTCCTGAATTTCCCTTTCTGAACTCACCTTAAAACTATAAAATGCACTCAGAAGAGCCCACCCTCAGAACGATGATCTCCACACGGTCCCTGCTCCTAAGTTGATGATGTCTTTCAAACATGCTATACCACAGCGCTGTAGAAATTCCTAAATACTGTGGGTTGTAGAGCACTAGTGACCATTCTGTTGTATATTCTATTTCTACAACGCCCTCACATACATTATCTCTAATACACTTCTGTTTTTTTGTGAATACAGAACCTTCTTCTCTGCCCTTCTTTTGATCAAAGAGGTGCCGACACTGAGGACAATGTCAAATAACCCCACACAGCCCAGCCCCTTGTATGTGGAAACACTAAAAACACGAGTGTTGAGCATCAGCCAGGAAAGCAGGCCAGACACATTCAAGAGACGAAGATCTACTTGGCTGCCTGCGTGGTGGGAACAGAGAGGTCTCTGTGAGCCTCCCACAAGAAAATTCTCAGCCTAGAAGCCACTAGCTCTGCTGTCCTGGGAAGGCAAGCAGGGAGCAAGTCAGAGGAGAAAGAAACACTCATGGCCAGGCTTCCCTCACACGCACACACTGGTCACTGCCTCTCTAGAAGCATTCCTTCAGGAAACTGACCCTGGAATAGGAGGCAAAGAGAACAAGCAATGAACCAAGTAAAGGGTGCACAGAGCCAGCCACCATTCACTGCCAGGACTGGTTCCTGATGACTGGATCTAAAGTTCTACAGGGTAACAGGGTCATCTTGCAATCAGAGGCCAAAGATGACCAGAGTAAAGCATCTCAGCTAAGGAGCTTCAACAACCAAAAAGAAATACACAATTGATCTCCTAGACTTAGGGCTGCCACGTTTAGGTCGAGTCTATCTGTCCACATCTGCTGAAGGACGTGATCATGTACATCTAAAAGACAAGCAACATCCTCACCACAAGCACCCAAGGAAGGTTTTATGAAATCCCTTAGAAGACAGACTCAAGGTTGGCAGTTTAAGGCCTGGCGATCTGTTTCTGAAAGGTCACAGCCTTGAAAACTTCACGGAGCACAGTTCTACTCTGCAACACATGGGGTCACCATGTGTTGGAATCGACTCAACAGCAAGTGGTTTGGTTACAAGACGGGAAGGAGTGACTACTCAAGATCACCTCAGAAGGGAGAAAGGGCAACATTTCCTTCTTCTCTTTGTGCTGCTTCCAGTCTGGAGGGGACAACGGTAGCTTTTCTGTATTCTTTCCTGCCACCAGGTATTACAGAGACAGTTCCTCGGGGTCAGGGCCCCTCCAAGGGTCTGCTTCACTGAGGCGGTGAGATCAAATATCAAAATGACTTTTAGCCCTGATCCAAAAGTTTGCCACTTTTGATTACATTTTTTCATTTGTCTCCGTGTTTCATCAAATTACACATTCTAACTTTAGAAAGGACCCCAGAGTGTATCCTACCAATACTCCCCACACTGGTCTTCACAGCAGACTCCACTTACCTGTGGTTGGTGACTATTACTCTGCCACTCCAGCAGATCCCCAAGTATATTACAAAGAAACCAACTCCAGGACAGGCTCATTGAAAAAGGGTTCCACAAGCAATATATTTAGAATATTTAGCAAACAACTGAACCTTGAGGAGTCAGGCTCACATTTGTCACCCAGAGGGCCTGCAATACAGAATCTAACCTAAAGACATATTACATTGCACAAATCTGCTGCAAAAGACCTCTTCGAAGGGTTAAAATGTAAAGATAGCACTTTGAGGACAAAGGTGGGCCTATCCAAAACATGGTATTTTCAATCACATCATATGCATGTGAAAGCTGGACAATGAATAAAGAAGACCAAAGAAAAATTGATGCCTTTGAATTACGGTGTTGGCAAAGAATACTGAATATACCCAGGGCTGCCAGAAGAATGGAGAAATCTGTCTTGGAAGAAGTACAGCCACAATGCTCCTTAGGAGTGAGGATGGTGAGACTTCACCTCACATGTTTTAGACATGTTATCAAGAGGGACCAGTCCCTGGTGAAGGACATCATGCTTGGTAGAGGGTCTACGAAAAAGAGGAAGACCCTCAACGAGATGGACTGACACAGTGGCTGCAACAATGGGCTCAAACAGAGCAACAATTGTGAGGATGGCACAGAACCAGGCAGCATTTTATTCTATTGTACATGGGATCACTACGAGTCAGAACCAACTCAATGGCACCTAACAACAACAACCTAACATTTCAAAAACATCTTTAACAAACAACAAAACAAACAACTTTTTTCTCACGTAAAATCTATTACTATATCCCAGGAATGTACTAGGTAAGGAAACCCTGGTAGTGTAGCGGTTAAAACCGCGCGGCTGCTAATCAAAAGGTTGGCAGTTCAAATCCACCAGGCGCTTCTTGGAAACTCTGTCCTATAGGGTCACTATGAGTCAGAATTGACTCGGTGGCAGTAGTTTTTTTCTTGTGGGGGGGGGGAGGTATTAGGGAAAAGGAGTCCATCCCACTGGTGGCCTGCTCTGTAAGAAAACTCTGCTACAATGGGCGTCAACCTGCCTCTTCATCACCTTCCCCCATTAAAACCCAGCCAGGCCTCCTGAAGCCACAAAGGAACTGAGACTCCCTCTTCAAACTGGCAGCCTCCAAAACCTGGAAGGGCTAGCCTGTCTGCTCTTAGTGTCTGTGGTGGTAGACGTGGTGGGAGCAGTCTTCAACCTGTGCTATATTTAATTCTGATATACTTAATTTCTGACATATTTTTAAGTGCTGAGTCTTTTAATGAACTGTAGTTTTATAATGCTAATGAAATAAAGGAACGATGCTTTAAAAATAAAAGTTGACCCTAAGAAGGTCCAATCATTTTAACTACTTCCGGTTCCCAAACGATCAGCATGCAGAGAGTTTATTTGTCAGGGGAGGCACCGAGATCTTTCAAACAGGGTACCTACCTTTCAGGGGAGGGGAGAGTAATCAGAGATTGATGAAGGAATCAAATTCCAGGCCTAGACTCCCCAGCACCTATCCTGTGTCATCTGTGCTCTGCAGCTCTCTAGCCTCCTTTCCCACCTTCCTGGTCACAGCCCCAAAAGAGACTCACATCCATCTCTCATCTTACAAGGGTGCAATATCCTCTCATCATCACCTCCACCTCTATGAAAAAACCTTCAAGGATCAAACAAATGGGTAATTGGAGAATGCATCCCTTCTGTGGGACAGTCTCTTGAGTGCAAAGGAAAGAGAACATTTCGGAAAAAAAAAAAAAAAGTAGGGGCAGAACACTCTGAACAAGGTCCCACCCCTTATTTTCTACTTTAGGATTAAAATGCAGAGGTCACAGGGCTGCCAGATGGACTCCTATTAAGCGTTCACTTGGAATGAACAAGTCAGTCAGACTTTTTCTGAAAGCAATTAAGTCTTTTTTGGCTTCCTGGTCTGGTAATGAGGACAGGCTTTGCCATTTACCTTATGCAGCTCCAAGGTCTCATCAAAAAAATATACGTAAAGCAAGTAACAATACACGGGTAACTTTTGAGACATAAAATAAAAAAATTTTTACATGTCAAAATTATTTTATGTGAACAGAAATTTCTCAAGAGTACTTCAGGATATCCAGTCTTTCAGAGCATCTGCTGCACAGAGCGACATCTTGTTAGGTTAGTGTCACTGTCCTCCTTGGTTCAGTGCTGTCTGTACCCTCATTCTTCCACAGTAGAGGGAAGGAGATGTCTCTCCGTCCAGGCCAGCTCAGGATCCTAACCACCACGCTAGTCACCCCTTCACATAATATGAGTGGACAGTCACAGACAATCCACAGTGGCCAAGGTCTCAATCTCTCTTCCTTCACACCCAGCCCACTGAAGGCTTTATAGCAAGAACAAATAAACTTGGAGAGTAGAGAACATGAAACAAAAAACAAGAATGCAATAGGTAAATAACGATGTGGCTTTATCAGTGCCAAACTCGTGATTTTTTTTTCCCTACATTTCCCAAAATCTCTATTGTTACATTAATTTTTTAATTTAAAATAACTTCGTTTAAATTAAGAGTTTTCTTTTTGATTTTTAGAAAAATCATGCCAGCTCCCCCCCCCCAAACTGAACAGTTATCAGGGTGAGAACATCTTAGAACATCAACAGAAGTTTTTAAACAGAGAAAGAAGCTATTTTTTAAATTTTTATTATAATATCAGGGTATGGCAGTAGGGTCAGAGGGTTTAATTCTCACCTCCAGTTTCACCCTGAAGACTAAAACAGTTAACATCTTATCACCTCTCTTAAGATTCTGAATAAACTTCTAAACATAGTCATTAGAAAGAAGTTTATTCATATGTCCCTTGAAGTGAAAAACAACTCTTTAAACTGGTGCTCTCAGAAGCCAAACCATGGGATACGCCTGTCTGTGTTGAAGGCTAATGGCTCATTGATCCCCATGTCAAACTCATTACCTGTTTGTCAACAGAAGCTGACAATTTCCTAATGAAAACTGAGAGGTACACTGAACCAGTATTTCATATTAGGCAGCAGAAGACAAGAAAATTCATCTAGGTAATGTGGCTGAGGCTGATAAAATGCAGATTATTAACTGGATCAGTTCCCTCTAAGTGATCTAATTTTCTCTAAAGAAAAAGACATCCCTTCAGAGTTACAACAAGCTATTTTGTTCTTTTTATGATCACTTATCATGCGTCCCTACTTCTAAGCTTACAAGAAGCTCTAATCACCTCAAACACAAAAATCCTGAGTTCTTTGATATTCCTTCCGTTCCTTTGCTTCTAAACGATCTTTGATCGCATAGAATCAAATTTCTTGCATCTTTTTCTGTTTCTAAAACCAGCATTCCAGATGCGTGCTAACACTGCCCTATGTACACCACAGACGCATTATACTGCTTGTACTTGATTACTGGTAATGCAAGCTCTGCCTGGTGTTTCTGCTGGTTTATGCTGAACTGGCAGTTTAAGTAAATTTCCACAACCGCCCTTAAATCATTTGCACAATTACTAGGTTGGATTTAGATCCCATATAACACATGCTCTCTAGTTCCACTTCTTACCCTAAACTATTCTGCAGAGGGTAGAGGAAAAGTGTTTCCCTCCACTGTCACCATCGGCTACCCCATCAACTAAACGAGCCAAATCCAGCAGACTCCCCTTAAATTATGTGTGTGTTTTCTTCTTTTTTCCAATAACTATCTAGCAGCCCCAATAAGGCCGTTAAGTGTTACCAGGGAAAATTCAGATTCCCACTCATCAGCCTCTTCTCCATCTAAGCAACATGACAATTTATCTAACTGCTTTGAGTAAAACAAATGAGTTAGACCTACCAGAGTTGACAACACTCATCTGCCAACCCTGAGAGAGAAATTCAACAGTGTCCAATGTTTGCTGCACTGGACTCAGCCACACATTTATTTACTGATCAATAAAAAAAAAAAAAGCGTGAAAAACATGGTCCCAGCTCTCAGGTGTTTTCAATGTCTTTGAAGAGAAAAAGTAGACACGGCAGTAGCAGCTGCGAGCGGTATTTATTGAGTGCCTACTGTATGAAACAAAAGCGACTAAGACAGTAATACAACTAAGGAGAAAATTGTATAGAAAAGTTAGAGAATGATCAGGGAAGGCTTCTGACTCCACAGTCCTCTGCACCACTATGCAACACTTCTGTAGGATTGTCGTATGTGTGGGGTGCAGTCTCAATTATCACAGGAACCCCATAATTGTCCTTTGAGGCCATAAGCAAGGCCATCTTCCTATGGGGTGATATCTTCCCTAAAGAGGACAAATATTCCAGTGTGAATCAAACTTGGATAATATTCAGAAACGTTTTGAAGAAAAATAATTATCAAAAACCCAAAGAATGTGTTATTAAAGGCTTCTGGGGGACATTGGTTTGAGAAACACTAACTTAAAACTAGCCTTAGTTTCTGGAAAAAAAAAAAAAAGCCTTAGTTCTGACTTTATAACTGGTAAAACACATTTTTACATCAAAATAAAAAAGTTTAAAAATTATTTAGAACTCATACCAACTAAGAAGTATCATAGGAACTCACATTTGAGACTCTCATTCAGAACTACTATGGAAAACCCAGCCACTTCTGCTTTAGTTTGCCCTAATGTGAGGGTTAGTGTAAGAAGTGTTCCAGGCCAAGGCGTCTTCAGGAGACTACCCTAAAGGGACCATTTCCCTTGTCAGGTTTTCAAACTGCCCAGTAGAGTCTGTCTTTCCCATTCCCCTATATCTAATGAGTCTCCCTGTTAATGTTTGCAATACAGTTATCAATCCCCTAACAGTATCTCCCAATCCCCAATTCTAATGTAACAGTTTAAGTCATTTTTTTAAGGCCTCCCTAGGAAACAAAATTGCCATAACTTTCATCAAAAAGATGGGAAGTATTCCTCATTTGGAAACCATCATTAGTAAAATTCTCAGAATTCTGGTGAAGCCAATTCACCTTAAACCATTAAAAGTCCCCTGAAATTACCTTTTCACCTCTGTGGAAGGATTCTTGCCAACTTAAGGCTAAAAACATTTTTTTTTTTAATTTCTCTCAAGGTTGAGTCCATTCCAACTCAGCAACCCCATGTATGTCAGAGTAGAACTGTCTGTGCTCCATAGGATCTTCAATGGTTGATTTTTCAGAAGTAGATCTCTAAGCCTTTCTTCCGAGGCACAACTGGGTGAACTCAGGTCTCTGATCTTTCAGTTAGCAGTTGAGTGCGTTAATGTTTGCATCACTCACAGACTCTATTAAAAGCCATAGCCAGGCAGTGATCAGAACTCTCAGAGCTGACAGGGTTTGTGGGGTCAGAAACTGTACTTTCCTCGATTGGAGATGGTTCCTGGGTGGCCACGATAGGAACTGAGTGGAGATTAGTGGAACGACAATCAGTTCCTCCCACAGACACACCAACAGGGCATTCCCTGTTGACACTTTTCATAAACTGTAGTTTCATGTAGAACTGTTGGGAGACAGGGCTTCCCAGCTTTAAAAGTGGGAGGTGGGCTTTTAGAATGCACTGCTATTCCATGATCTCATTCTATGTTGGAGAATTTCGAGTCTCTGAAGGGAGCTGTGACCTCCCCAGGTAACGGGCAGTCAGTGCAGTGGCTGCAGCAGGACACCTAGGTCTGTTTCCCAGGCCAATGCTTCACCCTGGGCCCTTCCTATGCTACTGCTCCACACAGGGCACACAGCTCTAGTAAGCTGAGAACTCAGCCTCATCATCAACCATCTCCAGTCATTTACAGCTACACACAGAAAGAGCACAGGGGTAAAGTTCACCACAATGTTACGAAAGCAAAATCTCAGAAGAAAGAGAGAACCTGGGCAGAAAATCTCAGAACTCTAATAGAGGACTCCAAAATTATTTTTAGCCTTAAATGACATTAGCTAGAAAGTGTACACTAGGAAAGAGTAAACAAGTATGTGCAATCATTTAATAATAGCATAAGCATACCCTGGGGAAGAAGACAGGAATGATGGAGGGCATCCCGGATAGCTATCCTGGACATCTGCTCCATCCTCTTCTGATCAGCCGGCCTTACAGGGCACAGTGGGACTAGTCTGCACTTCTGTAGTTTTCCAGATGTTCCTGGAGTTGCTCTCATTCTTGACTTCTTATAGCTGCTCCAATTGGGGCAGGCTACTCTTTAATGAGATCCTCCCCAGCCCTGCCCCCAATAGAGTCTTATAAAAGTTCTCTAGATGGGTTCAGAGCAGACAATACAACTCTAATTCTTCACTGATTCCCGCCCCCCCCGCCCCCGGCCAACCAAGACAGTTGAGGACACCTGGATGTGGCCACGTCAGTTCATCCCCAAATCAGCATGGCTCAAGAATGGGACCCAGCGGCCATCTAAGATGCATCAATTGGTCTCGACCCACCTGGAGCAAAGGAGAATAAAGAACACCAAAGACACAAGGTAATTATGAGCCCAAGAAGCAGAAAGGGCCACATAAATCAGAGACTACATCAGCCTGAGGCCAGAAGAACTAGATGGTGCCCAGCTACAGCTGATGACTGTCCTGACAGGGAACACAACAGAGGACCCCAGAGGGAGTAGGAGAGCAGTGGGATGCAGACCCCAAACTCTCATAAAAAGACCATACTTAATGGTCTGACTAAAACTAGAAGGACCCTAGAGGTCATGGTCCCCAGACCTGTTAGCCTAAGACAAGAACCATTCCCAAAGCCAACTCTTCAGACAGGGATTGGACTGAACTATAAAATAGAAAATGATACTGGTGAGGAGTGAGCTTCTTGGCTCAAGTACCTACATGAGACTACGTGGGCAGCTCCTGTCTGGAGGGGAGAGGAGAAGGCAGAGGGGGACAGACACTGGCTGAAAGGACATGGGGAATACAGGGTGGAGAGATGGAGTGTGCTGTCTCATTAGGGAGAGAGTAACTAGGAGTACGTAGCAAGATGTATATAAATTTTTGTATGAGAGACTGACTTGATTTGTAAACTTTCACTTAAAGCACAACTAAAAAAAAAAAAAAAAAGAATGGGAGTGGCCCCTACATGGAAAAACTAAGCACCGCATCCCAATGTTCAAGGGTTGAGTGAGAATCAAAGGAGATCTTGACACCACAAATAACCATCCACCAACATCACTCCACCTCGCAGGCTGAGAGCCAGGTTCTTCCCAGTCTCACCTTAGAAACCTCGGAAGTTCACGGACATTAATTCCAAAGGTCAGTGTACAGCTTCAAGGGGAGAAAAAAAAAAATCAGATAACCAATACAGTGGCTTCTTAATTTAATCTCACAGAGCAACAGGACCTCCTTTTACCTGGAGCTCTGAGAATTTTTCATAGTAATGGAATGTAAGAAAAAAATAGAAACTTTCCTTGTCCTGGACAAGCTCTACTTTAAATCTGTGTGATATCAGGACTGTACAGAGCACGCTAACCAGTAACCAGCTGCTATCAAGTCAATTCTGACTCATGGCGACCCCACGTGTAACAGAGTAGAGCTGTGCTCAGTATAGTTTTTCAATGGCTAATTTTTTCCCAAGTAGATCACCAGGCCTTTCTCCCAAGACATCTTTTGGTAGATTCAAATCTCCAACCTTTCGGTTACCAGTAGAGCACATAAACTGTTTGCACCACCCAGGGACTCCAGAAGCATGCTAGCCTGAAATACAACTTGAATCCAGAAAAATTATTCTTTGTGTCTCCAGACAACCCATGCCTCCTTTCCCCACATCATCTCGATATTCTCACGGTGCTTCTATCACCTTATCTTTCAAAGAGCTCGCTCAGGAAAAAGGTTGGGTGCACGTTACTTTGATGTAAACATCAGACCCAGAAGCGTTTGCCTTTCCAGCCTCTTCTCTAAGGAATGGAAAGCTTTACGTTTCAGTCACTCCTGGAACAGGTGGGAAAGAGTCCGGTAAAGCAAGAAGGTCCTGTGTCCCTAAAAGGCCAGGACACGGGCAGCTGCTGAGGCCAGAACTGTGACAACCTCACGCATGAGCTGCCCACCCCCCTGCCCCACTCCCTTCAGGATTAAATAGCAGATGGCTGGGTGGAGGACAATCACGTTCAGGGTGCACAGCTTGAGTGTCCATCAGGGCTCTCATGTACACAGCCAGGCTCCAAGGCAGGCTGAGCAAGGAATGAGCAGCTTACCTGTGGCATCTACTGTTCTTATTTTAGGAAAGTGACATCTTAGCACTCAGCAGGCAGTCGGCAACATGAAGTTCAGCAGCCTCTTGCTCATCATAGAGAAGGCACCCATATACACTTATCGTCTATCAGATCAAGCTGGCACACTTGAAAGAAAGTTCTACTCATTTGCAAGTAAGAGATTATTAGAACCATATTCAAATGTTTAATTTATTTAACGAATACCTCTAATTGTGAGGCAAGGAGAGGTTACGTAATTTGCCCATGGTCACAGAACAAGTCATGGAGCCAAGATTTGAACCTAGAACTCTTGCTCCAGAGTCTAAGCTCTGGTCTGAAGCACTACACTCCCTGCCTTCCTCACGAGGCAATACAGCTGGTGTAGGAGATACATAAAGAGCAAGTGATTCAGTATCCTCAGCGTATCAATCACTCTTACCACAATTTCTCTACAGGCCTTCTCATATCCAATAAGCAACGAAAGGAATCATCAACCAGTTGCAGTAAGAATTTCTGTAGTTACATGTGTTTAGGATGTTTCCATTCCTTGTAGCTCCAAATCTCAGTTCTGGCATCCATAAAATGGTGATGATAGTAGCATCCCCCTCTAAGAGTTTATGTGATGTGTAATGAAGCAGCACCTGAGAACGCTGGGCCCAGAGTCTGGCACACTCGAGCTATGAATAAGCACTAGTCCCTTTATGGCATTCAGAGGACACCTGTGAAGTTCCAGTGGGAAACTTAAGGTTGCGATAAGAAACTCCAAGGAAAGGCACTGCTGTTTACAAGTAAAATCCAGTGGCCACCAGACAAGTAGCTTCAATCAAAATCAGAGGAGTGCCCAAAGAGTCTGCAAGAAAACTTTCAGAGCAAATAGAGGAATTTAGCAAAGTTGCACATAAAAGTTCAACAAATACAAATCAGTTGGGTTTCTATATACCTGCAATGAGAAATATAAAAGGGAAATTAGGGAAACAATTCCATTTACAATAACATCTAAGAAAATAAAACACCTAGGAATAAATCTAACCAGGAACATAAAGGGCTTATACAATGAAAATTATAAAACACAGCTGAAAGAGATTAAAGAAGACTTAAATAAATGAAAACATCTTCCGGGTAATGGACTGGAAGACTTAATATTGTTAAGATGTCAATATTACCCAAAACAATCTATAGATTCAACAAAATCCTGATCAAAATTCCAACAGTGTTCTTTAGAGAAATGAAAAAACCAATCTGCAACTTTATACAGAATGACAAGAGGCCTCGCGTAGCTAGAGAAATACTGAAAGAGAAAACAAGGTAGGAGGACTCAAATTTCCTGATTTTAAAGCATATTGTACAGCTATAGAAATCAAAACAGCCTGGTACTGGTGTAACGATAGACACACAGACCAATGGAATAGAACTGACAGTCTAGAAATAAACCCACGCATCTATGGTCAACTGATTTTTGACAAGAGTGCTAAGTACATTCAACAGAGAAAGAAGAGTCTTTTTAATAAATGGTGTTGGAAAAATTGGATTTCCACATCCAAAAAAAGAAACAGAATTCAAGCTTCACATCACACATAAAAGCAAGTTCAAAATGGAATAAAGGACCTAAATGTACAAACTAAAACCATAAAATTCTTAAAAGAAAATGCAGGGTAACACTGTTGGGCCTAGCTTTTAACAGTGGATGACTTATATGATAACAAACACACAAACAGCAAAAGACAAAATAAATAAATGGGACCTCATAAAAATTAAAAACTTTTGTCCATCAATGGACTTTACCAAAAAAGTGAAAAGACAAACTACCAACTAGGAGAATATCATTGCAAGCCAAGTATCCAATAAGAATTTAATAACCAAAATATATATAAAACTTCAACAATTTAACAAGAAGACAAATAATCCAATCATAAAATGGGCAAAGGACTTAATAGACATTTTCACCAAAGAGGACATTAAAATGGTCACCAAACACATGAAAAGATGCTCAACGTCATTAGCCATCAGAGAGATGCAAATCAAAACCTTGATGAGATATCGTTTCATTCACACTAGGCTAAAAAATAAAAGTTAAAAAACAGAAAAATGTTGGTGAGGATGTGGGGAAATTTGAACCTTTATCCATTATTGGTGGGAATGCAAAATGGTACAGCCGTTGTAGAAAAACAGTATAACAGTTCCTGAAAAAACTAAAAATAGAGCTACCATATGACCCAGCAATTCTGCTCACAGGTATATACCCCCAAAATTTGAAAGCAGAGACTCAAACAGAGACTTATATACCAATGTTCACTGCAAGTAGTATTCATAATAGCAAAAGGTAGAAACAACCTAAATGCCCATGACCAGATGGATAAACAAAATGTAGTATAGACATACAATGGAATACTACTCAGCCAGTAGGAAAAATGAAGCTTTGATACATGCTAAAATATGGATGAAGCTTGAAGACATGATGCTGAGTGAAATAAGTGAACCATAAAATGGCAAATATTGTATAACCTCACTTATATGAAAAAACAGGAAAAGGCAAATGTATACAGACCAAAGCTTGTTAGTGGTTACCAGGGGTAGGAAGGAGGGGGAAAGGGGGGGGTTATCAGTGATAGAAAAATTGCATTCATTAAGGGTAAGACTGAACTCCCAATTATTGTAATTGCTGTCAGTAAGTGGTACAACTGTAAAAAGTTGAATTGGCAGAAGTTGTGTGACAGATACATTTACAACAATGACCAAAATATAAAAAGAGTGGCAGCTGAGCCTGCTTATGCACAACCAAACACCTTATGGGATTTGGTCCCTTGGCTTGGAGGTTTAGTCATGGTTTCATGGGACCTCCCAGTTAATTGGCCTAATAATGTGTTCAGTGCTTCTGTTCTACCCTAGCTTGTTGTATGATGCCTATGGTCTTAAAAGTTTGCAAACAACCATCCAAGGCACAACAATTAGTCTCTATTCACCTGAAGTAGCAGAGGAAGAAGGAGAGTCAGGAATAGCGGGAGGGTATGAAATGTGCGGCTAACTGCCTCCACGAACAACTGCTTTCTTTGCCATGAGACCAGAAGAACTGGATGGTGCCCAGCTACCATTGCTAGAACATTTTGATCAAAGCTTCCATAGGAGAATCCTGATCAAAAGGGGGAAAATACAGAACAGAATTTCAAATTCTTATGGAACTCCAAGCTTATGGAACTCCAGAGATGATCTTTAAACCTTAAACCAAAAATATTCCCTGATGTCATCTTAAAACGAAACAATAAAAAAAAAAACCCATTGCAATCAAGTCGATTCAATTCATAGCAACCAAATAGGGTTTCCCAGGCCGCAAATCTCTAAGGAAGCAGACTACCACATCCTTCTCCCGAAGAGCCACTGGTGGTTTTGAGCCGTGAACCTTTTGGTTAGCAGTCCATCGCTTTAAAAACTGAACAATAGTTTAGCTTAAGTAGTAAACAAGGTCTGCCTCGAGCATTATGTTCTTTTAAGAACTATCTAAATAGGATCAAATTGACAACAGCAACTCAAAAGCTTAGATAAAAACCTTAGGGGGCAGTGAATTCATGTTAATGGGGGAAGAAAAGCCCAGAAAAGGAAGGTAAGAACAGTTGTACAACTCAAAGAATGTAATCAATGTCACTGAATGGTACATGTAGAAGCAGCTGAATTGGTTTATGTTTGTTTTGCTGTGTATTTTCTCAACAACGACAAAACAAAAAACATTACATTAAAAACAAACAAACAAAAACATAAATAAATCAGAGGGGTGGGGGGGGTGCTAAGTGCCCAGAGAAACCTAGACTAAGATGGTAAGAAGAATCTGGGAACCCAGGGATATGAAACTAAGAACCTGAGAACTCAGCTTCCTTCCACCAACTGGAGGGTAAGCTAAAGAAAATAAAAGAGATTTTCCCCCCGCCATTCAACCGAAGCCAGGGTCTATTTCTAAAGAAAAAACTCATAATCAGGAAGAGAAATAAGGACAGGAGAACCTGGACAGCCTTTCTTACGCTTTAAAGCAATATAAACTAGCCAAATAGCATACAGCTACTCCGCTCACACCCACAAAGACTTCTAAAATACTGTCATGCTCAGCTAACTAGTAGTCTACTCAACTAGGTGCATGTGGAATGCATAGGAGTCTTACCCTTTGGTGAATTCAACAATTCAAAGTCAGCCATGAAAAAATAAAACCAAATGATTTTTACCTTCTTTGTTGACTTTAGAACCAAACCATAGGTAAGAGGTACTTCAAGTATACATCTGAGTTCTGGGAAGTGGAGAATGAGAAGCAAAGTCCCAGCTGTCCCCTCCCCAACTGGCCTCTGCCTATCAAGTACTAGAGCCTAGTTATCTTAATCCTTCAAAGAGGGGCAATAAATCCAGAAACAACCAAGGTTAGTGCCTCTTCTTTCTGGAGCCAAAACCAAAAATCACCCGTTGACATCAAGTCGACTCGGACTCATAGGGAACCTATAGGACAGAGTAGAATTGCCCCATAGAGTTTCCAAGTGGCATCTGGTGGATTCAAACTACCGACCTTTTGGTTAGCAGCCATAGCTCTTCACCACTAAACCACTTGTTATGGATTAAACTGTATCTCCAAAAATATGTGCTGTAAATCCTACTATACCTGTGGTTATAATCCCATTTGGGAATGAGTCTTCTTTGCCATGTTAATTGTAGGGTGTGCCTTAAATCAATCTCTTTTGAGATATAAAACAGCAGATTAAGCAAACCAGCAAGGAAGCAGAGATGGGGTTAAGACAGATGCTATGCCACATGAAGATCGCCAAGAAGCCAAGGAACAGAGGCTGAAGAGAGACAAGGAACTTCCCTCAGAGCCACTGGAGAAAGAACACCTCCTCTTAGAAAAAGTGCCCAGAATGCAGGCTCCTAGCCTTCTAAACTGTTAGTTAAAGCCACCCACCCATGGTATCTGTGTTACAGCAGCACTAGGTGACCAAGCAGGCAGTATCATAGAGGGTGTGTCCTACACCTAGTCCTTCTGAGTGATGAGCAGCAGCACAGATAGAGGCAAGCAAGCACAAACCAGGGGGGTGGGGGGGGGTGGCGGGGAGACAGAGACCACATGAGGCTCACCCAGGAACCAAGAAATGCCTGGCTGAAAGCTCCCCTAGAGCTGGTGCCCTGAATTCTGACTTCTAGCCCCCTGACTGTGAGGAAATAAACTTCTGATCTCTAAAGTCACCCACCTGTGGTATTTCTGTTGTAGCCGTGCTAAGAAACTAAGACACCACCCCTGCCCAGAGAGCCATGGGCAGTGGCTGCCTGATTTCTTACCTTCATTCCACTAGCCAGAGAAGTCTTCTCCCAAATGCCCAGTGCAGGCCTGGGGAGACTTAAGAAGGGCCTCACTCTTCAGTTCAGAAAGAAGGCATAGAGCAAGCAAGGCGCAGAGCAGCAGTCACTCCGGCTTCAGGGGTAGGAAGGGGCTAAGAACCACTTCGTCCTCCCACACTCCCCTCTCCAGAGGGCAGATGAGGCAATGGCTGATGGGAGAGGGGCTCCAGGAGAGGCCCCTGCCTTCCTCTTCCCCAGACCCTGCTCATCCCTGGTTCCACTCCACAGCCTCTCTCTGTCTATCATGTCCTCCAAAGCTTACCCCACAGTGAGAACCACACACACTCACTTGACCTAGCATCGTCTGTCAGCCAGAGCCCAAGTAAGCAAGAAGGAGTTTGCCTTTGAGTGCTGGACAGGGAGGGCTGGGCTGCAATATAGCAGACCCCTCCTCAAATCACTGCCACAGGTCTCAGAACTTCAGCAAAACAGCCAGGAACTCACAACCTAAACAAAGCTGAAGATAACCAGAATAGGGAACGTCACAAATGAGTTGTGCATGGTTAATGTCGACTCTGTCTGTACAACTGAAACTTATGCTAAGTAACCAAGGCACTGATCCTTAATATCACTCAGAAGGTTTGGCTAGATCTACTTCAAGGTCTTCACAGACAGCTGATTTTCACCTTGGGCAAAGCTTCCACTGGGGAAAAGAATGTTGATATGCTGGGATGGGAAATATGATGTCTTTTCTAAAACGTTCTGCTATGAAGCATGCTATAAAATAAAAGGGGGGTTATGACATTTTTGCTGATTTCTAAAAAAAATGATAGGGTAACAAATAATTTCTTAAACTTTATCACTGGAGTGTATATAAGCACTGCCTTTCTGTAGTAGTACAAGTGAAGGTATACTGTATTTATTAATATTCTAGTTAAAAAAATTTTTTTTTTTTAATCTAGTGAGTAAAATTGACTTAGTTGATCACATTAAAAATTCACTGTGTTACACTGGAAGTTTTCCTCAATATTTCAAATTGTACCAAAGCGTCGGCACAAAAATAGAAAGGCAAAAATGTATTTGGGGGGCCTCTGTAAATTAGAGGAGACCTGGTAGCGAAGTGGTTCAGCACTTGGCTGCTAACCAAAAGATCACTGATTTGAACCCACCAGCCAATCCACAGGAGAAAGATGTGACAGTCTGCTCCCGTAAAGATTACAGCCATGGAAACCTATGAGGCAGTTATACCGTGTCCTATAAGGTCGACTCACGGCGAAGAGTTTGGTTCTTTACGTAAATTGAGAATTTACCATGTGCTGCCACTGAAAAATATGAGAGTTTAAAAAAAAAAAAAAAACGATTCCCGTGGAGTCGATTCCGACTGATAGTGACCCTGTAAGACAGAGTACAACCGTCCCATACGGTTTCTAAGGAGCAGCTGGTAGAGTTGAACTGCCAGCCTTTTGGTTAGGTGCTGTAGCTCTTAACCACTTGGCCACCAGGTTTCCATGAGAGTATTAGAACTGTTTATCATTCTACCCAAACACTTCCAACCACAGCTAAAGTGTAACAAGAGTTTTCGGCACCGGGGCTGATGGCTGTGCCCTCCCTTCTGTTTTGAACACCAGCACGCCATGTATTTCACAGTGTGGTCATGCTAAAACAAGTGTAAAAAAAACCTCCTGCTTCCTCCTCAGGGACACAAAATTTCTTCAGTATTCATTAACCTGGCATCACCATCAACACTTAACATCCTGAGACCAACACCTTTGACACATTTCCCCACAGGGCCTACTTCAGGCTAATCTGAACTAAAAGGGGTACTTCCAGGTGCTGTCACTTGATGTTCAAAACTCCCAGGGATTTCCCACGCTGGAGAAGATCCATTTTCTCGGTTTCACCACATATTCCACACAAGTAAAGCAGGTGTTTTTGAACACAACAGCAGCCACGTCCAAACCCTACCAGGAACCTCTGACAATACCTCCTAGCATGTGGTTTGGGGCCAGGCAGCCACCATGTCTCACTCTTAGCCCTCCAGATCCTAATTCTGTCTCCTGAGGTCCCAAATTTAGCATGAAGCTTTGCTCGGCATGAAAAGAATTGGAACAACTCAGTCGCAACCTGGGTCGTTTTTCTGTCTCCTAAAGACAGAGACAATTTTAGCAAATCTCAAGTAAAAGAATAAATGAATCAAGCTCAATTCCCAGTAATTACACTGATCAATATATCAACTGAAAACCATTTCTTGTGTGAGAAAAAGCTCAACACATCAAGGTAATGTGATTTCATAAATAATTATGCTGGCATTAGAAGTCTATAAGGAGGGCTGATCGCCATTTTATAAAAGATGGGGGTTAAGAGGAGGAAGCAAACCACCAATTTAACTAAAAGTGAAAGCCAATGTGTCAGATTTAAAAAACCCACTGAAAATGGGTTCCAGCCGGAGCCATGCAGTGCGCCAGCAGCCTGTGAAGCGCACCGCAGCCGAGATCCACACTGCACTGTGAATCCCAGGCCTAGGAGAGAGGCAGCAAGCCGCCGTGTGTTTCACATGTGAATCCCGGGCCTAGGAGAGAGGCAGCAAGCCGCCGTGTGTTTCACAGCGAGATCTCCGGCAGGATAAGGATCACTAATTCTGAAGGGCAGGCTTGTCCATTTTAAAGCCAACACTACCAACCAGCAGTAGATGGAAATGGAGCTGGAGGGCCAGAAAGGATCAGCAGGCCTCAGATGATGCAAAGTTAACAAGGGCTGTTAAGCTTTATTAGACTGGAGAAAAATGGAGGCCTCATGCTCAGGGTCTGTCCACCAGGCTCCTTGTGGAGGCATCAGGGCCTGACAGCCATCACACAGCCCTCTGCCTAGGTTAGGAGGAAGAGCCAGTACCAGATACACAAAGGCCTGGTAGAAAGTAGGAGACCATGGCTGGTGCAAATGAAGCTCAGCTGCTAACCAAAAGGCTGGAGGTTCGAGTCCACCCAGAGGTGCTCAGAAGAAGGGCCTGGAGATCTACTTCCAAAAAATCAGTTATTGAAAATCCTACGGAGCACAGGTCTACCCTGTTGGAATCAACTTGATGGCAACTTGTTTTTTCAGCAGGGGTTAACAGGCAGGGGGCCTAACAAAAGTTAGCTTTAATATTCAAATCCAACAAGCTCCAGGAAGATTCAAATGAATGTCCTGAAACAGAGCTACACAAGTAGGTATTTTGAAGGTTTGCAGTGAATCTTAGAAAAACAAATTCTACAGTCAGGAAAACCCCAATCATTTCTTTACCATACAGTTAAATGATAGCATGAATAAGGATTATAAAAAGTGATTCCAAAGAAATTATTCTTAGACATTTTCATAATACTTTACCCTTTCCTCCTAGTATTTTGATGTCAAGTATTGAGATATATATTTAAACTCACTGAAGCATTAACAAACATTTTTTATTCCAACAGGCACTTTTTAAGATCCCACGGTAACCGCACATGGGAAATGGGACACTATGAATAACAGTACCATTTAACATTTGTACAGTGCTTTACAGCTTATATTATACAGTGCTTTTTATAGAAGCTTTGTCACCATCCAAATTTCCCAGATAACCTAGACATCTAATATTAAATCCAACCTAATTCAACCCAACCTTTGCCCAAAGCTTCTCCCTGGCCTTTTTTTCATTTTCCTTCCCTATTAATGCCCCAGGGTTAAATGCTATGGCTGCTAACCAAAAGATGAGCAGGTCAAATCCAGCAGGTGCTCCCCGAAAACTCTATGGGGCAGTCATACTCTATCCTATAGCGTCGCTATGAGTCGGAATGGACTCGATGGCAATGGGTTTATGGATTAATTCCCCCTTCCATATTCCTTTTATTGTCAAGTGGACTAACTCATCCACAAGCCAGGGAATGTCAAGAATTGCCAGCAACTGCCAGAAACTAGAAGAGGCAGGGAATGGATTTTTCCCGAGGATCTTGGGAAGGAGTGGGCCCTGCCCACACCTTGATTTAGGACTTCTGGCCTCCAGAACTGTGAGAGAGTAAATTTTTGTTGTTTTAAGCCACTAAGTGTGTTTGCTGTTACGACAGCCCCGGAAACTAACAACAGAGAAAAGAGAAGCGACTGGTAGAGCAAAATGTAAAAGGGGGAAAAGAAATGTCCACAGCTAGGCTCATCCTTCTCGCAGACACTGCTGAGGACGAGGAGGAGGAGGACGCTTGGACTTAAAATCTGTGACACTGTTTTAAAAACAGCTTAGTCTGGGAAAAGGGTCACTTGGACACTACAACCAGTTTTCTGTCTTATAAGTGGTGGAAATGTCAACACCCATTCACCTTCAGGGTACTGTTCTCAGGGCCACGAGTTTACACAGACCTAATTTTTTTTCTTTTTAATGCAGAGTCATCACCTAACCAGCGGGCCTTGTGGGGCTCCAGGAGAAAGGGGCAGGGTTGTTGAGAAAAATGCTGAGGTGATTTCCCAGGCTGGTTTCCTTTGGAGGGCTGTTTCCTTTCCAAGTATTCATTTGGTTCTGGTTTCTGAGGAGATGAGCTTGTCCTTGGTCAAGCAGCCCAAATGAAGACAAGGGAGCTGCTTCCTAAGACACATACGTGCCTCTAACTCCAAGAGAGGAGCTGCGCAAGACATCACAGTCCTTGCTTTAGCAAGAGCCCTGAACTGTGCCAGCCATCTTGTGGCTGCTGCCTGGTGCAAATGGGCGCTGGCCTCCTAGGCACAGACACCCAGCACCCACAGCAGGCACAGGGAGCAGCACAGACACCCAGCACCCACAGCAGGCACAGGCAGCAGCACACACACACCCAGCACCCACAGCAGGCACAGGCAGCAGCACTCACACACCCAGCACCCACAGCAGGCACAGGCAGCAGCACTCACACACCCAGCACCCACAGCAGGCACAGGCAGCACACAGGCAGCCTGCACCCACAGCAGGCACAGGCAGCACACAGGCAGCCTGCACCCACAGCAGGCACAGGCAGCACACAGGCAGCCTGCACCCACAGCAGGCACAGGCAGCACACAGACACCCGGCACCCACAGCAGGCACAGGCAGCAGCACTCACACACCCAGCACTCACAGCAGGCACAGGGAGCAGCACACAGACACCCGGCACCCACAGCAGGCACCGGCAGCACACAGGCAGCCAGCACTCACAGCAGGTACAGGGAGCAGCACACAGACACCCGGCACTCACAGCAGGCACAGGCAGCAGCACACACGCACCCAGCACCCACAGCAGGCACAGGCAGCACACAGACACCCGGCACCCACAGCAGGCACAGGGAGCAGCACACAGACACCCGGCACCCACAGCAGGCACAGGCAGCAGCACTCACACACCCAGCACTCACAGCAGGCACAGGGAGCAGCACACAGACACCCGGCACCCACAGCAGGCACCGGCAGCACACAGGCAGCCAGCACTCACAGCAGGTACAGGGAGCAGCACACAGACACCCGGCACTCACAGCAGGCACAGGCAGCAGCACACACGCACCCAGCACCCACAGCAGGCACAGGGAGCAGCACACAGACACCCGGCACCCACAGCAGGCACAGGGAGCAGCACACAGACACCCGGCACCCACAGCAGGCACAGGCAGCACACAGACACCCGGCACCCACAGCAGGCACAGGGAGCAGCACACAGACACCCGGCACTCACAGCAGGCACAGGCAGCAGCACACACGCACCCAGCACCCACAGCAGGCACAGGCAGCACACAGACACCCGGCACCCACAGCAGGCACAGGGAGCAGCACACAGACACCCGGCACCCACAGCAGGCACAGGCAGCACACAGACACCCGGCACCCACAGCAGGCACAGGGAGCAGCACACAGACACCCGGCACTCACAGCAGGCACAGGCAGCAGCACACACGCACCCAGCACCCACAGCAGGCACAGGCAGCACACAGACACCCGGCACCCACAGCAGGCACAGGGAGCAGCACACAGACACCCGGCACCCACAGCAGGCACAGGCAGCACACAGACACCCAGCACTCACAGCAGGCACAGGCAGCAGCACACACACACCCAGCACCCGCAGCAGGCACAGGCAGCACACAGCCAGCACCCACAGCAGGCACAGGCAGCACACAGACACCCGGCACCCACAGCAGGCACAGGCAGCACACAGCCAGCACCCACAGCAGGCACAGGCAGCACACAGACAGCCAGCACCCACAGCAGGTACAGGGAGCAGCACACACACGCCCAGCACCCACAGCAGGCACAGGCTTCACACAGACACCCAGCACCCGCAGCAGGCACAGGAAGCACACAGACACCCAGCACCCACAGCAGGCACAGGCAGCACACAGACACCCGGCACCCACAGCAGGCACAGGCAGCACACAGGCAGCCAGCACCCACAGCAGGCACAGGGAGCAGCACAGACACACCCAGCACCCACAGCAGGCACAGGCAGCACACAGACACCCAGCACCCACAGCAGGCACAGGCAAAACACAGACACCCAGCACCCACAGCAGGCACAGGCAAAACACAGACACCCAGCACCCACAGCAGGCACAGGCAAAACACAGACACCCAGCACCCGCAGCAGGCACAGGCCGCACACAGACACCCAGCACCCACAGCAGGCACAGGCAGCACACAGACACCCAGCACCCACAGCAGGCACAGGCAGCACACAGACACCCGGCACCCACAGCAGGCACAGGCAGCAGCACTCACACACCCAGCACTCACAGCAGGCACAGGCAGCACACAGACAGCCAGCACCCACAGCAGGTACAGGGAGCAGCACACACACGCCCAGCACCCACAGCAGGCACAGGCTTCACACAGACACCCAGCACCCGCAGCAGGCACAGGAAGCACACAGACACCCAGCACCCACAGCAGGCACAGGCAGCACACAGACACCCGGCACCCACAGCAGGCACAGGCAGCACACAGGCAGCCAGCACCCACAGCAGGCACAGGGAGCAGCACAGACACACCCAGCACCCACAGCAGGCACAGGCAGCACACAGACACCCAGCACCCACAGCAGGCACAGGCAAAACACAGACACCCAGCACCCACAGCAGGCACAGGCAAAACACAGACACCCAGCACCCACAGCAGGCACAGGCAAAACACAGACACCCAGCACCCGCAGCAGGCACAGGCCGCACACAGACACCCAGCACCCACAGCAGGCACAGGCCGCACACAGACACCCAGCACCCACAGCAGGCACAGGCAGCACACAGACACCCGGCACCCACAGCAGGCACAGGCAGCAGCACTCACACACCCAGCACTCACAGCAGGCACAGGGAGCAGCACACAGACACCCGGCACCCACAGCAGGCACCGGCAGCACACAGGCAGCCAGCACTCACAGCAGGTACAGGGAGCAGCACACAGACACCCGGCACTCACAGCAGGCACAGGCAGCAGCACACACGCACCCAGCACCCACAGCAGGCACAGGCAGCACACAGACACCCGGCACCCACAGCAGGCACAGGGAGCAGCACACAGACACCCGGCACCCACAGCAGGCACAGGCAGCACACAGACACCCGGCACCCACAGCAGGCACAGGGAGCAGCACACAGACACCCGGCACTCACAGCAGGCACAGGCAGCAGCACACACGCACCCAGCACCCACAGCAGGCACAGGCAGCACACAGACACCCGGCACCCACAGCAGGCACAGGGAGCAGCACACAGACACCCGGCACCCACAGCAGGCACAGGCAGCACACAGACACCCGGCACCCACAGCAGGCACAGGGAGCAGCACACAGACACCCGGCACTCACAGCAGGCACAGGCAGCAGCACACACGCACCCAGCACCCACAGCAGGCACAGGCAGCACACAGACACCCGGCACCCACAGCAGGCACAGGGAGCAGCACACAGACACCCGGCACCCACAGCAGGCACAGGCAGCACACAGACACCCAGCACTCACAGCAGGCACAGGCAGCAGCACACACACACCCAGCACCCGCAGCAGGCACAGGCAGCACACAGCCAGCACCCACAGCAGGCACAGGCAGCACACAGACACCCGGCACCCACAGCAGGCACAGGCAGCACACAGCCAGCACCCACAGCAGGCACAGGCAGCACACAGACAGCCAGCACCCACAGCAGGTACAGGGAGCAGCACACACACGCCCAGCACCCACAGCAGGCACAGGCTTCACACAGACACCCAGCACCCGCAGCAGGCACAGGAAGCACACAGACACCCAGCACCCACAGCAGGCACAGGCAGCACACAGACACCCGGCACCCACAGCAGGCACAGGCAGCACACAGGCAGCCAGCACCCACAGCAGGCACAGGGAGCAGCACAGACACACCCAGCACCCACAGCAGGCACAGGCAGCACACAGACACCCAGCACCCACAGCAGGCACAGGCAAAACACAGACACCCAGCACCCACAGCAGGCACAGGCAAAACACAGACACCCAGCACCCACAGCAGGCACAGGCAAAACACAGACACCCAGCACCCGCAGCAGGCACAGGCCGCACACAGACACCCAGCACCCACAGCAGGCACAGGCCGCACACAGACACCCAGCACCCACAGCAGGCACAGGCAGCACACAGACACTCAGCACCCACAGCAGGCACAGGCTTCACACAGACACCCAGCACCCGCAGCAGGCACAGGCAGCACACAGACACCCAGCACCCACAGCAGGCACAGGCCGCACACAGACACCCAGCACCCACAGCAGGCACAGGCCGCACACAGACACCCAGCACCCACAGCAGGCACAGGCAGCACACAGACACTCAGCACCCACAGCAGGCACAGGCTTCACACAGACACCCAGCACCCGCAGCAGGCACAGGCAGCACACAGACACCCAGCACCCACAGCAGGCACAGGCCGCACACAGACACCCAGCACCCACAGCAGGCACAGGCAAAACACAGACACCCAGCACCCACAGCAGGCACGGGCAGCAGCATACACATTCAACCTATCTAGGGCTAGTGAGCCATTTTTTTATTTCAAGTCTGAAAAATTCCCTGCAGTTGTTAAAACAATATTTTACCGGTATCTGAAAACAAAACACAGTGAGGACATCTTGTTTTCTAGTAAAGACTTCAAGGCTCCTTTTTTAAAAACAGCTCTTAACAATAAAATGAAATCCTTGCAAAACCTTAGTAGTGACTAAAGAACTACCCTCTCCTAAAAACAACAAAAACAACAATAGCTGGGTTAAATTCCTCTAAATCCGGCTGCTGCCAAGAAATTCTAAACACTTGATGACACTACTCCTGCCACAGAGGGCCACAGTGTGTTTTGGAATGGCAAAAATTAGAGTGAGTAAGAAAATCTTTATTTGGTATAAACCTTGATAATAATGCTTAAACATTTTTAGAGTTCCAACAACTCATGGGACCCCACAAGGAATATACAGTTTATATCCGATAATGAGATTCTGCTACTTAAATCAACTTAAATTGGCTACCGTACCACACTAGCTTACTCTACAATGTTTAAAAAGAAAAAAAAAATTGTTCCAAACTGAATTCTCAGGCCAGAGAGGCAGTCAAAAACAAACGCTAAGATAACAGTGAAGTTTAGCAGGAAAAAAAATCTAACATGAGGCAAAAGTTGAATAAGCAGAAAAACACTTGTACCAAGAAAGTGCTGACATCAACAATACTATTAATACAGCAAAGCTCAAAGACAGTTGGGAAACCCATTATAAAAGATGCTAGATTGGCACTATTTCATATCTGCCTAACAGATAGTGTTACTTCATTTTGGAACATTCTCTCCCCGGCTCAAGGAACTAAGCACTGAACCAAGCATACAGTAGATGATCAATAAACACATGTAGACCAGAATCAGTGGAAACTCTAGTGGTACAGTGGTTAAGTGACACAGGTGCTAACCAAAAGGTGGGCAGTTCGAATCCACCAGGCGCTCCTTGGAAACCATATGGGGCAGTTCTACCCTGCCCTATAGGGTCACTATAACTCGGAATCGGCTTGAAGGCAACAGGTTTTTGTTTTTTTTTTTTAAAGACCTGAATCAGTAGAGAGATTTTAATGAATATCAAACTTGTTTATCATAACTTTAGAATTTCACTTTGTGCTCATTCCTTTGAACACAAATTCACTCTGAAATACGTATAATGTCAAATACAATCAAAGGCACTTAAATCCCCAGATTTCAATTATATAAACACAGGATCATAATTTTGAGCCACACCGTTTACCAGAAGATATTGCTTGGCTGTTGGCAATATACATTTTGAGCTTTGCCAAACCAAAGATCTTGGTAATTTGGAGCTCAGAAACAAGAAATACTTGCCAATATATATTTGGATGAAGAGAAAAGGAATTTCATTTTATTGTAGTTTGATATAAGTCAAATTTTTAAAAATATAGGCCTTTCTTTTACTCAAGAATCTGATCTAAAATTATAAGTAGAACTTTCCAAAAATTTCAAAAGGAATATTTCTATATAGGCCGTTCTTGGAAATGCAAAATATCTCATTTTTGGAAATGAAAGCATTTTTTAATTGCTTTTGAGCATATCAGTGTCATTAATGCTAATATGAAGTGTTTATAAATATTCTATCACATGATCCTAAACTCCTCGGGTCTACACAGTTTTAGGGAAGGGTCTTTTCAGCTATATTTTTATTCTCTTTGCAAATTTGCATTCTCTTTCAAACTATGTGGTTTCTGAAATCTTTGCAGAAAATCAAATGCTTAAGTACATCTACACTAGCACCTTACAAAAAATCTGCACTACAGGCTAGTAACAGGGACCTGATTTATACAGATCCACTGGGACTCACAACAGTCCAATCAATGGTCCTCGCTTCCTGCGGACCAACTTAGTGTAGCCAGTAAAGTGGATACGGAAGCTGGGTCAGAAACTTCAGTACCAAAATGGCCTTTAGAAAAAACTCAGCTGACCTCAGTACTGTGGCAGCGGCTAACTACCTGTGTCTTGCCCACTGAAACAGAGGAATTTCCATGAAAAGCTCACAATACCACCGACAGTAGTAAAACAATAATCTGCATGTTTCTGAGAGGAATTACCTCTATTTACAACACTGAAAGGATAACTAACAAGATGATTGGGATCCAAGTCTGGGACAGGGCAACTTTCTCCCAGCCCCACTGAGCACCCTCCCCATCAGTAACTCAAGGTCTCTCCTGCATGCAAGCACACACACACACACACACGCATGCACACGCACGCACACACACACACACGGATGCACACGCAACTTCAGTTTCTCTATATTAGGAAAATGATATGGATTAAAAAACAAATGAAGAAATTGGGGAAAAATATTTTTAAGAGAAGAAAAAATGGTTAGTGATATTCTTACCAGGAGTTCTAACAAAACAATAAATATGAGGATGATCCCAGTAGAACGAAATCAAAGGACAAGTCAGTTAAGTAAATGGAAATGGCCAATAAGCCATACCAATATTTTAAAAATATAGTTCCAAAGAATATCATATTTTGTCAAACAATTTGGCAAACAGTAAAATAATTCTGGTGTGTTTGGTAGGTGCCTGTATGTAAATGGATATGACCTTTCTGGAGGGCAGTTTCTCAAAAAATCCGCTAACATATTTATGGTGATTTAACCTACTTAAATAACCAGGGATGTGCAAAAAGACGATGTATGTAGTAGAAAAATGTTCACCCCATTTTATACACTTATATATATATATATACATATATATGTATATATATATATACAATTTTATATTTATATATTGATATACGGCATAACAGCTACAGAACGGCCTGGAAACAATGTTCCACCAAAGAGAAAATGGCCCATAAAACATGTCCTTCTCTGCAAAGTATACTATGCAGCCACAGAAATGACGTTCTCATACGTCTTCCTATGTTTCAAGGATCCAGGAAAGTAGTCTAAAATTATTTAAGGTTAATTTAAATAAGGTCACAATAAGATTAAGCAAAAAATATAGAAAAAAATTATATAAGTATGACTCTAATTTTTTTTTAAAAAAACACACAAGCTGGAAGGAGATACACTATTTTACTAGCAATGACACCAAGTGGTGGGATTACATGCATCTTCTTTATATATTTACTATTTTTCAAATTTTCTGTATTAAAATAAATAATTTATTAATGATAAAGATATAAATTTACCATAAAGAAATGTTTCTTCTAATATATTTCTAAAATGTTAAAGATTTGAGTTCAAAATATATGTACAAAACCCTTTTAAAAGGTCATCCACATAATGAAAGTTTTGCTAGGGATTCTTTTAGGGCACAAGGTCAGCTACTTCAATGCTGTAATTTGTGAAATGCATTCATTTATTCAAGAAACGAGTGATATGCACCACACACATATCCAGGCACTGGAGACACAAAGTGATCGAGTTCAATTAGAAACAACTAATTCAATGATAAACAAGGTGTCTCCACTGTGAGAAACCCTCAGTGGGATGGTCCAGTAGCATCCTCCTACTTATTTGGGGATTAGAAGGAACTTTGGGGAAAAGAATATCCACGGAAAGAAACAGCACATTAAACTAGTATTTACCCCAAAATTAAACAAAAACACACACATTAAAGATAAAAAAAAAAAAACATTAGGAGAGAAAAATTAGGTTATTTTCTAAAAACAACAAATGGGATTTTTATTGAGTAGCCTCTAGCAGTAATTTTTTTTGTTTTACAAACGCGCCCTTCTTAAGTGTTGAGTTTACGTATTTAGTCCCAAGTTGTGTCTAGATATTTAGTGGAAAACTTTTTAACAATTGGAAACGTAGAGAGAATCTATAATAAGTTATAGAAAAAATGACTCTCAAAACAATTTACTGTATTTCATTACACTTTTTTCACTTTTGGGTCTCCATTCACTACGCTACTTCAATATATTTAATCCTTTAAAAGTAAAATAGTGGAATTTGACATTTTAGAACTTGCCTGTTCTCCTAGTCTTTATCAGACAGACACTGGGGGAAAATTTTTTACAATACACCCTCTCCTCGCTTATCAACATGGTTAGGTTCCAAAGACCAGGTTGTTATGCAAAGTCAGCATTATGTGAAAGTGATGAGGATGACCACATCAGATCAAAAACTGGAGGATGACTACACCATTACATAAGTGCCCGATTACATCATTACATAACTGTCAAACCACTGAGAATCAGGGCCCAGCCAAGCTGACACATAACCTTAACCAACACAGCCAGCATTACTGTCACCTTGCACCTTGGCGTTTGTTACTGCCAGACGTGCATCATTATTGCACAAAATAGCCCGGGTAGTAGATTTTTCACTATTGCCGTAAATGCAAAATGTCAGATAATGAGAGTCAATAAGTGAGGAGAAAGTGCATTTTTCTAAAGATCTAGACAATAATACCCCTATATTTTAATCTCTTTGAAATTTAGCCAGAAAGTGTACTTACTAAAACCAAACTATTACCCATCACATGTATTCTAATCTCTTATAACGGCTTAATCCAAAGAGCAAGCGCTACTTTATACTCTCACGCTAAAATCCCAGCTGTTCCTGGAGTCTACTGCAGGATGGCTCCTGATCTACTGAGATGACAGACAAGAATACTGGCCACTGGTGGAAGACAACAGTATTAAAATCCGGCCTCTCTCAAAATTCTGTAATTATGATAAGGTTCAACTTGATTACAACATCTGTAAGAAGTTCTTTTTATTTTTTTAAAATGCTTGTCTTTTCCAAAAAATATTCTCATCACCATCCAAGGCTAAAATTACAACCCGTAGTTAGGGTGATCAGATATCCCAGTTTGTCCAGGATATGTTCCATCTATTTTTGTGTTCCAATTAAATTATTAACATAATATTAATGGCACCTCTTTTCACTTTCAAAACCCTAGTAGCACATTGGTTAAGAACTTGGCTGCTAACCAAAAGGTCAGCAGTTCAAATACACCAGCTGCTCCTTGGGAACCCTACAAGACAGTTCTAGTCTGTCCTATAGGGTCTCTTATGAGTCAGAATCCACTCTATGGCAAAGGGTTTGGTTTTGGTTTTTTACAGTGCAGTACAGTAGTCTATATATGTTCACGTTACTTTAGCCAGTTGTCTTCCAATTTATATTTGTCGTGTTGTTGTTGTTAGGTGCTGCCAAGTCAGTTCTGACTGATAGCAATTCCACATATAACGGAAAGAAACATTGCCTGGTCCTGTGCCATCCTCACAATCGTTGCTGTGTTTGAGCCCATTGTTACAGCCACTTTGTCAATCCATCTTGTTGCGGGTCTTCCCCTTTTTCACTGACCCTCTACCACGTATGATGTTCTTTTCCAGGGATTGGTCCTTCCCGATAAAATATCCAAAGTGAGCAAGACAAGCCTCACCAGCATTGCTTTTAAGGAGCATTCTGGCTCTACTTCTTCCAAGACAGATTTGTTCATTCTTCCGGCAATCCATGGTATAATTTAATGGCCTTCACCAAAACCATAATTGAAATGTGTCAATTCTTATGTGGTCTTCGTTTTTAATTGTCCAGCTTTTGCATATATATATGATGTGAATGAAAATACTATGGCTGGGGTAAGGCACGCCCTAGTCATCAAAGTGACATCTTTGCTTTTTAACACTTTAAAGAGGTCTTTTGTAGCAGATTTCCCCAATGCAATGCGTTGATTTCCTGACTGCTGCTTTCATGGGTGTTGATTGCTGATCCAAGTAAAATGAAATCCTTGACAATTTCAATATTTTCACAACTCACTTTCTCCTTCTGAGTACCAGACACACATATTCATATCCACTGACTAGATCTCTCCAAAGGATATCTTAAACCAGTACCCAGTGCTGTCGAGTCAATGCTGACTCATAGCGACCCTATATGAATGAAGGATATCTTAAAAGACACCTCAAATTAGAAAATGTCAATACTCATGACATTTCCCCAAAGCCTGGCCCTCTGTCTGTTTCCTTTCTCCATAAATGGTCCCTCCATCCATCCATCTCTTATCCCCACATATCTAACCCACCATGAAGATTCCGGTCCTAAATCAACAGCTGTCCAATCTGTTTCACTCCATCCCTCACCCAGTTTTTCTTGCACTACCAAAAGAGACTACCCTCTGGGCTACCCTGTGTTCTGTGGTACCCTTTGGTACAGTCTCATTGTGATATCCATAGTGATCTTTTAAACATATAGATGTAATACCCATATGTCAGCTTAGAAGTCACTTCTTCAGGGATGCCTTCCTTGATCAGCTCAAGCCTACTCTATTGTATATGCTCTCATTGCCCAAGGTACCTTTCTTCCTAGCACTCAACCAGTGTGTGATCAGACATGTATGTGTTTGTGGGACTATCTCCTCCATTAAAATGCAAGTCCACGAGGACAGGGACCACGGCTGTTTTGCTCACCCCTCCATCCCCAATACTGAGCACAGTATTGATATTAATATCCACTGGCCAAAAGTCAGGTAAGGAAAGGCCATAACATTCTGAGTGAGAAGACTCAGACACAGCTTATTACATGCTAAGGATAATGAGGTCCAGGTTTTCTCATGAGTTAGTTTAGTTTCGTTCAAGGAAATACACTCTCCTATTGTTCTGTTTCAGTCCAGATGAGGAAAGGGCATAAAAACTTTATGTCCTATTCCAGATGAGATTCTGCTGCAGCCCAGGGGTCTAGGAGCCCAAAGGCCCGTGTGAATGTCCTGGGCCTTGCTACTTACAGCCATACCAGGCCTAAGTATGTTCCCCTCTCTCTAATGTGTGGGAGGTATTGCTAGTATTCTGAGATTATTTTTAGGACAAAATAAAATGTTTAAGGACAAAATAAGAACTGCAAAGCTGTATGAATGCTAGATTTTATTATTATCTTTAAATGTGAAGAACATGCTGCTCCAGCCTGAAATGTCCTTGACACAGAAGATATGAACCACCACACTCAAAGATCCACAGGTGAACCACAAAGCAAGGCAAAGATCTAAGCATGGGGCCAAAAGCATTCATTATACAACCAATATGAAGACCTTCCCCTACAACCGACAATAGACATATTAAAAATGTGGGTAGAGTAACATCACTTAATGGAGCATCTGGGCCACCACGTTCCTCTTTTGATGTAGCCAACTGAGACCTGACTTGCCCCACTGAGCCTCCTTCGTAATACACCATCTGCTAGGATGACATTCCCATGAACAATGTTGCCAAACAATCTTCGTCTAATTATTTTCCCCCCAAAATGGCGGGGCATTCATTATGCCAGACCAAAATCACTGCCTGATAGACATTCCCCAAAATACATGTAGCCAATAAAAAAACATTCCACACACAGGTCAATCTGTTGCATTCCCTGGTGGAGTGTTTGACAGCCAGTTCCTCCTCAGGGCACAACAGGAAGGCACACATGTTGCTCAGATTTTACACCTCACAGGTTTTCCTAGAGACACTATCTGGGTAATATTAGCTCCAAAATATTCCAGGCAAAAACCATCACTTCCATAACCAACGGTGGTGAGCACGGAATTGCAACCACGCCCCATGCAACCTGCAGAATGGCTTGCTCCTGCTGGCTTCCAGCCCAGCAAGAAAAGAGGCCAGGTTCCCACGTCACCCTAGCTGGAAAGGTCCCCAGTGTTCCAGGACATGTGAGAGACTGCTGCCATTGTCTCCATGGTCAAAGTTCTGTGGAGAGAAATGGCTTCAAGGATGATGACCTAAGAAACTAGCTATGTTTACTCTGCTAGGCAAGCTGATTTCTGTCCCTAAATCAGATCAGCTACACATCAGCTTTGCCTCTCCTAGAAGTACCGTTTCTGAATCATTTTTAAGTTACTTCTTCAATTTGGAGGTCAAGTAAAAATACCTGCATACACTCTGCAGCCAGGTTGTCAATGGGGCTGCTAAAGAGAAGAACATCACCGACTACAGCTCTGAGCAGGCCCTCCAGGTAGCCCTCGTGGACACTTCTGTGGGAGCTGCCACCAGGAGCGTGGTTTCCTCTCAGAGAATGACTTCCTCCATTTCTCTCTTCTCAAGACTGCTGGGGAGCCTAAAACCAGTACCCAATGGTATATGTGCCCTTCTCTTTCACTCTTATATCTTACAACTTTCTTTGTAGGGTTCACTTCAAATAAGTTAAATGAACTGACTTTACTAAAAAAAAAAAAAAAACCAGTACCCAATGGTATATGTGCCCTTCTCTTTCACTCTTATATCTTATAACTTTCTTTGTAGGGTTCACTTCAAATAAGTTAAATGAACTGACTTTACTACCTGCTGTAAATATGAAATTGCTCCCTTTGCCGATCACAAATGTCTATTGTTCTCCTAATATCTACGAGAACTGGACTGGGAAGAGGGAGGAGACTGCATAGAGAGGCAAAGTTAAAATTTAATTCTAACCTCAAGGAGCTCTCTAACCCACTTAGGAAAACAAGGGTTACACCTGACCCAAGAAGGTCTGGGTTTAAATTCCAGCCCCACCACTCACTTACCATGAAACCTCAGATGAGTCACATATGTTTACTGAGTCTGGATCTCCACATTTGTAAGATTTGAAGATATGGCCTTCCTCACCAACTGCTGAGATTCACAAGGGGTGGAGTGGGTAAAGGCAAGTTATAAACTGTACGGCGCAACAGCTGAGTAAGTTCTTTATGACGTTAACACGGAGGTTCAAGGTTAAAGGCTTGTAAAGTAAAATTCCTGCAAAGCTGTTCCTCAGGCAGGAGACTTGTGGGTAGGATGTGGGTATAAGTGATTGCTAATGCATTACTGACCGGCATGTGGCAGCGGCAATGAGACACACCAATGCGCTGGGACATTAATGGAGAGATTTGCCTGTGGTCATGCATGTACAGGGGGCAGATTCCCCACCTCTTGTCTTTAACTTGGGTATGAAATCAAAATGTCAGTCGAGATTAATTAGGAGCCTGAAGTTTCATTCTACTCTGCTGATAGGAAAAGTGCATTTCCATAATGTGAGGAAACGTTTGTGTGGGAAGCAAATCTGGTTGACGTTGAGGGAAGGGCCACTCTATTGTGAATGCGGGCTGTGTGGTGCTTGTCAGGGCAATTACTTTCCGCTCAAGTGGCTGCCTTTTTAACATTTTATTATCTTAACAACAAAAAACCCTGGGAGCAATAATTATTTATTATGTTAATTCTTAAGCTTTCTTCCTGAAATTTCTGTAAGACCATTAAAAACTAGCTGTGCCCTTGAAACGAACCATGAGTTTATTAATACTCAACCAATCAAGGGGAAAAAACAAAGTAACAGAACGCTCCACACCAGCAATTATTAACTAAGCAGCTAACATGCACCTTTCCTTGCCATAAATTTTATTCAAGGAAATATCCTATGAATTTAACTGACTGAAAAACAATGTAAAATATGTTTAAATCATGACAAGGGCCTAGTAAATCTGTAAGGAATGGAAAGAACCTGTTCTATGTGTCTAGAAATTTTTCAAAACTAGTGGTAATGGAAGCCATATTCCTTTTTTGATCTCTCCCAAATATGGAAAGACCTTCCAAAGAGTCTTTTTTCAATGCATTACAGAAGGCCTCTAAAAGAATGGGCAATTTTACCTTATCAGTTCAACTCTTCTTCCACAGTACACCACATATGCACACACACACACACACCTCCACACACCTCACACGCACACACACCATATATACTTCCCACACACCACCCCCACCACACACATGTGCACATGCACACACACCTCACATACGCACACCATACACCACCCCACCACACACACATGCACGCACACACCACCCCCACCACACACATGTACACACGCACACCACACCTCACATACACACACCACACACCACCCCCACACCCACACACATGCACACACACACCACACCTCACACACACAGCATATAAACACACTCCACATACACCATACACCACACCCACCAGACATCACACACACATGCACTCTGCACATACCACACGCACATGCACACAGCCATATACACACTCCATACACCACACCCACCACACACTCCACACACACACACACTCTCAGATGCATGCACTCACACACAAACACACACACACACTTTACCACCTTAAACCTCAGCAGTGATTCCTTTCTTGAACACTCATTCTATTGACATCACCCTTTTTTATAATACAGATTCAAAATCTTCCAACTCTCCGATTCTAGGACACCCCTGATTGCAAAAAAAAAAAAAAAACCCCATTGTCCTCGAGCTGATTCCGACTCATAGCAACCCTAAGGGACAGAGTAGAACTGCACCATAGGGTTTCCAAGGAGGGCCTGTGGCTTCCATTGATTGCAAAGGTCACATTAATTTAACAACTGCCCTACAGGAAACAACAACAAAAAAAACTCACCTGTTGCTGTCAAGTCCATTCCAACTCATAGGGACCCCATAAGACAGAGTAGAACTGCCCCATAGGGTTTCCAAAGAGCACCTGGTGGGTTTAAACGGCCGATCTTTTCATTAGCGCCTATAGTTCTTAACCACTGCACCACCAGGGTGGGAGTTAAGTCGGGAGCTACTTCCCCTAATGTCTCTCAGGGAAAGCATCAGGAAGTTCCTCAGTGCAGTGCAGACTCAAGATCCTCCCCAAGTGGCAGGGCAGGAACCTGGCAGCTCTGGAGTAGTAACAAGCCAGAGTGGGGCACAGCAGCCGGGCACTCAGCAAGGCAACCAAACAGGTCCATGTCGGTAGCAGTAACTGCAGAGGTCCCACCGTGGCACTCAGGGCAGGAGAAACGGCACAGGCTCCCGGGTGGAGGAAAGGAATGTGTTTCTGAACCCTCGGGGGGCATCCCACAGAGCTCTGATGAGTGGGACCTCTCGGAAGACTGAGAAGGCAACACCAGGTACTTCTTCTGTTATTCTCCCTTTTTCCCTATTTTTACCCTCCAAGCCCATACTGGCTGTAAAAATATGGATTATGTAAAACTTTAAAAATTAATTATAGTTTTTTTTTTCTATTTTCCAGTTGACTATTAAAGCCTCGAGACCCATCCTACTTAAAACAACAAGACAACAAGATAAACACTCTTAGCGATGCTCTTAAGGAAGTAACAGCTCCGTACTGCTGCTTGGTTGAATTCATTGGTTTTTGTCCATAACTGCAATCCAGTTATGTGATTACATCAAAAGTGCTAAAATTCATGGTACAATAAATAACTTTAAACAACAGGTTGGTAAATTCTCAGAGTTCCACTACTCTTTTGATAAAAATACTATACTTCACCCTTTTTGGAAAACAATCACCTATAGGTGCACCAGCGCTCAGACAGCCCACACAGCACCCACCTCCAGCCATCAGGGCCCACGTTGCCTCAGACACCCTCCCACCCCACGTTCCAGAGGCAGAAAAAGCACATTCAGGGGCTGAGAAGTCTGCCTTGCTTGCAAAGCCATTAGGAAACAGTAAGAAGATGGCGCCTGTCAATCAGGACTTTTAAAAATCAGTAAATTTCAGGCTGTTGTCTATAGCTTTCAAAATAAATAGGCATGGTCTAATTATATTTTCTGAAATTGTTTTTCTCTCTTTTTTTAAGCACAGAATAGCTACAGTCTGGCATCGATACATAAGCACAGGCAACCAGAATTAAAAAGCTAGCACTACTGAGATTTTATTAATTCTTTTTTTGTTCATTTTTCAGAATTCTGAAATGGTTATTTTGGAAATATTGTCAAATATAATCACTGTTGTTTTTTTGTTGTTATGCTTTAAGTGAAACCTTACAGCTCAAGTTAGTTTCTCATACAAAAAATTTATACACACATTGTTATGTGACCCTAGTTGCTCTCCCTGTATCAGTATACTCCTCCTTTCCAACCTGGATTTTCCATGTCCATTCAACCAGTTCCTATCCCTTTCTGCCTTCTCATCTCGCCTGCAGACGTGAGCTGCCTGTTTAGTATCTACTTAAACTAACAAGCACACTCTTCACGAGTGTCATTTTATATCTTATAATTCAGTCTAATCTTTGTCAGAAGAGTTGGCTTCAGGAATGATTTTAGTTCTGGGTTAACAGACAGTCCAGGGGCCATGTCTTCCGGGGTTCCTCCAGTCTCAGTCAGACCATTAAATCTAGTCTTTTTACTACAATTTGAGTTTTGCATCCCACTTTTTCCCACTCCATCACAGACTCTCTCTTGTGTTCTCTGTCAGGGCGGTCATTGGTGGTAGCTGGGCACCATCTAGTTCTTCTAGTCTCAGGCTGATGGAGTCTCTGGTTTTTGTGGTCCTTTTTGTTTCTTGGGCTAGTATTTTTCTTGTGACTTTGGTGTTCTTCATTCTCCTTTGCTCCAGGTGGGCTGGGACCAATAGATGCATCTCAGATGGCCGCTCACTAGCTTTTAAGGCCCCAGACACCACTCGCCAAGTAGGATGCAGAACATTTGCTTAATAAACCATGTTATGCCAATTGACCTAGCTGTCCGCAGGTCCCCACCCCCTGCTACTCTATCTCTCAAAGTGTTTGGTTGTATTCAGAAAACTTCTTAGCTTTTGGTTTAGTCCAATGGTGCTAACTTCCCCTGTATTATGTGTTGTCCTTCCCTTCACCGAAGATGATTCTTGTCTACTATCTAATTAGTAAATACCCCTCTCCCTCCCTTCCCATCCTCGTAACCATCAAAGAATGCCTTCTTCTGTGTTTAAACCTTTTCTTGAGTTCTTATAATGGTCTCACACAATATTTGTCTTTTTTGGACTGACTAATTTCACTCAGCATAATGCCTTCCAGATTCATCTATGTTATCAGATATTTCTTGAATTCATCATTGTTCTTTATCACTGTGCAGTATTCCATTGTGTGAATATACCATAATTTGTTTATCCATTTGTACATTGATAGGCACCTAGGTTGTTTCCATTTTTTGCTATCGTGAACAGCACTGCAATGAACAACGGTGTGCATGTACCTACTCGTGTGGTGGCTCTTATTTCTCTAGGATATATTCCAAGGGGTGGGATTGCTGGATAGTAGGGTACTTCTATTTCTAGCTTTTTAAGAAAGTGCCAAATCAACTTTCAAAGTGGTTGTACCATTTTACATTCCCACCAGCAGTGTATAAGCATTCCAGTCTCTTCACAACCTCTCCAACATTTATTACTTTGTTTTTTGGATTAATGCCAGCCTTATAGTTTTGATCTGCATTCCTCTAATGGCTAATGATCGTGAGCATTTCCTCATGTACCTGTTAGCCACCTGAATGTCTTCTTTGGTGAAGTGTCTGTTCATATCCTTTGCCCATTTTTTAATCAAGTTGTCTTTTTGTTGAAGTTTTGCAGTATCTTATAGATTTTAGAGATTAGACACTGATCAGATATGTTGCAGCCAAAATTTTTTCCCAGTCTGTAGGTTGTCTTTTAACTGTTTTGGTGAAGTCATGTGATGAGCAAATTAATTGATTTTTAGGAGCTTCCAGTTATTCTAGTTTCTCTTCTGGTATTTGTGCATTGTTAGTTCTGTTTTGTATTCTGTTTATGCATGGCCCGTCTTTTTTTCTTCCATGATCCTTATCATTTTAGATTTTATATTTAGGTCTTTGATCCAGTTTGACTTAATTTTTGTGCATGGTGTGACCTATGGATCTTGTTTCAACTTTTTTGCAGATGGATATCAAGTTATGCCTGGACCATTTGTTAAAGAGACTATCTTTTTCCCCCATTTAATGGACTTTGGGGCTTTGTCAAGTATCAGCGGCTCATAGGTGGATGAATTTACATATGGGTTCTCAATTCTGTTCCATTGGTCAATGTATCTGTTGTTGAACCAGTAACAGGCTATTGTGACTACTGTGGCAGTATAACAGGTTCTAAAATCAGGTAGTGTGAAGCCTCCCCCTTTGTATTCTTCTTCAGGAATGCTTTTTATCCGGGGCCTCTTCCCTTTCCAAATGAAGTTTGTGATTTGTTTCTCCATCTCATTAAAAATGTTGGAATTTGGATAGAGACTGCATTGTATCTGTGGATCACTTTGTAATATTTCAATGTTTTGGATTCTGCTAAGGCTTGCTTTATGACCTAATACGTGGTCTATTCTGGAGAATGCTCCATGTGCATTGGAAAAGAAAGTATACTTGGCTACTGTTGGGTGGAGTGTTCTGTATATGTCCATGAGGTCCAGGTGGCTGACGGTGGCATTTAGATCTTCTGTGTCTTTACTGAGCTTCTTTTTGGCTTTTCTGTCCTTCATCGAAAGTGGTGTGTTAAAGTCTTCTACTATTATTGTGGAGCTGCCTATTTCTCTTTTCAACGCTATTAGAGTTTGTTTTATATATTTTGGAGCCCTATCGTTTTTTTTTTTATCGTTGGGTGTGTAAATATTTATTATGGTTATGTCCTCCTGGTGTATTAACTCTTTAATCACTATATATCCTTAACCTTCATGATGGATTTTGCTTTAAAGTCAATTTTGTCAGATTAATATTGCCACTCCTGCTCTTTTTTGATTGTTTGCTTGACATGTTTTTTTCCATCCTTTGAATTCTACTTCATTTGTGTCTTTAAGTCTAAGGTGTGTCTCTTGTAGGCAAGCATATAGACGGATCCTGTTCTTTTTTTTTTAATCCATTCTGCCACTCTATGCCTCTTTATGGGTGCATTTAGTCCACTTACATTCAGCGTGATTACTAATAGGCTTGAGTTTAATGCTGTCACTTTGATGTATTTTTGTGTGTATTGTTGACAGTTTCTTTGTTCCCCTTAATTTGCTGTGCTGAGTCATTTTTCTTTATCTATTTTCATCTTCTTCATTTTTGTTGATTTTATATTTCCTGAGTTTTTGTTTTTCTTGTTTTTTATTTCGATGTGTGGGATTGTTTGTTTCCTTCATGATTACCTTAACATTTACCCCTACTTTTCTAAGTTTAAATCAATCTTTTATTTCTTTATATCACCTTGACTTCCTCTGCATATAGAAGATCTATGACTATGTTATTTAGTCCCTCTTTTTTGTTTTAATGTTGTCATCTTTTACATATTGATGCCTCTGTTTCCCTATTTTCAGTGTTATAGCTTTGATTTGTTTTTGTGACTTCTCTATTTGGGTTGATATCTGGTTGTTCTGTCCTGTGTTCTAGTCTTGGGTTGTTATCTGATGTTACTGATTTTCTAACTGTAGGACTCCCTTTAGTACTTCTTGTAATTCTGGTTTGGTTTTACAAATTCCCTGAACTTCTGTTTATCTGGAAATGCCCTAATTTTGCCATCATTTCTAAGAGACAGTTTTGCTGGATATGTAAATCTTGGCTGGCAATTGTTTTTCTTCAAGGCTTTATATACGTCATCCTATTGCCTTCTTGCCTGCATAGCTTCTACTGAGTAGTCAGAGCTTAGTCTTACTGACCCTCCTTTGTAGATGACTTTCCATTTATCCCCAGCTGCTCTTAAAATTATCTCTTAATCTTTGATTTTGGCAAGATTGATTATGTCTTGGTGACTTTCTTTTGAGATCTACCTTTTGTTGGGTTCGATGAGCTTCTTGAATAGATATCCTTTCATCTTCCACAATATCAGGGAAGTTTTCTGCCAACAAATCTTCCCCAATTCTCTCTGTATTTTCTGTTAACCACCCCCCTTTCGGTACTTCAATCTCCTGTAGGTTATTCCTCTTGATAGAGTTCCACATAATTGTCAGAGTTTCTTCGTTTTTTTTAATTTTTTTATCTGATTTCTTCTCAAATAAGTTGGTGTCAAGTACTTTACCTTCAGTCTCACTAATTCTGACTTCCATTGCCTCAGTTCTGCTCCTATGACTTTCTATTGAGTTGTCTAACTTGGAAATTTTATTGTTAATCTTCTGGATTTCAGTTTACTGTCTCTCTATGGATTCTCGGAGCCTGTTAAATTTGTCATTATGCTCTTGTATAACCTTCTTACGTTCCTCTGTTGCTTCGTCTGTGTGTTCCTTGGTTTGTTCTGCATTTTGCCTGATGTCCTTCCAGATCTCATGAAGAGCTCTATATGTTAATCTTTTGAATTCTACCTCCAGTATTTCCAAAAAGTTATCTTTCCCTGGAAGGTTTCTTGATTCTTTGTTTTGGGCACTTGTTGAAGCCATCATGGTCTGCTGCTTTATGTGATTTGACATTGACTGTTGTCTCCAAGCCTTTGATAAGTTATTATACTTATTTTATGTTTGCCTACTGTGTCCTAGCTTCTTGTTTTGTTTTGATTTGCTCAAATAGGCTGGTCGTGTGTGCTAGTTTGATTTTGGCATCTTTGACGTTCTCACATCCTGTCACCAGGTAGTTAGAGCTGTTACTAGGTATATGAGCCCAGGAGTCCATTTACTTTTCTCGTATGGATTTAACTCAGGTGTTCAGGTATTTGGTTACCAAGTGTGTGGTGCAGGCTCTCACCTACAGTCCTAGATGGGCAGGGGTGACTGGAGTAAGCACAGGTATATGGCTATAGTAGAGGGTCATCGCTGAGCAATGCAGGGGGCTGATCGCTGCCCCTGAGTGTCTGGGAAGAAAGCACATCCCTGTTCCCTAGAGTGCGTAGGTGGGTGGGTTTTGCAGCCAATGCTGTTGGCTCTAAGGATTGGGAGGCACCACTTAGTCTTGGACCCCTGTTGCAGGTGGCTTGGTGACATGGGTGGAGCCATCAGTCCTCCGGCCCCTGGAGTGGGTAGGTGAGGACCCTGTGTAATGGGCAGGTGGCATCAAATATCACAAATCTGCCACTCCACCTTATATCTGATACAGTTGAAAATAGGCTTCAGGTATATACCCTGTTGTACTGTGCTAATGAGGGCCTACACCGTTGGAATGGGCCCACAAAGGCCTATGTAGGGCCAAAAGGCATTCAAAGTCTGTGGACTACTTATGCCTGTGCCTAGGCAAAGGGGCTGTGCCTTCCCTGAGTTCCTACCTTAGGGGAGCTGGCAGATTATTTTTTCCTGTTTGTTAAATTTGTTCCCTCTCCAAATGTGGGAGAATGGTTCAGGGTGTGCAACGGGTCCTACTTCCGGCCCAGTGGATGCAGCAATCACTGAAGCTGCCCCAGACCCAGTGCAGAGCGGGGAGGGGGCAGGCTAAATGGGAAAGAGGTTCTTCCCAAAGGGGGTGTTTTTCTGCTCCATGCAGTAGGTTAGACCCCTGTACTTATCTTTTGCCAATTGAGAGCTACTTCTCACTGGTTCTGGAGGGTTGAGCAGACTCTCCACCACTCAGTCTCTCCTGATGTGGAAAACATGTCCCGAGCGCCACCGCCTGCCTAACTGTGCTTGCCAGCTGATCCAGCCTGCAGGGTGTCAGTTCCCACCAGGTCAGGTCTGGCAACTCCTTGCTGCTTCTGAACTGTCTCTCCCTCCCGCTGCCACTCAGTCTGATTCCTCAACTTTGTCTTTGATGTTCAGGGCTCCTAGATTGTCACATATAATCAATTCACTTGTTTTGGGGGGTCTTTGTTGTAAGAGGGACCACTGGAAGCATGTGACTACTCCGCCATCTTTTATCATTGATTTTTTGAAATAATATTCTATTGTATTTTAGGTGAACGTTTACACAGCAAATTGGGTTTCCATTTAACAGTTTTTATACAAAGTGTTCCATGTCATTGGTTACCATTTTTACAATGTGTCAGCATTCTCATTATTTCCATTGTTTGTTCTGTTTCCACTGATCTAGGTTCCCTTCCCCTCGTAGCCTTCTCATCTCTGCTTCTAGGTAACTGTTGGCCATTTGGTCTCATACAGTTAATTGTTTAGGGGAGCACATTACTTAAATATGCCATTTTTTTTTATAAGCCAGTCTATTATTTATCTGAAAGATGACCTGCAGAAATAGCTTCAGTTCTAAAGGTTTTGTTACTTCTTGCTAGTTTCTTTTGCCTGAAATAAAAGTAAACCCTCATAGATCTAAATAAAAAGAACAAGCTGCCTCTCTGTCTCTCTTTCTCTCTGTGTATATATAAATAGTGTTTAAACATACAGCAAGGGAGCTGTTGTATGTGCTCGAGAGTACTTCTATACTTCTGGCAATGGAGATGTCGATCTGTGCTCTTTTCTTTTTTGGGGGGGGGCGCTCAATTGGCACACAAACTCGCTTGTTAGGTTGCCTTGTTTCCCTCCCTCCCTCAGGCCACTGGTATGCTGCTTCCCCAAGCTCTCTGATCTAATTCTGCACAAATGCTTAATAAGATTTTAGAGATTTAACACAATTAGAAGTGTTGCTCACAAATTAACCAATCCATTAACACTCTAGCAAAGAAACAATTTCAGAGAAAAAGCCAGCCAAATGAGGGTTAGGAAGACAACTGGCTAAGGGTACAATTTGTTTTAAAAAATCACATTGCAATACATTTTCACACCCACGTTTACATGTTTTGTGTTTTATAAATGTCAGAGCAAAGAAAGACAGAGGTAAATTTGGTCACGGGAACATCTAGAAGTGAGGGTGGATCATCACTCCTTGCCAGTTCATGCTCACAAAATCATCACTGATTTTTCTTTATTAAGGCAAATTCCCATTGATTCAACCCTTGAATAATAACTATTTTAAGTAACTTCCTCTCAGCATAAAATGGATATGTAAACTAATTGAAGGAAATCTGGTAAACACAAAACAGTTGAATGAAAACAAAAATACCAATAAATCCACTATCCAGAAATAATCAGTTAATATTTTAGCTTGCATTCTATATATTTCCACAGATTTTTTTAAACATTTTAAATAATTTAAATAAAATTATTACCCTGCACATACGATTTTGTCACTAGCCTTTGTTCCACAAACCCTATATTGTGATCATCTCATATTATAAATTATTCTTGTTTGTCATCATTTTTAGTGGCTATATGGCACTCTATTATATGAATACGTTGTTGTTGTTAGGTGCCGTCGAATCAGTTCCGACTCACAGTGACCCTATGTATAACAGAATATGACCGTTGTTATGCTTGAGCCCATTGTTGCAGTCACTGTATCAATCCATCTCGCTGAGGGTCTTCCTCTTTTTCGCTGACCCTCCAAGCATGATGTCCTTCTCCAGGGACTGGTCCCTCCTGATAACATGTCAAAAGTAAGTGAGACAAAGTTTCGCACCATCCTCACAGGAGCATTCTGGCTGTACTTCTTCCAAGACAGACTTGTTCATTCTTCTGGCAGCCCATGGTATATTCAACATTCTTTGCCAACACCATTAACTCGAAAGCATCAATTCTTTTTCAGTCTTCCTTATTCATTGCCCAGCTTTCACATGCATATGAGGCGACTGAAAACACCATGGCTTGGGTCAGGCACAGAATATACCACGATTTAATTAATTCATCCATTCTCTATTGTTGGACCTATAGGTTGCTACAAATTTTTTACTACTGTAAATAATGCCTTAATGAATATGCTTTCAGGTGACTCTTTGTACATATCCACTCTTTTTTCCTTAGGAGAAATTTATCATACATGGCTAAAGTCCTACTATTTTCCTTATGCATCACAATGGGACATCATCTCACCCTCTTACAAGAGCACTCTACTCAAGAGGCCCTGCTTCTACGCTCTATCACTCTGGAAGCAAGCCACTGACCAATGGATTGACCTCAGAAAACCCACCGCATTGCCATCCTCTTGGTCCAACTCAAAGCACAGTGTAAGTACAAAACTGCTAAAATACTTATTAGATGCTAGTGTTGTATTTCCTGAAAGAAAATTAAGGGAGATACTAGACTTCATATTATCAAAGGGATACATCTCCATGAACTCTGTCTCATCATTTCCTAAATGGTACATAACAGAAGCATTACCACAACTCTGTAGGTTTCATGAGAAACCTGAGCACTTACCTTCTCTAGGGCCTGAACAAACCATTTAACCTGAGATTCAAGATTCGTGGCATGAGATGGTAATTCCCACCTACTTTCCCTTAATAAAACACCAGAAAGACCACACAAAGTGCTCAATCTCAACTAATAAGTAGCTGGGTAACATGCAAGCCATTTTAAGCATCTCTATATGCTTTTCGACTTGCATTGGTGGTTCAGTGGTAGAATTCTCACCTGCCCCATGGCAGACTCTGGTTCAATTCCCGACCAATGGATCATTAACTTGGGAGCCCTGGTGGCACAATGGTTAAGATCTTGGCTGCTAACCAAAAGGTCAGCAGCTCAAATCCACCAGTTGCTCCCTGGAAACTCCACAGGGCAGTTCTACTCTGTCCTATAGGGTCACCCTGAGTTGAAATTTACTCGACAGCAATGGGTTTCAGTTTTTTTTCGGGTATATGCTTTTTGTTCCCTGAAAGTCCTGCTTCCTGGAACAAGGTGAGGATTCAAATGGAAACTCAATTATCAAGAAGATTTCGTTACATAATGGGAAAATAACTTCTTTGCAAGATTCTTTCAGGTTCCCTGAGAAGTTTACTCACTGCAGTTTTCATTTGCTTATTAATTACTCATAATCTAATGCCCAAACACCTAAATTATTTTTAGGTCATAATTACATGTTTTGATTTCAGAAAGGGTAGGTGAGGTCATGGCTGCCAGAAGAATGAACAAATCTGTCATTGAAAGAATATAACCAGAAGTAAGAATGGCAAGACTTAGATTGCTCACTTTGGACACATCATTAGGAAAGACTAATCACTTAAAAAGGCCATCATGTTTGATGAAGTAGAAGGACAAAGAAAAACAACGGAAACCCTCAATGAGATGGACTGACACAATGGCCACAACAATGGACACAAATATACCAACAATCATGAAGATGGCACGGGACCGGGCAATGTTTTGGTCTATTATACACAAAATCACCGTGAGCGGGAGCCAACTTGCGGGCAACTAACAACAGCAACGACAGCTGAGGTAGAGAGACATCAAATACTTGCCTAAAGTCAGCAGAACTGCATTCTTGTAACCCAGAGCTCTGGAGAGCAGTGGTGAAAAAGCGGTAGATCCCAGTTCAATTCCCCACCAGTGCACCTCAAGTACAGTCACCATTGGTCTATCAGGGGAAGCCTGCATCTTGCTATGATGTTCAACAGGTTTCAGCAAAGCTTCCAGAGCATGACAGACTAGGAAGACAGGCCTGGCAATCTACTTCAAAAATCAGCCAAAGAAAACACTACGGACCAATCCCATCGTGCATGGGGTCACTGTGAGTCGGGGGCTGATTTGATGACAGCTAACAACAATATAAATCACAGCTCACCAGCTTGATTTCTACCTCTTCGAGTCACACTTTCAAATGTTAAGATCTCTATGAAGAATGATTAAGACTCCACAAACATAGGGCCAGCTCCATCATTTCCAGCATCCACATGAAAGTCCCAGCACAGCCACAGCTACATGAAAATTAGGGGTACACAGCACTGACAGTCGAAAGAGCACCAGCTTCCATCCTCCCATTTTAAGTTCTCCTTTCCCACTACCCTTTCTCTGTGGATCTTCTTAAACCTTATGAAAGGAAGACACACCCCTTCCACGGTGCCAAAGAAACAATGTGAGATACTGTTCTCAAGGAAGCCTTCTTCAATGACTGATCAAACACCATGAGCTCACTATAGGATTTCTTGTCTTTCCTTGCTCTTTCCATGTGCCATTAAGGGTTCAGCAATGTATGAGAAGCAGAATGCTTTAGCGCTTATTGGATGGTATAAAATCAAATGCATTCTACAATACAATGACCACAGTCAGAGAACACACTTCACAAGCAGAAAATTGGTGAAATTAAAAGGAGGGCATTAAACTCATTGCTGACTCATATATTAAACACACAAAAATATTTTAATGAATCTAAATGTAATAACTCTTTTATGATAGTCTATATACTCCCATTCGAACATGTCATTGGTTTGAAAGACAAGAACCTTAGAACAACGAAAAGTGTGGGGGTTCATGGTACAGATTCTTTTAAATTATGTTTTCCAGGACTACCAAATTTTTCAAATTATACAGGAAGAACTCAAAAATATTACGTGATTTGGGTTAGATTCAGTGTACATTACACAGTGAGACACTTAAATCTATTTCATCAAATATTTACATAGTTCTTCCAATGATGATCAAATCTCACCCTACAAAATGTTTAATATTTTCTATCTCTTACTAACAAAAATATGCTAGCTCCTGTGTCTACTTGCTTTTAGCAGTAATATACCTCTCTTTTTAAAAAAAAAAAATAATAATTAAAAATTTTATTTTATTTTTTTAATTAAATACACGGGGAAAAGTGAACCACGATGTCTTCAGAAATTAACATTATTTCTGAAAGTATGTATATTCAATTCTAACCTAATTACACCTAAAAGGTGAACACCAGAGTTCAATACACACATGTAAACACATTTACCAGGAGAACAGCATGCTTTTAATCACACTCCTCACTTTATAATAGCTTATCATTTTAGTTTTTTAATAACTTATCATTTTAAGGTGTCGATTACACTGTATTACTATAAATTAATGAGAAAAAGAATATATTTGTCATGGTTTGATGACCTGTTACAAAATAAATTAATTCTATTTAATCTACAACATTTTAATCTTGACTAAAATATTCTTAGTAATCTGTCATGTCATGAATTTTTACTACTTCTTAAAAAAATCCCTCAAAATGCTTATTAATACTTACCTAATACTAATTAACTTACTAATTTATATTAATTTAATACTTATTTAAAATTAAAAACTACTTGGACCTTTCCTAATAGAAAGTAAGGCTGATTTGATGACCAGCTTTGATGAAGACTGCTTTGCTAGCTGGATCATACGACAGGTATTACCATTTACTGATTAACCTAAATCTTCATTTCTAAGGTGTTTCAAAACATGTAGTCACCGCTGTGTGCCATCGAGTCAATTCCTACTCACAGCAACCCTATACGACAAGTAGAGCTGCCCCATAGGGTTCTCCTGGGCTGTAATCTTTATGGGAGCAGGTTTTCAGGTCTTTTCTCCCACAGGGCCCCTGGTGGGTTAAAAAAATCAGCCTTTCAGTTAGCAGCCAAGCACTTAACCATTGTACCACCAGGGCCCTCTGTAAAAAAAAAAAAAAAAAATTTACATATATATGTATGTATGTATGTTTGTATGTATGTATACACACACCTACACACATATGGAAATCCTGGTAGCATAGTGTTAAGAGTTACAGCTGCTAACCAAAAGGTTGGCAGTTCAAATCCACCAGATGTTCCTCAGAAACCATATGGGGCATCAGAATCAACTCAACAACAACGGGTTTAGGTTTTTTTTGGGGTATGCACATATACATATATAATACACATATAATTACATACATATGTATATATAAAGCATGCATTGGCTAAAGTACGTTACAACTAATAATTTTATTACTACAACCATTTCGGAGTACTTCTGGATTAAACAAGGTGCCTTTAAGTTAAAAAATAACAAATGTAATCAACAGTCACTGATGAATTTTGGTAACACCCCTTGGTCTACTTCCCAGCAAATAAGAAGGTGAATAATTGGACAACAAATCCTTTAGAGGCTACTTGGTTTGTTTCCAATTCTTTGCTTTCAACAAATTTGTGAATAAGCCTGATCAAACTATCAGCTTATAAGTCTTCAGAAATATTTTTTGATGCTAGACCACAAGTGTGAATCTTGGTATGTAACTTAGAAGGAATTCAAAAAATTAAGCAGCACTGCTTTAACAAAACTTCTACACCTATCTACCTGCTTATATGAACAAAGTTTCTCAGCACACATTTAAAAAATGCAAACTGGAATTGCGATCCAAATTCCAACAATATTTTTTAATGAGATGGAAAAACAAATCACCAACTTCATATGGAAGTACAGCATTACTGAAAAAGAACAAAGCGGGAGGCCTCACACTACCTGATTTTAGAACCTATTATACCACCAAAGTAGTCAAAACAGCCTGGTGCTGGTACAACAACAGATACATGGACCAGTGGAACAGCCTGGCACTGCTATAACAACAGATACATGGACCCGTGGAACAGCCTGGCACTGGTACAACAACAGATACATGGACCAGTGGAACAGCCTGGCGCTGGTACAACAACAGACACATGGACCAGTGGAACAGCCTGGTACTGGTACAACAACAGACACATGGACCAGTGGAACAGCCTGGTACTGGTACAACAACAGATACATGGACCAGTGGAACAGCCTGGCGCTGGTACAACAACAGACACATGGACCAGTGGAACAGCCTGGTACTGGTACAACAACAGATACATGGACCAGTGGAACAGCCTGGTGCTGGTACAACAACAGATACATGGACCAGTGGAACAGCCTGGCGCTGGTATAACAACAGATACATGGACCAGTGGAACAGCCTGGTGCTGGTATAACAACAGATACATGGACCAGTGGAACAGCCTGGCACTGGTACAACAACAGATACATGGACCAGTGGAACAGCCTGGCGCTGGTATAACAACAGATACATGGACCAGTGGAACAGCCTGGTGCTGGTACAACAACAGACACATGGACCAGTGGAATAGCCTGGTACTGGTACAACAACAGATACATGGACCAGTGGAACAGCCTGGCGGTGGTACAACAACAGATACATGGACCAGTGGAACAGCCTGGTACTGGTATAACAACAGACACATGGACCAGTGGAACAGCCTGGTGCTGGTACAACAACAGACAGATGGACCAGTGGAACAGCCTGGCACTGGTATAACAACAGATACATGGACCAGTGGAACAGCCTGGCGCTGGCATAACAATAGACACATGGACCAGTGGAACAGAACTGAGAAACTAGACGTAAATCCATCCGCATATGAGCAGCTGATATCTGACAAAGGCCCCAAGGCAGTTAAATGGGGAAAAGACAGTGTCTTTAACAAATGGTACTGGCACAACTGGAGACCCATATGCAAAAAAAATAAAACAAGACCCATACTTCACACTATGCACAAAAACTAAATCAAAATGGATCAAAGATATAAATGTAGAATCTAAAATGATAAAGACCATGGAAGAAAAAATAGGGACACTAGGAGCCCTAATACATGGCATAAACAGTATATAAAACATTACTCATAATACACAAACACAGGAAGAGAACCTAGATAACTGGGAGCTCCTAAAAATCAAACACCTATGCTCCTCCGAAGACTTCACCAAAAGAGTAGAAAGTAAAAAGATTACCTACAAACTGGGAAAAAGTTTTTAGCTATGACATTGCTGAACAATGTCTGATCTCCAAAATCTACATGATACTGGAAAAACTCAACTACAAAAAGAAAAATAACCCAATTAAATAATGCGCAAAGGATATGAACAGGCACTTCACCAAAGAAGACATCTAACAGATACATGAGGAAATGCTCACGATCATTAGCCATTAGAGAAATGCAAACCAAAATAACATCTCACTCCAACAAGGCTGACGTTAATCCAAAAAACACAAAATAATAAATGTTGAAGAGGTTATGGAGAGACTAGAACACATACACTGCTGGTGGGAATGTAAAATGGTACAACCACTTTGGTAATGGATTCGGCGCTTCCTTCAAAAGCTGGAAATAGAACTACCATTCGATCCAACAACCCCACTCCTTGGAATATATCCTAGAGAAATAAGAGCCTTTACACAAACAGATACAGGCACAACCATGTTCACTGCAGCACTGCTTTCAATAGCAAAAAGATGGATGCAACCAAGGTGCCCATCAACAGATGAATGGATAAATAAATTGTTATATTCACATAATGGAATACTACAATATAGAACAATGATGAATCCAGAAACATTTCATAACATGGATGAATCTGGAAGGAATTATGCTGAGTGAAATTAGCTGCAAAAGGACAAGCATTGTATGAGAACACTATTATAAGAACTGGAGAAATAGTTTAAACAGAGAAGAAAATATTCTTTGATGGTTACAAGTTGGGGGAGGGAGGGAGAGGGGTATGATAGTAGACAAGAACTATTTTATGTGAAGGGAAAGACATCACAAAATACAGGAGAGGTAATCACAACTGGACTAAACCAAAAACAAAGAAGTTTCCTGAATACAAATGAATTCTTCAAAGGCCAGAATAGCAGAGGCGGAGGTCTGGGGACCATGGTTTCAGGAAACATATATGTCAACTGGCATAATAAAATCTATTAAGAAAACATTCTGTATTCCACTTTGGTGAGTGGCGTCTGGGGTCTTAAACGCTAGCAAGCAGCCATCTGAGATGCATCAATTGGTCTCAACCCACCTGGAGCAAAGGAGAATGAGGAATACCAAAGACACAAGGTAATTATGAGCCCAAGAGACAGAAAGGGCCACATAAACCAGAGACTACATCAGCCTGAGACCAGAAGAACTAGATGCTGCCCGGCTACAACCGATGACTGCCCTGACAGGGAACACAACAGAGAATCCCTGACGGAGCAGGACAGCAGTGGGATGCAGACCTCAAATTCTTGTAAAAAGACCAGACTTTATGGTCTGACTGAGACTAGAAGGACCCCGGGGGTCATGGTCCCTGAACCTTCTGTTAGCCCAAGACTGCAACCATTCCCAAAGCCAACCCTTCAGACAGGGAGTAGACTTGACTATAAAATAGAAAATGATACTGGTGAGGAGTGAGCTTCTTGGCTCAAGTAGGCACATGAGACTGTGTGGGCGGCTCCTGTCTGGAGGCGAGATGAGAAGGCAGAGGGGGACAGAAGCTGGCTGAATGGGCATGGGGAATAAACTGCAGAGAGGAGTGTGCTGTCTCATTAAAGGGAGAGCAACTAGGGGTACATAAAAAAAAAAAAAAACATAGCAAGGTATATATAAATTTTTTATGAGAGGCTGACTTTATTTGTAAACTTTCACTTAAAGCACAAAAAAAGAAAAAGAAAACTGGAGACAGAATTGGTTTTTAACCCTGTTTTATTCTAGCAGTAAAAAATATCTATCCACAGGAATATGAACTATTTTTTAAAAGCCCAAGTAATTTATGATACATTTATAAGAGATTTAACAATTATTCAATTGTATACTAATACTTCCAATAATAATTCAACTAGATAAATTTAGTACTTAGAGCTTTATGGCCCCAGAAAATTAAAGACAGAATTAAATTTTCAATTTTATACATATTTTGTTGCAGAGAAGTAGAAAAGTAATCAGTAAAAGGCTTTGTAATAGGATAAGAGTCTACGGAAAAGGACAAAATTAAGGATGTAAAATTTCTCTCAATTAAATAAAAGCTTGCTCATGTATTTTTAAATGGACAATAGACAGTATCAAATGCTTTGGGTATTTGGATTCTGCTCTGATGGGTATCTTTAAAAGACTTTTGTAAAATCTTTAAAGTATCAATTTTTCTGACAAGGCAGAAATTCTCTCCTTCTCAACTGTATAAACATATGATGAAATTTTCGGATTTGAACTTATCAGTGTGCAAGGAATGCCCAGATTCTCACAATTCTTTTATTAGACACATACAAACATGAAAGTCAGAGGACCACCCAGCATCAGTCCCCACAGGTCTTGGAACTTACCAGCATCCTTGCTCGGGAAAATTACTTCATAAAGCAAAATCAATTCCTGTACTTGTTCCTGACCCCAACCATTTTGCTGATTATGTTACAATATAGTCTCTGTAATGAGTAAGCCTATCTGTTGACTATTTTAAAATATCCAAATACCCTCCAAAATAAAAAGACCACCCTGATTAAGCGTCCCGAGAATGAGCGTTCCCCTCCGTGCCTGAGTCTGTTATTCAGGGTCCCATGCCCTTTGCCCTTTACACCCAAGCCATCCATCCCCCGCACTAGACTCCTAGCTGATCAGCTAAAAGGAAAGCATTCAAACAGATTCAGGGTCTTGAGACCCAACTAGGTTAAGTTCATGGTGTGTGCGGGGCCTGTCCAACGCAGGCTACGCTCTCCAAAACAAAGCCCTCACAGGTACTGTGACTTCTGAGTCAGGCTGATCCAAGTCAAACCCTGGCTCTGCCCTTACAGCTAGCCTGACCCGGGTCGCTTTGCTTAGCCTGTGAGCTGATTCCATTCCCAAACCTGTAAAATGGGGGCAGTTTAGGTTGCTATGAGTACTAAGACACCCTGGCCCTGCAGTGGTTAAGAGCTTGGCTGCTAACCAAAAAGTCAACAGTTTGAATCCAGCAGCTGCCCCTTGGAAACCCCATGGGGCAGTTCTACTCTGTCCTATACTGTCACTGTGAGTCGGAATCCACTCGACGCAACAGGCTTTTTTTATGAGTGCTAAGTCAGGTGATACATGTAAAAATAAAGCACTTAGAACACTGCCTCCGAAAACCCTAGTTGTTTAAATAGGCCTTAATTGTTCTGTTGTATTCATATTATTCTTTTACACTTAATTATATGGGCATCTGTGGTTCAGTGGTAGAATTCTCGCCTCCACGTGGGGGATGCAGGTTCAACTTCTGGCCAAAGCACCTCATGTGCAGCCACCCCCGTCAGTCAGCGAATGCTTGTGTGTCGCTATGATGCTGAACAGATGTCGGTGGCGCTTCAAGACTAAGTCAGACTAGGGAGAAAGGCCTGGCTATATACGTCTAAAAATCGGCCAATGAAAATTACAATCCATCATGGTGGGATGGAACAGAGCCAGGCAGTGCTTCATTCCATTGTGCGTGGGGGTGGCCATGAGTTGGGGCTGAGTCTATGGTAAATAACAATATCAGTGTGATGATCAGAAATCAAACAGATGAAGCAGCAAGAAGTATCTGACGCAGACGCGATAGTGATTACAAATTCGCTTACCATTCACCGTATCTGCATCAATACCCACTGTCCTGTCCACATCCTTCGGAGCAGAGATATAATGATAAGTAGCCTATCCACTTATATACAACCCTACCATGAACCAAAACCAGACGATGCCGTGGAGTAGATTCCAACGCATAGCAACCTTACAGGACACAGTAGAAACGACCTGTAGGGTTTCCAAGAAATGGCTGGTAGATTTGAACTGCTGACTTTCTGATTAACAGCTGAGCTCTTAACCACTGCGTCACCAGGGCTCCAATCCTACCATAAGAAGAGTAATATCGGTCCAGGGGAATCCATACATCTGTTTAGTTTGCCACTTTTTCTTAAGATCTCTAAATGCAACAGTACATATCATCTGCTGCATAGAAACAGGAGGCCACCATCAACACAATCTTTTAGTTAAAGAAAAAAAAAACTATTAAAACTCTGTTCTCTTGAATTTCCAAGGCCTTGTCCTTTCTGCATCTACTATAAGGAGATGATCACTACCTTAAAAAGACACACTTGCTAAAAAGACGCAACCCGTTTTAAAAAATAATAACTGAAGGCTTATTTGCTTTCTTCTACCTGAGTAGCGCCTGACCGCCTCATGAGATTCCCAGCAAGGTGTTCCCTGATCCTGGAGCAACCCCAGGTTTTCTCACCAATCTTCTTCCTGCAGGCTCAGCTTCCAGCTCTGCTGCAGGCCTACCTGGGGGGACTCGCCCCTGCTCTCCCTCACCAATTTCCAGACTTTCTACTCCTATTTAGAAATTGAAGGCTCAGCTTACCTGTATGCCCCTCTAATTTTTTTACGAGCCCCATAAGGGAAAACCCTCGTCTTGGGCATCCTTACATCCTTTATACCCCAGCACAGGGCAAGACCCAGGCCTCAACACAGAATTCATAAACAAGGCCTCTCCTGAAGAATGCGCAGCCACTTATAAGGTGGGAAGACTTCATCTCCCACATGTCACTCTTAGTCCCAGACAATCATTTAGTTTTGGAAAAGGATACACCTTGCAAACAACTCTTGAATACTCCCCTTCAATCACTGGCCACCTCTTGTCACGGTGCTTAGTTCTAGTCTGTACAACTGAGGCACATACGTGTCATCTCAGGGGAGGCAAGGCCCAGAAAAGAACAAACAGTAAGCAACCACAAAGCAGCCCAGGAGGCAACCATGCCAACAGAATTTTTTACACTTAGAAATCTGAGAACTTGATAACAAGTTCCCCAGTTACACCGACAAAGAGAACAGCCACCTGATGGTTAGTTGCTTCTCTAGTTTAACAAAAAGCAGGCCTAGGAGGAGACTGAAGAGGCAGGTTAGCTGTGCAAGAACTTCCTGACTCAAAGTTGCAACCCCGAGGGTCAAAGCCAAAGGAGGCTGGGGAAGGGCAAAGCTGGTCACAGGTATCCAGAACTTTATAGTTGAGAAAGCAATTTTTTTACTTACTAAATCAGATACTCATAATATTTTTCAGGTATGTAAAGTAGTCATTAAATATCAACCTTACTACTGGGGGACACGAGTCACTATTATGAAAACAACTAACCCAGATATCATAGCTACAAGGAGCAGAACCAAACACTAGGACCCACCCAAACCAGAACCAGACCCGTTGCCACCCAGTCAATTCCGACTCATAGCGACCCTATAGGGCAGGGCAGAACTGCCCCATAAGGTTTCCAGGGAGCAACTGTTAGATTCAAACTGCCCACCGTTTGGTTGGCAGCTGAGCTCTTCGCCACTGCACTACCAGGGCTCCATTTCATCTTTCATGATGAACATGCCACCTCACTTTCTCTCCACCCAGTCAGGAATCCATTCAGATAAAGTACTTATGTATCATTTTCCAGCTGTCAATGACAACCACAATTTCAAAAATAATTTTGGTAAAAAGTCTGAATCCACAGTTTTTTAAAAAATCACTCTGAAAAATGCCAATATTCTCCTTATTCTACTTTTGCTAATGTACAGTTTATTTTGATGTAATTCTCCCCAATGATCTTGCAGAAAAGGTGATTTAAATAAGCAATCAAACATCATAACCATTGTAGACTATGATATATCAAAGAGGTACTACTCACTGGATTGTTTTAAATCCTTCAAATACAAATTACACGCTTTCTTTGCCTTGTCAAACCTCAGAAGAAATTTTAAGTTGTTGTCAAGAAGGTGATTAAACGACCTCCAAAGGCCTGCCCACCTCCACGTGAAGCAAAAGGTCTTAAAATAAATTATTGCTGACCCTGGTATCATTTTGTCCCTAGATGACTAAAGCACACAGACAAGGGATTTACACCTTTTACCTTAACCAGATAGTCAGAGGCTGAACACAACAAACACAGACAAAGACACGATTCTACCTAAAGGATTGGAAACCGCAGAGAAAAATGACATTCTGTCCTATTATTTCTTCATGAAAAAATACAGATAAATGTCCCTAGCCAATTAGTGTCATTCAAGTTACTAAGACATTAAGTATTTTCCTTTCTAATTTACTATTTCATAGGGTTGTAAAATAGCAGTAACTACAATACGCTGTTGGGCTACGCAAATTTTACAATAGTTTTTGAACATCAAAACGGAAAATTGTACCAAGTGCTGAAGCCACAGTTGAAAATTATGACCTGTGCTTTGCACCCAACAGGTGGAAACAAGAACACTGACTTTGGGTCCAAGAGGCACAGGGGGAAGGAACTCTGGGAACCAAGAATGACCGAACCCCAGCCTGCAACCTCCTGAAGTGCGCTGGGGCCTCAGTTCCATCAACCATTAAACGGCAGTGTCCCATTTGCGCCTCATACAACTGCTTTGGAGAGTAAATGAAATAATAGGAAATGACCTAGCATGATGCCGAGCACCCAGGGGACATGCACCTTTCATATTTGCTTTCCCGTACACCCAGAAACTGGATGAAACAGCAGGAAATTTACAAATTGGTCTTACAAATGTCTTACAAGCTAAAAAGCCATACCCCCTTGGGGTCTGCAGACAAGGCAATGGTCAAGGTTACTGCACCGGGTTAAGGCAGGAAGCAAAGGCCCTGAGATCAGAGGGTGCCTGTTTGAGAAATAGCGAAGAGACTGCTGTGGTTAGAGGAGAAGCAAGTGAAGGAGAAATAGACCATACTAATTTTTTTTTATCAGGGAGGTAATAGGGGGTTAAGCATAGAACCTAGAGACTTATTACGACAAGGAACAGAGGGGCCCCCATATCTGCAAACAAAGTAACAAGAAATAGGCCAGGGTGCAGAAACAAAGCCATTCCCCAGAACAATGGAGCAGGGTATCTAAAAATAGCCCGCAAACTTCTTTAAAGTTGCCTTTCAAAAGCAGCTGGAGAAAACCAGGCCCAGGGACATGCGCAGAACATCCACCTGTGACCGCTGTGTGACCTTCCACCAGGGGCAGTAAGGGGCTATGGCCCCAGCCGGGGAATCAAACTGGGGAAGCGAGAGACTGTGCTGGCACGACACCCCATAATAACTCCTGCTATGAATCCCAGAGGCCTCTGGGACAGGAGCCATCTTGGAAAGCTGCTGTGCACGCACCGTAGTTATGTATCCCCGCCTATGTCTATGAATAAACATGAATCTTTTCCTGCCCAAGAACTTTTAAAAACTCAGGTCTGTCTTTTGTTCCGTGAGATGAGGATAAACATTGCTAGGCCCTCCCCGTCTCCGCTTGCAAGCCTCTTGAATAAAGCTTTGCTCACGTGGAAAACTACGGGCCATACCTGCTCATTCTTGACCAGTGAGAGGCAAGAACCTTATTCCGTTAACAGGGTCATCAGGGTCTAACAACAACAGCAACTATTACATACCCGGCACTGTGTCTACACAGAATGACCAAGGAAGTAGATAGTATCCCCTTACAGATGAAGAAGCTGGCCCCGAGTTTACGAAAATGGCTTTCAAGGCCAAGAAGAAAACTCAGGATTAATCAGGTTATCACCACCTCCAGAATGGACCCAGAGGCTGACAGTTTGTACAAGTTTCTTTTATACACAGTACCTTATCATTTTGGTTTTTTTTTATCATGGTTGATCTCTAAAGCAACCCTGAATGCCAATGAATAACCTTATCTGCAGATAAGGAACTCAGTGAGTTCACTGACGTTTAACAACCTCCTCCCTCAGATGACAGTTGAGTGGCAAAGTTGGCCCTGGAATGCAGGCCTTGCAACCCCAAATTCCTTTCTCTTATCCCGCCAGTTATATCTAAACTGTGTTGTACAAAGCAAAGGCATCTCAGCTCACATGTGCTGGGCTCTGGGAGGCTCTTGCATGGAAAACTGACTGCAAAATGGGCTCAACTCTCCACCCTTTCCTGTATTCACACCCCTTAAGTGAGACCTTGCAGGTCCCCTCCCCCCACCCCCGCCTCTTGATTCTGTGTGGAGCCCTGGGTGGTGAGAAAGGTTAAAGCACTCAGCTCCTGTTATAGATGGAATTGTTTCCCCCAAAAATTCATATTAACTTGACTAGTCCATGATTCCCAGTATTATGCGACCGTCCACCATTTTGTCATCTGATGTGATTTTCCTTTCTCGTAAATCCTATCTCTATGATGTTAATGAGGCAGGATTAGAAACAGTTATGTTAATGAGGCAGGACTGAATATACAAAATTAGCTTTTGTCATAAGTCAATCTCTTTTGAGATATAAAAGAGAGCAGAGAGCAGAGAGACATGGGCCGGGAGAATAACGCATCCTTTAGACCAAAAAAAAAAAAATTTTTTTTTTTTTTTAAACCCAGGGACCTTGGGCTGAGAAGCTCCTCAACCCGGGAAGATTGATAACAAGGACCTTGCCCCAGACCCGAAAGACAGACGAAGCCCTCCCCTGGAGCTGGCACCCTGAATTTGGACTTCTAGCCTCCTAGACTGTGAGAGAATAAATTTTTCTTTGTTAAAGCCATCCACTTGCGGCATTTCTGTTACAGCAGTACTAGATGACTAAGACAGCTGCCAACTGAAAGGTTGGTGGTTCAAATCCACCCACAGGTGTGTCAGAAAAAAGGCCTGGCGATGTATTTCTGAATAACCACAGCCACTGAAAACCCTATGAAGGCAGTTCTACTCTTACACTCATGGTGTCACCGCGACTCAAAACTGACTCAACAGCAATTGGCTTGGTTTCTCGGTTTTGATTCTCGGCTGGCTTTGTGATTGCCTTTGGCCAGAAGAATAAGGCAGAAGCGATGATGTACCCTTCCCAAGTATGAGCCAAGAGGCCTTGGCACAATTTCTGCTGTCCCTCTGGAAACTCTGTCTGCTGAAGAATAAAAAACCACCACACAGAGGAAAGCCCAGTTGTCCTAGCCGAGGCCATTCTAGACCAGCCTACAGCTACCCAATCCTAAAACATCAACAGAGCCCAGCCAAGATCAGCTGAATAGAGACATATATAAACTATACCCAACCCAGCTTAGATAAGCAGACCCACCCACGGGATGTGAAACATAAATGGTTGCTGTAAGCCACTAAGTTTTGAGGCAGCTTGTCACACAGCAATAGCTAACCAATATACCTTGTTTCGCAATTTGGAGAGACTTTTTTTTTTTTAATTTGTCCACATAAAATTTTGTTTAACCAAAATATTTTTATACATTTCTACCTACCTATGTAAAATTTTGCTTAGTCAAAAGATACTGATGCTTTCAAAACAGCCTGAAAATACTGAACTAGGCTCCGATGACCTCCTTGGCATCTTTCATGCCTGTGTTCTTCATCGTCAGCATGCTACAAAAGTCCCATGGTGTCGTTAGGAAGGGAACCAAACGCTGCAGGCACAGAAGCTGCATTGGGAACACTCACTCCAAAGTTAAGACTTGGAACTCATATTTATTTATGGCCCACTGCCACCACTACCACCCTGTTCCAAACAGACTTAATGCATTTATAATACTACATAAAATACAGCAAGATAAATCAGAATGAGGTGAGAAACGCAAAGAGTAAGAATGGAGCCAGGTAAGGGTACCAGAAATGAGTTCTTTCGCACCGATCTAGGCTCTGGGTATTTTGTGGCTTTTTGCCCGGACAGTATCGACTTTCTTCAACTGGCAACCAAACTGTTCTTTCCTTAAAGAAACTTGCGTTTTCCCACTCTTAATCCATGTGGCTTGTGTGGAATAAACCATGCCCCTGCCCCAAAGTGGTCCAACCTGAACATAAAGTTAAAATGGAAACAAATGGCACAATAAGGCCAATGGCAGGAATGCTTTCTATTGTTTGGGTACAGTATCTCTCTGCCCAGGAGGGATTTGGCCTGTAACTCCTTAGGAGCATTACATACAGAGGAAAGATGCTTAGAGATCAAGACTCAGAATCCCAAATCTCAGGTTCCAGGACTGTTGAGTCCCTGGAACCACTGTGGCCTTTGTTGTTACAAGAGCCAACAAATTCCCTTTGAGGTATGCCAGTTTCACTTAGGTTTTCTATTAAATCAAAGAAGTTCTATCCACTATAGAATACACATTTGAATTTGCTTCCTAACCAACCACCAACACAAAGAGAGAAAGAATTGATGGGTTATATAACTAGCACAAGAAAACCACATCTTTTCCTGGGACTAACACCCAGGAAAAAATCTCCCTAGGAGGTCATTTGAAAGATTCTATATCATATAATAAAACGTGACCTCAACATCTTTCTAACAGACATTACATTTAAAAAGACATTTTCTTAGCGCACACTGCAATCCAGGTATAAAATAACACAGCTGCCATCAAGTCGACTCCAACTCATGGCGATTCCGTGTATGTCAGAGTTGAACTGTGCTCCAGAGGGTTGTCAGTGCCTGTGACCTTTCAGAAGTAGGTCACCAGCCCTTTCTTCCAAGGTGCCTCCGGGTGGACTTGAACTTCCAACCTTTTGGGTAGTACTCAAGTGCTTAACCATTTGTGCCAGAGACTGAGTCAATACAAGTAAGTGAATGGTATCAAATCCCAGTGTAAATCAGTAAAACACAACTTTGTGTGTGTGTGTCTGCATATGCGTGTATATACGTATATGCATGTATGTGCATGTGTGTGTGCATTATGTGTGTGTTTGTGTTTGGGTATGTGTGTGTTCCTGGATGTGTGTGTTCCTGCGTATCTGTGTGTCTATGTATGTGTATTTCCGTATGTGTGTATATGTATTATGCGTATTGTATGTGTATAGTGTGTCTATGTATGTGTGTGTTTGTGTTTATGTATGTGTATGTGTGTGTTCCTGTGTATCTGTGTCTATGTATATTTGCGTATGTGTGTATATGTGTATTATGTGTATTGTATGTGTATTGTGTGTGTGTCTATGTACGTATGTGTTTGTGTATGTATATGTATGTATGTGTTTGTTATATGTGGGTGTGTGTGTACACATGTGTGTGGAGGGAGATACAATACAGTGCAGGTGTCTCATATTCAGAGGGCCTGCCTGCATTAGGAGTGGAAGCAGTCGTACCTCCCGAAGCCTCCACCGACTCTCAGCCAAGCTGTTGCTCGCTTCTGTGCAGCAGTAAGTTACGAATATCAGACTCTCTCAGCACAGTGAGTCCCTGGATGTTACAGATAATACGCTCTGCTGCTAACTGAAAGGTTGGAGGTTCAAGTCCATGCAGAGCCACCTTGGAAGAAAGGCCTGGAGATCTACTTCTGAAAAATCAGCCATTGAAAACCTTACAGATCACAGTTCTATTCTGACGCACATGGGGTCACCGTGCGTTGGAACTGACTCTACGGCAATCGGAAGAAGTAGCTCAGCGTGGTACTTAGAACGCAGTGCTCGAAAACACGGTTATCACTTATCACTACCAATTCTAAACACCTGAAGTAAGTAAGGCTTCTTATGTTGCCAATATTTCGGTGGAAAATCACAGGCCTTGACAGTCTAGTTGCTGCTGAGCCTGGGGCAGCCACCTGCAAACGTTCACCACGTTCTGCAGTGCAGAGAGATACAGTGAGCTTCTCTGTGCCCAGTGTAGCAGAAGAGGCCTACCGCAGGCAAACGTGGAAGCAAGCGCCTCAGGTCCTTCAGACAACCCTGCAACAGCACTTCCTTTTAGCCAGCAGCCTCATGCTCAGTCAGGCACTCCCTCAGATTAGACTCAATGTTCTGGACATTTCTCCCATCGTCATCTTTAAAAGGACCCACTGATCCCCGTCCTGCTCTCTTGCACCACACTATCTGACATGCTAACCTGAACGAAGACACAAGTGAATGACAGTCCTCGTTCTCGCTCACTGACTGGAGAAACCTTATTGGTCTTTAAATCAAATGTCTCATTTTACAAGTGAGAAATCGGAGGTCTACGGATGTCAACTTGTGGAGGCAACAGCTAGTTACGGATGACATATTTAAGACGACTTAATGAGCCACCTCTCCTGGGGACTACATTTCAACAAGCACCTTTTTCCTTGGCCAAAATGATGAGTCAGTGGAAATTTCAACTGCTTTAACAGCCTGGCACACCCATCTTGAGGTTTGTAAACCTTTTAGCAACTACCACAACCAAACTGTCAAGCTTTTGGCTTGGGCTTATGGCCTCTAACAGCAATTATTCTACAATGTCCACCCATGTCAATGAACACGAGGTAAAGGAATAAGTGCAAGAAAATAATCTTCCCACAATATTTCCCACATCATCTTGTCTCATAATCTTCACTGAATGAGTCATCTTAAAATTCAGCACAAATCTGCACATTTAAAGATCTAAAATCACCTGTGTTCTGATTACTCTGAAATATATTCTTTCACTCTAGTCTAAAAATGTAAGGCTATTGCCAAGTCGGAAGATGGGTATGAAGCTGATCATTTTCTAAAAAATGTCTTGTTTCATAGTTCATTTTCTCTTCTGACACAGAAAACCCCTGCTTCACAAAAGAAATACTTACCATTCAATTTTAAGTTGGTGTTTAAAGTTTATGTAATGTTCCTCAGGTGCTTTCTTAACACTAGCCAGAGAAAAAAAGCTGTGATAAATTCTCTACAAGGACAGGATCTTGGAGTCACTGCTACTCTCCCACTACTAGTTCTTCAATATTTAAAAAATCATCTGATATGCTTTTTTTTACCAGTTTCTCTGGCCCCACTCCAGAGAATCAAACTCAGTAGGTCTGTGGGGTACAGGAATCTGCATTTTTAACAACAGCCTCAGGTGAGTCCAACATTTCCTTCCACCACACTGCATGGCGCCAGCTTCTCACAGGGCCAATCCTGAGGTGACCAACTTTGCTGATTTCAAGACTTCTTTCTCTTAAAAGATAATACTGTCCATATGTTTATAATACATATACATATACAACCACACATACGCACACATTACTTCTACATCCTCCAAGTACCATTGCTACCAAAGCCTTGGACCTAGAAAAGGGATATATTAGTTTGAACCATATGAAACTGCCAATATTCAACCCCTTTTGACTCAATGTACATGGGGAATGAAAGAAGAGGTTGGCTACCTCTCACCCTGATAATTGAACAGACACAGCCCTGTCACCACATGCCTCCTAACATTTGGTTCTCTTATTTAGTGTTTACAATAATCCTGCAAAGTATTTTTCCAGAAAAGAAAATTGAGACTCAGTAAAATGACATGGCATGCCCCAGGTCACAGGGCTACTTAGCTGTGGAGACAGCATCAAAACCAGGAGCACCTAGCCTGACTGCAGGGCCTCTGTCCTTTCTCCAGCACCTCGGGGCCCATGGTTGACATCACTGCCTGTACCCCACCCCATGCTATGTCCCTGAAGACACAGGCCCACAGTCCCAACATACTGATCATCCTATGAGGGACTTTAACAAACTCTATTACAGAGCCTCCCCACCCGCCAAACAGTACCAGAAGCAAGAGGAGATGCTACTTACAGAACCAACACCTAGGGGATGACACGGACAGAATAGAGTTCCCATCAAATCACAAAATATGTACATAAAATGATAACAATTGATAATAATGCCCTGACTTGCTGTGGAAACTATAAGCCAAGTTGAGTGGTGCAGATTTCAGAAGTCAAGGAAATACCGAGCAGAGCTAATGAAACTGCTGGCAAGGTAGCCTGTCCTGACTGAGTGGTACCATTGGGAAGCACACGGCACTGAATGACAGAAAGGCAGGAAGAGCGCACCTGCCACCTGAGGGGGAGCCTGACCTTCACACGGGGCAGCCTGAGCTCCGTGGAGGTAGCTTCATTCTTCATAAGAAAAAGCAGCAGAGATAACACACACTATTCCCTGCCTCAACAGTGACTAAGTCAAATCCCCCTAGAACAGAGTCTACTGCACACTGAACTTCACCTTTTAGTGATCAACAGTATATCGAAATTCTTCTCGATAGCAATAACTGATTTATAAATTTTTATTATACATAAGATTACAGGCTTACTTTAACATATTTAATTACCAAAAAGCAACACTTTCTCCTTTAACAACTGAATGTATAAAAACCCAACCCGTTGCCATAGAGTCAACTCCGATGCCTAGTGACCCTACAGGACAGAGCAGAACTGTCCTATAGGGTTCTGAGACTGTAAATCTTTATGGAAGCAGACTGCCACATCTTTCTCCCACAAAGCAGCTGGTCGTTCAAACCGCTGACCTGGTTAGCAGCTGAGCCCCTAACCACTGCACCGCCAGGGCCAGCTAGCTATAAGTTGCTAATGGAACTTAGCACAAATCCCACAGCCTGGTTCTTGTGTTAATTTTATTTCAAATTCTTAGAAAACTCAGACTCAAAATGAGGAAAAACAAAAAGCAGTAAGCATAGTCATCTGACTGTTTCTCAGTGGACCTGCATTCATTGGTTCACCCCTTCCACAAATATGCACCAAGTGACTACCATACTTAGACGTGGTTCAGTCATCTGACTTTGTAGATTATCAACAGTTATTTTAGAAAAAACGCGTCAGACCACTTCATAATTATGCATCTAGGCAGAATATGACAATAAGTCCATTTCAAGCATGTAGCTGTGACATGATATAAAGTCCCTCAAGATACTCAAACTGAGAAGACAGCAAACAGGATCCATCAAAAATAGACTGTAAAAGGGGTGTGGTTTGGTTTCTTCTAGCCCATTAGAAGCCTACCTGTGAACACATTCTGATTCCACAGCTGGAAGCAAGGAGGAAGTAATGGGGCCTAACACCTCTATCTTCCACAGCAACCAAACTAAAACATTCTTTTCACCGTATGCCATAAATCTGCTTTCTGCACATTGAATAGAAAAAGAGATTAAAATGAATATTCACCCATCTGAAAACAAACTGATGCTCTATAAGCTTTTATGCTTTGCAGCCCATAAAAAATAAATGCTTCGCTTCTGCTCAGGCTGCTGAAGTTTGAAATAAATCATTCTGTTAAACAGTGGCCTTCTCCTCCGAGGGAGGTTCCAGAACCTTATCCGTTTTGACAAGACTCTGGCCCCTCCGCTCTCATTCCGCTCTCCCCTGTATGTCTTGCGGTAAGTGCTCTTTTAGCCTGTGAGGTCCTTTCCTCCTCCACCAGCCCCGGCTCTAACTCACGCAGCACAGCCTTCTTCCAGATCACCCACCTTCCCACTGTATTTTTGTTTCATACAGAAAGTTTTTAATGACTCATTAGCCTTCAGAGTTTTAAGCAGGACAAATGGCTGGATCAGATTCCTATGCACATTTTAACAACTTGACTATACACCTGAAATGGCAATGGTGCAGAAATAAACTTGCAGGTGTAAGTGTGGTCTACCAGTCAACCCATGCACAGGTTACACACCTACACACAGCTTTCACCCTACTTCCTTCTCTGGTCTCCTACTACTAAGAAGCCTGGTCAAGAAGGCCCTGATGGTTAATGTGAACTCTTACTTAGCTGGGAAATATAGACTACTACTTCCAATTCCACTGCAAAGAAATATGTATTGCTTTATGTTTATAGCAAAGAAAGAGAAAAACGAGTGAGATTATCACAAAGGAGTTTAGTGTTGTTTTGGTTCAACGCCAAACTACAACAAACTAAACAACAATACAGCTAATGGAACTCTAACTTCCACTAAAAGTTGAAAAATTTAATTTTACAATAAAGAGTTAAATGTATTATCCCTCAGAGGCACTCATCCAGACATATGAAGGTCTGCTGCACAGTGTGACTTTCAGTACAAGCAAATGAGTCCCAGAAGCTGTCCCTGCACAAGGCTGGGTCTATCCTGGCTCAGGCAGGTGGGCCTAGGGACACAGCTACACCTAGTGATCGACAGCAGACCACAGCAGGAGGAGTAGGAAGCAGGTTCCCCTTGTGAAAAGCGCTCTCTTCAACGTTCCTTGGGAAGTCTGAGGATAATGTTTTCAAGGTAAATCTGTTCGGTGACATCACAATCATTTTTATTTGTCTGGAGTGTTAAATGACAGACATGCAATGATCTTCTTTTGTGGATGACAGGAAAACTAGGCTCTATTTTAGGATTCACACTGCCAGTGCTTCAAAGACATATATAATGAAAACCTTTTATTTTTTATTTGAAAGTTGAGTTTATTTCCAAAGGCAAAGTTCCACATTTTCATATTAAAATTCCACATCTTACTATGTTAATTTTCAGTTCTCTCCTAAAAAGGCAGATTTTAAAAATTTTACCAGATAGACAACTTTCAAAATTATGGTAACTATACCTTTTTTTTTTTTTTTTTTATACCTTATCTTTGTCATCCCCATACCCCACCCAGGTACCACCTAACAAAAAGTTAAGTACTCGGTAAATACATACTTGCATTAAAGGCATTAATTTTTAAAAAACACACTCATCTATGCACTTATTACAACAAGCCAACAAATTTTCTATACAGAGTATTGATTCAGGCAAATTTCCAAAGGCTAATCGGTGCAGCAAAATTTAATCAAAATTTTATACTGTGGTAGGTAAAAGTACAGAAAACTCTTTTCATTTTAGTTTTACAACTGGCTGAGTCCAATACGGAAACCCTGGTGGTGCAGCAGTCGAGAGCTATGGCTGCTAACCAAAAGGTCAGCAGTTGGAATCCACCAGGTGCTCCCTGGAAACCGTGTAGGGGAGTTCTACACTGTCCTGTAGGGTCAACTATGAGTTGGCATCTACTCAACGGCAGTGGGTTTGGGTTTGGTATCCAATCATCTTCCCCAGGTAAGGGTACTATTTGCAGTACCACAGTGGTGGTTTCACCTGGCAGGCTGGGTCATGCACAATCCAACAATCCATTTCATAATTTTGACCCTGTTAATCAAGAGGCTAGTGATTAACGTGAGTTATTTTCATGCCCAGTTCCCTTTCAGCTCTTGTTAAGGAAGGCTGATAATGCAGGACGAGGATCCCTGTTCTTTCAGAACCACCCACTGCCATCGAGTCAGTTCTAACTTACAGCGACACCATAGGGTTTCCAAGGCTGTAAGTCCTTATGGAGGCAGACTGCCACATCCTTCTCCTGCACGGCTGGCTGATGGGTTCAAACCACGGACCTTCTGGTTGGCAGCCGCGCACTTTAACCAGTGTGCCACCAGGACTCCTTTCTTTCAGAACAATGGTTCTCAAATATTAGGATGCCTTGGAATCACCTGGGGTGGGGAGACAGTTTCTGATTCAGTGTGCCAGGCCTGAGAATTCGCATTTCTAACAAGTCCTCAGGTCAGGCTGATGCTGCCGGCCCCAGGACAACACTTTATGAGCTACTCTCAAAATGTGACCACAACCCATCTGTCTGTACCTGGGGTAGCTGTGGAACCTCCACAGGCCTTCAACATCAGAACCATGCTGGCTTGGCCTAGAATCAATATTTTGCAGGAGCACTCCAGGTGACCTGCACACACTAAGTTTGGAGAATCACAGGGTTAAACACAAATGGCCTGCTTACACCTCAGTCTCACCTGGCCATCACACCTGCTCCACACCTCGCTCTCACTTTCCCATCACACCTGCTCCACATCTCGCTCTCACCTGGCCATCACACCTGCTCCACACCTCACTCCCACCTGGCCATCATACCTGCTCCATACCTCACTCTCACCTGGCCATGATACCTGCTCCACACCTCGTTCCCAGCTGGCCATCACACCTGCTCCACACCTCATTCTGAGCTGGCCATCATACCTGCTCCACACCTCACTCTCACTTGGCCATCACACCTGCTTCACACCTCACAGCTGGACATCTGAAGCCACAGCTGTGCTAGGCACCAGAGTGATCTGACTGCACGCTGGTCACCCGCTTGATGACAAGGACTCATTTGCATGACTGGTGTCTAGATGCTCTCTTCCACCTTCACTTTCCGTGTCCCAGCAGCAAAGAGGGCATACGGGTAAGCCACCCCCCTCTAGGATTGCCCACCCTGTTATGTTGTCACACCTTGAGCACACCTCTCCTTTCTTCTCATCCCTGTTTTATTTCTCTTCTCATAGCTCCCAGCCCCTTAATTATGCCCTGGCCTTTCCAGGTGCCCCACCAATGGGAGGCGGACTATGGATGAGCTAGGAATGCTAATGACAAAATCTTTCCATTCCCCACCCAACATCAGCCCTACTTATTTTTTTCTACTGGGTTTTTTGGAGCTACAGTGTAAAGTCAAGCTTTTTGATGACGAAACTGAAAACCACTGCAGTATTTTAGAAACCCAAGAAGCTATATCCTCTTATAACGGGAGGTTCTGTTGTTTTGCGTCTTTTCAAAATTGCTCATTAGGGAGTTTGAAAAGCATTAATAATTAAAACTTCCTTCACTTACAAAATAAGTTTATGTTGTACTCAAAATGATAATAAGCAATTTGAGATGTAAAACTGTAAGAAAGTTTGTGGGAAAGTTGGTTTTCAAAGACAAGGAATCTTAGAAAGTAAAAAGCACAGTGGGCACCACCCTTAAAAAAAATGTTACACTGTTGAAAAAATATATAACTCACTAAAATGCCTGGCCCCCTAACTGAAAACTATGTTTTAGGATATTTAGATAATACATGCTTATTCTAGAAAACATAATGAGGTCTAAAACAAAAACTGAAAGAAAGCAATACTTAATCCAAAACACAGTTCCTCTCTCAAAACAGGTAAACACAGCCTATGAAATCCTAGACTGTATTACAATTGTTATGGAACTAGGAAAATTTCAAATAAAAGCCACCAACTTTTACAGAATTGTTACAGAAATACTTAAATTTTAAAAACTGACTTTTCTGAAATCTAAAGGCCATACTTGATCCATATGTTTTTACTGCTGGTGGTGTCAGTGGCCATGAAGTCAGCTTCGACTCATAGTGGATTGCACCTTAAGCATAACAGAACAGAGGGTGGCCTGATGCTGTGCCATCCTCACAATCTCTGGCGTGTCTGAGTTCACGGTGCACTTACTGTGTCAATTCATCTCACTGAGGATTTCTTTCTTTTTTCGTTGATCATGTGATGATCTCATTAAGGAAACATCATTAAAATTACTCAGATTATATACACACTTATCCATATATCATTATACGTTGTTGTTGTTAGGTGCCAGTGAGTCAGTTCCAACTCACAGCGACCCTATGCACAACAGAACAAAATGCTGCCCAGTCCTGTGCTATCCTCACAATCATTGCTATTTTTGAGCACACTGCTGCAGCCATTGTATCAATCCATCTCATCGAGGGTCTTGCCCTTTTTCAATGACCCTCTACTTTACCAAATATTACGTGCCTCCTGATAAAATGTCCAAAGTACTTGAGACTAAGCCTTGCTACTCTCCCTTCTAAGGAGCACTCTGGCTGTACCTCTTCCAAGACAGATTTGTTTGTTCTTCTGGCAGTCCATGGTATATTCAATATTCTTTGCCAACACCATAATTCAAAGACATCGATTCTTCTTCGGTCTTTCTTATCTATTGTCCAGCTTTCACATGCATATAAGGTAACTGAAACTACCATGGCCTGGGTTAGGGCGCACCTCAGTCCTTAAAGTGACATCTTTGTTTTCAACACTTTAAAGAGGTCTTTTGCAGCAGATTTGCCCAATGGAATGTGTCGTTTGATTTCTTGACTGCTGCTTCCGTGGGCATTGATTGTGGATCCAAGTAAAATGAAATCCTTGACAACTTCAGTGTTTTCTCTGTTTATCATGATGTGGCTTATTGGTCCAGTTGTAAGGATTTGTTTTCTTTATGTTGAGGCGTAATGCATACTGAAGGCTGTAGTCTTTGATCTTCATCGGTAAGTGCTTCAAGTCCTCTTCACTTTCATCAAGCAAGGCTGTGTCATCTGCATATCACAGGTTATTAATGCATCTTCCTCCAATCCTAATGCCCCATTTTTCTTTATACAGTCTGGTCTCTCAGATTATTTGCTCAGCATACAGACTGAATAAATATGCTGGAAGTATACAACCCTGATGAGCACCTTTCCTGACTTTAAGCCATGCAGTATCCCCTTCCAAGGACTGCCTCTTGGCAGGTTCAGGTTCCACATGAGCACAATTAAGTATTCTGGAATTCCCATTCTTCACAATGTTATCCATCATGTGTTATGATCTACACAGTCAAATGCCTTTGTCTAGTCAATAAAACACAGTTAACATTTTTCTGATATTCTCTGCTTTCAGCCAGGATCCATCTGACATCAGCAATCATATCCCTCATTCCCATCCTCTTCTGAACCCAGCTTGAATTTCTGGTAGTTCCTTGTCAATGTACTGCTATAGCCATTTTTGAATGATCTTCAGCAAAATTTTAACTTGTATGTGCTATTAATGATATTGTTTGGTGATTTCCACATTCTGTGGGGTCACCTTTCTTTGAAATGGCCACGAATATGGTCTCTTTCAGTTGGCTCGCCAGGTAGCTGTCTTCCAAATTACTTGGCATAGACAAGTGAGCACTTCAGTTTTGCATCGTTTGTTCAGACACCTCACTTGGTATTCTGTCAATTCCTGAAGCCTTGTTTTTCCTCAATGCCTTCAGTGCAGCTTGGACTTCTTCTTTCAGTACCTTCGGTTCTGATCATACGCTACCCTCCTGAAATGGTTGAACGTCAACCAATTCTCTTTAGTACAGTGACTGTGTATTCCTTTCAACTTCTTTTGATGCTTCCTGCATCACTCAATATTTTGCCCATAGAATCCTTCAATATTACAGCTCAAGGCTTGAATTTCTTCTTCAGTTCTTTCAGCTTGTGAAATGCCGAGTGTGTTTTTCCGTTTTGTTTTTTTAAATCCAGGTCTTTGCACATGTCATTATAATACTTTACTATGTCTTCTACAGCCACCCTTTTTAATCTTCTGTTCAGCTCTTTTACTTCATTTCTTCCTTTTGATTTAGCTACTCTATTTTCAAGAGCAAGTTTCAGAGTCTCTTCTGACATCCATTTTGGTCTTTTCTGTCTTTTTAATGACCTTTTGCTTTCTTCATGTATGATGTCCTTGAAGTCATCCCACAACTTGTCTACTCTTCTGTCATTAGTGTTCTCTGAATTCAGAGACCATCACTATATGTTAATTAACCTCTTTTCTGAAAACTTGTAAAATAACCCTTTGAAAACATGAGATTAAAACCTATAAATTTCTTGATCAGAACAATTTATTTTGCTCAAGCAAAACTTCTTTACATATATATTACACTAAAAATGTTACAGTAACTTCCTGGCATTTCTTTCAGGCTCACAGTTTTAAATTTGTATTTTCATCATATCAATTATCAATCTATTTGAAGTACCGCAAAACTTAAAATTACATGACTATGGTTACTTAGGAAAAAAAAAATGACTCAAACTACCAAATAAATCTATACCTTCTTTTTATAAAAGAGTGCTTTAAAATTTTTTATTTTTTGAAATAATGTTAGACTTAAAGAGTTGAAAAAATAGTACAAAGAGTTCAAATATGCTTTTCATCCCACTTCTCCTCATGCTAACACCTTACATAACCATAGTACAATTATCAAAACTACGAAATCAACAGTGGGATGATATTAACTGAACTATAGACTTGATTCAGATTTCATCAATGTCCCCACTAATGCCCTTATAAAAAAGCATTTAAAAAAATTAATTTCTCCACAAAAATCCCAAATTTGCAAAATTATGTTAAGTGTTAATCTATTCCACAATGCTGTAGTTGAAATAAAGGGTCAAGTCTGTATTTCTACTTCTGCAAACCTTAACAGAACTGAGCATATCAGTCCCACTATTTAATGTAAACGTAAGCATGTCACTGTATTATTATATATATATATAATGACTTGGATTTAAGTAATTGAGTCAAAGAGGAATAACCTGCCAAATATCTGGCTTCTCACAATGAAGAAGAGAATTTCAAGCAAAAGTAAAAGGCTTTAAATTTCTTGCTCACATCTTCGTTATATACCTACTTCCAAAAATTATTTTTAATGGAGATGAAAAATCTAGAAGACAGAAGGTGAACCTCTGCTATTTTGCCTAGATATATTAGAACTGTAAAGAATGGAAACCTTTCTTAAAATAAAATGTTGAGAGTAAATACAAGACCTCATGGGCAAAATCCTAAACGTTTTATTTTTTCTTCTAGTAAGTTTAGCACTTTATTTTTAACATCCAGTATCCAAATTATGCGCAGTCCACCTCCAGGAATAGTTAAATAGCAATGTTATCAATTTCGAACCAATCCCAAGAGCACATAAGCTAAGTATCCTGTATATAAATCTTAGTCACACAAAAAAGCTTCCACTGATTTCATCTATCAGATGGGCTAAAGAGAATCTCTTGCAGATAATGTTCACTTTAAATGAAAGGAAATGCAAGCCACGGGTAACTTTGAACAACCATGCCTGTCTCTGTTTTATATCAGTCACTTCGAACAGAATTTCAATGTGTGCAAATGATTACTATGCGTATTGGTAATTTATTAGAAAACATACTAAGACCTGTTAGGTAAAAGGCTCTACGCTAAGTGTTTTATAGGACATTAAGAAGTTAAAAAAAAAAATGGCTTTGCCCTCAAGACACTTACAACCAAGCACCTTTGTCTCTGAAATCTATTCCTGTGTCAGGTGAGAAGTAACCAACTATTACAATTTCCAGAGGAACTGTTTAAAAAACAATAATAATAAAGTGTCAATGCCATGCATAGCATCAAAATTTACCTTTCCAACATACCAGAAACACCTGACTTTTCCAAAGCAGTAAGCGCCTCATACCTGCCCTACCTAAAATACAAAGTGGAGGGAAAAAAAATCACGCACTGCAACGTAGCTGATGCTTGCACACGCAAAATGTGCCAATTTAGAGGTTTTTTTCCCAAAATTTTTAAGCTGTCTGATACTGCTCCCCTCCGTTTCCCCCTTACCTAGAAATATACCAAGGTCTCCAAATAAAAAGAAAGCACACTCCTAACAATGGCTGTGGCAATACAAATTAAAATACCTATTTCCTACTAAAGAAAAAAAGGGCTAAATTTTGCTAAAAGTCTTTTTTGGTTTGACTGATAATTTAAATCAGCCTTAACAAGGAAACCAGTCAGTACTACCTAAGCTGAAACCGTTTTTAATGATGAGGTACCCATCTTATAAATAAACTATATAAATATGTATCTCCCCTCCTTGCACAAAATTTAAAAATCCATCCAAATGATATGTGACACAGTAGTCTAGCTTGAAGCAAATCCCAGGCAGGCAGTCACAGATCTTCATAAAGAGAAAGCCATCATTAAGGCCCACAAACTTGTCTTCTACTACTACTGAGCTACCAGGCTCTAAAGCTGCCAAGTTCTACTGCATAACTCACTAATAAGAATGCAGACCAAAATCTGCATCCATTTTTTTCTACACAGTAATGTATCACTTTACACAATCTCTGTAACATGTGCATTGCCAGACAATTAGGGTTATACTGAGCTTAGGGGAAAGGTCTTTAATGAAGCTGGTTTGGGTTTCAAAGCACAGAGCCATCAGCCAAAACTACAAACTCCACTAGTCTCTGCACCAACTGTGGGCGAGGGTCCCGCGGCTCGCAACACATCAGCCGCACCTCCGGAGTATGTGTGCAGAAGGCCAGCAGCCAGGGTCCCCGATGCCCAGGAGGTACAAATGTATGTCTCCACAGGCCAGAGGGCTATGCTCCTTCAACGTTTAAAGGATGCTCTTTACTGTTAGTGAAAAGTCCCGCATCAAATAAAATTAAAAAAAGCATAGCTTACCGAATAAGCATAGAAACCAATTTCCCAACCTAAGGCCAACCGGTTTTTAACCTAAAGAAAAAGCAAAAATCCCACCGCCAGTACAGTCCGTGGACCTGAGTTAATGAAACTCGGACACACGAGAAAGGAAATGAGAAAGTGTGCAAACGTGTGTCACCCATCCACGCGTGTCCTCCAGGAGCTGACGGCGGTTCTGGAGGTAACCTCGGTGAACGCTGCGCGGGATTTGGCCCGAGCCTACCCCGACTCCACTCCAAAGAACCTGTCATCTGTGGGGGTCCTCGGGGCTCAGAGCGCTCACACACGCGCCCACACACTCACACTGCCAGTCCCTCTCCAGCCCACCTGGCGCCGTCGGCAGCCCGCGTGGGTCAACAAGTTGCCATGGGAGGGGGCGCTCCGCTAGTGGCCGAAGGTGGGGAGGGAGCCTGCGGAGCCCGAGCTGCCAGCCCTCGCGCTAGAACCTGCCTGCCAGCGCTCGGCCAGGACCTGCGGGGACCTGAGGGGCTGGCGCCGCCGCACGCCGCGGGGAGCCCGGCGCCGCACACACCCCGGGCGGCACGCGGGGCGCCCGCAGCCCCGGCCCTGCGGGCTAAGGCTCCAAACTTCAGGCAAAGTTTTCCGCTGCTCCTTTGAGAGCCGGCGGGGGACGCGGTGTGGCGGCTGCCCAAAAGCGAGGACAAGCCCAGGCCGCGGGGGCGGGGCGCCGGGACGAGGGTCCCCGCCCGGGGTCCTTCGCCCGGCCTCGGAGCGCGGCCTCCCGCCCGCCGGTCCCTTCGGCTCCGGGGCGGCTCCACCCGGAGGCGCGCCGCCCGGTCTCTCCAGCCCCGAGCGCCCGGCTCCAGCCCCCGGCTCCCGGTGCGGGCAGACGAACTGCTTACCCGAAAACGTCTCCGCTCCGGCCGTGAGCAAAAGTCCGGCCAAAGTCGCCAGCCAAGTTCCAAGTCGCCCCATGGTGGTGCCTCGCGCCTGGCCGACCCCGGGCGAGGACGGGCCGGGCGGCGGGGGGTTGAATGCAGCAAGAAGGGGGTCCGCGGCACAAACCCAAACCCCAAAGAAGTGCAAACAGTTGCAGAAGTCCGGAACTCCGCGACTCGGGGCGAAGGGCGCAGGGTGGTTGGTCCTCTCCCGGCCCCGACTCCACTCGCGGCCGGAGCTGCCAGGAGAGGGAGTGCGGACGCGCCCCCGGGGCCAAATCTCCTCGGCTAGCCGGCCACCGCTGCTCCCGCCGCGTCTCGTCTGCCCTACTCGGGACCAGCGCTGGGGCGCCGCCGTGCCAGTGCCCGTGGCCGCGCGCCCTCGCCCGCCGCCTGCCAGCCGGCCGCCGAGCCCAGACCCACGGCGGCGCCGAGCGGCAGAGTCCGCGCTGGGTCCGCGCCCGCTGTTCCTCTCCGACTGACTGGCGGGCCCGCAGGCCGGCCAGAGGGAGCGCCCACGTCACGCCGGCGCCCGCGCGGCCCCGCTAGAGGGCGTGAGCGGCCGGCATACGCCGCCTCCCGCGCTGCCCGGCCCTCCGGGGCTCGGCCCCGGCTGCCGCCACCGCCGCTGACGCCGCGCGCGGGAGCCGGCGGGAAGTGGGCTCCCGCGCGCTCCCCTCCCGCCGCCGCGAGCTATTTTTGTTGCTGGCGTCAGGAGGCTGGCTGTTGAATGGGTTGCGCCTCGGCAGAAGTTTGTCCCGGGTCACCGGCGGCCAGTAGTTTGTGAAAGCGGCGGGGGCGGGACCGGAGGCAGCCTGAAGCCCTGAGGACGCGGTGACACACGCCGGTCCGTAAGGTCCCCGAGCGGGGGCGGCTGCACCGCTGAAGTTGGGGGCTCGCGTTCCGCGGTGACTGGGGGAGAGCAAAGAAGGCGATCGCGGAGGCCCCGAATGGTGGCTCGGCCGCGCACTCCGCGGGGCTGTGTGTGGGGCTTCTCTTCGCCGCGGGCGGAAGGGAGGCGCCGGGACGGAGCGGGGGCCAGTGCGAGACCGGCCGCGCCCGGGGGCCCCGAGAGCCGCGTCGCGCGCCCGTTGCGCGGAGACCGTGCGGCGCTGGAGCTTGCGCCCGCCCGCCCGCAAGCCCCGTCCCAGCGCGCAGACGTCCCGGCGCGGGCTGCGCCCCGTGGCCCTGGCGCTCTAGCCTGTCCTCTGAGCCCCCGAAATAGGAGAAGCGGGACGCTGTTCGGCGATTTCATTTCCACTTTGCCGCGGGCAGTGCCCGGAAGGCAGCCGTCTCGCAGAAATGCGTGCTTGGACCTACCGGTCCTTTCTGTAGCTTGAGCAAACTGTTGGAAAACGGGGAAGGGGGTGCGGGGAGTGAATCAAATACTGTTTTGAAATATTTGATTTACCGTTTTGGCTTTGGGATGCCTATTTTACTAATTAAAGCTTCCAGTGCTTCAGTAAAGGGGGTCATTTAAAATTTGAGAAAAAAGTGATCCATCCATCTATCCTCCGAATCAGCACACAGAGCCATTCCCAGAGGGCTGTAGGCTCCTGGCCTAGCTCTCTGAGGGGAAGAGGGTCAATTAGAAACCAAGACAGGGTTCTGAGTCATACGGTATTGTAGCAATGATACCGGGAGGAAGGGATGGCCTCTACCCGCCGGGCTCCTGTGCCCAGCCGGCCCCTGCCTTAGAGTGTTTGTAAAGGCGCAAGAGATAAATTAAAGCCATGATCCTGTCTCCAGGGGACCCCAGTACCAACAGGCAAGCACACATTACAGCTGGCATCCTCCCTGGGCAAATTTGGGGACTAGAGGTCTTTTGCCTTTGGTGGCCCAAGGCTGGGTCACTCTTCAGGAATTCAACTTACCAGATCCTTATCAGATACTCTTTAAAGGCTCTATATTAATCCTTTACTTTTTAATGTGAACTTACATCATTATGCTACTTTTCCTAAATATGTAATTTAAAGCCCTTATCTTTAATTACAAAAGGAAAATTTGAAGTATCAGAGAGGAAGGGGGAGGGGGGCATTGTTTTAAGGATTTAAATGAATCTCATTAGTAGAGAACCAAGACAAGGAGGCAATAAATCAATCCAGTCACTTTGTTTCTGAGGAACTTCTTTAAGTTGGGGGAAAAAATTAATATTAGGATTTCGTTTGCAAAGTACGTTAATTCTTTCAGCAAATACTTATTGAGGTCATGCAGTATGCCAGGCACTGGGCTAAGTGAGGTGTCTTAGCTTGGGTTTCCCCAGAAACAGACTTTGAGATAAGGATTTGCCTTGTCTTCACTGAGTCCTCTGACCACCGGGGTTTCACACAGCATTAAGCCCACAACAGGGCTTAGTCATACTCAGGGGGATTGGATCAAGCATCCTCAGGCTCCCAACTGAGCTCAGCTTGTGGCCAAAGCCTCTTGCAGGATCAGAAACTGGGGCCCACAGTAGATTAGGGGCCAGGAGAATATTAAAGACAACTAAATACATAATTATGCATATCCAGATTTTCAGTCAGCAGTCTGGCTGTATGGATAGCTAATAAAATAAGGACACAATCCATATATTATTATTTCTTCTATAAAATTAATTTTTCCCTCTATTTTAGTAAAATAACTAATTACCTTGTCATAATCAAGATTTTCACATAATTTGTTTTCTACCCAGGGCAATGATCTAAAGCTATCCTATTTTATATGGCAGTACCTAGCCACATTTCAGGTCAGTTTTTTTTTGCTCAGTAGCACGAGCCCTGTTTCAGGTGTCCAGTACACACAAGTGGCTGGTGGCTACAATATTGGAAAGCCAGATAAAGAATATTTTCATCATCGCAGGAAGTTCTGCTGGACAAGGCCAATCTAAAGGATTAATAAGTTCAAATTATACAAAAATGAATACATATTTTCATATAAACTATAAATTAAACATCAAAAATCAGAAAATGGAAATTACTTTCCTATAGTTTTTGAAGGAGCCCTGGTGGTGCAGTGGTTAAGATCTCAGGTGCTAATCAAAAGGTCGGCAGTTCGAATCCACCAGGAGCTCCTTGAAAACCCTATGGGGCAGTTCTACTCTATCCTGTAGGGTTGCCATGAGTTGGAATCGGCAGCAACAGGTTGTATTTCTTGAAAGTTATTTTATTCTAAATGATTTAAAATTATCTTTTAAAATTAAATGGCAAACTATATAATTATGAATATCAAGATTTAAATAACAATTATTTTTAAAAAGCTTACAATTTTGTGTAATGTGAAAATTTTAATTATGGATTAATCCTTTTTTTAAATAAAATGTAAACCTATTAGCAATTCTAGTAGTATTCACTGTGTACCTAGATGCCAGGGTAAAGAATCAGTATCCTGTTTCGCATGTTTATGACTATATATCTACCATTTTAGCATTAATATGAATTGTCTAACTTTTCAAGGTATTACTCAATCACCATGTTCAACTACATACAAATATTATACTCATTTGTGAGTTCCTCCAGAATCATGAATTGGAACACAAAGGCAGGCAAGAAAATGGATGGTTGGCTCTATTGGGAAATACTACTTCATTGTATGAGAAGGCATTATATTCTTGCTATCTGGAAAAGCATTTGACACTTTAGTTAATTTGATATTTATTTGTTTTTTATGGTGGAGAGTGTATATATATATGTATAAATAACAGAAAATTGGCCATTTCAGCCTTTTTTTTTTTTTTTTAACAGAATTAGTCTCCTGTTGAACCACCCATGTGACTAGGAGTGTCCACATCCCACGTCGGCAGTGGTACCCTGCACACCTTCAGGTATTTGGATGCAGTCACCTTTTGTTTCAAGGATGTGTGGCAAAAGCATTTGTCACAAGAAGCATTTCCCCTGGGGCCTGAATAGTATTGGTTTTGAGAGCAGATGTTTCAGGTTATGTTTCATGCTGTCCCAGCGTGGAGTGCCAGACCGCTAGTGACAAAAGTGACCATGTGCTCCTTCCTAAATATATTTATTTTTATAGAGGTGCAGGGTTCAGGGCCCTCTATTGCTAACTTCTTATGCAGTGATGGTACCTTTGGCAGCAGTTACAGTGTTTGTGAGACTTGTCCAAAATCCACTAAAATAAAAATGTAAATAAGAAAACTAAAACTAATCTGATCATAACCCATACCTACCTATTCCAAAATATTATGTTGAATTTGGACATTAACCACATGTTAACAATTCCTAATCCATCGAAAGCATTACCTGCCAAAAAGCCTGGTGAAAACAATCACTTAAGTACCCCTAATGGAGCTTCATTGTGGCTATCGTGGTCCAGTGGAAAAGAAAAAGGAGAGATTGTGATTGCTTTCATTAGTCGTGTTGTGTTCTCTAGATCTCGCTAAAAGTATTACTTTCCATTTTCAAATGTATGTTGATATCATGAAAGTGTATTTTGGGATAATTAATGTAAAATGTAAATAAGCCTTGTACAGATTTTCACAATGACGTGTTCTCTTTCATTGATCAAGGATGGCACAATGTCATTGAAAGAAAGGAAAATTTAAAAAAAAAGAAAAGAAGGAAAGGAGGGAGGGAGGTCTGAATTTGAAGACCAAGGTCTTTGATTAAAGTACCAGTTATGTGAATTAAATTAAGCAATCTCCATTTCCTTGCTTATAGAAATGGTATTTTATGTGAAAGCCCTGTGTAAGCCATGGGGGTCTGAGAAAACTATTGCTTTGATCTCTGATGAAGCAGAACTGTAAATAACTGCTCTCCTCGTCATCCCCGAGCTGTGTGAGCCGTGTGGACTTGGCCGTGGTGATATGCGTGATCCCTATGCACTGACCGTTTAAGTCAACTTTGCTTAGTCTCAAAGGTGAGAGGGATGAACGCAAGTTCTCAGCAAAACCTCCCTTCAGAGTTCCGCTCACTTTTTCAGTCTGTATACATGGAGCCACGAGAAAGATGAAAATGAAAAACTCATCCTTAGTTTTTCACAGGGGACAGGAAACCACGTCATTTAAACTTTCACCAGTGAAGCCAGCTTCTCACCTAAACAGAAGAAAGAATGGGAACAAGTGCCTTTCATGGCCTTTCATATCCTACCTAAGGTCAGGACTTGTCGCTGACAAAAGGCAAATATCATCCAAGCATAGTTCAAAGCCACTTTTGTATAAAAGCGGAAATCACTAGGATGCATTTTCAAATGTACCAGGAATTCTTTCTCATGGCCTGATTAAAAGGCAGAAGGTGATAGGTTTTAGATCTTTGCTTTACATACATTACCCTCAGGATATAAATTAACCTCCTATAATGGTTCTGGAAACCCTGGTGGCGTAGTGGTTAAGCGCTATGGCTGCTAACCAAAAGTTCAGCAGTTCAAATCCACCAGGCGCTCCTTGGAAACTCTATGGGACAGTTCTGCTCTGCCCTATAGGGTTGCTGTGAGTCGAAATCGACTCGATGGCACTGGGTTGGGTTAATGCTGGTTCTGGAGTCCAAGGGTGGTGCAATTGGTTAAGTGCTTGACTACTAATGGAAAGATTGACATTTCAAATCCACCCAGTGTCGTCTCCAAAGAAAGGCCTGGCAATCTGCCTCCAAAAAGTCACAGCCTTGAAAACCCCATGGAGTGCAGTTCTGCTGTGCGTTCCTGGGTTGCCATGAGTCAGAATCAACTCGACAGCAACTGGTTTGGTTTTGGTTTAACGTTGGTTCTGGGACAACATATTTGCATAATCTTTATCAAAATCTTAACCCTGACACCATTACCTAAGTGGCACTAGGCAAGTGACTTAACCACTCTCTGTGCTTCAGGTATTTATCATTAGCAGAGTGAACACAGTAAGTACAACCACCTCACAGAGCTGGTGCAGCGATTCATTGAGATGATACTATAAAGCGCTTGGAACAGTTACTGGTACATCGTAAGTCATATGCAGTGGAGGCTGTGAGAGCAGGAACTGGACAGCACCGCCTTCTTTTTCTGGGTCTCCAAAGCTTTCTGCCTCTGACAGGATGCAGCTTACCACTTTTCTATCACTCATTTTAGTGGAAAATGTTTGAATTTTCCTTCTCTGGCAGGCTTTCACCTTACACAAGTTCAGACTTTTACAGGTTTTACTCTGTACATTTTTGTTATACTTGTGATTTTCTTCTCGTTCTCTTTCTTCTTTTTCACCTTTTTTTTTTAAAATCAAATACTAATGACAGTCTACTAGGCACAAAGTTCTATGGGGTTCTATACAAATGGAGACACAATGTAGCTAGTTACCATGGAGTCTGCTCCACAAATAGTGACCTTATGTATAAGCGAAAGAAACATTGTCTGGTCTTGTGCCATCTTTATGATGGTTTGTATGTTTGTGTACATTGTTGCAGCTGTTGTGTCAATCTATCTCATTGAGGGTTTTCCCCTTATTTCTTGGCCCTCCACTTTACCAAACATTATGTCTTTTTTTAGTGATATCATGACATTGTTTTTGGTCTTTCCTGGTGACCTGTCCAAAGTACACAAGTTGAAGTCTCACCACCCTTGCTTCTAAGGAGCATTCTGCCTGGAGATACAATGTTGTTGTTGTTGTTAGCTGCCCTCCAGTGGGTTCTGACTCATAGTGACACTGTGCGCAACAGAACAAAACACTGCCTGGTCCTGAGCCATCCTTACAATCATTGTTTTGCTTGAGCTCATTGTTGAAACCACTGTGCCAATCCACCTCGTTGAGGGTCTTCCTCTTTTCCGCTGACCCTGTACTCTGCCAAGCATGATGTCCTTCTCCAGGGACTGATCCCTCCTGACAACATGTCCAAAGTATGTAAGACACAGTTTCGCCATCCTTGCCTCTAAGGTACATTCTGGCTGCACTTCGTCCAAGACAGATTTGTTCACTCTTTTGGCAGTCCATGGTATATTCAATATTCTTCGCCAACGCCACAATTCCAAGGTGTCAACTCTTCTTCGGTCTACCTTGTTCACTGTCCAGCTTTCACATACATATGATGCGATTGAAAATACCATGGCTTGGGTCAGGCGCACCTTAGTCTTCAGGGTGACATCTTTGTTCTTCAACACTTTGAAGAGGTCCTTTGCAGCAGATTTGCCCAGTGCAATGCGTCTTCTGATTTCTTGACTGCTGCTTCCATGGGTGTTGATTGTGGATCCAAGTAAAATGAAATCCTTGACAACTTCAGTCTTTTCTCCGTTAATCGTGATGGTGCTCATTGGACCAGTTGTGAGGATTTTTGTTTTCTTTATGTTGAGGTGCAATCCATACTGAAGGCTGTGGTCTTTGATCTTCGTTAGTAAGTGCTTCAAGTCCTCTTCACTTTCAGCAAGCAAGGTTGTGTCATCTGCATAGCACAGGTGGCTAATGAGTCTTCCTCCAATTCTGATGCCCTGTTCTTCTTCATATAGTCCAGCTTCTCAGATTATTTGTTCAGCATACAGATTAAATAGGTATGGTGAAAGAATACAACCCTGACACACACCTTTCCTGACTTTAAACCAGTCAGTATCCTCTTGTTGTGTCCAAACAACTGCCTCTTGATCTATGTAAGGGTTCTTCATGAGCACAATTAAGTGTTCTGGAATTCCCATTCTTTGCAATGTTATCCATAATTTGTTATGACCCACACAGTCAAATGCCTTTGCATAGTCAATAAAACACAAGTAAACATCCTTCTGGTATTCTCTGCTTTCAGCCAGGTTCCATCTCACATCAGCAATAATATCCCTGGTTCCACGTCCTCTTCTGAAACCGGCCTGAATTTCTGGCAGTTCCCTGTTGATATACTGCTGCAGCTGTATTTGAATGATCTTCAGCAGAATTTTGCTTGCATGTGATATTAATGATATTGTTCTATAATTTCCACATTCGGTTGGATCACCTATCATGGGAATAGGCATAAATATGGATCTCTTCCAATCAGTTGGCCAGGAAGCTGTCTTCCCTGTTTCTTGGCATAGAGGAGTGGGCACTTCCAGCGCTGCGTCTCTTTGTTGAAACATTTCAATTGATATTCCATCAATTCCTGGAGCCTTGTTTTTCGACAATGCCTTCAGAGCAGCTTGGACTTCTTCCTTCAGTACCATCGGTTCCTGAACATATGCCACCTCTTGAAATGGTTGAATATTGACTAATTCTTTTTGGTATAATGACGCTATGTATTCCTTCCATCTTCTTTTGATGCTTCCTGCACCAGTTAATATTTTCCCCATGGAATCCTTCACTATTACAACTCGAGGCTTGAATTTTTCTTCAGTTCTTTCAGCTTGAGAAACACCGAGCGTGTTCTTCCCTTTTGGTTTTCCATCTCCAGCTCTTTGCACATGTCATTATGATACGTTACTTTGTCTTCTCAAGAGGCCCTTTGAAATCTTCTGTTCGGTTCTTTTACTTCATGAATTCTTCCTTTGCTTTAGCTGCTCAATGCTCAAGAGCAAGTTTCAGAGTCTCCTCTGACATCCATCTTGGTCTTTTCTTTCCTTCCTGTCTTTTCAGTGACCTCTTGCTTTCTTCATGGATGATGTCCTTGATGTCATTCCACAACTCATCTGGTCTGCGGTCACTAGTGTTCAATGTGTCAAACCTATTCTTGAGATGGTCTCTAAATGCAGGTGGGATATACTCAAGGTCATATTTTGGCTCTCGTGGACTTGCTCTGATTTTCTTCAGTTTCAGCTTGAACCTTGCATATGAGCTATTGATGGTCTGTTCCATAGTCGGCCCCTGGCTTTGTTCTGACTGGTATTATTGAGCTTTTCCATCGTCTTTTTCCACAGATATAGTCAATTTGATTTCTTTGTGTTCCATCTGGCGAGGTCCATGTGTATAGTCGCCGTTTATGTTGGTGAAAGAAGGTATTTGCAATGAAGAAGTCGTTGGTCTTGCAAAATTCTATCATTCGATCTCCGGCATTGTTTCTGTCACCAAGGCCATATTTTCCAACTACTGATCCTTCTTCTTTGTTTCCAAATTTTGCATTCCAATCGTCAGTGATTATCAATGCATCCTGATTGCATGTTCGATCAATTTCAGACTGCAGCAGCTGATAAAAATCTTCTATTCACCTTTGGCCCTAGTGGTTGGTGCATAAATTTGAATAATAGTCATATTAACTTGTCTTCCTTGTAGGCATATGGATATTATCCTATCACTGAGAGTGCTGTACTTCAGGATAGATCTTGAAATGTTCTTTTTGATGATGAATGCAACACCATTCCTCTTTGAGTTGTCATTCCCAGCATAGTAGACTATATGATTGTCTGATTCAAAATGGCCAATACCAGTCCATTTCAGCTCACTAATGCCTAGGATATCGATGTTTATGCGTTCCATTTCATTTATGAAAATTTCTAATTTTCCTAGATTCATAGTTCGTATGTTCCAGGTTCAAATTATTAATGTATGTTTGCAGCTGTTTCTTCTCATTTTGAGTCATGCCACATCAGCAAATGAAGGTCTCGAAAGCTTTATTCCATCCATGTCTTTAAGGTCAACTCTACTTTGAGGAGGCAGCTCTTCCCCAGTCATCTTTTGAGTGCCTTCCAACCTGGGGGGCTCATCTTCCAGCACTATATCAGACAATGTTCCACTGCTATTTATAAGGTTTTCACTGGCTAATGCTTTTCAGAAGTAGACTGCCGGGTCCTTCTTCCTAGTCTGTCTTAGTCTGGAAGCTCAGCTGAAACCTGTCCTCCATGGGTGACCCTGCTGGTATCTGAATACAGGTGGCATAGCTTCCAGCATCACAGCAACACACAAGCCCCCATAGTAGGACAGACTGACAGACCCTGGGTGGGGGGGAGATACAATAGAAATATGTAATTGGGCCCAATCATCGTTTAGTTAGGAGTCGCTGAATGGTGCAGACAATAAATAATTGGATACTAACAGAAAGTTTTGTGGTTTGATTCTACCCAAGTGTGCCCCACTCCCTCCCCAAAAAAAAAAAAAAAATTCCTGGCAATCTGCTTTCAAAAGATCATAGCCATTGAAAACTCTATGGAGTGCAGGTCTACTCCAAAACACATGAGGTCACCATGAGTCAGAATGAACTTAACAGCAAATTTTTGTTTTGTTTTTAGTTAGGAAAAACTTGCAAAAGATATCCACGGCCTTTCTCATCAGAGTCTTTTTTCAGGGGATTAATGAAATCACATCAGCTGCAAGACCCAACACCAGACTGTACCCAGTAAAACTCCATGGTTTAACATGACTGGCACTTCCTGTTTCCTCATCTGCAAAATGAGAACACTAATACTGACCCTGTCTGTAGCAGCCATGGTGTTTTAAGAGGACAGGTGACCATGTCCATGGAAGTTTCATAAATGGTGAAATTCTATACAAATGGAGAGGTAGGTAGTGTACTGTACCCTCAATTACTAGACTTTGAATGATGATGATTCTGGATGATCACATGATAGTGTTTATCCTGTAGCTTTTCTGTTTAATTTTACTAGATGAGACTGAAAGTTCGTAGTTTGCAAATCGGTTATATTTTAATAAAAATCCTTTTCTGATTAAAACTTTAATCTTTTTGCTGTTTTAAGTAAAATGTTTACCAGTTACCCAATGCCATCGAGTTGATTCTGACTCATAGGAACCCTATAGGACAGAGTAGAAATGCCACATAGGGTTTCCAAGGCTGCAATCTTTATGGAAGCAGACTTCCACATCTTTTGCCTGCAGAGTGACTGGTGGGCTTGAACCCCCAACATCTCTGTTAGCAGCTGAACTCTTAACCACTGCGTCATCAGGGCGCCTTTTGGTAAAATGGTTAGGTAGGCTGAAATTCCTTACTAGTTATAGGATCAATAGCAAGGCAGATCACACGTGGTGATATCGACATACCAGAAAATAAAATTATTACTGCCCTGTCCAAACTTATATTCCTGGGAACAGAAGATACAGGAAGAGAACAGCTGGTGAATGCCCAGCTTTTTTGCATATTCAGTGGAGAAGGACACAGGTTTCCTGGGGACTTCCCTGCTCTGCGTGTGGGCAGGACATCAGGACTGCCTCTACACTGAGGGGCTGACTGGGGAAACAGGTCACGCTGTCCCCTTTCCTTCCGTTGTCTGCATCCTGGATGAAGAGAAACAACTGCCAGCACAAAAGCACTCTTCTTACCAGAGTAGCCTGTCTGCCCTGTCCCTCCGGGTAGGAGAGCTGGCGGCAGCAGGGTTCTTCCTGTCAGAAAGCAGGATATCATCTTTATGGCCAGCAGCAGAAGCACCACTGTAGATACAGTCACCTCTCTCTGTAGACATATCTGCATTAGTGTTCAAACTAGTAAATTGTATATGGAAAAAGAAAAGGGAAAAACATGATTTACAAAAATTTTATCACGGCCCTCTCTTGCTCACTATACTCCTTTTGTTTACAGCACCAAGAAGTCCTAGAAGAAAATACTTTCTGCAGACTGATTTTGGAGCTGGGAAGTTTGAGAGATCTGCAGCCTCACTCTGGGAGTAAAATGACACTTCTCTCTGAGAGTCACATCCAGTTCGAAGGCACAGACACCAGCTCACCATGCAGCAGCTACTCTCCACGTGGGGGTTCATTAAAGGAGAGAGCGTCTGAATTCATGTCCCTCTTTTTTCCTGAGTCTTTGAACTAACATTTTAGATTAGTTCTTGTGCCTTTATATGAGACAACTGTTTTCCTCAGAAGACATTTTGAGTTCAGTCAGATTTTCCAAAACTCAGGGTTGAAATTATGGTACTGTATCATGCTCCCATGGACTCTTATTTCCTTTTCATTCCACTTTCTTTAAATCAAATCCTTTGAAGTCAATAAGTGTGTTTCTTAAAGCTCTGCTTGACTAATAGTATTAGAAATGTTATGCTAACCTTGTCAGTCCTACCTTAGATTAAATCATGTTTGCAGTGGTTTCCTAGGTTTGCAACCTGTAATAAAACTGAATTTCCACTAGAATCTGAGAAAAAAAATACAATGCTAACATCAAAGAAAAGGTAATTTTTATATTCTCTTCATCTTTAAAATTTTAATGTTTCCAAATGCTGTATTCCTATAGAGGAAAACATCAGGCTTAGTATGTTTTTTAAGCTACATTTAATGAATTCTTACAATGAATACAAATACAACATTTTTGCTAAAGCATTAAAACTCTGAAAGACATGAATGATTATACCCATTTTAGAAATGAAGAAACTGAGGCTTAGAGATAGAATGTCTTAGAGATTATAAATGATAAGGCAGTGTAACTAGGCCAAGGTCATCAGCTAGTAGTAACTGGTAGAGCTTCGATTTGTAGGCAAGTATTCTAATTTCCAGAGCCCCGTTTCGTAGCCAATCTGCTGTATTTTCCATCTTCAACTTTCTCTCTTCACCCACTGTAAATTTCTTATCAAATCATTGTCTAACTTCCTTTCCTCTGGCTACCCACTACACTGACCTTTGTTTATATGATGATGTAAAAAGTGCTTTACTCCCATGTAATTTTTAGCCATCCTTCAAGGATGTATAAATTGAGATTAAATCATCTTTGGGTAACAGAAAACCCAACCAACATTGGCTTATAGAGAAAGCGATTAAGAGCACATAATTTAGTAGCAGACTGCCTGTGTTCAAAGTCCAGCTTCTCTACTTACTAACTGACACACTTGGATAAGTTACTCAATCTTCTCATGCCTCTATTTCCTCATCTTAATAACTGGAATAATAATAGTACTCATTTTGACTGTTCTTATGAAAACTAACTATAAATTCATGTAAGCTGCTTGGAAAATGCTAAAAAAAAAAAACAAAAAACATTTGCTGTTACCAATATTTAAACAAATATGTGGGTTTGGTGCCATCAAGGGATCAGGTTCCTTTTGCCCTTCTGTCTGCCACTTTCAGCATGTTGGTTTCATTGTTATAGTTACAAAATGTAAGCTCCTCCTTTTGCATTCCAGAAAGAAAAAATAAAAAAGGCAAGGAGTGAAATGATTCTTCTTGTCGGCTTTTTTGTCTTTTATCTGAGGACATAAGGCTCCCTAAAGGACTTACTCCTACAGACCATCAGCCAAAATGGTGTCTTATGGCTATCTTTCCCTTCAGTGGAGGCTGGGAATTTTAGAAATTCATGTACCAGCCTCTCTAATGGAGGAAGACAGACAATGTAACTTCATTAATCCCAGAGGAAACAAGGTGGGAATGGTTATCCAGTGAGGCAATCTTTAGGATCTACCCCAAAGACCCAGCTAAAATCCTACATGCTTTCCCTAATTACCTACCAAGAAGACATTATTCATACTATTCATTTCGAACAAATTTATGGTTGTCTTTGCCTAGAAACCATAATTTTACATGGTTGTTTTCTTCTTATCCTTCAGATTCCATTGTAATGTCTCGTCGTCAGGAAGAAAAAGGAGAAACCTGATTTATGAAGATTTTATCTTAGCCCACCCCACTGAAAACACGTCTCTTCCCCTATTTTCTTTCTTAAAAAAAACAAAAACCTTTCTTAGCACCCTGTTTATTTCTTCATATTGCATAATTCAATTTTCAAGTTTACAGGAACAATATGTTTTTAGTCTCAATAATCAAGTTTTTCTCTCTGCCCTGGGGAACCATTATGATCTCGAGTAAGAGGGCAGGATGCTTTCACCTCAGGAAGGAGGAGGACATATTGTGGAAATTCATGTCAAAAGAGATTAGTAAGTGGAACACCATCCCCTTCTTGCCCTAGTGGAGCATTAGAAGAAGAAATAAAAGGAGAGCTAAAAGGCAGGGATGAATACAAGGCAGAGGTGCCCAAGAACATTAAAGTTGATGACCCACTTTCAGAGAATGTCCAAGAAGATGGCATACCTCTCATTGCAATCCCAAGATCAACACGGCATTTAACATTATCAGGTATAATAATAAGTTCACAGGAAGGTAGCTGGATAGATTTGTCAAAAGTGTAAGCAACAATCTGTACAGAGAGAAATGATAGCATTTTCTTGAGGAATACAACTCAAGTTGGGCAGCACTGAATAGAATTACAAAGTGCTCCAGTGTTCACAAAGGAATGCAGGGTTTTTATACGAGAAGGCTAGCATGACTACATGCAATCACCAACAGACCTTTCTTCATACCACTTAATTCATTTTCTAATGCATTCTTCCTGAAAACAAGCATTTTTTTTCCAAAAACAATCTGCACACACTTCCTAAAATCATAGTAAAGCAAGCATAACCACATTTATTTCCAAAACAAGGCTTAGTTACCCAAAAGTGGTGCTCATACTTTACAAGGAGCAGCAGGGGTTTAAAACAAAATGGAGTCCAATCCAGACCTGTGTCAGCCATTTTAATTATGCTAAGCTTCTCAGTTTTAGAGTACTCTTTCACACTTCACCCTTTTGAGTAAGAATCTTCATGCAGATTCTTTTATCACCGTTATGAAAGTGTTTTCTTCTCCATGGACTTTTTCATTGGATTGATCTTTTTCATGTATTGGATTCTTCGTCCACTTTCATCATGCCATAGCTCAGACATTTTGCTTCTGTGATTCTCTATGTGGAATATGTGTGGAGTGAGGCCACATTTGGCTGAACAATTTGATGCTCTAAACGGCTAACTCAAGGTGTAAAGTTGGCCTCCTTTCAGGTCTTAGTTTCTTCAAATACATAGTTCTCTGCGTAGAAGGACTATAGTTTGATTACAAGCATTAGACATTTCATACAACATTTTAATAAGACCCATAATAATTATTACAGCAATCAAGATGATTAATCCAGTTTATAATAAAAAGCACAACCAGGAACCAATGCCACTGGATAATAAACTAAAAATATTTTAAAAAGGGAGAGTCAGGCATAGGAAGTATTGATTAAATGTAGCCAAGTAGATTTCTGGTGAATTTTTCTAATATCTTGTTCTACTTCTCCTATGGTATTTATGCAAGTATAGCAGGAGGTGTTAGCAACAGCACAGACTCTTCCTTGTTGAGCTAGGAGGAAATCAAGAACTATTATCTAGCACTATTTTTACAAGGGATTCTAAAGATTTCTCTTGGGCTGCCATTCCATCTGCAATATTATCAGCAATATCAGCCATAGTAGCAGATATATTGCAAATAGATCTTTCAAACTTGGGATTACAGTAGTTGGGTAAGAGTGCTCAGAGCGATACCCATCCCATCCCAGGTTTATCAGCTATTGAATTATCTCGTGACATAGAATCGCTCTTACTCTGAGTGAGGAATTTTATATCACTAGTCCAGTGTTTACTTTCATTATAGGTGTGGATATCTGAGGGGATTCCTAAGGTCCCTAAGGTGTATCGACCCACTGTTTTCCAACCATCTAAGTAAGGTAATGTCCAGGCATAAGGGTGATCACATGGAGTAGGCTCCTCTATTGTGGGATAACCTGATTCTCCACATAAAAATACATACCTATAATGGGCACAAATCATACCCTTTCTGATAGTGTTGTCTGGGAAGAGGATGGTTTCTTTGGCCTTCTCAAGCCAATTTTCTACCGAAGACTTATTACAGATGGACAAACATTCCAACTTTAGCCAGTTCCAAGATTCAATAAAGACATGCCTTCGCCCTCTCAGGCACACTATTAGATTCACTGCATGGACATTTTTCCCAAGTCTAGGGGGTCTATCATATGAGATGAGAAAATCATTTTGACAGTCAGAAGGGTCCCAAGCAGTTTCAGAGAAGTTCTTGTTTACAGTTTGGGTTAAATTAAAGCACAGTGTCTGAGGTTGAGTCTGCAATCCAGGGAAATGCCACAATCGAACATGTATGGATCATCTGGGCTAGTCAAATAGCAAGAACCAGGAGATAAGAAAAACTCTTACTGTAGTATATTCTGTAGCCAGCATAGTGTTATTAGTCCTTGAATAGCTGATTATTAGATTAAAAAGGGAAAGAAGAATTAAAAAATGGTTTCCTATATCTAGAAAATAGAACATTGAACATCAGCAATATTCTCATGTAAACCTTATAGTAATTAGTTTACTTAGTCCTATATACTTAATTTTGGTTTCATGTAATTCTGGATCAGCAACAGTCTGAAAACTCCATCAGTTTCTGCATAAGAGCTTTAGAAATCTTGATTTATTCCGATAATATCCATGTTCAAAATACTATAGTCCTCTTCATAAGTCTGATGTAGTCCATTTTTTTTGTTGTTGAAATATTTTGCCCAAATGTTGTCAGTGAATTAGTAAAGTAAAACCTACAGATGACAACTTAAAAATGTTCACAGTTGACTTATAATAATAAATCTTAACAGTGAAAGACCTGATGGGAATTGATTGCAAAACTAATGTAAAGCTATTTGAGCCAATTAAAAAAAAAAAAAAAACCTTTAGACAAAAATATCTCTAAATATAATGATTAACCTCATTTTCAAAGAGCTTCAGATATAACACATAATAATCTGGAGACAGAATGCTAAATAGCCAGGATATACCAAGAATATGCTAAATAGTCAGGATATCAGGATATACTAATATCACGCCTGGTAAAGTACAGGGTCAGTGGAAAAGAGGAAGGCCCTCAATGAGATAGGTTGACACAGTGGCTGCAACAACGGGCTCAAGCATAATGATTGTGAACACGGCTAAGGACCAGGCAGTGTTAGCTTCTGTGGTACATAGTGTCCTATGAGTTGGAGCCAACCCATTGGCACCTAACAACAGCAACAACCAAGACTATACTAAGATTTTCAAGTTATGCCAAGTGCCTCAGTTTTAGAGTGCTCTTCCAGACTTCCCCCTTTTGATCAAGAATCTCCATGCAGATTCTTTGATCGCCATTTTGAGTGTTTTCTCCATGGGCTTTTTCATTGGGTTGATTTTTGTTTTCATAAATTGGATTCTTCATTCACTTCATTCACTTCTGTACCATGCCTTAGCTCAGACACTCTGCTTCTGTGATCCTCTAGTTGGAACAGTAGGGACCAGTCCCTGGAGAAGGATATCATGCTTGGTCAAGTAGAGGGTCAGTGAAAAAGAGGAAGACCCTCAATGAGATGGTTTGGCACAGTGGCTGCAACAATGGGCTCAAGCATAAGAGCAATCAGGAGGATGGTGCAGGACTGGGCAGTGTTTTGTTCTGTTATACATAGGGCTGCTATGAGTCAGAAGCAACTCGACGGCACCTAACAACAACGATGACAATCAAATCTCTGAAAGTTTGAATACTAATAAAAATCCCATGGGTAAAAGATGTGAATTCTCCAGATAAAGCTACTGGCTTCAACGATGCTGTTTTCAAAGGAAACAGATCTGAGACCAAGTTAGCAATTGAAATAAAATTATGATGTAATATTATATGCTTGTTGTTTAATATTAGGCAAACATTACTGACACATAAATTTTAACTCAAAGAAAATTTGGTACTTCTCTGATTTGACAACATATTTCACGTAACTCATAACATATTAAATAAACATTTTTTTGTGCTTCTTTTTATAAAACAGGAACAAATCTGTTGTGGCTTTTCATCAAGTTCAAAGTTGTCAGGAGTTTATCATAGGTCACTGAGAAACAATACTTGAGTTATTTAACCAATGGCTTAAAGGTAAAACTTTAGCTTTTTTCAAAGTCATGCAACTTGGTTGTTGACTCAAGAATTTATTTTGTCGAACCCTTGCCTTCAAGGCAGATTATGCAAAGAATAAAATTAACTCTTCAGTGTAGCAATCAAAGAAAAATTTGTTATTTTAACAGCAAGAAACCTAATTCTTTGTGACCTGACATTAAAGTTCTTAAAAAATTCTCATAAATTAACCCATCGAACTTTTAGCCACAGCAAATAAGAACTTTGACCATACCAAATCAATTCCCATTTAATAAACCTTTAAGTTTCTTGTTTTCTTTATATATCCCTTACAGTATAACCCTTTATGTGGCAAAAATGAACACATTTATTATCAGGCCCAAATACATATGAGCCTATAAACTTTGGTTATAATAAATATCCATTAATTCAATTTAATATCAGTAAGTTATCTAAAAATCTTGGAAATTAATTTAAGCCTATATTGTAGAAAATATAATTACTGTGGAATTAATTTTTTTTTTAAATAGCCGATACTTCCATTCAAATTTTTACCACTTCATGTATTTTCTCAATCTAATCTTAGATTTGTCCACAGATTTTTTTTTTATGTTGGCAATCCACCCAATTGCTGGTAACTATTAAAACAACATTTGTCTTATTTTAGACCTCACTTATGTCCACATTATTTCTATTATTTTCTTTTGTCTTAAAAAAGTTTTTACCTGATTGGGAGGAGTCTTTTTGGAACCTTTTCTGGTGCAGTTTGGGTCTCAGATGTTCGTTATCAAGAATCAGTTAATCTCAATCATTTACATATGTTTAAGGTGGCCTAGGTATTTTAGAAGACAAGAGGCAACTAAATTCTGTTCCTTCTAATTTTTAATATTCTGTTGGTAAGAAGTTCAGCCTTCTTTCTTCTCATTAATAAAAATTATTCCTGTCCTTTAAATAAAACACATTTCATATAATATCTAGCTTAAGTTACTTAGAAATATTTTGCTTTTAAGATTTTGCTTTCAAGGTTGACATAAGCATAAAAATTTTTTGTCAGAATGAATTTATTTTCATTAATTTCTGGGAGTATTAGGACTGTTCATATGTATGCTTATTTACCATTAAACTGGTCAGAGTAAGGTCTTTGAAGAAAAATCATAATTAATTTAATAATACCATCCAGAGAAAGAAAATTATTGCATTTTCACAACCCTGTCTTTTGCTTGCTTTATAGGATGTTCTACCAAAGAAATTTAGAATAATTTGTCCTTTTTAAAGCTTTGCTAAATCAATCAAAATAAACGATCTATCCTTTTCAGTGCACTTTTCAGATAGACCAATTTATATTAAAGTTTCTCAGAGTAGCTACTAAAAGTCCAGATCATAAGACAAGGGCATGAAGCACTTTCATGGAAGAGAAAAGAACAGAGATTTAAGGTGACCTCATAAAAAACAGCAACTTCCAGCCATGGCCCCTAACCTGGTACAAAACAGAACTCAGACACAACGTTGTAGACCAGAGGCAAGCTCTTAGAACAAAGTGAAATAGAAAAACCACCTAAACTCTCTTGTCTGCAAGGCCAGATCAAAAACCAGGCTCATACAATAAACACAACGAAAGCAACCCCATTTCTTATAACGTATTCAGCAAATCTTTTATAAGAGCAACTCAAATTAACAGAAAAACAGGTCCTAGATAAACTCATTAACTTTCCAGTGTCTCAGATGGAGGGATACAAGATTTTCTGACAAAACTTGAGCATCAAACAAAAGTCCCCCAGAGGAAAGGAAAGATAATGCTAATGAAAACTCATTTTCCCAAAGTGATCACTGAGGTTTCAAAGTACTTCAAGTATATTCATCTCATGTTGTTTTTGAAAATGAATGTTGAACCAGTGTGCTAGTAGGGGGAAAATCCAGGCTCATTTATCAAGGTTGTTAAGAATAGGTTGAAATTTGGTCTCCCAGAGTTGAATAAAATTCCTAGAAGGGAGTCTGACACGGGCTTTGGTCAGTGTTTTATTTCACAGTGTGCCTCTTTTGCTTGAGAGTTCTCTTGAGGCTGGTGAGAAGCCTAATGCTCTGGCTGATCTCTTGCCCCAGCTTATCCTTTCACGGGTATCTTTCTGTTGGTGGCGAGTGCCCTGAAGGCTTTTAAGATGTTCAAACCTGTGCCTACACATTTTCGTTACTTAAAAGACCCTGGGATTCCTTTGTGACAACCATACAAAACCTAGTTTCTTTCTTTTTGAACCTAATTCATTCTGCTGGGTAGAATCCTAGTCTCTTATTTTAGACCTAAACATACTAGTCTGCCAATTGGAAAGTATCTAAAAGTGGTCACTGATTTTCCAGTCTCCAATGAGGTTATGCCAGACAGACAAGAACAGTATTTTAAGGGGCCAAAATGCTTGTTCGTGTAGTGAGTGACAATCCCAGAAAGTGACTCCAAATATCCTTTAGATATGGCATTCCCCATCTTTAAATGACAGTCAAACCAAACTTTCACTTTCAGTAACCAAACCAAATCCACAATAAAACTGAAGAGCTGTCAGTGCAAGAGAGCGGAGCTTAGATTCGAAGAGTTTTTTTACCTTAGATGATTCCTGAGAATTCATGGAGATGGAGAGCCCAAAGCAGCTCAGCAGTATGTGTCCATATCCTCAGTGTCTCAAGGGTCGTGAAAAATAATGCACCTTCGAAGTCCTGTTTCTGACATCAGAAATGTCAAAAATGTAAGCAACACCAACTCTGTATGGAGAGAATGATAGTTTTATTGAGGAATACAACTTGAGTTGGGCAGTACTAAGTAAAATTACAAAGTGTTCTGATATTCACAAAGGAATGAAGGGTATTTATATAAGACTAGCATGACTACAGCCACAAGCAGACATTTCTACATTATCAAGTTAATCTGCTTTCAAATGCATTCTTCCTGAGGGCAAGCATTTTTTCTGAGAACAATCTGCACACACTTCCTGAAATCACAGTAAAGCATGGCTAACACATTTATTTGCAAAATGAGATTTGTTTATCCGAAAGTGGTGCTCATGCTTCACAAGCAGCAGCAGAGGTTTAAAACAAAATAGAGTCTGATCCAGACCTGTGTCAGTCATTTTAGTTATGCCAAGTACCTCAGTTTTAGAGTGCTCTTCCACCCATTTGTTGAATGAATGAATCATGCTGAAACATTTTGATGGGATGTGAACATCCCATATTTTGATTCTGTGTATGGAATCTTGGCCTCACTACAACATAGTTACAATGTGATGATTTGTTTCCCTCAAAAGATGAGGACTTTTTCAAAGCAGAGACTGCTTTTTTTTTTCTTCTTTGCAAGCCCTTCTTTGCATCAGGGCACTCTATAGGTATTTCTTAATTGATTAAATAAGTGAATTTAATAAATAACTAAGACAAAAACGACAGTGTTAGGAATAATAAAAAAAAAACAAAACAAAACAAGATTCTAAGGACTTAAGAAAATACAAGTCCCAAGGTTACTTGTATTTTTCTTAAGAAAAGAAAGATTCAGTAGATGGTAAAGTCAGATACTGTATCTGCTAGCTTGTATGTTTCAATTCTACTTTAGTATAGAAGAATAGCCTTGAAGATAATAAGATTCCCAGAGGGCATCGAAGATAAGGAAATCAGTATTTGACCTTAAGAAATAGGGCTTTGTACTTAGACAAGACATATATCATACATTTCCTTAACAGGAAATCTAATTTGATGTCCTCAAACCTTGATTAAATTTCTAGGTCTCACTCTGTTTCCCTAACATCGCTTAAAAGGATTTTTTAAAAACTACTTGATTGGCAGAAACTCAGAAATTCTGTGCTTGCCTAATACTCTTGTTTCTGTCAAATGATATAGACATTCAATGAGCTTCCAGAATCAATTCTAAGGCTACTTGCTCTGCTTGTTTTCAATCTATTCAAACAGCTTTATCAGGCTGAGTGGCTTGCAAAAATATCTAAGTCACAACTCCACCCCTTTCTGGCAATGTGGCCTCAGGGAAGACTTGAAGCTCTCCACATTTTCAGTTTCCACTTAGGTTAAAAAGAAACTAACAATGCCTTCCCTTGTTATTGTTAGTTGCTGTTCAGTGACCTCTGATTCATGGTGACCTTATGTATAACAGAAAGAAATGTCGCTTAGTCCTGTGATATCTTTGTGACTGTTGTATGTTTGTGTCCATTGCTGTGGCTAATGTGTAGTATCTTTCAACCTTGGAGGGGCTTATCTTCCAGCTTTATATCTGACAATATTCTCTTGTGGCCCACAGGGTTTTCACTGGCTAATTTTCAGAAGCAGATCACCTGGCCTGTCTTTCCTAAGTGTAGATACTCTGCTGAAACCTGCCCACCATGTGTGACCCTGCTGGTATTGGAAATATTGGTGTCATAACTTCCAGTACCACAGCAACACACGAGTTACTACAGTACAATAAAATGACATATGGGTGAATATCTGCCTTAGCTGACTTATAATCGTGTCAAGAAGATGAAATGAGATGTATGCGAAACACTTTACATACCGTAAAGTGCTGCTTGGACAAAAATTATTATAGCTCAGAAATAGTATCACGAGCCTACATTTTATTTGCTTTTTATAGGAAAAAATACTGAGAGAAGAAAGTCAACTAGTTTGTCAGAGTTTCAGGTTAAAGAAACAAACAAGCAAACAAACCATTGCCATCGAGTAGGGCAGAGTAAACCATGCTTTTACCTTTGCCTCTTCATGAAAGCTCCAAATAATGACAAGAAAGAGAATGGGAAAAAAAGGAACTAAGCCACAAGACAAAGAATGGGAGAGCAAGAACACCAAAACAGAAGAGTGGCAACTGACTCAACAGTGAATGGAATAATGAACCCTAAGGTGCCTTTTGAGAAACCCAGGAAACACCCCAGTTTGCACCAAAGGCATCTCAAAGGCTTCAGGAATTGGTAGTCAAATGGGCAGCAAACAGAAGAATTGGTTAAAAATCTGTTTAAAGTGTGGTGAATCCCTCCGCATCATCCACTCTCCATTTACTGGGGAAGGGGTAGGGGGAATAACCGTTTCTCATACACTCTGGCAGTAGACTAGAGGCTAATTTTCTGGCAAAGGTCAGTCAGAAGGTGTCTGCACTATGTGAGGGATATAGAGCTGTTGAGGATGGGACTACCAAGTTGAAAATGGAGCTTAAGTGACAGTGTAAATAATAAATTTCAAAAGATACCAACCCTTTTTCCACACTCAGCTCCCAGAACACTGACAACCAGTCTTTTACTCTCCAGTAAAAGATGGAGCTACTGTGTGAAGAATGGACATGACCAAGAGAAAAAACCTAAATTCTGACGCTGGGGGTTCCCCCACTGAAACTATCCAGTAACAGACTACAACTGACAAGCCCCACCCACATGGGCAGAGCTTCTAATTAACTCATAATGTCCCAGTTTCTTTTTCTTTTCTTTTTAGAGCTCTATTGAGGTATCATTTACCACTGTAAAATAATGCTCCACTTTTAAATATAAGTCGAGAACCAGAGATCACCAGAAAGATGAAGGAAATCTCTAATATGAAAGAAAATAAATACGAAAAAAGCAACATCAGAGATTGGACAGAGATGTGAAAATTTTCAAAGAATATCTATCAGTAACATTCTCAGAGCTATGAGATAGAACATCTTTGCAATAAGAACAGGATGCAGTGGAAAAGAACATTTAGAGAACAAAAATGAATTTGTGGGAAAGAAAAAATAATAGTAGAAATTAAAGATTAAATCAAATGGGTAAAAAATAAAGTTGATGAATTCTTTCCAAAGTAGAACAAAAAGACAAGGATATATAGAGTTAGAAAAAAGAAGAAGAAAATTAAAAGGCCAAGCCAGGGACATTTATCACTCAGGAAAAGAAGTTCCAGAGGGAAAAGAAAGCAGTAGGAAAGAAAGAAAGAAGAAAATAAACCAAAGAAATTTCCCCAAAATGAAGGACATAGGTCTCTAAATCCAAAGGGCTTTTTGAGTGTCCGGCACAATAGGTGACAATAGACCTAAACCAGGGGACAAAGAAAAGATACTATAAACCTCCAGATAGAAAATAACTGGTTCCATACAACAGATAAAGTAGCAGAATGGGTTCGTACTTCTCAACAGCAATCAAGAAGCTGGAAAGCAATACAGCAAAGCCTTTAAAATTCTGAAAAGGTAATTATTTTCATTCTGGAATTGTGATCTCAGTGAAACTACAATAAAATGTGAGAGTGAAATAAAAATATGTTCAAATATGCAATGTTTCAAAAAATTTAACCCCTTTTTAGGAATAAGGAAATTATTGATGAATAAGGCTTCACCCAAATGAGAGAAAAAACAAGAACTAAAAAGGCACAGAATTTGAGATACACAGGATCCAAAACAAGAGACAAAGAGAATTTTCAGAATAATACAGGAGGGAGACCTCAGCCTGACAGCCGGGCAGAAGACCTAGAAAAGATTACATTGCATCAGAGGAATCACTAAAAACATGTCTCCAAGAAGATGAAATTGATAAAATATGAAATATGGTTAAACAGAGTAACAGGAGATTTAGATGCTTGGTGGTAGAGTCTGGGGATAAATTGGTGATAGAAATTGGATGATTAGAAAATTAAGCAAACAAAAACAAAAGAAGGTGTCTGCAACAATAGGCTCAAACACAGCGATGGTGGTGAGGAGGGTGCAGGATCGGGCAGTGCTTCCTTCTGTGGTACACAGGGTCCTACGAGTCGGAACCGACTCCATTGCGCCTAACAACAACAAATCAACAAACAAACAAAAACAAGACTATTATTAACTCTGGGATGAACAAAAAGTTGTGAAGAAAAGGAAATGTGATCATGGTATACAACAAGTCTCAAGTCTCAGCTGTGAACAGCACTTGTTTGTCACGATAATTTTGACAAGTATTTATCTAATCAAAATTATAACATAACTATATTGTGAGGAGGGGAGGGCAGAAATAGGGGTGTTTCTGCTGTTCGGGGCGGGTGGGTGGTGAGGAGTGGTGGTAAAAAAGAGCTGAATCTTTACCTTCCAAAGTAGGGAGTCAATGCAGTCTTAGATTAGCAGTATAAATACGTTAAGTAGAAATGTGACATTAAATACCCAAAGAAACGGCCAACAGAGCTGAAAGTGACTGCCTCTCAAGAACAGGAAATGTGTCACATGTGTGTTCGGATTGGGGGTTGTTATCGTCGTGTGCCATCAAGTCAGTGTGGGTTGAGGGTACTGTGTGCATTTTGAGAGGTTTTGTGCATATGTAACTTTAATCCAGCTATAAACTAAAATTTTTAAAAGGTCAGCTAAATTGCCAAAATACTGGCATAAGGGACAAAACTGTATTTTTCAACACTAGTTTTTGCTTTATCTATTGAATCGCACAACTTGCCCCATTTCTAATCCTTTTGTGAGGCATTGCAAATTTCCAAAGATTGAAAACCATTTTGTCAAGAATTGATGCCAACTAAACCAATGATCCACACTCAAGACAATTTTGTAATTTCTTGACAAATTCTTATGTTTATTCGTTCACATATTGTATCCTATTTCCATGTACAAAATACTGTACTGGTGTTATGGAAGATACGAAGACACATTAGATAAGTTGAGTTTTTCATTTAATTGGATTCAAATTTTGGAGTTTCTTAAATTTAGGTAATCAAAGTTATCTTAAGTTTATGAAACTTAATGAAAGTTGTATTCATACTTTTCAGAAACCGAACATAATTTTTTAAATCGAGTTGCCAGGAAGAGAGATCAAGTTACATTTTTTCCCTCAAATTCCACTATTTAAATGTTCTTACTTAACTATCTTGGCATGTGTCTAAAATATGCTTTCTCTTTCCCCTTGAAATCTTCTTTTATGTTTACTAGTGTAACTGTTAAATTTATTTCATTTACTCACATTTTTCATTTTGTGCTTTAGAACTGAATGCAGATGTCCTATGAAGGGGTACATATGTGATTATAGAAAATTATTCTATTGAAAGTAACAGTAGTTTTTATAAAGATGTGAATCTGAGAAAGCAAAAGAAATCGAGGTTGGAAAAACAGATGTACTCAATAAAAAAACAACTGCTTGCATGCACGTGGTAGCCGGTTTTTAGCAAGATTCAAATAATACAGTCAGTAGGAATTTGACTGGTCCATGGAATTGTCAAAGGCATGTGGGATGTGTTCAAATAATAACTGGAAATTTGTTGTGGACATGAGGCTATTAAGCCTGTCTCCTGCTGCATTCAATATGGTAGTAAAAACTATTATTAAATAACTGATTTTATAGCAACAGTTAAAATTATTTGACCACAGTATAAATTAAAGTTTATGATGGATGTAAATGTATGCCTTAAAATGTGTAATACTGACTTAGGTTCCTTTCCCATTTTAAAACAACCACTCATACGAAAGAGCAGTGATTACCAAAATAAGAGCCAATTAATAAGGCCGCCAGGAAGGCTTCACAAACCAGTCAATGTGACTTTGCTTTTCAAACACAGAATTATCCTGGGCCTTTTCCCTAGCTGGGTGCACAGAGCTCCCATTTGCAGTAATGAGGGTGACACATGCGAAATCCTGAGAAATGATTAAGGGGCACAAATGAAGGGTCTGATCTTCCAGAGCCTTCTGTGTAGGGTGCAGATGTGTGGCTGCCCAGCTGGCACCCACCACACAGGGAGAGGTGCACTTGTAACTGATTGACTGACTGGTGTCAAACGCCTTCCTAGCCTGGGTCTCTACTTCATCATTTCTTCTCTCATTGCGCAAAGTAAACCTTGTCAATGTATAAAGGATAAAAACCTTTTTAGGGATGAGACAAACTTCCGGTGCTGATCCCATTTTATCTCTCTACTCCGTCCCCTGCATTAGAGTGATTTTCAAACTTGGAAAGCCTTTTTTTTTTTAAAGCTTTTTAGCAATGGCATATTCTCAGTACCCATCCTCTATTTACATCGTCTCTGAGGCTGGTAGTCTGGGCCTTGTATTTCCTGAAGTCCCTTAAGTTATTGGGGGCTGAGGGGCTGGGTGGGGTTTGAGGAACAGTAACACTACCTTGTAATGTGTAACCCATTAATGGTCAAAAAGAAAACACAATATATATTTGAGAATACCCAAAAAAGCCCAGTGCCGTCGAGTCGATTCCAACTCATAGCGACCCTATAGGACAGGGTAGAACCGCCCCATAGAGCTTCCAAGGAGTGCCTGGCAAATTCAAACTGCTGCCCCCTTTGTTAGCAGCTGTAGCACTTAACCACTATACCACCAGGGTTTCCATATTTGAGAATAGATCTATTTTAACAAGCATTAAAAAATATATATATGTATAATGTATACAGTTTGGAAAGTGAAAATTCTTAGAAGCATAAAATTAGTTGGAAGCTGTTCTAGAAGTCATATAATAATCTGGATTAAAAAAAAAAATAGCCTGTCTGATCACCATCTTCACCTGGGGAAGTTTGTAAAAATGTAGATAACTGAAATTTCTGCCCTAATTACTGACTCTAAATTTCTGAGAATGGGGTTTAGTGCTTGTGTGTGTGTGTGTGTGTGTGTGTGTGTGTGTGTGTGCGCGCACGCGCGTGCACTTTAGGTGAGAGTTTACAGCACAAGTTAGTTTATCATACAAAAATTTAGACACTTGTTGTTATGTGACCCTAGTTGCTATCCATATAATGTAACAGCACACGCCCTTGTTCCACTCCAGATTTCCCATGTCCATTCAACGAGCTCCTATCCCTTTCTGCCTTCTCATCTTGCCTTCTGACAGGAGCTGCCCATTTAGCCTCATGTATCTACTTGAACTTGAACTAAGAAGCACACTCTTCATGAGTATCATTTTATGTCTTATGGTCCAGCCTAATCTTTGTCTGAAGAGTTGGCTTTGGGAATGGTTTTAGTTCTAGGTTAAGAGAGCCTGGGGGCCATGACTTCTGGGGTTCCTCTAGTCTCAGTCAGGCCATTAAGTCTGGTCTTTTTGTGTGAATTTGAGTTTTGCACCTCAATTTTCTGCTACATCAGGGACTCTCCATTGCATTCCCTGTCAGGGCGGTCATTGGTAGTAGCCGGTCACCATCTAGTTCTTCCAGTCTCAGGCTAATGGAGTCTCTGGTTCATGTGGCCCTTTTGTCTCCTGGGCTAATATTTTCCTTGTGTCTTTGTCATTCTTCAATCTCCTTTGCTCCAGGTGGATTAGGGCCAATTGATGCATCTTGAATGGCATCTCACTAGCTTTAAGACCCCAGACAACACTCACCTAAGTAAGATGCAGAACATTTTCTTAATAATCTTTGTTATGCCAATTGATGTACAGGTCCCCCGAAACCATGGTCCTCAGGTCCCCGTCCCTGCTACTCTGTCGCTTGAAGTGTTTGGTTGTGTTCAGGAAACCTCTTAGCTTTTGGTTTAGTTCAGTTTTGCTGACTTCCCCTGTATTGTATGGCGTCCTTCCCTTCACCTAAGATAACTCTTGCCTACTACCTAGTTAGTGAATTCCTCTCTCCCTCCTCCCCACCGTAGTAACCATCAAAGAATGTTTTCTTCTGTGTTTAAATATTTTCTTGAGTTCTTATGCTAGTGGTCTTATACAATATTTGTCCTTTTGCAACTGACTAATTTCACTTAGCATAATGTCTTTCAGATTCATCCATGTTATCAGATGTTTCATAGATTCATCCTTGTTCTTTATCTTTGCATACTATTCCATTGTGTGAATGTACCAAATTTGTTTATCCATTCATCCATTGATGGGGACCCAGGTTGTTTCCATCTTTTTGCTATTGTAAATGGAGCTGCAATGAACACAGGTGTGCATATATCTATTCATATGATGGCTCTTATTTCTCTAGGATATATTTCAAGGAGTGGGATTACTGGACCAGAGGGATATCTATTTCTGGCTTTTTAAGGAAATGCCAAATCCATTTCCAAAGTGGTTGTACCATTTTACATTCCTACCAGCAGTGTTTAAGTGTTCCAGTCTCTCTATAAATCTCTCCAATATTTATTAATTTTGTGTTTAATTAATTTTGTGTTGGATTAATACTAGCCTTGTTGGGGTGAGATAGTATTTCATTGTAGTTTTAATTTGCATTTCTCTAATAAATAATGATAATGAGCATTTCCTCGTGTATCTGTTAACCAACTGAATGTCTTCTTTGGTGAAGTACCTGTTCATATCTTTTGCCCATTTTTTATTTGAGTTATTTGTCTTTTTCTTATTGAGGTTTTGCAGTATCTTATAGATTTTAGAGATTAGACCCTGATCAGATATATCATAGCCAAATTTTTTTTCCCAGTCTGTAGGTTGTCTTTTTCACTCTTTTGGTGAAGTCTTTTGATGAGCATAAATGTTTGATTTTTAGGAGCTCCCAGTTATCCAGTTTCTGTTCTGGTATTTGTGCATTGTTAGTTATGTTTTATGTTATGTATTAGGGCTCCTAACACTGTCCCTATTTTTTTTTCCATGATCTTTATTGTTTTAGATTTTATATTTAGGTGTTTGATTCCATTTGAATTAGTTTTTGTGCAAGGCGTGAAGTATGGGTCTTGTTTCATTTCTTTGCAGATGAATATCCAGTTATGCCAGCACCATTTGTTAAAGAGACTGTCTTTTTCTTTGCAGATGAATATCCAGTTATGCCAGCACCATTTGTTAAAGAGACTGTCTTTTTCACATTTAACGGACTTTGGGGCTTTGTCAAATATCAGCCTCTCATAGGTGGATGAATTTATGTTTGGAGTCTCAGTTCTGTTCCATTGGTTTACGTATCTGTTGTTGTACCAGTACCAGGCTGTCTTGACTACCGTGGCGGTATAAGAGGTTCTAATATCAGGTTGTGTGAGGCCCCTCTGTTCTTTTTCTTCAGTAATGCTTTGCTTATCTGGGTCCTCTTTCCTTTCCATATGAAGTTGGTGATTTGATTCGCCATCTCATTAAAAAATGTCATTGGAATTTGGATAGGGATTGCATTGTATCTGTAGACCACTTTGGACAGAATTGACATTTTCACAATGTTGAGTCTTCCTATTCATGAGCAAGACATGTTTTTCAACTTACGTAAGTCTCTTTTGGTTTCTTGCAGTAGCGCCTTGTAGTTTTCTTTGTATAAGTCTTTTACATCTCTGGTTAGATTTATTCGTAAGTATTTTATCTTCTTGGGGGCTACTGTAAATGGTATTGATTTGGTGATTTCCTCTTCGATGTTCTTTTTGTTGTTGTTATAGAGGAATCCAACAGGTTTTTGTTGTTTGTCTTGCATCTTGATACTCTGCTGAACTCTTCTACTAGTTTCAGTGGTTTCCTTGAGCATTCCTTAGGGTTTTCTGTGTATAAGATCATATCATCTCCAAATAGGGATACTTTTACTTCTTCCTTACCAATTGGATGCCCTTTATTTCTTTGTCTAGCCTTATCGTACTGGCTAGGACCTCCTGCACAATTTTGAATAAGAGTGGTGATAAAGGGCATCCTTGAGGGATTCTCATTCTGAAGGAGAAGGCTTTCAGAGTCTCTCCATTTAGGACGATGTGGGCTGTTGGCTTTGTATAAATGCCCTTTATTATGTTGAGGAATTTCCCCTCTAATTACTATTTTGCTGAGAGTTTTTATCATGAATGGGTGTTAGACTTTATCATATGTCTTTTCTGCATCAATTGGTAAGATCATGTGGTTCTTGTCTTTTGTTTTACTTGTGTCGTGTTTTACTTGTCTTTTGTTTTACTTGTATTTTACTTTTGATTGTTTTTCTAATGTTGAACCATCCCTGCATACCTGGTGTAAATCCCACTTGGTCATGGTGAATTATTTATTTATTTTTTGATATGTTGTTGAATTCTATTGGCTAGAATTTTGTTGAGGATTTTTGCGTCTATGTTCATGAAGTGTCATGGATTGAATTATGTCCCCCCAAAAATATGTGTATCAACTTGGTTAAGCAATGATTCCCAGTATTGTGTGGTTGTCCTCCATTTTGTGATAATAATTTTATGTTGAGAAGATTATAACGCCACCCTTACCCAGGTCACCTCCTTGATCCAATGTAAAGGGAGTTTCCCTGGGGCAGGTCCTGCACCACCTTTTGTCTCTCAAGAGAGATAAAAGGAAAGGGAACAAGCAGAGAGTTGGGAACCTCACAACACCAAGAAAGCAGCACCAGGAGCAGAGTGCATCCTTTGGACAGGGGGTCCCTGCACCTGAGAAGTCCTTCAACCAGAGGAAGATTGAGGACAAATACCTTTCTCCAGAGCTGACAGAAAGAAAGCCTTCCCCTGGAACTGATTCCATGAATTTGAACTTGTAACCTACTAGACTGTGAGAGCATAAATTTCCCTTTGTTAAAGCCACCACTTGCGTTATTTCTGTTATAACAGTACTAGATGACTAAGACATGAGGGCTATTGGTTTTTTTTTTTTTTTTTTTTTGTGGTGTCTTTGCCTGGTTTTGGTATCGGGGTTGTGCTGGCTTCATAGAATGAGTTTGGGAGTATTTCATCCATTTCTATTCTCTGAAATGCCTTTTGTAGTACTGGTATTAACTCTTCTATGCAAGTTTGGTAGAATTCTCTAGTGAAGCTGTCAGGGCCAAGGCTTTTTTGTTGTTGTTGAGAGTTTTTTAATTACCTCTTCAATCTCTTCTTTTGTTATAGATTTACTAAGTTGTGAGTCAGAATCGACTCGATGGCACTGGGTTTGGTTTTTTTTTTTTTTAAGTTGTTCTACTTTGTTTGTGTTAGTTCAGGTAGGTGGCGTGTTTCTAGAAATTTGCCCATTTCCCCTAGGTTTTCAAATTTGTTGGAGTACAGGTTTTCATAGTCTTCTGACGCGATTCTTTTTTAATTTTAGTTCGTCTGTCGTGATATTGCCCCTCTCATTTCTATTTCAGGTTATTTGCTTCCTCTCCTGTTTTTCTTTTGTCAGTGGTTTACTGATTTTGTTGATCTTTTCAAAGTACCAGCTTTTGGTCTTGTTAACTCTTTCAATTGTTTTCCTCTTCTCTATTTCATTTAATTCTGCTCTAATTTATATTATTTGCTTTCTTCTGGTGCCTGAGGGCTTCTTTTGCTGCTCTCTTTCTATTTGTTCGGGTTGTAGGATTAATGTTTTGATTTTGGCCCTTTCTTCTTTTTGGATGCATGCATTCATTGCTATAAATCAACCTCTGAACACTGCTTTTGCTGTGTCCCAAAGGTTCTGGTAGGATGTGTTTTCATTCTCATTTGCTTCTGTGAATTTCTTTATTCCATCCTTAATTTCTTCTGTAACCTAGTAGTTTTTGAACAAAATGTTCAGTTCCCATGTATTTGATTTTTTTTTCCTTGCTTTTTCTGTTATCGATTTCTACTTTTATGGGTTTATGGTCAGATAAGATGCTTTGTAATATTTTGATGTTTTGAATTCTGTTAAGGCTTGCTTTGTGGCCTAATATGTGGTCTACTCTGGAGAATGTTCCTTGTGCATCGGAAAAGAAAGCATCCTTGGCTGCTGTTGGGTGGAGTGCTCTGTATATGTCTATGAGATCAAGCTGGTTGATTATGGCATTTAGATCTTCCATGTCTTTGTTGAGCTTCTTTCTGGATGTTCTGTTCTTCACTGAAAGTGGTGTGCTGAAGTCTCCTACTATTATTGTGGAGCTATTTCTCTTTTCAATGCTCGTAGAGCTTGTTTTGTGTATTTTGAAGCACTGTCATTGGGTGTGTACATGTTTATTATGGTTATGTCCTCCTGGTGTATTGACCCTTGAATCATATATATGGTGTCCTTCCTTGTCCTTTGTGGTGGATTTTGCTTGTAAGTCTATTTTGTCAGAGATTAGTGTTGCCACTCCTGCACTTTTTTGATTGTTGTTTGCTTGATATTTTTTTTTTCCACCCTTTGAGCATTAGTTCGTTTGTGTCTTTGAGTCTAAGGTGTGTCTCTTGTAGGGAGTGTATAGACAGATTGTGGATTTTTTTAATGCATCTGCCACTCTCTGCCTCATTATTGGTGAATTCAGTCTGTTTACATTCAGCATAATTTTTGATATGTATGAGTTTAGTGCTGTCATTTTGATATATTTTTTTTGTACGTTATTGAGAGTTTTTTTCACTTAATTTTCTGTGCTGTGTCTTTTTTCTTTATGTATTTTCTTTTTGTCTTTTTTATTGTTCTTGATTTTGTATTTCCTGAGTCTTTATGTTTTTCTTCTTTTTTTTGATATGTAGGATTGTAAGCTTCTTTTGTGGTTGGTTATGGTAATATTTACCTCTGTTTTTCTAAGTTTAAACCCATCTTTTATTTCTTGATATCGCCTTGGCTTCTTCTTCATATGAAAATTCTATGACTACGTTATATAATACCTCCTTTTTGTTTTAATGTTGTCATCTTTAACATATTGACATCTCTGTTTCCCTGTTTTAGCTTTGATTTATTTTTATGACTTCCCTATTTGATATCTGGTTGTCTGTCCTGTGTTCTAGTCTGGGGTTGTTATCTGATGTTATTGATTTTCTAATTGGAGGACTCCCTTTTAGTATTTCTCAAAATTTTGGTTTGGTTTTTACCCTAGACTTCTGTTTATCTGGAAATGCAATTATTTTGCCATCATATATAAGAGTGAGTTTTGCTGGATATACAATTTTTGGCTGGCAATTCTTTTCCTTCAAGGCTTTATATATGTCATTCTTTTGCCTTCTTGCCTGCATGGTTTCTGCTGGGTAGTCAGAGCTTATTCTTATTGACTCTCCTTTGTAGATGACTTTCCTTTATCCATAGCTGCTCTTCAAATTCTCTCTTTATCTTTGGTTTTGGCAAGTTTAACTATAATATGTCTTGGTGATTTTCTTTTGGGATCTAACCTGTGTGTGGTTTGATGGGCATCTTGGATAGATATCTTCTCATCTTTCACAATATCAGGTAAGTTTCCTGCCAACAAATCTTCAACAATTCTCTCTATGTTTTCTGTTATCTCTCCCTGTTCTGGCACTCCAATCACTCGTAGGTTATTTCTTTTGATAGAGTCCCACATAATTCTTAGAGTTTCTTCATTTTTTTTAATTCTTTTATCCAGTTTTTCCTCATATAAATTGGTGTCAAGTTCTTTATCTTCAATCTCACTAATTCTGACTTCCATTGCCTCCCTTCTACTCCTATGGCTTTCTGCTGAGTTGTCTAATTCTGAAATTTTATTGTTAATTTTTTGGATTTCTGTTTGCTGTCTATCTATGGATTCTTGCAGCCTGTTAAATTTGTCATTAAGCTCTTGTATAACATTTTTAAGTGTCTTTGTTTTTTTTCTGTGTGTCGCTTGGCTTCATCTGTGTTTGGCCTTATGTCCTTCCTGATTTCTTGAAGAGCTCTGTATATTTATCTTTTGAATTCTAGCTCTGGTAATTCCAAGAAGCTATCTTCCTCCTGGAGGTTTCTTTGTTCTTTGTTTTAGTCACTCACCGAAGCCATCATGGTCTGCCTCTTTATGTAATTCGATATTGACTGTTGTCTCCAAGCCATCAATAATTTATTATGTTTATTTTTTTATGTTTGCTTACTGTGTCCTAGCTTCTTGTTTTGTTTTGTTTTGATATGCCAAAATATCATGTGATCGCATTAGCTACTTTGATTATTGACATCTTTGAATCTCTCGTGTCCTGTCACCAGTTGCTTAGAGCTGTTACAAGGTATGTGAGCCCAACAGTTTATTTAATTTTCTTGTGTGGATTCAGCTCAGGTGTCCAGGTCATCAGTCACTGAGTGTGTGATGCAGGCTCTCACCTATAATCCTAGATGGATAATGGTGGTTGGAGGATGCACAGATATCTGGCTGCAGCAGAGGTGCTGAGCAAGGCAGGAGGCTGATGGCTGCCCCTGAGTGGCTGGGTGGAAGGGATGTCCCTGTTCCATAGAGTGCATAGGTGGGTAGGTTTTGCAGCTGGACTTTGGACACCCAATGCTGTTAGCTGTAAGGACTGGGAGGCATCACTTATTCTCAGACCCCTGTCATGGATGGCTAGGTGGAGTGGGTGGAACTACCACCCTCAGGCCCCTGATAGGGGTAGGTAAGGATGCTGCTCAGTGGGCAGGGTGGTGTCAAATGTCACGAATCTGCCAGTCTCCCTTATAGCTGTTGCAGTTGAAAATAGGCTTCAGGTATATACCCTGTTGTACTGTTCTAATGAAGGCCTACATTGTTGAAATAAACCCACATAGGTCTATGCCGGAGTGAAAGGTATTCAATGTCTGTGGACCCCTTATGCCTGTGTGTAGGCAAAGGGGCTGTGCCGCCCCTAAACTCCTGACTTAGGGGAGCTGGTGGATTATTTTTCCCTGTTTGTCAGTTTGTTCCCTCTCCAAAGCCAGGAGGATGGCTTGAGGTGCATGAAGAGTCCTACTTTTAGCTCAGGAAGTGCAGCAATCACTGAAGCCAGATAGTAACTAGAGCTGGGGGAGGAGCATGTTATGGGAGAGAGGTACTTTCCAAAGTGGGGGAGGTTTTTTTTGACTCACATGGTAGGTTAGACGCTTGTATGTATCTTTCACCGATTGAGCGCCTCTTCTCCCTGGTTCCAGAGGCTTGAGCATATGCTCCACCACTCAGTTTCTCCCGATGTGGAAAACAAGTCCTGAGCACTACTGCTTGCCTCAGCCTGGGAGCGACAGCTGATCCAGCCTACAGGGTACTGGCCAGGTCAGGTCTGGCAAATATTCTCTGCTTCTAAACAGTCTCTCGCTCCCCCTGCCACTCAGTCCCACTCCTGAACTTTGTCTTTGATATTCAGGTATCCTAAATTGTCATATATAATCAATTCACTGTTTTTTTTGGGGTCTTTGTTGTGAGAAGGATCACAGGAAGCATCTGACTACTCTGCCATCTTAGCCCTGCCTCAGGAGTCCTCCGTATGTTAAGCCATTTGAAAATACATTTTATGACTTATCTAGGAATTCCAGTGTCTCATACCAAGCATCCTTGTTACTCTGAGTCCCTCCTCATATGACACGGCTTCTTATCAATCATCTCATCCTGTCGTTTGAGTAAAACTCAGTTTGCCTGTTTCTCACTGAGAGTACAGTGATAAGATTGAGATCCAGAACTATATAAGTGCCCTCCTGGTATGGGCTGAGGGGCATTATCCTTTTCCTAGCTCTGGTCAGACAGAAATTCAAGCCAAATTTAGAAGAGAACATGAAAGGAGGATATCACTGCTGATGTCAGATGGATCTTGGCTAAAATCAGAGACTACCACAAAGATGTTTACCTGTGTTTTATTGACTATGGAAAGGCATTTGATTGTGTAGATCATAACAAATTATGGATAACATTGTGAAAAATGGGAATTTCAGAGCACTTAATTGTGCTTATAAGGAACCTGTGCATAGGCCAAGAGACAATCATTTGAATAGAACGAGGGGAAACTGCATGGTTTAAAATTATGAAAGGTGTGCATCGAGGTTGTATCCTTTCACTGTACTTATTCAGTCTGTATGCTAAGCAAATAACCTGAGAAACTGGACTATATGAAGACAAATGCAGCACCAGGATTGGTGGAAGACTCATTAACAACCTGCATTATGCCAATAACACAACTTTGCTTGCTGAAAGTGAAGAGGTCTTGAAGCACTTACTGATGAAGACCAAAGATTAGAGCCTTCAGTATAGATTACACCTCAACATAAAGAAAACAAAAATCCTCACAACTGGATCAATAAGCAACATCATGATAAATGGAGAAAAGATTGAAGTTGTCAAGGATTTCATTTTACTTGGATCCACATTCAACACCCATGAAAGCAGCAGTCAAGAAATCAAATGACATATTGCATTGGGCAAATTTGCTGCAAAAGACCTCTTTAAAGTATTAAAAAGCAAAGGTGTCACTTTGAGGCCTAAGGTGCCCCTGACCATGCCATGGTATTTTCAATAGCCTCATATGCATGCAAAAACTGGACAATGAATAAGAAAGACTGAAGAGGAATTGATGCCTTTGAATTATGATGTTGGCAAGGAATATTGAACATAATGTGGACTGCCAGAAGAACGAACGAATCTGTCTTGGAAGAAGTACAGCCAGAATGTTCCTTAGAAGGGAGAATGACGAGACTTCACCTAACATGCTTTGGACATGTTATCAAAAGGGACCAGTCCCTGGAGAAGGACATCGTGCTTGGTAAAGTAGATGGTCAGCAAAAAAAGAGGAAGACCCTCAAGGAGAAGGATTGACACAGTGATTGCAACAAAGGGACTCAAACATAGCAATGATTGTAAGGATGGTGCAGAATGTGGAGTGTTCTATTCTGTTGTACATAGGGTCACTATGAGTCGGACTCAAATCAATGGCACCTAACAGCAATAATCCCAGTTCTGGACTCTGTTGATCTGCCTGAGATCCAATGCTAAGTTAACTCTTTAAGCAACTTTTTCACATTTTGGTTCATACTGATCTTACAATTAACCAACAATGCCCCCCCCCCCAAAAAAAAATCTTACTAGGTCATATTTTTGCTATCTTGGGTTTGTGAAGTTGAATGCTAACCTAACGTAGAGGTCACTTAATTTAGGTCTTGTTAGATTTAGTTCATGGCTGTTGATTTCTTTTTGGATTCTATTACCCAATATATTAATCTCTGTCTCTCCCAGCTCATGTCATACTTGAGTGTGAAAAGCACGCCACTTCTGTACTCGTTAGTAAACACATAATATAAAAGAGGACTGTGGGCAGACTTCCCGGTGGATGGACATTGATCCTCACTCACCCTCTTCAATCCAGCATGGCCCTTGTTGGCAGCTACCATATATCTGACTACTCAGCCAGGTCTCCACTTTGTTCAGAGAGACACCATAAGAAACTTTTTAAAAAGCTGCCTTCTTGAAGTTAAGTCTCGGAAACAACATCGTTTCACATGACCTCAAATCTCTTTATCTGTCACAAGTATTTTCCATTATATGCTGAGAAGAATTTACATCAAAGATTTTAATTGTCAAAAGATGCACCCCCATTTTACAACATCTCTCTCTCTCTCTTTTGTATTCTCTTCTTAGGAAGAAATTTACCAACGTGAAATTACAGATGATTCTTATTTCAAAATTTCCACCAATATACACTGTTTCTTTTCAAGACAAAATTCTAGCTGATCCAAAGTTTACAATGTCTGACAGTAATTCACCAAGGCGCCACATTTCAATTGCTTTGGGACATTTCAGTTAGGAGACCTTTAAGGTGAGAAAGAAAAAGAAATAGAGTGGGAGTCAGGTGATGCTAAAAAAAAAAATACAGCATGAAAAGAGGGCATAGAAACATCTCTGGACAATGGAAAAAGGAAAAAACCAATAATAATTCTCAGGAAAAACTTGACTCTACCTTTAGCTCAAAGTCAATATTCATAAAACACACACATGAGTGTTATAAGGCATTGGGTTTAAGTAGAAAATTTCCAAAGCCCCTATGAGTGTGAAATGGACCCAAAGTGAAATACTGTTCTAGAAGTTATGTTCTAGTAATGGAGATGTAATTAATAGTGGTCCTTCTGTTGCTGAAAAGAAAAAACTCTGGCAAAAAAAATTAATTGGCTGGCTTAAATAATTTATAGTCCAGAGGTTGGCCTAGTTTAGTGCATGGCTGATACTGGGTTGATCTCATCAAGACCTGAGTCTCTAACATCCTGCTCTGCTTTCTCCTTCTGCTGGTCCCATTTCTCTCTCTCCACGAACCCCGCTCTTGGTAGTAATATGTCCGCAGGCCAACACACTCAGAATAAAAGAGACAATGTTCCCTTTCATTGATTCTGCCTAGGTTAGTATGATGAATAATGGCCACCCAAAGATACCAGGTCCTAATCTCTGGAACCAGTAAATGCTACCTTATCGGGAAGTAGAGCCTTTGCAGATGTGATTAAATTAAGGCTCTTCAAATGAAATGATTATCCTGGATTATCCAGGTGGGCACTAAAACCAATCACAAGAGTCCTTATAAGAGAGAGGCAGACGGAGTTTGATACAGTAGGTGCAAGCCATGTGACCAACAGAAGAAGAGATTGGAGTGATGCAGTCACAAGCCAAAAATGCCAACAGCCACCAGAACGTGGATGAGGCAAGGAATAGATTCTTTCCTAGAGCCTCTCCAGGGAGCATGGCCCTGCCAACATCTTGATTTTGTCCCAGAAAAACTGATTCCAGACTCCTGGCCTCCACAACTCAGACAGAGTAAATTTCTGTTGTTTTAAGCCACTGAGTTTGTAGTTCTTTGTTACAGCATCACAGGAAGATAACACACAGCCCACTTTGATTGGACCAAATGGAGTCACATGCCCAACTCTGCTCTAATCACAGTGCTCTAATCAGTGTGCATTGTGCATGGACTTGTTGGCCACATTTATACACTTCATCTCTGGGGCACAGGAAGAGCTTTTCCTGAAGCAAATTAACTCACAGTGGGGGGAGGGCAGGGGCTCCCCTAAGGGAAAACATAACTGGAAATAGATGCTGATGGGGAGAGGGAACAAAAACAGATATCCACTCCATGTTTGAAAGGAAAAGATAGAAGGAAAGTGCAGAGCTAACATATCTATGCCTAGAATATTATAATACTAGGGTGCTTTAACATTGTTCTGGCTACTGATGCTGTTTGTTAACCAGCAAATTATTAAGGACATGCTGGGCTGAGCAAGAGGCCACTAGCTAAGGGTGATTTGTTTTCAATGCCAATCAGTGGACCTTCTCTAGCTCTGACTTTTCCCTTTTTAGAAAAGTCATAAATTAAGATCTCATATATTATTCCAAATGTAAATGTACTCTGGTATTAAGATAAAAAGCCAATTGCTCAGTAGTCAATTTTGACTCATGGCGACCCCATGTGTGTCAGAGTAGAAGTGTGCTACATAGGTTTTCAATGGCTGATTTTTAAGAATTAGATTGCCAGACCTTTCTTCCAAGGTGCCTTTGAATGGACTCAAATCTTCAACCTTTAGGTTAACAGCCAAGCACATTAACTGTTTGTACCACCAAAGGACTCCTGGTATTAAGATATTATTTTATATTTATTTTCTAATATTATACTGAGGATTATGTCTAAAAACATCTATTAACGATTTTGCTAGAGTGAGAGTTTATGATGGAGTCTCCAGTGTGAATTCTATAGTAATTCCCATACCTACTTATTGGCTTATAATTGACTGGCCTATGAAGGCTGTACTCAGGGATGGCTCTGCCTCCTAGGAGCTCTTTGACCTTCCAAATATCAGTTTCTTCATATGTAAAATGAGAATAAATAATGTCCCAGCACTTGATTTGAGGATTATCTCAATAAACACATGAAAGCATCTAGCAGGGTGCACAGCACAAAGTAGGATCTTAATAATCCCCCATATGAACCTGTAATCCAGCAAGCACAGTTTCCATTACTATTCCTTACATTTGTTCTCTTGTTCTAACCCACACTGAAGTTCTTGCAACTACCCATTTTGGCTTCAAAAGATCTACTTGCAGTTTCTATGTGGCTTAGCATGTTGACTCCCAGAAGAGCCTGATGGTGAGTGTACATGTGGGCATTTTGCCATATTCTTCTGCTTTTGACCCTTTGTGAAGTTTAAATAAGACCTGTTTCAGTGCTGAACCATGCAGAGTGATAGGCACTTTTTTATTTCAAAACTATCTTCTTAACACTAGTAAAATTTCTTTGACAGGACCAAATATCACACCCCATCTCCCCATACTGAGACGTCTCACTTGCCTTTGTTGTGAAACTGTCAGACTAGTTTTTTTTTTTTAGGTTTAAATTAATAGGATCTATTAGTTTTCCCTTAGTATTTTCATTATTTACTCTCTCAAAAACTCTAGTAGATTATTAAAAAAAAAAAAAAAAGATTATTAGTCAGGCATAATTTCCTTTTAAGGACATTTTCGTGGAGGGAAGAACAAAGCGAGTGTGGGGAAGAGAAGTCCAATTAGGGACACATTAACCTGGAGTTCCGGTGGTTTCACAGTGAGTGCTGCTTGAGTCAGCCTGAGTGTGCCCTGGTGAGTGACCTCTAGACCACTTAGCAATGCCACACAGCCTGAGGTCTCCAGGAGGTTTGGGAAATCTATGGCCAAGTTGGGCAGATTTGGGGAATTTGTATTACTCCATCTTTGCCCAGGAAATGCTAATTTTAGAGCTCATAGAAGCATTTAATTTGCTGTCCTTTGTTATTTAATGAATATCTACTTTTATTCTGAGTAGTTGTCATTGCAAACATTATAAGCCACATCTAAAATAACTAGATTTTACTGGGCTCCATGGACTTAGATATGAAATACATATGAAATAGATATGAAATACAGAAGACTTTTATAGACGTAATTGAAATGTTTGCTAAAATTTAATTAATGGAAATTTACTATTTAATGAGGAATTTTATCCACCTGGTGTCTATAATATATACCTTGTTGAGATCTCACCTGTCCTACCTGAATATAATGAGTTCTGGAAATAAATAAGCCAAAATGCCAAATCATAGAGGTGGTGGGACTGTGAGCAATTTTCAGTTTCTTCTTTCTGCCTAGACACATTTCCTAACATTTCCACGTAGCATATTCTTAATATAAAATATTTTGAGTAATCTTTTAAAAAAGAAACAACTACGGAAATAATCATAGATATGCATCATAGTATCATAGGAGCCCTGGTGGCACAACAGTTAAGAGCTCGGCTGTCAACCGAAAGGTTGACAATTTGAACCCATCCGTTGGCTCTGCAGCAGAAAGATGTGGTGATCCGCTTCCATAAAATTTACAGCCTAGAAAACCCTATCAGTCAGCTCTGCTCGGCACATTGGGTTGCCATGAGTTGGAGCTGACTCGACAGGACGCAACAAGAATATTATTTTATAGGTTAAAGCTGGAAACACGTCCAAAAATAGAAAACATTGTTTAATTAAAATCTCATACTCATACAGTAGACTGCAATTATCTCTTGCTTAACAAGCATTTAAATTTGTATTTTGCGGGGGTAACACCAACCTGTGGAGTCCCTGGGAGGCACAAACAGTTAAGCGCTTGATGGCTAGCTGAAAGGTTGACAGTTTCAACCCACTGAGAGGTGCTTTGGAGGACCGGCCTAGATACTGGCTTCTGAAAGGTCACGGCCTTAAAAACCCTTTGTGGTGCAGTTCTATTCTGTAACATTTGGACTTGCTGTGGGTCAGAATTGACTTGATGGCAACTAATAACAACACCAACAAACATCACCCTAAAAATTTACATTCATTTTCCTCATTATTTTATTTTCTCATTATATGGCCCATAAGCCAACCTTTTGATCCAACCCATCTTCCCCAAAACTGTGTTATTCTGTGGAAAAACATACCTTGCTCACAGATAGGAAAACTTAACATAGTAAAAATGTCTATTCTACCAAAAGCCATCTATATGTACAATGCACTTCCGATCCAAATTCCACTGACATTTTTTAATGTGATAGAGAAACAAATCACCAACTTCATATGGAAGGGAAAGAAACCCCGGATAAGTAAAGCATTACTGAAAAAGTAGAAGAAAGTGGGAGGCCTCATTCTACCTGATTTCAGAACATATTATACAGCCACAGAAGTCAAAACAGCCTGGTACTGGTACAACAACAGGCACATAGACCAATGGAACAGAATTGAGAACCCAGATATAAATCCATCCACATATGAGCACCTGGTATTTGACGAAGGCCCAGTGTCAGTTAATTGGGGAAATAATAGTCTTTTTAACAAATGGTGCTGGCATAACTGGATATCCATCTGCAAAAAAATGAAACAGGACCCATACCTTACACCATGCACAAAAACTTACTCCAAGTGGATCAAAGACCTAAACATAAAGACTAAAACAATAAAGATCATGGAAGAAAAAACAGGGACAACCTTAGAAGCCCTAATACAAGGCATAAACAGAATACAAAACATTACCAAAAATGACGAAGAGAAACCAGATAACTGCGAGCTCCTAAAAATCAAACACCTATGCTCATCTAAAGACTTCATCAAAAGAGTAAAAAGACCACCTACAGATTGGGAAAGAATTTTCAGGTATGACATCTCCGACCAGCGCCTGATCTGTAAAATCTACATGATTCTGTTAAAACTCAACCGCAAAAAGACAAACAACCCCATTAAAAACTGGGCAAAGGATATGAACACGCACTTCACTAAAGAAGATATTCAAGCGGCTAACAGATACATGAGAAAATGCTCTCGATCATTAGCCATTAGAGAAATGCAAATTAAAACTATGATGAGATTTTGTCTCACTCCAACAAGGTTGGCATTAATCCAAAAAACACAAAATAATAAATGTTGGAGAGGCTGCGGAGAGATTGGAACTCTTATACACTGCTGGTGGGAATGTCAAATGGTACAACCACTTTGGAAATCTATCTGGCGTTTTCTTAAGAAGTTAGAAATAGAACTACCATACAACCCAGAAATCCCACTCCTTGGAATATACCCCAAAGAAATAAGAGCCTTTACACGAACAGATATATGCACACCCATGTTTATTGCAGCTCTGTTTACAATAGCAAAAAGTTGGAAGCAACCAAGGTGTCCATCAACGGATGAATGGTTAAATAAATCGTGGTATATTCACACAATGGAATACTATGCATCGATAAAGAACAGTGAGGAATCTGTGAAACATTTCATAACATGGAGGAACCTGGAAGGCATTATGCTGAGTGAAATTAGTCAGAGGCAAAAGGACAAATATTGTATAAGACCACTATGATAAGATCTTGAGAAATAGTATAAACTGAGAAGAACACATACTTTTGTGGTTACGAGGAGGGGAGGGAGGGAGGGTGGGAGAGGGTTATTTACGGATTAGTTAGTAGATAAGAACTACTTTAGGTGAAGGGAAGGACAATACTCAATACATGGAAGGTCAGCTCAACTGGACTGGACCAAAAGCAAAGAAGTTTCCGGGATAAAATGAATGCTTCAAAGGTCAGCGGAGCAAGGGCGGGGGTTTGGGGACTATGGCTTAAGGGGACTTCTAAGTCAATTGGCAAAATAAATTCTATTATGAAAACATTCTGCAACCCACTTTGAAGTGTGGCGTCTGGGGTCTTAAATGCTAACAAGCGGCCATCTAAGAAGCATCAATTGGTCTCAACCCACCTGGATCAAAGGAGAATGAAGAACACCAAGGTCACACGATAACTATGAGCCCAAGAGACAGAAAGGGCCACATGAACCAGAGACTTACATCACCCTGAGACCAGAAGAACTAGATGGTGCCCAGCCACAACCGATGCCTGCCCTGACAGGGAGCACAACAGAGAACCCCTGAGGGAGCAGGAGATCAGTGGGATGCAGACCCCAAATTCTCACAAAAAGACCAGACTTAATGGTCTGACTGAGACTAGAGGAATCCTGGTGGTCATGGTCCCCAAACCTTCTGTTGGCCCAGGACAGGAACCATTCCTGAAGACAACTCATCAGACATGGAAGGGACTGGACAATGGGTTGGAGAGAGATGCTGACGAAGAGTGAGCTACTTGTATCAGGTGGACACTTGAGACTGTGTTGGCATCTCCTGTCTGGAGGGGAGATAGGTGGGTAGAGAAGGTTAGAAACTGGCAAAATTGTCACGAAAGGAGAAACTGTAAGGAGGGAGTGGGCTGACTCATTAGGGGGAGAGTAAGTGGGAGTATGGAGTAAGGTGTATATAAGCTTATATGTGACGGACTGACTTGATTTGTAAGCTTTCACTTAAAGCACAATAAAAATTATTAAAAAAAAGTCTGAAGGGAAATGGAAAATAAAATACATTTATGTTAAAAAAAAACTGTCTTATTCTAGTTATCTACTTGAAGGTTTATGGCAAAGAGAAGCAAGAATGATGTTAACTGAAAGAACACCAATTTACATTTTGGTTGGCTCTTCTGAGAGCCTGACATTACTAGTAATGACCAACTTGAGACTGAGAAGAAAAGGCCCTTTAAATGGGGAGAAATCAATGTTGTGGAAGTAGGGACATTCAGAATATAGGCAACCGTATTTGGAATTCACAAATGAATGTAAATATGAGAGGATGGAAATAGTCACACATATTTTATCTCTGAGTTTGGGTAGCTTAAAATGGCTCAAAGAAAAAAAAATGCCAGAACTCACTTAAGATAGAAAGTGACTGTGTAAAGCACTGTGAATGACTGTAAAGCATGGGAGCTCAGGATTTAGCAAAGCAACTCCATGGTATACTAAGTCCGTTTCCAGCGACTGAGGGATGCACTAGTGTGGCTACCAAGTGAGCAACCCTATCCTATGGAGGCCACTGTTTCCATGGAGAAGTCTCCTCAGGTTGTTACCCTTGTAGCTGGTCAGAGGAATGCCAGGCCCCAGAAAAGAAGACGTTCGGCGTAGTGAAATCCAAGACTACAACCGGAGGACTAAATTAGCTAGTTGCAAGGCACAGATAAGGCCCTATCCACCATAATTAAAGCTGTTGTTTTTGTTGTTAGGTGTCGTAGAGTCAGTACCAACTCATAGTTGACCCTACGCACAACAGAATGAAACGCTACCCGGTCCAACGCCATCCTCACAATTGCTGCTATGCTTGAGCCCATTGTTGCAGCCACTGGGTCAATCAATCTCGTTGAGGGTCTTCCTCTTTTCCACCGACCCTGTACTTTAGCAAGCATGATGTTCTTCTCCAGGGACTGATCCCTCCTGACAACAACGTAGTCTCACCATCCTTCTAAGGAGCATTCTGTTTGTACTTCTTCCAAGACAGATTTGTTCGTTCTTTTGACAGTCCATGTTATATTCAATATTCTTCCCCAACACCACGATTCAAAGGCGTCAATTCTTAAAGTTAGCAGATAATAAAGGCTGTCACTGGGGGGTAGAATAGACCAAAGTGACAAATGTTTATACCCTGTCACTTTAAAGTCTTCATATACTATGCATAATGAGTGAGCAGAAGTGAAAATTTTCTGAGAGTAAAAGGGCTTCAAGCTGAATGGAATGTTTAGCTTAGCCCTGATGAGAAAAACAAAGATATAGTAAATGTACTCATGGTCGTCAAATTTTAACCTCTTGTCATCAAGTCAATTCTAACTCACAGCGACCCTATAAGACAGAGCAGAACTGCCCCATAGGGTTTCCAAGGAGCAGCTGGTAGATTCAAACTGCCAAACTGTTGGTTAGCAGTCTAGCTTTTAACCATTACACCACCAAACCCAAAAACCCAGTGCTGTCCAGTCAATTCCGACTCATAGTGACCCTATACCACCAGGGTGACTGTAAATTTTACTTTGCCTTGGTATAAGTATTTTTCATGTTTTCCCATGTTTTATTCCATTATTATACCAAGAAATTAAATATAGTTATAAATACATATGCTATCATTTTCATACACCTATATTGATAAAGTTCATAATTTGATTCATCAAGTACTGTATTCTTGCTTTTTTCTTAACTGTCTCACCTGAAAATTCTAATCAGTGATCTATGTAACCAAAGCCGGGACTCATTATTTAACCAAAGGGAACCTGGACTACATATCAGGAAGGGAGTATAGTTAATCTTTCTCGTTTCATCAGTGCAGTCTCTAAGCCAGCCAGCCCCTTAAGAAGAGATCTAAGTAATTCATCCTCTGTGATGTTTTTTGTTTTTTAAAATTTTTATTGTGCTTTAAGTGAAAGTTTACAAACCAAGTCAGTCTCTCACATAAAAACTTAAATACACCTTGCTACATACTCCTGATTGTTCTCCCCCTAACGAGACAGCCCACTCTCTCCCTCCACTCTCTCTTTTTGTGTCCATTTCACCAGCTTCTAACCCCCTCTACCCTCTCATCTCCCCTCCAGGGAGGAGATGCCAACATAGTCTCAAGTGTGCACCTGATCCAAGAAGTTCACTCCTCACCAGCGTCCCTCTCCAACCCATTGTCCAGTCCAAATACTGTCTAAAGCTTTGCTTTGGGAATGGTTCCTGTCCTGGGCCAACAGAAGATCTGGAGGCCGTGACCACCGCGGTCCTTCTAGTCTCAGTCAGACCATTAAGTCTGGTCTTATTACAAGAATATGGGGTCTGCATCTCACTGCTCTCCTGCTACCTCAGGGGTTCTCTGTTGTGTTCCCTGTCAGAGCAGTCATCGGTTGTAGCCAGGCATCATCTAGCTCTTCTGGTCTCAGGATGATGTAGTCTCTGGTTTATGTGGCACTTCCAGTCTCTTGGGCTCGTAATTACCTTATGTCCTCGGTGTTCTTCATTCTCCTTTGATCCAGGTGGGTTGAGACCAATTGATGCATCTTAGATGGCTGCTTGCTAGCATTTAAGACCCCAGACACCTCTCTCCAAAGTGAGGTGCAAAATGTTCTCTTAATAGATTTTATTATGCCAGTTGACTTAGATGTCCCCTGAAACCATGGTCCCCAAACCCTTGCCCCTGCTATGCTGGCCGTCAAAGCATGTAGTTTATTTTGGAAACTTCTTCGTTTTCGTTTAGTCCAGTTGTGCTGACCTCGACTGTATGGTGTGTTGTCTTTCCCACCACCTAAAGTATTTCTTACCTTTTTTTTACTATCTAACTAATGAACACTCCACTCCCATCCTTCCTCCCTCCCCCATCTCGTACCCATCAAAGAGTATTTTCTTCTCTGTTTAAACTATTTCTTGAGTTCTTATAATAGTGGTCTTAAACAATATTTGTACTTTTGCCTCTGACTAATTTCACTCAGCATAATGCCTTCCAGATTCCTCCATGTTATGAAATGTTTCACAGATTCCTCACTGTTCTTTATCGATGCGTAGTATTCTATTGTGTGAATATACCATAATTTATTTATCCATTCATCCGTTGATGGGCACCTTGGTTGCTTCCATCTTTTTGCTATTGTAAACAGTGCAGCAACGAACATGGGTGTGCATATATCTGTTCACGTAAAGGCTCTTATTTCACTAGGGTATATTCCAAGGAGAGGGATTGCTGGATCATATGGTAGTTCTATTTCTAGCTTTTTAAGGAAGCACCAGATCAATTTCCAAAGTGGTTGTACCATTTGACATTCCCACCAGCAGGGTATAAATGTTCCAATCTCTCCACAGCCTCTCCAAGATTTATTATTTTGTGTTTTTTAGATTAATGCCAGCCTTGTTGGAGTGAGATGAAATCCCATTTTAGTTTTGATTTGCATTTCTCTAATGGCTAATGATTGTGAGCATTCCCTCATGTATCTGCTAGCTACCTGAATGTCTTCTTCAGTGAAGTGTCTATTCATATCTTTTGCCCATTTTTTAAATGGGTTATTTGTCTTTTTGCAGTTGAGTTTCTACAGTATCATGTAGATTTTAGAGATCAGGTGCTGATTGGAAATGCCATTGCTAAAAACTTTTTCCCAGTCTGTAGGTCATCTTCTACTTTTGGTGAGGTCTTTGGATGAGCATAGGTGTTTGATTTTTAGGAGCTCCCAGTTATCTAGTTTTTCTTCTGCATTGTTAGTAATGTTTTGTATACTGTTTATGCCATGTATTAGGGCTCCTAATGTTGTCCCTATTTTTTCTTCCATGATCTTTATTGTTTTAGATTTTATGTATAGATCTTTGATCCATTTTAAGCTCATTTTTGTGCATGGAGTGAGGTATGGGTCTTGTTTCATTTTTTTGCAGATGGATACCCAGTTATGCCAGCACCATGTGTTAAAAAGACTGTCTTTTCCCCATTTAACTGTTTTGGGGCCTTTGTCAAATATCAACTGGTCATATGTGGATGGATTTATGTCTGGATTCTCAATTCTGTTCCGTTGGTCTATGTATCTGTTGTTGTACCAATCCCAGGCTGTCTTGGCTACTGTGGTGGTATAATAGGTTCTAAAATCAGGTAGAGTGAGGCCTTCCACTTGGTTCTTCTTTTTCAGTAATGCTTTACTTACCAGGGGCCTCTTTCCCTTCCATATGAGGTTGGTGATTTGTTTCTCCATCTCATTAAAGAATATCGTTGGAATTTGGACCAGAATTGCATAAGATGTATAGATCGCTTTTGGTACAATAGACATTTTTATTATGTTAAGTCTTACTGTCCATGAGCAATGTATGTTTTTCCACTTATGTAGGTCCTTTTTAGTTTCTTGCAGTAGTTCTTTGTAGTTTTCTTTGTATAGGTCTTTTACATCTTTGCTAAGATTTATTCCTAAGTATTTTATCTTCTTGGGGGTTATTGTAAATGGTATTGATTTGATGATTTCCTCTTCGATGTTCTTTTTGTTGGTGTAGAGGAATCCAACTGATTTTTGTATGTTTATTTTGTATCCCGATTCTCTGCTGAACTCTTCTATTAGTTTCAGTAGTCTTCTGGAGGATTCCTTAGGGTTTTCTATGTATAAGATCATGTCATCTGCAAATACAGATAATTTTTCTTCTCCCTTGCCAGTCCGGATGCCCTTTATTTCTTTATCTAGCCTCATTGCTCTGGGTAGGACCTCCAACACAATGTTGAATAAGAGCGGCGATAAAGGGCATCCTTGTCCGGTTCCCGATCTCAAGGCGGATGCTTTCAGGCTCTCTCCATTTAGGATGTGTTGGCTGTTGGCTTTGTATAAATGCCCTTCATTATGTTGAGAAATTTTTCTTCAATTCCTATTTTGCTGAGAGTTTTTATCATGAATCGGTGTTGAGCTTTGTCAAATGCCTTTTCTGCATCAATTGATAAAGTCATGTGATTCTTGTCTTATGTTTTATTTATGTGATGGATTATGTTAACTGTTTTTCTAATGTTGGACCATCCCTGCATACCTGCTATGAATTCTACTTGGTCATGGTGAATTATTTTTTGATATGTCGTTGAATTCTCTTGGCTAGAATTTTGTTGAGGATTTATGCATCTAAGTCCATGAGGGATATAGGTCTGTAATTTTCTTTTCTTGTGGTGTCTTTACCTGATTTTGGTATCAGGGATATTGTGGCTTCATAGAATGAGTTTGGTAGTATTCCGTCTTTTCCTATGGTCTGAAATACCTTTAGTAGTAGTAGTGTTAACTCTTTCCTGAAAGATTGGTAGAACTCTGTAGTGAAGCTGTCTGGGCCAGGGCTTTTTTCTTGTTGGGAGTTTTTTGATTACCTTTTCAATCTCTTCTTTTGTTATGGGTCTATTTAGTTGTTCTATCTCTGTGTTAATTTAGGTAGTGTGTTTCTAGGAATTCATCCATTTCTTCTAGGTTTTCATATTTGTTAGAGTACGGTTTTTCTTAGTAATTCTTTTAATTTCAGTCGGGTCTGTTGTAATATTGCCAATCTCAGTTCGTATTCGGGTTATTTGCTTCCTCTCCTGTTTTTTTTCTGTCAGTTTGGCCAGTGGTTTATCAATTTTGTCGTTTTTTTTCAAAGAACCAGCTTTTGATCTTGTTAATTCTCTCAACTGTTTTTCTGTTTCATTTAGTCCTGCTCTAATTTTTATTATTTGTTTTCTTCTGGTAACTGAGGGTTTCTTTTGTTGCTCTCTATTTGTTTTTAAGTTGTATAGAAAATTCTTTGATTTCAGCCCTTCTTTATGTATGTGTGCATTTATTGATACAAATTGATCTCTGAGCACTGCTTTTGCTGTGTCCCAAAGGTTCTGATAGGAAATGTTTTCATTCTTATTGGATTCTGTGAATTTCTTCATTCACTCCTTAATGTCGTCTATAACCCAGTCTTTTTTGAGCAGGGTATTGTTCAGTTTCCAAGTATTTGATTTCTTTTCCCTGATTTTTCTGTTATTGATTTCTACTTTTATGGCCTTATGGTCTGAGAAGATGCTTTGTAATATTTCGATGTTTTTGATTCTGCAAAGGCTTGCTTTATGACCTAATATGTGGTCTATTCTAGAGAATGTTCCATGTGCACTAGAAAAGAAAGTATACTTTGCACCTGTTGTGTGGAGTGTTCTGTATATGTCTATGTGGTCAAGTTGGTTGATTGTGGCATTTAGATCTTCTGTGTCTTTATTGAGCTTCTTTCTGGATGTCCTGTCTTTCACTGAAAGTAGTGTGTCGAAGTCTCCTACTATTATTTTGGAGGTGTCTATCTCACTTTTCAAGGCTGATAGAGCTTGTTTTAGCCCTGTCATTGGGTGCATAAATATTTAATATGGTTATATCTTATTGGTATATTGCACCTTATCCTTAATGACAGATTTAACTTTAAATTCTATTTTGTCAGAAATTAATATTGCCACTCCTGCTCTTTTTTGATTGTTGTTTGCTTGATATATATTTTTTCATCCTTTGAGGTTTTTTTTGTCTCTAATTCTAAGGTGTGTCTCTTGTAGGCACCATATAGATGGATTGTGTCTTTTAATCCATTCTGCCACTCTCTGTCTCTTTATTGGTGCATTTAGTCCATTTATATACAGTGTAATTATGGATAGGTATGAATTTAGTGCTATCATTTTGATGTCTTTTTTTGTGTGTTGTTGACAGTTCCTTTTTCCCACTTAATTTTATGTGCTGAGTGGATTATCTTTATATATTGTCCTTTCCCTGTATTCGTTATTGTTGATTTTGTTTCAGCTGAGTCTCTATTTTTTCTTGTATTTTATTTTGATGTGTAGAATAGTTTGTCTCCTTTGTGGTTACCTTATTATTTACCCCTATTTTTCTAAATTTAAACCTATCTTTTATTTCTTTGTATTACCCTATCTTCCTCTCCATATGGAAGATCTATGATTACATTTCTCAGTCTGTCCCTCTTTATTGTTTTAATGTTGCCTTATATAATAATATCGTTGTTACCCTGTTTTGAGCTTTTTAAAAAAAATCCTTTTTTTTTTTTTCATTTCCCTGTCTGGGTTGACTTCTGATTGTTCTGCCCAGTGTTCTAGTCTTGGGTTGATACATGATATTATTGATTTTCTAGCCAAAGAACTCCCTTTAGTATTTCTTGTAATTTTGGTTTGGTTTTTATGATTTCCCTAAACTTCTGTTTGTCTGGAAATGTCATAATTTCACCTTCATATTTAGAGACAATTTTGATGGATATATGATTCTTGGTTGGCAATTTTTTTCCTTCAATTTTTTAAATATGTCATCCCATTGCCTTCTTGCCTGCATGGTTTCTGCAGAGTAGTCCAAGCTTATTCTTGTTGGGTCTTTTTTGTAGGTGACTTTTCGTTTATCCCTAGCTGCTGTTAAAATTCTGTCTTTATCTTTGGTTTTGGCAAATTTGATTATAATATTTTCTGGTGACTTTCTTTTAACATCTACCTTATGTGGAGTTCTGTGAGCATCTTGGGTAGGTATCTTCTCATCTTTCATGATATCAGGGAAGTTGTCTGTCAACAAATCTTCAACAATTCTCTCTGTATTTTCTGTTATCCCTCCATGTTCTTGTACTCCAATCACTCATAGGTTATTTCTCTTGTTGGAGTCCCACATTATTCCTAATGTTTTGTTCATTTTTTAAAACTCTTTTATCTGATTTTTCTTCATATATATTAGTGCCATGTGATCTATCTTCAAGTTCAGAAATTCTGGCTTCTACTTGCTCAGTTCCACTCCTTTGACTTTCTGTTGAGTTGTCTACTTCTGTAATTTTATCGATCTTCTAAATTTCTGATTTCTGTCTGTGTATGGATTTTTCTAGCTTATTAAATTTTTTGTATGTTCCTGAATAATCTTTCTAATTTCTTCTATTGCTTTATCTCTGTGTTCCTTGGCTTGTTCTGCATATTGCCTTATTTTCTTCCTGATATTTTGTATTCTGCCTCTGGTAATTCCAGGAATGCACTTTCACCTAGGAGATCCCTGGATTCTTTGTTTTGAGTGCTTGTTGAGGTGATCATGGTCTGTTTCTTTATGTGACTTGATATTGACTGTTGTCTCCAAGCCATCTATAAGTTATTGTATTAGTTTATGCTTGCTTACTGTGTCGTAGCTTCCTCCTTTGTTTTGTTTTGATATGCCCAAATGGGTTGCTTGAGTGAGCTCACTTGATTATTTTTGTCTTTGGAGCTCTGATGTCCTGTCCCCAGATGGCTAGAGCTGTTATCAGGTATATCAGTTTAGGAGTCCTTTCACTTTTGTTGTATAAATTCAGCTCAGGTTTCCAGGTAGCTGATCATCAAGTGTGTGGTACAGGCTCTGTCCTACAGTCTTAGAGGGGCAGGGGTGGTTGATGTATTTACCAGTATCTGATTGCAGCAGGGGGTCACACTCTGAACAAGGCAGGGGGCTGAGAACCGACCCCTGAGTGTGTCTGAGGAAAGCTTGTCCCTGTTCCCTAGACCATGCAGGTGGGTGGGTTCTGTAGATGGACCACGGGCACCCAATGTTTTTGGTTGTAAGGACTGGGAGAAGTCAGTTATCCTTGGAGCCCTGTCATGGGTGGCTGGGTGACCTGAGTGGAGCCACCTGTCCTTAGGCCCGCGATGTGGGTAGGTGAGGACCCTGTTTAATAGCCAAAGGAATGCCAAACATCAAACACCCACCTCTCCACAGCACAGCTGAACCAGTTGGAGTCTGCCAACAAGGGTCTATTCTCCTGAAATAGGCCCACACAAGTCCATGCAGAGGGGAATGGTGCTCAAAGTCCATGGACTGTTTATGCCTGGACAGGAGCTGCTTCTGTCCTGAGCTCCCCCAGTTAGTGGAGCTGGCAAATTATGTTTTCCCCCATTTGCAAATCTTTTCCTTCTCCAAGGCAGGGAGGATGGCTGTAGGTGCTCAACAGTGCCTATCTCAGGTCCAGGGAATTCAGCCGCTGAAGCCTGCTTGGGGTTGTGGGAGCACGGTAAAATGTACGCAAGTACTTAGCTTTTGCTGAAGAGTGCCATTCTTCTCTGGTTCTGGAGGTGTGAGTAGGCTGTGTGGCTGGCTGCTTCTCCCTGAGGAAACTGCAGCTGAACATTAGTACCAGCCCACCGCCGCTGCTCAGGATTGGTGCCTGAGGCCTCCCCGTGATTCAGGTCTGGTAACTCCTCTCTTCTTCTGACTTGTCTCTTTCTCCCTCTGGCCCTCTGTTCATTTTCTAAGCTTGCCTTTGATGCTCAGGCATCCTAGCTTGTCATACATATACTTGTTTCACTTGTTTTTTCGTGTCTTTGTTATAAAGAGGGCTTGGAGGAAGAGTCTGTCTATTCTGCCATCTTTGCTCCGCCTCTCTGATCTTTTTAATGAAAACTAAAAAACCCAGGCTCGAAGAGAACGGCACAGAATTTCCAACCCATTCTGGCTATTCCTTATATTGTTCTTACAACTTCATAGCCTAACTCAGGCTCTGTTCCTTTCCACTAGATCAGAGCTGCAAACCAGTAGCCCTTGTATGTAGACTAAGATTTTATTGCAATCATGGAGAAAATTCTTCAAGCATGGCTATGGTTCCAAAGAGAAGTTTTTATTCATTTAAAATACGGAAAGGGATAAAACTTGGCTTCCACATCTACCATAGGTATAAAAAGAAAAACTTCCATGTTTGTCATTTTTTGTGATTTTTATCTCACGTTCTTTGTTACTGAAATCATCTCAGAGTTACAGGATTTGCACTTGATTTCTTTCTATGAGTAGGATCTAGACTTCATGTAGGTAATCCAAGCTACAGAATGATGTCTCCATAAGGACAGGTACATCTTCAAGGCTTGTTTCAGGTGTGGACAACAGGGAGGGTAGATTTCTACCACTTTACATTCTTGTGCTCTACTTACTCACACTTCTAGTTATCCTCTAGTCGACTGTCCAGTTTTTTACTTTTTTCATCTTTTCTCTCCTCTTCCAAGTGTCTCTCGATAAAAAGCTCGCATACTGGGCATAACTAGATTTAAGTCTTGTTTTTGGGAGTGTTCATCTATTTTCTTGCTGTGAGGGATGGAGAAAGATATGTCATTTTAAAAATAATCAAAAGAAAGCTAGAGCATCTTTATTAATTTCAGACAAAGAAGGCTTCAGAGCAAGGAAAATTATCAGGGATAAAAGTGACATTAGGTAATGAGAAAGGAGTAAATTCTCAAAGAACACATAAAAATCCTTAATGTGTGTGTGGCTAACAACAGAGCTTCCAAATACCTGTGGCAAAAACTACAGAGCTTCAAGGAGAAATGATGAGTCAGCTATTATAGTTGGAGGTTTCAACACACCTCTGTCAGTAACTGACAGGTTCTTCAGGCAGAAAAACAGGATATAGTCGAACTAAACAGCACCATCAATCAACTGGATCTAATTGATATTTATAGAATACTTAATCCAACAATATCAGAATGTACATTATCCTCAAACTGTTGTGGAATATTTGCTGAGAGACCATATTCTGAGCCATAAGACGCACCTTAAAAAATTTAAATATTAGAAATTATACAAAATAAGCTCTCAGACCACTTGGAACTAAACTAAAAATCAATAACAAAGATACCTGGAAAATCCAAAAATATCTGGAGATTAAACAATGCACTGTTCAATAACACATGGGCCAAAGTAGAAGTATACAGGAAAATTTTTTAAAAGTTTTTTTTATGTATTCAGTTAAAATGAAAATACAAGTTATTAAAATTTGTGTGATGCAGTGAAAGCAGTGTTTAAAGGAAAATTTATAACGTTGAATTCAAATATTAGAAAAGAAGAAAGATATAAAATCAATAATCTAAACTTCCACTTTAGGAAACACAAAAAAGAAGAACAAATTAAATCCAAAGTAAGCAAAAGAAATGAAATAATAAAAATTAGAGCAGAAATTCATGCAATTGAAATGTACATTTGTGTTGTTTTAAATTGCTAAGAAAACTGAGGTATTCAATGAATAAATAGATGGATAGGTAGATAAATTTTAAAAATATCAATAAAAGAGTGAAATGTTGTTTAAGACTGGAAATTTTTATATATCTTTTCAAAAGAGGTGTCGAATCATTGGGCCGCTTTAATTCTAAAGTCCTTTAAAATCTTTCCTTTGACTTTGCTAATTTATGCCAATGTTTTGTTCCATTTGTGACTTCCAATTGGAGACAATTACACGGTGTAACCACTATCTCTGTTCTGCTGTGAGATTATCAATTTTAGTGGGTGGTAACTGTTTTGTGCTTGTGATTCCCTATGACTATGGCTTTAAGAATGTGAACATTTCCTGTCCAGTACAGAAGATATTACTGTTTCTACCCAGTGAATTAAGAAATAAGCACCTGAAATGTTTATTTTTTTCCCCAAAATTATGTCCTAAACTCTTGCTCTGAATATAGTTTTCTGCTAGGTTCTGAAGCTATTACAAAATAAATACAGATAGTTCCCTACGTAAAAACTGATTCGTGTACTAGAAGTTTATTTCTAAGTTAAGAGTTTGTCACTCAGAACACATTTCCACATAGAAACAATATCTAAAACACTGAGTCTGTCCCTAAACCACAAAAGTCCTTTTAATGCTGAATTTACAATTTTTTTTTTTTTAATTATAAAGAACTTAAATGTATTTAAACACTATTTCTTAACATTTTTTTCCTACGGGAAAACAGATTTAGTTCTTCAACTTGTAATGTTAGACTTAATATCCTGCCTAAAAGAAATGGCTTCTTCATCAGTGACATTGGAGATCAGAGAGTCCTTTGAGTAATGAAGTAAATAGTGCTTTATTTAAAAAAAAAAAAATCTCTTAGTATGTCTGTAATCATCATTTTGTTTAGCTTTGTTTTAGTTCTCTGAATCAGGAATACCAGTTATTCTTACATTGGATCATCTTGTTCTCTCTTCCATGTCTACAATCTTCTCTCTAGTTGCTTTTGTTATATCCAGATTATGTAATTGCCATTGTTAACTTTCAGCATCTGTACATTTCTTGTCACCTTAAATATTTTATTTACTAAAAATTCTAATTGAGAAATAAATGGCAATTAGCTCCACAGAGTGCTCAAATTCAGAACCCCACTTTCCTTCAGTTTTTGGGTATTGTCATTAATAAAGATGGTGCCACGCAGTCAGAAATTGTCAATGATCTTTAAGATATGTCACCCACATCCAAGTAACTTTTTTTCTACTTTGAGACATAAATCATTTACTTTAATCATTCCAATAAGTAGATTGATAGTGCACTTATGTAAAGTAGCACATACAGAGAGTTGATATGAATATTTGTAGATGTAGATATAGATAAGGATGTAGATATAGATGAGAAGATAAGTGGTATAGACTAAATATTTCAGGAGTTGAGAAAATGAATTGGATTTTGCTTGATTCAACCATTCAGCATACACAAACATGTGGGTGAGTCCCTTGCTCATAGTTTTGTCTCTTCCTTGAAGACTCCTCTTCTCCCATCTTCTCCATCTCTGTATGTTCAAATCTTAGCTGCCTTTAAGCCCAGCATATGTGCATCCTTTGCTATGAAGCCTTCTCTGATACCTGCCTCTGGAAGTAGTCTGTTCTTCCTCTCCTCTCCCATGGCAATTCATTGCTAATTTTCTTACATAGTAGAGGCATGAAAATGGATCAGGGTATTCAGAAAACTCCAACTATGGACTAAAAAAAATCCATTTTTTAAAATAGATGACTGAGGTAAGTCAAGGTTTACACAAAGGCAGGAAGTAGAGAGAACATTTTAGATATGGGGAAGGTAGAGAAGATGATGAGCAAAGGCATAGACAATGGAAATCAGAGGGCTGGCTTTCTGGAAACAGGGTTCACACTGAAAATGGCAGAAGGTAAAATGTTAAAGAATAGTTGGGGAGCAGATGGTGTCAAGCCTTTCACAATGCCTCAGGGATGAAGAGTTTGGACTTCAACCTGAAAGAACAGGGGGCCGTCGAATGTATTGTTAAAGTAGGCATTTAAGAAAATTAATTTAGCAGCAGTATGTAAGATGGATGCAAGAAGCTTATTAAAAAGATATTTTAGTAATATGAGGCTAGCAGGTACAAATTTTTAAGGCCCTTTACTAAGGTATGCAACAGCAACATAAATAAAACCCATTAACTGTCCTCTGTCTATAGTTCATTTTAATATCTGGTGCTAAAATCTCCTCTCTACTTGCAAAGAATTTACCCTAGCCACTTTGGGGTAAAATAATTTCAATTTGGTTTTCTCAGGGTTTTGAACTCCGTCAATTCAGGAGGTGGCTGTTGGAGAGGTGAAGGGGACAGATACTAGTTCTAGCTTTTTCCGCATTATGGTGGGTCAGTGCCCAGTGTCACTCATCTTGTCTGTTCTTTATGTAGGCACAGGTCAGTGGCCCCTCAGACAAAGGCCAGATTGTCTTTAAGAGCAGGGACTGTCCACATGGAATCCTCCTGATGAGAAGCGCCTCATCGTGGCCATGATACCACTTACAGGCCCCTCTCAGATATCTTTTCCCCAATAAGAAGTCCGTGAGAATTTCTGAAACTATACACTCCCTTTCAGCCCACAGGGACTAGGGGTGTTGTCTCCAGCTGTCAAAGGGTGTGAGCCACACCATTGTATCACTGTACAGCTTCTTTTCGAGATAGTACGGTGGTGAGAAAGAGGATGACAGATTTCTCTCCAAGTTTTGCTGTCTGCTATTTCCTAGCCCCACTCCGTCAGAAGGACTTTCTATTTACAGATCCCTAAAGTTGATAAATAAGGAGATTTATTGTGTCATTTCTCGGAACTCATCCCAAGGGCAGGGCAGAAGCTCCCCATGTTCAGGTTTAACTCTATTTCCTTTTTTAAGTCACCCACTTTCCTCATTTCATTCTTTTCCAATTTAGAGGCATTTTTTTCCTTCTAATTTAGATGAGGGAGTTGTGCATGTGGATCTGAATCCCTCAACATTGCTCCAAGACCATAGGGTTCTGAACCTAAAAATCAGGAATTTGTTGCCTATTGTTTTTTCCTGGTTCTACAAGGAGGAGAGGCAGTGACTGGGAAGGATGTGTCATGTCTAAACCACTGATCTGGGTGGGAGTGGGCAGTGCCTTAGGGAACAAACACAGGATTTAAGCAGAGATAAGGGTGGGCATGGGCAATCACATCAATTAGTATTTTGCAATACTTGCTTACCACATAATTATGAAGAAAGGATAAGATGAAAAAATCCATTAGACTGGATCAGAGTGTTAGAATATATGATGTAGGGAGAGAATTCAAAGAAAGTTCTCAAAAGGTGAGCCTGAGTACATGAAAGTTTAATTCAATTGAGGAGTAAAAGAGAAAAAGACTAGTTGCTCACACCCCATGGCCTGATATATCTAAAACTTCATAGTTAATTAGATATATCAACACAAGGTTGTTGTTGTTGTTAGGTGCCATCGAATCAGTTACGACTCATAGTGACCCTATGCACAACAGAACGAAACACTGCCCAGTCCTGAGCCATCCTCACGATCATTGTTATGCTTGAGCTCATTGTTGCAGCCACTGTGTCAATCCACCTCAATGAGGGTCTTCCTCTTTTCCGTTGACCCTGTACTCTGCCAAGCACAATGTCCTTCTAATGAACATTAATTCTATTAGTGATCTAAGATGGAAAGGCTCTAGAAGATCAATTCGCTTGTTGCAACTCACAACAAATGGTTTGGTAATAAGCATATGTATTCATTGTTTATTTTGGGGTTATACCTAACAAGATAACTGGTAGTGGTCATCGGCACATGGCCACTGAGAGACTGAGACTGGGTCTATTGCTTGGCCATCAGTTGGATTAGCAGGTTGATTGGTGAACACAGAACAAGAACAGATAGATTAGGCTGTAATTTCAGGCTATTCAACTGCTGATCAAGATGCATTTCTCTTCCTAGGAATATTTCAGCCCAAGATATCCTATAGTAGTCTTTCGAGTAGAGCATTCCCTTTCTAGAGAGTGTGAGGACCCACTGACAAATTCTGCCATACAATTCATTTTCCGTAGCCTTTATCTGTCATTCCAAACCCTTATCATTTCCTTATGACAGTTTGTAATTTCTTTAAATTACTGTTAATCTTCCACTAGTTACATTTTTAATTGATGACTTCCCTTTTAGGGAAGCATATTAGACCCCTTGGTGAGACTTAGAAAGCGCCCTCAAATTGCTAGCAATATATTTGTGAATCATCTCTTGGGTAGCTTATTTTCTGAGAAGAATTCTACAGATGGCTAATCTTATCCATTTTGTGTTGATTCCTGTTAGCTCTAAGCTCTAACCTCTAAGCATGACAATATCTGAATCTGCGCCAATTTTAGGTTATGCTTAGGTTATGAGTTTTGTTATTGTTGTTGTTGTTATCCTTTAATTTAATTTAGTTTGCTTTGTAAATTTGCATATTTCTAGCATTTGTCAGAATTTATAAAGGAAGGGGATGGGGGCATATGGATTGCCATTTGGAGTATTCTGAGAATTTGGTATACTTTTCATATTGAGCTTATTAGAATGAAAATATGTTAATTGTAGGGAGTCAACACATAATACTTTTTTCTTTCCCTCCCTAGTTGTTTTATTCCTGTCCCAATTAAGAATTAAGTCAAGGAATTGGACAGATAGAGATAAAAATAGCAGCTTTATGACTCTGTCACAAGTGCTTAGAACAGTTCCTGGAATATATGTTGTTGTTGTTAGGTGCCATTAAGTCAGTTCTGACTCAGAGAGACCCTATGTACAACAGAATGAAACACTGCCTGATCCTGTGCCATCCTCACAATTGGTGTTATGCTTGAGCCCATTGTTACAGCTACTGTGTCAGTCCATCTCATTGAGGGTCTTCCTCTTTTTATCTGGTCCTCTACTTTACCAAGTATGCTGTCCTTCTCCAGGGACTGATCCCTCCTGATTAAAAAAAAAAAAGCATGTTCAAAATATGTGAGACATAGTTTCGCCATCTTTTTTTCTAAGGAGCACTCTGGTTGTACTTATTCCCAGACAGATTTGTTTGTTCTTTTGGCAGTCCATGGTGTATTCAGTATTCTCCACCGGCACTATAATTCAGAGGTGTCAATTCTTCTTTGGTCCTCCTTATTCATATAATTACTCAGTTAATACTTGGTGGATGAATGAATGAATTAAAGCTAGATTGAAGAATGTAGCTTAATGTACAACCTAATTGGTTTCATAATACTTCACCCAGAATTAAACAAACCATCCAGACCCAGGAAGATCTGGACAACCTCAAACCTCTTCTACAGAGATGGGAAGGTATCCACCCATGGCGGCATTCTACAGGCTGGTTGGTCTCAGAGAGCACGAGTGAGAGCTTGCCCACAGGACAAGTCACTGATCCTATCAAGGGAACATGAGCGAGAAAGCCCAGAGAGGCCAGGAGTGCTCTTCCCCTTATGGAATAGAAGACCGTGGAACGGAGTCTCCTTTAGAATGGTCCTGGTTTTGGGCTCTTAAAAACCCTTTCAAGACCCAACTATTTTCTGCTTTGAGGTTTTTTGTTTGTTTGTTTTAATACCATGTGTTTTCATTAATGGAAGCATTCTGAGTCATGGAGTGTGTTTAAATTTTTGGATGGTAATATGGATTGAGAAATATTGTGTGGAAATACATGGTTACCACAAAACTTGGAGGGTTCGTGGGTGTTATGATTGGTTAGTACCCATCTTTCCCACTGGCCATGGGTGGCAGGATGTTTTGTGGGGTGCCTTCCATTAGGTTACATGGGAAACCTCTGGTTTCCAAATATCACACACACACACATAAAACCAAGCCCACCAGGGCTCCCTAACTATCACGCAGGAAACCATAAATATGCTTACGTGGCTTATTTAGCTGTACAAAAGCCAAAAGAGGCAAAAGTTTCATTCAATCACACCTCCTGGATGTACCACCTCACATTTAAGCCTGATACCCCAGCTATTTTGCATCAACAAATGTTTCTTTTGCCTTTCACCATTACACAAGCCCCCAATTCACCATTACACAGCAAATATTTTCAGTGGGAAAGTAGAGTCCCAAGAAACCTGAGAGCTGGAAAAGTGGGTGGGCAACTCACAGGCTATGAAAGGGTTAAAAAAATCGTTGAACCTAGAAGTAAAACTTGTGATCAAACAGAAGCTGTGCAACCCTGGGGAGCTTAAGCATAGGAAATAGAATGAGATTTAAAAAAATCATCATTATCACAAATAAATGTTGGTGTGGAGGAGGAAGCTTAGATGTGTGGTCACAATAGCCTTTCTAACTCCAAATAACCTCCCAGATTACACAACTATTTGATAACCACAGACTCCACCCACCCTCCCCACACCCAAGAAGCAGACGGGCACTGTAGGCTTGGGTGCAGGTTAGAGCACTCTGAGGGACTGATGTCCTTCAAGAAGAGGCTGGAGAGGGGCTGACCTAAGCATGCCCAGTCCTTCTCTCAAATATGACAGGAACCTGTGACAACTCTTCCCATAGCAAAGAGGGAATGATGGCAAAGGTGAGAGAGTCCAGAAGTGTTACTCTGATGGAAGCACCCCTGTGGGAACATAAGGTCAAAGAATGCTGGGAAGTGTGAAAAACAAAAAAGAGAGACCTAGAAATTCTGTCTCAATGTCACACTAATTACTGTCCACTCAAATAGGAGGGAAGTCCAAGCTGATGACTCTCGGAGGATGGTGGTAACAGCTGGAAGTTGCACCCTATCAAGTCATGTTTATGTACCTAAGATTATAAATGAAAGAAACTGAGTGCCTTAGAATTGTATTACATACAACTTGCATATATATGTTTGTTTCTAAGTTGGGTTTTTTTTTTTTTGTATTACACAGGGAGTGAGTAATAATTCTACAACAACATATAAAGAAATTATTACCCTCAAGAGATTTTTTTTTTTTTTTAACCTGCTGTCTGGATAAACCATACCAAAATATTTCAGGAAAACCTGAGACAGAGCTGGGGGGGTGGGGAGGGTGAGGCCAGGTGCTTTCTCCTTTACTCAGAGAACCTGTGGGCATACCGTTCTCAACAAGTACGGTTGGTTCCTTTCTTGTCTCAGAGTAACAGATCCCTGAAATGCTGCCTAGCACATCTTTTCTCTCAAAGTTGCTCAAAATTTTGGCTGAAGCCAACAAAAGATGTGCTATTGAAGGGCACTCTGTGTGGGCTCTGGGAAGCCGACAGCTCAGAGAAGACCTTTCTTTTGCAGGGAGCATTGTTACCTTGTTTTTAGAAAAAGACAGATTGCTTCTGTTACCAACAGCTTTAATTTGCTGTGAGTTTTTTTTTTTTTTTTCTGAACACCTTCAGAGTATTAAAAAATTTATATACTTACATAAACTGGAATTCAGGAAGAATCTAAGGTTGGGAATCTGACAGGTCAGTGATTGGAGGATGAATTTTCCTGGGAAAATGCAAATGGAGGTGGAACTCTCAGACAGCACCTTCACAGGTATTTAATCTGTTCTCTTAAGGTTTTGCTACTCTCTTCTCAGAAGATTGTGTGACACTTGGCATTCCAAGAATCTTGAAAAGAATAGGTATGTTGCTGCAGCAATGAAGTGAACAAAATATTTTGCATACGAGGAAAGCTGAAATCTGCTCTTGCAGACCACCTGTAGGTACACATAAAGATTTGTCTGAAAGTGGCCCTTAAAAATAGTTCTTACTGTACTCTATAGAAACAGGATATTTTATCTTTAAACAACGTCTGTGCTTTACACCTTGTACCTACCCTAGAACAATGAGTTCTTCCACAGAGTTAATTTGTGAATCACCCCTGTATCTGCTCTCAGATGCAGGTTCTGCCCTCTTCCCTGGACTGCACCTCTGTCTGCCTCTGTTCATTTTTCAGGACGGAGAGGGGAGGAAAAGCAGATGGTCTCTCTTTGTACCCTAGAAACATTGTCCTGCATCCATTACCTTCCTGATTCTCCCAACCTTGGGACCCACTTATAGCCCTTTGAGTTGTTCTTAGGGTAACCGTAGAACACTGCCGAGGGGGCAGCGGTAGTTCAGTGGTAGAATTCTTGCCTTCTGTGTGGGAGATCGGTTGCGTTTCTGACCAGTGCACCTCACGCACAGCCACCATCAGCATGTCAGTGGACGCTCGTGTGTTGCTATGATGCTGAACAGGTTTCAGCAGAGCTTCTGTACTATGAAGAAAGGTTTGGAGACCTAGTTCTGAAAATCAGCCAGTGAAAACCCTATGGATCACAATGGTCTGATCCTCAAACAACCATGGGAATGGCGCAGGACCAGGCAGCATTTCTTTCTGCGTGGATGAGGTCACCATGAGTCGGGGGAGGTCATCTCGGCAGCTAACACAACAAGAATACTACGTGGGAGCTGACCCAGTGGGTCCCACAGGCAGATGTGTGTTGTCTCCTTAGGCCTGAATTTCAGAAATCTCCAAAGGCAAATCTTCTTATTAAGCATTTTATTCTCTATAAAAGTCCTGACACATTCTGTACACTTGCCCTTCTGAAAGAGGCTATTTCACCATTAATGGACTTTCTAAGCTGATCTGCCATTTAGCTAAATAAATAAGTGGTGATGGAATGTAGGCTTGAAACACATTTTTCTTGACAGGAATAAAATTAGTACTTTGAACTTTCCGGCTCTCAGCAGGGTGGTCTTTGCAAGCCCTGGTGGTGCAGCGGTTACGTGCTCGGATGCTAACCGAAAGGTTGGCACTTTGAATCCACCAGGGTGCTCCTTGGAAACCGTTTGGGGCATTCCGACCTTGTCCTATGTGGTTGCTATGAGTCAGAATCCACTCAACAGCAATGGGTTACTAAGCTGAGAACAAGAATCATAAATAAATAGAAGTGATATATTGAGGATACTTTTATCAGTTGGAAATCCAGGTGGCGTAGTGGTTAAGTGCTATGGCTGCTAACCAAAAGGTCAGCAGTTCAAATCCACCAGGCACTCCTTGGAAACTCTATGGGGCAGTTCTACTCTGTCCTATAGGGTCGCTATGAGTCAGAATCAACTTGACAGCAACGCGTTTGGTTTTTTTGGTTTTTTATCAATTGCACGTACTTTTTTTTTCTAGGTTTGGATCTATTCTTTCTTTCTTATATAGTTAAAAATTTCCAGTTAATACAACTGTTATGCATTAAGTGTCTGTGTACTTGGCTCTTACCTACTTTCTGCTAAGCTTTGTGGTGTCAAGCGACCTTTAACTATGGTGAAGAAGAATAGGCAGGATACTTTCAGTAAAGAAATTGTTTTGAATGGCAAGATTTGTGAATTTTGTAAGTTTTGCTGCCCTACATAGTTCCTGTGGACATCAGTTTCTTATTTCTAAAGTGGGGAAAGTAGTATTTACATCGTAGCAAGTGCTTCAACAATTAGGCGGCATAATATACAGGAAAACATAATAGAATCCAAGAGATACTGAATCTTACACTGAATTGGGAGTTCGTTTTTCTATTATAGTGCCAGCTCTACCATTTCCTCACAGTGTGACCTTGGGACAGCTATGTAAACATTTTACAAATTGGAAATACAGAAATGAGATATTGTTATACAAAATGTTTAATGCTGTGTCGAGTTCATGGTGAGCGCTTGATACATGTTAGCTAGGCTTCCCTTTACCTATGCTTTCTCACAAAGGACTGGAAGGCTCTCTCGAGCTTTTTTGAGTTAACAACTGTTATTTTGTTTTTGTTAGCTGTCAAGTCAGCACCAGCTCCTGGTGACCCCATGTACAACAGAACAAAATGCTGTCTGGTCCTGTGCCATCTTCAGGATCTTTAATATGCTCCAGTCCATTGCTGTAGCCACTGTGCATTTTGAGTGCCTCCCAACCTAGGGGGCTCATTTTCCAGCACTATAATGGAAAATATTCTTTTGTAATCCATAGGGTTTTCATTGGCTAGTTTTTGGAAGTAGCTTGCCAGACCTTTCTTCCTAGTCTGTCTTAGTCTGGAAGCTCCAATGAAACCTGCCCACCATGGGTGACCCTGCCAGTTTTTGAAATACCAGTGGCATAACTTCCAGCATCATAGCAACATGCAAGCCACCATAGCATGACAAACTGATGGACAGGTGGTAGAATTGTTATTTTAGTGTTTCATAACCATTAATTGCCTTCAAAAGACATCTCTGATCACATGACTAAAATTCATAGCCTATTTCCTTTTGATGCGCTTAGAGATCAGCTTCTTTCTGCATAGTAGGTGGGATCACAGATGCTGTAACTCATTACGAGGAAGCATAACTTAATATCGTCCTCTCCCCATGACCCATAACATTCGCAGTCCTCTAGGCCTTTATGTTTTGCCCAGCTCCTGAGGCTATTTCTAAATAAATAATTGCTCGATGTTGCTCCTGGGTCCTCTCAGGAGAAATGCAGGCTGGCTATTTATTCATAAAGATAAATTTTCAAGAATCTTTGTAAGCCAGAGAAACTTTCCATAAGCACTTTTGTCTTTCCTAAGACTGTCATGTTCTTTTGTAACAGTGATCAGCACAATTCCTTCCTATTCATTCAGAGTTCTGCTGACATTATACCAGCCTCTCAAAGGTTTCCTTCGGTAGATTCAAACTGCCAAAAAAATTTCCCGTGCTCTGGGTTAGTGGTTACAGGCACTGGTCACATGCTAGTCCTCATTTCTCCATAACTGCATGTAATCAAGCCATGACTCTGTTCTGCCCAGCAGGCAGCACATGGACAGCCATGGCAGCGGCACTCTGGGATGAGAACGCCGCCAAGAACTTCAAAGGTGACAAGAGCCCAAACTCACTTTTGGGTCTGACAATTCACCAGAAGTTCTACCTCGTCTTCTCATCAGGACCTTCTGAGACTATGGGCCAGTGAGTCTTGTTTCCCAGTGGGTCATGATTTTGGCATCCATTATGACTGAAAGTGGAGAGAAACATAGAAACTAGAAGATTTATGCACAACCGATAGAATACAATCCCACAAAGCAAATGTGACTGGACAAATGGAAAAGGACAGAGGGAGAAAATTTGTGAGGGAATAAAGAAAACACTGCAACAGCTGAAACAATAAAATTAAAAAAAAAAAGATAATAATTTTTAACAAGGACAAAACAAAGGAATACCTACTGCCAGATCAAAATTAAACCCCTTCTAATATATACTATGTGGTTGCTGATCTCTGCTTATGACATTTATCTTTACGAATTTATAAGGGAGAAAGGCTAAAACAGCTCTGGTATTATCTTGCTTCTCTTGATGAGTGAAGAGAAATGTCAATGTCATAATAAAGCTGATGTATCTTTTCCAGATACACACTCTCTTTATATTTTATTATAAGATTAAAATTTAAACAATTCAGCCTAGTTTTAAGAAATGTTCTGATTAATAGAAGTCCAAGCCAGGGTGGGGGGACCTTCATTTTTATTGAAAGATATTACAGTTATGAATATTTAAGATTATTTCTACTTGATTTTGGAAAATACCTTTTGGACTACAGCATGAATTTAGGTATGTTTGTTATTCAGGGAATTCTTATCAAGTGAAAGACTGTGGCCATGTTGGAAAGACCTGCTCACAAGGAATTAATAACGTTTCTGTCTTTTACCTCTGGTTCTCTGCTCTGCAAGTTGTTCGATATTTGCAAAAGTTGCCATCACCTTTCAGTCTTAGGGAAAGAACATTTGCCCTTCTAAACTTGCTTGTCTGTCAAGTTCTCGGCTTCCCTGGGGTTAGAGGAGATAAATAAGTGTTTTTTGTTTCAAAAAGACTTTCTGGTGGTTGGGAGCAGAAAGCTGTACTGTTTCTCCCTCTAGGTTCCACAGGCTGCGTGTATAATCAGGGAAGGTGATGAGTGAAGGAGTTCAGAGGAGCACAGAGGCCACTGGGAGGGAACTTGGTGCTTTCCTAGGGATGAAAAGTGGGTCATTGTCCACAGCAACTGGTTTTGTAACACCTGTTGAACTCTAGTATATGTACATTCAATCCACACTTCTGGTTATATGCCCACTTCTGCATATGGTGTAAACAGCACATACCACATACAGTTATAGGTGGCTGTCATAACAACGAGTGAAAGAAGCAGATGGATATACACACATTCCCTGTGTGGTAGGGCAGAGTCCTGCACTGTAAGGCTGACTTTCTGGAGGCAGTCTTGCTAAAGAGCTGCTCTGACTTCAGCTAGCTGGATCTTTCCCTGCTTGTTAATGACCAGAATCAAAGATATTTCCTACTTGTGTGAGACGCACTCAAAATTAATACATACAGCCAAAGTTATTGTATCAAGAATAAATTCTAGTATTCTATGAAAAGCTAAGTACGGTTGTGATAGCAAAGAAATAAGAATAACGTTATGAAGTTAGATTTTCTCAGTGATAGGCATCTCACCATATTATCTCAGCCTATTTCTCCTTTTTTTTTTTTATTTCTCCTAAGCATATGCTTTTCATTTGCATCAGAAGTTCTCTCATTAAGACCGGTTGTGCCCAGCGTTCACTCCAGCTGGTATTGACAACAGACCCACTGACTAACTGCATGGATGGGGTTTCACTCAGGCAGAAAGATGATTTCTTTTTCTTTGCTTGTGTGACTGAAGGAGAGAAACAGTGATATACAGCTTATGTTCCTGGTGATTTGAAATTGAAGCACATAACACAGTCAGAAGCTGCATATGGGAACAAAGACTATGGGAACAGGTCTATAAAGCATGAAAGGATCAAAGGAAAATGACAATGTGAAATAGATCGAGAATAAAGAAGAAAGGGGAGAAGTGGAAGGAAGAAGGGGCTGTGCAGGAGGGAGGAAGCAGCCTGCCTCTAATAAAAGAAAAAAAAAAATTTTTTTTTTTTTTTTTCTTTTAGGGGAGGGCAAAACCATGGGGTAAGATGGTGGTCCCTGAGTGGTACCAACGGTTAATGCTCTTGACTGTTAACCCAGAGGTTGGTGGTCCACCCAGAGGTGCCTTGGAAGAAAAGTTTGGTGATCTACTTCTGAAAAATCAGCCACTGAAAACCCTGTGGAGCACAGTTCTACACTGACACACATGTGTCGCAATGATTGGGAATGCACTTTATGGCAACTGGTTTTTTTAAGAGGGTGGTCCTGATAGGAGGATCATTGAGGACACAACAATCTAGGCAAACACTTAAGAAAACGAACCATTATATTATTTTAATAGCCCATTGAGCAATTAGTTCATTGAATTAGGCTTGCAAAATACACACCATATATCATATTGTCGCTAGAAAGAAACTGAATGTATACAAATTACTGCTGGATCTATAAGATGCTGGGGGAAACAAGATTGTAAAGTCTGGATAACTCAGAGACACTGAGCCTGAATCAGTGTTTTCTGCCATTGTCACTTTCAGAGCTTGTCCACGTGAAGTCAAGATGGTAAACATTTTATCTCATATTGAATGTAGGAAAGTGATTTACCATCTTCAGTTCCTGAGCACAGATGGTCATACGTCATACACAGCAGGCATTATGAGGAGATAAAATAAGAGGTACCTGCAGAGCTTGGTTTGAGAAATGTAACATTTTATTTCAAAATACCAAATTCCTAGAAGTCATTCCACCCTTCAAGTTTTGCTACTCTGGTTCCTGAAGTATTTTCCTTTGCTTTTAGTAGGAATTGATCAATAGTCTCCTGGAATAAAGTACTAAATAACATGAGAGGGGAAGAAAGGAAGTGAAGTAGGGAGGAATCCACATAGAGAAGTTCCAGAGGTCTTAGGAAGGGCTCCAAGGGGTAAGCATTTTCCTTCCTTCCCTGTTCCGATTAGATCATTGTCACTATCCTTTTCTTAATGAATTCTGTCTTAGGGTGGGTTCTCTAGAGAAGCAAAACCAGTAAAGCATACAAACATATGTACATAGAGAGGAAATGGTTCACGTGGTTGTAGAGGCTGAAACAGTCCATGGGTCAGGAAAGAGGTTTCTCCTGATTCACATAGCTGCAGGGGCTAACAAACCCAAGACTGGCAGGCCAGAGAGCAGGGCTGTTGCTCACGGGCTGTGAAGACTGATGAATGCCAAGATCAGCAGGTGAGACCACAGGTAAGCTGTTAGCGTAAGTCCCAAGAACTGAAGGTCAGACAAACAGGGGTCGGCTTCAGGATCCAGAACAAGCAAAAGCCCCCCAAGTGCTGCCTGCACTCAATGCAAGCCACACACCCAAGGAAACTCCCCTTCAACTGATTGGCTACTCACAGCAGATCCCATCATAGGGGTGATCATGTATCAAATCTCAACAGGGAAGTGATCGAAACATTATACGACCCTCTTTTGTGACTGACTTATTTTGCAGAGCATTTTTTTTTTTTAAGTTCCATCCATGTTGTAGCATGTATCAGGACTTCATTTATCTTTATGACTGAGAAATATTCCACTCTATGTACATAAAAATACCGCATGTTTATCCGTTCTTCTGTTAATAGATATTTAGGTTGTTTCCATCTTTTAGCTATTGTAAAAAGTGTTGCAATGAACACTGGCACACAGGTTTCTGTTTAAGTCCTTACTTTTGGTTCTTTTGGGTATATACCTAGAATTTGGAAGCTCCTTCTTGAAAAGGCATTTAGCTTATATTGACCTTACTTCCTCAACTTCTTTTTACCTTTGGTCATTGCAGTCTCACTTCTGCCTTCTACCACTCCAAAGAAATTGCTTCTTCAAGGGTCACCGATGATAATGATAATCAGCATTTATGCAGTAGATATGTGCCAAACATTTCACATTTATACTAACTCATTAATCCTTGTAACAACCCAGTAAGATGGGTACCATTATAGTCTCCTTTATGAGTTGGGAAAACTAAAGTACAGTGAGGTTCAGCAACAGTCCCAAGCCACATGGCTAGTAAGTGGTGAAGTCAGGGTTTAAACTAGACAGCTTGGCTCCAGAGTCATGTTGTCACCCTGTCCTTGTCTTAATCACAGTATCAAAGGCCTCTTTTTTCTTGAAAGGGAAAAAGAGCAGCCCCTGACATTCAGAAACTAGGCTGGCATCACAGCTAGGCCACATTTTTCCGCCATTAGACATAAACCACCTCATGAACACCAACCTCAGACAAGGCCATTCTGAGACCGTGGCAAAATGAGTCAAAACAAGGGTACTTCAGAATGGTATCTAAGAACAGACAAAAGCCAGGTTACTGGCTAACCACAGAATACCAAACACCCCTCTTTTGGCCAAAATGAATGATATCTACTTCTTTGCCAATAACAACTGTCTTCCTAGTCCTCCCTCTCTAAGACAAGCTTGGTTGTGATAGTCATAGATTGCCCCTACTCTCTGCAGCACCCAATTAAGAGTGAGCCCTTGATTTCTTGGGCTGTTCCCCAAATCATTCATCCAAAGCCCAGATCTGATGATAAGTTCTAACACTATTACAGAGACACCTGTGATTCCGTGTCTTAGTTACCTAGTGCTGCTGTAACACAAATACCACAAGTGTGTGGATTTAAAGAACAGACATTTATTTTCTCACAATTCTAGAGGCTTAAAGTACAAATTTGAGTCTCAGCTGTGTTGACTTCTTTCTTGTCAGTATCCCTGGGCATTCCTTGTTCCTTGGCTTATAGGTGTTCTTCATGTGGCATCTGTCTTTATGTCTGTTATAGTCTTTTCATAACTCAGAAGTGATTAGGTTTAGAATTCACAGTACGCTGGTATGATCTAATTAACACAACAAAAGTAATCCTGTTTCCAAATGGGGTCATATTTACAGGTACAGGATTTGGGGTTTCAACACAAATTTTGTGGGGGACACAATTCAATCCATAGCGTTCCCTATAGTGTGTGTTTTCCTTCCCTGCAACAAGCAACAAACTCAGCTCATTCCACTGTAGGTATTTTCCTGGTGCTCTTGGGCTGGAAAGTACTGAGCCCTCTCTGCCATTATGACCTCCCACTCTTAGAAAGCCTCTTTTTCCTTGGCTTCTAGACACCATTCTCTCCTGATTCTCTTCCTATTTTCTTGACTACTCCAATGATTTCCACCTCCCAGTATTCACGTTCTTATTTAATCACCTCCTTGACTGTAGGCTGACCTAGTGACTTGTTTCTAATGAACAGAATATGTCAAAAACAGTAGGATGTCCCTTCCATGATTACATAACAATAAGATTCTGGCTTCCATCTCGCCCACCCTCTCTTGCTCTTTCACTTGCTTACTCTGATGGAAGACAGTTGTTGTATTGTAAGCTGCCCTGTGGAGATGCCCATACGTTAAGGAACTGAGTTACGCCTTTGGGCAACTGAGGCCAACAGTCCAAGCCCCAGAGAGCTGGGCTTGAGTTGTCTTGAATTGGATCCTTGCCTGGTCTAGCCTTGAGATGATTGCCCCTGGCTGACACCTTGACTATAGCCTGTGAAAACCCTGAGGCAGGCTAACCCACGGAGACTATAAGATAATACATTTTTGTCACTTTAAGCCTCTAAATTTTGGGAAAGTCTGTTACACACCCATAAATAACTATTACAGGCCTTCATAATAAAAAGATTAATTATTCTCTAGCATAGAGGGCAGAAGTGCTTCAGTGGTAGAATTCTTACCTTTCATGCGAGAGACCTGGGTTCGATTTCTGGCCAATATACCTCGTGTACAGCCACTGCTTGTGTGTTGCTATGATGCCTCACAGATTTCAGTGCAATTTCCAGACTAAGATGGGCTAGGAAGGAAGAAGGCCTGGTTGACCTAGTTCTGAAAATCACCCAGTGAAAACCCTATGGATCACAGCAGTCTAATCTGCAACCACTCATGGGGATGGTAAAGGAGCAGGCAGCATTTTGTTCTGCTGTGAATGGGGTCTCCCTGAGCTGGGGGCCAACTCAACAGCAGCTGACAACAAACAGCACTGACCTAGCCGTGTCACTGGCATGGAATCTTTTGTGGCTGATCACTGCCTATAGCCTCAAGGTTCGCAGTCTGATCCATGCTTTGACACGTCCTGTGCTCTGGCCACAACAGACCTCTCGTAGGCCCATATCATACCAAGTACTTTCTGTGACTTTGATCATGCTGTTTCTTTCCCCTGGAATGTCCAACATCCTGTGGAGTTTCCCAATGGCTCACATGCTAAAATTAATTACTGTCCCTGTAGGGTTCCAGAATCTAGAGAAATAGGTAGAAAGGGAGGCAGGAGAAGTGAAAAGCATACAGAAATAATGAAGTAAAGAAATGTGTCTAGAATAGCACAGCAGAGGGTAGCCAGAAGAATGACATCAGAAATGTACTGGCTACGGGGAGAACGCAGGATGCATACTGCCAGATGCGGACTAACCTGGGCGGGAGGGAAGATACTCTGTAAGAGAACCAGTCTGATCATGGGCTGGGAGTTACATCTGCAGCTGGAGGGAATGATGGAAAAACCTTAGGTGGAAGAAGCTGTTACTATTTTTGGCCCATCAACATAAGCAGCCCGAGGCACAGGCAGATGCTTAGGGCCCTGCTCCTAGGGGGTGTCCATCATGCAATCGCCTCTGGGTATATTTACAAATATTATTTTAAGATATCATTTTTGGCTCTTAGATCTTTTGGCTATCAGAGTTACTTTCTTTTCCACCCTTAAATTAGGTTTCTCCCCTGTGGAATATCAGGGATTCTGTGATAATACCAGATCAACTCTGCTCAAAATTGCTATTCAATCTTCTTTTCAGAATGTCATTGTTTTTCCCTCTTGTTTGGTCTTAGAAAGTTTATAAGGAAAAAAAAAAAATCTTTCCTAAAGGCAGCAAAGTTGAGAAATATTTAACGGTATGCAAATCCAGCAGGCAGCTCTGAGCTGAAAGAGAGAGCGTCTTTCTCCTCCTGTAAAAAGGACGTGCATTAAAATGCTGTCATTAACTGGTAGAGGATTCTAGAATTGGCAGTTACCTGCTGGGAATTTGGTAACATTTCTCTGGGGGCATAACAAAATTTTACATCCTCGTGGGAAGCGAGAAGAGAGATCTTGGCGAAGCGGAGCATAGCAGAGTGGGAGCCAGAAAGGAAAAGGAATGCCTCCGTCTTCATTATTCTGATGGAAGGTGTGCAAAGGATGCCTGTGGCAGAGAGAGGTAGAAGCTCTTGTTAACAGGTGCTGAGAAAGCAGGCCCATCAGGGCTCGCTGGCGGGCATGTGTTCTTCATTCGCCCTGCAAGTTTTGACACAAGCCAAGAGTCTGGGTAGATTTTAAAAGAGCACCCTAATCACTGTTTAGGACTTCGGGTAGTTGATTAGAGTTATAATAATGGCGTCACTGAATCCAGAGGAGGCCATAGCATTGACATTCCTTTCATTTGGTTGTCTAAGGTCATGAGGAGGCTTTTTAATATGAAAAGTATGCTAATATTTTCTCTAGGTAATGAATTGCTAGAACTAATACATGTTAACACAGAGTAGTCATTTTAACTTTTACTTATATTGCTTGCTGGGTGCCCTACCTGCCTTTCCCTCTGCCTCTCCTTCTTTCCTTCTCTTCTTCTGTATTCTAGCAACTTGGCCAGGAATGGGGCAGTGCCTACATTCAACAAGCTGCTCCCAGACCAGGTGCCAACAACGCCAGCTCCCAGGATCCTCACAGCCCTGTGCCCAGTGCGTCTGCTGGGGGAAATTGTCCTCCCCCAAGGGATTCAGCTGTTGCAGGCTTTCCTGCTGTCTGACACCTTCCCCTACACCGTGGATATCCTAAGATCCAGCGCCATCTAGCTTCTCACCTCCCAGGCTACCTCAGTCACCATTATACATCCAAGCCTTGTGATGGCATCATTACCCAGATTGTCCTGAATATTCCTAATCTGACCACATTCTCCACCCTGCTCCACACTCCTAAATCATTTTGAAAGGGCCCTTTGAAATTTACCGTTCGTCATCAGCAAACTTCGTCTGCCTTCAGCCTCTTGCCCAGATACTCCATTGCCTTTCTTGCTTTAACTCAGGGGTTGACAAATTTCCTCTGTAAGAGGCCAGATAGTAAATATTTTAGGGTTCGTGGGTCATACCGTGTTACAAATACTTAATTCTGCCGTTGTAGCCAAGGCAGTCATAGACAGTAAGTAAACAAATGAGTGTGACTGTGTTCCAATAAGACTTTATTTGTAAAAACCAGGGGAGAGGGGGCAAACAGAGACAGGAGTTAGTTTAGCTCTGCTGTAACTGAATCTTTACCCCTCCCCCCCACACCAGGATCCTGCTTTTCCTGAAGCTTCTATGTGAAGACTTTATTTCTCTTATAACCTTCCTAGATCAGGGCCATCAATCACCAATATTTCTGTTACTTGCCCTGATTCTCTGATGACTTGAACAGTTGAGCTACTTCTGTCTCAAGTATGACATCATTCTTAGAGACTTCAGCATTTAATGAAAGGTTCACCCAACACTCTGGTGTCTCAGTTCCTTAATCTTTTAATGCCAATAAACTCTCATTCCATCTCTTCTCCACCGCTCGCTCACAAAGTCCTACCCTAGACCTTGTTATCACCAAGCACATTAGCAACCTGACATCTCAGTTTCAAACATCTTATTCCAACCATCACCTCCTATCCTCCAGAATATCTACGAGGCCTACTCTAAGAGTTCCTTGAATTAAATGAGACCTCAACCACTGGTGGCACCACTCTTCCCCGATGCATCACTTCCTTATGTCTTCACTCTCTCCCAGACTTTATGACCTGGCACCATAATCACTCTCCAGAAGACGCACATAGCTCTCTTGCCCCTCTTCCTCCTTGTCATACTCCAGCCTGGGCTAGACCCAGATATCCTCTTGATCTGCACCCACTGCAGAGTAATTCAGCGTGGCAGGGAAGACTCACACAACCACATGGTTTGGATTTACTTTAGACAAAATACAGCCATGAACAAAACAGATAAAGGCCCCTGTCCTGATCGGGCTTACGTTCTAGTGAAATAAAGAGACAAGATAAACTACTAAAATATATGGTAAGTTTCAACAAAATAAAACCCACTGCTGACTCAGAGCAACCCTGTAGGACAGAGTAGAACTGCCCCATAGGGTTTCCATGGTTATAAATCTTTATGGGAGCAGACTAGCCACATCTTTCTCCCTCAAAGTGGCTAGGGAGTTTGAGCCACTGACTTTTTGGTTAGCAGCTGAGCGTTTTAACCACTGTGCCACCAGGGCTCCTTTATGGTAACTTAGAGGATGATAAATGTTGAGAAGAAAAAATAAAGCAGGGAAGGAAGTTATGAAGGGATGGATGGATGTGAATGTTTAAATCAGGTGGTCAGGGAAAGAAGGCTTGCAGAGAAGATGGCTTTGAGTAGAACCAAGAAGGAAGGGAGGGCAAGAACCATGTGTATATTCACGGAAGAGCATCCCAAAGAGAGGGAACAGCAAAGGCAAAGGTCTTGCAGTGGGCATAGGCCTGACTCACCTGAGAAACAGGAAGGAGCCTCTGGTTTTAGCACAGTGAATGAAGGGGAGGGTGGGAGGAGGTGTAATTGAAGAAATCACAGGACTGCATCAGTTTTCTATTGCTGCATAACAAGTGACCACAAACTAGCAGTCTAACAATACCCATTTTTTTTTTTTAATTTTTATTAAGCTTCAAGTGAACATTTACCATTCCAATCAGTCTGTCACATGTAGGTTTACATACATCTTACTCCCTTCTCCCACTTGCTCTCCCCCTATTGAGTCAGCCCTTACAGTCTCTCGTTTCGTGCCAATTTTACCTTCTTCCCTCTCTCTCTATCTTCCCATCCCCCCTCCAGTCAAGAGTTGCCAACACACTCTCCCGTGTCCACCTGATTTAATTAGCTCACTCTTCATCAGTATCTCTCTCCCCCCCACTGACCAGTCCTTTTCATGCCTGATGATTTGTCTTCGGGGATGGTTCCTGTCCTGTGCCATCAGAAGTTCTGGGGAGCATTGTCTCTGGGCTTCCTCTAGTCGCAATCATACCATTAGGTGTGGTCTTTTAATGAGAATTTGGGGTCTGCATCCCATTGGTCTCCTGCTCCCTCAGGAGTTGTCTGTTGTGTTCCCTGACAGGGCAGACATCGATTGTGGCCGGGCACCAACTAGTTCTTCTGGTCTCAGGATATTGTAGGTCTCTGGTTCAAGTGGCCCTTTCTGTCTCTTGGGTTCTTAGTTGTCGTGTGACCTTGGTGTTCTTCCTTTGCCTTTGCTCCCGGTGGGTTGAGACCAATTAATGTATTTTAGATGGCTGCTTGTTGGCATTTAGGACCCCAGATGCCACAATTCAAAGTGGGATGCAGAGTGTTTTCATAATAGAATTGTTTTGCCCATTGATTTAGAAGTCCTCTCAAACCAAGTTCCCCAGACCCCAGCCCCTGCTTCGCTATCCTTTAAAGCTTTCATTTTATCTCGGAAACCTCTTTACTTTTAATCCTGTCCAATTAGGCTGACCTTCCTTGTTTTGAGTGTTGTCTTTCCCTTCACCCAAAGCAGTTCCCATCTACAGATTGATCAATAAAAAGCCCTCTCCCTCCCTCCCTCCCTCCCTCCCCCCTTTGTAACCACAAAAGTATGTGTTCTTTTCCGTTTTTTCTATTTCTCAAGATCTTATAATAGTGGTCTTATACAATATTTGTCCTTTTGCAACTGACTCATTTCGCTCAGCATAATGCCTTCCAGATTCCTCCATGTTATGAAATGTTTCAGAGATTCGTCACTGTTCTTTATCGATGCGTAGTATTCCATTGTGTGAATATACCACAATTTATTTAGCCATTCATCCGTTGATGGACATCTTGGTTGCTTCCAGCTTTTTGCTATTGTAAACAGAGCTGCAATAAACATGGGTATGCATATATCTGTTTGTGTGAAGGGTCTTGTATTTTTAGGGTATATTCCGAGGAGTGGGATTTCTGGGTTGTATGGTAGTTCTATTTCTAACTGTTTAAGATAACGCCAGATGGATTTCCAAAGTGGTTGTACCATTTTACAATCCCACCAGCAGTGTATGAGAGTTCCAATCTCTCCGCAGCCTCTCCAACATTTATTATTTTGTGTTTTTTGAATTAATGCCAGTCTAGTTGGTGTCAGATGGAATCTCATCGTAGTTTTAATTTGCATTTCTCTAATGGCTAATGATCGAGAGCATTTTCTCATGTATCTGTTGGCTGCCTGAATATCTTCCTTAGTGAAATGTGTGTTCATATCCTTTGCCCACTTCTTGATTGGGTTGTTTGTCTTTTTGTGGTTGAGTTTTGACAGAATCATGTAGATTTTAGAGATCAGGCGCTGGTCTGAGATGTCATAGCTGAATATTCTTTCCCAGTCTGTAGGTGGTCTTTTTACTCTTTTGGTGAAGTCTTTAGATGAGCATAGGTGTTTGATTTTTAGGAGCTCCCAGTTATCTGGTTTCTCTTCATCATTTTTGGTAATGTTTTGTATTCTGTTTATGCCCTGTATTAGGGCTCCTAGGGTAGATCCTATTTTTTCTTCCATGATTTTTATCGTTTCAGTCTTTATGTTTAGGTCTTTGATCCACTTGGAGTTAGTTTTTGTGCATGGTGTGAGGTATGGGTCCTGTTTCATTCTTTTGCAAATGGATATCCAGGTATGCCAGCACCATTTGTTAAAAAGACTATTATTTCCCCAATTGACTGACACTGGTCCTTTGTCAAATATCATCTGCTCATAAATGGATGGATTTATATCTGGATTCTCAATTCTGTTCCATTGGTCTATGTGCCTGTTGTTGTACCAGTACCAGGCTGTTTTGACTACTGTAGCTATATAATAGGTTCTGAAATCAGGTAGGGTGAGGCCTCCCACTTTCTTCTTCTTTTTCAGTAATGTTTTGCTTATCCGGGGGTTCTTTCCTTTCCATATGAAATTAGTGATTTGTTTCTCTATTCCCTTAAAGTATGACATTGGTATTTGGATTGGAAGTGCGTTGTATGTATAAATGGCTTTTGGTAGAATAGACATTTTTACTATGTTAAGTCTTCCTATCCATGAGCAGGGTATGTTTTTCCATTTAAGTGTGTCCTTTTGAATTTCTTGTAGCAGAGTTTTATAGTTTTCTTTGTATAGGTCTTTTACATCCTTGGTAAGATTTATTCCTAAGTATTTTATCTTCTTGGGGGCTACTGGGAATGGTATTGATTTGGTTATTTCCTCTTCGGTGTTCTTTTTGTTGATGTAGAGGAATCCAAGTGATTTTTGTATGTTTATTTTATATCCTGAGACTCTTCCAAACTCTTCTATTAGTTTCAGTAGTTTTCTGGAGGATTTCTTAGGGTTTTCCATGTATACGATCATGTCATCTGCAAATAGTGATAGCTTTACTTCCTCCTTACCAATCTGGATACCTTTTATTTCTTTGTCTAGCCTAATTGCCCTGGCTAGGACTTCAAGTACGATGTTGAATAAGAGTGGTGATAAAGGGCATCCTTGTCTGGTTCCCGTTCTCAAGGGAAATGCTTTCAGGTTCTCTCCATTTAGAGTGATATTGGCCGTTGGCTTTGCATATATGCCCTTTATTATGTTGAGGAATTTTCCTTCAATTCCTATTTTGGTGAGAGTTTTTATCATAAATGGGTGTTGGACTTTGTCAAATGCCTTTTCTGCATCAATTGATAAGATCATGTGGTTTTTGTCTTTTGTTTTATTTATGTGATGGATTACATTAATGGTTTTTCTGATATTAAACCAGCCTTGCATACCTGGTATAAATCCCACTTGATCAGGGTGAATTATTTTTTTGATGTGTTGTTGGATTCTATTGGCTAGAATTTTGTTAAGGATTTTTGCATCTATGTTCATGAGGGATATAGGTCTAAAATTTTCTTTTTTTGTAATGTCTTTACCTGGTTTTGGTATCAGGGAGATGGTAGCTTCATAGAATGAGTTGGGTAGTATTCCGTCTTTTTCTATACTTTGAAATACCTTCAATAGTAATGGTGTTAAGTCTTCTCTGAAGGTTTGGTAGAACTCTGCAGTGAAGCCATCTGGGCCAGGACTTTTTTTGTTGGGAGTTTTTTGATTACCGTTTCAATCTCTTTTTTTGTTATGGGTCTATTTAGTTGTTCTACTTCTGAATGTGTTAGTTTAGGTAAGTAGTATTGTTCCAAGAATTTATCCATTTCTTCTAGGTTTTCAAATTTGTTAAGAGTACAATTTTATGTAGTAATCTGATATGATTCTTTTGATTTCATTTGGTTCTGTTGTGATGTGGTCCTTCTCGTTTCTTATTCGGGTTATTTGTTTCCTTTCCTGTTTTTCTTTACTCAGTCTAGCCAATGGTTTATCAATTTTGTTAATTTTTTCGAAGAACCAGCTTTTGGCTTTGTTAATTCTTTCAATTGTTTTTCTGTTCTCTAATTCATTTAGTTCAGCTCTAATTTTTATTATTTGTTTTCTTCGGGTGCCTGATGGATTCTTTTGTTGCTCACTTTCTATTTGTTCAAGTTGTCGGGACAGTTCTCTGATTTTGGCTCTTTCTTCTTTTTGTATGTGTGCATTTATCGACATAAATTGGCCTCTGAGCACTGCTTTTGCTGTGTCCCAGAGGTTTTGATAGGAAGTATTTTCATTCTCGTTGCTTTCTAAGAATTTCCTTATTCCCTCCTTGATGTCTTCTATAACCCAGTCTTTTTTCAGGAGGGTATTGTTCATTTTCCAAGTATTTGATTTCTTTTCCCTAGTTTTTCTGTTATTGATTTCTAGCTTCATTGCCTTGTGGTCTGAGAAGATGCTTTGTAATATTTCGATGTTTTGGATTCTGGAAAGATTTGTTTTATGCCCTAATATGTGGTCTATTCTAGAGAATGTTCCATGTGCGCTAGAAAAAAAAGCCTACTTTGCAGCTGTTGGGTGGAGAGTTCTGTATAAGTCAATGAGGTCAAGTTGGTTGATTGTTGTAAGTAGGTCTTCCGTGTCTCTATTGAGCTTCTTACTGGATGTCCTGTCCTTCTCCGAAAGTGGTGTGTTGAAGTCTCCTACTATATATGTGGAGGTGTCTATCTCACTTTTCAATTCTGTTAAAATTTGATTTATGTATCTTGCAGCCCTGTCATTAGGTGCGTAAATATTTAATATGGTTATGTCTTCCTGATCGATTGTCCCTTTTATCATTATATAGTGTCCTTCTTTATCCTTTGTGGCAGATTTAAGTCTAAAGTCTATTTTGTCAGAAATTAATATTGCTACTCCTCTTCTTTTTTGCTTATTGTTTGCTTGATATATTTTTTCCATCCTTTGAGTTTTAGTTTGTTTGTGTCTCTAAGTCTAAGGTGTGTCTCTTGTAGGCAGCATATAGATGGATCGTGTTTTTTTATCCAGTCCGTGACTCTCTGTCTCTTTATTGGTGCATTTAGTCCATTTACATTCAGCGTAATTATAGATAAGTAAGTTTTTAGTGCTGTCATTTTGATGCCTTTTCATGTGTGTTGTTGGCCATTTCATTTTTCCACATGCTTTTTTGTGCTGAGACGTTTTTCTTAGTAGCTTGTGAGATCCTCATTTTCATAATGTTTAACTTTGTGTTTATTGAGTCGTTACGTTTTTCTTGGCTTTTTTCTTGAGTTATGGAATTGATATTCCTTTTTGTGGTTACCTTTTTATTTACCCCTATTTTTCTAAGTAAAAACCTAACTTGTATCCTTCTATTTCGCCTTGTATCACTCTCCGTCTGGCAGTTCAATGCCTCCTATATTTAGTCCCTCTTTTTGATTATTTTGATCGTTTATCTATTGATTTCCATGATTTCCTGTTGTGTGTATTATTTTGTTTATTTATTTATTTTTTAGAATTAGTCTTAATTTGTTTTTGTGCTTTCCCTGTTTGAGTTGCGTTGATATCAGGACGTTCTGTTTTGTGACCTTGTATTGTGCTGGTACCTGATATTATTGGTCATCCGGCCAAACAATCTCCTTTAGCATTTCTTGCAGTCTTGGTTTAGTTTTTGCAAATTCTCTAAACTTGTGTTTATCTGTAAATATCTTAATTTCTCCTTCATATTTCAGAGAGAGTTTTGCTGGATATATGATCCTTGGTTGGCAGTTTTTCTCGTTTAGTGCTCTGTCTATGTCGTCCCATTCCCTTCTTGCCTGCATGGTTTCTGCTGAGTAGTCTGAACTTATTCTTATTGATTCTCCCTTGAAGGAAACCTTTCTTTTCTCCCTGGCTGCTTTTAAAATTTTCTGTTTGTCTTTGGTTTTGGCAAGTTTGATGATGATATGTCTTGGTGTTTTTCTTTTTGGATGAATCTTAAATGGGGTTCGATGAGCATCTTGGATAGATATCCTTTCTTCTTTCATGATGTCAGGGAAGTTTTGTGTCAGGAGTTCTTCAACTATTTTCTCTGTGTTTTCTGTCCCCCATCCCTGTTCTGGGACTCCAATCGCTCGCAAGTTATCCTTCTTGATCGAGTCCCACATGATTCTTAGGGTTTCTTCATTTTTTTTAATTCTTTTATCTGATTTTTTTTCAGCTATGTTGGTGTTGTTTCCCTGGTCCTCCAGAAGTCCCAGTCTACATTCTAATTGCTCGAGTCTGCTCCTCTGACTTTCTATTGCATTGTCAAATTCTGTAATTTTATTGTTAATCTTTTGGATTTCTACATGTTGTCTCTCTATGGATTCTTGCAACTTGTTAATTTTTCCACTATGTTCTTGAATAATCTTTTTGAGTTCTTCAACAGTTTTATCAGTGTGTTCCTTGGCTTTTTCTGCATTTATCCTAATTTCATTTGTGATATCTTTAAGCATTCTGTAAATTAGTTTTTTATATTCTGTATCTGATAATTCCAGGATTGTATCTTCATTTGGGAAAGATTTTGATTCTTTTGTTTGGGGGGTTGGAGAAGCTGTCATGGTCTGTTTCTTTATGTGGTTTGATATGGACTGCTGTCTCCGAGCCATCACTGGGAAACTAGATTTTCCAAGTAGTCAGCTAAAAAAAAATGCAGTCAGATCCCTATCTGAATTCTCTCTCTGGCTCCGGGTATTCGGATGTTAATGGGGTCGCCTGGGGAGGGTGGGGGAGGGATCTGAGAGCTAGGAGTGTAGCACCACAGAATATAGAGCTGAACACCACGTTCACGCTCCGCCCCCGTTCGCCAAAATCCGGGCTGGACGGGTCCCTGGCTGGGACACTGCTTTCCTTGCTCGGAAACCAGTCACTTCCTCCTGGGGACTTCCTCCGGTGCGCGGCACCGCTCGTGGGCACTGGGTGGGCGTTTCCCGCACGAACGGGTGGGCCCGCCCCCAGGGTCTATTCAGGCGATTATAATTAGGTCCCGCGGTCACGCCCCGCCTGTGCGCGCGCCCAAATCCCAGCGGGATGACTTCCGGGTTGAGACGCTGCTTTCCCCATTCGGGAACCAGTCACTTCCTCCCGGGGACTTCTCCTTCCGGAGCGCCACACCTCTCGCGCGAACTGGGTTGGCGTCACCTGCACGGCCAGGTGGGCCCGCCCCCTGGGTCAATTCAGGGCAATAAAAATGGACTCCGCGCTCAAGCCCCGCTCGTGCGCGCGCCCAAGCCCCGGCAGGACGGCACCCCGTCTGGGACGCTACTTTCTGCGCTTCGGGACCAATCACTTCCTCCCGGGGACTTCTCCTTCCGGTGTGCCACACCTCTCGCGCAAACTGGGAGGGCTTCACTCGCACGACCAGGTGGTCCCGCCCCCTGGGTCAATTCAGGGTAATAAAAATGGACCCCGCGCTCATGCCCCGCGCGCGCGCGCCCAGATCCCAGCGGAATGGCTCCCCGTCTGGGATGCTGCTTTCCCTGTTTTGAGACCAGACACTTCCGGGGATTTCTCCCTCTGGTGTGCCGTGCCACACGCGTGGACTGGGTGTGCGTCCTCCCGCACGAACGTGTGGGCCCCGCCCTGGGGTCACTTTAGGGAAATATAGTTGACCCTCCCCCCCGCTCGCGCCCCGTCGGCTTCTCGCCTAACTCCCGGCGGGACGGCACCCCAGCTGGGACGCTGTTCTCCCCCCTCCCAGATCAGTCACTGCCTCCCGGGTGCTTCTCCCTCCAGCTGCGCCCCTATGCCGCCCGCGCCAACCTGCTAGACATCCTCCCGGGATGGGTTCGGGGGGGAAGGGGTGGGCCCCCTTTCTGTGCCGTCTGCCCCCCTGGGCTCTGCCCCAGATCGAGCTCCGAAGGTCACCTGCCTGGTGCGCTGGCTCCTAGTTCTGAAAACAGTCGCTGTCTGCCTGTATTTGTTCGTTTTCCGTCTCTAAGTCTGTGCTTGTTGTTCAGAGTTCGTAGATTGTTATGTATGTGATCGATTCCCTTGTTTTTCCGAGTCTTTGTTGCAAGAGGGATCCGCGGTAGCGTCCACCTAGTCCGCCATCTTGGCCCCCGCTTCACAATACCCATTTATGATCTCTCAGTTTCTATGGATCAGGAGTCCAGATATATTTTAGCTGGCCTGCTGCTTAGGGTCTCATCAGGTTGTGATCAAGGTGTTGGCTGTTCTGTGTTCTCATCTATAGGCTCAACTAGGGAAGAATTTACTCCAAGATTACTCAGGTTGTTGGTAGAATTTGTTTCCTTGAGGCTGCAGAACACAGCATGAGGGTTTTTCCTGCCTGTTAGCTGGGGCTGCCCTTAGTTTCTAGAGCTTCATAGGGTTTGCTGCCTCATGACTCACTCCACAGGCAGTTCACAACTCTGCAGCTTGCTCTTCAAGGACAGCAGGAAGGTGAGAAAGGTCTGTCAGGAAGAGGGAGTCGTATATAATGTCAGATGATCACAGGAGTGGTAGCCCATCACATTTTCAATATTCTATTGGATAGAAGACAAGTACACAAGAGCCAAAGCACTACCCTGAGTATATCCCACCCGAATTTAGAGACCAACTAAAGAACAGATTTGAAGAGTTGAACACTAATGACCAAGACCAAACCAGTTGTGGAATTACTTCAAGGACATCATATGTGAAGGAAGCAAGAGGTCATTAAAAAGAAAAGAAAGAAAGAAAAAACGAAAATGGGTGTCAGAAGAGACTCTGAAACTTGCTCTTGAACCTTGAGCAGCTAAAGCAAAAGGAAGAGATGATGAAGTAAAAGAGCTGAACAGAAGATTTCAAAGAGTGGCTTGAGAATACAAAGGAGGGGTATTATAATGACATGTGCAAAGACCTGGAGCCAGAAAACCAAAAGGGAAGAGCACTCTCAGCATTTCTCAAGGTGAAAAAACTGAAGAAAAAATTCAAGCCTCAAGTTGTTATAACGAAGGGTTTTATGGGAAAAATATTAAACGACACAGGAAGCATCAAAAGAGAGATGGAAAGAATACACAGAGTCATTATATCAAGAGAATAGGTCAATGTTCAACCATTTCAAGAGGTAACATATGATCAGGAACTGTGGCACTGAAGAAGTCCAAGCTGCACTGAAGGCATAGGTGAAAAACAAGGATCCAGGAATTGATGGAATATCAATTGAGATGTTTCAACAAACAGATGCAGCACTGGAAGTGCTCACTCGTCTATACCAAGAAATTTGGAAGACAGCTACCTGACCAACCAACTGGAAGAGATCCATATTTATGCCTATTCTCAAGAAAGGTGACCCAACCAAATGTGGAAATTATAGAACAATGTCATTAATATCACACACAAGCAAAATTTTGCTGAAGATCATTCAAAAGCAGCTGCAGCAGTTTACCAACAGGGAACTGCCAGAAATTCAGGCCAGATTTGGAAGAGGACATGGAACCAGGGATATCATTGCTGATGTCAGATGGATCCTGGCTAAAAGCAGAGAATACCAGAAAGACGTTTACTTGTGTTTTATTGACTATGCAAAGGCATTCGACACTGTGGATCATAACAAATTATGGATAACATTGCAAAGAATGGGAATTCCAGAACACTTAATTGTGCTCATGAGGAACCTGTACATAGACTATGAGGCAGTTGTTTGGACAAAACATGGAGATACTTTGTGGTTTAAAGTCAGGATAGGTGTGCATCAGGGTTGTATTCTTTCACCATACCTATCCAATCTGTATGCTGAGCAAATAATCTGAGAAGCCGGATTATATGAAGAAGAACAGGGCATCGGGATTGGAGGAAGGCTCATTAACAACCTTCATTATGCAGATGATGCACGTTGCTTGCTGAAAGTGAAGAGGACTTGAAGCACTTGCTAATGAAGATCAAAGACCACAGCCTTCAGTATGGATTGCACCTCAACAAAAAGAAAACAAAAATCGTCACAACTGGACCAGTAAGCAACATCATGATAAATGGAGAAAAGATTGATGTTGTCAAGGGTTTCCTTTTACTTGGATCCACAATCAACACCCATGGAAGCAGCAGTCAAGAAATCAAAAGACGCATTGCACTGGGCAAATCAGCTGCAAAAGAACTCTTTAAAGTGTGGAAAAGCAAAGATGTTACCTTGAAGACTAAGGTGTGCCTGGCCCAAGCCATAGTATTTTCCATGGCCTCAGATGCACGTGAAAGCTGGACAACAAATAAGGAAGATCGAAGAAGAATTGATGCCTTTGAATGGTGGTGTAGGTGAAGAATATTGAATATACCATGGATTGCCAAAAGGATGAACAAATCTGTCTTGGAGGAAATACAACCAGAATGCTTCTTGGAAGCAAGGATGGTAAGACTCTGTCTTACATAATTTGGACATGTTGTCAGGAGGAATCAGACCCTGGAGAAGGATATCATGCTCAGTAGAGGGTCAGCGGAAAAGAGGAAGACCCTCAATGAGACGGATTGACACAGTGGCTGCAATAATGGGCTTGAGCATAACAGCAATTGTGAGCATGGTGCAGGACTAAGCAGTGTTTCGTTCTGTGGGACATAGGGTTGCTATGAGTCGGAACTGACTCAATGGTGCCTAACAACAACAACAATGTTGGATAGACACAGTCACAGATCCTGCCCACATTCAAGGGGAGAGGATTATAACATGACATGAACAGCAGGAGGTGGGGATCAAACGGGCCTCTTAGAGTCTATCTGCCACAAGGACTCAGCTCATAAAGAGATTTAGGGGCCATTGTAAGGGCTTTGTAGCCCTGGTGGCACAGTGGTTAAATTGCTTGGCTGCTAACCAAAAGGTTGCCAGTTGGAACCAACCAGCCGCTCAGGGAGAGAAAGATGTGGCAGTCTGCTTCCATAAAGATTTATAGTCTTGGGAACCCTGTGCAGTGGTTCTACTCTGTCCTGTAGGGTTGCTACAAGTTGAAATTGACTCAACAGCAGTGGGTTTGGTTTTTTGTTTTTTTGGTGAAGACTTTGGCTTTCATTCGCAGTGAGGTAGGAGCCATTGGAGGTGTTTGACCTGAGGAATAACATGACATGGTTTGCACTTTAATAGGATCACTGGATGCTGGGTGAAGAATAGACTTCAGTGGGGCAAGGGCAGAAACAAGGAGTTCAGTTAAGAATCTATCACAATAATCAAGGTGAAAGTTGATAGTGCAAAGTTCAGGGTGGTGGCAATGAGGATGGAGAGAGCACGTTCTGGATCTATTTTGAAGATACAGCCAATGTGATTTTCTAACAGATCAGATCTAGAACGTAAGAGAAAGAGAGGAGTCCTGGTTATTCTAAGGATTTTGTCCTGAACAACTAGGAGGATAGAATTGCCACTAATTTTGATGGGGAAGATTGAGGAAAAGCAGGCTTGCGGGGGAATATCTGGAGCTCTATTTTGAAAGCATTAAACTTTGAGCTGCCAGGCACTTGTTGGTAGGTCAATTACGTTGGACACATTCAACCATGGAAGGAGGAGTGATTTACCCTTATTGGAACTGACACTTCTTCTGGTTTCTGGGTTGTATTCCCTACCTGCAGTGCACTGGAAGCACCACTGCCTGAGTGATTACAGAGCACTTCTTTTACCGGAACAGGATCCTGAGTAATGTTGCCTTGCACCAAAGGGCCAGTTTACCTCAAAGGAGGATGATAATGGGCACATGTCCATGGGGTATGCCAGTCTCTGCAGACACCTCATTACCACCAGAAAGAATGTTGGAATGGCTTATTAAAGGGGTAAGTTTAGGGGGTGCTGTCCTTCAGGATGGAGTATGTACATTGAACTACTGGCTGATATATAGTGTGATGTCTCTGATAGCTAGACTTCATGGGTCCAGGAACTAAGAGGTAAATGTAGGATTGGTCATCTCACCATCATCTCCAATGACTCTTGCATCCTGCAACTTTAAGTGTTAATGTATTGAAAATTCTGATTCCCAGTAGTGGAAACAGTAAGGCTTTCATGGAACCTAAAGCAAGTGTGAAACCTGGTAAATTAGGTCTCGTCAAGATGGGAGACTAGCAGGCAAGGAAAGGAGTTCCTACATTGGCTGGGGAAACCAATTCTGACACCGTTAAGTGATACTGCCTCAATGGTGACAGGGAGGAGCATGTCTGGAGCTCAGGGAATTCACTGGAGCATCTCCTAAGTACTTCCAGAATGGTGAGTCTGTGAGAGAGTATGCCAATGTGAGCCGAGGGTAGAGCTGAGAGCTGCAAGGGATTGACTGGCACACGCTGTGTGCCTGCATCACATCCCTGCACCCTACCTCTGGTTTTAGCGGCAGAGATGGTGACAGTTCCTGTGTGTGCTGCACTGTCCTGCCTCAGGTGCCCTCTTTCAGCCTTAGAACATTCTCAGAAGCTGCACTAGCTCACTGAGTTGAAGACATTGTAACTGGGAAGTCTTAGGGATTGAATGCTATCAGCAGCAACCTTGGAGGGATTAGTGTTGGGGCCTGGTGGATTAATGCCTCCTCCTGCCCTGCCACTCAGCCTTTGGTGGGACAATTTGGAGTCCTCAGAGCTTTTCCAGCAGGGCTGAGCCTCAGTTGCCCAGAGCAGTAACCAACTCAATAATGCGCACTGTACTAGCCTTTACCCCTTCCCTCTCTCCCACTTTCCCTCCCTCCTGCTTCAGGGTTAACCTCCCGAACAGACGCCCTGGGCCCAAATCCAAATGAAGGCACCAGTCCTACAGACCAGCAGTGTGGTAGTGTGGCCTTTCCTGCTCCCCACTGCCGAGTGAGGAGTCTGTGCTGTGTGCGTGGCAGAGGAGAGATGATGGCAGGCTATGGGGTCCACAAAGATATGGTCAGGGCAATTTCCACAGGGCCAAGCCTAGGCCCTCCCTAGGCTCCAGTCCCCGCCTCGTCATTTCTAAGAAGTGACTCTCCCTTTCACAGGTAGCCATTTCAAAGTACAGCTTGTGGTTTTAGGTATGCAGGTAGGTAAACATCTGTATTGATTAGAGAGTCCATGACTTCTCCTTCCCGACTAGAAGTGAAATTGTACCCCAGCCTCCCTAGCTCTACCCTAGATAGGCTACTATTCACAATCCCTATCTTTAAATCATTTTTCACTTGACTTTGATGTAAATACCCAAAACCAAAAAGCAAACCCACTGCCATCAAGTCGATTCTGACTCATAGCGACCCTATAAGACATAGTAGAACGGCCCCATAGAGTTTCCAAGGAGCCCCTGGAGGATATGAACTGCAGACCCTTTGGTCAGCAGCCGTAGCACGTAACCACTACGCCACCAGTAAATAAGGCACTGTATATTCATGCATTGGTTTATTGCTTTTATGCTGAAGTCCTTGTTTCATGTACATGAGTTTCACCCCAAATGGGCAGTTCCTAAAAGACAAAAAATATATAAGTCTCTCTGATGTACAGTGAGATGTTTAATATACCTTTTTATGCTAATGATGAAATTGTTTCTTTCCTCACTTGAGAATGAGAGCTCCTTCTTCTGTTCAGTTACAGCTATGGATAAAGGCATCATGGAGAAGAAATCATTTAAAATCACATGCATCCTTTCTTAACCTAAATCAGGTCTGAACTATCATGTTGACAAATGTCCTAAAGTATTACAGGCCTAATTTTCCAGAGGTCAAATGTGGTAGAAAGACAGATGAGAAGGAGGACATGCAGTTAATGGCCTCCTAGACTTGAGTGGGAAAATTGAGTACATCACATACAAGGATGACAGAGCGGTGCCATCCTCCATACATCCTCCCTGCCCAGCCATATAAAAAACGCCAGCTTGTATTAGCTGTCTAATGGATTGTTGTAGTTCAAGCAAGGGAGTGTCTATTCTCAAGATCTTTATTTGCAATAATATACTTCTTCTCTTCCTACCTGATTTCCATACTGAGAACGAGAACTATGGTTCATAGACTAGTGTGTACCTGCCCCACCAAAATGAAATAAAATAATCAGAGGGTTTGCTCGAGGCATTCCGATAGCTTCTCAACAGACATGCTCCTCATGATCACTGCCTACCAGCATACAATTCTGCCACCAGAGTCCTCAGTTCTTCCTCAGAGGCCTTTGAGGTGTCAGGCTGGGTTGCTGCATGTGAGAGAGAGGGCAGTACTGGCTTCATATCCGGACAAAGCCTTTGCCCACTTATCGCAGGAAGCGAGTGCTGCTTTTCTGATTTAAGAGTGCTATACGCAGCTCCTGGACTGGAGTAATTAAAAGACAACTATGAAATGTACTGTTTCAAATTCTGGGGGTTTTCTAATTTAGTGTTGCCAATATATTATTTAGCAGCCATGCGTATAAAGTAAATACTAGGTTTATTTATGAATAAGTAGAAGAATGTGCTATCGACTTTTCTTCGTTTTGACCGCAAGATAGATAGCGGTCATCAAGTTGACTTTGGCTCATGGCCACTTTAAGTACAAAAGAATGAAATGTTGCCTGGTCCTGTGTCACCTTCATGATCACTGCATGTTGGAGTCCATCATTGTGGCTCTTTTGCCAATCCATGTCACCGAGGGTCTCTCTCACTCTCACTAGCCCTCTACTTCATTAAACGCAATGTCCACCTCCAGAGATTGATCCCTCCTGATGACATGTCCAAGGAAAATGAGTCGGACAATGTCCTGTTGTGATTCATAAGATTTTCATTGGCTGATTTTTGCCGATTTGCTAATAAATTGCTGGGCCTTTCTTCCTAGCCTTAGTCCGGAAATTCTGCTGAAACCTGTCCACCATGGGTGACCCTGCTGGTATTTGAAATACCAGTGGCATAGCTTCCAGCATCACAGCAACACGCACGCCACCACAGTATGACAAACTGACATATGCATGCTGGTTTGGATGCTACCTGCATTTGAAAACAGCACAGGTAAAGGCAACTGAAAAGCACTGCCTTTTATTAGCATACATGTCAGAGAAAACTGATGAACTGAGTTTCTCCCACAACACAAGTGAAGGACACCTTATTAGAGGGGAGGCTCTTTCCCCTTGCTGAGACCAGGCACATTTGCACTGCACAGCGGAAGGAGAGGAGTGAGCATACATTCTCCTAATTAAATGTCAAATTATTTTCTGGTAATTTTTAAAGGGTGAAGGAAGATTTTCAACAAGTATGATTAAACATAGCAATGGTTAAATTTTTTTATTTTGTTTTTAAATAAAAAGATGATGTTGTCATTGGTAGTTGCCATCAAGGTGCCTCTTATCATGGTGACCTTATGTATCAACAGAATGAAACATTGCCCGGTCTTGTGCCATCTTGCTATATTGTTGGTACGTGTGAGCTCAGTGTTGTGGCTGTCGCGTCAGCGAGCCCACTGTTGTGGCTGTCGCGTCAGCGAGCCCGCTGTTGTGGCTGTCGCGTCAGCAAGCTCACTGTTGTGGCTACTGTGTCAATTCCTCTCATAAGTAGCTGGTCCTCTACCGAACACGATGTCCTTCTCGAACGATTGGTCCTTCCTGATGATGTGCCTGAATTAAGTGAGCAGAAGCCTCAACATCCTTGTTTCCAAAGAGCATTCTGTTTGTGTTTCTTCTAAGACTGATTTGTTAGTTCTTTTGGCAGCCCATGCTATATCCAATATCCTTTGTCAACTCCACGGTTCAAATATATCAATTCTTCTGTTTTTCTTTTTCATTGTCTAGCTTTTGCATGAATATGAGGTGATTGAAAATGTCATGGCTTGGCTCAAATGCACTTTAGTCACCAAAGTGACATCTTCGTTTTTTAAAACTTTGAAAAGGTCTTTGCAGCAAATTTGCCCGATGGAATACACGATTACTTGATTGCTGCTTCCATAGGCGTTGATTGTTGATCCAAGTAAAATGAAATGATTGACAACTTCAATTTTTACTTCACTCATCATGGTGTTGTTCATGGGTCCAGTCGTAAGGATTTTTTTTTTTTTTTTATGTTCAGGTGTACTCCATATTGAATGCCGTAGTCTTTGGCTTCATCACTGAATGCTTCGATTCATCTTCATTTCTGAAAAGCAAGGTTGTCTCATTTGCATATTGCAGGTTGTTAGTGAGTCTCTAATCCTGATGCTGTGTTTTTCTTTATATAACCCAACTTCATAGGTTATTTTTTCAGCAGATATAGTGATGGAAGAGGAGCCCCCGGGTTGAAAGGCACATGACTCAGGAAGACCTGTCTTCTCAAAGTAGAGTTGACCTTAATGAGGTGGGTAGAGAAAAGCCTTAGAGACCTTCATCTGCTGATATGGCATAACTCAGAATGAAAAGTAACAACTGCAAACATCCGTCAGTAATTGGAACGTGAAATGTATGAAGTATGAGTCAAGGAAAATTGGAAGTCATCAAAAATGAAATGGAATGCTTGAAGATTGATATCATAGTCATTAGTGAGCTGACACGGACTGATATTGAACATTTTGAATCTGACAATCACATGGCCTACTAGGCTGGGAACAACAAATTGAAGATGAATGATGTTGCATTCATTGTTAAAAAGAACATTTAGAGATCTATCCTGAAATACAGTGTGGTCAGTGACAGGTTAATAACCATAAGCCTACAAGGAAAGCCATTTAATACCACTATTACTCAAATTTATGCACCAACCATGAGTGCCAAATGCTGCAGTCTGAAATGGATGGAACATGCAAACAAGATGCATTGGTAATTACTGGTGACTGGAATGTGAAAGTTGGAAACAAAGAAGGATCAGTAGTTGGAAAACATGGCCTTGGTAATAGAAACAACACTGGAGATCGCATGATAGAATTCTGAAAGACCAATGACTTATTCATCAGAAACACTTTTTTTTTTCCAACAATATACACATGGATCTTACTGGATGGATTACACAGGAATCAAATCAAAGACATCTGTGGAAAGAGATTATAAAGAAGCTCAATATTACCAGTCAAGACAAACAAGGGCCAACTGCAGGAACAGATCATCAATTGCTCATATGCAAGTTCGAGTTGAAACTAGCCAAAGAAAATCAAAGCAAGTCCACAAGAACCAAAATATAACCTTGAATACATCCCACATGAATTTAGAGCTATTCTCGAGAGTAGATTTGACATACTGAATACCAAAGAGTTCTGGAAAAACATCGAGGGCATTAAAAGATATTACAAGTTTTTAATTATACCCTAGCCCCCTCCATGTCTGGTTCTGTTTCCTCAAACAGTCCTAATTAAAACCTTAGGAGTTTAAAGTTGCTTATAAACATTTTTAAAGGAACTTATACACTTTGCAGTTTGATTTCTTGATGAGGAGCATCAAATATTCATCATATCATTGTGACTAAAACATCTTGAAAAGCAGCCCTTTGCTATATTACTCCTATTTCAGTCCAGTCTTACTTAGCCTTGGCCATCCCCATTGATTCTACCTCAGGGATCCACAAATTATGGCTGATAGGCCAAATATGGCATACAAGCTAAGAATAATTTTTACATTTTTAAGTGGCTGATGAAATATCCGAAGAAGTGTAATATTTTGTGATGCATGAAAATTATGTTGTTGTTGTTAGTTGCCATTAAGTTGGCTCTGATTCATGATGGGTGACCCCATGTACAAAAGAATGAAATGTTGCTTGGTCCTGTGCCGGCTTTATAATCATCAGTATACTCAAGTCCACTGTTACAGCCACTGTGTATTTTGAGTGCCTTCCAACCTAGGGGGTTCGTCTTCCAGCACTATATCAGGCAATATTCTGTTGTGACCCATAGGGTATTCCTTGACTAATTTTCAGCAGTAGATTGCCAGGCCTTTCTTCCTAGCCTGTCTTAGTCTGGAAGGTCTGTTGAAACCTGTCCACCATGGGTGACCATGCTGCTATTTTAAATACTGATGGCATGGTGTTATGGATTGAATTGCATCACCCCAAAATGTGTGTCAACTTGGCTAGCCATGACTCCCAGTATTGTGTGGTTGTCCACCTTTTTGTGATCTGATATGATTATGTGTTGTAAATCCTAACCTCTATGATGTTAAGGAGGCAAGATTAGAAGCAGTTATATTAATGAAGCAGGACTCAATCTACAGGATTAGGTTGTATCTTGGTTCAGTCTCTTTTGGGATATAAAAGAGAGAAGTGACAGAAAGAAGAAGGACCTCACATCACCAAGAAAAAAGTGCCAGGAGCAGAGTGCATTCTTTGGACCTGGGGTCCCTGCTCTGAGAAGCTCCTAGACCAGGGGAAGATAGATGACAAGGACCTTCCTCCAGAGTTGAAAGAGAGGAAGGCTTCTCCTGGAGCTGGTGTCCTGAATTCGGACTTCTAGCCTCCTAGACTGTGAGAGAATAAATTTCTCTTTGTTAAAGCTATCTACTTGCAGTATTTCTGTTATAGCAGCACTAGATAACTAAGACGTAGCTTCTAGCAACATGCAAGCCACCACAGTATGACAAATTTACAGATGTGTGGTGGACAAAAATTATGTAAAATTCAAATTTCAGTATCCATAAAAAAAAAGTTTTATTAGAAAGATGCCATGTTGTTCACCAAGGCACTATTCTTTTTCTCACTCTGATTGAAATGTGATTTTCTTTCACCTTTATGGGCTTTGTCTCATCTGTGGGACTTGGTGTTTGAACAAGTTTTCTTGACTTTGAGTTTTTGCTTCTCTCCTCAACCAGGGCTGAGTATGTCTCCCCTTGGTTGTCGACTTCCCAGGGGCTTTACAGTTTAGTGCATACCCCTTAACTCACTTCTGCTTAGAATAGGAATCATTTCCAGGTTGTTGATTTCAAATGTCAGATAAAAGCAATTGAGACCCCGGTCTGCAGATTAATATTTTTAGCTTGTAAAACAGGTAGAAAATCTTCCAAGGGGAATATACTTGCTATGTCTTTTTTTGATATACTTGCCAGTATAATTTTATATTTTCCTCTCACTTGAGGAAAGTAAAGGATATAAAGGTATTTAGAAACAGAGAGGAGATTTAGAAGTCATATAGCCTGACTACCTGATGAAAATAAGGCCCCTGAGGTTATGTGGCTTTCTGAAGGTCACTCAGTAGTTAGTGGGTCCTTTAGTGCCAGGAAAGACTATTTAAGTGTAACAGGCCCATGAAGAATAATGGAGGTGTATGAAGAACAACCAGGCCTTTTCAGGAGAGGGGATGAATTTTCACTGAGGATATCTCTTGTGAACAAGTGAATCCTGGTTCAATCACCAGAGGTAGGATGCTGACCTCAGGGAACCATTGGTGTGACTCAAGATGTTACTTTTCACATTTTTATGACATTTTTAGATAGAACAGGAAACCCAGTGCCCAGTTACCATAGAGTCGACCCCAGTTCATGGCCGCCCCGTGTGTGTTAGGGTAGAATTGTGCTCCACAGGTTTTCAAATAGCTGTTTTTGGAAGAAGACCACTAGGCCTTTCTTCTAAGTCACCTCTGGGTAGACTTGAACCTCCATCCTTTGGGTTAGCAGCCAAGTGTATCAACCATTTGTACTACCTAGGAACTCTAGATAAGACACAAAGGCTGGGTCAAATAGCAGCTAGTAGATGTGATTATCCAGCCTCTGTAAGAATTCAGAAGACTCTTTGTTCTACAGACGATCTAACTGTGGGATTGACTCTGTGGATCTGCATTTCTTTAATGCCACAAAATAGAGAAAATGAGGCCTAGGTGAACCTTGGGGAAAACACGGTTTAAAACAGGCAGATAGAAAGCCTAGGAATTGGACTGAAAGTGTAGATAGTAAAAGAGTTGGGCATGAAAGAGGCGACAAGAATGGTGACAGGAAGCTTAGTGTCTTACTCCACGTACTTCAATATTTTGAATCTTTTACAATCAGAATGTGTTTGTGAATACGTATGCAACTTCAGTAATTGTCCCTACGAAACAAATAAGCACAAGTGGATTATTGCTATCAGTTGGGGAAAAACTAAAAAAGCCTAGAAATGGAGCCATATGCCTGGATAGAAGTGAAAGTCAAAGGCAAGTGATTTCAACACAACTGATCCCGTGAGAAGAAATGAGGGGAAGTTATATCTTCTGAGATGTGAGTTAACTGCAACGAAGGGCTTCATGGCAGAGCTATTATGAGAAGAAAGGAAATTCAGTAACAGATTATTCAGGGAAACTGGGAATCTTTTTCCTTGGACATTTTACAAATAGAATTTAAAAGCACTTGTTTCTGACAAATTAGGTAGAGTTCAGCTTGTGGGTTGAGTTAATCTGTATTTGATAGAGAAAAACAAAAGAAAACAAAAACAAAAAACTAACAGCACCTTTGACGGTCACGGTCAAGATATAATCATTTTAAAATAAAATAGATGTGGGGTAATAAGTCTGTCTGTTCTAAACACCTGATTAAATTCTGGAAAAAGAACTCAAATTTAATTGGAATAACTCTTATAAATGTCTTCTCTCTATTACTTACCTATGGCTCAAGTCCAGACATCTAAATATTTTAAAACTTAACTATATTTTCTAACTTTTCTACAATAGACACACACTCTTGTGTCATTGAAAAAAAGAAAAAAGACATAAAAACTACAGAGGGGAAAAAAAGGCAAATATCTGGGAAATTTTCACAAAGTAAAGTATCACTCTTGAACTAGTTGGGAAACAAAATTCATTTGAAATAATTTGAATATCTTCAGGTAAATATTGTGCATAATATAAATTAGGATAACACTTGTTTTTAGTGAAAAAGTAAGAGTCGTCTGACTCCAAAAATATGTAATGCGAGCTTGTTATTATAAAAATTATAAGCATTGTATCTAGATTTAAGTATCAACTTACACTAGAAGTAGAATATTGTCGTTTTACTTACTTATCTTCTTCCTTTCTCTAACATGGTAATCTTAGTTTCTGCCTGCTGAATAGAACAAGGCCAAGATGAAGTAATGGGAAGTAGGAGCAAATACCGCGTGTAACATCTATAACCAGAGCAGCCAAGCAAAAGGCAAGCAATTAAAGACTGAGGTTAGTTTTTACACATGATAAACTATTTGGCATAGGTGATCTGCTTTAAAATTCCCTCTCAAGTGATTGGACAGTATAGTATGCAAATAAGGGGCCTGTGGCCTCCTGAAGGGATTGGTCAACTTGTGGTCTTGGTGGAGGAGTAGGTTTAAAAAAGTGATAATCCCACGGAGGCTGAGGGGGACCTCACTACCATCAAGAAGAAGAGCTGGGAGTGAGCGAATGAATCCTTCGGACTTGAGGTCCCTGCACTGAGAAATTCCTGGACCTGGAGATGGTGCGAGACAGCGAGAGATGGCACTAGACAGTGCAGTGGCATGAGCAGAAGGAACCAGGAGACAGAAGTGAGATGGCTGCTGTTGGCTTCCCAGCTCACGGAGTGAGGCTGCTGCAGTAAGTTTACCCATCCTTGAAGTGAGAGAGCTGAGCGCCTTAGGGCAGGAGGCTTGCTGGTGGAGTGGGGTGCCTCCAGGCACTTGATGGTGGAGCCAGAAGGGCTGTAATACTTGCCTGTGAGGGCCCAAAGCCTGAGGGAAGGCCTGAGCAGGACAGAGGCTGGGAGGAGGATAGCATGCCGAAACAAGAAGCTGAGAGCTGTCCTGGTTGGAAGCTGTCTTGGTCCACTAACTGTACCCTGTCTACTGAGTTGTTCCTGTTACTTCCAAGGTGATCCTGATCCTGAGTTGTAACCTAATAAACCCCAAAACCTACCTGAAGAAGGGAGTAAGCACTGCCAAATGCTTACATTCCAGTCAAGAAAAGATATAGGGTAAAGGACACTTAAATTAATCCAAATAACACTGAAATTTCTTTTTATTAAGAAATATTAGAAATTATTTAAAATAATGCCTGTCTTTAGAAAAGAGAGAGTGCAGAGAGGGAGTGGGCTGTCTGATCAGGGAGAGAGCAATTGGGAGTATGTAGCAAAGTGTGTATAAGTTTTTGTGTGAGAGACTGACTTGATTTGTAAACTTTCACCCAAAGCACAATAAAAATTTAAACAAATAAATAATGCCTGTTTTCATTTGGGAAACCCTGCTGGCGTAGTGGTTAAGTGCTATGGCTGCTAACCAAAAGGTCAGCAGTTCGAATCTGCCAGGCCCTCCTTGGAAACTCTATGGGACAGTTCTACTCTGTCCTGTAGGATCGCTATGAGTCAGAATCAACTCGACGGCAGTGGGGTTTTTTTTTTTTTTGGTCTTCATTTGAGACATTCTCAACCCCTTTTTTTGCATTGTGATTTTTAGATGTGATATTAACTTTCCTATTTAATTTGCTTTGGTTTATTTTAAGTTAGGGGTGCACCTCAGTGCAGGCCCTTCCTTCCACCCCGCTTGGGGCTTGATGTTCCATTTCATTGGCTGCCTCTTGGTCTATGTACAGGTTCCTCATGGGCACAACGAAATGTTCTGGAATTCCCATTCTTCATAATGTTACCCATCATTCGTTGTGATCCACACACCCAAATGCCTTTGCATAGCCAGTAAAACATAGGTAAAGATCTTTCTGGTATTTTCTGCTTTCAGCCAGGAGCCATCTGACATCAGCAATGGTATGCCTGGTGCCATCCCCTGTTCTGAATCCGGCTCGAATCTCTGGAAATTCCTTGTTGATGTATTGCTGCAGCCATTTTTGAATGACCTTTAGCAAAATTTTACTTGTGTGTGATGTTAATGGTATTGTTCAATAATTTCTGCATTTGGTTAGATCACTTTTCTTTGGAATAGGCATAAAAATGGATCTCTTTTAGTCAGCTGGCCAGGTAGCTGTCTCTCAAATTTCTTGGCGTAGACAAGTGAGCATTTCCAGTGCTGCATCAGTTTGGTGAAACATCTCGACTGGTATTTCGTTAATTCCTGGAGCCTTGTTTTTCTCCAATGCCTTCAGTGCAGCTTGGACCTCTTCCTTCAGTATGACGGGTTCTGGATGATATGCTGCCTCCTGAAATGGTTGAACATCGACCAATTCTTTTTGATACCCCACGTCATTCAGTATTTTGGTGTCATCTTCTTTGATGCTTCCTGTGTCATTCAGTATTTTGTCCATGTTGTTCTTGTTGTTAGGTGCCATAGAGTCAGTTCCAACTCATAGCACCCCTCTGCACAACAGAACAAAACACTGTCCGGCCTTGCTCCATTCTCACCATTTTTGCCATGCTTGAGCCCACTGTTACAGCCACTGTGTCAATCCATCTTGTTGAGAGTCTTCCTCTTTTTTGATGACCATTTACCAAGCCCGATGTCCTTCTCCAGGGACTGATCTCTCCTGATAACATATACAAAGTACGTGAGACGTAGTCTTGCCATCCTTGCTTCTAAGGAGCATCTTCCAAGACAGATTTGTTTGTTCTTTTGGCAGTCCATGGTATATTCAATATTCTTCTCCAACACCACAATTCAAAGGCATCAATTCTTCTTTGGTCTTCCTTATTTATAATCCAGCTTTTGCATGCATAAGAGGTGATTGAAAACACCTTGGCTAGGGTCAGGCTCACCTTAGTCCTCAAGGTGAAATCTTTGGTTTTTAACACTTTAAAGAGATCTCTTGCAGCTGATTTGCCCAATGCAATGCATCTTTTGGTTTCTTGACTGCTGCTTCCATGAGTGCTGACTGTGGATCCAAATGAAAAGAAATCCTTGGAAACCTCAATCTTTTCTCTGTTTATCATCGTGTTGCTTATTGGTTGAGTTCTAAGGATTTTTGTTTTCTTTATGTTGAGGCATAATTCATACTGAAGGCTGTCCATAGGATCCTTCCATATTGAAACCCAAGGCTTTATTTTAATTTAATTTTTTAATTGAACTTCAGACGAAGGTTCAGAGAACAGGGTAGCTTCTCATCAAACAGTTCACACGTTGTTGTATGACATTGGCTAACAGCCCCATGACATGTCAACACTTACGCTTCTCAACCCTCGGTTCCCTATTACTAGCTTTCCTGTTCCCTCCTACCTTCCAGTCCCTGCCCCAGGGCTGGTGCACCCCTTTAGTCTTGTTTTGTCCCATGGGCCTGCTCAATCTTTGGCTGAAGGGTGAACCTCAGGGGTGACCTCATTATTGAGCTGAAAGAGTGTCCTGGGGCCATACTTTCAGGGTTTCGCCAGTCTCAGTCAGGCCAGCAAACCTGGTCTTTCTTTTTCAGTTAGAATTTTGTTCTACATTTTTCTCCAGCTCTGTCTAGGACCCTCTATTGTGATCCCTATCAGAGCAGTCAGTGGTGGTAGCTGGGCACCATGTAGTTGTACTGGACTCAGTTTGGTGGAGGCCATGGTAGATGTGGTCCATTAGTTCTTTGGACTAATCTTTCCCTTGTGTTTTTAGTTTTATTCATTCTTCTTTGCTCCCTAAGGGATAAGACCAGTGGAGTATCCTAGATGGCTGCTCACAGGCTTTTAAGACCCCAGATGCTACTCACCAAATGGAATGTAGAACAATTTCCTTATAAACTATGTTATGCCAATTGAGCTAGATGTTGCCCGAGCCCATGGTCCCATAGCCCTCAATTCAGCAATTCTGTCCCTCAGGGAGTTTAGATATGTCTATGGAGCTACCATGACCTTGCCTTATACAGGTTGTGCTGGCTTCCCCAGTATTGTATACTGCCTTACCCCCATGTGTCTGTCAGTTTGTCGTACTGTGGGGACTTGTGTGTTGCAGTGATGCTGGAAGCTATGCCACTGGTATTCAGATACTAGCAGGGTCACCAATGGAGGACAGGTTTCAGATGAGCTTCCAGACTAAGACAGACTAGGAAGAAGGACCCGGTAGTCTACTTCTGAAAAGTATTAGCCAGAGAAAACCTTATGAATAGCAGCAGAACATTGTCTGATATAGTGCTGGAAGATGAGCCCCCAGGTTGGAAGGCACTCAAAAGATGACTGGGGAAGAGCTGCCTCCTCAAAGTAGAGTTGACTTTAATGATGTGGATGGAGTAAAGATTTCAGGACCTTCATTTGCTGATGTGGCATGACTCAAAATGAGAAGAAACAGCTGCAAACATCCATTAATAATCGAAACCTGGAATGTACGAAGTATGAATCTGGGAAAATTGGAAATTGTCAAAAATGAAATGGAATGCATAAACATCAATATCCTAGGCGTTAGTGAACTGAAATGGACTTGCAAGTTCAAGCTGAAATTGAAGAAAATCAGATCAAGTCCACGAGAGCCAAAATATGACCTTGAGTATATCTCACCTGAATTTAGAAACCATCTGAAGAATAGATTTGACGCACTGAACGCTGGTGACTGAAGACCAGATGAGTTGTGGAATGATACCAAGGACATCATCCATGAAGAAAGCAAGAGGTCATTGAAAAGGCAGGAAAGAAAGAAAAGACCAAGATGGATGTCAGAGGAGACTCTGAAACTTGCTCTCAAACATCCAGCAGCTAAAGCAAAAGGAAGAATTGATGAAGTAAAAGACCTGAACAGAAGATTTCAAAGGCGTCTCGAGAAGACAAAGTAAAGTATTATAATGACATGTGCAAAGAGCTGGAAACGGAAAACCAAAAGGGAAGAACACGCTTGGCATTTCTCAAGCTGAAAGAACTGAAGAAAAAATTCAAGCCTCGAGTTGCAACAGTGAAGGATCCTATGTGGAAAATATTAAATGACGCAGGAAGCATCAAAAGAAGATGGAATTAGTTATTATACCAAAAAGAATTAGTCGATGTTCAGCCATGTCAAGAGGTGGCATATGACCAGGAACCGATGGTACTGAAGGAAGAAGTCCAAGCTGCTCTGAAGGCATTGGCGAAAAACAAGGCTCCAGGAATTGTTGGAATATCAGTTGAGATGTTTCAACAAAGAGATGCAGCACTGGAGGTGCTCACTCATCTATGCCAAGAAATGTGGAAGACAGCTTCCTGGCCAACTGACTGGAAGAGATCCATATTTATGCCTATTCCCAAGAAGGGTGATCCAGCTGAATGTGGAAATTATAGAACAATATCATTAAGATCACACACAAGCAAAATTTTGCTGAAGATCATTCAAAAATGGCTCCAGCAGTATATTGACAGGGAACTGCCAGAAATTCAAGCCAGTTTCAGAAGAGGACGTGGAACCAGGGATATCATTGCTGATGTCAGATGGATGCTGACTGAAAGCAGAGAATACCAGAAGGGTGTTTACCTGTGTTTTATTGACTATGCAAAGGCATTCGACTGTGTGGATCATAACAAATTATGGATAACATTGCAAAGAATGGGAATTCCAGAACACTTAATTGTGCTCATGAGGAACCTTTATATAGATCAAGAGGCAGTTGTTCGGACAGAACAAAGGGGACACCGACTGGCTTAAAGTCAGGAAAGGTGTGCGCCAGGGTTGTATTATTTCGCCATACCTATTCAATCTGTATGCTGAGCAAATAATCTGAGAAGCTGGACTATACGAAGAAGAATGGGGCATCAGGATTGGAGGAAGACTCATTAACAACCTGCGTTATGCAGATGACACAGACTTGCTTGTTGAAAGTGAAGAGGACTTGAAGCACTTACTAATGAAGATCAAAGACCACAGCCTTCAGTATGGATTGCACCTCAGCAAAAAGAAAACAAAAATCCTCACAACTGGACCAATGAGCAACATCATGATAAATGGAGAAAAGATTGAAGTCGTCAAGAATTTCATTTTACTTGGATCCACAATCAATAGCCCTGGAAGCAGCAGTCAAGAAATCAAAAGACGCATTGCACTGGGTAAATCTGCTGCAAAGGACCTCTTTAAAGTGTTGAAGAGCAAAATTGTCACCTTGAAGACTAAGGTGTGCCTGACCCAAGCCATGGTATTTTCAATTGCATCATATGCATGTGAAACCTGGAAAATGAATAAGGAAGACCAAAGAAGAATTGATGCCTTTGAATTGTGGTGTTGGTGAAGAATATTGACTATACCATGTACTGCAAAAAGAATGAACAAGTCTGTCTTAGAAGAAGTACAACCAGAATGCTCCTTAGAAGCAAGGATGGCGAGACTGAGTCTTACATACTTTGGACATGTTGTCAGGAGGGATCAGTCTCTGGAGAAGGACACCATGCTTGGCAAAATACAGGGTCAGCGGAAGAGAGGAAGACCCTCAATGAGGTACATTGACACAGTAGCTGCAACAATGGGCTCAAGCATAACAACAATTGTAAGGATGGCTCAGGACCGGGCAGTGTTTCGTTCTGTTCTGCATAGGGTTGCTATGAGTCGGATGCGACTTGATGGCACCTAACAACAACAACTTACCCTTTACCAAAGTTACCACTTATCCCTTGCCTATTAAGTGCTTTTCCATCCCTACCCCTCCTCTCCCTCATAACCATCAAAGAGTTTTTCTTTTTGTATGTAAACCTTTTCATGAGTTTTTACGGTAGTGGTCTCATACATTATTTGCCCTTTTGTGATTGACTTATTTAACTCAGCATAATGCCCTCCAACAAATGCATGTGAGGAGATGCTTCACAGATTCATTGTTGTTCTTTATTGTTGTGTAATGCTCCACTGTGTGTATGTACCACGGTTTATCTATTCATGTGTTCATGGGCATCTAGGTTGTTTCCATATTTTTGCTATTGAAAACAATTCTGCAATGAACATGAGTGTGCATATGTCTATTTGTTTGACGACTCTTATTTCTCTAGGATATATTCCTAGGAGTGGGATTGCTGGATCAGATGGTAGTTCTATTTCTTGCTTTCTAAGGAAGCGCCATATCGTTTTCCAAAATGGTTGTACCACTTTGCATTCCCACCAGCAGTGCGTAACAATTCTGATCTCCCCGCAGCCTCTCCAGCATTTGTTATTTTCTGTTTTATTGATTCGTGCCAGTAATGCAGGGGTGAGATGGTATCTGATTGTGGTTTTGATTTGCATTTCTAAAATGGCTGAAGATCATGAGCATTTCCTCATGTGTCTGTTGGCCGCTTGAATGTCTTCTTTGGTGAAGTGTCTGTTCATTTCCTTTGCCCATTTTTTAATTGGATTATTTGTCTTTTTGTTGTAGAGGTGTTGGATTTTCTTGTAGATTTTAGAGATTAGACCTTTGTGTGATTTGTAATAGCCCAAAAAATTTTTTTCCAGTGTGTGGGTTGTCTTTTTCTCTTTTCGTGAAGTCTTTTAATGAGCATAAGTATCTAATTTTTAAAAGATCCTAGTTATCTAGCTTATCCTCTGGAGCTTGCATGTTGTTGGTAGTGGTTTGTATCCTGTTAATGCTATATATTAGGGCCTCTAGCGTTGATCCTATTTTTTCTTCTATGAACATCATAGTTTTTGGCTTTATATTTAGGTCTTTGATCCATTTTGAGTTAATTTTGTATATTGTGAGAGGTATGGGTCCTGTTTCTTTCTTTTTCTGCTGGACATCCAATTTTGCCAGCACCATTTGTTAACAAGACTGTCTTTTCCCCATCTGATGGACTTTGGGACCTTGGATTTACATCTGAGTTCTCAATTTTGTTCCATTGGTCAATGTATCTGTCCTCGTACCAGTACGGGGCTGTTTTGACTACCATAGCTGTATCGTAGGTTCTGTGGTCAGGTAGTGTGAGTCTTCCTACTTTACAGTGCTTTATTTATCCAGGGATTCTTCCCTTTCCATATAAAGTTAATGATAATTTTTTCCATCTCTTTAAAGGACGTTTTTGATATTTGGATTGGTATTGCATTTATTTGTAAATTGCTTTGGGTCGAATCGTCATTTTCACAAAGTTGAGTCTACCTATCCATGAGCATGGTATGTTTTTCCATTTATGTAGATCTCTTTTGCTTTTTTGCAGTAGTGTTCTGTAGTTTTTTTTTTTTTTTTGTATAGGTCTTTAATATCACTTGTTAGATTTATTCCCAAGTATTTTATTTTCTTAAGGGGCTATTGTAAATGGCATTACTTTCCTGATTTCCTTTTCATTATTCTCTTTATTGATGTGTAAGAATTCAACTGATTTTTGTGTGTTTATCTTGTGTCCTGCTGCTCTGCTGAATCCTTCCAGTACTTTTCTTGTGGAGTCTTTTGGGTTTTCTTGGTATCATATCATCTGCAAATAGGGACAGTTTAATTTCTTCTTTACCAATTTGGATGCCCTTTTTTTCTATTTCTTGCCTTATTGCTCTAGCTAGGACTTCCAACACAACGTTAAATAGGAGTGGTGATAAAGGGTATCCTTGTCTTGTTCCTCTTCTGAAGGGGAGTATTTTCAGCCTCTCCCCATTGAGAATGATGTTGGCCATTGTTTTTGCATAGAAGCTCTTTATCATATTGAGAAATTTCCCTTCTGTACTTATTGAGAGTTTTTATCAGGAATGGGTGTTGGACTTTGTCAAATGCCTTTTCTGTGTCGATTGAGATGATCATGTGATTCTTTTCTTTCCTTTTATTTATGTGGTGGATTACGCTGATTGGTTTTCTAGTGTTGAACCATCCTTGCATACCTGTATGAACCCTACTTAGTTGTGGTGTATTATTTTTTTGATATGATGCTGAATTCTGTTGGCTAGAATTTTGTTGAGAATTTTTGCATCTATAATTCATGAGAGATATTGGTTTGTAATTTTCTTTTTTTGTGGTGTTTTTGCCTGGTTTTGGTATCAGGGTTATGCTGGCTTCATCGAATGAATTCAGAAGTATCACCCTTTTCTATGTTTTGAAATAGTTTGAGTAGTACTGGTGTAAGCTCTTTTCTGAATGTTGGGTAGAATTCTCCAGTGAAGCCTTCTGGGCCAGGACTTTTTTGATTGGGAATTTTTTAAATTACCTTTTCAATCTCTTCTCTTGTTATGGGTCTGTTCAGATTTTCAACGCCATTTCTTGTTAGTTTGTGTAGGTAGTGTGCCTCTAGAAATTTGTCCATTGCTTCTATATTTTCAATTTTTTTGGAGTATAATTTTTCATACTATTCTGTTATGATCCTTTTTATTTCTGCTAGGCCTGTTGTAATGTCCCCCATTTCATTTCTTATTTGGGTTATTTGCATTCTCTCCTGTTTTTCTTTAGTCATTTTGGCCAGTGGTTTGTCAATTTTCTTGATCCTTTCAAAGAACTAACTTCTGGTTTTGTTGATTCTTTCTATTGTTTTTTTATTCTCTCTTTTATTTATTTCTGCTCTGATCTTTATTATTTCCTTTCTTTTGGTGGTTGTGAGCTTCTTTTGCAGTTCTCTTTCTATTTGTTTATGTAACTAATGTTTTGATTTTGTCCCTTTCTTCTTTTTTGCTTCCAACGTTTGCATTCCAGTCACCAGTAATTATCAATTCATCTTGACTGAATATTTGATCAGTTTCAGACTGCAGAAGTTGGTAAAAATTTTCAGTTTCTTCATCTTTGCCTCTATTGGTTGGTGCATAAATTTGGATAATAGTCGTATTAACTGGTCTTCCTTGTAGGCATATAAATATTATCCTATTACTGACAGTGTTGTACTTTGGGATAGATCTCGAAATGTTCTTTTTGATGATGAATGAAATGCTGTTCCTCTTCAAAACATGAAACAAAACCTAAATAATCCCTCAAATTATAAAATACAGTTGACTCATTTAACATTTCCTATCATGGTTCTCTGGATCTATTCATGAATTTTTTTTCCTGTAATTATGTATTCTTTTTCTTGCATTGTCTTTTTTCTCCCTCTACTAGATCATTCCTTCAGTATAAAAGAATGCTATAGTTTTTACCATTAAAAAAAAAAAACCCTTAAACTCCACATCCCTTTCAGGCAATGCTCCCCTTCTCTGCTTCCCTTTATAGCAAAACACCTTGATAGAGTTCTCCCTTCACTCCAGTCCAAACAGAATTTAGTTTCCCCACTCCTTGCTCAGTGCTCTGATAAGGACCATCAATGTCCTTGCAAATTCCAAGCCCAGTGATATGTACTCAATCCTTATTTGCTTGACCTTTCAGAAATGTATGACATAGCTGATCACTCCTTTCTGCTTAAGTCACTTTCTCTCAGGGAACCACATTCTTGAATCTTTTTCTACCCAACTGGTTTCTTCCTCTCAAGCTCCTTTGCTAGTTCCGCCTCATCTTGACCTCTTTGTGACAGAGTGCACCAGGACTCTGTCCTCAAACTCTTTTTTTAATATATTCATTTCCTCAGTGGTCTTGTTCATAGTCATGACTTTAAATACTACAAGCTGGCAACTTCCAAAGTTTTATCTCCAGCCCACACTTCTTCTCTGCACTCCAGAAACTACATCCAGCTTCCTACCTGTCATGGTCACATACATATTTAACAAGCATCTTAAACTTGACATGTTCAGGAAAGAACCCTTGATTTGCTCTTTCCCACACCTTCTTCTTCCAGAATCTTCCACAACTCAGTTCTTCAAGTTGCTCAGAAACCTTATGGTTATTCTCAATCCCTCTATTCCTCTCACATCTGAAATTAAATCCACTAGTAATCTTGCTCTGTCCTATTGGGTCGCTATGAGTCAGAATCGACTCGACGGCACTGGGTGGGTTTACTGGAGTAATCTTGCCAGCTTTACCATCAAAACATACTCCAAATCTGACCATTCTTACTACCTCCACTGCTGCCATCCTACTCTAAACCACGCCATTTCTTGCCAGGTTCCCTGAAACAGATTTTTCCAGTCTCTCAGCTTCCGTTCTTCCTCCCCTGTGGTTTACTCCTCACACAAGAGCTTGAATGAATATTCTAAAATATAAGTTAGATCACGTCACTCCTTTACTTAAAATGCTCCCGCAGGCTTCCTATTTCACCCAGAATTAAATCCAAGTGTTTATGTGCCACACTTGTCACCACTATGACACCAGGGCTGTATATATGGCACACAGGACCAATCTATTTGGCCCCTTGCTACTCTTTTACTCCATCTCCTATATGCTCATTCTTCTCCAGCCTCACTGGCCTCTTGTTGGGAGAGAACACTCCATTCATACTCCTGCTTCCTGTGTTTGTAGTTACTATTCTCTTTTCTAAATACTCGTCCCCAGATAGTCATGTGGTTTCAGCCATCACTTTACTCAGACTTATGCTCAAATGTAACCTTATCATTAAGGCCTTCTCTGCTAGCTCTAAAATAGCTATGCTCATCGCTCAACCTCTGCCACTTTTTAATTCCTTTGTCCAGTTTTTTTTCTTCATATCTCTTTATCACCACTTGACAAAGTCTATGGTAATTTATCTGCTTATTGTCTGCCTCCCTCACTAGTGTGTAAGTTCCATGAGAGCAGAGACTACTTTGTTTTGTTCTCTGCAGTAGTCCAGGAGCCCAGAATAGTGCCTGGCACATGAAGGGTACTAGATAAGAATTTGTGGAATGAATGAATGATTCGCTAGTCCTCCTTGCCCTTCATTTTTTGTACCTAACCAGTCACTAAAATCTGTAGATTCATCATAATGCCTTTCATGCCTCTCCCTTTTCTTTCATTTTCATTACCACAGCCCCAGTGAACCTTCCCCTGGATAGATTTCCCTAACTTTAGTTTCTACTCATTCCACCACTCGAATAGACCCTGAACGCTGATGTCAGTTAATATACCTAAAACCATTTTCTCCTACAGCTGACATAGGAAAGCATGTAGACTTACTCTCTCTGTAGTGCACTCTAATATTTGAAAAGCCCTGTAATATAATGTACAAACTTTTTAGCTAGATTCTCAATGAACTTTACAATCTGATAATACTTCCAGACTTTGTTTCTAATTATTCTCTCAAACGACCTCATCTTCCATGGTCTTTGTAGAATTCCAGGCGCATTCTTATAGATCCTTACATTCTTTCCTCAACCTTTCCAAATTAGGCCTACCTTTTAAGGCTTTTTTTTTTTTTTTTAAGGCTTAGCTAAAGCACACCTTCTTTTTGTGAACCTTTACCCAGCCCCAAAGTCAAGTGATACTCCTTCTGGACTTGGAGCCTGACTCTCAGTATCACTCGCTTTTCACCTAATCACATATGGTGCAGCCTCAAGAATTTTTCCTTCTGTAGTTTTAAAATTGTTTCTTATCTTTTCTGGTGCCAGTTATCTTTTGTTTTTATTTTATTTCTCCAAAGAGGTGTTGGATTAGGTAATTCATTAGTTAAATCATTCAACATGAACACTAGTCAGCATAGGCTAGGTCACACTGCAGTAACAAGTGATCTCAGTGGTGTTACAGAGCAACCTCGGTAGAGGTTGAATGGCATGCCAAGTGTTACAATTCCCTGCTCAACTGCAATAAGAGATGCTGAGACAATGACATTCATGCTGTTACCCAGCGCAAGGAAAGAGCCCTGCTCCTTATGTCTGTCAGCCTCTGTGGCTGACAGACACTCATTAACTCACAGGTCAACTCCATGGACACTTTAATGTGGGAGGAGGGAGAAGCAGGAAGTACTTTGGGTATTCAATGCCTCAGAACAAATGTGACACTCCTCACTTCTGCTGACAGAGAATCTCACATGGCTCCACCTAATTCAAGGGGGCTGGGAATTGTGGGAGAGCCGTGGCTATCAAAGCAAAACACTGACATCATGAACGACACGCAAGATATTTGCACACATAGGTCACCTTTATCTAGCATGGACCAGAAATTAGATAAGTTTTAAGGCAGAAGCTGTTTCATGCAGCTGAGAGATGTTGTATAATTTATATGCATGTTGGGAATAAGTGTCTTCTCGTTATGTTGTTCACTGCCGAAATGAAACAAAATTCTGCCGGGCCTTGTGCCAGCCAGGAATCTGCTAACGGATGGGTGGTGGCTACGCATGTGGTTCACTGGCTGGGAATTGAACCCAGGTCTCCTGCGTGGAAGTGGAGAATTCTACCACTGAACCACCACTGCCCCCCAACCATCTTCTTCCTGTGTTTTAATTTAAGGTGAAAGGCAATTGAATTCCAAACCATAACAAGCTCATTTTCATGCCTTGGAGTTAAGAATCAGTAGGTGCTGATTCTTGTGTATGCCAAATCACTATCTTTAAAAAAGTTATTTGTAAAGTCTTGAAAGATTCTCATGTATCCCCAGATGACTACAGAAATCATCTTATTTGTTATGTGGTTGATGGCAGATACGCCGCTGGATCAGAATCTACATTTTAACAGGATCTCCAGGTGATTCTTATGTACAACTTCCTGGGAACTTGTTAGAAAGGCAAATTCTCATCAGGGAGCTTGTTAGAAATGCAAACTGCCAGCAGGGTTTCAAAACAGAATGAACTGGTTTGAAGCCCTGGCTGGTGGCTGGTTAGAAAGAAATGTCACTGTCTTAGCATCTCTTATTGACAATTGAACGAGGAATTGTAACACTTGGCATGCCACTAAACGTCTACTAAAGGATCTTCAGGTCAGAGGTGCACTTCTCAGTTCCCCTGCTGAAGGACAAGATCTATAATCAGTTAATGAAATGTTTTCATGAATCATGACTAGGGTATTTCACTCAAATATAACAAACAGTACAGCTTATTCTGGCTTGAAAAGATAAAGCTGTGTGCAAACTTATTATGCAATAAAGAATAGCTTCACGTTCATTATGTTCAGATCACGCATGGTAGACTTGCATTTGGATAAGTCAAAGTCAGAATAATGGCTGGTTACTTTTTACAATGTAGATTTCTGAGACATAAGACCAGCTTTTGGTAGGCACTGCTCTTCTTTACTGTGTATCAAACAATACCCCTATCACCTTTTAAAGCTGGATTTTCTAAATGCAGCATTCAAAATACTTTTCCTCATCATACGAATTAAGATTTTAAAAATAATCTTTATATTTTATGTGTGTGGTAGGTGCCTGTATTATCAGCCTTGTTTTTCTTCCTTTCTTCCTCCTCTTATTCCTCCTCCTCTTTCCCTCCTCCTCTCCTTGTCTCTTTTTATCTTTTTGCCTTGGTACAGAGGGTTGAGTTAAGCATGAATTAAACATTAATGGTCATGGACATTATTATAATTGGTCCACGTAAGGCTTTTGTCTCATTTGTTAGTGAATTAGTGAGTTTGTTGGTTGATTTTTATATTTAGTCTCTTTTATCAGCATACCTTCATTACCATTCCTGTCTCACTATTATAGGCAAACATTTAAATTGCTTCATATGCATCTTTGTATTTGCATGCATTCTGGCAAAATGTATGTGGCTTTCAGTACTTATCTTTAATTTATTGTAAACAGTATTTTAAATTTCATTCTCGTTCCTACTATGTTTATTAGCTGCATATATGTTGATAAGTGAATTGCCTGGGTTCTAACTGTTGCAATGGTCCAGCTTTGGCAAAACATTGTCATCTCTCACACTAAATTAATGATGTCAATTTGAGTGTCATTGCTTTTACAGTTCTCTTTGTAATTAATTAGTAAATTCGTTTTGATTTTTAAAACTGTAAAAGAACCATGATCATAAGAAGTTTATACCTAATTTTATGTTTCTTTTTATTTGAGTAACAATGTGATAAAAAATATTTTAAATCAACCGTGAGGATTCCTTTTACCTTAAAAGTATTTGTATTTTACTCAAGCTGGAGAAATACTGCTCAATTCTGACCTCATGGCGTTGGCCTTCTGGGCCCAACTCTAGGCACACGCATTTATCCCTGTTTGATATCATCTTATGAGTTCCAGACCTTTTATCTCAGTTCCTCCATCCAACAGATTTCTTCCCTTCCAGCGTCATGCTTTCAGAAGATTTGTAAAGCACGGTGCCAGTCACCGTTCTTGGTTGTAAGCAACGAAATCAACTCTGGCTGATTTAAGTAGAAAAGTAATTAATTGAAGGGATTTTGGGTAGCTCATAGGTTCACTCGGAAGCTGCAGAACGTTCCTTGTGCTGAGACAGGGAAAGATGGTGTCACAAACCATTCTGTAAAGCCCGACTGTTGAGGACATTGCCAGACCTGAGCCTAGATGCTGTTGCCTGCCCAGCTCTGGCCCTCGACTGGGCACATGACCCTACAGTGCTGCCAGTGTGGCCTTGGGAACACTGGCTGCCACCTCTGCACTCTCCTGACACCAGAAGGTATTTCCTTGGTCACTGGAATACCTGTCTTCTGACTCAAAGTCTGGAGTGATTGTCCAAGCCTAGGTCACTGATCCTCATCCTAGCTGCAAAGAAGGCTGGAAATGCAAGGATCTGGTACTTTGTGAATCTGTTGTTTTAGGTGACCTTATTATATAAATGACTCTCTAAACACAAGAAGGAGGTTCAGTTGATGGAAAGGAGACAAAATTAAATTTCACGTGCTACTGTATATGCCTTCTAAATCTTTATCCAAGTAGCTGTTAAAAATATAGAATAGGACCAGGATGAGGACAGCTGGAGATGGCAAAAGACCTTCTTATTGTCACTCTGCCAGTATAGCTGACTAGCAGGACAATTCCAAGGGGCTGAATCCTGTAGAACCTGATGTCAGTTTGTGCTCTCTGCCACATCCACAAATCACATCTCCCAAACCCACATTCATGGAGGGAGGAGGAAGGGGGGTCTAGGAGGAGAAGCATGTTAATTCTTGTTTTGTTTGTGTTCTTTCATCTGGCTAGATGTGTTTCCAGAACCATGTAAATCAATGGCTTTTTTCATTACTGCAATAAAATTTGCCTTTGTACCTGACTCCGCAAGGAGTTGGAACATAAGCAGAGCTTCCACAATTCACACTTCACCACTCTTGGGTGCAATGTGTTTAAGACTCTGTTTGATCACTGTGCATTTGATCTGTCGGTTTGCTTGGAAAGAGTCATCTGAGTCTGCTGAGGGCCCTTTGGTAGCAAACCCTCTGAGAGGCCCTTCAGAGACCTGCACTGGTTTCCTTGCAAGTCTCTTTTGTTTACACCAGCTCACTCAATCCTGCCTTGTTCTACTGCATACCTGCAAGACTCCACAAAGCCAGTGCTCATGTGAGTCAAGCAGAGGCTAAGGCGTGGCGGAGGAGGCGTGTGCCCTGGATGTGGATGGAGAGGGCTGCTAATGAGCAGTTTCTATTGGCCATTGCAGTTTCCATCACCAGCTGTTTTTCAAACAAATTTGGTAAAATAAATGTATCTAAACAGAACATGCCAATTTTCTTAGAAACAATAATGGATCAATAAGATTTATAAACAGTAACTGCAGTCTTAGACCCAAGCCCAGGCAGTCCCTAACTTTCACAGGCAATGAGTTATAAAAGCTAAAGTCTAACTGGGATGGAGAGGATTCCAAGAGAGCTAGAAAATATTATGCAACTCCTTAAATTATGTCTTCTGTAGGTGCTGCTTCCCCAGCAGTCCTGGAGGCTAGTGAGAGACTTCACATGGTAGGAAGCAGTGGCCAGCACCTGGAGGCTGGGAAAATTCAGCCAAGCATCTTCCCTTCTCAAGGAGATGGGCTGTCTCCTCAGGCACACCCCTGGGGCTAAGGTAGAGAGCAGGGCAGCCTGCAGAACCTCCAGCCTTCAAGTGGAGATGCACTAGTTCACAAACACAGAAGGACTGGGAAAGGTCTTACTCTGTCTGCCTTCTCCCCAACCCTTCTGCCCAAGCTGAAGAGGAGTGTGGGAACAACGTATGCTAACCCTGTGGATAACCAAGGCATCTTCTAACATGAAGTGGGCCACACTGTGTAGAGAGGTGCCAAGCCACTTGTAAATATTTAATTATTTTTGAATGTTAAAATGCTGGCCCAAAATATGATTTCTTAATAATTTTATATAGAAACTGTATTTGCACTAGTCTTCATTGGATGTGGGTAGATGCTTCATTGGAAAAATGCCTGGCCTTTCAGGCTAGGTGCAAAGGCAGCTTAGTGTTTGTTTGTTGCACCGATAATCAAATACTAAGGTACTTTGATAAGAAAGACTTTTATCCATCCTTGTTTAATAGAATTGGAAACAGAGAGAGATAGTAGAGCTGAGCCTACTCAGGGTCACAGCTATCTGGTGTCAGAATATTTGGATAATTAGAATGACTATTATTAAATATACTACAGGTAAATTAATCATGTGTAGGCGAAATGCATTTGTAAAAGCTTTCTGTCTTCCGGGAGAAGCAAAATGGAAAAGTTCAACTATTAGGTGATAAGAAGCAGAGCCAGAATTTTTTTCTCCCAGCGATTTGAATAACCACCTCCTCTCAGTCTTTGTGTGTGTACCTATGGTCCTGATGACACAGTTTTCTCTCCTTCATCCTAGGTGGAAGAGGAGTTCAGAAAGGCTTTTCCACTGTAGGGTTGACAAGACCTGGGCCTCTCTTTCCAGGTTTTTTTTCAACTCCACCACTAACCTGCAGCATGACCCGTGATTGGTCACTTAGCCTCTTCAGAGAATTTATAAAGAAGTGGTTAAAACCAGTAACTTTGCAGTCAGACTTGTATTCGAGTCTCATCTATCATTTGATGGCTTTTGACCCCAGAAACGTTAGCCTCTGTCTTAGTTTTCTAGTGCTTCTGTAAGAGAAATGCCATGTGTGAGTGGCTTTAAAGACAGAAATTTATTTTCTCATAGTTTTGGAGCCTGAAAGCCCAAATCAGGGCCTTCGCCATATCAACTCCTTCCTTGTAGATAGTCCTATAGTGTCACTATGAGTCGGAATTGACTTGATGGCTATGGGTTTTAGGTAGTCTCAGGCAGCCCTTAGTTTCTTGGTTTGTAGAAGATTCTCACGTGGCACCCATGTTCTCCCATGTGTGTGAGCATCTGTTTCTAATCTGCTCCTTTTATAAGTCAGAAGTGATTAGGTTTAGAACCCACCCTACTCAGGTATGATCTAATTAACACAACAGACCCATTTCCAAACAGGATCACATCCACAGATATAAGAGATAGGATTCCAACACATATTTCTGGGGGTCATAATTTAATCCATAACAGCCCCAAAGATTCCTCTTCTGTAGGATGAGGGTAGAAACAGGACCTATCCCATGGTTTGTTAAATCATTAGTAAGATAATCCATTTAAAACATTGGCCATCTAAGATACACCTATTGGGCCCATCCTATCCAGAGCAAAGGAGAATGAAGAAAGTTAAAGACACAGGGAAAATATTAGCCCAAAGGACTAAAGGCCCTCATGAGCCAGAGACCCCACCAGCCTGAGACCAGAAGAACTAGATGGTGCCCAGCTATCACCAGTGACTGCTCTGACAGGGATCACAACAGGGAGCCCCGGACAGAGTGGAAGAAAAACATAGAACAGAATTTAAACTTATGAAAAAAATCAGACTTACCGGTCTGACAGAGACTGGAAGAACCCCCAAAACTATGGCTCCCACACACTCTGCTAACCCAGAACTGAAACCATTCCCAAAGCCTACTTTTTAAACAAAGATTAGACAGGCCTATAAAACAAAAACAAACAAAAACACACGTAAGGAACATGCTTCTTAGTTTAACCAAATATATGAGACCAAGTGGGCAATACCTGTCCAAAAGCAAGACAAGAAGGCAGGAAGGGATAGCAACTGGACAAATGGACACAGAGAACCCAGGGTGGAAAGGAGGAGTGTGCTGTCACATTGTGGGGACTGCAATCAATGTTACAAAAAAATACGTGTATAAATATTTGAATGGGAAATTAACTTGAACTGTAAACTTTCACCTAAAGCACACATACACACACAGAAAGAATCCAACTAAAACGCTGGTCAGAATGCATGGCACGTGCTAAATTCTCAATGTTATTTATTATTACTTAAATAATCTTCTCTCTCTTGCCCTTTATTTGGCAAAATAATTAAAAAGACATAAAAAAAATTAATGATCATTCACTTGTGTTACAAATATGAAAGGAAGATTCTCAAATGTTTAATGAAAAGAATGTTCATTGTTTCTTCAATACAGGTGATGAGTAGAATACTCTTCTTGAAAGCATCGTATGTCATTTGGTTAGGATTAGGGCATGTGTGTGTGTGATGGAACTCTATGGTTTCATTTGTTTAGGAAACATTTTTAACTCTTATTTCAACTAAGCATGATGTCAGTAATCTACAGAAAATTCTTAAATGCTTTACCAGGGTACACTTTACTCTGAATCTTCACAGTTTGATTGTAAAAAATTTATTTTTCTTTCTTTCTTAAGTCTGGTACCATGACAGTACAACGCTGAGTAGAAAGTTGTCTTATTTATACTCTTTTAGGAAATGCTTATTTGAAAAACATAATTTTAGAAAACAAGCTGCATTTTGACAACCATCAAAACAAAGAGAAAAAAAGGATGGAAGTGTTTTGAGGGCTGAGACACTTTTATTTTTCCTAATTTATTCCTCGGTCAAGAGACAGTTTTCAATGATGGAGGAAGTGCGTAATGTGGGCATGGGAACAGTCTGCTAATGAGGTGGTTTTGGGACTTCAATGTTATTTAACAAGAAGCTCTGCTTAAAAACAAAATGATGTACTTTCATTTTTCAGTCTTTAGAACACTTGTGTTTATAACTTCAGGCACACTAGTTTCCTTCTGTCTTTTATTATACTCCAGAAACAGATATCTACCAAATTTCCAAATCTAGGATTTAGAAGTTAACCGAGAAGAACACATCTTTGTAAAGATATTCCCAGTGGATGAATTTTCTTAGCATGGATTTTAGATGCTGCATTCTTCCGATGTTATTAGAGGATTTGGGAATTTAGGAAGCATATTTCCTTGAATTTACAAAATAATTAATTCTGATTCATCCTAAAAATATGGTGGCTTCCAAAAAGCTTTTCTTAGAGATGTGATTAAGAAATCAAAATGAATATCATAAAATTCAATCCAACTGCTTCTAATGTTATTGCTCTGAGCTCCCTCACAGTGAAAACAAAGAGAAAAATGAGGTGAGTTACAATACCCACACTGTTTTAAAACTTAAATACCCATCAGTTTCTTATCAGGAGCAGATTTTGTCCTGGCCCTGAGGCCTGAGAAAAATTTCTCCCCTTGAGCCTTGTAACTATGTTATGAGGGAAAACTATGTGATATAATGATTTTAAAAAGTTCAAAAAATCCCTAAAATGAATGCAATACTGAATTTCGTATCGCATCCTTACCTGAAGTAGAGGTTAAGATATCAAAACCACAATTCAAAAAGAGCAATTCTGTGAAAGGCTAAAGCAAAGATGTGTATTCTGTGTCCCACGGGCCATGGGTGGGACTACTTTCCTCGCATTGTGGACATGGTATGATTTCAGGAACCCTCACTGGCAAGGAAACTCAGGCCTAGACAGGAGAGACGTCTTACTTCAATCCACAGCGGGCTGGTGGTAGAGCCAGAACAAGTAGGGCTTCCTTCTATTCACACTGCCTTAGGGGGACCGCTCCCTCAGCGATCCTCAGCTGCAGGAAATCTGATGCCTAGTAGGGCAGTGCTACTCAGTAGACTTTCTGTGATGATGGAGACGTCCTGTACTCTGTGCTGTCAGATGACACAGCCACTGGTCACATGTGGCTATGAAGCCCTTGAAATGGGGCTCTTGTGTCTGAGGACTTCAGTTGTAAATTTTACTTATATTTAATTAGTTTAAATTTAAATATCCACACGTGGCTCGTGGCTACTTCATCAGACAGAGTTGCTCTGGGGGCATCATGAGTGACACTGAACCGAACTTCTCCTTAGTCTGATTCTGGGTCCCCCGAGCAGCTGAAATGCTTCACTGGCCCGGTCTGGCAGAGAGAGGAGGTTCCAAACATTGTGTTTGTTTGGAGTGGTTCTGAGTATGAGTTAATGACCTCAGTCAGGAGTGACGAAAAACTAAAATCAAACCATTGCTGTCAAGTCGATTCCGACTCATAGTGACCCTGTAGGACAGAGTAGAACTGCCCCATAAGGTTTCCAGTGAGCAGCTGGTGGATTCCAACTGACAACCTTTTGGCTAGCAGCCAAGCTTTTAGCCACTACCCTACCAGGGCTCCCAGAAATGACGAGGAACAAGAAATGTTAGGCAGTGGTGAGCTTGTCCTAACCAGTCCAAGTGCCCACAGCAGCCACAGGGTCAGTGAGAGCAAAGTTAGCCTCAGAGCCTTCCAGGACGGCTGCTGTCAGTTGCACCCATCTTGATGACTGTCCCCAGGGAGAGGTGACATGAACATCAGACTGGGATGTGGAGCTGGATGAGAGCCAGGCTTGGATCTACAAGGTAGTGCAGGGACAATTTAGGCTCAGAGGAGTCCAGACTATGCATCTATCCCCCTGACCTTTCTCTGACACGAGTACAGACAGAGTGGCTGAGACACCACTGTGCTGATGACATTAACTCAAATAATCACATTGCTTACACTACAACTTATATGTTTAAAATTAGAAAAAAAAAGGTAAAAAATAAAAAGAGAGAGGATACAATAGTAAGAAGTCATAAGAAGCAACCTCCATGTCACAGTACAGGTTCGGTTAAGGAAAGTGGAGGTAAACCAGATCCATGTTCCCTTCCAATGCCAGATGCCCTCAGGGGCAGCTATGCGACCAGTTGCTCCAGCATGTGCCAGTAATTTCTGAAGTTTAAAGCCACAAAAGGGTACTCTTGGATAATATGGAATGCTTCGGAACAGTGGCAGGTATTACATTTTATCTTAGTTATCTAGTGCTGCTATACCAGAAATACAAGTGGATGGCTTTAACAAAGAGGAATTTATTCTCTCACAGTCTAGAAGGCTGTAAGTCCACATTCAGGGTGCCAGCTCCAGGGAGAGGCTTTCTTTCTCTGTGGGCTCTGGGGGAAGGTCCTTGTCATCAATCTTCCCCAGTTGAGGAGTTTCTCAGCATAGGGACCCTGAGTCCAAAGGACGTGCTATTCTCTTGGCTCTTGTTTCTTAGTGTTGTGAGGTCCCCATGTCTCACTTCTCTCTTTTATATCTCAAAAGAGCTTGGCTTAAGACATAACTTAATCTTGTGAATTGAGTCCTGCCCCATTAACATAACTGCTTCTAATCCTGCCTCATTAACATCATAAAGGTAGCATTTACAACATGTTACCACATCAGGTGACAAAATGGTGGACAATCACACATTTCTGAGAATCACAGCCTCACCAACTTGACACGTGCTTTTGGGGAACACAATTCAATCCATGACACATTCATTACACGAAAATATATACTTTAAAACATAAAAAAAAAAAATTTTTTTTTTTTTTTAGAATAATGCTTATACCATGTTATTTTTTCAAAAATATTTTTCCTTGAGTAAAGAAAAAATTAGTTGCTCAGAAATGGGCCAATGTAATGCAGTTCAAGTAAAAAGCTTCTTATATACTGGCCTAAAGCAGGCATCTCCCTAAATATGATTATGTGATTTTTCATAAGGATGATAAATTTTAAGGTAAATGAAATCCATTACCTCATTTTACATTAATATATTGCATTAGTTATAGAAAGTGATTTCAGGTTCAAGTCCAATTGCTTCGTTTTCATTTCTGCTATTTTTCTACTCTCTGTATTGTTTTCTTGTCTGAGTTCTAACTGTTTTTTTAAAAGATGCAGTATTTCTTTATCAAGTAGAAACAGAAACTGTGTAAATAAATAATTCCTTACAATTTAAATGAAGCCATTCGTAAGAGTAGTGTGAAGCAAATCTCTTGCTCTCTTCTAACAGCAAGCTTGAGAGGTAAGTAAAAAGATGCATTAAATATCCCTTGAATTTAAATTTCCTCTACTCATAGATACTTGGAACACATGTGTACCAAATTAACATAGCACTTTAACTTTCATAATTGAAAAAACCAATGAGGGTGAAGAACAGGGTATATGAGTGAGTTACATGATCATTCCTTAGGTCTTGGCGTAAGCTAATGTGGACATGATAGGACCATTTTTACCTCACCTCCTCCAAATGGAAGCCAGGGTCATCAAGGAAAGGTCAAACAGATGACAGAGGAGAGTAAATAGGACAAAAGGTAAAGCAGTTGAAGGACTACTTAGACTCCAGTTGAGCTCTCGAAGGCTTTGTAAGAGTTATAACTGTAGGTAGTACCGGATTTAGGATGGGGTTCCATCCAGGTGACTACATCTTAAATTGGTTCTGATGTAAGTTGAATACGTCTTTTTTTTTTTTTAGTTTTCATTACTTTTGCCTTTTATTATCAGTATCTTTATAAATCTGATCTTCAATTGTCTTTGTGGGTTGGAAACATTACGTATAAACTCTAAGAGTGAACATCTGAGAATGATAATATCAGAAAATTACACACTGCAACATTTTATGTGGTACATATTGCTAATGATAGGATGTACACACACACACACACACACACACACACACAAAACCAGACGGTCTAAGTGAGGTTCATTGTAACTTGAATAGGTTGTAGGTTGGGGACTACCTGTGTTACCAACATTATTAATAATATTGCACATATATTGAGCCCTTATAATGGGCTGGAGTCCCTGGGCATTGCAAACAGTTAACACATTTGGCTGGTAACTGAAAGGTTTGAGTCCACCCAGGGGCACCTTAGAGGAAAGGCCTGGTGATCTACTTCCAAAAAATCAGCCTTTGAAAACCCTGTGGAGCACAGTTCTACTCTGACATGTGTAGGGTTGCCATGAGTCAGAACTGACTCCACAGCACCTGGTTTAAAACGGACCACATGCCATGCCAAGTGCATTACTTGTGTTATATCGTTTTTTATTCAAAACAATTTAGCGAGTTAGATACATTTTATGGATGAAGAGATAGGCTCAGAGTGCTTAAGTTCAAGAAGGAAAAGAACAAGATTTAAACTCAGATCTTTCTGATTCCAAGTCCTCCTTATAAATTCCCTGTCACATGGGAAATAGATTCTTATGGCAATGCTATTCCTAAAATTGCCCCAACAGTTTCGGATCTTTTTACATCTACCACCACTATCACCTCTGTGGGCAGCGGCTCCACAGGTTCCTTAGAGACTGTTAAGGGCCCTGCCACTTATTTCTTCTTCAGTTTCAAAGTGTATCAATGTTATCCATGACACACTTGACATTAAATATTATATTCACGAAGTTCTTTATTCATATTTTCTTTTCTAGGTGGAAGGTCTCAAATCTTTTTTTATATTAATTCTGACTGGGGATTCTTCTTCCTGACATTTTCTTGACTAAACAGAAATCTGGAGGATATTTTTACACAGTGCAGTCTCATTTATGAGACGGCTGGTAGATACTGTTACGTAGTAATTTGAAAGTTTCCAGGTTAGTGTTTATCATATAAGTCGTGCATCAGTGCACAGGCCTTGGAACTGGGCAGACCTAGATCTGAACACTAGTTCTGCCACCATGTTTAGCTCCTGGGTGGTGCAAACAGTTAACATGCTCAGCTGCTAACCAAAAGTTTAGGGGTTCGAGTCCATCCAGAGGCACCTTGGAAGAAAGGCCTAGCAATCTACTCCTGGAAAATCAGCCACTGAAAACCCTACGGAGTTCCACTCTGACACACATGGGGTCACCGTGAGCTGGGGTTGAGTTGATGGCAGCTGGCTTCAGACGCCATGTACTCTGGGAAGCAGCTTAACTTTGCTGCCTTTGGATTTCTCATGTATAAAATGGGGCTAAATATCTACTTTATATTCAAGGTTTTAATTAGGTAGCGGGTGAAAAGCTCTGGCCCATAGTGACTAACCCCTCAATAAAGGTAGCCCGTATGGTTCAGGGCTGAACTTTCAGTAGGACGACTCTGGGGGAACAGAGAGAGCACACAGCCAACAACGTGGCCTCTCTCTACTACATGTAATTCTCAGCGGGCTATTTCAGAAAGTGATGATTAGACAGAGCTAAAGCCGGCTCAGGCCCTGGGCCCAGTGAAGTGATCCCTAATTCATAGCATTTCATAAGTAAGCAATGACACCACTATTTTTGATTCTGCCTCTATTAACTAACAAAACAGTTGAATATGTTTATAGTTATTTTGGTGGATGCCTTTGTAATTTTAAATAACACTTTTCTTTTTCTTTTCGCGAATTTAGGCGATATCTATTGACTCCTACTATGAAGGAGAGAGAATTGGATACTTGCCATTCTTTCAGCTTCGTCATCCTTTACCACTCTAGTCATATGTTCCGATATGTACGTCAACAGTGTTTACAGCATTTTCACTCTGTTTTTTAACTATAAACACAGTTATTTTCCTTACTCTTATAGGTTTATAAGGGCTTAAGGCTCTACATCAGGCCTTTTACCACAGCTCCTCCAGCCCTAACTTTTATTTTGTCATTAGCTTTTTTTCCCCCAGTAGGTCTCATCATTGCTGGTTCCCCTGGGTTCTTGCGTGTTTTAGAATGTCTACTGCCTTTATACATGAAGGACAGCTCAGCCTCTACCGAAACTTCTGGGTTGCGCTGTCACTCCTTTGGAAGCTGTAGGCTCTGCCTCACTATGTTCTGGCGTTGACAGTCACGTGAAGGTCGGACAGTAGCCAGGAGTCTCCTGCCATAAACTATTTTCTCTTTCTCCCTGAATTTTCATAGTATTCTTTCTTTGAAATTGAGGCTCAATAAGTTTACCGAGGAGTCTTTGGGTAGTGCAAACAGTTAATGTGCTTGGTTGCTAACTAAAAGGTTGGAGGTTCAAGTCAGCCCAGAGGAACTTCAGAAGAAAGGCCTGGAGATCTTCTTGCAAAAAATCAGCCATTAAAAATCCTATAGAGCACAGTTCTACTCTGACACACATGGGGTGCCATCAGTCACAATCAACTTGATGATAACTGGTGAATTTACCAAAACATGCCTTGGTGTTGATCGTTTGGTATCATTTCTTCCCAGGGCACAGACTTGTTGAATGAATGGATTCATTCAGCAAATATATCATAAGCACCCTCCATGTGCCAGGCTGGATTCTGGGTGCAGTGAATAAAACAGATAAAAGTTCTTGCTTTTATGAAGATCATAGCTCATGACAGCAGATGATCAATAAAATTAATATAAAGAGTAATTTATGTCTTATGTTGGAAGGTGTCATGGAAATGGGGAAGGGTCCTGCGGTGGGGGGCAGAGGGGTGATAATTTTAAAGAAGGTGGTTTGGGGAGGCCTTACTTGGCAGGTGACAAGTGAGCAAAGATTTGAAGGAGGTGAAGGTGACAGCTATGTGGATATTTTGGAGGATGGAAGGTCCAAGATGAGGAAAGAGCCAGACTGAAAGAAAAGCAAGAAGGCCAGGACGACTGGTGCCAAGTGAGAGGGGAAAGACAGACGCGAAGTGAGAGAGTCCTGGGGGCTTAACCCTGCAGGAATCTGCACGCCATTGTGGGTCTTTGGCATTCACTTGGAGTGACATGGGGCTACCTGGGATTTTAAAGAGGAAAGATGATTTGACTTATGCGTTAAAAGGAACATTCTGGCAGCTGTGCTAAAAATAGACTGGGACGGGGCAAGATTCAGCTCTTCCTTTTCTTCAGAAACACTTTTTTCTTTATAAAAGTTATTGTATTTTTGTTTTTGCTTGATTTATTCTGGCATTTTCTTCAAAATGAGAATCACATTTTATCTTGGGCTCTTGGTCAGTCCCTAAATTTATCATCCGCTATCACCTTTGCCGGTGGCTGCTTTTCCATCATTTCAGTAAGATTCCGTCAAATGTGTTCTCTGTTCATTCGTTTATTCATTCAACAGCATCAATATGCTATCACCGCTCCACACTGAAGGCACGAAGGGGAGGTGGCCCGGAGGCTTCTGCTTCCCAGGATTTTACATGCTAGTGGGGGAGACAGACAACAGCTGTAAAACTACACAGTGATTTCATACACCACAGTGGGTTAAAAAAAAAAAATATGGAGGCAGTGTTCTAGAAGGTGATTGAGGAGGAGAATTAGATCCTTGGGTCAAAGAGGTCTCCGTGAGGTGACCTCTGAGCTGAGACAGAAATGACAGCAAGCTGTCATACGTCTAAGCAGGCAGAGATCAATTTCGGCTCAGGAGTGCCAGGATGGGAACACACACGGTGCGTTTGAGGAATGAAAAAAGGCTGGTGTGAGTGATCAGGAGTCCCTGGATGGTGCAAAATGGCTCAGCTACCAACCAGAAGGTTGGCACTTTGAGTCAATCCAGAGATGCCTTGGAAAAAAGCCCTTTTTTATTCTACTTCTGAAAAATCAGCCACTGAAACTCTTATGGAGCACAGTTCTACTCCAACACACCTGTGGTCGCTGTGAGTCGGAGTTGACTCCGTGGCAGCTGGTACTGGTACTGCCGAGTGAGCAAGGGAAGGAGGGCAGATGGGAAGGCCTGAGAAGTAGGCAAGTAAGGAAACGGAATTTAATTTTCAGGGCAAAGCTAGTCACTGGAGGATTTTAAGCACGATGTGGATACGATCTGATTTACATTGCTGAGAGATCAGAGTAAGACAGGATTTCTTAAACAAGACGCAGAAAGGAAGTTATGAAGAAAAAGATTTATAAATCTTGCTGCATTAAAATAAAATTTTTCATAACCTAAAAACATAATTTAAAAAGTGAAGAAAAAACAATACATAAAACCAACAAATGATTAATATCCAGAATATACAACATTTTTCCTATAAATCAGTTGATGTCGTTAGGTGCCACCAAGTCAGTTCTGACTCATAGCGACCCTATGTACAATAGAACGAAACATTGCCCAGTCCTGTGCCATCCTCACAATTGTGCTTTGTTTGAGCCAATTGTTGCAGCCACTGTGTCAACCTATCCCATTGAGGGTCTTCCTCTTTTTCATTGACCCTCTACTTTAATAAGCATGATGTCCTCCTCCAGGGACTGGTCCTCGCTGATAACATGTCCAAAGTATGTGAAAAGAAGTCTCACCATTCTTCTAAGGAGCAATCTGGCTATACTTCTTCCAAGACAGACCTGTTCATTCTTCTGGAAGTCCGTGGTATGTTCAATATTCTTTGCCAACACTGTAATTCAAAGGCATCAATTCTTCTCTCATCTTCCTTATTCATTGACCAGCTTTCCCATGCTTATAAGGTGATTGAAAATACCATGGCTTGGGTCAGGCACACTTAGTCCTCAAGGTGACATCTTTGCTTTTTAACACTTTAAAGAGGCCTTTGCAACAGATTTACCCAATGCAATACGTTCTTTAATCTCTTGGCTGTTGCTTCTATGGGTGTTGATTGTGGACTCAAGTAAAATGAAATCCTTGACAAACTCAGTATTTTCTCCTTTTATCATGATGTTGTTTATTGGTTCAGTTGTGAAGATTTTTGTTTTCTTTATGTTGAGGTGTAACCCGTACTGAAAGCTGTAGTCTTTGATCAGTAAGTGCTTCAAGTCCTCTTCACTTTCGTCAAGCAAGGTGATGTCAATCTTCTTCATATAGCCCAGCTCCTCAGATTATTTGCTCAGCATAGATTGAATAAGTATGGTGAAGGGATACAACAATGACACACAGCTTTCCTGCCTTTAAACCACACAGTATCCCTTTGTTCTGTTCAAAAGACTGTTTCTTTGTCTATGTACAGGATCCTCATGAGCACACTTAAGTGTTCTGGAATTCCCATTCTTCTCAAAGTTATCCATAATTTGTTATGATCCACACAGTTGAATGCCTTTGCATAGTCAATAAAACACAGGTAAACATCTTTCTGATATTCTCTGCTTTCAGCCAGGATCCATCTGACATCAGCAATGATACCCCTGGTGCCAAGTCCTCTTCCAAATCTGGCTTGAACTTCTGGGAGTTCCCTGTCTATGTACTACTGCAACCATTTTTGAATGATCTTCAGCAAAATTTTACTTGCGTGAGATATTAATGATATTGTATGATAATTTCTGCATTCTGTTTGATTACCTTTCTTTGTAATGGGCACAAATATGGGTCTCTGTCAGATGGCTGGTGAGGTAGCTGTCCTCCAGATTTCATGGCACAGATGAATGAGCACTTCCAGTGCTGCACCCATTTGTTGAAACATCTCAATTGGAATTCCACCGATTCCTGGAGCCTTGTTTTTCACCAATGCCTTCAGTCTTGGACTTCTTCCTTCAGTGCCATTAGTTCTTGACCATATGCTACCTCTGGAAATGGTTGAAAGTCCACCAATTCTTTTTGTTACAGTTATTCCATTCCTTCCATCTTTTTTGATGCTTCCTGAGCCATCTAATATTTTTCCCCATAGAATCCTTCAATATTGCACCTTGAGGCTTGAATTTCTTTCTTCGGTTTTTTCAGTTTAAGAAATTCTGAGCCTGTTCTTCCCTTTTGGTTTCCAACTCCAGGTCTTTATACATTTCATTACAATACGTCGCTTTGTCTTCTCAAGCTGCCCTTTGAAATTTTCTGTTCAGCTCTTTCATTTCACCATTTCTTCCATTCACTTTAGCTACTCTACATACAAGAGCAAGTTTCAGTCTCTTCTGACATCCATTTTGGTCTTATCCTTTTTCCTGTCTTTAATGACCTTTTACTTTCTTCATGCGTGGTGTCCTTGATATCATTCCACCATTTACCTGGTCTTCAGTCACTAACGTTAAGTGCGTCAAATCTATCCTTGAGATGGTCTCTAACTCCAGTTGGGATGTACTAAAGGGCATATTTTGGCTCACACGGACTTGTCCTAATTTTCTTCAGCTTCAACTTGAGCTTGGTTATGAGCAACTAATTGTCCGTTCCGCCATTGGCCCCTGGCCTTGTTCTGATTGACAATAGTGAGATTTTCCATCGTCTCTTTCCACAGATATGGTTGATTTGACTCCCGTGATTTCCATCTGGTGAGATCCACATGTATAGTTGCAGTTTATGTTGTTGAAAAAATGTATTTGCAATGAAAAAGTTGGTCTTGCAAAATTCTATCATGGGATCTCTGGCATCTGTTCTATCACCAAGGACATATTTTCCAACTACTGATCCTTCTTCTTTGTTTCCAACTTTCTCATTCCAATCACCAGTAATTATCAATGCATCCTGATTGCATGTTCCATCAATTTCAGACTGCGGAAGTTGATAAAAATCTTCAATTTCTTCATCTCTGACCTTAGCGGTTGGTGTGTAAATTTGAATAATAGTCATATTAACTGGTTTTCGTTGTAGGCATATGGCTATTTTCCTGTTAATGACAGCTTTGTACTAGGATAGATCTTGAAGTGTTCTTTTTATGATGAATGCAACACCATTCCCCTTCAATTTGTCATTCCAAGTATAGTGGGCCATATGATTGTCCAACTCAAAACGACCAATACCAGTCTATTTCAGCTCATTAATGCCTAGGATATCAATGTTTATGTGTTCCATTTAATTTTTGATAACTTCTAATTTTCCTACATTCATACTTCCTACATTCAATGTTCTGATAATTAATGGGTGTTTGCAACTCTTTCTTCTCATTTTGAGTCATGCCACATCAGCAAATGAAGGTCCTGAAAGCTTGACTCCATGTCATTAAAGTTGACCCTACTTTGAGGAGGTAGCTCTTCCTTAATTTTATTTTTGTGGCTTCCTACCTGAGGGGCTCATCTTCTGGCACTATACCAGACAATGTTCCACTGCTATTCATCACATTTTTCCAGGCTATTTTTTTTGGAAGTAGACCACTAGGTCCTTTTTACTACTCTGTCTTAGTCTGGAAGCTCATCTGAAGTCTGCCCACCATGGGTGGCCCTGCTGATATTTGAAATACTGGTGGCATATCTTCCAGCATCACAGCAACAAGCAAGCCACCATAGTATGACAAACTGACAGATGAGTGGGGTATGCATAAATCAGTAGGACAGAAAAATTTAAGACAAAAGTGGGCTGAAGATAAACCAAAACCAAACCCAGTGCCGTCGAGTTGATTCCAACTCATAGTGACCCTAAAGGACAGAGTAGAACTGCCCCATAGAGTTTCCAAGGAGTGCCTGGTGGATCTGAACTGCCGACCCTTTGGTTAGCAGCTGTAGCACTTAACCACTACGCCACCGGGGTTTCTGGGCTGAATATATGAATAGAACAATGGAAGCCAATAAGCAAGAAAAAGATGCCCAATATGACTGGTATTCAGGGATGTGGAAATTTAAAAAAGATACAATATCCTATTTCACACCCACCAGATTGACAATAATTACTAGACTTACACTACAAATTTTAGAACAATAAAAACCATACACTGCTTTACTATTTGGTGCATAGCAAATTGGTAAAAATTATTTTGATGGTTTGGCAATATCAAAAGAAGTTCAGAATGCTCGTCTCTTCAATCCAAAAACTCCACCAGAGAATATATATCCTAGATAAATTTTTGCACATGTACGTGCATCTCAAAAATGTTCGTTGTTTGTAATAACAAGAGAAACAAAGTCAATGTCAATATGAGAATGGATAAATTATTATATATATATACATATATATATATATCAGTGAGAAAAAGATTGAGAAAGAATCATAGGTATTTAAATGGATTAATCTCATGAGCATATTGTTGAGTGAAATGAAATTGTCAAAAAATACACTTAATATAAATACATGAAGGAGTCCCTGGGTGGTGCAAACAGCTAAGCGCTGGGCTACTACCCAAAAGGTTGGCAGTTCAAACCTGCCCAGAGGTGCCTCAGAAGACAGGGCTGGCTATGTGCTTTTGCAAGGTCACAGTGTTGAAAACCCTAAGGAGCAGTTCTACTCCGCACACATAGGATCACCATGAGTTGAAATTGACTAGATGGCAACTAACAAGAAGAACATAAATAAATAAATGCTTTGAAAACATAGAAAATTATACATTGTTTAGGAAATCAAACATAAGGATGAAAATACATAGAAAGGTGTGGAAATGATAAATACAAAAACCAGATTAGTGGTTACCTTCGAAGGGAAGGAAGAGGAATAGAATTATGGGGGAGTACCCAGGGGCTTTCACCAATGTTTCTAATATTCCATTTCTTAAACTGCATTGTATGTATATGAGTATAGATTTGTTTTTTGGTGTTTGTTTTTCTTTACATTATAGAATTTGATTATGCAATATTTAAAATTTGTGTTTATAAAATTTATGTTATGATATAAAAACAGGTATAAAGAAAAAAAAGACCCCTTCAGCTGCTTATGGAAAATGGCAAATAAGAGTGAAAATGGGGATACCTCGTGGAGGGTTGACTTATGAATTAATCCAGCAAGACATGATAGAGATGGAGAAAATCCTGGGCAGAGACAACAGGACTTGGTGATGAAATAGATATGGAGTGAGTGAAAGAGAGGAATCAAGGAAGACTCCCAGAAGTTTAACCTGAGAAACGAAATGGATGTGGCACCACTTATGAGATGAAGAAAACTGGGAAAGAAGTATGTTTGGGAGATCAAGAAGTTGAGTTCAAAACATGTTAACTTTGAGATGCTTAGTAGACATATGAGTCGACATGTCAAGTTGACAGATATGAGTCAGAGCTCAGGAGAAGAGACCAGTGTTGGAGATATGAATTTGGGAGCCATTATTATTATTTTTTTTTACATGTAGATGGCACGAGAAGACTGAGAGAGAGATGGTAGACAGAGGAGAAGAAACCCAGGAATGACCCTTGGGAAATCTAACATTAGCAGAGGAGGAGCTAACACAGAAACCTGAGCATGAGCTGCAGTGACTTCAGATACAGGACTGTATGAAGAATAAGGGAGAGGCTAACTACACCAAACCCTGCCAAAGTCAAGTAAAACATGGATAGAGAAATCTCCAAGTATCTAAGACTTAAACTTTTGGATATCATGATAACAAACATTTCAGTTTTGCGGTCAGGATAAAATTCAGACTGGATTGCTCTCAAGTGGGAGGACATGGAAATGATTTAACTTATGGTTTATAATCTAGAAATGCAACTTCTATGTATACAGACAAGCGAAATATTGAAGGTGAATTCAAGGAGTCACATGCAACGATCTGTAAAAAATAAATCATGACAAATACATTTGAGGCCCTTCTTTATAAGCCTCTCATTTCTCATCCTTCTCAGAGTTAATGACTATTTTGAAGACAGTGAATATCCTTTCTGCCATGTTTTTATATGTTTGCTAAAATACATATTTGCATAATTGATATTTTTGTGTTTTTAAGGTCTATACAAATGTTATCATGTTTTTCATGTCAAAGTACAATTTTACTTTTTCACTCAAGATTAAAATTTTGGTATATATTTATACTTATACCTGTAGATTAGGAGATTAATCATTCATTTTTTTTTTCCCTGGGAAAATGGATTTTTTATTTGTTAAGAACCAAGGGACTGAATAAAGATCCATCAATGTACAGTACCAAGTAATTCTAATTAACCACTGTAAGTAAGGAGTTTGTCACACTTGGTCTGGATCCACACAGGGGAAAATACCCTTTTCATTTTTTTAAATAATTTTTATTGTGCTTTAAGTGAAAGTTTACAAATCAAGTCAGTTTCTCACATGTAAACTTATATACGCCTTACTACATCCTCCCATTTACACTCTCCCTAATGAGTCAGCCTGCTCCCTCCTTCCAGTCTTTCTTTTCATGACCGTTTGCCAGTTTCTAACCCTTTCTACCCTCCCATCTCCCCTCCAGACAGGAGATGCCAACACAGTCTCAAGTGTCCACCTAATGCAAGTAGCTCACTCCTCATCAGCATCTCTCTCCAACGCATTGTCCGGTCCAATCCATGTCTGATGAGCTGTTTTGGGGAATGGTTCCTGTCCTGGGCCAACAGAAGGTTGGGTGACCATGACCACCAGGATCCTTCTAGTCTCAGTCAGACCATTAAGTCTGGTCTTTTTATGAGAATTTGGGGTCTGCATCCCACTGTTTTCCTTCTCCCTCAGGGGTTCTCTGTTGTGCTCCCTGTCAGGGCAGTCATCGGTTTTGGCTGGGCACCATCTAGTTCTTCTGGTCTGAGGATGATGTCAGTCTCTAGTTCATGTGGCCCTTTCTGTCTCTTGGGCTCATAATTATCTTGTGACCTTGGTGTTCTTCATTCTCCTTTGATCCAGGTGGGTTGAGACCAACTGATGCATCTTAGATGGCCGCTTGTTAGCATTTAAGACCCCAGACGCCACACTTCAAAGTGGGATGCAGAATAATTTTCTTAATAGAATTAATTTTGCCAATTGACTTAGAAGTCCCCTTAAGCCATAGTCCCCAAACCCCTACCCTTGCTCTGCTGACCTTCGAAGCATTCAGTTTATTCAGGAAACTTCTTTGCTTTTGGTCCAGTCCAGTTGAGCTGACCTTCCCTGTATTGAGTGTTGTCCTTCCCTTCACCTAAAGTACTTCTTTTCTACTCTCTAATCAGTAAATAACCCTCTCCCACCCTCCCCCCTCTCATAACCACAAAAGAAAGTATTCTTCTCAGTTTAAACTATTTCTCAAGATCTTATAATAGTGGTCTTACACAATATTTGTCCTTTTGCATCTGACTAATTTCACTCAGCATAATGCCTTCTAGGTTCCTCCACGTTACAAAATGTTTCACAGATTCATCACTGTTCTTTATCGATGCATAGTATTCCATTGGGTGAATATACCATAATTTATTTATCCATTCATCCATTGATGGATACCTTGCTTGCTTCCAGCTTTTTGCTATTGTAAACAGTGCTTCAATAAACATGGGCGAGCATATATCTGTTCGTGTAAAGGCTCTTATTTCTCTAGGATGTATTCCAAGGAGTGGGATTTCTGAGTTCTATGGTAGTTCTATTTCTAACATTTTAAGGAAACACCAGATAGATTTCCAAGTGGTTGTACCATTTTACATTCCCACCAGCAGTGTATAAGAGTTCCAATCTCTCTGCAGCCTCGCCAACATTTATTATTTTGTGTTGTTTTGATTAATGCCAACCTTGTTGGAGTGAGAGGGAATCTCACCATGGTTTTAATTTGCATTTATCTAATGGCTAATGATTGAGAGCATTTTCTCATGTATCTGTTAGCCACCTGAATATCTTCTTTAGTGAAGTGTGTGTTCATATCCTTTGCCCAATTTTTAATTGGGTTGCTTGTCTTTTTGTGGTTGAGTTTTAACAGAATCATATAGATTTTAGAGATCAGGCACTGGTCGGAGATGTCATAGCTGAAAATTTTTTCTCAATCTGTAGGTGGTCTTTTTACTCTTTTGGTGAAGTCTTTAGATGAGCATAGGTGTTTGATTTTTAGGAGCTCCCAGTTATATGGTTTGTTTTCGTCATTTTTACTGTTTTGTATTCTGTTTATGCCTTGTATTAGGGCTCCTAACATTGTCCTTATTTTTTTTTCCATGATCTTTATCGCTTTAGTCTTTATGTTTAGGTCTTTGATCCACTTGGAATTAGTTTTTGTGCATGGTATGAGGTATGGGTCCTGTTTCATTTTTTTGCAAATGGATATCCAGTTATGCCAGCACCATTTGTTAAAAAGACTATCTTTTCCCCAATTAACTGACACTGGGCCTTTGTCAAATATCAGCTGCTCATTTTTTTTTTTTTTCATATGTGGACGGATTTATATCTTGGTTCTCAATTCTGTTCCATTGGTCTATGTGCCTATTGTTGTACCAGTACCAGGCTGTTTTGACTACTGTGGCTGTATAATATGTTCTAAAATCAGGTAGAGTGAGGCCTACCACTTTGTTCTTCTTTCTCGGTAATGCTTTACTTATCTGGGGCTTCTTTCCCTTCCACACGAAGCTGGCGTTTTTTTTCTCTATCACATTAAAAAATGTCATTGGAATTTGGATCGGAAGTGCATTGTACATGTAGATGGCTTTTGGTAGAATAGACATTTTTACTATGTTAAGTCTTCCTATCCACAAGCAAGGTATGTTTTTCCACTTATGTAGGTCCCTTTTAGTTTCTTGCAATAGTTCTTTGTAGTTTTCTTTGTATAGGTCTTTTACATGTTTGGTAAGATTTATTCCTAAGTATTTTATCTTCTTGGGGGCTACTGGGAATGGTATTGATTTGGTAATTTCCTCTTCGATGTTCTTTTTGTTGATGTAGAGAAATCCAAGTGATTTTTTATGTTTATCTTGTAACCTGAAACTCTGCCGAACTCTTCTATTAGTTTCAGTAGTTTTCTGGAGGATTCCTTAGGGTTTTCTGTGTATAAGATCATGTCATCTACAAATAGAGGTAATTTTACTTCTTCCTTGCCACTCTGGATGCCCTTTATTTCTTTGTATAGCCTAATTGCTCTGGCTAGGACCTCTAGCACAATGTTGAATAAGAGCGGTGATAAAGGGCATCCTTGCCTGGTTCCTGTTCTCAGGGGAAATGCTTTCAGGCTCTCTCCATTTAGGATGATGTTGGCTGTTGACTTTGTATAGATGCCCTTTATTATGTTGAGGACTTTTCCTTCAATTACTATTTTGCTGAGAGTTTTTGTCATAAATGGGTGTTGCTCTTTGTCAAATGCCTTTTCTGAATCAGTTGATAAGATCATGTGGTTTTTTTCTTTTGTTTTATTTATATGGTGGATTACGTTAATGGTTTTCCTAATATTGAACCAACCTTGCATACCTGGCATAAATACCACTTGGTCGTGGTGGATTATTTTTTGATATGTTGTTGAATTCTATTGGCTAGAATTTTGTTGAGAATTTTTACATCTATGTTCATGAGGTATATAGGTCTGTAATTTTCTTTTTTGTGATGTCTTTACCTGGTTTTGGTATTAGGGAGATGGTGGCTTCATAGAATGAGTTAGGTAGTATTCCTTCATCTTCTATGCTTTGAAATACCCTCAGTAGTAGTGGTGTTAACTCTTCTCTGAAAGTTTGGTAGAACTCTGCAGTGAAGCCATCTGGGCCAGGGCTTTTTTTTGTTGGGAGTTTTTTGATTACCTTTTCAATCTCTTTTTTTGTTATGGGTCTATTTAGTTGTTCTACTTCTGATTGTGTTAGTTTAGGTAGGTAGTGTTTTCCTAGGAATTCATCCATTTCTTCTAGGTTTTCAAATTTGTTAGAGTACAATTTTTTGTAATAATCTAATATGATTCTTTTAATTTCAGCTGGGTCTGTTTTGATGTGGCCCATCTCATTTCTTATTCGGGTTATTTGTTTCCTTTCATGTATTTCTTTAGTCAGTCTGGCCAATGGTTTATCAATTTTATTAATTTTTTCAAAGAACCAACTCTTGGCTTTGTTAATTCTTTCAATTGTTTTTCTGTTCTCCAATTCATTTAGTTCAGCTCTAATTTTTATTATTTGTTTTCTTCTGGTGCCTGATGGATTCTTTTGTTGCTCGCTTTCTATTTGTTCAAGTTGTCGGGACAGTTCTCTGATTTTGGCTCTTTCTTCTTTATGTATGTGTGCATTTATCGATATAAATTGACCTCTGAGCACTGCTTTTGCTGTGTCCCAGAGGTTTTGATAGGAAGTATTTTCATTCTCGTTGCATTCTATGAATTTCTTTATTCCCGCCTTAATGTCTCGTATAACCCAGTCTTTTTTGAGCAGGGTATTGTTCAGTTTCCAAGTATTTGATTTCTTTCCCCTGATTTTTCTGTTATTGATTTCTCCTTTTATGGCCCTGTGGTCTGAGAAGATGCTTTGTAATATTTTGATGTTTTGGATTTTGCAAAGGTTTGTTTTATGGCCTAATATATGATCTATTCTAGAGAATGTTCCATGTGCGCTAGAAAAAAAAGCCTACTTTGCAGCTGTTGGGTGGAGAGTCCTGTATAAGTCAATGAGGTCAAGTTGGTTGATTGTAGCAATTAGGTCTTCCATGTCTCTATTGAGCTTCTTACTGGAAGTCCTATCCTTCTCCGAAAGTGGTGTGTTGAAGTCTCCTACTATAATGGTGGAGGTGTCTATCTCACTTTTCAGTTCCGTTAAAATTTGATTTATGTATCCTGCAGCCCTGTCATTGGGTGCATAAATATTTAATATGGTTATATTTTCCTGGTCAATTGTCCCTGTAGTCATTATGTAGTGTCCTTCTTTATCCTTTGTGGTGGATTTGACTTTAAAGTCTATTTTGTCAGAAATTAATATTGCCACTCCTGCTCTTTTTTGACTGTTGTTTGGTTGATATATTTTTTTCCATCCTTTGAGTTTTAGTTTGTTTGTGTCTCTAAGTCTAAGGTGTGTCTCTTGCAGGCAACATATAGACGGATCGTGTTTCTTTATCCAGTCTGAGACTCTCTGTCTCTTTATTGGTGCGTTTAGTCCATTTACATTCAGCATATTTATAGATCAGTTTAGTGCTGTCATTTTGATGCCTTTTCGTGTGTATTGTTGACAATTTGATTTTTCGACTTACTTTATTGTGCTGAGAAGTTTTTCTATGTAAATTGTGTGTTCCTCATTTTCATAGTAGTTGAATTTATGTTTGCTGAGTCATTATGCCTTTCTTGGTTTTTATTTTGAATTATGGAATTGTTAGGCCTCTTTGTGGTTACCTTAATGTTTACCACTGTTTTTCTAAGTAAAAACCTAACTTGTATTGTCCTATATCACCTTGTTTTCCTCTCCATATGGAAGATCTATGCCTCCTGTATTTAGTCTCTCTTTTTGATTATTGTGATCTTTTGCATAATGACGTCAGAGATTCCCTATTTTGAGCATTTTTTTTCTTTTTAAAATTAGTCTTAATTGGTTTTTGTGATTTCCCTATTTGAGTTAATATCAGCATGTTCTGTTCTGTGACCATGTGTTGTGCTGGTATCTGATATTACTGATTTTCTGACCAATTTCCTTTAGTAATTCTTGTAGCTTTGGTTTGTTTTTTTTGCAAATTCTCTAAGCTTGTGTTTATCTGTAAATGTTTTAATTTCACCTTCATAGTTGAGAGAGAGTTTTGCTGGATATATGGTCCTTGGCTGGCAGTTTTTCTCCTTCAGTGCTCTATATATGTCATCCCATTGCCTTCTTGCCTGCATGGTTTCTGCTGAGTAGTCTGAACTTATTCTTATCAATTCTCCTTTGTAGATGACTTTTCTTTTATCCCTGGCTGCTTTTAAAATTTTCTCTTTATCTTTGGTTTTGTCAAGTTTGATGATACTATGCCTCAGTGATTTTCTTTTTGGATCAATCTTATATGGGGTTCGATGAAAATCTTGGATGATATCCTTTTGTCTTTCATGATGCCGGGGAAGTTTTCTGCCAACAGATCTTCAACTATTCTCTTTGTATTTTCTGTTACATCTCCCTGTTCTGGAATTCCAATCACACGCAAGTTATTCTTCTTGATAGAGTCCCACATTATTCTTAGGGTTTCTTCATTTTTTACAAATTCTTTTATCTGATTTTTCTTCAGCTATATTGATTTCAATTGCCTTATCCTCCTCCTTCCCCACTATGCATTCCAATTGCTCGATTCTGCTCCTCTGACTCCTACTGAGTTGTCTAATTCTGTAATTTTACTGTTAATCTTTTGGATTTCTGAATGCTGTCTCTATGGATTCTTGCAGCTTGTTAATTTTTCCACTATGTTCTTGAATAATCTTTTTGATTTCTTCAACTACTTTATCAGTGTGTTCCTTGGCTTTTTCTGTAGATTGCCTTATTTCATTTCTGAGGTCATCCCTGATGTCTTGAAGCATTCTGTGTATTATTTTTTTCATATTCTGCATCTGGCAATTCCAGGATTGTATGTTCATTTGGGAAAGATTTTGATTCTTTAATTTGGGGAGTTGTAGAAGCAATCATGGTCTGCTTCTTTATGTGGTTGGATATCGACTGCTGTCTCTGAGCCATCTATAAGATACTGTAATGATTTATCTTATATTTGCTCACTGAGTCTTATCTTCTTTTGTTTTCTTTCAATATACCCACACGGGCTACTAGATTGTGTTGTCTTGATTGTTGCAGCCTTTGAATCACTTATGTCCTATTACCAGCTGGTTTGGGCTGTTACCAGACATATAAGTCCTAAGAGTCCATTCAGTATTCTTGAACAGAGCTAGCTTAGGTGTTCTGATTTTGGATCACCAAGTGTGTGGTGCAGACTGTCACCTATTAACTTAGAAGAGTAGCAGTGATAGTTCTGTGAACCAGATTCTAGTAGCAGCAGGGAGTCACACACCGGGGCGGGGGTAGGATGATGACAGCCTTCCCCCACGTGCCAGTGAGGGAGGCGTGTCTGTATTCCTAAAGCATTTTGGTGGGTGGGCTCTGCAGCTGGACCTTAGGCACCCAATGCCTGTACCTCTAAAGATCGGTAGGTGTCAGTATCCTCAGACCCCTTTGGCAGGTGGCTAGGTGGTTTCGGTGGAGCTTCTGCCCTCAGTTCCCCGCTGTGGATCAGTGAGGGCTCTGTTTAATAGATAGAGATATCAGACCTGGAAAACTTGTCTTTCCAGTGATCCCCTAAAACAATTACAGTCAAATCTCTATCAGATTGCCTTTGCTTTATAATAGCCACCTTGTTCCCTGTAGGGATGAAAGCCAAAGACTGTTGGTCTCATGTGCTTGGCTGGAGCTGGTTCTGTATTTTTATTCCAGTTTAGGGAAGTCAGGAAAGGATTTTTCGTCCCTGGGTTTTAGTAGCTGCTTCTCTCAGGCCAGGAGAATGGGTTAGGAAAAGAAAAAAAACAAAACAAAAACGCAGAGCACTTCACTCCCTGGCCCAGGAGATTCCAATGTTAATGAAGCCACCTGGGGCAGGAAGGGGAGGGATCAGATAGATAGGAGAGTATAGCGGCAGTATAGACAAAGTTACTTATCTTGTTTGGTGATGACTGTTTTATCTGAGATTCCTGAGGGGCAGGTAGCCTGTGTGTGCTGGCTGGGTTGAGATTGCCCCCGAGGGTCAGGCCCACCTCCCATGCTTGTGCTGTCTCAGAAGCCGTGGTCACCTCCTCCGCTCCCAGTCCAAAGCCCAACCCCAAGGTTCCCTGGCTGGGATGCCGCACTCCAGGCTCCAAAACCAGTCTCTGCCTCCCGGTGACGTCTCCTCCTGTCAGCGGCGTTGCGCTGCCTGATGCGCTGGCTGGGCTTCCCCCGATGTCACTTCAGGGGGCTAGGGCTGCATCCCGTGCTTGCGCCATCTCAGGAAGCCATACTCAGCTCCCCTGCGCCCAGTCCAAAGCCCGGTGCCAAGGTTTTCTGAGATGCTGGCTCCAGGCTCCGAAAACAGTTGCTGCTTCCCCGTGGTAGCCGGTTCTCTCATTAGCCACGCCAGTGTGCAGCCTGCTTGCGCTGGCTGAGTCTCTACCAAGGTTACCCCAGGGGGCTAGGGGTTAGGGCTGTGTCCCGTGCCTGCCCCACCTTGGCAAGCTGCAATCGGCCCCGCCACTTGGCACCAGGGAACCGCGAGGGCTCAAGGCTGTGGAGCGGGATGCCGGGTCCAGAGGCAGTTGCTGCTTCAGGGCGTGGCTTTTCACTCCCTTGTCACTCAGGTCATCTTTTTAGATCTGTGTTTGATGGTCAGCGTTTGTAGATTGTCATGTATGTGATTGATTCGCTTGTTTTTCCAAGTCTTTGTTGCAAGAGGGATCCGTGGTAGTTCTATCTAGTCAGCCATCTTGGCCCCACCTCCCTAATCATTCATTTTTAACTGTTACATCATATTCCACTGTATCAATAAAAGATAATATTATTCTTGTATTTATGAATATCTTGATAGGCTTCAGTTTTTTGCTCTTAAAAACGATGGCAAGAATCACATCATTGTATGTGACTCCTTGGACTCATGTTCAAAGTTTCTCTTGTTCATATACCTAGAAGTCGAATATCTGAATTTCTAGGTTATAGGTTATGTGTATTTTCACCTTAACTAGATGCTACCAAATTGCTCTCCAGAATGTTGTGCCGGTTTACACTCCCTTAAACTGAATAAGTGCTTACCATTTTTAATTGGAAATCAAACAAAATAATAAAATTGTAAAACTTTTAATAGCATTTCGGGGGCACAAATTGATTTCCAAAACTGGAAAGTCATGTTAAGACATTAATGTGAATCAGATTCTAGAAATCGTTAAGTCATGTATTCTAAGGAACATCATCTTTGAGAGGTACCTTAAATGGCATCAAGTCTAACCACTAGATAGCATCCATTGAGCACGCAGCATTTCTTAAGCATCTTTCAACAGTGGAAATCAATTTACTTAGAAAGCCCATATCATCTTACAAAGCTACTGCTCTTTAGAATACTGCGTGGGAAATGTATATATTTTGGATATCTGCTTTCTAAGTTTCTAGGAAAAATAAGACCTCTTGGTTGCAACGTAGTATAAAGGCCTTGTCAAAAACTCATGAGGCTCAGAGTTAACTTAATTGAGGCTCTGGCCTTTTTCCTGATCTGATATCTTGGTTTCTTTGCCTGATTTCTTGTGAAGGTTCTGACTAAGGTGGTGTCTTGTACCCTTTCTAGTAAATGGGTCTCTTAATTTCATATCTGTTACTCCAACCCTCTAGAAACGGGCCCTACTTTGCCCTTCCTTTCACTATTGAGCCCTGCCAATCTACCTTGGTCTCCCTCCTCTCAGCTACCCTAGGTAGTAGCACTTGTTCACCTGCTGCATCCCCCTCCTATTGCCTGCAATGTATCCTGGCTATCCATTGTCTGACCCACACTGTTGTCCTATCCATTCAACAAATATTTTTTGAAGGCCTATTGAAAGTTATGAAGACTAGATGACCAAGCAATACTCATAGAAGAGGTGGATTTTGAGCTGAAACTTGAAGGATGGAGGAGTGTAGGAGAGATGGGAGGGCATTCCAGGTTAAAAAGAAAAATTCTATTAGTGAAAGAATCGTATCTCTGGAACTGACTAGGCATGTTAAGTCATTCAAAGCCAAATGAGAAGGCGGGGGTAGAAGTAGACCCAGTACTTGACCCAGGACAGGTGCTAAGAGGATAATCTCAGTTCCAGGTGCTATCAAAAAAGCAGTGGTAGAGTGGGCGAGCACTGCACCCATGTATTAGCTGTAACATTGGTGGCAATCAAAGCAGATGGGCGAAGCTGAGGGGAGTGTAGATTTAGGATGACATAGCAAGGGGTCCCAGGAAATCAGAGAAGAACGGCGACAGTGGGATACAGGGTAGGTAATGCAGGTGAGGCAGGAGAGCCAGTGGCATCAGAAAGATTTACTTTGGAGGAGCAGGCCCAGCTACTGAATTGGGACTCAAGGAAGAGTTAGAGGACCAGGCCCTGGAAGTGCACATGGAAGAGTAAAACAGAGATCTAGGAATTGGTGGGGCCTAGGCAGCTTAGAAGGAATTCTGGTAGCACAATGGTTAAGTGTTGGACTGCTAACTTAAAGGTCAGTGGTTCAAACCCACCAGCCCCACTGCAGAAAAAAACACTTGGGAATCTTCTCCTGTAAACATTTCAGCCTAGGAAACCCTAAGGGGCAGTTCTACTCTGTCCTATAGGGTCACTATGAGTCGGAATTGACTCGATGACACACAACAACAACAATACGCAGCTTAGCAGAAGTCTGATATCTAAGTGTAAGACTGGGAGGCACAGAAGAGGCCCAGGCCTGGGACAAGATGGACCTCATATGGCAGCCAGAGCACACTGTCAAGAGGGTGATCAATGTGTAGCCCAAAGACTGACTTCTATGCTGTTTTAGATTTGGACTGGTCCTGGGAAGAGGGGGGAGACCTGGTGACACAGTGGTTAAGCATTTGACTACTAACGAAAAGGTTGCCAGTTTGAATCCACCAGCTGCTCCTTGGAAACCCTGAGGGGCAGTTCTACTCCCTTCTATAGGGTTGCTAGGAGTCAATTAACTAGATGGCAATGTGTTTTGTTTTCTGTTTTTTCTCTTTTTTTTTTTGGAAGAAAAGAATGGCGTTGACTGCAGGTGGGGTCAGCTGGGAAAGAGATGCAGGGTTATGTGGTTGAAATGAATCAATGTGGTAGGATGGAAATACCTTTGCTTTGGGATGGGCAGACCAGGCCCATACCCTCAATTCTGCCCATGAATGAAGGCATTTTGGACATGAGAGAAGCAGTAAAAAGGAGAAGGATATGAGTAAGAAGACCAACTGCATTGGTAAATATGATTGAAGGTGGATGAAGATAAATTTTTGGAAGCCAAATTATTGTGAAAACAGTTCGCAATGTTTATATACACTGCCACACTCTTATGGTTGCTTTCGAAATATTGTACTTTGACCAATGGCGATCTAAGCATGAGTCACACATTGTATTTCTTAAAATATAAAGGGAGGGGATTATGTAGGATTTGCTGACAATTGCACAAATATAGGAGAACATTGCCAAGTTCTTTGTGGCAGCACATCAGGCTTCCTTACACACACGTTTCAAGATATTAATTGACCTCAGAGCAAACTAATTTGGGAGAATTAAACAAACAAACAAACAAAAAAGCTTACAAAGCAATACTTCCTATGGTTGAGACCACCTACAGACTCCTTAGAGATTCTGACAGCTTCTTTGAGAACCCTTCCCCACCACAAAGGCTGGAATAGATGCCACATCAAACAGGGAGGTGTTTGCTGGGGACCATAATGTGGCTTTCAGTGTATATGAACTCCTGTGTGCCTTTCTACAGTTCAGGCGTTTCAGTGCCTTTAAATAATAACAGTAATTATGCTGTGTCTAGGCAGCCACTTTCCTCTCTGTATGATGGTAAGTGTGAAAGCGCTTGGACTCAGATGCTCACAGTTCCTCTGGAAGTAAGAGGACATATTGGCTGCCATGGGTAGGCCAAGGATCTTGGGTCCTCCTTGGGTGGGACAGACATCATGCCTCCCTACATGTCATGTGCATTTGGGGTCTGGAAACTGTGGCCTGTGTTACAGGGGCTGCCCCTTAGCCCAGGTCCTTTTTTGCATCTGCGAAGTTGCTGTATTTTATTAAATCTGAAATTCGACCAAGGGTATTACACCGTCATTTTATGTCTGACCAGTTTAAGGAGTTGCTTCCAATTCTAATTATAAAGCACAGTTAATGTTAAGGCACATCCTGATTCCAGGGAGGTAAAGATGTGGAAATATCTGTATCTTAGAATAGATGAAAGATAGTACTTACGCTATTCCAAAGAACTATCTGGAAGAAAACGACTGGAACCTTAGTGCAGCCCTGAACTTTGAAAGACAAAAATAAAAATTACAGGGAAAGCCACGTTTCTGTAACAGAAACAGGAGCCCAGTGGAAGAGCTTGCTGGGAGGGACTTGAGTCTGGAGTAGTGGGCTGAGAAGCCTGGGGGTCAGTGAAGGGTCCAGGTTCCGGGTGCAGAGCCCTGGGCCGGCCTGGCGCAGCCCAGCCCATCGTCACCTAGTATGAGTGTGTGTGAGCTGAGCAGGCTGGGGCTCTTGAGGCTGGGGGACAGATCCCAAGGAGCAGCAGATGGAATGTGCCATGTCACCTGTGTCTCTCTGTGAGCAGTCACCTGGTATGGAAGGCTGGTCCACATTAGTTTGATGGAGATGGTGGCTTTATCGAAGACAGTTTGCAGGGTCACTGTTCCTGGCTTCGCTATGGACAGGGGTATTAAAGCTCTGGGCCTGAGCTGGGAGGAGGAGGAGAAAGACGGAAGTAACCCTCACACTGAACTTACAGGGGGAGCTTCCTGGGCAGGTCTGCAGGGTGGAATGCAAGCATCCCGTGGGGACCTCAGAAGTATTTGGTAGGGTGACTCCTCCCTGAGGAAAACTTGAGATTTATGCTGGAAGGCAGACACAGAATTCAAATCTTTGTAATTTCAGCATCGGTATGAATCCAACGTCATTTATGGTCACGTGAGGTAAAGAGGGAAACAAATCGCTCGGACAACGAGGAGCCACAGAGGCGGACTTTCTAGTGTTTGCCTGAGCCCTGTCCATTGATGATGATAATAGTAACAGTTGGGCCAGGAGACTGCCCAGGATCTTGGACTATTGAGCTGTAAAAATGAGAAGCTTCTGAGAGTCTGTCCCCAGAGGCCCACAGAGGCCCACAGAGCCCACGGGGCCAGTGTGGGTCTTGTCATGGCAGTGTTGTGCCAGGGGTAGTCTACTCCTCAGTGACCCACCATAGTGTCTAGAACCCTGATTAGCCTCAACCTATAAATGTAGGTTCATTTGTACTCGTGCTTGTGTGGAGACAGCTGGAGCCTGTGCCTCTGTGGTGGGGGCAGTGATGACTGTGACTGGTGTGTAGGGGTTCTGGGTCAGAACTTCAAACATGTTAAAGGGAGTGGAAGAAACAGAGGTTCAGAAGGAGATCACTGAGAAAACAGGGGAAATGCAGTGCACGAAAGATTAATGACTAAGATTTTTTTCACAACTGATAAAATCACTACAAGAATAGAAATCAGAGTGTATAATTACCAAACTAATGTAGGGAGAAAATAAAATGAGGAGGCGAGAGACTACCCTCACACAATGCAAAAGAAGATCAGAAAGAGGAAAAAAACAATCTAGAAAATTAAGACAAACCATGTACCAAATAAAGTGGTAGCCATGTATCCAAGTATATAACATTCACCATCGATGTGGATATACTAAATCTCTGTTGGAATACATAAAGAGATAAGCTTCAGGAAGACTGACGGTGCTGAGGTGGTAGAGGAACACTGGCTGGGCTCGTCTGAGCTGTGTCCACTTGGTCGTACTGGCTCTTTTTTTCTTAGACTGTGGCTTCATTGTTGCAGATGCCCCAACGACTACTCTGTGGTCCTGTGCTAATTTCCTGCATGAACTTACACCAGTAGCAGAACGGGATGAGACCTCAGTTCCCTGAGCACTGTGTTCCTCCTGAGGTTTCTGCTCCCTGCCAAGGAATGGGACAAGCAAGCATCCTGCTGCCAGTGGAAGAGAAGAAAGATTGAAACTTTTCCCAAGGACATGCATGAGGTTAAAGGCAGTCAGAACATGCCCTTCCTTTGAACTCTCTGCCAAGGAGGCTGATGTTTGGCATTGAAGTTCTTTTTCATCCTGCTCATATTAGCAGTGATCTTCTTTCTTGAAGTCAGTCTGCCTGGCTCACCTGTCCGGTCCCAGGTGCCTACCTCCAGATGCTCCTTCTGCAGCTATTCTCTTTTCCTCTGAGTTTGCCTTGCCCTTCTCTCCTCTCCTTCCAGAGGCACCCTGCAAGCTGATTAAGGAGATAAGAGCCAAACTCATTATAACTTTTCTTAAGGGGACAATATTTCTCAAACTAGGAAACAGTTCAATAAATTTTGGTTGAGAATCTACTATGAACCAAACACCATACTAGATGCCAATGATTCAAAGATAAATCAGACTTTAGTCTTTCCTATGGAGCCATGGTGGTGCAGTGGTTAAGTGTTCAGCTGCTAACCAAAAGGTCGGCAGTTGGAATCTACCAGAAGCTCCTTGGAAACCCTATGGGGCAGTTCTACTCTGTCTTATAGGGTCGCTATGAGTCAAAATCAACTCGACAGCAATAGGTTTGGGGTTTTTTTTTTTTTTTTTGTCAACTCAGATTGTGTTTTAAGAAACTCCATGAAAGTAGGGACTGTGTATTTAGTGTTGTAAGAGGAGGAATTATGATTGGCACAAAGTAGATATTCAATAAATTGGTTGAATGATCAAATCTAGTACTGATATTTAGCCAGCCTGACCACAGCTGGCCGCACTGCATGTTTCTGGTCGGCATCTGCCATGTTATATTGGTGGGACCGGCACTGTACCTGTTTTTAAATAGTCTCACACTCACCTTTACCTGGTTGAATCCCTGTGGCCCAGCTCACCGATCACTCCTCTTGTAATGTATTCCCAGTCCCTAATCCCTATTATCTTTCCAATCAGAAACCATCTCTCTATCCTATAAACTCATACAACATTTACGAAAAATATTTCTCAAAGGACGTAAACATTTGTCCTTGCTTATAGGTCTCATCTCCTCCCATAACTTAATGTAAATTCCCTAAGAGCTAGCTCACTTTGACACACTTTTGTGCTTACGACATTGCTCTTTATGGAGCAGGTGCTCAATGTATGTTTGTTGAATGGAATTAATGCTTCTTAGTATCCTCCTTTACAGAACTTCTTAGTATCCTCCTTTACAGAACTTAGCATTGAGCTGGCCATTTCAAAGTCCAATAAACACTTGCTGTTGTAGTCATCTAGTGCTGCTATAACAGAAATAATGCAAGTGAATGGCATTAACAAAGGGAAATTAATTTTCTCACAGTCTAGTAGGCTAGAAGTCCAAATTCAGTCCGTCAGCTCCAGGGGAAGGCTCTCTCTCTCTGTTGGGCTTTTCATCAATCTTCCCCTGGAATAGGAGCTTTTCCTCGTGCAGAGACCCCCAGACAAAAGAATGCGCTCTGCTCCTGACATTGCTTTCTTGGTGTTATAAGGTCTCTGTCTCTCTGCTCACTTCTCTCTTTTATCTCAAGAGATTGCCTCAAGACACAATCTAATCTTGTAGATTGAATCCTGCCTCACTAACACAACTGCTGCCCATCCTCCCTCATTAACATTACAGAAGCAGAATATACAACATGTAGGAAAGTCACACAATACCAGGAATTATGGCCCAGCCAAGTTGAGACACACATTTTTTGGAGGACATAATTCAATCCACGGCACTTGCTGAATTAATAAACTAATTCATGGGATTAATTAATGAATAAATTAATCAGAGAGAAAGAGTGGGAAAACCTCTCTCAATAACAAGGGTGTTTTAATGGCAGCCTGGGAGACCTTTCTTCTGCGTGGTTGGAGCCATTGGTGCTTCTAGCCAAGGCCAGGAGGAGTGAAGTCCTGGGGGACTGGTGGAAAGGTGGGGCAGCCACAGAATCCAGATCTCACCACCAGGAAATGGCTGAATGGCGGAGTTCATGTTTGTGCTCCAGTGATGAACCATGCTGACTCCCCCAGCAGAGACCCTCAGAGAGAAACACGTTAGCAGTTGGCCTTTTACATGGTCTTTTCAACACAAAGTTCTGCATGTTCTAATCTGACACTGAGGCCTGGGTAAGGCAATGGCTCATTACTTAGTCAATGCCCCTCACGGGCCAAACAAAACAAAACAAAGAAAAACAATCAAAATCATGGTTTCCACTCAATAATTTAGAGCATCTTTTGAAAAAACAAAGCACTAAACCCAAAACCACAGCCTCACCTGCTGAAAAGCAAATCCCTCAACTCTATGTCCAGTTGGTGCATAGTGTCTGATGGCTGACCCTCTATCTAAAGCTGCCCCCGCCCAGTGGACTTTACCTCCCTTGGAATGGCAGTGGTGTTTGAAGGAGCTGAGGACTGAGGCTCATTTAGCACCCATCATCCCAAGAGGCTCCTCTTGATTATCTATAATGAATCAAAGGTGTCGCTGGCATCAAGTATTGTGACACTGTTCTCAATCACACTCTGTCTTGTATGGTTAAAAAGTTATTAATTTCCTAATCCTGTCTGGTGCTTCAAACACTGGATGTAGCTACTTTGCCCATATAGACTGCAACTTTGAAAGACAGGTACTTCCTTCTTCTGATGTAAGATGACACTCTATTTTGTCTTTAAACATGATCTTCCTGGTGAGTAGCTCTTAAGAGTGTATTGTGAAATGAAGCCAGGTAGCAGCTAGACTGGCAGCCGAGATATCTGCGGAGAATAAACTTGTCAAAATACAATCCAATCATTAGACATCCTTCCTTTCTTTCTCTCTTTTGTCTTTATACTTTTCCAAATTTAGACCAAATCAAGAAACAGGAAAGGGAGATAATGGGTGGTATTAAGAAGTTGGTAAATGAAAGAGTCCATCCTGCCCATGACTGGGTGTTTTTGAGACACTTTAACCCTTGTGGCAAGCTGTGCATTGATCTCATCTGAATCTGGCCTCCAGCTGCCTGATCCAGCCTCGCTGTTCAGCCAAGCAAAGCCGCTATTCTCTATAGTGGGTGCCCATTTCCAAGCTCTGTGTATGAGCCCAGGTCACTGACTGGGTTCCTGTATTATGTCTTGAGTCAGAGGGTGAACTGTGCTCAGTGATATTATTGCAGACTTTGAATGACTGATTTCCCAAGCTAGAAATGATGCACTTCACTAAATTGCCTAGAGAAAGCCAAGCTTATTTAGCCACATGCATTTCAGCTGACAAGATAAATATCGCCAATTTTGCCTATTTACATACTAATCATTTGTTGAATGTGAAAATTTTTTAACCTAAAAAAGACATGATTATCCAACACTTATATTATTAATAGTATAATATATAGAAAAAGAAATCCTTTGGAATGTGCTGCAGCAAGGTAAGGTAGCACATTAACGTAGCCACCAGACAATGTAGAGCATCACGACCACATAATGTCAGAAACTATGTGTTTATTTTATTTTATTTCAAGCCCTTTGTCCGAAATGCAAATCCCTGGTCTACCCGCTGTAACACGGACTCAGGCTTCCTCAGCGCTACTCCCTTAGCAGTGCAGGGTCCAGGCACAACGGCATAGGTGTCAGATCAAAAAGGATTTCTAGGCCGGTCTACTTGGGAGGTGAGAACGACAACGCCGCCCCGCAAACCTGTTGCAGCTGGTGATTCTCACAGAGGCAAGGGAGCATCACAGAGCTGCCCCTCGTTTGGAAAGGCGCCTGCATTGGCCACGTTTCCCAGCCTTTGGTGTCCATCTCTCCCGCCAGAAGTTACTCACAGGGCTAGGCCGGCCAACGAGCAAGCTCCAGTACGGAATACTGCCTCCGGTCATCCGGATTTTGTCTACTTTCTCCCAAATCATAGGCTAGGCAACAAACTAACTGCTGGAGCAAATGTCCCCCTCTTGAAGCTCATCTTCCCTCCTGTCTGACACAGCCCCTGAGCGTCACTCAGCTTTATCACAGGATGTTTGGGTGAAACCACATGGTTTCTGTTTAAGGGACAGCTTAACACAGAAACAAGTCTCATGCCGATTTGGGAGACCGTCCTCTTAGGCCCCTATGGGAGATCGATTACCTGTTTACAAGGGAAATCCCTGAGGAGCATTTTTCACTGTAGAAGGGGCAGCTGACGTGAGGTAGTTGGCCTTGGCAGAGCCCAATATCAAGATGATGGTAAAGAGACTGTCAGATCAGATAGCAAATGCAGTCCTGCTCCTACTCTTTTCCTCTTGGCAGGGATGTACACACCTTATAAAAAGGGGAGAAATCTGGCTAAGAGCCCTGCTCCATGCTCTTTTAGAAACTCTGAATAATGGTATGTCTGGGACTTTTTGTAACATTTTGTGTAGTTGAATCCAGTCTGCATTATCTTTCAACCCATTCTGAATACAAGTCAAAGCTGACTTTGCAAAGAGCTAACTTTCACTCCTGCAAAATGTTCTGAAACTTGTATTTATTTCTATCATGTCTAAAACAGTTTGAATGTCTTTGTAGGAGCTTTAGTATTTTGGGTCTGGGCTGACGCAAAATGAAATGGTATCATGCTGGTTAGAATTCAGCATTTAACGTTTTTAAAAAAGCCTTTAGAGAGAGCACAGCTGAAATAGACAGGAATCTACATTCATACGGCCATCAAAGGACTGGGCCAGCGCTGTGGAGGCCTCTGAAGAAACACTAGCTGAGGAATATTGGCAGGGGCGAGGATAGAGAAAACCTTTCTTGGGGCTACTGTTTCAGAATTTTCCACTGGCACACAAAGGGACAAGAGGAGCTGATCCCTGACAAGGATACTGCTACATCAAACCCGGCTTCTCGGGACAGTTTAGGGTCGGTCTCTGCTGTCCCCTGATGCCCTGATTTACATGTAGTGCAGTGAGAGGGGGGCTGCAGAGATGGCTCCAGCCCAGCGCGCAATAGATTCCTGGGGCTTTGGAAAGAAAAACTGTGACTGTTTGGTCTCTGTAAATGAAACGCCGGACGGCCTGGCAGGCTGAGAGACATTGGTCAGGTGAAAGGCTCTATGGAGGTGCCACAAGCGCTGTGGGCTGACAGGCCTCCTTCACCTGTTGTACATCCACCAGAGGGCAATTGGACGAGCTCATCAGGGTTCTGAGAAGACTAATGAGGAGCCAGCGGCCCTGGCGCTGTGTGGTACTGTGTGGGACTGATGTCTCTCCCAAGCCTGGGGTTGTCGTGCTAAGAAGACACAAAAGCTGCAGGCTGCTGACACAGGAAACTTTCAGCTCTAGCACACATGTCTAAAGGGAATCAGGTGATGGGGGAGAACACAGGGCACAGAGAACAGAAGGCTAAAACACAGGGGCTCCCGACCAGGGGTGAAAGGCCCTCCCAGCTCCCTGTTTCCAATTACACAGAACAGTTGCCCCCTCACAAATAGGTAGTAACATTTTTAGTGATGTGATCAAAAACGATTTGACAAATCTTGGCAAGTAATTAGATATTGAAGAAATAGGGAATTTAAATATCAATGATTTTAAAAGGTAAAATTAGCTGGCCTCTTAGAAAAGAATTGAGCCGCAATAGGAAGGTGCTGCCTATTTAGAGAATTTGCTGAAGAAGATTTCAAAGGGTTTTTGTTGTGTTTTTGTTTTCAATAATAACAGCTCTATCAGAAGCAGTGTAAATTATGAATAGAAATAATAATATTTGGTAATCCAGGCACAAGGAGAATGTTGAAAGCTCATAGTTGCGTTTTATTTTTGTTTTGGTCCAAATTTAGATTTTCCTATAAAAAAGAAGTAACAAGGATTGTGGTTTAAAAAAAAACTGAAAACTTTTCAAAAAAATGTACTCCATAATTAGGAGTATTTTTTTTTTTTTATTTCATACGAATGAAGGACATGGTTGCAGGATATTTAAAATTCATAGCTAACTCATCAATGTCATCTCTCCCACAATTTCAGCCTCTCCCCTCAATAAACCTCTGTATGTAGAGCATTGCAAGTAAGCAAACCTGTTTTGAGCTTGGATAGTTTAGTTTTTTGAGTCTGCTGTTGGGGAGCTGACCCAGAGGTGAACTTATCACCATTATAGCTATTCTCCTTTAACCTGGCTACTGCCACAGGTGGGCCTTGTCCCGGTGTCAGGAGACTCAGTAGGACATTAATGGAAGCTGAACCCTAAAGTCAGCCGCTAGGAATTCTGGGATACAGCAACCATGATCAAGGTGGCAAAATTCTAATTCAACTCTGGGAAACTTGTCTTTCCAAAGGAGGTCATAATCAAAAGGGGAAAACAAAAGAGTTTTGAGCTAAGGCTCAGTGTGGGGAGTTATTAACCCTGGACGGTAGGGCTACGGTTAGCAAGCTCTCTTGTCCCAGAGCAAAACCTGTGGGAGATCAGGTGTGCAGACCCTGGGCATGGAGTGCATGGAGGGTGGGTGACGGGTGAGGCCACCAGGACGCTGCGGTTTTTCAAGCACCTCCTTGTGATGCTGCTGAAGGTGATGGAGTCCCAGAATTGACACAGAGAGCTAGAAAAATCTAGCCGCGGGAAGCAGAACTGGTTGAATCAGGTCAAGGGCCCACTCGTTAAAATGTGCTTACTTTTTGACACAGCAATTCCAATTCTGGAAGTTTACCATATGAAACTAACCAGATAAGTACAAACAGCCCCATGAATCTTTTTTATATTGACATTATTTGTGGTTGAAAAAAGAAATCGGCAGTGTTTGAAGATATATTAAGTATGCAGTGATACAGTCGTTCAATGCGCCACTTAGCAGTCAGTTAGCATAATGCTTAATGTCATGAGAAAATGATGTATGGTTAATTAAAAAAACCAGTTAAAGAAACAGTATTATAATATAATCTCTTTATGAAATACGGACATAAATGCAGAGATTAAAAACTGGGTTTACTTCTGGCTATGTCATTACAGTTTTTGTGTATGCTTATTTTTCAGCACTTTGCAAATTCTGTTCAGAGAACATGTAGTAATACATGACTCTGATTATTCCCCGGCAAACAGTAGCGCAAGACAGAGAAAGCTTGAGTACCCAAGAGACTGAGGTAGAAGGAGAATGGATGGACCATCAACCACCCCCTCCTCCCAAAAGGGTTGGCGTGGCTGCCAGCTGAGGGCAGTTATAAATGGTGAAGCTGGTGGGGGCATGTTCCTGGTGCCTGGTGAGGCAGCGCCCCCGCTGGCTCTAAGGTGAGACTGGGGGCTCCTGTGACCGCAGGCTCGCTCAGCCCTCTGGGTCTGCTGAACTGGGCGGAGACTGGTAACGCTGTGGTTCCGCTACAGATGGTGTAGAGAACTCATAACTGGCAACAGCAGGATTGCAAAGCAAGGAGCCAGGACAGGAGGGAGGGGAAACAACCTCCCAGCCAAGGGCAAGGATAACCCACTCACCAAACCAAATGATGATTGGACTTACATTGAGTATGCTTTAAAAAGAATCAATGTAAAGACTACGATAAGGATAAAATAATCTGTGTGAAGGATAAACATAAAAGTGTATAGTGGTTAATACATCTCTACAAGGAAAGGAAATCAATAGTGATCGATTTATTTCAAGCTAAGATCTCTCTTTTCATTAGGAAATCATTATTTCTTTCTCAGGTTTAAAGTTGAGGTAAGAGCGCCTGTTGCTTTGCAATCCCTCTAGGAGGCTCAAAGAAACAAAAGTCCTGGGAAATTCGAATTCAGGTACCTTTGAAATGAATGCCCAGAAAATACTTGTTGCATGTAATTGAAATTATGCGTTATTTTTATAATTACAAAGGATTATTATGAAAATGTGGATGCTCAAATTTTAAGTATGCTATGCTTGTGAGGCAGCTACTTCCTGACAAATAGCCTGTGACAATTTCATAACATAGGGTTCAGACACCTCGTTAGTCACATATGTGGTGCATCTGAAGCACACGGTGGTTCTCAAGGGTGTGTGACAATGTAATTAGGCAAACTGCAGGTGTCTGCAGACGTGGCACTTCTGCTCCAGACGGTGGATCCCAGCGTGCTCTGAGCTTTCACAGGGACAGATTTGCTCTCAGTGTCAGCAGCTCTGACACCCACATAAGATGACCTTTTGTGCTTGTGCAGGAGGACAGGCTGCCAAATGTGTGGATCAAAAGATGAGTGCTCTGGATTTGGCTCTATCCCTGTGTGTGCTACCAACTGCTGGTGCGAGTGTGGGCACTTTTCTTTGGTATGAAATGGGTGCATGGTGCTGGCAGGTGCTGGTTGGAGCTGTTGGTGCTTACTATATGATGGACTACTGGGACTAAATCACAGAACACCTGCTGGTCCCTGTAGAGCTAGTTCTCACTGCCCACTCTGTGGAGTCATGGCTCTCTCCCTGTGGGCAGCATAAGGGCGGCTCTGAAAGAGTTGTGAGCCCTTTGATGGATACTGGGTCTATAAGCTGGTGATCAAATGGTAATGGGGAGAGGAAAATGAGACTTCAATACTGTCTACTCTGAGAGAAATGGTGTGGGCAAAGATGGAGGCGACCCCTGGAAGACAAAGTAGATTCCAGAGACATCACTGATTAGTGAAAAGACTGGTTTGGAGGGAGAGGTCAGACTCCATGCAGAGTTAGAGTAAAGGACTGTTCCCAGGCCTGAGCCTGCCTGTCCTGTACAGTCCACAGCAGACTCACTGCCACTTGAGTGGAACCAGCTTGTGGGAACTGACAAAATTATTTTTATTCTCCTGGAATCCATGGGTTCCTGGAATTGGGGTGACCCATCCAGGTCACCAGCCCTTAGGTGTCCTTTGGAACCTTGAAGGAACTGGTTCCCTGGAGTTGCTTGCAGATCAAACAATAGCTTAGTGAGCAGCTTAGTGGAGACTATTTGGTCTCAGGCACTGGGTTCTGTTAGAGATTTTTGTATGTACGGCCAGCTTCAAGAAGCAGGAACTCCAGGGTCTGACTAGAGGCTGTTTTAGGATGTATGGCATGTCCTAGGTGACTGTTTCTGTAACCTGCCATTTGCTTTGATGCTCTCTTCTGAGAAATTAACATAATAATGACCTATATAACCCGGTTTCACTGTCCCCTGTTCAGAGCACCTTCCGGATATGTTCAGATGACACTGCCCAGTTCGAATCATATCTACTCAAAATAAATGTATTCTGTTACACTAATTTTTGATGTTTCTCTAAGTAGGTTTTTGACAGAACCAAAAGGATCCATTGGCCCACTATTCCACTAGGAACCTAGGGTCAGTGGGCAGTTGTTTTCCTTCCTGAAGCCCACAGGCCAGGCAGTGATTATAAGAATATCACTTGGCCTTTTCATCCATGAGAGCTATTCACTTTCTCCTTAGCTTGGACCAGTGGTTCTCAACCAGAGAATGTTGCTCCCTCCCTACCCTAGGGGACAATTGGCAATGTCTGGGGACATTTTTGACTGTCATAACTGGAGAGAGGGTTACTACTGACACCTAGTGAGTAGAGGCCAGGGTTGCTGCTAAATCCTACAACGGACAAGATACCCCTCCACCACCACTACAGCAACAAAGACTCACTGGGTCCAAAATTGTAACAGTGCCAAGATTGAGAAACCCTTGGTCACAGATTAGAGTCAAGGGAGGAGGAAGCTTTAACAAAGTTTATGAGGCCCTGTTCTCTGAAACACTAATGTTTGTAAAAGCTCTGTAGATGATTCTGCTGTTCAGCCAAGGCTGAGAACCGCTGATCTAGATTGTCATGCGCTCGGCTGATAACCAAAAGGTTGGCAGTTTGAATCCACCAGCCACTCCTTGGAAACCCTATGTGGCAGTTCTACTCTGTCTTATAGGGTTACTATGAATCAGAATCAACTCAACAGCAACAAGTTATCAGAGAGTTAGGGACTCCTGGTGGTGCAGTGGTTAAGCGCTTGGCTGCTGACTGAAAGGTCGGTGGTTCAAGCCCACCAGCTGCTCCACTGAAGAAAGATGTTGCAGTCTGCTTCTGTAAAGATCTATAGCCTTGGAAACCCAAGGGAGCAGTTCTACTTTGTCCTATAGGGTCACTATGAGTCGGGCATCGACTCCACAGCAATGGGTTTGGTTTTGGGTTCAGAGAGTTAGCTGAGTGGAGTCCTGCCTACTCCTACACCTAAACTCCCTGGTGTGGGAAACAGAGTCAGAGCCACTAGTGGAGGGAGGAGAAACATTAGCAGGTATACAGATCACTGCCAGACTGGGGCCAAGGGGAGAGAGAAACTGTCTTTGTAGGATCATAAAGATTTGCTAGGAAGGAGCTTTGTGATGAAGTTTTTGAAGTATTAATGGATTGTTTCCCTAAACACACACTCTTTATTAAACAAGGACCCTCATCCATTCGTTCATTCAGGCCCCTAGATAGGAAGCTTCCACTGCCCCAGGAGAGAGAAGAGCTTGAGAAAAAGCCGTTCTCAGATTTTGAGTTAAAAACAAATTAACATATGGTAGGGATGAAGGCAGGAAGATTGTAGAATACAACTGTGCCCCCTCCTTCCACTAAACTCCTCTGATGGAGGTGGGGCGGGGGATGCTGGGAGAGAACAAGGGAAGCAGATGTTGGTGATGAGTTGGTGGGATTGCCGAGATAACGGGGATGGTGGTGGCAATGACAGAAGTAAGATTTGGGGATCTGTGTGCTAAGGGGCCTTATCCCTGTGCAGATAGGGCTGGAGGAAGCAGCCAAGGCTCTGGGCTGCCCTCTGCATCTGTCCAGCATGGGGTGGCAGGGGTGGGAAGCTGTAGAACTCTTGTACCAGGGCAGGGCTGGAGCAGAGGCTTCAGGCAGCTCCCTAAGTCTTCTGTGACATTAAAAAGGTAGATTATTGCAAGTTTTCCTGCCCCAGAGAGGGGCTGAGGGAGGGCAGGAAACCCACAGAAATATGGTGACTGAAAGAGGTGGGCCCAACAATGGGAGTCTGGGCTCCAGAGAGGGGGGCACAGAGAAGATTCTACCACAGAGGGTAAGTATGGCACAGACCAGGTGCCTTGCCAGGCCTAAATGCAACAGAAACCTCCAGAATGTAGATCACACCCACGTGGGAAAGGGAGCCAGGAGGAAACATTAAGGCTGAAATGACTGAGAAAAATTGTGGTTGTTTAAGACCAAGTTTTCTGCCATCAGGCTAAATAGGGCTTGAAATGGAGATTGAACTAGAGAAAAAGTTTTTAAAAAAGTTATAATTCTTGTGTACTTGAGTAAAGGGCACACAAATTAGAACATTCTATATATTCTTTTTATATATTCTCAATACGTTCTGGCTACTATTATTATGTAAACCATATTACTATGGCACCAGCCCTGTCAGAATGACTGCTAGCATCTTGAGGTATTCCCCAAGGATGGGAGGGGCCCTGGGAACACAGCTCGGGCCCTGAGCTGCATGCACTGTAGCCCCTGTGTCACCTGGTGCTCCTGACCTTCCGGTCGGCTGTGCTACCACACTTCTACCCTAGGGGCCCTTCTTCCAACCCAACGCCAGCCTCAGGGGAGGGAGGGCCGCCTCCTTCTCTTCAGCTTTTCTCTATTAAGCACAGGATTAGGTCCTTCCTTTTCGGTCCCCACAGCACAGCAGAGACCAGAGGGTAGGAAGAAACTCCATAGTCTCAGTCAAGGTTGTAAAAATGAAACTATTTCTTTATAACTGAACTTAGTTCTTGAGCCGTTTTTCTGTTGATGACTTGTTACCGCCAAATGAATATAAACTATGTTACTGAGCATTCTTTGCTCTATTTTGGGTAAAGAGTTCAGGATTTTTTCCTTCCCTTCTCCTTATCTCTCCCCACGGGTAATCTAAGAACTAACTAGACATTGGTGGAAGGGAACATCTATTTCTTCTTTACCCGGTGCGGTTTGATAGGCATCCATTGCCAACGTAGCATCCATTTATACATTTTTCTCATTGAACTCCGCCGTGTTTCATCTATTGATGAAAGTCCCATGTTTAGGCCATACCTGGTATCAGAAGGAGCAGCCTTATGGAACCAAATTTTTTTTTTTCTTTTAATAATTTTTATTGTGCTTTAAGTGAAAGTTTACAAACCAAGTCAGTCAGTCACATATAAGCTTATATACACCTTACTCCATACTCCCACTTACTCTCCCCCTAATGAGTCAGCCCCCTCCCTCCTTCCAGTTTCTCCTTTTGTGACAATTTTGCCCTTTTCTAACCCTCTCTACCCTCCTATCTCCCCTCCAGACAGGAGGTGCCAACACAGTCTCAAGTGTCCACCTGATACAAGTAGCTCACTCTCCATCAGCGTCTCTATCCAACCCATTGTCCAGTCCCTTCCATGTCTGATGAGTTGTCTTCGGGAATGGTTCCTGTCCTGGGCCAACAGAAGGTTTGGGGACCATGACCACTGGGATTCTTCTAGTCTCAGTCAGACCATTAAGTCTGGTCTTTTTATGAGAACTTGGGGTCTGCATCTCACTGCTCTCCTGCTCCCTCAGGGGTCCTCTGTTGTGCTCCCTGTCAGGGCGGTCATCGGTTGTGGCCGGGCACCATCTAGTTCTTTTTGTCTCAGGGTGATGTAAGTCTCTGGTTCGTGGGGCCCTTTCTGTCTCTTGGGCTCATAGTTATCGTGTGACCTTGGTGTTCTTCATTCTCCTTTGATCCAGGTGGGTTGAGACCAATTGATGCTTCTTAGATGACCACTTGTTAGCATTTAAGACCCCAGACGCCACATTTCAAAGTGGGATGCAGAATGTTTTCATAATAGAATTATTTTGCCAATTGACTTAGAAGTCCCCTTAAGCCATAGTCCCCAAACCCCCGCCCTTGCTCCGCTGACCTTTGAAGCATTCAGTTTATCCCGGAAACTTCTTTGCTTTTGGTCCAGTCCAGTTGAGCTGACCTTCCATGTATTGAGTATTGTCCTTCCCTTCACCTAAAGTAGTTCTTATCTACTAACTAATCAGTAAATAACCCTCTCCCACCCTCCCTCTCTCCCCACCCCGTAACCACAAAAGTATGTGTTCTTCACAGTTTAAACTATTTCTCAAGATCTTTTAATAGTGGTCTTATACAATATTTGTCCTTTTGCCTCTGACTAATTTCACTCAGCGTAATGCCTTCCAGGTTCCTCCATGTTATGAAATGTTTCACAGATTCGTCACTGTTCTTTATCGATGTGTAGTATTCCATTGTGTGAATATACCACAATTTATTTAGCCATTCATCCGTTGATGGACACCTTGGTTGCTTCCAGCTTTTTGCTATTGTAAACAGAGCTGCAATAAACATGGGTGTGCATATATCTGTTTGCGTGAAGGCTCTTATTTCTCTAGGATATATTCCGAGGAGTGGGATTTCTGGGTTGTATGGTAGTTCTATTTCTAACTTTTTAAGAAAACGCCAGATAGATTTCCAAAGTGGTTGTACCATTTTACATTCCCACCAGCGGTGTATAAGAGTTCCAATCTCTCCACAGCCCCTCCAACATTTATTATTTTGTGTTTTTTGGATTAATGCCAGCCTTGTTGGAGTGAGAGGGAATCTCATCGTAGTTTTAATTTGCATTTCTCTAATGGCTAATGATCGAGAGCATTTTCTCATGTATCTGTTAGCTGCCTGAATATCTTCTTTAGTGAAGTGCGTGTTCATATCCTTTGCCCACTTCTTGATTGGGTTGTTCGTCTTTTTCTGGTTGAGTTTTAACAGAATCATATAGATTTTACAGATCAGGCGCTGGTCAGAGATGTCATAGCTCAAAATCCTTTCCCAGTCTGTAGGTAGTCTTTTTACTCTTTTGGTGAAGTCTTTAGATGAGCATAGGTGTTTGATTTTTAGGAGCTCCCAGTTATCTGGTTTCTCTTCGTCATTTTTGGTAATGTTTTGTATTCTGTTTATGCCTTGTATTAGGGCTCCTAAGGTTGTCCCTATTTTTTCTTCCATGATCTTTATTGTTTTAGTCTTTATGTTTAGGTCTTTGATCCACTTGGAGTTAGTTTTTGTGCATGGTGTGAGGTATGGGTCCTGTTTCATTTTTTTGCAAATGGATATCCAGTTATGCCAGCACCATTTGTTAAAAAGACTATCTTTTCCCCAATTAACTGACACTGGGCCTTTTTCAAATATCAGCTGCTCATATGTGGATGGATTTATATCTGGGTTCTCAATTCTGTTCCATTGGTCTATGTGCCTGTTGTTGTACCAGTATCAGGCTGTTTTGACTACTGTGGCTGTATAATATGTTCTGAAATCAGGTAGAGTGAGGCCTCCCACTTTCTTCTTCTTTTTCAGTAATGTGTTACTTATCCGGGTCTTCTTTTCCTTCCATATGAAGTTCGTGATTTGTTTCTCCATCACATTAAAAAATGTCATTGGAATTTGGATCGGAAGTGCATTGTATGTATAGATGGCTTTTGGTAGAATAGACATTTTTACTATGTTAAGTCTTCCTATCCATGAGCAAGGTATGTTTTTCCACTTATGTAGGTCCTTTTTAGTTTCTTGCAGTAGTTCTTTGTAGTTTTCTTTGTATAGGTCTTTTACATCTTTGCTAAGATTTATTCCTAAGTATTTTTACCTTCTTGGGGGCTACAGGGAATGGTATTGATTTGGTGATTTCCTCTTTGATGTTCTTTTTGTTGATGTAGAGGAATCCAAGTGATTTTTGTATGTTTATCTTATAACCTGAGATTCTGCCAAACTCTTCTATTAGTTTCAGTAGTTTTCTGGAGGATTCCTTCCGGTTTTCTGTGTATAAGATCATGTCATCTGCAAATAGAGATAATTTTACTTCCTCCTTGCCAATCCAGATGCCCTTTATTTCTTTGTCTAGCCTAATTGCTCTGGCTAAGACCTCTAGCACAATGTTGAATAAGAGCTGTGATAAAGGGCGTCCTTGTCTGGTTTCCGTTCTCAAGGGAAATGCTTTCAGGCTCTCTCCATTTAGAGTGATGTTGGCTGTTGGCTTTGCATAGATGCCCTTTATTATGTTGAGGAATTTTCCTTCAATTCCTATTTTGCTGAGAGTTTCTATCATAAATGGGTGTTGGACTTTGTCAAATGCCTTTTCAGCATCAATTGATAAGATCATGTGGTTTTTGTCTTTTGTTTTATTTATATGGTGGATTACATTAATGGTTTTTCTAATATTAAACCAGCCTTGCATACCTGGTATAAATCCCACTTGGTCGTGGTGGATTATTTTTTTGATATGTTGTTGAATTCTATTGGCTAGAATTTTGTTGAGAATTTTTGCATCTATGTTCATGAGGTATATAGGTCTGTAATTTTCTTTTTTTGTAATGTCTTTACCTGGTTTTGGTATCAGGGAGATGGTGGTTTCACAGAATGAGTTAGGTAGTATTCTGTCATTTTCTATGCTTTGAAATACCTTTAGTAGTACTGGTGTCAACTCTTCTCTGAAAGTTTGGTAGAACTCTGCAGTGAAGCCGTCTGGGCCAGGGCTTTTTTTTGTTGAGAGTTTTTTGATTATCTTTTCAATCTTTTTTTTTGTTATGGGTCTATTTAGTTGTTCTGATTGTGTTAATTTAGGTAGGTAGTGTTTTTCTAGGAATTCATCCATTTCTTCTAGGTTTTCAAATTTGTTAGAGTACAATTTTTCATAATAATCTGATATGATTGTTTTAATTTCATTTGGGTCCTTTGTGATGTGGCCCATCTTGCTTCTTATTCGGGTTATTTGTTTCCTTTCCTGTATTTCTTTAGTCAGTCTGGCCAATGGTTTATCAATTTTGTTAATTTTTTGAAAGAACCAGCTTTTGGCTTTGTGAATTCTTTCAATTGTTTTTCTGTTCTCTAATTCATTTAGTTCAGCTCTGATTTTTATTATTTGTTTTCTTCTGGTGCCTGATGGATTCTTTTGTTGCTCACTTTCTATTTGTTCAAGTCGTAGGGACAGTTCTCTGATTTTGGCTCTTTCTTCTTTTTGTATGTGTGCATTTATCGATATAAATTGACCTCTGAGCACTGCTTTTGCTGTGTCCCAGAGGTTTTGAAAGGAAGTATTTTCATTCTCATTGCATTCTATGAATTTCTTTATTCCCTCCTTAATGTCTTCTATAACCCAGTCTTTTTTGAGCAGGGTATTGTTCAGTTTCCAAGTATTTGATTTCTTTTCCCTAATTTTTCTGTTATTGATTTCCACTTTTATGGCCTTGTGGTCTGAGAGGATGCTTTGTAATATTTCGATGTTTTGGATTCTGCAAGGGTTTGTTTTATGACCTAATATGTGGTCTATTCTAGAGAATGTTCCATGTGCACTAGAAAAAAAAGTATACTTTGCAGCAGTTGGGTGGAGAGTTCTGTATAAGTCAATGAGGTCAAGTTGGTTGATTGTAGCAATTAGGTCTTCCGTGTCTCTATTGAGCTTCTTACTGGAAGTCCTGTCCTTCTCTGAAAGTAGTATGTTGAAGTCTCCTAGTATAATTGTGGAGGTGTCTATCTCACTTTTCAGTTCTGTTAAAGTTTGTTTTATGTATCCTGCAGCCCTGTCATTGGGTGCATAAATATTTAATATGGTTGTATGTTCCTGGTCAGTTGTCCCTTTAATCATTATGTAGTGTCCTTCTTTATCCTTTGTGGTGGATTTAACTTTAAAGTCTATTTTGTCAGAAATTAATATTGCTACTCCTGCTCTTTTTTGATTGTTGTTTGCTTGATATATTTTTTTCCCATGCTTTGAGTTTTAGTTTGTTTGTGTCTCTAAGTCTAAGGTGTGTCTCTTGTAGGCAGCATATAGACAGATCGTGTTTCTTTATCTAGTCTGAGACTCTGTCTTTTTATTGGTACATTTAGTCTACTTACATTCAGCGTAATTATAGATAAGTATGTGTTTAGTGCTGTCATTTTGACGCCTTTTTGTGTGTGTTGTTGACAATTTCATTTTTCCACTTACTTTTTTTGTGCTGAGATGTTTTTCTATGTAAATTGTGCTCCTCATTTTCATAGTATTTGACTTTATGTTTGCTGAGTCGTTACGTTTTTCTTGGTTTTTATTTTGAGTTATGGAGTTGTCATACCTCTTTGTGGTTACCTTAATATTTACACCTATTTTTCTAAGTAAAAACCTAACTTGTATTGTCCTATATCGCCTTGTTTCCCTCTCCATATGTGAGTTCTATGCCACCTGTATTTAGTCCCTCTTTTTGATTATTGTGATCTTTTACATATTGACTTCAGTGATTCCCTGTTTTGAGCATTTTTTTTCTTTTTAAAATTAATCTTAATTTGTTTTTGTGATTTCCCTATTTGAGTTGATATCAGGATGTTCTGCGCTGTGACCTTGTGTTGTGCTGGTATCTGATATTATTGGTTTTCTGATGAAACAATTTCATTTAGTATTTCTTGTAGCTTTGGTTTGGTTTCGCAAATTCTCTAAGCTTGTGTTTATCTGTAAATGTCTTCATTTCGCCTTCATATTTGAGAGAGAGTTTTGCTGGATATATGATCCTCAGCTGGCAGTTTTTCTCCTTCAGTGCTCTGTATATGTCATCCCATTGCCTTCTTGCCTGCATGGTTTCTGGTGAGTAGTCTGAACTGATTCTTATTGATTCTCCTTGTAGGAGACCTTTCTTTTATCCCTGGCTGCTTTTAAAATTTTCTCTTTATCTTTGGTTTTGGCAAGTTTGATGATAATATGTCTTGGTGATTTTCTTTTTGGATCAGTCTTAAATGGGTTTCGATGAGCATCTTGGATAGATATCCTTTCGTCTTTCACGATGTCAGGGAAGTTTTCTGCCAACAGATCTTCAACTATTCTCTCTGTATTTTCTGGTATCCCTCCCTGTTCTGGGGCTCCAATCACACGCCAAGTTATTCTTCTTGATAGAGTCCCACATGATTCTTAGGGTTTCTTCATTTTTTTTAATTCTTTTATCTGATTTTTTTCAGTTTTATTGGTGTTAATTCCCTTGTCTTCCAGATCCCCCACCCTGCATTCCAATTGCTCGAGTCTGCTCCTCTGACTTCCTATTGAGTTTTCTAATTCTGTAATTTTACTGTTAATCTGTTGGATTTCTGAATGTTGTCTCTCTATGTTCTTGAATAATCTTTTTGATTTCTTCAGCTGCTTTATCAGTGTGTTCCTTGGCTTTTTCTGTAGATTGCCGTATTTCATTTCTGAGGTCATCCCTGATGTCTTGAAGCATTCTATAAATTATTTTTTTATATTCTACATCTGGCAATCCCAGGATTGTATGTTCATTTGGGAAAGATTTTGATTCTTTAGTATGGGGAGTTGTAGAAGCAATTGTGGTCTGCTTCTTTATGTGGTTTTATATCAACTGCTGTCTCCGAGCCATCTCTAAGATATTGTAGTGATTTATTCTATTTTTGCTCACTGAGTCTTATCTTGTTTTGTTTTCTTTCAATATACATAGATGGGCTACTAGATTGCACTGTCTTGATTGTTGTAGCCCTTGAATCACTTATGTCCTATAACCAGCTGGTTTGGGCTGTTACCAGATATATAAGCCTAAGAGTCCATTCTCTATTCTTGAGTAGAATCTGATTTAGGGTCATCAAGTATGTGGTGCAGACTGTCACCTATCCACCTAGAGAAGTAGTGGTGATAGTTGTGTGTACCAGATTCTAGTAGCAGCAGGGTTTCACACTCTAAGGGGGCAGGATGCTGACAGGCTTCCCCCAAGTGCCAGTGCACTTTGGTGGGTGGGCTCTGCAGCTGTACCTTAGGCCCCCAATGCAAGTACCTCTACAGTTTGGTAGGTGTCTCCTTCCTTAGACTCCTAAGGCAGGAGGCTAGGTGGTCTGGGGGGAGCTTCAGCCCTCAGTTCCCTGTTGTGGGTCAGTGAGAGCTCTGGTGAATACACAGAGATATCAGACCTGGGAAACTTGTCTTTCCAATAATCCGCTAAAACAATTACAGTCAGATCCGTATCAGAATTGGCTTTGAATCATAACAGCCACCTTGTTCCCTGTAGGGATGAAAGCCCAAGACTCTGGATCACATATGTTTGGTTGGAGCTGGTTCTGTGTTTTTAGTCCAATTAGGGAAGGATTTTTGGTCCCTGGGTTTTTTGTAGCTGCTTCTCTCAGGCCAGGAGAATGGGTTAGGAAAAGATCAAAACAACAACAAAAAAAAAAAAAGCAAAGAAAAACCACAGCACACTTCTCTCTCTGGCTCAGGAAATTCCAATGTTAATGAAGCCACCTGGGAAGGGGAGGGGAGGGTTCAGATAAATAGGAGAGAGTAGCACTCCAGAATATAGACAAAGTTACTTAACTTGCTTGGGATGACTGTTTTATCTGAGATTCCCGAGGGGCGGGGTGACTGTGTGTGCTGGCTGGGTAGAGATTGCCCTCGAGGGTCAGGCCCGCGACCCGTACTTGCGCTGTCTCAGAAGCCGTGGTTAGTTCCTCCGCTCTCAGTCCAAAGCCCAGCGCCAAGTTTCCCCAGTTGGGACGCCGCACTCCCGGCTCTAAAACCAGTCGCTGCCTCCCGGTGACTTCTCCTCCTGTCAGTCGTGTCGCTGCGCTGCCTGTGTGCACTGGCTGGGCTTCCCCCGAGGTCACTCCTGGGGGCTAGGGCTGTGTCTGTGTTTGCGCCATCTCAGGATGCTGTGCTCAGTTCCCCTGAGCTCAGTCCAAAGCCCGGCGCCAAGTTTTCCTGACTGGGACGCTGGCTCCAGGCTCTGAAAACAGTCACTGCTTCCCCGTGGTTGTTCGTTCTCAGTCTCTGTAGCTCAGGTCAACTCTTTAGATCTGTGTTTGATGGTCAGGGTTCGTAGATTGTCATGTATGTGATCGATTCACTTGTTTTTCCAAGTCTTTGTTGCAAGAGGGATCCGAGGTAGCTTCTACCTAGTCAGCCATCTTGGCCTCGCCTCCTGGAACCAAATATTTTGAGCAAACGATGCAATGTACTGCACTTCCTTACCATTTTGGAGCTGGGAGAGACTTGGAGCAGAGAGGAGGTAGACACTCAGGTCCTCTCTGCTGAAAAGTCCTGTTTCTACAAATCACACTGTGTTAGCAGGTTTGCTAGGTAGGTGGCCTTTTACTTCATGTCTAGTTAGTTGCTTCTCAGGCTTTACTTCTATGATTCCCCAGCTTATCCGGGTTAGCTCTCGTCTCTTCCCCTGAAGCTTGGCCCAGAGGTATCAGAGAGTAGGGTCCTTCCTTAGGCACTCACTAGCATATGTGATCTGGGCATGTGCCCTCTAGAACTGTCCTTCCCATCAGCTGCTGGAATTTTATTTCCTTTTGTGTGGGAACCCTGCCAAGGTGTCCATGCATTCTTTCTCATCCCGTGGTTTCCAACTGTGCTGAGTTGTTCCAGCCTTTGGAGCTCAAACACCCTTCTCTGCCTCAAAAAAAACCTAGGTCTTCCAATAGAGGCCTTCAGGTTTCAGCATCTCAGTTATCAATTTAAAGCAATATGTTTAAACACTGAATTCACAGCTTTGTTCATGGTGTGCCTGCCCCTCCCTGGAGCAGTGAGCGTCTCTGATTTAATGGGTGGAGGGAACACAACAAAAGGTTTCTCAGAACTGCATCTTGCCACACAGTCTTTTGAGCAGACTTAAATGAAGTTGCAAAAATAGCAAAAGAGAATTACAATGGAGAGAATAATTCACAACCAAGCCCACCTTATCCTCTGGGGGTTCACTTCCCTACCTCACGCCTACCCCTGGCTGGTCTACACCACCCAAAATGTTCAAGCAGATCAAAATCAAACTCGCTCATGCCTCCAGAGAGATGGAGAGTCTCTTGCCCAATGTTTACTTCCCCAATCCTTACTTTGTGTCCCAGAATAGACCTCTTTTCACCATGAATGACAATTAGGACCACCAATCCCCTTGAGTGGAACTCTTCCCCATTCAAGCCACCCTGTCCTCTCGAGCTCTTGTTCCGACCCTGTGGTCCTAACAATACACTCACATTCATCCAATAGAGATGCACCAAAATCTGGGTTATTTAGTGAAATAACAGCGTATGAGAGGCATCAACAGTGTTAGCCCGCTTTGCCTGCATAATACTTAGACTAGTTCCTTTTGAGCCTTTCTCCAATACCATTTCAGTAAGTGTTGGGATCTAGTCTCATTAAGGGTCACTTTGCTGCTATTTAATAAGCTTCATTGCTGCCTCTGGGCCAAGCCCACCTACTCTCTCCCTGGTCACTTACCATCCCCTTACCTGTTGTACTTCTTCCCAGGGCTTTGATCTGGTTAGGTTCCTTCCGGTTCAAACCCCTGCTAAGGATTTGCATTTCTAACAAGCTCCCAGGTGATGCTAACTCTCCTGGTTAGGGGCCAGTTCTGAGAACCACTAGTAGAGCAGAAGTTCTCAAAATGTATTATACATAGGAATCACCTGACAAGCTTGTTAAACTGTAGGTTCTGATTCAGCGTATCTGGGGTGAAAAATGCAAATTCTCAGCAGGGGTTCGAACCGGAACAAACCCATTCAAAGCCCTGCTTCCTCACTCAAAAGCTCTCATCTTTAATGATTTAGCATGTGTGCAATGACGTCTTTTTACACAGAACGCCTTAGTGTATTTTTGAAAAGTCCCCTGGCCCTTATTCATAAACCCTGAAGAGAACATTTGCTTTTCTCTGTCCTAGAAAATGCAGCTAAGTAATGATTTGTGAAAAATTAGCCAAGTAAGTAACCTCTGGGGCTGAACAGAATTCTTCTGCCCTTGTGGGCTCCAAAGAGTGATTGAATAAGACTTACAGCACTTATCATCCCACAGAGGCACAGCCATAGGAACAGGAGCCAGGAGATGACATCCGATGACTGGGCTGCCGCTGTGATGCTGAGTGTCACTTATGCCCTGAGAAGCTAATAGATGTCATTGCTTCTGACTCCTACCTAAGGGTTTCGTCAGGAATAAGCAATTACCTTTGCCATGGTGTGACTTGTTGTTGATCAGCAGTGAACTGATAAGAGCCAAGGCCCACTACAGCCAGTTCACCTTACTTTCGCAACTCAGCCCAGTTGCCAGTGAGTCAATTCCAGCTCCTGGCGACCCCATGTGTGTCAGAATAGAGCTGTGCTCCGTAAGGTTTTCAATGGCTGATTTTTTGGTAGTAGGTCACAGGCTTTTCTTCCGAGGTGTCTATGGGTAGACTTGACCCTCCAAACTTTCAGTTAGCAGCCGAGCATGTTAACTGTACCACCTGATGACTCCTCATCTTACTCTACACCCATTTTACAGAGTTGTGTGGGCTTTTGGTTTCCAAGCACAAGCAAATGTAATTCTGCTATTATTTTTTACAGATTCATGGGAGGATATTTTTATTCTCCTCAAATAGCAACATTGTTGCACTAAAAATCCAACGAAAGCTTCGGAAAGAGACAAAAGAAATAATAGTCAGTTATTGTTAGCTTATTTTATTTCCTTTCAGAGTGACATCTTTTTGGAAGGAAGTACGGCTGGTTTTGAATAGGACGGTTCCACCGGGCTGTAGAAAGAAAATTGAGGTCACATGTGACAGCCAATCCCTGGGCCACTTCAGATTTTAGCATTCTACAAGTGTAGCAAGTTTTCAAGATGCTATTCATAAGAAGATTTTAGAGTGCTGATGTCCATGTAATTTTTATAGACTAATGGATACTTTTCAATTTAATAACACCTTATATTTGAACTGGCTTTGATAGATTTTAAAGTACTTTCACTTAGCACTCTCTCATCTGTTCCTAAAATCTTCCGTGGAAACAGGCAGCTGTATCCATCCTTCTTCACAGCTGAGGAGCACAGGGATCGAATCTTAGCCGCATGAAGTACTTACATGGCTGGCGAAGGGCCAGAGCCCCGAAAAGAACTCAGTTCTTAGGAATTATAGTCCGATTACCTTATCACACACCCTGGAAAGAACATGGCTTTAAATCTGGATTTGCTGCTTAAAACTTTGTGGTCACTTACTTCACTGGGTGGTTGTGAAGTTAGAATGAGAGCATGAATGTTAAAATGTCATACAAGTGTGGATCGCGGTTCTACTTGTGAGTGTAGTCAGTCTAGCCACACTGAGGATGTGGGAGGATTGCCTTCACCTGGGAGACGGCTTCATAAAACACCATTGTAACACCTCTAGATCAGTGGTTCTCAACTGGGGAGGGTCAATGTCTGCATACATTTTTGGTTGTTAGAAATTGGGGGGAGTGCTGTTGACGTCTAGAGGCCAGGGATGCTGCTAAACATCATACAACGCACAGGGCACACCCACAACTAAGATTTTTCACCCCCAAATTTCAATAGCATGAGGCTGAAAAATTATGCTCTAGAAATGACTTTCAGCCGGGGCCCACGGACTCATACATGGGCTTCAATGGTCCAGGAACACACTCTACAAATATTATATGCAATATTAGCTGTATCCTGGAGAAAACGCATTTTTCTGTGGTGAAGGCTCATGACTTTCAATAGATTTTCATAGAAGTCTGTGGTTTCAGAGGGGCTGTTATTATTGTTCGACAGTGTTTTAATGCTCAGTGAAATGACTGCTGATGGAAATTTTTTTTTTGTTTTTTTTTGCTCTGGTCAAGTTGGGCTAGCTTCCCCAGTATTGGGCATTGTCTTACCCTTCACCAAAGTTACCACCTATCTACTATCTAGTTAGTGTTTTTCCCTCCCGATCCCTTCCCTGGCCTGTAACCATCAAAGATGGCTTCTTTCTGTGTGTAAACCTTTTCTTGAGATTTTATAGTAGTGGTCTCAGACAGTGTTGGTCCTTTCGCAATTAACTTATTTCACTCAGCAAAATGCCCTCCGGATTCTTCCATGTTGTGAGATGTTGCAGAGATTCATCATTGTTCTTTACCATTGCTTAGTATTCCATTGTGTGTATGTACCATACTTTGTTTATCCATTCATTTGTCGACGGGCATTTAAGTTTCCATCTTTTTGCTATTGTGAACAATGGTGCAATGAACATGAGTGTGCATGTATCTATTCCTGTGTGGGCTCTTATTTCTCTCGGAAATATACCTAGGAGTGGGATTGCTGGATCATATGGCATTTCTGTTTCTAGATTTTTAAGGAAGTGCTATGCTGTTTTTCAAAATGGTTGTACCATTTTACATTCCTGGCAGTTGTGTGTAAGAGTTCCAAGCACCCCACAGCCTCTCCAACATTTGTTATTTTCTGTTTTGGTTCATGCCAGCAATGTTGGGGTGAGATGGTATCTCACTGTAGTTTTGATTTGCATTTCTTTAATGGCTAGTGTCTCCAGCATTCCCTCATGTGTCTGTTAGCCACCTGAATGTCTTCTTTGGTGAAGTGTCTGTTCATATCCTTTGCCCCTTTTTAATTGGATTGTTTGTGTTTTCCTTGTAGAGGTGTTAAATTTTCCTGTAGATTTTAGAGATTAGACCCTTGTCAGATTTATCATAGCCAATTTTTTCCCCCAGTCTGTAGGTTCTGTTTTTACTCTTCTAGTGAAGTCTTTTGATGATCCTAACTGTTTAATTTTTAGGAGATCTCATTTAACTAGCTTATCTTCTGGAGTTTGTGTGTTGTTAGTTATGGTTTGTGTCCTATTTATGCAGTATATTAGGACTCCTAGTGTTGGCCCAAATTTTTCTTCCATTATTTTTTAGTTTTATATTTAGGTCTTTGATCCATTTTTAATTAGTTCTGTTTTTTTATGGTGTGAGCTATAGGTCCTGTCTCTTTTTTTTTTTTTGCTGAAGGACATCTAGTTTTGCCAGCACCATTTGTTAAAAAAAACCTACTTTTTCCCCATTTAATGGACTTCGGGACTTTGTCAAAGATCAGGTGGCTGTAGGTAGATGGATTTATTTCTGGGTTGTTGATTCTGTTCCATTGGCCTATGTGTCTGTCGCTGTACCAGTATCAGGCTGTTTTGACCACTGTAGCTGTATGGTAGGTTCTGAGGTCAGGAAGTGTGAGGCCTCCTACTTTGTCCTTCTTCAGTAATGCTTTACTTATCTGGGACCTCTTTCCTTTCCATTTAAAGTTGATGATTAGTTTTTACATTTCATCAAAAAATGTTATGGGTATTTGGATCGAGATTACATTTGTTATTTGTAGATTGCTTTGGGCAGAATCCACATTTTCACAGTGTTGAGTATACCTGTACATGCACATGGTATGTCTTTCCGTTTATGTAGGTCTCTTTTTGTTTTGTTTTTGTTGCAGTAGTGTTTTGTAGTTTTCTTTGTATAGGTCTTTTACACCGCGGGTTAGATTTATTCCAAAATTTTTTTTTTTATTATTTTACTTTTTTAGGGACTATTATAAATGGCATTGCTTTCCTGATTTCCTTTTTGTAGTTCTGTTTGCTGATGTGTAGGAATCCAACTAATTTTTGTATGTTTATCTTGTACCATGCTATTTTGCTGAATCTTTGTATTAGTTCCAGTAATTTTCTTGTAGAATCTTTAGGGTTCTCTATGTATAGTATCATATCATCCACAAATAGGAATAGTTTTATGTCTTCCTTACTAATTTGGATAGCCTTTACTTCTTTTTCTTGCTTTATTGCTTTAGCGAGGCCTTCCAGCACAATGTTAAATAGAAGTGATGATAAAGGGCATCCTTGTTCTGTTCCTGTTCTTAGGTGGAATGTTTTCAGCCTCTTTCCATTGAGAACGATGTTGGCTGATGGTTTTGTGTAGGTGCCCTTTATTACGCCTAGGAATTTCCTTTCTATTCCTATCTTATAGAGTTTTTATTAGGAATGACTTTATCGAATGCCTTTTCTGCATCTATCGAGATGATCATGTGATTCTTTTCTTTTTTATGTGGTGAATTACATTGATTGATTTTCTAATGTTGAACCATCCCTGCATATGTGGTATGAATCCCACTTGGTCATAACGTATTTTTTATATGGTGCTGAATTCTACTGGCTAGAATTTTGTTGAGAATTTTTGCATTTATATTCATGAGAGATATTGGTCTGTAATTTTCTTTTTTTGTGGTGTCTTTGCCTGGTTTTGGTATCAGGGTTATGCTGGCTTCATGGAATGAATTCAGAAGCATTCCTTCCTTTTCTGTGTTCTGAAATAGTTTGAGTAGTACCAGTGTGAACTCTTTTCTGAGTGTTCGGTAGAATTCTCCAATTAAGCCATCTGGGCCAGGACATTTTTTTTTTGTTGGAATTTTTTAAATTACCTTTTCAGTCTCTTCTTTTGTTGAGTCTGTTCAGATTTTCTACCTGAACGTTTGTCCATTTCCTCTAGGTTTTTCAAATTCAGTTTTTCATAGCACTCTGTTATGATCCTTTTTATTTCAGTTGGGTCTATTGTAATGTTCCCCATTTCATTTCTTATTTGGATTATTTGTTTCCTCTCCTGTTTTTCTTTTGTCAACTTGGCCAGTGGTTTGTTGACTTTGTTGATCCTTTCAAAGAACCAACTTTTGGTTTTGTTTTGATTCTATTGTCTTTCTATTCTCTATTTTATTTATTTCTGCTCTGATCTTTATTATTTCCTTTCTTCTGGTGGCTGTGGGCTTCTTTTGCTTTTCTCTTTCTATTTGTTCGAGTCTTAGGGCTAACATTTTGATTTTGTCCCTTTCTTCTTTTTTGATGTGTGCACCTATTGCTATAAATTGACCTCAGAGCACTACTTTTGCTGTGTCTCAAAGGCTTTGCTATGATGTGTTTTCATCCTTATTTGATCCTAGAAATTTTTTGATTCTATCTCTGATTTTTTCTATTACCCAGTGGTTTTTAAGCAAGATGTTATTCAGTTTCCATGTATTTGATTTTTTTTCCCTTGCTTTTCCTGCTATTAATTTCTACTTTTTATGGCATCATGACCAGAGAAGATGCTTTGTATTATCTCAGTGTTTTGGATTTTGTTAAGGGTTGCTTTGTGGCCTAAGATGTGGTCTATCCTAGAGACTGTTCCAAGTGTGTTGGAAAAGAATGTGTATTTGCTGTAATTTTCTATATATGTCTATGAGGTCAAGAGAGTGGATTGTGGCCTTTAGATCTTCTGTACCTTTGCTAAATTTCTTTCTAGATATTCTGTCCTTTACCCAGAGCGGTGTGTTAAAGTCCACTACAATTACTGTGGAACTGTCAATTTCTCTTTTCAGTGCTGTTAGAGTTTATTTTATGTATTTTGGAGCCCTGTCATTTGGTGCATAGATATTTATTATGGTTATGTCAGCATGCTGAATTGTCCCTTTAATCATTATATAATGCCCTTCTTTGTCTTTTATTGTGAATTTTGCCTTAAAATGTATTTTATCTGAGATTAGTATTACCACTCCTACTCTTTTTTGGGTACTTTTACTTGGTGTATATTTTTTCATACTTCCATTTTTATTATATTCATGTGTTTGTGTCTAAGGTGTGTCTCTTGTAGACAACATATTGATGAGTTCTGTTTTATCCATTCTGTCACTCTCTGTCTCTTTATGGGTGCCCTTAAGCCATTCGCATTCAGGGTGATTATTGATAGGTGTGAATTTATTGCTGTCATTTTGTGGTGCTGATATTTTCTTTGTTCCTCTTACTCTCCTGCACTGAGTTCCTTTTGTTTGTGAAATTTCTTTTCCTTTCTTTTGTTACTATATATTTTGTGTTTACTGAGACTTTACGGTTTTCTTCTTTATTTTGATGAGTAGGTTTGTTAACTTTCTTTGTGGTTACCTTGAATTTACCCTTCTCTTCTCAATTTTGAACCAATCTCTTATTGCTTAATATTGCCTTGACTTCCTCTCCATTTGGAAGCTCTATACCAACACTGTGTATTCCCCCTTTTATTGCTCTGATGTCAGCATTTACAGATCAACTTCTCCAGTTCCCCGTTTTGAATCTTTTAGTTTTGTGTTATCCTTGAAAGTTCATTACCTAGGTCAGTATTTGGCTGATACTGACCTGTGTCCTAGATTCAGGTTGTTGTATGATGTTTTTGGTTCTCTAACCAAAGGACTCCCTTTAATAGTTCTTGTAAGTTTGATTTGGTTTTACAAATTCTCTTAATTTCTGTTTATCTGGAAATGTCCTAATTTTGCCATCATATTAGAGCAAGAGTTTTACAGGATACATTATTCTTGGTTGGAAGTTTGTTTGTTTTTTTCTTTTAAGGTTTTGTATATGTCATCTCATTGCCTTCTTGTCTGTAGGGTTTCTGCTGAGTCATCAGAACTTAGTCTTATTGTTCCATTTTTCTAGAGCTGTTCTCAGGATTCTTTCTTTGTCTTTGGTTTTGGTGAGTGTGATTATGATATGTCTTGGTGACTTTGGGGGGGTCTATCCTATGTGGGGTTCATTGCACTTCTTGGATGTTCAGCTTTTTATCTTTCATGATATTAGGGATATTAAGGAAGTTTTCAGGCAGCAAATATTCAATGATCCTCTCTGTGTTTTCCATTTTCTCCCTTGTTCTGTAACTCTGATCACGTGCAAATTTTTGTTGTTGGTTGTATCCTATACAATTCTTAGGTTTTCTTCATTCTTTTCTCTGATTTTCCCTCAAACAAGGTGGCATTCTTGGATTTGTCTTCAATTTTGCTGATTCTGTCATCTGTTCTTTCAAATTTTTCCTAAAACCTTCTGTTGGATTGTCCATTTCTGAAATTTTGTTGTTTGTCTTTTGGATTTCTACTTGCTGTTTTTGAATGATTTCTAATTATTTATTTATTTAGACATGTTGTTCTTGTATTATTCTCCTGAATTCTTCTGTTGCTTTGTCTGTGTTTTCCTTGATTTTGGCTGGTTTCGTCTGTGTTTTCCATGATTTTGTCTGCATTTTCCTTGATGTCTTACCTAATCTCTTGGAGACCCCTTAACATTAGACTTTCGAGTTCCATATTCTGTAGTTCCAGTGCGTTTTCTTCTGCTGGAAGGTCAACTGGTGCTTTATTCTGGTCACTTGCTGGAGCCATCTTGTCCTTTTATTAATATATTTATCTATATCTATATAGGTATATATAGATATATGTATCTACATATAACTATATATATAAAATCTGTCTCTGAGACATTCAGGTATGATTTTCTTTATTTATTGATTTTAGGTTTGTTTGTTTCGTCTGCTTTTTTGTCAGGTTTGGTTATGTCTGAGCAGGTGTGTCTGGCATGCTTCGTTGCTTGCTCCTCTATGTGCATGATAGTTCTCTTCACCTTGTCTGGGTGTTCAGGGCCAGTCACTTAGCTATGGAGCAGCAGGACAGGTCCAGAAAGGAGGAGTAAGGGGCAGGTTGGGTCATTTATCAGCAATATGAATGAAGCCAGGGGCTGGAGTGGGGCTGCAGTGGTCAACATGGAGGGTCCTGAGTTGGTGGGGAGGGAGCTGGTGTCTAGGCTGGGTCCCCTTGGGGCTATGCAGGTGGCAGGAGGGGTCTGGGACTGTCAGGGAAAGGCCTGAGTTTGAGGTGAAGACCTCTCAGGGCTGTACACAAAGTCAAAATCCTGTATCTTCATGTCCTTTTTTGGAGTAGGAATGATTTATCACATAAATAAATAAAATATCATGTTGCATTGACCTAGACTACATAATGAGTGAGACAAAGAAGGATACACTGAAAAAATCTTGGAGATGATCAGGCCACTGAGCTGGGATGAGGAAGAGAGTGGGTCATATTAGAAGAAAAAATGCATTCTCAGTGTCAACTCCTTTGCGTTTCATTCAAGGAGAGACAGAACAAGACTTGGTAGTATCTATGAGAGTGGCCTGCACTGTGGGCAAGAGAAGTAAACATTTTCAGGACAGCAGCAGACTGCTATTAAAAACATTTTCTTCTGTGTGCTTAACGATACCCTGAAAAGTTAATTTTTGTTGTCTCATTTGCAATTATTTTACTCTCAAAATAGGTTCTTCACACCAGACCCAGCTCTCACTCTCTTACTAGAAGCAGTAGGAGCTCCTGATGGAAACTAAACATCACTTCAGGCATCCTAGGTAAATGACGAGCAGATGTTGCCATAGTGTGAAAGGAGCAATACTCTGCCAGAGCAATGATTCCTAACCTTTAAAATTATAACCACCCACTGAAGCATAGGTGAAGTTTAGGGGGCAGTGAGCCTGAGTTAATAGTGGTGAAACAATATGGGGAGACATGGAGAGAATGACGACACAACGTGAAGAATGTAACCAATGTCATTGAACTGTACGTGTTGAAATTGTTGAATGGGTGTATGATCTGCTGTGTATATTTTCACCAAAAATAAAATTAAAAAAATGATAACCACCTATGAGAACCTGATGAAAGTTATGAACTCTTGCCTCAGAACACTGCACTCATGCCTCACACACACCTAATATTTCCATTTGAAGATGGCAAGAGTCTATGGTCTTTATGATACACAAACAATTGCATCTTGATTGGAGCACTCAAGGTTTTCCTAAGGCCCTGTGCCGTGTAACACTAATTTCATAAGGTTTTGAATCAACTCTAGCCCTTCTCTAGTTTAAACTTCTAAATTATCTTTCTAGATTTTTTGGCACTTGGGGGATTGGAGAGGGGGAAAGAAGAGAATAACTCAGGCTGACTTTCAAACAGAATACTTTATTTTAATGGCTATGGACTGTTAAATTGTAATTCATTTTTCTTCTGTAATATCTATGCATTGAACATGTCCAAAATACAAATAGTTATTGCTGGTATTATTGTCTGGTTCATAGTGTTTCCAGTTGTGCATGAATTCTGTGGGTGAAAACGACCTGCCCCTTTTCATCTATAGCTATTATTCAAGAAGCCCTGAAGGCAGATTATAATCCTTACTTTCAGTCTTATTCTGGATTATTCTGCTCTAAGTTAAGCTTCACTGCCAGAACATAAATGAAATTTACTGTAAATGAGACAGTTATAAAATGTGAAGATAATCTTAATGTGAAGATAATCCTTGAAGAAGGATGAGAAAAAAAAAAATCTGACCAAAGCCTCATGTGCAAAATGGATAAAATATAGAAGCACTAATGAGTTATAGAGTTTATCACCTGCACTCACTTGGTCCAATCCTATCATAGCTGGAAGCAATCACATTGTTTTATAGCTACTCTGCTGTCTGTATGGTCTCAGTCCAGCTCCCAATTCAATTGCCCATGTTACAAAAGCTATTGTCAGTCATCAGGAGAGATCAGTCACGGAATCTAAGCCATTCTCCCTTTCTTTGAGTGAGTATTTCAGGCTAGGGTTTTGGTTCATTAGATGTGACAGAGTAAGGAGGGTAAACCATGAGGCCTTAGCCACACAGTCCCATTGTAAGCATAAACTGAAGAAACTTGTTTCACCAGAGGTTTCAATACAGCATCTATCTTTGGAGCCAACCCATTCAAAGACAGCGAAAAAAAAAAAACAACTCGTCCTCCATTAGTGCCCATTGGTAATTCGGGAGAAAGTAAGGGCTTCCACAGCACCTAAAATATGGCCATATCCTGAAGTCTATTGCCTTTTATAGGCTAACTTTTCCAGACTGATTAATTCAAACTTTGCTGGCAGATTCTAACACAGATAGCTAACGGGAACAGAGAGGGAAGAACTGCAAATCTCACTGGTAATATTTTCAAAGTGTCAGAGCATTTACAGTCAACATTCTAGACCCAGGGGAAACCAGTCTTGTCACAGAATATTTGGAACAGGATAAGGTTAGTTATGTCTTATTTGAAAATAAGTGTAAAATATTGACTTTCTAAGACCATGAGAGTGCACATGTCCATGATTAAAAGCCCATATTCTGGGGCTGAATTTTGAGCCTTTTGCCTGCTGGATGTGTGATCTCGGGCCATTACTTAACTTCTCTATGACTAGTTTTCTCATAAGTAAACTGGGTTGTGCACAGTATCTGTGTTATTTGAGTTGCTGAGGTTTAAGTGAAATAGTGTATATAAAGTATTAAAGCCTATGACAGTCTTTGAAACAATCATTCATTCAACAAGTATTTATTGGGTGCCAACTATGGGCCAGGCACTGCTTTTGGCACTTGGGATACAGCAATGGACCAAAGAGACAAAAAGCACAGTCCTTATACAGTTTACATTTTGTAGCAAGCAATCAGTAAATGTTAGCAATTATTTGTAGTATGAAAAATCTAGTTGATTTTTCATCATGAGTGGAATGTGATTTCCAGGAAACTGAAATCCTGTTTACGGAGGTACATTGCTCAGAACCACCACTCATTCATCAGTTTGTCCTGCTGTGGTGGCTTGCTTGTTACTATGATGCTGTAACCTATGCTACCAGTATTTGAAATACCACCAAGGTCATCCATGGTGGGCAGATTTCAGCAGAGCTTCCAGGCTAGAGAGACTAGGAAGAAAGGCAAGGCAAACTACTTTCAAAAATTAGGCGATGAAAACCCTGTGGATCCCAACAGAACATTGTCCGACTCACTTGTTTTGGACATGTCATGAGAAGAGATCAATTGCTGCAGGAGGACATCATATTTGGTGAAGTGGAGGGCTGAGGAGGGGGAGGGAGACCCTCAGTGAGATGGAAGTTGCAATGATGGACTTGAACATGCCAGGATCAGAGAATGACACAGGAGGGGGCATCATCTTGTTCTGTTGAATATAACATTGCCACAAGTTGGTGTTGACTTAGCAGCAGCTATCTACCTACTTATTGCTCAGAGAATGTGACTATCTCAGGAAAATTTGTCTGCTTTTCTGATGGACACCTTCTCTTCCTTGACATTTTTAGTATTGTGTGAAATATGGTACCACAGCGGCCAAGGAACTGGAGAACTGAGTTGTTAGGTCCCAGCCATAGTGGCTAGAAATTGTGCACAAATAGCCCACAAGGTCCGTAGCTGATTCCTCTTGCTTGGCCACAGTGACCATCTCTGCAGAGGAGGGAGTCCCTGCCAGGACGGGTAATCCATCCTGATCATCATAGTTGTGGCTTCAGTGTGACACTTCAAACCACCTGTCCTGATAGCTACAGCTCTCTTGCCCTTAGTGTGCCTTTGCCGCTACTAAGTGTTAGGAGCTGTGAAGAAAGGCATTGTTGGTGCTTCTGCCTGTCTGCTTTGGAGCTGGCTGTCTGAGGCTGACTCACCCCGGCTCTGCCTCCACAAATCATGGAGTGAAAAGGTGCTAGGTAAAGGGATCCAACACCTGAGCTATTGCCGTCTCTTGTCCCGTGGGTAATGGGCCAACCAAAGTTGCTGACCTGTCTTCTGTATGTTATAATTTACTACTGTTAATCTTCTTCACATTTATGATTGCATGCATGGCTATGCAAATTATCAGAGGCTATAAGCTCAGGATTTGAAGGAAACTGAGTTGATCTGAAATGAATTGATGGGCAAGTAAGGGCTTAACTAAAAATTTAAAATACACTTCACAACCTTGGATAAATAATTCTACCTACTAACAGGGAAAAAAAACTGGTTAAAAAAAAAAGTAAAATGATTAAAATGTCTTTATATGGAAAATAGCTTTTAAGCTACCTGTAAGGTGTAACAACTTATATTATACATGTGTATATGACGGCACTGGGTATGTGTATATATATATATATATATATATATACACACATATGTATGGAGCCCTGGTGGAGCAGTGGTTATATGTATGGAGCCCTGGTGGAGCAGTGGTTATATGTATGGAGCCCTGGTGGAGCAGTGGTTATATGTATGGAGCCCTGGTGGAGCAGTGGTTATATGTATGGAGCCCTGGTGGAGCAGTGGTTATATGTATGGAGCCCTGGTGGAGCAGTGGTTATATGTATGGAGCCCTGGTGGAGCAGTGGTTAAGAGCACAGCTGCTAACCAAAAGGGGAGCAGTTTGAATCTACGAGCCACTCCTTGGAAACACTATGGGGTAATTCTACTCTGTCCTATAGGGTTGCTATGAGTTGGAATCTACTGGACAGCAAGAAGTTTGGCTTTTGTTTTATATATACATATATAAAACTTTACTGCATAAGCAAAGTCTATATTAATAAGAACTTTTAAAAATAAAATCCATATGGTCAGTTTTGAGGATGATGTATCACTAATAACTTTTAAAAAAGATAATGAATAAACGAATCAATAGATTTATGGTGCTAAAATGTAAATCAAATAATTATAACTTTGATTCAGGTTCAGAAATTATTTTCATGTTCCAAATTTTGCTAGAAAACATTAGTTCATAGTTAACAGGTATTCTGTCATTGTCTTTGGTTTGCTAAAGGGATTAAATAAAAAATATTATGTCATTTATGTTTGGTTTGAGCTGGGGCTCTGTGAGAATCTGTGTGGCTTCTTTTGGTTCCATTAAAGTTGTTGCCAAAAATTCACAGATTTCATTCTAATCAAAAGACTCAAGCTTTCTCACATCAAATATTTAATCAGGCTAATAATAAGTTAAAAAATGGACTCATGTGAATAGTCATACAGAGGAAAAAAAAAATGTGACCTAATCCAAAGACTGCATCAGAAACCCCAAAATAGCTGAGAGCTGAATGTTTGTAAAAATCACGTATCCAAAGTTAGAAACTGTATAAAAATTGGAAGAAAATGTAGAATTATCTCTACCAAAAAAAAGCAGATAAGTGCTTTAGAAGTTTGATTTGTCCCTCCCTGAATCTTTTTTTCTTATTAATAGAAAGCATGAGTGACAGCCTTATTTGTAGTCTTTTTTACAACCCATCTTGAACTGGTATTATGACTGGCTCTATGGGTAATCTATTTGGAATAGAATGTTCTGACAGGGCTCAGATATTTTTTCTGTTTTTTTTTTTTTTCAGATAGTAAGTCTGAGAAAATTACATTTTTTAAAATTAATTTGTTTCAAAAGCCTCTTCAAGTAGAAGTGACTCAGCAGCTAAATTAAAATATTGCAGTCTTAAAGAAAAAGAAAACATTATACTTAGTCCAGGAAAACAGTATTTTTCAGTAAGACATAGAGACATTAATGTTGTTTATTTTGTATGCATCTTCCTCTTAATCCTAAAAGTAAGATCACAGTGATGGAACCATGGGAATAAAGGTTAAAACGAGCCAAGAGAGACAACTGAACTAATGCTTGTAGCAGACAACGCCAGTTAAAGGATAATTTCTGCAAGAGATATTGAGAGCTATAAAGTATTTATTTGATAAATTTTCAGTGCTGTTTTCATTCTAATTGCTTAACCTGACTTACAGCAACCCACAGACACTGGTGTTTTAAAGATCATGTTTACACTTGAACATGAATTTGTAGACCTGAAAAGGATCATTCAGTCCTTCCTTCTCACCTTACAGGTAAAGAAAAAGAAACCAGGGATGCCAAATTACTTATCCAAAATCACACGGGTAGAAACCACTTGACTCAGCTTTATGCCTACCCTGACCCTGACACATCCATGATGCCAACACTTCTAGGTATCAAATTTGCATTATTCCAAAGATGGGCAATTTGTTTTGTCTGAAGTATTAGAGAAAAGAAAGAAGGTATATTTAGTCCCCCATTATGCCTCTGTTCCCAAATGCTCAGAGATACTAACTTACTTTCAACCCTCTCTTTCCCTACCTGGCATGAAGAAAAGGAAAGACATGGTATATGGAGTTCTTCCCTAGAATTTTGTGAATTAGTACTTGTGAATGACTTATGAATGAGAAGGTCATTCGACATAGCTCTAAATGTTCCTTTTACCCCTATGGCCACCTTTTGCTCCTCACAGAAGTGAATACAAAAATATTCCAGTTTAAGAAATGGTAGGGGCACGAGAAAGCTACTAGACTTAAAAAATGAATTCAGCAAAGTGGCAGGATACAAAGTTAACACAAAAAAATTAGTTGGGTTTCTGTACACCAGCAATTGGTAAGGTGAAAAGGAAATTAAGAGAGCAATTCCACTTACAATAGCACCAAAAAGAAAAAACAAACAAACTCTAGGGATAAATTTAACCAGGGAAGTGAAGACTTACACTGAAAAGTATAAAACATTGCTGAAAAAAATTAAACATGACCTAAATAAAAGAAATAACATTCATGGATTATAAAATGTAATATTGTTACGATTTCAAACACTATCCAAAGCGATCTACAGATTCAGTGCAAGCCCTAGCAAAATTCCTACAGCCTTTTTTGCAGATATGGAAACACAGATTCCTAAACTCATGTGGAACTACAAGGGTCTCTTAGTAGTCAAAACAATCTTGAAAAAGAAGGACAAAGTAGGAGGGCTCACACTTTCTGATTTTAAAATGTACTACAAAGCTATAATTATCAGAACAATGTAGTACTGGTATAAGGATAGACATACAGAACAATGGAATAAAGTTGAAAGTCCAGAAATAAGCCCACGCATCTATGGCCAATTGATTTTTGAAAAGAACGCTAAGTCCATCTGATGGGGGAAAAAAGTCTCTTCAATAAAAGGTGCTGGGACAAATGGATCTACACATGCAAGAGAATGAAATTCGACCCATACCTCATACCATATATGGTATTAAAACAAATCAAGGACCTAAATGTAGGAACAAAACCCATAAAAGTCTTAGAATGAAACATAGGAGTAATGCTTCAGGACCTAGTTTTCAACAATAGATTCCTAAATATGACACCAAACGCCTGAATAACAAAAGATAAAATAGATAAATTGGACTTCCTCAAAATGAAAAACTTTTGTGCATCAAAGGAATTTGTCAGCAAAGTGAAGATACATCCTATAGATGAGGAGAAAATATTTGACCACATATTGGGTAAGGATTTACTATCCAGAATATATCAAGAACTTCTACAATTCAACAAAAAACAATAACCCAATTTAAAAAATGGGCAAAAGACATTTCATCAAAGAAGATATGCAAGTGGCCAATATAAAAAAAAAAAAAAGCACATGAAAAATGCTCCAAGTCATTAGTCCTTAGGGAAATGCAAATCAACACCACAATAAGATACTACTCCATACCCACTAGAATGGCTATTATCAGAAACAAGGGGAAAAACAAACAACAACAACAAACAAACAAACAAACAAAAACAGGTGCTGGTAAGGATGGGGAGAAATTTGAACCCTCATCCACTGCTGGTGGGAACATAAAATGGTACAGCTGCTATGGAAACCAGTTTGGAGGCTCCTCAAAAAGTTAAACATGAAATTAGCATATTATTTAGCAATTCCACTCCTAGGTATATAGTGAAAAGACTTGAAAGCAGGAACTCAAACAGACAGTTGAACCCCAATGCTTATTGTACCATCATTCAGAAATAGTCAAAAGATGGAAACGACCTGTAGTGAAATGAGTTCCTTTATGTGGCCTTTTGCTTTGGTTCTTTGGAAAAACAGCTTGAGAAATTTTTCCCCTAAATCTTGAGGTGTTAACTTTGCCCTAATTTTCTACTCCAGAAGTTGCATTACATTTCTTGGGTAAGCTGTAAATACCTGGGTTTGATACTTTTTGTCTGATCCTAGGCTGCAACATGCCCTGTGGTTGGTCAATAGACCTTGCAGGGATTGGTCAATAGACTATGTAAATGACGTAACTATAGCCTGCTACGCAAATGAAGTGTCTGTGGCCTACCAAGAAGGGATTGATCAGTTCGTTGGCCCAGCTGGGAAGGGCCATGCCTGCCATGCCTTGAAATTGACAAGGAATTGTGTATACATGCAACAAACCTCACAGAGGCTTTCAGACAGAAAGAAGCAGGAAGAAGCTGAAGGATGAAAGAAGAAGAGAAAAGAAGCAGAGAGAGATTGAAGGCAAGGAACCTACTAAAAAAAAAACTGTAACACTGAAGACAACAACAGGCCTAGAAGGGCCCCAGCAGCAGAGCCAGCAGTGACAGCCACGAGGAGCCTGTCCTGAGGGGAGCCGCGAGGAGGCTTGCACAGCCAAAAGGAGCTTAAGAGAACTGTCCTACACTCAAGAAGGGAGACTTTGGTTAAATGCTTCCTGATCCTGATCTCAGGTTGTACCCTGTTACTTCCTTAATAAACCACTTAACTGTAAATACAGTTCGTAAGTCCTGTGTGGCCATTGCAATGGATTATTGAACCCAGAAGAGAAGTAGAGAGTGCTGTGGGAGGGACCAGGTTCTTTAAACAGTTAAACATAAAATTACCATATGGTCCAGCAGTTCCACTACAAGGTGTATACCTGAAAGACTTGAAAGCAGGGACTCAAACAGGTACTTGTTGTCATAGATTTAATTTTGTCCCCCCAAAATATCTGTCAACTTGGCTATGCCATAATTTCCAGTATTGTGTGATTTTCCACCATTTTGTCATCTGATGTGATTTTTCTGTGTTGTAAATCTTATCAATATGTTGATAATGAGATGGATTAGTGGCCGTTATATTGATGAGATCTACAAGATTAGATTGTATCTTAAGCCAATCTCTTTTGAGATTAAAAGAGAGGAGCGAGCAGAGTGACAGGGGAACCTCATACCACCAAAAAAGCAGCGCAGGGAACAGAGTGCATCCTTTGGACCAGAGTTTTGCTCATGGAAGCTTCTAGTCCAGGGGAAGATTGATGACAAGGACCTTCCACCAGAGTGAACAGAGAAGAGAAAGACTTCCCCTGGAGCTAAAGCCCTGAATTTGGACTTGTAGCCTACTAGACTGTGAGAGAATAAATCTCTCTCTGTTAAGGCCATCCACTTGTGGTATTTCTGTTATAGCAGCACTAGATGACTAAGACACTTGTACATCAATGTTTATTGCACCATCACTCAAAATAGACAAAAGGTGGAACCAACCCAAGTATCCATCAACAGATGAAAGGATAAAATGTGGACTATACGTACAATGGGATATTATTCAGCCATAAAGAGAAATGAAGTTCTGATTCATGCCATGTACTATATGTGTGAATCTTGAAAATATGCTGGGTGAAATAACTTAGATACAAAAGAACAAACTTTGCATGATCCCCCTTATGTCGAATATCTAGAATAGGCAAATGCATGGAGACTGAAGCTTATTAGTGGTTATCAGAGACAGGTGTCGGGGGGACATATTGCTCGAGGGGCCCTGAGTTTCTGTTAGGGCTGATGAAAAATTTTGGAAACAAATAGTGTTGATGGTTGCACAGCAGGGAAATGTAATTAAGGTCATTGAATTGCACACAAAAAATGGTTGAAATGGCAAATGTTTTCTTATATATATTTCACCCCCCTCCACCACATACACACACACACATAAAACATTAAAAAATGGCGTTGAAAGCAGATGAGTGGTTGGCTGTGATTGGGGGTGGACTGCAGAGGGGCTGCGTTCTGGAGTCACGAACCGTGTTTTGGAGTCCTGGCTGCGTTCTCTCTCGACATTGTGGCGGTGGTTTCTTAGGTGTATACAGCTGTTAAAACTCATAGAATCATGCTCGTTAAATGGATTCAGCTTTTATACAGAAATAATTTCTTAATAAATTTGATTAAAAAAAACTGATATGATGGGAATATGATGATAAAAGCTTCTACATTTTTATTTCTCATTATTTAATGAACAATACATGTAGTTTTGTTATACTTATTTGGCTCTATTATATTTTTAATAAGATACCATAAGGTGATTTTAAGACAGCAAAGTCACCTACATATATGAAAATGGGAAATGAAAGATTTCTCGGTTTCAATACCTTTTGAAAGATAAGACTGTGTAGGGAAAGCGCATTAAATCCAAGGCTCTTCCCTTTTCTGCCCAGGAAAGGCTGGAAACTGATCTCCAGGGGTGTAAGGAGGAGGCGGAGGATGCATCCTTTGCTGACCAGAGTTCCCCCTAAGTCCACAGGGAAAAAGAAATATCTTTTAAAAGTCTCCCATTTTCCTTCACTTATTTTCCTTTTGACCCGATACCTGAACATACATAGCTATACAGTCTTTTCCCATTCTCATCATGGTAGACAGTTAATCCACAGTTCAGGTCAACTCCCTTAGGCCAAGCCCAGTGCCGTCAAGTCGATTCCAACTCATAGTGACCCTATAGGACAGAATAGGTCCACCAGTTAACTTCTGTCTTTAAGCTGCCTTTCAAATGGCCTCTTCAGAGGGAGAGCCTCTAAATGTGGTGCCCTATTTTCATGCAACCCAATCCCCTTAAACCCAATACTATCTCTTGGATCTTGGATTTGGCTTGGTGTGGAAGGCACAGAGTTGAGGAAGCTGAAGAGGACAGAAAGAAAGCCTCCTTTTAGTGTAGAGCTTTTAGCTCAGCTCCTGCAATACGAAATGAAGGAAGTACAGGTTTAGCATATCAAATGGGTGGAATTTCGCACAGCACATAGGGAGATCAACTAGACTCTTTGCCAATGCTGTTGGGCCTTTAAAAAATGAAGCCGAATGCCCTCTGGGGAAGGCCCTGTCTGTGAGCAGAAAGGGGAAGGACTGGGCACGGAGGAGGGCCTCACTCCCCCAGTGCCTGTTGACAGAGGACCCTCCCTTGTGCTTAGACTCCCTCAGCTCTGCTGAGACCCTTGCTCTCTGTTTTTCCTTGCCTCTTTTCTCTTCCTGTAGAAGCTATCCTATTTACAACTGTAACCCACGAGAATTCAGGATGATAATGACCAGAAATTAGTAAAGCAAATGAGATTTTCTCTCTCTGAAGCCAGCCCTTCCTCTAAAGTTATCATCAATTCCTTGTACAATGTTTTTCCCCCTTCGATCTTCTATATTTTGATAAAAGAATGGAATTTTTAACGTAATTTTTTCTCTATGGATACAGACACATATTTCATCTATGTGCATAAAGGTCAAAAACAAGTAGGTATGTGACTGAGGGTGGAAAAGAGATCAGCAAGTGGTCAAAAGAACAAACAATGGCAAATGTCCTGAGCCAGGGTTGTCTTCATGTGTGAGTGTTTCAGAAGAAAGGGACCACATATGAAAAGTCAGAGTTCAAACTACCGATTCTGCTATCTACCTGTCAGGTACTTGGGCAGACAAGTTGTCTTTACTAAATCTGTTTCCTCATATGTACCAGAGAATAGCACCTACCCTGAAAATTTGTTAATACACTGCACATAAAGTGGCTGGAAGGAGCCCTGGTGGTGCAGTGATTAAGCGCTCAGCTGCTAACCAAAATTTGGCAGTTTGAACCCACCGCTTCTCCTCAGGAGAAAGATGTGGCAATCTGCTTCTGTAAAGATTAACCACCACCCACTGCCCTAGAGTCGATTCCGACTCATGGCGACCCTAGAGGACAGAGTAGAATTGCCCCATAGAGTTTCCAAGGAGTGCCTGGCAGATTTGAACTGCCGACGTCTTGGTTAGCAGACGTAGCATTTAACCATTACCCCACCAGGGTTTCCTCCGTAAAGATTACAGCCTTGGAAACCCTGTGGGGTAGTTCTCTGTCATATAGTTTTGCTATGACTCAGAACTGACTTGACTGCAACAGGTTTTAAGGGGTTTAAAGTGGCTGGCTCGTAGTCAAAAAACAACAAAGTAAAAGTATGACTAATTTTTTTTTAATAAGATCATTGGGATGACATTTTATTGTATGAACCTGAGGGCATTTTCAACTTCTAAATTCCACAATTCTCTTAGCTTATTTAGTTTTCTTAGCTTAGATAAGAGGTCATTCTTTCACATTGGGAATCAACATATTCACTGTGGACATAAGCAACCAAAAGGTCTGCAGTTTGAATCTACCAGGCTTTCCCTGGAAACTCTATGGGGCAGTTCTACTCTGTCCTATAGGGTTGCTATGACTTGGAATTGACTCAAAAGCAACGGGTTTGGTTTTTTTTTGTTTTGGTATGCCTGTGATTATAATCCCATTTGGGAATGGGTTGTCTTTGTTATGGTAATAAGGCAAGGTTAGTATAGGGTATATCTTAAACCAATATCTTTTGAGATAAAAGAGAGATTAAACAAGCAAGTAGAGAAGAGATGGGGTAAGATAGATGCCAAGACACATAGAGATCTCCAAGGAACCAGGAAGCAGAAGCTGAAGAGACAAGGGCCTTCCTCCAGAGCTGACAGAGAAAGCCTTCTCCTTGAGCTGGCGCTCTGAATTTGAACTTCTAGCCTACTAATCTGTGAGAAAATAAATTTCTGTTTGTTAAAGCCACTCATCTGAGGTACTCTTGTTGTAGCAGCACTAAATAACTAAGACAAGCACCATCAGAGATTTAAGCTGGGAGACGAAAAGAGGGGGATATGTTCATCTCTAACAAAGAAAAATGACTGTGTGCAAGGAATTTGTACTAAAAGTTTGAGTTAAGTAGACGAAGACTCTCCAAAGGAGAAACAAAATGTATGGTTGAGGCAGGACAGCAGTGAAGCCTGGGGAGTTGGGCCCAATGGCACAGCTGGGAACATTGACTAAAGGAGACTTTTCTCTTATTCACTAGGAAAAAAAAATTAGCAAATTGACTGAATGCTCAGACTTTTAAAATTTTTCTTCACAATTGAAAAATCAAACCCAACAATAGTTAGTGACTGCTAATAAGTCCCAGTCTACCACCTGTCAGTTTACTGTATTGTGGTAGTATGAGTTGGTGGAAGCTGTGTCAACAGTATTTCAGATCCTAGCAGGGTCACCTACGGTGGACAGGTTTCAGTAGAGCTTACAGACTAAGAAGGATTAGGAAGAAAGGCCTGATGATCTACTTCTGAAAATTAGTCAGTGAAAGCCTTATGGATAAGAACAGAACATTGTCTAATACAGTGCTGGACAATGAGCCTCTCAGGTTGGAAGGCACTGAAAATAGGACTGGAGAAAAGCTGCCTCTTAACGGTAGACATGGATGGAGTAAAGCCTTTAGGAATTTCACTTGCCGATGTGGCATCACTCAATAATTTCAGGAGGTAGCATATGATTCAGAAACACTGGTAATGAAGGAAAATGTTCAATCTGCACTGAAAGCACTGACCAAAAAAAAAAAAAAAGGCTCTAGGAATTGACAGAATACCAACTGAGATGCTTCAACAAACAGATGCAGTGCTGGAAGTTCTCACTTGTCTATGTCAAGAAATTTGGAAGACAGCTACCTGGCCAACAAACTGTAAGAGATTCGTATTTCTGCCTATCCCAAGGAAAGGTAGTCAAATGGAATGTGGGAATTACCAAACAACATCAATATCACATGCTAGCAAAATTTTGCTGAAGGTAATTAAAAACGATGGTGGCTGCACACTGACAGGATACTTCCAGAAGTTCAATCTGGATTCAGAAGGGGACACGGAATGAGGAGTATCATTGCTGAAGTCTGATAGACTTTGGCTAAAAGCAGAGAATACCGGAGAGTTGTTTACCTGTGTTTTTATCAACTATGTGAAGGCATTTGACTGTGTAGATCATTACAAATTATGAATAACATTATGATGGATGGGAATTCTAGAACACTTAATTGTGCTTATGTGAAATTTGTACATGCATCAAACACACCAAGGGAATGCTGCATGGTTCAGGATTGAAAAAGTGTGTCCTTTCACCTTATTCAACCTGTATGCTGAAGGAATAACCCAAGAAGAATGTGGCATCAGGAAGATTCATTAACAACCCACGATATACAGATGACACAACTTTGCTTGCTGAAAATGAAGATTATTTGAAGCACTTATTGATGAAGGTCAAAGACCACAGTCTTCAGCAACAATTACACCTGAAGAAGATGAAAATCCTCACAACTATATTGATAAACAACATCTTTTTTTTTAATAATTTTTATTGAGCTTTAAGTGAACGTTTACAAATCAAGTCAGTCTGTCACATATAAGCTTATATACACCTTACTCCATACTCCCACTTACTCTCCCCCTAATGAGTCAGCACTTCCAGTCTCTCCTTTGGTGACAATTTTGCCAGTTTCTAATGCTCTCTACCCTCCCATCTCCCCTCCAGACAGGAGATGCCAACACAGTCTCAAGTGTCCACCTGATACAAGTAGCTCACTCTTCATAAGCATCTCTCTCCTACCCACTGTCCAGTCCCTTCCATGTCTGATGAGTTGTCTTCGGGAATGGTTCCTGTCCTGGGCGAACAGAAGGTTTGGGGACCATGACCGCTGGGATTCTACTAGTCTCAGTCAGACCAATAAGTCTGGTCTTTTTATGAGAATTTGGGGTCTGCATCCCACTGATCTGCTCCCTCAGGGGTTCTCTGTTGTGCTCCCTGTCAGGGCAGTCATCAGTTGTGCCCGGACACCATCTAGTTCTTTTTGTCTCAGGATGATGTAAGTCTCTGGTTCATGTGGCCCTTTCTGTCTCTTGGGCTCATAGTTATCATGTGACCTTGGAGTTCTTCATTCTCCTTTGCTCCAGGTGGGTTGAGACCAATTGATGCATCTTAGATGGCCGCTTGTTAGCATTTAAGACCCCAGACGCCACATTTCAAAGTGGGATGCAGAATGTTTTCATAATAGAATTATTTTGCCAATTGACTTAGAAGTCCCCTTAAGCCATAGTCCCCAAACCCCCGCCCTTGCTCCACTGACCTTTGAAGCATTAAGTTTATCCTGGAAACTTCTTTGCTTTTGGTTCAGTCCAGTTGAGCTGACCTTCTGTGTATTGAGTATTGTCCTTCCCTTTACCTAAAGTAGTTCTTATCTACTAACTAAACAGTAAATAACCCTCTCCCACCCTCCCTCCCTCCCCCCCTCGTAACCACAAAAGTATGTGTTCTTCTCAGTTTATACTATTTCTCAAGATCTTATAATAGTGGTCTTATAAAATATTTGTCCTTTTGCAACTATTATGAAAACATTCTAATTTCACTCAGCATAATGCCTTCCAGGTTCCTCCATGTTATGAAATGTTTCACAGATTTGTCACTGCTCTTTATCGATGTGTAGTATTCCATTGTGTGAATATACCACAATTTATTTCACCATTCATCCATTGATGGACACCTTGATTGCCTCCAGCTTTTTGCTATTGTAAACAGAGCTGCAATAAACATGGGTGTGCATACATCTGTTCGTGTGAAGGCTCTTATTTCTCTAGGGTATATTCCTAGGAGTGGGATTTCTGGCTTGTATGGTAGTTCTATTTCTAACTTTTTAAGAAAACGCCAGATAGATTTCCAAAGTAGTTGTACCATTTTACATTCCCACCAGCGGTGTATAAGAGTTCCAATCTCTCCGCAGCCTCTCCAACATTTATTATTTTGTGTTTTTTGGATTAATGCCAGCCTTGTTGGAGTGAGATGGAATCTCATCGTGGTTTTAATTTGCATTTCTCTAAAGGCTAATGATCGAGAGCATTTTCTCATGTATCTGTTAGCTGCCTGAATATCTTCTTTAGTGAAGTGCGTGTTCATATCCTTTGCCCACTTCTTGATTGGGTTGTTTGTCTTTTTGTGGTTGAGTTTTGACAGAATCATATAGATTTTAGAGATCAGGCACTGGTCGGAGATGTCATAGCTGAAAATTTTTTCCCAGTCTGTAGGTGGTCTTTTTATTCTTTTGGTGAAGTCTTTAGATGAGCATAGGTGTTTGATTTTTAGGAGCTCCCAGTTATCTGGTTTCTCTTCATCATTTTTGGTAATGTTTTGTGTTCTGTTTATGCCTTGTATTAGAGCTCCTAAGGTTGTCCCTATTTTTTCTTCCATGATCTTTATCATTTTAGTCTTTATGTTTAGGTCTTTGATCCACTTGGAGTTAGTTTTTGTGCGTGGTGTGAGGTATGGGTCCTGGATAAACAACATCTTGATAAATGGAAAGAAAATCCTTAAAGTTATCGAGGATTTCACTTGGATCAACAACCAACACCCACTGAAGGTTCAATCAAGAAATCAAACAATGTATTGTATCAGGAAAATCTGCTGAAAAAGACCTCTTTATAATTCTAAACTAAAAAGCAAAAGTGTTGCTCCGATGACTAAGAAGTACCTGACCCAAGCCATGGTGTTTTCATTGCCTTATATGCAGGCACAAGCTGGACAATGAAAAAAGAAGACAGAAGAAGAATTTATGCGTTTGAATTGTGGTGTTGGCAAAGAATATTGAACATACCATAGAATGCCTGCCAGAAGAAAAAATGAATTAGTCTTAGAAGAAATACAACCAGAATGCTACTTAGGAGTGAGTATGGTGAGACTTTGTCTTGCTTACTTTGGACACACCATCAGGAAAGACCAATTGTTAGTAACGGACATCATGTTTGGTAAAATAGAAGATCAGTGAAATGGAGCAAAATCCTCAATAAGATGGCTAGGCACAATAGTCTCAACAATGGTCTCAGACATATCAAAGATTGAGACGGAGTAGGACTGGGCAATGTTTCATTCTGTTGTACGTAGGTCTCTATGGCTCAACAGCAACTAACAAGTCCCAGCGGATACATAGTGAGTGAACAATGAAAAGACATGATGGAAAGACTCAGAAAATACCAACCAGGCTAAAAAGCAACGAGCTTGTTGTGCTCAGAGTTGTAGCTTTACATTAATGACATATGATATAGTCAGCTTTTGACTATTATAAAACAAAACCCCTTGCTGTAGAGTCAATTCCAACTCATAGTAGCCCTAAAGGACAGAGTAAAACTGCCCCATAGAGTTTCCAAGGAGCTGCTGGTGGATTTGAACTGCCAACCTTTTGGTGAGCAGCCGTAGCTCTTAACCACTATGACACCAGGGTTTCCAAGAGCTACTATAGCAGTCAGGATTTACTGAATGTTAACTATGTGCCTGCACTGGGCTAAGCGCATTATCTGCAATAGCTCATTTTATCCTTACTGTAACCCAGGGGTACAGGTACAATTTTATTCCCATTTCAGAAAGAAAGGAACTGGGGACAGTGAAGTCAAGTAATGTACCCATAACCACACAACTAGAAGTGTGTGAGATTTGAACCCAGGCCTCTGACTCCAAAGGCTGTGCCCTTCATGTCTATCTACCCAGTTCCTCATTGTCACACTAGAAATCATAATGCCACTCTACTCTAACTCTCAGGGTTGTTTTGTGAAAGTATAGAAAAGAAAATATGTAATATTGTATCATAAAACATTCACTACCTTACCAATGGAAAATCTTATTGCATAGTGGTTAAGAGTTATGGCTGCTAACCAAAAGGTTGGAAGTTCAAATCCACCAAGCACTCCTTGCAAACCCTATGGGGCAGTTCTACTCTGTCCTGTAGGGTCGCTATGAGTCGGAACCGACTCGATGGCAAAGGGTTGTTTGTTTACCTTACCAATATGTATCACACATCAATTGTTTGTTGCTTTGTGCTATCAAGTCAATTCTGACTCATAGTAACCCTATATGACAGAGTAGAACTGCCCCATAGGTTTTCCTAGGCTATATTCTTTACAGGAACAGATCCCCAGATCTTTTCTACCATGGAGTGTCTGGTGGGTTCAAACCACCAATCTTTCTGTTAGCAGTCCAGTGCTTAAGCATTGAGCCATGCAATCACATACTTGCTATGGATTAATTATATGCTAGCTGACAATTTAAAATCTCTTGGAGATTCAAACCAATTATCATTTTTTATATTAATTAAAACATTTTAAAAATACTTTATGGGACTAAGATAGCTTTTTTAAATAAAAAAATTAACATTGATAAAGTGAATATTTACAAGGTAGATAGATCTCAAAAATACACTGTTGAGTTAAAAAAGCAAGTTGTGGAATGCTATGTACCATTTTTTTTTTAACCATTTACTCAAAAGGTTGAAAAAAAAGTAGTATTGTATTTTACATATGGGTACAGGTTTAGTAAAATTATGAAACCATGGATCAGGTTGAAATTAATATAACACTAGTTCCCAACAGAAAAACCCTGTATTGTAATGGTTTTGATGTAATAAATGTTTCTTTATTATGGTTTAAATCACAGCCCAATATGGGCATTCCTCATTCCCATGGTCATTCAAGGACCTACTGACTCCATCTTGAGTTCTTTCATTCCTCTCTCTTCAGGAGGTGGATGGGAGAACAAGCTGTGGGAAGGCAAGTCCACTTTGTCATTACTTAGGCAAAGAAGTGACACTATCGCTCCCACCAGAGTCCAGTGGCCTCAGCTCGGTCACATGACCACACCTGACTACACGGAAGTCCTTGAACTGCAGTTTAACCTTGAGCCCAAAGAGAAAAGTTAACTGATTCTGATTAATTGATGTGGTGAGGAGGATACACAGGAACGTTGCTATGTGTGGTTGAGGGAAGAGAGAAGCTGAAGTATGCACGCATACCATGATGTATGTTGGGTGAAGGGTACCTGGGTATGATATTACACTCTGTATATTCCTCCATCTTTAAATGTTTTACAATTTTAAAAACAACAAAAGAGGCACAAAGGTGAAACTGTTCTTAGTGCTACATGTTAACCTACCTGTGGTCTTGAGCTAGAATGCAGTTGGCACACTAAGGCCTACAAAGTAAGAATGGGTTTTACATTTGTAAAGGGTTGTAAATGAAAAACAAAGTGTGACAGAGATTGTGTATGGCCCACACAGCCTAAAACATTTACTATCTGGCCCTTTGGAGAGAAAGCTTCTGAACGCTGTGCCAGAACATAAGAAGATATGATTTACTTTCTTAAAAACATAAATTAAAACTCACTATTTGCTTGGCACTGTGTTCACACATAAATTTTTAAAATTTAATTCGTACTACAGCTTTATTGAATAGGTAGAACAGAAAATTGAGTCACGGAGAGGTTAAGTAACTTGCCCAAGGTTACCCAGCTATCAAATGATGGAGTTAGGATTCATATCCCAGCAGTCTAATCCCAGAGCCCATGTTCTTAACCACTGTACTATTCTCTCTTCCCAATTTACTTTTTGATTTCTCAAATTTAAAAGTATTTTCTGAATCTTACATATGAATCGGTAAAATCAAACTTTGCTTTCAAATTCTATTTGAAATTTACATAAATTTTAAGATAGATGTATAATTATTATTATTTTTTTGGCAAGTGGGAGATAGTTATAGAAGGTAGTAATATTATCTATAAAATCAAAGCAAACCTACGAGAGCCAAAGTATGACCTTGAATACATTTCACGTGACTTTAGTTACTTATCTCAAGAATAGATTTGACACACTTAACAATAATGACTAAAGAACAGCAGAGTTGTGTGAAGTCATCAAGAACATCAGACATGAAGAAAGTGAAAGGTCATTAAAAAGACAGGAAAGAAGAAAAAGACCAAAATGGATGTCAAAAGAGACTCTGAAACTTGCTCTTAGGCACAGAGTAAGTAGCTAAAGTGAAGAGAAAAAATTAAGTGAAAGCTGAACAGAAGATTTCAAAAGGCAACTCGAGAAGACAAGACAAAGTAGTATAATGGAATGTTCAAAGACCTGCTACTAGAAAACCGAAAGGGAAAAACTCTATTGAGATTTCACAAGCTGAATGAACTGAAGAGAAAGTTAAAGCCTCAAGTTGCAATACTGAAGGATTCTCCAAGCAAAAAATTGAATGATGCAGGAGGCATCAAAACAAAATGGAAGGAAAACACAGTTACCATACCAAAAAGAATTGGTCAACATTCAACCATTTCAGGAGGTAGCATATGATCAAGAACTGCTGATATTGAAGGAAGAAGTTTGAGCTGCACTGAAGGCACTGACAAAAAACCAAGGTTCTAGAAATTGAAAGAATACCAATTAAGATGTTTCAACAAATGGATCCAATGCTGCAAGTGCTCATTAATCTATGTTAAAAAATTTGGAATATCGGTGTCTGGCCAAGAACTGGAACATATTCAACCTGTACCTGCGCCCATTTCAAAGAAAGAAGATAAAATGCAATGTGGAAATTATCAAACAATATCATTAATATCACAGGTTAGCAAAATTTTGGAAAAATTGAATAACAGTCATATTAACAGGTCTTCCTTGTAGGCATATGAATATTATCCTATCACTGATAGCATTGTACTTCAGGATAGATATTCAAATGCTCTTTTTGATAATGAATGCAATGCCATTCCTCTTCAATTTGTCATTCCCAGCATAATAGACCATAGGAAAAAAAAAATAGTAGACCATATGAGTGTTCAATTCAAAATGGCCAATACCAGTCCATTTCAGCTCAGGATATCAATCCTTATGTGTTCCATTTCATTTCTGGTGACTTCCAATTTTCCTAACAATTGGCTCAAGCATAACAATGATTGTGAGTATAGTATAGGACTGGGCAGTGTTTTGTTCTGTTGAACTTAGGGTTGTTATGAGTCAGAACTGACCCGACAGCACCTAACAACAACAATTTTCCTACATTTCATACTTCTTACATTCCATGTGCCTATTATTAATGGATGTTTGCAGCTGTTTCTTCTCCTTTTGAGCTGTGCCACATCAGCCAATGTAGGTTCCAAAAGCTTGACTCCATTCATGTCATCAAGGCCGACTCTACTTGATGGGGCAGCATTTCCTCAGGAGTATTCTGAGTGCCTTCCAACCTGAGGGGTTCATCTTTTAGCAGTATACCAAACAATGTTCTGCTGCTATTCACAAAGTTTTCACTGGCCAATTTATTCAGAGGTAGACTGCCAGGTCATTCTTTCTAGTCTGTTTTAAGTTCAAAGCTCCACTGAAACCTGTCCACCATGTGTGACCCTGCCAATATTTGGTATAGGTGGCATAGCTTCCAGCATCATAGCAACACACAAGCTACCACAGTACAATAAACTGAAAGAAATGTGGTTTATTCAAATTTACACCAAGCGCTAATGCCAAAAATGAAGAAATTGAAGATTTTTACCAACTTATGCAGTCTGAAATTGATCAAACATACAATCAAGATGCATTGATAATTACTGGTGATTGGAATGCAAAAGTTGGAAATGAAGAAGAGCCAGTAGTTGGAAAATAAGGCCTTGGTGAGAGAAACAATGCCAGAGATCACATGATAGAATTTTGCAAGACCGATGACTTCTTCACTGTAGATACCTTTTCTCAACAACATAAACAGTGACTATTCACGTGTACCTCACAGATGGAATACACAGGAATCAAATCAACTACATCTGTGGAAAGAGATGGTGGAAACGCTCAACATCATCAATCAGAACAAGGCCAGGGGCTGATTGTGGAACAGATCACCAATTGCTCACAAGCAACTTCAAGTTGAAGCTGCAGAAAATTACAGCAAGTCCATGAAAGCCAAAGTACAACCTAGCTGCATTTAGAGACCTTTTCAAAAATAGATTTGACACAATGAACACTAATGACAAAACGCCAGACCAGTGGAATGACATCAAGGACAACATACATGAAGAAGCAAAAGGTCATTAAAAATACAGGAGAGGAGGAAAAGTTCGAAATGGATGACAGGAGAGACTCTGAAACTTGCTCTTGAGCATAGAGTAGCTAAGACAAATGGAAGAAATGATGAAGTAAAAGAGATGAACAGAAGATTTCAAAGAACAGCTTGGGAAGACAAAGTAAAGTATTATAATAAACGTAAAGACCTGGAGTTAGAAAACCAAAAAGGAAGAACATGTTTTTGGCATTTCTAAGCTGAAAGAACTGAAGAAAAAAATTCAAGTCTTGAGTTGCAATATTGAAGGTTTCTAAGTGGAAAATATTGAACGATGCAAGAAGCATCAAAAGAAGATGGAAAGAATACACAGAGACACTGTACCAAAAAGAATTGGTCAATGTTCAACCATTTCAGGAGGCAGCATATTATCAAGAACTGAAGATACTGAAGGAAGATGTCCAAGTTGCACTGCAGGCATTAGCAAAAACAAGGCTCTAGGAATTGACTGAATACTAATTGGTATGTTTCAACAAACGGATGCAGCACTGGAAGTGCTCACTTATCTACACGAAGGAATTTGGAAGATCGCTACCTGGCCAGCCAACTGGAAGAGATCCATATTTGTGCCAATTCCAAAGAAAAGTGATCTAACAGAATATGGAAATTATCCAACAATATCATTAATATCACACACAAGTAAAATTTTGCTGAAGATCATTTAAAAGCAATTGGAGCAATACATTACAGGGAACTGCCAGACATTCAAGCTGGATTCAGTCAGAGGATGTGGAACCAGGGATATCATTGCTGATGTCAGATGGATCTTGACTGAAAGTGGAGAATACCAGAAAGATGTTTACATGTGTTCTATTGACTATGCAAAGGCATTCAGCTCTGTGGATCATAACCAATTAGGGATAACATTGTGAAGAATGAAAATTCCAAAACACTTAATTGTGCTCATGAGGAAGAGGCAGTCTTTCGAACAGAACAAAGGAATACTGTGTTATTTAAAATCAGGAAAGATGTGTGGCAGAGTTATATCTTTTCACCATACTTATTCAACCTGTATGCTGAATAAATAATCCAAGAAGTTGGACTACATGAAGAAGAACATGGTATGAGGATTGGTGGAATACTTATTAACAACCTGTGATATGCAGGTGATACGACCTTGCTTGTTGAAAGTGAAGAAGACTTGAAGCCCTTAATGATCAAGAGCAAAGACTATAGCCTTCAGTATGGATTGCAACTGAATATAAAGAAAACAAAATTCTCACAACTGGACCAATAAGCAACATCATGACAGAGAAAATGTTGAAGTTGTCAAGAATTTCATTGTACTTGGATCCACAATGAATGCCAATAGAAGAAGCAGCCAAGAAATCAAAGTATGGAGGCTGCCGTGGCCTCCATCTAGGGGCTCGACTAAGTCCAGGTATTGCTCATTGATGTGTCATCTCCAATCCCTGATCAATAGGAGGGAATGAGTTAGGTGATAATATCGGAGCCATTATTCCCTGTCCAAAAATATAACCCAGCTGGAGCTGGACTCACAAGAGCTCACAAGGACACATGATCAGGGCCCCGAAGTATAAAGACAATAGCTAGCACAATCTTGAAAATCATATTTTAAGGAATCTTTCATATAAACAAATCATAAAACATCACAGAAGACTCACATACTTCCCAGTCTTATATTTTTTTATTAGTCTTTAGTGAATAGTAAGATTTGTTGGACCAATGAAGACCCTCCTGACTGTCATTACTGAAACCTGTACCAATGATTGTTAAGAAAGACAATTCAAAATGTAGGACCACGGTTTCTAGCCAAAGTGTGAAAAGGTGAAGCTTTCAGTGGTTTTGCCCATTTGTGATATTAATATATGCTGATGATTCTGTACCGTTCCTTAGGCTCAGACAGACATGGCTCTAGCAGCATGCTCATGCATTTTTGGTTATTCTGTAATATTCCTTGGACTTGGGCAGACATGGCTCTAGCAAGATCCTTGTCCATTTTCCCACTCTTGCCTATTCTGTAATACTTTCTTGGATTCTGGCAGACATGGCTGTGGCAGCATGCTTGTCTGTTTTCCCACTCTTGCCTGTTCTGTAACACTTCCTGAGATTCTGACAGACATGGCTGTGGCAGCATGCTTATTCGTTTTACCACTTTTACTTATTCTGTAATATTCCTTGGGTTTGGGCAGACATTAGCTCTGGCAGCATGCTTGTCCACTTCCCATTTTTGCCTTTTTGAATATATGCCAAATAAAACATTTCTTTTTGCTTTACTAAAAAAAAGAAAGAAAGCAAAGGATATATTGCATCAGGTAAATCTGCTGTAAAAGACCTCTTTATTAAAAAGCAAGGGTGTCACCTTGAGGACTAAGATGTGCCTGAACCATCCATGATATTTTCAATTGCCTCATATGCATGTAAAATCTGGACAATGATTGAGGAAGACCAAAGAAGAAATAACACCTTTGAATTATGGTGTTGGAGAAGAATATTGAATATACCATGGATTGCCAGAAGAATGAAAAAATCTGTCTTGGAAGAAGTACAGCCAGAATGCTCCTTAGAAAAAAAGGATGGCAAGACTTCATGTCATGTACTTTGGACATGTTATCAGAGGGACCAGTCCCTGGAGAAGGACATGGTGCTTGGTAAAGTAGAGGATCAGTGAAAGAGAGGAAGACCCTCAAAGAGATGGACTGACATAGTGCCTGCAACAATGGGCTGAAGCATAACAACAATTGTGACAATGGTGCAGGACCAGGTAGTGTTTTGTTCTGTTGTACATAGGGTCACTATGTGTCAGAACTGACTTGATGACACCTATCAACAACAACAGCAAAATCTTGTAGATGACTCAAAAGAATGGACAGGGAGCTTCCAGAAGTTCAAGCGAGATTCAGAAGAGGACATGCAATGAGAGATATCATGGCTGATGTCAGATGGATCTCAGCTGAAAACAGAGAATACCATAAAGATGTTTACTTGTGTTTTATCAACTACAAGAAGGCATTTGACAGCACAGATCATAATGAATTATGTATAAAGTTAGGAAGAATGAGACTTACAGAATACTTTATGTGCTCTTGTGGAATACGTATATTAATCAAGAGGTAGCCATTTGAACAGAGAAAGGGGATACTATCCCTGGTGGTGTAGTGGTTAAGAGCTTGGCTGCTAACCAAAAGGTAGGCAGTTTGAATCCACCAGGTACTCCTCGGAAACCCTATGAGGCAGTTCTACTCTTTCCTATAAGGCCGCTTTGAGTTGGAATTGACTCGACAGCAGCGGGTTTGTTTTTTTTTTGGCAAGGTATGCAGCAGGGTTGCATCCTTTCACTTTACTTATTCAAACTGTATGCTGAACAAACAATCTAAGAAGTCAGACTATACAAAGTAGAATAGAGCTTCAGGATTGGAGGAAGACTCATTAACAATCTGTGATATGCAGGTGACACAAGCTTGTTTGCCAAAAATGAAGACAACTTGAAGCACTTGCTGATGAAAGTCAAAGACTATAGCCTTCAGTATGGATTACACCCAAATGTAAGGAAGACAAAAATCCTTACAAATGTATCAACAAGCATCTTGATAAATAGAAAATTGAAGATTTTCTTCAAAGATCGACTCCCATGGAAGCAGCAGCCAAAAGATCAAACGGCATTTTTTTTTAAGACAGCACCTGAGGAGACTGCTTACATTTCCCAAGACTTCCAGACCGAGCCTGTATACTCTCCTTATGAAAACAGCTGAAATCTTTGAACTGTATTTTGTTTTCATTATTGATATTCTATATCACACCATTTATGTCATATAGCAACCTTAAGACTAGTTACTCTTCATTTAATTCTATTGTCTTTAAAGTAATCTAGTTCTATTCACTTAATATCACAGAATGGTAGCGAATTTACTAGCAGAAATACTTGGCATCAGTTTTTTTAGTTATTCCAGTTGTACTGTTCATTCCTATTAGTTTACTCCAGTTTTGAAGTATCATTCCTGTTTATTTGTTTATTTTTTTTATTGTACTTTACATGAAGGTTTACAGAGCAAATTGGTTTCTCATCAAACAATTAACACACATACTGTTTTGTGACATAGGTTGCCAACCCCAACACATGTCAACACCCTCTCCATTACCAGCTTTCCTGTCCCTTTTTGCCTTCTTGTCCTTGCCCCTGGACTGGTGTGCCCATTTAGTCTTTTTTTTTGTTTGTTTTCTAATGAGCCCATCTAATCTTTGGCTGAAGAGTGAACCCTGGGAGTGACTTCAGTACTGAGTTAAAAGGGTGTCCAGGGGCCATACTCTCAGGATTTCTCCAGTCTCTGTTAGACCAATAAGACTGGTCTTTTTTTGTGAGTATGAATTTTGTTCTACAGTCTTCTCCAGCTCTGTCTGGGACCCTTTATTGTGATCCATCTCTTAGCAGTTGGTGGTGGAAGCCAGCCACCATCTGGTTGTGCTGTACTCAGTCTGGTGGAGGCTGTAGTAGTTGTGGTCAATTAGTCCTTTGGACTAATCTTTTCCTTGTGTCTTTGGTTTCTTCATTTTCCCTTGCTCCAGATGGAATGGGACCAGTGGAATATCTCAGATGGCCACTCACAGTGGCCAAGTAGATCCCAGATGCTGCTTACCAAAGTAGGATGAAGAACATCAAATGAAGTATTGAGAAAAGCAAAGACATTGATTTGATGACTAAGGTGTGCCTGATTCAAACTCTGGTATTTTCTTTCACCTCATCTGTATGCAAAAGTTGGACAATGAAAAATTAAGACAGAAGAAGAATTGATGTGTTTGAATTGTGGCATTGGCAAAGAATATTGAATATACCAAGTACTGCCAGAACAAACAGATTAGTCTTAGTAGAAATACAATCAGAATATTTCTTAGAAGCAAGTATGATGAGACTTCCTGCTTACTTTGGACAAGTCATTAGGAAAGACGAATGGATAAAAAAGGACATCATGTTTGGTAAAGTATTGTGTCAGCAAAAATGACGGAAATTCTCAAAGTGATGGTTTGCACAACAGCCACAACAATGGTGTCAATATTATAAAGGTGGTGCAGGACTGGGTGATGTTTTATTTGTTATACATAAGGTCTCCATGAGTTACAGTCAACACTAAAAAAACTATGACAACTAAAAACAACAACATTATCTATGAACTTTAGTTCAGTGTAGTAAATGGATCATCACAAAACACTTCCAACTGAGACAGGTGTCAGGTCTAGTGGTTTAAGATCCACTGCCATGAGGAGGCAGAGCAAGATGATGAAGTGAGTGGAGGCTCCCATTTAGTTCCCAAGCAAATAACCCACTGAACAATAAATATAAACAAGCAGACTGAGATCCCAGGACTCTGGATGGCAGCTGAGATATTAGAGAATGACAGCAAGTCAAGAAGTGAGGGAGATGGGGAGTAGACACAGCACAGAAGCTGGGAGACCCTACCCACTATTATTGGGAGAACTTGTTCATTGCAGCCATTTGGGGACAGGGCTGGGCAACACCAAACAGGAAACAGAAAATGAGCTAATCATAGGAAGCTGCAGCCCATTTTTAAAAGGCAGCACAGAGTAGCTGTGGGAGTTTGTGGGCCACACAATTGGAAGGGGGTGATGGGAGACCACAAGAGTGCTGTTGAATCTAGCTGAGGACCAAGACATATGAGGACTAGGACCAGGAAGAACAGTAAGGGCGGCAGGGCAAGGGGAATAATTCAGACTGGTGGGGCAGAGGGAAAATGGCCCACAGAGGGACTCTGTGGGTGAACATGTGTAAGGGTACCTGTGTGAGAAAGACATAGAGAGCCCCCTCCCTTTGCCACAGTAAAGTCAAGCTCCACCACTCATGTCAGTGTCCATGAACAACTAACTCCCCTCCCCCCCACATGTGTACTGAATTCCAGATATCAAAAATCCAGAACTCTTGAACTAGCTCTAAGAAAACCCTGAGAATGAGAGTGCCCTTTAGTAGTTTTCAGGAAAAGACACCAAGCCTGCTGCTGCTGGGTCAACTCTGACTCACAGCAAACCTGTAGGGCTGAGTGGCAGCCCCGTGGGGTTCCCAGGGCTAAGAGTCTCTGTGGAGGTGGGGTGTGGCACCTTTCTTCAGTGGAGTGGCTTTTGTGTACAGACCCCAGCCTTCCAGTTGGCAGCTGGGTCTATGGCTGATGCACCAGGGCAACCAAAGAGAAAATTATCCCACAAAAAACAGAATACAAAATTTAAAGTAAAAGAAAAAATAAGAATAACAAAATGGTCCAAGTTCAACAAAATTAATAAAATGCACAAAAATCACAAAAGAAGGACAGTCAAAACCAAAACACAAAGAAGAAGACATTTCTCCTATGAAGGTCAGAATAATGCAAAGAATTGATAATCTTCAGACTATGGTCCTGAATATGTTTAAAGAAAGCAAAAAGCATGCAGAAAACAAACTAGCAGAGATAAGGAGACAAATGGAGGAACAAAATGAAAGACTCAACAAGGAAACTAAAAACAAAAACTAACAAAGAGAACTACTGGAACTGAAGAATAAAGCAACTGAATTAGAAAAAAGCAAGAGAAACATTGAACAACAGAGTTGACAGACAGAAGACAGAATAAATGAACTGGAAGACAAAATAACTGAACTTATCCAGTCACAAGAAAACAAGAGAAAAGAACAAAGAAAAGCAAACAAACCTAAAAGGAAATGTGGAATTCATTTAAGGAATCTAAGATTATTGGAATCCCAGAACACCATGACAACAATAAAGGCATAGAAACAATTTTCCAAGAATTTCCCAGATCTGAACAGAGAACGAAGGCTACAAAAATTTTTAAAAAAAAAATTTTTTTTGAAATAGACACAAAAAGACCAACCCCACACAATATCTTAATAAAATTCTTGAAAATCAAAGACAAGGAGAGAATTCTGAAAGCAGCAAGAGGAAAACACAATGTAACATATCGAGGGATTTTCATAAGAATCAGTGAGGGTTTCTCCCCAGAAACTCTGGAGGCCAGAAGGCAATAGACTAAGATATATAAAATACTGAAAGAAAACAACTGGCAACCAAGAATTCTTTACCCAGCAATGCTCCATTTAAAAATGAGGGGGAAATCAAGACATTCCCAAACAAACAGTAGCTCTGAGAGTTTGCCACCACCAGACTAGCTCTGCAAGTATTTCTGAGGGGAGTACTCCAAATGGAAAAGTAAGAGCACTAAATAAATACTCGTATCTATATATGGGAAAAAAATAAGAGAGAGATAGATCTCCAAAAAACACAACAACACAGGCCATTATAAAGATGAAGCATATGACATTTTCAGGGAATAAACTCAGTAACTAAACCCCACAAACAATACAACATCAAGTCTGCAAGAAAAAAGCACAAAGTAAACTTAATCAAATATAGGTTGTATATTTTTTTATTGATGTTAATAGAGACACACGATCAGAAATGGGGGACGGAGGAGCATATCAGGAATAGACTTATGCCAAGGTTTTATGTTAACTACTGTACATATGTTAAACATTGTTGCAATCATGAGTTTTGTAATGTAACATATGTGTAACACAAAGAAATCACCAAGAAGAAATATTCAGAAGAAGGGAGTAAGCAAAAAGGCTCATCACCAGAAAGCAGCCAAATACAAATAAAAACAGAAAAAATCAGAATAAAAAAAAAAAGGAAGATACAAAACATTCAAAAAACAAATAGCAAAATAAATGAGATAGACACTTCATTTTCAGTAACAATCTTAAATGTAAATGCTTTAAATACCCACAACCTCATCTACCCTGAGATGAGAAAAACTAGATGGTGCCTGGCTACCAACATTGTCCCTTCTGAAAGGGGCCAAAATAGTTGGTCCCAGGTAGAATAACAGAGAAATGTGGAGCAGAATTCAAATTCTTATTTAAAAAAAAAATAAACCCAGACAAACCAGAACAGAAGAAAACAGAGAAATTCCTGAGACTATCGCCCTGAGATACTCTTTAAACCTAGAATGGAGCCTATCCCCTGAGATCGCCTTTTAGCAAAATAGCAGACTGGCACATTAAATAAAGGATATTACCTGTAAGATTAGTGCCCTATTTAAAAAACATCAATAGTTTAGACTCTGGCCAACATGCACCCACCATAGACAGAAGAATCACACCATACCTCCACAGCACAGATCCAAAAAACTAAGTAAAACAGAGACAAACGTCACTCCTGGAACCCAAAGTGTCAAATGAAGAGATAAAGAACTCAGCCAAGCACCGAATGGAATAAGAAACCTACAAAGACAGAGAGCAAGGAGAGATACATGTGGAGGTTCCTTATCGGTTAACACAGAGTGGATCCAACATCTTGGACTCCTGTCAGAGATCGGTGGACAGGAAACATGGGAAAGCAGCTTCACAGAGCTCCCAGCAGGAGACAGAGCCCCCAGTAACCAGTGGAACATGCTTCCCCACCCCTCACCCTCTCTCCGCTGCTCTACCTCCACGCTTCCTAGCTGGCAGCAGTGGCTCCACCAGCCAGGAAGTGTAGATCCATGCAGCCTGGATTCGCCCTGCCCATATCAGAGATCAGCGGCTAGGGAGTACAGGAAAGCAACTTTGCATAGTTCCCAGCAGGAGACAGAGCACCCGCTGGATGTGTCCTGCTACAACATAGCTGAGTGACTGGACCTACACATTGGACAAGGAGGTGAAAACTATCATGACTACACACGAGCAAACAACAAAGAATGCACAGCCTGCCTGCTCAGACAAAACCAAATAAAACAAAATAACAGTACTAAACAAACAGATCTACAACCAATTAACAAAGAAAATAACTACTGAAAGTCCCAAAGATAGCAGACAACATCAAAATGAATTAAAAAATAGCTCAGGGCGGTTCCAACAGGTGTCCAAAATAAAACACCAGATGACTTTCCACTATAAGAAAAGGAGCTAGAACTACCTGATGGGGAATTCAAATTCTAATATTCAGAGCCACACAAAAGCTGAAACAAAGAGAGGAAAAGAATGAGGAAAAAATAGACAAATTCATGGAAAGGCAGACAAATTCATGGAAAATACAAACCAAAAAATGGAATAATTTAGGAAAATAATACAGGAACAAAATGCCAAAATAAATTCACAACTAGAAATCATACAAAAACAACAATTAGAAATCCAAAAGATAAACAAGATTTCAAAAATGGACAGGGTCATAGAAGGGTTGAGGAGCAGGTTTAAAATGATGGAAGACAGAATCCGTGAAATTGAAGACAAATACTTGGATACAACATTTGAGGAAAAATCAGAAAAAAGAATGAAGAAACCCTGAGAATTATCTGGGATACAATCAAAAGCAAAACTTGGTGAGTGATTGGATTTCCAGAACAGAGGGAGAAAACAGAAAGGATCATTGAAGAATTGCTGACAGAAATTAGCTTCCCTAGTTTTTTTTTTTTTTTTTAATGTCATGAAAGATGAAAAGCTGACCATCCAAGAAGCTCAGTGAACCCCATATATGACAGACACCAAAAGAAAATTACCAAGACATATCATGATCACACTCGCTAAAATGAAAGACAAAGAAAAAATTGTGAGAGCAGCTTGAGAAAAACAAAGGTAACAAACAGGAGAAACAATAAGACTAAACTTTGATTATTTGGCAGAAACCATGCAGGCAAGAAGGCACTGGGATGACATGGAAAACCTTGAAAGAAAAAAAATTGCCAACCAAGAATAATATATCCTGCAAAACTCTCACTCAAATATGATGGTGAAATTAGGATATTTCCAGATAAACAGAAATTATGTGAATATGTAAAAACCAAACCAAACTTAAAGAATTATTAAATGGAGTCCTTCAGTCTGAGGACAAACAACATCAGACCACAGCCTGAATGTAGGATGCAAGATTGTACCAGCCAGATACCAGCCTAGGAAATGAACTCTCAAGGACTATCCAAAACCAAAAGAAATACAACAGGGAACCAAAGACATTAATCTGTAAATGACAACAATGTCAGAAAAATAAAAGAGGGAATAAATGATGTAGATATAAAACTTTCTAATGGAGAGGAAGGCAAGGCTATAACTAGTAGTAATAGACTGGTTCAAACTTAGAAAGATAAGGGTAAATTTCAAGGTAACCACAAAGAAAGTTAACAAACCTATCTGTCAAAATGAAGAACATAAAGTCTCAACAGAAACAAAATCTACAAAAACAGAAGAAAAAGAAATCCACAAACAAAAGGAACTCAGCACAGGAGAGTCAGAGGAACAAAGAAAATTTCAACACCACACAAAAAAGCACTGCACAATGACAGCAATAAACTCACACCTATCAATAATTACACTGAATGTAAATGGCCTAAATGCACCCATAAAGAGACACAGAGTGACAGAATGGATATAAAAACAGGATCCAACAATATGCTGTCTAAAAGAGACATACCTTAGAAACAAAGACATAAATTTATTAAAAATCAAAGCATGGAAAAAAATATTTATCAAGTAAACACCTACAAAAAAGAGAAGAAGTGGCAATACTAATCTCAGATAAAATAGACTTTAAGACAAAATCCACCATAAAAGACAAAGAAAAGCACTATATCATGATTAAAGGCAGGATCCATTATGAAGACTTAACCATAATAAACATCTTCGGACCCAATGACAGGGCTCCAAAATACATAAAACAAAGTCTAACAGCACTGAAAACAGAAATTGACAGTTCCACAATAATAGTGGAAGACTTCAACACACCACTCTCGGTAAAGGATAGAATATCTAGAAACAAACTCAACAAAGATACAGAAGAGCTAAAGGGCACACTCAGCCAAATTGGCCTCATAGACATATATAGAACACTGCACCCAACAGCTGGAAGGTGCACGTTCTTTTCCAAAATAAATGGAACGTTCTCCAGAATAGACCACATCTTAGGCCACACAGTAACCCTCAACAAAATCCAAAACATTAAAATAGTACAAAGGGCCTTCTCTGACCACAATGCCATCAAAGTAGAAATTAACAACAGGGAGAGCAAGGAAAAAAAATCAATTACATGGAAACTGAATAACACCCTGCTTAAAAACCACTGGGTAATAGAAGAAATCAGAGATGGAGTAAAACAAATTCCTGTAATCAAATGAGAATGAGAACACATTATACCAAAACCTTTGGGACAGCAAAGGCAGTCCTCAGAGGTCAATTTATAGCAATAGATGCACACATCAAAAAAGAAGAAAGGGCCAAAATCAAAACTTTAGATACACAACTTGAACAAATGGAAAAAGAACAGCTAAAGAAGCCCACAGCAACCAGAAAAAATGAAATAAAGATCAGAACAAAAGGAATGAAATAGAGAATAGAAAAACAATAGAAAGAATCAACAAAACCAAAAGTTTATTCTTTGAAAGGACCAACAAACCATTGGCCAAACTGACAAAATAAAAACGGGAGAGGACACAAATAACCAAATAAGAAATGAAATGGGGGAATGTTCCAACAGACACAGCTGAAATAAAAAGGATCATCACAGAGTATTAAGAAAAACTATAACAAATAGAAAAACCTAGAGGAAATGGATGAATTTCTAGAAACATGCTCCCTATCAAAACTAATACAAAATGATGTTGAAAATATGAAAAGACCCATAGCAAGAGAAGAGATTGAAAAGGTAAAAACAAAACAAAACAAAAACTCCCAGCAAAAGAAATCCCTGGCTCAGATGGCTTCACTGGAGAATTCTTCCAAACATTCAGAGAAGAACTTATGCCAGAACTACTCAAACTATTTCAGAACATAGAAAAGGAATTTGTTCTCTGAGGATTCATAACCATGATACCAAACCCAAACCAGGCAAAGACACCACAAAAAAAGAAAATTATAGACCAGTAGCTTTCATGAATATAGATGCAAAAATTCTTAACACAATTCTAGCCAATAGAATTCAGCATCATATCAAAAAAATAATACACCACAACCAAGTAGGATTCATACCAGGTATGCAAGGATGGTTCAACATTAGAAAATCGATCAGTGTAATCCACCATATAAGTAAAAGGAGAGAAATGAATCACATGATCATCTTGATCGATGCAGAAAAGGTATTCAGCAAAGTCCAACATCCATTCCTGATAAAACTCTCAGTAAAGTAGGTCTAGAAGGGAAATTTCTCAACATAATAAAGGGCGTATATGCAAAACCAATGGCCAACATCATTCTAAATGGAGAGAGGATGAAAACATTCCCCTTGAGAACAGGAACAAGACAAGGATGCCCTTTATCACCACTCCTATTTGACATTGTGGTGGAGGTCCTACCTAGAGCAATAAAACAAGAAAAAGAAACAAAGTGCATCCAAATTGGTAATGAAGAAGTTAAACTGTCCCTACTTGTGAATGATATGCTACTATACATAAAAAACCCAATAAACTCCATGAGAAAACTACTGTAACTAATAGAAAGATTCAGCAGAGCAGAAGGATACAAGATAAACATAGAAAAATCAGTTGGATTTCTATATATCAACAGAGAGACCGATGAAAAGGAAACCAGGAAAACAATACCACTTACAAGAGCCCCTAAAAAAAAAAACTTGGGAATAAATCTAACCAGGGATGTAAAAGCCCTATACAAAGAAAACTACAAAACACTACTAAAAGAAACCAAAAGAGATCTACATAAATTGAAAAACATACCATGCTCAGGGATAGGTAGACTCAACATTGTGAAACGATTTACAAATACAATGCAATCCCAATCCAAGTACAAACAACATTCTTTAAAGAAACGGAAAAACTTATCATTAACTTTATATGGAAGGTGAAGAAGCCCCGGATAAGTAAAGCACTATTGAAAAAGAAGAATAAAGTAGGAGGACTCATGCTACCTGACCTCAGAACCTATTATACAGCTACGGTAGTCAAAACAGCCTGGTACTGGGACAAGGACAGAAACATTGACCAATGGAAGAGAGTCAAAAACTCAGATGTAAATCCATCGCCTGGGTTTTTATGGTCATCTGATCTTTGATGAGGGCCCAAAGTCCACCAAGTGGGGAAAAGATAGTCTTTTTAACAAATGATGCTGGCAAAACTGGATGTTCACCTGCAAAAAAATGAAACAGGACCCATACCTGACACCATATACAAAAACTAATTCAAAATGAGTCAAAGACCTAAATATAAAGTTCAAAACTATGAAGTTCATAGAAGAAAAAATGAGATCAACACTAGAGGCCCTAATACACAGCATTAACAGGATACAGACCACAACCAACAACACACAAACTCCAGAAGATAAGCTAGATAACTGGGATCTCCTAAAAATTAAACACTTATGGTCATCAAAAGACTTCACCAAAAGAGAAATAAAACAAAACAAAACCTACAGACTGGGAAAAAAAAAATTGGCTATTACAAATCAGACAAAGGTCTAATCTCTAAAATCTACAAGAAAATCCAACACCTCTACAACAAAAAGACAAATCATCCAATTAAAATATGGGCAAAGGAAACAGACACTTTACCAAAGAAGACATTCAAGTGGCCAACAGACACACGAAATGCTCATGGTCTCTAGCCATTAGAGAAATGCAAATCAAAACCACAATGAGATACCATCTCACCCCAGCATTGCTGACATGAATCAAAAAAACAGGAAAGGAGGTGGGGCCAAGATTGTGGAATAGCCAGATGCTTCCTGCTCTACCTCTTACACCAAAGACCCCAAAAAACAAATGAAACGATTATATTTATGACAAGCTAGGAGCCCTGAACATCAAAGGCAAAGTTAGAAAACAGACTGAGCAGCAGGGGGAGGGAGAGATGGTTCAGAAGTGGAGAGGAGTTACGGGACCTGAATCACCGGGATCCCTCAGGCATCATTCATGGGGGCGGCCACCGGCAGTCTGGTGGTAGGGTTTGGCTGCAGTTTCCTCAGGGAGAAGCAACCAGCTGCACAGCCTACTTACATCTCCAGAACCAGAGATGAAAGGCGCTCTTGGAAAAAGCTAAGTACTTACATATATTTTACCACGCCCCCTGCCCCAAGCCAGCTTTGGTGGCTGTTGATTTCCCTGGGCCTGAGATAGGCCATGTTGAGTGCCCAGAGCCATCCTCCTGGCCTTGGAGTAGGAATAAATTCACAATTGGGGGAAAATATAATTTGCCAACTCCATTAACTGAAGGAGCTAAGGCTCCTGTCCAGGTATAAACAGTCCATGGACTTTGAATACCTTTTCCCCCTGCATGGACCTGTGTGGGCCTGTTTCAGGAGAATAAGCCCTTGTTGACTGCAACCATTTCAGCTGCGTGGTGAAGAGGTGGGTGTTTGATATTTGACACCACTTTGCCTATTAAATAGGGTCCTCACCTATCCACATCAGGGGTGTAAGGACTGGTGGCTCTACTCAGGTCACCCAGCCACCTGTGACAGGGGTCCAAGGATAACTGGTACCTCCCAGCCCTTACAAACCAAAGCATTGGGTGCCCATGGTCCATCTGCAGAACCCACCCACCTGCACGCTCTAGGGAACAGGGACTCCCTTCCTCACAGACATTCAGGGGACGGTTCTCAGCCCCCCTGCTTTGTTCAGAGCGTGACACTCTGCTGCAACCAGATACTGGTACCTACACCAATCATCCCTGACTCTCTAACACTGTAGGACAGAACCTGTACCACACACTTGATGATCAGCTACCTGGACACCGGAGCTGAATTCGTACAAGAAAACTGAATGGACTCGTAGACTGATATACCTGATAACAGCTCTAGCCATCTGGTGACAGGATGTCAGAGCTTCAGAGGTGAAAATAATCAAGCTAGCTCACTCAAGAAACCCATTTGGGCATATCAAAACAAAACAAACCAAGAAGCTAGGATGCAGTAAGCAAACATAAAATAAATGAATACAAAAACTTATAGATGGCTCAGAGACAATAAAAAAAAAGTTTTTTTTTTCAGTAACAAATCGCATAAAGAAACAGATCAAGATCGCCTTAACGAGCTCTCAAAACAAAGAAACAAGGGATCTTCTGGATGAAGGTGTCTTCCTGGAATTACTAGATGTAGAATTCAAAAGATTAATATACAGAACTCTTCAGGACATCAGTAACGAAATTAGGAAGGAGATCAGGCAATATGCAAAACAAACCAAGGAAAACACAGATAAAGTAGTTGAAGAAATTAGAAAGATTATTCAAGAACATAATGAAAAATTTAATAAGCTGCAAGAATACATAGAGAGACACCATTCAGAAATACAGAAGATTAACAATAAAATTACAGAATTAGACAACTCAGTAGAAAGTTAGAGGAGCAGAACTGAGCAAGTGGAAAGCAGAACTGGTGAGCTTGAAGATAAGGCACTTGTCACCAACATATTTGAAGAAAAATCAGATAAAAGAATTTAAAAAAATGAAGAAATATTAAGAATCATCTGGGACTCCATCAAGAGAAATAACCTACAAGTGATTGGAGTACCAGAACATGGAGAGACTACAGAAAATACAGAGAGAATTGCTGAAGATTTGTTGGCAGAAAACTTCCCTGATATCACGAAAGATGAGAAGATATCTATCCAAGATGCTCATCGAACTCCACATAACGTAGATTCTAAAAGAAAGTCACCAAAACATATTATAATCAAACTTGCCAAACGCAAAGAAAAGAGAATTTTAAGAGCAGCTAGGGATAAACAAAAAGTCACCTACAAAGGAGAGTCAAAAAGAATAAGCTCAGACTACTCAGCACAAAAGATGCAAGCAAGAAGGCAATGGGATGACTTATATAAAGCATTGAAGGAAAAAAAATTGCCAGCCAAGAATCATACATCCAGAAAAACTGTCTCTCAAATATGAAAGTGAAATTAGGACATTTCCAGCTAAACAGAAGTTTAGGGAATTTGTAAAAACCAAACCAAAACTACAAGAAATGCTAAAGGGAGTTCTTTGGTTAAAAGATCAGTAATATCAAGTATCAACCCAAGACTAGAACACTGGACAGAGCAATCAGATGTCAACCCAGGCAGGGAAATCACAAAAATAAATTAAGATTAAAAAAAACACAGCAGGGAAACTGTGATGTTATTATATAAAAGAAGACAACATTAAAACAATAAAGAGGGACTAAGAAATGTAGTCACAGATATTTCATATGGAGAGGAAGTCAAGGCAACATGAAGAAATAAAAGTTTGGTTTAAACTTAGAAAAATAGGGGTAAATATTAAGGTAACCATAAAGGAGACTAACTATCCTACTCATCAAAATAAAATAGAAGAAAAAAATAGAGACTCAGCAGAAACAAAATCAACAACGGATAAGAGGAAAAAATATATAAACTACTCAGCACAAAAAATTAAGTGGGAAGAAGAAACTGTCAACAACACACAAAAAAGGACATCAAAATGACAGCACTAAACTCATACCTATCTATAATTATGCTGAATGTAAATGGACTAAGCGCACCAGTAAAGAGACAGAGAGTGGCAAATGGATTAAAAAACACAATCTGTCTATATACTGCCTAAAAGAGACACACCATATAGACTGAGAGACTCAAACAAACTAAAACTCAAAGGACAGAAAAAAATATATCAAGCAAACAACAATCAAAAAAGAGCAGGAGTGACAATGTTAATTTCTGACAAAATAAACTTTAAAGTTAAATACACCACAAAGGACAAGGAAGGACACTATATAATGATTAAAGGGACAATATTCCGGAGGATATAACCATATCAAATATTTGTGCAACCAATGACAGGGCTGCAAGATACATAAAACAAACTCTAACACCATTGAAAAGTGAAATAGACAGCTCTGCAATTATAGTAGGAGACTTCAACACACCACTTTCGGTGAAGGACAGGACATCCAGAAAGACGCTCAATAAAGACACAGAAGATCTAAATGCCACAATCAACCAACTTGACCTCATAGACATATACAGAACACTCCACCCAACAGCAGCCAACTATACTTTCTTGTCTAGTGCACATGGAACATTCTCCAGAATAGAACACATATTCGGTCACAAAGCAAGGCTTAGCAGAACCCAAAACACTGAAATATTACAAAGCATCTTCTCTGACCATAAGGCCATAAAAGTAGAGATCAATAACAGAAAAAGCAGGGAAAAGAAATCAAATACTTGGAAACTGAACAATAACCTGCTCAAAAATGACTGGGTCATAGAAGTCATTAAGGATGGAACAAAGAAATTCATAGAATCCAATGAGAATGAAAACACAGGACACAGGGAAAGCAGTGCTCAGAGGTCAATTTATATCAATAAACACACACATACAAAAAGAAGAAAGGGCCAAAATCAAAGAATTATCCCTACAACTTGGACAAATAGAAAGAGGGCAACAAAAGAAACCCTCAGGCACCAGAAGAAAGCAAATAATAAAAATTAGAGCAGAATTCAATGCAACAGAAAACAGAAAAACAATTGAAAGAGTTAACAAGAACAAAAGCTGGTTCTTTGAAGAATTAGCAAAATTGATAAACCATTTGCCAAACTGATGAAAGAAAAACAGATGAGGAAGCAAATAACCCAAATAAGAAATAAGATGGGCAATATTATAACAGATCCAACTGAAATTAAAAGAATCATATCAGACTACTATGAAAAACTGTACTCTAAGAAACTTGAAAACCTAGAAGAAATGGATGAATTCCTAGAAGCACAGTACCTATCTAAAGTAAACATAGGTAGAACAACTAAATAGACCCATCAAATAGAAGAGACTGAAAAGGTAATCAAAAAACTCCCAACAAAAAAAAGGCCCGGCCTGGATGGCTTCAATTGCAGAGTTCTACCAAACTTTCAGAGAAGAGTTAACGCCACTACTACTAAAGGTATTTCAGAGCATAGGAAAGGACGGAATACTACCAAACTCATTCTATGAAGCCAGCATATCCCTGGTACCAAAACCAGGTAAAGACTCCACAAAAAAAGAAAATTACAGACTATATAGCTCATGAACTTAGATGAAAAAATCCTGAACAAAATTCTAGCCAAAAGAATTGAGCAATATATCAAAACAAAACAAAAAAATCACCATGACCAAGTGGGATTCAATCGAGGTATGCAGGGATGGTTCAACATTAGAAAAACAATCTCTTTAATCCATCATATAAATAAAACAACAGACAAGAACCACATGATCTTATCAATTGATGCAGAAAAGGCATTTGACAAAGTTCAGCACTGATTCATGACAAAAACTCTCACCAAAATAGGAATAGGAGAAAAATTCCTCAACATAATAAAGGGCATTTATACAAAGCCAACAGCCAGCATCATCCTAAATGGAGAGAGTCTGAAAGCATTCCCCTTGAGATCAGGAACCAGACAAGGATGTCCTTTATCACCACTCTTATTCAACATTCTGTTGGAGGTCCTAGCCAGAGCAATTAGGCTAGATAAAGAAATAAAGGGCATATAGGTTGGCAAGGAAGAAGTAGAAGTATCTCTATTTGCAGATGACATGATCTTATACACGGAAAACCCTAAAGAATCCTCAAGAAAACTACTGAAACTAAGAGAACATTTCAGCAGGGTATCAGGATACAAGATAAACAAAAATCAGTTGGACTCCTCCATACCAACAAAAAGAACATTGAGGAGGAAATCACCAAATCAACAGTAGCCCCCAAGAAGATAAAATACTTAGGAATAAATCTCACCGGAGATGTAAAAGACCCACACAAAGAAAAGTACAAGACACTACTGCAAAAAACCAAAAGAGACCTACATAATTGGAAAAACATACCTTGCTTATGGATAGGAAGACTTAACATTGTAAAAATGTCTATTCTACCAAAAGAGATCTGCAGATACAATGCAATTCTGATTCAAATTCGAACGACATTTTTTAATGAGAAGGAGAAACAAACCACCAACTTCATATGGAAGGGAAAGAAGCCCCAGATAAGTAAAGCATTACTGAAAAAGAAGATCAAAGTGGGAGGCCACACTCTACCTGATTTTAGAACCTATTATACCACCACAGTAGTCAAAACAGCCTGGTACCGGTATAACAACAGATACATAGATCAATGGAACAGAATTGAGAATCCAGACATAAATCCATCCACATAAGAGCAGCTGATATTTGACAAAGGCCCAAAGCCAGTTAAATGGGGAAAAAGACAGTCTGTTTAACGAATGGTGCTGGCATACCTGGATATCCATTTGCAAAAAAATGTAAGAAGACCCATACCTCACAGCACGCACAAAAAACCAACTCAAAATGGATCAAAGACCTAAATATAAAATTTAAAACGATAAAGATCATGGAAGAAAAATAGGGACAATGCTAGGAGCCCTAATACATGGCATAAACAGTATACAAAACATTACTAACACTGCAGAAGATTAACCAGATAACTGGGAGCTCCTAAAAATCAAACACTTATCATCCAAAGACTTCACCAAAAGAGTAAAAGGATTAAGGATTATCTACAGACCGGGAAAAAGTTTTTAGCTATGACATTTCCAGTCAGTGTCTGATCTCTAAAATCTACATGATACTCCAAAAACTCAACTACGGAAAGACAAATGCCCCAATTTAAAAATAGGCAAAGGATATGAACAGGCACTTCACTAAAGAAGACATTCAGGTAGTTAACAGATACATGAGGAAATGCCCATAATCATTAGCCATTAGAGAAATGCTAATCAAAACTACAATGAGATTCCATCTCACTCCAACAAGGCTGGCATTAATCCAAAAAACACAATATAATAAATGTTGGAGAGGTTGTGGAGAGACTGGAACACTGATATACTGCTGGTGGGAATGTCAAATGGTACAACCACTTTGGAAATAGATTTCCTCCTTCCTTAAAAAACTAGAAATAGAATTACCATACAATCCACCAATCCTCCTCCTTGGAATATATCTGAGAGAAATAAGAGCATTTACACGAACAGATATATGCACACCAATGTTCATTGCAGAACTGTTTACAATAGCAAAAAGATGGAAGCAACCAAAGTGCCCATCAACGGATGAATGGATAAATTATGGTATATCCACACAATGGAATACTACGCATTGATAAAGAACAGTGATGAATCTGTGAAACATTTCATAACATGGAGGAATCTGGAAGGCATTATGCTGTATGAAATTAGTCAGCTGCAAAAGGACAAATATTGTATAAGACCACTATTATAACAACTGAAGAAATAGTTTAAACAGCAAAGAAAATATTCTTTGATGGTTATGAGACGGGGAGGGAGGGAGGAAGGGAGGGAGAGAGGTTTTCACTAATTAAATAAAATAAAAAAAATTAAATAGTAGATAAGAATTATTTTAGGTGAAGAGAAAGACAACACAATACAGGCGAGGTCAGCACAACTGGACTAAACTAGAAGCAAAGAAGTTTCCTGAATGAACTGAATGCTTTGAAGGCCAGAGTAGCAGGGGCGGGGGTTTGGGGACCATAGTTTCAGGGGACATCTAAGTCAAGTGGCATAATAAAATCTATTAAGAAAACATTCTACATCCCACTTTGGAGAGTGGCTTCTGGGGTCTTAAATGCTGGCAAGCAGCCATCTAAGATGCATCGATGGGCCTTGACCCACCTGGAGCGATGGATAATGAAGGACACCAAAGATACACGGTAATTACGAGCCCAAGAGACAGAAAGGGCCACATAAACCAGAGACTACATCAGCCTAAGACCTGAAGAGCTAGATGGTGCCCGGCTACAACCGATGACTGCCCTGACAGGGAACACAACAGAGAACTCCTGAGGGAGCAGGAGAGCAGTGGGATGCAGACCCCAAATTCTCATAAAAAAACTAGACTGAGTGGTCTGACTGAGAATAGAAGGACCCCAGAGGTCATGGTCCCCAGACCTTCTGATAGCCCAGTACAGGAGCCATTCCCAAAGCTAACTCTTCAGTCAGGGATTGGAGCTGACTATGGGATAAAAAATGACACTGGTGAAGAATGAGATTCTTGGATCAAGTAGACACATCAGACTATGTTGGCATCTCCTGTCTGGAGGAGAGATGAGAGGGCAGAGGAGGTGAGAAGCTGGCTGAATGAACACAAAAATAGAGAGTGGAGAGAAGGAGTGTGCTGTCTCAAAGCTGTCTCATTAGGGGGAGAACAATTAGGAGTATATAGCAAGGTGTATATAAATTTTTGTATGAGAGACTGACTCGATCTGTAAACTTTCACTTAAAGCACAATAAAAATTAAAAAAAAAAAAAAAACAAGAAATAAAAAATGTTGGAGGGGCTTTGGGGAGATCGGAACTCTTATGCACTGCTGGTGGGAACGCAAAATGATAAAACCATTTTGGAAGACAATATAGTGCTTCTTTAGAACGCTAGAAATAGAAATACCATATAATCCAGCAATCCCACTCCTAGGAATATATCCTAGAGAAATAAGAGTCGTCACACGAATAGACTTATGCACCGTCATGTTCATTGCAGCGTTGTTCACAAAAGGAAAAAGATGGAAACAACTTACATGTCCATCAACAGAGGAATGGATAAACAAACTGTGGTACATACACACAATGGAGTATTACTCAACGATGAGGAACAATGATGAATCTGTAAAGGATCTCATAACATGGATGAACCTGCAGGGCATCATGCTGAGTGAAATAAATCAATCACAAAAGGACAAATATTGTACGAGACCACTACTGTAAAACTCATGAAAACGTTTACACACAAAAAGAAACAATCTTTGATGGTTACAAAGGTGGGTAGGGATGGGGTTGAAAAAATGCTAAATAGACAATAGATAAGTGGTATCTTTGGTGAAGGGTAAGACAGTACACAATACTGGGGAAGATAGCACAACTCGTACAAGGCAAGATCATAGAAGCGCCACAGATTCATCCAAACTCCCTGAGGGACAGAATTGCTGGGCAGAGGGCTGTGGGGACCCGGGTGTTGGGGAACATTTTGCTCAATTGGCATAACATAGTTTATAAAGAAAATGTTCTACATCCTACTTTGGTGAATCGTGTCTGGGGTCTTAAAAGTCTGTGAGTGGCCATCTAGGATCCTCCACTAGTCTCACCCCTTTGGGAGCAAGGAATAATGAAGAAAACTAAAAATATAAGGGATATTTTAGTCCAAAGGACTAATGGACCACATCTACCATGGCCTCCAGCAGATGAGTCCAGTACAACTAGGTGGTACCCGGCTACCACCATTGACTACTCTGACAAGGATCACAATAGAGGGTCCCAGACAGGGCTGGAGAAAAATGTAGAACAAAATTCTAACTCACAAAAAAAGACCAGACTTGCTGGCCTGACAGAGACGGGAGAAACCCTGGGAGTATGGCCCCCAGACACCCTTTCAATGCAGTAATGAAGTCACTCCTGACATTCCCCACTCAGCGAAATATTGGACAGTCCCATAAAACAAAATGAGACTAAAGGGGCACACCAGTCCTGGGGCAAAGCCTAAGTAGGTAGGAGGGGACAGGAAAGTTGGTAATAGGGAACCTAAGGTTGAGAAGGGAGAGTGTTGACAGGTCGTGGGGTGGTTAACCAATGTCATAAAACAATATGTGTACCAACTCTTTAATGAGAAACTAGTTTTTCTGTAAACCTTCATTAAAAGTACAATAAAAATAATTTTAAAAAATCAATATGAGACCAAAAGGTCAACAATTTCTCAAAAGGGAAGATGAGAAGATAAGGGGGCTAGGAAACTAGAGTACCGGAAGGGGAACAAACAGAACACAATTAAAGAGAATGACACCTTGTCATAAATGTAACTAATGTCACTGAACAATATGTATGAAAATTGTCAAATGAGAACCTAACTGGCTTTGTAAACTTTCACCAAAACTCAGTAAGTGCCTAGTAAGGGGGCATAGAGGGACTGTCCACTACGTTTTGTCAAATCTACGATGTCATTGTTGTAAGGCACGCCATCATTTATGTACCAAGAAAGAAAAAAACATGTTCAGTAGAAATGTAAGGGGGCTTCACTGGAAGAAACATCCTGATTTCAGAGAAGTTGAATGTCAAAAATATATGTCTTAGAATTGATGAAATGCAGCATACTCAGAGAGTGAGTGTTGAGGAGGTTTATAGATTGAGTGGAAGAAACTATTATGCAAGCAGAAGAAGACTCCTTGGGATGAGAGAGTGGGATAAGTAATAGAGCTAGGTCTGGCAGGAGCAGGAGGGAACCAGCTCAAGGACAGGAAGGAAAGTCTCCCTCCTGGGACAAGACAAGGGACTTTGAGAGAGATCAGGCCTCACACCTCATTTTTCTTAGTTATTAGGAGGCAATTTTGTATTTAATTTTGGAATTATTTCAGAGTCTTTTGTATGAGTTCTCTTACAAGCTCAGACTTGTGTTTCTGAGTTTGTTTTTGTTTTTTTTTAAGAGACATAGCGATACAGAGAAAGGAATTTATTTTTGAGGAATTGGCTTATGTAATTGTGGGAATTGGCAAGTCCAAAATCTGTAGGTCAGGCAACAGGCTGGAAATTCCAACAGTCCTGCGCCCCAAAATACATAGGTCATGGGACAGGCTGGATATTCAGGCAGTCTTACGTTCACATATCGGTAGGTCACATGATCTGGCAGGACCAGACTTCTGCGAGAAGTCTGGCAAGTTACCTATTTGTAGTTCGGAGGCAGAATACTCCCTTAGGAAAGCTCTCTTTATTTATTTGTTGTGTTTTAGATGAAGGTTTACAGGACAAACTAGCTTCTCTTTAAACAGTACACATCGTTTTGTGACATTGGCTAACACCACCACAACATGTCAACACTCTCCCTTCTCAACCTTGGATTTCCTATTGTCAGCTTTCCTGTCCCCTCCTACCTTCTAGTCCTTGCCCCTGGGCAGTTGTGCCCCTTTCATCTCATTTTGTTTTATGGGCCCGTCTAATCTTTGGATGAACCTTAAGAGTGACTTCATTACTGAGCTAAAAGGGTGTCCAAGGGCCATACTCTTGGGGTTTCTCCAGTCTGTGTCAGGCCAGTAAGTCTGATCTTTTTTTGTGAGTTAAAATTTTGTTCTACATCTTTCACTGTCTGGGACCCTCTATTACGATCCTTGTTAGAGCACTCAGTGGTGGTAGCCGGGCACCATCTAGTTGTACTGGATTCATCCGGTGGAGACTGTGGTAGAGGGGGTCCATTAGTTCATTAGACTAATCTTTCCCTTGTATCTTTAGTTTTCTTCATTCTCCTTGCTTCCGAAGGGGTAAGATCAGCAGAGTACCTTAGATGGCCACTCACCCCAGACACTACTCACCAAAGCAGAATGTAGAACATTTTCTTTACAAACTATGTTATGCCAGTTGAGCTAGATGTTCCCTAAGACCATGGTCCCCATATCCCTCAGCCCAACAATTCTGTCCCTCGGGGAGTTTGGGTGTGTTTACGGAGCTTCCACGACCTTGCCTCCTACAAGTTGTGCTGTCTTTCCCAGTATTGTGTGCTGTCTTATCCTTCATCAAAGTTACCACTTATCTATTGTCTATTTAGCGTTTTTCCACCCCCACCCCCATAATCATCAAAGATTTTTTTCTTTTTGTGTGTAACCTTTTCATGAGTTTTTACAGTAGTAGTCTCATACAATATTTGTACTTTTTTATTTTTTAATTACTGTGCTTTAAGTGAAACTTTACAAATCAAGTCGTCTCTCATACAGAAACTTATACACACCTTGTACGTACCCCTAACTGTTCCCCTCCTAATGTGACAGTGCACTCCTCCTCTCCACCCTATACTTCCCATGTCTATTCAACCAGCTCCTGTACCCCTCTGCCTTGTCATCTCACTGCCAGACAGGAGCTGCCCATATAGCCAAGAAGCTCATTCCTCACCAGTATCATTTTCTATTTTATAGTCCAGTCCACTCCCTGTCTGAAGGGTTGGCTTTGGGAATGGTTCCAGTCTTGGGCTAACAGAAGGTCCGAGGGCCATGACCTCTGGGGTCCCTCTAGTCTCAGTCAGACCATTAAGTCTTGTCTTTTTATGAGAATTTGAGGTCTGCATCCCACATTTCTCCTGCTCCATGAGGGATTCTCTGTTGTGTTCCGGATCAGGGCAATTATTGGCGGTAGCGGTGTACCATTTAGTTCTTCCCGTCTCAGGCTGACAGAGTCTCTGGTTTATGTGGCCCTTTCTGTTTCTTGAGCTCATATTTACCTAGTGTCTTTGGTGTTCTTCATTTTCCTTTGCTTCAGGTGGGTTGAGACTAATTAATGTAATTAATGTCTGCTTGCTAGAGTTTAAGACCCCAGGTGCCACTCACCGAAGTGGGATGCAGAACGTTTTCTTTAATACATTTTGTTATGCCAGTTGACCGAGATCTCTCCTGAAACCATGGTCCCCAAACCCCCGTCCCTCCTACTCTGGCCTCATAGAGTTTAGTTGTATTCAGAAAACTTCTTTGCTTTTGGTTTAGTCCAATTGCGCTAACCTCTCCAGTATTGTGTGTTGTCTTTTCCTTCACCTAAAATAGTTCTTGCCTACCATCTAATTAGTGAATACCACTCTCCCTTTCTCCCTACTCTTGCAACCATCAGAGAATATTTTTGTCTGTGTTAAACTTTTTCTTGAGTTCTTATATTAGTGGTTTCATATAATATTTGTCCTTTTGCAACTGACGAATTTCACTCAGGATAATGTCTTTCAGATCCCTCCACTTTATGAGCTGTTCCACATATTGGTCATTGCTCTTAATCATTGTGTAATATTCCGTTATGTGAATATGCCATAATTTATTTATCCAGTCATCCATTGATAGGCACCTTGGTTTCTTCCATCTTTTTGCTATTGTAAACAATGCTGCAGTGAACATGGGTGTGCATGTGTTTGTTCTTGTGAGGGCTTTTATTGCTCTAGGATATTTTCCAAAGAGTGGGATTGCTGAATCGTATGGTAGTTTTAGTTCTAGCTTTTTAAGGAAACACCAGATCAATTTCCGAAGTGGTTGTACTGTTTTACATTCTCACCAGCAGTGTGTAAGTATTCCAGCCTCTCCACAACCTCTCCAACATTTATTATTCTGTGTTTTTTGGATTAACGCCAGACTCGTTGGAGTGAGGTGATATCTCATGGTAGTTTCAATTTGCATTTCTCTGACGGCTAGTCATCTTGAGCATTTTCTCATGTATCTGGTAGTCGCCTGAATGTCTTCTTTGGTGAAATGTCTGCTCCCATCCTTTGCCCATTTTTTAATTGGGGTATTTGTCTTTTTGTTGTTGAGTTTTTGCAGTATCAAGTAGATTTTAGAGATCAGGTGCTGATTGGATTTGTTGTAGCAAAAACTTTTCCCCAGTCTGTAGATAATCTTTTTAGTGTTTTGAAGTCTTTGGATGAGCATAAGTGCTTGATTTTTAGGAGCTCCCAGTTATCTAGTTTCTCTTTTGGTATTTGTGCACTGTTAGTAATATTTTGTATACTGTTTATGCCATGCATTAGGGCTTCTAGCGTTGTCCCTTTTTTTTTCTTCTGTAATATTTATTGTTTTAGATTTTATATGTAGGCTTTTGATCCATTTTGAGCTAGTTTTTGTGCATGGTGTGAGGTACGAGTCTTGTTTCATTTTTTTACGAATGGATATCCTGTTATGCCAGCACCACTTGTTAAAGAGACAGTTTTTTCCCCATTTAACAGACTTTGGGCCTTTGCCAAATATCAGCTGCTCATATGTGGAAGGATTTATGTCTGGGTTCTCAATTCTGTTCCATTGGTCTATGTATCTGTTGTTATAATAGTACCAGACTGTTATGAACACTGTGGCTATATAATATGTTCTAAAATCAGGTAGTGTGAGGCCTCCCACTTTGTTGTTCTTTTAAAGTAATGCTTTACTTATCTTCCCCTTCCATATGAAGTTGGTGGTTTGTTTCTTCATCTCATTAAAAAATGTTATTGGAATATGGATCGGGATTGCATTGTATCTATAGATCACTCTGGGTAGAATAGATATTTTCACAATGTTGAGTCTTCCTATCCATGAGCAAGATACGTTTTTCCACTTATGTAGGCCTCTTTTTTTTTTTTGCTGTAGCGTCTTGTAGTTTTCTTTGTATACGTCTTTTCAGTCTTTGGTTAGATATTGCTAAGTATTACACCTTCTTGGGGGCTATTGTAAATTGTATTGATTTGGTGATTTCTTTTTCAAAGTTCTCTTTGTTCGTGTAGAGGAATCCAACTGATTTTTGTATGTTTATCTTGTATCCTGATAATCTGATGAACTCTTCTATTAGTTTCAGTAGTTTTTTTTGAGTATTCTTAAGGGTTTTCTGTGTATAAGATCATATCTGCAAAAAGAGATACTTTTACTTCTTCCCTACCAATTTGGATGCCCTTTATTTCTTTTTCTAGCCTAATTCCTCTGGCTGGGACCTCCAGCCCAATGTTGAATAAGAGTGGTAATAGAGGTCATTCTTTCTGATTCCCATTCTCAAGGGAAATGCTTTTAGACTCTCTCCATTTAGGGTGATATTGGCTCTTGGCTTTGTATAAATGACCTGTACTAACTGTATTATGTTGAGGAATTCTCCTTCTATTCCTATTTTGCTGAGAGTTTTTGTCATGAATGGGTGTTGAACTTTGTCAAATGCCTTTTCTGCATCAATTGATAAGATCATGTGGTTCTTGTCTTTTGTTTTATTTATGTGGTGGATTACGTTGATTGTTTTTCTAATGTTAAACCACTCTTGCATATCTGGTGTGACTTCCACTTGATCATAGTGAATTATTATTATTTTTTTTATTAACTTTCATTGAGCTTCAAGTGAACGTTTACAAATCAAGTCAGACTGTCACATATAAGTTTATATACACCTTACTCCGTACTCCCACTTGCTCTCCCCCTAATGAGTCAGCCCTTCCAGTCTCTCCTTTCGTGAAAACTTTGCCAGCTTCCAACTCTCTCTATCCTCCCATCCCCCCTCCAGACAGGAGATGCCAACACAGTCTCAAGTGACCACTTGATATAATTAGCTCACTCTTCATCAGCATCTCTCTCCTACCCACTGTCCAGTCCCTAACATGTCTGATGAGTTGTCTTCGGGGATGGTTCCTGTCCTGTGCCAACAGAAGGTTTCGGGACCATGACTGCCGGGATTCCTCTAGTCTCGGTCAGACCATTAAGTATGGTCTTTTTATGAGAATTTGGGGTCTGCATCCCACTGATCTCCTGCTCCCTCAGGGGTTCTCTGTTGTGTTTCCTGTCAGGGCAGTCGTCAATTGTGGCCAGGCACCAACTAGTTCTTCTGGTCTCAGGATGATGTAAGTCTCTGGTTCATGTGGCCCTTCCTGTCTCTTGGGCTCTTAGTTGTCGTGTGACCTTGGTGTTCTTCATTCTCCTTTGCTCCAGGTGGGTTGAGACCAGTTGATGCATCTTAGATGGCCGCTTGTTAGCATTTAAGACCCCACATGCCTCATTTCAAAGTGGGATGCAGAATGTTTTCATAATAGAATTATTTTGCCAATTGACTTAGAAGTCCCCTTAAACCATGGTCCCCAAACCCCCGCCCTTGCTCTGCTGACCTTTGAAGCATTCATTTTATCCCGGAAACTTCTTTGCTTCTGGTCCAGTCCAGTTGAGCTGACCTTCCATGTATTGAGTATTGTCCTTCCCTTCACCTAAAGCAGTTCTTATCTACTAATTAATGAGTAAAAAACCCTCTCCCACCCTCCCTCCCTCCCCGCCTCGTAACCACAAAAGTATGTGTTCTTCTCAGTTTATACTATTTCTCAAGATCTTATAATAGTGGTCTTATACAATATTTTTCCTTTTGCCTCTGACTAATTTTGCTCAGCATAATGCCTTCCAGGTTCCTCCATGTTATGAAATGTTTCACAGATTCGTCACTGCTCTTTATCGATGCGTAGTATTTCATTGTGTGAATATACCACAATTTATTTACCCATTCATCCGTTGATGGACACCTTGGTTGCTTCCAGCTTTTTGCTATTGTAAACAGAGCTGCAATAAACATGGGTGTGCATGTATCTGTTTGCGTGAAGGCTCTTGTATCTCTAGGGTATATTCTGAGGAGTGGGATTTCTGGGTTGTATGGTAGTTCTATTTCTAACTTTTTAAGAAAACGCCAGATAGATTTCCAAAGTGGTTGTACCATTTTACATTCCCACCAGCAATGTATAAGAGTTCCAATCTCTCCACAGCCTCTCCAACATTTATTATTTTGTGTTTTTTGGATTAATGCCAGCCTTGTTGGAGTGAGATGGAATCTCATCGTGGTTTTAATTTGCATTTCTCTAATGGCTAATGATCGAGAGCATTTTCTCATGTATCTGTTAGCTGCCTGAATATCTTCTTTAGTGAAGTGCGTGTTCATATCCTTTGCCCACTTCTTGATTGGGTTGTTTGTTTTTTGTGGTTGAGTTTTGACAGAATCATATAGATTTTAGAGATCAGGTGCTGGTCGGAGATGTCATAGCTGAAAATTCTTTCCCAGTCTGTAGGTGGTCTTTTTACTCTTTTGGTGAAGTCTTTAGATGAGCATAGGTGTTTGATTTTTAGGAGCTCCCAGTTATCTGGTTTCTCTTCGTCATTTTTGGTAATATTTTGTATTCCGTTTATGCCTTGTATTAGGGCTCCTGAGGTTGTCCCTATTTTTTCTTCCATGATCTTTATCATTTTAGTCTTTATGTTTAGGTCTTTGATCCACTTGGAGTTAGTTTTTGTGCATGGTGTGAGGTATGGGTCCTGTTTCATTTTTTGCAAATGGATATCCAGTTATGCCAGCACCATTTGTTAAAAAGACTATCTTTTCCCCAATGAACTGACTCGGAGCCTTTGTCAAATATCAGCTGCTCATATGTGGATGGATTTATATCTGGGTTCTCAATTCTGTTCCATTGGTCTATGTGCCTGTTGTTGTACCAATACCAGGTTGTTTTGACTACTGTGGCTGTGTAATAGGTTCTGAAATCAGGTAGAGTGAGGCCTCCCACTTTCTTCTTCTTTTTCAGTAATGCTTTACTTATCCGAGGCTTCTTTTCCTTCCATATGAAGTTGGTGATTTGTTTAATCATCACATTAAAAAATGACATTGGAATTTGGATCGGAAGTGCATTGTATGTATAGATGGCTTTTGGTAGAATAGACATTTTTACTATGTTAAGTCTTCCTATCCAAGAGCAAGGTATGTTTTTCCACTTAAGTATGTCCTTTTTAATTTCTTGTAGAAGAGCTTTGTAGTTTTCTTTGTATAGGTCTTTTACATCCTTGGTAATATTTATTCCTAAGTATTTTATCTTCTTGGGGGCTACTGTGAATGGTATTGATTTGGTGATTTCCTCTTCGATGTTCTTTTTGTTGATGTAGAGGAATCCAAGTCATTTTTGTGTGTTTATCTTATAACCTGAGACTCTGCCAAACTCTTCTATTAGTTTCAGTAGTTTTCTGGTGGATTCGTTGGGGTTTTCTGTGTATAAGATCATGTCATCTGCAAATAGAGATAATTTTACTTCCTCTTTGCCAATCCGGATGCCCTTTATTTCTTTGTCTAGCCTAATTGCTCTGGCTAGGACTTCTAGCACAATGTTGAATAAGAGTGGTGATAAAGGGCATCCTTGTCTGGTTCCCGTTCTCAAGGGAAATGCTTTCAGGTTCTCTCCATTTAGAGTGATGTTGGCTGTTGGCTTTGCATAGATGCCCTTTATTATGTTGAGGAATTTTCCTCAATTCCTATTTTGGTGAGAGTTTTTATCATAAATGGGTGTTGGACTTTGTCAAATGCCTTTTCTGCATCAATTGATAAGGTCATGTGGTTTTTGTCTTTTGTTTTATTTATGTGGTGGATTACATTAATGGTTTTTCTAATATTAAGCCAGCCTTGCATAAAAAAAAAAAATGCATACCTGGTATAAATCCCACTTGATCTTGGTGAATTATTTTTTTGATATGTTGTTGAATTCTATTGGCTAGAATTTTGTTGAGGATTTTTGCATCTATGTTCATGAGGGGTATACGTGTGTAATTTTCCTTTTTTGTAATGTCTTTACCTGGTTTTGGTATCAGGGAGATGGTGCCTTCATAGAATGAGTTGGGTAGTATTCCGCCATTTTGTATGCTTTGAAATACCTTTAGTAGTAGTGGTGTTAACTCTTCTCTGAAAGTTTGGTAGAACTCTGCAGTGAAGCCGTCTGGGCCAGGGCTTTTTTTTGTTGTTGGGAGTTTTTTGATTACCATTTCAATCTCTTTTTTTGTTATGGGTCTATTTAGTTGTTCTACTTCTGAATGTGTTAATTTAGGTAGGTAGTGTTTTTCTAGGAATTCATCCATTTCTTCTAGGTTTGCAAATTTGTTAGAGTACAATTTTTCGTAATAATCTGATATGATTCTTTTAATTTCATTTGGGTCCTTTGTGATGTGGCCCTTCTCGTTTCTTATTCGGATTATTTGTTTCCTTTCCTGTATTTCTTTAGTCAGTCTAGCCAATGGTTTATCAATTTTGTTAATTTTTTCAAAGAACCAGCTTTTGGCTTTGTTAATTCTTTCAATTGTTTTTCTGTTCTCTAATTCATTTAGTTCAGGTCTAATTTTTATTATTTGTTTTCTTCTGGTGCCTGATGGATTCTTTTGTTGCTCACTTTCTACTTGTTCAAGTTGTAGGGACAGTTCTCTGATTTTGGCTCTTTCTTCTTTTTGTATGTGTGCATTTATCGATATAAATTGGCCTCTGAGCACTGCTTTTGCTGTGTCCCAGAGGTTTTGATAGGAAGTATTTTCATTCTCATTGCATTCTACGAATTTCCTTATTTCCTCCTTGATGTCTTCTATAACCCAGTCTTTTTTCAGGAGGGTATTGTTCAGTTTCCAAGTATTTGATTTCTTTTCCCTAGTTTTTCTGTTATTGATCTCTAGTTTTATTGCCTTGTGGTCTGAGAAGATGCTTTGTAATATTTCGATGTTTTGGACTCTGCAAAGGTTTGTTTTATGACCTACTATGTGGTCTATTCTAGAGAATGTTCCATGTGCGCTAGAAAAAAAAGTATACTTTTCAACAGTTGGGTGGAGAGTTCTGTATAAGTCAATGAGGTCAAGTTGGTTGATTGTTGTAAGTAGGTCTTCCGTGTCTCTATTGAGCTTCTTACTGGAAGTCCTGTCCTTCTCCGAAAGTGGAGTGTTGAAGTCTCCTACTATAATTGTGGAGGTGTCTATCTCACTTTTCAATTCTTTTAAAATTTGATTTATGTATCTTGCAGCCCTGTCATTGGGTGCATAAATATTTAATATGGTTATGTCTTCCTGATCAATTGTCCCTTTTATCATTATGTAGTGTCCTGCTTTATCCTTTGTGGTGGATTTAAGTCTAAAGTCTATTTTGTCAGAAATTAATATTGCTACTCCTCTTCTTTTTTGCTTATCGTTTGCTTGATATATTTTTTTCCATCCTTTGAGTTTTAGTTTGTTTGTGTCTCTAAGTCTAAGGTGTGTCTCTTGTAGGCAGCATATAGACGGATCGTGTTTCTTTATCCAGTCCGAGACTCTCTGTCTCTTTATTGGTGCATTTAGTCCATTTACATTCAGCGTAATAATAGATAAATAAGTGTTTAGTGTTGTCATTTTGATGCCTTTTTATGTGTGTTGTTGACAATTTCATTTTTCCACTTACTTTTTTATGCTGAGATGTTTTTCTTAGTAAATTGTGAGATCCTCATTTTCATAGTGTTTGACTTTATGTTTGTTGAGTCGTTACATTTTTCTTGGCTTTTATCTTGGGTTATGGAGTTGTTATACCTCTTTGTGGTTACCTTAATATTTACCCCTATCTTTCTAAGTAAAAACCTAACTTGTCCTATATCGCCTTGTATCACTCTCCATATGGCTGTTCTATGCCACCTATATTTAGTCCCTCTTTTTGATTATTGTGATCTTTTACATATTGACTTCAGTGATTCCCTGTTATGAGCATTTTTTTTTTAATTAATCTTAATTTGTTTTTGTGATTTCCCTATTTGAGTTGATATCAGGATGTTCTGTTTTGTGACCTTGTGTTGTGCTGGTATCTGATATTATTGGTTTTCTGACCAAACAATATCTTTTAGTATTTCTTGTAGCTTTGGTTTGGTTTTTGCAAATTCTCTAAACTTGTGTTTATCTGTAAATATCTTAATTTTGCCTTCATATTTCAGAGAGAGTTTTGCTGGATATATTATCTTTGGCTGGCAGTTTTTCTCCTTCAGTGCTCTGTATATGTTGTCCCATTCCCTTTTTGCCTGCATGGTTTCTGGTGAGTAGTCTGAACTTATTCTTATTGATTCTTGCTTGAAGGAAACCTTTCTTTTCTCCCTGGCTGCTTTTAAAATTTTCTCTTTATCTTTGGTTTTGGCGAGTTTGATGATAATATGTCTTGGTGTTTTTCTTTTTGGATCAATCTTAAATGGGGTTCGATGAGCATCTTGGATAGATATCCTTTCGTCTTTCATGATGTCGGGGAAGTTTTCCGCCAACAGATCTTCAACGATTTTCTCTGTGTTTTCTGTCTTCCCTCCCTGTTCTGGGACTCCAATCACACGCAAGTTATCCTTCTTGATAGAGTCTCACATGATTCTTAGGGTTTCTTCATTTTTTTTCATTCTTTTATCTGATTTTTTTTCAGCTATGTTGGTGTTAATTCCCTGGTCCTCCAGATTTCCCAGTCTGTATTCTAATTGCTCGAGTCTGCTCCTCTGACTTCCTATTGCGTTGTCTAATTCTGTAATTTTATTGTTAATCTTTTGGATTTCTACATGCTGTCTCTCTATGGATTCTTGCAACTTATTAATTTTTCCACTATGTTCTTGAATAATCTTTTTGAGTTCTTCAACAGTTTTATCAGTGTGTTCCTTGGCTTTTTCTGCAGTTTGCCATATTTAGTTTCTGAGGTCATCCCTGATGTCTTGAAGCATTCTGTAAATTAGTTTGTTATATTCTGTATCTGATAATTCCAGGAGTGTATCTTCATTTGGGAAAGATTTTGATTCTTTTGTTTGGGGGGTTGTAGAAGCTGTCATGGTCTGCTCCTTTGTGTGGTTTGATATCGACTGCTGTCTCCGAGCCATCACTAAGATATATAAAAAAAAAAGATATAGTAGTGGTTTATTCTGTAATTGCTCACTGAGTCTTATCTTGTTTTATTTTCTTTCAATATACATGGATGGGCTACTAGATTGTGCTGTCTTGTTTGTTGTAGCCCTTGACTTACTTATGACCTATTACCAGCTGGTTTGGGCTGTTGCCAGATATATATGCCTGAGTCTATTCACTATTCTTGAGTAGTATCTGATTTTGGGTCATCAAGTGTGTGCTGCACCCTAACACCTATCCACCTCGAGAAGTAGTGGTGATAGCTGTGTGCACCAGATTCTATTAGCAGCTGGGGTTCACCCTCCAAGGGGGGCAGGATGCTGACAGGCTTCCCCCAAGTGTCAGTGAGGTAGGTGTGTCTCTCTTCCTGTAGCACCTTGGTGGGAGGGCACTGCAGCTGTACCTTAGGCCCCCAATGCAAGTACCTCTACAGATTAGTAGGTGTCACCCTCCTTAGACCCCTAAGGCAAGAGGCTAGGTGGTCTAGGGGGAGCTTCAGCCCTCAGTTCCCTGTTGTGGGTCAGTTAGGGCTCTGTTGAATAAGCAGAGATATCAGACCTGGGAAACTTGTTTTTCCAGAAAATCCGCTAAAAAAAAAGAATGCAGTCAGATCCCTATCAGAACTGCCTTTGGATTATAACCTCCACCTTGTTCCCTGTAAGGATGAAAGTTCGAGATTTGGATCATATATGCTTGGCTGTAGCTGTTTCTGTGTTTTTAGTCCAATTAGGGATGGATTTTTGGTCCCTGGGTTTTTTGTGGTCCCTTCTCTCAGGCTGGACGAATGGGTTAGGAAAAGACCAAAAAAAAAAAAGGGAAAAGCAAAGCTGCCGCGGAGCTGGAGCCGTTCTCCCTCTGGCTCAGGAAATTCCAATGTTAATGAAGCCGCCTGGGAAGGGTGGGGGAGGGTTCAGAGAAACAGGAGAGTAGCACCCCGGAATATAGCCAAAGTTACTTATCTTGCTTGGAATGACTATTTTATCTGAGATTCCTGAGGGGCATGTCACCTATGTGTGCTGGCTGTGTGGAGATTGCCCCCGAGGGTCTGGCCCTCTGAAGCCACGGTCAGATCCTCCCCTGCCAGTCCAAAGCCCAGCATCAAGGTTCCCCTGCTGGGACGCTGCGCTCCCGGCTCCAAAATCAGTCGCTGCCTCCAGGGGACTTCTCGTCCCACCAGCCGCATCACCGCGCCACCCCCGCGGACTGGCTGGGCCCCCTCCCGGGGTTAGTTCAGGGGAGTAGGGGCGCGCCCCGTGCTTTGCCTTGACAGTGCCCAGCCAAAAGCCCAGCGCCAAGGTTCCCCGGCTGGGACGCTGCATTCCCGGCTCCAAAACCAGTCTCTGCCTCCCGGGGACTTCTCCCACCAGCCGCGTCGCCACGCCACCCGCGCGGACCGGCTGGGCCCCCTCCCGGGGTCAGTTCAGGGGGGTAGGGCTGCGCCCCTTGTTTGTGCCCTCACAAGATTTTGTGTTCAGCTCCCCTGGGCCCAGACCTAAGCCTGGCGCCAAGGTTACCTGACTGGGATGCTGGCTCCAGGCTCCGAAAACAGTTGCTGCCTCCCCATATTTGTTCGTTCTCCGTCTCTATATCAATGTTTGTTGTTCAGGGTTCGTAGATTGTTATGTATGTGATCGATTCACTTGTTTTTCCGAGTCTTTGTTGCAAGAGGGATCAGAGGTAACGTCTACCTAGTCCGCCATCTTGGCCCCACCTGTGAATTACTTTTTTGATTTGTTGTTGAATTCTATTGGCTAGAATTTTGTGAGGATTTTTGCATCTATGTTCATGAGGGGTATAGGTCTGTAATTTTCTTTTTTGTGGTGTCTTTACCTGGTTTTGGTACCAGGGATATGCTGGCTTCATAGAATAAGTTTGGGAGTATTCCATCCTTTTCTATGCTCTGAAATACCTTTAGTAGTAGTGGTTGTAACTCTTCTCTGAAAGTTTGGTGGAATTCTCCAGTGAAGCCATCATGGTCAAGGCTTTTTTTGTTGGTAGTTTTTTAGTTACTTTTTCAATCTCTTTTTTTGTTATGCGTCCATTTAGTTGTTCTGCCTCTGAATTGTGTTAGTTTAGGTAGGTAGTGTGTTTCTAGAAATTGGTCCATTTCCTCTAAAAAAATTTTTTTTTCAAATTTGTCAGAGGATAATTTCTCATAGTAATCTGATATGATTCTTTTAATTTCCGTTCGGTCTGTTGTGATATCACCCATCTCATTTCTTATTCTGGTTATTTGCTTCCTCTCCTGTTTTTCTTATCAGTTTGGGCAGTGGTTTATCGATCTTGTTAATCTTTTCAAAGAACCAGCTTTTGGTCTTATTAACTCTTTCAATTGTTTTTCTGTTCTCTATTTCATTTAATTCTACTCTAACTTTTATTATTTGCTTTCTTCTGGTGCCTGAGGGTTTCTTTGTTGCTCTCTTTCTATTTGTTCAAGTTGCAGGGCTAATTCTTTGATGTTGGCCCTTTTTCCTTTTTTGGATGTGTGTGTTTATTGCTGTAAATGGACCTCTGAGCACTGCTTTAACGCTGTCCCAAAGGTTCAATAGGAATTGTTCTCATTCTCATTTGATTCTACGAATTTCTTTATTCTGTCCTTAATTTCTCTTGTAACCCCATAGTTTTCGAGCAAGGTGTTGTTCAGTTTAAATGTGCTTGCTTTCTTTCCCCTACTTTTTCTGTTATTGATTTCTACTTTTTTGCCTTTATTATCGGAGAAGATGCTTTGTAATATTTCTGTGTTTTGGACACTGTTAAGGCTTGCTTTATGGCCTAATATGTGGTCTCTTCTAGAGAATGTTTCATGCGTTTTGGAAAAAAAACTATGCTTGGCTGCTGTTGGGTGGTGTGTTCTGTATATGTCTATGTGGTTTAGTTGGTTGATTGTGGCATTTAGATCTTCTGTGTCTTTACTGAGCTTTTTTCTGGATGTTCTGTTCTTCACTGAAAGTGGCGTGTTGAAGATTCCTACTATTGTTGTGGAGGTGTGTATGTCGCTTTTCAATACTGTTACAGTTTATGTATCTTGAAGCAATATTGTTGGGTGCATAAATATTTAATATGTTATATCCTCCTGGAATATCATCTCTTTAATCATTATATAGTGCCCTTCCTTATCCCTTGGGGTGGGTTTTACTTTAAACCTGTTTTGTCAGAAATTAATATTGCCACTCCTGCACTTTTTTCATTGTTGTTAACTTGATTTTTTTATCCTTTGAGTTTTAGTTTGTTTGTGTCTTTAAGTCTAATGCACGTGTCTTGTAGGGAGCTTATAGATGGATCGTGTTTTTTTAATCTATTCTGCCACTTTCTGTCTCTTTATAGGTGCATTTAATCCATTTACATTCAGCGTAATTATGGATAGGTATGAGTTTAGTGCTGTCATTTTGATGTCTTTTTTTTTTGCGTGTTGTTGGCAGTTTCTTTTTTACACTTAGTTTTTTGTGCTGAGTGGTTTTCCTTTATATATTGTCTCTTCCTCTTTTTCATTGCTGCTTTTTTTTTTTTTTTGCTGAATCTTTATGTTCTTCTTGTATTTTATTTTGATGTGCAGGATTGTTAGTTTCCTTTGTGGTTACCTTAATGTTTACCCTTGTTTTTCTGTGTTTAAACCAAACTTTTCTCTCTTGTCTTCCTCTCCATATGAAAGATCTATGACTATATTTTTTAGTTCCTCTTTATTGGTTTAATGTTGTCATCTTTTATATAATGACATCTCCGTTTCCCTGTTTTGAGTGTTTTTTATCTTGATTTATTTTCAAGATTTCCCTAACTGGGTTTCTCTATCTGGTTTCTCTATCCTGTATTGCAGTCTTTAGTTGTTATCTGATGTTATTGATTTTCTAGCCAAAGGAGTGCCTTTAGTATTTCTTGTAGTTTGGGTTTGGTTTTTCAAGTTCTCTAAACTGTTTATCTGGAAATGTCCTAATTTCGCCTTCATATTTGAGAGACAGCTTTGCTGGATATGTGATTCTTGGTTGCCAATATTTTTCCTTCAGTGCTTTATATATGTCATCCCATTGTCTTCTTGCCTGCATAGTTTCTGCAGAGTAGTCCGAGCTTACTCTTAATGACTATCCTTTGTAGGTGACTTTTTGTTTATCCCTAGCTGCTCTTTAAATTCTCTCTTTTGTTTGGTTTTGGCAAGTTTGATTATGATATGTCTTGGTGACTTTCTTTAGGGATCTGCCTTGTGTGGGTTTTGATGAGAATCTTGGATAGATATCTTCTTATCTTTTGTGAGATCAGGGAAGTTTTCTGCCAACAAATCTTCAACAATTCTCCCTGTATTTTCTGTTGTCCCTCCCTGTTCTTGTGCTCCAATCTCTTGTAGATTATTTCTCTTGATAGAGTCCTACATAGTTCTTAGAGTTTCTTCATTTTTTAAAAATTCTTTTATCTGATTTTTCTTCAACTATATTGGTGCCAAGTGTTTTGTCTTCATTCTCACTAATTCTGACTTCCATATCCTCAATTCTGCTCCTCTTACTTTCTATTGAGTTGTCTAATTCTGAAATTTTATTGTTAATCTTCTGAATTTCTGATTGCTGTCTCTCTATGGATCCTTGCAGACTATTAAATTTGTCATTATGCTCTTGAATAACCTTCTTAATTTCCTCCACTGCTTTATCTGTGTGTTCCTTGGCTTGTTCTGTGTTTTGCCTGACCTCCTTCCTGATGCCTTGAAGAGTTCTGTATATTTATCTTTTGTATTAAAAAAAAAAAATTTTTTTTTTTTTTTTTTTTATTCTACTGCTGGTAATTCCATCAAGATATCTTCATCAAGAAGATCCTTTGATTCTTATTTTGGAAGGTGGTTGAATTGATCATTGTCTGCTTCTTTATGTGGTTTGATATTGACTATTTTCTTGGAGCCATCTGTAAGTTATTGTATTAGTTTATTTTGTGTTGGCTTACTGTGTCCTAGCTTTTTACTTTGTTTTGAAATGCCCAAATAGCCTGCTTGAGTAAGCTAGTTTGATTATTGGTTCCTCTGAAGCTCTCACATCCTGACAACCAGATGGCTAGAGCTGTCACCATATATGTCAGCTCAGGAGTCCATTCAATTTTCTTGTATGAATTCTGCTCAGGTGTCCAGGTAGTCGGTCACTAATTGTGTTGTGCAGGCTCTCACTTACAGTCTTAGAGGAGCAAGGATGATTGGTGTAGGCAGAGGTATCTAGCTGGAGCAGGGAGCCACATTCTGAGCGAAGTAGGGGGCTGACAACCTTCCCCCGAGTGTCTGTGAGGAAAGCGTTTCCCTGTTCCCTAGAGTGTACAGGTGGGTGGGCTCTGCTGCTGGACCATGGACACCCAATTCTTTTGGCCGTAAAGACTGGGAGGCACCACTTATCCTTGGACCCTTTTCACAGGTGACTAGGTGGCATGGGTGGAGCCACCAGTCCTCAGTCCCCTGATGTGGGTAGCTCAGGACCCTGCTTAATAGGCAGAACAGTGTCAAATGTCAAAAACCCACCTCTCCACCACACAGCTGAAACAATTGAAGTCAGACCTCAGGCATATACACTGTTGCACTGTGTCAACAAGGGCCTAAGCTTTGTAATGGGGCCACCCAGGTCCATGCAGGGGTGAAAGTCATTCAAAGTTTGTGGATCACTTGTACTTGTGCCCAGGCAAAGTCGCTGCTTGTGCCCTGATTTTCCAGTTTAGGAGAGCTGGCAGATTATTTTTTCCCCATTTGTTAATTTGTTACTTCTCCAAGGCCAAGAGAATGTCTCAGGACATGCAACAGGACCTGTCTCAGGCCCAGGAAAAGTGACCACCGTTGAAGCTGGCTCTGGGCTGGAGTATAGGGAGGAGGGATCAAATAAATAGGAGAGAGTTCTCTCAAAAGGGGTGCTTTTTGGCCCACATGGTAAATTAGACAGAAATACTTATCTTTTGCCAAGAGCACTGTCCTTTGCTGATTCTGGAGGCATCAGTAGACTGTGCTGCTCACTCTCACCCGCTATGGAATATGCATTCTGAGTGCTACTGCCAGCCCTTCTGTCATTGTTCCAGGGGATCAGGGCTGAGGGACATTGGTTCCACCCAGTCAGGTCCAGCAACTCCTCACTGCTTCTGAACCATCTCTCCCTCCCCCTTCCACTCAATCTGATTACTTAACTTTGCCTTTGATGTTCAGGGCTCTTTGCTTGCCATGTATATAATCAATTCACTTGTTTTTCTTTGGGTCTTTGTTGTAAGCAACCACTGGAAGCATCTGACTACTCTGCCATTTTGGCCCTGCCTCTCTGTCAGTTTCTTATTCCATTCAGTGCTTGCCTGAGTTCTTTATCTCTTCATTTGATGCTTAGGGTTCCAGAATTGACATCTGTCTCTGTTTTACTTAGTTTTTTGGGTCTTTTTCTGCGGAGGGAGAGTGGTGTTTCTGTCTATAGTGCCAGGTTCGCTCCACCTTCAGTTATTTTCTGTTTTTTTGATTCATGCCAGTAATGGTGGGGTGAGATGGTATCTCATTGTGGTTTTGATTTACATTTCTCTAATGGCTAGTGATCATGAGCATCTCCTCATGTGTCTGTTAGCCACTTGAATGTCTTCTTTGGTGAAGTGTCTGCTCATTTCCTTTGCCCATTTTTTAATTGGATTGTCTTTTTGTTGTAGAGGTGTTAAATTTTCCTGTAGCGTTTAGGGATTAGACCCTTTGTCGGAATTGTAATAGACAATTTTTTTCCCCCAGTCTGTAGGTTCTCTTCTTACCTTTTTGGTGAAGTCTTTTGATGAGCATGAGTGCTTAATTTTTAGAAAATCTCAGTTATCTGGCTTACCTTCTGGAGTTTGTGTGTTGTTAGTTATGGTTTGTATCCTGTATTAGGGCCTGTTTCTGAGTTTTAAGGGCATTTTTCCAATGATTTAAGAGATGGCTGTTGGTTTAAGAACGTAGAATTTAGTGTTTAATAAAGGACAAAAGACTCCAGTACAGGAGTACTGCTTATTGTGATCATGTTGTACATTAGCAGAATTGCAATAATAAATGTCACATGATATTACCAAATGATGGGAGTTCAGGTTATGATGGTTTACTAAAATATTGCAAGCGGGAAAGCACAGTGCTTAGCAGATACTGAGTAGAGTGTTTACTGCACCAAGGCATGACCGAAGGTTCTAGGGAAACTATGACTGGGTTTACAGCATCATACTGTGAGTATGGAAAGAGAACTTAGAGCCCTTGTCCAGTGCAAGGGAACTGTCCTCCACACCACTCCATCACCACTTGGCCACTTGGCATTTTTTATTACTCTCTCCCTAGATTAAGTTTTTTAATTCATTTTTAAACATATGTTTATGTGTTCACAGACTATATTTCAGGGTGATAGTCATTTTACTAAGGTGCAACTCACGGTGAAGAGTTCCTTGCATTTGGGGCTTTGACATTTCAGGGCACCCGATGTCAGGTTTGTGCAGGATTTTGATTTGTTCTCAGCAAACATGAACTTCTCAAGGGCAATTTAGCAGACACGTTCTGTACTCTACGTAGACCCAGTCTCTACTGGGTTGGTGCTTTTGCTTTGAGCATGCCTTGGTATTATTTTACCAATGTTCTGAACATGTGGAGTTATCCACCATCTCAGGAGAGGCCAGCCTACTCTGCCCCACATCTAAGGCCCCTGCTATACCTTGCATTCCCCAATTCTCAAGTCCATCCTATCATTGCGTCTTCCATTACATCTACCCTTGTATCTTTGTTCATGCTAATCTCTCAGCCCGAAAGTTAGCTCCTTGCTAGCTTCTCCCAGTGCATCTCCAGTCTCTGTACCACCTAATATGGCTCAAACACCTACTGCGGCTGGTGCCCAGGCAAGCGGTGGGCCTCCAGTGGTGTGCCTAAAAGACATGGCCTCTGCCACCACAGGTTGTATAGGTTAGTGGGAGATACATAAATTAAACAAACAGAAATATGTATATAATTACAAAGAGCACTAGAGGTATGAAGCAAAATACCAGAATTTTATGAGGTCGAATAGAAGTGAACAGAACCAGTAGAATATATCTCTATCTCTGGAATCCCTGGGTGGTGCAAATAGTTAAGCTCTCAAACTACCAGCTGAAATGTTGGCAGTTGGAACCTACCTACCACCAGACAGGCTGGTGATCTGCTTCTGAAAGACCATGGCTTTAAACAACTTTGGAGCAGTTCTGCTCTGCGCATATGGGTCATCAAGAGTCCAAATCAACTAGATGGCAACTAACAACATCTCTATCTCTATGTCTTACCTCTAATTCTATCTCTTTTATCTATAAAACCAGTTGCCATTGAGTTAATTCTGAGTCAGAATTAACTATGTGTTTCAGAGTAGAACTGTGCTCCATAGGGTTTTCAATGGCTTATTTTTCAGAAGTAGATCACCAGACCTTTCTTCCAAGGTGAGCTGTGTGGGCTTTAATTTCAGCCTTTTGTTAGTAGCCAAATATGTTAGCCATTTGTACCTTTCGGGGACTCCATCTACATCTGTAGCAAGAGGTTTATTTTAAATAACTGGCTCATGGGATAGTGGAGGCTGGCACATCTGAAATCTGTAGGGCAGGCAGACAGGCTGGAAATCAGGAAAGATTTGATGCTGTAATCTTGAGTCTGAAACCCCTAGGGCAAGTGACAGACTGTAAACTCCGGCAGGATTTGTACGATACAGTCTTGTGGCAGAATTCTTTCTTCTCCAGAAAACCTCATTTTTTTTTTTTTTTTTTTTGCTCTTAAGGCCTTCAACTAACTGGATGATGCCCACCTGAATTATCGAGGTTAATCTCCTTTACTTAAAGTCAACTGATTATAAATGTTCATCGCATCTACAAAATAACTTCACAGCAACATCTAGACTAGTGTTTGACCAAACAACAGGGCACCATAGCCTAGCCAAGTGGACATAGAAAACTCACCATCACAGAAACAAAAAACCAAACCCGTTGCCGTCGAGTCGATTCTGACTCATAATAACCCTACGGGATAGAGTAGAACTGCCCCATAGAGTTTCCAAGGAGCACCTGGTAGATTCAAACTGCTAACATTTTGGTTAGCAGCCATAGCATTTAACTACTACCCTACCAGTGTTTCCCATCATCATACAGGGGAACCTAATTTAGATTGCCTGGTGGTCAGGAAAGATCCCTCTGAGAAAGTAAACTTCACGATGAAATCTGAAACCTTTCAGCTCCAGCAACATCAACATGTTCATCAGATTCAGCAAATATCTTAGTGCTTCCTGCCTGGGAGCCATTGCTAGTGGTATTGCCTTTATCCAGAACCTTCTCAGCTCACCCACACAGCCACTTTCTAGTGTTTCCTTCTCCACATTATACTCCAGCATTCAGCTTAGGTGTCATTCCTCCCTTTGATGTCAGAAAGCCTTCCTTAATCTGCCCCTTGAGTTGGGTTTGGTGTCCCTTTTATATCTCAGAACACCCTGTGCAAGCCTTATCATAGATCCTGTTACATTGGGCTGAAATTGCCTGTTAACCACCATTTCCTCAACTAAAGTTCAAGGGCAGAGACTAAATCACCCTTGCAGTCCCTGACTCTAACCAGCATGTGGTACATAGTATACACTTAAGTTCTTGAAGATCTGAACTTCATTTATCCAAAGGATCTGAAACCATGCTGAAATTTTATGGTTCTCATTTCTTGAAAAATATAAGTATAGGAGAACATAAATTTTGGGTAAAAGCTTTGACACAAGGTTTGTTTTAACCAATGTTATCTTGTCTGTGTTAAAGATTTCAAGGCTCAGAAAATGTTTTGGAACTTGGGAAGTTAGACCTGAGTCAGGGAGTCAGAGTGGAGCAGGAAGAGCCATGTGGGCTGTGAGGCCCCACGGCCACCTCTCAGTGTCCAGCGCCCCGCCTGGCTTTAGGCTCTTGGGCAAGTGACTTAACCTCTCAGTGCCTAAAGTTCTGCATCTATAATGTGGGAGGCCTGTTATAACCTACCTTATACAGTCATTATGGTGATTAAAGGAGATTACATCTGTGGAAGTTGTTTATCATGGTGATAGTTATTAAGTACGGAAGTAATATTACAAAGGCGGTAACAATAAGTTTAAAATCCTTGAGTCCGCAGAATCTTTGTGTTTCATCCCTCCAAGTGCAAAGACTAAAAAATATTTGGTTTTTATCATCTAGCTTGCATTTTCACAGCCCTTTAGGCAATTAACCAGTGAGTAAATCAAGTTTTATGAGAAAACTTTAGAGGTAGAAATGACCACTCCATTCATTTCCATGTTGTTACTTCTAAAATTTCATTTTAACTTATTTAAGAACTGTGTTTAATAACCAGAAGTTATTTTTGAACCTTTTAAAAACCAGCATCAGCCAGAAGGATCTAAGAAAGGGATTGAGAATTGGGCTCTTTGGATCCTGGTTCTGTGGAGGTGGTTCGGGGTCACAAGGTCCTTGAGACTACAGCGTCACCCCTGTAGTCCCATCTATACCCCGCCTCTTATGGTATCTAGGCTCCCCATCCTCCTGTGTGTCCCAAACACCTCAGGTCTATAATAAACTGTCTTGGAAGTGCTCCCTTCTTGCCTTAGAGCCCTCGTGACTCTGTATACGATAGTGTATTTCTTTGACATTCTGATCAATTTACTTGTAGGTCTGGCTCCTGAAATGTGCACTGCAAATATCATTTGCTTCCTTTCCTCATCACCCTCATCTGCGTCCATCAGATGCTGCCCACACTCTCTAATAGGAAACCCTGTCTCCTACTTTTATGCATAGTGTTCTCTGCTACATCAACATTCTGGAGGTTTGGAGGACTTTTGGAACTCTGTCTTTTGAAAGCGCTGTGCCTGAACTGAAGTGTTAACTGAAAATGGCTGGGGCATGGGATCAGCTTCTCCAGTACAATGGCTCCACGCAGGGCTTGAGGTCCTGGTTGGCCAGGCACCACTCAGCACCATGTGGGCCACAGTCAGGCACATTCCATTATTCAATTCAGTAAGTAGGGATTTGGTGACACTTGTTTTCCTAAAATTAAATGCAGTTAGGTTGAGAGTTTTAGTAAATGTTAAGTATATGTAATTAATAGCAAATATTTTACTCAGGAGCTCTCAACAGACCACTTGTGATTAGCCAGTTGATTCTGAAGGTTAATCAAGTAAGAGACTCAGGAGCACGTTCTGCATGAACTATATCCTTCAAACTGTCTCATACACACGCACGCACGCACACGCAAGCACACATGCAGGCACACACATGTGTACTCACATGCACACACTGGCATTTTACATATTAGACCCTAAAAAGGATAATGTCCTCCCAAGTTTGCTGTTTCAAACGTTTCTACGCTCATAGTTAATTCCTACTTTCTCCATCCCCTATTAACAAATTCCTCATCTCTCGTATTAGCAAATATCAAATATAAATATATTTGAAAATACAGTTTTACGTCAGAGTGGCTTATACTTACAACTTACATATTACTTTTCAGTATGTGCCAGATCTAAATACAAAGATGTCTTCATCTGTGATACATGATGCTCTTGTTCAGATTTATAGAAGACTGTAAAGTGACTAGGAACCTTGGTGGCACAGTGGTTAAGAGCTATGGCTGCTAACCAAAAGGTCGGCAGTTCAAACCCACCACCTGTTCCTTGGAAACTCTATGGAGCAGTTCTGCTCTGTCCTATTGGGTCGCTATGAGTCAAAATTGATTCAATGACAATGGGTAAAGTGACTAAGGAGCCCTTGCAGCACAGTAGTTAAGTGCTTGGCTGCTAACCAAAAGGTCAGTGGTTCAAACCCACCAGTTGCTCTTCAGAAGAAAGATGTGGTGGTCTGCTTCCATAAAGATTACCACGTTGGAAACCCTGTGGGGCAGTTCTGCTTTGTTATGAGTTGGAATGAACTTGATGACAATAGGTTTTTTTTTTTTTTTTTTTTTCCATAAGGTGATAGAGAAAATCAAATGAGCAAACTTGGCTCAAATGGATGGATGACAAAAATAAGAGAATTAATTCTAAGTTAACTATTTTTTCTCTCTGAGGATGTGACCATAAACTCACAACCCTGAGATTATTTTACTAATGCATTAGACCAAGAAAGAAAAATGACTAAATTGTTCTTAATTTCCTTTGATTAGAAAGGTTCAGGAAGTCTAAATGAAAGCAGTTGTTAAGAAATAGCTTTGTAATAGTCATAGCAAAAAACAGTGATTTTAATTGATCAGATATTTGGTATCTGCCTGCCTACCTAACTTACGGTTCTTCATGAAGCTCCAGTAAGATAATGAACACACAAGTGCTTGTGAATTATGAAATGGTACACAAATGTGAAGGACTATATTCATTATTACAGTTATGATTTTTGTTTTTATTATTGTGGTCTCTAAGAACTCAGTGTGGGCCTGTTACCAGCTAGAGCCTGATAAGAAATAATGGACAATCATTTAGAACAGCCTAAAACATCAACAGGAGTCCAGTTGGCACAGTGGTTAAGTGCTTGGGTGCTAACGTAAAGGTCAGCTGTTTGAACTCACCAGCTGCTCTGTGGGAGAAAGATGTGGCAGTCTGCTCCCATAAAGATCACAGCCTAGGAATCCCTATGGGACAGTTCTACTCTGTCCTGTAGGGTCACTATGACTTGGAATCGACTTGACAGAACACAGCAGCAACAACAACAAAACATCAACATCAATAATTTCCTTAGGGCCTGTCCAAGATTCTCAAAGGGCATGACCATCAGCCAGCACCACGTGTCTGTGGTCCATTTGATCTTCAGTCAAGAAGGCTTATGGCAAATATAGTTTGATAATTCATCCAGCAAGCGTTACTGGGTGGTTGCCTGCGTGCTAGGCCTAAATCTACATGCACAAAGCAGAAAGAAATCTCTGCTATTGTGAAACTTTAATTCTAGTGGGGACAGACTATAAGCAATACATAATAAAGCCATGTAAATTAAAGACTGGGTTAGAACTCTTGGAAAAAGGAAAAAGAATTGAAGAGTGTGAGGGGGACAGAGAGTGTAGGGGGTTTGTTGTCATTTTCAATAGGATAACCAGGATAGGCCTAATTGACACTTAAGAAAAGACTGGAAAGAGATGAGGGAGGAGCCATACAGGTTCTAAGGAAGAGCATTCCAGGCAGTGGGAACAGCCAGTGCAAGGGACCTGGGGTGAGCGCCTGAACAGCATGCTTGAGGAACAGCAAGGAGGCCTGTTTGGCTTGAACAAAATGAGTGAGCAGGAGGAGACACAATGTCGGAGAGCCTGAGCCCAGCCAGATTTTGAGAATCTGATCGGTCATCATAAGAATGCGACTTTTTCTCTTAGTGAGTTGGGAGAATTTGTAGAGTATAGAGGAAAGGTGTGCCGATCTGATTTGTCCTTTTGAAAGATCCTCCTGGCTGCAGTACTAAAGATAAATATGGGTGTACGTGTGCATGTAATTTTGCAAACAGAATAACCAGTTAGAAAGCTACTGCAATTATCCAGGCCCGAGAGAATAGTCTGTGGACCAGTAAGGTAGAAGAGTGTATACTGAGAAGTGGTAAGATTCTGAACTTAGAACTCACATGATTTCCTTTCAGATTGGATGTGGCATGTAAGAAAGAGGGAAAAAAAGCTGATGTGGCGGTATCCTTTTCTTAGACGTAGCTTCTTGGGACGTGTGATTCAGTTACTGAAATCTTTAGGTAATTTTGTTAAAGTGTGCTTTAGAAAATTGCACCAATTTATGCTCCCACAAAACTGCTTTTATTTTTTTTTTTTAGTACTGGTTTGAACTTTCTTTCCATATATTTTGTTGGACATTTGCTGTTCTTCATTGCATAATCAAATTTTCATACTGACATAAATGTCAACATGATAATATACTAAGTCCCATGTATACTAAGTTTACATTTAAGCCTTTTATTTGGTTTATTCCTGAGTCAAACATAGTTTTAATTATTATAGTTTTATAATACATTTTAAAACCTGATAGAGCATGTCCCCAATCATAATGTCTTATTTTCCGAATTTGAATGGTTATGCTTATACGTTTATTCTTCTAGATAAAATACAAAAATTTTTTGTCCAATAAAACCATTCTGTTGGAGCTTATACAGGAACCATATTGAATTTAGAGATTAATTTAGGAACAATTGGCTTTTTTTTTCAATATTTATTTTGTAAGCAGCCACCTTATAACTTTCTTATTGTTCCTGCCATAATCCTGGGTGTTTCCGATATATAGAAGCATGCCATCAGAAAATGACTATAACTTTGCTTCTTTCTTTCTGATATTAGCTCACTGTCTTGTCTAATTGCATTTGCAGCATGCCCAGATTGTGATACGTGAAACCTAAACCGATTTTAACTATAATTCAGACTTGTTTTTACCATTATGCTTGCTGTTTCTAATTTTTATATATGTACATTTAACAGTGGTTTTTTAGAAAACCAAATTTTTAAGATGCTTTTTTGGTATCTATTAAGATGATGATTTTTCTCTTTTGACTAACACTATAAATTATATTAAACATTTTTATTATATTGAACATCTTTCCATCTCAGGACTTTAGGAACAAATTCTATTGAACCCAATTACGAGTTTTAAAAGAAAAATCTTTTTTTAATTTATTTATTTTGGTGTTGTTCAGAATATACACAGCAAAACCTATATGAATTCAACAGTTTCTACATGTACAATTTAGTGACATTGATTACATTCTTTGAGTTGTAGAACCATTCTCACCCTCCCTTTCTGAGGTGCTCCTCCCCTTTTAACACAAATCCACTACCCCCTATGTTTCCTTTCTAATCTTTTGAGTTGCTGTTGTCAGTTTGATGCCATATAGATAGTTCTTAAAAAAGCATATGCTCAAGGCAGACATTCTTTACTGGTTAAGCTAAAGTATTGTTTGGTTTTAAGAAGGCTTCACGGGATATTTTTGGGTTTAAAGATTATCTCAGGGCAATAGTTTCTGGGGTTCATCCAAACTTCCTGTCTTCAGGAAGTCCAGAGTCCATAAGAAGCTGAAATTCTGTTTTGCATTTCACCCCTTTTGATTAAGATTCTTCTATAGAATCTTTGATCAAAATGTTTGGTAATGGTAGATGGGCACCATCCAGTTCTTCTTGTCTCATGGCAAAGGAGGCAATTGTTCATGGAGGCAATTAGCCACACATTCCGTATCCTTCTCCTATTCCTATTCCTTTCTCTGTTGTTCCAGGTGAATAGAGACCCATTGTTGTGCCTCGGATGGCGGCTTGCAAGCTTTTAAGACCCCAGGTACTACACAATGAACTAAGAGGTAGAGTAACAACAACAACAACAAAAAGGTAGAATAGAAGCACAAAAATGTGTTAGGACAATTAGCTGGAATGTCTCATGAAACCATGACCCTAAGCCTCCAAACCAAGGAACCAAATCCCATGAGGTTTTTGGTTGTACATAAACAGCCTCAGCCATTACTCTTTTTTTTTAGTTGTTGTAAATATGTCTATTACATAACTTTTGCCAATTCAACTTTTTAGAAGTGTACAGCAATGACAATAATTGGCTATGCAACTCTACTCTTAAGAAACACAGTATTTCCATCACCGTTAACCTCCCCTTTCCTCCTCCCTCCTGCCCCTGGTAATCACTAATAAACTTTGTTCTCTATACATTTTCCTTTTCTTGTCTTTTTGTATAAGTGAGGTCATACAGTATTTGCCCTTTCATGATTGACTTATTTCACTCAGCATAATGTCTTCTATTGAATCAGTATCTTTTGATTAATGCTATATTAAATATGAAAAAACTCTCCCTAAAACAGTGCATTACTTTCTTTCTTGCGTGTGGTCGCTGGTGTTTATTAAATCAATTACTGAAGTCTTGATGCATGCCACAACTTGAATGAAGCTAGAAGACATTATGCTGAGCAAAATATGTCAGACACCAAAGGACAAATACTATAATATCACTTATACAAAATAAGCAAATATGTAGAAACTTTAAGTAATTAGTAGTTACCAGGGAAGAAGGGGGAAGGTGCTTTTTTTTTTTTTTTTTGCTTAGACTGCATTGAATGTATGTTAATGGTGGTGGGATAACTTGGAAAAAGAAATTGAGAATGGTTGCACAACCCGAAAAATATAATCAAGGTCACTAAAATTTACATGTAGAAATTGATGAAATACTGTAAGTTATGTTATATGTATATGACTATAACAAAAAAAATTGAAAGACTGAAAAAACAAAAACATTACTAGTCACAGACAGAATTCCATGTAAGAAAGGTCATAGTACCATGGACTAAGTTCATTTTGATATTTCGAAAGACTCTGAAGGTGTAAGACACAACTGGAACAAAAGCTTAATATTTCAGCTTTACGACATAAACTAAAAAATGAGAAGTCTATTTTGGGCTTTAGATGAAGCAACAATTAATTACAAAGCTTCTGGTAAGATGATGAAAGCAAAAGCATGTTCATGTTGGAGAAGGCCAGCCACCAGGAGCCACCCGGCATGCTTTCCTATCCCAAATTAAAAAAAAAAAAAAAATCCCAAATACATGTGTTTAATTTGCAAACTCCAGGTAGCAAAATTGTGAGTTGTTTGGCATTATACTGCTTTATCATTTTCCCTCAAAAACTAAAATAAAAAACACTTGGAGATATATTTCTGTTGGGGGCAAACCCAATGAAATTTATGTTCTTTTGTGTGATTAATTAGATCTACTTTGAGACTCCAGTTGTGATAGAAAACAAATGAGTGGTAAAGAGTGGATTCTCCCCTCCCTCCGCCATGGGTGCTGTGTTCAGGCTGGATGGTACCCACCACCCGGTGTCCTCAGCTCTACTCTCAGGGTCTTTTGGCCCCAACTTCTTCCCAAGTGTCTCAAGTCTGCATGCATGGGCTTCCCTCCTGCTCTTTCGAGATTCCCTTATCTTTAAGCCCATCTCCTTTTTTTCTAGAAGCCCTTTATTTTAAACTTTTGTACCCCCTTTTGGGACTTTCTGTCAGGTCTTTGTAAAAGGGAGCAGGGGCAATAAGTGAGTGTAGGAATACACAGTCTAGTTGGAGAAGTATGAGAATAAAGAAGGTCTCAGGTACATTTCAATATTTATAAGGCCAGAAAATGAATCCAATTTTTCAACCCTGCAACCTAAAAACTGATCAAGATAAAGAGGAGGTGCTACACTCAAACTCTCAGAGCCCCCTTACTTCACACACACAGGCAGGTCCTCAGCAGACAGCAAATCTGTGTGGAAAGTGGGCCTTCTGTCATACTGGCAAAGTGGAATAGCAAATTTTCTTTACCAGCTATTATAAAATTATTTCTTCCAGACAACATGTGTTTTCTATCTTCCATTTCTAAATGATCTTTACGAAGACGCTTGTCTGAAGATTTCCTTGGCATTTTTCATACCCAGTAAATCATGTCGTCTCTCCAATGCCTGAATTTTCTAATAAGAACTTCCCTTAGGCCTCAGGATGACTCTCCTGGTGAGAAGTCCTGACGTCTATTCATCTCTCAGCCCTCCAGAGTTCTAGGACACCAGGCTTTCTGTACAGGGCTGCATGTCTTATCCTTTCTGTCTCAACCAAAAGTGATACAATGAAAGGGGCTCAGATATGCCAGAAGCACAGTCCTCATAGTTGGGTCTCAGAGGGCTTGATATATAAAAGAGATGAGGCTTCCCAGTGCTGCAGCTGAAGACGGACAGCGTGTCCACAGAGGGCACGTGGATGTTTGAAACTCTTCTTTGTGGTACAAAAAACCACTTCCTGTGTGACTGCGTGATACTGTGACTCCCTGGGCACTCTCTCTAGGGATGGGTGATCCTCCCTTTATTACCTGCCCTGTTCCCTCTTTACCTCCTTCCCTTCATCAAACACTGAGTGTCCATGTGCCAAGCACCCTGCTGGGCTCTTGGGGAGCAATGGGAAGCAAAGACACACTCATCTCTGCTCTCAAGAGGTCAGAGTCTGGTGAAGGAGTAGGAATTAGCCAAATGATCACACAAATTGATATGCAATTACAAACATGATAATTGCTGCAATAAAACCACATAAAGAGCTGTGTAACTCCCAAACCGGGCCAACAGGGAAGTTTTTCCTGCAATGGTGATGTTTGAACTAAGACCGTAAAAATGAAAGTAGGCAAAAAGGGAGCAGGGAAGAGCATTCTAGGCAGAGGGTCCAGCATGTGCAAAAGCCTGCGGTGAAGGAGAAAAAGAGCAGCAGCTGGGACAAGCCTTGAGAGGCAGGCAGGGGCTGATCACATAGGGCTCCAGGCCATACTAAGGATTTCTGTCCAATGTTAAGAGCAATGAGAAAGCACTGGAAGGTGTTAGTAAGGGGGAGGGGACAAGATCAGGTTTGCATTTTTAAAGATCAATCTTGCTACTCTGTGGGAAATGGATTTGGAAGGAGCAACAGTGGACATGAGAGATCACTTTGGTGTCTGTTGTGGGGTTTCAGGTTGTTTGGCCTGATGGCGAGAAGATGGTGCAGCTGAGTGATACTTAGATAAAAAATCAGTGGGACTCGATAGCAGATTGGACCTGGGGGAACAAAAGAAAGGGAAATATGATGACTGCTATGCTTCTGGCCTGCAAAGTAGGGGTGGCCATTCTATTCACTGAGAGATGTGGCTATAAGAAGACCAATTTCAGGGTGGTGGCAGTAGAACACACCATTGATTCAGTTTGGACCTGTTGAATTTAAGGTACTCTTGAGACATCCAAAGAGAGATGTAGAAAAAAAAGATCAGATACAGAAATGCCTTGGCAAAGAGAAGAGGTGTGGTCTGGAGATACACAATTGTCAGTTGTTGGTGCAGTTGGCAATGAAACCAAATGTAGAGATGAGCTTTCCCAGGAGGAGAACACAGAGTGAGAGGAGGGATGGCTCAGCCTTGAGGAACTTCAACCTGAAATATCTGGGTGAGCTTGCAAAGGAGACTGGGAGAAGACTGTGGTATCATGAAAGCCCAAAAAAGTTGGGAATGGTACATGTTAGAAAAGGCAGACGACAGGCCGAGAAACAGGAGCACTAAAACATGCAGTAAATTATTAACATAGAGGTCACTTCATCTTAGAAAAAAGTATAAAAGTACAGACACACCGTGGGGGAAAAAAAAGTTCTGAATAGGAACTGAGAAACTAAAGCAATTCAGTCACTGATATAGTTTATTTTGCAACTACCTCTTGAAACAAAATAAAATAATATAAATAAATAATGACTAATATCCTGGGAGGTCCACAGATTGACACAGTAGCCAGAATAATGCACTCAAACTTACCAACGATCATGAAGAGGGGACAGCACCTGGCAACTTCTTGTTCTGTTATACACAGGGATGCCATGAGTTGGAGCTGACTTGACAGCAACTGACAAAAACACCACAGCTGCAGATGCATCATTGTTTTTGTATCTACTAAGTATTCTGTTTTATACCAAGATGCTTTTTCTTCCCCCCAACAAAGGCATTAAGAAGCCCCAAAAGCCAAGGATCTTCTTGAGAACTGTAGAATAAGGCAGCAGCAATAGCTGTCAACCAAAAAACAATTTTCAAAAGCACATGCTAAGAAAAATTCTGGTCAGTGACTAGTATTTTCAGCTAAAATAATGCAGATGGATATCAATCTACTCAGTAGCAGCATTTTTTTAAATGGCAGTTAAACAATGCATAAAAGCATGCTGCTAGTGACTTATTTGAGGTTCCCCCTGTCATGGATTGAATTGTGTCCCCTCAAAATATCTGTCAACTCAGCTAAGTCATGATTCCCAGTACTGTATGATTGTCTACTGTTTTGTCATCTGATATGATTTCCCTTTGTGTTGTAAATCCTATCACTATGATGTAATGAGACGGATTACCCATTGCCATCCAGTCGATTCCAACTCATAGTGACCCTACAGGACAGAGTAGAACTGCCTAATAGGGTTTCCAAGGGGTGCCTGGTGTATTTGAACTGACAACCTTTTGGTTAGCAGCCTTAGAACTTAACAACTATGCCACCAGGGTTTCCAGTGAGATGGATTAGTGGCAGTTATACTGAGATCTACAAGATTAAGCAGTGTCTTAAGCCAATCTCTTTTGAGATATTAAAGACAGAAGTGAGCAGAGAAACAGGGAGATCTCATTATCACCAAGAAAGAAACACCAGAAGCAGAGCATGTCCTTTGGACCCAGCGTTCCTGGGGGGAGAAGTTCCCAGTCCAGGGGAAGACTGATGAGAAAGAACTTCCTCCAGAGCCAACAGAGAGAGAAAGCCTTCCCCTGGAGCTGATGCCCTGAATTTGGATTTCTAGCCTAATAAAGACTGTGAGAAAATTAATTTATCTTTGTTAAAGCCATCCATTTGTGGTATTTCTGTTACAGCAGCACTAGATGACTAAGGCACCCCCCAAAGACAATTTTCCCCCTAAAAGGCAATTCACAAGGTCCTGTTTCTCCTACTTTCAGACAGATTCCCTCATCCATTATGCTTGGACCTCTTGTCATTGTTGTTAGTTGCCATCCAGTCGATTTTGACTAATGGTAGAACTGCTCCACAGGGTTTTCAAGACTCTGGCATTTTGGAGGCAGGTCTTCAGGTCTGTCTTTCGAGGCACCTCTGGATGGGTCAAACTGCCAATCTTTTGGCTAGTAGCTGAGGGCTTAGCCATCACACTGTTCAGTCAACACCTTCAGATGTTTAATCAGTGGTTTTCCACGTACCTCCTGCCCAAGATGCCACTGTTGGACAAGTTCTACAACTGTTCTTTCTATGCAGTCAATCAATATTTGTGTCTTTAGATGAACCTCCTGGGAGTCTTTGCTGTACTGGAGATCTGTCCAGCAGTGATGGAATTCCATCAGAACAGGGGTTGGCAAACTGTGGCCCATGAATCAATTCTAGACTGCCCCTTGCTTTTGTATGGTCCACTAGCTAAGTTTTCTTTTTATATATATATAGTTTTAAATGATTGAAAAAAAAAAGAAAAATATTATTTTGTGACATGTGAAGATTATATGAAATTTAAATTTCAGTGAGCCAAGTATGACCTTGAGTATATCCCACCTGAATTTAGAGACCATCTCAAGATAGATTTCACGAGTTGAATGCTAGTGACCAAATTCCAGATGAGTTGTGGAATGACATCGAGGACATCATAAATGCAGAAAGCAAGAGGTCATTAAAAAGACAGGAAAGAAAGAAAAGACCAAAATAGATGTCAGGAGAAACTCTGAAACTTGCTCTTGAACATCAAGTAGTTAAAGTGAAAGAAAGAGACCATGGCGTCAAAGAACTGAACAGAAGATTTCAAAGGGTGGCTTGAGAAGACAAAGCAAAGTATTATGATGACATGTGCAAAGACCTGGAGTTAGAAAACCAAAAGTGAAGAACACGCTCAGCATTTCTCAAGCTGAAAGAACTGAAGAAAAAATTCAAGCCTCAAGTTGCAATAGTGAAGGATTCTATGGGGAAAGTATTAAATGATGCAGGAAGCAACAAAAGAAGATGGAAGGAATAGAAAGTCACTATACCAAAAAGAATTGGTCGGTGTTCAACCATCCCAGGAGGCAGCACGTGATTAGGAGCCCATGGTACTGAAGGAAGAAGTCCAAGCGGCATTGAAGGCATTGGTGAAAAACAAGTCAACAAAAATTGATGGAATATCAATTGAGATGTTTCAGCAAATGGATGAAGCGCTGGAAGTGTTCACTCATCTATGCCAAGAAATTTGGAAGACAGCTACCTGGCCAAGAGATTGGAAGAGATCCATATTTATGCCTATTCCCAAGAAAGGTGATCCAACCAAATGAGGAAATTATGAAACAATATCATTAATATACACAAGTAAAATTTGCTGAAGATCATTCAAAAGCAGTATATTGACAGGGAGCTGCCAGAAATTCAAGCCAGATTCAGAAGTGGACATGGAACCAGGGATATCATTGCTGATGTCAGATGGGTCCTGGCTGAAAGCAGAGAATATCAGAAAGATGTTTACCTGTGTTTTATTGACTATGCAAAATCAGTCAACTCAGAATCATAACAAATTATGGATAACATTTCAAAGAATAGGAATTCCAAAGCACTTTATTGTGCTAATGCAGAACCTGTACATAGATCAAGAGGCAGTCATTCAAACAAAAAAGGGGATACTGCATGGTTTAAGTCAGGAAAGTTGTGCGTCATGGTTGTATCTTTTCACCATATCTATTCAATCTGTATGCTGATGAGAAGCTGGACTATATGAAGAACAGGGCATCAAGATTGGAGGAAGACTCATTAACAACTTGTATTAAGCAGATGACACAATCTTGCTAGCTGAAAGTGAAGAGAACTTGAAGCTGATAAAGATCAAAGACCACAGCCTTCAGTATGGATTACAGCTCAACATAAAGAAAACAAAAATCCTCACAACTGGACAAATAAGCAACATCATGATAGAAGGAGAAAAGATTGAAGTTGTAAAGGATTTCATTTTATTTGGGTCCACAATCAACACCCATGGAAGCAGCAGTCAAGATGTCAAAAGAAGCATTGCATTGGGCAAATCTGCTACAAAAGACCTCTTTAAAGTATTAAAAAGCAAAGATACCACCTTGAAGGCTAAGGTGAGCCTGACCCAACCCGTGGTGTTTTCCATCGCCTCATATGCATGCGCAAGCTGGACAATGAATAAGGAAGACCAAAGAAGAATTGACAACTTTGAATTGTGATGTTGATGAAGAATATTGAATACGTCATGGACTGCCAAAAGAAAGAACACATCTGCCTTGGAAGAAGTACAACTAGAATGCTTCCCAGAAGCAAGGATGGCGACTCTACGTCTCACATACTTTGCACATGTTATCAGGAGGGATCAGTTCTAGATAAGGACATCATGCTTGGTAAAGTAGAGGATCTTCAAAATAGAGGAAGACCCTCAAGGATATGGAATGACACAGTGGCTGCAACAATGGTCTCAAGCATAGCAACAATTGTGAGGATGGTGCAGGAGCGGGAGTGTTATGTTCTGTTGTACTTGGGGTTGCCAGGAGTTGGAACTGACTTGATGGCACCTAACAACAACAGCAACAAAAACTGGAACACAGTCATGATCGGAGAGGAGTGAGTAGTTGAGACTGATTGGCCTACACAGCCTAAAGTATTTACCTTCTGGCCCTTTACAGGAAAAGTTTCTTTACCGTGCTCTAGGTAATAATCACAGGAGTCTGACTCCCCTGACCCTGAGGAGTAGGCATGGGATGTGAAGATCACAACACGGCCGCTCACCTCTCAAGAACACCGCAGCCACCAGAGTGTTTTATCTTCATATAAGCCTTTACGTTAGGAAGGGTAGCCATTCTTAACTCCATTTCACAGATAAAGAAATTTAGGACCCAGAAATATGAGCAGTTTGAAGTCACAAAACTTTGTAAATCAATATTATTGTTTCGGTTCTAAATATGGGAAAAAAGTAGGCTCAAAGAGGTTAAGTAACTTACCTAAGATCACCCACTAAATGTCAGAACTGAGACTTGAACTGCTCTCTTCTGATACCTAATAAACTCCTTTCCCCACTGCACCAGTTGGCTGCTCCCTGGATGGAACAGCTGGCGCGTTTGCGAACTGTCGTTTTGTAGAAAGAGTTATCTTTGACATTCATACTGACACCACCCTGAAGGGAAAGCCCTTTGTTCTCAGCCCTAATCTGGTTTAGGTCAGGAAGCAGTGGAGTATTTTTTGCTGTTTCTTCACATCCTCTCTGCAGACCTTGGGTAACTTAATTTGAGTCGTAGTACTGAGATAGCAGCCTATGTGTTGCGAGCAAACGAGAGTGAAATTGTGGCTAAGGAGAGCAGGATTCGGCAGTTTCAGAGCTTCCATTTTGCCATAATTTCCTACTTCCTTCCCGGTCATATTTTGTCCTCTTTCTTTCTTTGTTATTTTCCATTCTTCCCCTTTTCTTATCTTTCCCCTCAAACTCTCTAGGTCTAATTACCTTCATAGTGACAGCGAAAAGGAACAGTGGCATTTTTAATTCATAGACTGCAAATTGTGAGGTAATGTAAAATTTTATTCTGCTATGTAACGTTGTTTGCTCTGAGCATTGCTGCAGACCTGGACGACCTTCACCATGGCTGGGCAGGCCCTAGGTTCTCTGGCTGTGGCTACCCTCCACGCCTGTCTCCTAGTCTCATCCTTACCCCCTTTCCTTGGGCACTTCAGAACCTTGGCACACTCTGTTCCCTCTGCTTGGAATTCTCATTGCAATCCAACTTCTTGGCATCTGCCAAGTCTCAGCTCAAATAGCACCTCCTCAGAGAGGACTTGTCTGAGGATGGTGCCTCTCCACCCTGTGCTTTGTTCACAGCACTTCACCCCTTGTTTTACCTTCTTATGTACATGGCTGATCTGAGTGCAAACCGCGGGACCTTCTTGGCCTCACATGTGCTGTTGTGACCCCAGCACTCACCACAGTGCCTGGAGGAGTAGCCCATCAAGAAATATTTTGGGATATAGAATAAATCACATTTTCAAAAATGAAATCCACACAATTAAAATTTATTTTGATTTGCAAGTCAATGTAGCCTCTAAAGTCCAAACATATATAAGAAAACAAAATCCTGAGGACTTCCGATTCGGCCAAGATGGAGAAGCACCTTTGCTCGCAGTCTTACTGTTCTCACTCCTATAAATGAAAACACCGTAGACATAACACAGCAAGGTGGGAAGAAGAGGGCTGACAATCCAGGACGTCAAGGCTTGAGGAATGGCTGGGCTGTGAGTTCTCTAGGTTTTCTTTGGGCCTCCCATATATCCAGAGGGACTCTAGAGAAGCCGGCCACCCAGAAGCCCCAACAGACACAGACAAAAAAGGGCAAGAAAAGCCTCCTCTCTCTGGCCAAAGAACTGGGAAAAGGGTAATGTGACAGAACTGAAAACCTTTTTGATAGTCCTTTCTCTACTCCAGCCAGACACTAAAGGAAAACCTGCCTCCCCACCCCCACCCCACATTGAGACAAGGGCCAAAAGAGAGTGGGGTCTTAGGCCCCCCGGGTAGCAGCAGCAAGGCAGGGGAGTCAGAACTCTGCTCCCCCATCAGGGTGGGGTCAGGGGCAGTAGAGGAGGTGGAATGAGGTAGTGGAGAAGGTACTAGTGAACGCTGCATTCCCAGCCCACCCTAGTGTCCGGTGTGGCGCAGCGTTCTCCCACCCAGGGCAGTGTGGATCTTTTTTAATTGTACAGAACTCCATGCCTACCCTTACTAGGTGTGGTAATCACCTGGGCCTTGTATTTCCACTTTGTAAGGCAATGAGAAATATAAATGCTTGGGGTGATAAAGGAGACAGGGGAATGGCCTAGTTGACCTTTTACATATGTCTTCCAGAACTTTCCACTTAAAATTCGTACTTTCCTATGTCATTATAGAGTCAGACCTTCCATCTTGACAGCTGAGTTTTATACAGGAATTTATTTTCATCTACAGGAATTAATTATTGGCATCATACTCTTAGCAATGTTAAATTTTTCTTACTGAAATTGAAAATATGTCAAAATCTCCCCAAACCGCTCCGGCAGTAATTAACCTAAGCATTTTTTTTTTTTTTTTTTTTTTGCCCTATATGGTTTTTGCTAGTATAGATAATTTGTAAATATGTCACAATTTCTTTAAAAGTTTAAGCGCTTAATAAGTAGTCAACTATGATATATAGATGCAGCTACATAAAATGTCTCTTAGAAATGCGCTGACCAAAAATTATATTTAGAAGGTAGCTTCCTAAGAAAATAATTGATGCACCATATTGAGTAACACCTACTTTCCGTTAAATCTGAACGAAGAAGCAGTATTCTCCCAGTGAGACATGCCTTGGGCAATTCGTTCCATTTGCACAAGTCTCTGGTGTCAGCTCTGCTGCTAATCAGGTTTTGTGTCTCGGCCTACAGTCCTGGTAGAGCACCATGCTCTTATTTTCTTGTCCTATTTAACGTCACAATTCAGAACTTTAGAGCGAGTGGGGTCGTCTCTACCTGGTGCATAATGTAAAAGAACAGCTAGGCTTTCAATGTCCCAAGTTCTCTGGGGAAACAATGATTGATACAACTTTTAAAAACTGCTCCCAGAGGACTCCACCAAGCAAGCACAGTTTTAGAATATAATCACTCTACATGAGCTCACTGGAGCCCGCAAGCACCCACCTCCTACTGTTAAATGTGCAAAGCGCTATTACCTTACCGCTTGGGCTAAAATGCAGTTCCAGGGGGTCTGAGAATCCCAAGATGGATGCAAAGACATTTCAACCTGATTAATGTTTCATTTGAGTTTCCATTAATACGGTTCAGTGTCAAGGACTAGCAAATGATTTCGGAAATGCAGCCCAATTAAGTGATTAACAACACTGAAGATTTTACTCAACTTATTCTTGTGAGATCTTGATTAGTAAAAGCAAGGGAACTCGAAAAGGAGACGAGATAAAGAGACAAGCCGACGCCAGTGTGGCTGGTCTCTGCTGGGTTTCCGGTTAATTCTGTTGCTGCTTGTGTGGAAACGATTGTTTTGCTGTGAAGATGCTGGCAAGAGGCATCGTGCCTTCCCTTACGGAGCTGGAGTTTTTTTGTGCTGTGTTTGAAGTTTACCTTTTAATGTACCAGAGTCTTCATTTCCCCGTAAGGCAGGCAGATAATGGAGCAATTTTTCATTTGTGAGGCCAGGGATCTTAGCATACAGTTTGATTCATATGCTCGACTCACAGCAAAGTGGAAGAGGGTTTGTGTGTTCTTAGTGGAATCAAGAAACGGACTTAGATTATGTGCTGGGTAATTTGGATCATGCTAAAACGCCCTTACCACTCTGGCTAGGTTTGTATATTGGGGCCAGGCCATATAATGTGAATTTGATTCACATCGTTGTCTGCCTCTTCTGAGGTGCCCATGATCTGCGATATGTGGTTATCAATTTACAACCACCACATCACGTATTCCGAGCAGTTCACACTGGCTGCAACACAAAGCACATACTTATTAGTGACATAAATCAAGAGTTTCTGTGCCTGAATTAAGATGAGCCTGTAGCCCATACCCAGGAAAAGGAGGATTGGGACGCAGTGCTGGCCACCCCCGTAGTAAACCCCATTAGCCCCTTCCCTGAACACCGGCCTTCTGGTGCCAGTTCTGTTTTCATGGGAAGAAAGGGCCAACAGCAAGGCCTGCCCAGGGTTTAAATCATCAGTTAGGACCTCAAATACCTCAGATGGGGGAACTTTCTTTTCCTTAACTAGGATACATTTTCATGACGGAGAAGGAAGAAGAGCTGCAAAAAGGAGCTGTGACTAGAAAAGGGTAATACGGGGGCCTTACATACAAATGGAAGTCCTGGTGGCATAGTGGGTAAGTGCTATGGCTGCTAACCAAAGGTTGGCAGTTCGAATCTACCAGGTGCTACTTGGAAACTCTATGGGGCAGTTCTACCCTGTCCTATAGGGTCACTATGAGTCGGAATGGACTTGATGGCAACGGGTTTCTATGTACAAATAAAACCCCTCTGTCTGCCAGATCTTTTCTAGCGATAGTTCTAACTGATTTTTCTCTGTGAAAGACATAAGCAAGGTGAGAAACTTGGGCTTTAAAATGACTGCTTTCTGGGCAGCAAGTGGGTTAAATGTTAAATGATTTTGGGGACCCTGAGTGAGTCAGCTAGAACCTAGGTGCTAAATGTTCCCCCAGGAAAGGGGAATAAATACCGAAATAAATAAATAAATAACCTGACAGATGACCCCAAGTGACCTCATGTGTGCAGAGTAGAGCTGTGCTCCATAGAATTTTCAAGGCTGTGACCTTTCGGACTCAGATAGCCAGGCCTTTCTTCTGAGTCATCTCTGAGTGGATTCCAAGGCACTTCTGGGTGGATTAGAACTGCCACCCTGTTGCTTAACTATTTGTGCCACCAGGAACTCCCTTGAATGCTCCCAGGGCTCTGAAAAGTATGTAGCTTCTTGGAAATGGTAGGGGATTCCTTCAATGTGGTGAGAAGTCTGCCCCTGCTTTGCCTGCAGGTCTGGGTTGGGTTGGTCAGAGCACTGTGCTAACTAGGACCAGCATCTGGGATGATTCTGCGAGCATCGGCTGGCAGCACGCTGGACCATTGCCAGATGGGCAGGGCGGCAGTTTTGTGGGGAGGATAAGCCTATCGTAGCTGTGCAAAGACAACCGTAAGTGGCCCTTCCTGGCGTCAGGGATCATTTTTGCATGCAGTGGGTGCCCAAGATTAGTTCTCATCAGGCATAGACTCCCACCATCGCAGCGAAAGCCACCCCACCCATGCAGAGGATAAGTTATAAGTATGAAAAATACAAATAAATGTCTCAAGGCACTGTTTGACAGCTGAGGAGTAAATTGCCTTTATTTGTAAGGGGAGAGCAGTGGACATGTCACTGTGACTAGCACAGAACAACTGCAACATCAAAAAAATAAGCTGCTTAGATGAAGGCACCCCAGGAACGTAACTCCCAAGACTGTGATCTGTCAGGGACCGAAGAGGTTGAGTGTTATGTGTGGAGGTGCGCGCGCCTGCGCGCCCTTTTGCTAAACCACTTGTTTAGGAACGCCGTTGGAGGCTAATAGGCCTTTCCTGATGTAGTCAAATGCTGAATCCATGTTGTCTTTTTTTCCTTCTGTTTTACCTTTAGTATACTCTGGGAAGTAACTAACTTTTTGCTTGTTGAAAAAAGCACGAAAATGTTTACTGTTATCCCATTTAGTTCTTCGTCTTCGCACATACATTTGTTCACAAGATGGTGTAAGCCTCTTAACCAGGATCATGCTTTTCTAATTTTTGTTACTATAAAAAAATTCTTTTTTTTTTTTATGTGTAGGTTAAAATTTCCGTCTTTGACAATGCTATGCTAAAATCTCAAAGGGGATGAGGTGGTCTCTTCCACTTTAAAGAAATCAATTTGTCTCCCACCTAGCAAGACCATCAAAATTAGCCTCAGACAGCAGAACAAGCTTCACGCTAAACATGGTTGCACTGAGGAGATAGAAGCCAGGGAAGTGCAGTTCCAGGAGCTCTCACCACCACATCTTCACAAGGACCAGCGTCTGCATCCCTGTGCTCCTCCCTCCGATTCCAGTCCAGTTGCCCTTGAGTCCACTCCTGCTCATGGAGACCCCATGTGTGTCACAGTTGAACTGTGCTCCATAGGGTTTTCGATGGCTGAATTTTTGGGAAGCAGATCACCAAGCCTTTCTTTTGAGGTACCTCTAGGGGGACTCAAACCTCCAACCTTCCCGTTAGCAGCCGAGTGTGTTAGCCATTTGCCCACCCAGGCACTCTCTGCCTCCTATTAAAATGAGCAAACTGTCCACGCTCCATTCTAAGGGGAACCCTTCCCCAGTGCCCCTCTTGTCCTCTCATGGGCATCCCTCCAGGTTCTCCCTTCTCTCATTCTTTTCATCACACAGTTCTTTCCTCCCCCCCAAAAAAACTCTATTCACCTCACTTCCGTTTCCAGATTCTACTTCATTTCTCTGCAGCCTTTACAGCAAAACGCCTCAAAGAGTTGTTGGTATTTTGTCTCAATTCCTCCCTTCCATTGACTGATAGATCTAATTCATTTATTTGTGCTTTTGTCCCTGCCGCTTTACCAGAATTGCTCTGGCAATGGTCATCAATGACCCCCATGTTGTTTCCTTGACCTGCCAGTAGCTTTCTGCACAGTTTCCCTCTCCGTCTCCCCAGGAACTCTGTATTCACTTGGCTTCTGGGACACCACACTTTCTTTGTTCCTTTCAACTTCTCTGCTCTTTTGTTTTTTGTTTTTTTTTTCCTTTTTTCAGTTTTCTTTGCTGGATCCTTATCATCTAGGTGACCCCTTGCTTACAGTGTTTCACAGAGGAGGGATTTATATTCCAGGAATAAAACAATATCAAATTGAACACTGCAAGTCATTGTTCTTCAGCCACTCAACTTTGGGGATTTTGTTAATGGTCACTTCTCTCTGTATAGTCCTCAGACTCACACACTTTTCCCCTCTCAGCTCCCCCTTTCCTTTTTTTCTGGATTACCACTCCACCCCCTTTACAATCTCATTCTTCTCAGCAGAACCAACAAGACTTCCGCATTAGATGGCCTTCCCCTGAAGATGGCACTTGTGGGCTTATTTGTTTTTATTATGAATTACATTTTTTATTATGAAAAATTTCAGACATATAGAAAAATATGAGGAATAGGACAATGACTCCCCATACCACACCATCCAGATTCAGTGACTTAGTATTTTGCATACATTCTTCGTCTATTTTTTTGCTGAACCATTTTAAATCTACAGATATTATGATGCTTTGTCCCTGCAGCATTATATTCAAAAACTGGGAACATTCTCTTAAATAACCACAATGCAATTTCTACATCTAACAAATTAACAATATTTCTTAATACCATCCAATGCGTAGTTCGTATTCAAATTTCTCCACGTCTCCAAACAGTTGTGGTTTGAAATAGCAATTAAAAAAAAAAAACACTTTTTTGCCAGATTAAGCCTGTATTTGAAACAGCATTCTACTGTAGTAAAACATTTTAATATGGTCGCATGCTTTTCCTTATGCTTGTTATTGTACAAAGTGGAGACAAATACCAGTACTGGCTGCTCTTTATTAAATTACCTGTTGGAGGAAACCAGTACTATTAAAGCGGGGTCTCTCTTTTACACAGCTGTTAAATGGCATGAGATGTATGAACTCATTTGTTAAATTGGGATCTGTAAGCAAAAACAAATGGGAGGAAGAGCTGCAAAGACAATGAGTAATGGAAACACAGCTTTCAGACTGCAGAAGCTAGGGCTTTAGGTGGAAAATGTATGCAGCCCTGAGGTAAGGCTTTCTGGAGTCCCTGCAACTGTTACCTAGCAACAAGCCCATTACACAGGGGCACACTGGAGTCCAGTTTAGCAGGGCTCAGGAAGAGCACGTGGGTCTCAGGACCAAATTTCTCCTCTTGTACTATGTTAATAACTCAGGTCTACACCATCTCTGACAGGGGCGAGTGTCTAAAGAAATCATCTCTGTATCATTCTCTCACCTTGTTCAGTCCCTAAAGGAAGAAAATGGCTTTCGCTTAATTTACTGTGCACATGTCATTATTTATTTGTCCATATATCCATCTTAAAAGAGTTCAATATACCACATGCAAAAAGTATATCATCCAGACTCAAATTAGTTTTGATTCACAGTATAAGGCTCCAAGCCCCATCCAAATTCATTCTTAATGGCAAATGAAGCCTGTGTCACAGATTTAGTGTGATTATTATTTTTCTCTGCTTTAAAATTGCTTTTAAGTAAATTACTGTATTTTTCAGGTTTGTCCTCTTTCTTCTATTAGGGTGTGAAGCCGAGCTGACTGGTTAGCTTCTCTGTTGTTTGTTTTTACCTAAAAGATTTCAGGGAAAAAGGTTAATTTTGATAGTATTTTTTTTAAATCATTTTTATTGTGCTTTAAGTGAAAATTTACAAATCCAGTCAGTCTCTCACACAAAAACCCACACATGCCTTGCTACACACTCCCAATTACTCTCCCCCTAATGAGACAGCCCGCTCTCTCCCTCCGCTCTCTGTTTTCGTGTCCATTTTGCCAGCTTCCAACCCCTTCCACCCTCTCATCTCTCCTCCAGGCAGGAGATGCCAACATAGTCTCAAGTGTCCACCTGATCCAAGAAGCTCACTCATCACCAACATCCCTCTCCAACCCATTGTCCAGTCCAATCCATGTCTGAAGAGTTGGCTTTGGGAATGGTTCCTGTCCTGGGCCAACAGAAGATCTGGAGGCCATGACCACCGGGGTCCTTCTAGTCTCAGTCAGACCATTAAGTCTGGTTTTTTATGAGAATTTGGGGTCTGCATCCCACTGCTGTCCTGCTCTCTCAGGGTTTCTCTGTTGTGTTCCCTGTCAGGGCAGTCATCGGTTGTAGCCGGGCACCATCTAGCTCTTCTGGTCTCAGGATGATGTAATCGCTGGTTCATGTGGCCCTTTCTGTCTCTTGGGCTCATAATCGCCTTGTGTCCTTGGTGTTCTTCATTCTCCTTTGATCCAGGTGGGTTGAGACCAATTGATGCATCTTAGATGGCTGCTTGCTGGTGTTTAAGACCCCAGATGCCACTCTTCAAAGTGGGATGCAGAATGTTTTCTTAATAGATTTTATTATGCCAGTTGACTTAGATGTCCCCTGAAACCATGGTCCCCAGACCCCTGCCCCTGCTATGCTGGCCTTCGAAGCATTCAGTTTATTCAGGAAACTTCTTTGCTTTTGGTTTAGTCCGATTGTGCTGACTTCACCTGTATTGTGTGCTGTTTTTCCCTTCACCTAAAGTAGTTCTTATCTACTATCTAATTAGTGAATGTACCTCTCCCACTCTCCCTCCCTCCCCCCTCTCGTAACCACAAAAGAATGTTTTCTTCTCATTTTAAACTATTTCTCAAGTTCTTATAATAGTGGTCTTATACAAAATTTGTCCTTTTGCAACTGACTAATTTCACTCAGCATAATGCCTTCCAGGTTCCTCCATGTTATGAAATGTTTCACAGATTCCTCACTGTTCTTTATTGATGTGTAGTATTCCATTGTGCAAATATACCGTAATTTATTTATCCATTCATCCATTGATGGGCACCTTGGTTGCTTCCATGTTTTTGCTATTGTAAACAGTGCTGCAATAAACATGGGTGTGCATATATCTGTTTGTGTAAAGTCTCTTATTTCTCTAGGTTATATTCCAAGGAGTGGGATTGCTGGATCGTATGGTAGTTCTATTTCTAACCTTTTAAGGAAACGCCAAATGGATTTCCAAAGTGGTTGTACCATTTGACATTCCCACCAGCAGTGTATAAGTGTTCCAACCTCTCCACAGTCTCTCCAACATTTATTATTTTGTGTTTTTTGGATTAATGTCAGCCTTGTTGGAGTGAGATGAAATCTCATTGTAGTTTTGATCTGCATTTCTCTAATGGCTAATGATTGTGAACATTTCCTCATATATCTGTCAGCTACCTGAATGTCTTCTTTAGTGAAGTGTCTATTCATATCTTTTGCCCATTTTTTAATTGGGTTATTCATCTTTTTGCAGTTCAGTTTTTGCAGTATCATGTAGATTATAGAGATCAGGCGCTGATCAGAAATGTCATAGCTAAAAACTTTTTCCCAGTCTGTAGGCAGTCTTCTTACTCTTTTGGTGAAGTCTTTGGATGAGCATAGGTGTTTGATTTTTAGGAGCTCCCAGTTATCTAGTTTTTCTCCTACATTCTTTATAATGTTTTATATACTGTTCATGCCATGTATTAGGGCTCCTAACTTTATCCCTAGTTTTTCTTCCATGATCTTTGTCATTTTAGATTTTATATTTAGATCTTTGATCCATTTTGAGTTAGTTTTTGTGCATGGAGAGAGGTATGGGTCTTGTTTCACTTTTTTTGCAGATGGATATCCAGTTATGCCAGCACCATTTGTTAAAACGACTGTCTTTTCCGCATTTAACTGTTTTGGGGCCTTTGTCAGATACCAACTGCTCCTATGTGGATGGATTTATGTCTGGATTCTCAATTCTGTTCCATTGGTCCATGTATCTGTTGTTGTACCAGCACGAGGCTGTTTTGACTACTGTGGCGGTATAATAGGTTCTAAAATCAGGTAAAGTAAGGCCTCGCACTTTGTTCTTCTTTTTCAGTAATGCCTTAGTTATCTGGGGCCTCTTTCCCTTCCATATGAAATTGGTGATTTGTTTCTCCATCTCATTAAAGAATGTCCTTGGGATTTGCATGGGAATTGCATTAAATGTATAGATCACTTTTAGTAGAATAGACATTTTTATAATGTTAAGTCTCCCTATCCACAAGCAAGGTATGTTCTTTCACTTACGTAAGTCTCTTTTGGTTTCTTGCAGAAGTGTACTGTAGTTTTCTTTGTATAAGTCTTTTACATCTCTGGTAAGGTTTATTCCTAAGTATTTTATCTTCTTGGGGGCTACTGTAAATGGCATTGATTTGGTGATTTCCTCTTCGATGTTCTTTTTGTTGGTGTAGAGGAATCCAACTGGTTTTTGTATGTTTATCTTGTATCCCGATACTCTGCTGAACTCTTCTATTAGTTTCAGTAGTTCTCTGGAGGATTCCTTAGGGTTTTCTGTGTATAAGATCATGCCATCTGCAAATAGAGATACTTTTACTTCTTCCTTGCCAATCTGGATGCCCTTTATTTCTTTATCTAGCTTAATTGCTCTGGCTAGGACTTCCAGCACAATGTTGAATAAGAGTGGTGATAAAGGGCAACCTTGTCTGGTTGCTGATCTCAATGGGAATGTTTTCAGGCTCTCTCCATTTAGGGTGATGTTGGCTGTTGGCTTTGTATAAATGCCCTTATTATGTTGAGGAATTTTCCTTCTATTCCTATTTTGCTGAGAGTTTTTATCATGAATGAGTGTTGAGCTTTGTCAGATGCCTTTTCTGCATCAATTGATAAAACCATGTGATTCTTGTCTTTTGTTTTATTTATGTGGTGGAGTACATTAATTGTTTTTCTAATATTGAACGATCCCTGTATACCTGGTATGAATCCCACTTGGTCATGGTGAATTATTTTTTTGATATGTTGTTGAGTTCTGTTGGCTAGAATTTTGTTGAGGATTTTTGCATCTACATTCATGAGGGATATAGGTCTATAATTTTCTTTTCTTGTGGTCTCTTTACCTGGTTTTGGTATCAGGAATATGCTGGCTTCATAGAATGAGTTTGGTAGTATTCCATCCTTTTCTATGCTCTGAAATACCTTTAGTAGTAGTGGTGTTAACTCTTCTCTGAAAGTTTGGTAGAACTCTGCAGTGAACCTGTCTGGACCAGGGCTTTTTTTTGTTGGGAGTTTTTTGATTACCTTTTCAATCTCTTCTTTTGTTATGGGTCTACTTCTACTTCTATTTCTACCTCTGTTTGTGTTAGTTTAGGTAGGTAGTGTGTTTCTAGGAATTCATCCATTTCGTCTAGGTTTTCAAATTTGTTTGAGTATAGTTTTTCATAGTAATCTGATATGATTCTTTTAATTTCAGTTGGGTCTGTTGTAATAGAGCCCATCTCATTTCTTATTAGGGTTATTTGCTTCCTCTCCTGTTTTCTTTTGTCAGTTAGGCCAGTGGTTTATCAATTTTGTTGATTTTTTCAAAAAAACAGCTTTTGGCCTTGTTAATTCTTTCAATTGTTTTTCTGTTTTCTATTTCATTTAGTTCTGCTCTAATTTTTATTTGTTTTCTTCTGGTGCCTGTGGGTTTCTTTTGTTGCTCTCTTTCTATTTGTTCAAGTTATAATTCTTTGATTTTGGCCCTTTCTTCTTTTTGGATGTGTGCATTTATTGATATAAATTAGCCTCTGAGCACCACTTTTGCTGTGTCCCAAAGATTCTAATAGGAAGTGTTTTCATTCTCATTAGATTCTCTGAATTTCTTTATTCCACCCTTAATGTCTTGTATAATCCAGTCTTTTTTGAACAGGGTATTGTTCAGTTTCCAAGTGTTTGATTTCTTTTCCCTGCTTTTTCTGTTGTTGATTTCCACTTTTATGGCCTTATGGTCAGAGAAGATTTTTTGTAATATTTCAATATTTTGGATTCTGCTAAGGCTTCCTTTATGACCTAATATGTGGTCTATTCTGGAGAATGTTCCATGTGCACTAGAAAAGAAAGCATAGTTGGTTGCTGTTGGGTGGAGTGTTCTGTATATGTCTACGAGGTCAAGTTGGTTGATTATGGCATTTAGATCTTCCATGTCTTTATTGAGCTTCTTTCTGGATGTCCTGTCCTTCACCGAAAGTGGTGTGTTGAAGTCTCCTACTATTATTGCGGAGCTGTGTATCTCACTTTTCAATGCTGATAGAGTTTGTTTTATGTATCTCGCAGCCCTGTCATTGGGTGCATAAATATTTCATATGGTTATATCTTCTTGGTGTATTGTCCCTTTAATCATTATATAGTGTCCTTCCTTACCCTTTCTGATGGATTTAACTTTAAAGCCTATTTTGTCAGAAATTAATATTGCCACTCCTGCTCTTTTTTGATTGTTGTTTGCTTGATATGTTTTTTCCATCCTTTGAGTTTTAGTTTGTTTGTGTCTCTAAGTCTAAGATGTGTCTCTTGTAGGCAGCTTATAGACGGATCTTGTTTTTTAATCCATTCTGCCACTCTCTGTCTCTTTATTGGTGCATTTAGTCCATTTACATTCAGGGTAATTATGGGTAGGTATGAATTTAGTGCTATCATTTTGATGTCTTTTTTTGTGTGTTGACAGTTTTTTTCCCACTTGATCTTATGTGCTGAGTAGATTTTCTTTATATATTGTGCTTTCCTCATACTTGTTGATTTTGTTTCTGCTGAGTCTGTATTTTTCTCTTGTATTTTACTTTGATGAGTAGGATAGTTTGTCTCCTTTGTGGTTACCTTAGTATTTACCCCTATTTTTCTAAATTTATAACTAACTTGTATTTCTTTGTGTTGCCGTATCTTCCTGTCCATATGGAAGGTATATGATTACATTTCATAGTCCCTCTTTATTATTTTAGTGTTGTCTTCTTTTATATAACAACATTGCTGTTACCCTGTGTTGGGCTTTTTTTTTTTTTTTTTTTTGTATTTCCCTGTCTGGGTTGACTTCTGGTTACTCAGCTCAGTGTTTTAGCCTTGGGTTGATACCTGATATTATTGATTTTCTAACCAAAGAACTCCCTTTAGTATTTCTTGCAGTTTTGGTTTGGTTTTTATGAATTCCCTCAACTTGTGTTTATCTGGAAATGTCTTAATTTCACCTTCATATTTAAGAGACAGTTTTGATGGAAATATGATTCTTGGTAGGCAATTTTTTTTCCTTCACTTTTTTAAATATGTCATCCCAATGCCTTCTTGCCTGCATGGCTTCTCCCGAGTAGTCTGAGCTTTTTCTTATTGGCTCTCCATTGTAGGTGACTTTTCTTTCACCCCTTGCTGCTCTTATCATTGTCTCTTTATCTTTGGTTTTGGCAAGCTTGATTATAATAAGTCTTGGTGACTTTCTTGTCTTGGTGGATTCTTTGTTTTGAGAGCCTGTTGAGGTGATCATGATCTGTTTCTTTATGTGACTTGATATTGACTGTTGTGTCCTACCCATCTATAAGTTATTGTATTAGTTTATGCTTGCTTACTGTGTCATAGCTGATTGCTTTGTTTTGTTTTGATATACCCCTATGGGTTGCTTGAGTGAGCTAGCTTGATTATTTTCACCTTTGGAGCTCTGGTGTCCTGTCCCCAGCTGGCTAGAGCTGTTATCAGGTATATCAGTTTAGGAGTCCATTCAGTTTTCTTGTATGAATTCAGCTCAGGTTTCCAGGTAGCTGATATCAAGTGTGTGGTACAGGCTCTGTCCTACAATCTTAGAGGGTTAGGGGTGATTGGCATATATACCCGTATCTGATTGCAGCAGGAGGTTACACTCTGAACAAGGCTGGGGGCTGAGGACCGATCCCCAAGTGTCTCTGAGTAAAACACGTCTCTGTTCCCTAGAGCATGCTGGTGGGTGGGCTGTGCAGAGGGACCATGGGCACCCAAAGTTTTTGTTGTAAGGACTGGGAGGTACTAGTTATCCCTGGACCCCTGTCACAGGTAGCTGGGTGACCCAAGTGGAGCCACCAGTCCTTAGGTCCCTGTTGTGGGTAGGTGAGGACCTTGTTTAATAGGCAAAGCAACGTCAAACATCAAACACCCACCTCACCATCGCACAGCTGAAATGGTTGGAGTTTGCCAACAAGGGCCTATTCTCCTGAAATAGACCCACACAGGTCCTTGCTGAAGGGAAAGGTGCTCAGGGTCCACGGACTGTTTATGCCTGGACAGGAACCACTTCTGTCCTGAGCTCCCCCGGTTAATGGAGGTAGCAAATTGTCTTTTCCCACCAGTTGCAAATTTTGTCCCAAGTCCGGGAGGATGGCTCTAGGTGCTCACCAGGGTCTATTTCAGGCCCAGGGATTCTGCCGCTGAAGCCACCTTGGGGGTCGGCGGCGGGGGGCGGGGGGGGCGGTGCGGTAAAATCTATGCAAGTACTTAGCTTTTGCCGAGAGCGCTGTTCTCATTTTCCGGAGGTGTGAGTAGGCTGTGCGGCCAGCTGCTTCTCCCTGAGGAAACTGAGGCCGAACGCTAGGACCAGCCCCCCGCCGCCACCACGGCTGCTCCAGGAATGGTGCCTGAGGGCTCCCCGTGATTCAAGTCTGGTAACTCCTCTCCACTTCCGAACGGCTTCTTCCTCCCTCTGCCCCTCAGTTCGTTGTCTAAGCTTGCCTTTGATGCTCAGGGCTCCCAGCTTCTCACAAATATGCTCGTTTCACTTGTCTTTTTGGTCTTTGTTGTAAAGAGGGCTCGACGGAAATGTCTGTCTCTTGTGCCATCTTGGCTCCACCTCCAATAGTTTATTTTTTAATAATGCAATTATGCCCACAGTTTTTAATGATAATAACATCCTCTGTTAAAAAAAAAAAAAAGGCTTGATGTGCTTTTACTAGTATTGCTTCTTGCTTATCATTGAACTAAGTCAATATAAGGTATGTGCTAGCCTGAATCAGAACAAGAACTCAGGTTTCTTTATCCCTGGTCTAGCTTCTGTCAAACTGCATTTCTCAATTTTTTTTTGAGGTTGCAGAAACTTATTTGCCTGGTGTCATGCCCTGGATCCCAAAGTTCCACAGACAGTGAAAGTGGGATTAGAATTTACTTAAAAGAATTTACTTGCCTCCTATGTGGCCATATTTTTCTTTTTTGGAAAAAATAATTCCTCTTGATTTTTGGGAGACTCTGAGGTTCCATAATAACAACAAACTCTTATATAAGGCTTACCATATGCTAGGCACTGTTCTAAATGCTTAAGTGCATTGTCATTTAATCCTCACACATGCCCTATGAGGTAGATACTACTGTTATCTTCATTTTATCAGTGAGGAAACTGAGGTACAGAGAGCTTAAATAAACTGCTCAAGGTTACAGAGAACAGAGCTGGCATTTGAACTGAAGCAGTGTAGCTCCCAAGGCCTTGCTCTTAAGCAGTGTAGCATACTGTGCCTCACATTGGTCATTCATTCATTTATCTGCCCAATATATCTTTGCTGCAAGGCACTGGGAGTTCAACGGTGAGAAGATAGACCTGTCCTGGCCCTCAGAGGCTGATCCTCACGTCTAGTGGAGATAATAGCCAAGGGCTAGAACAGCTGTGAGAACGAAGTGTCCCCCTGGGTTACAACAAATTATCCTAAACCTCTGGGTAAGCCATGGCCAAATTAACAAAGACCAGGCTTTTTGTTAGAGAGACACGGCTCATTGTTCATTCATGCATTATCAAACACTGGTTGGACACACCTACTATGGGCTCAAAGTACATTGCAGACACATAGATGCACAAGAGCATGTGCCCATGTGATCAACACTTTTATAAAAAGGAGCTCAGGGCATCTGAGGAGCGGAGAAAAGACTCCAGTTTGTGGGTTAAGGGAAAGGCCCCCTTCTTCCTCTGCTTGCCTGCCTGTGTGAATAATTTCAAATATAAGAATCAGCACAAAGCCAATTCCTATGAGGCAGAGGTCAAATATATCCCAGATTTCCAAATTCTCTGATCTGGCCGCTATCCCTCCCCTTGGCATTCTCAGCACTCTTCCCTGCCCTGTTTGAGTTCCGCAGTCCACTGCAATGTCTCACAGAACTCACGAACTGTATTTACAGTCAAGTGGTTTATTAATAAAGTAGCAGGCTATACCTCAGGATCAGGATCAGGATCAGGAAGCATGTAGGCAAAGTCCGTCTTCTTCAGCTCAAGACAGTTCTCTTAGCTCTTCTTGGCTGTGCAGGCCTCCTCCCAGCCCCCAGGGCACAGGCTCCTCTCAGCCCCTCAGGACAGGCTCCTCTTGGTCCCCTCAGGTCAGGCTCCTCTCAGCCCCCTTAGGACAGGGTCCTCTCAGCCCCCTGAGGACAGATTACTCTCAGCCCCTCAGGACAGGCTCCTCTCAGCACCCTCGGAACAGGCTCCTCTTGGCCCTGCTCTCTGTCACCACCAACTCTGCTGCTGGGCCCCTTCTGGGCCTGTCGCTGTCTTCAGTGTTACAATCCTTAATCCATGTTATATATAGCTGTTTTAGAAGATTCCTTGCCTCCTCTCTCTCTGTTTCTTCTCTCTCCTTTCTTCCTTCTCCTTCTTTCTGCCTCAAAATACCTCATGGGGTTGACTACATATATACACAAACTCCTCATCAATTTTAAGGCATGGCCTTCCCACTAGGGCCACGAACTGACTAATCCCCTCTCAGTGGGACAAAGACACTTCATTTGCATAGTCTATTGACCAATGCCTGCAAGGCACACACCAATCACAGGGCAGGCTGCAGCCCAGGACCGGACAAAAAGTATCAAACCAAGTTGTTTACAGCTTACCTAGGAAATGTTAGTCAACCTGGACAAAAGTAACAAACCTTCTGGGCTAGAAAACCAGGGCAAAAGTAACTCCTCAGAGCTTAGGGTAAAAACCTGTCAAGCTCTTTTTCCAAAGAACTAAGGCAAAAGGCCACCTAAAGGAACTCATTTCGGCTCACTGCATACATAAGAATATATATGCAGTTGGTATATAAACTTTCTTTGCTGTAGGACCCATAGGAACACTGCATACCAGACCTCTGAATAATCCCCTCAGGCGAGGCTCTGGGTTTCACGGACTGCTCAGCTGCCCATTCTTCTACACTGTTGGTATTCCCAGCCCACACAACTCAGGGCCACCATTTATAGTCATCATTAGCCCAAAAGTCCCACAACTCTAAGTGTCACTTAATGTTATGGCAATACTGGTATCAGAAACCGTGAGAAGTCACTGGAGGTTCTAGTTAAGTTTGCCCTAGCCCCAGCTTACCCTCCCTCCTTCACCATCTTTGCTCACCTGATTTCTAGCTGCCAGCACCTACATTTATTTTCCTGAAGACTTTCTCTGGCCCCCAAGTGCATTTTGCCCACCCACGAAATGAGCCAAAATGCCAAGGATTCACGGCTCCTGGGAGCAGTCCCAACCAGGAACCAATGGGAGCACATCTTGAGGTGCACCTTCTAAACCTGCTCCCAGCACCCGTGAGGAAGCTTACTGGAGAACGACCCTTTCTGGCTCCCTTTCTTTTTCTCTGTTGCTTGAAAGCTTACTATCCCACAAATGCTTCTTGGGAGACTGTCCCAATTACATCAGAATATCTTTGTCCTGGGGTTTGTTTCTTGGGTAAGACGGTGGGATGGCCTGGTTATTCCCATTCTAGAACGCTTGAAAGGGACATTGTATAGTTTGCCAGACCCGATGCATTCACAACTGCTTTACAGGCCTGTTTATCTCATAAAAACTTTTTTATGAAGAAAGCATAGCATCTTGCTTCAAACAAAGACAAAGATCCTCAAGCAGATGTACCCTTGCCTTTCAGAAACTTGCGTTTTCAGTTACTCCCAGCACTACTTGGCCTTCCTATTCCCTCATTCCCTCATCCATTCATTCACTCCACATAGGATGCCTTGTTCTGAATGTGCCTGTGCTGGTCCGTCATGGAGGTCCCCAGCAGGGGTGCTTCCAGTGCCTCTCTTCTTCCGGTTATAACAGCTTGGGGGCAGGACCCTTAATAGTATCATTGTCCTGTGATTTTTTCACTGATGACATCTGGGCTTGAAGCTACCTTTCCTGAGGTGCCAGTGGTCTGGGGGTGCATTCCTCCCTGCATCCCTACACATCTTTCCTGATGGAAAATTCTGTTGGATTTCAATAGTGCCATCATAACACTGCAGCGCACACTGGTGTATTCTTCTACCCGGAACAGCATCAGTCTTTAGAAGAACTGAGGCATAGTGTGGTAGTAAATCAGGGGACGAAGGCAAACATCTAAAGATAGAAATGATAGAAAAGTGTATGTGGGGGAGGCAGAGTTTTTAGAAAGAGGAAACTTGACAAAAAAGAGGAAGGAGAGAGGCAAGCAGGAGATGGGGGGAAAAAATCCAAATATGTCTTCTGTCTGCTTTGCTGCTCTACATCTGACCTCCCTGCTTGGAAAACACAATGGAAAGAGAAAGGAAGTGGGCCATTGGAAGGTCCCATACTGCCGGGGGGAGGCCCAGCCTCCTCCCTGGCTTTCGAGACCACTCACACAACCTCTGGCCTGTTGAGATAGTGAGTGCCCTAATCACTCACCATGGCTTTTGTTTTCCATCACATCCCACACAAATTGACAGTGTCAGAATTAGAGTCTGTTTTAGACTCCAGGTTTCGTAAGTGGCCACTTGAAGATTTCTTAGTGAATGGGAGAGGGCCACGAGCAGCTTTGGAGTTCTAGTTCACAACTGCATCATCTTACATATTTTGTTACTTCCCTTTTTCCCCCAGGGCTGGTTTTATCCCCTTATGTCTTTGAATATGATTTAACCAAAAAGTGAATTTTAGCAAAGTAAATGCTTCTCTGTTTTCAGTTTGCAGGCATCCCACCATCAGAAGAAGTCAGTTTCATCCGCCCGAAGGGAGAACATGCATCCTTGTTAAATAGGCTTGTCCTCTCCAAAACCAAAGTTCCACGGAAGCTAACGGCCCACTGTGCTGGCAATGATATAGGACTAAAGGTGATGATCCTCTCTTGTGTTTCCACCACCTCTCACCAGTTCAAGCCGTCAACATACGTGAATCTCTCAGTCTGCTTGACCAGTCTCTTCAGGGGTGGGAGACTCATGGCCAGGAACACAAATAGCTCATAGCCCATGGCCTGTCGGGAAGAGCAAACGTTCCACCCGGAGCTGGGGATCATCTTTGTTCTGTGGAAACTGCCCTGAGATATTAAATGTCCACAAACAGCAGATGGGAGCGCTGCTTCTCTGAGGTCTTATTCCAAAGGCTCTATGCTCCAAGAGCCCAGGATTTAGCTCCATCTCCCTCTCAAGGAGTCATGCATGGCTGAGTTCATTTTGCAGCTGCTCTCGTCTGAGGTTTTGGCCCTGTCTGACTCAGAAAGGTGGGACGAAGCCTGGAGGGGGGGTTCTATTTATAGCTCCACTCCTGGGATAGGCTGCTCTGTTCACTCTCTGGACCTCTTTCCCCATCTGTGAAATGGGGGTGAGGATGAATGTTGTGGGATTTAATTGATTTGTGCAGGACTTTGAAATTGGGAAGAGAGGATGTAACTTGAATGTAAAGCATTGTTGTTATTTCTCACTCACTTCTGCCAGCCCCCCACTGTTTTCATTCTAGTGTATTCTCCACGTTCTGGAGCTGTTGCTTTGTGGCTGATGACACCACAGGGGCCCTTCTGAGAGTAGCACCCAAACAGCATGGTGTGGTCCAGTAGCTGATTGGATATTTTTACTCACTGGTTAAACCAAAACTTTAAGACATACACAAAGTTAATGCTTTCCCATAAGCACTGGGGAACTCTGCTTTAGAAAGAAAGCAAAAGACCTCTTTCTCCAGCTGTCCCATTACCATGCATGCAGGCCCGCCATGTCACCGTTCTGTAAAAAGTCCAGGATGGTGGGCTGGGAGCTGTGCTGTCCCCTGTGCCCCACGGCTGCTGTGCTCCGTGTTTATGATGCTGGAAGGCTGCCAATTACGCAGCAGCACAAAGCTCAGGGATTGATGACAGGAAGGGATTTTCTTTGCTATTACATCTCCTACATTGCCTCTATAAATACTGTCTTTTTATTATTATTTCTGCTGTTGTTTAGATTTAGTTTATGGATGTGGTTAATGCTATATCTGAACGTTAAGGGAATCACTATCCTTGTTAAGATTCTGACCACTTGAGGAGATTCGACTAGGCCTACTTTCTCTTGCAATAAACACATCTGGTAGATGGCAAGGGGCTGGTTTTCCCCCAGAAGCTCTGCTGGAGTGTTTGGAGGGAATGAGTTTTAAGCACCAAAGAGACCATTCCCGCAAACACTTAACGAGCTCTAGTGTTGGCTGAGGAAAGTAATCATCCCCTGTATGTATGTGATGGAGAAAAGTAAGGGGAGCCTTCCTAAAGCAGCCAGTCTGTTTCTGAATATTTCTCCCCGGAGAACAGCAGAAAACCCTGGTGGTGTAGTAGTTAAGAGCTAGAGCTGCTAACCAAAAGGTCAGCTGTTTGAATCTACCAAGTGCTGCTTGGAAACCCTATGGGGCACTTTTACTCTGTCCTTTAGGGTTGCTATGGGTTGGAATTGACTTGATGGCAGCAGGTTGGGTTTTCTGAGAACATCAAGGAAGCAACAAAGATAAACTGATAGGGGTCCTTTAGATGTGGGGCACAGGTTGCCTCATCACAAACCCACTGTCTGGAGTATTACTTGGTGAGTGACAGCAGCATCCTCATCCTGCCCCATGGAGACAGGTCTCTGCTTACAGTGGTGATGAAATGTGGGGTGAGAGGTTTATTGCGCTCCAGGTCAGCACGGTTGGGAGTGTGGGGCGATCAAACACTAGATTTCTGAAAGAGGTTGACCCAGGCCTTTGGAGTATGTCAGTCACTTTGAAGAGATGGTTTTGGAAGGAAGAGTTATTCACTCAATAATTAAAATCCCAATTGACTGATCACAGTGTCCTTAATAACAACGTTTCCTGGAGTCATGTGGACAAAGGCGTGTGTGTGTGTGTGAGATTTCTCAGCCAGATCTCTTTCCAGGACTCCAGGGCATACCTAACGTCCCACAGCTAACCTCTTCTCGGATGTACATCCTCAAAACCAATCCCATGCTCTTTCCCTCCGAATCTGTTCTTCTCTCTTTTCCCTTATTTAAGAACATGGTACCATTATCTGCTCAGCTGCCCAAACCAGAAAAGTGGATGTTCTTCTTTACCTCCTTCTTGTCCCTTTTTCCTCGGCCCATATACAATAAATCACTAAGTCATTTGTTTGTGTGCGTGTGTGCTAAAATATGTGTAACAAAAAATTTGCCGTTTTAACCATTTTTAAGTATATGATTCAGTGACATTAACTAGATTTACCATGTTGGGCTATTATCACTACTGCCCATTTCCAAAAGTTTATCATCACCCCAAACAAAAACTCGGTATTCCTTAAACAATAACCCCCTTTTCTGCCCTTTCCCCCAAGTCCCTGGTAACCACTAAAAAAAAAAAAAACCACTGGTAAACTTTTATCTCTGTGTATTTGTCTGTTCTAGATAGTTCATATAATGGGATTATACAATATTTGTCCTTCTGTGTCTGACTTATTTCACTCAGCATAATGTTTTAAGTTTCATCCACGTTGTAACATGTATCAGAACTTCATTTCTCTCTATGGCTGAATAACATCCTACTGTATGTATATGTTGTTGTTGTTGGGTGTCTTCCAGTGGATTCTCACTCATAGTGATCCCATGTGCAGAGTAGAACTGGGAGCAAATTCCCAGGCCTTTCTCCTGGGGTGCTGCTGGGAGGGTTCAAACAGTCAACCTTTCTGTTAGCACCTCAGCACTTAACATACAAACAGCACCAAGGTTTTTTGTATGTATATACCACATTATATGTATCCATTCATCTGTTGATGGACACGGGTTGTTTCCACCATTTGGCTACTATGCGTAATGCTGCAATATACACTGATGTACAGTATCTGCTTGAGTTTCTGCTTTGAATTCTTTTGTGTTTTTACCTAAAAGTGGAATTGTTGGGTCACATGAGAATTCTATGCTTAACATCTTGGGGAACTTGCAAACTGTCTTCCATAGCAGCTGCATCATTTTACTTTCCCACCAGCAATGAAAGAGTGTTCCAATTTCTCCACAGCCGTGCCAACATTTGTTTTTCTTTGTTTTTTCTGATAATAGCTATCTTAATGGGGTTGAGGAGCCCTTGTGGCACAGTGGTTAAAGCACTCAGCTACTCATTGAAAGGTCAGTGGTTTGAACCCACTAGCTGCTCTTCAAGTGAAAGGTGTGGCAGGCTGCTTCTTTAATAACTTGCAACCTTGGGAACCCTATGGGGCAGTTTTACTCTGTTGTACAGGGTCACCGTCTGTTGGAATTGACTCCATGGCAGTGGCTTTAGTGAGGTTGAAGTGGCATCTCATTGTGGTTTTGAGTTGCATTTCCCTAATGACTAATGAAGATGAGCATCTTTTTAAGCACTTATTGGCCATTTGTATATCTTCTTTGAAGAAATGTCTGTTCAAGTCTTTTGCCCATCTTTAAATTTGGTTGTTTGTCTTTTCGTTGTTGAGTTATACGAGTTCTTTATGTTTTCTGGATATTAAACCCTTATCAGCTCCATGTCTCTCAAATATTTTCCCCCATTCTTCACTTTCCTGATAAAATTTTTTATATATCTATATAATCTCTTTTATTTTTTGTGTTTGTTGATAATATACACAGGAAAACACACACAAATTCGATCATTTCTACGGGTACAATTCAATGACATTGGTTATATTCTTCAAGTTGTGCAAACATTCTCACCCTACTTTTCTGAATTGTTCCTCCTCCATTAACATAAACTCACTGCCCCCCAGTGTTCCTATCTAAACTTTGAATGATCCATGTGCACTGGAGTAGGAAGTATATCGTACTGTTGTTGGGTGTTCTATATATGTCTGTCAAGTCTAGTTTGTTTATCCTTGTTGATCTTTTTTGTAGATGTTCTGTCCAATATTGAAAATTGTGTATTGAGATTTCCAAGGATGATTATAGTGCTATTTCTCCCTTTAATTCTATTACTGTTTGCTTTACATATGTAAGTGCTCTGATGTTGGGTTCATTTATATTTATGATTGTTAAATTTGCTTGATGAGTTGGCCCTTTTCTCACTGTACAATTTTCATTTTTAGCTCTTCTAACAGAATTTGTCTTAAAGTCTACTTTGTCTGATAGTAGGATTGCCACTGCAGCTCTCTTTTGGTTATTGTTTGCGTGGAATGTTTTTTTCCAACCTTCTGTTTTCAAACTATTTGTGTCCTTAGGCTTAAGATATGTCTCTTGTAAACAGCGTATAGTTGGATCATGTTTTTTTATTAATCCATTCTGCCACTCTCTGTGTTTTGATTGGAACATTTAGTCCATTTACATTCACTGTAATTACTGATAAGGAATGACTTACTTCTGCCATTTTGTTGTTTGGCTCTTATGTGTCTTAAGCCTTCTTTGTCTTTTTCCTTTACTACTGCCTACTTTTGCATTTTGCTGGTTTATTGTAGTGAGCCAGTTTGATTCCCTTCTCCTTTCCTTTTATGTATGTTTTTTAAAGATTATTTTTAGTGGTTACCATGAGTATTACATTTTACAGCTTGTATTTATAACACCCTAGGATAAATTGGTGCCAACTTAACTTCAGTAACATATAAGAAATTCTATACCTATACCATTCCTCTCCCCCATTTTGTTGTTAACACAGATTGTATTTTTATATTTTGTGTAACCTATAACATAATTTGGAAACCCTGGTGGCATAGTGGTTAAGTGCTATGGCTGCTAACCAAAGGGTCAGCAGTTCGAATCTGCCAGGTGTTCCTTGGAAACTCTATGGGGGCAGTTCTACTCTGTCCTATAGGGTCACTATGAGTCAGAATTGACTCTATGGCACTGGATTTGGTTTTTTAGGATAACATAATTTTATCCTTACTTTTTATACATTTGTCATTAAACAGCATGAAGGACAAAAGAATTAGAATTATCAAGCATGAATACCATATTACTAGCCCTTGAACTTGCTCATGCAATTGCCTTTACTAGAGATCTTTCTTTTTATGTATGGCTTTGAATTACTTTTTAGTGTTTTTCCCTTTCATCTGCAGACATCCCATTAGTATTTTCTTAGAGCCAGTCTGGTGAATATGAACTCTCTCAGCTTCTGTTTGCCTGGGAATGTTTTAATTTCACCCTAAATCTTAAAGGATAGTTTCACTAGGTATAGTATTCTTGGTTGAAGGTTGCACTTTAAATATATCATTCCATTGCCTTCTGGCCTCCAATGTTTCTGAGGAAAAATCGGCATTTAATCTTATTGGGCATTCTTTGTATGGGACTGTTTGCTTCCCTCTCGCTGTGTTCAGTATTCTCTCCTTATCTCTAATTTTTGAGAACCTGATTATGATGTGTCTCAGTGTGTGTACTATGAGTTCTGTGAGCTTCTTGGACTTATAGATTTATATCCTTCATCAGATTGGGAAATTTTCTGTCATTATTTCTTCAAATATTCTTTTTGTTCCTCTGTCTCTGTCTAGAATTCTCATGATGCATATATTCCATCTCTTGATGCTGTCCCATAACTCCATTAAATTATACTCAGCCTTCTTTAGCCTCCATTCTTGTTGTTCTTTAGGCTCTGTAACTTTGACTGTGTTACCCTCTAGTGTGCTGATTCTTTCTCCTGCTTGATTAAATCTGTTGTTAAATCCTTCCATTTTGCTTCTCATTTCAGTCCCTTTCAGTTGCATTATTTCTGTTTGGTTTCTTTCTTTCTTTCTCTCTCTCTCTCTTTTTTTAGATTCGCATTTTGCTCATGCATTGTTTTCCTTACTTCTTTTAAATCTTTGTGTTTTCCCTTAGCTCCGTAACTATGTTTAACATTATCGTATTATATTCTTTCATTCTTTGCATTATTTGGTCTCCCATAGACGTGATTTCACTCCCTTCATCACATTCATTTGGATGGACCATCATTTCTCTTGACTTTGTGTGTCTTGTGATTTCGTTGTTGTTGTTGCTGTGGCATTGGCATTTTTGAGGTGTTAACTTTCTCAGTTCTACCCAGTATTTGGTGTTTTTGCTTGCACTACTTTCTCCAAAATGCTTTTAGGTGGGTAGAGCCTTTGGCCTTTGCTTACTGTTTCCTCTCTCTCTCTGTGATATCTCCTTCTCCCTCCCTGATTTAATTAGGTTTTGAAAGTTCCAAATCTCATTTTTCAACTTTCAGTGTCTCCCAAAGACACCAGAGAACATGCTGTGGTAAACTTGCCCACTGGCAGGCATCGCCACTCAGACGAGATACCACACGCTAATCAGTCTGCTCATCAGGGGGTGCAGTCTTCTCTCTCTGTGGTTATTATTCTCTCCCCTGCTCTGTTTCTGCAACCACATCTTCAATGACAAGGCCCATGCCAAATGAACCCTCTGTGGGGCTGCCTGCTGCCTTCTGGTTTTGCCAGGGGCCTCTTTTTCTGCTCTTTGGGGGCCACTTATAACTGAGCTGGCATTCAGAGTAAACACAGGGTGACTTTTCTCCACATCAGGAGGAGGAGAGTCTGGCACTCCTCAGAGGGATCTCCTAGAGATCTGTTTTGTTGATTTCAGATCCCCAGCAGCCCTGTGGTGGTTGGGAAAGCAGCATCCACTTAGGTAACATACCTCCTGGCTCCAGTGCAAGGGAGTTTCTGCAGGAGTTTGTATCAGTCCAGCAGCTGACAATTACTGGATGGGAAAGAGACTGGCATTCTCCCAATGGACCTCCAGGGAGGTCTGCCTTGTGGTTATCAGGATCTCCTCCACCATCACTCACCCAATAGAATGTTAGCTGTGGGTGTAGCTGCCACTCAAGGCCACTGCTTCCTAGCACACAACAGTCTTAGTCAGCAGTCCTGAGTGCTGACCGGAAGGGGGAGCAGAAAGACTTGAACCCACCCTAGGGAGGTCTGTCCTGTTGCTTCCAGAGGCCTGAGCTATGAGGTGTGTAGGGAGGAGGTGAAGTGCTGACCATGGGAGCAGACTCCACTGGAAGGGATTTCTTCTGTAGTGAGCAGTGGACAGTTATTGGGCAAGAGAGATGCTGGCACACTCCAAATGGGCTCCCAGGAAGGTCTGCCTTGTCAATTTTAGAGCAGCAGCTTGGGTTCATGTGTCTTTGCACAGGCAGGGGGTATGATGGTTAGAGAAGCAGGATGTTTTGCTGAGACAGATTCCCCAATTTACAGCAACCCATGTGGCTGGGAAGAGGAGCAGAGACTGTGGGAGAAGGGATTTTCCTACTGTGTAGCACTCGTTTTAGATTCATTTGTTCTTGCCTGTCTACACAGTTCCCTGTTGCTGTCTTCTGTTCCCTGATTCAGAATTCCTCAAGGCGAAGCACCATTTCCTTGTTGTATTTGTGGGGAGGGTTGGAACAATGATCTGTTTATGCTGCCATCTTCTCAGAATTCTCTTGATAAAGTATTTGATGCACAAAAGTTTTTAATTTTGATGAAGTTCAATTTATTTTATCTTTTTTTTTGCTCATGCTTTTGGTGTCATATCTAAGAATCCATTGTCAAAAACAAGGTCTTAAAGTTTTACTCACTTTTTTTCTAAGAATTTTTAAGTTTTAGTTCTTATCTTTTGGTTATTGGTCTATTTTGAGTTAATTTTTGTATATAGTGTGAGGTATGAATCACCAAGTCATTTCGATTCTGAATTCTAAAATCCTTCCACTGTTTTCTATTCTGATTGCCATCACTGTCCCATAGGCCCTTAACGTGGATCACTGCGACAGTCTCCTAAATGGTATGCTCCAATTCATTATCTTAATGAAGCAAAGAGTGATATTTAAATGTTCATTGGCTCTCTATCATCCTCAAGATGAAGGTCAAACTGTCTAACATGACTGAGAAGCACTTTGTGGTTAGATTCCTCTCACTGTTCCCTGGCAGCAACAATACTCCTGCCATATTGACTTACTTTCCATCTTCCAAACCAACCCTTTCTCATATTTGGGCCTTTTCATGAGTTTCTCCTTCTACCCAGAACAATATGCTTCTTCCTTCACCTAATTCTAACTCAGCCTTCAGTTCTTGGCTTAGAGACCATTTCCTTCTAGAAGCTCTTTCTGCCCCACAGATTGAGCAAAGTACCCTGCCAACACAATCCCATAGCACCTTGTACTTTACACCACATTAATAGCTTCATAATATCATATTGTGCAGTAATTGCCTGCTTATCCATATGTCTCCCATACTAGGTGGTGAGTACCTTGAGGAAGCCGGACACTACATTTTCGTCATTATTTTATTCCCAGCAGATAGTACAGTTTTAAGCATCTAGTAAAATTTACATATTTGATATATGAAAACATGCACAAATCTTTTTACTCCTAGTTCAATGGTTTTCAACTACACTGTGGTTTCTTTTCCTCTATTTTCCTATTTTATTTTTAGATTCTATACTTTGCTGATCAAGCACATGCATCTGCATAGAACCATGGTTTTGTACTCTACACAAAGCTATGGTCTGTCTCATCTAACTAGGTTGTGAACACAGCTGAGTAGTAGTATTAGTATCAACAACAATAGCCAACAGTTTTTGAGCACTTGCTGTGTACGAGGCACTGGTTAAGTTTACATTTGTTTTTTCACTTAATCATCACCTTAACCCTTCAAAGGAGGTACTATTAATATCCTCATTTCAAAGATGAGCTGACCAAGGTGTGATAAAGTTAAGTTTATTTAATAATGTGATAAAGTCAGGATTCAAGCCCAGACAGAATGACTTTAAAGTCCAACATGTTAATCAATAAGCTGTGCTTTATAAAGTTGAAATTGAGTTAAAATATGTTATTATGAATATTTTCTCCCAGGAGTTTTTCCCAGTAAGAGTCAAATAGTCTCATTGGATATGAGTGACTGGATTTCAGCTTCTCCTTCCGTTCAGGGGAATTTTAGCTTTCCTTGGAGAACTCTGGAACTAGAGGTAAAGGGTGTTGCATGGTCAAAGAAATTTCAAGCTTGATCAGGATGGAACATCAGCTGAGGTGGGAGGGATTCAGGAAAAACTCTCAAGTGTTAGCAGAGAATGGCATTACCTCAAAATGTTAAGCATCAGTTGAGTGTATAAAGGCTTGGAGCACACCACTCCGAGATGGAACAGCTGCATACATGCTTCTATGTATTGACTGGTAAGGGGTCCTCTACTGCCTGCTCCCCTCCTCATCAGCCAAAATCCTTGCTCAAAGACGCTTTGCCTCCTGTAACAATTCCTTCCCTCACAACACCAAGCTAGACACCGGTTGCCATCAAGTTCACTCCAACTCATGGTGTCCCTGTGTATGTCAGAGTAGAACTGCTCCATAGGGTTTTCATTGGTTGATTTTTTTGGAAGCAAATGGCCAGGCCTTTCATCTGAGACACCTCTGGGTTGACTTGAACTTCCAACCTTTTGGTTAGCAGCCAAGTTCATTAAACATTTGTACCACCCAGGGACAGCAAATGCCAAGTAAGCAAGCTACTTTTCTCTTCCTCCCTCTCCCTACCTTTCTTCAGTTCTCAGAGACAAGAGGTGTGAGCAAAGAGAGGGATGACAGCCTTTAAAGTCACAATCTTCTACCTGTGCTCCACATTCTGACTCATCTACTCGTCTGACTGCTCTAGAGAAAAGAGTAAAAAAAAGCCTTGATTAAAGCTTCAAATTTTTAATCAATACACCAGGCTTAAATAGAAATTACTGGGCTGATTTCTGCTGTTTTAAATGCCAAAACACTGGGCCAACATTTCCACCAGAGAGAGATCACTTCCAGATGAGGCATCTGGCATTTAAGCTCACACAAGCATGTGTGTTTTCTGTGTCCAGAGAAGTCAACACTTACTGAGCACCTACCGTGTGCCCAGAGCTGGCCAGAGCCAACTCTGAGTGCATGGCAGCAGCAATATGCCTGTTTTCTTTCAGCCTAGTGACAGCAGAACAGCAGGAGGGAAAAGAAGGTGGCTGTGGTGCAAAGTGCGAGTCCTGAAGATTTCTTCCCATGTGTACTCTTTATCCTTTCCCAGTTCGTTGGCAAAGCTCTTTTCTCCAGTGTATGTTTATTGCAAATCTTACTTCTGCTTCTTCCACAGATGGGGCCGGGGAAGCTAACAAGACCATGCAAATGGAGAACATGAAGCTTGGGAGGGAGAGGACAAGGACTGGCAGAAATTTATTTATTTATTTATTTATCAACACTTAAGTGCTTATTATGTGCCCAGTCATTGGTCAGTGTTAAGCATATACTCATTTTAGTCCGTGGAACATTCATGAAGTACTATTATTTTTTATTATTATCTCCATTTCATAGGCAAGGAAACTGAGGCATAGAGAAGTTAAGTGACCTGCCCAAGGTTGCACAAATGTGGGTTTTATTTGGACCTTAACGTAGACCGAATTATTTGCCAACATTTACCAATTAGATTTTACCCTAAAAATCCAGACTTGTGTTTCTTTAAAAACTGGAAGATTTGATGACATCATGCTCTATGGCAAGCAGAACTAAGCTGTGAAATATAAACATTTATTAGCAAGTGTGCATAAAAGGCTATAAAACCTGTTTTGCAGATTCTGCGAAGTCCCTACTCACCTTTCCTCAAGCATTTTAAGTTTGTGAATGATTCATTTGAGACAAAAATGAAACAGTGTTCTAACAGCAGATTAAACTCCTCTTACGGTGGGATTAGACAGTATCATCATCCAGTAAACGGTGGGACAGAGGACCAAACAGAGCTTCCGACCAAAGGTGCTACTCGCAAGGTGTTAAGTTACTGGATTTGTAAGAATCTCAAACCCAACTCATGCAAGCATGGATGTACATGGATAAACTTTACTCATTACGCCAATGAAAATTATTTCTAAGAATTTGTGTGATCAGGGTATATAACTTGTTGTGTAAAGCAGGACACTTGTAAGTGTGAAAGCAGGTGTTCCATTTATCAGTGTATTGCATCTCATCTCCATCCTTCATTGCCTGCTCTGCAATAATAAAGATGAACCCAGTGAATATTTCTCCTTTGTCACCTGGAACATGGTTATGCTTTGTCAGTAGAGGACACTGGAAGGACACTGGCAGAGGAAGGAATTCCTCTTCCTGATTCTGGTGTGCTCCTTTCTCTAGGCTTTCGCAGTGTGTGTTTTCTCCAGCAAATGGCTCCTGTGGCACATGGCAGCCAACAATACCAGCAGCCAGCAGCTTCCCCCAGCAACCTTCTGAGCAGCTTTGCAGCTAACTGCCACCTGGAAGCAACTCTCTGTGAATGCCTGCTCCAGAACCATCTCAGTGGCTTTGTAGGAAGTTTGGTGGCACGGTAACTCCTGGTGGAGAGCTTCCTCCAGCACTCCAAAAAGCAGATACCTGGCAAGTTTCACCTGCAGGCCACTACAGCAATATCTCTGGCTTTCAGTGAGCCAGTCACATCCACTCCAATGAGTTGTTGATCTTAACTGCAGAGGAAAGGGTGGCAGGGGAATGTGTCTTTTTGGGGTGCTCCTTAGAGATGGGACCGCTCCTTATAGCTGCAATTCTGGTATTCTTTAGAATTTTCTTTAACTCTCACTGGTCATTTCCTCATTGCTTCAAACTCACGTGAATACTTCTTTATATTAAACTTTCCCTGTACAATGTACTCTGTGTTTTCTGTCTCATGATTGGACCCTGACTGATAAACAATTGGTACCTGGAGTGGTCCCAGGATATAGACTTGCAAATGTGGGATTTGGAGTTTGGTTTAGCCATGTCCTTTGGTTTGAGCATAATGCTGACCTCCTTAACAATGGAAATGGGATGCTAGTAACCCACAGCATGTGTAGCATCAAGCATGTGTCTTGAGAGCCAAGTGGTTTCTGCATTAGGCCATTATGGTAGAAATAACTACTATAAGGGCCATGGTGTGAGACAGATTCTGGTGTTTTTATAACTTAGAAGTGATTAGGTTTAGGATCCACCCAACACTACTAATCAACTAATTGATTGATTAGATTACATTATGAAAAGTAATTTTCTCTACCCAAGACCAATTGATCTGCTCACTAGTTGATAGCAACTAGACTCATGTCTGGTCAAACAATTGGGAACCAAACCCTAGACATGCTGACACATAGGATTAACCATCAGATACCTGCATTCTGTGAAAAGCTCTGGGTTGCTCTTTTTGTAGGCCAGATATGGCTGTAGGAGATATGGCTGTTAAAATGTGCTCCGTGATTTCAATGGGGTGATGTGATCCTGGAGTGGCAGAGGCCAGGTGGCAGCCCTTAACCCGAAGACCAAGTGGACCCTCTCCATGTGTAATTATGCCTGGACAATGAATGTCAACTGGGAATAACACAATGTCACCCTTCTTAGGACTGTTAATGAACAATTTATTGCAGATTCAGAGTCACATCTGAAGTGTTTGTGTATGGAATGCAGACCTCTGATTGGGGTCTTTGGAATGGTAACTAACCACCCCTGGAGTACAAATTTATAATTTGAAGAATACTTCAAATGTGAACTAACTGCACCTAGGGCATAGATTAAGATTTAATTATTATACATATGCATCACAGTGAGTATTCTGAAGCATTTTAAAGTAAATCACAGATAATGTAATCAACGGTCTTTCTCACAGGATAACATTCAGCTGCAGCTGAGTGACAGCAGCCTCCCTTCAATGGGATACGTGTTCTCTGGTTCACTGCAGTCCCTACCACTCCCCGAAGTCTCCCCAACATAGCATCAGTTGCCATTTGTCATCACATTTGCTGTCATTTTTCTTATAGATGCATGAAAAGGAAAGTGTACTGTGTACTATATTCCAAAACCAAACCAAACCCAGTGCTGTCGAGTCGATTCCAACTCATCGCGACCCTATAGGACAGAGTAGAACTGCCCCATAGAGTTTCCAAGGAGCACCTGGTGAATTAGAACTGCCGACCCTTTAGTTAGCAGCCGTAGCTCTTAGCCACTACGCCACCAGGGTTTCTATACTAGGTCTCTATTAAAAGTAGGAAAATGAAAAGTAGACCTGGGTAGGTTGTATATTTTAAGAAAAAATAAGAGAATAGTTATTTAAAAGAATGCTATGCAATTGACATGTAAAACAAAGTGAATCCATTTGGAAAGAACACAATTTAGGGCCCTGTGACAGACTATTTTGCCAAATGGCTGCGGTGTTGTCTCCCATCAGTTTATGCTCTGCTGCAATGTGTCTGGCGACCTCTCAACAATAGGAAGGGTTGACAGATAAGGACACAGAGATGGAGTGACTTGCTCCAAGACCACCCAGCTTATTGGCAGCACAACCAGGTCCTAGATCCAGCCTGACTCTTAGTTCAGTGCTCACAGAAAAGATAGCCAAGCAACAGGTGAGTTCTGAAAGCTGGCTCCATTCCTCAAGGTGGTGCCTGGTGGGTGAGGCATGCTTGTTAAGAGAGAGAGAGGAAAACTGAGTCAGTTGTCAAATTCAAAAGAGGAGATTGAAGAAGAAGGCAAGAAGCTCAAATGCAAGAATGCAGTGTAAGGAACAAAGGTACTTGAATTTGGGGACTTAAGCTGCCTTTTTGAATTGGAAAATTGACTTAGTTTCCCTCTTTTTCAACAAGCTTGCACTCACCCACCAAGCACCACTCCAAGGAATAGAGCTAGCTTCCAGGATGCCCTGTTACTTGGTTATATTTTCTGTGAACACAGAGCTGGGAGCCAGACTGGACCTGGGACCTGGTTGTGAAGCCAGTAAGTTGCGTGGTCTTGGAGCAATTCATCGAACCGCTGTCTTTACTTGTAAAAATGAAGATTTAGAGGGTTCCAGGCACTCCTTCCAGTTCTAGGTTCTTACTCTCACATTAATTTCTCTCCATTTCCTCTTGGCCTTCCTCAACAGGCAATTTGTTTCTCTTTCAAACACTCTTAGGCTACCCAGGGCTTCCTAAGAGAGCCTTTTCATGGATGTATAGGGGTTGGGTTCAACTACAAATGTATTTTTTTCCTTCTCTTCTTAGTATGCTGTTTTTTTTTTTTTTTTCACTTTGCCCTTAACTGTTCAGAATCCCAGTGAATATCTGTGAAGATTAAGTCCAAGCGTGTTGTAATTTTGGTATTTTGAAAAAGCAATTTCTTCATCCATCATTTAGCAAGGCTCCACATGCTCAGCTCGAGATCACAGAATAATCTTTTTAATAGCTCCACAAAGCAGTTGAGTTCAAATAACGCCTTTACCAAGACCCTACGGTATTGTTCCAAACAATTAAGCAGTGTTGCTATCAGAGAAGGCCATCTTTTTCCTGCCGGGGCCAGCAGGTCCCGACTTTGGGGGTGATACACTCAGACAGGAAGCTGCTCCCCTTCCTCTTCCTCCACCTGGCCTCCACACCAGGACTTGGCTCCAGAAAAAGCCTCTGTGGGTTGAAATCCCTGCTCCAGCTGCTCCAGCCACTCTGCTCAGCAGGACCTTTGGGCGCCCTGCTGCTGGTGTTGACTGAGGTTGTGCCCCTGCACAGAATCCGGTCACTGAAATGAGCGCTCCCACTCAAGTATTTATCTTGTTCCTTTTCCTGAGTCCGAGCCCGGCCAAGACAGCACGAACGCTATCAGAATTCTGCTTTTTCCCCTGCAGATATGCATGGGAACAACTTGTGAGTATAAAGATGTTAAACAATGAACATTGTTTGAGATAGAATTAGGGTTAAGTCCTGAGCAAACAGCTGGATGAAATACATCTTTATCTGTCTCTAATTTGAACAACACATAAGATGTTTGTTCAAAATGCTCACATATCTGGCTGTGCCAGCCGCTCTGAATTCCACCCCACCCTGCCAGGCAGTAGCTGGGAGAAGATGACGTCTTTTCCTGAAAGTACATTCTTTTTCCCTTTTCCCAGGATGCACTCCCATGAACAGTCAGTGTTAGGGCGGCTCTCAAAGGGTGGTTTGTGCCCCATTCTTGGTTTCCTTGGCAGCCGTTGCTGGCAGTGATGCTGCTCAAAGCCTGCATGTCCAGGGTGGCACAGCATGGGGTCCCCCCAGTCGGCAGAATTTGGCATTTAGCTGCCTGCCAGCCCAGACCTGTCTGATCTCTGGTTCAGTTTTAATTGAATCCTTTGCAGAATATGCTGGGGAACAAATTACATGGAGAAAGTCATCAGTGTGACATTTACATGTCATTAATAAGGTGAGTGGGAGATCCAAGTGGAAAGACAGAGAAGGGGAGGCAGAGAGGAAGGCCACACTGCTTCTGGGCAGGCAGTTTGGTGAGCAGTGGCCCAGGCAGGCTGTGAACTGGACCCTTGGATTTTCTGTCTGGAGTCACTTAGGCACATCGCTGAGGAGAGGAGTGTAATGGTTCTGGATGGTGTGAGCTCCTTTTGGCCTCCTCCTCTTCTCCTGCCTCATCCTTAGTATCATGAGTTTTCCAGAGCTTCCTGACATTTCCTGTGTCTCCCAGATAAAGGGGGAAGGCCCTCCTGTACTTGTGTGCAAGGATGTAAAAGTGTTTACTTAGATAGATGCTTCATTAAGAAGTGATCTGAGCAGGATTGTATATCTCCTTGGGTGTGTAGAGCCCACACCCAAAGGCCTATCTGAAAAATCCACCAAAGGACAAAATGAGAGACAGTACAGGGCCCTGTGAGCCTGGGATAAGCAAGGCTGCAAAGGAAAAGGCTTCAATGGCTTTGGCTCTTTTCACTTGGACTCTAGTAGTCTTGGCTCCAGGAGTCCCTGGGTGGTATAAATGATTAATGCTGGACTACTAACCAAGAGGTTGGTGCTTCAAACCAACTCAAAGGTGTGTGTGAAGTAAGGCCTGGTGATCTGCTTCTGAAAGTTCACAGCGTTGAAAGCCCTATGGAGTACAGTACTATTGTGCAAGCATGGGGTCACCATGAGTCGGAGCCAACTTGATGGCAACTAACAAGTCTTGTCTCAAAACCAGAACTTTGTTAAAGCTAGTGGGTGAAGTGTCCTGGCTTCTATAACACAGCGTCCATCTCATACTGGGATTTAACAGGGTTGCAAACTTTTCTTGGTGGTGTTTTTCAGAGAGGTAAAGGGACCTAAGAGGGCATGGTGGTTCAGTGGTAGAATTCTTGCCTTCCATGGAAAGAATCCAAGTTTGATTTCTGGCCAAGACACCTCATGTATAGCTACGGCCCATCCGTCAGTGGAGGCTTGTGTGTTGTTATGATGCTGGACAGGTTTCAGTGGAGCTTCTAGACCAAGACAGACTAGGAAGAAAAGGTCTGGTGATCTACTTCCAAAAATCAGTCAACAAAAACCAGATCACAATGGTCTGAGCCTGTTGTGCCATGAGTCATCCCACCGTGCCATGAGTCAGGGGCCAACTCAACCGTAGCTAATGACAAAGGAACCTAGCTGTTCTGTAGCTTTTTTTTCCCACTACAGATTCAGGAACATTTGAGGAAATGGAATTTAACCTGCGCCACAGAGTAACAAGTGCATAAATAATAAGAGACATACAAGTGGGTATTGTAAATAAGCCCAATGCCCTTTTGTGCCTATCAACTTACGAGCTTCTCTGCCCACCTGTCGTGGTAACTTGGCTAACACGTGATCAGCACGCCATGTATATTTTGCTTTCCTAATAGGTGTGGGTGCTCGACTCTATACAAGTGGTTATGATCATTAAGGAGCCTGATCACAGTACAGTGGTGGATTATGAATATTCAAGCTGTATTCTGAGAACCCCCTAATATCATTATAATTGCTAATTATAAATGTAGGCTGCCATAGTCTTGATTTCCTTCCATTCTTCTTACATCCTGCAGACGGCCAAACTGAGGAACTCATTATCAGATTCCCTGGAACATCAGCTGGTGGCTTGATGAATCAGTGTTTTCAGGAGTTCGGGCTGTGGTAGAATCTAGGAGTCTCAATAGTCTCTAATCGTAGTGTGGGGTCTATCTCTAAATGATTAGGACAAAATGGTGATTCCCTCTGGGCTTGATCTTTATACCTGGTAGTGGAGCCCCACACTGAAAAACTTCAGGTAGGTAAATATGTTACCCTTCTTATTCCTTGGGTATCCCTACCTCTGTTACAGAGTTGGGAGGGTTGCTAGGAAATTGTGTGGGCTGGCCGTTTCATCAGTCCAGGCCTAAGATTAGATATTAAGCATGTAGTCTTGATCTAAAACAATCTTTTTCATTCCTAGGTCTTTTATTATTTTAAATGCTATTTTAAATGGAATTGTTTCCTTAATTTCCTTTCAGAATGATCTGAAACATGTACAGAAACATGACTGATTTTTTTTGCATTTTGACCTAGTACCCTGCCACTTCACTGAATTCATTTGTTAGCTCTAATAGCTTTTTTTCTGAAATCTTTGGGGTTTTCTATATATAGGAACATGTCATCTGCAAAAATCGGTAGTTTTACTTCCACCTTCCCAATTTGGATAGCTTTCATTTTTCTTGCTTAATTGCTCTAGCTAGGACTTCCAGTAAAATGCTGAATAACATTAGTGAGAGCAGGTATCCTGGTTTTGTTTCTGATCTTAAATGGAAAGTTGTTAGTCTTTCACCATTGAGGATAGTATTAGCTGTAGGTTTTTCATAAATGCCTTAGTGGAGCAAAACTAGTGAAATGTATATATAAATATACATGTAACTATTTATCTCAGGGAAATCACTCACGCAACTGTGGGGGCTGGTAAGTCCTAAATCCATGGGTCAGGCAGCAGGCTGGAGACCTCTGACAGCTCATGGGATTGCAGGGGCTGGCCAAGCCAAAATCTGCAGGTCAGGCATTAAGCTGGAGACTTCTGCAGACTTATATCCCAAGAACTGGAGGTCAGGCATCAAGAAGAGAGCAGGGTCAAGAGAGAGAACAAACTTTACCAGAACATCCATTTATATACTGGAGGTAGGCCACACCCCTGGGGTAACTTCCCTTTCAACTGATTGGCTGATCATATCAGATTACATTTTGGAATATGATTACATTGCATTACATTATGGAAGCGCACCCAGTCCAGAATCTGCCAAACCACTGATAATCATAGCCTAGCCATGCTGACATATAACATTAGCCATCACACTGCCCTTTATTAGATTGAGGATAGAATAGTCTTTTTCAATAGTAGAGTTTGAGATCAACTTTTAAGAAATTATGGCGATTGGCTGCCTCCAATCTACACCACAAACGCTCAGCCTCTGTCTTCCTTGCTGGGTACAGAACATTCTAATTGTTTTGTTTCCAGTTCTGAGGAACATAGATGGTTAATAGTTCTGGATTTTTTTTCATTACTATGTTTAATAAAACTGGAAATCCGGCAGGCTGTAGGTATTCAGCAGAGAATCAAAATGAGGATATATGTAATAATCTTGGCCTAGATTTCTGACATCAGTGGAAGGGCCAATGAACTTGGAGTCAGACATGAATTAGAAGAAAGGGTCCGCAGTTCAAATCTGTTAGGTGCTCCTTGGAGACTCTATGAGGCAGTTCTACTCTGTCCTATAGGGTCGCTATGAGTTGGAATCGACTCGATGGTACTGGGTTCTGTCTCTGCTAGCTGTGTGACCTTGGGAAAGTCACATAATCAATCTAGACTTTCACATTTTTTCCCTGTAAAATGAGGGACATCCATTCATTAACATTAAATATTAAATAATTTAACAATTGTCCATCTGGGCCAGGGACTGTGCCAGTTGTTGAAGACAAAACATTGTTCAGGTCATAGGCTTCAAGGAACAGAGCGGGTACAGACAAGCTGATGAGCAAATATTCCCATCACACAGTGTGGTCCCCACAGAGATGTGCCATCCAGGTCCCTGTCAGGGAAGAACTTGATAGCCAGCAGTGGGAGTGCAGTAAGCTGGTGCCCCCAGCTGCAGGGAACTACCTCACCCAAGGCCACGTCCTCCTGGGACACTCCACGTTTGGTGAGGCAATGAGGAGAGGGTGCAAAGGCTCCCATTCCGGTCAGCACAGACCAACTCTGTGGGCAGTGTTTGCTCCAGAGCTCCCATGAGGCCTGTGCTGCATGGTGACTCATCTACTCTTCAGTCCTGTTTGCCCTTCCCATTCCCAGGAGTCAGTCCCTCGCACATATCCTACATGCTAAGCTCTGTCTCAGCATCTATCTACTTCCAGGGAACCCAACCTCAGCATACAGTGATCGATATGCTGTCACAGGTGGGCCCTATGCAAACACACAGAGTGTTCTAGAAGAAGTGACAGCTAGGCTGAGACCTGAAGGAGCAATAGGTGAAGGAGGGAGGTATTTTGAACTGAAGAAAGCCTCTGTGCAGGTCCAGATACAGGAGAGAATGAGGTTGCCTGGGGGAGTGCTGCCTTCGGGCTCCAAGAAAAAGAGGGCATTTCTCCACACCTGCAGCGGGAACACAAAGCTGTGGAATGTAAGACATGATGCTGAATGTAGCTAAGGGCCAAAAACTTGAAGTATCTTGCAAAGCATGCTAGGATGCTGATTAGATTTTAAAGATGGGCAGCCTGGTGGAGGTTTGAAGGCTTGAAGTAGAAGTGAAACCTTCCAATTTGCACTGTAGAGGAGGACTGAAGAGCAAGGCTGGAGGCAGGGCCAGATGGGAGTTGTTACAGTAATCCTGGGAGAGGTGCCAGCTTCCTGACCCAGGAGTGTGGCTGGAGCCAGGGGAGTGAGGTTGAGAGGGGTTGGGGAGATGGGTCGGCTGCATTTGTGGGATGAAAGCAACAGTACTGACTTTGCCACGGTATCTAGAGGTAGGTGTGGAACAATAAATTAGAACAATTGCAGATACAAGTCATCCCCACCATGTCTGCAATCCGAGGCCAGGTCCGCCCCCACTCTCCCTCCCTCTGCCTTGGGAACACCAGGATGGTAGTGCTGAGCCCCTCTTCCTTAGGCAGAGCACGCTGGCGCCACGTTGGAGCCGTGAGCCTGACTAGTTTCTCTGTCACCGTATGAGCTAGAAGCCTCACACAGAGGTCATCCGTGGGGTTGAGGGGATGTAGGAGCTACGCTAGAACCTTGGGGCCCAGTCTTGTTATTTCTACTCTGGCTGTTTCTGCCAGGAAGTGGCTGTGCCCAGAATACCTCCTGCCTTGTTCAGTTCCCCCAAAAGCAGACCCCAAGACAGGGACTGGAGCTGGCAGTTTATTTGTTAGGCGTGCCAGATAGCAAGAGCAAGAAATGGGGTCGGAAAAGCCATGCAGTGTGCACTACGGGGCTCCTTGACCCCATGGGTGACTGGGGCTCAGTCCCCTGGGGACTCTATCAGGAACTCAAAGAATGTTCTCAGGATGGTCCTTTTGAAGGACCGCATGTGGAGCATTTATTCACTGCTTCCCAGCCCTGCCTCCTTGAGTATTGCCCCACTTGAGTACTGCATGCTTCTCCCCCTCCCACTTCCGGGTTGCCTTGCTCTTGGGCGAAGTGGGCTCCGAGGCTTCTGGGATTTCAGAGGAAGAGCTGAGCTGAAAAGCGACGCTGCCGTGGACAGTGAATACACCTGGCAGCACCACGAGAACTGGGGGGACATTGCCACAGCCACATCCTATTAACTCCTTCCACTGTTGGGCTGCTACGGTTCCGACTGTGGCTGCTCCCCTCTGGTCCTGTGGGGCCACCAATGGAAGACTGAGGCTAAACTGGGCTGGGGGCGCAGCGCGAAGGGCCTCGCCTGGCCTTAAGGCCCGGGTGCTTCGGCCCGGAGCCCAGTGATGTGGGGTCAGCCCTGGCGTTGCCTCCTCCTAGCTACGAGACTTTACGTAAGCTACTTACCCTGTCCTGGCATTCCGTTTCCGAATCTGTGACATGGGGATAACCAGTGTGCTTACCTAGCGGGTAGTTGTGAGACTCCGGTGAACTCGCGCACCTGAAGCATTTACCAGGGGCCAGCCCATGCACCGCTGGCCTGCAGGTTAGTTGTTCGTGTTATTAATCTTTCACTGAACACCTTTTCTTGCAACAGGCGCCCGAACACCGTGCTTCCTTAAGCCACAGTACAGCGGCAGGTCTCTATTGTCCGTTATAACATTCCCCACAATTGTAAGCACGGGAATTCCCCCCGAGACGCATGCCCCCCCCCAGTTGTGAGAAGTAGCTCTAGAAATAGCTCCTTCACCTGCGGGGTGTACAGGAAGTAAGTCTAGATGGCACCCCTTCCCCACCTCCAGCTTTTGGGCAAGGCCTATGGCGGCTCAGAGCCTCCCTGTGGTCCCTCACCTCTGTAATTGCTGCAGGTAACAGTGTAAATGCACCCAAATCGCCCTTTATGCTCCATGAGACAAGCTGCTTTAAAGTCATCGTTCCGCAGTTTTGTTTTTTGTTTACTAGATTACTTATTCTACAATAAACCCAATGAGAGGGATGCTTCATTATTCCTGAGTTCTACTGTAGCAGAAATATAATCATCGTGGATCTAAGCGCTTTGGGGCAGCTTGCATGTTTCATTCATCCTGTAATTACTCCCCCTCTCAGCATCTTGCCTTACCCTGAAGCTAGCACTCCTGTCCTGCTGTGACTGGGTCAGCTTACAGAAGGAGGAAATCCTCCCTAGGCTCTGTGGCTTTCATCAAACCCTCTGACGGGTATAAAACCAGGACAATAGAAAAGCAAATAGTAGCACATGGTGGTTCAAATCAAGAACTCTCAATTCGGCAGACTGTGCCACTTGGGAAACTAATTTCTGGGGTTCAAAACATCTATCCCGCTGTGTAAAGCAATTAGCACAATGCCTGGCACATATTAAGCTAAAAAACAAATTCTGTTTAAACTGTAGCATGGTACAGTGGAGGGAAAAAAGGTTTTGAACTTGGACACATGGTTGAAATCCTGGATATAGCATATGTTGGGTTTGAATTTCAAAAACACAGTTAGACTTCTTACGCTTTCATTCATAACAGGCCCCCCAGGGAAGAGTACTTAAGGCTAAATATAGAACATGATTAGAGGCCCATGAACTTTTAAAAGGTGGGTTAATATATATTTATTATCACTGTTACTGTTGTTGCTGTTAATGAGGAAGAAAAAGACTTAAGTTTTGATGTTTGATGTTGTGGGGGCACCACAAGGAGGGAAGGGGTGGTGGCTTCTCCTCTGGCTCTGGCTCAGAGTTGACAAAGGAAGGACCCTTCCACAGGTGAAAGGACAATCTGAGCGGCCCTCTGAGCACAGATCAGAGGAACAGAGGAGCTCCTCTAAAACAAAACAAGAAAACAAAAACGAATTTGGAAGTATTTTGTGAAAAGTGCTCCAGCTTAGAGTGGCTTGTTCAAGGTTGGTGTCCACTCAACTGGTAATAGCCAGAAGCTTAGAATATTGGCTCTGGGTCTCAGACCTTCAGCCTAAGATGGCGGCGCTAATCCTCCCCACTTGATCACATAACCTCCCAATCTATCTTCTCTGTATCTGGGACAACTGCCTTGTCATCTTTCTTACGTGAAGTACATTTTAGGGTAGAGAAGACTATGCTGTAGTAACAAACAACCCTTGAAATCTTGGTGGCTCAGCACAGTGAAAGTTTTTCCCCACTCCCCTCACATACTGGTGTAGCTCAGAGGATCTCCCAGTACCACATTCCTTCACATTTCCCGTTAAGTGATAACTCAGGGACTGGCTCCTATCACTTTGTGCTCCATCATCTTTGAGTCCTTTGCTTTAGCCTCATAAACTTGAAAGAGAAAAGCAAGGAAGATCACACAGGGTGTTCGTGACTAGGCCTGGAAGGAGAGGACATCATTCTGCCCACATTCCATCATCTAGAACTCAGTCACCTGGTTCCAACCTGACTGCAGGGGAGGCTGGGAAACGTAGTCTCCCTGCATGCCAGGACAAAAACCAAACTAAAACAAACCCGCTGCCATTGAGTCAATTCTGACTTGTAGAGAATGTAGTCTTCCCAAGTGCCAGGACAAGTAATTGGTACTGGTGAGCATCCAGCCAGTCTTTGACACCTTTAGTGTTAAAGCAAATTATTTTCTAGATGCTATTTCAGGCCATGGCTTTCACTAACAGTTAGCTAATGCTCTTCTCTCAGTCTTGAGCAGTTTGAGAAAGTAAATTTATGCTCAGAGGAGTTAAGTGAAATGTTTAAGTTCTCAGAGTTCATTGCAAAGATAGAATTCATAGTTTTTTCAGTGCCCCATTGTGGTAGTCAGTATAGGTGAGGTAATGGAGAACTGGGCAACTCTGTCCCCTGGATGAAGGGGCAAGCCAGTGCCCTGCTATAAACCTGAACAAGACTCTGGAGGGCTGATTCTGGGAGACGGATACGTGGGCACATGCCTGGGGCTTGGCAAAGTGCCAGGAGAGAATTCAGAACTAGAGGGCAGACTCTGACTCTCCAGGGAGTGTGGAGACATGCATGGAGAGGTGGCCGAGCGAGTGTATCCAGGATTCTCAAGTTTAAGCAGTTGTAGGTGACTTAAGGAACTTGGCATTGGAATGATTATTTTGTTTTTTATCCCATCAGAAGGCATGATATGGGATGTTTCTAATGAACCTGAGCCTACACAGTGTATTAATCATCATTTTTTTTATTGTAAGGATTTTTACAGTCAGTTTAGAAAACACCAGGGAGGTCCTTTCTGAGGATAGCTGTGAGGATGCAGTCACATCCCTTACCCCAGTCTCTGCTTGGGTGGTGAGGTCACCAGGCCTTATCTGTGTGTAACTGGGACTACAAGGAAGAGCATTTAGGAGAAGAAAGGAAACAAGAACAGCAGCATGTATTCAGTATCTACTTTGCTGCAGGTGCCTACTTTCTGCATACTCAATCCTATAACATCCTAAAAGGAAGCTGACTTTATAAAGAAGGACATTGAGGCTGAGAGAGGGTAAGTCACTTGCCATTATCTTACAGCCAGCACCCAGCAGTTCCAATGCTCATGCACTTTTCACTTTACAGCCACCCTCCACATACACACACATCCCCACACCCATTTCCTAAAACCTGAAGTGGTACGATAGATACTTCGACGCTAGTGGCTCTCCTTTGTGTTAAAAATGCAAAGCTCCTTTAGACTGGGAGTGAGAGAAAGAGTTTAAAAAAAAAATTGGTAAGTCTGTATTCTTGTTGACAAACTTCACTCATTTCATAACTTTGTGGCTGGTGGCAGCAAGTCATGGCGTAAATCTCTCTAAAAGGCCAGGTACAAATGTCAGCGGAGTGAAGTGTGAACCAGTCTCTGAGCTCAGCAGCCCTGCTCTGGATAACACATTGAGCCACCTATAGTTCAGGGTACAGTGCTAAGACTCAGGGCTTCCAGAGGCAAGAGATGTCGCATCATTTCTACCACCTCTGTGTATAAAGTGATATAAAAAGGAGGAGAGGATAATAGTAAATAAAATAACCCAGAATTGTCCAGCGAGTCAATTCTGACTCATGGCAACCCCATGTGTTACAGGGCACACTGTGCTCCATTGGGTTTTCTTGGCTGTAATCCTTACGTAAGCAACTGGCCTTTATTCTGCAGAGCCCCAGGATGGGTTGCAAACCTCTAGCACCACCCAGGCTGCTTCAGAGAAAGTAAAAAGGTGATATGATAGCAACAAAACAAATGTGCACTGAACAATGTTTTGAAAGGTTGGCATTTGAGAAGTTATTTCCTCTCCTGAAATGCTCTGAAATTATAGGGGTGAAAATAGGTGGGAGGAAACTGAGCACCTATAGACTGTATGCAGGAAGTTAACGTGAGAGGTGAATTCCAAGGACAGACGACTGAGTGAGACAGTCACACGGTGAAATACTATAGAGCAGGGAGAAGAAATGGATGAGAGCTACAGGTAGCAGCATGGGTAAATCTCAAAAACATATGCTGATCAAAGGTTGCCTGTTGTATTATATCATTTACATAAGCTTAGTAAAACCGTGAAGCCAGTGAGTCTCTATATTGTTTATGGTTATAGGCACATGTAACACAAGCTTAGGGACATGCGTGAGTAACCACGTTCCAGATTCGGTTACCTCTGGGAGGGAAGGGAACGGGATGTTTGAGGCAGGGAACAAAACGAGGCATTTCCACTGTTTCTGTGATGTTCACTGGTTAAACTGGTTAGCAGCAAATTTTAAATTAGTCTCTCTATATTTTTGAATGTCAAATATTTCTTAACGAAATAAAAGAGAAGTCGGTGACAAGGATTAATTTAGAAAAGGAAAGAAAAGAGGACCGTTGAGGCGGGACAGGATCTTCATTGAAAGATTCCATTAGGATGTTTGGTCCGAAGTGTAGGGGCCCTGCTCTCATGCACACCTGGCTAACAGTAAAAGACAGCTTAAATGTGACATTTAGAAATTGCTTTTGCTGATGAATCAAACACTTCACAGGTCTTAATCTCTCACTTCACGCAAATATAATGCTAGTCACACAGCAGAAAATCTCTTGTGGGTGATCCATTTTAGGAAACTGATATGTTTTCTTTTCTAGGCTTTTTATCTTGGCCATATTATAAATATTTTAAATGTCAAAAATGAGGAAGAAGAATGCCATGTGCAGTCCTTTTGGAGGAGATAATGAATCCAACAATAGAAGGCAGGTTTCAGGATGAACAGAGGCATTGCACGCGGTTGTAGCTGATAACCATCCTTGCAAATTTACAAAATAGTACACCTGTGTCATTTTTGGGTGAGGAGGCTTAACTCCTCCTAATTATTGCTTTGGACATTTTATTGATTAAAATATTACAATAATCTTAAACATACAAAGAATGTTTTTAAGTAAAAAAGAAAGTTGTCGTTAGGTGCCATTGAGTTGGTTCTGATTCATAGCGACCCCTATATACAACAAAATGAAACACTGCCCGGTCCTGTGACATCCTCACAATCATTGCTATGTTTGAGCCCACACAGTTGCAGCCACTGTGTCAAGTCATCTCATTGAAGATCTTCCTGTTTTTTGATGAGCCTCTATTTTACCCAGCATGATGTCCTTCTCCAGGGACTGGTCCCTTCTGACAACATGTGCAAAGTATATGAGAAGAAGTCTCGCCGTCCTTGTTTCTAAGGAGTGTTCTGACTGTACTTCCTCCAAGACAGATTTGTTCATTCTTCTGGCAGTCCATGGTAGAGTCAATATTCATTGCCAACACCATAATCCAAAGGTTATCAGTTCTTCTTAAGTTTTCCTTATTTATTGTCCAGCTTTCCATACAAATGAAGCGATTGAAAATACCATGGCTTAGGTCAGGTGTACCTTAGTTCTCAAGGTGACATCTTTGCTTTTTAACACTTTAAAGAGGCCTTTTGCAGCAGATTTGCCCAATGCAAAGCATCTTTTGATTTCTTGACTGCTGCTTTCGTGGGCATTGATTGTGGATCCAAGTAAAATGAAATCCTTGGCAACCATTTATCATGATATTGCTAAATGGTCCATTTGTGAGGATTTTTGTTTGCTTTATGTTGAAGTGTAATCCATACTGAAGGCTGTAGTCTTTGAGCTTCATCAGTAAGTGCTTCAAGTCCTCTTCACTTTCAACAAGCAAAGTCGTGTCATCTGTGTATTGAAGGCTGCTGTTAACGAGTCTTCTTCCAATTCTGATGCTGTGTTCTTCTTCATATAGTCCAACTTCTCAGATTATTTGTTCAGGATACAGATTGAATAAGTATGGTAAAATAATAAAACCCTGACACATCTTTCCTGATTTATAACCATGCAGTATCCCCTTGTTCTGTTCGAACAACTGCATTTTGGTCTATGTACTGGTTCTGCATGAGCACAGTTAAGTGTTCTGGAATTCCCATTCTTTGCAATGTTATCTATAATTTATTATCATGCACACAGTTGAATGCCTTTTCATAATCAATAAAACACAGTAAACATCTTTCTGGTATTCTCTGCCTTCAGTCAAGGTCCATCTGACATCAGCAATGATATCCATGGTTCTGTGTCCTCTTAAGAATCAGGCTTGAATTTTTGGCAGTTCCCTGTCAATGTACTGCTGCAACCATGTTTGAATCATCTTCTGCATAATTTTAATTGCATGTGATACTAATGATATTGGTTGATAATTTCCACATTTCTTTGGGTCACTTTTCTTTGTAATAGACACATACGTGGATCTCTTCCAGTTGGTTTGCCAAGTAGCTCTCTTCCAAATTCCTTGGCATAGATAAGTGAGTGCTTCCAGCATTGCATCCCTTTGTTGAAACATCTCAGTTGGTATTCTGTCAATTCCTGGAGCCTTGTTTTTTCCCCAATGCCTTTAGCGCAGCTTGGGCTTCTTCCTTCAGTACCATTAGTTCTTATCATATGCCACCTCCTGAAATGGTTGAATGTCTGCCAATTCTTTTTTGGTACAGTGACTCCGTGTATTCTTTCCATCTTCCTTTGATGCTTCCTGCATCATTCAGTACTTTGCCCATAGAATCCTGCAATATTGCAACTCAAGGCTTGAATTTTTTCTTCAGTTCTTTCAGTTTGAGAAATGCTGAGCATGTTCTTCTCTTTTGGTTTTCTGTCTCCAGGTCTTTGAACATTTTCTTTTAGTACTTTACTTTGTCTTCTCAAGCAACCCTTTGAAATCTGTTCAGCTCTTTTACTTCATCATTTCTTTCTTTCACTTTAGCTACTCAATATTCAAGAGCAAGTTTCAGAGTATTTCTGACATCCATTTTGGTATTTTCTTCCTGAACACCCTAAAACAAAAGTGAACAAGGACTACAACGAGATCATTTACCATATATATATATATATGACCAAAGATATATTAAAATGTTCAATGCCAGTAATGAACTTGTACTATAAAAACATACAAGATAAAATTATTGAGGTCCCATTTCCATTTTTCGCCCCTCAGATTGCAAAATGCTAAGAAAATTAAAACACACCTTCTTATCATTGGGTTTAGTGGCATGTTATTATATATTATTTTCCTTAGGACACAGAACCAGTCTGGTATGGAGAGGAAAATATTCCTGCCTTCTGATTTGCCTTTGTATTATGACTTGAAGTGTACAAGAAAATCATACAAAATATTTCTAAATTACTCTAATATACCAAAAAAACCAAACCCAGTGCCGTCGAGTTGATTCCAACTCATAGCAACCCTATGGGACAGAGTAGAACTGCCTCATAGAGTTTCCAAGGAGCACCTGGCAGATTCGAACTGCTGAACCTTTGGTTGGCAGCCGTAGCACTTAACCACTACAGCACCAGGGTTAGTCTAATATAGGTAATTAACTTTCTTCCCCTGCCCAGTCTTTAGATAAGATGTTCAAGGAGTTTATTAAAATGCAGCATATTATCTGGGTTTGGCAAGCCCTTACCCGTTGTCAACTATTAAATCCATTACAAATATTAGTTTTTCTGTTGATCTACTAATTAGCCACTAACAAACTCTTTTTCTTCTAAATTTTTATAGTTTTTAGCAGAAAAACAACTGCAATAGCAGAGAACCATGGTAATATGCAACAAACTATGACAATCAAGAGTGTGTGTGTGTAATTATAACATTGTAGAACTATCATAGAACTTTATCTCCTTTAGGTCTCTTTTCAGATTAAATACTCCTTCTCTTATAATGAAATGGAATTTTTAATAGAGTTAATTTGGCATATTTAATTAAATATATGGTATGTAAATAAAAATGGGTATAAGGCTGATTCCCAAAATGCGAAGACTATGCATATGCCTCTTTCCCACTTCTCCATTATCTCTGACACCAGTCACCCACATAGCACTTTCTCTCTTTGACCCTAACCATCCTGAGTTAGATCAGATTTTACAAGATAAAAGGACACTATCCCTCAAGTCAACTACCTGCACAGGCTTTCTGTGACCCTCAGCCACCCAGAGCTGGTTCTCCACAAGGTAAAAGGACTCAGTCCTTCTGACAGCCAAAATCAGCAGACTCCAGACCCTGCTGGTGTCTCACTGCCCCCTGTGGGTTTGATAACTAGTTAAAAGGGCTCACAGAATTCACAGAAAGGACTGTATTCATTATAATAAATGTAATATAACCACAAAAAGATACACATGGAGAGATGCACGGGTGAGGTTGAGGGTGAGGAGGTGTTTTTGGTGCAGAGCTTCATGCCCCCCAGAGATGTGCAACCTTCCCACATGCATCATCAGTCCAGAAGCTCAAGGGAATTTCTACATCCAGGACCTTTTATTGGCTTCATTGCACAGTCATGATTAGGTCTTCATTGCATAGTCATGAACAGCTGAATCAATGACTATGCATGTTGATTGCAGCATGCCCCCTCCTCCCTTCCTGAGGTTAGTTGCCAGGTATGATGTTTGGGGCTCCCACTCATTTGCACATGTTTAATTGTTACCTGGTTGTTATAGAAAACAAAACACCTTGATTGCTCAAGAAATTCCAAGGGCTGTATTTCAGGAACTAAAGACAAAGGCCAAATAGAGTTCTTTGTATCATAGTTATTATTGTTCTCTGCAGCAGTTAGGCATATGTAGTAAGAAATTCATAAATGAAACAAAACACAATTTTAATTTTCTATTTTCTTATTTTGTTAGTGAGTGTCAGGTGGGCAAAGACTTTCATTTCAGCAGTAAAGTAAAAAGGGTTAAGTATGCAAATAAACAAAAAATGTACACTTTTCACAAATGACACAGAGTCAAAATTTATGCATTGTAATACGTCTGGTTGGAGGATTGCAGAATGGTTGAATGCAGTGGGTGAGGTGGTCAAAGAGGCCAAATAAGTTTATGTGGAAATACCCACATTGCTTCAACGCAAAAAACAGGTATGATAAATAAAATAATTTTTAAACAGACATTTGTTCTGTTTTTTAAATACCCAATTAAAAACATGCTGTACTCAAGAAACAACATAGTCATTTACTTGGACCAGAAATAAAATGGGAACATGGAATAGAGCAGGGACTATGCCTCCAGCCTGTTGGAAACGAAGGATCAGAGGCAGACAGGGTGGCCAGGAGTCCTACTCCTTAGATGGAGAGAAGAGGATGGAAAATTCCCCAAGCACAACCAGGTGGGGATGCTCTGGGGCTCCCTGCACGAGAACAGAGGCTGAAGTTTTTATTGCTACGACCTAGAACTGTGGTGGAAGGCTAGTTTCTTGCCTGGGATGAAAGAACAGAAAAAGTTCTGCAAGTTGAAAATAGACCTAACTGTGTACTAGCAAGGAACTCTGGGTTTGTATGTGAGGACTGTAACCACTGCCATGAATCTTGATTATAATCAGGGACTGCGTGGCATGGTAGGAGGTAGCAACCTCTGAAAGACCAGAGTTAGAAGGTTGGACATGAGAAGAGGGGTGAAAACAAAGAAATCGCACTAAAAATTTTGAAAAATTAAAGTTGTAAAATTTAGCCCAAACAAACAAAAACCCTCAACAAATGGAGAATTCACTTCTGAAGAAATGGACATAATGCAGTAAACTGAAGGAATGTAAAATAAATATATAAAATATCTTCAAAAGAGTTAAGAAAAGAGAAGTTTCGTTAAAAAAAAAAGAGAACAAAGCCTGGCAAATATTCATCACTGGTAGATGTGATAAAACACCAGTCAGAAGTCTGGCCACGAAAATACAGCTATTGAAATGAAAAAGTTCTGTACAAGAGAACAAATATTCAAAGTATAAGTGTAGATCATCAAGAAAAAAGAGAAATTATTAGAAGGTACCAGAGAGAGAGAGAAAACAAACAAACAAACAAAAAACTAAGAAATAAACCAGATTATCTCCAAAGGAACAACAATTAACTTGAGAGCATACTTTTCCACAGGAGCAATGGGGGCAGAAGACAGTGGGGTTATACTGTCCACATGCTGAAGGGAAACATTCTCAATCTAGAATTCCTCCTAGAACTAAGTTATTATTCAAGAGTGAGGACAAAATCATTTCAGAGCTGTAAAGACAAAGGATGTATGTCATCAAAAAGATAAATCCTGAAGGAAACAGTGAGATAAACTAAGCAATGGTCACTGTAAATGATACAACAAAAACCAAACTCTAAAACTAAAAATGCCAATATCCCAGGAAAAAGCTCAATGCACAACAGGGCCTACTGGGAATAAATTAGACATTAGGGAACATGGTAACAGTAAATACCACATTCCAGTTCAGCAAACTTCATTACTCTTTAAGTAAAAAAGGGAGATGGGAGAGAAGAGGGAAAAAAAGAGGGAAGAAGGAAGGCAGAGAGGGAGGGAGGGAGGAAGTTCATCATCTGTGCCTGTATTTCTCAGGAAGGGGATGCCCTTTAAGAGATGGAATTGAATGAGTGAGCAGAAAAGGAGTTGAGGTCTGTTGGGGTGACCGCCATTGTTGGGGTGTGTAAGGGTGGGGCGGGGGAGAGATGGAAGGTGTGAGTCAAAGCATTTCTGACCATGTTGGCAGGCATCCACTCCCCTTGACAAGGACTCAGTAATACCCAAGGGAAGGAGAGTTTGGAGTGTGGGGCAGGCGACACCTCTATGGGACTTGGGCTGGGGGTCAGGCAGAGATTTTGCAGAGCAGCAGTAGAGCAAAAACATCAGAAGGCTCTTTCTTTGTACCAACACAGCCTGCATAGTGCTCACACCTCGGGCTTGGCAAGAAGTTCGAGCACAGTCTCTGCCCCCACCCTGTCTTCCTGGGGAAGTTGAGAAGCCAGTTAGGACAGCTGCTATTCTAGCCAGTTGCTGGTGAGTCAACTCCAATTCATGGCAACATCATCCATGTGTGTCAGAGTAGAACTGTGCTGCATAGGATTTTTAAAGGATAATTTTTTGGAAGCAGATCCCCAGACCTGTTTCCCTAGGCACCTCTGGGTGGACTTGAACCTCCAACCTTTCAGTTAGCAGTAGAGAGTGTTAACCATTTGCACCACCCAGAGACTCCTAGGGGAGACAACTACCCGTGGAATTTAGGGATATAGATGGTCAAAAGGATTTTAACAACCTTGCTCATATTTATTAATGAAATTCCTTCTAGTTCCTTTTAGAAATTTTGATAGGATTTTAAAATTGGTTCTTTTGAATGTGACTCAGTACTGAAAACTCAAAGGCCAGCTTTATTTGGGATTCACATACAAAATGGAGCTTCCTTCTGTCCAGTGGAGGAGAAATAAGCTGGCTGTCCTTCCTACCTCTCAGATTTGCCTGGCCTATCCACAAAGGACTCCTGGGCCAGGTGCTGGGCAGGCCAGGATAAGGAGCATCCCAGGAGAAGCTGTGTGCCTCAGTGGACCCTCTCTGCCTTTTCCTGCATGTGGGTGTTTCCTCTGTGGGGTCCATACTCCCCAGTGGACATGGGACACAGCCTGATGGATGAATTAAGTTTGGCTTCTCCTTCCAAGATGGAGTCCTGGTGGCACAGTGGTTAAGAGCTCAGCTGTTAATCAAAAGGTCAGCAGTTTGAATCCACCAGCTGCTCCTTGGAAACCCTATAGAGCAGCTCTACTCTGTCCTGTAGTATTGTTATGAGTTGAAATCAACTCAACGGCAACAGGCTTTTTCAGGTTTTGGTCCTTCCAGGGACCTGATCATGCACTTGTCATAGGGACACTAAAGTGCATCTTCTAGCAGGGAGGGGCTTTTTCACTGCTGCATTCCCAGTGCCTAGAATAGTGCCTGAATCTTCACTGAGCGAAAGCCCACGGACAGAGAGATAGCCCTTGACATGCCCAGCTTTTGCATGTTGTTGCAGCCACCGTGTCCACTGATGTGAAGAATACAACTTTGAAGGCAATCCTAATACGTAATAGTACTCACATTCTGAGGAGGCTCTGGGCTAAATCTTAATTCTTAAGAAAGTTATTTAGATTGGTAACATATTTTCCTACATATAAAAATAGCTAAAATTAATTGTCGTTACTTGCTGTTGAGTCAGCTCCAACTAATGGCAACCCCACGCACAATGGAAGGAAATGCTGCCTGATCCTCTGCAATCCCCATGGTTGGTTTCAGATCAGTCCGTTGAGATTCATAGGGCTTTCACTGGCTGATTTTGGCAAGTAGATAGCCAGGCCTTTCTTCCTAGTCCTCCTTAGCCTGTAAGCTGTGCTGAAATCTGTTCAACATCAGAGCAACACACAAGCCTCTACTGACAAATAGTGGCTGTGAATGAGGTGCATTGGCCAGGAATTGAACTGGGTCTTCTGCATGGAAGGCAAGAAGCTTACCACTGAACCGCCAGTGCTCCCTAGAGCTTTTATGCACATCCTTTTATAAAATGCATTACTTCATAATGGAGATGAAACAAAAGTTGGGGTTAACAAACCTGAAAAACTGTATATACCACAGACAGGCCAGAAAAAAATCGTTTAGAGAAATAGGTTCCTGAGTGCATTTTAGGTGGGGCAAAAAGGAATCAGTGCTGTCTGCTGCCTGAGAGGTTTAGTCTAAGAAATACTGCTGTGCTATGAAATTAATTACTATCAAAGAAGAAAGCCTCCAGTGATTTAAAATTATATTGCATATCTCTGTGTAGTGTATTACAGTACATTAAGAAAGTTAAAGTAAATTAAAAGTCCTAAAACAATCCACATATTATTTCAAGATCCCTGTGGCATATTAATTATGCCTTCTTCCCTACTCATTTTGTCTCTTTTGTAAATATAGTTAGTCTCAGACTTAAAACACTTGATTAGGCAGTGGCCCTTGTATATAAAGAGCCATTGACATTTCGTCCCCTAAAATGCCACAGGAGCTATGGACACGTGGGTCCTGGCCACCTCTCACCTTTTCCAATGCCCCAGGGCCCATTGTGGAGCCTCCATGCCAATTTTCCATTTTAACCTCTTCTCCTTATGCCTGAAGGCTTCCAAAACTCAAGTCTTTGGAATAGCCTGAGTTATATTCCAACTGGGTTGTGATTAATTAGGCTTGTGCTGGCCAGCGTGAGAACCTGACCACCAGTGAGGACCTCTGGATTAATTGTGCATAAATGCACCAAAAGTATTCAGAATGTGGGTTCTGGAATTAGAACACCCGTGTGAGTTTCCAGTCTCTGCTATTAAGACGGAGCCCCTGGTAGCACAGCGGTTAAGAGCTCGGCTATTAACCAAAAGGTTGGCAGTTCGAATTCACCAGTCGGTCTTTGGAAACTGAATGGGGCAGTTTTACTCTGTCCTAAGGGTTACTATGAGTCGAAATCAACTCGACAGCAATTGGTTTTGGTTTTGATTATTAAGACTTAGATGGTTTGGCCGCTTTTTGACTTAGTTTTCTCATGTATAAAATGGGAACAACAATTATACCCACTCCATATGTACTTTCGAGGATTCCATGAGACAATGCTTAGAATAGTACCTAGCATAGTAAGCACGCAATTAATTTTAGCTATTTTTATATGTAGGAAAATATATTACCAATCTAAATAACTTTCTTAAGAATTAAGATTTAGACCAGAGCCTCCTCAGAATGTGAGTACTATTATGTATTAAGATTGCCTTCAAAGTCGTATTCTTTACATCAACGGACACGGTGGCTGCAACAATGGGCTTAAACAGCAACAATGGTGAGGATGGCACAAGACTGGACAACATTTTATTCTGTTCACATAAGGTCTCCATGAAAGGTGGGGCCAAGATGGCGGAATAGTCAGGCACTTCCTGTGGTCCCTCTTACAACGAAGACCCCCCAAAAAAACTGAATCGATTATATATGACAGTCTAGGAGCCCTGAACATCAAAAACAAAGTTGGGTAGCAGGGGGAGGGAGAGACAGTTCAGAAGCAGCAAAGAAGTGCCAGACACGAGTTAGCTGGCACCCTGCAGGCTGGCTCTGCTGGAGCAAGTGGGCTGAGGCAAGCAGTGGTCCTCGGATGTGTTTTACACATCAGGAGAGATCGGGCAACGGGAAGTCTACACAAGCCTCTGCAGACAGGGGTAAGTGGCACTGGATGTGCGAAAACAAAGTGCATGGGTCTAACCTACTGTGCGGGATCAAAATAACCCTTCCCCCTCTGGGGCTTCCTGTAGCTCTTTTCTCCTCACATACCCCCTTCCCTGTTCTGCTCTGATACCAGTCCCGTAGTATTCAACAATTGCCACACCCCCAAGCCACAAATAGAACCTATCTGCCCAAACCAGTCTTGTGGTTTTAGGGAAAAAAAAAATAAACCAAAAAGACCCCACCAACTCCCCTAAGCCAGGTACTCAGGACTAACCATGCCCAAACCAGTCTCATGGCTTTAAAGAAATCACCACACTGCCAAAGCTGGGAACTCAGGCCAGGCACTACCCCTTTGCCTAAGCACAGGCATAAGGGGTCCAAAGACCTTCAATTCCCTTCACCCCTGCCTAGACACGTGTGGGCCAATTCAACAGCATAGGCCATCATTAGCATGTAACAACAGGGTACATACCTGAAGTCTATTTTCCACTGCAACAGCCAAGGGGGGCATGGCAGATTCGTGACATTTGACACTCCCTGCCCGTTAAGCAGGGTCCTTGCCCACACACATCAGGGGCCTGAGGACTGGAGGATTCACCCATTCCACCTAGCAGCCCATGGCAGGGGTCTGAGAATAAGTGATGCCTCCCTGTCCTTATAGCCAACAGCATTGGGTGCCAAAAGTCTGGCTGCAAAACCCACCTACCTATGCACTCTAGGGTACAGGGACACACCTTCCACTCATGCACTCAGGGGCAGCCATCAGCACTCTACCTTGTTCAGCACATACCCCCCTACTGCAGCCAGATACCCGAGCCTACTCCAATCACCCCTACAGAGCCCTACCCATCTTGGACTGTAGGTGAGAGCCTGCACCACACTCTCAGTGACTGATGACTTGGACATGGAAGCTAAATACACAAAAGAAAAGTAAACAGGCTCCTGGGTTCATAATCTAGTAGCAGCTCTAACCACCTGGTGATAGAACATGAGAGCCGAAGAAACCCGTAATCAAAGTAGCTCACACTCCCAGCCGATCTGAGCATATCAAAACAAAACAAAATAAAAAGCTAGGACACGATAAGCAAACATACAATAAACAAATATTATAACTTATTGATGGATCGGAGACAATGGTCAATATCAAATCACATTAAGAAGCAGATCAAGATGACTCCAGCAAGTGACTGAAACAAAGAATAAGGAAACCTTGTGGAGGAAGGGAAAGTCTTGGGATTATCAGAGGTAGAATTCAAAAGATTAATATACAGAGCTCTTCAAAAGATCAGGCAAAACTCAGACCAAACCAAGGAATGCACAGACAAAGCAATAGAGGAATTCAGGAAAGCTATACAAGATCAGGATGATGAATTTAACAGGCTGCTAGAATCCATAGAGAGACAGCAAATAGAAATCCAAAAGATTAACAGTAAAATTTCAGAGTTAGACAACTCAACAGAAAGTCATAGGTGCAAAATTAAGGCAATGGAAGTCAGAATTAGTGAGACTGAAGATAAAGCACTTGACACCAATTTATTTGAGGAAAAATCAGATAAAAGAATTTTTAAAAAATGAATAAACATGAAGAATTATGTGGGTTACTATCATGAGGAATAACTTACAAGTGATTGGAGTACCAGAATAGGGGTAGGTAACAGAAAATACAGAGAGGATTGTTGAAGATTTGCTGGCAGAAAGCTTCCCTGATATCATGAAAGAAGAGAAGGTATCTATCCAAGAAGCCTGTTGAACCCCACACAGGGTAGATCTCAAAAGAAAATCAACAAGACATATTATAATCACACTTGCCAAAACCAAAGATAAACGAAGAATTTTAAGAGTGGCTAGGGATAATGAAAAGTCACCTACAAAGGAGAGTCAAAAAGACTAAATTCTGATTATTCAGCAGAAACCATGCAGGGAAGAAGGCAACGGGATGACATATACAAAGCCTTGAAGGAAAACAAAAATTTTTCTAGCCAAGAATTATATATCCAGCAAAACTGTCTCTCAAATGTAAAGGTGAAATTAGGGCATTTCCAGATAAACAGAAGTTAAGGGAATTCATAAAACCCAAACCAAAATTACAAGAAATATTAAAGGGAGTCCTTCAGCTAGAGAACCAACAATATCAGATAACAACCCAAGACCAGAACACAGGACAGAACAATCAAATATCAACCCAAATAGGGAAGTCACAAAAATAAGTCAAAGGGTTTTAGCTGAAAATAGGGAAACAGAGACAATATGTAAATGATAACATTAAAACAAAAAAGAGAGACTAAATAGCATAGTCATAGAACTTTCATATGGACAGGAAGTTAAGTCAATATCAAGAAATAAAAGGTTGGTTTAAACTTGGAAAAACAGAGGTACATTTTAAGGTACAAAGGAAAACTAATCTACCCATCAAAATAAAAAAGAAGAAAAACATAAAAGACTCGGCAAATACAAAATCAACAGTAATTAAAAAGATGAAAAGAAAATGCATAAAGAAAAGTCACTCAGCACAGAAAAGCAAGTGGAACAAAGAAACTGTCAATACCACACACGCACATACACAAAAAAATCAAAATGATAGCACTAAACTCATACCTATCAATAATTACACTGAAAGTAAATGTACTAAATGCACCAGTAAAGAGACAGAGTGGCAGAATGGATTAAAAAAAAAAAAAAAAAAAGATCCGTCTATATGCTGCCTACAACAGACATACCTCAGGCTCAAAGACAAACAAACTAAAATTCAAAGGATGGAAATAAATATCTCCAGCAAACAACACCCAAAAAAGAGCAGGAGTGGCAATATTAATAGAAACGCACTACCTACCTGCACGAACACAAACAAAGTTAGAAAAACTAAATAAACCTATAACAAAAGAAGAGATTGGAGAGGTGATAAAAAAAAAAAAAATCTGAACAACAACAACAAAAAAGCCCTGGCCCTGATGGCTTCTCTGAACAAAAAAACAAAAACTCTGGCCCTAATGGCTTCACTGGAAAATTCTACCAAACTTTCAGAGAAATGTTAACACCAGTGCTACTAAAGATATTTCACAGCGTAGAAAAAGATGGAATACTCCCAAACGCATTCTACGAAGCCAGCCAGCATAAGCCTGATACCAAAGCCAGATAAAGACATCACAAAAAAAGAAAATTAGAGACCAGTATTCCTCATGAACATAGACGCAAAAATACTCAACAAAATTCTAGCCCATAGAATTAAACAACATATCAAAAAATAAGTCACCATGATCAAGTGGCATTCATACCAGGTATGCAGGAATGATTCAACATTAGAAAAACAATTAATGTAATCCATCACATAAATAAAACAAAAGATAAGAACAACAAGGTCTTATCAATTGATGTAGAAAAGGCATCTGACAAAGTCCAACACCCATTCATGAAAAAAACTCTCAGCAAAAGAGCAATAGAAGGGAAATTCCTTGACATAATAAAGGTCATTGATATAAAGCCAACAGCCTACCTCATCCTAAATGGACAGAGTCTGAAAGCATTCCCCTTGAGAACGGGAACCAGATAAGGATGCCCTTTATCACCACTCTTATTCAACATTGTGCTGGAGGTACTAGCCAGAGCAATCAGGCAAGAAAAAGAAATAAAGGGCATCCAAATTGATAAGGAAGAAATATCTCTATTTGCAGATGATATGATCTTATACACAGAAAACCCTAAAGAATCCACAAGAAAACTACTGGAAGTAATAGCAGATTTTGGAAAAGTATCAGTATACAAGATAAACATACAAAAATCAGTTGAATTCTTCTATACCAACAAAGAGAACATCAAAGAGGAAATTACCAAATCAATACCGTTTACAATAGCCCCCAAGAAGATAAAATACTTAGGAATAAATCTAACCAGAGATGTAAAAGACCTATACAAACAAAATTACAAGACATTACTACCAGAAACCAAAAGAGACCTACATAAGTGGAAAAATATACCTTGCTCATGGATAGGAAGACTCAACGTTGTGAAAACATCAATTCTACCCTAAGCAATCTATAGATACAATGCAATCCCGATCCAAATTCGAATGGCATTTTTTAATGAGATGGAGAAACAAATCACCAACTTTATATGGAAATGGAAGAGGCCCCGGATATGTAAAGCATTGCTGAAAAAGAACAAAGTGGGGGCCTCACACTCTCTGATTTTAGAACTTATTATACCACCACAGTAGTCAAAACGACCTGATACTGGTACAACAGACCAATGGAACAAAATTGAGAATCCAGACATAAATTCATCCACATATAAGCAGTCGATATTTGACAAAGGCACAAAGTCCATTAAATGGGGAAAAGACAGTGTCTTTAACAAATGGGGCTGGCATAACTGGAGATCCATCTGCAGAAAAAAGGAAACAAGACCCATACCTCACACCATGCACAAAAAGTAACTCAAAATGGATCAAAGACCTAAATATAAAATTTAAAACAATGAAGATCATGGAAGAAAAAATAGGGACAACGCTAGGAGCTCTAATACATGGTAAAACAGTATAGGAAACATTACTAACAATGCACAAATACCAGAAGAGAAACTAGATAACTGGGAGCTCCTAAAAAATCAAACACATATGCTCCTCCAAAGTCTTCACCAAAAGAGTAAAAAGACAACCTAAAGACTGGGAAAAAAGTTTTGGCTAAGACAAATCCGATCAGCATCTAATTTCTAAAGTCTACAAGATACTGCAAAACCTCAACAACAGAAAGACAAAATACCCAATTAAAAAATGGGCAAAGGATATAAACAGGCACTTTACCAAAGAAGACATTCAAGAGTTTAACAGATACATGAGGAAATGCTCACACTCGTTAGCCATTAGAGAAGTGCAAATCAGCACTACAGTGAGGTGCCCTCTCACCTCAACAAGGCTGGCATTAATCCAAAATACACAAAATAATAAATGTTGGAGAGGTTGTGGAGAGACTGGAACACTTACACACTGCTGGTGGGAATGTAAAATGGTACAACCACTTTGGAAATCTATTTGGCGCTTCCTTAGAAAGCTACAAATAGAAGTTCCATATTATCCAGCAATCTCACTCCTTGGAATATATCCTAGAGAAATAAGAGCCATCACATGAGTAGATTTATGCACACCCATGTTCATTGCAGCACTGTTCACAATAGCAAAAAGATGGAAACAACCAAGGTGCCCATCAACGGATGAATGGAATAACCAATTATGGTATACTCACACAATGGAATACTGCACAATAAAGAGCAACGATAAATCCATGAAACATCTCATAATGCAGAAGAACCTGGAAGGCATTATGCTAAGTGAAATTAGCCAGTTGCAAAAGGGCAAATATTGTATAAGAGCACTATTATAAGAACTCAAAAAAAGGTTTAAACACAGAAGAAAACCTTCTTTGATGGTTATGATGTTGGGGAGGTAGAGGGGTATTCACTAATTAGATAGTAGCCAAGAATTATTTTAGGTGAAGGGAAGGACAACACACAATACAGGGGAAGTCAGCACAACTGGACTAAACCAAAAGCTAAAGTGTTTCCTGAACACAACCAAACACTTCGAGGGACAGAGTAGCAGAGGCAGGGGTCTGGGACCCATGGTTTCAGGGGACATCTAGGTCAACTGGCATAACAGTATATCAAGAAAATGCTCTGCATCCCACTTTGGTGAGTGGCGTCTGGGGTCTTAAAAGCTAGCAGGTGGTCGCCTAAGATGTATCAATTGGTCTCAACCCACCCGGAGCAAAGGAGAATGAAGAACACCAAAGACACAAGGAAAATATGAGCCCAAGGGACAGAAAGGGCCACATAAGCCAGAGACTTCAAGAGCTAGGCTGGAAGAACGAGATGGTGTCTGGCTACTACCAATGACTGCCCTGACAGGGAGCACAGTAGAGAATCCCTGATGGAGCAGAAGAAATGTGGGATGCAGACCTCAAATTCTAGTAAAAAGACCAGACTTAATGGTCTGACCGAGACTGGAGGGACCTCAGAGGTCATGGTCCCCGGACTCTCTGTTAGCCCAAAACTAAAACCATTCCTGAAGCCAACTCTTCAGACAAAGATTAGACTGGAGTATAAGGCATAAAGTGATACTGGTGAGGAATGTGCTTCTTAGCTCAAGTAGACACATGAGACTATGTGGTCAGCTCCTGTCTGGATGCAAGGTGAGAAGGCAGAGAGGGACAGGAGCTGGTTGAATGGAACAAAAAATACAGGGTTGAGAGGAGTGTCCTGTCACATTGTAGTGAGAGCAACTAGGGTCACATAACAAAGTGTATATAAGATTTTGTATGAGAAACTGACTTGAATTGTAAACTTTCACTTAAAGCACAATTAAAAAAAAAGATTTGGAATAGGATGATGGGAGTAAGAAGTGGGAATAAAGTTGAAGGTTTGAATCACAGGGACATATGAAGAAAACAATTGATAAAACTTACTGTGTTATGCAGATGACACAACCTTTCTTGTTGAAAGTGAAGAGGACTTGAAGTACTTACTGATGATAAAAACCACAGCCTTCAGTATGGGTTACACCTCTAGATAAAGGAAATAAAAATCCTCACAACTGTGCCAATAAGCAACATCGTGATAAATGGAGAAAACATTGAAGTTGCCAAGGATTTCCTTTTACTTGGATCCACAATCAATGCTCATGGAAGCATCAGTCAAGAAATCAAATGATGTATTACATTGGGCAGAAACCCTGGTGGCATAGTGGTTAAGTGCTAATCAAAAGGTTGGTAGTTCAAAGCCACCGGGTGCTCCTTGGAAACTCTATGGGGCAGTTCTACTCTGTCCTACAGGGTTGCTATGAGTTGGAATCAACTCTATGGCAATGGATTTTTTTTTTAATTACAATGGGCAAATCTGCTGCAAAAGACCTCTTTAAAGTGTTGAAAAGCAAAGATGTCACTTTGAGAACTAAGGTGTGCTTAACCCAAGCCATGATATTTTCAATCACCTCATACGCATGCGAAAGCTGGACAATAAATGAGGAAGACTGGGTTGGCGAAGAATATTGAATATACCATGGACTGCCAGAAGAATGAACAAGGCTGTCTTAGAAGAAATACAGCTGGAGCGCTCCTTGGTAGCAAGGTAGCAAGTAATTCATCTCATGTTCTTGGGCATGTTATCAGGAGGAACTGGTCCCTGGAGAAGGACATCATGCTTGGCAAAGTATAAGGTCAGCGAAAAAGAGGAAGACCCTCAATGAGATGAATTGACATAGTGGCTGCAACAATGGGCGTAAACAGCAATGACTGTGAGGATGGCCCAGGAATGGGCAGTGTTTTGTTCTATTGTACATAGGGTCCTGTGAGTCGGAACTGACTCAATGGCAACCTACAACAATTGACAATTGGGTTTTAGGAAAGAAAGAGCCCAGATGACCCTAGGGGTCCAAACCAAGTATACCTGAGAATTGTGGCATCACTGACAAATTAAGATAGTGCTCAAACTGGATGCATCATTCTTCTTCCAAAACCGCTCTTCCTTTATGCCCTGTCTTAGTGATAGAAGCCAGAAATCATGGAATTGTTCTTAACTTCTTTCTTATCAGGAGTCAAGTCGGTTACTCTTGTATCTTAGGCACACTCAGATGGAGTTTAGTGTGCAGGATTTTTATTAGGGTGTGCTTCTGGGATCAGCCCCTGTGGAAGAAAGCGGAAAGCAGGATTAGGTAGAGGGGGAAGTCAAGCTGCATGCAGACCCAGTGATAACCTGGGTGATTTCACAGGGAGCACCAAGGTGATTGCACCAAGGTGGCTGGGTCTCACACCCTCCATCACTCTGTCATTGAATGTGGGCCACCGCTGGATGGGAAGTGACCTCAGGCTAAGAGGTCTATGCAACTGGGGTTATCCCTAAAAGAAAGGCTGCTGAAGACTCTGTTCTCTACGTTCCCAGTAACTGGGGTGACACACCCTGTCTTAGTTATCTAGTGCTGCTATAACAGAAATACCACAAGTGGATGTCTTTAACAAAGAAAAGTTTATTTTCTCACAGTAAAGTAGGATTAAAGTCCAAATTCAGGGCGTGGGCTCCAGGGGAAGGCTTTCTCTCTCTGTTGGCCTTCTCATCAACATTCCCTCAGACTAGCAGATTATTCAAGCAGGGACCCCAGGTCCAAAGGATGCGTTGTGCTCCCAGCACTGCTTTCTTGATGGTACGAGGTCTCCCTGTCTCTCTGCTCACTTCTTTATGTCTCAAGAGATTGTGTCAAGACACAATCCAATCTTGTAGATTGAGTCCTGCCTCACTAGCACAACTGCAGCCCATCCTCCCTCATTAACATCATAGAGGCAGGGTTTACAACTTATAGGAAAATCACACAATGCCTGGAATCATGGCCCAGCCAAATTGATACACACATTTTTGGGAGGACATAATTCAATCCATGACAGGCCCTCATAAAAGACATCGTTGTACTGTCTATAGATAAAGTATATGACACAGTGGTTTTTAAGACACTAGACATCAGGCATGAAGGACAACGATACTGCGAGATGGGAAGCCTGGGTGTCCCCCTCGCAGTGTGCCCACCATTACTGCCCCAAAGTCTCCACCCCTTTCACCACCAGGTGAGTTATTTTGGGCCCCCATTACCTCTTTTCTGAGCTGCTGCACTCAGCCCCTAGCTTGTCTCTCTGCCTACTCTTTTCACCTCTCTCCTATCCATTCCTCCACTGCTGCTGTGAAGATTGCTCTACACACAGATATAGTTGTGCCATCCTCCTTCTCATGATTACTCAGTGCCTTTTCATTGCCCGTGGGATTCACAACCTGGGTTTCCACTCTACCTGCATTGCCTGACAAACTGCTTGGAGCTGGTGCTCGCTTTTCACATGTTTTCCAGGTCTTTTTCTGCCAACATCCATACCTTCCCTCTCTGGCCTAATTTTGCTGAGCCAACTCCTCCTGCCCTGCCAATTCCACCACCTTTATGAAGCCCCCAGGACCCTTCTTGCCTGGGCTAAGCGGCATTCCAATGCATTACTGAAGCCCCCTCCCGTTTTTTTTAAACGTTTTTGCAGCAAATATTGCACGGTACTGAAAATGTCTGTGAGCAGAGACTCGTCTCCTTGAGAGTACAGACGGCTTCTTTTTTTTCTCTTTTTAACACTACCGCCCAGCACATGGCCTGGCATATATGAGGTTGTCAAATATTTGGACAGTGAACTTACTAATCAAATAATGGTTTAGAAACACACTCACCCCGTTTTATTCTCCTGGCTGCCCAACCCTCCTTTGGACATCTGGAGCAGAGTTTTCAAAAGCAGGAGTCGGTCTGTGAAATGAGGCCTATTCATGGAACAGCTCTGAGCTCTCCAATAAAATGCTTGGAGTCTGCGAAGTTTAATTGTGGACCTCCTTTCTTATTATTGAAGAGTTTCTCTGTGGCTCCAAAGCAGGTGCTTGTGGGAGGGAAACTCCTGATGGTTCTGACATCAGATTTCTGACTCTCCTCTAGAACCCCACAGGGTAGAACCCAGGAGCAGAAGTTGGAGGGAGTGCAAAACTGGGTGGATGGCTTCTCTGCCACTGGTTTTGGGTTCCAGGTTTCCTGGCCAGGTGACAAGAGAACCCCCCTGTTCTGCCCCCAGCCCCTCACCTATCTTCCTGGAGTGAGAGAGAGCCCACCAGCCAAACAGAGAACCCTCTGAGCCACTCCTCGTTGTTGCTAACAGGCGTTTAGGATGTGCCTCACCCGTGCAATGCTGAGCTCTAGATGAGGTTTTGGATGTAGATTAGAAGTAGCCCTGCCCTCATGGAGCTTTCTGGTTTCCCTAACAGACCTACCTGGCGAGCTTAAAGATGGTGTGTGGGTGCCAGTGATCTGTCAATAAATTCTCACATCTTACTCATCTGTACTGGTTTAGCATTGCTTCTAAAAGGACCCCTAAACAGAATCCTGTGTTGCGTCAGATACTATTGGCTCTTTGGAAATCACAAAGGCTCTTTAGGAAATGTAAAATAATTTCTTTTACAAGGCTACCCACTGTCCTGGGAGCTTTTCATGTCGAATTTTATTAACAGCTTTGTCTTTTGTTATAATGCATATATTAACAATTAAAAGCCATTTAAAATAATTGATTCAATTTGCTAAAGCCAACAAATTAATTAACTGATGCATAATTAATCAGAGCGGTAAGGCATACATTCTTAAGGGACCAGATAGGAAAGCAGTGATCTGTGTGTTCATGAACAGGGTTTATAACAGACCGGGTTCTGTGCTCTTGAACCAGATACTGATACAACAGGGGTCATCATCTCAGGGTCAGGCTGCTCAGCCTACAGGAGGGGTGCTCGGCCTTGGCTGGTAGGCTCCGACATAAGGAGACCTTAACACTATGCTCTAACCAGGTCTTAAGACAGACACAGAGTGAAGGGATGTCAGAGCCGGAGGGTCCTCAGACAGCAGCCTGGTCCATTGCTCACCACAAAGCAGACACTGATACTGTGATCTGAGGAAGGGGCCGTCTGTCATTTGTTTCTGGCCCATGAGGAGGTGACTACAGAAATTGAGAGTAAGCATTTATAAACTTTTACAGCAATTTGACAGTGATTTGATACCTGCTGAATCTACTATTTAAAATTTTGTGCTTGTATTTTCATGGCCTTTTCATTTAACTTTTTATAACAATTCATTTTGATTGTATGCAATGGATTATAAATTGTAAAAAACAAGTTGGTCCTTCACCAGAAATATTCCTAGAAGCACTGCATTGGACCATTTGAGAAACCCTTAAGCCCAAATCTTGCAAAATACTCCTGGCCTGAACATATTCTGGGGAAGATACCAGTTGCAATCAAATTGACTCTGAATCATGGCGACCCTGTGTGCATCAGAGTAGGACTGTGCCCCATAGCGTTTTCAGGGGCTGATTTTTTGGAAGTAGATTGCCAGGCCTTTCTTCCAAGGCATCTGTGAGTGGACTAGAACCTCCAGCCTTTTGGTTAACAGTCACAGCTGAGTGTGTTAACCATTTGTACCACCCAGGGACTCCTAAGGCAGATAACTTTAGCTCTAACATTCCTTTGAAAACTGGGTTAGAAAAAGCCATTGGGATGCATTGCATTTGTCTCCAGAGGTGCTATGGTGCTCTGCAGAGTTCAAGGCCATCTTGAGAGCAAGACGAGGAGAGATGTATCAAAGCAATATAAGCTGTAAATAACAGCTACACTGATGCTCATATTGAACATGTGCCCACTGAGAGGGTCATGTATTAACTGCGGAAAGTAATACTATTGTACAATCACTAGCCACCACTGAGCATTAGAGTGCATTAAGACCTGGCACAGTGAATTAACGATCCTCACTCACCGTAACGAGAGTGGCAGCCCTGAGGACCTGCTCCTCCTGGCTTTTAGCAAGTAGGCAACAGAAAAAAAACCTGAGTCATTATGGGGGCAGGATTTAGTGGGATGTTAACCAACAAGTGAGAACAAAGTTAACCATTCCCAGTACTTTGCTTAGCGAGAGCACCACACTGGTTTTTCACTTGGCCTGGAACGGACGCTCCCTGGGGCCTGACTCTAGCTGTTTTTGGTAACAATCATGAGAACACCTTCTAGCAAGTTTTCCTAAAGCTTTTTTGTGCTGTGGTAAGAAAAGCTGCTTGGATGGTGCTCGTGATAGTTTCTCTTGGCGATTTATAAGTTACCGTGATGGTGCAATGGATGCACACATAGACCACACAGGACAACCCCCACAAGCCCATGCACCACCTCCTGTTTCTTGGACTCTTAATGGGCGCAAAAACTCGATTTGGGAATGGAGAGGCCTCCTGGTGTGGCTTTTGTGTGAGTGGTCTTCGAAGCATGATTTCAAGAGTTTAAAATGGGAAAATGCTGCTCTTAAACTCCCTCACTGAAGAACAGCCACCACATTACCTGATCATATGGAAGAGAAAATCACACACCTGAGATTGTAGGTGAGACTCCTTTGATCATATAAACGGGGAAAAATCCAATGTGCTGAATCAGGAACATCTTATTTCGAAAACCCTAGTGAACCACTCAGTTTAACCGTTCATCCGATAGTTTTGTAGTCCCCCAAATAGCAATGAAGAATATCAGTAGTGCACAAAATCAGATAGATTTGTGTTCAAATTCTAGCTTCACTACTTGCTAGTTATGTGTTTGGACACTTTCCTTGACCTCTTCAAGCCTCAGTTTCCAAATCTGTAAAATGGAGATAATAATATGTACTGTCTTAGGCTGGGTTCGCGAGAGAAGCAAAACCAGTGAAGCATATATATATATATATATACGCTAACCAAAAGGTCGGCAGTTCGAATCCACCAGGTGCACCTTGGAAATCATATGGGGTAGTTCTACTCTTTCCTATAGGGTTGCTATGAGTTAGAATCGACTCGACAGCAATGGGTTTGGTCGGATTTGGTTTATATGTATGTATATATGCATACATATATATATATATACACATGTACACATACATATACACATACATATGTATATATATATGAGCCCTGGTGGTGAAGTGGTTAACAGTTCAGCTGCTAATTAAAAGGTCAGCAGTTCAAATCCACCAGCTGCTCCTGGGAAACCCTATGGGGCAGTTCTACTCTGTCCTGTAGGGTCACTATGAGTTGGAATTGACTCGATGGCACACAACAACAGCAAAAAATATGTGTGTGTGTGTATGTATATATATATATATATACACACACAAAGAGAGAGAGAGATTTATCTCAAGAAAATGGCTCACGCAGTTGTAGATGCTGGCGAGTCCCAAGTCCATGAGTCAGGCTTCTCCTGACTCACATAGCTGCAGGGGCTGACAAACTCAAGATCAGCAGGTAAGATGGTAGACTGCTGGCTCACAGGCTGTGGAGGCCAGTGAATCCCAAGATCATCAGGCAATACTGCAGGTTGCTGGCTCAAGTCCCAAGAACCAGAGGTCAGATGATGATGAGCCAAATGCAGAATCCAGAGTGAGCAAAAGCGAGCAAGCTTTGCCAGAATGTCCATATATATTGGATGCAAGCCACACCCCTGAGGAAACTCCCCTTACAACTGATTGGCTGATCACATCAGATCACATGATGGAGGTGATTATATCACAAAATGGAGGATAACTACATCATTACATAACTGCCAAACTATATCATTACATAACTGCAAAGCCACTGAGAATCATGGCCAAGCCAAGTTGACACACAACCTTAACCATCACGGCATACCCCTTGTCACCTTGGCATCTGTACACATCTCCTTAAACCATACACAATCTCTAAATAAAGACAATTACAAAGTCATACTTGCACCTAACATGAAAATGCAATAACCCCATTTACATCTTATATTTTATAAGCAAAGAAAACAAAAATATATATTTTTTCGAAATGTACGTACAAAGAAGGAATACTCATAACAATCACGGTCCTCATTTCTGCAACTGGGCACATGGTTGTAACACGGTATTTAGAATTTACCTTCTTCCACTGCTTGTTCTGTATTCCCTTTGCCCTCAGCAAGCACATCAGCTGGTCGTGTCTCTTCGCCTGGTGGAGTGACCCAAACCTTCACTCCTGAAGGGTCTGGGCCATTAGTAGTCATGTCAGAATCGGGTTGCTGTACTCTTCCATTGACTTTAATCACAGGGCATTGTAATACTAAGAGATGCCCTAAGGGATCTCCTGCATTCCAGGCATACTTTCCTTCACCTCCATTATGTAATATCAATATGATTTCCCCTTGGTAGTCAGGATCAATCTCACCAGCCAATACAGTAACTCCCTTCTTTGCCTATTGATCCAGAGTCATGAGGGCTCAGAGTGGCCAGGTGGCATTCTTAAATTCCAGTTTAAGGGACTCAGTGTTGTGACTCCTGGTAGGAGCATTCCTCCCTTTGAAACTAAGACTTCTAGACCTGCAGAGCATAAGGTTATGGGGAAAAGAAGCAAAAATTTTGTGAATGGGTCATTAGGGAAAATAAAGTGTGGTGCCACAGCCATTTCCACCCCTTGATTCCTGGACCCATGAATTCTGGCTATGAGAAAAATAGCACCATATATTGGATGCTGGTTTAGAGCATATACAGCCTCCTGGAGAACATTGCCCCAATCCTGCAACATATTACCACCTAGCTGGTGTTATAATAGTGTCTTTAGAAGGCCATTCCATCGTTCTATTAAGCCAGCTGCCTCAGGATTTTGGAGAACATGGTAAGACCAGTGATTTCCATAAGCATGGGCCCACTGGTGCACTTCATCTGCTGTGAAGTGAATCCCTGGACCCAAGAAGATGTTGTGTGGGGTACCACGATGTGGATAAGGCATCTGTAAATCCATGGATGGTAGTTTTGGCAGAAGCATTGCATGCAGGGAAGGAAAACCCATATCCAGAGTGTCTATTCTGGTAAGAATAAAACGCAGCACTTGCCATTATGGAAGTGGTTCAGTGTAATCAACCTGCCACCAGCTTGCTGGCTGATCACCTCTAGGAATGGTGCTATACTAGGGACTCAGTGCTGGTCTCTGCTGCTGGCAGATTGACCACTCAGCGGTGGCTGTAGCCAAGTCAGCCTTAGTGAGTGGAAGTTCATATTGCCGAGCCCGTGCATAATCTCCATTCCTGTCACCATGGTCACTTTATTCATGAGCCCATTCACATGAGACACAAATATTTTCACCTCTTTGGCCAGTTCAGAAAGGTCTATCCACATACCTTTTCCCCATTCCTCCTTGTCTCCAATTTTCCAATCATATTCTTTCCAAGTCTCTGACCATCCAGCCAAACCATTGGTCAGAACCCTGAATCAATATAAAATCACACCTGTGGCCATTTCTCCTTCCAAGAAAAATTAATAACCAGGTACACTGCTTGAAGTTCTGCCCATTGGGAGGACTACCCTTCACCACTGTCTTTCAGGGAGGTCTCAGAAAGGGGCCGTAGTGCTGCTACTGTCCATTTTCGAGTGGTGCCTGCATATCTTGCAGAACCATCTGTATACCAGGCACATGTTTTGTCTTCCTCAGAAGGGACTTCCCATGAGGCCGTAGGTGCAGACTGGGAGAGGGCAGGTAATGTGACAGGTGTAGAAACTGTGGGCATTTGGGACACTTCCTCATGTAACTTACTTGTGCCTTCAGGTCTTGCTTGGGCCCAATCTCATATACACCACTTCCATTTAATGAAGAGTGCTGCTGTGCACACCCGACTTTATGACTCTGTGGGTTGGACAACACCTAGTTCATGATGTACTGCTCAGGCCACATGGTGACTTGCTGTCTCGTGGTTAAGCATTCAGACTCTAATGCCGAGTATCAAGCCAAAAGCTGTTTCTCAAAAGCAGAGTAATTATCTGCACAGGCTGGCAGGGATTTGCTCCAAAATCCTAAAGATCTGTGCTGTGATTCACCAAGAGGGGCCTGCCAAAGTTTCCAAAGGCACCTCTATCTCCCACTGATGCTTCAAGCACCATTGGATCAGCTGGATAACATAGCCCAAGTGGTAGAGCAGCTTGCACAGCAACCTGAACCTGGTGCAGGGCCTTCTTTTGTTCTGGACCCCACTCAAACTAGCAGCTTTTTGAGTAGCTTGATAAATAGGCTGGAGTAGCACACTCAAATGAGGGATATGCTGCCTTCAAAATCCAAAGAGGCCCAACAGGTATTGTGCCTCCTTTTTAGTTGTGGGACGGTCCAGAGGCAATAACTTATCCTTCACTTTAGAAAGAATATCTGGACATGCTCCACAACACTGGACCCCTAGAAATTTCACTGAGGTAGAAGGCACCTGAATTTTTGTTGGATTAATTTCCTACTCTCTAGTACACAAATGTTTTAGTGATAAGTACAGAGTCATTGACACTTCTTCCTTAATAGGTTCAATCAGCATACTGTCATTGATGTAATGCACCAGTGTAATGTCTTATGCAAAGGAAAGACAATCAAGTTCTCTGTGGACTAAATTATGACATAGGGCCAGAGAGTTGATATACCCCTGAGTGATGGTGTATTGCTAGCCTTTCTAGCTGAAGGTAAACTTCTTCTGGTGTTCCTTTGAAACCGGAATTGAGAACAAGCCATTGGTCCAGATCAATAGCTGCATACCAGGTACCAGGAGATGTATTAATTTTCTCAAGCAATAAAACCACATCTGAAACAGCATCTTCAGCTGGAGTCAACACTTGGTTAAGTGTTCGATAATGCACCATCATTCTCCAAGATCCATCTTTTTTTTTTTTTTTTTTGACAGGCCAAATAGGCGAGTTGAATGAAGATGTGAGAATCACCACCCCTGCGTCCTTCAAGTCTGTTATGGTGGCACTAATCTCTGCAATCCCTCCAGAAATGTGGTACTGCTTTTAGTTTACTATTTTCCTACGTAGGGGCAGAGTTCTAATGGCTTCCATTTGGCTTTTCTTACCATAATAGCCCTTACTCCACTTGTCAGGGATCGATTTTGGGGGTTCTGACAGTTGCTGAGTATATCTATCCCAATTATGCATTCTGGCACTAGAGAAATCACTACAGGATGGGTTCAGGGACTCACAGGACCTACTGTGAGATGGACTTCACTAATAACCTGACCTCCACATGCCCCCAATCTGACTGGTGGACCACAGTGATGTTTTGGGTCTCCTGGAATTAGTTCAGAGCCAGTATCCAGTAATCCCCCAAAAGTCTGATTATTTCCTTTTCCCTAATGAACATTCACTCCCGTAAAAGGCTGTAGATCTTTTGGGAAAGGCTGGGAGAAAGATTAATAGTATAAGTTTTTGGTAGCATACGGGAGTCTTTTCCCAAGAGGACCTGGCCTCCTCTTCATTCAAGGGGTTGTGGGTCTGTAAACTCCCTCAAGTCTGGGAAATGATTGAGGGGCTGTGACTCTCTATTCTGGTGATTTGAGTAAGACTGCTTTTCACTTGACCTAGAATTCTTTCACTTGTACAGACCGAGTAAATATTTAGTAGGTTTCCTATCTGTTTCACTCCTAGGGACATCATGACTAAGTAGCCAATGCCATAAGTCCATATGAATCAGACTATTCTGATTATTGCTTTGACTCTGCTGTCCATTTTGGTAACGACGCCCACCTTGTCTTTGTCAACTGAGTGCCACCACTTGTCCCCTACTACCACGGGGTCCAATCAGCCCCTTTGTATTTAGGTGTCTTAATTCAATTAGGGCAGTTCCCACTGTCAAGCCTGACTTACATAAAATAGCAATCACAGCAGTATTCATGGATATTGGGGCTTCCTTCACAAATGTATTCCTCACCGTCGTGGTACAAGGTGTGTCTTCTGGCTTCTCCATGTTTGAGTCTGTGGGTCTAATCTGATAAATCCACTGTAACATGCCAATTTCCCTAAGCCTTTTGGATATCTTCTTCTACAGTATAGCAAGGCAGGTCTGGTACTTCAACTTGATTTCGTGTAGGCCGCCATGTAGTCTATGCTTCAGTGAACCATTAGATCCTTTCCTAACTTCTTCAGCTGAAACACTGAATGAAGAATCTGTGCTTAGGGGGCCCATGTCAATAAACTCAGACTGATCCAACTTTACGTTTCTTGTACCATTATCCTACACACCTAACAGCCATTCCCACATGTATTCCCCCAGGTTTCTATTGGTACATATTAGAAAAGTCTTTTGAAGTTTGTACATCACCTTGGGGGCTTGCCTGGACTTAAGTCTAGTTACAGGTCTAAAATAAAAAATGGGCGGTAGTGATGTGTTCTGAGAACATTCAGCAATGCCTTGTAAGGCATCTGCCTAAGGCAATGCCCCAAGCAACGACTGAGATGTCACCCCCAGCAGTATCTCAGACAAATTCTTTTCAGACACAGCTGGGTTAATCTCATCATATGGGGGTGCAGGGGCTAAAGGTTTTATCAGGGAGGATGGCTTAGCTGACAAAGATGGAGTGATCTCTTCAGATGGAAGTGAGAGGGCTGGTTCTGTTGGCAGGAATGATTCAATGGAATTTAGGGGCTCTGCCTCCAGCTTCCACATGTCTGTCAGTTTGTCGTACTGTGGGGGCTCGTGTGCTGCTGTGATGCTAGAAGCTATGCCACCAGAATTCAGATACCAGCAGATCACCCACAGAGGACGGGTTTCGGCTGAGCTTCCAGACTAACACAGACTAGGAAGAAGGATCTGGCAGTCTAGTTCTGAAAAGCATTAGCCAGTGAAAACCTCGTGAATAGCAGCAGAACATTGTCTGATATAGTGCTGGAAGATGAGCCCCCCAGGTTGGCAGGCACTCAAAAGATGACTGGGGAAGAGCTGCCTCCTCAAAGTAGAGTCAACCTTAATGACGTGGATGGAGTAAAGCTTTTGGGACCTTCATCTGCTGATGTGGCATGGCTCAAAATGAGAAGAAACAGCTGCAAACATCCATTAATAATCGGAACCTGAAATGTACGAAGTACAAATCTAGGAAAATTGGAAATCGTCAAAAATTAAATGGAACTCATAAACATCAATATCCTAAGCATTAGTGAGCTGAAATGGACTGGTATTGGCCATTTTCAATAGGACAATCATACAGTCTACTATGCTAGGAATGACAACTCAAAGAGGAATGGTGTATTCCTCGTCAAAAAGAACGTTTCAAAATCTATCCTGAAGTACAATGCAGTCAGTGATAGGATAATACCCATATGCCTACAAGGAAGACCAGTTAATACGACTATTACTCAAATTTACACACCAGCCATTAGGGCCAAAGATGAAGAAATAGAAGATTTTTATCAGCTGCTGCAGTCTGAAATTGATCGAACATGCAATCAAGATGCATTGATAATTACTGGCGATCAGAATGCAAAAGTTGAAAACAAAGAAGAAGGATCAGTAGTTGGAAAATATGACCTTGGTGATAGAAAAAATGCTAGAGATTGAATGATAGGATTTTGCAAGACCAATGACTTCTTCATTGCAAATGCCTTCTTTCACCAAACATAAACGGCAACTATACACATGGACCTCACCAGATGGAACACACAGAAATCAAATTGACTACATCTGTGGAAAGAGACAATGGAAATGCTCAATATCATCAGTCAGAACAAGGCCAGGGGCCGACTGTGGAACAGACCATCAATTGCTCATATGCAAGTTAAAGCTGAAACTGAAGAAAATCAGAGCAACTCCATGAGAGCCAAAATATGACCTTGAGTATATCCCACCTGAATTTAGAGACCATCTCAAGAATAGATTTGATGCATTGAACACTAGCAACCGCAGACCAGATGAGTTGTGGAATGACATCAAGGACATCATCCAGGAAGAACTCAAGAGGGCACTGAAAAGACCAGAAAGAAAGAAAAGACCAAAATGCATGTCAGAGGAGACTCTGAAATTTGCCCTTGAGGGTCGAGCAGCTAAAGCAAAAGGAAGAATTGATGAAGTAAAAAAACTGAACGAAGGATTTCAAAGGGCCTCTCGAGAAGACAAAGCAAAGTATTATAATGACAGGTGCAAAGAGCTGGAGATGGAAAACCAAAAGAGAAGAACATGCTCAGCGTTTCTCAAGCTGAAAGAACTGAAGAAAAAATTCAAGCTTGGAGTTGCAATAGTGAAGGATTCCATGGGGAAAATATTAAACGACACAGGAAGCATCAAAAGAAGATGGAAAGAATACACAGAGTCATTATACCAAAAAGAATTAGTCAATATTCAACCATTTCAAGAGGTGGCATATGATCAGGAACCAGTGGTACTGAAGGAAGAAGTCCAAGCTGCTCTGAAGGCACTGGCGAAAAACAAGGCTCCAGGAATTGATGGAATATTAATTGAGATGTTTCAACAAACAGATGCAGGGCTGGAGGTGCTCACTCACCTATGCCAAGAAATATGGAAGACACCTTCCTGGCCAACTGACTGGAAGAGACCCATATTTATGCCTATTTCCAAGAAAGGTGGTCCAGCTGAATGTGGAAATTATAGAACAATATCATTAATATCACACGCAAGCAAAATTTTGCTGAAGATCATTCAAAAACAGCTGCAGCGGTATATCGACAGGGAAGTGCCAGAAATCCAGGCCGGTTTCAGAAGAGGACATGGAACCAGGGATATCATTGCTGTTGTCAGATGGATCCTGGCTGAAAGCAGAGAATACCAGAAGGATGTTTACCTGTGTTTTATTGACTATGCAAAGGCATTCGACTGTGTGGATCATAACAAATTATGGATAACATTGCGAAGGATGGGAATTCCAGAATGCTTAATTGTGCTCATGAGGAACCTTTACATAGATCAAGAGACAGTTGTTCGGACAGAACAAGGGGATACTGATTGGTTTAAAGTCAGGAAAGCTGTGCTTCAGGGGTTGTATTCTTTCACCATACCTATTTAATCTGTATGCTGAATAAATAATTCGAGAAGCTGGACTATATGAAGAACAACGGGGCATCAGGATTGGAGGAAGACTCATTAACAACCTGCGTTATGCGGATGACACAACCTTGCTTGCTGAAAGTGAAGAGGACTTGAAGCACTTACTAATGAAGATCAAAGACCACAGCCTTCAGTATGGATTACACCTCAAGAGAAAGAAAACAAAAATCCTCACAACTGGACCAATGAGCAACATCATGATAAACGGAGAAAAGATTGAAGTTGTCAAGGATTTCATTTTACTTGGATCCACAATCAACAGGTATGGAAGCAGCAGTCAAGAAATCAAAAGACACATTGCATTGGGTAAATCTGCTGCAAAGGACCTCTTCAAAGTGTTGAAGAGCAAAGATGTCACCTTGAAGACTAAAGTGCACCTGACAAGCCATGGTATTTTCAATCACATCATATGCAGGTGAAAGCTGGACAATGAATGAAGAAGACCGAAGAAGAATTGATGCCTTTGAATTGTGGTGTTGGTGAAGAATATTGAATATACCATGGACTGCCAAAAGAACAAACAAATCTGTCTTGGAAGAAGCGCAGCCAGAATGCTCCTTAGAGGCAAGGATGGTGAGACTGCATCTTACATACTTTGGACATGTCATCAGGAGGGATCAGTGCCTGGAGAAGGACATCATGCTTGGCAGAGTACAGCGTCAGCGGAAAAGAGGAAGACCCTCAACGAGGTGGACTGACACAGTGGCTGCAACAATGAGCTCAAGCATAACAATTGTAAGGATGGAGCAGGACCAGGCAGTGTTTCGTTCTGTCGTTCATACGGTTGCTATGAGTCAGAACCGACTCGATGGCACCTAACAACAACAACCTCCAGCTTCCTAGTTATCTGCCCATATATCCCCATCCCAAGTTTCAGGATCCTACTTCTTCCCAATCAATGCCCTCACTTTAACTTCAGACACCATTCGTGAATGGAAATTTAATTGGCAGTGTAATTCAGCCACTCTTACAATAAGACTTTGGGTTTGGTTTTCAGCAGTATAAACTCTGTTGCTACAAGAAATAAGATTTTCTTTCAGGACAAAAGTAGCAACTTTGAGGTTGTTTATGTAGCACTTGAGCAGTGACTCTGAAGCCCTGAGCTCATCTCTTTTACCACTTAGTCTAGTGAATGTAGGACCAAACATCCAGCCTCCTTATACTTCTCAGTCTGACAAAATTGTGGAAAAGTACCAAACATGTGATCACCCAGATCCTTGCCTCTCACCAGTACTTAATCTATTGGTGGTGGTATTTTGTGCATTTCTTTTGTCAACTCATGCCATGGATTAGCAGTGCCCTCTGTATTGTTGGAGGCAGAGTCACCAACACCTTTAAGACTAACCGGACTTGAGAACAAATTTACATCCTTACAATTTTATTTCTCTAGAACCACTCTGGGTACCAAATGTCTTAGGCTGGGCTCTCTAGAGAAACAAAACCAGTGAAGCATATGGATGGAGGGATGGATGGATGGATGGATGGAGGGAAGGAGGGAGGGAGGGAGGGAGGGAGGGAGGGAGGGAGGGAGGGAGGGAGGGAGGGAGGGAGGGAGGGAGGGAGGGATAGGTAGGTAGGTAGGTATATGATAGATAGATGATAGATAGATAGACAGACAGACAGACAGACAGATAGACAGATAAGAGAGAAAGAGAGATTTATCTTAAGGAAATGGCTCCCACAGTTGTAGATGCTGGCAAGTCTCAAGTCCGTGGCTCAGGCATCAGGCTGGAGGCTTCTCCTGACTCACGTAGCTGCAGGGGCTGACAAACCCAAGATCAGCAGGTAAGATGGTAGACTGCTGAGGCACAGGCTGTGGAGGCTGATGAATCCCAAGATCAGCAGGCAATACTGCAGGTTGCTGGCTCAAGTCCCAAGAACCAGAGGTCAAATGCTCATGAGCTGGATACAGGAACCAGAGCAAGCAAAAACCAGTGAGCTTTGCCAGAATGTCTATTTATATGGGATGCAGGCCACACCTCAGAGAAAACTCCCCTTACAACTGATTGGCTGATCACATCATGGAGGTGGTTACATTATATCACAAAATGGAGGATACATATATCATTACATAACTGCCAGACTACATCATTACATAACTGGCCAACCACTGAGCATCATGGCCCAGCTGAGATGACACACAACCTTAACCATCACACCTACCTTGAAAACGTTAGTAATAATGATGGTAGTAGTAACTTTCCCAGAACACTTCCTACATACTAGTCTCTATCGGAAACGCTGGTGGCGTAGTAGTCAAGACCTATGGCTGCTAACCAAAAGGTCTGGAGTTTGAATCTACCAGACACTCCTTGGAAACTCTATGGGGCAGTTTTACCCTGTCCTATAGGGTCGCTATGCTTCGGAATCGACCAGATGGCAGTGGGTTTCTGCTAAGTAGGAGAGGAAATGGTGTTCTGGCTTTCTTTGAAAAGCAGTTCGAACCCACCAGCAGCTCCTTGGAAACCTAATGAGGCAGTTCTATCCTGTCTATAGGGTCAAAATGAGTTGGATTGACTCAACAGTAATGGGTTTGATTTTTTGACAGGTTATGCTAAGTATTTACATATATTTTTCACTTAACCTCACAGAAAACTTCGGAAATTACATGCTGTGATAATCCTGACACCCAAACTCAAACACTCAGCCATTAAAGTGTTCAGGATAAACGACATTAAGGACTTAGCCAAGCACATAGTAAGTATTTAATAAACAGAGTCATCTGTCTGTTATTGTTATTGTTATGACTACTCAGAGAGACAAATGCAACACGTGAAGTGAGAATTCATACTTGGCCTTTTTCCTGCTTCTCCCTCTGCTGGAGGATGTGGGAATATTCCACTTTAAGGGTGCCAAAGGATCTGCCCAGGCTCCAGACTCTGCAGGCCCAGCCTTTGCCCCAGGCACACTTGGCCAGGAAAGCAGGTTGACCTTCAGGCCAGGCTTAGGCGGAGAGTAATTTTAGGGACAACTAGAAGGCTCCATGACCTTCCAAATATCTCCACTAAGGCCTTGATGTTGCCTAAAAGGCATTTGCATTTTTTTTTTTTTATGGTGCTATTTATTCTGCTGGTACAGCAGGAAAGCTCAAATATGGAAATACCCAGGAGAAGTCAAACACAGCTGTGAATACATTTTGGGCGGACAGTATAAAATGATATCAGATCTTAATAACTTTGGCAGAAAAAGAGACTTAAAAATGTAGAACAATGGTTACCTAGCATGGGACAGAAAGGGATGCTATGGAAAGAAACAGAGGTTGCAAACAATTTTCAGGGTGTCTCCATTTTGCATCTGGCTGGCACTGATTATCTTCATCTATGTCTGGATAAATTATATATTGAGGCCAGAGGTAAGGAGCATGCCTGCACCTCAAAGGGAGCTAAGGTTTTCTCTTGGGCCCAATTGAGCCTCATTTTGAGCCGTATACCTGAGTTTATGCGCGGTCATGGAGTTTCCCTCCACCCATCTCCTCGTCTCCTTTCCTTGCATGTAGCATGACGGTTCGTCATTAGGCTGTCTAGGTCCAAATCCCAACCACCTCAATTACTAGCTGTGCAACTTTGGACAAAGGACTTAATATCCGAGAGCAGGGTGGGGCTCACAGAGGCACATGAGGCTGAGATGAGATGTTGAACTCAAAACCTGGCACCTCTGAGCAGCTGATCATTGCTCTGACCTCAAAGCCCCTTCCAGCCTCCAGGCCGCTGGTCACATCAGAAAGTGTCTGAGATTTGATATGACAGAATAAAGGATAAGAATCACTCTCTTTCTCCCTTCTCCTGCCCCTTTCTCCCTCCCCTTCCCTTCCCTTCCCTTCCCTTCCCTTCCCTTTCCTCCCAAAGAGGAAGGAAAGAAGGTTCCAAAGGACCCTGAGGGACCCAGAGGGAGGTTGATAAAATGGGAGAGAGGAAATGACCAGAACCTTGTTATTAGGTCTGCAACAGTGTAATGGCATGAAAGTCAAAGAAAGCCAGAGTGCCATTTCTGCTCCTTGCCCTCATTTTATCTTCAGAGCAGTGAGGGGAGGGCCTCGGTGGGCTACCAGGCCCAGAGTAGCGTGGCGACCTCAGTGCGTGAGCAGGCCCAGAGCACTGTGGGGAGGGCTGCAGTTGGTGACCAGGCCCAGAGCAGTGTGGGGAGGGCCGCAGTGGGTGACCAGTCACAGAGAAGAGTGGTGATCTCAGTGCGCAACCAGGCTCAGAGTGGTATGGGGGGGCAGAGGTACAGTGGGTGACCAGGCTCAGAGCAGTGGGGAGAGGGCCATAGTGGGCGACCAGGCTCTACCCTCTGTCGTATTTGTGACCTACCAGGAAATGAGCCCTGTGAACTCTCCACAGGACCCTCTTCACCCTGTCTGCTTCCAAGGCATGGCTGGTCCCTCCATCTAACCCAGGCTGTCCTATCTCAGACAAACTGTAGCATTTGTTTTACAGAGATGATACAGTTTCCAAATGTTTCCTCAACACAGACTTAGAGCAGTGACTCATCTATTTGAAGTGAGCATGGATCTTTTAAGATATAAATAAGCCTCTGAGGCGGGAGATGTGGTTCTGACTGTCCCATGTCCCTTCCACGACCTCAGGCAAGTCACCTCACCTCACTTCACCTCAACTCTCTGAGGTGAAATGAAGGGGTGGATGGATGAGACAATTCTTCAAGGCCTCCTTCAGCTCTCCCTGGGTACTGGTCAGGAGGGTGATATTATATTTCCTAAGTTTCATTTGGCCTTTCTGCAAGCCAACTGTCAATGCCTTAGGACAACTTGACTTCATATGAATATTAATGAGCTTAGCATTCTTTTTCCAGCTCTGTCTAAGCACCAACCCTGAAAAGAAAAGAGGTGAGAGCCTTTACTAGCTTCTGGGGGCTGCACAGAGGCTGGCCCACCCTGATGGCAAAGCCAGTAAGGAAACTCAGGAAATGTCCTTTTAAATGCAGTCAGTTTCTCAAAAATATTCAAAGAGCCCCTAGAAGTATCACTTAGTCAACAAATGTCTAATGAACATCTATCCTGTGCTACATTCCTTGGATAAACTGAATTCGCATCCTGTTCATAAGGAATTTATAGTGTATTGTTGTTTTTGGGTGCCGTGCGGTCGATTCGGCTCATTGTGACCCCATGTGACAGAGCAGAACTGCCCCATAGGGTTTTCCAGGCTGCACTTTTTAGGTGAGCAGATCACCAGGTCATTCTTCTCCAGAGCTGCTGGGTGGGTTGGAATTGCCAACCTTCTGGTTAGCAGCCAAATGCTTAACCTTTGTGCCACCAGGGCTCTTTTACAGTGTATTATGGGGAGATAATTGCATGAACCCAAGTAACTCTAATCGCAGGTTGGAGGGGGATAAGTGTCACAAAGAGACACATATTAATTATCATATGAGTTCAAAGGAGAGAAAGTGACTCGGAGCTAGGAAATGAGTTGCCAGGTGCATGGAAACCCCTCCCTGTATGCTCATTATAGGGAGAAGTTGTCACTAGTGATGAGCTCCAGTGACAGACAGAATATGCATCTATGCCAATGGGACTGGGGTGTGGGAAGTGCAGGTAAGGGGGACAAGCCTTCCTGGTGAGGGGAACTTCATGAGCAAAGCCCTGGAGGTGAGCTGGGGAGTCCCAGTTGGACCCAGGGGCAGAGGATGGTGCCATTTGAGAGGTTTATTCCTGACCAGGGGGGTTATAAATGTAGGCTGAGGTCTTGGGAAGTCCTGAACTCTACTGTCAATAATTTACACCCTGGTCCTTAGGTCATTAGAAAACATGGAAAGTTTTGGAGCAGAGAAAGTCAAATGGGATAAAATGGACAGGGACAGGTAGGGAAGAGGGAGTTCTGTGAGAACACAATGTGTATTCACATTAGAGGAATGGTGGAGTGGAGACAAAAGTGTTCAAAACAGACCATACACCTCTTCAGCTTGTCCCTGTCATCCAGTGTAATTTTTAAAAACAGTCCCTTTAACGTACACCAGTTTGGAAACAGATTATATGACCACTCCAGCTAAAGGTGATGCTGAGTTGAGTAACTAGAAGGGTAGAATGGAGAAAAAGGAACAGGCTGTGGGGGAAAATGTGTCTGGTTGTGGGCATACTATGTTTCAGGTACTGGTTATGCTTCTAAGTGGAAAAAGAAAATGACAGCCATAATAGCCAATATTTATGCAGGTATTTACTCAATGCCACCACCTGACTGTCAGTTTGTTGTATTGTGGTGGCTTGCTGATTTCAAATAACAGCAGGGTCACCAATAGTGGACAGGTTTCAGCAGCACTTCCAAACTAAGATTATGAAGAAAAGCCTGGTGATCAACTTCCAAAACTTAGTCAATGACAACATTATGAAGCACAACAGAACACTGTCTGACTTGCTTGTTTTGGCCACATCAACAGGAGGGATAAGTTTGGAGAGGAGAACATCATGATTGGTGAAGTAGAGGGCCAGTGAGGGCAAGGGAGATCCTTGGTGAGACGGATTGGCACAATAGCTGCACTAATGAACCTGAACATGCCGGTGATTGTGAGGATAATGCAGGACCAAGCAACGTCCTGTTGTACACGAGGTCTGTACCAAGATAAGTATTAATTCATGTATTCTTCACTACAACCCTATGAGGTAGTACTATTATTATTCTTAATTTATAGAGGACGAAACTGGCCAGAGAGAGTCGTAAGACAGTTGAAAATACAGGCCTTGACCTCAGGAGAGAATTCAGAATTAGAGACAAGGATCAGGGAAACATCCACCAAGAAGAGGTGGCTGAGGCCAGAAATTTCGGGTGAGGTTGCCAAAATAGAGAGTGAGGCAAAAGGATAAGAGGGTCAAGAACAAAAATACCAACATGAAGTAAAATAATAGCAGAAGGAGGAGGTCGGGAAGACCCAAAAGGAGCATTCAGCTAGACTGGTGGAGATGCCGACGTTACAGTGCCGTGAAAATCACAGAAAGAGAAAAGAGAAGGAACCACTAGGTCGTTAGTGCTGAATGCTGTGGAGAGATGGGAGGGGAGAAGGACGGGGAAAGAGTATTGGATCAGCGACTCTTGACAGGGCAGCCTGCATGTTAAGTTCTTGATAGACTACAATGTTTCTGTTGTTAGCAGGTGGCTATGGGACTGTGGAACCATCAATGTCAAGATCTTCCTGACTTTCTGCACTCCATGGAGTTTGCTCTGTTCCTCATCCTCCGGAAGGTAGGAAGCCCAGCTTTTTTTTTTTTTTTTTTTAAATACCTGTTGAATTTATTGGATAAAGTCTTTTTTTAATTGGGGTGAAAATATACACGATAAAACCTTTACCAAGTCAATAATTTCCACACGTACAGTTCTGTGATGTTGATTATTCTTCATGTTGTGCAAGCTTTGTTGCTATCCTTTTCCAAGGTGTTCCACCGTTAATGTAAACCCAGTGCCCCCTAAGCAAAAACGCCTTCCCTTTCCCCCTCCCTCTCGCCCCTGGAAAAAAATAATAATTTTTGGTTTCTGTATATTTGCCTATTTCATATAAGTGAGGTCATAAAGTATTTGTCCTTTTGTGACTGACTTATTTCACTCAGCATAATGTTTTCTAGCTTTGTCACATGTTGTGGCATGCCTCAGGACCTCATTTCTCTTTATGGCTGGGTAGTATTTTGTGGTGTGTACGTACCATATTTTGCTTCTCCATTCATCTGTCAATGGACATGTCCCTTGTTTCCACTTCTGACTATTGTGAAAAGTGCTGCCGTCAAAAAGGAAGCCCACCTTGACGACTCCGCTTGCACTTTGGGGAGGGTTGACTGGGGTGAAAAAGGCAACGGACCAGGGTCTGTCCAGGTTGCTGCCCGGAGCTGCCATAAACCTTGCTTTTCAAAAAAAGGTGATCAGGTGATTTCCTCAGAACCCAAGTAGTGTGTAGAAGTAAATGAAAGCTATAAGGCTTGTCTTACCTCTGACTACTGAAGGAACTCACTAACCTCCAAGGGGAGAATTTCACCAATCTCTAAGCCTAACCGGGGCTCGCTCTTGCAAAGCTTACATAGATGTTTTGTTGCATATGCCAGGTGGTGATGAATTGAAATCTTTGTGTTTTTGTTATATTGTGTGCATGTTAGTATTTTAAGTACTTGTTTTTGTACTCAAAAGCACAAAAGGAGTAAGATGCAATTAGCTGTGAAGTTCTTTTTTTGTTTTTTTTTTCTCTTGTTGTTAGATATAATAACTTAGGGAGCTGAAGCTATGGGTACTTCAAAACCTACAGTAGGCTAGATTTATTTCTTTTCTCTCTGTTTCAATTTATATTCTTCTTCCAGCTTCACCATCTTCCTCCCTGAGGAATTTGGTCCTTTTATGATGAACCTACCTTTTGATTTAGGAGAGAAAGCGAATTTCTCAGCGTTTGCACTATTGACATTTTGGGTCTGATAATTCTTTTTTTATGGGGGCTGTCCTGTGCACTATAGAATGTTCAGCAGCATCCCTGGCTGGTACTCACTAAATGCTAGGAGCACCCTTCCCCCAAGTTGTGACAATAAAAAATGTCTCCTGACATTACCAATGTCCCCTGGGGAGCAAAACTACACCATTTGAGAACCATTGCGATAAGCTCATTCATACAAAGGTGTAAGGACTTAATATGTTATTTCTTCCATTAATATTTCCAATTTGCAAGGGGCATCAAGGAAAAACAATGCAGACATGCAGAAATGTTAATTTCTCCATTCAATTAACCTCTAATTTAAGTTTTGGGATGGCAGAAATATAATCCACATAGTCTGGGGATGGACTTGGTCGTTTTCAGGTTTGGACTACTCCATCACCTCAGTTCAGGGCTTACCCTCTGTCTCAGTCCAAGGGCATTCATACGGGGCTGTGATGCCATAAGGCCAGTAAGGAGAGGACATCTTCCCCTGGGACTTGATCTGCCTTGTGCTAGGATGCGCTGCACTGTGCCAGCGTTCTTTCTGGTCCCCAGGCAAAGTCACCCCTACTGGCATCCACTGGAGTTCTACCATGATCTCACACGGGCTATTTACATCCTGCATCTCCTTGTCTTGCCCACAGGCTCCTCTGGATGGCAAAGGAAACTTCAGGAGGCTCTCCCTAGCTTCTCCTTGCTATCATTCCTGTTCTGTGCTGCCAGCCAGTGCTGGTGAGATTTTCCAGGGCATCATTCAAAGCAAGCCAAGCCTTCTCTCCCTCGTCAGGGCTCCTGCCCCCTTTCATCACCCCAATATGGCCAGTTCCATCTTTACCACCTCAGCTTCCCACTTCCCAAGCTTGGAGAAAGGAGGGGAAAGGAGAGAATCTCTTGAACTCAAAAGCCAGGTATCTACTGCCTTTGTTCTCTGGCTCTGCTATAGCAATCTCCACCTCAGACAGTGATGAATCACACTAGCTGCCTGGGCTGGAGGGAGGTCCTGGAGGCCAAGTGAAGAAATTGACTGGAAAGAAAACATATGTCTTCGTATCCTGCCCTCCCCACCTTGCTGGACTCTCCATCTACATGCAAAGCACCAGTTTCCAGTTGTGTCCTCCAATCAACCATGTGTCACCACACAGGCTTCATAATCTAACTCCACCAGGCTCTTTGAGAGGTAACTGGGCACAGGTATGAAACTTTAAAAAGTCCACTTGTCACCATCAGTCATCAAATCTATATGTAAAAGACCCATTATATAGAGCAGCGCTTCCTCAATGTCTGCACAGATCCTGTGAGTACAGTGGGATAGCTGGAATGGTATAACTACAAAGACAAGTGTTCCTAAACGTGTGCATTTGACCCGCAGACAATAGTAATCCCCTCTCTACTGGGGATAAACTAAGACATGGTGAAAAGCAACACTGCCTCCCCACCTCTATATTTAAAAATAAACAAGAGGGAATATTTACCCAGCACCAAAGTGTTTACCTCATGTGGTCCTTATAATTACTGAGATAACTATCTCACATATTCTCTCTCCTTAGTGTCCATCACCTCCTACCCTATCTCACTCACTCTCAACCATGGACTTGATTCCTCTTTCACTGAGAAAACAGAGCAATCAGAGCAGAACATCCACAGGCCCTACTTCTTGTATCTGGGCCCATATTCCCTGCCTTTCCCTTCTCCCCCATTCTTCTGGTTGAACTCTCTCCAGACTCCTAGCAAGGCCAACACCCCCATTTCTCATTAGGTCCCATCTCTTCTTTAAGAATTACTTCATGCAAGCCTCTCTGCTTTTCCCTGTCTGTTCAAAGTCTGCTTTTCTATTGTGTTTTCTTCATCTAAAGAGTTGTTAGTCACTGTCGAGTAGTCTTTGACTCATGGTGATGCTTACATATAACAGTAAAATGTTGCCCAGTCCTGTGCCATCTTCACAATTGTTGGGATGTTTGAGCACATTGTTATCAATCCATGTCAGTTCATCTCATTGAGAGCTTTTCTTGTTTTCACCAACCCTTTACTTTACGGAACGTGATGCTCTTTCCTAGTCATTCCTGATGATGTATCCAAAGTAAGAGAGCTGAAATCTTGCCATCTTTTCTTCTAAGAAACACTCTGGTTGTATTTCTTCTAAGATGAATTTTGCTTTTTCTTCTGGCAGTCCACAGTTCAAACACTACAGTTCCAATACACCTGTTCTTCTTTGGTCTTCCTTTTTCACTGTCCGGCTTTCTTATGCATATGAGGCTATTGAGAAGACCATGGCTTGGGTCAGGCACCTCTTAGTGATTAAAGTGATGTCTTTGCGTTTTAGAACTTTAATGAGGTCTTTTGCAATAGATTCACCCAGTGCAATACGGTGTTTGATTTCTGGACTGCTGCTTTCTGGACGTTGGTTATGGATCCAAGTAAAATAAAATCATTAACAACTTATTTTTTTTCTCCATTTATCATGACGTTGTTTATCAGTCCAGTTGTGAGGATTTTCATTTTCTTCACAATCAAAAGAGTAAATATGCTTTTCTCCACCGAAACCAAGGGGAGGAAAAACCCTTCTTTTGGCTCTGCTTCCTCTCCAGCTACCACACTGTTTCTCCCCTTCCCATTACAGCAAAACTCCTCAGAAGAGTTGCCTCTTTTCCCCTACCCATTCTCTCTTTAACTCACTCCTATCAGCTTTAGCCCCACCCCTCCAAGGAAACTGCTCTGCTCAAGGGTACCAATCACCTCCAGCTGCTCCTCTGAGCTCAGGGTTGATAGTCCCTTTTTCCTTCCTGGAGTCTTGTCTCTACTTGGTGTCAGAACGTCACAATCTCATCTCTTTCTGCTATTTCTTCTCAGTCTTAATGACTCTTTCCTCTTCTCTCCTACCTCTGGGTATTGTAGCACCTTTGTGTATGTTCTTATCACTAGCTGGAATATCTCAACCAGGTGCCACACTTTAAATATGCTGATGACACCCAAATTTATTTCTCTAGCCTAGAACCCTCCCCTGAACTTACAAAGACATCTACCTACTTGGATTCTTCACCTGGGTACCCACAGGTATCTAAAACACATCTCCAAAACTGAGCTTCGAATCTCCCCCTGCCCCAGCTCTGCCCACCAGCTCAAATCTGCTTCATCAGTAAATACCAAGTCCATCCTTCTGGTTGCTCAGAGTGTGGACATCATTAGCAATTCTTGTCAGATTTACGTTCAAATATGTCAAAAATTGAATCACTTCCCAGCTCCCTGTTGCCACTGGCCTACTTCTGATGTTTCTTCCCCAGCCTGGTCTCAGCACATGGGGTCCTGCCAAACCATGTTAGACCAATGATTTTCAAATGTTTGGTCTTAGAACATTTTAGACTCTTAGAAATTAGAGATGAACTCAAAAATGTTTTGCTTATGTGGGTTATATCTATTAATATTTACTCTACTAGAAATTAAAACTGAAAGTTTTAAAATAATATAATTAGAAGTACCAATAATAAACTGATTGTATGTTAATATAAGCAAAATAATTATATGAAAAATAAGTCCTCTCTGCTTCTGCTTTCAATCTGTTGCAATATCATGCGTCTTGTAACCTCTGGAGAACTCCACTGTATGCTCATGAGAAAATGAGAGTGAAAAGGGAAAATTATGTCTTATATTACAATGAAAACAGCTTTGACCTTATGAGCATCCCTAAAAAGTCCATAGGGACCTCCAGCGGCCCCCAGGTTATACTTTGAAAAGTGCTGAGTTAGATCATATCATGCCTTTGCTCAAAACTCTGCACTGGCTTCTAGACATACCGAGAATAAAAGTCAAAGTCCTTACAATAGTCTAGAGGTCCCACAGGATCTCTCCCCACTGCCTTGCTAGTCTCATCCACGCTCACTCTCCTCTTGTCACACTGGCTTCCTTGGTACTCCTCAAACATGCCAGGCAGTCCTGCCTCAGGACCTTGGCACTCTCTATCTCCTCTTCCCTTGGATATCTTCATGCTCACTCCCTCATCTCCTTCAGACTTCGCTGAAGTGACACCTTTTCAGTGAGGTCTTACCTGGCTACCTCTAAAATTGCAACACTGTTTCCTCTCTCACCTTCCTTTGATATCCCCTACCCACCCCCACCCCCACCCCCACATTATTTTTTCCTTAGCATTTATCCCTGACTTACTATTTATTTTTATTTACTTCTTTCCCTTCATCCCCATCCGTATCTCCACTAAACGTGGGCCAGAGTTTGGGTGGTTCTGTTGACTGCTGTCTTCCCAGAAACTAGCACTGTACATAGTAAAACCCCCAAAACCCATAAACTCATTGCCATTGAGTTGATTCCAACTCATAGAGACCCTATAAGACAGAGTAGAACTGCACCATAGGGTTTCCAAGAAGCCGCTGGTGGATTTGAACTGCAGAACTTTTCGTTAGTAGCTGAGCTCTTAACCCATTGCACCACGAGGGCTCCACAGTACATAGTAGGCACTCAATAAAATTGGAAGAATGAATGAAATGAATGAGTAGATGCAGGAATAACCCTGTGATGTAGACATTGTTATGTCTACATTTAAGTCTTCTCTGAATCACATGCTAATCAACAATAAAGTGAGTCTTGAATACAGCTCCCCTGACTGCAGTGCCTGTGCTCATTCAGCCACACAATCATTAATGCACACAACTGTGTGCACACTCAGTCATACAATAAAAGCAAAGCTGACTTGAGAATCAGGACATTTTCTGGTTCTAAATGTGCACTCTTCCCTGGAGTGGCCCTGAGGGTGAGGACCCAGTGTTCTCATTGTATAAGTGAGGACACAGGCCCGGAGGTGTGAGGGGACTTGCCCAGAGTCACAGGCTGCAGATCAGAAATTAGAACCTGCATGGTATTTCCCAGTCCAGTCCTGCACCAAGGAAATGCAAGAACATTCATCATGGGTGGCTCAGTTCAACCCACTGTAGTGTAGACAACAAATAAATCAGCTGGAAGAAATACAACTAGAATCCTCCTTAGAAGCAAATATGGCAAGACTTCAGCTTGCTTCTTTTGGACCAATCTCTAGAAAAGGATATCATGGTTAGGAAAGTAGAGGGTCAATGAAAACGAGTGAAACCCTCAATGAGATGGACTGACACAACAGACACAATCATGAACTCTAACGATCGTGTGAATAGTACAGGATCGGGCATCATTTCCTTCTCTTATACATATGGTTGCCCTGAGTCAGAGCTGACTGGATGGCAGCTAACAACAACTGTAGACAGTTTGCCTTGGGATGAATTCACAGTTAACTGCACATATTTGCTTGGATTGACAATGTCAAAACTCACATGGATTGTCAGGGTCTGGTAAGGTTTAGCTATAGAGACATACGATAGGATATTTATTTTTTCACAGCTTGGTGAGAAGACAGGACAGATACTGAAGTGCTACATGGTCAAGGCTGGGGTTGCTAGGCTCTGGGGCACCTCTGCTTTGCTTGCGTTCCTAAGACCAGGAATTACCTTGTGCCTTCTTTGTACAGGCGCTGGGCTTGGGACTTTATCCGCACACGTCAGCTCACTGACTTCTCAGTGCCACCTGAATTGTTAGTAGTATTCCAACTTGCAGTAGGTGAACATCACGCCTGCCCCTCTAACCTCACTGGAGGCAACTGGCAGACCGTCCGCAATCTTCTACCCCAACTACACCTTGGAGGGGGCTGAAAACCAGGCAAGGGTGAGGAAGGCAGGAGGTCTTATCCATATCCTCTGCTACACTTCTCTTCCTGTCTCTTAGAAAGAATTTTGAAGGTCTCAGATTTGTTTGAAAATACTCCAAATAAACAAACAAGCAGATAGACAAATAAAAAGGAGACAGTGTGTGTGCATGTGTGTGTATGTATGTGTGAGTATGTTGCTTGCTGTAGGGGAAAGAGATGAGACAAGATTGACCAGAGTGTTGTAAGACAGGTGCGGTGTTTCACTATACTGTTCTCTTCATTTACACAGGCCTGAGTCCTCCACCACCCCAGAACTGGACATGGGGTTGCCAGCATGAGTGCAGTGCTGGGCTCAGTGAATACTTGCTAAATCTAGAAAGATCCTCTATGCTCTGCTCTGGGAACGCGCATTCCCTGAACAGAGGGGAAAACTGAGTTCATTATTCCTTAGACTGGAAGGCTCTGATGAAAGAAGATCTCCTTTGAAGAAAGTCTATGATGAAAAGAACAGCAGGGGAAACGGCTCCTGAGAGCAGCGTCTGCCCCCCTCTTCTCTTTAGCTCCACCGAGCACTGAGGTGTAGCTTCTTCCATGGGTGAGAGTGCCGCACTGCCCAGGCACCTCTGCTGGAAGCAAAGGCCAGAATATAAAGTAAACAACTGCATTAGAATGCTATCCGCACTCAGGGGGCTTGTAATTGTAGACATAATGGTAACGCAGATGCACGTTGTCCGGCTAAATGGAAAATCTGTAATTCAGACCATGAAGTAGGCAGCTGGGTTTGTTGCTTTAGATAACATAAATCTAAGGTCAGAAATCTTCCCCTGGTTGTGCTATAGTGCAGGCTTTTATCTGTATCCTTTTGCCATCAAGTAGGAAGATAAGCTAGTATGTCAATGCAATACTAATGGGACTCCATGGATACTATTACTCAAGTGTCCCCGATCAATTAGGGTTTTTAACTTTGTCATACCAACATAAATATCCTTTTAATGCCAATTAAGGCCACTGTTCATCATTATGATGGCTTTATCATGGTGCATGGGGATTCCTTGTTGCTGAAATTTTAACAGGGAGAAAGACAAGGCATTTTGGACTGGGTGGGTTTCCTGGCTCCTTGACCCTCGCTGGTGTCAGAGAGTAAAGAGAACACCTGTGCTGTAGGGTGCCATGTTAATGTGAGCATTGGAATTGGGAGAGGGGGAGGCATTCAATGGCACAAATGTTTTTCAATAACCTATTTTGAATGGAAAACTTTGCTTACGCCCTGGATTGTAGTTGTTATGCAGAATAAATAAATAACTTGAAAAGAGTTGTCAAAATTAAATAACACTGGTAAATGTCTAAATGCTAAAGAAATACTGTTATTAAAAATCATTGTGATTTAGGATTGAACTGCATTTATGAAAAGGAGAAAAAATTCTATAATCATTTGCACTTTGTTCTTTCCGTCACCCTCCTTTCTCTTTGTCCTCATATGAAAATCTGCAGGAGGGGGGCTTTCCTGTGCTGATTGCCCTGCAATGGCTCAGTCCTGCTACTTCAACCATCGTGATTAAAAACTATGATTTAAAGAATAAAATGTTTTAAAGTACATGTTTGAATTACATTAGGTGATAAAAATTCCTCTAAAAAATTTCCCCAATATCTATTTAAGCAGCGCTTTTTAACCTCTTTGAGGTAGGTCGCACACAATTTCCAGAAGTTCTTAGAATCCCTGACACCCACGCAATGACCCCAGGTTAAAGTAAGTAGTAAGCAGGTACTGTCCGTCTGTTCATCCATTCATCCATCTATCCATCCATTCACCTACCCATTCATCTCTGGAATTCATTCTTACCCATATGATGAAGAGGAGATTGCCCTGAGACCAGAACAGTTGGCAAATCATACCTGATATTAAACATATATACACACAAATATTATTAATACTCATTTAGAAGTTATATGTAAATATTCAGATCAACACTTTCTCGACAATTGTATACCCCATCCATAACAAGTTTTAAGTGCTGTCTCTGTGTTTCTCTTTCTCTCTCTCTATATATGTATACATACATACACATGTCCCTGGGTGGTGCAAACGATTAACACAGTTGGCTGCTAACTGAAAGGTTGGAGGTTGGAGTCCACCTGGAGGCACCTCGAAGAAAGGACCAGCATTATACACGCGTATCATGGTGCTAATATGTTATGTACATAAAAAACATATATATATAATAGAAAAATTTAAAGGATAACTAAAATAAATACAAAATTTTAATGTTTTCTTCCCTCACCCAGTGATCACTTTCTGTATCTTGGGTGCACACACTCTACCTGAGAGACCTTGGGTTGGATATTACTTTTTATTGCCTTCTTGCATGAGTGGCAAACTCCATATGCCATACTTGAGGTGACATAAGACATACACGTTGGCAGCTCTATTTTCTCATGGAACCTATCTGGGTGAGTGATGTGCTTCCCTCATCCTTTTATATGAGCTGAGAGTGTTTTCTAGAAATGCATAGGGATGACTAACCTTGTCTTTGTAAGTTTAGTTTCCTAGGCCCTGTGGACATTACAATCAATAGAACAACGTTCCTGCACCCAAGGAGCTCAGGGGATAACTGGGAGACAGACCTACAAATAGGTAGCTATTACAGTGCACTGGGTACTGTTTGCTGTGGGAGCCCCGAGGGGGTGCTACATGCCCGTCACACCCCTGCATGAAGATCGCTGTCTACACAGGCCACAGTCTACACATGCAGTCACTGTGCCTCTGTGAACCACGGCTTCTTCACAAACTTCAGTAAAATCACAAATTGGACTCCGACACCTTACCTCGTATGCTGCGTACTTTGGCCATCTTCAGAGAAGCGCAAGCATAGACACACAGAACAACATATCCATAGAGCTATTCCTGCAATTCTTTTCTCCACTCACTTTTTCACCATTATCCATGCTACAATCAACAGCCTACCTCTTTCCACAATGGAGAGAGGCAGCTATGCATCAATCAAGAAAATGAGAAAGAGACCATATTTTACTCGTGATAAAGCAAAGGAGTGCAGGAGAACTTTGTTATCTCCTGGTGAGATAAGGCAGGTGTCCTTCTTTTTAGTTCTCCTCACACAGCATGGGTTTCTGTAAATGTTCAATGAATGTATACAGATGGGGGTAAGTCTCTTTGGTGCAAATTAGCTTTTAGGACAGAAGTGAAAATCAAGGTTAGGGACATCTAGAGACCATGATAGAGCTTTGAATACTCTACTAATGAATGAAGATTTCGAAATGTTGCTAAGTGTTTGAAGCAAAAGCGGGAAATAATGAAAATTGCTTATGAGAAAGATAATAATGATAATATTATCCCTTACCTCTGTTGGGTGTTTACCACGTGCCAAGCACTGTGCTAATCACTCCATCTTGATTATCTCATCTTATTTCCACAGAATCTAGTTAAGTAGGCCCTTTCATTTTTGTTACTTTATAGATGAGGAAACCGAGGCAGGATGTGGACAGGTAACTTGGGGAGAGCACACTTCTACACCCCTGCCAAGCCCTGACCATTACTAGCATGTGGCACGTATTAAGTCAGGTGGTGCCTGCCATTGAAGAAAACCCATGGGAACAGATGAGGCACTACCCCAGGTGCAGCCATTGGCTCCTAAACCCCCATGATGGCTGCAAAAATAGACAGCGGCTGAGAGAGGAGGGAGAAAAGGCATCAAAAAGAAAAACAAGTTTCCTTCTGCCTGAGCCTATCTTTGCTACTTGCTTAAACAGCCTTAGGGGTGATTTTCCCAGATTCTTTGCACAGCTCTCAGAGTCAGGACAGCGTAAACACCCTGCAAATGCCCGCCACTCAGTATGCACTCGAGGTCGACCCTGGAATCCTGGCCTAAATCCTACTGTATTTCACCTTGACTGCTTCAGCAACAGGACAGCCAGCGCTGTATCTCCTGAACGATGTTTTGAATACAAAATGATCTGATTGTATCTAAATACGTGTTATACAATTTGACCTTAACAATGTTCAGGGGCAGAAATATTTGCAGGTGTTAAATGACAAAGCAAACAGTTTATTTGGAAAGCAAGCATATCATTTCTTCTCTGGATATTTTGTTTTCCTTCAGTTTGTCTGCAGTGGGTCAACGCAGATTTTTACAGCTGCCGATGGGCTGATTTGGAACCACCTTCATGTGCCAGTTTAAACACTGGTCGTGCCTTCTTTGTTTTTGAGAAAATGAAAACAATCTGAGTTTTTTTGTTTCTTTTTCATGGGTTCTTAGGTCTGAAAACCAGCCCGTTTTTGTTTTCTGTCTTTGTGTTTTCAGGCTATGATTCCATATGTGCATATCCAAGACAGCTCTGACTTTGGGGTGTGAGTGAAAGAGTTCAGAGTGTGTCTCGATGGCCAAGACCAGGACCAGCATCCGCCCCTCAGGGTCTAGATCCAGCCCGTGTTCCGTGGAAGCAGAGAAGCCCAAAGGCAGCATTGCGCAGAGAAAGGCTTTGCAACAACTCTCACAGGACGCAGCCTGTCTGACCTCCCCCATGGAGAGCATGGCACGGAAGATCTTGGCCCTTGTGGATTCTTCTTTCCCACGGCTGTGTCTCCCACTCAGCCCCAACGTGCCTCAGTTCCTTTTCTTCACCACGGTCTTCCAAGATGGTGTACGTTACCGGCAGAACAGATAGGCTGGATGGGACCAAGGGAAGGTTGGAGCACCCAGAACTGTTCTGTGAGACTCAGACATTATGGTGTTGAGAGCTGGGACTTTGGAGAAAGACTAGCACCCCAATTCCAGCTCTGACTCTTATTACTTGTGGGGTGTTGGACAAGTCACTGAACAGCCTTTCTGCATTCCAGTTTCCTCATCTGTAAAATCAGAAAGTCATAATATCTCCCCGGATTTTAGCTAGATCCGCTTTGGGATACTGGCTCATGCAACTGTAAGGGCAGGGGTAGCCGAGGACGTGCGGGCTTGAGTCTGAATCTACCAGGAGACTCACTGTTCTTCCCGCCCCTCTCAGCATGCTGGCCTCATTCCTTCCTACTAGGCCAGGCACACATGTTGGCCCAAGGCCCCAGAGAGCTCCACATCCTAACAGCTCTGTGGCCTGGGAGGTAGAAAGAATGTGCTCCTTCAGCCAGAGCTAGAAAGACCTCAGAGGAAGACCTGACTGGTCTGGCCTGGGCCCCAAGCTCAGCCCTGGACCAAACACCGACCAGGGCTGTGGCTTAATTTGATGGGCCTGAACTCTACCCTGGGCCCTTTGCTGTGGTCCGGGGGCCACAGGGGAGACAATGTACAAGGCCAGCAAAGACAGTAGCCACCGTATGGTCTCACTGAGTGCTGGTCAGGACTGAAGGGCAGATGTACATAAAGTACCCAGGCAAGTGATTGGCTCAGAGTCACTGACCAATTGGTTGTTGTTATTAAACGGTCAGTTCAGGCCTAGGGGGCAGCTGGGGAGCACTGGGAAGCCAGGAGCTGGAATTAGAAGTTGGTGGGAGTGCGGGGAGGGTGTTGCCAAGAAATAGTTCCGGGCAGGCTGATGAAGCTGGGCCTGGTGCTCTAAGGACTGGATTTCAATCCTAGCCGACCCCATGGCCCTTTCCAGTGCGGGGTACACACACTCACACATACTCTCACACTCACACATACATCCATACATTCACACTCATACACTCACACATATATACACACACTCACTCACACATACACACACCTGCACACATAACACACACAGTTATACATGTTCACATGCTCATACACACTTACACATTCACACTCTCGCACACATTCACACATATATACACACACTCACTCACACACACCTGCACGCACAATGCACACACTTATACATGTTCACACACCCATACGTTCACACAATCCCACTCACATACACTCGTAATTTATACACACTCACACACACCTACACACACAATACACACATACACTTAAGCACATTCACACATACGCTCACATATATATACACACACACAACTGCACACACACTTATACATGTTCACATGCTCACAAATACACACTCACACACACCTGCACTCAAACTTATACACATTCAAATGCTCACACATACACTTTTGCACACACACACCTGCAACACACACTTATACACATTCACACACACACACCTGCATACACACCTGTACACACACATTTATACACGTTCACGTGCTTATACACACATGCACCTGCACACACAACACACACACTTATACACATTCATATGCTCAAACACACACTTTCACACACTCACACACTCCTCGTTCCCACTCCCTCTTGAACACACTCACTCTCACACTCATGCCAGCCCTCCTGCACACAGAGCACACTTGGTTGCTCTGGCAAGGCTGGGGTGCTCTGGGAGCTGGGAGACTCGCCTGAAAGCATCCCAGAATGTAAGTGTCTATCCCAGACTCAGGGCTCTGCCAGGAGAGAGCTGTCACAAGCTAATGGGTGGCTGAGGGGAGTTTACTGACTGGATGACTCACAAAGGTGGGGGGAGCTGGGTTTAGAGAAACCAGAAAGAGGTTCTTAAACACTCAGGGCTGGGAACAACAGAACCGTGCTGCCTGAGGCCTGAAGGGGCATGGGTCAGGAGGTGGTTTCCAAACCTAAGAGGGACTGGGGCTTTGGTAGAAGAACTGGAAAATCAAGCCCCTGACCTCACTTTCCCCCCATCCTCTGATCTCCTGCCAGGGCAACCCAGGGAGGAGGGGCAGTCAAGTTGATGTGGTCCACACAAGTGGGCCTCCCAGGACACTGAGCAATGGGAGAGGATGACAAGGAGGGGTCTGGAGGAGCAAAGCAAAATGCCCAGCACCAAACCCAGAGGGAGAGCAATCCCCAATGCCACTGGAATTTAATTTTCAGCCCCCCAAGACGGGCAGCTAGCTCAGTAGGCTGCTCACCCTCATCACCCCCGAAGCTGGGGTTAATGGCTGGCTGAGTCCTCAGGGCACTCACTGTCTCTGGCCCTGGCTTCATCCATTAGGGAGATAGTCAGGATCCTGGGAGGAGTTAAGGCTCAGAGGTTGGAGACCAACTGTGTTTGAATGCCTCCTCTGCCTTGTGACTTTGTGCAAGCCAACTGATCTCTAGGAGCCTCAGTTTTCTTCTCCAGGAAATAGGGATAATCCTGTCTCATAGGATAACTATGGGGATTTAGATAACACACGAACAGCTCCCAGGGTAGAGCTGGTAGATGGTGACTAGATTGTTGTTGTTGTGAGGTTTAAAGGGAAACATTACGAGTAAAACCAAGTTGTTCCTCTGTGGCATAATACACATGAGCTTTTACTTAGCATTTTGACTATAGATTTAACGCCTCGTCAGGAATGCCTGAAAGTGTCCTGCTAACTTTATCTCCTCTTATTTCCACCCCAGGCACAAAACTCCTTGGTGGTTTTTTGTTCTAACTTGTTACTCATCACTAATATAGTAATGTAAATATTTCTGACCATGTCACATATAATCACATGATCATAGAATTCATAGCTGAAAGAAATGCTAAACCGAAACCAAACCAAACCCCTTGCCATCCAGTGGCTGGTGACTTTATAGTTGAACACCCGCATAGGGTTTCCAAGGAATGACTGGTGGATTTGAACTGCTGATCTTTTGGTTAGCAGCTGTTATGGATTGAATTGTGTCTCCCCAAAATATGTGTCAACTTGGCTAGCCCATGATTCCCAGTATTGTGTGATTGTCTACCATTTTGTCACCTGAAGTATTTTTCGTATGTGTTGTATCCTATCTTTATGATGTTAGTGAGGCAGGATTAGAGGCAGGACTCAATCTACAAGATTACGTTGTGTTTTAAGTCAATCTCTTTTGAGATACAAAAGAGAGAAACAAGCAGAAAGACAAGAAGGACCTTATTACCACCAAACAAGAAGAGCCAGGAGCACATGTCCTTTGAACCCTGCAATGAAAATCTCCTAATCCAGGGAAAGATCAATGACAAAGAACTTCCTCCAGAGCCAACAAGAGAGAAAGCCTTCTCCTGGAGCTGAATTTGGACTTCTAGCCTACTGGACTGTGAGAGAATTAACTTCTGTTTGTTGAAGCCATCCACCCACGGTTTTTCTGTTATAGCAGCACTGGATAACTAAGACGGAATTTGGTACCAGGAGTGGGGTGCTTCTCTAACAGATACCTAAAAACGTGAAAGCATTTTTGTAACTGAATGGATAGAGACTGGAAGAGTTTTAGAGTGCCTGATAGTAAAAGCCTAGACTGCCTCAAAGAGACTGTCGATGGAATTATGGACATCAAAGAGAATTCTGATGGGGTCTCAGAAGGAAATGAGTACAGCTGCTACACTAGAGATGGCACAAAAGGCAAGAAGCAGCAGAACCAAGAAACCAGTGCAATACAGTGCTGGAGCTGACCCACAGAGCAAGAGAGCTGAGTGTCTTTGTGCAGGAGGCTTCCTGGTGGAGTGGGGTGCCTCTGGGCACTTATCGGTGGAGCCAGACTTGCTGACCCACAGAGCAAGAGAGCTGAGCATCTTCCAGCTGAAGTTTACTGGCACAGTGGGGTGCCTTCAGGCACTTATCAATGGAGCTAAAGCGTTTGGAGCACTTTCCCTGGCAGGGCAGACATGAGAAGAGAGGCCCAAGGGACCAAGAGACCAAGGAACCAGGAAACAGAAATGGACGAGACAAGGAACACAGAAGCAAAGCTGCCTCAGTCTCAAAAGGTAGGACAACAACCTCCAGGGTCTCAAAGGGTGGATTCACGGTTTCTGGAGTTTTTAAGAGTGGGGTCACAGCATCCTAGTTTTCAAAGTGTCTGATCTTCAACCACGTGGTTCCAGAGTGAGGGCCTTGGGGCTGCCTTTGACCAGTGCCAGCAGGATGGGGCCAAGTCCACCACCCAAAGCTGTGGGGGAAGGGCTGCCACACCCAAAGAGCAGAAGAACCGGGTCTTCTGAGGCCAAGGGAGTAAGGTCACCACTTGGATGGACTAGGAGAGGGGCTGCCCAAATTTTGGGAGGAGTGTTGCCATTCCAGTGGGCCTGGAATGTGAAGCTGAAGCCAAGGGCCAAGGGGCCTCTACTTAGAATCTGGAGAGCGTGGCCAACACCCAGGGCCTGGAGGACAGGGCCATTGTTTTAATGGTTTTAGAGAACAGAGGATTATTTTCAAACCTTGAGGGCTAATGTAATGTTTTCTGCTGACTTGCTTGGTGCCTGTTATCCCTTCTTTTCCTTTAGTTTCTCCTATTTGAAATGGAAATGTCTAGCTTGTGCCTATTCTACAATTATACTTTGGAAGCAGATAATTTGTATTTTAGATTTCACAGATGAAGAGGAATTTTTGGATTTTGGACTTGGAGTTGATTTAAGACTTTTGCTATGATACGATGGGGTGAATGTATTTTATATGTGGCAAGGACATGAATTTTGGGGGGCCAAAGAGTGGAATGTTATGGATTGAATTGTGTCTCCCCCCAAAATGTGTGTCAACTTGGCTAGGTCATGGTTATCATCCACCATTTTGTCATCTGATGTGATTTTCCTATATGTTGTAATTCCTACCTCTATGATGTTAATGAGTCAGAATTGGAGACAGTTATGTTAATGAGGCAACACTCAATCTACAAGATTAAGTTGTGTCTTAAATCAGTCTCTTTTGAGATAGAAAAGAGAGAAGCAAGCAGAGAGACAGAGGGATATCATTATCACCAACGAAGAAGAGCCAGGAGCATGTGTCCTTTGAACCTGGGGCACCTGCACTGAAAAGCTCCTAGTCCAGGGGAAGATTGATGACAAAGACCTTCCTCCAGAGCTGACAGAGAAAGGCTTCCCCTGGAGCTGACACCCTGAGTTTGGAATTCTAGACAGTGAGAAAATACTTCTGTTTGTTGAAGCCATCCACTTGTGGTGTTTCTATTATAGTACCACTAGATAACTAAGACAGCAGCCAAGCTCTTAACCACTAACCCTTTGCCATCCAGTGCCCCCCAGTCCTCTGCAAACTCATGGTTTTCCCTGCCAGACTCTGAAATGTTCTGTCATGGTGCAGGAGTTTCCATACCTGACGGACCATCAAAATCACCTGAGGGCCTCGTTAAAGATGTGGGAGCCCATCTGTGGAGTCACAGATCCTGTAGGTCTGGGGTCCAGCCTAGGCAGCTGGATTTCAGACAATCACCCCAGGTGTTGCTGATGTCCAGTCATGTTCGTGAAGCACCATGGTGAGGTGCACTTAGGACACAGAAGCACTGTATAGACACGGAACAATGCCACATATAAATGTGCTCTCGGTGATTCCTCGCAGGGGGACTGGCTGATGTTCCAGATGGCTTTTATGTGTTAGTGTCTTTTACCAGTCCAAACCCAGGACAATTTGGTGCATGTTTTCATGTGCTTCATATCACATTCCAGCATTCAATGGTTTGACTATTGGCCTTTTCTAGAACAATGTCCTGGGACAGTTGTCTACTAAGAATAATTGTGGCCATCCCACTTTGGTATTAAAGTAAAATTCAAGTTACTGTGCATTATGGTTTAAGGCTGTTGTTAAAGGTTATCTAACTTAGAAAATTATGTTACCGTTCTTTAACTCAATAGTTTTACTATCTTTGGAGAAGTTGGGAGGTTTTCTCCCATTTGAGGTGTGTGTTAAACCCAACTGTGTTCTTGCATCCAATGAGGATATATCCAGTGGCTTCTGATCCTGGCCTCTGCCTTCTCTGCTCCTCAGTCTGTTTTTGGTCTTTCTAGTCCAGGGAATGAGTGTCTAGCATTCCCTTTTTAAAATAAAATCGGATTTCTGTCTTCTTTCTGGTCCTTGAACATGCCAATTGCCCTCCGCCTAGAGTGGAGATTGTGTTGATTCCCCAAGATCCATTCTCCAGGTGGTTATCCCAGGTCATGCATGGTAATTCTATTCCCAATGTCTATGACTGGTTCAGGAAAGTACATGCCTAAACCATTCTGTGCTAATGAATGAGAGGGGAATCCAGCAGAGGGAGTCTGGGAAGAGTTTCCTTACTTCTAAAGGAAGCTAAGCACTCACCTCCTGGCTGAGGATAAGGAATTTATCTTGGTCATCTAGTGCTGCTAAAACAGAGATACCACAAGTGGGGAATCGGGCCAAGATGGCAGAATAGACAGACTCTTCTGGCAAGCCCTCTTAAAACAAAGACCCAAAAAAACAAGTGAAATGAGTATATTTATGACAAGCTAAGAGCCCTAAACATCACAGGCAAGGTTAGAAAACAAACTGTGAAGCAGGGAGAGAAAGAGACAGTTCAGAAGGGGAGAGGAGTTACAGACCTGAATCACCGGGAGCCCTCAGGTATCATTCCCAGGAGCGGCTGCGGTGGGCTAGTACTAGCATTCAGCCGCAGTTTCCTCAGGGAGAAAAAGCCAGCCACACAGCCTACTCACACCTCCGGAACATAGAAGAATGGCCCTCTCTGCAAAAGCTAAGTACTTGTGTATAATTTACCCTGCCACCCTGCTCCCAAGCCGGCTTCAGTGGCTGATTTCCCTGGGCCTGAGGTAGGCCCTGTTGAGCACCTAGAGCCATCCTCCTGGCCTTTGAGAAGGAATAAATTTGCAATTGGGGGAAAAGATAATTTTCCAGCTCCACTAACCAAGGGGAGCTCAGGACAGAAGCGGCTCCTGTCCAGGCATAAATGGTCCGTGGACTTTGAGAAACTTTCCCCTCTGCTTGGACCTGTGTGGGCCTATTTCAGGAGAATAGGCCCTTGTTGGCAGACTCCAACTGTTTCAGCTGTGTGGTGGAGAGATGGGTGTTTGATGTTTGACATTGCTTTGCCTATTAAACAGGGTCCTCTCCTACCCACATCAGGGGCCTAAGGACTGGAGGCTCCACTTAGGTCACCCAATCACCGGTGACAGAGTTCCAAGGATAACTGGTACCTCCTAGTCCTTACAACCAAAAACATTGGGTGCCCATGGTCTGTCTGCAGAAACCACCCACATGCACACACAAGGGAACAGGGGCACACTTTCTTCAGAGACACTTGGGGGATGATTCTCAGCCCCCTGCCTTGTTCAGAGCATAATACCCTGCTGCAACCAGATACCATTACCTACACGAATCACCCCTTCCCTCTAAGACTGTAGGACAGAGCCTGTACCACACACTTGATGACAAGCTACCTGGACACCTGATCTGAATTCATATAAGAAAAATGACTGGACTCCTAGACTGATACACCTGATAACAGCTCTAGCCATCTGGGCACAGGACGTCAAAGCTCCAAAGATGAAAATAATCAAGATAGCTCACTCAAGCAACCCATCTGGGCATATCAAAATAAAGCAAGAAGCTAATAAAACAATACAGTAAGCAAACATAAAACAAACTAATATGATAACTTATAGATGGCTCAGAGACAACAGTCAATATCAAGTCACGTAAAGAAAGAAACCATGATTGCCTCAACAAGCTCTCAAAAGAAAGAATCAAGGGATCTTCTAGATGAAAGTGCCCTCCTGAAATTACCACAGGCAGAAAACAAAAGATTAATATACAGAACCCTTCAAGACATCAGGAAGGAAATCAGGCAATACGCAGATCAAGCCCAGGAACACACAGATAAAGCAGTTGAAGAAATTTAAAAGATTATTCAGGAACGTAATGAAACATTTAATAAGCAGGAAAAATCCATAAACAGACAGCAGTCAGAAACTCCAAAGATTAACAATCAAATCACAGAATTAGACAACTCAATAGACAGTCAGAGGAGCAGAACTGAGTAAGTGGAAGGCAGAATTTCTGAACTTTAAGATAAAGCACTTGGCACCAATATATTTGGAGAAAAATCGGATAAAAGAACTTTGAAAAATGAAGAAACTTTAAGAACCATGTGGGACTCTATCAAGAGAAATAATCTACATGTGATTGGAGTACCAGAACAGGGAGGGATAATAGAAAATACAGAGAGAGTTGTTGAAGATTTGTTGGCAGAAAACTTCCCTGATATCGTGAAAGATGAGAAGATATCTACCCAAGATGCTCATCGAACTCCACATAAGGTATATTTTAAAAGAAAGTAACCAAGACATATTATAATCAAACTTGCCAAAACTAAAGATAAAGAGAGAATTTTAACAGGAGCTAGGGATAAACAAAAAGTCACCCACAAAGAAGAGTCAATAAGAATAAGCTTGGACTACTCAGCAGAAACCATGTCAGCAAGAAGGCAATGGGATGACTTATACAAAAATTTGATGGAAAAAAAATTGCCAGCCAAAAATCATATATCCAGCAAAGCTGCCTCTCAAATATGAAGATGAAATTAGGACATTTCCAGATAAACAGAAGTTTAGGGAATTTGTAAAAACCAAACCAAAACTACAAGAAATATTAAAGAGAGTTCTTTGGTTAGAAAATCAATAATGTCAGGTATCAACCCAAGACTAGAACACTGAGCAGAGCAATGAGAAGTCAACCCAGAAAGGGAAATCACAACAATAAATCAAGATTAAAAAAAGCTCAAAATGGAGAAACAGAGATGTTATTATGTAAAAGAAGATAACATTAAAACAATACAGAGGGACTAAGAAATGTAGTCATAGATCTTCTATAAGGAGAGGAAGATTAGGCAATACAAAGAAATAAAACTTAGGTTTAAATTTAGAATAATAGGAATAAACAATAAGGTAACCAAAAAGGAGACAAACTATCCTACACATCAAAATAAAATACAAGAAAAAAAATAGAGACTCAGCAGAAAAAAAAAAAAAACAGCAACGAATACGAGAAAAGAACAATATATAAAGATAATCTACTCAGCATATAAATTTAAGAGGGAAAAAGAAACTGCCAACACCACACAAAAAAAATATATCAAAATGACAGCACTAAATTCACACCTATCCATAATTATGCTGAATGTAAATGGACTAAATGAACCAATAAAGAGAAGGAGAGTGGCGGAATGGATTAAAAAACACAATCTGTCTATATGCTGCCTACAAGAGTCACACCTTAGACTTAGAGACATAGACAAACTAAAACTTAAAGGATGGAAAAAATATATCAAGCAAACGACAATCAAAAAAGAGCAGGAGTAGCAATATTAATTTCTGACAAAATAGACTTCAAAGTTAAATCTACCACAAAGGATAAAGAAGGACACTACATAATGATTAAAGGGACAATTGACCAGGAAGATATAACCATATTAAATATTTATGCACCCAATGACAGGGCTGCAAGATACATAAAACAAACTTTAACAGAACTGAAAAGTGAGATAGACACCTCCACAATTATAGTAGGAGACTTCAACACACCACTTTCGGAGAAGGACAGGACATCCAGTAAGAAGCTCAATAGAGACACGGAAGACCTAATTGCTACAATCAACCAACTTGACCTCATAGACTTATACAGAACACTCCACCCAACAGCTGCAAAGTATACTTTTTTTTTCTAGTGCACATGGAACATTCTCTAGAATAAAACACATATTAGGTCATAAAACAAACCTTTGCAGAATCCAAAACATCGAAATATTACAAAGCATCTTCTCACACCACAAGGCCATAAAAGCAGAAATCAATAACAGAAAAATCAGGGAAAAGAAATCAAATACATGGAAAATGAACAATACCCTGCTCAAAAAAGACTGGGTTATAGAAGACGTTAAGGAGGGAATAAAGAAATTCATAGAATGCAATGAGAATGAAAACACTTCTTATCAAAACCTATGGGACACAGCAAAAGCAGTGCTCAGAGGTCAATTTATATCGATAAAGGCACACATACATAAAGAAGAAAGAGCCAAAATCAGAGAACTGTCCCTACAACTTGAACAAATAGAAAGCGAGCAACAAAAGAATCCATCAGGCACCAGAAGAAAACAAATAATAAAAATTAGAGCTGAACTAAATGAATTAGAGAACAGAAAAACATTTGAAAGAATTCACAAAGCCAAAAGTTGGTTCTTTGAAAAAATTAATAAAATTGATAAACCATTGGGCAGTCTGACTAAAGAAATACAGGAAAGGAAACAAATAAACCAAATAAGAAATGAGATGGGCCATATCACAACAGACCCAGCTGAAATTAAAAGAATCATATCAGATTATTACGAAAAATTGTACTCTACAAATTTGCAAACCTAGAAGAAATGGATGAATTCCTAGAAAAACACTACCTACCTAAACTAACACAATCAGAAGTAGAACAACTAAATAGACCCATAACAAAAAAAGAGATTGAAAAGGTAATCAAAAAACTCCCAACAAAATAAAGCCCTGGCCCAGATGGCTTCACTGCAGAGTTCTACCAAACTTTCAGAGAAGAGTTAACACCACTACTACTGAAGGTATTTCAAAGCACAGAAAATGACGGAATACTACCTAACTCATTCTATGAAGCCACCATATCCCTGATACCAAAATAGGTAAAGACACCACAAAAAAAGAAAATTACAGACCTATATCCCTCATGAACATAGATGCAAAAATCCTCAACAAAATTCTAGCCAATAGAATTCAACAACATATAAAAAAAATAATCCACCAGGTATGCAAGGTCGGTTTAATATTAGAAAATCCATTAATGTAATCCACCATATAAATAAAACAAATGACAAAAACCACATGATCTTATCAATTGATGCAGAAAAGGCATTTGACAAAGTCCAACACCCATTCTTGATAAAAACTCTCAGCAAAACAGGAATAGAAGGAAAATTCCTCAACATAATAAAGGGCATCTTTTTTTTTTTTTTTTTTTATAACAGCCAACATCATTCTAAATGGAGACAGCCTGAAAGCATTTCCCTTGAGAAAGGGAACCAGACAAGGATGCTCTTTATCACCGCTCTTATTTGACATTGTGCTAGAGGTCCTAGCCAGAGCAATTTGGCTAGACAAAGAAATAAAGGGCATTCAGACTGGCAAGGAAGAAGTAAAATTATCTCTATTTGCAGATAACATGATCTTATATACAGAAAACTACTGAAACTAATAGAAGAGTTTGGCAGAGTCGCAGGTTATAAGATAAACATACAAAAATTGCTTGGATTCTTCTACATCAACAAAAAGAACATGGAAGAGGAAATAACCAAATCAATACCATTCACAGTAGCCCCCAAGAAGATAAAATACTTAGGAATAAATCTTACCAAACATGTAAAAGACCTATACAAAGAGAACTACAAAGTACTAGTGCAAGAAACTAAAAGGGACCTACGTAAGTGGAAAAACATACCTTGCTCATGGATAGGAAGACTTAACATAGTAAAAATGTCTATTCTACCAAAAGCCATCTATACATACAATGTACTTCCGATCCAAATTCCAATAACATTTTTTAATGTGATGGAGAAAAAAATCACCAACTTCATATGGAAGGAAAAGAAGACCCGGATAAGTAAAGCATTACTGAAAAAGAAGAAGAAAGTGGGAGGCCTCACTCTACCTGATTTTAGAGCATATTATATAGCCACAGTAGTCAAAACAGCCTGGTACTGGTACAACAACAGGAACATAGACCAATGGAACAGAATTGAGAACCCAGATATAAATCCATCCACATATGAGCAGCTGATATTTGACAAAGGCCCAGTGGCAGTTAATTGGGGAAAAGATAGTCTTTTTAACAAATGGTGCTGGCATAACTGGATATCCACTTGCAAAAAAATGAAACAGGACCCAAACCGCACACCATGCACAAAAACTAACTCCAAGTGGATCAAAGACCTAAACATAAAGACTAAAACAATAAAGATCATGGAAAAAAAAATAGGGACAATGTTAGAAGCCCTAATACAAGGCATAAACAGAATACAAAACATTACTAAAAGTGGTGAAGAGAAACCAGATAACTGGGAGCTCCTAAAAATCAAACACCTGTGCTCATCTAAAGACTTTGCCAAAAGAGTAAAAAGACCACCTACAGATTGGGAAAAAATTTTCAGCTATGACACCTCCGACCAGCCAGCGCCTGATCTCTAAAATCTATATGATTCTGTTAGAACTCAACCACAAAAAGACAAACAACCCAATCGAAAAGTGGGCAAAGGATATGAACACGGACTGCACTAAAGAAGATATTCAGGCAGCTAACAAATACATGAGAAAATGCTCTCGATCATTAGCAATTAGAGAAATGCAAATTAAAACTACGATGAGATTCCATCTCACTCCAACAAGGCTGGCATTAATCCAAAAAACACAAAATAATAAATGTTGGAGAGGCTGTGGAGAGATTGGATCTCTTATACACTGCTGGTGGGAATGTAAAATGGTACAACCACTTTGGAAATCTATCTGGCGTTTTCTTAAAAAGTTAGAAATAGAACTACCATACAAGCCAGAAATCCCACTCCTCGGAATATACCCTAGAGAAATAAGAGCCTTTACACAAACAGATATATGCACACCCATGTTTATTGCAACACTGTTTACAATAGCAAAAAGCTGGAAGCAACCAAGGTGTCCATCAACAGATGAATGGTTAAATAAATTATGGTATATTCACACAATGGAATACTACGCATCGTTAAAGAACAGTGACGAAACTGTGAAACATTTCATAACATGGAGGAACCTGGAAGGCATTATGCTGAGTGAAATTAGTCAGATGCAAAAGGACAAATATTGTGTAAGACCACTATTATAAGATCTTGAGAAATAGTATAAACTGAGAAGAACACATACTTTTGTGGTTACGAGAGGCGGGAGGGAGTGAGGGTGAGAGAGGGTTATTTACTGATTAGTTAGTAAATAAGAACTACTTTAAGTGAAGGGAAGGACAATACTCAATACATGGAAGGTCAGCTCAACTGGACTGGACCAAAAGCAAAGAAGTTTCTGGGATAAACTGAATGCTTCAAAGGTCAGCAGAGCAAGGGCGGGGGTTTGGGGACTATGCCTTAAGGGGATTTCTAAGTCAATTGGCAAAATAATTCTATTATGAAAACATTCTGCAACCCACTTTGAAGTGCGGCGTCTGGGGTCTTAAATGCTAAAAAGTGGCCATCTAAGATGCATCAATTGGTCTCAACCTACCTGGATCAAAGAAGAATGAAGAACACCAAGGTCACATGGTAACTATGAGCCCAAGAGACAGAAAGAGCCATGTGAACTAGAGTCTTACATCATCCTGAGACCAAAAGAACTAGATGGTGCCTGGCCACAACCGACGACTGCCCTGACAGGGAGCACAACAGAGAACTCCCGAGGGAGCAGAAGAACAGTGGGATGCCGATCCCAAATTCTTATAAAAAGACCAGAGTTAATGGTCTGACTGAGACTAGAGGAATCCCGGCAGTCATGGTCTCCAAACCTTCTGTTGGCCCAGGACAGGACCATTCCCAAAGACAACTCATCAGACATAGAAGGGACTGGACAATGGGTTGGAGAGAGATGCTGATGAGGAGTGAGCTACTTGCATTAGGTGGACACTTGAGACTGTGTTGGCATCTCTTGTCTGGAGGGGAGATTGGAGTGTAGAGAGGGTTAGAAACTGGCAAAATGGTCAGGAAAGGAGAGACTGGGAGGAGGGAGTGGGTTGACTCATTAGAGGGAGAGTAAATGGGAGTATGTAGTCAGGTGTATATAAGCTTACATGTGGCAGACTGACTTGATTCGTACACTTTCACTTAAAGCTCAATAAAAATTATTTTTAAAAAAATTACTTTAAAGCAAAGACGAGGAGGTAAGGAGGCAAGGAAACTAGAGTACTGGAAATGGTACAACCAGAACGGAATGAATGAGAATCATGACCCATTGTGAAAATGTAACTAATATTACTGAAAACTTTGTGTAGAGATTGATAAATGGAAACCTAATTGGCTGTGCAAACTTTCACTTTAAACACAATAAAACATTAAAAAAAAAAAAAAAGGATTAGATAGGAAACTTAGGGAGCAGTGAGTTTATGCTAATGGGTGAGGAAGAATTCAGAAAAGGAGGGTGAGAATGGTTGCACAACGTGAAGAATATAATCAATGTCAGTGAATTGTCCATGTAAAAATTGTTGAATTGTTGTATGTTCTGCTGTGTATATTTTCAACAACAACAAAAATAAAATAAATTATTTTTTTTTAAAAAAAGCAGGAGTGGCAATATTCATTTCTGACAAAATAGACTTTGAAGTTAAGTCCATCAAAAAGTATAAGGAAGGACACTATGTAATGATTAAAGGGACAATATACCGAGAAGATAGAACCATATTAAATATTTATGCACCCAATGACAGGGCTGCAAGATACACAAAACAGACTCTAACAACACTGAAAAGTGACATAGACAGCTCCACAATAATAGTATAGTTGTTGTTGTTAGGTGCCTTTGAGTCGGTTCCGACTCATAGCGACCCTATGTACAACAGAACGAAACACAGCCCGGTCCTGAGCCATCCTTAAAATTGTTGTTATGCTTGAGCTCAGTGTCGCAGCCACTGTGCCAATGCACCTCGTTGAGGGTCTTTCTCTTTTCCCCTGACCCTGTACTCTGCCAAGCATGATGTCCTTCTCCGGGGACTGATCCCTGCTGACAGTATGTCCAAAGTATGTAAGATGCAGTCTCGCCATCCTTGCTTCTAAGGAGCATTCTGGTTGTACTTCTCTAAGACAGATTTGTTTGTTCTTTTGGCAGTCCATGCTATATTCAATATTTTTCGCCAACACCACAATTCAAAGGCAGCAGTTCTTCTTCAGTTTTCCTTATTCATTGTCCAGCTTTCACATGCAGCAATAACAGTAGGAGGCTTCAATGCACAACTTTTGGTGAAGGACAGGACATCCAGAAAGAAGCTCAATAAGGACATGAAAGATCTAAATGCCACAGTCAACCAATTTGACCTCATAGACATATACAGAACAGTCCACCCAACAGCAGACAAGTATACTTTCTTTTCTAGTGCACATGGAACATTCTCCAGAATAGAACACATATTCGGTCACAAAGCAAGGCTTAGCAGAACCCAAAACACTGAAGTATTACAAAGCATCTTCTCTGACCCTAAGGCAATAAAAGTAGAAATCAGTAACAGAAAAACCAGGGAAAAGAAATCAAACATTTGGAAACTGAACAGTACCCTATTCAAAAAGACTGGATTATAGAAGACATTAAGGATGGAATAAAGAAGTTCATAGAATCCAATGAGAATGAAAACACTTCCTATCGGAACCTTTGGGACACAGCAAAAGCAGTGCTCAGAGGTCAGTTTATATCAATAAATGGACACATCCAAAAAGAAGAAAGGGCCAAAACCAAAGAATTATCCCTACAACCTGAACAAATAGAAAGAGAGCAACAAAAGAAACCCTCAGGCACCAGAAGAAAACAAATAATAACAAAAATTAAAGCAGAGCTAAATGAAATAGAAAACAGAAAAAAAATTGAAATAATTAACAAGACCAAAAGCTGGTTCTCTGAAAAAATCAACAAAATTGATAAACCACTGGGCAAAGTGACAAAAGAAAAACAGGAGAGGAAGCAAATAACCTGAATAAGAAATGAGATGGGTGATATTACAACAGACCCAACTGAAATTAAAAGAATCATATCAGATTACTATGAAAAATTATATTCTAATAAATTTGAAAACCTAGAAGAAATGGATGAATGCCTAGAAACACACTACCTACCCAAACTAACACAAACGGAAGCAAAACAACTAAATAGACCCATAACGAAAGAAGAGATTGAAAAAGTAATAAAAAAAATCCCCAACAAAAAAAAACTCCTGGCCCAGACGGCTTCACTGCAGAGCTCTACCAAACTTTCAGAGAAGAGTTAACACCACTATTACTAAAGGTATTTCAGAGCACAGAAAATGATGGAATACTCCCAAACTCATTCTATGAAGCCAGCATATCCCTGATACCAAAACCGGGTAAAGACACCACAAAAAAAGAAAATTACAGACCTATATCCCTCATGAGCTTAGATACAGAAACCCTCAACAAAATTCTAGCCAGTAGAATTCAACAACATATCAAAAAAATAATTCACCATGACCAAGTGGGATTCATACCAGGTATGTAGGGATGGTTCAACATTAGAAAAACAATTAATGTAACCCATCATATAAATAAAACAAAATACAAGAATCACATGATTTTATCAGTTGATGCAGAAAAGGCATTTGATAAAGGTCAACACCCATACATGATAAAAACTCTCAGCAAAATAGGAATAGAAGGAAAATTCCTCAACATAATTTATAGAAAGCCAATAGCCAACATCATCCTAAATGGAGAGAGCTTGAAAGCTTTCCACTTGAGATGGGGAACCAGACAAGGATGCCCATTATTACCAGTCTTATTCAACATTGTGCTGGAAGTCCTAGCCAGAGTGATTAGGCTAGATAAAGAAATAAAAGCCATCCAGATCAGCAAGGAAGAAGTAAAAGTATCTCTATTTGCAGACGACATGATCTGATACACAGAAAACCCTAAAGAATCCTCAAGAAAACTACTTAAACTGGTAGAAGAGTTCAGCAGAGTATCACGATACAAGATAAAAATACAAAAATCGGTTGGATTCCTCTACACCAACAAAAAGAACATCGAAGAGGAAATCACCAAATCAATACCATTTATAGTAGCCCCCAAGAAGATAAAATGCTTAGGAAGAAATCTTACCAGAGATATAAAAGATTTATACAAAGAAAACTACAGAACACTTCTGCAAGAAACCAAAAGAGACCTACATAAGTGGAAAAACATACCTTGCTCGTGGTTAGGAAGATTTAACATTACAAAAATGTCTATTCTACTAAAAGCGATCTATAGATAAAATGCAATTCTGATCCAAATTCCAACGACATTTTTTAATGAGATGGAGAAAAAGTCACCAACTTCATATGCAAGGGAAAGAGGCCTCAGATAAGTGAAGCATTACTGAGAAAGAACAAAGTGGGAGGCCTCACTCTACCTGATTTTAGAACCTATTATACCGCCACAGTAGTCAAAACAGCCTGGTGCTGGTACAACAACAGATACATAGACCAATGGAACAGAATTGAGAATCCAGACATAACTCCATCCACATATAAGCAGTTGATATTTGACAAAGGCCCCAAAGCAGTTAAATGGAGAAAAGACAGTCTTTTTAACAAATGGTGTGGGCATAACTGGATATCCACTTGCAAAAAAAATGAAACAAGACCTGTACCTCACACCATGCACAAAAAAAAAACTCAAAATGGATCAAAGACCTAAATATAAAATCTAAAACAATAAAGATCATGGAATTAAAAATAGGGACAGCTTTAGGAATCCTAATGCATGGCATAAACAGTATACAAAACATTACTGACAATGCAGAAGAAAAGGTAGGTAACTGGGAGCTCCTAAAGTCAAACGCCTATGCTCATCCAATGACTTCACCAAAAGAGTAAAAAGATTACCTACAGATTGGGCAAAAGTTTTTAGCTATGACATTTCCGATCAGCACCTGATCTCTAAAATCTACACGATACTGCAAAAACTCAACTACAAAAAGACAAATAACCCAATAAAAAATGGGCAAAAGATATGAACAGACACTTCAGTAAAGAAGACATTGAGGTAGCTATAAGATATATGAGGAAATGCCCACGATCATTAGCCATTAGAGAAATGCAAATCAAAACTACAATGAGATTCCATTTCACTCCAACAAGGCTGGCATTAACCCAAAAAAACACAAAATAATAAATGTTGGAGAGGTTGTGGAGAGACTGGAGCACTTATACACTGCTGGTGGGAATGTAAAATGGTACAACCACTTTGGAAATCGATTTGGCGCTTCCTTGAAAAGGTAGAAATAGAACTACCGCATGATCCAGAAAACCCACTCCTTGGAATATATCCTAGAGAAATAAGAGCCTTTACTCAAACAGATATATGCACACCCATGTTCATTGCAGCACTGTTTACAATAGCAAAAAGATGGAAGCAACCAAGGTGCCCATCAACAGATGAATGGATTAAATAAATTATGGTATATTCACACAATGGAATACTATGCATTGAAAAAGAACAGTGGTGAATCTGTGAAACATTTCATAACATGGAGGAATCTGGAAGGCATTATGCGGAGTGAAATGAATCAGCTGCAAAAGGAAAAATATTGTATAAGACCACTATTATAAGAACTCGAGAAATAGTTCAAACAGAGAAGAAAATATTCTTTGATGATTATGAGAGGGGAGTGGGAGGAAGCATAGAAGATAGGTATTCACTAATTAGATAGTTAATAAGAACTACTTTAGGTGAAGGGAAAGACAACACACAATACAGGCGAGGTCAGCACAATTGGACTAAACCAAAAGCAAAGAAGTTTCCTGAATAAACTGAATGCTTCAAAGGACAGTGTAGCAGGGGCGGGGTTTGGGGACCATGGTTTCAGGGGATATCTAAGTCAATTGGCATAATAAAATCTATTAAGAAAGCGTTCTGCATCCCACTTTGAAGTGTGGTGTCTGGGGTTTTAAACGCTAGCAAGCGGCCATCTAAGATGCATCAATTGGTCTCAACCCACCTGGACCAAAGGAGAGTGAAGAACACCAAGGACACAAGGTACTTATGAGTCCAAGAGACAGAAAGGGCCATATAAACTAGAGACTACATCAGCCTGAGACCAGAAGAACTAGACGGTGCCTGGCTACAACCGACGACTGCCCTGACAGGAAACACAGCAGAAAACCCCTGAAGGAGGAGGAGAGCAGTGGGATGCAGACCCCAAATTCTCGTAAAAAGACCAGACTTAATGGTCTGACTGAGACTAGAAGGACCCCAGTGGTCATGTCCCCCAGACCTTCTGTTGGCCTAGGTCAGGAACCATTCCCAAGGCCAACTCTTCAGACAGGGATTAGGCTGGACAATGGGATGGAGAGGGATGCTGGTAAGGAGTGAGCTTCTTGGATCAGGTGGACACTTGAGACTACGTCTGGAAGGAGATGAGAGGGTAGAGGGGATCTGAAGCTGGCAGAATGGACACGAAAAGACAGAGTGGAGGGAGGGAGCAGGATGTTTCATTAGTGGGAGAGCAGTTGGGAGTATGTAGCAAGGTGTATGGGAACCCTGGAGGAATAGTGGTTAAGTGCTATGGTTGCTAACCAAAAGGTTAGTGGCGGTTCAAATCCACCAGGCGCTCCTTAGAAACTCTATGGGGCAGTTCTGCTCTGTCCTGTAGGGTTGCTTGGAGTCAGAATTAGCTCAATGGCAACGGTTTTTTTTGTTTGTTTGTTCAGCAAGGTGTATGTAAGTTTTTGTGTGAGAGACTGACTTGATTTGTAAACTTTCACTTAAAGCACAATAATAAAAAAAAAAGAACGTGTTGAAAGGGTAATGGGGCTCCTCTGTCACGGGATGCCCCTCTCAACTTCCTGGTAGTGGGCAAAGCTCTTTGGGGACAAGTGTCACAAGCAGGTGGCTTGGCTTGTGACTTGAAGGGCCAGGAAGAATCTCTGGATGGACAAGGTGGCATTCCAGGCTGGAAGGGCCCACAGGAAAAGTAGTATAGATCTGAGAACACACAGCAGGTCCTACTGAGCTCCTGATAAGGGTGATGAAAAAGTATGGAAATAGATAACGGTGATGGCTGCAAAGTGTAATGAATACAATTAATGTCATTGAACTATACATGTGAAAAATGCCGAGATGGCACATGTTACCAAACATATATAATTACCACCAATAAAGAAAGAAAGAAAGAAAAAAGAAATACCACAAGTGGATGGCTTTAACAAAGAGAAATTTATTCTCTCCCAGTCATATAGGCTAGAAGTCCAAATTCAGGGCATCAGCTCCAGGGGAAGGCTTTCTTCTCTCTGTTGTCTCTAGAAGAAGGTCCTTGTCATCATTCTTACAGTGGTCTAGGAGCTTCTCTGTGCGGGAACCTCAGGTCCAAAGGATGTGCTCTGCTCCTGGTACTGCTTTCTTGGTGGTATGAGGTCTCCCTGTCTCTCTGCTGTCTTCTCTCTTTTATATCTTAAAAGAGATAGTCATAAGACACTATCTAATCTTGTAGATCTCATCAATACAGCTGCCACTAAGCCAACTCATTACATCATAGTGATAGGATTTACAACACATAGGGGAATCACATCAGATGACAAAATGGTAGACAATCTTACAATGCTGGGAATCATGACCAGCCAAGTTGATAGATATTTTGAGGGGACACAATTCAATCCATGAAAGTAGCCTGTTGTCCCCTTGCTGCTCACAGCCTATTCACAGTCTGGTAGAATGCCAGGCCTAGGATGAAATCAGTGCTGGAAACGGAAAAGTGGAGAGAAAGGACCTGTTTCCCTTGTATTGTTGAGCTGCTGAGTCAACCAACACCAATGCTGGGTGAATCCCAGAGCTTCCTGTTACATGAGTTGATAAATTTCCTTACTGCTTATGGCAGCTTATGTTTTCTAACTGGGATTTTTACTTATAGCCAAATGCATTCTAAATGTCTGATATGGTTCTTTCTGTCCTGGATCTTCCCATGGTTCATTTATTATCATGATTCAGAACTCACTTTTTCAGACAGTCCGCCTCCATTTGTCTTTCTTACTTGCTTACTTTACTTACTTACTTCCAACTCCACTTGTCTTACTTACCCTACACATAACTGCTCCCTGACTGCTCTGTATGACCTCATAGCACCTATCACCATCCTAAAGTGACATTTGTTGTTAGTTGCCTTCAAGTTGACTCTGACTTGGTGACCCTATGTATATTAGAACAAAAGCGTTGCCTGGTCTGTGCCATCTTCACGATTGTTGATATGATTAAGCTCATTGTTGCAGCTGTCGTGTATTGCCGTCCAACCTAGAGATTCATCTTCCAGCCCTATATTGGACAATATTCTGTTTTCATTTATAAGGTTTTCTTTGGCTAATTCTCGGAGGTAGATCACTAGACCTTTCTTTGTACAGCGTCATAGTCTGGAAGCTCTGTTGACACCTGTCCACTGTAGGTGACCCTGCTGGTATTGGAAATGCCAGTGGTATAGCTTCCTGCATCATAGCAACACACAGGCACCACAGTACAACCAACTGACAGATGGGTGGTGGTAAGTGACTTTAGTCATTGTTTACTCAGTGTTTGTCTGTCTCCCCCATCAGATGTAAACTCCTTAAGGGTAGACACATTCTCCTGTTCACTGCCATATCCTATCCCCTAAGGCAGCGACTGGCATGTAGTAGGTGCTCGGTAAGTATTTGCTGGGTCTTTTCCCAATAGACAATCTTCTGTTAGTGTGCTCTCTGCCCAGTCCTCCACTCTGGACCAGGGTAAAAAAGAATACAGTTAGTTTTGGACATATCTTTCCTATGCTAGAGTTTCTATAGATCTTGATTTAATAAATATTTGTTGAAAAGAAATAACAACCTAGAGCAGTGGGGTATAAAATGCTTTAAATCTATTAATTAGTGTTTTTACCCATGCTTCCTTTAATTAATGTAAAAATCTCCAGCACTACCCATGGAAGGTTCTGGAACACCCCCAGGGGTTTAGGCCCTAATTGGGAGCCACTATATCTTCTGCACATGTCAATGAGAAGCCAAGATTTAGTTGAGGTTTACTTTCGGCTGTTTGTGTTATAAATCTAATAGAGATCCCGTCCTCTGTCTTTGTCTTCCCTGTCCAAAATAATTTGACTGAGAATCATGATTTTCAAGCAAGCAGGGATTAGGGTTTATTTTAGGAACAAGGTGGTTTTTCAGTTTGGTTCAAGACCACAATTGCCTTAGCCTCCTGGAGAACATTGTCACTGAGCGCTAGAAAGAGGGCAACCATTTACAGGCAGTTTAGGATGTGCCAGGTGCTTAGCTCTTTCCTGCTTTACCCCATATAATCCTCGTGAGAATCAAATGAGGCAGGTAATAATATTCCAAAAGGAGTCTGGTTACTGCAATGGTTAAGTGCTAGGCTGCTACCTGAAAGACTGTTGGTGGTTTGAACCCACCCAGTGGTTCCTCAAGAGAAGGACCTGGAGATCTGCTTCCATAAGGATTACAGCCTAGGAAACCCTACGGGACAGTTCTACTCTGTCACATGGGTTCGCTATGGGTCAAAAATCGACTCAACAGCACCTAACAACAATAATATTCTAGACGAGCATATCCAGGCTGAGAAAGATACTAACCAAGTTGGCCAAGGTCAGACCCATCCAAGCCCTGAAGCTGCGTTGTTCAGAGTGTCACACTGGACCCTTGGTGCCTCTGCAGGGAAGGAGGACTGAGCATCTGCCTCCAACTACATCGACTCCCAGCCTGGCTCAGAAGCACCGCATCCAAACCCTCTGCGAGGTCTCCCAGAGCTGGGCAGCGTCCCGCCTTTGAGAATGACTGCAGTGTAGTTAGGAGAAGAAATAATGCAATTCTCTAGGCAGAACTGCAGTCTTCCATCCCATATAAAAGATTCCTTTAGTAATTTTGCCAAGGATTATGTGTTATGTGTGCTTGGGGAATCAACATAGCCTGAGAAACAGTCAATATTTCTGGAGAAAGGGTGAGTGTAATCAGGCATTTCAAAAAAAAAAAAGGTAGTAAATGATTTTAACAGTAAGTGGTTTTGACTGTGAAAAGATTCAACTATAGTCCCCCCTCTTCCCCAAGAATCACCCTGAGCAATTTCTTAAAGAATTAAAATGAAATGTTTCTGGGATAACAAGTCATCCAGCATTATGGCTTGGAGCTCCAGCTAATGGGTCTGAAGAGAGATTTCAGAAGATTCTCGAGACTGCTATAGAGCAGCCAGAAAGAAGCGGGGAGCCTCTGTAAGGACATGATTGTTTTGGCGACAAGTTTGCCTGTCCTTAGTGCCCGGGAAGCAACAAGGCGAGGACTAATGGTGTGGAGAATTCTAGGGGAAAGAGCTAAGTCCAAGTAAAGCACCAGAGGCTGGAAGGCCACTGAGGGAAAGCTCATTGCTGAGGGGCCGAGATTAGAGGGTGGGGTGGTGGGACACGTCATTCACATCCCTCACTAATGTCTCCTTCTGTTACTCATCAAGATCCAGTTTGGTTTCTATAATGGCTGTCTTGGTATAGGGCTGTATGTTGCTTTGTGAAGAGCCAAAAGTGGACATTTATCCTGATAGAGACATGTTCTTTGGAAAACAGGGCACAGGGATTTACTGCCAGGTTTCTGTGTTTGGGGGGCTGGCTCAGGTTGAGCTCCTGGAGGAGACATTACTGACAGAGCTGTGTTGCTTTCTGAAGAGCATCTGTAATGCCTTTGCTGTGGGAATTATCTTTGCAGGAGGAAGAATAGACGGATAACCAAAGGCTGAAAACAGAGCCCAATGCTGGCCTCTGAGGCTGTGATGAAGTTATCACAAACCCTCTGAGTGTGGAATGAAGAGGAGTGCACCAACTTTGATTTTGACCAAGCTGTCTCAGTTGCCCCCGAGAAATATGCCCCTTGTGAACACTGCTGGGGCTGGGAGTAGTCTGGCTTTCCCAGCTACTCAGTGATCTGTAGGCCACACCCTAGACCTTATCATCCTGTCACAGCTCATATCAGAAGCCCACACCCATTTCCAGCTTCCTATTCGCCCATAGTGTCCAGGTCTCCACACCCTAAGCACCTGACATCTATGCACCACTGGCCCACAATTTCCCCCACTTTTTAGCTCTCTCCTGGCCTCTCTTCCTTCCCTATCCAGCCTAGGCCCAAGGTTGATTACACAACCACTCTCCACCAAGACACACAACTGCCTGCACTCTGTATTTCTACCACGCCCACCTAACAGAGCCCCCGTCCTGGAGCAGTCCCAATGGCTGCTTTGCTTGCTCGTGTCACTTCAGATGGCATTTGTTGTATGTAATACAACCTGAAATTAATGGCTTCATCGTCCCATCAAAAAATGTACAGGGCTGATATGGGGGTATACAATACTCCCACCAAGCTCTTTCTTTCTTCTCATTCAGTCATCAGTAGCCTGTTTTACTTGCCCTCTTGCTTGTTGTCCCATGGTCACAAGATGGCTGCTCCACTTCTAGCACTGTGTCTGCATTCCAGGCAGGAAAAAAGAAAGGATAAAGGGCAAAGGGCATGATTCAGCTGAGAGTGTCCATAAACAAACAAATTTAATAAATTAATTTTTCTGGAAGGAAAAGGACCACCAGGGACTTCTGTTGTGAGTCTATATACATATGTCTGTCTATCTTCATTGCACATGCAGACAGGCTGTGCCTCAAAACTTTCAGGCAGTCATAAGACTGCTAGGAATGGAGTGAATACACTCACTGGCATCAACCATTCCATGGGTTCTATGTTCATCTGTGATAGAGCCAAACACACTAGACACACAGTGTTGGCAAAGTGAAAGCCATTATTATTATTATTTATAGAAAACAAACAGTAAACAATAACAACAGATTCCAAAGGGGGAAATGCTTATCGTTCCCCAAATTGCCTATGTCCATTTTTATGTCACTGAGCAGGAAAGCCATGGTTCAGGTCAGATGCTGTGTTCATGTCATCGCTGCCTTTGGCTACCACCATGCTGCCCGAGGTTTCTGTTCTCCACTGGGCCTTACTAAGCCTTGCCCTGCAGGCAAGAAAACCCCTGCACAGACTCTCCCAAGCCTCTGCTGCCAGCTCTCATCATACTACTCAAGCCTGCGTGGCTCGCTTGCTGCCATGCTACACAGACTCCCACTGCCCAGACTCCCACTGTCCAGGTGGGGAGGCATGCAACCCCTACATAGGGCACACTCAGGCCTCTCTTCCCCTGCATGGGCAAGTGTTACAGCTCTTTTACTTCCACAGCAAGCCTCCTGCCCAAAGGCACTTAGCTCTCACTCTATGGCCCAGCAAGCCCACCTTTGCCATCCCACTATTTTCAGAGTCCGCTGTTTCTTCTGGGTCTAGGAGGTTCTCAGCACAGAGTCCTTGGTCCAAAGGATGTGTGTTGCTCCAAGCTTTTTTTCTTGATGATTGTGAGGTCTGGAACCTCTGTGTGATTAGGCCTTGTGTAAACCTACTCCTTGTCAATTTCAAACCGTGGTCTTCCCATCAGGACCACAAACTGAACAATCCCCTCTGTAGGTAACAGTCACCTAATTTGCATAGTAAATTGACCAATCCCCTCAGTAGACCATAAGTCACTCAATTTGCATAGTCCCAGCCAATTAGTCTGTGGGAGTTACAAGAATATGGCTAGAAACACCATATAAAGTGATTTATTAAACTCATGTCTCATTGGCCTCAACTCTGTCACAGGCCACCCCTGGATACAAGGGAGGCTGACAAATGTAGGTGTTTGAGCTGGTCCCATTGCCTGTCCAAGCAGAACAGGTGTTCTGTTAGTGAGGAGAGAACGGAGAGTGGATCCGGCTGGATGTCAGAAATTTCTGCTCTTATCACCTCCCCAGCTACTGCAGCATGGTGCCACCACCAGGACTTTGTCCCCTGCTTGCTTCCCACTCACCTCCCTCCATGGCTGTCTTGGACCCCTGCTGCTGGCCTCAAACCTTTTGCCCAACTCCCATCTCTTCATTGTCCCTAGTTCAACGAGAACATGCCACCTGTCAGGCAAGGCCCCACACTTGCTAGTGCACTTACACCTTCTTTTCTTCACCTCAGCAGATGAGTTCTCTTTGGCCCACCCCTTCCTTCTGTGCTTCCATGTCCCATCTCCTCCAGGACTGCACCCTGCTCAATATCTCCGGCACCCAGATCTTCAACGCCTTCCTCTCTACTGGCTGTTTCCCATAACCTAAACAGATGGTGATAGATTCTATATCAAGGGGTGGTTGTGAGGATTGCCTGAGCTAATACAAAGCATTTAGAACAGTGGCTAACCCATAAAAATAGCTCTACAAGGATTAGCTTCTATAATGCTATAATTATCCTGGGGGGGGGAAAGCAAGACAATACAAACACCGGTTGACTCTTCTTATGTCCATTTGCTTGTGGAAACCAGTCACTTGAATATCCCAGAAACCCCCAGCTTCAACACATTCAAAACCAAGATAATCTTCCTCCTCAGGCAGGTTTGCCGTCTTGGTAAATGGGACCAATATCCAGTTAACCAAACCAGAGCCCAGGAGCCCAGAGGAATCCTTAATTCCTCTCCGTTCCCCTCTGTCTCTACCCTAGAAACCAAAAAATCAGTACATCTCCTTAATATTTTGGAATGTGTTCCTTCCTCTCCACCCCTATCCACACAGCTCAGACAATCCAGCTGCATCCTGACTGGCTCCCCGGCATGAGGCATACTCCCCCGATTGCTCTGCTGCATATCACTGTCTGAGGAATCATGTAAAACACAGGTCAGCTCTATGTCTACTTAGTAGCCCAGCAGTGTCAATAGCTTGCTGTAGTAGGGGCTAAGGAACATTTGTCCAACTTACTCTGATAATAATGTTTAACAAATTGGAGAAAATAATGCAATAAAAGTATACGCAGACTCTTGTCAATTAGCACTTCCTGATAGCTTCCACCGATGACACACTTGCTTCTGTTCAAGTTGCTTTTGCGGCACCTCAAAGGGCTCCCACTTGTGATGCGTGCTCCCAAGTTGTCTGGAGTTGTCCTAGGAGAGATCGTTGTGCTAGATTAACACAGTAATTAGTTTCTTAAATAATGCAGGAGTGTTTCCCACAGTGGGGTTTCATGCACCCTGCTCACACCACTATGCCACAGCACGTATTGTGGGAACAGCTACATAAACCTATGTTAACTACTTGATACTAGTTTGTCTGGATAATGTTTTAGGCAAATTAATTTTTTTGACACATATTGACTTTGGCACCCGGTTAAGCCCAGCACCCTGGGCGACTGCCTTTATAGCCTACCCATTAATCTGGTGCTGCTGGTCAGTTTGGGATAAGGGTGGGGTGTACTGAGTAAGGACGTACTCGACCTTCATCAAGGAGGCTCCCCTATCTCTCCTTTGTCCTCCAATTTGCCACCGCTTTTTTTTTTTTTTTGTGCACGCCTCTTCTGGTCTGGGGTAGTGATAACAATGAGACTTTCTTCCTAGGTGGTCAGGGCATAGGTACAGAGTCCAGAATTGGAACTTGTGATATTTGTAAATCTTTGTTAAGTTGGAAATTATCCTTATTAGGATAAGGAGGAAACCTTATCTTTAAGTGGGAACTTTTTGTCAAGGAGCTTATAGCATTCTGACTCCAGGGCACTTAACTAAAGTCTTTATTAGGTCAGAACAGGGTGGAATTATCATTACCACCTTACAGGAGAGGAAATACCAGATAAAAAGGTTTAGCAGTAACTTGTCCACAGTGGTGGATCAGAAGGATTTCAGCCAGACTAAATCTGCACACAATGTTCTCTTCACAGCTTACATTTCTCAGGTAAAATGCAGCTGTTACAAGTTTATAAGTTGGACTGTTACTGGTGCTGGAGGGTGAATGGCAGAGTGTGGGGTGGTCCTGCTATCACATTATGAGTGTTTTCAGAGCTGCTGGGAGAAAATAAGGGGTGGGGGGATGCATAATGTAGAAGGCAGCATCTCTCAGATTTCATAGCACTATCCAATGCCTTCTTATCTTTCTGTTTGTAATCTTATTTCTTCCATCAGCTTACCTAATAATCAATTTACATCTTCCATCAATTTATGTCTTTATGTTTGTCTGGGAGAGCACACTCTGGCTCTGTAGGCTTTCAGGGAGAAATGGTGAAGGTTGAGGACAGACCTCCTCCTTCAGTCAGCATACAGCTGGGAGGCCCAGCTCTGTACAGTGGCTCCCTTGTTTCTGGAGAGCAGAGAGAGGATAGGTAGCCGATTGTGATCTACAAAGCCCAAGACCTGGAGATCAGTCAGACAACAGGAGGCCTATCAAATTACATATCTTGGAACCACAGCTTTTCTCTATTATAATCTGAAATCCTACATTTTAGAAGCCATTATTAATTTTAAATAATTCCGATCCAATGACACCTGAGGAGTCCCTGAGTGATGCAAATGTTTAAGTGCCTCAACTACTAACTAAAAGGCTGGTGGTTCAAACAAACCCAGAGGCACCTTGGAAGAAAGGCCTGGTGATCTGCTTCTGAAAGGTCACAGCCTTGAGAACTCAATAGAGCACAGTACTACTTTGCAGCATAGGGTTGCCATAAGTCAGGAACAACTTTATGGCAACTGAATTGTTTTTGTTTTAAAGGACACTTGTGCTTTGGTCACTGCTTAACCCTCATTCTCATCTTCCACAGTGATTTCTCAGAAGGCCCTCTGTATCCAGCCACACTGAGCTACGCCCATAGACCACACTCTCTTAGGCTTCTGGACTTCACACATGATTCCCATTGCATGGAGCAATTGTCACTACCTTCTCTACACATTTGACTTCTACTTGTATTTTTTGTATTTTAAGATTCAGTCTTCTGGTATGATGGAATAAGAACTTCTGTAAACCCATGCCTCATAAAAGCAATGAGAACAGTAGCAAAATCTGTCAAAATCAACCTTTTTCAGAATTCTGGAAATTAAAAAAGGGCTGCAACAGTCTGAAAAGTATTTATTCAAGAAAAACAGCTGAATCTCAGTAAGAACAGTAAACTTCATGGCTTTTAACTTGCCCTAATCCCATCCCCTTCCTAGCTGTGTGGTAATCTCAAAAAACAATAGCCTCACAATTATGATAGCTGTAAACCCAGAAGGATAGCAGCCACTGGAGAAGGCAGAGTCCACCCCAGAAAACTGTCACTATTTGACCTGTCTGGCAGCTCAGTGAAAGGCTCCGTTCTCAAGTCTTGTCTTAATTTCACCTGACTGGGCACTCATTTTGTGCAAAAAGCACAGGGTATTTGTTGAGAACAATCAGTGCCAACTGTTTAACACTGATGTTGTCTGAGGCAACATTAAAGGTTGGAACTAATAAGAAGCTGACAAAAATTATTTTAAAAATCAGCCTGGGAAATGGGAGATATGTAGTGGATTTTGGAAAGTTCTCACATATTCCTAGGGATCTAGAACACAATGCACATATATGGGCTGTGCATCTACCCAGGAACTGCCTCAAAAGGCCCTAAACTCTCACCTCTGGATGACCTTGAGACTATGTGCATGCAGGATGCAAAAGTTAAAGTATAGCTATGAACACTGGATCACTGAAGGTGTGCTCCATCATACACACCGAAATCCTCTACGAAGGCTGAGGAACATATTGGTTAAAGGCACTTAAGGAAATTTCTGTAAAATCATTAGCTAAACACTATGGTAAACAAGCAGGAACTTCATTAGCCACACACGAGAAAAAGAACAGAAACTTTACATAGTAGTTCAGGAAAGTTATTAGGCAAACAAAGAGCAGCATCAACAGTAACAACAACAAACCTTGGAAATGGAGGTGGGGATCTGATTTCCAGAGTTGAAACATTATATTATTTCAAATGTCTAGTTTTCAACAACAACAACAAAAATAAGAGACAGACAAAGAAATAGGAAAGTATGGCCCCTACACAGGGGGAAAAAAAAGCAGTCTCTAAAAATTGTCCATGAGGAAGTCTGGACAATGGGCTTACTAGGCAAAGACTTTAAATATGTTCTAAAATTGGAAGGAAAAGAAAAGATATATAAATATACATATAACAAATGGAATTCTGGAGTTGAAAAGTACAATAACTGAAATGAAAAATTCACTTGAGCACTAACAGTAGATTTGAGCTGAAAGAAGAAACGATCAGAGAACTCAAAAACAGGTCAATTAAGATGATCCAGTCTGAGAAACAGAAAGAAAAAAGAGTGTAGAAAGATGAACAAAGCCTCAAAGATCTGTGGACCATCATCAAGTATCCTAACATAGATAGAATGGAGTTCCAGAGAAGAGGAAAGAGGCAGAAAGAATATTTGAACAAACAATACTGAAAACTTTCCAAATTTGTTGAAAAACATTAATCTGCATATTTAAAAAGCTTAACAAATTTCAAGTAGGATAAATTCCAAGAAATCCACATCTAGACCTATTATAGATAAACTGTTGAAAGCCAAATAACAAGTCTTGAATGCAGCAACAGAGAAGTGATTCATCATGTACAAGTGCTCCTCAAAAGATTTAATAGCAGATTTCTCATCATAAACCAGGGAGGCCAGAAGGCAATGGGATGACGTACTCAATTGTTAAATGAAAAAATTGTCAAGCAAGAATTCTATATTCATCAAAGCTATTCTTCAAAGACAAAGGAAAATTAAGACATTCACAGAAAAACAAAACCTGAGAGGACTTGTTGCCAGCTGACCTGCCCTACAAGAAATACTAGGGTTCTTCAGGCTGAAATTAAAGGACACTAGACAGTAACTCAAACCTACACAAAGAAATAAAAAATCTCCAGTAAAGAGAAATACATAGGTAAAAATAAAAGACAATATAGATACATTTTTGTTTGTAACTCTTTTTTTCTCCTGATTTAAAAGATAATAGCTTAACCAATAGTCAAAAAGCTGTGTGGATGGGCTTATAATATAAAAAGATGTAATTGCAATAGCAAAAAGTAGGCGGAAGGGAATGGAGCTATAATAAATTTTGAATAGTGTTGAAATTAAGTTAATATTAACATAAACTAGACTATTTTAATTCACAATGTTAACTGTAATCTCCACAGCAACCTCTAAGAAAATAATTTTTAAAAATAGTAAAAAGAAACAACAAGAGAATCAAAATGGCATACTAGGAAACATCTTTTTAACACAAAAGAAGGCAGAAGTAGAAGAATAGAAGAACAAAGAAGTAAGACATGGAGAAAACAAATAGCAAAATAACCCAAAACCACACCCATTGCTCTCAAGTCGATTTCAACTCATAGTGACCCTATAGGGCAGAGTAGAAGTGCCCCATAGGGTTTCCAAGGAGCAGCTGGTGGATTTGAACTGCCGAACTTTTGGTTAGTAGCTGTAGCTCTTAACCACTGCACCACCAGGGAAAACATAAATCCTATATTATGATAATTACATTAAACGTAAATGGAAAAAACACACCAATCAAAAGGCAATGAATGACTCGCTCTGGAACTGCACTGTCCAATATGGTAGCTACTGGCCCCATGTGACTATTTAAATTAAATTAGTTAATATTAAATAAATGGAAAATTCAGCTTCCTGTTTACATTAGCCTAAAATGAAGATATTTTCTTTTCCCATCCATCAAAAAATAAAATACTTCAGAATATGTTTAACAAAAAAGTGCAAGACTTGTATACTGAGAACCATAAAACATCACTGAAAAAATTTAAGAATACCTAAATAAATGGATAAAATCTCACTTTTATGAACTGGAAGACTTAATATCGCTAAGATGGCAATACTACCCAAATTGATCTACAGGTTGAATGCAGTATCTATCAAAATTCTAGCTGGTGGATAAACTGACAAAAGAAAAACAAGAGAGGAAGCAAATAACCTGAATAAGAAATGAGATGGGTAATATCGCAACATACCCAACTGAAATTAAAAGAACCATCATAGATACTATGAAAAATTGTACTCTAACAAATTTGAAAACCTAGAGGAAATGAACAAATTTCTAGAAACTCACTACCTACCTAAACTAACACAAACAGAGAACAACTAAATAAACCTATAACAAAAGAAGAGATTGAAAAGGTAATTTAAAAACTCCCAACAAAAAAAAAGCCCTGACAGCTTTGCTGGAGAATTCTGCCAAACTTTCAGAGAAGAGCTAACACCACTACTACTGAAGGTATTTCAGAGCATAGAGAAGGATGGCACACTCCCAAACTTGTTCTATGAAGCCAGCTTAACTCTGATACCAAAGCCAGGTAAAGATACCATGAAAAAAGAAAATTACATACCAATATCCCTAATGAACTTAGACGCAAAAATCCTCAACAAAATTCTAGGCAACAGAATTCAACAACATATCAAAAAAAAAAAAAGATACACCATGACCAAGTGGGATTCATACCAGGTATGCAGGGATGGTTTAACATTAGGAAAACAAGCAATGTAATCCATCACATAAATAAAACAAAAGACAAGAACCACATGATCTTTTCAATTGATGTGGAAAAGGCATTTGACAAAGTGAAACATCCATTCATGATAAAATCTCTCACCAAAATTGGAATAGAAGGGAAATTCCACAACATAATAAATGCCATTTATACAAAGCCAACTGCAACATCATCCTAAATGGAGACAGCCTGAAAGCATTCCCCTTTAGGATAAAAACCAGACAAGGATGCCTGTTATCACCACTCTTATTCAACATTGTGCTGGAGGTCCTAGCCAGAGCAATTAGGCTAGAAAAAGAAATAAAGAGCATCCAAATTGGTAAGGAAGAAGTACAAGCATCTCTATTTGCAGATGGTATACTCTTATACACAGAAAACCCTATAGAATCCTCAAGAAAACTACTGGAACCAATAGAAGAGCTCAGGATACAAGATAAAGATACAAAAATCAGTTGGATCCCTCTGCACCAACAAGGAGAATGTCGAAGAAGGGATCACCAAATCAATACCATTTATAATAGCCCCCAAGAAGATAAACTACTTAGGAATAAACTTACCAGAGACGTAAAAGACCTATACAAAGAAAACTACAAGACACTACTGCAAGAAACCAAGAGACCTACATAAGTGGAAAAACATACCTTGCTCCTGAATAGGAAGACTCAACACTGTAAAAATGTCTATTCCACGCAAAGCACTGTGTAGATACAATGCAATCCTCATTCAAATTCCAACGGCATTTTTTAATGAAATGGAGAAACGAATGATCAACTTCATACGGAAAGAGAAGAGGCCCCAGATAAGTAAAGCGTTACCGAGAAAGAACAAAGTGGGAGGCCTCACACTACCTGACTTTAGAACCTATTATACCACCACAGTAGTCAAAACAGCCTGGTGCTGGCACAACAGCAGATACATAGACCAATGGAACACAATTGAGAATCCAGACCTAAATGCATCCACTTATGAGCAGCTGATATTCGACAAAAGCCAAAAGTCTGTTTTTGGGGGAAAAGACAGTCTCTTTAACAAATGGTGCTGGCATAACTGGATAGCCATCTGCAAAAAAAATGAAACAAGACCCATATCCCACACCATGCACAAAAACTAACTCAAAATGGATCAAAGGCCTAAATATAAAATCTAAAACAATAAAGATCATGGAAGAAAAAATACATGGCACAAACAGTATACAAAACATTACTAGCAATGCACAAACACAGGAAGAGAAACTAGAGAACTGGGAGCTCCTAAAAATCAAACACTTATGCTCATCCAGAGACTTCACCAAAAGAGAAAAAGACAACCTACAGACTGGGCAAAAAAAAAAAATGTGACTACTAAAAATCCAATCAGTGGTTAATCTCTAAAACTTACATAACCAAACCCTTTGCTGTCGAGTCGATTCTGACTCATAGCGACCCTACAGGACAGAGTAGAACTGCCCCATAGAGTTTCCAAGGAGCGCCTGGTGGATTTGAACTGTCAACATCTTGGTTAGCAGCCGTAGCTCTTAACCACTACACCACCAGAGTTTCCATCTAAAATCTACAAGATACTGCAAAACCTCAACAACACAAAGACAAATAACCCAATTAAAAAATGGGCAAAGGATACGAAGAGATGCTTCACCAAAGAAGACATTCAGGCAGCTAACAGATACATGATAAAATGCTCTCGATCATTAGCCATTAGAGAAATACAAATCAAAACTACAATGAAATACCATGTCACCCCAACAAGGCTGTCATTAATCCAAAAAACACAAAATAATAAATGTTGGAGAGTTTGTGGAGAGACTGGAACACTTGTACAGTGCAGGTGGGAGTGTAAAATGGCACAACCACTTTGGAAATCGATTTGGTGCTTCCTTAAAAAGCTAGAAGTAGAACTACCACGTGATCCAGCAATCCCACTACTTGGAATATATCCCAGAGAAATAAGAACCCTCACACGAATAGATATATACACACCTATGTTCACTGTAGCACTGTGTACAATAGCAAAAAGATGGAAACAATGAAGGTGTCTATCAAAGGATGAACGGATAATCAAATTATGGTATATTCACATCATAGAATACCTCCCAATGATAAAGAACAACAATGAATCCATGAAACATAACATGGATGAATCTGGAAGGCATTATGGTGAGTGAAATTAGACAGTGACAAAAGGACTAATATTGTATGAGACCACTATTATAAGAACTCAAGAAAAGGTTTAAACACAGAAGAAAACATTCTTTGATGGTTAGGAGGGTGGGGAGGGAGGGAGAGGGGTATTCACTAATTAGATAGTAGACAAGAATTATTTTAGGTGAAGGGGAGGTTAACACACAATACAAGGGAAGTCAGCGCAACTGGACAAAACCAAAAGCTAAGAAGTTTCCTGAATACAACCAAACACTTTGAGGGACACAGTAGCAGGGGCAGGGGTCTGGGGACCACGGTTTCAGGCAACATCTGGGTCAATTGGCATAACAAAGTGTGTTAAGAAAGTGTTCTGCATCCCACTTTGGTGAGTGGCATCTGGGGTCTTAAAAACTAGCAAGTGGCCATCTAAGATGCATCAATTGGTCTCAACCCACCTGCACCAAAGGAGAATGAAGAACGCAAGAGACCCAAGGGAAATAAGACCCCAAGAGACAGAAAGGGCCACATAAACCAGAGACTCCATCAGCCTGAGATCGAAAGAATTAGAGATGCTACCCGGCTACCACCAGTGACTGCCCTGACAAGGAACACAACAGAGAATCCCTAAAGGAGAAGGAGAAAAGTGGGATGCAGAAGTTAAATTCCAGTAAAAAAAAAAACACACACAACAGACTTAATGGTCTGACTGAGACTGGAGGGACCCCAGATGACATGAACCCTGGTTTCTCTATTAACCCAAAACTAAAACCATTCCCGAAGCCAACTCTTCAAAGATTCAACTGGACTATAAGACATAAGATGATACTGGTGACGAGTGTGTTTCTTAGCTCAAGTAGACACATGAGACTACGTGGGCAGCTCCTGTCTAGAGGTGAGATGAGAAGGCAGAGGGAGACAGGAGCTGGTTGAATGGACATGGGAAATACAGGGTGGAAACGAGGAGTGTGCTGTCACATTATAGGGTGAGCAACTAAGGTCACATAACAATGTGTGTATAAATTTTTGTATGAGAAACTGACTTGAATTGTAAACTTTGACTTAAAGCACAATAAGAAAAAAAAGAAAAAATTCCTGCTGCTTTGTTTGTTTACAAAAATTGATAAGTGGATCTCAAAATTCATATGTAAATTCAAGCAATCCAGAACAATCTTGAAAAAGAAGAACAAAGTTGGAAAACTCACATTTCCCAATTTCAAAAGTATAGTAATCAAGACATAGGGTATTGGCACGAGGATAGACGTGTAGGTACACAGAATAGAATTGAGAGTCTGAAAATAAACCCATACATCTATGGTCAATTGGATTTCAACAAGGGTTGAAAGAAACCAAAAAAGTGAAGTTGGACCACTACCTCACACCTTATACAGAAATTAATTCAAAATGGATCACCAACCTAATTGTAAGAGATAAAACTCTTAGATGAATCATAAACATAAATCTTTGGGACCTCAGATTAGGCAATGATTTCTTAGGTATGGCACCAAAAGAATAAATTGCAAAAGAAAAAATACATAAGTTAAACATCAACAAATTAAAAACTTTTCTGTTTCAAATGACATCATCAAGAAAGTGAAAAGACAATCCATACACTAGGAGAAAATATTTGCAAATCATATATCTGATAAAGGATTTACACATTTAAAGCATTCTTACAACTAAACAACTACAACAAAAAAGACAAATAACCCAATTAAGAAATGGGCAAAGAACTTGAATAAACATTTTTCCAAAGAACATATACAATTACCAATAAGCACATGAAAAGATGTTGTTGCTAGGTACCATCCAGTCAGTTCCAACTCATAGCAACCCTATGCACAACCAAATGAAACACTGCCTGGTCCTGCACCATCCTTACAATCCTTGTTATGCTTGAGCCCATTGTTGCAGTCACTGTGTCAATCCATCTTGTTGAGGGTCTTCCTCTTTTCTGCTGACGCTGTACTTTATCAAGCTTGATGTCCTCCAGGGACTGATCCCTCCTGACAACATGACCAAAATATGTAAGACGCAGTCTCACCATCCTTGCTTCTAAGGAGCATTCTGGTTGCACTTCTTTCAAGACAGATTTGATCGTTCTTTTGGCAGTCCGTGGTATATTCAATATTCTTCACCAACATCACAATTCAAACATGTCAATTCTTATTCAGTCTTCCTTATTCATTGTCCAGCTTTCACATGCATATGATGCGATTGAAAATACCATGGCTTGGGTCAGGAGCACCTTAGTTTTCAAGGTGACACCTTTGCTTTTCAACACTTTAAAGAGGTCTTTTGCAGCAGATTTGCCCAGTGCAACGCATACATTAGTTCTTGACTGCTGCTTCCATGGGTGTTGATTGTGGATCCAAGTAAAATAAAATCCTTGACAACTTCAATCTTTTCTCCATTTATCATGATGATGTTTATTGGTCCAGTTGTGAGGATTTTTGTTTTCTTTATGTTGAGGTGCAATCCTTACCAAGGTCTGTGGTCTTTGATCTTCATCAGTAAGTGCATCACGTCCTCTTCACTTTCAGCATGCAAGGTTGTGTCATCTGCACATCATAGGTTGTTAACGAGTCTTCCTTCAACCCTGATGCTTGTTCTTCTTCATATGGTTGAGCTTCTTGGATTATTTGCTCAGCATACAGATCGAATACGCATGGTGAAAGAATACAACCCTGATGCACCCCTTTCATGAGTTTAAACCACTCAGTATCCACTTGTTCTGTCTGAACAACTGCCTCTTAATCTATGTACAGGTTCCTCATGAGCACAATTAAGTGTTCTGGAATTGCCATTCTTCGCAATGTTATCCATAATTTGCTATGATCCACACAGTCGAATGCTTTTGCATAGTCAATAAAACACAGGTAAGCATCCTTCTGGTATTCTCCACTTTCAGCCAGGATCCATCTGACATCAGCAATGATTTCCTTGGCCCCATGTCCTCTTCTGAATCTGGCCTGAATTTCTGGCAGTTCTCTGTCGATATACTACTGCAGCCACTTTTGAATGACCTTCAGGAAAATTTTACATGCTTGTGATATTAACGATATTGTTCAATAATTTCTGCATTTGGTTGGGTTAATGGTTATGCATTAGTTGTTACGGGAATGCAAATAAAAAACTACAATGAATTACCACTTCACATTCAGTAGGACAGCTATAATTAAAAAGACAGACATTAACAAGTGTTGGTGACAATGTGGGAAAAAATGGTACTCGCATACATTTCTAGTGGGAATGTAAAATGTTGCAACTGCTTAGAAAACAGTCTGGCAGTTCATTAAGCTTTAAACACAGAGTTACCGTATGACTCAGGAATTCCACTCCTCAGTGAACTGAAAACAAAAATACTAATTTTCAGAGGAACATTATTCATAATACTCAAAGAGATTAAACTTAAATATCCATCAACTGAAGAATGGATAAACAAAATGTGGTATATCCATACAAGGGATCAAAAGGAGCAAAGGATTGAAACATGCTACAACATGGATGAATCTTGAAAATACTATTCTAAGTGAAAGGAGCCAGATACAAAAGGCCACATAATTGTATGTCCGTTTATATGAAATGTCCGGAAGAGGCAAATCCGTAAAGACAGATAATAGATTAGTGGTTGCCAGGGGACGTGTGGTAGGGAGGGAGGTAAGGATGTGGAGTGACAACTGATGGGTACAGTTTCTTTTTGGGGTGATGAAAATGTTTTGGGATTAGACAGTGGTGATGACTGCACAACATTGTGAAAATATTAAAAACACTAAATGTATGCTTGAAAATGGTGGCTTTTATGGTATGTAAATTTGTGAATTATATCTCAAAGATTATACATATCTGTATATATGTATATGTTTATATATATGTATATAAAATATGTACATATATATACAAAAGATTCAATGTAAGCCTCACCTCCTTCTTACAATTCTGTCACAGTTTTCTCAGGCTTGATTAGATAAGCCCTTCCCCCACTGCACCACTTGCTTCTCTCTCACTTATTCCAGGGAGTTGTAGTCATCAAGTTTCTTCTTGGCCTTTATGTCTGAGTCACCAGCACTTGGTACAGTTACTTAGCACGTAGCACAGCACAGCAATTAGTAATTTGGGGGAAGGTAAGTGACTTTGTCCTATTTAATGCTCAGATTGTATTCAAAATTAGACTACCAGCTTTGCCACCATTGGTGAGAACTTGGGGAATCCACACAACCTCTCTGAGCATAAATTGCCTCTTCTGTAAAATAAGAATGATAATAATGCCCACCCTGGTTGTCTAATCCCACCCCAACACACCCCAGTTCTGGCTGGTATTCTGTGGATCTGGACAAGCTGAGGGACCAAAAGTAACTCTTTCAAAGATCCAAATAAAAATTTAAAAAACCCAAAACCATTGCCATCCAGTTGATTCTGACTCATAGCAATCCTATAGGACAGAATAGAACTGCCCCATATGGTTTCCAAGGAATGCCTGGTGGATTTGAACTGCCAACCTTTTGGTTAGCAGCCGTATCTCTTAACTACTATACCACCAGGGTTTCCTCAATGATCAAAGATGGTGATAAAGCAGCATCCAGAGATAAAACCAACAAAATAGAAGCTCCAGAGGACAGGGTGAGCAGAGAGAGAGAATGCCCAGACAGGCAACGGGGTGTGGAATAGGGATCCCAAACAAAAGTGGAAAGTTTGAATGGAGGGCAGGATGCAGAATGTGGAGAGACCCCTTGAGCAGCAGGACGTCATCTGGCGAAGTCTGAATTTCTGGTGGGGATGGAGAACAAGCAGCCAAGAGTTCTGAGTTGGCAGTATTATGGGTTCCTTAAAGGTTGGCCAGAGCCCTCATGGGTTTGAAGGGTGGAACGAGGGGTCTTTAAGTAATGGCCCAATGAGTCTGTAGGGAATATGGGTAGAAAGTGAGGGCATGAGAGTGCTGTATTGGCTGCTGAAGGCTGGGGGAGACTAGGGTGAAGAGCAATGGGCAGCAGGGGGTGCATACATGAGCATCCTTTCATCCCACTGCAGAAGAGCCTATAGAGGAATAGTGATGGATGACAAAGGGCGGCGTACCATGTTGCATGGATTCCTCATTTACCTCCCATAACAATCCTACAAGAGAGGTACAATTATGTTCCCATTTTAGAGACGAGAAAATTGAGGTTAAGAAAGGTTAAATTCAGGGACTTCTGACCAACATGGTGCCATAGTCAGAAGCACTACACCATCCCTTCACAGCAAAGACCTGAAAAACTAAGTAAAACAGAGACAAATGTCATTCTTGGAACCCAAAGGGTCAAATGAAGAGAAAAAGAACTCAGCCAAACACCAAATGGGCTAAGAAACTAACAGAGGACAGAGAGCAAAGGGAGATAAGTGCAGAGATCCCTTACCAGCAAAAACAGCATGGATTCACCATCTTGGACTCCTGTCAGGGTTTGGCGGACAGGACACACAGGAAAGCAGCTTCATGGAGCTCCCAGCAGGAGACAGAGCACCCGGTAACCAGCGATACACGCTTTTCCACTCCCCATCCTTGCCCCACTGCTCTACCTCTGAGCTTCCTGGCTGGCTGCATCGGCTCAGCCGGCCAAGAGGTGCAGCATCCGTGCTGCTTGGATACGCCCCACACGCATCCCAGATTGGTGGACATGGAGTACAGGAAAGCAGCTCCATGAAGTTCCCAGCAGGAGACAGCACCTCCTGGACCCTCCCTGATGCACCGTAGCTGAGTGACCGGCCCCAGCCATCAGACAAGGAGGTGAAAAGTATCACGACTACAGATGAGCAAACAACAAAGAATGAATAGCCTGGCTGTTGAGACATAACCAAAACCAACAAAAAAGCAGGATGAAACAAACAAATCTACAATCAAGAAATGAAGAAAATAACTACTGAATGTCCTGAAGACAGCAAACAATATCAAAACATAAAAAAAAAAAGCAGGACAGGATGGTTCCACTAGCTGCCCAAAAGAAATCACCGGATGACTTTCCAGTAGAAGAAGAGGCACTAGAACAACCTAAAAGGGAATTCAAACCACTAATATTCAGAGGTATCCAAGAGGTGAAGCAAAAAGCAGACAAAAATGAGGAAAAAATAGACAAATTTATGGAAAAAGCGGGCACAGACAAATTCATGGAAAATGCAGACAAAAAAAGGAAGAATTCAGGAAAATAATACAGTAACAAAATGCCAAAATAAATTCACAACTAGAAATTAAACAAAAACAACAATTAAAAATCCGAAAGATAACAAGATTTCAGAAAGGGACTGTGTCATAGAAGGGCTGAGAAGCAGGTTTGAAATGATGGAAGACAGGAACAGCAATATTGAAGACATATAAGATATAGACCCCAAAAGAAAAATACCGAGACTTATCATAATTACATTCACTAAAACCAAACACAAAGAAAAATTCCTGCGAGCACCTTGAGAAAAACAAAAAGTCACATACAGAGGAGAAACAATAAGACTAAACGCTGATTATCTGGCAGAAACAATGCAGGCAAGAAGGCAATGGGATGACATATATAAAACCTTGAAAGAAAAAAACGGCCAGTCTAGAATAATATATCCTGCAACACTTTTACTCAAATATGATGGTGAAATTAGGACATTTCCAGATAAACAGAAATTAAGGGAATATGTAAAAACCAAACCAAACTTATAGGAATTATTAAAGGGAGTCCTTTGGTCTGAGGACAAACAACATCAGACCACAGCCTGAATCTAGAAGGCAAGATTGTACCAGCCAGGTACAAACCTAGGAAATGAGCTTTCAAGGTCTATCCAAAACCAAAACAATTGCAATAGGGGACTAGAGAGTTGAATCTGTAAATGAAAATGTCAGAAAAATGAAAGAGGGAATAAATGGTATAGATATAGAACTTTCTAATGGACAGGAAGGCAAGGGGGTACCAAGTAATAATACACTTGTTCAAACCTAGGAAGGTAAGGGTAAATTTCAAGATAACCACAAAGAAAGTTAACAAACCTACTCATCAAAATAAAGAAGAAAAACATAAAGCCTCAATAAAAGCAAAATCTATAAAAATGAAAGAAATGAAAAAGAAATCCACAAACAAAAGGAACTCAACACAAGAAGGTAAGAGAAACAAAGGAAATGTTTGTTTTTTTTAAAAAAAAAGCACTACAAAATGACAGCAATAAACTCACACCTGTCAATAATTATGCCAAATATAAACGGACTAAATGCATCCATAAAGAGACACAGAGTGACAGACTGGATGAAAAAAAAACAGGATCCATCAATATGCTGTCTACAAGAGACACACCTTAGAAACAAAGATGTAAATTTTTTTTAATTCAAGGATGGGGAAATAAAAAAAATTAAGCAAATAACTACCAAAAAAGAGCAGGAGTAACAAGACAAATGTCAGATAAGATAGACTTTAAAGCAAAATCCGCCATAAAAGACAAGGAAAGAAGGGCACTATATAATGATTAAAGGGACAACCCATCATGAAGACTTAACCACAATAAACATCTACACACCAAATCACAGGGCTCCAAAATACACAAAACAAAATCTAATAGGACTGAAAACAGAAATTGACAGTTCCACAATAATGGTAGGAGACTTCAACATACTACTCTCAGTAAAGGACAGAACATCTAGAAAGAAACACAACAAAGATGCAGATGAGCTAAAGAGCACAACCAGCCAACTTGACTTCATAAACATATATAGAACATTCCACACAACAGCTGCAAATTACACATTCTTTTCCAACGCACAAGGAACATTCTCCAGAATAGACCACATCTTAGGCCAGAGAGCAACCCTCAACAAAATCCCAAACACTGAGTTAATACAAAGTATCTTCTCTGACCACAACACCATCAAAGTAGAATTAACAACAGGAACAACAAGGAAAAAAATCAATTACATGGAAACTGAATAACACCCTGCTTAAAAACACACTGGGTAGAGAAGAAATCAGAGAGGGATTCCTAGAATCGAATGAGAATGAAAACACATCATACAAAAGTCTTTGGGACACAGCAAAGGCAGTCCTCAGAGGTCAATTTATAGCAATAGATGTACATATCAAAAAAGAAGAAAGAGACAAAATAAAAATTTAGGTACATGACTTGACCAAATAGAAAGAGAAAGCAGCCCACAGCCACCAGAAGAAAGGAAATAATAAAGATCGGAACAGAAATAAATGAAATAGAGAGTAGAAAAATAGTAGAAAGAATCAACAAAACCAAGAGTTGGTTCTTTGAAAGGATCAACGAAATCGACAAGCCACTGGCCAAATTGACCAAAAAAAAAACAGGAGAGAATGCAAACAACCCAAATAAGAAATGAAATGGGGGACATTACAACAGACCCAAGTGAAATAAAAAGGATCATAACAGAGTATTATGAAAAACTATACTCCAACAAATTTGAAAACCTAGAAGAAATGGACAAATTTCTAGAGACACACTACCTACCCAAACTAACGCAAAATGATGTTGAAAATCTGAACAGACCCATAACAAGATAAGAGATTGAAAAGATAATAATAAAAAAAAAAACTCCCAACCAAAAAAGTCCTGGCGCAGATGGGTTTGGCGGAGGATTCTACCAAACATTCAGAGAAGAGCTTACACCAGTACTACTCAAACTATTTCAGAACATAGAAAAGGAAGCAATACTTCTGAATTCATTCTATGAAGCCAGCATAACCTTGACACCAAAACCAGGCAAAGACACCACAAAAAAAGAAAATCACAGACCAATATCTCTCATGAATATAGAAGCAAAAATTCCCAACAAAATTCTAGCCAATAGAATTCAGCATCATATCAAAAAAATAATACACCATGACCAAGTAGGATGTTTCAGCATTAGAAAATCCATCAGTGTAATCCACCACACAAATAAGAGGAAAGAAAAGAATCACATGATCATCTCAATTGATGCAGAAAAGGCATTAGACAAAGTCCGACACCCATTCCTGATAAAAACTCTCAAGAAAATAGATGTGGGAGGAAAATTTCTCAACATAATAAAGGACATATATGCAAAACCAATGACCAACATCATTCTTAATGGAGAGATGCTAAAAACATTCCCTCGGAGAACAGGAACAAGACAAGGATACCTTTTATCACCACTCCTATTTAACATTGTGTTGGATGTCCTAGCTAGAGCAATAAGGCAAGAAACAGAAATAAGGGGCATCCGAATCGGTAAGGAAGAAGTTAAACCCTCCCAATTTGCGGATAATATGGTACTGTACGTAGAAAACCCAAAAGACTCCAAGAGAAAACTACTGGAACTAACAGAAAGATTCAGCAGAGCAGCAGGCTACAAGCTAAACATACAAAATCAGTTGGATTCCTATATACCAATAAGAGAACAGCGAAAAGGAAATCAGGAAAACAATGCCATTTGTAATAGCCCTAAAACAATAAAATACTTGTGAATAAATCTAACCAGGGGTGTAAAAGACCTATACAAAGAAAAACTACAAAACACTACTGCAAGAAACCAAAAGAGATTTACATAAATGGAAAATATACCATGCTCGTGGATAGGCAGACTCAACATTGTGAAAATGACAACTGAACCCAAAGTGATTTACAAATACAAAGCAAAACCAAACACCAACAACATTCTTTAAAGAAATAGAAAAACTTATCATTAACTATATGAAAAGGGAAGAAGCCCTGGATAAGTAAAGCACTACTGAAGAAAAATAAAGCAGGAGAACTCATGCTACCTGACCTCAAAATCTACTATACAGCTACAGTAGTCAAAACAGCCTGGTGCTGGTACAAGGACAGATACATTGACCGATGGAACAGAAATCCATCCACCTATGATCACCTGATCTTCGACAAGGTCCTAAAGTCCATCAGATGGGGAAAAGATAGTCTTTTTAACAAATGGTGCTGGCAAAACAGGATGTCCATCTGCAAAAAAAATGCAATAGGACCCATACATCACACCATACACAAAAAGTAGCTCAAAATGGATCAAAGACTTAAATATAAAGCCAAAAACTCTGAAATTCATAAAAGAAAAATTGGATCAATGCTAGAGGCCCTCGTACATGGCATTAACAGGATACTAACCACAACCAACAACACACAAGCTCCAGAGCATAAGCTAGGTAACTGGGATCTTATAAAAATTAAATGCTTACACTCATCAAAAGAATTCACCAAAAGAAGAAAAGAGAACCTACAGATTGGGAAAAAAATTGTGGCTATTACAAATCAGACAACAGTCTAATCTCTAAAATCTACAAGAAAATCCAGCACCTGTACAAAAAAAGGACAAATAATCCAATTAAAAAATGGGCAAAGGATATTACGAACAGACACTTCACCAAAGAAGACATTCAAGCGGCTAGCCGACATGTGAGGAAATGCTGAAGATCTCTAGCCACCAGAGAGATGCAAATCAAAACCACAATGAGATACCATCTCACCAAGCATTACTGCCACAAATCGAAAAGACAGGAAATAAATGTTGGAGAGGCTATGGGGAGATCGGAACTCTTATGCGTTGCTGGCGGGAATGCAAAATGATACAATCATTGTGGAAAATGATATGGCACTTCCTTGAAAAACTAGAAATAGAACTATCTCGTATGATCCAGCAATCCCACTCCTAGGAATATATCCTAGAGAAATAAGAGTCATCACACAAATAGACATATGCACACCCATGTTCATTGCAGCATTGTTCACAATAGCAAAAAGACGGAAACAACCTAGATGCCCATCAACCGATGAACGGATAAACAAACTGTGGTACATACACACAATGGAGTATTATGCAACGATAAAGAACAGTGATGAATCTGTGAAGCATCTCCTAAAATGGATGATTCTGGAAGGCATTATGCTGAGTGAAATAAGTGAATCACAAAAGGACAAATATTGTATGAGACCACTACTGTAAAAACTCATGAAAATGTTTACGTACAAAAAGAAACAACCTTTGACAGTCACAAGGGAGGGAAGAGTGGGGATGGAAAAGCACGTAATAGACAACAGATAAGTGGAAACTTTGGTGAAGGGTAAGACAGTACACAAATCCTGGTGGCGTAATGGTTAAGTGCTATGGCTGCTAACCAAGAGGTGGGCAGTTGGAACCCACAAGGCTCTCCTTGGAAACTCTATGGGGAAGTTCCACTCCTTCCTATAGGGTCGCTATGAGTTGGAATCAACTCTGTGGCAGTGGGGGAAGACAGTACACAGTAGTGGGGAAGCCAGCACAACCTGTATAAGGAAGGTCATGGTAGCTCCATAAAAATATCCAAATTCTCTGAGGGACTGAATTGCTGGGCTGAGGGCTGTGGGGGCTATTACAAATGGTACTTTTTTCCTGATTTCCTTTTCACTAGATGTGGCAGGGACGGGGAGGAAAGGGGTAAAGGTGCCAGGGGACAGCAAAGCCAGTTTGTTTCACTGTGATTAAGGATAGAAAATAATAGCCTGCAAGAAATCTGTTTTGAAAACTCAAAATACTTGCCCATCCAGAAAGACTGAGCTTTGAAACTCGGAACAACTGGTTGAATTAAATGTGTTTCGGAGTGGAAATGGAGAAAATTAATCAGCTTGTAACACACTATAGATATCAAGGCGTCTGCAGTCTGATAAGAAAGAAAAATACCAGAAACCCACAGATAGAATTGACACTAAATTCCCTGTGATTCTGATGGGCAGCTAAAACCAAACCCAAACCCACTGCCGTCGAGTCGATTCCAACTCATAGTGACCGTATAGGACAGAGTAGAACTGCCCCGGAGAGTTTCCAAGGAGCGCCTGATGGATTCGAACTGCTGACCTCTTGGTTAGCAGCCGTAGCTCTTAACCACTATGCCACCGGGGTTTCCTGATGTTTATTTTTTGGAAGGATTGCTTTATGAGTTTTGTTTTGCTTTTAAAAAAAAGATAAACCATAGCCATGAGCATATTCAAAGGTGTTTTGGGATGATCAGAGTTAGGGGTCTGTTTTCCTCCTGCCCTTACGTGTATCCCCCCAGTGCCCATGCAGGAGACATGGCAGGTGTGGGCGGGGGGGATCTGTGGTGTTTAAATGATTTCTTTATAATCTTTCCAAAAGCACGTATCAGTGTTCATGACACCAAACTAAAAACATGTAGTCCGTTTTATATTTACATTAAAGACATCACAGTATGGAAACTAATGTGGACTAGCTATGTAATTCTGTGATTAAATGATGTGGATTTCAAGTGCAGAATTTATTTTCAGATTCTAATTAAAACCAAAATGAGCTGCATGAATTCTGCTAACATGCATGAATTATCTTGTACATTATAATATTAATAACCCTCTTTTTTCAAGTTGTTTCCAAGGGAGTCAAGGAGCCAAAGTGAGTGAGTAGAGAGAAGAGCTTTCTCTCATGAGCATTTAGCTTCCAGCCCTGAGGATGGGTCCTCACAGAAGATCACCAGCACTATGTGTTCAGGACTCTGGAACGGAACCCGAGCTTTACATGGCTTGGGTCAGATGACCCTAAGTTCTCTGATGGCCCTCTGATCCCAGGACTCTATTGTTCCTGAAGAAGTCCCTCTGTGCCCCTCCTCCCAGAGCAACTCCCTGCTCCACAAGGCAGGAAGAGACAGGACTTGCCCTATCCTTAAAGACAGGATCCTTTCTCGGGGCTGAAAACATCCTATCACTGGAACTGCTGTTTTCTTAGCTAATGTTCAGCCTGGCAATAGGGATTTTCTGGCTTGCTAGTTGTACACCTTTATTTAAGCTCTTTGAAAAAGTACTCCTGTGTCAAAACAAACCAGTGCCTCAACTAACTGAGTGTGCCACTTAACCAATTTACCTGAGTAACTAGCACTGGCCCGCTGTTTCAGAGCTCTCAGGCTCCAGCAGTGTGGGGGAGGGAGAGCCCTGTGAACCAGAAGGAGGGAGCCTGTGTCGCCCGGGCTCCCTATGGACTCTGAACCAGACACAAGTCTTCAACCAGGAAAGAAGAAGAAAGGAAGAAAGTAGCGCTTATTTTTTGTGAACTAGCTAGGTCCTACCCCTTATGGCACAGTGGTTAGAGCACAGGCTGCTAACTGAAAGGTCAGCGGCTGCTCTGGGGGAGAAAGACGTGGCCTGTGGAAGTCGGCTTTCCTAATGACTGAAAAGAAACCCGTTGCCATGGAGTCAATTCCAACTCATAGCGACCCTATAGGACAGAGTAGAATCGCCACATAGAGCTTCCAAGGAGCGGCCGGTGGGTTCAAACTGCCAACCTTTTGGTTAGTAGCCATAGCTTTTAACCCTATGGGGCAGTTCTACTCTGTCTTACGGGGTCACTATAATTCAGTAATGGGTTTTTACTAGAGCAGAGACATACGTCCTCTCAATTTTGTTGTTAGTTGCTGTTTGGTCGGCTCCGATTTACAGTGATCCCATGTACAGAAGAACAAAAAGTTCCCTGATCCTGCACCATCTTCATGATCGTTAGTCTGCTTGAGTCCGTTGTTGCAGCCAGTGTTTGAGTGCCGTTTAACCTAGGGTTCTCATCTTCCACCACTATATCCGACAGTGTTCTGTTGTGATGCATAGGGTTTTCATTGGCTAATTTTCAGAAGTAGATAACCAGGCCTTTCTTCCTAGTCTGTCTTAGTCTGGACGTTCTGCTGAAACCTGTGCTCCATGGGTGACCCTGCTGGTATTTGAAATACCAGCGGCATACCTTCCAGCATCACAGCAACACATAAGCCATGACACAAACTGACAGATGGGTGTTGGCTCCTCTCATTTACTTCTGACAAAATCCTTAAAGGTGAGTGTCCCCATCTCCATTTTACAGATAAGAAAACTAAGTTCCAGTGAGGTTAAGCAACTGACCCACGATCACACAGAGCTGAGAATCGTTGACCTTCAGTAAGGTGACGTAGCTGTAGTCACCGCCTCTCCACCTGTCCTGAGGAAGGCAGCTCCCCAAGTTCCTAGTGTGCTGAACGAAGATGCTGCAGCCCAGAGCACACATCACGGAGGTTCAGACGTGGAAGGGCAGTCAGGGCCAGTGTAATCGGGACCTCCCCAGTTCCCACAGGATCTGTGCCCGTTTTGCCTAGATGTAAACACATAATTGAGAAGACCAAACATTTTCTTCTGAAGTGTCTTTAGTTTCCTGTTTCTACAGACTGAGAGCAGGTGCATTGTTCTTCTCTGCTGAGGGTGGTTCTCATACAAACAAAGGATTCAGTGTGGCTCCTTCCACCAAAGTTAAAATTCCATTTAGAAGTAAATTGACTTCCTGAAATATGTATATTGGCAGCAGCGGCCACCATAGCTGGTATTACATTTTCCATTTAACATAGTGCTGTTTGCCTTGACAGATTCCATGCTTTTTTAGACAGAAATCAATAGAGTGATGTTTGAGGAGCTAGAATATAGCTGGAATATATATTTCATCCTCCCCCCCCACCCAGAATCTTGCATTTTTTGCAGATGGATATCCAGTTATGCCAGCACCATTTGTTAAAAAAGACTGTCTTTTCCCCATTTAACTGTTTTGGGGCCTTTGTCAAATATCAACTGCTCCTATGTGGATGGATTTATGTCTGGATTCTCAATTCTGTTCCATTGGCCCATGTATCTGTTGTTGTACCAGTGCCAGGCTGTTTTGACTACTGTGGTGGTATAATAGGTTCTGAAATCAGGTAAAGTAAGGCCTCCCACTTTGTTCTTCTTTTTCAGTAATGCCTTAGTTATCTGGGGGCTCTTTCCCTTCCATATGAAATTGGTGATTTGTTTCTCCATCTCATTAAAGAATGTCCTTGGGATTTGGATCCGAATTGCATTAAATCTATAGATCGCTTTTGGTAGAATAGACATTTTTAAAATGTTAAGTCTTCCTGTCCCTGAGCAAGGTATGTTCTTCCCCTTATGTCTCTTTTGGTTTCTTGCAGAAGTGTACTGTAGTTTTCTTTGTATAAGTCTTTTACATCTCTGGGAAGATTTATTCCTAAGTATTTTATCTTCTTGGGGGCTACTGTAAATGGCATTGATTTGGTGATTTCCTCTTCGATGTTCTTTTTGTTGGAGTAGAGGAATCCAGCTGATTTTTGTATGTTTATCTTGTATCCTGATACTCTGCCGAACTCTTTTATTAGTTTCAGTAGTTTTCTGGAGGATTCCTTAGGGTTTTCCGTGTATAAGATCATGTCATCTGCAAACAGAGATACTTTTACTTCTTCCTTGCCGATCTGGATGCCCTTTATTTCTTTATCTAGTCTAATTGCTCTGGCTAGGACTTCCAGCACAACGTTGAATAAGAGTGGTGATAAAGGGCATCCTTGTCTGGTTCCCGATCTCAGTGGGAATGTTTTCAGGCTCTCTCCATTTAGGGTAATGTTGGCTGTTGGCTTTGTATAAATGCCCTTATTATGTTGAGAAATTTTCCTTTAATTCCTATTTTGCTGAGAGTTTTTATCGTGAATGAGTGTTGAACTTTGTCAAATACCTTTTCTGCATCAATTGATAAAATCATGTGATTCTTGCCTTTTGTTTTATTTATGTGGTGGATTACATTAATTGTTTTTCTAATGTTCAACCATCCCTGCATACCTGGTATGAATCCCACTTGGTCATGGTGAATTATTTTTTTGATATGTTGTTGAATTCTATTGGCTAGAATTTTGCTGAGGATTTTTGCATCTACATTCATGAGGGATAGAGGTCTATAATTTTTTCTTGTGGTGTCTTTACCTGGTTTTCCTATCAGGGATATGGTGGCTTCATAAAATAAGTTTGGGAGTATTCCATTCTTTTCTATGCTCTGAAATACCTTTATTAGTAGTGGTGTCAACTCTTCTCTGAAAGTTTGGTAGAACTCTGCAATGAAGCCGTCAAGACCAGGGCTTTTTTTTTTTTTTTTTTGAGAGTTTTTTGATTACGTTTTCAATCTCTTCTTTTGTTATGGGTCTATTTAGTTGTTCTACTTCTGTTTGTTAGTTTAGGTAGGTAGTGTGTTTCTAGGAATTCATCCATTTCTTCTAGGTTTGCAAATTTGTTTGAGTATAGTTTTTCATAGTAATCTGATATGATTCTTTTAATTTCAGTTTGGGTCTGTTATGATATCGCCCATCTCATTTCTTATTTGGGTTATTTGCTTCCTCTCCTGTTTTTCTTTTGTCAGTTTGGCCAATGGTTTATCAATTTTGTTGAGTTTTTCAAAAAAACGGCTTTGGTCTTGTTAATTCTTTCAATTGTTTTTCTGTTTTCTATTTCATTTAGTTCAGCTCTATTTTTTATTATTTGTTTTCTTCTGGTGCCTGTGGGTTTCTTTTGTTGCTCTCTTTCTATTTGTTCAAGTTTTAGGGATAAATCTTTGATTTTGGCCCTTTCTTCTTTTTGGATGTGTGCATTTATTGATATAAATTGGCCTCTGAGCACCGCTTATGCTGTGTCCCAAAGGTTCTGATAGGAAGAGTTTACATTCTCATTCCAACCCAGTGACGTCAAGTCGATTCTGACCCATGTTGGATTCTATGAATTCCTTTATTCCATCCTTAATGTCTTCTATAAACCAGTCTTTTTTGAGCAGAGTATTGTTCAGTTTCCAAATGTTTGATTTCTTTTCCCTGCTTTTCCTGTTGTTGATTTCCACTTTTATGGCCTTATGGTCAGAGAAGATGCTTTGTAATATTTCAAAGTTTTGGATTTGGCTAAGGCTTGCTTTATGACCTAATATGTGGTCTATTCTAGAGAATGTTCCATGTGCACTAGAAAAGAAAGTATAGTTGGTTACTGTTGAGTGGAGTGTTCTGTATATGTCTACAAGGTCAAGTTGGTTGATTGTGGCATTTAGATCTTCCGTGTCTTTATTGAGCTTCTTTCTGGATGTCCTGTCCTTCACCTAACGTAGTGTGTTGAAGTCTCCTACTATTATTGTGGAGCTATCTCACTTTTCAATGCTGATAGAGTTTGTTTTATGTATCTTGCAGCCCTGTCATTGGGTGCATAAATATTTAATATGGTTATATCTTCTTGGTGTATTGTCCCTTTAATCATTATATAGTGTCCTTCCTTATCCTTTATGATGGATTGAACTGTAAAGTCTATTTTGTCAGAAATTAATTTTGCCTCTCCTGCTCTTTTTTGATTGTTGTTTGCTTGATATTTTTTTTCCATCCTTTGAGTTTTAGTTTGTTTGTGTCTCTAAGTCTAAGATGTGTCTCTTGTAGGCAGCGTATAGACAGATCTTGTTTTTTAATCCATTCTGCCACTCTCTGTCTCTTTATTGGTGCATTTAGTCCATTTACATTCAGGGTAATTATGGATAGGTATGAATTTAGTGCTATCATTTTGATGTCTTTTTTTGTGTGTTGACAGCTTCTTTTTTCCACTTGATTTTATGTGCTGAGTAGATTTTCTTTATGTATTGTCCTTTCCTCATATTTGCTGTTGTTGATTTTGTTTCTGCTGAGTCTGTATTTTTCCCTTGTATTTTATTTTGATGAGTAGGATAGTTTGTCTCCTTTGTGGTTACCTTATTATTTACCCCTATTTTTCTAAATTTATAACTAACTTTTATTTCTTTGTATCACCGCATTCCTCTCCACACGGAAGGTGTATGATTACATTTCGTAGTCCCTCTTTATTAGTTTAATGTTGTCTTCTTTTATATAATAACATCGCCGTTACCCTGTGTTGGGCTTTTTTTTTTTTTTTTTTATCTTGCTTTGTTTTTTTTTTTGATTTCCCTGTCTGGGTTGACTTCTAGTTGCCCTGCCCAATGTTCTAGTCTTGGGTTGATACCTGATATTATTGATTTTCTAACCAAAGAATGCCCTTTAGTATTTCTTGTACTTTTGGTTTGGTTTTTATGAATTCCCTCAACTTGTGTTTATCTGGAAATGTCTTCATTTCACCTTCATATTTAAGAGACAGTTTTGATGGAAATATGATTCTTGGTAGGCAATTTTTTTTCCTTCACTTTTTTAAATATGTCATTCCATTGCCTTCTTGCCTGCATGGTTTCTGCCAAGTAGTCCGAGCTTATTCTTATTGGCTGTCCATTGTAGGTGTCTTTTCTTTTATCCCTCGCTGCTCTTATAATTCTCTCTTTATCTTTGGTTTTGGCAAGCTTGATTATAATATGTCTTGATGACTTTCTTTTAAGATCTACCTTATGTGGAGTTCGATGAGCATCTTGGATAGACATCTTCTCATCTTTCACAGTATCAGGGAAGTTTTCTGCCAACAAATCCTCAACAATTCTCTCTGTGTTTTCTGTTATCCCTCCCTGTTCTGGTACTCCAGTCACTCGTAGGTGATTTCTCTTGATAGAGTCCCACATGATTCTTAAGGTTTCTTCATTTTTTTGTATTCTTTTATCAGATTTTTCTTCAAATATATTAGTGCCAAGTGATTTATCTTCGAGTTCAGAAATTCTAGCTTCTACTTGCTCAGTTCTGCTCCTCTGACTTTCTATTGAGTTATCTAATTCTGTAATTTTATTGTTAATCTTCTGAGTTTCTGATTGCTGTCTGACTATGGATTTTTCCAGCTTATTAAACTTTTCATTATGTTCCTGAATAATCTTTCTGATTTCTTCAGTTGCTTTATCTGTTTTCCTTGGCTTTTTCTGCGTATTGCCTCATTTCCTTCCTGATGTCTTGAAGGGTTCTTTATTTTAAACTTTTGTATTCTGCATCTGGTAATTCCAGGAACGCACTTTCATCTAAAAGATCCCTGGATTCTTTGTTTAGAGAGCCTGTCGAGGTGATCATGGTCTGTTTCTTTATTGACTGTTGTGTCCGAGCCATCTATAAGTTATTGTGTTTGTTTATGCTTGCTTACTGTGTCGCAGCTGCTTGCTTTGTTTTGTTTTGGTATACCCCTATGGGTTGCTTGAGTGAGCTAGCTTGATTATTTTCACCTTTGGAGCTCTGGTGTCCTGTCCCCAGCTGGCTAGAGCTGTTATCAGGTATATCAGTTTAGGAGTCCATTCAGTTTTCTTGTATGAATTCAGCTCAGGTTTCCAGGTAGCTGATATCAAGTGTGTGGTACAGGCTCTGTCCTACAGTCTTAGAGGGGTAGGGGTGATTGGCGTATATACCCGTATCTGATTGCAGCAGGGGGTCATGCTCTGAACAAGGCAGGGGGCTGAGAACCAATCCCCAAGTGTCTCTGAGTAAAACCATCTCTGTTCCCTAGAGCGTGCTGGTGGGTGGGCTGTGCAGAGGGACCATGGGCACCCAAAGTTTTTGTTGTAAGGACTGGGAGGTACCAGTCATCCCTGGACCCCTGTCACAGGTGGCTGGGTGACCCAAGTGGAGCCACCAGTCCTTAGGTCCCTGTTATGGGTAGGTGAGGACCTTGTTTAATAGGCAAAGCAATGTCAAACACCCAACTCTCCACTGCACCACTGAAATGGTTGGAGTTTGCCAACAAGGGCCTATTCTCCTGAAATAGGCCCACACAGGGCCATGCAGAAGGGAGAGGTGCTCAGGGTCTACGGACTGTTTATGCCTGGACAGGAACCGCTTCTGTCCTGAGCTCCCCCAGTTAATGGAGGTAGCAAATTATCTTTTCCCCCCAGTTTTAAATTTTTTCCTTCCCCAAGGCTGGGAGGACAGCTCCAGGTGCTCACCAGGGTCTCTCTCAAGCCCAGGGATTCAGCCACTGAAGCTGGCTTGGGGGTGGGGGGAGGGGGGCACAGTAAAATATACGCAAGTACTTAGCTTTTGCCGAGAGCGCCCTTCTCCTCAGGTTCTGGAGGTGTGAGTGGGCTGTGTGGTTGGCTGCTTCTCGCTGAGGAAACTGAGGGCCAAATGCTAGGACCAGCCCACTGGTGCCACCGCCACTCTGGGAATGGTCCCTGAGGGCTCCCTGCGATTCAGGTCTGGTAACTCCTCTCCACTTCTGAACCGTCTCCTCCTTCCCCTGTCCCTCAGTTCGTTGTCTAAGCTTGCCTTTGATGCTCAGGGCTCCCAGCTTGTCACAAATATACTCGTTTCACTTGTTTTTTTGGGTCTTTGTTATAAAGAGGGCTAGACGGAACCGTCTGTCTGTTCTGCCATCTTGGCTCCGCCTCTATGCTGTTAACCTTGAGGAGAGGGAAGTTGTCTCTGTCCCCTTGACTCCACTGTCAAGGAAAAAATGTGTGGGACAACAGAGTGGGGGGCGTATTTCCAGGTGAGTCAAGCTTGGAGAAAGACTTTCCGTTTCAATTCTTATGTGTCAGGAATGCACATACTTGGGCTTCCTTTGCAGAGTGGTATAATCTGATACAACAGGTTTGGGTAGAAAGAGAAAAGAGGCTACTTAGACCTCAAGCCTAGTGGGGTCCCTGGGTGGCGCCAGTGGTTAAGCACTGGAGTTAAAGGTTGGCAGTTGGAACTCACCCAGAGGTACCTTTGAAGATAGGCCTACCTAGTGATCTGCTTCCAAAAGGTCACTGCCTTGAAAACCCTATGGAGCACTTCTACTCTGCACACATGTGGTAGCCATGAGTTGGAATTGACTTGAGGGCAGCTAACAACAACAAAGATCTCAGGCCTAGACAGAGGGAGTCTTTACAAGAACCCAGCATATTAGAGCTCTGCATTGGGATTTGGGCCAAAGGCAACTCAAACATTGTTTAGCCTTTGATTTTCTAATCACTGTTTCACAGAGATAGAGGAGGGGTGTTGTGCTCAAGGACAGGGGTTTTAATAGTCCTGGCTCCTTGGGCAAATGCTCTCAAAATACCATCTGGTAGCTTCCAATCTCATCATCATTTCTAACAACTCTACCAGTGGGTTCCATGATTAAACAATTTGGGCAGAAAAGAAAATTCAGTCAACCAGGATGCAAAGTTCCCATAGCTGAGGATTGAATTCCAGGATCCTGGTTTAAATTCACTGGCCAGAGATCATGGAGACAAGTAGTTTGGTGTAAACAGAGGAAACAAAACCAGTCTACTGTCTGTCCCCTGGACCTGGGATAAGAATGGCTAAGCAACTGGCAGGTTCCAGGGAGGTCCGTGATGAATTTTCACATCAGAGTGCTCTGCTCTTCCTGCTGCAAGGAACGCTCCTAAAGTGGGACCCCCAGTATGGGCAGAGACACCCAACATCACTCTCCACATTTTATCCATTCTCCAAGATCCAGTTTCAGTCCAAAAATCTCTCCTATTGTGCCAGGCCATAGTGATCCTTCCTGATTCACTTGAAACATTATCTGACTGCCTGTTCTGTTTAATTTTTATTTTTACTCTATATTTCTATCCTCAATTAAGCAATAAACGTCTTAAGGGTTGTTACCATATTTTATGCTTTGTACTTTCCACAGAGCCTACTACAGGTACTTGTATATAACCTGAGCTCATATACTATTGTGATGGTTGGTTTTATGTATCGACTTGCTAGGCTATGCTTCCCAGCGGTTTGGCCAAACACTAAACTAGTTGCTGTTCTATAAAATAGGTCTAGTACAATGCAATCAGTTGAAAAGGGTGTTTTTTTCTTAGGGTGTGGTCTGCCCCCAGACTATAAATAGATATTTTTGCAAAACTTACTCTCTTTCTCTCCATTCTGCTTTCTTTCTGTCACCTGACCTATAGATCTTGGGACACAAGTGTGCTAAAATCTTCAGTCTGCTTCCTGACCTATGGATTTTGGGCTTGTCAGCCTCCAGCAATCACGTGAACCAATACCTTGAAGTAAATCTCTCTGTCTCTCTCTCTCTCTCTCTCTATATATATATAGATATATGCATACCCACTGCCATCGAGTTGATTCCGACTCATATTGACCCTATAGGACAGGGTAGAACTGCCCCATAGAGTTTCCAAGGAGTGCCTGGTGGATTCGAACTGCCGACCTTTTGGTTAGCAGCCGTAGCACTTAACCACTATACAACGTTGGTTCTGTTCTCTAGAGAACCCTGACAAAGACAACTATGAATAAATCACCTGAAAGGCCCAAAAATGAAAAAAGAAAAAACCTTGTTCTGATTTTAGTACAACGGGAAAACAACTCCTCAAATCTTCACCTGCAAGGCTACTCCTGAATTGCAGTAATAGCATCTTTGATACCTTCTTAGCATATTGTTACTCCCACCTATTTATTTCATATTGCAGCTAAATTGGAGTGTAATCTAATTTTGAAAACTATGTGCATACTATATTCCACCAATTATAAAACACACCATTTTTTTCATTTTGAACACTGAAGTTGGGGTATGTTTTCAATTGATGGCTAACATAATTAGCAGCATTTTTTCCTTTCTGAAAACCTGAAGAACCAAACTTCCTGCCGTTGAGTCCATTCTGACTCATAACGACCCTATAGGACAGAATAGAACTGCCCTCTAGGGTTTCCAAGGAACAGCTGGTGGATTCGAACTGCTGACCTTTTGGCTAGCAACCAAACTCTTAATCACTTCGCCACCAGGGCTCCTTTTCTTTCTTAGAGTTATACACAATAATGGTGCATCTTATAACCAGAGGCGACTTAAAACTGATGAGATATGGTATGTTTATATCTGTCATTTATCATGTGCCTATCTAGCAATTCTTCTGTAATTCCATGCAGTGGCCTTTACTTGATGAATGAATATGGAAGGAGTTCATAACTCATATCAAAATGTGACAGTCCCCTACCCTGCTCCTTCCCCCTGCTGCCCCTGCCAAACATGCTTTTCAGGCTCCTTTTAGGGCTTTTAAGGATTTCTGTGGACTCAGAAGTGGAGGAAGAGGAGGTTGTGTAAACAGAAGGAAGAGTAAGAGAAACACACCCAGAAGAACACACCGAGGCATAACAGGACCACGGCAGAGCCGGATTGCTTGTCATCCCTATCTCCATTTTATCATTCCTTTACTTCATCGTTATCCCCATGCTGCCTGAAATTTCACTAGCCTGTGATGTATTGAGATGTTGGTGGTAGAATTAAGAAATTACCTTGAAAACACAAATATCTGAATTAGTGAGCTATCAGGCTTAGTGTGACTTTATCTATCTTCTTACTAGTTAAGTGAAATCAGCAATACCAACTTGAGGGGGTGGCTTGTGGAAGAGAGGAATGGGTGGCATCAAATAATCTGGGGAATCGACTGAGTTATTCTGTACGAGTCTCTAAATTACAGGTTTTGATGTGGACTACTTTGGCCTCATTGAAAACATGGTTTGCTGAGGAGACGTAGATGGGGACGCAGGAGAAGGTGGAAGTTTACAGCTGGCCTTGTACCAGAAAATGGAGAGGAAACACTTCTTCCTCTTTCTTCTTGCTATAGCACATGTGCATTGAATAGGGTTGCTGTACTCAGTTGTCCAGAATTCCATCCTTCCCTCCTTTTCATGATGGTAACCTGTTTTTCATTCGGGTATGGAGGCCTCACCCTTACAGTGCAGGAGTTTCAGGGAAAGTTTATACTACTCCCATTCCCTGGTTGGGTTAAGTCAATGAGCACGTCCCATCTCCTGGAAATAGTTTAGAAATGGACGTATGACTCAATTTGGGGTAATGAGATATGTGTATATCTGAAAACGAATCTTCTTTGGGCTTTTGAGAAGTCAACAGAAGAAACACTTTCACTTGCTTTGGACAGCATGATGCAAGGCTGTGATGTTTGACATGCTATCATTTTTACTGCCATGAATGGAGTCTGCCCAAAGGTAAACCTGATGCCCAGAAGAGGACAACCTAAAGTATTTCTGAGAAAAGGAGTCAGAATCCTGATATCATGAACATCTGGGTGAAATTGCCTTCAGAGAGTATGAATCCCTGGATTCTTCCTTTACCTGAGAAAATGAATTCTCTTTTTCAAGCCAGTTTGGGCTGAGCGTACTGTTAATTGCAATACATAGAGTCCTAGGTACTATAAGGAAACCCTGGTGGCATAGTGGTTAAGTGCAATGGCTGCTAACCAGAAGGTTGGCAGTTCAAATCTACCAGGCGCTCCTTGGAAACTCAACAGGGCAGTTCAACTCCATCCTATAGGGTCACTATGAGTCAGAATCAACTTGATGGCAGTGGGTTTGGTTTTTTGGTTTAGTTTACTATAACATATATCCTGGAATCCCTTGCTCAGACTGCTACCCTTAAAACAGGGGTTCCACTGTATTTTAGGGTTATATAGTTTTACCACCACCCATAGTTTTGCAGTCTGACTTAGAAACCTAGCCAACATGTATATCATTTTTATAATAGAAAATTTTCATCTCAGGGAAAATAGTTGACCTCAAACAGAGTTTTGGAAACCAACCTGTTGATCAGTTGGAGAGTAACAGTGGTAATTTTTTGAGTAAAGATATGTACCAAAGAAGTGGAGAATCCTTTCTGTTTCAAAAATTTTAGAATGACATTGTGTCCTGAAGTGATGTATTAGAATAGAAAGAGATATGACATCCTGATACAAAAATGCAAGAGACTGAAGTAATTAATGAAGTGAAAGCAGCTAGATTCATGCTAACTCTCACTGTGTGGGCACTAAATTACTTGAGACAACGTGATGAGAAGCTTCAGTACATTGTGTTATCAAAGAACCAGGTTCAAAGTCCAATGGTAGAAAATGGCTTCTGGCCCAGGTTGGGAAGAGGGGTCTGCCCAGCCTGGTCTTGGTACCTGCGGAGAGTAGCTCTATTTCAGTCCAGTCTTATCCCACAAGGAGGCCCCAGGCCACCTGAAGGTTGAGATCCATTTGAATCCAAGATGGTCCTGAAGGGTCTGCTTTATCTGTGGGTCATCTTTACAGTCACATAATAAATAACATAAAACGATGATAATAAACTCCAAAACCAAATCTACTGCTGTCTAGTCAATTCCGATTCACAGCAACCCTATAGCACAGAGTAGAACTGCCCCATAGGGCTTCCAAGGAGCGGCTGGTGGATTGGACCTCTTAGTTAGCAGCCAAATGCTTAACCACTGTGCCACCAGGGCTCCAAATAGGCGGTGATTTTAGAGGGCTTTATAGTTTGCAAAATGCTTTTACATACGTATCTCATGTGAAGTCAGGATAAGCTTCTTTCCTGTCCCAGAGAGCAGAAGACAGGCAGGGAAGTTTGCATTAAGTGCTCAAGATCTCCACCAGAGATGGCACTACAACAGGGTTTTCTGACTCCCAAACATAAAACTCAATTTTATTAACTAATCCAGATGTTTCCACTATATTTTGCCTTGAGCTTTACCAAGAAAATTGAGACCACCAGGTGTGAGTTCTCTTTTTTTCTCTTTTACGTTTTAATGTCTCTTTGCAATCATCTGGCTTCTTTTTATTTTCTCTTGTCTTAACTAAAAGGAAAAGATGCCCTCCCCCTAAAGCTAATTAGTTTGCTTGTGCTAATCTCTTCACCTTTCCCTAGATCATCCTTTTTTTTTTCCTGTCTCCTGCCTCCTCCTCCTTTGACTACAAACATCTTGAACTCTCCCTATACAAACAATGCTGTTATTTTCTGTCACCAGCCTGACTCTTTCTCTTTCTTCCCTTTCATCAGTTAACTTTCAGAAAAAGCAACCTCTATAGTACATCTCACCTCGCATCCTTCTCTTCCCCACACATCCATCCTCTCACCCAGAGTTGTCAGTTCACCCTTCCTCATGGTTCTAGACTGATTCCTTCTTCTCCATGCCTGCAGCAGCCATCCTAGTATAAGCCCTTATTACCCCCCAAGCCCTAGTTAGCTTACTAACCTCTCTCTGTGCTCCCAGCTTCTTCTCTTCTCGTATCTTCTGCATGGCAAGGACAAGATTAATTTTCTTAAGTCACTGAATTGACTACTGCAGTCCTCTTCTTAAAAAAACTCCAGTGGCTCCCTTCCATCTGCATCATTAAGTTCAAAGAGATTCAGCCAGGCGTTTAAGACCCCCACAACCTTACTGCCATCTTCCTTTCTAGCTCCATCTTAACTTTCTACCTGAACTTTCCACTCCCCTCGAATTCAGTTATTTGCCTTACTCTACCCTGTTTTCCTATGCACAACCCTTCCCTGCCACCCCTCAGCATCTTCATTTATGGAATCCCCATCCATATTTCAGGGCCAAAGCCAAATGACACCTCTAAAAAATTTTGCCTTATTTTCTTTTTTCTTCTAAATTCCAGAGGAAAATAGTATGTATTCTATGCATAAAAAAAAACACTGCGTGGAGTCGATTCCGACTCAAAGCGACCCCATAGGACAGAATAGAACTGTGCCATAGAGTTTCCAAGGAGCGCCTGGTAGATTTGAACTGCCAACTTCTTGGTTAGCAGCTGTTACACTTAACCACTGTGCAACCAGGGTTTCCATGCTATGCATAGGACACATAATCTACCTTGCCTATTTTAAAGTATTTTTATATACTGGATAGGTTACTGGGTGACACAAATGGTTTGTTCGCAGCTACTAACTGAAAGGTTGGTGGTTTGAATCCACCCAGTGGTGCTGTGGAGGAAAGACCTGGTGATCTACTTCTGAAAGGTCACAGCCGTTGAAAACCCCAGGGAGCACAGTTCTACTGCGACACATGGGGTTGCCGTGCATTGCAATTGACTCTATGGCAATGGGTACACGTTGGATATGACTTACCTCCTCAACTAGACTGTAATCTCCTGGAGGACAATGTTTCCTGCTTTGTTTGTATTCAGTATACCCCTTGCCAGAATGTTTTATACATAGTAATAAATTAGTAGCTCATAGTAGAGGTTAAAGTGAGAACCTATTATTCCATTTTTCTGCAATAATAAAAAAGTATTTGGGAAGTGTAGAAATATGGATCCCACTTAATGTTCTACAATGGTCCTTATTTTTACGTACCTGTCGCCCTGGTTTTTACTGATCTCCTGTATCTTACCTGTGGATTGTTTTGGATTTTATCTAGTTATGAAGAAGTGCTATTATAGAATACTGCTCTGCTTTACTTGGGTTCTGGCTTAATTACTTTTGTAATGTATTTATTGCAATATTTGAAGTAAGCCGTTCCTGTACAACTTCCATGATTGAGTGTATTCATTTCATGAAGATTAGAAAAATGGATAGCAAACAATTTTTATTATCATATCTGTGTTATTAAGAAAAGCATGCTGTTGCCTTAAAACTTTTTTATTTCAAGAGAATTTCCTTTTGTTTACTGTATTGCTGAATAATTACCTGCTCCCACCCCCTACTACTCTCCAGAATACTATGGTTTTGGCAATGCTTACTGGCTAGACAAATATATCATTGTGATTGGAAAAATATCACAAAAGGGACAGCTCCAGGTTTGAAAAGAGGGCAATTAGCTCTCAGCATGAAAAAAGTATGTCAGATGTTCCTGAAACTGAGTGGCAAATAATGCTGGCTTGAGCCAGGCACAATATTAAGGGCTGAGAATGGTTGTGTAGGATTCCTTAAGGCTGCTTCTTTCTGCTAAATAGGATCACCTCTGAACTGAATTCTCTTGCTCACCCCAGGAGAATTTACCAGCAGGAAGCTGTGCTAGAATTCATTATCCCTTATTGTATCTTTCAATATTACGAGAAATTTTTCTCCGTAAAATATGTTGACTACTCAGAAAAATTACTATTAATATATCAACAGCTGCTTTTCTTCAGTTCTGACTGTTTCTGGTGGGGCTACCAATCATCATTCCTGAACCCCTGACTAACCAGCCTGGAAGATCATAGCATCAGCCCTGCGCCCAATGACTGCTCAGAGCAGTGAGCCATCACCCAAGCTCAGTCAGGGAGAGACCTTCCCTGGGAATTTTATATACTGAAGCAGGAGCAAGAGGCTCCCTTTCCTCTGGGCTCGCTACTTCAACATGACATAAATTTGTTTTTTAGCAGTGTTCTATTCCAAGTGGATGTAATCTGTTTGGTTAAAAGGGAAAGAAGCCAACTCACTAAGATAAGCAAAGATGAGCTGAGAGAGAGAAAGAATGATATTATTGCTGTATCCTTCCCTAAGGCATCCCTCCTACTGGCCTTTCCAATTACATGAGTGAACACTTCTTTTGTTCATTTATGTATTAGGCTGAAGAGCTTGACTCTGGAGAGGTGGGTGGTGGTGGTGAATGGTTACAGAAACATGGGACACTGCCTTGCAGTAAGTCTTGGCTCTTTCCCCTCCCTGTGAAAGAGTTAGGCTAGGATATGCCAGGGAAAGCTGGTGGCAGGGGACCAGAAGTGGTACATGGTGTTCTGGGTCAGTCTCAGGTGAGCCAGGCTGCCAGGCAGGAGAGCATCAGTGGTTGTTTGCAGCTCTACAGCATAGTTTCTGTTCCCAAGAATCTTTCAACCTAGCCAAGGTGATAAGACAAAACACTTCAGTTAAGAGAATGCAATTTGGGACACCATGCTCCAGTCCACAGTCACTCATGGAAAGACACTGGTGCTGTAGGGCTATGGCTAAGAGGAGATTGATGGGCTTGGTGACTCAGTGAAGGCTCTTGGTGGCTGTGGTCCTTGTTCAGGAACTTGGAGGCTGGCTAGAATCTGTTGTCAAACAGAACCCCAACTGTTTAAATTACAGGATAAAGTTATTCCTGTTACCTCTTTCAACTTTTAAAATAGCTGGAAATATTTCATTCTTACTTTTTGGAGATTTAAGTTTTTCTTTTTGTCTTTAGTTGATCTAAGGATTATCGGGGCAGACTCTGTCCTAATTCTGGTCTTTGCAAACCAAAAAGGGGCATCTGCTTTCCCTGCAATAGAGAAAAGAGTGTCCCTTTCCAATATGGTCAAATTGGGGAGATGAGCTACTACTTGTTCCACCTGCCTCACAGTACCACTGCACTCACCTATCAATAAGATAATCGATGTGATAACACTTAAGAAAAGAAAATAATGTGAAACAAATATTAAGTATTATCAATTAAGGTATGACATTAAAATATACCCAAATGAATGGACCCTAGCTTTGCAAATTGGTCTGTATGGTTCAGCACGGTCCTTGCTCAGACATGCCACTACCAAATGGATGAGGTAGCCTCCAAGCAGACTGTTGCTCTGGCCAGTAATCCTGACAGATCCTGATAAACATTCTTTTCAGTATTTCCATGGAAAAAATTCATTCAAGCAATTATAAGCATTTGTTTAACTCTCTGCAATTTACATAACAATATCATATTTATCAACTATGAGATAATGCATATTTCAAACAGGTTAAAACAAACAGAAAAAAGGGGTGGATAAAGCAAAGAAAAAAAGAGAGAAAACATATTTGTGACAATTGCTATTTTAAACAATTTAAAGTTTCAGTGACTAAATTCTTTTCCTACATTGTCAAGAGCCCCTGGGAAAACAGAGCTGATGTGGCCCCTCAATCCATTCCCTGTGAGTACTATCATCTTGAGTGAAATAGTGCACAGCTTCAAAAGAGATAAATCTTCATTCAGGGAGGAATATTAAATTTCACACTTCATAAAGGACTTGAGCCAGATGTACTATATGAAAAGGGATTTTCAGTTAGTGTCATCAAAGACGGGACCCTCTCTTGTCTCTGATTTGGCTCATACTAGCAAAAAAAAGTAGTCATTTCCTCCTCACAGTCACCTCAGTCATCCGTTGTATATTCTAATTCTGTACGAACATGAAGAAGTTTCTGAATCTCTCAAGATTTGTCCAAACCCAACTTTGGTGATCAAGAAATTATAGACAATTGAGCATCTTGAAACTTGTCTGTCTAGTCAGCATTGTAAAATAGGACTAACTCATTGAAGAAAATGATTTTATGGTGAAATGCGCTTTTGTAATTGTACTTCCTCCATATCTCTGAATCAGTATGGGCTTGGTCAGGAAAGCCAAGACCACTTTAGGCATGTTAAGCAGGATGATACTGGAGAGAGAGAATTAGGTGCTTATAAAACCGTTGGAAACCTGAAGGAAAGAAAGGACGACTAGTTTCATCTCTCTAATGGCAGTTGTGGTTGTGGCCCTGCCAGCCAGCCTCAGACTTGACATCACATTTGCCTCATCGCATTTGAATCAGTTCTCCAGAGGATCAGAGAAACCTGCAGCAATTGTCTGTAGGTGCCAGAGGAAATTGAAAAAATGGCGTCTGCATCCTTTCCACCTTCCAAATATCAAATGAGTGCATCTTATTGGTGGAATTTAAACTAATTAAAGGTATGCTGAACACACCTGGCAAGAGCAAGAGGAATGGCAGCTTCTGGGTTTCTGACCTATGAAACATAAGAAAGAACACTAAAACGGGTATATTCCCAATCACAATACCAGCTTAAACACTTCTAGCTTGGTGTCCTCCCTTCACCAACCACCTGCTTCCTACCTTAAGCCACTGTGCAATTCTTATTGGTGCTGTCTATGATTGCTTATCATCCAATGCATTTCCTAGATAAAAAAACAATGGCCAAGCAGTCATCAGAATAATTCTCCATTCTTTTCCCTTTTCTCTCCTTTGGTCCCAAACCTCCCCAATGCCTTTCACATCTACTTTTCCTGAATTAAAAAGAAAAAAAATTATAAGTAAAAATTCTAGCGAAGAATGGAAATGCCAATATTTGTCACACATATTAGACTAACAATGGAGGTGTTACCAACATAATGAAAGCTGTTGAAAAGTGTAGTGGCTGTATCTAGTTTAGAAATGCTTTAATTCAACTCAATATGTACATTTACATTTCACAAAAGACCAGCAATGACATATTGACACACTTTCCTCCCCTACTATCTTATTTGTCTAAGATTAAAACTATAGTAAGAAAACATGGGGAGGGGAGGGTACAGCAAGATGGCGAAGTGAGTGGACACTCCCATCGACCCCTCCCCCCCCCAGCAACTAACATACTGAACAATGAATACAAACAAACACAGATTGGGATCTCAGAACTCCACACAGAAGCAGGAGAATTGGAGAACTGGCATGAGTCCAGAAGCAGGGGAGCCAAGGAAAGAGGTCAGCACAGAAACTGAGAGATCCTACCTGTTAACATTGGGAGCATGAGCTCATTGTAGCCATTTTGGGACAGGACTGAATAACACCCCAAGCAGGGAATACAGAAAGGGAACTTACCTGAGGAAGCTCCAGAGGTTTTTTTTAAGGCAGTGTAAATTGGCCATGGAAGTTCTCACAATGCAAGTTGGATCAGGTGAAGGAAGACCTCAGCACTGCATGAGAGAACCGTTGAACCTCACTGAGGCCTGGAAAACTAAAGGGCACTAGGACTGGGAAGAGCTACAACAGCAACAGGGTGAGGGGAACTGTCCAGACTGTCAGGAAAGCAGGAGGTGTCCCCCAGTAAGACACCACAGGTAGTGAGTGTGCCAGTGCAGGGGCACCAATGGGGGAAAGAATAAAAGAAAAATATTCTCACCATTACCACAGTAAAGTCAATCCCCACCATGCACAACAGCGGAGGTGTCCAGTGAAACTCACCCCCCTCCACAGCACATGAGTATTGAATCCCAGAGATCAAAAATACAAATCTCTTGAACTTTCTCATAATAATCAGAATAAAAAATTTAAAGAAAAGATAACAAAATGGCTCAAGTTGAATGAAAACTACTAAAAACCACAAAGGAAGAAGGGACACTCTAAAGCAAAACATGAAGAAGAGGAAATCTCTCCCTATGAAGGCCAGAATAATGAAGAATTGATAATTATCAGACTATGTTGCTAAATATGTTTAAACAAATTAAACACACACACACACACACACAGATAACAAACTAGTGGAGATCAGGAAACAGATAGAAGAACAAAATGAGAGATTCAACAAAGATTTTGAAAACATCCAAAAAACCAAAGAGAACTACTGGAACTGAAGAATAAAAAACCCGAACTAGAAAAATCAAGAGAAACACTCAACAATAGAGTCAAATAAGCAGAAGATAGAATATTTGAATTAGAAGATAAAATATTTGAACTTATCAATTCTTAAAAGAAACAAGAGAAAAGAACAAAGAAATGTGAACATACCCAAAAAGAAATGTAAGATTCAAGTAAGAAATCTAACATTAGAATTGTTAGAATACCAGAGCACAATGACAACAATAAAGGCTTAGAAACAATTTTCCAAGAGATAATCAGGGTGAATTTCCCAGACCAGAGCAGAGAACCAAGTCTGCAAATACAGGAGGCTACACAAGCCTCATTCAGAAGAGACACAAAAAGATCAACTCTGGGACATATCCTAATAATATTCTTGAAAATCAAAGATGAGGAGAGAATTTTGAAAGCAGCAAGAGAAAAATACAATTTAACATACCATTCTTTCATAAGAATCACTATGGATTTCTCTCCAGAAAAATCTAGGGGCCAGAAGACAGTTGAGTGACAGTGTTGTGGATTGAATTGTGTCCCGCAAAAATATGTGTCAACTTGGCTAGACCTTGATTCCCAGTATTGTGTGATTGTCCACCATTTTGTCTTCTGATGTGATTTTCCTATGTGTTGTAAATCCTATTTCTCTGATGTTAATGAGATGAGATTATTGGCAGTTATGTTAATGAGGCAGGAATCAATCTACAAGATTAGACTGTGTCTTAAGCCAGTCTCTTTCGAGGTGAGCAGAGAGGCATGGGGACGTCATACCACCAAGAAAAAAGCACAGGGAGCATAGCACATCCTTTGGACCTAGGGTCACTGTGCTGAGAAGCTCCTTGACCAGGGGAAGATTGATGATAAGGACCCTCTTCCAGAGCCAACACAGAGAGAAAACCTACCCAAAATTTGGACTTCCAGCCTCCTAAACTGTGAGAAAATAAATTTCTCTTTGTTAAAGCCATCCATTTGCGCTATTTCTGTTACGGCAGCACTAAATAAGACAGATGTATATAAAATACTGAACTAAAACTATTGCCCACCAAGAATACTTTACCCAACAAAGTTGTCATTCAAAAATGAGGTGGTCATCAAGACATTCCCAAACAAACAGAAGCTCTGGGAATTTGCTACCACCAGACTAGTTTTGCAAGTGTTACTCAAGGGAGTACTCCAAATGGAAAAGCAATAACATTTAGAAGTACAAACTAAACCTATCAAATACAGAATGTATATTGATGTTAATGGAGACACACCAACAGAAAAGGGAGTGGGGAGGAGCATGTCAGGAATAGATTTATTGCGTTAAGGTTGTATGTTAGTAGTTACTCTTATGCTAGACACTATAGTAATTGTCAGTCATGTAATGTAACATTCATGGTAACCACTAAGAAATCACTAAGGAGAAAAGAAGCAAGCTAACAAAAAGGCTCATAACAAGAAAGCACCCAAATACAAATAAAAACAGAAAAATCAGTATAATAAACAAACAAGATACAAGACACTGAAAAAACAAATGACAAAATGAGTGAGGTAGACAATTCATTTTAGTAGTAACTTTAAATGTAAATGGTCTAACCACCCCATGCAAAAGGCAGAGAGTAGCAGAATGGATTAATATATATATATATCTCCATTCTTTTGCTGTTTACAAGAAGCCCATCTTAGACACAAGGCACAAACAGACTGAAAATAAAGGGGTGGAGAAAAATATTCCATGCAGCCAGTAAACAAAAAAGAGCAGGGAGTCCATACTGAATCAGATAAAGCAGATTTTAAATAAAAATCTGTCGTGAGAAATAAAGAAGGACATTACACAATAATAGAAGGATCAATTCAACAAGAAGACTTAACAATTATAAGTGCACCTAACAGGAGCAATGTACCAAAATACATGAAACAAATTCTGACTCATATGAAAGGAGAAGTGGACAACTGCACAATAATAGTAAGAGACTTCAACACACCATTTTCAATTATAGTCAAAACATTTAAAAAGAAATCACTAAAGACATCGAGAATTTAAATAAAACCATAAGCCAATTGGACTTGACAGACATATATAGAACACTCTACCCAACATCAGAACAATACACATTCTTCTCCAGTGCACAAGGATCATTTTCCAGAATAGACCCTATGCTGGGACACAAAACAAGTCTCAACAAATTTAAAGATTGAAATCATACAAAGCATCTTCTCAGTCCATAATGGTATAAAACAAGAAATCAACAGTAGGATAAATGGGCGGGGGGGGGGAGATACATGGAAATTAAATAATACACTACTGAAAAATTATTGGGTCATACAAGGAATCAAAAGTGAAATTTAAAAATTTCTAGAATCAAATGAAAATGAAGGCACAACATATCAAAACCTTTGGGACACAGCAAAAGCAGTACTCAGACAGAAATTTATACCAATAAATGCCTACATTAAAAAACAGAAATAACTTAAACCAACAACTTAAACAAATAGAAAAGGAAGAGCAAAAGAAGCCAAAAGCAATCAAAAAAGAAATAGCAAAAATCAGGGCAGAAATAAACAAATTAGAAAATAGAAAAGCAATTGAAAGAATTAACAAAACCAGAAGTTGGTTTTTTGAAAGGGTTGACAAAACAGACAAACCACTAGCTAGACTGAAAAAAGAAAAAAATCCAGAAGAGGCAAATAACTAAATTAAGCCAGGCGCTCCTTGGAAACCCTATGGGGCAGTTCTACTCTGCCTATGGGGTCGCTATGAGTCAGAATCAACTTGACGGCAGTGGAGAACTATGAAAAATTATACTCCAACAAATTTGAAAACCTAGAAGAAATAGACAAATTCCTACAAACACATTAAACACATTACCTACCCAAATTATCACAAAAAGAGGAAGAAAATTTAAACAGACCAATCACAAAAGAAGAGATTGAAGACATCACCAAATGCACCACCACCAACAACGGAAAACCCCAGGGCCAGATGGCTACACTGGAGAATTCTGCCAAACATAGAAGATTTGACACCAATACCACTCAATTTCTTCAAAAAGTTAGAAGAGGGAGGAATAGTACCAAACTGCTTCTACAAAGCCAGCATAACCCTGATTCCTAAACCAGGCAAAGGCAGCACACAAAAAAAAAAAAAAAGATAACCACAGACCAATATCTTTTATGAACATAGATGCAAAAATTTTCACCAAAATTCTAGCCAACAGACTATAGCAACGTATCAAAAAAATCATACACCTTGATCAAGTGGGATTCATACAAAGGTGGTTCAACATCAGAAAAGCAATCAATGCAATCCACTACGTAAATGAGACAAAGGAAGAGAACCACATGATCATATCAACTGATGCAGAAGAGGCATTTGATAAAATTCAACACCCTTTCCTGATAAAAACTCTCAGCAAAATAGGAATAGAAAGGAAATTCCTCAACATAATTAAAGGCACACATGAAAAACCAACAGCCAACATCATAGTTAATGGAGAAAGACTGGAAACCTTTCTTCTGAGAATGAGAACGAGACGAGGATGCCCATTATCACCACACTTGTTCTACATTGTACTGAAAGTCCTTGACAGAGCAATAACACAAGGAAAAGAAATAAAAGGTATACGGATTGGAAAAGAAGAAGTAAAATTATCAGTATTTGCAGATGACATAACCCTATATATAAAAGACCCTATAGATTGCACAAGAAAACTTCTGGAACTAATAGAAGAATTTAGCAATGTTGCAGGATACAAGACAAATGCACAAAAATCAGTTGGGTTCCTCTACACTCACAAAGACTACCCCAAAAAAGAAATAAGGAAAACAAACAATTTACACTAGTCCCCAAACCAATAAAACCTAGGCATTAACCTAACCAGGGACGTAAAAGACTTATATAGTGAGATTTATAAAACACTGCTGCAAGAGACTAAAAGAGACCTACAAAAATAGAAAGACATCCCATGCTCATAGATAGGAAGGCTTAAGATAACGAAAATGCCAGTACTACCTAAAACGGCCTACAGATTCAATGCAATTCTGATACAAACCCCAACAATATTCTTTACTGAAATGGAAAAACTAAGGACCAATTTCATATGGAAAGGAAAAAAAAAAAAATAGCTAAAGCAACGTTGAGGGAAAGAACAAAGCAGGAGGCCTCACAATCCCTGACATCAAAACACACTATACATCCACTGTAATGAAAGCAGCCTGGTACTGGTTCAACAACAGACAAATATACCAGTGGAATAGACTTGAGAACTCAGGACTAAACCCAACATCTATGGACAACTGTTCTTTGACAAGGGATCAAAGCTCATCCAGTGGACAGAGACAGTCTATTTAATAAATGCTTCTGGCAAAAAAGGATGTCTACCTGCAGAAAATTGAAACAGGACCCATACCTCATTCCAAACAGAAAAACTAACTCAAAATGGATCAAAGACCTAAATGTGAGACCTAAAACCATAAAATTCCTGGGAGAAAACTATGGGACCTTATTGTTGTTAGGTGTCGTTGGTTCTGACTCATAGCAACCCAATGTAATACAGAACAAAACACTACCTGGTCCTATACCTAATCTTCTGTAAAAATAGGATAACAAGCATTACAACAAATGCACGAATAGAAAAAGACAAAATAGAAAATTGAGATCTCATAAAAATTATAAACTTCTCATCAAAAGACATTATTGAAGAGTAAAAAGAGACCTACAGACTGGGAAAAATGTTTAGAAAAGACATATCAAACAAATGTCTAATCTCCAACATGTATAGAAAACTTCAACAACTCAACAGCAAAAAGACAAACAATCCAATTATAAAATGGGCAAAGGACATGAACAGCACCTTCATCAAAGAAGACATCCAAGCACCCAAAAACACATGAAAAGATGTTCATGGTCATTAGCTAAGAGATGCAAGCAAAAACTACAGTAAGGTACCATCTCATTCCTACTAAAATGGCACTGATTAAAAAAACAGAAAACAACAAATGTTGGCGAGAATGTGGGAAGATTGGAACCCTTATTCATTGCTGGTGGGACTGTAAAACGGTACAACCACTATGGAAAATCGTTTCATGCTTCATCATAAAACTAGAAATAGAGCTACCTTACGATCCAGCAATCCCACACCTAGGATAATACCCTAGAGACTTAAAACTGCTGACACCACCAGATATATGTATTCCTATATGTTCATCAAAGCTTTATTCACAATAGCAAAACAATGGAAACAACCGAAGTTCCCATCAGCGAATGAACGGAGAAGCAAATTGTGGTACATACACACAATGGAATACTATGCAACCTTAAAGGACAATGATAACTCCCCAAAACATAGCATGGATGGACATAGAGGGCTTAATGCTAAGTGAAATAAGTCAAGCATGTAAGGACAAATATTATATCATCCCTTTTTTATAATAAGAAAAGAACAGATAGAGAGAGACCAATATTCATTGGTGGTTACCAGCGAGAAGAGGGAGAGGGATAAGTGCACTTTAGAACTTAGAGACTTATCACTTTTTGTGATGAGAAGCGTGGCTCTGAGTGTGGAAGTAGTGAGCACAGTGTTTGAACAGAAATAGAAGGGTATAGACACAATTAAAGGGAACACTGGCAATTTGTGATAAGTGTAACTAATGTCAATGAACAATATATCTGGAAATATGTAAAAAAATTCATTGGGGATATACAGTTTTGCAACAAGAGTAATATGAAATAAATATAAGTGTTTGTTTATATATAAATATGCATAAATATGTACAGGAGGGCGTATATGAATGACCGTAAGCATGAGTCTATATATGTTTATGTGTGCTGCATATATTTTCAAGTATAAGATAAAGCCATAGGCAGCACAGTTATGGATACTTCCAAGACACAACCGAACACCTCATGGGGTTGATCTACTGGTTTGAGTGCTTAGAACAATAGTCTCATGGGGCAACTCAGTCAATTTGGCATAATATAGTCCATAAAGACGATGTCCTACATCCTAATTTGGTTAGCAGTGTCTAGGGTCTTAGAAGCTTGTGAGTGGCCATCTAAGACACAACTATTGGTCTCTACTCATCCGGAGCTAAAGAGGAAGAAGAAAACCAAAGACTCAAAGAAGAAACTAGTCGACAGAACCAATAGTCTACAGGACAAACAACATCATCTACTTTGAGACCAGAAGAATTAGATGGTACCTGGATACCACTACTGACCTTTTCAACCAGGGACTCAATAGATGGTTTTGGATAGAATGGGAGAAAAATGTAGAACAAAACTTGATCTTCCTGCTACCTTCCTATCCTGTGAGTGTCACCCTAGCAACACTTCTTCATCCTAACTCTCCGTACCAGTTGAGCCCATTTGCAGTTTGTCTGATTCTCACACAACCAACCTCATCACACCCACTGAGAGACATCAGCACCAGCTGAGCAGTGCCTGTCCCTCAAAGGTTTGAGTCCCAGCCCTGTGGGGCTTCCTCTGAGTTTTTAGGACCTGATGACCCTGCCACAGGGCTGGCAGCTTTCCACTGTTACCACCTCCCAGACACCTCAGTGTTCTCTTTTTGCCAACTTAGTGACAAGGTTAACAACTTTATGTATACTTAGCAATTCCTTATATTAAGTTCTCTTTCTTAAAACAACTGATGTGGTCTCTGTCCCCTGCCTGGATCCAGACCTACACCATGAGCATATATGAAACTGTTTTTAAGTACTTGCTGAATGGACTAATGAATGAATGAACCAATGGCCCAGTGGTGCTTAGAGCTGACCAGAGGCTCTTCTCTATGTGTCCTCAGAGTGAATAAACCAAGCCGTTGCCCTGGGAAGCCAGCAGTGTGCCCTTGGGACAATGTTATCAGGACCTACCCGTTCACCTTGTTACCTCAAGCTGTGCAAGCCCTTCGGCCTGGTCCTCTGGGCTCTGCTTGCCTTAAGCAGAGACTTGAGCGTCAGCCCTGGGATAACCACAACCCACCCTGTGCTGAGGGGGTATCTGTACAGGAACACTTATGAGCTATCAGAGGTTCACTCAGCTATCCAGAAAACAGTTTCTGTTCTCTCTGTTAGACCTGCACTGAGAATTCAAGCTCTGACAAAGCTCAAACCTAACACTCTGCTCTAGGAAGGAGAGTAGCTAGTGGAAAGTCTGGTTGACTATTACCCAACTGAAGTAACACAGTAGGAAGCAAATGAAACTGATTAAAGAAAATAGAGTACATTTTTGGCATGGCAGGGAAAAAAATTTATAAATAAATTTTAAATTGCACCTGAAATTTCCCCCTTGTTACCACAATTACTTAGGAGCAAACATCCTAACACAAGAGTGCCACCTGCTGTCCACTGTCAGACCTGAGCGTCGTGGGTATTTCAAAGAAGATGCAGAGTGGCATAATTTTGTACAAAACATTGTATGTTAACATCACATAAAGGCATATATGCATTCCGACTAAGTCATTGAATTGGGACAAGGCAGCCAGCTCTGTTCAAAGCAAGTGAACTTAATTCACGTCCAGAGTAGTCCCAGGTGAAGCCTGTTTCTCATGCGTGTGATTCTGCTTTGACAAATTGCCTTATCTGAAGGCCTCAAGGATGACGCAGTTTCTGGCAATACTCTAGGCAGATGAAACCTAAACTGAATAGCTGATGTGTTATGCCATGAGCATACATGAGGGTTTGTTTAAATGCTTTCCAATAAATAATTATGGCCTCACATTGGATAGAGTCAGAAGATTATGGGGATCCATTCCATGGAATCATTGAGCCTATGATGTTAGAGCTGGAAGCCTTACTTTTTAAGAGTAGAGTCATAGCAAGCCTTATGAGTAGGTAAAGTGGTTGACAGCTGCTAGATATTTTAGGGTATTTGAGAAGACAGTTCCTGTGCAAGAGCTTTGAAACTACAGATTGATGGTGATGATGATGATAACGATGACAAATATTATTTGTTATTTCCCTCTCTGAAGAGAAAACAAAACAAAACCCCTTTCCTAATCAGTTTCTCAAGCCCTTTAACAAGAGACATAGTTCTGCTAGACAAAACTAAAGGTGAGGATTAAAAATGCAAATATCATTGAAAAGGAGAAAATATGAACTCACATGTATTGGTCCAAAGAGCAAAGGATTTCAAGTTAAATTCTTTCCTGAAACAAGATTTGGAGCGGTGTGTGTGTGAAAATGTCTGGCATGGTTGAAATAGAGATGTAAAACAAAAATGGAGTTGGTGGTGGGACACAGTGGAAGGGGGCAGCAGGAAACAAAAGGAAAAGGTGGAGCAGCATAAGACAAAGCATACCTCAGCACTACGGGACTGGGGAAGGTGAACTACGCGCAGTCGGAAGGTGGGCCATGTCTCTTCCTTTTAGTGCTAGCTCAATCCCTCAACCATCTAGCCTGTGAAAGTGGAAGGAGGGGCACCTGATATTCACATTTGCTTACAAAGCCAGGGGTGGATATAAGCTACAGAGATAACTTGATACTGTGGTCCCCAATATTATAGCATCTTTTTCCATTTAAGTTTTCTCCTTTCAGACTTTCACTGCTTCTTTTTTGTTCACGTAGAACTTACTTCACAACCTTGTGGTAGAAATATGATTTATCCCCTTCCCTACCACTAATAAAATTCCCATTATGAAACACATGTATTCATGTCATCTCTTTCTGCTTCCTACCATATGATTCATCGTGATTCTCTATTAATTGGCACATGAGTGAAATACAGCAACATTCACAAAGAGAAACCACAAGATCTAAGGTGCCTTCCAAGTCATCAATGGTTAGATTATGCTCAGGGAAATTTTAGTGTCAATAATACTTTCTTCCCAATTAAAAAATGGGCAAAAGGTATGAACATGCACTTCACTAAAGAAGGCTTTCAGGCAGCTAATAGATACATGAGGAAATGCTCACAATCATTAGCCATTAGAGAAACGCAAATCAAAAATACAGTGAGATTCCACCTCACTCCAGCAAGGCTGGCATTAATTCAAAAAACACAAAATAATGAATGTTGAAGAGGTTGTGGAGAGACTGGAATACTTACACACTGCTGGTGGGAATGTAAAATGGTACAACCACTTTGGAAATCAATTTGGCGCTTCCTTAAAAAGCTAGAAATAGAACTATCATATGATCCAGCAATCCCACTTCTTGGAATATATCCTAGAGAATTAAGAGCCTTTACATGAACAGATATATGTACACCCATGTTCATTCCAGCACTGTTTACAATATCAAAAAGATGGAAGCAACCAAGGTGCCCATCAACAGATGAATGGGTAAATAAATTACGGTATATTCACACAATGGAATACTACGCATCGATAAAGAACAGTGGTGAACCTGTGAAACCTTTCATAACATGGAGGATCCGGAAGGCATTAAGCTGAGTGAAATCAGCCAGTTGCAAAAGGACAAATATTGTATAAGACCATTGTTATAAGAACTCGAGAAATAGTTTAAATAAAGAAGAAAATATTATTTGATGGTTATGAGGGGGGACGGAGAGAGAGAAGGAAAGGAGTATTCACTAATTAGATAGTAGATAAGAACCACTTTAAGTGAAGGCAAAGACAACATGCAATACAGGAGAGGTCAGCACAACTGGACTAAACCAAAAGCAAAGAAGTTTCCTGAATAAACTGAATGCTTCAAAGACCAGCACAACAGGGGTGGGGATTTGGGGACCATGGTCTCAGGGGACATCTAAGTCAACTGGCATAATAAAATCTATTAAGAAGACATTCTGCATCCCACTTTGGAGAGTGGTGTCTGGGGCCTAAATGCTAGCAAGTGGCCATCTAAGATGCATCAATTGGTCTCAACCCACCTGGAGCAAAGGAGAATGAAGAACACCAAAGACACAAGGTAATTATGAGCCCAAGAGACAGAAAAAGCCACATAAATCAGAAACTATGTCATCCTGAGACCAGAAGAAATAGATGGTGCCCAGCTACAACCGATGGCTGCCCTGGCAGAGAACACCTGAGGGAGCAGGAGAGCAGTGGGATGCAGACCTCAAATTCTTGTAAAAAGACCAGACTCAATGGTCTGACTGAGACTAGAAGAATCCTGGAGGTCATGGTCCCCAGACCTTCAGTTAGTCCAAGACAGGAACCATTCATAAACCCAACTCTTCAGACAGGGATTGGACTGGACTATAAGACACAAAATGATACTGGTGAAGAGTGGGCTTCTTGGATCAAGTAGACACATGAGACTATGTGGGCAGCTCTTGTCTGGAGGGGAGATGAGAAGGTAGAGGGTGACAGAAGCTGGCTGAATGGACATGGAAATAGAGGGTGGAGAGAAGGAGTGTGCTGTCTTAATAGGGGGAGAGCAGCTAGGAGTATATACCAACCCACCCACTGCTGTCGAGTCGATTCCAACTCATAGCGACCCTATAGGCCAGAGTAGAACTGCCCCATAGAGTTTCCAAGGGGTATATAGCAAGATGTATATAAATTTTTGTATGAGAGACTAACTTGATTTGTAAACTTCCACTTAAAGCACAATTTAAAAAAATAATAAGTTTCTTGTCCTAGTTATTTAGTGCTGCTGTAACAGAGATACCACAAGCGGATGGCTTTGACAAACAGGAATTTATTTTCTTACAGTTTAGGAGGCCAGAAGTCCAAATTCAGAGTGCTGGCTCTAGGGTGAGTCTTTCACTGTTGGCTCTGGGGGAAGGTCCTTATTTCCTGGCTCTTTGGTGATTGCAGTGTGGTATGGAATCTATCTTCTCCATCTCTGTTTCTAGACTGCTTGTTCAATCTGTTTATATCTCAAATGAAATTGCCTCACGAAACATCCTACACTAATCCTGCCTCATTAACATAACAAACACAACTCATTCCCAAATAGGATTATAACCATAAGCAAGAGGTAAGGGTTTAAAACATATATTTTGATGGGGGGGGGACACAATTTAATCTGTAACACATGTGTCCCAACTTATGAAAATTAAAATAAACAAATTTTTTAAATGTGATATTTGATGATCCATTACTGACCAGGATATCAATTGACAGAACTCCTCTTCCATATCTGCTTATATATCATTTGATATAGAGGCAAATAAAATCAAAGTAGTTTTCATGCTGCTATCACATTTTTATTTCAAGAATAATTGAAAACTTTTTGTCAGAAGAAATTTACCTTACAGTAATGCTAAAAATGTTATAAAGAATATCGGAGCCTGTTGGTCATAAAAGATATTTCCATAATATTGATAACATTAACTTGGCAAAGCTATATGGAGACTGATAGCATCCCAGACATTGTGCTCAGCACTGTGGGGTAGACGGGAGGAAGATGTGATCTTGCCTTCTGTTATAGGGGAAAAAGACCCCAGATTCAAACGTAATCCAGAGAGATTTTTAACTAAGCCAAGACAAGGGCAATCATTGCAATGAGGGATCTGCCAACATGCACTGGGCACAAGAGACTAGCAGAATCCACTTAATCACAATCAAGTGGTCTCTAATATAATATTACAGAAGGAAGTAAATTAAGAAAAATTACATCATTTTCAAAGGCAGGAATCATAACATATGGGATACATGGCTGTTTTAAGAATCTTTTTTGGCTAGATACCATTTAATTAGTATGGGAGGTTTCCTTGGGAACCACCCAGCAACATCTGTTCTTGGCTTAGTGACTTGTAATGGCTTGTCAGGTCAGTCACAAGGAAATTGCGATATGTTCTTTTGTGAGAGTATAACTTACCTGTAGCATAACCTCCTTGTTGGTTAAGACAAAGTACACTTCATGGAACATTCCTCCCCTAGGTAAGGGAAATGATGAAACAATGAGTTTCAGCCTGTACTCTCATTTCTTTCTGGAACTTTTCATAATGATTAATTTATAACTTTTAACAAATACAGAAAATGGATTTCAGCATTAACTATAACACTTTAACAAACTTTTATATAGAGATAGAGTCTAGCCCCTGGACCCTCCTTCAGCCTTATTACTTCTGGCCAAGTACCTACATGATTTTTAAGCTCCCCTATGTCATTCCCTCCTTTTGAGCAAAGATTTCCATGGAACATCTTTTGATTACACTTGTAGGACTACTTTCTCCTGCATGGATTGTGTGTTGTACCTGAATTCTTCCGTCCGTGTGGGCTAGATATTTTTATCATGTTCTGCTCTCAGGCTGCTGTTCCACCATTGGTACTTTAATTGCCAGGCAGTTCTGGTTTTCTGCATTATGCTCTAGAGTTCTTCACCATGTTATGTCATAAGTAGCCATCTTCAGGGATCATATCTGGGATTCCTAGGAGACTTAGGCCTAATTTCAGAAATAACTTGACCACTTTGTGAAGTTAATTAAGGGTGCAGGAACCATCTATATTATTATAAAAATAAGGTGAATCTATATAGATAATTTTCTTTGGAGGAGGTTTAGAGTAAATACCTATGCTAACCCGTTAGAAATGAATTTTGTGGCACATTTTACAATTCCAATGACTATCACCATTAGTATTAAAATTATTATTCCTATTTGCAATAAATTTTGTGACGAAGATATAGTACTTTGTGGTAGCCAACAAAAAGGGTCAGAGAAGGATGGCATCATCACTGGGGGTATGGAGTGTAGCCAAACCTGGCCTTTTGATGGATTTTCTACGTCTGTTCAACCTCTCCAGTGCTGTTAATCTGGGAACAAAAAGAAATATTTGCTATGGCGCAGATGCCTCCTTGTTACGCTAATAAAAAATCTAATACTATTCTATCATCTGGCACCACTTTAACCAAAGAGTTTAGGGATTGTTGCTCAGCAGGCATACCATCACCTACGCTATCTGCTATTTGAGCCATAGTTGCTGACATGTTACTGATTGATCTTTCTAACACAAACACTCCATAAGCAGAGAGAAAGGCTTGTGAAAGTGACCATCCCCACTCAGGTCTATCAGCTATAAGATTATTTTCCACATAAGCATCTCTCTTTGACATACTTAATATTTTAATATCACTTATCTAATGCTTGCTGTCATTATGAGTATAAATATCATGTAGAACTCTCAAAGATCCTAGAGTACACCGCCCACTCATTCTCCAACCACCTATACACGGAATAGCCCAAGCATAAGCGCTATCATGTGGGAATGGATTGGAAAGATGTACTATAATTTGATCCTCTGCAGAGAAACATACTACCTTTCTGGTCTGCAGTTCAGGCATGGAGAAGTTTATGTGTGTTAGCCAGATTTTGACAATACTATTGTTGCAAATAGGTAATCTCCCAAAACTTAACCCTAACTTAGCGTAATTTGTAAACAGGGATTGTCATACATGAGATAACCAAGATCATTATACATAGGGTAAGCAGTTTCTAATCCTATTAAACATGCTTTATACCATGAAAAGTAATCTCAGGCAGTCTTCATATATTGTCTCCAAAAGTCTTCTCCCTACATGTGACTTCTGGGATTTCTTTTGCTTCCTTACAGTCATATGATATAGTTCTAAATTCATTCAGATTAAAGTATGGTATACAAGGATATACAGATAGTTCAGGGGGATGACAAATTTTAATTCTAATGGCTCTTCTAAGTACTCAACTAGAATTAATAACTGAAGGGTGACTAACACAACAGTTTAATACAGGAGAAGCCAATGGGTCAGAATTTTCTTGTACTGATCAAGGGTTCTGATGACAAATCCAGAAACTTGTTAAATTTCCTGCTCTGGTGACTGGTTGGGCTAATGTTACAAATGCATTTTCCCACCAGAGGGAGGAAGGTGAAAAGGTGGACAATAGTAAGAACAGCAGAAAAAGTATTTTACACAAAATAAGCATAATACTAAAATATATCCTGAATGTATTAATTAATTTATAGAAAAACAAACTTCAAAGCCTAAAACAGATATAGAATAGCAGTAGTAAATACCACAGCAATGCACGGTCCAGGTATATCACCACGAGGTGCCTGTACAGGCCTGATCTGGTGATCTGGATTCTTTAGGAATCTGTGTCTGGATGTCAGGTTTGTCTCTTGGGTGTTTCTTAAGTTTCAATTTTAAATCTCCAGCAGACTCTGCTGTCCAAACAGAGATGGAAGTCTTATTTAGGTGGGGAGGATATACCCAGGGTTTTACTCTCTGTAATTTAACAGGGCAAGGATTAGCAAGGAGAACCACATACGGTCCTTTTCATTGAGGCTTCCAGGAAATGTTTTAACTGATTTTTTCTCTAATACTGCCAGCATTTTAGTTAGCAGCCGTAGCTCTTAACCACTGCCCCACTAGGGCTCCTAATAGTCCCCTGGAACAATATTAGGCAGATTTTGGTTTTTGGTTGTCAAAAGCCCATTTCACCTGTGAAAAGATTCTTTAAAGCATTGAATTAAAAATTGACAATATTTAACAATATTAAAAAAGTTGGTATAAATAACATAAGGGAGGGCCATTTTGTTTTGAAGAATTACTTTTCTCATTATAGTCATTTCAACTTTCATTTTTTGGAGTCCACGGGCAGAATCATTTAAAACACTTGGAATACATTTTTTTGGAAGGCTATGACATCTTATAATCTTATTTAAGGTACAAAATAGAAGTTAAATGATTACACCATTGAAATACAGATCTGTATTAACAAGGGAAAGAAAGAAAAAAATTGTTTTTTTTTCTAAATATCTAGACAATAGAACATGAAACATTAGCAATATTCTTACATAAATTTTATAGTAATTCTTTTAGTTTACTCAGTCCCATGCAGCTTATTTTGGTTCTATATTATTCTGAATTAGCGGCAACTTGAAAAACTCTCTCAGTTTTTATATACGAGTTTTAAAATCTTGATTTAGTCTGATCGTATCTATGTTCAAAATATTATACTGGTCTTCTTTATGAGTCTGATACATCTCCAGTGAATTAGCAAGGTAAAACTTACCTGCGAATGATAAACTTAGAAGTGGTTATGGTTAATTTATAATAATAATTCTTAAAGGTGAAAAGACTTGGGCATTAATTGAAGATGTAAAGGCAAATAAAAACTTTAGAAAAAATATCTTTAAACATTATCCTCATTTCTAAAGATCTTGAGATAGAATACATAATAATCTTGAGACACGGTACCATATAGTCAGGATACATTAAAAATATATTAAGCTAAACATTTGAATGGTAATAAAAACTTTATAGGTGAACTGTGTAAGTTCTTTAGTTGAAACGATTGGCTTTGATGATGGTAGATTTAAAGGAAATGAAGTTGTGACCAAGTTAGCAACTAAAATAATAAAATTATGACATAATGTCAGGTGCTTGTCCAGCATTAGATAAACATTACTGGCATATGAATTTTTTAATTTAAAGAAAATTTAGTACTTTTCCATATTTTGACAATACATGTTATGTAATTTAAAACATATTAATAAATTCTTTTTTGCATTTTTCTTTTTTCAAACTATAAACATGTTTTGTGGCTTTCTATGAAGTTTCAAAGTTGTCAGGAGTTTATGAGAAGCAATACTTCAGTTATTTAAAGCAAAGATTTTAAAGGTAAAAATCTTAGTTTTTTCAAACTATGTGGCTTTGTTTTTAATTCAGGAATTTATTTTGTTGAGCCTTTGCATTCAAGACAAATTGTATAAAGAATAAAATTAACCTTTCAACTTAGTAATTAAGGAAAATATTGTTACCTTAACAGTGAGAAATTCAATTATTTGTTTTATATGCTATTTGACATAAAAAACAAACAAACAAAAAACCCAGTGCTGTTGAGTCATTTCCGACTCATAGCAACCCTACAGGACAGAGTAGAACTGCCCCATAGAGTTTCCAAGGAGCACCCGGTAGATTTGAACTGCTGTCCCTTTGGTTAGCAGCCATAGCACTTAACCATGATGCCACCATAAAGATCTTAAAAATTCTAATGAATTAATTCATTAAATGTTCAGTTGCAAAACCAGAACCTTAATTTTATTAAATAAAAATCTTTAATAAATCTTTCAAATTTCTTGATGTCGTTCATATTTCTACTAGCATAACCCTTTAAGTGGCATAAAATGCATATATTTATTATCAGATATAAATGTCCTTTTTCTGTGGCACAAAATTAAGAGTTTATAAGCCTTAATTATAATGAATATTCATTAACTTAGTCTAATACTAGTAAGTTACCTAGTAATTTAAGTTTATATATTACAAAATATAATTACTGTAAACAGCTTAACTTTCTTTCTTCTTCTGGAACTTATAAAATTATTCCCTTTCCCTAAATAAAACATATTTTGTGTAATTCTTAGCTTAAATTACTTAGAAAACTTGATTTTTTAAGATTGACATATTACAAAACATAAAAGTCTATTAGAACAAATTCACTTTTATTAATTCCTGGAAATATTTGGATTATTAAACTTATATAAATGCTTATTTATCATTAAAATTAAAATAATTGGAGTAGGTTCTTTGAAGAAATGTTATAATTTAATTTCCCTGTCTTCTGTGCCCTTTAAAGGGTAATTTAGAATAATTTGTCCTTTTTAAAATAAATAATCTGTCTTTTTTTCGGTGCAATTTTTAATATGAATAGACTAATTCATATGAAAGTTTTTTTAAGTAGCTGTCCCCCACATGTCTGTCAGTTTGTCAGACTCGGTGGGGGGGTGGGGGGGCTTGTGTGTTGCTCTGATGCTGGAAGCTATGACACCAATATTCAAATACCAGCAGGGTTACCCATGGCAGACAGGTTTCAGCTGAGCTTCCAGACTAAGACAGATTAGGAAGAAGGAGCTGGCAGTCTACTTCTGCAAAGATTTAGCGAGTGAAAACCTTATGAATAGTAGCAGAACACTGTTTGATACAGTGCCAGAAGATGAGCCCTCAGGCTGGAAGGGACTCAAAAGATGACAGGGGAAGAGCTGCCTCCTCAAAGTAGAGTCATCCTTAATGATGTGGATGGAGTCAAGCTTTTGGGACCTACATTTGATGATGTGGCACTACTCAAAATGAGAAGAAACAGCTGCAAACATCCATTAAAAATCAGAACCTGGAATGCATGAAGTATGAATCTAGGAAAATTAGAAGTTGCCAAAAATGAAATGGCAAGCCTAAACATCGATATCCTAGGCATTAATGAGCTGAAATGGAATGGTATTGGCCATTTTGAATTAGAAAATCATTTGGTCTACTATGCCAGGAAGGACAACTTGAAGAGGAATGGCATTGCATTCATCATCAAAAACAACATTTAAAGATCTATCCTGAAGTACAGTGCTGTCAGTGATAGTATAATATCCATACGCCTACAAGGAAGACCTGTTAATACGGCTATTATTCAAATTTATGCACCAACCACTTAGGCCAAAAATGAAGGCACTGAAGATTTTTACCAACTTCTGCAGCCTGAGATTGATCTAACATGCAATCAGAATGCATTGATAATTACTGGAGATTAGAAACAAAGAAGAAGGGTCAGTAGCTGGAAAATATGGCCTTGGTGATAGAAACGATGCCAGAGATCACATGATAGAATTTTGCAAGATCAATGATGTCTTCATTGCAAATACCTTTTTTCACCAACATAAATGGCAGCTATACAAGTGGACCTCACCAAAGAGAATACACAGGAATCAAATCAAATACATCTGTAGGAAGAGACGATTGAAAAGCTCAATATCATCAGTCAGAACAAGGCCAGGGGCCAGCTGTGGAACAGACCATCAATTGCTCATATACAAGTTCAAATTGAAACTGAAGAAAAATAGAACAAGTCCGTGAGAGCCAAAGTACCACCTTGAGTATATCCCACCTGAATTTAGAGACCATCTCAAGAATAGATTTGACGTGTTTAACACTAGTGAATGAAGACCAGATGAGTTGTGGAATGACATTGAGGACATCATGCATGAAGAAAGCAAAAGGTCATTAGAAAGACAGGGAAGAAACCAAAGACCAAAACAGATGTCAGAAGAAACTCTGGAACTTGCTCTTGAATGTTAAGTAGCTAAAGTGAAAGGAAGAAATGATGAAGTAAAAGAGTTGATCAGAAGATTTCAAAGGAAGGCTTGAGAAGACAAAGTAAAGTATTATGATGACATGTGCAAAGACCTGGAGATGGAAAACCAAAAGGGAAGGGTTGCATTTCTCAAGCTCAAAGCACTGAAGAAAAGTTCAAGCTTAGAGTTGCAATATTGAAGGATTCTATGGGGAAAATATTAAATGACGCAGGAAGCATCAAGAGATGAAAGGAATGCACAGTCACTGTACCAAAAAGAATTGGTCGACATTCGTTATTTCAACAGGTACTGTATGAGTAGAAACCAATGGTACTGAAGGAAGAAGTCCAAGCTGCACTGAAGGCATTGGTAAAAAACAAGGCTCCAGGAATTGATGGAATATTAATTGAGATGTTTCAGTAAATGGATGGGGTGCTGGAATTGCTCACTTGTCTATGCCAGGAAATTTGGAAGACAGCTACCTGGCCAACCGACTGGAAGAGATCTGTATTTATGCCTATTTCCAAGAAAGGTGATCCCACTGAATGTAGAAATTATTGAACAATGTCATTAATATCACACACAAGTAAAATTTTGCTGAAGATCATTCAAAAGCAGCTGCAGCAGTATATTGACAGGTAACTGAGAGAAATTCAAGTCAGATTCAAAAGAGGGTGTGGAACCAGGGATATCATTGCTGATGTCAGATGGATCCTGGTTGAAATCAGAGAACACCAGAAGGATGTTTACCTGAGTTTTATTGACTATGCTAAAGCATTCGGCTGTGTGGATCCTAACAAATTATGGATAACATCGCAAAGGATAGGAATTCCAGGACACTTAACTGTGTTCATGAGGAATCTGTTCATAGATCAAGGGGGAGTTGTTTGAACAGAACAAGGGGATACTGCATGGTTTAAATTTAGGAAAGGTGTGCGTCAGGGTTGTATTCTTTCACTATACCTATTCAACCTGTATGCTGAGCAAATAATCTGAGAAGCTGGACTATATGAAGAAGAATGGGGCATCAGGATTGGAGGAAGACTCATTAAAACCTGGCTTGCTGAAAGTGAGGAGGACTCGAAGCACTTACTGATAAAGATCGAAGACCAAAGCCGTCAGTATGGATTACACCTCAAAATAAAGAAAAAAAAAATCCTCACAAATGGACCAATAAGCAACATCACGATAAAAGACTGAGGAAAAGATTGACGTTGTCAAGGATTTCATTTTATTTGGATCCACAATCAACACCCCTGGAAGCAGAAGTCAAGAAATCAAAAGATGCATTGTCTTGGGCAAATCTGCTGCAAAAGACTTTAGAAGTGTTGAAAAGCAAAGATGTCACCTTGAAGACTAAAGTACACCTGACCCAAGCGATGGTGTTTTTAATCACCTCTTATGCATTTGAAAGCTGGACAACAAATAAGGAAGAACAAAGAAGAATTGACACCTTTGAATTGTGGTGTTGGAGAAGAATGTTGAATATTCCACGGACTGCCAAAAGAACAAACAAATCTGTCTTGGAAGAAGTACAACCGGAATACTCCCTACAAGCAAGGATGGCGAGACTACATATCACATACTTTGGACATGTTGTCAGGAGAGATCAGTCCCTGGAGAAGGACATCTTGCTTGGTAAAATACAGGATCAGCAAAAAAGAGGAAGACCCTCTATGAGATGGATTGACACAGTGGCAGCAACAATGGGTTTAAACATAAGTGATTGTGAGGATGGCACCAGACTGGGCAGTGTTTCATTCTGTTGTACATAGGATCACTATGAGTTGGAACTGACTCAATGGCATCTAACGACAACAACATTTAAAGTGTAATTCATAAGACAGACACAAGAAGTAGGTTAATTTGGAACCGGGGCTTAGAGTCACCTCAAGGCAGTGCACAGAAGAAAAAAAGGAAACACAGATTAAATGCTCTCTCTAGATTAGAATCAAAGTCCTCAAGACAGAATCTTATCTACCTTTCTAGGTGACCTACTGAAGATTTCATCTAAGTGAACACCATCCTGGGTGAGAATCACACACTTGCTGAGTCTCTGGAGCTAGTTCAAATAACAGGCTTCTGCTGTGTTTTTCCTTATGATTCTTTTTTATTTTAAAATGATTAACAACAACATAACATTCTTAAAACAGCACAATGCAAAAAAAGGCAATGCACACATATACACACAAGTAGCTGTGCAATTTCAAGCTGTTCCAGCCAGGTCAACCTATTTTAAAATTACCAGAGATCTCCCTTGGATTCAGTCTGAGAACCCTGGCCCCAAACTTGGACAAGTAACCCCTGCCCCAAACCTGGGACAAGTAACCCTTTCAACCAAACTGGAGAAAATATTTTCTGAGGCCTCTTTCTGCAAACAGAAAATTTTAAAGCTGGTGTCCCAGATCAAAACATCTTCAAGGAAGCATACAGAAAAAGAAACCAAAAACATTTGCCAGATTACAAACAGAAACAAAATCCCCCTTAAGCTTTACTTGCCTCTTTTCTTGGTAATCAGAACAATGAGAAATTACATAGCTGGTAGGTTCAAAGGATTCTTTACTTTATCAATATTTTTCTAACAAGAGAATTATCTCTTCTTAAATGTAAGGGTAAATGTAAATTCTGAATTATCCAAAGATGTAAATGATTTGGTAAACAATTTTTTATGGATCGCAACTACCACAGCCTCCACCAGACTAAGTTCAGCACAACTAGATGTTGCCTGGCTAGCACCATTGACTGCTCTGACAGAGATCACAATAGAGGGTCCTGGACAGAGCTGGAGAAAAATGTAGGACAAAATTCTAACTGACAAAAAAAAGATCGGACTTACTGGTCTGACAGAGACTGGAGAAACCTGAGAGTATGGCCTCCGGGCATCCTTTTAACTTAGTACTGAAGTCACTCCTGAGGTTCACCCTTCAGCCAAAGATTGGTCAGGCTCATAAAAGAAAATGAGATTAAATGGACACATCAGCCCAGGTGCAAGAAATAGAAGGCAGGAGAGGACAGGAAAGCTGGTAACAAGGAACCCAAGGTCAAGAAGGGGAGAGTGTTGATATGTCATAGGGTTGGCAACCAATGTCACAAAACAATATATGTACTAATTGTTCATAAGAAATTAATTTGCTCTGTAAGACTTCATCTAAAGTACAATGAAAAAACAAAAAAGATTTTGTTACTATGTCCTCACCAAAGTTTAGTGGTTGGGTGTTGGTAGTATCCAAATTCCTTCTAACTTATAAGTTCTTCTTTAGGGACTGCTTGTTGAAAATTAAAGGGATTTCAAAGGCAGTGTGTAAGCCCCTATCAGACACTTTTCTTGAATCTCTCAGGCACGTAAAGTTTTGGTAAAGATACTAGGATCTGGGAGGCAGCCTGTTTTGCTGCTACATTAGCAAGATTGTTGCCTTGAATCTCCTCAGTTTGAAGAACTCCATTGAATTTAAAGCCACTGTGAGACAAGTCCCTATTAGATCTCTGGAGCCCCTTCATTCCATTCTCAGCTCATTGACCTTCAAGAAAGGGTTTTGTTCCAGTGTTTAAAAGCCAAATTAGTCAGCTTAGTAATGGGAGTTGTTTCTTAGTCCAGACTGTAATGTTTGAATTAGAGTGTTTAGTAAACAGTTTGGCTAAACAATAAACAGTTGCCCTTTTTTTCTCTTGTTTGCAACTTTGAACTTTTGCCCAGTTAATTATTACCGGAAAAAAAAAAAAAAAAACTTTAGGGGTAACATCTAAAAAGAGCTTAGCTTACTGTTGATGTGCTATTGTGCCTGCCTCTCAGAATAAACCTGGTTTTGGGGGTCGTTTCAACTGGCTGTTTCTATTTAAGCTTTTGCTTCTTTTAGCTTTATACCCATGTACCTTTTTCCTTTTCCTGGGCTTTTTAAAGTATTTCTTCAGCTGCCTTATTCTAAAGCAAGACTGACCTGGACATCTTTCCAGTGTATAAATTTTCACTTGCTGAGTTTGTAGTTATTGTGGTTATAAAGTCATTAATTTACTGTCTTTTTAGTTTCTATGGTTTGAGCTAGTTCATGAGCCAGCCTGTTAGTTTTGGCAGCTGAAGTGATTTTCAGTCAAGGCGATGCATTTTTATTAAGGATGATAGGTAGAGAGGGGGAAAATGGTCAGCAAAGAAGCAAAGGAAATTTTTCCTAGATACCTCAAAACTTCTTTAATTTTTACTAGCTCAAAATTTTCCTGAAACTCTTTCTCTGGCAAATGTATGCCATTTTAATATGGCCCATAAGCAGCATTCCCCCATTTTACCTGAGCTTCAGCATGGGAAATTCAGAAATCTGTAGCTACAACCACGTGTCACTAGATGTCACACAAACTTCACTGTTGATCAATCTTAGAGACAAACCACCCATACAGAGAATTACTTTTCACTTTTCTCAAATCACAAAGAAATACTATTTGAAAATATATTTATCTTTGTACTGACTGAGATGCTCAAATTTAAACAACACAACCAAGTAAAAGCTTACCAAGACATCCAGCAGAATACAAACAGAAAAACACAACAAGAAGCTATATAAGAATCTTGGAGAACTGCACAGAAGTCATGGGGTTCAAATCCAAGATCTTTTACCTCCAAAGGGCCCCCGGGATCCGTGGAAACAATAGAGCACAACAGGCCTCAAAACTGACCCTTGTTCTGGTCCTCAGACCCTTGAGGGTTCCACTAAAGGAAGATGGCTTTGGATCCCATTTTTGTTGCCAAAATGTCATAGAGGAAAAAGAACTCCGATCCAAATGTAATCAAGACAGGTTTCTGTTAAGCCAAGACAAAGACAATCATTGCAATTAGGGATCTGCCAACATATATTAGGCACAAGAGACTAGCAGAATCCACTGAATCACCATCAGGGAGTCTTTAATATTCTATTACAGAAGGAAGTAAATTAAGAAAAACTACATCGTTGTCGAAGGTGGGAAACATAATGTATGGGAATACATGATTGGTTTAAAGAGTCTTTGTTGGCTAGATACCATTTAGTTACCATGGAGAGGCCTCCCTGGAAATGACCCAGCAACATCTGTTCTTGGCTTAGTGGCTTGCAACAGGTTCCCAGGTCAATCACAGGAAATTGCAATATGCTCCTTAATGAGAGCATAACTTCCCTGTAGCATAGCCTCTTTGTTGGTTAAGATACAGTACCCTTCATGGAACATTCCTTCCCTAGGTAGGAGAAACAATGAGCTTCAGCTCGTACTCTCCTTTCTTTCTGGAACTTTTCATAATTAAACATAACTTTTAAAAAACGCTCACACAAAATGGATTCCAGCATTACCTATAACCTTTTAATAAATTTTTACATAGAGCTAGATTCTAGCCTCTGGACTCTGCTTCAACCTCACTACTTCTGGCCAAACACTTATATGATTTTTAAGGTCCCCTATCTCACTTCAGAAACCCTGGTGGCATAGAGGTTAAGAGCTAATGCTGCTAACCAAGAGGTCGACAGTTCAAATCCCCCAAGTGCTCCTTGGAAACTGTATGGGGCCATCCTACTCTGTAGTATAAGGTTGCTATGAGTTGGAATAAACTTGACAGGAACAAGTTTGGTTTGGTTTTTGGTTATGTCACTTTAGGTACAGGAAATAATGACCACTGCCACTACTTCTAGAGTAGAAAATTACCTGAGAGTCTAAATATACCATACAAACATAAGGTTCTAAGACAATTTTTTTTTTTTTTATTGTGCTTTAAGTAAAAGTTTACAAATCAAGTTAGTCTCTCATACAAAAATTTATATACATCTTGCTATATACCCCTTGGAAACTCTATGGGGCAGTTCTACTCTGGCCTATAGGGTCGCTATGAGTTGGAATCGACTCGACAGCAGTGGGTGGGTTGGTATATACTCCTAGCTGCTCTCCCCCTATTAAGACAGCACACTCCTTCTCTCCACCCTCTATTTCCATGTCCATTCAGCCAGCTTCTGTCACCCTCTACCTTCTCATCTCCCCTCCAGACAAGAGCTGCCCACATAGTCTCATGTGTCTACTTGATCCAAGAAGCCCACTCCTCACCAGTATCATTTTGCATCTTATAATCCAGTCCAATCCCTGTCTGAAGAGTTGGGTTTGGGAATGGTTCCTGTCTTGGACTAACTGAAGGTCTGGGGACCATGACCTCCAGGATTCTTCTAGTCTCAGTCAGACCATTGAGTCTGGTCTTTTTACAAGAATTTGAGGTCTGCATCCCACTGCTCTCCTGCTCCTTCAGGAGTTCTCTGTTGTGTTCCCTGTCAGGGAGCTCCTTGGTTATAGCTGGGCACCATCTATTTCTTCTGGTCTCAGGCTGATGTAGTCTCTGATTTATGTGGCCCTTTCTGTCTCTTGGACTCATAATTACCTTGTGTCCCTGATGTTCTTCATTCTCCTTTGCTCCAGGTGGGTTGAGACCAACTGATGCATCTTAGATGGCCACTTACTAGCATTTAAGACCCCAGACGCCACTCTCCAAAGTGGGATGCAGAATGTCTTCTTAATAGATTTTATTATGCCAATTGACCTACATCTCCCCTGAAACCATGGTCTATGACAATTCTTAAGTGAATGTTCTTAGTTAAAGTAATGCCAGATGCTATAGCAAACCACCGCCCCCCCACCCCACACAAATGCAGTGGCATAATGAAATAAAAGTTTGTTTTTAACTTGCCTAATAGTCTCTCTAAACAGTTGTTCAGGAACCCAGGCTCTTTCTATCTTGTGGCCCTATCACTTTCAGAATGTGGTTTCCAAGGTCCTGCTGGAATCATTTCCACTCAACATGCTTGAAAGAGAAAAAAAGCATGGAAGATTGCAGGAGAGAGGTTTTATGGGCCAAGTTTGTAAGTGGTTGACCTCATTTCTGCTTGCTTTCCATTGGCAGGAACTAAGTCATATGGCCACACCTACCTGCAAGGGAGGCTGGGAAATTTAGTCTGTGTGCTGTCTCTGTCACATTCAATCATCCAAGAAGCAGTGTGCTCTACGGATTTTTAAATAATCTATTTTGAGATGCTGCCATTTTAATGCTTGAAGAATGGCTTGGTGTAGTCTATAGCAATTGATGACGTGTAATCCCCCAGGAAGAGACATCGTAGTGACGTCAGGGTGCCCCAGTCCACGGGGCGGATTACAGTGGAAAGAGAGAAAATCCATCTGTCAGCAGCTATTTCACACACTGCAAAGATTTCAGGAAGAAAGGTAATTTATTTCCAAACAGGGGACACTCAGGCGTACAAACTGAAAGAAATATTTAAAAAAGGAAACAAGATGAGGAAAGTGGTGGATCTTTGCAAAACCTTCTTTGGTTTCTTCAAGTACTATGACTGGAAATCATTATGATTTGTCACACCTCAACAGCAGGTAAACAAAGCTTTCCTAATAAGTAAAAATTTTCAGGTACTCTTATATTTGTATGGTGATTTCTTGCCATTAATTAAAGAAAATGAGTGTGCATTGCAAATTTTGATTTTTCGCATAAGAATTGATATGTAAAACACTTTTTCAGTGTTTACATTTGTTTCTCAGATGTGCCAAGCATATTACCACTTTAGGACCTTTGCACTTACTATTCCTTCTGCCTAGACCTATGCTAAGCTTGCTCCCTCATGCCCTTCATGTCTCTGCTCAAATGATACTTCTCTAGAGAAGACTTTCCTGAATATTTTGTCACAAATTGACTCCTTTGCAAACCCCTCACCCAATATTACTATCTATACCCTTAAAAAAAAAAAAAAAAAAAAACTTAACTTGGATTTATTTTTCTCCGCAGCTGTTCCTTAAAAGTAAGGATGACAAGACTTCCAGTCACATACTTTGAACACATAGTAAAGACCAATTGCTAGAAAAGGACATCTATGATTGGTAGAGTGTCAGCGAAAATGAGGGAAACCCTGGAAGAAATGGATAGACACAATAGCTCCAACAATGGACTCATACCAACTGTCATGAAGATGGCACAGAACCCGGCAACGTTTTGTTCTGCTGTATATAAGATTGCTGCGAGTCAGCTGGCTCAACAGCCACGACAAAGTAATTCACGGTGGTTATAAAGCGAAATCATGTAATGAATACCCATAAAAACAACACTAACATGCATTTCTTTATTTCTCTTTGTCTGTCTTTTCTCTTTCATTCTTTTTCTCTCTCTCTCATTGCCTCCTTTCTTCCCTCCCTCCCTCCCTTCTTTTCTTTCTTATCTGTCTCTCCCAGGAGAATATAAGGACCTTGAGAGAAGAGACTTTGTCTCTGTCGTTACTGAATGCTCAGTGTCAAGAAGTACCTGGCAAAAACTGCTTGATAATTATTGATCCATGAATGAAGATTGAATAAATCTATGTCAATATATATTTTGGCTTTTTTATACCGTGCTACTTTTTCCACTTTAATTAAGCCCAGATGTTGCTGATTCATGCAAAATGATTATTGAAATTTAATCGGTGATTTAATTGCTGTGCATGATGCATTTATAAAAATGAAACATTTCCTCAGCCATATACACCTCCTGACTCATTCATTTTCTACTAAATTTTGTGTCTCACATTATTAAACACATCCCTTGGGCAAGTGTCTTTCACTTTTTAATCATTGCAGCCTTTTCACATTAAGATATATCAACTCTGGAAATATAATTTATATGAAACAGGTCAGGCCCTGGTGACTTAATGATGTAGGAGCAGCCACTTATTGAGTGAATATTGTATGATCCACAAAGTGCTGGCTCTTTGCATATGTTTAATTTTAACTACAAGAAAACTCTACAAATAAATGTTATCCTCATTTTATAGATGAGAATATGGCCTCTGAGCAGTTTAGTAATAACCCTAAGGCTTTACATCTAATAAATTTTAGATTCTGACTAGAAAATCCAGGCTTTTCCATGATAATTCACGTGCATACATTTCATTGTAGAAGACAGTATACAATAAAAAGTTTTAAAATATTTCCTCCCATAAAAATATGACACAAACGATATCGTTTTATAGATCAGCAATACCAAGCTTACCAATAAATAGGACATTTTCTACCACTGATCAGGTATTTGAATATTAAATCAAGACTGGGGCCATGTCAGGTGGGTCATTCAGGAAGGGCAGGAAGTGGTAGGGTGCAAAGGGTTCAGGGAAGCAATGGACTCAGGGGTGCTATTATCTGAGGGGTGCTATGATTTTTTTTTATGACCTCAGGGGTGCTATGATCTCAGGGCTGCTATGATTTCAAGGGTGACATGACCTCAGGGATGCTATGATCTCAGGGGCACGATGAGCTCAGGGGTGCTGTGAGCTCAGGGGTGTTATGGGATCAGGGGTGTTGTGAACTGATGGGTGTTAGGAATTCATGGCAGAGTCCCATTATGACTTCCGAGAGTCGGAAGCATTTTTGCCTTCATGTGCTGCTTCTTCCATAAAAAATATTAAAATTTTATTTCACTACTACATTTGTGTAGAGATGAATGTAATACAGACTGGATTCGTTATTACATATTTATTATAATGAGATTCTTTTTTTTTCCTGCTGACTTTAAAAGAAAATATAATTCAAACATCTCCATGGGCTCCGAAAAGCACTATAGCCTGGGCCAAGGAGGCTGTACCGAGGATAAGTCAGTGGGTTCCGAGCACGAGGCAGCACACCCGACACAGATGCCGTTCTTTTCTACATCTGAATCCCACCATTAGAAAATTATTCACTTAATTCATATACTTATTAATGTCTAGATATCTTGAAAAAATAAGACTTTAAGTTAGTACCATACATACAACTTAAATTGACAAGAGCAAAGACCGGAGCCTACATTTCTGATGAAGACAAGAGCTCGGGAGTAGAGCGGGGTCAGCGAGAGCGTGTGTGGACCACAACCCTCCTACAGCAAGGCCCGGGAGGTGGTCTGCAATGCCTGGGTTATTTGTCTACACACCTGGTCCTTTCCCCTCCTCTCTGTCCTCTTCTTCCTACTGTTGTTATATTGATTCATTTTCTCTAAATAGAAACACAACCTATGTTCTCATAACCCACTGCCGTCAATTCAGACTCGTAGTCAATTCTGACTCATGGCGACCCTATAGGACAGGGTAGAACTGCCCCCTAGAGTTTCCAAGGAGCGCCTGGCGGATTTGAACTCCAGACCTCTTGGTTAACAGCCATAGCACTTAACCACTACACCACCATGGTTTCCGTGTTCTCATAGAGACCAACAAATTTCAGTTCATTTCCTTTCAATCTTTTTTCTTTAGCATTCACATACACAAGCCTGCACACATGCATATTAAAATTAGAATCATCCTGTGTGTATGAACTGAATTCTGCCTATTTTCACTCATCCTTAAAATGTTGCTGCTTTTTACAGTTCTTCACCAACTCTTGGGCATTAGGTGTTTTGTTAACAGACCAAGTTTTGCCCTGTTTCATGATCTGGAAGTTGTATCTTCTATTTTAAATCTAACCAGAGTATCGTGGATTGAATTGTGTGCCCCTAAAATGTCTGTCAACTTGATTCCCAGTGTTGTGTGATGGTCCACCATTATGTCAGCTGATGTGATTTTCCTATGTGTTGTAAATCCTGCCTCTGTGATGTTAACGAGGTGGAATTAGCGGCAGTTACGTTAATGAGGCAGGACTCAATCTACAAGATTAGGTTGGGTCTTAAGTCAGTTTTTTTTGAGATGTAGAAGAGAGAGGCGAGCAGAGAGATGGCCCTCATATCACCAAGAAGGTAGTGCTGGGAGCAGAGCGAGTCGTTTGGACCCAGGGCCCCTGTGCTGGGAAGCTCATTGACCTGGAGAAGATTGATGACAAGGACATTCCTCCAGAGCTGAAAGAGGGAAAGCCTTCCCTTGGAGCCGACGCCCTGAATCTGGGCTTCTAGCCTGCTGCATTGTGAGAGAATCAACTTGTGTTTGTTGAAGCCATCCACTTGTGGTATTTCTGTTATAGCAGCACTAGATGACTAAGATACAAGAGTTTACTTTTTTTTATTGTGGTGAAATAGATATAACAAAACATTTGCCATTTCACCATTTTTGCATGTATAACTCAGTGACGTTAATTACATTTACTACTGTGTTGCACCACCATCACCACTGTCCATTTCCAAATTTTTTCATCACCCTTAAGAGGAACTCAGTGCCCCCTAAGTAATGACTCCATCTTTCCTCCTTCCTCCCATCCTCGGTAACAACTGATAAACTTTGGTCTCTATCTACTTGCCCCGTTCTAGATATTTCGTGGAAGTGGGATCATACAATATTTGTCCTTTTGGGACTGACTTATTTCACTCGACATGTTTCATTCATGTTACCGACGGCACTGGGTTATTCATGTTATTCCATGTATTAGAACTTTATTTCTTTTTATGTCTGAATAGTATTCCATTGTATGTATGTACCACATTTTGTTTATCCAGTCATCTGCTGATGGATGCTTGGATTGTTTCCACCTTTTGTATATTGTGAATAATGTTGCAATGAACATTGGTGTACAAATATCTATTTGAGTCCCTGCTTTCAGTTCTTTTGGGCATACATCTAGGAGTGGAATTGTTGAGTCATACTGTAATTCTGTGGTTAACTTTTTGAGTAATAACTATTTTTCTAACCACCAAAATAAAACCTCGACATGGAAGCTTTCGTGTATCCCACATGACATGAGGTGTTTAGCATTGTTTTAGTTCTATTGGAGCCCTCGTGGTGCACTGGCTAAGTGTTTGGCTGCTAACCAAAAGGTCAGCAGTTCAAATCCACCAGCCACTCCTTGGAAACCCTATTGGGCAGTTCTATAGGGTTACTATGAGTCAGAATCAACTTGATGGCAGTGGGTTTGGTTTGGGTTTTTGGCTTAGTTTTATTAATGCCATCTCCCACGTACCAGGCTTTATTAATAAAATCTGAGTTTTTAGATCAGTTTCTTCTTATTAAATTACTATTTCCTATCAAATATATTCTATATTAAATTTGAAATTTTCAGTAAGTTTTTTAACTAAATTTATGACAAATTTATAAGGCTTAAGCTATTTTTAGCAGATTTCACTGTTGACTAGTAGTCATTTTATATCACAATTATCCATTCACTAGTACCAGTTAATTTCTTCGCTGGCTAAAGGACATCTCTAGCAATTTCTACCAGAATAGTAAAGTAGTGTATCTTTCTTGAACCTTATGTATTTGAGAATATCTTTCTGTTTCTTCACAAATGAAAAATAACAGAACAGGGCACATAATTTGGGGCCACAATATCTTTTCTTCAAAATGGCAAGAGTTTCTTCATCAGATTCTGGTATTTAATGAGTCACCAAGTTCACCCTAATTTGAACTTCTGTTGGTAACCTAGTTTTTCTGCTTGGATGCTTGTTGGATTTTTTTCCCTGATCCTGAGCAGTTCAAAAATATTGTAATATCTCATGTCATCCATGCCTCAACTTGAGGACTGCGTTCTAATTGCACACACGGGTCTTTTGTTCAGCCCAGGTTCAGGAAAGTTCTCCACCTTCCCCTCTGCCCCCCCCCCCCTTATGTCTTTGATTATTTATTCCATCTGTTCTGATTGTTTTAGTTTCTTACTGGGAAGCAACCCCAACTTTTCTTTCTCTCTCTCTCCTCTCCCCCTCTTTTTCTCTCCTTTTGACTAAATTAAGTACTAACTATTTGCCATATGGAAACCCTGGTGGCATAGTGATTAAGCACTACAACTGCTAACCAAAAGGTCAGCAGTTTGAATCCACCAGGCACTCCTTGAAAACTCTATGGGGCAGTTCTACTCTGTCCTGTAGGGTTGCTATGAGTAGGAATTGACTCGATGGCAATGGGTTTGGTTTTGTATGCTGTATACTCTGCTAATTTTTCACTTATATTTACTTTTTATCCCTCACAGTAGCACTATGAGTAGATACCTGTGGTGCAGTGAATTAGTATGACCCGTCTTTGTAACTTCCACCAAATGACTATGCAAATGATGTGCTTGTGGCCCACCAAGGGGATTGGATCCAAAAACCAAAAAAAAAAAGAAACCTATTGCCATTGAGTCGATTCCAACTCAGAGTGGCCCCATAGGATAGAGTAGAACTGCCCCATAGGGTTTCCAAGGAGCACCTGGTGGATTCAAACTGCCAACCTTTTTTGGTTAGAAGCCAAACTCTTAACCACTGTGCCACCAGGGTTTCCAGGAGATTGTATGGCTTGCTAATAACATAGATAATGTGCATGGCACTCTTGTGGGGGTGGGACCACACAAATAAGGTGTATGAAACCCTCATACGCAGATTGGTCAGTTTTGCCATTCTGCTCTACTTAAAGGGAGACAGAGAGAGAGAGGAGCTGTAACATGGAAGACGGAGATGGCGGCAAGGCAGTAGCAAGAGCAACACCAGCAGAGGCAGCAGAACCAGGAGACCAGCAGCACCAGTGGCAAAACATCCCCAGCAGGGCCCAGCTGCAGAGGGCGAGAAAAGCTGTCCTGATCAAGGAACTGCGTCCTGAGTTGTTTCTGTTACTTCTCTCATAAACCACTTAACTGTATGTATGGTTCGTGAGTTCTGTGAGATGTTGCATCGAATTACTGAAACCAAAAAGGAGAGGGGGAGTGATTGATGTTAGAGATGATGGAGTGGAAATGTGGAAAAGTTGGACATTTAGGACATCTTTAACCTGTGCCTCATAGGAAGCAGCTTTGTGCTGAGCCTTATAAAAGGAATCATTCGTTTAATACCATTACCACTGTTTAGCAGAAGAAGAGCTTCAAACGATAAGTAACTTGTCCAAATCCATATATGCAGTAAGTTGGGGCTGTCATTCCAGCCCATGTCTGTGACTCTACAGCTCATGCTCTTTAATGTCCATTGTAACTTCTTCCTTTTCTACCACACCTTTCTCTCAGTTTCCACCTGTGGTTTTCTTTTCTCTTCATTCTGAAAGAGCTTCTCAACTTTGTCTTCCTCATTCCTGGTCAGATTTTCCAGGGGGTTATTTCTACTCTTTACTATATCCAGGTAGATTAGTTCAACGTTACATTTCTTGTTTCTTTCAATGAAATACTTACTTTATTTCTGTTCCTTTTTTTTTTTTTTTACATTCACTCTTGATTCCATATTCGCAATTCTCCCTTTGACATTTTGCCCTTGTTTCGAAAAAGCAATACAATTTTTCATCTGATTGAGGATGATAGACTTTTTTTCTAAAATATTTCAGTAGTTTTGTAAAAAAAAAATATATATTACTTCCAGTTTCAGCATGAGGTTGACTTCATTTTTCTGCACAATCTTTTTTGAAGACTCCCTGCTTTTCCTGTCAGCTCTTCAGAGCTCACCAAGCTCTGTCCAGAGCAGCAGAGTGAATGTGCTCCTTGTCTCATCCCTACCCTGTTTGTGTAGACACGCACCATCCTCCAGAAAAGCAGTGGACATGCACGCTTCTCTCCCAGATATTGATGCTCAAGAGGGTGTGTCTTTGCCAGACTGGCAGGGGAGATTTCCTACCTTCACTGTCTGAACTTCTGACCCTTTGTAAAATTTGAGTCCCTAAAAAACTAACAGCCCTCGGGATACATGGCCACCAGGCCCTTCTGGTCTCTGTACTATTTAATCATGCCTTATTTGAGGGCATTACACTCTCCACCACCTGTCTGTCAGTTTGTTGTACTGTGGTGGCTGTGTGTTGCTATGACGCTGGAAGCTATGCCACGGATATTTCAAATACCGGCAGGGTCACTAACGGTGGATAGGTTTTAGCAGATCTTCTAGACTAAGATACACTAGCAAGAAAGGTCTGAAGATCTACATCTGAAAATCAGCCAATGAAAACCTTATGGATCACAACGTAATATTGTTTGATATAGTGCTAAAAGACTGTAGCAGGACTGGGCAACATTTTGTGCTGTTGTACATGGGGACATCATGACTCAGATTTGATTTGACAGCAACTAACACCACCAGCACACTCTCTAGAATGCAGTGCTCTCCCTTTGACACCCCAGAATTATCTAACTAGATCTAACCACAGGCATACCGATGTGGAAGGAGGAAAACAGAATCTGACTGTGCCAACAAGTACATCCAGAAAGTCACAGCATGGCATTTTCTGGTCATCACAGACACAGAGTTTCTGAGCCAGGGGTAGACAATGGGGGAAGGATGAAAGGGAGTTTGACCTTCCTGGTGGCCCAGCATAGCAGGTCAGCTACTGCACTTTTTCCTGGATTGCACTAGTCCTATAGTTTGTGGAAATTCTCCCCAGCTCTGGCAAGAGATTGACTGTCAGTCCTAGTTTTGTGGGTTGTGGATATATTCTTTTCTTGTACATTGAGTGTTATTTTAATGGGTATTTAGGGGGGTGTATAAGAAGATACTGGCAAGATGGCCTTTTAAATCAGAAACCTCTCTGCATTTCTCTTCCCTCTATATAAAAAAGTCAACAAATCCCTGGATAACTCCAAGAGCACTTAACATTGCAAGTTTTAAGTGTCTAATCAATAAACAGATAAAAGGGAAGGATAATGATGTCACTACAGTGCCCACTGTACTATCACAACATTTAATCCTAGCCTCTCTGTGGTTGAGACACCACTTTTACAACAGATCCAGGGGAAACCTAATGCTGTGTGTGTTTCTCTTGGCCCTGACCATTTTCAGGGGTCCATGGTGATCCATTCAGACATAGGGTATCTGCTTAATGAGAAGACTCTCTTGCAGTCATTATTAGCACCAGCACCATACACTGTTAGAAAGACCCATACCTATCACCCCATCAAGAAGGCTTTCCTGGAAGCATTGGCTTACCTGGGACCCTCACCACTAGTATGAGAAAGATCCTAAACATTTGCCTGAAGGAACATGACTTGACCATTCCTTTTATCTCCCAGAATAACTGGGTTTATTCAAAATCCCTAGGTATTTGGTGAGGATTAAAAAAAAAAACAAATCCATTGTCATTGAGTCGATTACAACTCACAGTGACCCTATAGGATAGAGCATAACTGTTCCATAGGATTTCCAAAAAGCAGCTGGCAGATTCCAACAGCCAAACTTTTGGCTAGCAGCTGAGCTCTTAACCATTGAGCCACCAGGGCTCCATTTGGTGAGCAGGAATGTAAAATGAAGCATAGAAAAACACATCTATAGATGTTATGCCTGACCCAATCCATGGTGTTTTCAATCGCCTCATATGAATGCAAAAGCTGGACAATGAACGAGGAACACTGAAGAAGAATTGATGGCTTTGAATTTTAGTGTTGGTGAAGAATATTGAATCCGCCATGGACTGCCAGAAGAATGAACATATCTCTCTTGGAAGAAGTACAACCAGAATGCTCCTTAGAAGTAAGGATGGCAAGACTTCATCTCACATACTTGGACATATTACCTGGAAGGACCAGTCCCTGAGAAGGACATCATGCTTGGTAAAGTAGACGGTCAGTGAAAAAGAAGAAGACTCTCAATGAGATGAACTGACAGTGGCTGTGCAGCAATGGGCTCAAGCATAACAATGATTGTGAGGATGGCACAGGACCGGACAGTATTTTGTTCTGTTGTATATAGGGTCGCTATGGGTCAGAACTGACTTGATGGCACCTAACAACAACAACAACAACAACAACAGATGTTACTTGAATTAATCACACTATTTCAACAAGAAAACTCCATTTTAACTGTTGAGAGAACCAATAGTTAACGATGAGAAGCAACTCAGAAATCAATAGGGTTTTATTGCTAGTTTCAAAAACTCTTACTCAACTTTCTGGGTACTTAGTGCCAAATAATGTGGTCTGGCTGAATGCACCTTTGCTGCTGCTTAGCCACTGCTTCCCTAACTGGATCCGGGGCTTTGCCATGGTTACTCTCTTATGCCTGTACTGTTAAAGGGTATGAGACTCTCAGCTCTTCCATTTCATTGTGCCGAGTGAGAGATGTTCCCTCCTCAATCAGCCATCAGAATGAGCTCCTGCAAACTGCTCTAATGAACTGAAATGAGATCCAAAATGGCAGCCAACCTCTCTTTCATTATATTGTCTACTCACAGGTCTTGGATTCTTGACATATTGGGCCTCAGACACAGTGACTGGAAAGAGCTGGGACTTTGGAAGCAAAAAATCCTGGGTTAAAAATTTTAGCTCTACAATTTACTTGTAGCTAGTTGGTTATGTAATCAATTTCAGCCTCAGTTTCCTCATCTATAAATTGGAGTAATTGTGATAATTTAGTAAAGAAATATCAGTAAAGTGCCTCATGGCCTAATGGACTTGCACAGAGCAGGAATTCTAATCTCACCAGTGTTTCTTTTTCTGCTCAGCTTTTGACATAAGAACAAGGCCTACAGGTCCAGCCAAATGGCCGAGTGGGTAAAAACTGTGACCACTTCATATTCTTTTCCCACTCCCAAAATCTCCTGGTAGAAAAAAAGTTATAAAACATGACCTTCAGTAACTTTTTTTTCAGTAACAGCTCCCTGACACTTTGCTTCTTCCAATCTCTTTGATGATTTGTGAAGCTTAGGAGGTAATAAGATATAATTGGGCCTTCAAGAGACCTTTATTCCTAAATAGCTTCGGGAGCAGGTTTCTGGTGACACTTATGGGTGGCTCTGGTTAACAAGGAAACCCTGGTGGCATAGTAGTTAAGTGCTATGGCTGTTAACCAAGAGGTTTGCAGTTCGAGTCCGCCAGGCGGATTGGAAACTCTATGGGGCAGTTCTACTCTGTCCTATAGGGTTGCTATGAGTCGGAATCAACTGGACGGCAGTGGGTTTTGGTTCTGGTTAACAAAGAGCTTTTGAGGCTGTACGGGACTCTCAATCTAGTAAAAGTTCTTTCTGATTGGCCTATCAGAGCAAGCCAATGATGCGTTCCTTGGCTTCCTTGTCTCTCAGCCTCATCTACACAGACCAGGAGAAGACAACTACAGGGAAGAAGAGCCAGGCTGATGCTGTGTCTTTAAGGAGGTGTGATCGTCTCAAAAATCCAGGGCTCCATCTCTTTGAATGCAGGGAAATGTAAAATATTTACTGACCTTTTTTTCTGTCAGATACCAGTGCTGTGTTACTATATAGAAACATATCAAAGTTTTCATTTGTCCCACTAGAATTTTCTTGATTTTTGTCTATTTATTTTTGAGATATGGTTGAGAATAGATCAAACACTGGAAGAAATATAAAAAGGAAAACATTAAAAAGTTGGAGACTAGAGAATAAGGCCTCTGGGGAACCGGAAGGGTGAGATGGGGGGAGCAGTGTTATAACAACAAGGTAAATGATGAGGCAAAAAAAAAAAAAAAATCAATTAAGAGAAATAGTAGCACAAGAAGCAGGGAATTAGGGACCATTCCATGTGGCCAGGAGCACCACCTTTTACTCCCAAAGGAACATTAGTGGTTCTGAAGAGTCAAACTAGGGATAAATCAGGCATTGGATGCAAAAGTGCTCCAGAAATCTTGAGTGTATAATATATCAAATCCCCCTAAGATATGTGTTACCAAGGAAACAAAAAAAATTTTTTTTTTTTGGCCTGGGGATCTTGAAACAAATCAATAAACAAAGAAACAGAAAATTAGGTGGCCAAGGGAATAACTACCCACTCGTGCACTCACTTACAGCTTTCCCCATTTCAGCATGCCTGAAGGTCTCCAGAAACCACAGGCAGGTGAATAGTTTGCTATCCGGTGCCATTCCAGTAGAAAATTTTAAAACAGCTGTTTTAGGCACTTCTGCTAAGTAATGGAATATGATTCTTGCCAGCTCCTTCTCTAAACAGAAGTGATACAGCCAGTAAAATTGGTACCCTTTGACCCCTGGACTCTGACAAAAACCTGCTTTCCTTGCAAATAACAGAGCTTGATGAGTGTCCAGCCTTTGGTAGCTATTTGACCACGGCCCCAAACTGTGTAATTGACATCCTTTGCTTCTATCAACCAGTAATACCACAGATGAAGTGCTGAACTACCACACAGGGAGTTACACCCTAGCTGGGTCTGGCTAGTTAGGTAATTTGCATAACCTAAACGCATTGACCAGTAACCTAAACTCTTCCCAGGTTCGAAACAGTTGGTCAATGAATTTTTTGTGCCGAAAGTGGACTATTTGGCCGCCCATATGGATTTCAGCTTTTCTTTGCAACTGGTAGACAAATGCAGTTTGTTCAGAGCAGGGGGTGGGGAGGGCAGGGCAGGAGAATCCCAGAGTGATTGGCAGGTGATGGGAGCAGCACCTGTCTGATCACACAGTGAATCTGGCCCCTGGGTAAGCTTTGCAGTTGTACTATAGAAGGACTTATCAGCCAGAGAAGGGGCCGCTGGGACAAGGAACATTTGTCATTGTCTACCTTGGAGGGAATACTGTTTAATTATAGAAGGAAAATAATTCAGAAATGGATACCAACCACTTAATACATAAATTAATAATTTAAGTAATTTAAATTGATATTTTAAGCAGTTTGGTCTTGAAATAACAGCTCTATTTTGTGTGAGCCACGGTATTCTGAATAAAGATTTCTTTTTTTTCCTTTATGCCACTAAATAAAAACCTGAGAGTTGACAATGCTTCCTCCAACCCCAGATTTGTGAACAAGCACACCAACCACCAGGGCTGGGAAATGTCTATTTAGCGTGTCTCCTTAATTCACAGTCAATACCAAATTACAAGGTGGAGATAAGCAAAGGTCCTTTTGCTAGCCTACTCAACCTGAAAAGGGAGTGGATAGGAGCCTTGTATAAAATCTGTCCATGAGAGAGAGAAAGTAATTGTCTAGACATCCTTAAACTCATGATATGTCACGTAGAGGAAGGCACCGACACAGCATGCCTGCGCCTTGAGGGGTAGATTCCACCACCGCGAGAGGACCGGAGAGAAGCCCCTCCCTCCTCTGACCCCAGAGAATCCCATGATATAGAGAGCAGCCTCCAGCATGTTCAGCCATTCAGCTGTCTCATCAGAGTGCTTTAGATTAACAAATGGGAACATTCTAACATTACTGGAGGTATTATTACATCCTGTTAAATATTTCATTTATCTGACATCACCCTACTGACTCACTGCTATCATTTATTAAATCAGCTTCCTGGTAAAACCATTTGACCGTTTTTCACAGTGGGGCTCTACTTTCAATATTCTCTTCTCCAACCTGCAAACGTGTTTCTTCCCTTTTTGCTTCCATCTAATTACTATAGCCCACAAGTGGTGTGTGGAAGGTGATGTGTCCCTAGCTACATGAGTGGGTTAGGTGGACAGGTTGAGAAGCAAATGAGGGAGGGAGGTAAAGGGAAATCGGAGGGGTACACCAAAAGCTGGTGTGGGTAGACATCAGATCAGTCCGGTGGTCAGAGTCAGAACTCAGGCAACAAGCATGGAAATAAGGGGCCATCCACAGGTCCAGATGCCTGAGGGTGGAGCAGGCAGGTAACAGGTGACTTTCGCCCTTGGCATAGTTGAAGTTCCCCAGTTAGCAGTCATCAGTGAGGATGATCCCACTGAAAGCTTCTTGGTAAGACAGGAGCACACTATTTTTTGTTTTTACATTTATTGCGTTTTAAGTGAAAGTTTACAAATCAAGTCAGTCTGTCATACAAAAACTTATACACACTTTGCTATGTGACCCTAGCTGCTCTCTCCCTAATATGACAGCACATTCCTCCCCTCCACCCTGTATTCACCATGTTCATTCAACCAGCTCCTGTCCCCCTCTGCCTTCTTATAGTCTCATAGCAGCCCACATAGTCTCATGTGTCTACTTGAGCCAAGAACCTCACTCCTTACCAGTATCATTTTCTATCTTATAGACCAGTCCAGTCCCTGTCTGAAGAGGTAGCTTCAGGAATGGTTTCCAGGCTCGGGCTAAAAGGGGGTCTGGAGGCCATGACCTCTGGGTCCCTCCAGTCTCAGTCAGACCATTAAGTCTGGTCTTTTTACAAGAATTTGAGGTCTACATCCCATTGTTCTCCTTCTCCATCAGGGAGTTATTGCATTCTCTGTCAGGGCAGTTACTGGTGGTAGCTGGGCACCATTGAGTTCTTCTGGTCTCAGGCTGTTGGGGTCTCTGGCTTATGTGGCCCTTTCTGTCTCTTGGGCTCTTATTTTCCTTGTGTCTTTGGTGTTCTTCATTCTCCTTTGCTCCAGGGGGGTGGAGACCAATTGCTGCATCTTAGATGGACACTTGCTAGAATTTAAGACCCCAGATGCCACTCACCAAGGTGGAATGCAGAACATTTTCTTAGTACATTTTGTTATGCCAATTGACCTAGATGTCCCCTGAAATCCTGGTCCCCAGACCCCCATCCCTGCTGGCCTTCGAAGCATTTGGTTGTATTCAGGAAACTGCTTTTGTTTAGTCCAGTTGGACAGCAGCACACACTCTACCTCGATCTTCCCAAGTACTTTATTCATTCTGTACCTAAGTGCTTCATTCATTCAATGAGTATTTATAAAACAACAACTGTGTGTTATGCATTTTAGAGGCAGTGATGAGGAAGGGTCGGTCCTAGCATAGTCAAGTGGAATAGCTTCCATTCACCACTGTGCCATGTGTATTCCACCACCACCCACTGTATTAGAGATACCATTTTAATCCTCCCACCAGCCCTTCAGTGATAGATATTATCGTCACCATATTAGAGGTGAGATGTTAAGCACCTTTTGTAAGTTCACACAGCTAGAAAATTGCTGATGTAGCATTTGAAATTAGATCTTTGTGACACCAGAACCTATTCTTTTTGTTAGTTTCTGTTACTTGGTTTACTGCCCCCCCCCCCCATAGAGGAAGTCTTTACCCCAAATAAAGGGCAGCGGCTGTTATTCTTAGTTTGGCTTTACAGAGCTAAAGGGTAGTGCACAACCTACTAACACTTCTTGTTGCAGGAGTCCAAATATGACTCTTCAACTTTTGTGCTCACTGAGGCCTCTTTGGATAGGTTTGGGTCTTACCTGGTCTTGGTGTGAGTTATGACCTGGTGTTCTTTCCTGAGAAGCTTCATCCTTAGTTCCCTGCACCTCTTATACCTCCACCACCAGGGAACTGGGCCTGTGTTTGCTCCGGGAGCTCTCTTCCAGGCTTTAATGGGGAGGATAACTTGGTTATGGACCAAAATATTTCTGATCAATTGAAGGTTTCTGTCATTTTTCAGAGATTTTAGTAATTTGGATAAAAAGCCCCTATCTACCATATCTCATCTATGAAAGTCAAGATAGCTACGTTCAGGCCTTTGCGATTCTGGGGCCTAAGGTGTATTTAGCTCCGTCACTGTCCCAGAGATGGGACCACAGATGTCTGAACTAATGTGAAACTTCTGCCACTGTAATTGGGTTAGTATACTGATAACATTTTTGTTTGTAAAACACGAGTTATTCTTCTAATCCTAGTCCTAATTTCAACATACTCCCCTTTCTGTTAGATGGGGCTCAAATACAGCCTACAGCAGCATTTAATGATGGCAGTGTCATTTCTAAATGGTCTTAGTTCTTTATAGCTAAACATTTTACCTGTTAGTACTCTTTCTTCAATTACTACCCACTGTTTCATGGTTTTCTAAGTAGATTCTTTTTATTAGACCAACCAGGATAAATTACACTGACTAATGTCATATACCTTACACGTAGTAAACTGATCTTCTATGTCCTCAGAATAGAAAGGGAGAGAAATAATGCTACCCTGTGACTCCCATCTCAGAAGAGAACAACCATCTTCCAATTAAATAAATCTACATGAAATGATGTGCTTTCAACTACTTAAAAATAGACAGCGTACCAAAAACCAGGCAAAAATAGACATAACAAAATATGAGTAGTGCCTACTTCTGGGTGGTGGGATTAGTGGTGATATTAACTTTCTTCTTGATACATTTCCATTTCATTCAAAGTGTTTATAACAGTGAGCATGTCATATCATTATAATCAGGAAAAAAATCAGAAATGAACATTTTATTTAATCCTAATTTATAAAATGTTACCCAAAAAGTTCACATTTAGATTCTATTTATAGTTATACACTTGGGAAGTCACTTAAAAGCTAGGGATGTGAGTTGATATTTGCATAAAGTCTCAATTCTAGGCTTTTGTCTCAAGCTCCATGGTAAAATCTGAGCAATGTCCCCACTTAAAACAAATAAAACCTATGGGTACCGTATTTTAAAAAATTGTTTTCGGTGCATCTCTGACCTGGCAAATGGAAATTCAAAGAGGAAAAGGGAGCAATAAAGCAGGCATTTGCCGAACCTAGATGAACCTGAGCTTAAATTCCCATAGCTTTTTAGGGCATGAGGGAAGGGCAACAAAACCTACATCCTGCCCAATGTGAGAATCTGCACCCCTGCCCTGCAGAGAAACTCAACTACATCCAAATGGCTGACTCCCTGGATAAGGGTGAACTGGAAATACACCCACCTCCCCATCCCCAGGATACAGCTAGGAAAATGTCCTGTCTTGTAGGCTGGAGCTGAGTAAATAAAATACAATTCCACCTAAAATCCATAACAGCATGCCAGGCCTCAAGCAAACGTGCAGACAAAATTTACGTCGCACACGGAGTCTAAAGCTTTAATCCTATAAATTAGTTTAGAGCAGTCCCAGCTAGATAAGACACCCAGGAACCAGCAGAAGCAAATGCAGCCTTTTCTGGTGGAATCTCCTTGTCTTCTTAAACTTAAGTCTTGAAGTTCTTAAAGCTCTGCAGTCAAAAGCCACAAAACTTAAAAGGAAACAAGGTTTATGATCAAGAACAAAAGAAGCAACAAATAGCAAAACTGAAGTAAGACATCATATATTGAAATTATCAGACACAGGATATAAAATAAGCAAATTTAATATGTTAAATGAAATAGGAAAAACAAAAGGATTGAAAATAGTTTTGAGGAAAAGATTAGGAAGAAAGACCTAGAAGATTGGAATAAAAACCAAGTAGAAATTAAGAATATAACAATTGAAATTAAAAATTCAATAAGTGTTTTCTAACTGATCAAGACTTAGTTGAGGAGAAACTAATGAGCTAGAAGATAAACCTGAAGAAATTTTCCAGAATTCAACATAGAGAGAAAAGGCAATGAAAAGATACTAAAAAAGGGGTTAAGACATATCATAGAGTGAGAAAAATCTAAGAAACGTGGAACTGAAGTTGCAGAAAAAATTGAGAGAAAGGGGTAAGGCAATCATATAAGTGATGAGAATTTTCCAGAAGTGATAAAAAAATAAAATCAATCCACACATTCAAGAAGCTAGTGAATCACAACCAAGCCTGATAAATAAAAAGAAAACATGAAACCACATCATAATGAAAGTGAAGAACAAGAAAGACAAAGAAAAAAATCATAAAATAACCACTGATAAAAGATGTATCACTTACAGGGATAAAAAATGAACAGCTGATTTTTCAAAAGCGGCAATGAAGACAACAGTCAACCTAGAATTATATGCCTGGCAAGATGATCACGTTCAATAGCAGAAACAAAGCAAAGGCATTATTAGATAACTAAGACTAATGGTGTTTTCCAATAACCACCAACATACCCTAGCCAAAGGAAATTCAAAAAGAAGTACAATGGTTGAAGAAATATGATTCTCAGATGAAAGGTCTAAACTGAAAGATAGAAAAGGTGAAACTGGACAAATATGTGGATAAAACTACACAAACGTTGACTGTATTAAACAATAATAAAATGCCTTATAAAAAAGAGAGAGAATTAAAGTACATGACAAAAATGTAGGGAGAGAAGTAAACAGAATTAAAATATTCTAAGAACCTTGTACAGGGAGAGTGCAAAGACATGGATTAATTTCAGAATTTAGCAAGTACGCACTATAAAAATACACTGCATAACTTCCCAACTAGTACAGGGAAAAATGGAAGGAGAAAAAAAGAGATCCAAAAGAAAGCAAGAAAGGAAAGAACAATAAACTTATAGATGGTAGGCAAATCTCATCAAATAGACAGTGGGGAAAAAAACTCTACTCCATACAGAGCTTAGAGTATCAGTTCTAGGACATTGTGATTATTAACCTTAGATATTACACAAAAAGAAAAGCTTGAAGAAGAGCTTGATTAGCTTCTTTCCTGAAGCCACCACTGTGATAATTGGAATTCTCTGTCTCTTTGTGACATATCAGTCTTCTCTATGACCACCTTATCATCAAAATGACATGGAAGCAGGCGGGGCCAAGATGGCTGACTAGGTAGAAGCTACCTCGGATCCCTCTTGCAACAAAGACTTGGAAAAACAAGTGAATCGATCACATACATGACAATCTATGAACCCTGACCATCAAACACAGATATAAAGAGTTGACCCAAGTGACAGAGACGGAGAACAAACAACCATGGGGAAGCAGCGACTGTTTTCAGAGCCTGGAGCCAGCGTCCCGGTCAGGAAACCTTGGCACCAGGCTTTGGATTGGGCTCAGGGGAGCTGAGTAGGGCATCCTGAGACGGCGCAAACATGGGATGCAGCCCTAACCCCCAGAAGTGACCTCGGGGGAAGCCCAGCCAGTGCACACAGGCAGCGCAGCAATGTGGCTGACAGGAGGAGAAGTCACCGGGAGGCATCGACTGGTTTTGGAGTCTGGAGTGCGGCGTCCCAGTCGGGGAACCTTGGCATTGAGCTTTGGACTGGGAGCGGAGGAACTGACCACAGCTTCTGAGACAGCGCAAGCACGGGACATGGGCCTGACCCTCCGGGGCAATCTCTACCCAGCCAGTGCACACAGTCGATGCGCCCCTCAGGAACCTCAGATAAAACAGTCATCCCAAGCAAGATAAGAAACTTTGTCTATATTCTGGGGTGCTACTCTCTCCTGTTTATCTGAACCCTCCCCTCCCCTTCCCAGGTGGCTTCATTAACATTGGAATTTCCTGAGCCAGAAAGACAAGTGTGCTGTGGTTTTTCTTTGCTTTTTTTTTTTTTTTTTTTTTATCTTTTCCTAACCCATTCTTCTGGCCTGAGGGAAGCAGCTACAAAAAACCCAGGGACCAAAAATCCTTCCCTAATGGACTAAAAACACAGAACCAACTCCAGCCAAACATATGTGACCCACAGTCTTGGGCTTCCATCCCTACAGGGAAAAAAGGTGGCTATTATAATGCAAAGGCATTTCTGATAGGGATCTGACTGTAATTGTTTTAGCGGATTACTGGAAAGACAAGTTTCCCAGGTCTGACACCTCTGAGTATTCAACAGAGCCCTCATTGACCCACAACAGGGAACTGAGGGCTGAAGCTCCCCCCAGACCACCTAGCCTCCTCTCTTAGGGGTCTAAGGAGGGTGACACCTACCAATCTGTAGAGGTACTTGCATTGGGGGCCTAAGGTACAGCTGCAGAGCCCACCCACCAAAGTGCTTTAGGAATAGAGACACACCTACCTTAGTGGCACTTGGGGGAAGCCTGTCAGCATCCTGCCCCCCCCCCCCCCCCGGAGTGTGAAACCCTGCTGCTGCTAGAATCTGGTGCACACAACTATCACCACTATTTCTCTAGGTGGATAGGTGACAGTCTGCACCACACACTTGATGACCCAAAATCAGATTCTACTCAAGAATAGTGAATGGACTCTTAGGCTTATATATCTGGTAACAGCACAAACCAGCTGATAATAGGACATAAGTGACTCAAGGGCTACAACAGTCAAGACAGCGTGACCTAGTAGCCTATCTACATATATTGAAAGAAAACAAAAGAAGATAAGACGCAGTGAGCAAAAATAGAATAAATCACTACAATATCTTAGTGATGGCTCGGAGAGAGCAGTCGATATCAAACCACATAAAGAAGCAGACCATGATTGCTTCTACAACTCCCCAATTTAAAGAATCAAAATCTTTCCCAAATGAATATACAATCTTGGAATTGCCAGATGCAGAATACAAGAAACTAATGCACAGAATGCTTCAAGACAGCAGGGATGACCTCAGAAATGAATAAGGCAATCTACAGAAAAAGCCAAGGAACAGACTGATAAAGCCGTTGAAGAAATCAAAAAGATTATTCAAGAACATAGTGGAAAAATTAATAAGCTGCAAGAATCCATAGAGAGACAGCATTCAGAAATCCAAAAGATTAACAATAAAATTACAGAATTAGACAATGCAGTAGGAAGTCAGAGGAGCAGACTCGAGCAATCGGAATGCAGAGTGGGGGATGTGGAAGACAAGGGAATTAACACCAATATAACTGAAAAAAATCAGATAAAAGAATTTTAAAAAATGAAGAAACCCTAAGAATCATGTTGGACTCTATCAAGAAGAATAACTTGTGTGTGATTGGAGTCCCAGAACAGGGAGGGATAACGGAAAATACTGAGAGAATAGTTGAAGATCTGTTGGCAGAAAACTTCCCTGACATCATGAAAGACGAAAGGATATCTATCCAAGATGCTCATCGAACCCCATTTAAGATTGATCCAAAAAGAAAATCACCAAGACATATTATCGTCAAATTTGCCAAAACCAAAGATAAAGAGAAAATTTTAAAAGCAGCCAGGGATAAAAGAAAGGTCTCCTACAAAGGAGAATCAATAAGAATAAGTTCAGACTACTCAGCAGAAACCATGCAGTCAAGAAGGCAATGGGATGACATATATAGAGCACTGAAGGAGAAAAACTGCCAGCCAAGGATCAGATATTCAGCAAAACTCTCTCTAAAAAATGAAGGTGAAATTAAAACATTTACAGATTAACACAAGCTTAGAGAATTTGCAAAAACCAAAGCTACAAGAAATACTAAAGGAAATTGTTTGGTCAGAAAACCAATAATATCAGATACCAGCACAACACAAGGTCACAGAACAGAACATCCTGATATCAACTCAAATAGGGGAATCACAAAAACAAATTAAGATTAATTTTAAAAAGAAAAAAACGCTTAAAACAGGGAATCATTGATGTCAATATGTAAGAGATCACATTAATAAAAAAAAAAAAAAAAACACCTACTTATCTATCACTACACTGAATGTAAATGGACTAAATGCACCAATAAAGAGACAGAGAGTCTCAGACTGGATAAAGAAACACGATCCGTCTATATGTTGCCTACAACAGACACACCTTAGACTTAGAGACACAAACAAACTAAAACTCAAAGGATGGAAAAAAATATATCAAGGAAACAATAAGCAAAAAAGAAGAGGAGTAGCAATATTAATTTCTGACAAAATAGACTTTAGACTTAAATCCACCACAAAGGATAAAGAAGGACACTACGTAATGATTAAAGCGACAATTGACCAGGAAGATATAACCATATTAAATACTTATGCACCCAATGACAGGGCTGCAAGATACATAAAACAAACTTTAACAGAACTGAAAAGTGAGATAGACACCTCCACAATTATAGCAGGAGACTTCAACACACCACTTTCGGAGAAGGACAGGACTTCCAGTAAGAAGTTCAACAGAGACACGGAAGACCTAATTGCTACAATCAACCAACTAGACCTCATAGACTTATACAGAACACTCCATCCAACTGCTGCAAAGTATACTTTTTTTTCTAGGGCACATGGAACATTCTCTAGAATAGACCGCATATTAGGTCATAAAACAAACCTGTGCAGAGTCCAAAACATCGAAATATTACAAAGCATTTTCTCACACCACAAGGCCATAAAAACGGAAATCAATAACAGAAAAATTAGGGAAAAGAAATCAAATACTTGGAAACTGAAAAATACCCTACTGAAAAAAGACTGGGTTATAGAAGACATTAAGGAGGGAATAAAGAAATTCATAGAATGCAACGAGAATGAAAACACTTCCTATCAAAACCTCTGGGACACAGCAAAAGCAGTGCTCAGAGGTCAATTTCTATCGATAAATGCACACATACAAAAAGAAGAAAGAGCCAAAATAGAAAACTGTCCCTACAACTTGAACAAATAGAAAGTGAGCAACAAAAGAATCCATCAGGCACCAGAAGGAAACAAATGATAAAAACTAGAGCTGAACTAAGAACAGAAAAACAATTGAAAGAATTAACAAAGCCAAAAGCTGGTTCTTTGAAAAAATTAACAAAATTGATAAACCATTGGCCAGACTGACTCAAGAAATACATGAAAGGAAACAAATAACCCAAATAAGAAACAAGATGGGCCACATCACAACAGACCCAACTGAAATTAAAAGAATCATATCAGATTATTACGAAAAATTGTACTCTAACAAATTTGCAAACCTAGAAGAGATGGATGAATTCCTAGAAAAACACTACCTACCTAAACTAACACAATCAGAAGTAGAACAACTAAATAGACCTATAACAAAAAAAAGAGATTGAAACAGTAATCAAAAACTCCCAACAACAAAAAGCCCTGGCCCGGACAGCTTTACTGCAGAGTCTACCAAACTTTAAGAGAAGAGTTAACACCGCTACTACTGAAGGTATTTCAAAGCACAGAAAATGACGGAATACTGCCTAACTCATTCTATGAAGCCACCATATCCTTGATACCAAAACCAGGTAAAGACATCACAAAAAAAGAAAATTACAGACCTATATCCCTCATGAACATAGATGCAAAAATCCTCAACAAATTTCTAGCCAATAGAATTCAACAACATATCAAAAAAATAATCCACCACGACCAAGTGGGATTTATACCAGGTATAAAGAAAAAAAAAAAAGTTTTTTTTCTTCATGCAAGGCTGGTTTAATATTAGAAAAACCATTAATGTAATCCACCATATAAATAAAACAAAAGACAAAAACCACAGGATCTTATCAATTGATGCAGAAAAGGTATTTGACAAAGTCCAACACCCATTTATGATAAAAACTCTCAGCAAAATAGGAATTGCAGGAAAATTCCTCAACATAATAAAGGGCATCTATACAAAGCCAAGAGCCAACATCACTCTAAATGGAGAGAGCCTGAAAGCATTTCCCTTGAGAACAGGAACCAGACAAGGATACCCTTTATCAAAGCTCTTATTCAACATTGTGCTAGAGGTCCTAGCCAGAGCAATTAGGCTAGACAAAGAAATAAAGGACATCCGGATTGGCAAGGAGGAAGTAAAAGTATCTCTATTTGCAGATGACATGATCTTATACACAGAAAACCCTAAGGAATCCTCCAGAAAACTACTGAAACTAATAGAAGAGTTTGTCAGAGTCTCAGGTTATAAGATAAACATACAAAAATCACTTGGATTCCTCTACATCAACAAAAACAACATCGAACAGGAAATCACCAAATCAATACCATTCACAGTAGCCCCCAAGAAGATAAAATACTTCGGAATAAATCTTACCAAACATGTAAAAGACCTATACAAAGAAAACTACAAAGTACTACTGCAAGAAACTAAATAGGACGTACTTAAGTGGAAAAACATACCCTGCTCATGGATAGGAAGACTTAACATAGTAAAAATGTCTATTCTACCAAAAGCCATCTATACATACAATGCACTTCCGATCCAAATTCCAATGACATTTTTTAATGTGATGGAGAAACAAATCACCAACTTCATATGGAAGGAAAAGAAGACCCGGATAAGTAACGCATTACTGAAAAAGAAGAAGAAAAGTGGGAGGCCTCACTTTACCTGATTTTAGAACATATTATACAGCCACAGTAGTCAAAACAGCCTGGTACTGGTACAACAATAGGCACAGAGACCAATGAACAGAATTGAGAACTCAGATATAAATCCATCCACATATGAGCAGCTGATATTTGACAAAGGCCCAGTGGCAGTTAATTGGGGAAAAGATAGTCTTTTTAACACATGGTGCTGGCATAACTGGATATCCATTTGCAAAAAAATGAAACAGGACACATACCTCACACCATGCACAAAAACTAACTCCAAGTGGATCAAAGACCTAAACATAAAGACTAAAATGATAAAGATCATGGAAGAAAAAATAGGGACAACGTTAGGAGCCCTAATACAAGGCATAAACGGAATACAAAACATTACTAAAAATGGTGAAGAGAAACCAGATAACTGGGAGCTCCTAAAAATCAAACACCTATGCTCATCTAAAGACTTCACCAAAAGAGTAAAAAGACCACCTACAGATTGGGAAAGAATTTTCAGCTATGACATCTCCGACCAGCACCTGATCTCTAAAATCTATATGATTCTGTTAAAGCTCAACCACAAAGAGACAAACGACCTAATCAAAAAGTGGACAAAGAATATGAACACGCACTTCACTAAAGAAGACATTAAGGCTGCTAACAGATACATGAGAAAATGCTCTCGATCATTAGCCATTAGAGAAACACAAATTAAATCTACGATGAGATTCCATCTCACTCCAACAAGGCTGGCATTAATCTAAAAACACAAAATAATAAATGCTGGAGAGGCTGCGGAGAGATTGAAACTCTTATACACTGTTGGGAATGTAAAATGGTACAACCACTTTGGAAATCTATCTGGCGTTTTCTTAAAAAGTTAGAAATAGAACTACCACACAACCCAGAAATCCCACTCCTCGGAATATACCCTAGAGAAATAAGAGCCTTCACATGAACAGATATAGGCACACCCATGTTTATTGCAGCTCTGTTTACAATAGCAAAAAGCTGGAAGCAACCAAGGTGTCCGTCAACGGATGAATGGTTAAATAAATTGTGGTATATTCACACAATGGAATACTATGCATCGATAAAGAACAGTGACGAATCTGTGAAACATTTCATAACATGGAGGAACCTGGAAGGCATTATGCTGAGTGAAATTAGTCACAGGCAAAAGGACAAATATTGTAGAAGACCACTATTATAAGATCTTGAGAAATAGTATAAACTGAGAAGAACACATACTTTTGTGGTTACGAGGGAGGGAGGGAGGGAGGGTGGGAGAGGGTTATTTACTGATTAGTTAGTAGATAAGAACTACTTTAGGTGAAGAGAAGGACAATACTCAATACACAGAAGGTCAGCTCAACTGGACTGGACCAAAAGCAAAGACGATTACTCGATAAAATGAATGCTTCAAAGGTCAGCGGAACAAGGGTGGGGGTTTGGGGACTATGGCTTAAGGGGACTTCTAAGTCAATTGGCAAAATAATTCTATTATGAAAACATTCTGCATCCCACTTTGAAGAGTGGCATCTGGGGTCTTAAATGCTAACAAGCGGCCATCTAATATGCATCAATTGGTCTCAACCCACTTGGATCAAAGGAGAATGAAAACACCAAGGTCACACGATAACTATGAGCCCAAGAGACAGTAAGGGCCACATGAACCAGAGACTTACATCATACTGAGACCAGAAGAACTAGATGGTGCCCGGCCACAACCGATGACTGCCCTGACAGGGAGCACAACAGAGAACCCTTGAGGGAGCAGGAGACCAGTGGGATAAGCAGACCCCAAATTCTCATAAAAAGACCAGAGTTAATGGTCTGACTGAGACTAGAGGAATCCCGGTGGTCATGGTCCCCAAACCTTCTGTTGGCCCAGGACAGGAACCATTCCCGAAGACAACTCATCAGACATGGAAGGGACTGGACAATGGGTTGGAGAGAGATGCTGACGAAGAGTGAGCTACTTGTATCAGGTGGGCGCTTGAGACTGTGTTGGCATCTCCTGTCTGGAGGGGAGATAGGAGGGTAGAGAGGGTTAGAAACTGGCAAAATTGTCACAAAAGGAGCAACTGGAAGGAGGGAGCGGGCTGACTCATTAGGGGGAGAGTAAGTGGGAGTATGGAGTAAGGTGTATATAAGCTTATATGTGAGAGACTGACTTGATTTGTAAACTTTCACTTAAAGCACAATAAATATTATTAAAAAAAAACATGGAAGCAAAGATCACATCCTCTGAAAGCATTCAAAAACATTGAGGGAGTCCTTGTGTTCACAATGGAACAAACTTCAGAATCAATGATATAGTTGAAGAGTTAGCCAACTTTTTTATGAAAAGAGCCAGATAGTAACTATTTTAGGTGCTGTGGGCCACTAAGGTCTCTGTTTCAACTACTCAATTCTGTCTTTGTACTGCGAAAGCCGCAAAAGACCTCTTTAATATGTTAAAAAGCAAAGATGTCACTTTAAGGACTCAGGTGTGCCTGACCCAAGCCATGGTGTTTTCAATCGTATCATATTGCATGTGAAAGGTGGACAATGAATAAAGAAAATGAAGAAGGATTGATGATGCCTTTGAATTATGGCATTGGCAAATAATACTGACTATACCATGGACTGCCAGAAGAATGAACAGATCTGTCTTGGAAGAAGTACAGCTAGAATGCTCCTTAGAAGCTAGGATGGTGAGACTTCGTCTCACATATTTTGGACATGTTATCAGGAGGGCCCAGTCCATATGGAAGGACATCATGCTTGGTAATGTAGATGATCAGCAAAAAAAAGGAAGACCCTCAATGAGATGAAGTGACACAGTGGCTGCAACAATGGGCACAAGCATAACAACAATTGGGAGGATGATACAGGACTGGACAGTGTTTCATTCTGTTGTGTGTAGGGTCACTATGAGTTGGAACCAACTCTACAGCACCTCACAACAACATTGTGAAAGCGGCCGTAGATAATGTGTAAGCAAATGAGTGTGGCTACGTTGCAATAAAGCTTTATTTATACAAAAAGGTAATACACTGGATTTGACCCAGAGGCCCATAGTTTGCTGACCCCAGTGTAGATCAAAAGGGAGAGTAGAAAGACATGTTTCATTGCATCTAAATATATTAATGTCAGCTTTTAAATAGACTTGGAAAATCCCTTCTATAATATGGTCTCTGTGGCATTAGACCCTACTGATCACACATAAGGAACTATCTTAGGCAGTAAAGGGGCTGTGCCACATTGCCAGATGGTGTTCATGGTGCTCACAAAGCTATTGTCACCAACAGAAGACACAAAAAATCTGGTCACTCAAACAAGGTTCTTCACAGGCACATGCCTACAACTAAATTTAGGTGATGTGATAGCGGCACCAAAGGCTATGGAAAACCCAGTAGGTAATGTTCCAATATAGTAGAGAAATTAGCCTTGTCTAAATATATTGATAATAGAGTGGAGGACAGGTGGCTTTACCTCCTGACTCTAAACTAAAGGCACAGCAAGAGGGTAAGAGGTAAGTGGCATTCCTCCCCTTCAATCACTTAAACAAGGAATGTCAGAATAGTGTTTCAAACTTGCAGCTTATGGGGATATACTGTTTCAGAACAAAGTCTTAGAAAAGGGACAAGGAGAACACTTGGAGACTCCGGAATCAGAGAGGGTAGTGGCTAACTTGGATCGCATAGCACAGTGAAATAATGTCAAGGGAAACAGAATGGAAACCACAGGCAGAAATACCAATAGGAAAGGCTGAGGTGGGAAAATAAAACCTAAACACAAGGAGACCTTTAGGAAAAAATGATTAATACAAGGTGTGAAGCAAAGGGTCTTGGCTTGACAGAACTCTGCTGGTTAATGAGGCTGTTATGAAACACCACGGGCAGAATTGTCTCAGTTTGTTCTACTGCAGTAGCTCGTGTGTTGCTGTGATTCTAGAAGATATGTCACTGGTATTTCAAATGCCAGCAGGGTCACCCACAAACCCATGATGAACAGGTTTCAGCAGAGATTCCAGACTAAGATAGAGCAGGAAGAATGGCCTAGTGATCTACTTCTGAAAATTAGCCAGTGAAATCTTTACAGATAAATAGCTGCTGCAATGACCATGAGGCTATTGCACAACTGAGCAACATTTCATTCTGTTATACATAAGGTTACCATGAGTCGAGCCAACTCAATGACAACTAACAACAACAACAAGAGCACAATAAGTCTCTGAGAGTTTGGGGCTGGCAAATGAGGATTTCAGGGTGGGCTGCCAACTGGGCGCACTGGCAGAGCTGTTGACCCCTTTCTTACTCTTTCACAGGGTGGGGCACACTGCGCAATAGAGTGCCCTGACTCGACTCACCTCTCTTCCAAGGGTGTCCTGAGATGTGAAAGTCCTAGTGGGACTCTGTCCTACAGTGATTTTTTTTTTAACTTAAATACATCACGCAAAAAGCTTGCTCTAAGTCAGAATCTGAGACGAACTCATCTGGGGCGTGCTAGAACCATTCATTATATTCGACATTTTGATCCACTGTCTGTCTGAAGCTTGAAATGATGAGCTGCTACCATATGTGAATCTGCTTTGCTCTGTTTACTGTTTCATTTCATCCTTGATTTACTGTCTCTTTTAGAGTTATTGAACAAATTATCGAAGGATTGAGTTGATGTCTACAACAATTCTTAAACTGTCTTTGACTTTCACTGCCAATATTTTAAGAGTGGCTAAAATGGAAATGAGAGTGCAAAATCCTTTGCATTATTTTATCGGAAAAAATAATCAGTAAAATATTAGGACAGTGTTTGAACACCTGCCTAAATCAGAAGTGATAGACCTTATGTTGGATGTGTTTGCAGGTGTGAAGCTCTGCACCATGAGGATGCTCTGGATCTGTGTGTGTGTGATGGGCTCATGGAACCAACCACCCTGATCCTAACTGTAGTCCTGAAGCATGTCACAGGCGGCATTTAATACAGGAAGACAGCTTGGAACCTCAGCCCCACAAGTCATCCAGAAGATGTTTGTATGGAAAGAGGGGAAAACAATGAAAAGGAAATGCTATCTGGAGAGCAGTAGAGATCTCTCTGCTAGCACTCACCCCAGCAAACACCAACGAAGACACTGAGCATGCTCCCACAAGAACAGTGCAGAGCTGAAGGCTGTGGACACCCTCAAGCCTGGAGTGGAAGGGGTGCATCAGTCACCATGACTCCAGTTTCTGTGGGGAGCAAGGTTGGGCGATAACCATGTATTAGTTTCTAGGGCTGCCATAGAACAAAATACACAAAATGTGTGGCTTATAAGAACAGAAATTTATTGTCTCAAGTTTCTGGAGCTTGGGAGTCCAAGGTCAGAGTATCGGCCATGTTGATTCCTCCTAATGGCTGTGAGAAAGGCATGGTTCCATGCCTCTCTCCTAGCTTCTGGTGGCTCCCAGAAATCCTCTGTGCTCCTTGGATTGTAGATGCAACTCTACATGGCTGTCTTTCCTCTGTTTCTCTGTCTCTGTCTCCCTTCTCCTCTTTTATGGAGTCACAAGTCATGAGGTTTATAACCCATCCTACTCCAGCATGACCTCGTGTTAACCTAACTGATAATTTCTTCGAAGACCCTATTTCCAAACAGGGTCATATTCACAGGCACAGGGGTTAGGACTTCAACATATCTTTTGGGGGAACACAATTTAATCCATAACAAACCATTGGGAATTCAAATAGCAAGGTCAAGAGAAATATAACCACAGGGAATGCATTCTGTGTAGTTGAAGGGTAATGTCTGCACTTTGAGGATTTAACTTCAGAACGAAAAGCTATCTTTGAGGAACATGTTGGCTTTGTTACAGGAAGGGACCATTCTAACCAGAGCAGCAGAAACAATGCAGGTCAGAGGGGAAGGATCAAAGCAGAGTCAAAGGAAGAGGCCACCCAAGCAAAATGGAAACTCTGCTTCCAAGGCTCCAAATGGGCAGGCCAGAGATCCTGCCACCTATTCTGGCTCCTTTATAGGGATATTACCCACCACTGCAGCCTATGTTGGAAGCTTCTGACCCACCTCTCCTGCCTCTCATTTTCTCTACCCAGCATTGACTCACACTCAACATCTGATCCTCCCCTCCATGGTCTGTCCCCACCTTGATGGCCGGCCTTATGTGGCTCCTCCTGTTCAAGCTGCCCTTTTCTGTCAGGCCCAATCCTGATATTTCCCGACAGTGGCATTCACCCCAACCACCAAGGAGAGATATGCCCAGGTCTTCTAGCTGGGAAGCCATTTCCCTCCAGGCTTGCAGAGTTGTCTAAAGCCCCAGCATTGCTGCATCCTTACCACATGATGTGGGCATACTCTGTGTCCCAGATTCCTCATTTAGGACATGGGGAAAATAATAATTAATTAACAGCGTGGTTTTAAAGATCATTTAAAATTTTATATTATTATATACTTTCTTAATATAGATAGCTTCCCATCCTTTCCCCGTTATCTCCTAGATCAGGGTTCACCGATGCCATGCCGGGGGAGTTGTTAGTAGTACAAAGAAACACCACGGGTATGCTTGAATATTAATATTTTCTTTCTTAAATAGATGTTCATGTGTACAAAGTACATTTAATTGGTAGTAAAGTATATAGCTCTCTTTTCTTATAAAGTTCTGAGTTAAAGAAATCCTGTACTATTAGAAGATAGATATCTAACCAAGAGGGGAGGGGACCTCCCTGCAGTGACAATCCTGATGTCGTACTTGGGTAAGGTCAGGGAAACCTCCCTGAGAGAATATAACACGATGGTTAATAGCTAGGCTTCTGGGATCAGACAGACTTGGAGTCAGTGCCCAGCACCTTCAGCTACTAGATTGGCAGGTAATTTAAGCTCTCCAAGTCTCAATTCCCCAGTCTGAAAAGTGGGATAATAATAGTATCTATGTGATAGAGATCTTCTAAGAATTAAATGGATCTGATGCATGGTAAATACTCAATGAATGTTACCTATTGAAAACCCTTTGGAGCACATTTCTACTCTGGTATACATGGGGTTGCCGTGAATTGGAATTGACTAGAAGGCAACTGATTTATACTTCTGTTATTATTATTATTGTTTAATCATTATTATTATGTATTCCACACACCACCAACTAAGAAACATATGTAGCCAAAATGCAATAACTAGACAATATCCTATACCAACCACACAGTAACTGAGATGATATAGTCCATGGTGGCCATTCTGTCCCCAGGCTAATCATTTACTTATTTAACTCTTGACTGTGAGTTTAATTATGTATGCACTGTTAATGTTAAAGTTAATCTAAATAAGTGATGAGTGCATTCTATGTTTATTCTTTGGTTCTCAAGAACAATATTTTTAAACAACTTACTTTTGCACTAAAAGGCACTCCTTAATCAGGAATACACACAAGTCATTTGATTGCTAAGACAAATTTCAACTAAAGCACAATATATAAATTAACAGTTTCTAACTTTTTTTTTTTTAATAATTAGATTGAATTCATTTGCCAGGAAGGATGTTAGGTGCTGGGGAGGAAAGCAGTGAGATAAGAACGATACGCTACCTGCCATCATAGAGGGAGAGATGAATAGTATTCAAATTATTCATCTACATTATATGTAACTGTGTACATTTAAATATATACACATGTAATTTCAGTTGTTGTGAGTGCTATGAAGGAAAAGTAAGAGGTCAGAGAAAGCTTTACTGAGAAAGTGTATTTGAGCTGAAACCTGAAGGGTGAGTAGATGTTAGCCAGCAAACTCATTCCAGGAAGAGGACAGTGTGTCTCAAGGTCTTTAGACGGGGCAGTATTCAGCAGCTTTAAGGAATAAAGAAGGCCAGAGCGGGTGGATGCTTTTGAGAGCACAGTGAGGTAGACAAGGGGTCTGAAGTAGTTGGAGCTAGGGTTTTCAAGGCTTGTAGATAATATGAAGAATTTTGGATTTTATTGCAAGTAGATATAGAAGGACTTTAAGCAGGGGTGTAACATGACCCAATTTGCATTTTTAAAATCACCCTTAGATCCTGGGTGAAAACTAGATTAAAAAGAGGCCAAAAGAAGGAAGTAGAGAGACCAGAATGAGGCATCCTGGTGTTTTAGACTCCCCTTGACCTCTCCCCCTACTCCTGATAGTAGAAGAGATGGAGAGAAGAATTTTGGAGGGAGAATCTTAGGATTGGGTGGTAGATTAGACAAGAGGATTGGGAATGGGATGCCTAGATTGAATCTCAGGCTTCTGGGTAGATGGAGGTGCCATTTATTGAGATGAAGACCAAGGGAGAAGGAGCCTATTTAAGAAAGAAAAATCAAGAAATTGCTCAGCCCCTGTATATATAGCCTAATGTAATACTATTCACCCAGTAGGATTAGTGATCCATCTCTTCTTCCAAATATTTCACAAATATTCTCAAATATATTATTTTTAAGAGATTCTTCTCTTCCTTTTTGCCTCTTGTTTTCCCAAGGCATGGATTTAAAACTAAGTTGTTAGCAAGGTTTGTAGACAGTTTTTAAACTGCAGTGATACGTGGGCAGAACAGCAAGTATCAAATCAGAAATTATTCCTTACATTTCTATTTCTCCAAGGAGGAGGAACTACAAGATAGAAGAAGAGTTGTCATCATCAAACGCATATGGGGAAAATAATTTCCCAGTGAGAAGACAACATTCTCTGGGCTGTCTCTGCTGTTTAAGTCAGGAGTGCAGGATTTGTTCAAAAGACCTTGCATTAACAACATGTAAACAACAATCAGATTATTTGATTAATACAGGAAAAAATAAATGCACATACTTCCCATAGAATTTTTCTTTGATTTTCAAAATTGCTGAGCACTTAGTTTTATTGTTCTTCAATTATTACCTCCTGCCACTGATCCTGGAAAGGAACTCCCCCACTCTTGGGGACTTGCATAAAAGCAGATTCCAGGGTATTGGACAGTTTCTCTGCCTTGCATGCAATAATAAGAATGTACAGCTCCATTGCCCTTTTCACATGTCTTTATGGTGCTTTCATGCCTGTGGGAAGAATACTATGTGAGGCCAAAACATAAGGTAATATTTATTGAGAGTTCCAAAAGAAAGCCATTTGCTTCTGATTAAATTGAGGAGACCTTAGTAATTCAGACCAAGAAAAGCCACGGAACACACAAGACTACATAGATGAAAACAAAAGCCTTCTGGGACCCTTTTCATCAGGATGCCATGGGTTGAACCAAGTGTCTGTAGTGGGTAGGTAGGAGAAAGTGCAAGAAAAATGCATTGTCATTGAGTCAATTCCAACTCAGAGAGACCCTATAGAATAAGTGTATGACTGACTCTTAAATTACCAGATTTGAAATTAACAAATCAAATCAAAATTATCAAATTTCAAATCCTAAATTTATTAGAATGATGTGAGAAAAATATTCCTTACCGCAGTTATAAGAGAAAATCTAATGTTTAATGTTGATTTTGCCATCCCTGCTCTAGTTTTAAACATATAACTTCCAAACTTAAAGATGTTCCCTAAAATTGAAATAGATTAAAATACATTGGGAAGGAAAAAGAAAGAATGGAGACAAACTGAGACAGTATTTCCGTGAATTATGAGAGATACCCACATGTAGCTGTGTCTGATGACTTGTGAAAGCCATCCATCAATTAGGAAACTAGGAGAGGCTTATCTAGCACCCAAAGGCAGGTGGGTGCCAAGTGTGTCTTGAGAGCACTGCCCCTCCTGTGCTCTAATGTCTGTGTGGCTAAGAGAATGGCTCCCTTCCTAGTCACCAATAATTTCAAGTGTTTTCACAAATACAGGTGTAAGATTTATATATAGTCATAGCTCATCTGGAAGAAGTAAGCATTAGCACATATGGGGATTTTCCAGATGAAGAACACTTTGAGCACCAAACTTAAAAAGAATCACCATTTTTTTTTTTATTGAAAACACTTTACAATGAATACACCTTTTTCCAACTTCTTCCTATATATTTTGTTGATGATTCTCAAATTCATTTCTCCAATCCAGATCTCTTCCCTAAATCCCAGATTCATTAGCCATCTACCTACACATTCATCAAGTCCATTTGAAAATCTATTTTATCTACTTTGGTGAGTAGTATCCGTGGTCTTAAAAGCTGGTGAGCAGCCATCTAAGATACTCCACTGGTCTCACCCCATTTGGAGCAAGGGAGAAGGAAGAAAACGAAAGACACAAGGGAAAGATTAGTGCAAAGGACCAATGGACCACAAGTACTATCACCTCCACCAGACTGAATCTGGCACAACTAGATGGTGCCAGGCTACCACCACTGACTTCTTTCACAGGAATCACAATACAGGGCCCCAGAGAAATGGAGAAAAACGTAGAGCAAAATTCTAACTCACACATGCACAAAAAAAGACCAGACTTACTGATCTGACAGAGACTGGAGAAACCCCAAGAGTATGGCCCCTGGACACCATTTTAGCTCAGTAATTAAGTCACTCCTGAGTCAGTCAAAGATTAGACAGGCCCATAAAACAAAATGAGACTAAGTGGGCACACCAGCCCAGGGGCAAGGACGAAAAGGCAGGAGGGGACAGGAAAGCTGGTAATAAGGAAACCAAGATCAAAAAGGGGAAAGTGTTGGGCTTCTGGCCAACATGGCACCATATATAGCAGCACCATGCTGTCGCTCTATAGCAAAGAACTGAAAAACTAAGTAAAACAGAAACAAACGTCATTCCTGGAACCTGAAGTGTCAAAGGAAGAGATAAGGAACTCAGCCAAGCACCGAATGGAATAAGAAACTGACAGAGGAGAGAAAGTGAGGAGAGATACATGCGGAGAGCTGCATCACTAATGCAGCATGGATCCGCCATCCTGGACTCCTGTCGGGGATCGGCACACAGGGAGCATGGGAAAGCAGCTTCACGGAACTCCCAGCAGGAGGCAGAACACCCGGTAAACAGCGATACACGCTTTCCCACCACCCATTCTCTACCCTCTGCTCTACCTAGGAGCTTGCTGGCTGTCTGCAGTGACTTGGCCAGCCAGAAGGTGCAGAGTACGTGCCCCTTGAATTTGCCTCACCCACGTTGGAGATCAGTGGATAGGGAGTACGTGAAAGCAGCTTTGCAAAGTCCCCAGCCGGAAACAGAGCACCTGGTGAAGAGCAATCTATGCTTTCCTAGCCGCCGCACTTCTTCCTCCCCACTTTGGCCTCCTCTGCTTCATGCCAGTGGCAGTCTTTTGGCCAGGAGGCAACTGCTTTGGCCTCAGGCTGCTTGGATCCACCCCCCCCCCCAACACACGCACACTGACTGGGCTCCTGAGCTGGTGTTGGTTCTTTCTGTCTCTTTTGATTTCTTCTGTGCCTCCTACCACCTCCCCCTCCTTTCTCTGGCACACCTGGCTCCATGTGCCATCTTTGTGTCTTCTTGAAAAGCTGTGAAGCCATCCTTGATTGGGGAACCACTCCCCTGGCCCGGGTCACCACACTGGTGGTATCTCTGGGGCATTTTTGTGCCTTGTTTTGCTTTGTTTTCTTTTTCTTTTCACAGCTTGGGAGCCCCTTCTAGCTGGGCTGCATTGCAAGGCTTAGGAGCCATTCCCTAAATCTGCACAGCCACATAGATGGGATCCCTGGGGGCATTTCTTTTTTTCTTTCTTTTCTCTCTCATTTTCCCTTTCTTTTCTCATTTCTCATCTCTCTACACTTATCTGCTTTTCCTGTCTCCTGAATACCTGGTGCTGTGTGACATCTATAAACCCCCTAGCCAGGCTATACCATGGAGCCTGGGAGCTACTTCCCTAGTCTTAGCAGCCCCGCCCATGGGAATCCAGGGCTCCTGGGGACTTTTCCAAATTTTTATCTAGTTCTTTTTTTTTCCCCTGTTCCTTTTTGCTTTTCTCCATTTCTTGGTTTCTTTTCTCTCCACTCCAATGGCAATCTCCCTTAGCACTCTTTTTATTTTTTGTTTGTTTTCAGCTCCTGTTTCTCTCCTCTCTCTCCTCTTTCCATAACCTTATTAGCATCACACATCACAACCTTCCCCCTCTTTCCTGCCTATGTGCACCGTGCACTGAACATCATATCCCCAAGCAGCACAGGCACCACCTAATGGAAACTGCCCAGCACTGATTCCTGGCCCACCCTGTCAGTCCTAGTACATGCCACAAACAACCCATCCTAGCCCCTTCCCTTCAGCTGTACCTGCCCTGCCCACCATAGCTGACTGGCTGGCCCTGCCCATTGGACAAGGAGGTGAAAAATATTGTAACTGCAGACAAGCAAACAACAAAGAATACACAGCCTCCCTGCTCAGACATAATCAAATAAAACAAAAAAGTAGGATGAAAGAAACAAATCTACAATCAAGAAAAGAAGAAAATAACCACTGAATGTCCCAAAGACAGCAGACAACATCAAAACATATTTAAAAAAGGACAGGATGTTTCCAGTAGGTGCCAAAAATAAAACGCCAGATGATTTTCCAGTAGAAGAAAAGGCACTAAAACTATCTGACAGGGAATTCAAATCTCTAATATTCAGAGCAATCCAAGAATTGGAAAAAAAAAAAAAAAGGGGCAGACAAAAATGAGGAAAAAATAGACAGATTTATGAAAAGGCAGATAAATCCGTGGAAAATACAGACCAAAAAATGGAACAATTCAGGAAAGTAATAAGGAACAAAATGCCAAAATAAACTCACAAGTAGAAATCATACAAAAACAACAATTAGAAATCCAAAAGATAAACAACAAGATTTAAGAAATAAACCATGTCATAGAAGGGCTGAGGAGAAATTTTCAAATGATAAAAGACAGAATCAGCAAAATTGAAGACAAACACTTGGATACAATTCTGTTTAAGGAAAAATCAGAAAAAAGAAAGAAGAAAAATGAGGAAAACTTGAGAATTATGTGGAATACAATCAAAAGCAAAATTTTGTGACTGATCAGAGTTCCAGAACAGGGAGAGAAAAGGGAAAATACAAAGAAGATCATTGAAGAATTGCTGACAGAAACTTCCATAATATCATGAATGATGAAAGGTTGACCATCCAATAAGCTCCACAAACTCCATATAGGATAAACCCCCAAGAGAAAAACACCAAGGCGTATCATAATGACACTGGCTAAAACCAAAGACAAAGAAAAAATCCTGTGAGCAGCTTGAGAAAAACAAAAAGTCACATACAGGAGAGAAACAATAAGACTAAGCTCTGATTATTTGGCAGAAACCATGCAAGCAAGAAGGCAATGGGATGACATATATTATAAAACCTTGAAAGAAAAAAAATTACCAACCAAGAATAATATATCCTGTAAAATGTTCGTTCAAATATGATGGTGAAATTAGGACATTTCCAGATAAACAAAAATTAAGGGAATATGTAAAAACCAAACCAAATTTACAAGAATTATTAAAGAGAGTCCTTTGGTCTGAGAACAAACAACATCAGACCACAACCTGAATCTAGGAGGCAAGATTGTACCAGCCAGATACAAAACCTAGGAAATGAACTCTCAAGGACTATCCAAAACCAAAGCAGTTCCAAAAAGGAACCAGAGAGGTTAATCCGTAAATGACAACAACATCAGAACAATAAAAGAGGGAATAAATGGTATAGGACTAGAACTTTCTAATGGAGAGGAAGGCAAGGTAATAATAGACTGGTTGAAACCTAGGAGGATAAGGGTAAATTTCAAAGTAACCACAAAGAAAGTTAACAAACTTACTCATCAAAATAAAGAAGAAAAATATAAAGTCTCAATAAAAACAAAAGAATTGAAAAAGAAAACCACAAACAAAAGGAACTCAGCACAGGAGAGTAAGAGAAACAAAAAAATGTTGGCACCACACAAAAAAAAAGCACTATGAAATGACAGCAATAAACTCACACCTATCAATAATTACACTAAATGTAAATGGCTTAAATGCACCCATAAAGAGATACAGAGTGACAGAATGGATAAAAATAAAAAAATAAAAACAGGATCCATCAATATGCTGTCTACAAGAGACACGCCTTAGAAACAAAGATGTAAATTTATTAAAAATCAAAGGATGGAAAAAAAATATCAAGCAAATAACTACCAAAAAAGAGCAGGAGTGGCAATACTAATCTCAGATAAGTCAGACTTTAAAACAAAATCCACCATGAAGATTTAAACATGATAAGCATTTACACACCCAATGACAAGGCTCCAAAATACATAAAACAAACTCTAAGCACTGAAAACAGAAACTGGTAGTTCCACAATAATAGCTGGAGGCTTCAACACACCACTCTCAGTAAAGGACAGAACATCTAGAAAGAAATTCTACAAAGATACAGAAGAGTTAAAGAGCACAATCAGCCAACTTGAACTCATAGACATATATAGAACACTCCACCCAACAGCTGCAAAGTACATATTCTTTTCCAGCGCACATGGAACATTCTCCAAAATAGACCACATCTTAGGTTACAGAGCAACCCTCAACAAAATCCAAAACATTGAGATAATACAAAGTATCTTCTCTGACCGCAATGCCATCAAAGCAGAAATTAATTGCAGGAAGAGCAAGGAAAAAAAGTCAATTACAGGGAAACTGAATAACACCCTGCTTAAAAACCACTGGGTAATAGAAGAAATCAAAGATGGAATCGAAAAGTTCCTAGAATCAAATGAGAATGAAAACACATCATACGGAAACCTTTGGAACACAGCTAAGGCGGTCGTCAGAGGTCAATTTATAGCAATAGATGCACATATCAAAAAAGAGGAAAGGGACAAAATCAAAACACTGGTTACACAACTTCAACAAATAGAAAGAGAACAGCAAAAGAAGCCTACGGCCACCAGAAGAAAGGAAATAACAAAGATCAGAGTAGAAATAAATGAAATAGAGAGTAAAAAAAACAATAGAAAGGATCAACAAAACCAAAAGGTGGTTCTTTGAAAGGATCAACCATATCGACAAACTACTGGCCAAACTGACAAAAGAAAAACAGGAGAGAATGCAAATACCCCAAATAAGAAATGAAATGGGGGACATTACAACAGACCCAACTGAAATAAAAAGGATCATAACAGAGCATTATGAAAAACTATACTCCAACAAATTTGAAAACCTAGAGGAAATGCACAAATTTCTAGAGACACACTACATACCCTAACACAAAATGACATTGAAAATCTGAAGAGATCCGTAACAAGAGAAGACATTGAAAAGGTAATTAAAAAAAAAAAAAAAAACTCCCAACCAAAAAAATCCCTGGCCCGGATGGGTTCACTGGAGAATTCTACCAAACATTCAGAGAAGAGGTTACATCAGTACTGCGCAAACTATTTCAGAACATAGAAAAGGAAGCAATACTTGTTTCCCTGATACCAAAACCAGGCAAAGACACCACAAAAAAAGAAAATTACAGACCAATATCTCTCACGAATATTGGTGAAAAATTCTCAACAAAATTCTAGCCAGTAGAATTCAGCATCATATCAAAAAATAATACACCACAACCAAGTAGGAGTCATACCAGATATGGCAGGATGGTTCAACATTAGAAAATCAATCAATGTAATCCACCACACAAATAAAAGGAAAGAAAAGAATCACATGATCATCTCAGTCAACCCAGAGAAGGCATTCAACAAAGTCCAACACCCATTCCTGATAAAAAAAAAAAAAAAAAAAAAACTCAATAAAATGGGTATAGAAGGAAAATTTGTCAACATAATAAAGGGTATCTATAACTCTGTGGGGCAGTTCTATTCCGTCCTATAGGGTCGCTATGAGTCAGAATTGACTCGACGGCACTGGGGCTTTTTTTGTACGCAAAATCAACGGCCAACATCGTGCTTAATGGTGAGAGGATGAAAACATTCCTCTTGAGAACAGAAACAAGGCAAGGATGCCCTTTATCACCACTCCATTTAACATTGTGTTGGAAGTCTTAGCTAGAGCAGTAAGGTGAGAAACAGAAATAAAGGGCATCCAAATTGGTAAGGGAGAAGTTAAACTCTCCCTATTTGTGGATGATATACTATACTTAGAAAATCCAAAAGACTTCACCAGAAAACTACTGGAACTAATAGAAAGATTCAGCAGAGTAGCAGTATACAAGATCAACATACAAAAATCATTTGGATTCCCACACACCAATAAAGAGAAAGATGAAAAGGAAATCAGGAAAACAATACCATTTACAATAGCCCCTAAAAAAAATTAAATACTTGGGAATAAATCTAAGGAGGGATGTAAAAGACCTGTACAAAGAAAACTACAAAACACTACTGCAAGAAACCAAAAGAGATCTACATAAATGGAAAACATACCATGCTCATGGATAGGCAGACTCAACATCGTGAAAATGACAATTCTACCCAAAGCGTTTTACAAATACAGTGCAATACTGATCCAAATACCAACAACATTCTTTAAAGAGATGGAAAAACTTATTATTCACTTTATATGAAAGAGAAGACGCCCCAGATGAGTAAAGCACTACTGAAGAAGAAGAATAAAGTAGGGGGATTCACACTGCCTGACCTCAGAACCTACTATACAGCTACAGTAGTCAAAACAGCCTGGTACTGGTACAACGACAGATACATTGACCAATAGAACAGAACTGAGAACCCAGATGTAAGTCCATCCACTTATGGTCACCTGATCTTTGACAAGGGCCCAAAGTCCATCAAACGGGGAAAAGATAGTCTTTAACAAACTGTGCCAGCAAAACTGGATGTCCATCTGCAAAAAAATGAAACAGGACCCATACGTCACACCATCAAAAACTAATTTAAAATGGATCAAAGACCTAAATATAAAGCCAAAAACTATGAAGTTCATAGAAGAAAAAATAGGATCAACACTGCTGTTGATGTTGTTAGGTGCCATTGAGTTGGTTCCAACTCATAGCGACCCTCTGCACAACAGAACAAAACACTGCCTAGTCCTGAGCCATCCCTACAATCATTTGTATGCTTGAGCTTATTGTTGCAGCCGCTGTGTCAATGACCTCGTAGAGTGTCTTCCTCTTTTCCTCTGACCCTATACTCTGCCAAGCATGATCTCCTCCTCCAGGTACTCAACACTAGAGGCCCTAGTACACAGTATTAACAGGATATAAATCACAGGCAACAACACACAAGCTCCAGAGGATAAGCTAGATAACTAGGATCTTCTAAAAATTAAACACTTACGCTCATCAAAAACTTCACCAAAAGAGTAAAAGAGAACCTACAGACTGGGAAAAACTTTTGGGCTATTACAAATCAGACAAAGGTCTAATCTCTAAAATCTACAAGAAAATCCAACACCTCTACAATAAAAAGACAAATAATCCAATTAAAAAATGGGCAAAGGACAAGAGACAGAAAAGGCCACAGGAACCAGAGACTTACATCATCCTGAGACCAGAAGAACTAGATGGTGCCCGGCCACAACCGATGACTGCCCTGACAGGGAGCACAACAGAGAACTCCTGAGGGAGCAGGAGATCAGTGGGATGCAGACCCCAAATTCTCATAAAAAGACCAGACTTAATGGTCTGACTGAGACTAGAGGAATCCCGGCAGTCATGGTCCCCAAATCTTCTGTTGCCCCAGGACAGGAACCATTCCTGAAGACAACTCATCAGACATGGAAAGGAGTGGACAATGGGTAGGAGAGAGATGCTGATGAAGAGTGAGCTACTTGTATCAGGTGGACACTTGAGACTGTGTTGGCATCTCCTGTCTGGAGGGGAGATAGGAGGGTAGAGAGGGTTAGAAACTGGCAAAATTGTCACGAAAGGAGAGACTGGAAGGGCTGACTCATTAGGGGGAGAGTAAGTGGGAGTATGGAGTATGGAGTATGGATTTGTAAACGTTCACTTAAAGCTCAATAAAAATTAATAAAAAAATAATAATAATATACAATTATAATTGTTACATTAATAATACCTAGGTATGTAATAAATGTAAAACTATATATTAGTAAAAAAAAAATGGGCAAAGGAAATGAACAGACACTTCATCAAAGAAGACATTCAAGTGACCAACAAACGCATGAGGAAATGCTCACGATCTCAAGCCGTCAGAGAAATGCAAATCAAAACCACAATGAGATACTCTCTCTCCCCAGGATTACTAGCACGAATCGATAAAATAGAAAATAACAAATGTTGGAGAGGCTGCGGGGAGATCGGAATTCTTATGCACCACTGGTGGGAATGCAAAATGATACAATCATTTTGGAAAATGATATGGAGCTTCCTTAGAAAGCTAGAAATAGAAATAGCATATGATCCAGCAATCCCACTCCTAGGAATATATCCTAGAGAAATAAGAGTCATCACATGAAAAGATATATGTACACCCATGTTCACTGCAGCATTGTTCACAATAGCAAAAAGATGGGAACAACCTAGATGCCCATCAACAGAGGAATGGATAAACAAACTGTGGTACATACACACAATGGAGTATTACCCAACGCTAAAGAACAACGATGACTCTGTGAAGCATCTCATAACATGGATGAATCTGGAGGATATTATGCTGAGTGAAATAAGTCAATCACAAAAGGCCAAATATTGTATGAGACCACTTCTGTAAAAACTCATGAAAAGGTTTACATACGAAAAGAAAGAATCTTTGATGGTTATGAGGGTGGAGAGGGATGGGAATGGAAAAGCACTTAACAGACAATAGATAAGTGGTAACTTTGGTAAAGGGTAAGACAGTACACAATACTGGGGAAGCCAGCACAGCCTGTACAAGGCAGGGCCATGGTAGTTCCATACACACACCCAAACTCCCCAAGGGACTGAATTGCTGGGCTGAAGGCTGTGGGGACCATGGCCTCAAGGAACATCTAGTTCAACTGGCATAACAGAGTTTATAAAGAAAATGTTCTACATTCTACTTTGGTGAGTAGTATCCGGGGTCTTAAAAGCCTGTAAACAGCCATCTAGAACACTCCACTGGTCTCACCACTTTGGAAGCAAGGGAGAATAAAGAAAACTAAAGACACAAGGGAGAGATTAGTCCAAAGGACTAACGGACCACATCTACCATGGCCTCCACCAGACTGAGTCCAGTACAACAAGATGGTGCCCTGCTACCACCACTGACTGCTCTAATGGGGATCACAATAGAAGGTCCCAGACAGAGGTGGAAAAAAATGTAGAACAAAATTCTAACTCAAAAAGAAAGACCAGACTTTCTGGCCTGAGAGAAACTGGAGAAACTCTGAGAGTATGGACCCCGGACACCCTTTCAGCTCAGTTATGAGGTCACTTTTGAGGTTCACCCTTCAGCCAAAGATTGAACAGGCCCATGGCACAAAACAAGACTAAAGGGGCACACCAGCCCTGAGGCAGGGAGTGGAAAGTAGAAGGGAACAGGAAAGCTGTTAATAGGGAACCCAGGGTTGAGAAGGGAGAGTATTGATTTGTTGTGGGATTGTTAACCCATGTCATACAACAATGTGTGTACTATTTGATGAGAAACTAGCTTGTTCTATAAACCTTCATCTAAAGTTCAATTAAAAAAATTTTTTTTGCCAAATTGAAAAAAAAGATGGGGGGAGTGTTGACATGTTGTCAGGTTGGCAACAAAGGTCACAAAACAATATGTGTACTAATTGTTTAATGAGAAGCTATTTTGTTTGTTCTGTAAACCTGTAAATCTGTTTTGTCATCTCAAAATGAGCACGCTGAGAAACAAATTCCTGATCGTCAATCCTAAACCTATTTTTCCTGATATCTTTCGCTCCCAGTAAATGGCAACTTTATCCCTCCTTTTGCTCAAGGCAAACACTTGTTTCTTTCCCCTCCCCCCACCCAGCCAATCCCTCAGCAAATCCTGCTGGTGCTATTGTCAAAGTATCTCCATAATCGGGTCACCTTCACTACTTTCCCTCTAGTCTAAGCCACCATCATTTGCCACCTGAAAGTTTGTCATAGCCTCCTAACTAGCCTCCTTGCTTTCACAGTTACCTCTCCATCATAGTCTGTGCTCAGTCTAGCACTCAAATAACTCCTCTTGTACGTAAGTCAGTATGCATTTCTTCTACATGTAGAACCTTCAGTGGCTTCCCACCTTGCTCAGAGCAAGAGCCAAAGTCTTTCTGTTGGCCTAAAGCCTTATGTGGTCTATCTCCAACATCAGCCTGACCTCCAACTCCCCCTGCACTCACACCATTTAGCCATGCTGGCCTCCTCGTTCCTTGGAGATGCCAAGCATACTTCTGCCTTTCTACAAGCCCTCTCTTCTGTCTGAGATTCTTCCTCCCAGAGACCTACATGCCTTTCTCCCTCACTGCCTACAGGTCTCTGTTCAGACATGATTTTCTCAGTGACAGCTTTCCTGACCACCCTATAGCAAATACCCCTCCAGCCCTATTCCTCTTTCCTGCTTCATTTTTCTCTATACAGTTATCATTATCTGACATACTAAGTATGCACATATGTACATGTATGTGTGTGTATACATGTGCATTCATTTATGAATAAACGAATAAAATGTGTGACATTAACTCTGGAATTTCAGCTATATTTTGGACAAGTAATATTTTCATAGAAATTACCTCCTAATAAGTAGAGTAACATCATACTGTTAGGGGGAAATTGTTATCTGTCTGATTTCTTGTCAAAGGATACTTTGAGGAGCAGGAGTCTCCAAGATGGTGTGGGAGCTCACTCTGGGTTACCTGGACAATGAGTTAATGGGACCAGGACTCTGTGTGTTCTTCCGAAGGAAGCAATGACATGCAAGATTTTCTTCTCTGGAAATGGTAACTTCCATTCCTCTTTGGCAAATCCGTGATCCCCAAGGTTTCCTGATGCTCTGCAGCTGGGTTTCTCAGAGAACACCTAGCATAAACACCAGACAAGCAGACACGAAGGAGTCTGATTATTGTCTTCACGCTTTGCCTATAAAAAGGGAGAATAAGCAGGGAGCTGAGTTCTCTCCCAAGAAGGCAGACCCTCTACGTGGGGGCAGATGCCCCTACCTGCCTCTTCTGACATGACGGGAGGATCTGGGCTCCTGCACCTTCTCTTCCCTTGATGATCTTTGGCTTGTAATTTTCTGCTGTCTCAATAAACTCTATTCCTTAACCCAGGCTGAGTTGAAGGTTCCCAGGATCACCCTCAGGTTCAATGATTCACTGGAAGGACTCAAAGAAATTAGGAAAGCAGTTACAACAGAAGGATATAGATTAAAATCAGCAAAGATAAAAGGCACATAGGGCAGAGTCCAGGAGAACCCAGTCACAAGTTTCCAGTTGTTCTCTCCCAATGGATCATGTGGACAGCTCTTAATTCTCCCAGCAATGGTATATGACCACATGCACGGAACATTGCCAGTCAGGGAAGCTCACCTGAGCTTTGGTGTCCAGGGTTTTCACTGGGGGTCAGTCATTTCGGCATGGAACTCCTGCATGACTGACCTTAGTTACTCGGACTCCAGGCCCTCCAGAGATCAAACTGATACGGCATGGCCCAAGACCTCCATCACGAATCACATTGTTAGCATAAACTTTCTGGCATGGCTCAAGGCCCAGGTAATCAAAGACACTCTTATGAAGCAGATTATTCCAAGGGCTTAGAGGTTGACTCCAAGTGGCCAGTCAAGGGCCAGACTTTTCTTTGATATGTGCAGTGTTTAAATACGCTAGACCTGCTGTGCCAGCCCTTTATTGCACATGTCATGTGATTTTGTCAAATTTGTTCTCAGCTTTTGCACAATAAGTGACAACTATGAAGGAACTGACCCCACACGCATTAAAAAAAAAAAAAAAATTTTTTTTTAAAGAAACTATTCATTCTGATCTATCAGAAATGAAGCCATTTTCCTTCTTCAGCTGTTAAAGAGAGTTGGCTAAAATGATACTGTAGAGGTGGCCTAATTAACAACAGCCTGGCAAATTTCATTTACAAACTAAATGAGTAAATTCAATTTTCTGTAATGAACTTACGACATGGTCAGTTGAGCAATTAAAGCTTTCTTTTTATAACAAACATTTATATATATTTCTGGGAGATTAAACAAATCTTGGGAGCTAAATACTTGATTATTTAAAAGTTTAATCATGATAATAAAAAACCAAACCAAACCGCTTGCTGTTGTGTCGATTCCGACTCACAGTGACCCTGTAGGACAGGGTAGAACTGCCGCATAGAGTTTTCAACTGTTAACCTTTTGGTTAGCAGCCATAGCACTTAACCACTACACCACCGTGGTTTCCAGTCATCATAATAAGAGCTTATAAAAGAGTAAAATATAAAGAACACAGTTATCCTACTTGGCTAGATTATCTGTTTATACTATTTCTGTAGTTTCTGGAATGAAAATATTCCTTAACTTTCCGTTATATATCTTGGCTGAGAAGGCTAATATAAGAACTGTGCTTTGAATTCTCCAAGTACTTCTAGAATAAGATTATTCAAGAAGACAATTGTAACTTACCAAACACAGTGGTGGCTTACCCTCTTACAGTTAAGGATAGTCACAAACCAACTGAAGTCTTCAACTTCTGATTTGCACAATGTAGATATCATTAGTTTATGGCTTTGACCAAAACAACGGAGGAGGAGAGACGAGCAATAATATTAAGGATCAAAGAAACCAAGGGGAAAGCTAGTTGACAGCTTTATGTGTGTTCACTTGTGGAAATGGCTTTTGAAAACTTACAGCAAAATTCAAATTGGATTTGCATGTGCACGTGGAAGGGAAAGGTTTGAGAAGGAAGTGTGAATTTTATTACAAGAATTTCTCAACTTGAGCTTTGGAATACACTATGCTTTGTTTTCTTTTTTTCTTTAGAGGAAAGATCCAGCTCAAAGTACCCAAATAATATTATTGGATCAAATCCAGTGAAGTTTTTTTTTTTTAGGGAAAAACAGATAATTCAGAATTCCCTCTCTCCCAGAAACATAAATATGAAGAGTTATTAATCAACCAACAAAGCCAAACAGAAATATTCTCTCTCAGCCACCAACCATTAAAAAGTTACAGATGGAGTCCAGGGGATTCAGGAGCTTGCAGACTCCCATGTCTTTCTATTTTTTTTTTTTTTTTTTAATTTTTATTAAGCTTCAAGTGAACATTTACCATTCCAATCAGTCTGTCACATGTAGGTTTACATACATCTTACTCCCTTCTCCCACTTGCTCTCCCCCTATTGAGTCAGCCCTTACAGTCTCTCGTTTCGTGCCAATTTTACCATCTTCCCTCTCTCTCTATCTTCCCATCCCCCCTCCAGTCAAGAGTTGCCAACACACTCTCCCGTGTCCACCTGATTTAATTAGCTCACTCTTCATCAGTATCTCTCTCCCCCGCACTGACCAGTCCTTTTCATGCCTGATGATTTGTCTTCGGGGATGGTTCCTGTCCTGTGCCATCAGAAGTTGTCTTTCTATTTTTGAACTTCAACTATAAATCAAAATTATATTTTCTATTGTACTGCAAAGTGATATTAAAACACTGATATTAAAAAACTGATCTCAACCCAACTCCTCAATGTTTTTACTTTTCTTATTAATCACAATGATTATAAGCTCGAGTATCTATTTACTGAGGCATTAACTAAAAGGTAAAAAAGTAAAAAAAAAAAAATTGTCTTAAAATTTCGAAACTGAAATTTAGAGTTATTTAGTTCAACTGCTGAAATGCTGGTGGCATAGCAGTTAAGAGCTACAGCTGCTAACCAGAAGGTTGGCAGTTCAAACCCACCAGCACTCCTTGGAAACCCCATGGAGCAGTTCTACTCTGTTCTGTAGGGTGGCTATGAGTAGGAATTGACTCAACAGCAGTGGGTTTGGTTTTTTGTTTTTGTTTTAGTTCAACTGCATCACTTTGTAAAAAAACAGGCCCAGAAGGGTTAAGTGATCTGTGCATATTCCTTCACTTTCTCTTTCATTCATTCATTCAATACGTTCTACTTGAGCCTCTTCCTGAGTGGCAATCACCTGCAGGAAACTCAGCAGAATGCAGGTAGCGGCAGAGCTTCCCTCCTCCAGAAGGCCCACCTTCTGCTAGGCTGGGTTTCCCAGTAGGCCTTATGATAGGAAACTCCCAGATGGTTCATTAGAAGTGCTCTTGCCCAGCCCTACCCTAGACCTGCTGAAGCTGAAACTGAAGTGAAGGACCTTGGACTCTAAATTTGTGACAACGGCCAGGTGAGTCTAAGCACATGGTACCAGGGGGCTCCCATCAGGAGACCAATTTCGGAGACCTCCCACCTTTCACTGCCTCTTAGTTTCTGTGTTCACAGCTCGTTTGGCTTAGCAGCCCATGTCTGACCATGTAAGTAAGAGCAGTAGTATTTCCCAACCCTGGATGAGAAGAAAATTGCCTAATAGAACTTTTAACAACATAAGAAGTCCAGGTCTCACCCAGACCAACTATATCAGGATCTCTCAAACTGAGGCCCTGGTCTTTCTTTTTTTGAAGTTTCACAGGGAATTCTGATGAGAGGCCAGTGTTGAGGTTCACTGCCAAACCAGGCCCTTTCCCGAGCCCTCAGGAAGGACCCGTGGCCATAATGTGGCAGAGGAGAGGTCAGGAGCCCCTCTCAGGCCCATGATAGCAGTACCTGCATGTATCATAATACGCTCCCCACCCCCCCATGTTCCTGCTCAGCATCTTACATTCTGGAGGAAAAATAAAGCAAATGTTGCAAAAGTGATATCAAGCAGACTGCTCTGGATGAGTGTATAGATCATAGATTTCCCAACAAGACAAAGCAAAAACAAAATAAAATGTTGGGCTCATAGCTGCCATGTTAAATTGTACACTCCTGCCCCATTTTAGTCATGCCATACTCTGTCCTGTCCAAAACGAAACTCACCCAAGTGTTTTAGCCCTTGGTTGACACACCTAGGTGGTGACCTGTCTGTCAGTTTGTTGTACTGTGGTGAACCGCATGTTGCTATAATGCTGGAAGCTATGCCACAGATATTTCAAATACCAGTGAGGTCACCCGTGGTGGACAGGTTTCAGGGAGATTCCAGACTAAGACAGACTAGGAAGAAAGGTCAAATGATCTTCTTCTGAAAATGAGCCACTGAAAACTTTACGGATCACAGCCAAATATTGTTCAATACAGCGCTGGAAGATGAACCCCCCAGGTTATAGGCACTACACAGTAGCCACAACAATGGAGTCAAACATGCCAACAAGCAGGAAGATGGCACAGGACTGGGCAACATTTCGTGGATCAGAGCTGACTTAATGGCAACTAACAACAGCAACATCCTAGGCTCACATCATGTTTAGCTGAGCCCCATGTTCTATTCCCACAGAAGTGGGGTTCCTCAAGGCAGGAAGCTGGTCCTGGTACCTCAGCACTGGCACAGGATACCACACAGCACACATCAGATGCTTGTAAAATGCTGTGCAATTGACAGCTCCCTGTTCTCAGTCCAGGACTTTCCCACTATGCAATGGGGCTTCCTCTCATGTGTACGTGTAGGGTGATGGGCATGACATTCAGGAGACTGGAAGGCTTCCCAAAACTGAGCTTGTCCTGGCACACTGACTTTCAGGAGCTCTAGTCCCTCAGGCCAACAGAATATAGGTGACAACATGACGGCCCATCAGCAGCTCCACATCATATTGTCCAAGCCCATTGTCTTGTACTTCCCACCATGCGTGTTTCTTCCAAGAATACTAGGATATGTGGACACTTTCAGCACAAATTTCGTTAGCCTTTATTTTCTGTTCTGTACTGAAATAAAGCAGTGAGTCTAGAAGCAGCAGGAAATACTCTCTCCTTGCAAATTGATATCTATGGCACTATTTAAAAATCGGCAGAGCAAGGAACCCTATAGGACAGAAAAGAACTGCCGCATATGGTTTCCAAGCCTGTAAATCTTTGCAGAAGCAGACTGCCACATCTTTCTTCCACAGACTGGCTAATGGGTTGGGATCACCAACTAGTTAACCGCCGAATGCCCAACCATTGGGCCAACAGGGTTCGTAATGGCCCCCAGGCTCCCTCAAAATCATTATGAGCCCTCTCCGCACCCTCTTTGTGTTACCATGCTGTACTTTTTAAAAATTAGTAATGTTTTAAATTCAACGTGTAACTTCACAGGTAACTCAAATGGAACACTCCTAGAAAGCTCTTTTCTCAACAAGGTCAAGATTGTTCCTATTACGGTTTATAATAGTTTTCACATTCCTCTGAGTTTTTATTTTGCTTTCTTAAAATATATGAAGGGGTTGTATTTTTTTGTTCTTGGAGTAATCATAGTGAAGAAATTACATCAAGAATACTGGTAATTAGTTGTACATTAAATCTAGGCTGGGTACTTCTCAAGTGTACCTTATACAGCACTGAAAATAATTCCTGGTGGAATAAAAAGACAGAGCTGACTTGGATACTTTTATATTCGATACTGATGACGTAATTGGGTATTTAGTATCTGGCATCTCGGCTTAATCTAGCAGCTTGAATTTATGCTTTTTCATTTTTTTTAGAAATTATCTTCTATTTTCCATCATTTGTTCACAGAATCTCAATGACTCCATCCAGACAGGGAACCCCCCCGCCAGCCTATGTATAAAACTGAAATGAGCACCCCCACCCAGCCTCTGAACCTGACTCACCCCCATAACGTCAGGCTATTGATACATGGCTGGGTTTCTTCCTCTGTTTTTAATACAACACTATCTAAATGGATACTCGATATGTGCTTTGAGGTATATGAAACAGACTTTTAAAGTGCAATAATCCATTGCCAGAAGAAAAGCAGTTAGTTTCATGTATCCCTACAAATAATGGCAGTATGCCCTCTTTTATCTCTTCCCAGAGCGAGTGTGCCTTCATTGTGAGCCGCAGGTGCACAGCCCTCCCATAGCTCTGTCTTGGTTACTACAGAAAGGCAGTCTATTAAGTACAGCCTGAGGAGAGAGTGCAGTTCTCCCATTAACCATTTATTAAGTCAACAAGCTCAGTAATGACTACATTTTTCCTTCTAATACACAGCAGTTTTGTTCATTTAGCGGTATTATTCCTTGAACAGATGTGTCTTTTCAAAGCCTTCTTCCTTTCCTATGAAAGTAGGATTTTTTCTTAATTGTGTGCTTGTACACTGCAGTGGCTTCAAAAGGTGTTTCTGAGCCCACCACTGCAATTCCTCTGTACAAAGAGCCAAGCAACATGAAAACCACAACATCATCAAGAATTTCAGCACCCAGCTCCCCACATCCAGCACCCAATTAGCTCGTATTCTTTGGCTAAATATACTGTACAGCTAATGCTGCCATTTTCAGTTCTTTGATTCCAGGAGCCTTAGAAATACCTGTGAGCTCTTGAAATGTGACAGTATTGGAGCTACAAAAGAAAAGCAGGAAGCATTTCACAGTCGGTCAGTAAACTGTAGAATTTGACAGCAACGACACTGAAGGCGATATCAAATCCCCTCTACATTGGTGTTTGGAATATAACTAAGCTCGTTAACCAGTTTTTTGCTCAGCACTTCCCTTTGTCAGTAAAGAAGAGCATTCACAAAGAATCAATATCTAAAGCGCATCAGGCCACTACTCTTACTTTCACGATTCCCTCAGTGCTGACTATTAACAAAGAAAACTTTGCTGTCACAATACTTTTGAAAGGCACCGGTGCAACCTGGCCTGGTAACCACACTGATACCATTTTTTTCTTATAAAAAGTATAAGCTCTCAGGTCACCTTCAAAATATGGGATACTCTTTCCCTGAAGGAGAGTTACCACTGGATCAAATGACTAGAAAAGCTAGGAGAGGACATGAAACGATTGTTCAGCAGGAGAAGTGCCGGGCTGTTGTCCTCATCTGCGTCTCCACAGACAACAAGGTCACGGGAGTTAATGGGAGTCTGAGTGGTTATTAAGCGGCAGACCATCGCGGGTGTGATCCCGGCACACACGAGTGCTGGGCTGGCAGGTGTGTGGGCTTTAGTCAAAGCTTCAGTGAGTGATCTACCCGGCTCTGCAGAGGAAGGCTTCACCCTATGGTTCCCCACTTAGTCACGAGGCAAGTGAGAATTCCTCTGATGTCTTTAAATAGCCTTGGCTCTACCCAGCAGAAGTGGGTGAGGATTCCGGAGGGTGCCTATGTGTGCCTGGCAGGGATATGCAGGGCTCCAGTTGCAGGAGGAGGGAAACTTTAGAGGAGACTTCTTTAGCTGCCTCCAAGTGACACCGGTAAGATCTGTTTTCAAGGGTTTAGCCAAGGAGCTCCTGCACAAATGTGTTAGTGGAACTCTGGGAGCGGATGAAAGCAGCAGGAATTGCCTTCACTCTTTTATTGATGGGAAATTTTGCTTTGGGATCTGTTGGGAAAATCACTCTTTTCTATGAATAAGTTATGTGAACTGCCTTTGAGCAGCCCTTGGAAAAAATAAGGCAGCAGATTCACACTAAATTGCCTAAGCTCAGAACCTGGTAACGAACCATCCCACTGCCCCAGTGGTTTGCTACTCTTTCCCACATGGGGAGGGAAGGGGAGGGTGAGCTGGCTGCAGTGAATGAAGGATTTGGCCGATTGATCTAAATTCTGTTCTTTGATTGCCGTTCTTTGGCTACTGAGAGTTCGGGGCTCTGTCTAATCTATGCTGCACAGTGTCTTCCCCTTGCCTCAGCCCACTGCTTTCACCTCCCTTGAGCAGGAATGACAACTTACTGCGCTTTGCAGATACCCTGTGGGTGTGGCCCTCGCCGTGCTGTGAGCTCCCTGGGGGGAGGAGCGGGGCATTATTCCTCTGTGTTCCCAGCCCAGCGTGCCCCCTAGAGAAGGTGCTAAGAAATATAAGTTTAATTGAATCAAAGTAAAGATACTAAGAAGTTAGACAAGTCTTGGCAGCAACCCCAAATCCTGAGCCCTGAACATACTGTTCTTCCTTCGCCACCACCTGTTTATTCTAATTCTTTAAATAAATATTCCTGTCTTGGGCTCCTGTCTGCTGTGAGGACAGTAGGAGCCAGTGGCCTTAGGGCAAGAGTGTGGGCTTGCTTATGCTAGTGTTCTTGCTTAACTATCAGCTGTGTGCTCTGATCACTGAAAACAAAACACACTTAGTAGGTTCACAGAGCCTTTTGTTCAAAGAGCTTTTAAATGTCACAAAATTTGTTTCATAAATGACCATATGTGAAAGCCGAGTGGCAAATATTACCCTTCTCTGAGTTTTAAGAGTGATTACTTTTGTGTGTGTGGTTTGTCTGTGCCTTACCTACTTTTTCCTGACTCCTGGCCATTTTTCCCACTTATTAGCTCATCTCTGAGAGGGTAAGTCTCATAAGGAAGAAGAAGCAAAATTAGAATTGGATAATTTAACTATTGGCTAGTATTTCTAGAAAAGAAGTATGGGGGTGTGGTTAGGGGTGGAAGAGGACTGGGAAAGAAGGCAGAAACTACACATTAGAATTGGTTTCTGTTTATTATCTGAAAGCCATCATGCTACCCCTGTTACCACCAGACGTAAACACCAGCAGCTTGCTTATTACTCTACAGACATTTTAAAGAAAAAATTCCAGTGATTGTTTCCTCAAAACTCAAGGGGAATCTCGGCCTGACTTTATCACTGGCAGCAGAGTCAGGACTCCAGCTCGCTCTTTGGTCCCAAATAAGCTTGATTGAGGCTGAAGTACAGAACATGTCTTGCTGTTGCCACCTGGCCACAGATTGCCAACTCAAGGACAGAAACCACCTGAAACCAGATGCCTCATATTGTACTTGGCATATAGTAGGTGTTCAGTAAATAATTGACTTTGAAATACATTAAATTTAGACCTCTTTTCTGCTACCGCATGGGCTGAATCTCACTACTCCTCAGAAGAATTAAAGCAATTATTTCTCTTTGGAGAAAACCAAAGGCTGTTTCAATATATGTTTAGAATGAGATGAACATGCAGTATGCGGGTTATTGAGAACACACAGAGTTAAAAGTAAACTCCACCCTGGAACAGGTGTCTGGCGATTATTTAGCAAATGTTAACAGAAGCATTGACAAATACTAACAGTTACGAGGAGAGGCTTAGACTAGAGAAGTACCCTATGGACAATCAGGTGAGCTCCTCTGGCCACGCCTCCGCTGCCCATGTCAGTTGTGCTTCTTGTCCTTCAGGTAGCTGAAGAGCATCTCCAGACCCCCCTCCACCAGCTCTGGCAGAGGCTTGGATAAAGGGTTATGGGAAATATGGAGCCCTTTGTCCATTGGATTCCAAGCAATCTTTGCCAGTCTACACAGCAGGTAGAGTTCTTCTGGGAGGGTCTGGATGTCATTGTTGTTCAAGTTCAGCAGCTCCAGGCTGGTAACTAAGCAGAGAGACCTGGGGAAGGAATGGATGTTGTTACTCTCTGCGATGAAGATCTGCAGGCTTGCCAGGCACTGGATACTCTCTGCGATGTTTTCCAGTCGATTTGAGCCCACGTGCAAGAAGTCCAGCTCCTTCAATGAGAACACACAGATGGGGATGTGAGCAAAGGAGTTGTTGCTGAGGTTCAGCTTCCTCAGTCTGGAGAGGTCGGCAAAGCTGGCAGGCAGCTGGGAAAGGCAGTTGTGAGACAGGCTCAGCACCTCCAGGTACTTGCAGGAGCTCAGCTCGGCCGGCATCTCGGTCAGGCAGTTCATGTTGACAAACAGGACCTTCATGCTCTTGAGGAGGCTGAGCTCTCCCGGCAGGCTCTTCAGGCGGTTCCCACACAAGTTCAGGACCACGATCCGTGTCAGCCTCCCCACTTCGGGAGGGAGAGCCCTGAGCTGGTTGTGGGACAGATTGAGCTTCTGGACCTCAGACAGGCCCCACAGGAAGTCTGGGACATCTGTCAACCCCTTTGTGACCAGGCTGAAGCTGACGTGGCACATGCCACGCTTCAGCAGGGACCGAGGGTCCCTTCCGCAGAGAAGTGCATCATCCCACAGGGACAACTTCTGCCTCCTCCCCAGCAGCAACATCCTCTTGGGATCCTTGTCCTTGACGTCCACCCTTGACTGCTTGGCCCCCATTGTCCCCGCTCACTCTCCTCTGTTGTCCTGGCCTAGCTGCTAACAGCCAGGTTGATGCAGATAGGATCTGTGTGTGTGGAGGTGAGAAAGAGTGTGGCAAGGAGGTCCTAGGCTCGAGGATGCTTACAGGAAAGTCACCCTCAGGCCCTGCAGGTGTCCATGGCAGTCCCCGTGGCACAGGAGCTCATCCCGAGGTGAATGGAGGCGGTTTCTCTGTGAGCAGTGGCTGTAATGGCATACTTGTTCCTGCTTCTGCCACGGGAACTGCCAGCTCCCTCTAAACGCCACAGGCAGCTGTCACCGTCACTCTGCTGAGTTTACTGACCTTGGCCATGCAAACAGGCCACAGAGAGGCCACACAGAACCTGACCCTCTCAGCTTCTCCTGGGTCACACAGTGGCGCAGGATTGTTTACAAGCCCGTTCCCGAAGAGGAGCCAAGTGGGGAACAAAAGCAGGCTGTGCCACAGCCAGCCTGGCTTTGTGGCCATGGTGACCCACAGAGCACCTCTGGAGTGAAACAGGTCTAAATGCTGATGACAGAGTGATGTCGCCAAAGCTAAAGCTCATCAGACAAAGCTACACATTCCTGTTTCAAACGCTGATGAATTGTGTATTTGTGAGAAAATAACCAAGGCAGCCTGGGCCCCAGAAGTCCTCTGGGCCACTGGCTTCTATGCTGTGATTTAAGGCTCCTGCAGGCAGTGAAGGGAAAGGGACTGGGCCCCCACTCCCATTTCAGCCAGAGCAGCTCGGCTTATCCATTTCACAGAGGGGGCTTCAGAGTCCAGTAAAGTGTATTTTAAATGTGAACAGCCACTCAGATGGTGGTCCTTGCAAGGTCAGCTTGGGGCATCCATTGCTCCGGAGGTGTGGAATAGCAGGCTCCCTGGCAGCTGGTAAACTTACACCCTAAGTGTGCAGAGCTAGTTGTTGGAGAGAGACAGACATATCTGCACAGGCGAAAAGTCCTGCAAGTAGGCGTTGTTTAAGGGGAGAGGTGATATCCAGGTGGGTGGCCTTGGTGCTGAGAAAAGGCTGAGAAAAGGCTCCTAGAGAGGGCTGGTTTAGCACAGCAAAGGTGTGGCTTGTGCAGGCAGCTCCAGTACATGCAGTCTTGGCACAGTAGTGTGTGTTCCGGAGATGATGGCTGCTCCTGGGACCCTGACCTCACCCAGGCCAGGAGCTGGAGCTTGGGGTACAACTGGGATGGACAGAGGGATCTGCAAGCCCACCCCTCCTGGGCGAGGCCTAAAGATCTGTTGGAGAAACAGCAGTCCTTGTGAAACACTGGGAGGCCACTTCTCCCTTCACTCAGCATTTGAAAGAGTTCTGACCCCTTTCCACAGAGTAAGCCCGTGGGGTTCTTGGTCAAAGCCGGAGACTTTGGACTTCCTTTTTATGGGCCACTTGTGGTGCAGTGGTTAAGAGCTCGGCTGTTAACCAAAAGGTCAGCAGTTCGAATCCACCAGATGCTCCTTGGAAACCCTATAGGCCAGTTCTACTCTGTCCTAAGGGATCAGTATGAGTCAGAATTGACTCAATAGCAGTGAGTTTGGTTAGTTTTTGTTCTGAGCATTCAGGCTATTAATTGGGGGAAAAAAGTGATATGGCTAAATGTGTACTTTAAGTTATTGGAGGAGACCACGCCTATATGCATGCAAATTTTCATGTGACAATAAGGTTCTGCTGTTCAAAAAACAACAAAAAAAAAAGCTAGCTATGTCTTCCCCTTTCCTTCCATGAGCATGAGAAATTATGCTAGAGTACCTGAAATGTGGGGAATAACAGCAGGTCAGATAGTTTGAGCAAGAATCAACAGCTTTCTTCTTTGTGGCAATTACCTCTCTTTCCCCTTAATAGCTTTTTTCAATAAATATGTTTTGAGCCCTTATCAATAGCAAACATCTATTGCTTACTCTGTGGAAGGCACTGCATTAAACCTTTCATATGCAGGATGGCTATCAAAACTATCTCCATCTTACAGGCAAGGAAATGGAGATAAAGGGAGGTCAAATTTCTTACCCAAGGTCAAGTAGCTGGTAAATGGTGGAGCCAGGATTCAAACCTGGGTTGTCTGGCTCCACATTCCAGCCTGGGAACCACAAGAAGACACTGGGCTTAGCCCTGTAGAGATATAACAGGGCTTGGATACAGCTCCTTCTTTTCCGGTTACTGGGTGTACGGGAAGCACCCCTGGTGTTGCAGTGATGACAGCACTTGGCTGCTAATGAAAAGGTGGGTGGTTTGAACCCACCAGCTGCTCCATGGGAGAAAGATGTGGCATAGTCTTGGAAACCCTGTGGGGTAGTTCTACTCTGTCTTATAGGGTTGCTGGGAGTTGGAATTGACTCAATGGCAACAAGCTTGACTTTTTGGTAAGCGTAGGGCTGGAGGAAAAACATGTATAGAAGTGCCTATGTAACTGCATGGATAGAAACAAGTACATAATTAGGCATTAACCCTACTTGCTCTACCCCTCAGCACAACTAGGAAGATGAAAGGAAAAAATATTATTCCAGAAAACTTTGGGTTAATGGATTTAATTCCCTCCAAAAATAGTTCGGTTCTTCTCTAGAAGAGGTTCTCATATATCAGATGGATGACCTGCGTGAATAGCTGACTTAGCTGCTTCTAATTTTATGAAACGGAAACACTGCCCGCTTATTTAATGCCACTTACTGAGTCAGAACAGAGTGAAGCCAGGGGACTCTCCTTCTCTTCAGGCCTTGGTTTCCTCATCTGTGAAATGGGCTGTTGGGATGTAATGATTTCCTAGAGCTCCTCTCACCTTCCAATTCTAGTTCTGACAACAAATGAGACCACTCACAATGCAGAGGAAGCCAAATTTAACCTTTTTTCTGGGTGAGAACCTGCAGAATTCAAAACAGCCTTTACTTGAGTAACATTAATATTGGTTGCTGGGGAATAAATAGTAACAGGGAGTGCTGTTGGCTTTAGAATTCTCTATATAAACCACAAGGAGTCCTGGTGGTACAGTGGTTAAGCGCTCAGCTGCTAACTGAAAAGTTGGTAGTATGAACCCACCAGCCACTCCACGGGAGAAAGATGTAGCAGTCTGCTCCTGTAAAGACTACAAAAACTAAGTCGTTCCTGGCTCATAGTGACCTATAGGACAGCATAGAACTGCCCCATAGGGTTTCCAAGGCTGTAATCTTTACAGAAGCATACCGTCACATCTTTCTCTCACGGAGCAGCTGGTGGGTTTGAACTGCCAACGTTTCGGTAAGCAGCTGAAATTAACCACTTGGCCATCAGGGCTCCTTTTCCGTAAGGATTACAGCCTTGGAAATCCTGTGGGGCAGTACTAACTACTCTGACCTTTAGTTTTCCTATGAGTTGGAATTGACTTGACAGCAATGGGTTTGGTTTTGGTTATATAAGCCACACGTTTAACTTTTGCCAAAAAGTAATTTTCAGGGCTCTCTGAATGAGTTTCAGTTTAAGATAAGTCTCAGAATGAAGCGATGCTGGACAAGTTTATGAATTTCCAGGGCATAATAAGTAATATAATTATCTAAGGAAGTTATAAAAAAAAAAGTTATAGAACAGTAAAAATTGCTGTGTCAAAAGTAATGACTACATTTCTCTATATTCCAATTGATTGTAGTTCCAACATATGAAAATCAATATTGATTATTTATTTAATTCTAAGTAAAATGAAACGGAACTGATGAGAGTGTGGTAAAGCGGTAGCATCTGCAATACAGATATTTTCCTGTGCATATCAACTTCAATCTATTCCTCTTTACAAAAAAAAATTTTTTTTTTAGTCTGTCTTACTCTAGGTTTCTTCAAAAGCTGAGCTTGAGGCAAAAGCTTATTGGGCTAATGTTTTACTGAAGAGTACAACAATGCCAGGTAAATAAGGGGAGGAGGGAAAGGGGACGGAAGACAGAAAAGGAAGAAGAGCAAATACTAGTGAGTGCCTTCCCGAGCTGGTCACATCTTTGCAGCCAACACAGCCTGTTTCTGGTTTTTGCAGACTTCTCCAGAAAGGCTGTACCAAAATACTGCGTCTCATGGTTAAGTCCATGGTTAAGTCATCCAGAAAATGTATGCAGTGGTAAAGCCTGATGAATATAACAAAATTCCCTAATTCATGGTTGTTAATGATACATGGTCCCTGCAGTCATGATACATGGAAGGAACTCAATAAATGAGAGTTGTTGTATAAATGGTAGCTACATACACAGACACACACACACGTCCCTATATTTGTTTAAAGAATATTCTCCATGCATTCAGCTTTTATTTTGCCCTTCTTTATGAACTTCACACTTCCTTTAAGGTCAATCACACCTATGCTGTGAAGCATCCCTCCCTTATCTTCTTATATTTACAGAGTATTTTCTTAATGCTCAGAGCTGTTTTAAACACATTTATGTGTGCTATCTGACTCTCATAAGACTTGTGGGGTCAATATTATTAGTTGCATATTAAGTATGAGAAGGAGTCCCCGGATGGTGCAAAGGTTTAACGCACTTGGCTGGGAACAGAAGAGCTGAAGGTCCAAGTCCATCCTGAAGTGCCTCAGAAAAAGGGCCTGGTGGTCTGCTTCAGAAAAACCAGCCACTGAAAACCCTGTGGAGCACGGTTCTGCTCTGACACACGTGGGGTCACTAGGAGCCAGAAGCAAGTAGAAGGCAGCTGGTGAATACGAACAAGCCTAGTGCATATGTTCCCATGAGCGTAGGAAAAGCCACCATAAATTGGATAGCTTGAAACACAGAAATTTACTCTCTCATGGTTCTGGAGGCCAGAAGTTCAACATCAAGGTATAGACAGGGTCATGCTGTCTCTGAAGGCTTCCTTCCTTGACACTCCTCAGCTCCTGGTGGGTGCCAGCAATCCTCGATGCTCCTTGGCAGCATCACTCCAATTCTTTCCTCTGTCTTCACATGGCCTCATCCCCAATGTCTGTGTCCTCTCCTCTTCTTATAAGAATGCCAGTCATTGGGTATAGGGCCCACTCTAATCCAGTATGACCTCATCTTAACTAATTACACCTGCAAAGGCCCTATTTCCAAATAAGGTCACATTCTGAGGTTCTGAGTAGACATGAATTTAATGGGTACACTACTGAACCCAGTGCACACACAGAGCTTCAGTGGGGCTGAATAACTCTCCAAATTACAAAACTGGCTGATCAGGATCATCACCCAGATTATCTGATTCTTGTTCCTCTTCTCTTTCTACCTTATGAACAGCCGCCTTCCTCCACAACGTTGTTTCTTAGTGAAGTAGCCTATTTGTCTTGTCATTAGAACATGTCGCAGCCTAGTACACAGCCACTGCATAGCAGAGCAAAGTAGTGTGGTTAGTATCCAAGTCCCAGTGCCAGAGTGCCTTGGGTTTGTTTCATCCTGGGTTTATTAAATCCTTGGGCCAACTACTTCTCTTATCTGTGCCTCTGTTTACTCATCTGTAAAACAAAGATAATAATAGTACCTATTTTGCAATGAGGGCTAACCAGTCCCGGTTACTGTGAAGTCAGCTCCGATTCATGGCCCATGTGTGTGAGAGTAGGGTTTTCAATGGCTGATTTTTCTGAAGTAGATCTCGAGCCTTTTTTCTTAGGGATGGACTTGAGCCTTCAACCTTTGGTTAACAGCTGAGCACTTAACCAGTTTGGCTACCCAGGGACTCCCTATGACAATTAAATGATATCATATACCTAAAATGCTTAGAGCCACACTTCATACACAAAAAGTACGTGAACTCCCAACAGGGCATGGGGAGCCGCCCTGCTCTGCTACCACCTCCAGAGGTGCTGAAATGCTGAGGAGCTTCACCTTTACAGCTCAAGTCTGCTCCCTTTCTCTCCTTGAGCCTTCCTCTCAACCAAATCATCACTGGAACCAGCCCTGCCCAGGGGAAAACTCACTTTCCTACAACGCCAGAAATTTAGGGGCAGGGGCGGGCTCTCAGGCAGAACAGATTGATTGAACTGCTTTTTTTCTAAGCTGATCTGCTCTTCTACAGTCTTTTATCATTAGCTTTGTGCATTGGCTCCCTCTTGCTCACTCAGCTCACACTGGCTGTCAACTCAATTCGATTTCAAGCTTTGGTCTCCCCCCAAGGCCTTAAAACAATTCTGAGAACGCAGTAGGCGCTCAATAAATGTTCACTGGAATGAATGAGTGTGTGGGCTCTGATGGAAGTTCAGTGTGAGAAAAGAACAATGCAGAAGGTAGTTGGATTTCCTATTTGTTTTTAATTGTTTCTCTGTTGCTATATTTGGCATTTATCTTCCTAATGAGCCCCTAGGGAGGATTCTACCCACATTGAATTTGAGGCTGGCTGATCACAGAATCCCTGATTTAGCCTCATCACAGCAGCTCATTTAACAAATGCTTTGTCAGACAGGCCAAATGCATTTTATCCTCAGAAGAGCCTCAGATCCTTGTAGGGCCTGCCTGGCTCAGAAGAGACAGGCCAGGTTCTGACCTGCTCGGTACTGTGCTCTGCAGCCACTGAGCCAGTAGCTCAGCCCTCTGTGCGTTAGTGTCCTCATCAGTAAATGGGGCTCGTTAGTCTCCCCTTCACAGGGCTGCTGTGAGGACTGCTTGGAACAACAGGGGTAAAGCCAGGAGAGCAGCAACTCATGTGCATTAGCTTCCTGGGGCTGCTGTCACAGAGTACCACAGACTGAATGGCTCAAAAAACTGAGATTTGTTCTCTCGCATTTCTGGAGGTTGGAAGCCCAAATTCATGGTGTCGGCAGGGCCACACTCCGTCTGGAGGCTCATGGGGGGACCCTCCCTTGCCCCTTCCAGCTTCTGGTGGTCCCAGGTGTTCCTTGGCATCTAGATGCATCCCTTCAATCTCTGCCTCCGCTGTCACACGGTGTTCTTCTCCTGTGACTCTCTGCGACTCCTCTCCTCTTCTTTTGAGGACACGAGTCACATTGGATTAGGGCCCATCCTACTCTATGTGGCTTCATGCTAAATTAACTAGTTACATCTGTAAATTTGTTATTTTCAAATAAGGTCACATTCATAGGTACCAGGAGTTAGGATTTCAACATATCAAGAGACAAAAGTCAACCCATAACATCATGTAAAAGTGCCCCTGTACCCATTCTAGCAGCTGATTGTAATCCATTCTCCACATTATCACCAGAATGTTCTAGAAATTTGTTCCTATCAACCCACTGCTTACAAGTCCTTCAGTGACATGCCCATGCCCCCAGGCTGTCCGCGCAGGCTACAGTTATACACTTGTCTGCCTCACCGGTCTCATACCCCACCATTCACCCCCTCCCCGTCAGCACCCACACACTTTTTTGACCTTCCAGCAATACTGAGGTAGCACCGCACCTTTGACCTTCCAGCAATACTGAGGTAGCACCGCGCCTTTGACCTGCCAGCAATACTGAGGTAGCACCACACCTTTGGTTTCGCAATGCTCTTCCTTTCTTCATACCGTTCCCTTGTCTCTCCCGGCTTGTGCCACTCAAGCTTCCCTGAGCAGATACAATACCACCTGCTCAGGGAAGCCTTCCTTGACCACCACACCTGATTCGAATATTAGATGAGCATCTTTCTCAGGCTTTTAGAGCATCTTGGACTTACCTATGTCACAGCACTCACCACCCCATAGAGCAGCTTTTTTCAACTGGGGAAATTTAGCCCCCTCAAGGGACATTGGCAATGTCATCACAACTGTGGGGACAGTGGTGCTACTGGCTTTTTATTGGTAGAGGCCAGGGATGCTGCTAACATTCTACAATACACAGGACTGTCCCCACAACAAAGAATTATAAAGCCCAAAATGCCAATAGTGCTGAGGGTGACAAATCCTACCACGTGGAATAATTATCTGTAGTGCCAGTCTCCTCTGTTAGACTATAAATACCTGTTTTAGGGATGGAGTTGATTTTTATTCATCGTTGTTTGTTCCCCATGAGCCTAGGATATTATCTAATGTACGGTTGCTGTTGAGTCAACTCCAAGTCGTGGCAAAAAAGAATGTTACCCAGTCCTGCACCATCTTCATGATCATTGGTTTGTCTGAGTCCAGCGTTGCAGCCATTGTGTCAATCTATGTCATTGAAGGTTTCCCTTGCCTTCATTTGTCCTCCACTTTACCAAACATGATATTCTTTTCTTCTCCAGTGATCAGTCGGTCCCTCCTGATGAAGCGTCCTAAGTAAATCTTAGACAATGTTTTGTTGTAATCCATAAGGTTTTCACTGGCTAATTTTTAGAAATAGATTGCCAGGCCTTTCTTTCTAATGTCTCTTATTCTGGAAGCTCTGTTGAAACTCGTTCATCGTAAGTAACCCTGCTGGTATTTGAAATACAGTGGCCTAGCTTCCAGCATCATAGCAACACACAAACTACCACAGTATGAAAAACTTACAGATGGGTAGTGACAATGTGTAATACCCATTCAACAAACCCTTGTTCTTTTCTCATTGATTCTTCCTCTTATTTTTGAATCAAGCTCACATTATTTTTGAGAGGCTTATTGTCTCTCTAGCCTACTGACAGGAAGTAATTAATAAGCAAAACCAATTTTTTTGGTCTACTGGTGTCAAACTTCTATTTACCCAGGATTACAATGCTGAATTACACTAATCATTGAAGACCAGACGAGTTGTGGGATAACATCAAGGATATCGTACATGAAGAAAGCAAACGGTCATTAAAAAGAAAAGAAAAAGACCAAAGTGAATGTCAGAAGAGACTCTGCAACTTGCTCTTGAATGTAGAGTAGCTAAAGTGAATGGAAGAAATGATGAAGTAAAAGAGCTGAACAGAAGATTTCAAAGGGCAGCTCAGGAAGACAAAGTATTATAATGATATGTGCAGAGTTAGAAAACCAAAAGGGTAAAACATACTCAGCATTTCTCAAGCTGAAAGAACTGGAGAAAAAATTCCAGCTTCAAGTTGCAATATTGAAGGATTCTATGTGCAAAATAGTGAACAAAACAGGAAGCATCAAAAGAAGATGGAAGGAATACACGGAGTCGCTGTACCAAAAAAGAATTGGTCGATGTTCAACCATTTCAGGAGGTAGTCTATGATCAAGAACTGATGGCACTGCAGGAAGAAGTCCACGCTGCACTGAAAGCATTGCCAAAAAAACAAGGCTCTAGAAATTGACAAAATATCAATTGAGATGTTTCAATATATGAATGCAAATGTATCCAACAGAATGCGGAAATTATTGAAAAATATCATTAATATCACACTCAAGTAGAATTTTTCTAAAGGTAACTCAAAAGTGGTTTCAGCAGTACATCAACAAGGAACTGCTAGAAAATTGACTCAAATTCAGAAGAGGACATGGAACAGAGAATACCAGAAAGATGTTTATCTGTGTTTTATTGACTATGCAGAAGCATCTGACTGTGTGGATCATAACAAATTATGGATAATGCTGCAAGAAGGGGAATGCCAGAACACTTAATTGTGCTCATGTGGAACCTATATGTAGACTAGGAGGCATTTGATCAAACATAACAAGGGGATGCTGTGTGGTTTAAAATCAGGAAAGGCGTGCACCAGGGTTGTATACTTTCAGCGTATTTATTCAATCTGTGGAAACCCTGGTGGTGTAGTGGTTAAGTGGTATGGCTGCTAACCATAAAGGTCAGCAGTTCGAATCTACCAGGCACTCCTTGGAAACTCTATGGGGTGGTTCTACTCTGTCCTGTAGGGTTGCTATGAGTCAGAATCAACTCCACAGCAATTTTATTCGATCTGTTTGCTGAGCAAATAATCCAAGAATCTGGACTATATGGAGAAGAATGGGGCAACAGGATTGGTGGAAGACTCAGTAAAACCTGCGATATGCAGATGAAAACAACCTTGCTTGCTGAAAGGAAGAGGACTTGCAGCACTTACTGATGAAGATCAAAGACCTACAGCCTTCAGTATGGATTGCACCTCAACATAAAGAAACCAAAATCCTCACAACTGGATCAATAAGCAACATCATAATAAATGGAGAAAAGATTGAAGTTGTCAAGGATTTCATTTTATGTGGACCCACAATCAATACCCACGGAAGCAGCAGTAAAGAAACCAAATGATGTATTGAGCAAATCTGTTGCAAAAGACCTGTTTAAAAGTGTTAAAAGCAAAGATGTTTCTTTGAGGACAAAGGTGCACCTGACCCAGGCCATGGTATTTTCAGTTGCCTCATATGCAGGTGAAAGCTGGACAACGAATAAGGAAGACCAAAGAAGAAATGATGCCTTTGAATTATGGCAATGGCGAAGAATATTGAATATACCATGGTCTGCCAGAAGAACAAATAAGTCTGTCTGGAAGAAATACAGTCAGAGTACCCCTTGGAACAGAGGATATCGAGACTTCGTCTCACGTTCTTTGGACACATTATCAGGAGGGATCAGTCCCTGGAGAAGGACATCATGCTTGGTAAAGCAGACGGTCAGCAGAAGAGATAAAGACCTCCAATGAGATGCATTGACACGGTGGCTACAACAATTGACTCAAACTTATCAACAATTGTGGGGATGGCACAGGACCCAGCAGTGTTTCATTGTGTTGTACATAGGGTCCCTATGAGTTGAAACTGACTCGATGGCACCTAACAACATAACAACACCAACGCACTGCTGATATTATGTATTTAGGAAACGAGAACCCACAAGCAAAGCCATTTCTTCTCTTTGGAATCCTAACATCAATCATTCTAGCTAAATTATGGAACTGGTGCAACTCCAAGAAAACATTGGCCCGACAGCATTTTATTAAATGGTTCCAACAAATTAAAACTTAGTCTTTAGAAAGGTTGTATCGAGAAACAGATACATATCATTATTTCACAACTTTTCCCTCAGAAAATCCTTCCTTTGGGCTAACCCTAGTCCACCACGCTTTAGTTTTTCCCTGTATCTGTTTGTCCTCCACGGAGCTGAATAACAAGCTAATGCTTCTATAGTACTGCTCACTAGGGAGTGATCCATCACAGCATGCTTCACACTTAACGGCAATGAAAGAAAGAGGAAACAAGAAGATGCTTTGATTAAAAGTTAAGACAGTAATCACATACTGAATCAGAATTCCACACATTAATTTTATATCAGAAAGCAAGGTCATTAATTCAAGAACAGTGAGATTCTATATAATATCTTCAGACCAAACTAGCAGAGCTTCATTAAAGACCAAGTTACCTTTTAAGAAGTCTCAATTATTGCAACATTTTAGGATTATAAGTTAATAAATAGCAGGAAAAAATACAAGCAGAGAGATTTAGTCAAGTGAGTAATACAGTCCCTACTGAAATCTCTTCCTCTCCAATCAAACAAAACCAATAGGACAGTTAAAATGTCTTAGTATGTATTTAACTTATATGTTTGACACGTGATCAATTGAAATTTCATTTTAAAGCTCCCTAAACCATATTTTACTGTTTAAATTTCATATTTGGCAAGAGCTATGTTTACAAAAAGAATCTCCCACTTCTTAGAGGTGACGAGGAAAAGTCATCAAAGTCAAAATCCAATTTCAAATGCTTAAGAGTAGGGCTTTGGAGTCAAACAGCTTAGGGTCAGTTCCTATCTCTGTCATTTACTAGCTGTGTGACCTGGGACCAATTGTTTAGCCTCCCAAAACCTCAGCTTCCTCCACTGGGAGATGGATATAATAATAATTTGGAATTACTATGAGGATTAAATGAGATGAAGCAGAAAAATTGCTGAGAATGAGTCCTGGAACATAGAAAACTAGTTGGTAGGTGTTAGTGACAATGAGTACTATTACTGGCCTACTAATTTTATGACCTTAGTCAAGTTATCAGCTTCACTTTGCCTCAGTCTGTTCTGAGAATTAGAAACAGAATATGTAAAACACTTGTCCAGGATTGGAGTTCCATAAGTGATATCAGACATGAATTTTGGGGAGCCATAGAGTAGAGTGTTATGGATTGAACTGCATCCCCCAAGAAGGTATACTGAAATCCTAACTCTAGTACCTGTAAATATGACCCTGTTTGGAAATTTTAGTTTTCTTTTGTTACGTTAATTAGGCCGTACAGGAGTAGGGTGTGTCCTAAACCTAATCACTTCTAAATGCTGTCTTATGTAAAGAGCATAACAGGCACAGAGACACACAGAGGGAAGACAGACAGCAAGGGACCCCAAGGAACACCAAGGAATGCCCAGGGCAACAGGCAAAGAAGGACCCTCCCTTAGAGCTGATGCCCTGGTTTGGATTTCTAGCCTCCCAAACTATGAAACAACAAATTCCTGTTCTTTAAAGTCAGCCACTTTGTGGCATTACATTATATCAGCCCTAGCAAACTAAAACTGTTATCATCATCATCACTGACATAATTCTCTTGGGTTGTTACTTGACTTCTAAGTGATTGCATATTGGCTGAAAGAAAAGGAGTTAAGACACCTCCATGTTTAAAAACATTGACATAAATGATTGCATCTACATAAAAATAATATATGCATATGGGCGAGGACTGAAAGAGAACAGAGAAGAACAGAGACTGATTTCTTTGGGTGGCAGGCATGTGGATAAAGTTTTTTTTTTTTCTTTTTCTTTGATATCTACTAATGTTACAACTGTTTAATAATGACTTTTTTTGGCGGGAAGATTGTATTATGTAAATAGTATAATGAATCTTCATATACTTACCAGTCATCTTCAACAATTAATAATGCTGTTTTTTTAGTCTTGAAGGGAAATTTAAGTTGGCACTGTTGCTAGTTATAATCTTTGATAAATGAGTGAGACAATAAAACTGACCTAGAATAAGCAGATGAGGAGTTTGGAGAAGAAAATAAAAGGATCTAGTTCACTGAAAACAACACTCCAGCTGGATCAAAGTACTGGGAGCACACCTAGGCGTGTTCATGCCACATTTTTCCTTTTATTTACTCAACAAGCATTTATCAAGCACTTCCTATACACCAGGCCAGGTGCAAGACCCTAGGAATGCAAAGATGAGAGAGTCACTGGGGAAACAGCACAATGAAGACAAAATCCATGCACTTAATGAATGCCTACTCTAAATCTAAACAAATTATTTCAACACATGGTTCTCAGTGCCATAATGGAGATATGTGTGGGCTGTAGAGGGAACACAAGACAGGGAGGAAGAAGTTCTGCTAGGGAAGGGGACAGTGCAGAAGGATCCAGAGGAGGTCTGAGCTCAGGTTAGAGGCTGGGTGGAAACTGGGGGTGATCAGAGCAGGAAGAGGAACTAGCCGGAGTGGAGATAACAGGGAGAGCTCGGTACTCGGCAAAATTACACGACCTTGCAGGGCTCTAGAGTGGGAAGCAAACAGGTAAGAGGCAGCAGATGGAGCAGGGAAAGTAGAGAAATTGGCTGTCATAGAAAAGAAATGAAAAGTGTACTCTATCAGTGTTACTTTTTTCTCAAAAAACAACCTTTAAAGAGTTCTTTGCCTTGAGTTAGTGACTTGTCTTCGTATAATGTTGATTCTGCTTAACTTAAGTTTGAAGAGCATTTCATCATACTGGTTTAATAATTTTAGAAAATACAAAAGTTTGGCTACAGGTCCCCAAGGAATTAATGACTGTGCATTGTTGTTGTTGTTAGGTGCCGTCGAGTCGGCTCTGACTCATAGTGACAGAACGAAACACTGCCCGGTCCTGAGCCATCCTTACAATCGTTGTTATGCTTGAGCCCATTGTTGTAGCCACTGTGTCTATCCACCTTGTTGAGGGTCTTCCTCTTTTCAGCAGACCCTGTACTTTGCCAAGCATGATGTCCCTCTCCAGAGACTGATCCCTCCTGACAACGTGTCCAAAGTATGTAAGACGCACTCTCACCATCCTTGCTTCTAAGGAGCATTCCAGTTGTACTTCTTCCAAGACAGATTTATGGTTTCTTCTGGCAGTCCATGGTATACTCAATATTCTTCGCCAACACCACAATTCAAAGGCATCAACTCTTCTTCGGTCTTCCTTATTCATTGTCCAGCTTTCACATGTATATGATGCAATCAAAAATACCATGGTTTGGGTCAGGTGCACCTTAGTCTTCAAGGTGACATCTTCAACACTTTAAAGAGGTCCTTTGCATTAGACACTTGCAAAATTTAATAATTTAATGTTGTAAAGGATTTTGATATTTTGAGAAAAAAATTAAAAGGGAATTGAAATCTTGACTAAGTACTAGAAATACTTTAAATTTTTGCAGTTATATATTACGTCCAATTAAGTAAACTTTATTTCCACACAAACACATCTTTCATGGTTGTAAATCCTCATCTATGCTGGGCCTTTTGCAAGCATACTTGCTTCTTTCTCAAACACACCTAACTGGCCTGACCTCTAGGTCTGCATTCTGCTGCTAGAAATGCTTGCCTTTGCATGTCCCAGAGGAGGGGCCCTGTATACTGCTTGCTTCCCCAGCTCAGTATTCCAGGGTGGGGCTTGCATGGAGGAATGAGAATGAATGGCATCTCCACCACCCAGTTTGGAGCCAGGAAGTACAAGAAGTGAGTTGCTCAATTTCCTGCTTGGTTGCCCCAGGAAGTGATAAGTCCAACAAAGAGCTTAGAATCAACCACGGAGTGGGGAAGGAGAAATCTTTAATTTGGCTGCATTTAAACACTTCACTCATACAGAGAAGAGACACAGCAAGATCAGCTTCACTAGTGGGCACTGATCTCCCATGGCCAGCAGGGTTGTTCCCACGTATGGCAGGTGCAGAGCAGATGTTCTACATTCACCCCTCTTGTCCCGTAATATGAGAAAGCCAGTTCCCCCAATGGGAACAGATATAGAGGTGGGGTTGGCCAGATGCCATATGACGCCCACGCATGTGCAAGAGACAGAGAAAGTTACTGTGTGCCCAGAACAAGGGGAACGCTTCTCTGATAAGAAGAAGAAACTGAGAGAGAGAAAGCAACCCAATGTTTTGGATGCAAAGCCTTTGCTTAAGCGACCTGTATTGGAGGTGTAGAGGCAGACCATTCCCCCCAACAACTACAAAATCTCTGAATTTCATACATTTATATGAATGGTTTTGTGTCAGCTTTCAGTTATTAGGCAGCTATGAGAATTGGAGATAAAGTTTTGTTATAAGAAAACAGGAAAGTCGTATTTCTGCATGGTTTAGTTTGGCTGAAAAGCATGCATGCTGTTTCTACAGAGGTTTTTTAAATTCAAAAACAAAATTAATGAAAACATTACGGGAAAGAAAGCAAAACATGTTTTTTTGAAAGAGACAGAAAATCAACCTTTGAATGATTTGAGGTACTATAAAAATTTGTATACGTGGATTCAATCTGTCCTTCAGTTCAGTAAATTGGAGTAATTTGCTTTGGCTTCGGTTTAGGTCACATCCCTGTAAATACATCTCCCCTTCAAGAGACAAATATGCCCCACAAGGATAATCCTTGAAAAGTACCTCATGTCCCCCAAGATCTTCTCTATCAGTTGGTAAGCAGATGCAATACCAAGAAGTGGAGTCAAATTTCCTGTCTGAAAGCTTCTGTTTCTGTGTACATAGATTTGTGGTCATAGAAGAGCCCAATCTCCATTCTCATCCTTGAGGTGTTCTGATAGGCTCCCAGGCAGTGGTGGATTTTCCGTGAAGCAAACACAGCTTAAACTTCAGGGCCCCTCACTTGCCCAGGATACTTCAAAGGCCCTAGGTGAGACTCTAGCACTGTGTTCACATTGTTGCATTTTTAAAAAGAAAATTTATAAAAGTAAGGCATTTGAAAACAATCCACTTTGACTTACCCACCATCACTCAGTTCTGTGAGACTGGCATGGCCAAGCATCCTTGGTATCTAAATAAGGGGAATTTGAATAAGAAATGCATTTCATTTGGGTTTAGTGGGATATATTTATGTGGTTCTGTCGGGGGACAGCCCCAGCAAAGAAATACCCTCACTATGCATCCTGGCAGATAATCCAAAGAACTGACACATAGCCCTTTGCAGATTCATACGCTCAGGGAAACTTACTGACTCAGGCAAGGAGCTGCTCTCCAGTGGTGGCCGGCTGGAGTATTTTCCGCAACCACCTAGCGAGGGACCCAAGCTTATATACCATTCTCGGTTGGAACCAAGGCTTGTTGTTTTCTCCCACGTCCTTGGGCAGTCAGTGTTCCCAGGGACTCCACGTCCAGGCCCAGATGTTTCCTTCTTGTTGCTAAGGCATTCTTCGGCCTTGGCTGCTGGCCCAGTCATGCCACTCCCAACCTTGTACCTTAGCCCGAGTCCATTCTGAATTCATCTCCAGCATGCTTCGGGGAAGAGCAAAGCTGATTCCATTAGGGAGGGGATGCATACAGCTGAACAGCATTACCCTACAGGTTCACAGTCACGTCCATGTGTGATTAAGTTATTGCCAGCCATCCTGGGGTCAGAATAGCTTCCAGGACAACTGTTACCACCCACTGAGTATATCAGTTGATATTATGAAATAAACGGGCAAAACCAGAGGTCATATTGAAATAAAAGTGTGTCTTGTTAGTCTCCTGACACCAGAAGCTAATTTGTGGTAAATTCTTCCACCTGTCAGACATTATGATACCTTGTTTGCAAAGTTGGCCACAATAACTCCTGTTATCCCACACTTCCCATTAAAGGATGGAGTCTACTTCCCCACTCCTGGAATCTGGGCTAGACCTGGAACTTGGCTGGACCAACAGAATGTAGTGGAAGTGACAAACTCAACTTTCTGCACTTCAGTAAATGCAGCTTCCACTCTCACCCTATTTCTGCCAGATGAAGAAATCCAAGTTAGTTTCCTTGAGGATGAGAGTTCACAAGAAAAAATATACCCAGCTGATGGCCACCACCAATCACCTGATATGTGAGTGAGGTCATCTTCATTCATCCAGCCCCAGCTGCAACTTCATGAGTGACCCCAGGTGAGACCAGCTGCTGAGCCCTGCCCAACTTACTGATCCACAGGATGGTGAGCAAATAAAGTGGCTGTTGTTTAAATCCTCTAAGTTTTGGGGTGGTTTTTATGCAGCAATAGATAATTGATACAGACATGGAAAACCGACTGTGCCTAGTCAAAGCAGAAGTTCTCTTCAGTCAGTAATGTACTCATAATAATGCAGTGCATAAAATGACAAATGAATCATACATTTTCCTTTCATCCTTGCCTCCCTTTTCCCTTTCTTTTCTTTTGCTCTCTTTCTCTCTTCCTTCCTCCCTCCCTCCCTTCCTTCCTCCCTTCTTCCTTCATCTCTCTCTCTCTCTTTATTTTATAGAAATGACTTATTTGATAAAACTCAAAATTTGGAGTAGTGTTTTGGAACATTTCAGTATAATAAATGAGAAATTATAGACCTGAATGTACATGAAGGATATTTTTGTTATCTTTAAATTTATTTATGAAAGAGTATAGAGAAAACTCAGATAAAAACTAATGAAATATCAAACTTTAATTTAGCATCATTCCAGAATATGTTGTTGCTGTTAGGTGCCATCGAATCAATTCTGATTCTCAGTGACTCCGTGTGACAGAGTAGAGCTGGCCCACAGGGTTTTCTAGGCTGTAATCTTTATGGGAGCAGATCCCCAGGTCTTTCTTCCAGGGAGCCACTGGGTGAGTTCCAACTGCCAACCTTTCAGTTAGCAGCCAAGTGCTTAACCATTGCACTACCAGGTTTCCTTTCCCACAATGTAGATCATGGAAGTAAAAAAAAAAAAAAAGAAAGACCAAGAAATTTTTTTCAGATTAAAGGAGGCTAAAGAGACATGACAAATAAATGCAATGTGTGATCCTTGATTGAATCTTAGACCAGGGGAAAAAAATCTTATTTTACTCTAAGGACATTAGCAGGCTAACTGTGAAATTTGGATAAGTTCTGTCAATTAGATAATAGTATTGCATCAATGTTAGTTTATGCTTTTTAAAATTGTACTATAGCTACATAAGAGAACATCGTTTTTGTTTTTTATGTTTGTTAAAAAATACACACTGGAGTATGTAGAGGCAAAGGAACATTATGTCTACAATTTACTCTCAAGTGATTCAGAAAATATGTACTTGAAGTTATGTTTTTACATATGTATACAAAGCATGTGTGTGGGTATGTGTATGTGGATACAGGTAATAACAAAACAATGAAGTAAAATGCTAGAATTTGGAAAGTCTGGGATAAGGGTATGTGGGAACTCTACTCTTTTGGCAACTTTAAGTCTAAAATTATTTCAAAATAAAATGTTTAAAATTTTAAGAAAAGTAATGGAATGTGAAACGAAAGTGATGAACAATTAAGTAAACTAAAATTATTTGTCAATGGAAAGCAAATTTTAAGAGGGACACGGTGGAAGGAGGCAGGAGAAAATGAAATTGAAGCTTTAAATTGGAATGGACATTTTCTAATACCCAAAATGAACCAAAAGCTGGAGAATTTACCCAAGATATGTTTAAGCAATAGAAAAGGGAAAGTATAGTTGAAGGCAGTAGCTGGAGAAAAAAGAAAACTCACTTTTGTGCCCTAGAGTTCTGATTGGTCAGTACACCAGTCTCACCCTATAATCTTCCCAGATGTCTAGGGAGAGTCGCAAAATAGGAAAAAGAAAAAAAAAAAAAGGTGTATTGGAACTCTCCTCAGAGTGTAGAAACTCATCTTCGCCACATTCTTTCCTGGAATGACTTTTGTTGCTGTTTTTAATTTTCTTCTCTTTGAACAAAGCCTTTCTTAGGAGCCTGTAACCCATTTTCACAGGAAAGGCCCTATTTGCTTCTGGGAAGTTTGATTCTGTTCCAGGGCATTGTTTTATCTGGTGGATCAAACTTTGCGAGAAAACATTTGGTTTGACTTCGCTCTCTCCAGTCTTGATCAGAGACCCCAGAAGAGGAGACTTTTAGCACTGGAAGAACTCTGAGGAGGAGACTTTTAGCACTGGAAGAACTCTGAGGACTCTTTCAAAGGAAACCCTCCATTTTACAGCTGAGAGGCCTGGGGGTGAGAGCACTTCAGTGAATCCACTCCAGGTCAAACAGGTAGTTGAAGCTGGTCAAGTTAAAGCTGGTCAAGAACCTGGATCTCCCGATTCCCGCCTGTGATCTGCACTCTAGCACAGGACCTCTAAGATCTCAGGAGTGCTTGCTGCCTTCCCTGGTCAGCTGGGGAGAAGCTTGGAAGGAGTATGTAGGTCAGGGGAGACAAGGGAGGGGCAGAATCTCCCTTCAAAGCTGCCAGCACCCAGAGTTGCATTACCTTCAGGACCTGCATGTCACAGACTGAGTCAAGGTGCTGCACTGCTGTCATGTCATGTTACTGAGTGCAGTTCCAGCCAAGCACCCATTTGAAAAAGGACTTTTGTAAGTTTGTTATCATTCTCTTAAAACAACACAGCATTTTTGTCTTTTAAATATTGAATCATTAATTGAAAAAATTGGAAAGAAAATGTAGAGAAAAGATTTGGAACATGACTCAACAAGAGCCTAGAAAAAAGAGAAGGCTATTTTATGTTAGCTTCAAACTCTGGGCCACACTTTTCCTCTGTAATTTGAAAGGGTTACAGTACAGTGAAACCTCTGAGAGCCGGAATCCAACGTGACTGCCTTGCGTTTCCCAATTTTCCGCCTTTGACAGTGTGCAGCCTTACCACTTTTCTATCATTCTCTATTAGTGGAAAATATTTGAGCTTTCTAGATTTCTTCCCACGGTCTCTTGGAAATCATGTTTCTGTTCCTTTTACTCTTCTTATTTTTAGACCCTGCTTCTTTTGAGAAGCATACAAATGCTCGTATTCTCTACCCTCACCTTTGGAAATTACTCCTCTATAAATTGATTCTTAAATCACTAAAGTGCTTTTTTGCAAATGAAGCGAGAGAGAAGTGGCTTTGCTGTTGGCGGACTGGTCTTGGAGGAAAGGCCCTGAAGCCCTGGAGACTTGGTTTTCTTTGTGCCAACTGGAGAATTGTTCTAAGGACTGAAAGTACCCTCAGCACGAGCCTGGCATATACGACAGGCTCAGTAAAGGAGAGCTGCTCTATAGGATCCCTAAGAGTCAGAATCGACGTGATGGCACAGGGTTTGGGTGTTGGTTTTTATGGGGTAGTGGAGGTTCAGTGATAGAATCTGCCCTTCTGTGCGAGAGACCTGGGTTCAGCTCCCGGCCAGTGCACCTCATGTGCAGCTACCACACGGGGTTTGTGTGTTGCTATGATGCTGAATAGGTTTTTTTAGAGCTTTCAGACTAAGACGGACTAGGGAAAGGTCTGTCTATCTCCTTATGAAAATCAGCCAGTGGGGACCCTATGGATCACAGCAGTCTGATGCAGGGCTGGGCAGTGTTTCATCTCATAGATCAGGGGAGCACCATGAGTCAGGGACAAACTTGGCAGCAATAAACACAACGTCATTGTCATTGTCTTACTTCTTCCTTACTTTCCATAGAAAAATACAGAGGTAACTTATCTAATTGAAAGAAATTAGGACAGGCGTAATGGAAATTAGGCAGCACATTATGAAAAGTGGACAGTAGGCATCAAGGGAGTTTAATCTGCTTTGTTTTTGCTGACTTTTCCCTTTCTGATGTGTTTGTGTGTATTTACTCCGCTAAATACCTGGTGTTTCTCTTTTTTCTTTCTCCTACTCATCTCTCATTACTTCTATGTATAAGACACTATGGCATTTGATATTGGGGAAGGCAGCAAGTTAAGGACACTGCCCTTAAGCAGGAGGAAGAGTGGGTGACGGGGGAGGGTAGGTATAAAATTGAATCTGCAATTTGAATTTAGGAGGGCCCAATAGACTTTTTGCAGTATAATGATTTTTATTAACTAATTGCAAGACTTAGCATAATCCCAAGAATGACATTTTGTAGGTTTAGTAGATTCAGCAGTTCTATCAACGAGCTAGATTAGCCCCAATGACACAATAAAAATCTTATGTTTACTGAAAGCTTATAAGACAATGAGCCCTAGGCATTTTTCCAAAAAGTAGAATAGACAGTGAAAGTAAATGAAATAGAAAATAGATACGGGGTGGGGAGAGAAAGAAAGAGAGAGGGAGAATGTATTAAATATGAAAAAAAACATAGGGTTTAATGACCTACATGTATACAGCTGGGAGGGATTGGGGAAGGTTGTTATCTTTGAAAGCCACTGTGGGAGTATGACAGCACTCAAGATCAAGTTGACACAGCATCATCTTTTCCTAGAAGAGTGTTCAAGAAAAATTTTGTTTTCAGCAACTTCAACAAGTATCATTTGAAATGGGCTGTTCTTGTTGTTTTTAGGTGCCATTGAGTTGGTCTTCCCCTTTTTCACTGATGTTGTCCTTCTCCAAGGACTTGTTATATAAAAAGTTCTGCTAAAAAGTTACCCAGCTATCTTTCGAAGCCAAACAAATTGTTTTTAACCTGTGGACACTAAAGACTCTCTGAAGTATGTCATCAACCAGAAACTTGCGTTCTTGAACTGTTGATTCTAATCTTAGAATTCAAAACAATCAAAATGTCTGAACATCAGCAAAGACCACAAAGCAAGGCTTAACAAAAACCTCGTGTGCCAAGTCAGGAAAGACTCTCTAATGTCTGTTTGGTACTTCTGAATGTATAGATAATTGAACTGAGATTTAGTGTTGCTGACTGATACCCCCAAAGCTACACAGCCAATGGCCAAGCCAGAGCTGAGTTGAATTCCAGCATCTTGACTCCTGGTCCAGCAACTTTCCACTCTTCTACACAGCTGTTTCCCAAAAACACCTTAAAATACTACCCTTCTCAGGGATATTTTATTTTAAAAATAATCAAACCTTCAAAAAGAAGAGGAATGAAGCTCTAGTTGGTTCAATTCCAGGCTTTAGTCAGAAGATAGAAATATTTTGGTCATCAGTGTGGTCTCTCTTGTGCCTTGAAGAGAGGTACCCCATGAAGAGGGATGGTTATCTACTCTCCCTACAGTTAAGACTAATTTAGGGGATGAAAAGGGAGAAATGTGGTGGATTAAACAATTCTGGGTGTCAATTTGGAGCTTCTTCGCCCTCCTCCCCCTCATAAGAGTAGAAAGCAGGTCCTGGAGGGAATATGACATCATGATATTGGGTGCTGGAGAGAAGAACGGATTTGCACTGGGGAAACTTGGATTTCTGACCTAGCTCTTTTCATGAATTTCCTGGGAAACTGGCCTTCTCGTTCAGCCTCTCCGAACCTCAGCCTCCTCATCATGAAATAGAAAAGCTATCTACGTGAGAAGGTTGTGGAAGCGATTAAGTGAAATAACAGACGTGAACACTCATTGTAGATTATAATTCACTATACAGATTTAAGTTATTATGAATTGGTGCACTTTTTCAAAAATTGATTACTGCTCAAGCACTTGCCATTTAGCAAGTTAGCAAATGCACAGATGGAACTATAGGACTTTGGGGTCTGATAAACTTGGGTTTTAATACTGGTTCTACCGTATTTTTCCTATAGGATAGTGGGCAAATTATTTTTATCTTTCTGAGTGTTGGTTTCCTCACCTGTGGAATGGAGCTAGTGATCCATCTACCTCTCAGGTTAATGTGAGGATTAGGTGAGTTAGTGCACATACAGTGCTTGTTTGAGGCCTGAGACATACTTAACTGCCCTGTAGTGTGAACCAGTTTTATTAATAAAAGAAGCTAAGATTTTTCTTCCCTGTGGAAACTAACAAACAGAATTTGGTCCTGAAGGTTATTACTAAGGCAAGATTGGGCTTTCATCTTTATAAGAGACACTTGCCTGAGCTGGTTAAAAGGCAAAGCAGATGGGAGAGAAAAGCACTTAAGTGCCGTTGCACAGGGTTGTTTCCAAGGCATCTAACTTATGAGCTGTTACTACCCATCTGAGTGCACTCGTGTTGCCACAGCAAAAATACAAGTGGGTGGCTTTGAAGAACAGAGATTTATTTTCTCACAGTTCTACAGGCTAAAAGTCAGAATTCAGGGTGTTGAATCTAGGGGAAAGCCCCAGACCCCAGATGAGCTGGTCCTTTCAGGCTTCTCTAGCCTCTCCCTTTGCTTTTTCCACTGGCTTCATCTAGCTGTTCCAATGAGCTTGCTTTTTCCAAACCCAGCCACCTAAAGGCCTTCCTTTCCATTGCCCCTCTGCCTCAATAACTCTCACTAACACTTTCAGTCTCCCCTTAGACATGCTGTTGTTAGCTGCTGTCTTAAGTCATCTAGTGCTGCTACAACAGAAATACCACAAGTGGATGCCTTCAACAGAGGGAAATTTATTCTCTCACAGTCTAAGTGGTTAGAAGTCTAAATTCAGGATGTCAGCTCCAACGGAAGGTTTTCTCTTAGGTCTGGGTGAAGGTCATTGTCATCAATCTTTCCCTGGTCAAGAAGCTTCTCAGCCCAGGGACCATGGGTCCAAAGGACACGCTGTGCTCCTGGCGCGTCTTTCTTGGTGGTATGAGGTCCCCCATCTCCCTGCTTCCTTCTCACTTTTATATGTCAAAAGAGACTGGCTTAAGACACAATCTAACTATCTCAGTGAGGTTCTCTCTCGCCCTCACTGGCCTTCTACTTCAGCAAACGCGATGTCCTCCTCTAGTGATTGGACCCCCAGATGATGTGTGCAAAGAAAGCGAATGGGACAGTGTTCTGTTGTGATCCATAAGGTTTCCATTGGCTAATTTTTGGAAGTAGATAGCCAGGTCTTTCCTCCTACAATGTTTTAGTATGAAAGCTCCACTAAAACCTGTCCACCACGGGTGACCCTAGTGGTATTTAAAATATTGGTGACATAGCTTCCAGCATCTTGGCAACATGCACGCCACCATAGTATGACAAACTGACAGATGGGTGGTGGCCCTTTAGACATAGGTGTTTACTTTCTCAGTTGGGCTTCCCTGACTTCTGTAATCACTTTAGAGATCTAAGCAGCCAAGTGCAGATTATGTGCATTTTAGAAATTATCCACAATGACCTGTTTTGCTTTGGATGAAAGTTTTAATGTTTAGTAAAATTTACCTGGCTACTTTTGGTATTTGATTTTTATTTTATATCATTATTTGATAAGGTTATTTTTAATGCTCTTCCCTTTTTTTTTTTTAATCACCCGTTAACGGCTTTGGTGTGTGAAACAGAGGTCAGAAGTCAAAAGCCAGTGTTTTTAACATTTAGAAAATGAAGGTGGGAAAAGGGGATAAATACATAGTTGCAGATGATGTAAGGCTATAAATTAGATTGATGGCGAAGAGCGCTAAGCAGTGCCAACCAAGCAAAGAATTACCTGTGCATATCTGGGTTAGGTGAATTTCACTGGAGGTAGGCTATAAATGAAACACCAGAGGCTCAATATCCACAAACAATTCCTTTGAACAGAGGTCTGATCTGTGCTGTTTGATTATTTACAAGATCGGTGGTGGCTGAGATTTGTGTGGCCTTAGGTTGTTCGGGTGTTCCCCTTCTTTGACCTCTTGTGCCTATGAGGATCCCTGAGAAACAAGCATTTTTTATGAAGTAGTGTGAAACTACTGGGATGAAAGAAGGGAAAAGAGAGTGACACATCAGAACTAGATGGCCCGCATGCTTTGAACTCACCATGTGTCTCAGTTTTCCATTCTGGCATCACTGTTCTAATGCTAGAGGGAAAATTAGTTGTGTTGGATGTATTGATGGTATCTTACTAAAGTGAGTGAACGAGTGTGTATGTGTATGTGTGTTGCTCTATACACTATTTGGTTCAAACCAAAAACCAAACCCACTACTGTTAAGTCAGGTCTGACTTGTAGCAACCCTATAGGATAGAGTAGAACTGTCCTATAGGGTTTCCAAGGAGCGCCTGGTGGATTCGAACTGCTGACCTTTTGGTTAGCAGCCATAGCTCTTAACCACTACGCCACCAGAGTCTCCTATCATTTGGTTACACATAAGTAATTTTTGCCTTATGGACTACCTTTAGAACCTGATTGCCATACCAGATGTGATTAAGCTATATAATAAAGTGTGATTTGTATGATAGAAATAACAGGTATGTTTAATATGATTTGACAGGGCTAGGGGAGGTTTTATTGGAAGTGACTGTTACGCTGAGACCCATGAGACAAAAGGAATTTAGCCAGATAGAGTGGAGCAGAGGGTTGCTGGCAAAACCACGTGAAATAGCTTGATATAAAAGAATGTGGCACAATCAACTGGAAAAGTCCAAGATGGTTGGAACATGTAATGGTAACAATTTGTTGTTGTGTGCTGTAGAGTTGATTCCGACTAACTAAAGTTATTAGAAAAATAACTAACACGTTTTTAGAGTTTATTCTGAGCCAGGTGCTTTGCATGCTTTATCTCTTTTAATAACCACAAGCTCTTTGTTTAAATACAATTATCCCCATTTGACCAATAAAGCACCCAAGACTTAGAGAAATTAGATAGCTTGTCCTAGTTTTGTCCTAGGTGGCATAGATATTTGCTGCAGAGCATTTACTTTCTAAATGTGAAATTAAGAATCAATTTGTCAAATTCTAAAAGAAAACGGGACCAAGGTGTTCATTCTGGTTCCGCCACAGATTTCTTTGTAAATGTGGGCGAGTCACTTTCTCTGTGCCTCTGCTTCCTCCTGTGGATGAAAACGGTATCCTGTGAGTGCAAACATGCTGTCTCCAGGCTGTTCATCTGGCAGACAAGAGAGTTCTTACTCAAATCTCCCCCCCAGTACATTCTTATTTTTTTGACTTGGCCCTCCTGCTGCTATAGATACCATTTTAATATTTACCTTTCTTTTCCTGCTAGACCACTGGACAGTGGCCTGTAAGGCTGGCTCCAATTTGTGCCACTCACTTTAAACTCAGCTTTACGATGTTACTGAGGAGTAACTCTGCTCAGGCTGCTCCCCTGCTCACCTAAACCAGTGGCCTTTTCTTGGGGTCCATTCTCTTTCGTATCTGATATCGCAGGTCATGCCTCCTCCTTGACACTTAGCCTCCTCTGGCCTTCAGAACTACATCGATTGTCTTCACTCTCTGGAAACTCATTTTTCAATTTCTCCTTTTTTTTCTCCCTTCCTCTCAGGTAAGTGCTCTTCTCTCCGTGTTTTCTCTCTTTAACATTTATTCTTAGTTCTATACGCATGACTCTGAAAAGGAAGCCCTGGTCCTGACCACTTTCTGAAAATTCAAGACCACATACTCAGCGGCTCTCAGTTTTGAATGGCCACTTGCGTTTCACAGAAGCATTTCAAAGTGAACTTAGTTAATACTGAATCTTCTTCTCTTTGCTCTAAACCCAGACTTCTTTTTATCATCATTCTACCAGAAATGGAGGCTGGAAAACTGTGAACCATTCTTAACTCTTCCCTCTCCCTCACCCTCCATCCAAACAATCACTAGAACCTTCTTTCTCTAAATTATTCCTTCCTTCCTTCCTTCTGTTCTTTTTTTCCTCTCATTCCCTCAACAAACTGGTTCAGATATTTTTATTATCTGATGCCCGGGCCTTTGCAATGGTTTCATAACTAATTTCCTTGCCATTAGTACTTGTACCTTTCAGTCCATCATTCATAGAACTGCAAAATTAACACAGGTGAATCTCAAAAGCATTTTGCTAAGTAAAAGAAGTCAGACACAAAAGACTCCACACTGTATGATTCAATTTATCTGTAATTCTAGAAAAATCAAAACTGTAACATCAGAAAGCAGGTCAGTGATTGCCAGGGCCAGGGTGTGGAGAAAGAAGATTGACTGTAAGGGCCACAAAGGAACTTTCATGGGTAAAGATTTATAGCCTCAGAAACCCTGCAGGGCGGTTCTATTCTTTCCTATACGGTTGCTATGAGTTGGAATCAACTCGACACCGGTGGGTTTGGTTTTATATCATGATCATGGTAGTGGTTGCATAATTCTTTGCATTTTCTAAAACTCATTGAAAATTGGTCAATTTTATTTTATGTAATTTGTACCTTATTTTATATATATATATATATATAAAACCTCTCCCCCCACTTTATATACAAAGTGGAGTTATGCAGATAAACTCATATATAGAGATAAATTTATATATATATAAACGCATATACATATAAACTCATATATGCGTATATATATATATATATAAAATGTTGCTGTGTGCTGTGAAGTCAATTTCAACTCATGGTGACCCTACAGGACAGAGTAGAACTGCCCCATAGGGTTTCCAAGGCTGTAATCTTTACAGAAGCAGACTGCTACGTATTTCTGCCCCAGAGAGGCTGTTGGGTTTGAACCACAGACCTTTCAGTTATCATCCCAGCACTTAACCACTGCACCATCAGGGCTCCTCTCTCTCTCTCTATATATATATATATATATACGCATACACATGCACACTCATATATACAGCATGGGGCTGCATGCCTCTTACACCCTCAGGGGATATTAATTCCCTCTTGCCTACATTACGTCCTTCATTATAACTGTCTGAGAAGCTCTGTGCTCCCTGCAGTTACCACTACCACATGGTTCACATCCCTGCCTTCATGTGCCCTCTCTCTGTCTTCTCAGGTCCTGTCTGGAGAGCAGAAGCTGACACCTTCCTAACCTACTTGGAAATCATCACGCTGGCTATGGGGAATGTGATGGGAATGTGCGGCTCTTCATGTTGTGGTTGTGTTTATGAAGAGTGAACATATGAATAGGTTGGCAATTCAGAAAATAGATTGAAATGGTCTTTTTCTCTCTACCCATTAATCCTACTCATCAGTGAAGGTCCAGCTCTATTCCTTCTGTCTCCTTACAGCCTTTTCTGGTCACTGCAACTCATAAGCTGAGGTCTCAGCCTCAAGGAGGTGTAAATATAAGGAAGACAAAGACGGTGGTCCTAACTGTAGTAAGGTGTGGGCAGAGGGGGAAGGGAAGAGTTTACCTCTTTGTATCCTTGGCAACTCAACAGGTTCTCATTATGACTGCTGGGTGATTGTCTCTACTCTTTATAAACAACTTCCCGTTTACAAGAGCATCAAAATATACAACTGGGTATCATCACCTACCCCTGTGGGGAATATGGAGCTTTTCTTTTGCTATGCTTCCATTTAGGAGAAGTTACTGTTTGATTTAGTTGGCAGTCCAAAAAATAAGCAGAAGTCTGAGAACTAACTTGGATAGATTTAGAGTCTGCAGAGGTTGCCTGTGTCCCAGTAAAAGCTGATAGCACCCTCTAATGAAACATTTATTAGGATTGTGGTTTTGCAAGTGACAAATTGATTCAGAGCAATGTTTCTCCTGGTAGATGGAGAAGTGCCGCTGAGCTTCACACCGATCATGGCTGGCATTTCTTTGAAACTCCTAGCTTCAGCCTCTCAATGTGTAGCAAATGTGTGACACAAATGTAGCAGAACACAGTGCTCCTGCAAGGGAACATGGTGCTCTGAAAAGGCCAGCACACAGCCCACCAGCCCAGCATAAATAAACATCAGTGTACTTGGGAAAACAGGATGCGTAAGTGAACTGAGATGAGGACAAGAGTCAGGTTTTGTAAGATCATTCTTAAGTGGGTGCAGGTAATGGATTTACCGTTTCTTCTTAAATCAGGGCTGCATGGTTGAGTAGGCAGCCCTGGGGGCGGGGGGGCGGTGGCTGCAGTGATGAGGGAAGGATCCCAGATACACATAACTTCCGAGCAGAAATCCCAGGTGATCTTGTTGGGGAAATGCCTTATTAGGAGGCTTGGGAAATGAATGAAGGGAGAGAAGCAAAGGAAAAAGAAAGGGCATTGGGGTATACTCTGTTTCTCAGAAAAAGCCTAGAGCCTCTGGAAAGCTGTTTTCTAGGACCACATTGAACCATGAGCGCCCATAGGAAGGGGCCTATGGCTCATGCAAATGTGTAACACCTGCCTGGTACCAAGCACCGGGGCCCCTTCTGTAGAAGGCACTCAGCAAAGGTGTGTTGAATGATTGCTATCTTCAGCTTTGTTAATTTTTTGTTTCTTCTTTCCTCTAAACCCATTTAACATGGCTTGGTTTATGAATCCTAACCCCTGACCTGAAGTCAAGCAGAAATGACAGAAGGTAAATAAAAATCATTACAAATAGTAAATTTGAGACCTTCATTCCCTTTCAAGGTGGGATGTCAAAAACAGAAGATAAACTATATGAAACTATGGTTTTAAATAGTTGGACATCAGGCAGAGGAGGACATTGATTCTTGAGGACAAATAAGGTGAGCCTGGCTTACTGACTGGAGACAGGGAGAACCAGGGGGAGCTGGGAAGCCTCCCTAAGTACAGGAGACAATGCTGGGAGTGGTCAAGGTGGCCTGAATTTGCAGGGCAGAGTACTGGAGAAGTGAGAGAGATATAGAGAAAGCTCTGAAGATCTGCAGAGGGGGCCCCTCTAGTCTGTATCAGTGGACTGATCTGCAGGCATATGTCATGAAACTCCCCAAGGCTAGGAAAAGAACAACCTGAAAGGACTAGAAAAAAATGATCACTTCAACTCATGCAGGGCCAGAAATAGTTGGTGTTCCAGAGTGCAAACCCTTGTAATCCACACTACATCAGATTGAGTACTCATAGCGTATTGACTCATATTGGGGAAAATTTAGCCTTAAGATGAGATCTGCTTTGACTTTTAAGCTAACAAAGCTAAAAAATAAGCCGTAAAAGGATCAAATTCTCTTCAAATAACTAAATGGCGTTACAGAATGAAGCTCAAAAATATTTATAATGACACGAAAATATCTAGTACCTAACTAGGTAAATCAAGAATATTATTGTTATATAATCAGAAATTACTAGGCAAGCAAAGAAGCAGGAAATGTAACTTATAAGGAAAAATCCATTAAACATTTAAGGAAGAAATAATACCAATTCTACACAAACTCTTTCATGATATTGCAGAGGAAGAAAATATATACCAACTCATTCTATAAGGCCAGCATTACCCATATACCTAAACCAGACAAAAGGATTACAGGAAAAGAAAACTACAGGCCAATGTCCCTCATTAACATAGACGTTAAAAAAAATCCTTAAAAAAATTTTAGCAAGTTGAATTAAACAATCTATAAAAAGGAATAAACATCACATCCAAATCATATTTATCCTAGGAATGCAAGGTTGGTTAATATTTGAAAATCAATCAGTGTAATTCACCATAGTAACAGACTGAAAAAGAAAAACCACGTGATTATCTTAATAGATGCAGAAAAGTCATTTGAAAAAATCCAATATCCATTTCTGATTTAAAAGAAAACTTTACACAATTAGAAATAAAAGAAAACTTCTTCAACCTGATAAAGGGTATTTACAGAACAACTACAACCAACATTACACTCAACGATTAAAGGCTAAATTCTTACCCCCTGAGATCAGAAACAAAGCAAAGGTATCTACTCTCACCACTCCTACACAACATTGCACAGGAGTGGCTAGCCAGTGCAATAAGACAGGCAAAAGAAATAAGAGTTGTCTAGATCAGAAAGGAGGAAGTGAAACAGTCTTTATTCACAAATGACATGTAGAAGATCATATAAAATATACAAATAACCTAAAATAACTAATGAGTGAGTTTACACGTTTCCAGGATACAATGTCAAAATCAGTTTATTTCTATATCTTCAAAATAAACAAATATAAATTTATATTAAAGAAACAACACCATTTACAATAGCATCAAAATTATCAAATAATTATGAATAAACTTGACAAAAAATGTATAAGACTTGTATACTGAAAATGACAAACCACCACTGAAATAAATGAAGACATAAATAAGAGGAGCTAAACAGCATGTTCATAGATTGGACGATTTGGCATTGTTAAATGTCAGTTGCTCCCAATCTAATCTATATACATTTGATACAATTTTAGTACAGATCCCAGCAAGCTTTTTTGGTAGAAATTGACAAGCTAATTCTAAAATTTGGGTGGAGATGCAAAAGACTTAAAAGAACTGAAACAACTTAGAAAAAACGAAATAAAGTTGGAAGACTTAAACCCTAATTGATTTTAAGACTTATATAGTAATCAAGTCAGTGCGGTATTGGCATAAAAACAAATAGTTCAGAAATGGACTATATATATGTATATGTAGTTGATTTTTTTTAATTAACTTTTATTGAGCTTCAAGTGAACGTTAACAAATCAAGTCAGACTGTCACATATAAGTTTATATACATCTTACTCCGTACTCCCACTTCCTCTCCCCCTAATGAGTCAGCCCTTCCAGTCTCTCCTTTTGTGACAATTTTGCCAGCTTCCAACTCTCTCTATCCTCCCATCCACCCTCCAGACAGGAGATGCCAACACAGTCTCAAGTGTCCACCTGATATAATTAGCTCACTCTTCATCAGCATCTCTCTCCCACCCGCTGACCAGTCCCTTTCATGTCTGATGAGTTGTCTTCGGGGATGGTTCCTGTCCTGGGCCAACAGAAGGTTTGGGGACCATGACCGCTGGGATTCCTCTAGCTCAGTCAGACCATTAAGTATGGTCTTTTTATGCGAATTTGGGGTCTGCATCCCACTGATCTCCTGCTCCCTCAGGGGTTCTCTGTTGTGCTCCCTGTCAGGGCAGTCATCAATTGTGGCCGGCCACCAACTAGTTCTTCTGGTCTCAGGATGATGTAGGTCTCTGGTTCATGTGGCCCTTTCTGTCTCTTGGGCTCTTAGTTGTCGTGTGACCTTGGTGTTCTTCATTCTCCTTTGCTCCAGGTGGGTTGAGACCAAGTGATGCATCTTAGATGGCCGCTTGTTAGCATTTAAGACCCCAGACGCCACATTTCAAAGTGGGATGCAAAATGTTTTCGTAATAGAATTATTTTGCCAATTGACTTAGAAGTCCCCTTAAACCATGGTCCCCAAACCCCCGCCCTTGCTCCGCTGACCTTTGAAGCATTCATTTTATCAAGTAATCTTCTTTGCTTTTGGTCCAGGCCAATTGAGCCAACCTTCCATGTATTGAGTGTTGTCCTTCCCTTCACCTAAAGTAGTTCTTATCTACTAATTAATCAATAAAAAACCCTCTCCCTCCCTCCTTCCCTCCCCCCCTCATGACCACAAAAGTATGTGTTCTTCTCAGTTTATACTATTTCTCAAGATCTTATAATGGTGGTCTTATATAATGTTTGTCCTTTTGCCTCTGACTAATTTCGCTCAGCATAATGCCTTCCAGGTTCCTCCATGTTATGAAATGTTTCACAGATTCGTCACTGTTCTTTATCGATGCGTAATATTCCATTGTGTGAATATACCACAATTTATTTACCCATTCATCCGTTGATGGACACCTTGGTTGCTTCCAGCTTTTTGCTATTGTAAACAGAGCTGCAATAAACATGGGTGTGCATATATCTGTTTGTGTGAAGGCTCTTGTATCTCTAGGGTATATTCCGAGGAGTGGGATTTCTGGGTTGTATGGTAGTTCTCTTTCTAACTGTTTAAGATAACGCCAGATAGATTTCCAAAGTGGTTGTACCATTTTACATTCCCACCAGCAGTGTATGAGAGTTCCAATCTCTCCACAGCCTCTCCAACATTTATTATTTTGTGTTTTTTGGATTCATGCCAGCCTTCATCATAGTTTTAATTTGCATTTCTCTAATGGCTAATGATCGAGAGCATTTTCTCATGTATCTGTTCGCTGCCTGAATATCTTCTTTAGTGAAGTGTGTGTTCATATCCTTTGCCCACTTCTTGATTGGGTTGTTTGTCTTTTTGTGGTTGAGTTTTGACAGAATCATATACATTTTAGAGATCAGGCGCTGGTCAGAGATGTCATAGCTGAAAATTCTTTCCCAATCTGTAGGTAGTCTTTTTACTCTTTTGGTGAACTCTTTAGATGAGCATAGGTGTTTGATTTTTAGGAGCTCCCAGTTATCTGGTTTCTCTTCATCATTTTTGGTAATGGTTTGTATTCTGTTTAGGCCCTGTATTAGGGCTCCTAGGGTTGTCCCTATTTTTTCTTCCATGATCTTTCTCGTTTTAGTCTTTATGTTTAGGTCTTTGATCCACTTGGAGTTAGTTTTTGTGCATGGTGTGAGGTATGTGTCCTGTTTCATTTTTTTGCAAATGGATATCCAGTTATGCCAGCACCATTTGTTAAAAAGACTATCTTTTCCCCAATTAACTGACACTGGGCCTTTGTCAAATATCAGCTGCTCATATGTGGATGGATTTATATCTGGGTTCTCAATTCTGTTCCACTGGTCTATGTGCCTGTTGTTGTACCAATACCAGGCTGTTTTGACTACTGTGGCTGTATAATAGGTTCTGAAATCAGGTAGAGTGAGGCCTCCCACTTTCTTCTTCTTTTTCAGTAATGCTTTTCTTATCCGAGGCTTCTTTCCCTTCCATATGAATTCGGTGATTTGTTTCTCTATCACCTTAAAAAATGACATTGGAATTTGGATCGTAAGTGCATTGTATGTATAGATGGCTTTTGGTAGAATAGACATTTTTACTATGCTAAGTCTTCCTATCCATGAGCAAGGTATGTTTTTCCACTGAAGTAGGTCCTTTTTAATTTCTTGTAGTAGAGCTTTGTAGTTTCCTTTGTATAGGTCTTTTACATCTTTGGTAAGATTTATTCCTAAGTATTTTATCTTCTTCGGGGCTACTGGGAATGGTATTGATTTGGTTATTTTCCTCTTCAATGTTCTTTTTGTTGATGTAGAGGAATCCAAGTGATTTTTGTATGTTTATCTTATAACCTGAGACTCTGCCAAACTCTTCTATGAGTTTCAGTAGTTTTCTGGAGGATTCCTTAGGGTTTTCTGTGTACAAGATCATGTCATATGCAAATAGAGGTAATTTTACTTCCTCCTTGCCAATCCAGATGCCCTTTATTTCTTTGTCTAGCCTAATTGCTCTGGCTAGGACTTCTAGTACGATGTTGAATAAGAGCGGTGATAAAGGGCATCCTTGTCTGGTTCCCGTTCTCAAGGGAAATGCTTTCAGGTTCTCTCCATTTAGAGTGATGTTGGCTGTTGGCTTTGCATAGATGCCCTTTATTATGGTGAGGAATTTTCCTTCAATTTCTATTTTGCTGAGAGTTTTTATCATAAATGGGTGTTGGACTTTGTCAAATGCCTTTTCTGCATCAATTGATAAGATCATGTGGTTTTTGTCTTTTGTTTTATTTATGTGGTGGATTACATTAATGGATTTTCTAATATTAAATCAGCCTTGCATACCTGGTGTAAATCCCACTTGGTCGTGGTGAATTATTTTTTTGATATGTTGTTGAATTCTATTGGCTAGAATTGTGTTGAGGATTTTTGGATCTATGTTCATGAGGGATATAGGTGTGTAATTTTCTTTTTTTGTAATGTCTTTACCTGGTTTTGGTATCAGGGAGATGATGGCTTCATAGAATGAGTTGGGTAGTATTCCGTCATTTTCTATGCTTTGAAATACCTTCAGTAGTAGTGGTGTTAACTCTTCTCTGAAAGTTTGGTAGAACTCTGCAGTGAAGCCGTCCGGGCCAGGGCTTTTTTTTGTTGGGAGTTTTTTGATTACTGTTTCAATCTCTTTTTTTGTTATGGGTCTATTTAGTTGTTCTACTTCTGAATGTGTTAGTTTAGGTAGGTAGTGTTTTTCCAGGAATTCATCCATTTCTTCTAGGTTTGCAAATTTGTTAGAGTACAATTTTTCGTAATAATCTAATACGATTCTTTTAATTTCAGTTGGGTCTGTTGTGATGTGGCCCTTCTCGTTTCTTATTCGGGTTATTTGTTTCCTTTCCTGTATTTCTTTAGTCAGTCTAGCCAATGGTTTATCAATTTTGTTAATTTTTTCAAAGAACCAGCTTTTGGCTTTGTTCATTCTTTCAATTGTTTTTCTGTTCTCTAATTCATTTAGTTCAGCTCTAATTTTTATCATTTGTTTTCTTCTGGTGCCTGATGGATTCTTCTGTTGCTCCACTTTCTATTTGTTCAAGTTGTAGGGACAGTTCTCTGATTTTGGCTCTTTCTTCTTTTTGTATGTGTGCATTTATCGATATAAATTGGCCTCTGAGCACTGCTTTTGCTGTGTCCCAGAGGTTTTGATAGGAAGTATTTTCATTCTCATTGCATTCTACGAATTTCCTTATTCCCTCCTTGATGTCTTCTATAACCCAGTCTTTTTTCAGGAGGGTGTTGTTCATTTTCCAAGCATTTGATTTCTTTTCCCTAGTTTTTCTGTTATTGATTTCTAGTTTTATTGCCTTGTGGTCTGAGAAGATGCTTTGTAATATTTCGATGTTTTGGATTCTGCAGAGGTTTGTTTTATGACCTAATATGTGGTCTAATCTAGAGAATGTTCCATGTGCGCTAGAAAAAAAAGTATACTTTGCAGCAGTTGGGTGGAGAGTTCTGTATAAGTCAATGAGGTCAAGTTGGTTGATTGTTGTAATTAGGTCTTCCGTGTCTCTATTGAGCTTCTTACTGGATGTCCTGTCCTTCTCCGAAAGTGGTGTGTTGAAGTCTCCTACTATAATTGTGGAGGTGTTTATCTCACTTTTCAGTTCTGTTAAAATTTGATTTATGTATCTTGCAGCCCTGTCATTGGGTGCATAAATATTTAATATGGTTATGTCTTCCTGATCAATTGTCCCTTTTATCATTACGTAGTGTCCTTCTTTATCCTTTGTGGTGGATTTAAGTCTAAAGTCTATTTTGTCAGAAATTAATATTGCTACTCCTCGTCTTTTTTGCTTATTGTTTGCTTGATATATTTTTTTCCATCCTTTGAGTTTTAGTTTGTTTGTGTCTCTTGTAGGCAGCATATAGACGAATCATGTTTCTTTATCCAGTCCGAGACTCTCTGTCTCTTTATTGGTGCATTTAGTCCATTTACATTCAGCGTAATTTTAGATAAATAACCGTTTAGTGTTGTCATTTTGATGCCTTTTTATGTGTGTTGTCGACAATTTCATTTTTCCACTTACTTTTTTGTGCTGAGACTTTTTTCTTAGTAAATTGTGAGATCCTCATTTTCGTAGTGTTTGACTTTATGTTTGTTGAATCATTACGTTTTTCTTGGCTTTTATCTTGAGTTATGGAGTTGTTATACCTCTTTGTGGTTACCTTAATATTTACCCGTTTTTTCCTAAGTAAAAACCTAACTTGTATTGTTTTATATTGTCTTGTATCACTCACCATATGGCAGTTCTATGCCACCTGTATTTAGTCCCTCTTTTTGATTATTGTTATCTTTCACATATTGACTTCAATGATTCCCTTTTATGAGCATTTTTTTTGTTTTAATTAATCTTAATTTGTTTTTGTGATTTCCCTATTTGAGTTGATATCAGGAAGTTCTGTTTTGTGACCTTGTGTTGTGCTGGTATCTGATAATATTGGTTTTCTGACCAAACAATATCCTTTAGTATTTCTTGTAGCTTTGGTTTTCTTTTTGCAAATTCTCTAAGCTTGTGTTTATCTGTAAATATCTTAATTTCGCCTTCATATTTCAGAGAGAGTTTTGCTGGATATATGATCCTTGGCTGGCAGTTTTTCTCCTTCAGTGCTCTGTATATGTCATCCCATTGCCTTCTTGCCTGCATGGTTTCTGCTGAGTAGTCTGAACTTATTGATTCTTCCTTGAAGGAGACCTTTCTTTTCCCCCTGGCTGCTTTTAAAATTTTCTCTTTATCTTTGGTTTTGGCAAGTTGATGATAATATGTCTTGGTGTTTTTCTTTTTGGATCAATCTTAAATGGGGTTCGATGAGCATCTTGGATAGATATCCTTTCGTCTTTCATGATGTCAGGGAAGTTTTCTGTCAGCACATCTTCAACTATTTTCTCTGTGTTTTCTGTACTCCCTCCCTGTTCTGGGACTCCAATCATACACAAGTTATCCTTCTTGATAGAGTCCCACATGATTCTTAGCATTTCTTCATTTTTTTTTCATTCTTTTATCTGATTTTTTTCCAGCTATGTTGGTGTTAATTCCCTGGTCCTCCAGATTTCCCAGTCTGCATTCTAATTGCTTGAGTCTGCTCCTCTGACTTCCTATTGCGTTGTCTAATTCTGTAATTTTATTGTTAATCTTTTGGATTTCTACATGCTGTCTCTCTATGGATTCTTGCAACTTATTAATTTTTCCACTATGTTCTTGAATAATCTTTTTGAGTTCTTCAACTGTTTTATCAGTGTGTTCCTTGGCTTTTTCTGCAGTTTGCCTTATTTCGTTTGTGATGTCTTGAAGCATTCTGTAAATTAGTTTTTTATATTCTTTATCTGATAATTCCAGGATTGTATCTTCATTTGGGAAAGATTTTAATTCTTTTGTTTGGGAGGTTGTAGAAGCTGTCATGGTCTGCGTCTTTATGTGGTTTAATATCGACTGCTGTGTCCGAGCCATCACTAAGATATAAAAAAAAATAGTAGTGGTTTATTCTATAATTGCTCACTGAGTCTTATCTTGTTTTGTTTTCTTTCAATATACGTGGATGGGCTACTAGATTGTGCTGTCTTGTTTGTTGTAGCCCTTGACTTACTTATGACCTATTACCAGCTGGTTTGGGCTGTTGCCAGATATATATGCCTCAGTCTATTCACTATTCTTGAGTAGTATCTGATTTTAGGTCATCAAGTGTGTGCTGCACCCTAACACCTATCCACCTCGAGAAGGAGTGGTGATAGTTGTGTGCACCAGATTCTATTAGCAGCTGGGGTTCACCTCCAGGGGGGCAGGATGCTGACAGGCTTCCCCCAAGTGTCAGTGAGGTAGGTGTGTCTCTCTTCCTGTAGCACCTTGGTGGGAGGGCACTGCAGCTGTACCTTAGGCCCCCAATGCAAGTACCTCTACAGATTGGTAGGTGTCACCCTCCTTAGACCCCTAAGGCAAGAGGCTAGGTGGTCTAGGGGGAGCTTCAGCCCTCAGTTCCGTGTTGTGGGTCAGTTAGGGCTCTGTTGAATAAGCAGAGATATCAGACCTGGGAAACTTGTTTTTCCAGAAAATCCGCCAAAAAAAAAAATGCAGTCAGATCCCTATCAGAACTGCCTTTGGATTATAATAGCCACCTTGTTCCCTGTAAGGATGAAAGTCTGAGATTTGGATCATATATGCTTGGCTGTAGCTGGTTCTGTGTTTTTAGTCCAATTAGGGATGGATTTTTGGTCGCTGGGTTTTTTGTGGTTCCTTCTCTCAGGCTGGAAGAATGGGTTAGGAAAAGACCAAAAAAAAAAAGGGAAAAGCAAAGCTGCCGCAGAGCCGGAGCCGTTCTCCCTCTGGCTCAGGAAATTCCAATGTTAATGAAGCCGCCTGGGAAGGGTGGGGGAGGGTTCAGAGAAATAGGAGAGTAGCACCTCGGAATATAGCCAAAGTTGCTTATCTTGCTTGGAATGACTATCTTATCTGAGATTCCTGAGGGGCTTGTCACCTATGTGTGCTGGCTGTGTGGAGATTGCCCCCGAGGGTCTGGCCTGCTGAAGCCGTGGTCAGATCCTCCCCTGCCAGTCCAAAGCCCAGCGTCAAGGTTCCCCTGCTGGGACGCTGCACTCCTGGCTCCAAAATCAGTCTCTGCCTCCCGGGGACTTCTTCTCCCGCCGGCCATGTCACCGCCCCGCCCCCGAGAACCGGCTGGGCCCCCTTCGGGGTTAGTTCAGGGGAGTAGGGCTGCGCCCAGTGCTTGCGCCGTGACTGCGCCCGGTCAAAAGCCCGGCGCCAAGGTTCCCCAGCTGGGACGCTGCACTCCTGGCTCCAAAACCAGTCACTGCCTCTCGGGGACCTCTCTCACCAGCTGCGTCGCCACGCTGCCCACACGGACCAGCTGGGTCCCCTCCCGGGGTGAGTTCAGGGGAGTAGGGCTGCGCCCCTTGTTCGTGCCGTCACAAGAATTTGAGTTCAGCTCCCCTGGGCCCAGACCTAAGCCCAGCGGCAAGGTTACCTGACTGGGACGCTGGCTCCAGGCTCCAAAAATAGTCGCTGCTTCCCCATATTTGTTTGTTCTCCATCTCTAAATCTGTGTTTGTTGTTCAGGGTTCATAGATTGTTATGTATGTGATCGATTCACTTGTTTTTCCGAGTCTTTGTTGCAAGAGGGATCCGAGGTAGCGTCTACCTAGTCCACCATCTTGGCCCCCTATAGTTGATTTTTGAGGAAGGTACAATTTAATGGTGAAAAGGTAGTCTTTTCAAAATGATGCTAGAACATATATTTTAAAAAAAAAAGTACCTGCATCCATACCTCATACTACATATTAAAATGCATTATAGACCCAAATGTTAAATCTAATACTATTAAACTCCTGGAAGAAAGCATAGGAGAAAATCTTTGTGATCTCAAGTTAGACAAAGAGTTTTAGACACAACACCAAAAGCACAATTCATAAAGAAAACCTTGATAAAATTAGCTTCATTAAAATTAAGAACTTCTGCTCTTTGAAAGACACTATTAAGAAAAAGAAAAGAGAAACTGCGACTTGGGAGAAAATATTTTCAAATCAAATCAAATATCTGATAAAGGAAATTGTAGAGGTGCCTCAGAAAAAATGCCTGGCAATCTACTTCCAAAAACATCAGCCACTGAATAACTTACAGAGCACAGTACTACTATGACACATGTGGGGTCGCCAGAAGTTAAAATCAACTCCATAGCAACTGAGGTTGGTGATGGTCGATCCAGATTATACAAAAAAACTCTCAGAATTCAATGATGAGAAAATGGACAAACCAACAAAAGATGGAATAATATTTAGACCCTCACCAAAAAAGATATATAGATAGCAAATAAACACATTAAATGATCAACATCATTAGTCATTAGGAAAATGCAAATTAAAACCACAATGAGATACTGCTAAAAAAAAAAAAAACCCAAACCCATTGCTGTTGAGTTGATTTCGACTCAAAGTGACCCTATAGGACAAAGTAGAACTGCCCCATAGAGTTTCCAAGGAGCGCCTGGTGGATTCGAACAGCTGACCTCTGATTAGCAGCCATAGCACTTATCCACTACACCACCAAGGTTTGATACCACTAGAATAACTAAATTTCAACAGACTAACCATAACAAATGTTGGCAAGAATGTGGAGCAACTTCAATTCTTAGGCACTGCTGGTGTAAATGTGAAATATTACAACCATTTTGGAAAAGTTTGGAAGATTCTTAACAAGTTAAACATACACTTACCATGTAATCCAGCCATTCCACTCCTAGATATTTACCCAAGATAAATGAGTGCATACATCCGCACAAAGCCTTGAGTAGTCATAGCAAATTATTTGTAATAGCCAAAACTTTGAAACAGCCCAAATGCCCATCAACATATGAAATGATAAATTACTGCATAGACACACAATGGGATACGAATCTCAAAATAATTAAGCTGAGTGAAAGTAGCAAGATAAAAAAAAAAGAATTTACTTTATGATACCATTCATGCAAAACTTTGGAATATGTAAACTAATCTATAGTGACAGAAAGTAGATCATTGGTTGCCTGGGAATGTGGTGGTGGCAAGGGGGTCAGGGAGTATTAACAAATGGCACAGTGAAACTTTTGGGATTTCAGATATGTCGATTGTGGTAATAATGATGTGTGTGCGTGTGTTGTTGTGGTGGTGGTGCCATTGACTCATAGCAACCCTTTGTAGCACAGAACAAAACACTGCCCAGTCCTGAGCGATCCTCATAATCATTGTCACGCTTGAGCTCATAGCTGCAGCCACTGTGTCAGTGCATCTCTTTGAGGATCTTCGTATTTTTAACTAACCCTCTAATTTACCAAGCATGATGTCCTCCAGCGACTGGTCCCTCTTGATAACCTGTCCAAAGTACGGAAGACGAAGTCTCACCATCCTTGTTTCCAAGGAGCATTCTGACTGTACTTCTTCCAAGACAGATGTGGTGGTTTTTCTGTCAGTCCAGGGTGTATTCAATATTCATCACCAACACCATAGTTCAGAGGCATCAATTCTTCTTCGGTCTTCCTTGTTCATTGTCCACCTTTCTATGCATATGCGGCGATTGAAAACACCATGGCTTGGGTCAACCGCACCTTAGTCCTTAAAGTGACATCTTTGCTTTTCAACACTTTAAAGAGCTCCTGTGCAGCAGATTTGCCCAAAGCAATGTGTCATTTGATTTCTTGACTGCTGCTTCTATGGGTGTTGATTGTGGATCCAAGTAAAATGAAGTCCTTGACAACTTTAATCTTTTCTCCGTTTATCATGATGTTGTTTATTGGTCCAGTTGTGAGGATTTTTGTTTTCTTTATGTCGAGGCTTAGTCCATACTGAAGGCTGTGGGCTTTGATGTTCGACAATAAGTGCTTCAAGTCCTCCTTACTTTTAGCAAGCAAGGTTGTGTCATCTGCATATTGTAGGTTGTTAATGAGTCTTTCTCCAATCCCGATGCCACATGCTTCTTCCTATACTCTAGTTTCTCAGATTATTTTCTCAGCATTCAATCTGTATGCTTTGTCTGTGCTCAAGTGGAAGCTTCAGAGTCTTTTCTGATATCTGTTTTGGTCTTTTCTTTCTTTCCTGCCTTTTTAACCACCTCTTGCTTTCTTCATGTGTGATGTCCTTGTTGTCATTCCACAACTCGTCTGGTCTTCGATCGTTAGTATTCAGTGCATCAAATCTATTCCTCAGAAGGTCTCTAAATTTAGGTGGTGTCTTTGGTTGGGTTCTCCAGAGAAGCAAAACCAGTAAAGCACATATATATATATATATATATATATATATATATATATATATATATATATATATCAAGGAAATGGCTCATGCAGTTGTAGAGGCTGGAGCGTCCCCAGTTCAAGGGTCAGGCTAGAAACTTCTCCTGATTCACGTAGCCGCAGGACTTGGTGAACCCAAGATCAGCAGGTCAGACAGCTCTTGCTCAGAGGCTGCCAAGATCGACAAATCCGAAGATAGGCAGGCATGATGGCAGGTAAGCTACTGGCTCAAATCCCAAGAACCAGAGGTGAGATGAGCAGGAGCAAGCTGCAGGATCTAGAGCAAGCAAAAGCCCACAAGCCTTGCTAGATAGTCCACTTACATTCAATGCACCCCATACCTCTGAGGAAACTCCCTTTCAACTGATGGGCTACTCATAGCAGATTCCATCATGGAAGTGACCTCCATTATATCAAATCTCATCGTGGAAATGATCACAGTCATATGACTGCCAAACTACATCATAACTGCCAAATCACTGAGAATCATGGCTCAGCCAAGTTGACACACGACCTTAACCATCACAGGTGGGATACCCTTAAGGTCATATTTTGGCTCTAGAAGACTTGCTCTAACTTTCTTCAGCTTCAACTTGAATTTGCTTAGGAGCAATTGATGGTCTGTTCTGCAGTCAGCCCCTGGCCTTGTTCTGACTGATGATATTGAAATACTCCATTGTTTCTTTCCACAGACGTAGTAGATTTGATTCCTGTGTATTCCATCTGGCCAGGTCCATGTGTATAGTGGCCATTTATGTTGTTGAGAAAAGGTATTTGCAATGAACAAGTCATTGGTCTTGCAAAATTCTATCATGCAATCTCTAGCATCATTTCTATCACCAAGGCCTTATTTCCCAACTACTGATCCTTCTTTGCTTCCAACTTTTGCATTCCCATCACCAGTAATTATCAATGCATACTGATTGCACATTTGATCAATTTCAGACTGCAGAAGTTGGTGAAAACTTTCAATTTCTTTATGTTTGAACTTAGTGGTTGGTGCATAAATTTGAATAATAGTATTAACTGGTCTTCCTTGTAGGTATATGAATATTATCCTATCACTGAGAGTGTTGTACTTCAGGATGGACCTTGAAGTGTTCTTTTTGTGCATATATATTTGCACACCAATGTACAGGCAGTCCCTGGGTTACGAACGAGATCCATTTCTGAGTGTGTCTTTAAGAATTTATAGTTAAGTCAGAACAGGTGCATGTGGTTCTTGCTTAGCTTTACTTTAGTTTAAGAGCTCAACTGCTAACCAGAAGTTTGGCAGTTCAAATTCACCAGCCGCTCCTTATAAACCGTATGAGGCAGTTCTACTCTGTTCTGTAGGGTTGCTGAACCAGAATCGAATCGACAGCAACGGGTTTGTGTTTGGTTTTAGTGCAAGAAAAGGCTGGAAGCCTATGCGGTGATTTAAAAGCTGCATGTGCAGCAAGGGAAGTTGATTGTGATGAAGAATTTGCTGAGGGCTAGTTTACATAACACTAAAGGGTGAGTAGAAGTGGTCTGTGAATCGGAAGCTTTTACCCTGGGTAGTGTGTGTGTGTAAGGAAACCCTGGTGGCGTAGTGGTTAAGTGCTACAGCTGCTAACCAAGAGGTTGGCAGTTCAAATCCACCAGGCACTCCTTGGTAACTCTATGGGGCAGTTCTACTCTGTCCTGTAGAGTCTCTTTGAGTTGGAATCAACTCAGTGGCAATGGTTTTGGTATATATATATGTATATATATATATATATATATATATATGCATTGGTGTATACATAGGCATTGATGTATACGTATATAGGCATTGGTGTATACGTATACAGGCATTGGTGTATACGTATACAGGCATTGGTGTATACATATATAGGCATTGGTATATACGTATATAGGCATTGGTGTATACGTATATAGGCATTGGCATGTATATATAGGCATTGGCATGTATATATATAGGCATTGGCATGTGTCTATAGGTATTGGCGTATATACATATAGGCATTGGCATATATACATATAGGCATTGGTGTGTATATATAGGCATTGGTGTATATATATTGGTATTGGTTATGTATATATAGACATTGGTGTATATATATAGGCATTGGTGTATATATATAGGCATTGGTGTATGTATATATTGGCATTGGTGTATGTATATATAGACATTGGTGTATATATATAGGCATTAGTGTATATACATAGGCATTAGTGTGTGTATATAGGTATTAGTGTGTGTATATATATATACATATATAAAGCTTATCAAATTGTGTGTTTTAAATATATACAGCTTACTTTATGTAGATTGTACCTCAACAAAGTTGAAAAAAAGTAAATGCGTCTCCTAAGTTATTTAATTGGGAAAAAATAATGTTTATATTTTTTAACGGAGCCTCTTAGTTTTCAAACAAATTCTACTTTCATTTTCTAAGCTTTCCATCAAGCCTGTGGGCAGGGAGGTAAAGTGGCATTGTTTCCATTATTTAGAGAATAATGCTGATCTCAGAGGGGTGATGTCATTGTTTGAGTTCACATGTCCAAGCAGAGATAGAATCAAAGTTAAAATTCAGGTTTTCTAACTACTGAAACATTCACAATACCTGCTGCTGCTTAGTTACAAGTCTCATGGGAAATTGTAATTGGCCTGTGAAGAGTCTGTTTCCATTAGCCCAAATTCAACCAATAAATCTCAAAAATCATTGTACTTTAATGTCCTACTAGATTTGGAATAAAACCAAAGATACAAGTGACAGTTTGAGGGGACTTTCAATCACAAAATGCTAAGTGTGTTTCACTACAGCCACCATGGGATGAGTTGTTGGCCAGCTGCTTGATCATGTTGGATAATTGCTGTAAATCCCTAGAAGCTCTAGGACTGAGAGCTGTTTAATGGGGCGCACGTAATTCCCAATAAAGGAATGACTGTATAAAACAGTTTTCTTTGTGACTAGTAAGCTCTACCATGAACTCTCAAATTCCTAATGATGTTCTTGTTGTTACTGGGAATGTATGTTCTCTCCACATGTGTGTTTTGAGTTTTCCTTTTTCTAAAATATGCTAACAGCCAGTGAAGGATCACGGACTACTCTTGCAATTCAAAAGCTTTACACAGTAAGGTTTGAATATGTAAGAAAAACATAAAATTCAATTTCCAGCTATACTTCTCACCAGCCAGGCATATTGGGCAAGGCATCCACCTGACCATCAATTTTCAAGTTGTATCTGGACAGATTATTTGCTACATAGAGATGTTTAAGAATTGAGTGGTGTTGGTTTCCCAATCAGATTTTTCTAGGAAATGAAGAAATGTGTGTAAATTATTGCTCACAATAGATGAAATGTTCATTTCTCCCATGTGTTTTCAGCTGGAATCCTATCTGCCATAGTAATTTCTCTTCCCTAAAGGACTGCTCATCAATGATATCCCTGGTTTCACATCCTCTTCTAAATCTGGCCTGAATTTCTGGCAGTTTCCTGCTACAACCACTTTTGAATGATCTTCAGCAAAATTTTGCTTGCATGTGATATTAATGATATTGTTCAATAATTTCTGAATTTGGTGGGGTCACCTTTCTTGGGAATAGGCATAAATACGGATCTCTTCCAGTTGGTTGGCCAGGTAGCTGTCTTCCTAATTTCTTGGCATAGACAAGTGAGCACTTCCTGTGCTGCATCTGATTGTTGAAACAGTGATAGTCCGTCAGTTCCTGGAGCCTTGTTTTTCACTAAAGCCTTCAGCGCAGCTTTGGCTTCTTCCTTGAGCACCATCCATTCCTGATCATATGCTACCTCTTGAAATGGTTGAACGTTGACCAATTCTTTTTGGTATAATGATGTGGAACTTGGGATATCTTTGCTGATGTCAGATGGATCCTGGCTGAAAGCAGAGAATACCAGAAGGATGTTTACCTGTGTTTTATTGACTATTCAAAGACATTCGACTATGTGGATCATAACAAATTATGGATAACATTACGAAGAACAGGAATTCCAGAATACTTAATTGTGCTCATGAGGAACCTATACATAGATCAAGAGGCAGTTGTTTGGACATAACAAGGGGATACTGAGTGGTTTAAAGTCAGGAAAGCTGTGCATCAGGGTTGTATCCTTTCACCATACCTGCTCAATTATTGCCAAGCGAATAATCCAAGAAGCGGGACTATATGAAGAAGAATGGGGCATCAGGATTGGAGGAAGACTCATTAACAACCTGCATTATGGAAATGACACAACCTTGCTTGCTGAAGGTGAAGAGGACTTGAAGCACTTACTGATAAAGATCAAAGACCACAGCCTTCAGTATGGATTATACATCAACATCAAGAAATTAAAAATCCTCACAAATGGACCAATAAGCCACATCATGATAATTGGAGAAAAGATTGAAGTTGTCAAGGATTTCATTTTACTTGAATCCACAATCAACACCCATGGAAGCAGCAGTCAAAAGACACATTGCATTGGGCAAATCTGCTGCACAGGACACCCTTCCAGTGTTGAAAAGCAAAGATGCCACCTTGAAGGCTAAGGCACACCTGACCTAAGCCATGGTATTTTCAATTCCGTCATATGCATGCCAAAGCTGGACGATGAATAGGGAAGACCGAAGAAAAACTGACACCTTTGAATTGCGATGTTGGCAAAGAATACTGAATATACCATGGACTGCCGAAAGAACGAACAAATCTGTCTTGGAAGAAGTACAACCAGAATGCTCCTTAGAAGCAAGGATGGTGAGACTGTGTCTTACATACTTTGGTCATGTTGTCAGGTGCGATCAGTCCCTGGAGAAGGACATCATCCATGGTAAAGTACAGGGTCAGCAGGAAAGAGGAAGATGGATTGACTCAGTGGCTGCAACAATGGGCTCAAGCATAATGATTGTGAGCATTGCACAGGACCGAGCAGTGTTTCATTCTGTGGTACATAGGATCACTATGAGTCTGAACCAACTCGACAGCACTTAACAGCAACACCAAGGGACTACTCACTCTTCTCTGTCCATTTCACACCACTTGTAGACTTAGCCCCTGTCTTAACCAGGTGCTCTTATCACCTAGTTTTACTTCTAGAGTCATCAGATCCCACTGCATATGCCAGGTTGTGCTTTTCTTCCAAGCTCCTTTTCCAGTGCCATCTGTCTCTTTTATAAGTCTTCTTTAGCCACTTAGTGAGCCCCATTGTGCTCCAACTTCTCACATTATTTGATGTGCAAGCTTCCTATTTGCTTATCAATTTCTACTTGTACTTTAGCCATTTAAGGGTAAGCCTATGTCTCTCACTAGACCGTAAGCACCTTGAAGGCAGTATTGTATTTCACTCAACTTTGTATATTATATAAAATCTCTCATCTGGGCAATTTGATGATATTTAACAGATGAAAAGATATGTAAAGGAAAAGAACATGGATGCAACTCACAAGCATACACCCACAGCTTAGTTTAAAAATAGCACATTACTATGACCTTGGAAGTTCTGTGGGTGTCCTTCACCAACCCCATCCCCTTCCCTTTTGCTTACACTTACTTAACCATTGTTCTACATTATTCGTTTATAATTTCTGTGCTTTTCTACATATGTGAAATATATATCTATGTATATCACACACCTAAATAATAGATTCTTAGTTTTCCTTATTTTAAAATTTCATATAAAAATAGAATCATATCGTGTGTATTTTGTTGACTCCCTTTTTTATTCAAACTTGTGTTTTTGGGAATTATGCATGTTGTTGTTTTTGGCGCACTCAGGTCAGGGGTCAGAGCAAAAATCCTTTGAAATAAGTAACAGCTGCAGCCAGGACACTTCTGGATTCCTTGTGCCCAAGGACAAGCAAGCTCGAAGAAGAATTAAAGCTGATTTTGCACTGTGCAGGTAGGAGAGAATATATGTAGAACTCAGCTGATCTGCTTGGTCATCTCCTTGTACTCTTGCCACAGTGACTGTGAATAGATATTTTCCTTAATAAGTTTCTTCACATCTAACCCCCTTGGCACCTGCTTCTCAGAGGACTCGGACAAACATTAGTCTCTCTTTACATTCCTGATGATTTTTCTTGTACTTTTCCTCCTTTATTTTTCAATTGATTTCATCAAATTTATTAGTTTTTTCGAAGAATCAACTTTTGACTTTGTTGATCCTTCAGTTATGTGTTTGTTTCTATATCATAACTTCTGCTTTTATCTACTTTTGGTGGTTCACTTTTCTGTTCTCTCTTTTCCTGAAATGAATGTCCAATTCATTAAATTTTATCCTTCCTTCCTAATATATCAGTTTCAAGCTATTCATTTCCCTTAATGTTGCTTTAACCACATATACCCTACAAATATTAATTTGTAATATTTTCATTTTGTTTAGTTTTAAGTATTTTCTAATCTTTCTTGTGATTTCTTCTTTGACTTGGATTATTTAAAAACAGATTTCATAGTTATCTTTCTGTTATTTTTTGACATAATTACATTATGTTTATAGTCATAAAATGATTTGTATGGTTTCAATCTTTTGCAAATGTTGAAATTTCCTTTATGGACCAGCACCTGGTCACTTTTTGTAAATGTTCTTGTATACTTGAAAGTAATTTATCCTCCATAGTTCTTGGGTTCAGTTTTATATATGTGTATATTTGGTCAAGTTTATTAGTCTTCTATGTCATTACTGATTTATTTTGTCTGCTTATCTTATCATTTCTTGAGAGAGGTACACAATCTTAGCTATGTCAGCTTCTTTTTTTAATAATTTTTATTGTGCTTTAAGTGAAAGTTTACAAATCAAGTCAGTCTCTCATACAAAAACCCATATACACCTTGCTACACACTCCCAATTACTCTCCCCCTAATGAGACAGCCCGCTCTCTCCCTCCACTCTCTCGTTTCGTGTCTATTTCTCCAGCTTCTAACCACCTCCACCCTCTCATCTCCCTCCAAGCAGGAGATGCCAACATAGTCTCAAGTGTCCGCCTGATCCAAGAAGCTCACTTCTCACCAGCAGCCCTCTCCAACCCATTGTCCAGTTCAATCCATGTCTGAAGAGTTGGCTTGGGAAATGGTTCCAGTCCTGGGCCAACAGAAGGTCTGGGGGCCATGACCACCGGGGTCCTTCCAGTCTCAGTCAGACCATTAAGTCCAGTCTTATGAGAATTTGGGGTGTGCATCCCACTGCTCTCCTGCTTGCTCAGGGGTTCTCTGTTGTGTTCCCTGTCAGGGCAGTCATCAGTTGTAGCCAGGCACCATCTTGTTCTTCTGATCTCAGGGTGATGTAGTCTCTGGTTCATGTGGCCCTTTCTATCTCTTGGGCTCGTAATCACCTTGTGTCCCTGGTGTTCTTCATTCTCCTTTGATCCAGATGGGTTGAGACCAATTGATGCATCTTAGATGGCTACTTGCTAGCGTTTATGACCCCAGACACCACTCTTCAAAGTGGGATGCAGAATGTTTTCTTAATAGATTTTATTATGCCAATTGACTTAGATGTCCCCTGAAACCATGGTCCCCAGACCCCTGCCCCTGTTACGCTGGCCTTTGAAGCATTCAGTTTATTCAGGAAACTTCTTTGCTTTTGGTTTAATCCAGTTGTGCTGACCTCCCCTGTATTGTGTGCTGTCTTTCCCTTCACCTAAAGTAGTTCTTATCTACTATGTAATTAGTGAGTGCCCCTTCCTCTCTCTCCCATCTCGTACCACAAAAGTATGTGTTCTTCTCAGTTTATACTATTTCTCAAGATGTTATAATAGTGGTCTTATACAATATTTGTCCTTTTGCAACTGACTAATTTCACTCAGCATAATGCCTTCCAGTTTCCTCCATGTTATGAAATGCCTCACAGATTCCTCACTGTTCTTTATCGATGTGTAGGATTCCATTGTGTGAATATACCATAATTTATTTATCCATTCATCCATTGATGGACGCCTTGGTTGCTTCCATGTTTTTGCTATAGTAAACAGTGCTGCAGTAAACATCGGTATGCATGTATCTGTTCATCTAAAGGCTCTTATTTCTTTAGGCTATATTCCAAGGAGTGGGATTGCTGGATCGTATGGTAGTTCTATTTCTATTTCTAGCTTTTTAAGGAAGCGTCAAATCGATTTCCAAAGTGGTTGTACCATTTGACATTCCCACCAGCAGTGTAGAAGTGTTCCAATCTCTCCACAGCCTCTCCAACATTTATTATTTTGTGTTTTTTGGATTAATTTAGTTGGAGTGAGATGAAATCTCATTGTAGTTTTGATCTGCATTTCTCTAATGGCTAATTATCGTGAACATTTCCTCATATATCTGTTAGCTACCTGAATGTCTTCTTTAGTGAAGTGTCTGTTCATATCTTTTGCCCATTTTTTAATTGGGTTATTTGTCTTTTCGTAGTTGAGTTTTTGCAGTATCATGTAGATTTTAGAGATCAGGTGCTGATCAGAAATGTCAGAGCTAAAAACTTTTTCCCAGTCTGTAGGTAGTCTTTTTACTCTTTTGGAGAAGTCATTGGATGAACATAGGTGTTTGATTTTTAGGAGCTCCCAGTTATCTACTTTTTCTTCTGCATTCTAACTAAGGTTTTATATACTTTTGTATACTGTTTATGCCACGTATTAGGGCTAATAACGTTGTCCCTATTTTTAATTCGATGATCTTTATCATTTTAGATTTTATATTTAGGTCATTGATCCATTTTGAGTTAGTTTTTGTGCATGGAGTGAGGTATGGGTCTTGTTTTATTTTCTTGCAGATGGATATCCAGTTATGCCAGCACCATTTGTTAAAAAGACTCTTTTCCACGTTTAACTGATCTGTGGCCTTTGTCAAATATCAGCTGCTCATATGGGATGGATTTATGTCTGGATTCTCAATTCTGTTCCATTGTCCATGTATCTGTTGTTGTACCAGTACCAGGCTGTTTTGACTACTGTGGCAGTATAATAGGTTCTAAAATCAGGTAAAGTAAGGTCTCCCACTCTTTCCTTCTTTTTCCGCAATGCCTTACTTATCCAGGGCCTCTTTCCCTTCCATATGAAGTTGGTAATTTGTTTCTCCATCTCATTAAAGAATGTCGTTGGGATTTTGATCAGAATTGCATTAAATGTATACATCACTTTTGGTATATCAGACTTTTTTGTAATGTTAAGTCTTCCTATCCCCTAGCAAAGTATGTTTTTCCACTTATGTAAGTCTCTTTTGGTTTCTTGCAGAAGTGTACTGTAGTTTCCTTTGTATAAGTCTTTTACAACTCTGGTAAGATTTATTCCTAAGTTTTTATCTTCTTGGGGGCTACTGTAAATGGCTGATTTGGTAATTTCCTCTTTGATGTTCTTTTTGTTGGTGTAGAGGAATCCAACTGATTTTTGTATCCCGACACTCTGCTGAACTCTTCTATCAGTTTCAGTAGTTTTCTGGAGGATTCCTTAGGGTTTTCTGCGTGTAAGATCATGTCATCTGCAAATAGAGATACTTCCTCCTTGCCAGTCTGGATGCCCTTTATTTATTTATCTAACCTAATTGCTCTGGCTAGGACCTCCAACACAATGTTGAAAAAGAGTGGTGATAAAGGGCATCCTTGTCTGGTTCCCGATCTCAGTGGGAATATTTTCAGGCTCTCCCCATTTAGGGTGATGTTGGCTGTTGGCTTTGCATAAATGCCCTTTATTATGTTGAGAAATTTTCCTTCTATTCCTATTTTGCTAAGAGTTTTTATCATGAATGAGTGTCGAACTTTGTCAAATGCCTTTTCTGCATCAATTGATAAAATCATGTGATTCTTGTCTTTTGTTTTATCTATGTGGTGGATTACATTAATTGTTTTTCTAATGTTGAACCATCCCTGCATACCTGGTATGAATCCCTCTTGGTCATGGTGAATTATTTTTTTGATATGTTGTTGAATTCTATTGGCTAGAATTTTGCTGAGGATTTTTACATCTACGTTCATGAGGGATATAGGTCTATAATTTTCTTTTCTTGTGGTGTCTTTACCTGGTTTTGGTATCAGGGATATGGTGGCTTCATAGAATGAGTTAGGTAGTATTCTGTCATTTTCTATGCTTTGAAATACCTTCAGTAGTACTGGTGTTAACTCTTCTCTGAAAGTTTGGTAGAACTCTGCAGTGAAGCTGTCTGGACCAGGGCTTTTTTTTGTTGTTGGGAGTATTTTGATTACCTTTTGAATCTCTCCTTTTGTTATGGGTCTATTTAGTTCTTCTACTTCTGTTTGTGTTAGTTTAGGTAGGTAGTGTTTTTCTAGGAATTCATCCATTTCGTCTAGGTTTTCAAATTTGTTTGAGCACAGTTTTTCGTAGTAATCTGATATGATTCTTTAATTTCAGTTGGGTCTGTTGTAATATCACCCATCTCATTTCTTATTTGGGTTATTTGTTTCCTCTCCTGCTTTTCTTTTGTCAGTTTGGCCAGTGGTTTATTAATTTTGTTGATTTTTTCAAAAAAACAGCTTTTGGTCTTGTTAATTCTTTCAATTGTTTTTGTTTTCTATTTCATTTAGTTCAGCTCTAGTTTTTATTATTTGTTTCCTTCTGGTGCCTGTGGGTTTCTTTTGTTGCTCTCTTTCTATTTGTTCAAGTTGTAGGGATAAATCTTTGATTTTGGCCCTTTATTCTTTTTGGATGTGTGCATTTATTGATATAAATTGGCCTCTGAGCACTACTTTTGCTGTGTCCCAAAGATTCTGATAGGAAGTGTTTCATTCTCATTGGATTCTCTGAATTTTTTTATTCCACCCTTAATGTCTTCTATAATCCAGTCTTTTTTGAACAGGGTATTGTTCAGTTTCCAAGTCATTTCTTTTCCCTGCTTTTCCTGTTATTGATTTCCACTTTTATGGCTTTATGGTCAGAGAAGATGCTTTGTAATATTTCAGTGTTTTAGATTCTGTTAAGGCTTGCTTTATGACCTAATATGTGATCTATTCTAGAGAATGTTCCATGTGCACTAGAAAAGAAAGTATATTTGGTTGCTGTTGGGTGGAGTGTTCTGTATATGTCTATGAGGTCAAGTTGGTTGATTGTGGCATTTAGATCTTCCGTGTCTTTAATGAGCTTCTTTCTGGATGTCCTGTCCTTCACCGAAAGTGGTGTGTTGAAGTCTCCTACTATTATTGTGGAGCTGTCTATCTCACTTTTCAATGCTGTCAGAGTTTGTTTTATATATCTTGCAGCCCTTTCATTGGGTGCATAAATATTTAATATGGTCATATCTTCTTGGTGTATTGTCCCTTTAATCATTATATAGTCTCCTTCCTTATCCTTTATGATGGATTGAACTTTAAGGTCTATTTTGTCAGAAATTAATATTGCCACTCCTGCTCTTTTTTGATAGTTGTTTGCTTGATATATTTTTTTCCATCCTTTGAGTTTTAGTTAGTTTGTGTCTCCAAGTCTAAGGTGTGTCTCTTGTAGGCAGCATATAGACAGATCCTTTTTTTTAATCCATTCTGCCACTCTCTGTCTCTTTATTGGTGCATTTAGTCCACTTACATTCAGGTTAATTTTGGATAGGTACGAATTTAGTGCTATCGTTTTGATGTCTTTTTTTGTGTGTTGACAGTTTCTTTTTCCCACTTGATTTTATGTGCTGAGTGGATTTTCTTTATATATTGTCCTTTCCTCATATTTGCTGTTGTTGATTTTGTTTCTGCTGAGTCTGTATTTTTCCCTTGTATTTTATTTTGATGAGTAGGATAGTTTGTCTCCTTTGTGGTTACCTTATTATTTACCCCTATTTTTCTAAATTTATAACTAACTTGTATTTCTTTGTATCGCCGTATCTTCCTCTCCATATGGAAGGTGTATGATTACATTTCGTAGTCCCTCTTTATTATTTTAGTGTTGTCTTCTTTTATATAATAACATCGCTGTTACCCTGTGTTGGGCTTTTTTTTAAATAACCTTGCTTTGTTTTTTTGGATTTCCCTGTCTGGGTTGACTTCTGGTTGCTCTGCCCAGCATTCTAGTCTTGGGTTGATACCTGATATTATTGATTTTCTATCCAAGAACTGCCTTTAGTATTTCTTGTAGCTTTGGTTTGGCTTTTACAAATTCTCTAAACTTGTGTTTATCTGGAAATGTCTTAATTTCACCTTCATATTTAAGAGACAGTTTTAATGGATATATGATTCTTGGCAGGCAATTTTTTTCCTTCAATTTTTTAAATATGTCATCCCATTGCCTTCTTGCCTGCATGGTTTCTGCCGAGTAGTCCGAGCTTATTCTTGTTGGCTCTCCTTTGTAGGTGACTTTGTTTATCCCTCGCTGCTCTTATAATTCTCTCTTTATTTTTGGTTTTGGCAAGTTTGATTATAATATGTCTTGGTGACTTTCTTTTCAGATCTACCTTATGTGGAGTTTGATGAGCATCTTGGATAGATATCTTCTCATCTTTCACAATATCAGGGAAGTTTTCTGCCAACAAATCTTCAACAATTTTCTCTGTATTTTCTGTTATCCCTTCTTGTTCTGGTACTCCAATCACTCATAGGTTATTTCTCTTGATAGAGTCTCACATGATTCTTAAGTTTTCTTCATTTTTTTAAATTCTTTTATCTGATTTTTCTTCAAATATATTAGTAGCAAGTGATTTATCTTCAAGTTCAGAAATCCTAGCTTCTACTTGCTCAATTCTGCTCCTCTTACTTTCTATTGAGTTGTCTACTTCTGTAATTTTATTGTTAATCTTCTGAATTTCTGATTGCTGTCTATGGATTTTTCCAGCTTATTAAACTTTTCATTATGTTCCTGAATAATCTTTCTAATTTCTTCAATTGCTTTATCTGTGTGTTCCTTGGCTTGTTCTGTGTATTGCCTCATTTCCTTCCTGATGTCTCGAAGGGGTCTGTATGTTAAACTTTTGTATTTCTCATCTGGTAATTCCAGGAATACTCTTTCATCTAGAAGATCCCTGGTTTCTTTGTTTTGAGAGCCTGTTGAAGTGTTAATGGTCTGTTTCTTTATGTGACTTGATATTGACTGTTGTCTCCAAGCCATCTATAAGTTATTGTATTAGTTTATGCTTGCTACTGTGTCATAGCTTCTTGCTTTTTTTTGTTTTGGTATACCCCTATGGGTTGCTTGCTTGATTATTTTCACCTTTGGAGCTCTGATGTCCTGTCCCCAGCTAGCTAGAGCTGTTATCAGGTATATCAGTCTAGGAGTCCATGAAGTTTTCTGGAATGAATTCAGCCCTGGTTTCCGGGTAGCTGATCATTAAGCGTGTGGTACAGGCTCTGTCCTACAGTCTTAGAGTGGCAGGGGTGATTGGCGTATATACTGGTATCTGATTGCAGCAGGGGGTCATGCTCTGAACAAGGCAGGGGCTGAGAACCGACCCCGAGTGTCTCTGAGGAAAATGCGTCCCTGTACCTTAGAGCATGCAGGTGGGTGGGTTCTGCAGATGGACCAAGGGTACCCAAAGTTTTTTGTTGTAAGGACTGGGAGGTACCAGTTATCTTTGCACCGCTGTAGCGTGTGGCTGGGTGACCTGAGTGGAGCTACCAGTCCTTAGCTCCCTGATGTGAGTAGGTGAGGACCTTGTTTAATAGGCAAAGCAACGTCAAACGTCAAACACCCACCTCTCCACCATACAGCTGAAATGGTTGGAGTTTGCCAACAAGGGCCTATTCTCCCGAAATAGGCCCACACAGGTCCATGCAGAAGGGAAAGTTGCTCAAGGTCCATGGACAGTTTATGCCTGGACAGGGGCCACTTCTGTCCTGAGCTCCCCAAGTTAATGGAGCTGACAAATTATCTTTTTCCCCCAATTGCAAATTTTTTTCCTTCCCCAAGGCCAGGAAGATGGCTCTAGGTGCTCAACAGGGCCTATCTCAGGCCCAGGGAATTCAGCCGCTGAAGCCAGCTTGGGGGTGGGTGGGCGCGGTAATATATACGCAAGTACTTAGATTTTACTGAAAGTGCCATTCTCCTCAGGCTCTGGAGGTGTGAGTGGGCTGTGTGGCTGGCTGCTTCTCCCCGAGGAAATTGCAGCGGAACACTAATACCAGACCGCTGCCGCCAATGCTCCAGGAATGGTGCTGGAGGGCTCCCCGCGATTCAGGTCTGGTAACTCCTCTCCACTTCTGAACGGTCTTTCCCTTCCCCTGCCCCTCAGTTCATTGTCTAAGCTTGCCTTTGATGCTCAGGGCTCCCAGCTTGTCACAAATGTACTTGTTTCACTTGTTTTTTCAGGTCTTTGTTGTAAAGAGGGCTTGCCGGAAGCGTCTGTCTATTCCGCCATCTTGGCTCTAAATTATGTCAGCTTTTGCTTCATATATTTGCAACAATGTTATGAGGCACATAAAAGTTTTAAGTTGTCGTACCCTACTAGTTAATTGAAACTTTAATCAATAAGAGGCACCTTTCCTTATCATTTATTAGGTTTTTTGCCAGCAGACCTAGTTGCCTTCTACTAATCAATCAATCGATAGAAAGCCAAATCCATTGCCAGTGAGTTGATTTCAACACATAGTGACCCTATATGATAGAATTTCCAAGGCTGAAATCTTTACAGAAGCAGACTGCCACATCATTCTCCCATGAAGCGGCTGGTGCGTATGAATTGCCAAACTTTAGGTTAGCAGCTGAGTGCTTAACCACTTTGCCACCAGAGTTCCTTCCTAAATAGGTCACCAAATCTCTTCTGGTCAGTATTTGCTTGGTTTGTCTTGTTCCATTCTTTTACTTTCAATCCTTATAATTATGTTGTAGGCAGAAAAAAAAAAAAAATACCTATTATAAATTATTTTCTTTAATGATTTTTCTATAAAATTCATTCCTTTCACCCGACTTTTAGCCCATTAATATGAATTGTAATTGATATTTTCATTGAATTTATTTCTACCACCTTTGTTGTGTTTTCTATTTGTCTACTTTGTTTATTTTTCTTTCATTTCTTGCCGTCTTTGCACCAATTGTTCATCTTTTCCATTCTATTTCTCTTTAAACTATTTTGGAAGTTATGCATTATATTTCTTTATTTATTTAAAAAAAAAAAACATTGTGAACCAACAGTATGCCAGGTACTGTCATAGGTGCTTGGGAAGAGATTGATATGCACAGTAGGAAAAAAGATTCCTTCTCTTGTGAACCTTGTATTTATTCTGTGTTAAAGACAGAGCAATAAATAACAGATATAATGGCCAAATTAAATAGTATGAAGCGATAAGTGTTAAGAAAAGAGCATAAAATTGAGCAGGGCAATGAGGTTGGGAGTACAGTAAGGCAGGAACAGGGAGGATTTACTATATTAAATAGAGTGGATCTCATTTAAAAAAGTGACATATGAGCAAATATTGAAGTCAGTGAGCAACTTAGCCATGCATATTTGAAAGAAGTGCATCTAAGGCAGAGGATACTGCCAGTACAATGCTTTAAAATGGAGGAGTGCCTGGTATTCCAGGAAAAGAACGGATACCAGTGGAAAGTAAGGGAGATGATGTTGACAGGGAAGGAGATCACATGAAGCTCTGGTAAGGACTACTGTAAGAGTTATTTTGAAGATTCTGGTTTTTACTCTGGGTGAAATGAGAAGCCGTTTCAGGTTTTTGGGCAGAATGCTATAATCTGACTTAACATGTTAAAGAATAACCTTGGATGCTGTTAGAAAAATAGACTCTTGAGGTCCAGTGGTAGAAACAGGGAGACAGAAATCTATTGCATATTCCAGGGGAAAAGTGACAGTGGCTCAGATCTGAACGTTAGCAAAGAGAAATGTTAAGAAATTGTCCAGAAATGTTTTTAAAACAGAGTCACCCACACCCTCTGATGGACTGAGTGTGGGTGCAAGAGAAAGAGGTTTATAGATTGAGTAACAGGATGGTAGGAGTTGCAATAAAGTAAGATGGGGAAGCTTGCAAGTGAATACAATGGGGGGGGGCAGATAAGGAAGAAAATTTTATAAATTGTAAGTTTGAATTTCCAGTACTTGTCTGTCAGTTCACTGTACTGTTGTGGCTTGTGCGTTGCTATAATGCTGGAAGCTATGCCACTGGCATTTTGAGTACCAGTAGGGTCACCCACAGAGGACAGGTTTCAGTGGAGCTTCCAGACTGAGACTAGGAAGAAGGACCTGGCAATGTACTTCCAAAAAAAATTGCTCAGTGAAAACTTATGGATAGCAGTGGAACATTGCCTGATATAGTGGCAGAAGATGGTCCCTCAGGCTGGGAGAAGCCCAAAATATGACTAGGGAAGAGCTGCCTCATCAAATAGAGTAAACCTTAATGATGTGAATGGAGTCAAGCTTTTGTGACCTTCATTTGCTGATGTGACACAACTCAAAATGAGAGTAAATAATTGCAAACATCCACGAGAATTTGGAAGATGGAATGCACGAAGTGTGAATCAAGGAAAACTAGAAGTTGTCAAAAATGAAATGGAACACTTGAAGGTCAATATGTTTGGCATTAGTGAGCTGAAGTGGACTGGTATTGGCCATTTTGAGTTGGGAAATCATATCGTCTACAATGCCACAAATGACAAATTGAAGAGGATTGGCATCACATTCATCATCAAAAAGAACATTTCAAGATCTATCCTGAAGTACAATGCTGTCAGTGATGGGATAATATCCATATGCCCTCAAAGAAGACCAGTTAATATGACTATTATTCAAATTTGCGCACCAACCACTAATGCCAAAGATGATAAAATAGAGGATTTTTACCTACTTCTGCAGTCTGAAATTGATCAAACATGCAATCAAGATGCATTGATAATTACTGGTGATTAGAATGCAAAAGATGGTGTGAAATGGTGGGAGTAATAGCAGCAATAGTAGCATCAGAACCTGTCTAACTTCAGGGGGGATAATGCGAATCAAGATGGGCCCAAATCTGATCCCTATGAGGTAAAGGTCAGATATACCTCCACACTCCAAACTTTTTACCAATTCTTACACCACCCATCCCTCCCACGGCACTCCCTACTTCTCTTCTCAATTCAATGATCCGTTGCAATGACCACATAGAACTCACAGACCATACTTACAGTTAAGTGGTTTATTAAGGAAGTAACAGTGTACAATTCAGGACCAGGATCAACAAGCCACAACTGAGGATCAGGATCAAGAAGCATGCAGGCCAAGTCTCCCTTCTTCCATGCAGGACAGATGTCTCATCTCTTCTTGGCTGTGAAGGTCTCTCTCTGTCTCTCTCAGGACAGGATTCCTCTTGGCCCCCTGAGGCCAAGCCTCCTCTTGGCCCCTGAGGATAGGTCTCTTCTTGGCCACCTCAGGACAGGCTCCTCTCAGCCCCTGAGGACAGGCTTCTATCAGCCTTGCCATCTGTTACTGCTGCTTCTGCCACCAGGCCCCTTCTGGACTTCTCACTGCTGGCTCTGCCACTCGCTGTTTTTAGTGTTACAGCTCTTGAACCATGTTACAGATCTTTTAGGGGGTTCCTTGCCTTTTCTCTCTCTGCCTTTTATTTCTTCTCTCTTCTTTCTTCCTTCTTGTCTTAGGTTGGGTTCCCTAGAAAAGCAAAACCAGTAAAATGTATAACTATATATATAGAGAGAGGGATTTATATCAACGAAATGGCTCACGTGATCATAGAGGCTGGAACATCCCAAGTCCATGGATCAGGATAGAGGCTTCTCCTGAGTCACGTAGCGGCCAAACCAAAAACAACCAAACCCAGCACCATCAAGTCGATTCTGACTCATAGCAACACGTAGCTGCAGGGGCTGGCAAACCCAAGATCCACAGATGGGCGTGCAGGGCTTTTGTTCACAGACTATGAAGACTGACGAATCCCAAGATCGGCAGGCAAGACCGCAAGGCTTCTTCTGATTCACGTAGCTGCAGGGGCTGTTGAACCCAAGATCAGCAGGTCAGAGAGCAGGGATCTTGCTCACAAGGTATAAAGAACCACAAATCCCAAGATCAGTGGATAAGCTACTAGCTCAGGTCCCAAGAACCGGAGGTCAGGGGAACAGGAGGCAGCTGTAGGATCCAGAGCAGGCGAAAAGCCAGAATATCCACTTATGTTCAGATGCAGCCCACATGCCCAAGGAAACTCCCTTCCAACTGATTGGCTACTCACATCAGATTCCATCATGGGAGTGACCATATATAAACACTGAGAATCATGGCCCAGCCAAGTTGACACACAATCTTAACCATCATACTTCTGCTTCTCTTCTTGCTTCTTTCTGTCTGCAGAGAGCCTCTGTGGGGCTGGCTGCTTAAATACACAAACTTCTTATCGATTTCAAGGCATGGCGCTCCCACCAGGGCCACAAACTGACCAATTCCCTCTCAGTAGGCTACTCTGTGTGTTAGACTACAACTCACCTCACTCGCATAGGTCTTGATCAATCACTGCAAAACACGTACTAATCACAGGTAGGGCTGCAGCCTAAGGCCAGGTAGAAAGTATCAAACCATCCTTGTCTACAGCTTACCCAGAAAATGTCAATCAACCTGCACAAAAATAATAAACCCTCTGGAGTAGAAAACTAGGGCAAAGGTAACTCCTCAGAGCATAGGGGGAAAATCTGTCGAGGTGCTTCTCCAAAGAACCAAGGCAAAAGGTCACGTAAAAGAACTCCTTTCACCACAGTTAGAAACAAAGAAGGATCAGTAGTTGGAAAATATGGACTTGGTGATAGAAACCATGCCAGAGATTGGAAATATCTTTTTTCAATAACATAAACAGTGACTATACACCTAGACTTCATTGGATGGAATACACAGGAATCAAATCAACTACACCTGTGGAAAGAAACCATGGAGAACCTCAATATTATCAGTCAGAACAAGGCCAAGGGCTGACTGTGAAACAGATCATCAATTGCTCACATGCAAGTCCAAGTTGAAGCTGAAGAAAATTAAAACAAGTCCATGAAATCCAACGTATGACCTTGAGTATATCCCACCTGAATTTAGAGACCATCTCAAGAAAAGATTTGATATATTGAACACCAATGACCAAAAACTAGACAAGTTGTAAGATAACATCAGGGATATCATATATGAAAAAAGCAAAAGGTCATTAAAATGACAGGAAAGATCAAAATGGATATCAGAAGAGATTCCGAAATTTGCTTTTGAACGTAGAGTAGCTAAAGCGAACTGAAGAAATGAAGAGGAAAAAGAGCTGAAGAGGAGATTTCAAAGGGTAGCTCTAGAAGGTAAAGTATGATAATGAAATGTGCAGACATGGAGTTAAAAACCAAAAGGGAAGAACATACTTGGCATTTTTCAAGCTGAAAGAACTAAAGAAAAAATTGAAGCCTTGAATTGCAATATTGAGGGATTCTATGGGCAAAAAATTGAATGATGTGTGAAACATCAAAAGAGGATGGAAGTAATACACAGAGTCACTGTACAAAAAGGATTGGTCAATGTTCAGCCATTTCAGGAGATAGCATATGATCGAGAATTGATGGTACTGAAGGAAGAAGTCCAAGATGCACTGAAGGCATTGGCAAAAAATAAGACTCCAGGAATTGATGGATAAACAATTGAGATATTTCAACAAACAGATGCAATGCTGGGAGCATTCACTTGCCTATGCCAAGAAATTTGGAAGACAGCTACCTGGCCAACTGACTAGAAGAGATCCATATACATGCTCATTCCCAAGAAAAATGACCCAAAGGAATATGGGAATTATCAAACATCATTAATTTCGCACTCAAGTAAAATTTTGCTGAAAATATTAAAAAACAGTTGCACCAGTACGTTGACAAGGAACCGCCAGATATTCAAGCAGGATTCAGAAGAGGATGTGGAACCAGGGATATCATTGCTGATGTCAGATGGAACTTGGCTGAAAGCAGAAAATACCAGAAGCATGTTTACCAGTGTTTTTTTTTACTATACAAAAGCATTCAACTGTGTGGATCATAACAAATTATGGACAGCATTGCATAGCATTGAAATTCCAGAGTGCTTAATTGTGCTCATGACGTGCCTGTACATAGAACTAAGAGGCAGTTGTTCAAATAGAATAAGGGGATGCTAGATGGTTTTAAATCAGGAAAGACTTGCATCAGGGTTGTGTCTTTTCACCATACTTATTCAACCTGTATGCTGAGAAAACAATCTGAGAAACTGAATTATATGAAGAACACAGCATCAGTTGGAGGAAGACTCAGCAACAACCGGAAATATGCAGACAACACAGCCTTGCTTGTTGAAAGTGAAGAGGACTTGAAGCACTTGCTGATGAAGATCAAAGATCACAGCCTTTATAAGGATTACACCTCAACATAAAGCAAAACAAAAATCTTCACAAATGGACCAATAAGCAACATCATGGTAAATGGAGAAAATACTGAAGTTGTCAAGGATTTTGTTTTACTTGGATCCATGATCTATGCCTGCGGAAGCAACAGTCAAGAAATCAAAAGACATTGCATCGGGCAAATCTGTTGCAAAAGACCTCTTTAAAGTGTTAAAAAGCAAAGATGTCACTTTGAGAACTAAGATGTGCCTGACCCAAGTCATGGTATTTTTAATCGCTTCACATGCATAACAAGTTGAACAGTGAATAAGGAAGCCCGAAGAGAATTGAAACCTTTGAACTGTGGCATTGGTGAAGAATACTGAATATACCATGGTCTGCCAGAAGAACAAATATATCTGTCTTATAAGAAGCACAGCCAGAATGCTCCTTAGAAGTAAAGATGGCAAGACTTCGTCCCATTTACTTTGGACATGTTAGGAGGAACCAGTCCCGGGAGAAGGTAAAGCAGAATATCAGCAATAAAGAGGAAGACCCGCAACAAGATTGATTGACACAGTGGCTGCAACAGTGGGCTCAAACCAAAATCAAAACCAAACCCACTGCCATTGAGTCAATTCTGACTCATAGCGACTCTGTAGGACAGAGTAGAACTGCCCCATAGAGTTTCCAAGGAGCGCCTGGCGGATTCAAACTGCCAACCTCTTGGTTAGCAGCCCTAGCACTTAACCACTACGCCACCAGGGTTTCCAACGGGCTCAAACACAGAAACAATTGTGAGGATGGTGCAGCACCAGGCAATGTTTCATTCTGTTGTACGTATGGAGTCAGAACCAAGTTGAAGGCACTTACAGCAACAATTACAAGTCTGAATTATCTAATAGTGTCCAAGTGGAGATGTTGAGTAAGCAGTGGTTATATGAGCTTGAAGTTTAGATCAGAGCTCTGAATTAAAGATAGAAATTTTAGAGCCATTGGAAGATAAGATAGCATATCTTGGTCACCCCAGGAATTTTAACATGATTATTTAATTTAACCGAATTTAATCAATATCTTTATAATTTTCCTAAATGATACTAGGAATTTAGGGCACCACAACTTTGGTTATTCTTCCTACTGTGGTGTGCTTTTCGTTTTTCCTTGTTTCTGTTTAATTCTACAGGAGTTATCAATATTATACAGTCAGCACCTGCATAGATTTACCCTTTCTCTGTGGTCTTCTTTCATCTCAGATCTACATTTTCAGGTCGCTTCTGTGTCCATGAAATATGTCCTTCAGAATTTCCTTAACCAAGGTTGATGGCTCCTCCCAAGCACCTATGACTGTTTTTATTGGTCTGAAAATGATTTCGTTTCTGACAGATATTTTGCTAAGAATGTAGTTCCAGGTTGACAGCTCTTTTCTCTAAGCATATTGAAGATACTATTTCACTGTCCTCTCTCTCCCTTTGCTGCCACTAGAAATCAGATCTCAGGCTAAATAGTTCATTTGTATTTCCTTTCTAGCTTTTTAAAAGATCTTCGTTTTGTATTCATCTCACTATAGCATAACTAAATGTGGATTTCTTTTGAATCCTGCAGGGAAGTTGTTGTGTTTAGTTAATCTCTGAATTGAAGGCTTTTATCAATTCTGAAAAATCCATGGCTATTCTCTCTTCATATATTGCCTTTGGCCCACTCATATGACAGATCTTTTTACCCTGGTCTTCACATCTCTGAACCCCTCCATCATTTTACATCAGCTGGTCTCTGATGCTGAACTCTGGATAATTTCCTCAGAACCAGTGTATGTTTTGCTAATTCTCTCTTTAGGCATGTATAACCTACTTTATACATACTCTTCAATTGCTTTAATGCCAATTATTACATGTATCATATCTAGAAATTTTATTGTTACTTTTAAATCTGCTTGTTTCTTTTACTATTTTCAGCTCCCACTTTTATTTCTTTAAAACATATTAAACATTCTTATTTTATATTCTGTTTTATCTGATAATGGCAGAAACCCTGGTGGCATAGTGGTTAAGTGCTAGGGCTGCTAACCAAGAAGTCGGCAGTTCGAATCTGCCAGGCGCTCCTTGAAAACTCTATGGGGCAGTTCTTCTTTGTCCTACAGGGTCGCTATGAGTCGGAATCGACTCGATGGCAGTGGGTTTGGTTTTTTTGGGTTTGTTGATAATGCCAGTTCTTGCCATCTTTGTGGGTCTAATTCTGCTGTGTTTTTGCTGGTTCTTGATCACAGTTTTTTCATGTGTTCTATGATTTGAATTTGGGTTCATATTTCTTGAAATTTTATATGAATTTGAAGCCTCAATTGAGGGTACATTCCTCTGGATATAATTTTGGTCTGCTTTTGCCACGTGTCTCAGAACACCACCAACACTGGCCTAATATAAGCTAAATTATGGACCAAAAAAGCTCTGGAACACCAAAATTGAGTGAACTCAAAGCAGAAATCTGCATAAACCACCTGACAGGGATGAGCTTTCAAGGAAGGTTTATGCCCCGCTTCCAACCCAAGAATTTGAGGTAGGCAATGAGTCCTACAGTCCCCTGAGGTTGGGGATCAATATTTTTAGTATACCCTTACACCAAATGGGTAATCCTTTGAGGCTCCAGCTTAATGCAAGGGGATGGGGGTCCCTCTTAGATTCTGCTTCTTAGACTGGCCATGACTAAGGTAGCAGATATGGCAAATGCACTCAGGGCTAACACCTGCTCCTACTCACTTTCTCTTTCAGATTCCACTTGCAATTCAATTTTGACATCTTAAGATACCTTAATTTGTTGTTGGTTTTCAATACTTTGTATTTTTTGTTGTCTCAGTTTAAAAGTAAATGGAAGAACTGGTTAGGGCATCCAGACTGCTGAAATCACAAATTACTACTATTCATCTTAACAATTGTATTATGTCAACAGTCTTGTTTATAATGATTGAACAGATGTTACTTCTGGAAAATATGCTTCCCTGGCTTGTCTCGCTAGCTAAGCTTTTGAGAACATATATATATATATATATATATATATATATATATATATATATGGGGAAAAACATAACAGAAGGAGAATCAGAGAACTGAGGATATCAATGAGGCACACAGGGCTAAAAGCAGGCAAATGGGAGAGAAGCTAGATTAACTCTAGAGCTGGAGAAGGGTGAACTTTAGGCATTGTTGTTAGGTGCCTCAAGTGGACTCCAACTCATAATGACCTTCTGTATAACAAAACGAAATGATGCCTGCACCATCCTCACAATTTTTTCTACGTTTGAGCCCATTGTTGCAGCCACTGTGTCAATCCATCCCATTGAGAGTCTTCTTTTTTGATGACTTTCTACTTTTCCAAGCATAACTTCCTTCTCCCGTTCTGGGCCCTCCTGGCAACATGTCCAAAGTAAGCGAGATGAAGCCTTGCCATCCTTGCTTCTAAGGAGCATACTGGCTGTGCTTCCTCTGAGACAAATTTCTTTGTTCTTCTGGCAGTCTATGGTATATTCAGTATTCTTTGCCAATATCACAATTCAAATGTGTCAATTCATCTTGGGTCTTCCTTTTTCATTGTGCAGGTTTCACGTGCATATGAGGCAATTAAAGATACCATGGCTTGGGTCAGGTGCACCTTAGCCATCAAAGTAACGTCTTTGCTTTATACACTTCTATGTATTTCTCTGGTCAGGGCATATGCATTTAAAGGGCTTCAAAAGGATGATGGGCCCAAGTAACCACTGCTGGACATAAGCAGGACTCCAGATTTGGATCCTATTCTAGCAACCTACACACATTAAAACACACACACACGCGCGCACACACACACACATATATATAAAACAACCACTGCTGTAGAGTCGAGTCTGACTCATAGCGACCCTATGGGTCAGGTTAGAACTGCCCAATAGAGTTTCCAAGGAGTGCCTGGAGGATCCAAACTGCCGACCTCTTGGTTAGCAGCCATAGCACTTAACCACTACGCCACCACCGCGGTTTCCATATATATATATACATATATTTGACCCATCAGATTCTATTAATGAGAACTAATTGCTCTTAAGCTAATTTTTCTGGGTGTTTATATCAGAAACTGCAGCCAAACCTGGATTACTGGATTTATATTTCTGCCTACAAATTCAAACAACTTTGAATGTTTCACTTTCTGCTTCAAAGATCGATCTTCTCTTTGTTTATTCTATGGCATGCAAAAATGGTGAGTTAATACTAAATTTTAATCAACTCTACATGGCTTATATTTTTAAATTTAATTTGAGTAGTAGCTTGCCTCTAACATCTAACTGCTCTAACATGTTAGATGAATGCAATTAGATTGTGAATGGGTACCATTAACACATTTGCATATTCAACAACTGGCAGGATCTCTGAAAGAAGTGATTGCTTCTCTGTCAAGCCTTTTCCATTAACATTATCGAGTCTTTATTCTCTATGCAATTTGTAGCTCCATGAAATTTTGGCCTTTAGGTCTCTTTCAGTTTAATTTTCAAAGTCTTCTGGAAATCTTTTTTCTTTTGTTTTACATTAACTTAGAGTAATGAGAATTAATTTCCCATTTAAATGAACGAAATCACTGGGAAAGACAGTTTTGAATGTCACAAATCTCTACTCAGAAAGTTTTATAAGAAGAAAAATTGAATATGTGTTTCTTTCTTGGCGTTTTTTTCATTTTATACAAATGTATTAGTGAAAGTTACTTAATCATACTTATTAGTTTCTCATGAAGATTCAGTCAAAATATCTTGGTCTTACGAGTCGTATATCAATGTCTGATGTTCTTTTAATAAACCCTGATGACTATATTTTGATAAGTTAAGATGAGTGATTGTTCAGAGTTAAATTCTTTTTTTATCTGTGCTTTATCAGATTTGGAAACCCTGGTGGTCTAGTGGTTAAGTGCTACGACTGCTGACCAAAAGGTCGGCAGTTCAAATCCGCCAGGCTCTCCTTGGAAACTCTATGCGGCAGTTCTACTCTGTCTTATAGGGTCACTAAGAGTCGGAATGACTCAACGGCACTGGGTTTGGTTTTTGGGGGATTATCAGATTTAAGACTATCTAAATAAATGCATGATTTCATAAGGTCGTTCAATTACAAAAAGAATAATTGATATAGTGTTTAATTTCTTCCCATCTTATACGTTTTTTTTTTAATTCTACTTATGGAAAACTGCAATAAAATAAGCTTTAAACCGGAACTTAGGCTGACCACGGAATTCTTAACTAGTATAAACATTTTTTTTATAAACATTTAGTTCCCATCTTATTTCACTAGAGGGAGCTGTTGGTCCTTGATTACTCAGGAAACCAGCCATCGCAGCTGTAAAGCTGCTTTCTGATTAGGAGTGTTTCATTATCACTTCATGCTTGGCACGTTCTAATGGCTCTGTCTTTTAAAGGGATCCAAAACTGTCTCAGAGTTCAGGGAGCAGACTCTTTTAGAGGGGTACAGTCTTTCTTCCCTAGGATATAATCCTACTGCCAGGAGCCTCTGTGGGAAGGTTGAGGAGGCAGGAGACAGTCATTCTGGTGCTGGAAACTTCTTAGGCCAGGTGAGCACGTGCAGCTTGTTATGCCACAACCTTCTTTCTTGAGAAATATCCACTCTCAGAGATCCCATGTTCCTCCTTTAAATTTGGCTTTTATTAATTTCCTTTCCTTGATTCTGTTTGCCAGGGTCGTGACTTCTTAGAGAGGGCTGACATGTGAATAGGTTGAAGAAGAACTGAGAGCAGGAGGTCTTTTGCCCTACTGGGATTCCAGGAAAACACCTGAGAGCCCTTGATTCAACATGGGGTGGCCCCATTTGTATGAAACCAGTGGCATGGTTGAACATGGAGGGCGCAGCTCCCCAAAGCTCTCTCAGTTCCTGTGGGGCTTTGGAAGGTAGCTTCCACTGGTGTGGGCCTTGTGGAAGTGCAGAGGTGGTACATAGTGCCAAATGACAACCTGAACGAAGCTGCTGTTAACGGAGAAGCCTGAACCCCATAGCCTAAAATTTCAGAGTGGACTCCCCAGGCTGGAGTGCGAATGGGAGTCACAGCTTGACTTTGGGATGCAGGTGCAGTTCTTTGAGGAGCTGAAGTAAGGCAAGCGAGCTGGGAGAAGCACCAAGCCTCCATGAGCTGGGAGGGTTGTTCATCAGCAGCAAATGCCAGCAGAACAAGAGTGACCAAGTAAACAAAGTCACCGAGGCTGAGAGGCCACCCGGGACCCAGACGGCAGCACGGGGAAGCCTGGGTGCATGCAGATCAAGGGCTTCCTGGCACCACCGCAATGGAGCCTAGACACCATCTTAGGGACAGTAGAAAGAAGTGGGTTGCAGAGTGCTGAGGACCTGAGCGTTTTCCTGAAAGGAGAGTGACAGAAACCGAAAGACCATTCTTTAGCCACTGTAACTTTTCCTTCCACCCAGGGACAGGGAACTAAGCACACTTCCTGTATAAGCAGTATGAGGGTAGCAAATTTAACTCTAGAACTGTATAGGTACCCATTAAAACCATTGCTGTCAGGTCAATTCCAACTCATGGCAACCCTGTAGGACAGAGTGAAACTGCCCTATAGGGTTTGCAAGGCTATAATCGTTACAGGAGCAGACTGCCACATCTTTCTCCTGTGGAGCTGCTTGTGGGTTTGAACCACCAACCTTTTGGTTAGCAGCCAAGTGCTTAACCACTGTACACCAGGGCTCTGGAATTATACATAGTGTCTGTCATTTTTCCTGCTACACATACAAAGAAGTCCCTCATAACTGTGCCCTAGAATGTCGCTACTACTATTACACAATATAATTACTTTCCCCTAGGTACTATGTCCCCATTGTTCTTTCTTTTACCTCTCTTTCCTCTTTTCTTTCTGCATACCTTGTTGAATGCTTGTTGTCGTTGTTAGCTGGAGCCTAGAAAATATCACCAAAAAAAAAAAAAAAAAATCTGTTGATAAGATAAAGTTGTGTTTATTCTTATTCTGTTAAGGAAGAACACTCAGAAAGAGGAGGGCAAAGTTGAGATCTTTACTAATATTTTGAAGTCTGGTTTAAGGTGGATTTTTTAATTGAAGGGGGTCTTTGATTAGGATAGAATAAGGACATGATATAATAATTTGGGACTGTTGAATATAATGAGGCAAAGATTTTGAGGCAAGGATTCAAAGAATCTTGGGTATAAACTATCATTTGATACTTTCTGGTCACTATTAATTGGAACTGACTCGATGGCACCTAACAACATTGAAGACCTGATGGGTCTTTCAAGAAGATTCTGGAATGACAGTAAACTTATTTACAACTTTCCTGGACAAGAGTTTCCTGGAATAGTAAACTTATGTTGATGAAGACGGTGGAATAGTAAAGTCACATTAATGTAGACAGTAAGCTGTGTGGGCGTAGATCATTCAGGTTCTCAATCTGTTGAGTCCTAGAATGGAGAAAGCCATTGTGCAGGTGTGAATGAAGCCGTGTGCACAGTGGTTAGGCATGGCGGTGCAGCCAGGCTGCCTAGGCTCAAACGGGGGCTCTGTCACACATTGTCTACAAGGTTTGGGGCAAGTTACCTGATCACAGTCCCGAGAAGATAGCAAGCTGTGGTTATTCGTGTTATCAGAATCTATTCGCAGCCCTCAAAGAACTTCAACATTAGTAGAGAACTCAGATATACACACAAATGGCTATAGCAGGAAGGAAAACAGCCAGCGTGGGGAGCAGAGTAAGAGAAGTGATTTTTAGCTGGAATTTCTAGAAGTTCAAGGGAGAAGCAGATGAGTGAGCTGAGATTTGAAGACCGTGAGAAGAGAGTCAGGTATGGGGTAGGGCACATGAGGGAGGCGTCTTTTTATCTGAAGGGATTTGGGATTTTGTTGCTGTCTACCTTTGCTCCTTTTCTGTTCCTCAATGCCTCATCATTGTAGGGGGAAAGCCCTCAGGCATCTGACTAAGCCTCTGATGGACAGGTATTTCCACCCTCCTGGCTCTTTCCCCAGTGCTGCCATCATGACAAAATAGAGCAGTAGACTTAGAGCTGAAGACCTGGGCTCACATCCTGGCAGGACTTGGTGTCACAGGTGATGGTTTGTGTGACCTTGGAGAGTAAGTAACTTAACATTCAGACTCAAATTTCTCACCTTTACTATCTATTCTGTGTGCTTCATAGAGTTCATATTGAGATCAAATGAAAAAAGTACAGTCAATTCTAAAGCAGTCGGCTATTTAAAGCATAAAAGACCTCCCCTTGCACTTTTTTTCTCTCCATTTTCCACTCATCTCCTCTACCTTTCTTTCCCTCCCACTCCCCACATTTATCTGTTCTGTGTATCCTTGGTTTCTTTCCAGGGCAAAATCCTTATTCCAGGCCTACACTTGTTTAATTTTAGTTGACTGTACTAAATATGTTTTCCATATATTTAGTATAAACAAACAAAAAAAAACATTGCAATTGAGTCGACTCCAACTCATAGCGACTCTATAGGACAGAATAGAACTGTACCCAGGGTTCCCAAGGCTGTAAATCTTTATGAAAGCAGACTGCCACATCTTTATCTCCAGGAGAGGCTGATGGGTTCGAACTGCCGACCTTTCAGTTAGCAGGCAAGCACTTCACCACTGTGGCCTCCAGCGCTCCCGATATATTGGTATACATTTACCATATACACTAAATATTTTTACCAGAACATCCAAAGTAGAGGGAAAGAGTTTGGTTTCAGAAGCAGAGATCTAGGGTCAAATCCCGGCCCTTTAGCTCAGTAGACACATGAATGTAGGCAAATTTCTCAACGCCCCCGATGTGTTTCTACATGTTAAAAATGCAGATAGTGCCTGTAAAAATGGTGTGGCGGAGGCTCTGGCCTCTTCTGACGTGACGAGAATCACTGTCAACATCGACAGCCCAAGCTGATTTTTATGAGGTGGAGGTCAGGCATACCTCCACCCTCCAGACTTTTTACCGGCTCTGACACCAGCCATCCCTCCCACAATGCTCTCTACTTCTGTGCTGGGTTCAGTAATTCATTGGAATGGCCACACAGAACTCACAAACTGTACTTACTGTTTGAGGTTTATTAGGGAAGTAACAGGTTACAATTCAGGATGCAGTTCTTTAGTCAGGACATCCTTTTCTCAGCCATGCCTACAGGCAGACCTCTCTCTGGTCCTCAGCCCCTTGGCCCCTTGACCTGGTCTCTGCCCTACTCAGACAAGTGTTACAAAGCTCTTTTGCTCTGCCAATAAGTACCTAGGTCACCCCACTCCCCCAGTAAGCCTCAGCCTGACAGCACCAGATCTCTAGCTCCATGGGTCAGCAAGCCTAGCTCCACTGACAAGTGCCCAGAGACACCCCACTCTGCCAGGGAGCCTCCTGCCCAAAGGCACTCAGCTCTTTCACTCTGTGGATTGGCATACCCACTGTAACCACCTTGCTCCATGAGCCGGGAAGCCCAGGGCACTCTGTCCTACCAGTATCCTCGTTCTGCTGCCTTTGCTGCCACCATTTCTCTGCCACTGCTTCTCATTGTCTCTTGCCATCTCTCACTATCTCTGGGGTTACAGCTGTCTCTTTCTCGGTGTGTCTGCTTGATCTAGAAGATTCTCAGCACAGGGACCCTGAGTCCAGAGGATGCATTCCGCTCCCATCTCTTCTTTTGGAGGCAGTGAGGTCCCTCCTTCCTGCTCTGGAATGGCTCATTTTAAACCCAGCAGGATGGCAAAACTGACCAATCCCCTCGTTAGGGTTCCATACTCCTTATTTACATGGTTCTACTCCCACAAGGAAACCCTGGTGGCGTAGTGGTTAAGTGCTACAGCTGCTAATCAAAGGGCCAGCAGTTGGAATCCGCCAGGCACTCCATGGAAACTCTATGGGGCAGTTCTACTCTGGTCTATAGGGCTGCTATGAGTCAGAATCAACTTGACAGCACTGGGTTTGGTTTTTGGTTTTTTGTACCCTCCACAAGGGTGCCATGCACCTTATTTGCATTATTAGCAAGCTGTCCAATTCCAGTGGTAGACCACAACCACCTTATTTGCAATGTTGTTGTTGGGTGCCGTCAAGTTGGTTCCAACTCATAGTGACCCTAGGTACCACAGAATGAAACACTGCCCTATCCTGCGCCATCTTCACAATCATTGTTATGCTTGAGCCCATTATTTAGCCACTGTGTCAGTCCGTCTCACTGAGGGTCTTCCTCTTTCTCACTGACCCTCTACTTTACCAAGCATGATGTCCTTCTCCAGGGACTGATCCCTCCTAACAACATGTCCAAAGTGTGTAAGACAGTCTCGCTATCCTTACTTCTAAGGAGCATTCTGGCTGTACTTCTCCTAAGACAGATTTGTTCATTCTTTTGGCAGTCGATGGTATATTCAATATTCTTCGCCAGTACCACAATTCAAAGGCTTCAATTCTTCTTCAGTTTTCCTTATTCGTTGTCAGCTTTCACATGCATATGAGGTGACTGAAGACACTATGACTTGGGTCAGGTTCACCTTAGTCCTTAAAGTGACGGCTTTGCTTTTTAACACTTTAAAGAGATCCTTTGCAGCAGGTTTGCCCAATGCAATGCATCTTTTGATTTCTTGACTGCTGCTTCCATGGGTATTGATTGTGGATCCAAGTAAAATGAAATCCTTGACAACTTCAATCTTTTCTCCATTTATCATGACGTGGCTTATTGGTCCAGTTATGAGGAATTTTGCAATAGTCCCACCTAATCATTTGGTGGGAGTTACAAGACCATGGCAAGAAAGACCATATAAAAGCTATCCATAACACTGTATTGCCTACCACATGGACAGGTGTTTTCAGATTATTCAGCACTGATAAGTGAGTGAGAGCTTCACTTATCCCTAGGACCTTCCAGGACAATGGCAGCTACCTAGCAAATGGATTAGGTGTCTCTTTGACCCAATGTTCCTTCTACACCCCTTCCTTTTAAGAAATGGTGAATCTAGTGCTTGAGAGCACAGGGTTAGAGCCAGGCTGTCTGTGCTCAAAACTTGGTTCCACCACTCAAGGCCAGGACTAGGGTGATGCTAGTGAGGGATTCATCTTGGGCACAGCATTTAAGGGGACACACACACACACACACAAAAAGTCAGTAATCAAGATACATAATATTTTAAAATATCATCTAAGCAAACTACAGCCCACAGGCAGGCTGCCAGTTTTTGTAAACACTGTTTTGTTCCAGAGCTGGAACTCAGGTGAGGCCGGTGAGGCCGCATTGCACAAGTACAGAGCTGAATAACTACGTTTATTTAAAATTTTGATATTTTATTCACCATGGAACTTTTGTGTTAATTTTTAGTTTTAAAAATATTTTACTAAAATATTATTTTTCTTGATGACTAAGTTTTTTTACACCCCCCTCCCCTTACATTTTACACTCATTTAACCATGTGATTTTTGGTAAGTACTGTGTATCAGTTTCCTCATGTATAAAATGGAGATGATAATAAGAGCACCTGTATCATAGGGTTATTATAAAGACCAAATAAATTAATAAATGTAAAGCTTTTATGCCAGCGACTACCGAGACTACATTACTATTATTTTCTGTTTGGGGCATCACATTGTCAAAAACCTAAACTGCTTAGAGAAATACCAAAAATTAGTGTAATAGAGTATATTTATTGTGAGTAGATATGATTCGAATGGGCAGCATCACCTGAAGGCATTCCGAAGAGGCGACAGTGAAAGCAGGTCATACAGGTCATTGTTATATTAATTCCTCAGACAATAACATCAAAGCATAGGGTAGGTTACAGAAACAGTCGCCAAAAACATGCTATACATCCTAAAACAGCCTCCAGTCAGACCTGGAGTTCCTGCTTCTCCAAGCTGGCTGCACATATATAATTTTCCAAGGGAACCCGCTGCCTAAGGCAAAATGCCCCTCTCTAAGCTGCTCACTAAGCTATTGCTTGAGCTGAAGGTGACTCCAGGGAACCGGTTCCCAAGGTTCAAAAGGACACCTAAGGGTGGATGTCCTGTGTGAGTCATCCCAATTCCATGAACCCCAAAATCTGGATTCCAGGAGAATCAAAACAATTTTTTCAACACACATGACATGTTCTTTTCTGGCTCCCTTGCATCAGTCCTGTTATGTCCACCTCTTTCATTCATTGATGTACTCAAGAGGCTTTTCATAAACATCTAATCTATAAAAGACAATGTATTAAGTGTAGTACAGAATTAAAAAAATGAAATGAGACGTAGATCAACAAATTTATCTCTTGTTCTGACATAAGTTAGGCTGTTTTCAGCTGCAAATAGCAGAATTCATGACTAAACCATGACTTAGAAAATGGAGCTTTATCATCTCACAGAATAGGCTGTGTGGAGGCAGGCAGTTCCAGCGTTGTTCAATCCCATAGGTCAACGGCATCAGGGCTTTGAGACCTCTTCTTTGAGCTCTTCTTGCCTTCATGGCTATAAAATGACAGTTAACCCTCTAAACACAGACTCGTCTGATAATATCCAAAAGCAGAAAGATGTGTATTGAGGGTAGTCAGGGAGGAGATGTGTATGGGGCTAGACTGCCTTCTCAGCTCTTATGTATCAAGGGTTACCTCTTTCCCAAAAAGCTTCTCCCCATTCCAGTACCACCCTACCCAACTCACTACTACATATCCTTTCCCAGACCTGCAGCCAAGCCAAACTGATCTCTGGCAAAGGTGAAGGGGATCACAAGACTGTCTTGGACTTGAGGTTGGTGGGATGGGCCACCTTCCCTGAGAACATCGGTCCTCTACTCAAACAAAATTAGGATTCCCCTACCATGGAAGAAAGGAAAGAGGGCTGTGAGTGGGCAATCAACAGTTCCTCCTACAGTAAGAAGCACATTTCCTGAGTAGATTTTCATAGTCTTACAAAAACGCATTAGTAATGGCATTTTAAGGAAGACTTGCTTGAAACTGAGAGAATTCATTAGTTCAGCAGTTTTAGTTTTAACTGATTGATATAATCAATTTCTTTCCGGACCTCATTGCCAGTCCCTGGTAAACAATTAGGCACCCTAAGACACTCATTTGGTTTGGTGGAAAATGAAAAGGCACATGAGAGGGCACAGTGAGAAGACAGAGTTCAGAAAGGCTCTTCTTCCTGTGAACACCCTTCCTCTTGACTCCCGGGTCTTCTCTGCGGGACCAGCATGATGGATGTGGAAGTGGTATGGTGGAATGCTATCTGAGAAGAAGGGAGGAAAGGGTCCTAGCTGGAGGGTCATAGGGGCTTTGTGGAAGGAAGTGGGGTTACCTCAGACCCTGAAAGAGGTAGAGTTTAGAGAAAGGAAGGGCATTCTAGATGTGGGACCAGCAGGAACAGAGGTGGGACCCTGGAAAGCCAGAACATGCACAGAAAGGGGTTGGCTTGGCTTGGGCACAAGTGACAGTGTGGGTGTGTCCAGTGGCAACACCGGAAGGGTGTGCGGGGGGGTGTGGACCACACTCCCTGACACTGCCAATAGGGGTGACCCCAGGGCTGGCAGCGGGCTGGTCTGCTGATGCCACTGGGGACCAGGAGCCAAGGCAGTGGCGTCAGTAGGGTTGGTGTCACCCTTAACCCAGTGTGGTAACTGGTCACCACCCCCCCCCACCACCAGCCAGGGTGTGGGTGGCAGGCTATGACACCCAACACTGGGGAGAGAAGAGGGCCTCTGCCTTGGACACTGGGAGAGAGGAGGAGCTGTGGGGAGCCACAGGGGTGGGGGGCAGGAGGGGCAGGCCAAGGTTTCATGGTGCTCAGCCCTGCAGGGCAGCCCGGCTGCTCCACCAGTGGGGAGCTTGCCAGCTGGCCTGCCCACCCCAGGCAGGGAGTAGGATGAAGCTGTACTGGGTGACACTAACCTTAGTGACGCCACTGGGTAAGTCAGGGTGAGTTGTTGAAGGGTAGATTTAGGGGTTATAAGGCATATTTGTGGTATTATCTAATGGTACTCAATTCCATTACAGAAAATGAGAGTATTAGGTAAGTGAAGATGATCTCCTGTGGTGGAGTCAATTCAGACTCGTAGTGGCCCTCATAGTGCCGCAGAGTAGAACCGCCCCCCTAGGCTTTCCAAGTCTGTGATCTTTACAGGAGCAGACTGCACATCTTTCTTCCGTGGAGCTGCTGGTGAGTTGAAACCACTGACCTTCTGGTTAGCAGCCAGCACTTAATCACTGAGCCACCACAGCCACTTAGTGAAAATGATGCAAAACCCACAGTGATCCAGTCAATTCTGACTCATAGCAACTCATAGCAGAGCGGAATCGCCGCATAGGATTTCCAAGGCTGTAAATCTTTACAGAAACAGACTGCCACATCTTCCTTCAATGGAGTGCCTCGTGGATTTGAACTGCCAACACTTCTGTTCACAGTGGAGCACTTAAGCACTGCTCTACCAGGGCTTCTTAGTGAAGATGATAGAAGATGCTAGATATAGAATCAAGGTGCTTATGGAACACAGATATAGATAAAGTAGAACACACGTGTGCTAGGCACACACAGGAAAGGAGAGAAGAATCAAATATTTTGTTAGGTGCTGTCATGTTGGTTCCGACTCATAGAGACCATATGTACAACAGAACAAAACACTGGCCAATCCTGTGCCATCCTCATAGTCGTTGCTATGTTTGAGCCCATTGTTGCAGCCACTGTGTCAATCCCTCTTGTTGAGGGTTTTTCTCTTTTTGCTGACCCTTTGCCTTACCAAACATGATGTTCTTCTCCAGAGACTGGTCCCTCCTGATAACACGTACAAAGGATGTGAGACAAAGTCTCACCATCCTCACTTCCAAGGAGCACTCTGGCTGTACTTCTTCTAAGACAGACTTGTTTTTTCATCTGGAAGTTCACGGTATATTCAATATTCTTTGTCAACACCATAATTCAAGGGCATCAATTCTTCAGTGTTCTTTATTCATTGTCCAGCTTTCACATGCACGTGAAACGATTGAAAATATTGTGGCTAGGGTCAGATGCACCTTTGTCCTCAATGTGACATCTTTGCTTTTCAACATATTAAAAAGGACTTTTGCAGCAGGTTTGCCCAATGCGGTACATCATTTGATTTTTTGACTGCTGCTTCCATGGGCATTGATTGTGGATCCAAGTAAAAGGAAATCCTTAACAACCTCAATATTTTTTCCGTTTGTCATGATGTTGCTTATTGGTCCAGTTGTGAGGATTTTTACTTGTTTTATGTTGAGGTGTAATCCATACTGAAGGCTGTGGTCTTTGATCTTCATCAGTAAATGCTTCAAGTCCTCTTCACTTTCAGCAAGCAAGGTTGTGTCATCTGTATATCACAAGTTGTTGAGGAGTCTTCCTCCAATCTTGGTGTCCCATTCTTCTTCATATACTCCAGTTTCTTGGATTATTTGCTCAGCATGCAGATTGAATAAGCATGGTGAAAGGATACAACCCTGATGCACACCTTTCCTGATTTCAAATCAGTATCCCCTTGTTTTGTTTGAACAGCTGCCTCTTGGTCTATGTATAGGTTCTGCATAAGCACAATTAAGTGTTCTGGAATTCCCATTCTTTGCAATGTTATCCATAATTTGTTATGATCCACACAGTCTAATGCCTTTGCATAGTCAATAAAACACAGGTAAACATATTTCTGGTATTCTTTGCTTTCAGCTAAGATCCATCTAATGTCAACAATGATATCCTCTTCTGAATCTGGCTTGAATTCCTGGCAGTTTCCTGTCAACGTACTGCTGCAAATGTTTTTGAATTATCTTCGGCAAAATTTTACTTGTGTGGGGTATTAATGATATTGTTCGTTAGTTTCTGCATTCCACTTCAACTCACTAATGCCTAGGATATTGATCTTTACGCATTCCACTTCATTTTTGAGAACTTCCAGTTTTCCTAGATTAATACTTCATACATTCCATGTTCTGATTATTATTGCAGCTGTTTCTTCTCATTTTGAGTTGTGCCATATCGGCAACTGAAGGTCCCAAAAGCTTTACTCCTTTCACTCCATTAAGGTCTACTCTACTTTGAGGAGGAGGCTATTCCTCAGTTGTATTTTGAGTGCCATACAACATGAGGGACTCATCTTCCAGCACTACATCAAATAACTTTCCTCTGCTATTCATAAGGTTTTCTTTTTACTGACTGATTATTTTCAGAAGTAGACTACCAGGTCCTTCTTCCTAGTCTGTCTTAGTCTGGAACCTCCACTGAAACCTGTCTATCATGGGTGACCCTACTGGTATTTGAAATACTGGTGGTACAGCTTCCAGTATCACAGCAACATACAACCACCACCGTACAACAAACTGACATACTCATGGTGGGAAGGGTCAAATAGGCACTCACTGTTCAGGAGGTGCCATGAACTCAGGAGACACCACCTCTTTAGGAAGCACCATGTGTTCATGAGGCACTCACTGGTCAGGAGGCACCATGTATTCAGGAGGAGGCATTCACTATTTAATAGGTTAAAATCAATCATATATGGGCAGAGCCCACTCTGGCTCCACAGTCCTCCCCCCCCCGCCACACCCCCTTGCCCCTGCCCAATGAAGTGCAAATGAAACCCATAGCTGCTGTGGCCGGGCGGGCTCACCCCTGCCTGTCTACTACAGCAAGCACGTGTTGGCTCCAGAGACCTTGCATCTGCTGAGTCCCCTTGCTCACACTCAGCTCTGGCTGCAGAACCACAGCTTCAGCAGGAAAAATTATTGGGAGACAGGAGTGGTGGTGGGTCCTCAAAATGTCCACTGCCTCTCCACTGCCACCTGAATGAAGAAGAATCTCGAAAGGGCAAGTTGGAGTAGAAAGAGAGGCTGCTCTTAACCTGTTATGGCTCAATCATCTTAATTTTACCAATTTGATTTAAAAAAAAAAAAAATGTGACCATGTGAACATATTGGATCATGTGAAGGACTCAAGTGAGTAAGGAGCCTAAAGTTTCTCTAGTTTCCAGATGAGTCCGCCTCTGCTGGAAGGAGTTGTTTAAAAGTATCAGATTGGATCAGGTCCAAACCAGATTAGGTGCTGGAACTTGGGAGACAGACAAAAAATACTTAAAATTTCTCTCCAGACATAGTAAACACCTTCAATTTTCTCTTCAAATCCAAGTCTCAGCATGAGTTAAATTTGTGACTCTGCTATATTGCTAGGTACAAATTCGTTCCTCTTTCCTTCATGTTCTTCACTGCTCAAAAAAAAACATGCAAACTACCTTTTCCATCTCTCACTCATTAGGTGGACAGTTTCTGAGCGCCTATGATGTGCCACATATTCTCCCATACAAAGAATATGAAGAAGGACAAAGAATGTCCTCTCACTCAAGTAATTCTTTTCCAAAGTTTTTAGTTTTGTGGTTTTAGCAATGATAATATAAAAACTAAATAAATAATTGATTTGCTTCATCATGTGAGAAGTGGTTGTTTCTTATATAGGTCAATGAAAGATCAAAGACTAAAACATAAAGAGAAACTGGGAAAAATGATTAATTTTCCTCCCAATTCCATCTCTGCACAATTCTATTTAATAACTCAAGATATGGCCTCAACCTGGACACCTGAGCTGAAACATTGAAATATTACAAAGCATCTTCTCTGACCATAAGGCTATAAAATTAGAAATCAATAACAGAAAAAGTAGGGAAAAGAAATCAAACACTTGGAAACTGAACAATAACCTGCTCAAAAAAACTGGATTATAGAAGACATTAAGGGTGGAGTAAAGGAATTCATAGAATCCAACGAGAATGAAAACACTTCCTATCAGAACCCTTGATACACAGTGAAAGCAGTGCTCAGAGGTCCACTTATATCAATAAAAGCACACATCCAAAAAGAAGAAAGGGCCAAAATCAAATAATTATCCCTACAATTTGAACAAATAGAAAGAGAGCAACAAAAGAAACCCTCAGGCACCACAAGAAAGCAAACAATAAAAATTAGAATAGAATTAAATGAAATAGAAAACAGAAAAACAATTGAAAGAATTAACAAGAGCAAAACCTGGTTCTTTGAAAAAATTAACAAAATTGGTAAACCATTGGCCAAAGTGACAAAAGAAAAACAGGAGAGGAAGCAAATAACCCAGATAAGAAATGAGATGGGCGATAGTACAACAGACCCAACTGTAATTAAAAGAATCATATCAGATTACTATGAAAAACTGTACTCTAACAAATTTTAAAACCTAGAAGAAAATGGATGAATTCCTAGAAACACACTACCTACCTAAATAACACTAACTAAATAGACCCATAACAAAAGAAGAGATTGAAAAGGTAATCAAAACACTCCCAATAAAAAAAAAAAGCCCTGGCCCAGGCGGCTTCACTGCAGAGTTCTACCAAACTTTTACAGGAGAATTAACGCTACTACTAATAAAGGTATTTCAGAGCATAGAAAAGGATGGAATACTCCCAAACTCATTCTATGAAGCCAGCATATCCCTGATACCAAAATCAGATAAAGACACCACAAAAATAAAAAAGAAAATTACAGACCTATATCCCTCATGAACATAGATGCAAAAACTCTCAACAAAATTCTAGCTAATAGGGTTCAACAACATATCCAAAAAATAATTTACCATGAGCAAGTGGGATTTATACCATGTATGCAGGGACTTTTTTTATACAGTGATGTTTGAACATTAGAAAAACAATTACTGTACTCCATCGTATAAATAAAACAAAAGACAAGAACCACATGATCTTGTCAATTGATGCAGAAAAGGCGTTTGACAAAGTTCAATGCCCATTCATGATAAAAACTCTCAGCAAAATAGGAATAGAAGGAAAATTCCTCAACATAATAAAGGGCATTTATACCCAACATCATCCTAAATGGAGTCTGAAAGCATACCCCTTGAGACTGGGAACCAGACAACAATGCCCTGTATCACGACTCTTATTCAACATTGTGCTGGAGGTCCTAGCCAGAGCAATTAGGCTAGATAAACCAATAAGGGGCATCCAGATTGGCAAGGAAGAAGTGAAAGTATCTCTACTTACAGATAACATGATCTTATACACAGAAAACCCTAAGGATACTCCAGAAAACTACTGAAATTAGTAGAAGAGTTCAGCAGAGTATCAGGATACAAGGTAAACATACAAAAATCAGTTGGATTCCTCTACACCAACAAAAAGAACATCAAAGAGGAAATTACCAAATCAATACCATTTACAGTAGCCCCCAAGAAGATAAAATACTTAGGAATAAATCTTACCAGAGATGTAAAACACTTGTACAAAGAAAACCACAAAACACTTCTGCGAGAAACCAAAAGAGACCTACATACGTGGAAAAATATAACCTGCTCATGGATAGGAAGACTTAACATTGTAAAAATGTCTATTCTACCAAAAGCAATCTACAGATTTAATTCAATTCTGATCCAAATTCCAATGACACCTTTTAATGAGATGGAGAAAAAAATCACCAACTTCATATGAAAAGGAAAGAGGTCCCAGATAAGTAAAACAGTACGGGAAAAAAACAAAGTGGGAGGCCTTACCCTACCTGATTTTAGAACCTATTATACCACCACAGTGGTTAAAACAGCCTGGTACTTGTACAACAGTAGATACATAGACCAATGGAACAGAATTGAGAATCCAGACATAAATTCATCCACATATGAGCAGTTGATATTTGACAAAGGCCCCAAAGCAGTTAAATGCGGAAAAGACAGTCTTTTTAAAAAATGGTGCTGGCAGAACTGGATATCCATTTGCAAAAAAATGAAACAAGACCCATACCTCACTCCATGCACAAAAGTGAACTCAAAACAGATCAAAGACCTAAATATAAAATCTAAAACAATAAAGATCGTGGAAGAAAAAATCAGGACAACACTAGGAGCGCTAATACATGGCATAAACAGTATACAAACCATTGTCAACAATGCAGAAGAGAAGCTAGATAACTGGGAGCTCCTAAAAATCAAACGCCTAGGCTCATCCAAAGACTTCACCAAAAGAGTAAAAAGATTACCTACAGACTGGAAAAAAGTTTTTAGCTATGACATTTCTGATCAGCACCTGATCTCTAAAATCTATATGATACTGCAAAAGCTCAACTACAAAAAGACAACCCAATTAAAAAATGGGCAAAAGATATGAACAGACACTTCACTAAAGAAGACATTCAGGTAGCTAACAGATACATGAGGATATGCTCACGATCATTAGCCATTAGAGAAATGCAAATCAAAACTACAATGAGATTCGATCTCACTTCAACAATGCTGGCATTTACCCAAAAAACACAAAATAATAAATGTTAGAGAGGTTGTAGAGACTGGAACACTTATACACTGTTGGTGGGAATGTAAAATGGTACAACCACTTCGGAAATCGATTTGGAGCTTCCTTAAAAAGCTAGAAATAGAACTACCATACAACCCAGAAATCCCACTCCTTGGAATATATCCTAGAGAAATAAAAGCCTTTACACGAACAGATATATGCACACTCATGTTCATTGCAGCACTGTTTACAACAGCAAAAAGATGGAAGCAACCAAGGTGGCCATCAACGGATGAATGGATAAAGAAATTATGGGATATTCACACAATGGAATACTACACATCGATAACGAACAGTGATGAAACCGTGAATCATTTCATAACACGGAGGAATCTGGAAGGCATTATGCTGAGTGAAATTAGTCAGTTGCAAAAGGACAAATATTGTATAAGACCACTATTATAACAACTTGAGAAATAGTCTAAACAGAGAAGAAAATATTCTTTGATGGTTATGAGATGGCGAGGGAGGGAGGGAGGGAGGGAGGGAGAGGGGTGTTCACTAATTAGATAGTAGATAAGAACTACCTTAGGTGAAGGGAAAGACAACTCACGACACACAAGCGGCCAGCACAACTGGACTAAGCCAAAAGCAAAGAAGTTTCCTGAATGAACTGAATGCTTCAAAGTGCAGTGTAGCAGTGGCGGGAGTTTGGGGACCATGGTTTCAGGGGGCATCTAAGTCAATTGGCATGATAAAATCTATTAAGAAAGCATTCTGCATCCCACTTTGGAGAGCAGTGTCTGGGGTCTTAAATGCTAGCAAGTGGCCATCTAAGATGCATCAATTGGTCTCAACCCACCTGGATCAAAGGAGAATGAAGAACACCAAGGACACAAGGTAATTATGAGCCCAAGAGACAGAAAGGCCCACATAAACCAGAGGCTACATCATCCTGAGACCAGAAGAACTAGATGGTGCCTGGCTACAACCCATGACTGCCCTGACAGGGAACACAACAGAGAACCCCTGAGGGAGCAGGAGAGCAGTGGGATGCAGACCCCAAATTCTCACAAAAAGACCAGACTTAATGGTCTGACTGAGGCTAGAAGGACCCTGGTGGTCATGGCCCCCAGACCTTCTGTTAGCCCAAGACAGGAACCATTCCCAAAGCCAGCTCTTCAGACAGGGGTTGGACTGGACAATGGGATAGAAAAGATGATAGTGAAGAATGAGCTTCTTGGATCAAGTAGACACTTGAGACTATGTTGGCATCTCCTATCTGGAGGGGGGATGAGAGGGCAGACGGGGTCAGAAGCTGGCGGGATGGACACTAAAAGAGAGAGTGGAGGGAAGGAGTGGGCTATCTCTTTAGGGGGAGAGCAATTAGGAGTATGTAAATGGCACTGGGTTTGTGTACTGGGAGCAAGCCGTGTATAAATTTTTGTATGAGAGACTGACTTGATTTGTAAACTTTCACTTAAAGCACAATAAAAATTTTAAAAAAAGATATGATCTCAGTTTAGAGGAAGGGCCAACTACTTTTGTTGAAAGATAAAGTAGATGGTGAAAAGGCATAAATTAATAAATTAAGACTTACTTATAGAAACCTCATCATCAAAAATTAAATTGGAGACAGGTTAAAAAAAGCACAATTTATCCTCAAACATTCCCTTGGAAGTGATGTGTGCAGAATATGAACATTAATTTATGTGACCTTGGAGATTTAAGTTCTTCATCTAGTTGTTTCCTATTTAGTCTTTCTAACCTTTCATCCTGAACAGTTTATTGCTATAGGGGTTTTGTTTTTGTTTTGTTTTTTAACTACTCTGGGGTAAGCATATAGAGAATATCTCATAATGGTTTCAGAGCAGTCTTTGGCAAAATAAAGCCACTGCAGGTTAATTAAGAAATTTAGGAAATTTTTCCATAGACAGCTCTATGCCCTGAGAGGAAAGGTTATAATTAAGATAGATTCAGTGTCATTAGGATCATTTAAAATGCCAACTCCTCAAAAAATGTAGATAATAAAGTCAGCAGGGAGAAAATGTTATATATGTTCATCCGGTTGATTGGATCAACTGACCTTGCTAGGAACAAAGAAAAGGGAGCTTTTTCTGCTTCCACCCTGTCTTCATACTGGCCCTGTCTGAGCTCTACCCCAGTGCCCAAAAGAGGTCCCTAAGCTTTTCCTATCACCTTCAAAGATTAGACAGTCTTCAGATGCAAAAGGACAAATACTGTATAAGACCACTATTATAAGTTCTTGAGAAATAGTGTAAACTGAGAAGAACACATTCTTTTGTGGTTACAAGACGGGGGAGGGAGGGAGGGTGGAAGAGGGTTATTCACCGATTAGTTAGTAGATAAGAACTACTTTAGGTGAAGGAAAGGACAATACTCAATACAGGGAAGGTCAGCTTAACTGGACTGGACAAAAAGCAAAGAAGTTTCCAGGATAAACTGAATGCTTCAAAGGTCAGCGGAGCAAGGGCAGGGGTTTGGGGACTATGGCTTAAGGGGACTTCTAAGTCAATTGGCATAATAAACTCTATTATGAAAACATTCTGCATCGCACTTTGAAGTGTGGCGTTTGGGGTCTTAAATGCTAAAAGCGGCCATCTAAGATGCATCAATTGGTCTCAACTCACCTGGATCAAAGGAGAATGAAGAACACCAAGGTCACACGATAACTATGAGCCAGAGACAGAAAGGGCCACATGAACCAGAGACTTACATCATCCTGAGACCAGAAGAACTAAATGGTGCCCGGCCACAACCGATGACTGCCCTGACAGGGAGCACAACAGAGAACTCCTGAGGGAGCAGGAGAACAGTGGGATGCAGACCCCAAATTCTCATAAAAAGACCAGACTTAACAGTCTGACTGAGACTAGAAGAATCCCAGCGGTCATGGTCCCCAAACCTTCTGATGCCCCAGGACAGGAACCATTACCGAAGACTACTCATCAGACATGGAAGGGAGTGGACAATGAGTTGGAGAGAGATGCTGATGAAGAGTGAGCTACTTGTATCAGGTGGACACTTGAGACTGTGTTGGCATCTCCTGTCTGGAGGGGAGATGGGAGGGTAGAGAGGGTTATAAACTGGCAAAATTGTCATGAAAGGAGATACGGGAAGAAGGGAGCAGGCTGGCTCATTAGGGGGAGAGTAAATGGGAGTATGGAGTAAGGTGTATATAAGCTTATATGTGACAGACTGACTTGATTTGTAAACTTTCACTTAAAGCACAATAAAAATTATTTAAAAAAAAAGATTAGACAGTCTTATTTTCAGACTTTAAAAAGTTCAGACCATATGACTCAAAATTTAAAGCTCCGATTCCATTCAAAGCTTCCATTGCGCAGACCTGACCTAGGTGACACCGGGTGCTGCTCTGCTTCTTCAGGCAGGTGTGAGGCTGGGATGGAGATGTTGTGGAGGTGCTACTTGTTGGCAGTGGTTGTCCTCTGGTGTGGATGCCGCCCTCCATGGGCGGTGGTCCAATGCTGGTCGTTTTGTCCCACAGGCTACTGTTGTGGGGACATCTAGCACCACCACTGCCGGGCAGGAGCAGCTTGCCGTCTGTCTGACCAATTACGACTTGCCCCTTGCATGTTTTGATTTTTTGACTGTTCCTTCCATGGGTGTTGATTGTGGATCCAAGTAAAATGAAATCCTTGATGACTTTGATCTTTTCTCCATTTATCTTGATGTTGCTTATTGGTCCATTTGTGAGGATTTTTGTTTCCTTTATGTTGAGGTGTAATCCATACTGATTACTGCAAATGCTTTAAATCCTCTTCTCTTGCAGCAAGCAAGCTGGTATCACCTGCATAACAGAGGTTGTTAATGAGTCTTCCTCCAATCCTGGTGCCCCATTCTTCTTCATATGGTCCAGCTTCTCAGATTATTTGCTCAGCATACAGATTGAATAAATATGGTAAAAGGATACAACCCTGACGCACACTTTTCCTAACTTTAAACTACGCAGTATCTCCTTGTTCTGTTGGAATGACTGCCTTTAATGAAGATCTAAATGTGCCTGATATTAACACAGCTCCTGTGCTTGGTGCTGGCACTCCAGGCCCCTAGTAGCTTGTTAGAGAAAGCCGTCTAATGTCATGAGACAATCAGGAAATGAGAGAAGGCCTTCTGAATAAGAGTGGCACATGTATGGCATAGCCTGTAAGAGCTATAGAAGGCACAGTCACTGTGGGCTGAAGAGCAGGTGTCAAGTCAAGGAGGTGAGATTTTAGTCAATCCTTGTTTTTTTTGAAGCAGAGGTAGGAGAATGTAGAAGGCCTAAACAAAGAGGAGGAGGCTGATTCCTCCAGGCCAGGGTTATGTGACTAGCAATGAGTCAGGCAGGGAGTGGGAAGGATCTGGAAAATCTTGGCTGACTCCTCAGAGCTTAGGAGCCCCAGTGGCTCAGAATTTAGTGTCAAGCCTAAGCCCTCAGTCTGTCCTCAAGGCTCCAGTCCAGTCTTACAGCCTGCCGGTCTCTACTTACTTTACGCACAATCTTTGCTAACTTCTTACTGGTCCATCACTGCACTGTCATCTTTGTGGCCTTGGCTGTTTCTCTTCCCTCTGCCTCATACTGCCTCCGCTGAGGGACTCTTCATCTTTCAAGCTCAACATCACCTCCTCTGTGGCACCTTAGTTTAGCCTTCCCACCCTGAGAAATAATGAATTACCCCCTACCACACTTTCTTTAGAACTGTATCACAGCATCCATGCGTGATACTCTTAACTAGTGGTTCTCCCCCTTTTAACTCTCAATCAGCCCCTTTGGAGTTTGAGCTCCTTAAGTGACAGGGTTGTCAGGATTGCTGGCCAGGTTCTCAGCCAGAACTCCAAAGCCTATTTAATTCCTAGTTCAGTTGAATATAGTGCCGCATTTGACCACTGACCAAACCATATTCATTCAAAAGAAGACACGTCATCCTCTGATTTGAGGTGCCAGGAACACATTTCTTTCCACACATGGTGTAGGGCAGGAACTGAATTCCTCCAGCTCCATGTCTCTGGTGGTGGCTTCCAGAGTACAGGACAGAGGTTAGCAGATGGAGCCTGGCAGGCAAGAAAAGTAAGGCGTAGGCCCCTGGAAATGAGAAGTTACAGAGGGCAAGGGCTTGGCTCTTTTGTCCCAGCAATAGGATTTGTGAAGAAGAAGGAGGTAGAAAGGAAGGAAGGTTTGGAAGGGAATTCTCATTGTTTCCTTTTGGGAAGGAAGAGGGCTTTGTGTCTGCACATGTCTGTCTGCACTGCACATGCAGACAGGCTGTGCCTCAAACTTCCAGGCATCCATCAGACTGCTGGAAATGAGGCACATACACCCACTGGCATCAACCATTCCATGGGTGCTACGTTCATCTGTGATCGAGCCAAACACATGAGACACAGAATATTGGCAAAGTGAAACCTGCTATTATTATTTATAGACAAATTCCCAAAGGGGAAGTGCTTACCCTTCCCCAAATTACTCGTGTCCATTCTTACATTGCCGGGCAGGCATGCTGTGATTCAGGTCAGATGCTGTGTTCATGCCATTGCCGCCTCTGGCTACCACACGCTGCCTGAGGCTTCTGCTTGGCAGCTGGCAGCTGGGCCTTTCTGAACCTTGCCTCACTGTCAGGAAGAACCCTGCACAGGATCTCCCGAGCCTCTGCCACTGGACCCTTCTAAGCCTCTGCTACCAGCTCCCACTGCACTACCCGGGCCTCCAGGACTCTCTTGCCACCACACTACCTGGGCCCCCACAGTCTGGACAGGGGGTGGGGGCATACAGCCCTGCCCAGGGCACGCTTAGGCCTCTCTCTCTCTACACAAGCGTTACAACTCTTTTAGCTTCGTTGGTGTCCGGCTCCATGTGGCTGTAGGAAGACCTTCACAGGATCCTCTGAGGTAATCCCTGCACAGGGCACACTTAGGTCTCTGCACCACACAAACAAGTGTTACATCTCTTTAGCTCCTGCTGGCAAGTCTCCTGCTCAAAGGTGCTCAGCTCTCACTTCATGGGCTGGCATGCCCACAGCCACTGTCTCTTGCTGTCTTGTGCCATTCTCATGTTCATTCTTTTTTTCTGGGTCTAGTAGGTTCTCAGCACAGATACCCTGGGTCTTTGGTCCAAAGGATACATTCTGCTCCAGGCTCCTCTTGATGGTAGTGAGGCCCTCCCCTCACTTTTGTGGGATTTGTCTTCATATAAGCAAACTCCTTGTCAATTTCAAGGCATGACCCTCCCACTAGGACCATAAACTGACCAATCCCCTCAGTAAACCACAAATAACTCAATTTGCATAGTAAACTGACCAATTCCTTGCAAGACTGTGGCCCAGTCAGTCATTTTGGGAGAATTAGAAGACCATGGCTAGAAAGGCCATATGAAAGCAATTCATTGCACCACATTTTGGCTCCTAACTTTCCCGTGGAATCCTCAGGAGAAGGACCCAAGGCGGGGTGAGTTTTGATAGCTGAGCATGTTCTAAGTGTGTGACATAATAAGAACTTGCACTCAGAAGGGAATGTTTTTTGGTTACTGATCAGCTTTTACCAAAGAAAAAATGAGATGGTAGAGCCACTATATGATTCAGATACAAGAAATCACACTTGTCACAAGCTGTTGATTGGAGTGCTAGAAAACAAAGCAGCTCCGCAGGTTGCAGAATTTCGTCAGCTGTATTGCTGAGCAGTGCCATCTAGTGGAGCTTTGAACAAGCTGTTCATGGTGTGGAACTCCTAAAGGATCGACACTTCTTTAACAACAACAACAACAACAAAACTGTAACTATTTTCTATATGACTTACCCAAGACCAAGCTAAAGCTCTAATTAGGAAAGACTTTCTGCGTCACTATACTCCCTTTCGTTTCAGGCTTGAGAGGAGTGAAAGGAGGAAAGAGTGATCTTCAGCCCTAGCAACATGTTAGCACTGAACAAGTACTGTTGAGTGAGCCTGCAGCAGCCCCTGGGGTGCGGTAGAGCCAGCACAGGTACTGCCGGCCCTCAAGGGATGCCCCATGTACATTCATGATAATCATCTGTGCACTTCCACAAAATTTAAAATACCTGCTTCACACAACATGCAGTCTAAGAAATTGTAAGAAAACTTTTAGTTTATACAATTTTCTAGAACACTCAAGATATATGTTTTGATATATGAGAGATTTTCTCTTCAGTTCTTTCAACCTGGAAAATATTGGTCACATTCTTCCCTTTTGGTTTTCTAACTCTGGGTTTTTGCACATTTCATCATGAGACTTTACTTTGTCTTCTCAAGCTGCCCTTTGAAATCTCCTGTTCAGCTCTTCTCTGTCATCATTTTTTCTATTAGCGTTATCTACTCTTAAGAGCAAGTTTTGGAGTCTCTTCTGATATCCATTTTGGTCTTTTCCTTCCTTCTTGTCTTTTTAATGACCTCTTACTTTCATCATGCAGAATGTCCTTTATGTCTCCCATAACTCTTCTGGTCCTTGATTTTTGGGGTTCAGTACATCAGATCTTTTCCTGAGATGGTCTCTACGTTCAGGTTATACCTTGGCTGTCATGCACTTGCTTTGATTTTCTTCAGCTTCAACTTGAACTTGCGTATGAACAGTTGATGGTCCACTCCGCAGTTGGACCCTGGCTTTGTCTTGATTGATGACATTGAGCTTCTCCATTATCACTTTCCACAGACATAGTCAATTTGATTTCTGTGTAATCCGCCCGACGAGGTCCATGTATATAGACATTGTTTGTGTTGTTGAAAAAGAAAATATTTCTGATGAATAAGCCATTGGTCTTGCAGAATCGTATAGTGCAATCTCCAGCACTGCAGCCTAAAGCAGCCTAGGAATGGCTAATTCTAGGATCAGATCACGAAATTCAGGTAGTCCCTGACTTACGACGTGTTTGAACTATGAAAAACTGCACTTACAACTGTCTTTTTTTTTTTTTTTTTTTTTGGTACATCTTATTTTTTTTTTTTTTATTGTTAGTAATATGTACTACATACAATGTTGCAGCATGTACTTTGCTGATGTTATCATTCTTAGATAGTCACTTATAAAACAAAACCCACTGCCGTGGAGTTGATTCGGATCATGGCAACCCTATAGGACAGAGTAGAACTGCCCCATAGAGTTTCCAAGGTGCACCTGGTGGATTCGAACTGCCAACCTTTTGGTTAGCAGCCGTAGCACTTAACCACTATGCAACCAGCGTTTCCAGTCACTCATAGATGTTCAATTTTATGATTTACTATTCAAAACACTTCCCTATAGCAGGCTATGGCCTAGTCTACAATGAAGTCGGTGTCAGGAGTCATAATGGATAGAAAAGTTGGGCAATGCTCAACTCTAATGACACATTACAATTGAGCTGCTCTGATTTGCTGAGTTACGTGAGCATGTTCCAAGGATTTGATCAGGATAATATAATGGAAGAGACTGGTGGAAAAATTGTCCGTATGGCAAGAAAACTAAATTTAAAACTTGGTATAACCAATGTGGATCGCGAAGAAAGGGAATTGACAGATCAGTACCTAATGGCCTTTGAAGAGGAAAGAAACGCTGAAGAAGAAATAAATAATGAGGAAGAGGAAGGAGAGAAGTTGTCAAAAAAAATTTCTACAGTGAAAAGGTTAGCTGGAGTTTTTACTAAACTAAATCAGGGACTTCTGTTGCTTGAAAACATGGACCTAAATGCTGATTGCTTTGCTAAAGTCAATAAGCAGATTCAGGAAGCAGTGAGATGTTACCATGAAATATACGAAAGAAGGAAAAGAAAAGGACCATACAGACAGTTCCTATTAATTTTCTGACTAGAAATGCCATCTCAGTTCCCAGGGATAATCCAGAACCTTCCACAAATGGAGTTATTATCTCAACCAACAAAATGCCAACATCATCCAACTCTTCTTCATTATTGGAGTAAATTTTCATGATTCATGATTTTTTTATGTGCATATGTATGTATATATCTGCAACTTTATATGTAATGTTTCCAACCCTCAAAGACAAATAAAGATCAGATTTATAAAGATATTGATAATAAAAGGCAATAATAATGAAAGTTTTTTTTTAATGAGGCATTCAACTTATGTCAGAACTGACTTATGTCATCAGAATGGAACCCCATCATAAGCCAGGGACTGCCTGAATACAAAATGTGCCTGGGACATCTTGCAGTGCCAGAATGTAAAGAAGGGCTCAAGAAACTGACAACTACAATGATAGGGATACATCAAAGTGATACAAGAGCCAACTGAAGGAGCTCCCAATGGCCAAAGCTGGAAATATTTGGGCAACAAAATAAATAAAAAATACTACCCCAGCCAAGTGACCAAGGTTAACATCAACAGTCGTAAATCACATAGATGTATCCTGGATATCATGTGATGAGACTGGCACTTTATCTCTCAGGTCTTTATCCCAAAAAACCATAATCCCAGTCTAAGCATGAATAAACCACTAAACAAATTCAAAGAGTGACGTTATAAAACACACCCAAACAGCACTCCTCAAAACTATCAAGATCATCAAAAACAAGGAATGTCTGAGAAACTTACACAGCCAAGAGGAGCCTAAGGAGACGTGAGAACTAAATGTAATGTTCTAGGATATGATCCTGGGACAGAAGAAGAACATCGGGTAAAAATCAAGGAAATTGAAATAAATTATGAACTTTAGTTAACGATAATGTATTAATATTGGTTGATTAATTATAACAAATGTAATGTTTTTAATGTAAGATATTAATAACAGTGGAAATTAGGCAAGGGGTATATAGGAACTCTGTACTATTTTCTCAGTTTTTCTGTAAATCTAAAACTGTTCTAGAAAATAAAGTCTGTTAAAAAACAAGGTTGCTGAAAATCAATAATAATACAATGTTTATGAGATTTATAAAATATATAGAAGATATACGACAATAATGCCATAAAAGGTGGGAGGAGGTAAATGGGATTATACTGTTTCAACAGTCTTGTGTTGTTTGGGAAGTTATAAATTACAAGAAAAGATAATTACAGACAGCATAGTCTGTCAGTAGACACACATCATAATCTGAATAAAACGGAACTGAGCTGGAATGTAACAAGATGGAGCTCGTAATTTGAGAGGAGTCGCCAAACAGCCTCCAAGGCTCCTTGTGAAAATGGGGAGCCTAAAAGGGCTGGGTGGGATCCTTCCCCTGTGTCTGGTGAGGGCTAAAGGCCATAGGCTGGGTGCTTCAATCCCACTTCTGACACCATAAAAACAAAACAGATTCTGTAAAATAAGTGTTTTATCCAGACTCAAAGATTTCCAAATCAGGAAGCACCAAAATAAAAGTTCAAAAATGGCATTCCAGAGAGGAAGCATAAGCACAAGCCTTTTATCAGAACTTCGTACAGGGTGGGGAAAGATTACAGGGGTACATTTGACTGATGGACATTCAGCATGCTCAAGAATTTCTATTGCCTGGGGTACTCAGCCACTGTTTCCTGCATTCCAGAGTTGGTTCCTGCAACAATCTGGGTGGGCAACCTCAGAATATTGCAGAACAAGTTATTTTGGTCAAGACTGTAGTCATGGGTCATGTACCATAAAAAAGCAAAAGCAGGGCTCTCTGACAAAATGGAGTCCAATCCAGACCTGTGTTGTTATTTGAGTTAGGTCAAGCGCCCTAGTATTAGACTGTTCTTTCACAGATCAGAATAGAGTTCAGAAATAGACCCACACAGTCATTTGATTTACATCAAAGGCAGCACTGCAATTTGGTGGAGAAAAAATGGTCTTTTCACTAAACAATGTTGTAGCAATTGGATACTTAGAACTATATATCTGTATTTGCATCTCTATATGTATCCATATCTATATCAATATCTACTCTTATAATGAACCTTGATTGCTCACACCATTCTCAAATATATAGATCCTAGAGTTAAATGTGAAAGGTAAAACATTAAATCTTCTAGAATAAATAAAACATAGGAGTATGTTTACAGCTTTGAGGTAAGCAAAGAGTTCCTAATTCAGGACCAAAAAGTAGTAACCATACAAATTTTATAAACTGGATTTCCTTAAATTGAAGAAAATCTCTTCATCTAAAGACATTAAGAGAGTGAATAAACCTGTTGGCGTTGAGTGGATTCAAACTCATAGGGACCCTGCAGGACAGAGTAGAACTGCCCCACAGAGTTTGTAAGGAGCACCTGGTGGATTCGAACTGCCGACCTTTTGGTTAGCAGCCATAGCTCCTAACTACTATACCACCAGGGTTTCCAAGAGCCATATACTGGGAGAAGATATTTGGAGACATCTATGTATGACAGCATATGGAAACCCTGGTGGGACAGTGGTTAAGTGCCATAGCAGCTAACCAAAAGACTGGCAGTTCAAATCCACCAGGTGCTTCTTGGAAACTCTGTGGGGCAGTTCTACTCTGTCCTACTGGGTCCCTATGAGTTGGAATCAACCGCAACGAGTTTGGTTTTTTTGGTTTTATGTATAACAAGGAGCCCTGGTAGCACAGTGGATAAGTGCTTGACTGCTAACAAAAAGGTCAATGGTTCAAACCCACCAGCTACTCCATAGAAGAAAGACGTGGCAGCCTACTTCGGTAAAGATTTACAGCCTTGAAAAACCTATGGGGCAGTTCTACTCTGTCCTATACGGTCACTTAGATCGTATTTATTCATTTTTATGTGAGGCAAAGAGCTAAGTGTGGTCTTTTGTCTCTGGTGTCTAAAAATAGCCTGAGCAATTAAGGTGCTCTTTGTTTTCTACAGCTGCTAACCAAAAGGTTGGCAGTTTGAATCCACCAGTCAGTCCTAGGAAACCTTACGGGGATGTTCTACTCCGCCCTATAGGGTTGCTATCAGTCAGAATCCACTCAATCTCAACAGGTTTTTTTTTTTTTTCTAAAATAGCCAGACCATATTTAAACACATGCAAATGAGCTGGGCATGCCCAACTCATCACCTTGCCAACAAGCCTCAGAAAGTGAGGGGGTGATGAGGCCTCCACCACCTCCATCCTCTGAGGCCTGATATTTGCCCATGTAGTGTGCCAAATGGGCTTTGGAGTATGAAATGGCTGATTGAGGGACCTCATTGTTCCTCATTTTGTGGTACTAGGTGGGAATACATGTAGGGTAAGTGTACAACCCACCTAACTAGGCCTATCTGGTCAGGGGACGCTGGCAGAAGGTAGGCCCCCATTTGAGTCCCTCACCCACAATAACAGGTGGAGATTGGTGTGAAAGAGTTCTCTACATCTACCAGAACAGCTTCTAGAAGCCAGAGGGGGCCAGCATGTCATGTAATCTGCCCTTCTTTGTCCCTTGTCTACAGTGATTGGCAGGACGTACATAGAAGTTCTTTATCTTTGCCCATACAGCTTTTGAGCCAGGGAGGCTGCTTGTCTGCTGTATGTCTGCTTCTTTTTGTAAGTATTAAAAACATGTGTTCAGGCTCAGATCAGAAGGACGTGATATTCATGGAGGAATCACATTTAGTGATTGGTGCCCTATTACTAATGACTTCCTTACTATTTAGAAATTTGGGGCCACTTGTGAGCACCAGACAGTTTTGATGTGCTGTCCCAAATCTGTATGTATATATCTATATCATCTGTGGAGCCCTGGTGGCACAGTGGTTAATAGCTAGGCTGCTAGCCAAACATATCAGCAGTTCAAATCCACCTGCTGCTACTTGGAAGCCATATGGAACAATTCTACTCTGTCCTATAAGGTTACAATGAGTCAGAATTGACTTGATGGCAATGGGTTTCTATCATCTATATCTATATCATCTACCTGTATATCTATTTATCTATGTATCTTCGGACAGAAGAGATAAATATGTTCTATAAACCCAAAAGTAAAAAACAAAAGATAAATATAAATATATTCTATAAACCAGTAAGTAAAAGACAAAATAAAGGAATATATGCAAATGGCCAATACATGTTTGAAAAGATACTGCCCATTATTACTCATCAGGAAAATGCAAACTGAAACCACAATGTGACATTTTTACATACCCAGGCTAAAATTAAAAAATCTAAGAATATCAAATATTACTGAAAATGTAGAGGAACCAAAACTGCTTACATAAAGCATAAATTTATCTCCTATACTTAAGCACACACATAGTGTAAGACCCAGCAATTCCACTCCTAGGTATACACCAAAGAAAAATGAGTGTATATGTATACAAAAAGATATATGTAAGAATATTTACAGTATCTGTATTCATAATAACTTTAAACTGGAAATAGACCACATGTCTTTCAACGGGAGAAAGAATAACAAATGAATTTTGGATAGTCATACAATGGAAGACTAATCAACAATAAAGAATGAACTACTTCTACACTCAACATGAATCACAGCCATTATTTTGAGTGAAAGAAGTAAGAAACAAAAGAGCATTTACTGTATGATTTTATTTCTTGGATTCATTTCAAGAACAAACAAAATTAATCAATAGTGATAGAAGTTAAAATAGCAGTCAAATCTATGTGTGGGGAGAGAATCTTTATTGGGAAAGGGTATTGAAAACTTCTGAGGTACTGGAATGTTTTATATCTTAATTGAATTATAGTTACACAGGTGTACAAATATGTAAAAATGTGTGGTTATACACTCAGAATTAGTGTTCTTTATTCATTTTAGTGTATTTACTTTGTGCTTCTGTATTTATATGCTTAACAAAAATTGTCACTTATCCTCCTCCCACCATCCCTAAACAACACAAGGTCCAGAGATTACACAGGCAAATCTAACCAAATTCTTGAAGAACAATATCTTCTCTATTATTTAAAAGGTTTCAGAGCATAGCAAAGAAGGACAGCTTCCAGATATGTTTGAAGAAACCAGTAAGCATGGATTCCAAAACTTAAATATGATTGTGCAATAAAACTAATGGCCAATCACATTTATGAATATCAAAGGAAAAGAAGTTAAATAGAATACTACGGAAAACAATCCAGCAGCCATTTAAATAAGAATGCCATGACCACATGATAGTCATACCAGAAATGCAAAAAAAAAAAAAGATTATCAGAAATATTATTAATATATTTCAACATATTAACAGATAAAATGAGGGAAAGCATGTGTTATCTCTCTAGATCAACATATCTAACGAAAATTCAATGTGAGCCACATATGTAATTTTAAACGTTCTGGTAACCACATAAAAAAAAAAAAGTGGAAAGAAACATATAAAAGAAATTTTACAAAAATATTTTATCGTGTTTTCAGTGAATGTTTACACAGCAGTTTACATTCTCATTTAACAACTTCTACAATTTCAGTGTCATTGGTTACATTCTTCAAAACGTGTGAATACTTGCATTTCTGCTGTGGCTATTCTATTTACATAAAACAACAGAAGAAAGGAAATAATAAAGACCAAAGCAGAAATAAATGAAATAGAGAATACAAAAACAACAGAAAGAATCAACAAAACCAAAAGTTGGTTTTTTGAAAGGATCAACAAAATCAACAAAACACTGGCCAAATTGACAAAACAAAAACAAGAGAGGACTCAAATAACCCAAATAAGAAATGAAATGGGGGACATTACAACAGACCCAAGTGAAATAAAAAGGATCATAACAGAGTATTATGAAAAACTATACTCCAACAAATTTGAAAACCTAGAGGAAATGGACAAATTTCTAAAAACACACAACCTACCCAAACTACTACAAAATGATGTTGAAAACCTGAACAGACCCATAACAAGAGAACAGATTGAAAAGGTAATTTAAAAAAAAAAAAAAAAAAACTCCCTACAACAACAACAACAAAAAAAAAACCTTAGCCCAGATGGCTTTACTGGAGAATTCTACCAAACATTCAGAGAAAAGCTTACACCAGTACTACTCAAAATATTTCAGAACATAGAAAAGAAAGTGATACTTCCGAATTCATTCTATGAAGCCAGCATAACCCTGAAACCAAAACCAGGCAAAGACATCACAAAAAAAGAAAATTACAGACCAATACCTCTCATGAATATAGATGCAAAAATTCTCAACAAAATTCTAGCCAATAGAATTCAACAACATATCAAAAAATATATATATATATCACAACCAAGGATGGCTCAATATTAGACAACCAATCAACGTAATCCACCGCATAAATAAAAAGAATCACATGATCATCTCAATCGATACAGAAAAGGCATTCAACAAAGTCCAACACCCATTCCTGATAAAAACTCTCAATAAAATAGGTATAGGAGGAAAATTTCTCAACATAATAAAGGGCATCTATGCAAAACCAATGGCCAACATCATTCTTAATGGAGAGATGCTGAAAACATTCCCTTTGAGAACAGGAACAAGTCAAGTATGACCTTTATCACCACTCCTATTTAACATTGTATTGAAAGTCCTAGCTAGAGCAATAAGGCAAGAAACAGAAATAAAGGTCATCCAAGTTGGTAATGAAGAAGTTAAACTGCCCCTATTTGTGGATAATATGATATTATACATAGAAAATCCAAAAGAGTCCACGAGAAAACTACTGAAACCAATAGAAAGATTCAGCAGAGTAGCAAGATACAAGATCAACACACAAAAATCAGTTGGATTCATATACACCAATAAAGAGAACAATGAAAAGGAAATCAGGAAAACAATACTACTTATAATTTTTAAAAAAAAAAAATTTTTTTTATAGCCCCTGAAAAAAAAAAATACTTGGGAATAAATCTAATCAGGGATGTAAAAGGCCTATACAAAGAAGACTACATAACACTACCGGAAGAAACCAAAAGAGATCTACATAAATGGAAAAACATACCATGCTCATGGATAGGTAGACTCAACATTGTGAAAATGACAATTCTACCCAAAGCAATTTACAAATACAATGCAATACTGGTCCAAATACCAACAACAGTCTTTAAAGAGATGGAAAAGCTTATCATTAACTTTATATGGAAAGGGAAGAAGCCCCAGATAAGTAAAGCACTACTGAAGAAGAAGAATAAAGTAGGAGGGCTGCACTACCTGACCTCAGCACCTACTACACAGCTACAGTGGTCAAAACAGCCTGGTACTGGTACAAGAACAGGTACATTGACCAACGGAACAGAATTGAGAACCCAGACATAAACCCATCTACCAATGGTCACCTGATCTTCAACCAGGGGCTAGAGTCCATTAAATGGGGAAAGGGCAGTCTTTTTAATAAATGGTGCCAGCAAAACTAGATGTCCATCTGCAAAAAAATGAAGCAGGACCCATACCTCACACCATATACAAAAACTAACTCAAAACGGATCAAAGACCTAAATATAAAGTCAAAAACCATGAAGTTCATAGAAGGAAAATTAGGATCAATGCTAGAGGCCCTAATACACAGCATTAACCACAACCAATGACACACAAGCTCCACGCGATAACCTAGATAACTGGGATCTTCTAAAAATTAAACACTTATGCTCATCAAAAGACTTCACCAAAAGAGTAAAAAAACAACCAACAGACTGGGAAAATTTTTTTGGCTATTACAAATCAGGCAAAGGTCTCATCTTAAATCTACAAGAAAATCCAACACCTCTACAACAAAAAGACAAATAATCCAATTAAAAAATGGGCAAAGGAAATGAACAGACACTTCACCAAAGAAGACATTCAAGCGGCTAACAGACACATGAGGAAATGCTCACTATCTCCAGCCAGTAGAGAAATTCATATCAAAACCACAATGAGATACCATCTCACCCCGGCATTACTGGCATGAATCAATAAAACAGGAAATAACAAATGTTGGAGAGGCTGCGGGGAGATCAGAACTCTTATGCACTGCTGGTGGGAATGCAAAATGATACAACCATTTAGGAAGATGATATGGCACGTCCTTAGAAAACTAGAAATAGAAATACCATATGATCCAGCAATCCTACTCCCAGGAATATATCCTACAGAAATGAGTCATCACACAAATAGAGATATGCACACCCATGTTCATTGCAGCATTATTCACAATAGCAAAAGATAGAAATAACCTAGATGCCCATCAACAGATGAATGGATAAACAAACTAGTACATACACACAATGGAGTATTAACGATGAAGAATAAGGATGAATCTAGGAAGCAATCTCATAACATGGATGAATCTGGAGGGCATTATGCTGAGTGAAATAAATAAGGCACAAAAGGACAAATATTGTGTGAGGCCATTACTGTAAAAACTCATTAAAATGTTTACACACAAAAGGAAACAATCTTTGATAGTTATGAGGGAGAGGAGATATGGGATTGAAAAAACACTTAATATACAACAAGTGGAAACTTTGGTGAAGGGTAAGACAATACACAATACTTGGGAAACCAGAACAACTGGTACAAGACAAGGTCCCGGTAGCTCCACAGATACAACCAGACTCCCTGAGGGACCAAATCTCTGGGCTGAGGGCTGTGGGGACCATGGTCTCAGGGAACATCCAGCTCAGTTGACATAACATAGTTTATAAAGAATATGTTTTACATTCTACTTTGGTGAGCAGTACCTGGGGTCTTAAAAGCCTGTAAGCAGCCATCTAGGATACTCCACTGGTCTCACCCCTTTGCAAGCAAGGAAGAATGAAGAAACTAAAGACACAAGGGAAAGGTTAGTCCAAAGGACTAATGGACCACAACTACCACGGCCTCCACCAGGCTGGGTCCAGTAAAACTAGGTGGTGCTCAGCTTCCACCACTGACTGCTCTGACAGAGACCACAATAGAGGGTCGGACAGAGCTGGAGAAAAATGTAGAACAAAATTCTAACTCAGAGAGAAAGACCAGGTTTGCTGGCTTGACAGAGACTGGAGAAACCCTAAGAGTATGGGCCCCAACACCCTTTCAGCTCAGTAATGAGGCCACTCCTGAGGTTCACCCTTCAGCCAAAGACTGAACAGGCCCATAGAACAAAACAAGACTAAAGGGGCACACCACCCCTGGGGCAGAGTCTGGAAGGCAGGAGGGAACAGGAAAGCTGGTAATAGGAAACCCAGGGTTCAAAGGGAGAGTGTTGACATGCCCCGGGGATGTTAACCAATGTCATAGAACAATGTGTGTACTGTTTGATGAGAAAATAGTCTGTTCTGTAAACCTTCATCTAAAGTACAATAAAAAAATTTTTTTTTTTAAATCTCTTTACCTCCCTGTGGTTCCAAAGTGGTTCTCTTTAGAGTCAGCCAATGTTAATTGTGGGAAACCCAGAGGGAGATTTTTCACTGGGTACTCTTTTTTCCGTTTTGATTTTTTTACTAAATTTGTATTACAACAAATGAAGATAAAATAATCACGTAAAAGTTTTTTTCATACAAAATTGTAAAACAGCTTTTCATTGATTTGTCTTGCTCAAGAATAAAAAACACACAATTATTGGTCTCTATGCATCTGGAGCAAAACAGAAAGAAACCAAAAACTCAAAGAAGAAATTAGTCTACAGGACTAATGGTCTACATGAACCACAGCCCCACCTACTTTGAGACCAGAAGAACTAGATGGTGCCTGGCTACTACTACCAAATGATCCAACCAGGGACACAACCAGTACTGTACGGTCCTGGAAAGAATGGGAGAAAACTGTAGAACAAAACTCAAATTCCTAAAAAAGGCTAGACTTACTGGACCAGCAGAGACTAGAGGAAACCCCTAGACTATAAAAAAAAAACCAAACCCAGTACCATCCAGTGAATTCTGACTCATAGCGACCCTATAGGACAGAGTAGAACTGCCCCATAGAGTTTCCAATGAGTGCCTGGCAGATTCGAACTGCTGACCCTTTGGTTAGCAGCCGTAGCAGTTAACCACTACCCCACCAGGGTTTCCAGGCTATAGACCTAAAATAACCTTTAACTTGGTATTCAAACCACTCATGGTGTTCACCTATCAGCCAAAAGACAGTGTGGCTCATAAAATAAATAATAGTTACCTGTGAGTACTGTGCTCTTCTAAACAATCATCTAAATGAGACCTAATGGTCAACACTTACCTCAGACCAAAGTTAAGAAGGTAAGGGGTGGGGCGGGGGACGAGGAAGCTAGATTAATGGAAATAGGACAATCACAATGGAAATAATGAGAATGCTAACACTTTGTGAAAAGTATAACCAATGTAACTGAATAATATGTATAACCAAAAATAAATTAATTAATTAAAACCCACTGCCCTTGTCGCTATTCCAATTCACAGTGATCCTATAATGCAGAGTAGAACAGCCCCATAGGGTTTCCAAGGCTGTAAATCTTTATGGAAGCAGATTGGCACCTCTTTCTGCCTCGGAGTGGCTGATGAGTTTCAACTGTGACCTTTAGGTTAGCAGTCAAGCATTTCAGCTACGTGCCACCAGGGCCCTGGAACAACATGTATAGAAATTTGTTAAATGAGAACCTAATTTACTATGTACGTTTTCTCCAAAAACACAACAAAATATTTTTAAAAAGAACAGAATACATTTTAACTTTTCCCATGGTTATTTTGACTTAAAACTGTCAAATTAAAAAATTTATTTAAATTTTTTTAACTGGTCTGCAAAGAAAAAAAATTTACAAAGAAAGCTGGTTTTAATTCTGTAGATCATTAAATTGTCTGACTACAAAAGCAACTGACTTTTATTTGAACTCTTTCAGTAAACAAACCCCACTTGCCATTTTGAATTACAAGCAATAAAACTGATGGCCACCTTTCTTAATAGAAACAAGCTTTACATTAAACTCAGATCACATATTAATTTTCAGTTTAAAGGTTCTTGGTTTCCATTTTAGCAGCAATGGCAAGAATTGCACGAGTTTATTTGTTTCTTCAACAAACTTTTACTGGAGACCAAGCCTACCATGGGGCTGGACATTGTTCCAAGTGTTGCTGATGGAAGATGACACAATCCCAATTTTGATCTCTGGTCTTAACTTCACAGAAAATGGCTCTCTATAAATGTACATATTCTGGAAATTTTTGAAAAAAGTGAAATAAAAATAAAACTCAAGATTTCTGTGGTAAAACTTCAGCTATTTTATAACTTTTCTTGGGAGAGGTTTTTTCCCGGCGGGAGGGGGATTCCTATAATAAGTTACATTTTATATAAAATAAATATAGTCTAAAAAAAAAAAAAAGCCCAAACCCATTGCTGTCAAGTTGATTCTGATTCATAGCAACCGTGTAGGACAGAGTAGAACTGCCCCACAGGGTTTCCAAGGCTGAAAATCTTTATGGAAGCTGACTGCCACATTTTTCTCCTGTGGAGTGGCTGGTGTGTTCGAACCTCTGACCTTTCAGTTAGCAGCTGAGCACTTGAGCCACCGCACCACCAGGGCTCCTTTGAATTTAGTCTAGTGATTGCAAATGAGCATGAGGATTTTTTACGTGATGGAAATGTTGCAAAATTGTGGTAATAGTTATATAACTCTTAAATTTACTACAAGTTAAGTTGTACACTTAGAGTGAATGAATTTTATGGTATATAAAATGTTTCTCAATAAAGTTGTTTCAAAATAAATAAATTTACTGCATATGGTGGCATAAATTGTTTGCATTCAACTGAAAGGTTGGCAGTTCAAACCCACCTAGCAGTACCTTGAAAGAAAAGGCCTGGTGGCCTGCTTCCATTAAGATTACAACCAAAAAATCTCTATGGAGCAGTTCTACTCTGTAATACATGGGGTCACCATAAGTTGGAATTGACTGGACAACAATTAACAACAACATATAGATATAGACATGGACATAGATAAATAGGGATGGATGGATGGGTGGATGGGTGGATGGGTGGATGGGTGGATGGGTGGATGGGTGGATAGATAGATATAGGCATAGAAACAAACACAGATATAAATATAGTATAGTGGTAATAACAAAAATAGCTTCCTGATTATCTACTATATACAACCTTTCAAGACAGACATTATTAGTTCCATTTTACACATGAAAAAACTGAATCTCAGAAATATTAAGTAACTTGGCAAAGCTGATAATTGAGCATGGGTGTATTAGGCTCCTAGGACTACCACAAATCTGGTGTCTTAAGACAAAAGAAATTAATTCTCCCACAGTTCTGAAGGCTAGACGTTTGCATTCACAGTTATCATCAGAGCCATGCTGTCTCTGAAGACTCTAGGGGAAGATTCTTCCTTGTGTCTCCCAGTTTCTGGTAGCCCTGGGTGTTCCTCGGCTTGTAGCAGCCGAACTCCAATCTCTACCTCCATTTTCACATAACCGTCTTCCCTCTGTGTCTTTCTTTGTCTTCTCCTCTTTTCATAAGGATGCCAGTCATAATGAATTAAAAAAAAAAATTTTTTTTTTCTACTCCACATGACCTAATGTTAATTAATAACATCTGCAAAGATGCTATTTCCAAATAAGGTCACATTCACAGGTTCGGGCGGGGTGGGTGAGTTAGGACTTGAACATACCTATTTGGGGGACACAAATCAACCCATAACATTGGGTAATCTAAGGCCTGTGCTTATCTGAATCCACGTCGTTGGCTCTATTATGAGTGCCCCAAGTACTACAGTCTGGAAAGCCAGAACACCAGAGCTTCCTGATGTTTATCCTGGAATGCATGTCTGCCCATGAAATTACGGTTAGTCATAAAAGAGAGAGGAAAGAAGGAATACTTAAACAGTAGGCAATGCCTCCATGTGGGCCAGAAGACAAGCGTCCACACTTTACCAGCAAGCCTGTCAGCACCGTGCCCACCACCCACTGTGCTGGAGCCCTGAACTCCTGCTCCTTCATGTGCCTTTCTGTCTTCCTGACTTGGATTCTTGTCTCTTTCATGTACCACACCCACCATCTCCAACCCAAACTTCAGAGAAAACTTTCCATCCACCCACTGCTTCTCCAAAACCAGCCCCAGGGCTTGCTCAGCTTAGAATTGTGGTAAGGTTCAAAAACTGTCACTCTTTCAAAAGGTTAACAGTGATCTGTATGGGTGATTACTGTTTTAAAAAATGATGAAAAGAGCTTGGAGTTAGCAGTGTGAAAATAAGAGTTGGAGGCATTTAGAGAAGGTAGTCAGAGGAGTCAACAGTACTGCAAAGCTCTGCTCTGGCCCTGCCTTCATCTGGACCAGACGACCTGAAGTTAAAACGTAGCTGAGCCCCTAGTTTCAGTCTTCATAAAGCTTGTCTTGCTATCTTGAATGAGAGAGACTTTGGTTAGCTTTGATAAGCCTTTTATCAAAAGATAGCTAGGGCATATCAATTCTGCAGCAACTGTAGTAGTAGTGAGGTGGGGGAGGACAAGCATCATCATTGCTCGTGTTCGCAGGCTCAGAACAGACACACTCATCCCCATGACTTTCCTTCTTCATCTAGAAATCAGGGATCATGAATATTAGCCTAGTTATTTATACAGCTACTAGAGAAGTTCCTCTTCCTCTCCTCCTCTCCATTCCTCACCTTCAAGAAGTGAACTGTCTCTACAGGGACACTCTCAGAAGATGAAGGAAGATTCCCAGGTTTGGGCTTAGAATTGGCTCTACCCAGCCAACAAAAGATCCCTAAGAACATTTCTTTGCTCCTTTGGCTACTTGGGAGGCCTCTGAAAGAGCACCATATTAGTGCCCTCAAACTTTCTAACTCCCTCCTTCCATCCATTTTACTTTGTCCATTACATAACTTCACAATTTGTTCCTTTGGAAGGTGATAATTCATTAATCTAATGAATTAATTTAATTAAATACTAAGAAGTGATAGACATAGAGTCCTTTAGTGACTTCTTTTCTGTCAAAAGACAAAATGTCCCAAATATTCAGGGAAGAACAATAGTTGAAGTCGTGGTCTTTTTTGTTTACCATTGCATCGTCTGTATCTCCATTTATTATCACCAGACATTAAGCAGCAATTTAATGAAAGGCACTGATGTGCACGCGCAAATGAAGTGACTTAAATTCCCCAAGTAGGTCTGCATTTCATATCAGATCACCAAGTAACCAGGCTGATACTCTATGGAACTCCCTATTGCAACGCTCTGACCAAGTGCCAACACTTCATCCAATATTTAGGCTTGGGAACAGAAGTGTAAACAATGTATTCATCAATGTATTGATTCCTTCTGTTTGATATACAAACACTGAAAAATCAATAATACTAAACTGAAACTTAAATAAAACTTAACTGGAACTAGACTGTCCTGGGAACCATAAAATTTACACTCCAGTATATCACACTGGTTGCATTCTTGCTGTATTTAATGTTATAGGGAAAAAATAGCAGACAATAGTTAATATTTACATTTATTCATCATTATTGTCTGTTGGGTTGGTTAGTCCCCATTTGCTCCCTGTGCTCATTTCTGGTTCTTCCCCCTCTCTCCTCCATGCTCCAGGAGGATGAGCTGGTGAAATGCATCAACCAGACTCCCTTGCTAGCTTCCTTCTAGTTGGATTCAGCCATTGAGAGGCACCAGGAGAAGATGGAAGGGCAAGAGAGGAGAAAGATCAGGGTATTTCTTCCCCGCTCCCTCTCTGCTTTATCATCATTCACTGCACTAATCTTATGACTTTATTTCCCACTACATGACCTCTCCTCCCTGGCTCTAGCTCTTGCTGGGTGCTGGTAACCACATTTAATGTCCATCCTCTTTAGGCCTGGGGTGATGATGACTTTTGACGGTCATTAGACTCTGGGTGCCTCAATATCCCTTTTTGTACCCTTAACACTGTTAAGATAGTCCCTTCATTAAAGCTTCTTTATTTGGATCATCTGGGGTGAAATCCTTTTCCTCCTGACTGTTACAGACATGAACAGTTTTTCTTCAATAGGAAAATTTCTTAGATTACCAAATAG